>NC_140703.1:10900000-13400000 GCF_050655825.1 Lonchura striata
TCTGATCAAGTTTTTTTTCCATTCTTCTACACCTGAGAGTTCATTTACTCATCAGTTAGAAGAACAAAGGAAACAGTGGTATTCCTTTCAGTGTGGATTTAGTCACTGCTTTCATTAAAAACTTGCTGGTAGTTTCCTGTCATGTTTTGATCAAAATCCCCAGCTGTGTTCTGCTCTGATGCATCCTTCTAACATAAGTAGTGGGCTAGAAAATGTCTCTAGATTTAAGATAATATCAGTTCATGAACAGAATTAATGGATGTGTCTGTGAGCATGAGAAACCAAAATCCAGTATAGTCTTATAATTTTGACCTCATTAGGCATTTTTAGCATTCCATTCAGGAGAGAAATGGTCAATGTAAAGGCATCAGCAGTTTATCCAGTGGTGAGAGAAACAGGTAATACTGAAGAAGTTTGGGGCTGCTGGGTAGGTGATGGCAGGATGCAGATAAAGTGGCTTTCTGGTTAGTGGCAGATGTATATTGAAAGTGAAACATGGACTCTTCTGTCTTCCTAACTCTAACTCCAGCTTGCATGTTGTGTGCAGTCAGTCCATCAGCATAAATCCATGAGAATTTCTGTGTAAGACTCCTTCTCCCAGAGTAAATCTTCCAATATTCCCATTTAAGGGTCATTAAGGGCATAAATTCTAAGAAATGAATGTGTAGAGAAGAATTAATCTTCAGAAATGTGAAATGAGCACTCTTGGCAGCTATTTATGATGTAGTTGCACAGCAGTAGCATGTTGGAAACAGCTAAAAAGTGCAAGTTAGAACTCTTCTCTGGCCTGAAAACACCATAGCATATGCTGTTTTTTAGCAGGTGATGAAATTTATGTATTTCTCAGTTTCACAAAGAATTATGGCCATGTAAAATATTATTAAAGCATCTTATGTGATTGAATGGTTAACAGATTACACAAGTAAATGAGTACTCTGGACTGGGGAAACCTGGTAATTGCAAATCTACTTCAGCACTGTAGCCTGTGGACTTTGAACCAGGATGGATTTAGAAAGTGTCTAGGGCACGAAGGCCCTGGAGGCTTTGAGCTGTTCATTTAGGATTTGAGAGAAAAATTCGAACACAACACATGATGGTAATAATAATAATAACAATAATAATAATGTATTTTGAATTGGATATTTGTATCCATATCACACAGTCGTTCTGTGCGTGAAAATGCAAGCCCAGCATAATTTTATAATGCTTCATTTGCTAATGGAGCAATGTAAACCAGCTGAAATACAGACACACAATCGACAAGCAACGCTATTACAGCTCATTTATCAAACATGTTAGGCTTACGAATGCAGTTTTACATTGTTTATTAGTTACATTAGTTACACTATTTCATGGCTTACCTCCCTGGGATCTCAATTGACACAACACAAGTATCTGGTGATTTGAGGATGATGTAACAGGATTTTTCTCTTTTCTCCAGAGTAAGCTTGGATCTTTTCCTGCAAAAAGATATCTAGGTTATTGTCCAGTCCTGGCCCTGAACTCTGTTTTCAAGGCTTAAGTGTGCCAGAAAAAGTGCTCACGTCTTTTGCCTTGTAACTCAGGTAAATTGCCAGTGCATACTGCTGTGTCCTGGCAGTGAAAAGGACCATGCACTTCACTTTGTGACACCCACTTGTTGACTACATTACATGCTACTATGAATTTTTCCTTCATAGTGTTTCTAACTTAACTGAGAATTACTTAAGGAGTTTATTACTGGAGGCTTTGGCCTTTTCATGGGGAGTTAGAAGCAATAGTGCAAAAAGTCTGTGCAAATTTCAAAAGGAAGCAGTTCAAATGGAGTATTGTTTCTGGTGTGTAATAGTTTGTTTAACAGACAAAAAAATTATAATATCTTCAGAATAATGGAATATTCACTTATTTCTGAAAACAGTCTTATGGGCACCTACTTTCATGAAGAAAAAGGGAGACTGAGAGGGTTCACCATAGTGCAGCTTCCTCAAGAGGGGGAACAGGATTGGCAGGCTCCAGCCTCTTCTCTGCAGTGACCAGTGACAGGACCTGAGGGAACAGCTTTAAGCTGTGTCAGGGGAGGTTTAGGTTGGATATCAGAAAAAGGATTTTCCGCCAGAGGGTGATTGGGCACTGGAGCAGGCTCCCCAGGGCAGTGGTCACTGCCAGAGTTCAAGCAGTATTTGGATAATGCTCCCAGGCACAGGAGAATTGATGGGACTGTCCTGTGCAGGGCCAGGAACTGAGCTTTGGTAGTCCTTGTGTGTCCTTTTCAGCTCAGGATATTCTGTGATTCATATAATAGTTTGCTCATGTGGCTTTTGTTGCAGATTTTTTTAATGGATTCCAGATATACATGATGACGAAACTCACAGTCAGCTCCTAGAGTTGTTCTCTTGAGGTTTAAATATTTTCTAAATACTTTTGGGAAAAAAAAAAGCAAAAGATCCTTCATGTTATGGTATACCTGTAGTTATTTATAGAATTGAATTAATTTAGACTTCGGGTAGTAAAGGTGATCCTTTTTTAGTGTATCTAATGGAAAGAAAGAGGATTTGGAAAAGTGAAGTGGAAATATTACTTCTACATCATTCTACTTATAACTTTGATGCCAGGGTACGTTTGGTATTTTGTACTGTTCCATTTGTAAAACAAACCACTTACCTAAGCAGCCCTCCTTAAGTACATGTGCATAGTTGTAACTGGGTAGGAAAACACTGGTAATGTTATAGGTAGGTAACTACTCAAATTTACTGTGAATATCCTTTTAATCCTTGTCCTCATGCCCTTGATTTCTGTTATACATGTTCCCTTCATCATACTTGTTTTAAAGGCATCCAGAGGTTTATCTCTGTCTATGAGGGAATGAAGAACCTGCACAAAAGCCTGTAAATGCAACTCCCCATTAAAATAAAACCCCCATGAATATTATATGAGTGAGAATTAACCATTCCCACTAGTCAGAAAATATAATAAAAAACAGCTGAGGTCCCAAGCAGAGGATTTTCATGACTTATTAAACCTCCAGCTTAAAATAGACAATGTGCAACAGTGAAGTATTGCAGTGTAACACCCAATGCTCTGTATTTTATAATGCCATTTATTTAAAAAAAAAAATCTATAATCAGTTAACAAAGTTCATTTATCCCTACTGAAATTCTGATTTTGAGCAGTATGCAGTCCCATGTACATTAATTTTCACTGACATTTGTCTCTCCCCCTTTGCCTCCATGCATCTGTGCTAAGGGAGCTAAAGTTTATTAGTCACAAGAGGAGACGATCTTAAATACCTCTTGCTTTGAATTTAAATGGGGCCAGTCTAGCTACTTTGAAATTAAAATTAAATTCAAAATTAGCACCCTTGATTAAGAAAGAGAGTGTGAGAGAGCAGTCAAGTGTGATTTTTCTGAAAAAATAATCCTTCTGTGATACTGCTATAGACAGTATTTGGGAGTTAATGACACCAGGCTAGGTTGTGACAGACCTTTTAGATACATGGACATATGTGAAAGAAGATCTACTCTGTATCAGGCCTCACCACAGGCTGCCTTAAATTCACAGTGCTTAACTTCAGGAGTATGCACTGGCAGAATTGCCACTGATGTCTGGGAAACAGGTTTTACATGTGGTCTCGATGTACGAGGCACCAAGAGGAGAGCTATGAATTTGAATGCAAGATGATCCTCTTATAAGCTTCAAAAATCCCAGTGCCACAAGACATAAAAGTGCAGGTTAGTTATAAATTTATGCTGCTAATTCCAATTCCTCCAAACATTTTTGATAGGTGAACATGACAGCAGCAGGCGCTGTGCCATGCTGTCAGTCTTCCCACATGGCCAGCCCTGATTTCATATTGTGTGCTGTACTGGAGTTTGCAGCAATCTGCCCGTGTGTCTGTGCTGATCAGAGGCAACTGTGAGCAGGAACACGCATCTGCTATCAGTAATTATGGCATCGTAGCCTCAATGGCAATATTGAAAGACTTAGAGAATTACTGAGGTATTTTTGGGAGAGAACGTTGCAACTGCTAATAGTTCAGTATAATTGAGTGCCATCTTGTTAGGGCATGGTCCTGAGGAGGAAGATGTACACTTTCTGAGATGAGAAGTGAATATCGGAATTTTAGTATTTTATGCCCCTGAAGGAAAACCTAAAATGTAACTCCAAGTGCCTGGATGTCACTTATATCATTATTTCTAAGTCACTGAGAAACACTTTGTAGTGGTTTAATACCTGCTCTTCTTTTTAATAATCCCCGAGTTCATAAATGGTTGTGTGCATAGAGTTTGCCCAGGCTTATTTCTTGAATAACTGAATTCAAGGTGAAAAACAACGAAGTTTGATTATTTTGATTCTTAACTGAAATATCTTAAAACATTCTCAAAAGACTGTTCAGAACTTTGTTGGAAGAAGCGTCCTGTGCCTTGGTGCAGAGCTCTATGTTTTATCTGAACTGATGAAATTAGAAGGAAGTTTTGGTAAGACAAAATTCCTTTCTAAAGCTTTATTAACTCTCCTAAGTACAGTATCATAAAATTAGAGACATGTTTCACTTAAACTTTAAACCTTTCTAAAAGGTTTTAATTAGCAGTTTAATGGTCAGTGCGAAGGAGAATGGAACTGTGTTTGTCCATTAAATTAAAGGAAATTAAATTAAATAACACGTTTTGGTTTTGTAGCGTGTGCTCTTGTTGTGACAAGCATGAATATGTTTCTGAGAGGTTTGATTAGCCTTTTGGCCTCTCTGCTTAATATTTTTGTCATTCTTCTATGGAAGTTCCCGTGTGCTTCCCATCAGGATTATTGGAATTTGGAACCTTATCTATAATTGTCTACCGATAGGGGTGACATGATGTCTCTTCGCTGCATTAACTTTATCGTTCAGTGTAAAACATTAACACAGCAAAAATCTGATCTTGTAAATGAGACCCATGTCTTCATCTTGATCAGGGAAATGAAATTTGTAATTCAAATTAGAAAAGTTAATGAACTTAATGCACAGGCTAGGAAAAGTGTTGTAATGTGCCAATTTGGTGTGCCTATGGATGCTTCCAAACATTCCCATTAAGGTATTGATTGTGTCCATTTAGTAAAGTGAAGGGGACAGTGAACTCTCTAATGGTTTACGCATTACACCAGTAGTGTCTAGACCGCCAAACAAAGAAGCCTTAAATTTCCTTAAAAATTGAATTTACCAAACTAATTATTAATGCCAGTATGCTTCTTTTGAAGACTAAAAGCTATTATAGGCAAAATATGCAGCCTTTTGTGTTTATTGATATCTATGAAGAATTTAGTGTTCCCAAGTTGAAATAATGGTGGAGGGACTTAGCACTACAAGTAACAACTAAGGTCTCCCATCACATAAATAACTGATGTAGTTTTATAATGACATTTTTTCTGGAAACAGATTGTTCTGATCATGATTGCAGTTTGGAAATATAAATTCTGCTCCTTGCACTTACTTTCAGAAAATTTTATTTCTGCATTGATTGCCTACAACTGTGATTTTATCTTCCATCAGTAGTTGGTGGTTCACAAAGGGTGTTAAGGCACATGATCAGATGATGTTGCACAAAGCTTTTTTGTAGTTTGGAGCTGATGGCATCTGAAAAGTTTAAAGTTGTCTTAGCAAAAAAAACAAACCAATCCCCCCACCCTGAAAAAAAAAAAAGTCCAGTAAACTGGGGACAAAAAAGATCTTTTCCTAGTGGTTGCTGGTGAAAAGTAATAAAGTATATCCTTGGACAAGTGTCCTCTGCAATGCACTAGGAGGTTTCCCCAGGGACTTTTTTGGTGAAGATCCCTTTGCCTAGACTTGCAGGCTAAAAGACACAAGGCAGGGAGTAATCCAGGCATCTGTACCAGTCTGTGTCACAGAACCCACTGTGACAGTGGTCAGATCTGCCCGTGCAGGGCTGTGAGTAGAAGAACACTTGGGTTACAGGAGAAGCACTACCTCAGTATCCTCAGGGTGTGTGCTGATGAGAAGTCACAAGGTTACAAGAGACAGTCAAATTACAAGTTAGAAATTGGGGGCCTTGGGAATGTGAAGGTAGTGGACAGTGCTTTGTGTAGGTGATTTGATACTCTACTAGCCCCGGGTGATTTCTAAATTGTGTGATTGTGTATAGAAAAGCTGTTCATGAGCGAAACAATAACAGCTGCTGCCTTAGCTACTCCTGCCAAGCAGTGAAGTGAAAGTAATAATCTACAACTGCACCTGAAGATTCTTTAATTCTTTTGTGAGTTTTGAAGTGAGGCTCTACATCAGTATTTTCTTCCTCCTGTGTTAAGAACTTTTGTCTCAAAATATTCATGTTCCATGAGTTGTGAATAACTGTTTTTTTCGTCTTGAGAGATTGTATGTGCCAGCTTGTGATCATTTTACTGTTTTACCAGGCTAATCGTCTACAGCTTTAGGTTACTGGGTGATGTATAAATGTTTGTGGACTTCATGTTTAACAAACTGTTCTGATTGCAGACAGTGTTTTTAGTGTGTGTACACGTGGTAGTTCATTTTAACTAAGGTCAATTTTTGCACAATATGCATCCATTTCCTCTAAAGCACAGCTATATATGAATGCAAGCCTACAAGGGATAAGCAGTAAAAAGATGCAGTGATTTTGTGTACTGTGGTTAAAGAAAAATAATATAATTGAGAAAACAAACCTTGTGTGAGCTGAAGTAAATAAGTGAAGTTGATGGGAGTAAGATATTTTAAAATTGAAATAGAGGGTATTGCAAAGTCCCAAAAGCTGCTTCCTACATTTAAGTTTGAAAGACCTGAACAGTGTTTGAAAAGTAGCCTGTGCTAAATGGAGACCTTGAGCAGCCGCATGCTTGAAGGCAGAACAAGTCAGTGCACTATTGATTGAGTACAGGGGGATAAATGTGTGGCTTCTGCCCTTAATGGAAGCTGATTGTTCAGGGACGTACCGGCAAGGCTGGTCGATTCTTTAGCTGTTGTTTACTGGGGAGGACGATATCAATTTTCCAGTGGGATGATTGGTGGGATGTCAAGGCTGTCACCCTCTTCTTCTCATCACTGACAGACAGTTGAGTGACAATTACAGTGATGGGACATTGTCTGCATTGGCATATACACCAGAGGATAACTGGCAAACAGAAAAAGGCAGCAGCGCTTTAAAAAAGATATAATCAGCAGTTGTCAGGACTAGTTACATATATGATGTCTGAATAACAAGGCCACAGTGTCCTGCCTCAGACACTGACATAAACTGTACTGTGTATTCCTCAGTCCACACAGAAGTTAGCTCTGGGAAGGTTATTGACTGTTGCTAGAAGTCACTGGCAATGTACTTGGGAATTAAGTATCAAGGGATTGTATTTCCATGTGGTTCTCCCTGAAAATAAGTGAGCTTTTCTCCAGAAAAAATGTTCTGAAGTGTGCGCTGAGCTTTCAGGAATCCTGTTTTGGAATTCCTTCTGACTACCCTGTCAGTCAGATGGCAACTGTGAATGTGAACTTTGTGTTACATATTTAACCTGCCAGGCCAGAACACACAGACTAAGCTAAACTTTACATCTTGAAAGCCTTATTTGTAGATCTCTAGTACTTCTTGTGAATTAATATCTTGTAAGAGTTACAAATCATTATGCAATAGACTTCGACCTGATCATGTGAAATCATAGATAAAACTTAAGATTTCTGTGGTGCATGCTGAGAACTGGTGAATCCAGTTGTGCATTATGTTAACAGCTGTCACTTCCTCTTGCTTCTGGAAGCTGAGGTGAAAATGGGGCTGTCAGGAAAGAAGAGACCAAAGAAATTACTTAAATGTTAGATTTACACCACAGAGCACATCTGGTTTATCTGCAATCATCTGAATTCTCCTCTTTACTGCTCTTCTTGCCACTTCTGCCAGAAGCTCTAGATTGAGTGGACCTTTTCAAAGAGTGTTTTAGAGGTACTCTCTTCGAACCTCAATTATTGTTTTGACAGTACACTCACACTTACTTCAAACTTTTACCTGGAATATACATCTTGCTGAGACTTTTCTCTGGTGTGCTTCCCAAGATCTGCAGTAAGCACAGGAGAAGGCAGAGCACTCAGCCCCCTGCATGCCACTAACTCTGAAACAAGGAGAGAAAGTGGAAGTGGTTTGGGAATGATCCTTTTATTTCCCACAGGCCTATATCTCTGGTCCTGCCTCTAATGGATTAAGAATAAAATGAAGTAGTGGTCAGTAGTTCAACAAAGTTGTGTCTTTCCAAAGACAAGGGTATGAAGACACTAACAAAACATGAATGATGCCTGTCTCACATATGATCTTCACATGTAATCAGTTGAAAAAATGGTGCAGAGAGGAATTGACAGTCAGAATTCTTCTCATGGAAAGTGGCACAGTTACTCCACCCCCATTCTCGAAGTATTTGCACCTTCCACTCCTTCTGCAATTCCAGTGCAGGTTACTTTCTCTGCTTTGTGCAGTACATGTTTACACAGATGTTGGTAGTGCATGGTATGAAGGACACACATGCCAGTTTTCCTCAGTTTAGGTCCATTTTTCTCTTATTTTCACTTTTTGGCCTCTTTTCACGTGGCAGCTAACTTGCTTTAATATATTATTTTCTTTCTAGTCTCTATTCCTTTTTTTTTCTGCACTTTTTATATACATGCATATTCTTTGTAGTTTTCTGTATAGTGCATTTGTTTGCTACCTGTATTTTTCTTACCTACTACTTTAGCATTTTCTAATGACACTGCTGTTTGTGGAAGTTCAGGTTTCTACTGTTTTCTCAATTTTTTTAATATTTAGTGATCCTCCCCACAAAGATGAGATTGTATTGGAGAGCTTTGAAGAATCTCTATAAGCCGAAGTCATGATTTGTGGCCTGTTGATTTCCAGGTACAAAAATTTCATAAAAAGGTGCACCTAGAACTGCCTGGTGCAGCAGAGATACAATATGACATATGAAGTTGGCTGTCACCCAGCTAAATGGCATTAGAGAATTAGATCATACTCTTATCTTCCCTTTTTCTATTTTTTTCTGAAACTATATTTTTCTTGAGTGCTTTTTTATTTTTTGGCTACACTATGGCATTTTTCAGGTTGGTGCTGCGAAAGACTATGTAGCAATATAGGGACTTATTTTGCATTTTTATTTTAAACAAATGGTTCATCATCCTGTGTAAAAATATCAATGCATACAATTAATATGGAAGTTTATTTTTGATGGGTCTCAGGAAAACACCAAATAAATATGGTTATTAATTTCTTTTTTCTAAGCCACCAGCTAATTGATTTTGCCCTGTGCTCATTAAAAATAGATACTTTGCCTTTCAGAGGGCTGTCTGGGAAACCTAAGGCAGGGCACGACTCCTCTGGGACACCATCAACTGACCATTCCATCAGGCAGGGAGAGAGTGGTCATGGTGCTTGTCAGAGCTGAAGTATATTTACTTCATCTCCCAGCAGATAAACATTTGCAAGGCAAATAATAAATTAGCCATTAATCAGGAGAGTGGCTGTGTTTGATGAACCCTGAATAGAGTGGAGATGTCAGGTAACGAGACAGAGTAAACTGACATTGTAGACTGAGCCATGTGGAAATGAGTGCTAGCCATGCTGAAAGCTTTTGTGCTGCCTTTTCAAGAGGCTTCCAAGGTTAAAGTAAAAAGACAGAAGGCATCAGGCTACCAGCAGTTTCTAGTTTTCAAAATGGTGGCATTATGCAGTCTTTCACCTCAATTAGATCTGCTGCATTATTGCAGCTAGATGTGATACAGGAAAAAAAAAAGAGGATTTTACAGACAAGGTACAGAATGCCCTATTATTACCAAATTATTCAAGGCATACATTTGTTCAGACTTAATGATCTCAATACATCTTCAGGTGAAAGTTCAGGTTTCTGATTGACAGTGTTTCTTAAATATTAATTTCTGCTACATTAAGTAGAGGGCTTTTTACAGCATTTACAGTGTAAATAAATGTTTTTCTTAAAACGGTGGGGGAATGCTACTCTGTTATTATCCTAGCAATTTTATTAAAGATTGGGTGTGTGCTTTAATGGCCTTACTTGTAAACAGAAAATAATGGCAGTTTATAACTGCCATTTGTGGGTGCTTAATTTGAGCATCATTCTAGAATTGCTAAATAGTCTAGGGAAGCTTTAGGTGGTCAAACTACTGAAAACTGGGCAGGTGATATCTCAGAAGAATTAGTCCTAATGACTTTTGGTGTAAACTTGTAAATAATTTGAAAAGTAAGTCATGTAGGGATTCTGTAAGATTTCCCAAACTGAAATAGGGCTTGTAATGCTTTTCTTCTTAACTGATGGGGAAAATTTTCATCCTTGCAAATTGTACATCAGTTGTTTGGTCTCTTGGTATGATCTCTGTTAGACATGTTCTTAGCTTCAGGTGTCACAACACACTGCTTGAAAATCAGATCTGCACCTTTTTTTCTTGAATGCATTTTTTTCTAAGGTAGATTACGTATACAGTTGCAAGTTTTTGAAGTAATCAGAACACTCAAGACCTTTCATTTTCATCTTCACTCATTCAGCACAGTATAGCTTCTACAAATGAGTTTGCAGGCTCTCAAAGGAGCACCTTTAGTTTCTAAGATCATCTGTGTTATTATTCATCTCAGTGCTTCCCCGACTCTTAAAATCCTTTAAATGTCTGATTTTGAATTAACATTCCTTCAGGTCGTTAGCAGGACTTGAGGAAAGCACCTTAAGAAAAAAGGTAAACTCTTGTGTATGCCAGGCTGCTTCCTCACCAAAGTGACAGATTTCAAAGGAAAAGATTGCTGGTTACTTGTTTATTGCTTGTTCATTGCAGGTGCATATTACCTGGTGTGACTTTGGTTTAAAAGTGCCCCTCCCTGCCATTATTCCAATTTCAGAAAGGAGTTTTTTTTGGGTTTTTTTTTGTTTTTTTTTTTTTTTTTTTTTTTTTTTTTGTTTTTGTTTTTTTTTTTTGTTTGTTTGTTTTTTTTTTTTTTTTTTTTTTTTGTTTTGGCAGTCATGTGCATGATTTTCTTTTTTTAGTGTGAAAAGGAACAAGAGTTTTCTACAGGATTGTTGGAGTCTTTTTTATTTGTTTGTTTCAAATAACCCTCCTCCATTATGTAACTAGTCAAAGATCATCTCTGTCTCTAAAACATTCATGTTGTAACCCATTTTATATGTTAGGAAGCATCATTTTAGTACTGCTGGAAATTGTGCTGCAGGTGAATGTCTCAGCAGGAGAAAGCTTTTCTTCCTACAATTCTAATTCTCTTGAAAATTGAAAATAGAGGCTTCATGAGAAAGAAATCTCTGAGCATGAAAAGCTTCTAATCTATGCATATATATTAAATTTGAGTGGTTTAGAAACAAGGCAACAAAAATTTAATAAAAATATTTTCCATCTACATCTGGGAGAGCTGCTCAAAGGCGCCTTTTATTTGTTCTGGGTTTTTGTGGGGGTTTTTTTAAGTTAACTGTTGTTTAATAATATAGTTGCCTTAAATTCTCTTGCTGGTTTTTGTAGGTCACAGAAGATCTTTTCAGTTTTTTAATCTGCCTCTATATAGGAAAGAAAACCCACAGAGAGTGAAAGTGAGAGGAATTATTCTCAAATCTAGATGCTTTTGCCTATCTCTTGTGATCACAGCAAATCTCAACAGTCATTTATAATATAATAACATACTGTTCATTTTTAGTCAGCACTATGATTCCAAAATTAATGATGACCCTTCAGATTTCAATTTTCTAAATTTAACAGAGCCTCCAAATGTGAAACCAGCCTTCAGTACTTGTTTGAAATACAGGCTACCAGTGAAGTACAAGTATGTTCCTGTAAGAATGGAAGTATTGCTTTGGAGTGAAATGGTGCCTCCAGTGCTTTTAATAATGCTGTTTTGTAATAAAGTTGCTTTTCTTCACAGTGTGTGAGTGCTAATAAATTATTTGGGTAGAAATAGCTCAGGCTGCAGAATGTGTATAAGAACCTTCTCATCAGATAACTGTCGAAAATTGATCTTGAAAGGCTAAGTTTGAAGATGAGTGGCCAGAAGACTCATAACAGAGGTATTTTGGGCTCTCTGGAATTTTGTCTTTGGGAAGGACTTGAGTTTTGCTGTACCTATCCAGAGAGATAAAACGTTACATATTCTAACACAGTGTTATTGCACAGTGATATCAAAAGAAGATAATAACATTTAAATTTATTTTTTCTTTTTTCATTTTTTAGCACCAGATTATTTCTGACAAAAAAAAAAAAAAAGAAAAAATCTTCAAGTAAAATTATTACAGGATGTACTCATTATGATGCTCTTTTTAAAAAAAAAAAATATATTGTGGTAGAAGCAGACATCAGTAGACTGAAGAAAAAAACCCTTTGTTTTGCACGTGTAGTTTTAGAAGTATTTGGAGATTAACTTGGCTTTTTGTTGTTTTTGTTTAATTGTTAGCGGTTTAGACACTAAATGGAATGGATATTTCAGGCTTTCTTTAATTGAATTTTGAAATCCTTTTTAAATTTACTGCAGCAGCCTTCTACAGCAGCAGCTTTCTACAAACCCCTGTACTCAACACAACAGAGCAGTGTATTCATATGGAGATAACATGCCAAGTATTCCTGCCTGACTTGGTTAGGTTTTGGAAAATGGCCTTTAGGTTTTCTATTGTTCTGTTGATTAGCCAAGTTTAATAGAGGTTCATGTCAGAGAGATCTGAATGCCCAGCCTTGTCATTTACAGAAAGATATTTTAATGCTTTGCAGATTAGAAATTTGTCACTAAATGGAAATGCAAGATTTTTTAATATATATAACAGTATAATGAAAACAGTATGTGCATTATGCAGCAAAATAGGATTAACCTTGGTGTATTTGCACTGAGCCTCATGGAGGGAATGTTCTACTTAGCTACCCAAAAATACATGTGTGTCTTGCTCTCAAGGTACTTTGCACTGATGTTAGTGTCTCAGGATCACTAGCTTGTATATATCAGATAAAAAGGTAGTTTAAATGTCATTTATTTCATTTATTTCAGACCTTTTATAATTCTCAGGCTTTGACTTTGTCACTCATCTGTTCTGATTGCATAATGGTAAAATAGAGATTATAATTTTTCACTCTGTAATCAATAGAGGACAAGGAACTATATTACACTGCATTGTGCAGAAAGCATAGATTTTCTTTTTTGCCAGCAATTTTGTGGGTAAACAAGTGAGAGTTATGATAATGAACAATATCCTTTTTAAAATCTTGGTCATCCAAGTAATTGGGAAACTGGACTTATGAGAAGTCATAGCCATTAAAGTAATAAATAATAGTATAAATGTAGAAAGGTAAGTTCTACTGTTACTTTGCTATCAGTATCTCAAAATATTTCACACTTTATTAAAGTGGTGGCTTCCCACAGACATCTCGGTGTGAGGCTGACTGAGCATGTCATAAACTGTTCAACCCAGCTGTGGGCAGGTATCAGTTCTGGAATCTTGGGCTCTGTACCTGCCCTTGCCATATATGATTTCCCTTTGCTCTTTTCTTGCCTCTCATCCTTTGTTTGTAAATTTGTTTGTAAATAATTGTCCTAGTGAGTTGAAGGTCTGCTAAGTTTGTTATCTTCCTTCCTTCTTATTCACCTTACAAGTATAGTGGCACAGAATGCAACTGAGGGGAATGTTACATTACCTGAAAAATTAATCTGACAGCACACAAACATTGGGAAAAGGCAGAAATGGAGTCTCTTGTGTTTTCTGAATTGGTTAATCCATGTCTATATTATTTTGCTTTTGTTTCTGGTCAGCCTTAGGAGAAGAGAGGCCACTATATGCTTGGCCTGGATTAAAACCATAATTCAGCAAATGAACTTCACTTCCCAGGTTAACTGAGTTTATTAGGAAATCTCCACAGCCAGTACTGCTTGCTTTATTTGTTAAAATACTAGCTCATAACATTTAGGTAGTTATTTCTACTTAGTCTTTTCACTGACTAATCTCTAAGCTTCAGTAATGTTTAAAAAGGCAGAGGTGGCATGGAACTTTGCAAATTAATTCTGGTGCATTTTTTTCAATTAATTTTTGGTTGGTTTTTTTTTTTTTTTCTGTCCCCGATGAGATGAGCCATGGTAGCATGGTATAATAATAACATGGTATAATTATACATATTGCAAAGCAGGGCTCTGGACAGCAAATGATGTAGCTTTGGATTCTCTGATGATTCACTATGATTGTACTTTCCCAGCAGCGAGTTGTCATAAGCCCCAGTAGGATTAGTGGGAAATACTCATATAGATTGTAAGAGACTAATCATACTTTTTCTTCTCCTGTTTTATCTCTGTCTGCTTCTTCACTAGAGTGCTGCAATACGAACAGTTTCCTTTGTGCCTGTCACCATTACGCGTAGAAAAAGATCAGTAAAACTTGTTCGTTACTAAATTACATATTCATTCTCAAAGCCACCTGATTTCACAGTAAAACTGACAGTTAAAACGTTCAAGTTACCTTTAACACTTCAGAAATTTTTCGCTGTTTGGCGTCCCTACAGAAGACTTCTTAGCTTCATCACTGATTTTTGGTCCACTAGTGTGGGGGGAAATAAGCAAGTTCCTACATCCCCACTGCAGCTCAGCTGCAGGTTTGAAATTTCTCTTCTCCCTCTGTTTGCAGAGGCACTGCAAACACAGGGCTCTTGTCTCCCATGTGAGAACTCCAAATGCTGAGCGCTCTCTGCTCAGGCTGGGTTAAGTCACTCATCTTACTTCTGTAAACAGGTTTGCTTCTCTTTCTGTTTTGAAAGGAATTTGCAACTCTTGTTTATTTGTTGAAAGAAGGGAGCTAAGTACCAGTCTTTGTGAGGCAGTTCAGTGTTATCTTCTCAGCTGATGGAAATGGATTCCAGTAGTGGGAAAACAAAAAGAAAAGAGGGGGAAAAAAAGTTGTGTGGAGACTGGACAAAGGGTTGTTTTAAACAGCTTTGTGTTTATAGAGATTTTGTCCCATCCGTTCTGACTCCTGTTTTCATTCACTTAGCTTAAGGCAGACCTTTCCCTAAAGCAGGGCAATAGCTTCTACCTGTGGGGAATATCAAACATCAAAGAAGTCAACGCTGTGATACTTTTTTTTTGGCTTTGGATCTTATCCTTATTCGAAATCACATTTAACCTATGCAATTTGAGATATGCTGTTGTGGCTGAGAGGCAGCTGAACGTGTGTGGCATTTTATATATGGCAGTTCTGTGTGGTTGGCTTTACCAATACCATATATATACCATATACCATGGAGTTATAAAGCAAACCAAAATGTATACCTTGATCATTCTCCCTATTTCAGCTTCTGCAAACTGGATCAGTAGCTGCTTTGCCTATGATTTAGACAGTATGAACTGTCCATCCAAACTGGATGTTTCCAGAGGTTTTGAAACTGTAATTTTCCCTTGCCGTTACTGAAGCGGTGGTTTTGAAGGACTGCATATTTTGCACGAAAATCGAGTAGAAAGACTAGCAGAAGGGGAATTTTTAGAAGGAGCAGGCTCGGACAGCTGCAGAGCAGCAGCCCGTGCAGCCAGCCCGTGCTGAAAGTTGCAGCTGAGGCGGCTGTGCTGGGGAGATAGAGCTGTTCTAACTGCAGTCCATTTGTAATGAGATAAGGGATACTGACAGGAACACTGAGTTAGTGGCTCCCCTCCAAGGAGAGCTATTGACTGAACATTAGGTTTTGCATGAGATGGTGATGCAGTCGATAAAAGCATCAGGCCTTGTTTGGAGTTACACCACCGATTACTCCCTAATTTGCTGCCTGGAAGTGAGCCACGGGCATTTCAGCCTTGTGTTTAGTGTTGATGAGATCTAGAGCGAACATTTAATCTTATGTTTACTAGAAAGCCACTTGTAAGGAGGATGCGGCACCACAAAAGGGTAACTCTCTGATGGCTTTCCAGCAGTAGAGCTTTGTTTTAGCAGTAACCCAGTTCAAAGCTGCAACTTTGATAACGATTGTTCACTCTGTAAACTGTAGCTCAGGGCAATCTATAAAACCTTTGATGAGTGACTTTTTTTTTTTTTTTCCTTCAAGGTATGTGTGATGCTTACCTGGTGACTAAATCAAAGTATTCTTTTTTCCAAATTACAGCAGTCCCAATTCTTCAATGTGCTGTAGATGGAAAGGGACATCTCTTCTCTTGTGTAGTCTCACTGCTGGGAGTCCACCGCTGCCACAGGCAAGCAGTTTGCACAACTCTTTTGCTAGCCTCCTCCTCTTGGCTTTGACAGATTTCTTATCAGCAGTGCTTTATTAACGCTATTTGATTTTTAGATTTATTCATGTGGTGAATTAATTTAAATTCTTTTTGTGTTGTTGTGTCCAGAAAGTTAGTGAGCACATATGGGAGATATGTGATTTGCCTTACATCAGGATTACAGGCTAATAAAGTTTAGCTGAAATACAGCTTCAAGTGTAAGCCAGGAAAATAGGAAAGGAAAAAAAAATCAGGAGAGGAGAGAGAACAGTAACTGAAGTAATATTTAAACATCTTTCAGGAATGCATTTGTGAGATTTCAGCGTAGTTCTGTTTCTAAGAAATTGACTCATCCAGGTGCCTAAAAGGGAAATCTTGGCCATAGGAAAAAAATAAGAGATAAGAGGTTTTATGCAGAAATTAAGTTAGTTTACAAGGGTGGGGATATGAGGTTTTTCACTCCTTGGCTTTTCGTGATGTATAACATGTGCTTTTAAAAGCACATAACATATGCTTTTCCTCTCCAGTAGTGATTTGGATCCTCTGTGCAATGAAATATGCAAACTTTAAATAATTGCAGTAGGAAAGAGACATGCCACAAAGTAAACAGAGTTCTCTGAATTATCACTAACCCTGGCTGTGGTTTAAATCCTTCAGAAGAGGTCAAGTAACATCTATTTAGGAACCTTAGCAGTTTCATTACAGTTGGCTAGGCTCCCGAAAGATATCCTCCTTTATCATTAGGCGTATGAGGAGGTGCTTTTTCCCATTTTGTAATTCCTGTTGCATGAAAATTAATCGAGTTTCTGTTCCTGTTCCATTGGCAAGTTGAGCCATCTGTGTGCAACCTATGAATTCTGACTAATTGCACATATTGTTTAGCACTGTGGAATTTGTGTTTGTGATTGCTTTAGCTAAAGTCAATCTGGATGAGAAAGTATTTGTAACATTACATAGCTGCTCCAAGGGTTCTGTTTCAGGCTTAGACTGCCCTGTACATGCAGTGAGGTCATTCATGAGGAGGTCAGCTTCACCAGCCCTGCTGTAAATCTACTGATAGCCTCTGTCTGCCTTTAGAAATCCTCCAGTCCTTTCAGCATGGGAAAACAGTCACACTCTGTGCAATCCATTGGCAGACTTTGTCTGTATTTGTCTGAAAAAAGGAAGTTTGTGTATCGCATAAGCCTTTGGTCTGTCATTTTTGTATGTGTTGGAACCACAGTGATGGCTTTATGAAGGATGGTGCTTGTTTTCATGTTTTGTGTTAATTGTGACTAATAGGGGGTTTCCAGAGTTACGTTTAAAGACGTGTAAACCAGGAGAGGGTCCCAGAAGCTGCAGAGTAGGGCTGAATGCAAAGAGCAACATGACATGGGTTTAGAGTGGGTGGTTTCTTTATGCTGTTGAACACTCATCAGAGGTAAAAAGCTGCAAAAGATATAAAGTCCAGAAAATGGAGAGCAAATGCTGGAGATGCTCATGGAGGAAAATGAATGTTTTGTGGGAAAAAGAAAGGACATCAATTTAAGGAAATACATACTGGTCTTATGTCATGCTTGTGGGAATATGCCCTGATGTGAGAGCAAGAACATTATTGTAAGGTTTAATTCCCTGTATTTCTGTGCCCATTCCATAAGAGAGTATAAACTCCAACCTGGCCCTGACAAAGCCCACCCAGAGGTAGGACTCCTGGGAGAAAGTGCATTTAATTTTCCCATTTACTGTAGAGGTTCATCACAGTTTGGATATCATCTCTAATGTTCCTGGGAGCTGGGTGAGTGGGGTGTATGTGCTTATTTCTGTTGATGGTTGGCTCTAATTAAAAGAGGGCTTATGCACAGCAATACACCAGAGGAGCCATGGACTAAGGCAGCACCACCATGCTGCTGCTGAGATTAAGTGATACTGTTCTTCCTTTTGCTGGAGGGCAATGTTTTCCTCAGAACAGAATATCCCCGAGCTAGTGTAGGGGATATTAAACTCATGCAGATGTATTCAGGCTCTTATAGCTGTTCAGTGTAATGATTTAATTAAATTAATTAAGCCAGAACAGTACTTGAGCACTGAATAATTTATCAAAATAGATTTAAGGGGAGAGTCAAAACAGTGTGTCTCTCCAGATTTTATCTGGTGTGTGGGAAACTTTGTTGTGGTGTGATCATCCTCTGTAAACAGGCAGGCCCTGGACTAAAGTCCTGAAAGCAGCTGAGGTGGACTCCATGGAAATCTCTGCCCAGTGCATGTAGTATGGCAGAGAATTTAGAGGCAGGCTTCTAGGCAATAAATTTGTAAAGTGGATGTTTGTGGAGAGATGTGACACAGCACAGGGGGTTGGGGATCTTGCCCAGGCTGAGATTGCTCATGAGTAAATGATAGACAGAGCTCAATTCGGAACCCCCCCGTGGTATAGGGAGGAAAGTAAGGGAACATTTGCTGTAGTACAATCTAAGAAGATTGGCAACATCAAGAGTGACACCAAGGGTGGGCAGGGATGACTGGTCTTTGTTGACCTTTTCAGGCCACTGCCAACATGAGTGATGTGTGATGGACTGTTGGATTTTCTTGAGGCTCAAAAGTCCCAGACTGAAACATCAGTTTAGATGAAGCTTCTGCTTCCAGCTTGCTGTATTCTGCTGGTGTAGGATTTTTCATTTTATCAAATTGGTTATTTTGTGTCCTTTATGACAGTTGACACGTGTAAAAAGATTTAAATGAACATCTGAGCTTTAGCTACATGCACAGTGTTGAAATATATCTTGGTAGGGCCTATAGAATGGAGGAGTTGTTTAAGTACTGCAAGAAACATTCATATTTTTCTTGAAATGGATCAAAGCTCAATTTTTGTCATAAACATTTTAAACCTAGTGTTCTTATTCTGCTTTTGACATTTTCTGCTTTGCTTTTGTTATCATACTATATCTGGTCAGTGTCCTGCTTTTTTTTCCTGGAAGAAAGTTCAACTGTCTTTCATGAAGAAGTTGTATGTCTTCAGAGTGAAAGATTACTCTTAATAGCACCAACATCACACAGGAAGTAAATGTGCACTCAATAAATTGAACTTATAGGAGATTCTTTCTTAGGAAGGTAGATGTTAGTTAGATAAATTGGAATTTGGATCCTACAACAACAAGAGGACTTTACCAAAACCCCCAGGGCTTGTAGCAGTGCAGTGCTGTCTCACTCCAGCCCTGAGGTGCAGACAACTCTACATTGGCTCTGGTTCAGGCTCTACTGTTGTCCATGGGAGAAAGGAATCCCCTGCTTTTAATCTGTCCCTGAGAAGGAATAGTGTCAGCTTTGAACCACGAAACTGCTTCCTGGTGCACCTGTGTTTTCCTTGGAGGGCTCCCATGCAAACATGGTCTTCTCAAAACTGTGGGGTCTGAGATCAAAGCCCAGGGCAGAACGGCTCTGGAGGCAGGAACTGAGCAGAACCTCTGAAACTCTGAGAGAAGTGGCTTTTTGTTTTATTTGGGTTTTTTTTAGTGGTAGGACCAGTAGGATTAGTTACCTTCAGCAAGTAATTCTGTGAGAAACCTTGCTAAAATTTCTGATTTATGTTGAACAAATGTTGAAATCTAGTAACTATGATTGGCTATGAAATCTCTAGCACAGATCCTGTCAATTTTTTTTAATCCTTTATGACTGTGGTTTAACTTGTGATCTAAGGGTAACTGCTGTTCTAGAAGGCTACTTTTTGCAGATTCGTGGTTGTGAACTGTATTAAATCTGTCTTATTCTGTGCCCAGAATGCCTATAGGCAATTACCATCCTGTTTGTTAAGGTGTAAAGAATAATTACTCCAGAGGCATCCATATCACTGGACAACACACCTGCCTCTCAAGAGACAATGACATTAATTGTCAAGTGTGTATTTTTAACTTCCTGCACATCTTGCATCAGCCTGCTTTGCAAAATCTAAAATCAGCAGGTAATTTAGCTTGCTTTCAGTGCTTGGAAAGCATGAGGATTTTAATTTCCTGAAAGGGCTAAAAAAATCACCAAAAAGCAGCCATCAATGATCACTCTAAATCTAGTGAAGTGTGGAAGCAGCATGTTCACTAAAGATAGCTTCTTCTTGTCCTGTATACACCCTGTATTATTTTTGGTGATGAGTTTGCATTATTCATACCAGATGGCATATTTGTTTCACTATCCATCAGATCTAATAGTGTATTAGCTTGAAATATTTTCATCAGTAAATACTGAGCTCTTTTATTTTGTTCAATGGCACAACTCTGTATCAGCCTTTTGATACAGAAAGGGAAAAAATGACCCTTGTTGTGATCATCATCTCTGCTATTATGGGAATTTTTATGTGAAAGAGCATAAAAATGCTATCAAAGATGTTCATAATGTTGGTTACAGTACTAAGTCATAAGACTGGAACTATGCAATTGTAAAGTGTTTCTAAGAGTTATTTTTTTCTTAATTCCTCCAGGGCACTGCTTTATTAAAGAGGTTTATATAATGATTTGTTTTGTTTACAGTGCACTAAGATAGTGTCTCATGAGTACAAAGTTAGGAGCACAGTAATGGTTTAAACTATGTGTGAGAATATGACCTACAAATGAAGACTTTTAACACTTTGTACTAAGATAATCAGCTAGATAGTTCACCTGGAAAAAATGCATCTGGAGTTCCTAAATTGCAGATTCTTAGGGTTTTTAGATGAACCTGCAGAAGAGAGTGATTGTGTATATACAATTTTAATATTATTTACTTCAATTAACAAATAAGTTCATAGTTTCAAGAGCAAAGTCTCTATCATGGCAGTAGTTTCTAGCTGTAATGAGTATAAAGAGGACTAAAATTGAAACTGGATTATAACTGTAGTCTGTTATAATTTATTGGGAAGACCAAAAGCCAGCTGAAGATTAATCATTAAAACTGTACCAAATTTTTCTTCTCCTTTTGAGTTCAATTATGGGATTAATAGTCAACAGGTAGAGTCACTGATATTTGAAATATAATTCTGACTTCCCCTCATCATAATGTGTGATACAATTTTCTTTTATATGCATAATGATCTGTTGGAATTACAGAATGTGTTCTAAATCATGTCTATGTGTGAACGTGCCCAAATGTGAGGCAATATAGTGATGAAGTGAAATTGTATCATTGGCTTGGTTTACCTGGGAATAAAAGGGCTGCAGACTTAATTCTTATAGGAGTCTCTAATTCTACATTAGATAAGAGGTTTGTAGAATTTAAAATAATAAAAAAGAACTTGTTTCAATGAAAAACAAAGAATGGTGATATTGTAGATTTTCAATTACTTAAATGTGGCCAAAATAAAGATAATAGTATATTTAGAATATGAGAGTTTAGTAAAATTTGTCCCAAGCAACAGTAAAAGATGGTAGATGTTTTTAACTCATTTTAGTATAAGATTATATCAGACTATAGAAATTTTTAACAGGGTAAATTACTTTATTGTTGCAAAGGTTAAAATCATGATTTATGCCTTAAGAACTAAAGTAGTCTAAACCTTTCTCACAAATTATTGTGTTGTAAACAATTACTTTGTTTACCCACAAAATTTCTCAGTGATTTTATTATAAACTGGTGCATCTCAGTGTGGATCCTCTGAGATTCAGTTCTCCTGTGTAGATTTAGATGAATTTATATGTAATTACTTCTGCCAAGTCCAAATAAACTTTGTTCAGAGTGATTTAGGTTTGTCCACAGAAGCCTTTTAACTCTTAACTGAGCTTATTTATCATACCTTTGGATACTTCAGTCAAGGGAAGAAAAAGAAGACACAGTGATCTGTCTGTCAGATTAGGTATCAGTACTAGACATTTCTTGCTCTGCACTCTCTGCATGTTGCTGCCTGGTTTTTTTTTTGTCTTTGACCATAAAAAGTTAATACTATTTATTTTTTATAATAGGAGTTTTAGCACTTTAACTAATTTTTGTCTCTAGGAAAATCTTTCTCTCTGTGAAGTATGTAGGATTTTTTGCCCGTGGAGTTTGGATTTCACATTTAGTTGTTGTTGATCTAATATTGTGTTACCTGCTGTGATGTAAAACTTCATCCTTTGGTGATGTCCTAGGTTATAATATTGGGGTGTATTCCCTTACCACCTCAAGCTACAATCCCTTTCTTTCCTTATCTCGTGACTCAGAGATAAGTCCCTCCAGGAGGAACTGTTCTTTTAGCCACATGACTGATAAGATCACAGCATTCTATTGTGAGATGCTCCACCCAGAGGGAGGAGCCAAACAATGCCATCAAGGATATAAGCAGGGTTTTGCAGACAGTAAGGACATCCCCTCTTCCAAGAGGAACAGCTGAGACCTTCTCTGCACTGGACCTCCAGGGGGAAACTACATTAGTCTACAGGAGCACTGCTAGAACAGAACTATATCTGCTACCACCTCCCTAGCCAGCAAATGTCAGGTTGTATCTCTAACTCTGTCAGTGGTTCTTCTTTTGTGCTATTGTATGTATTTGGTTCTTTGTTCCCTTTTTCCTAATAAATTGTATTTCTGACTTAGAGCCTCTCACTGGTTTTGCTTTTCAAACCAGGACAGGTGGTGATGCAGGACTTGTCTTCTTAAAAGACACCTTAGCCACAAGTGCCCTTAGCTTTATTTTTCCCAGACTAAGGTTGTGCAGGAAGACGCAACAGACTGAAAATCATACAGCTGGCAGCAGCTGCCAGGATACCTCTCCTGCCTACACTGCCACCCTCTTTGGGCTCTCAAGTGTGTGGCCAGCACCTTCTGCTCTCACACCTCTGTGAGGGCTCTTGGGGTAAAATTGAAAATCTTCTGAGCGAATCTGTGACAGATGAGACAAGTTTTAATAGCTGGTGTGGCGGAAGGTTCCTCATTTGCTTTATCCTGGCTGTTCATGGCAACATTAAGCTAGTTTGAAGAAAATGACCTGCTCTTGGAGACACAGTTAGTAGGGGGTTTCAATTGTTTGAAACCTCATTTTATGTCTGGCTTGCTCTTTTAGTCATCCAAGTTTTGCTGTGTTTTAAAAATTACTTGTTCTGGTAGCAAACACAATGAAAATTGGACTTGGGTTTTGTAAGCCTTCTGGGTATTTTCAGGGAGTGTTCTGTAAGAAAAGACATAACAAATGGAGGCAGTGCTTCTTCAAAGCCTTGGCAGACACAGGGTCCCATTGCAAAAGGATTTTTCACATAATTGATCTTATCAACAGTGTATTTTTAAAAAAATTAAAAACCCTTCCCTCAGAATTCATGTTACTAGTTTTTTTGAGGAACTGTGAAAAGGGAAATGTGGCTGTATTTGCAGGCCTTGGGCTTTGTGTTTTCTAATTTTCATGTCTTAAAAGTCTACTTTAGCTGTAGGCATTTTCTAATTTTTCCCCCCTCTCTCTCATAAAAACTATTATTTTTCTAGCTCCCCTAGACAGCAGCAAAAAGAGGTACTCTTATTACTGTTGCTGCAAGAAATTCCATGATCTTTGCTATTGGATTAGCAAGTGACCTTATACATGAAAAAAGGCTGCTCACAGGCTGTTTTCTTCTTTCTACAACCCTTCAGGGCTGCTTGTCACGATCATTTCTTCCTGGACGTGCAAATTGTTTTAGAAAGCCAATAACTGTCATAAGAAAATGCAAAGATCTTCTGTGCAGTATGAATTTTTCAGGATCTTGCTTCTCCATTTCTTGGTTTACTTACTTGTCTGTAATAAAAGAAATAAAATTAATAATTCAAGTTTGTTTTTCAAGTACAATGTGTTTTCAAGCACTGGTGACTTAGTGTGTTTTGACTATAACAATATGGGATTGAAGGTATAATTGGTTCAACAATTTCACCAACTGGTCCCCACAATCTTTTCAAAATAGTTTTATAACTAAATCCATGTAACACAAAATGTGCATAAATGAGGTCCAAGCTGTTATCCTCTGTTTACATTATAGAAAACACTTTACACTTCTCTAGAGTAGTAGTATAAATGCAGAAAGTTAGTAATTGAACACAAACTCATTTTTATGATGAACTTGAAATGGAACAAAGCATCCTAGAAGCTGAAGACTTATGTCATAGTGCAGCTTTGAAAGCTACTTTATGTTTCATTTGCAGCAGGTGAAGTAACATGTTAAGGAGCGTGACTACCCAGCCATACAATGTTCCCTTAAAGAGCTGTGATTTGTAACTTATTCAACCAGAAATTTCCTAAGACAAGGATAATCATTCTGAAAGCAGAGTACACAAAACCTGACCTACTAGCCTCTTTTTTTTTCCTTTAAGCTTTTATCTCACAATTCATCTGGGGAGTGGGAGGGAGAGAATTCTATCTATTTCTCAGACAGACTGTCATAATTTCTGCTCAGAGTGCAGTGGGGATATGTTGCCACATTTGCTGTAGCACACAAGCCCATCCTCAAGGGGTACAAATCTGAATAAAAAGGAAGAGTATTATTGCCAGATGTGCCTTTGGTCTTTGCCCTGCCTGAAACCTACCAGGGAAGGCATCATGGGAAAGGGAGACAGAGGAGACTGCTGCTGGACAATTCCTGCTTTTGTCCTTTCCTAGCAGTTATGTAGACACTGTGCAGTAGGGATAAATTGAGGGAGAAGAACTACTGACACCAAGTAAATGATTTTATTTTACTACCTTCCCTGGTGTATCCATCCTCCTGAAAAAAGTATCTGAAAGAGGTAAAGTGGTCCTGCCCACCTCGTGCCAAGAGTTGGATGGTATTTACTGTAAAAACAGTGATCCTTCATTTTTCAGATATATTGATCTCCTAAAAAACAAACAAACAAACAAAAAACCAAAAAAAACCAAACCAAAAAACGACAAACAAAACAAAACAAAAAACCACAACTCTCTTTGGGAATGAGGATAGCTCTTCCTTGCCTGCTCCAAGTTGAAGTTAATTATGGGGATGTTTCCCTCCGTTTGTGAAGGGTAGTAAAGAAGTAAAATGAAGCTCTGCTTAAAGATTCCATTTCAGTTTGGAAGATTCCATTTCTTACCTTGGGAAAAGGTGTTTTTTGAGACATTAGCTCATTTTTCCTTACACATGTATCTAACAAACATAAGTTTATATGAAGGAATGCAAAATGTCTCATAAACCTTTACTCTGACTTTTCAGTCCTGGGTCTCAAATTGCGCAGAAATTGTTAATTTTGTAGAGTTGGTTCATGATGCTGCTGAATGTCCACTGGGGATTAAGGTGAGATCACAAATCTGTTAGCTCGTGACCTCACGCACACAGGAACATCAGCCTTCAGAGATGAAAGGTTAATACACAGCCCCACCACTGCCATCTCCCAAGTGTGGGCTCATTCTCAGCAAAATCAAGGTTCATTCGTGCTTTGTGGGTTTTAATATTTGATAGATGTGAATACAGAGTAACTACATGGCAAAGAAAAGTAAGAAAATGTTGACCAAAAC
Source organism: Lonchura striata (assembly GCF_050655825.1). NCBI lineage: Eukaryota > Metazoa > Chordata > Aves > Passeriformes > Estrildidae > Lonchura > Lonchura striata. The sequence continues at coordinate 10,925,567 of NC_140703.1, forward strand.
AAGTGGCACAGGGAATAAAGAAAATTTATAAAGCCCAGTTATGGAAACATATGACATTTGTCTGTTTCTCACCATTCTACATACTCAGATGAATCTAAGGAGATCCAAAAAATGACAATTTCCTTTTATGGCTAACAATCATAAAGAAAACAACCAAGCGAAATTTCTATTAAGAATCCTTGTTCCTGTTAATTAGAACTCCAGTTTCTTCCAGTGTGATACCAACAAAAGTGGCTGGTAAAATGTACTAAACAAAGACAGTAAAATTACATTTTCCTCTTTGAAAGATGATGACCTGGTGATTCAAAGCACAGCTGTGGATATGACTAAGATATTTGATTAAATGGAGATGACACTAATGCCCCAAGCAGAGAGCTGAATGAAAGTTTTGGGAATTTTCCCACATTATGTAAATTTACCAAACTTAACAAAATATATTGTATAAGGCTTATCTGAGAACAGCTTCTATAGTATGAAATTAACAATGAGCAGAGGAGAGAAAATTTTAAGTGATTGATTTAATTGTGCAGCAAATTTATTGTTTCCCTTTTTTATGAAATAATAATTTTAAAGTGTTACAGGTTACATGCAAAATTAATGCCTGCACTAATTTTGCAGATGATTATTCTTTATTTTAAAGTGTATGCAGTGAGCTAAACAAAAAGGACCATTTTTCAGGACTGGATGGGAGATGATGGATCACTTTGTAATGAATGATATTCTACTGCATTGACTCTACCAGAGCGTTTTCACCCCGTGTGTGTTTTCTGAGGATGGATCACACAAGTCCCTGCTTGTATTTGCCCATCGATGTGTGGCTGTCCTGGGAGGAGATGGCTGTGAGAGCCCAGTCTGATCCCAGGTGTGATCCTTGTTTGGCATGAGGTGAGGCTGCCATTGAAACCAAAAGAATGGGCATGCCTCCTCTGTTTTTGCATTGGGAATGGCTGTCAGGAGAAAGACTGCTGAGAATAAGAGGAAGTTTAATGTAGCTATTAAAGAGTTTGATGATGTTAGGTTGAACAAGCTCTTTTCTAATTTAATAATTTTACTAATCTTGTAAGTTTTTTTTTTTTTTTCCTTAATAAGCACGCCTGCAATATGAACCTTAATTTAGGATTTAGGAATTTTTTGTATATCTTGTAGTATCGCAGAGCAAATAACTTCATTAAATGTGAAGAGATATTCTTGAAATGGTCAAAGCATAACGACTGTTTATGTAGGGCCTTTAGGACATTTGTCAAACCAAAGTTCTTCATCAGATCTGATTACCATGGAAAACAAGATTACAGAGATTTCCTATCTAATGGACTTCAGTATAACTTTTAAAGATACTGTTTTGGGTTTTTTTTATTAAAAAAGTCAATTGAGATAATGTGTTTTCTTGTCAAGCACTGAAAACTATTTGAATAGGTGTTAAATTCTTTGTAAGGAAGCATTGCTTTGTTTTTCCAAGGCTGAATGATCCCTTAAAGTTACAATTAAAAAAACCCAAAAAACAACAACAACAAAAAAAAACCCAAAAAAACCAAACTAGTGTTGCTGCATTTGCAGTTTCTTGATGAAGACCAAAGCCACCATTTCTTTGTAAAAATGAGATGAGCATTGAGCAAGCTTGCTAGATATATTAACAAGTCCATTTTGTTAATTCTTTTTTCTTGATGGGACATTCTTTGAAGATTGTGAAAATAGATCAATACAGACTGGATAGAGAGGTATCAGGCCTCAACAGAAAAGCATTTAAGCACATGATTAAGTGCTTTTTTGCATAGTAGAACATCTCTCATCCACCCCATGCTTAATTTCAGGTCTATGATTTGATTTTTTTTTTTTTAATTCATCATATGTTTATTGTTCCTAATTAGGTCTCTGGTAGAAGCTTCTAATGTATATACTTTGGTAGTGCTTAATTTCTCCTGTGCTTCTGTTTATGAAAGTGCACATTTTGCTATCACCGCTTTTGTTTCTGTTTACCATGTTCACAAATCTCATCACCCTTTTTATGACAACTGGAAGGATAACTTTTGAGGGACTATTCACATAGTGACTGGTGCATCTCTGTTTTAATGTGAGTTATGTCACTGCCTATTGTAGGCAGCCCTTCATGACATCGGAAGTTTAGAGGAAGATGTATATAATATATGATGCAGGTTCCGCTGCTTTAATGAGATACTGCTGCTCTGGTATGTAAAATCGACATGAATATTTATGAGCCAGGCACAAAATCTACTTGCCCACCTTTCATTATGTTGATGAAATTGTAATGAGGCTTCACTCGGCTGTCAAAAAGTTGCTTTCCTTGGATGGATTAGCAAAGAGAAAATTTAGAGCGCAGTTTGTCTGGGTTTCTCTCTGAATAAGAAACTCTTCACTTTCCAGTGCGACTTGACGTTGAATTTGGAAAGATTCAGTGCAGTTGCTGTAGTCTGTGTGCAAGATAGGTGCTAAGAAGGGAGGGCAATTGAGGCAGTATTTGAGTGCAGCATGGAAATGCCTGAGCCGCCTCTTGCCTCGCCCCAGGCTCATTAAGGCGGATCCCAGCGCCTGCTCCAAGGCAGCGTGGGTGTCTCCGGATGAGGCTGGGGCAGCCCACCCCTTGGCAGACCCAGTGGGTGATGAATGTCCAAAGCCCTCCAGGCTGACTACACATTTTTCATCATTAATCCGGCCTATTGTGAGCTGGTCACTCACATTGATTCCAACTAGAGGGCATCATCTGCTGTTAAGAGGGTGATGACTCGCTAAAAATGAAGGCCTGAAACTAATCAAATATAGTCAGAGCCTTTGCTGGCAGCTTGCTTGGATTGCTCTAGGGCACTAATAGGGAAGCTGCAGACATGTGGGCACATCCCTCCAGGCACTTGCGGCCCTTTGTATAGGAATGCAATGGTTTCCTTTGACAGCATGTTGTGTTATCATAGCTATTACTGAGTCAAATGCTGTTAGGAGAAATTCTTCTGTCTCTTTATGCATTTTTTCCTTGTTGTTTGGGAAGAAAGAAGAAAAAAAAAAAAAAGCCCAAAAGTGGGGTGAATTTGGAACCCTAATGTAAGACCCATCCTGTCAAGTGAAGATCAGGCTAAATGATTGTGCTACAAAGAGGAAAGAATTCCCTCTGCAGCAATCTTTGTCTGCCTATCGAAATCATCTGCCTGTCTTTTCTTCTATTTAGCTACTTATTTATCTATTTATCTAAAGGCTTAATTTCTTTTGTTTAAAACTAACCGCATATGCCCGGCTTGGTGCCTAATTCTCTGTTTGTCTTTGAATAGTTGTAATTTGCTTGTATGGAATGAGTCCAGCTGAGAAGCAAAGGCTGAAGATCTGTGTAAATCATAGCCTCAAGTGAAATTACAGATTTTAAAGAAATTACAGAAATTACTGAGTTAATGTGTTTGTAAGCAAATTGTCCCCTGTGGTTCTTCTTCACCTCACTGAGCATGTCCCTCTTCTAAGTTCTAAAAGTGGAGGAATTTAACACTGCCCATTGCAAGAGAGAGATTCCTTTTCAAGAATGTGTCCATTGTTGGCAGGAAGCTTTCCAAGAGTCTTCATTGCTGGGGGTACCCCTCCTGGGATTGTTTTCTGAGGTTCTCCTACTGAGAGTGCATGCTGGAGAAAGCCAGGATATTTAATTGGTGGCTCATAAAGCTCTCTCCTTGTGAAGTGCCTTGCCCACAGTAAAAGGTTCGTAAATACATCACACAGCATTCTACTTTGTTTTTATTACAAGATGTGCAAATGATGCCTAGTGGCAACTTTTCAGCATGTGAAGCTGTTGCTCTTTTTGAGCATTGATTTAGTCCTCTTGTAAGCAAGTTCAACTTCCAGGTCATGTTTTCTTAGAAAGCTGTTTATGCTGCAGGAGTAACCACTTTATGTTGGGAAGAATTGCTGAGAGTGCTGGTCTTGGCCATTCATTTCAGCATAATGCATTGATGAAGTGGTCTACCAAAAAAGAATCCAAACAACAAAAAGACCCCACCCCCCCCCCCCCAAAAAAAAAAAAAAAAAAAAAAAACCCTCCAGCACAAAACAAAACGGGTCTGGTTTCCTAAAAAAAAAAAGGGACAGCTGTTGTTTGGAACTGAAGGGTGAGAGGAAATTCCCTGCTGCAGACTTTCTTAGCCTCAAACAATCTCATTGAAAGCAAGCTAATTGAGGAGCTCCAAACCTGCTTTGTGACTGGAATCAGGGCATGCTGGGGAGGAGCCGGCAGGGAATTTGCTTCACAAATGCCCTCCTGCTCTAAAGCAAAACATGAATATAGAGGCACCCTGAGGGTCACAGTTTTGGAAGGATAAGATGGACTTAGCCAGCTCCCACTGAACTCATCTAGGATGCCAACCCTTTCTACCAGCCCCTAGGTTTCAGTGCCTTTACCTGTGCTGCTGCTGCTGCTGTGGGAGCTGTCTTCCTATGCCTGAAGGGGTAGAGAGCGAAAATACCTTCTGTGGAGGCTTTGCCACAATTATGGACTTACTCAAGAAAATGCAACATAGTTCAATTACTTAAGAGACTGTTCACATTTTAAAAAGAAAAAGTACTTTATTCTGAGCTTCTTTGGATCATTTAGTTTTGTCGTGGCAATTTAGGGAACTTCCCAATGAAAAAGGTGAAAATACTTGGGCGTTAGATACCAATTTCAGTCATACATTTTCTTTTGGAATACCAGACTTTCCTTTTATGCAAATATTTGTTTGCATAACAGATGCCCTGATAAACTATATAAACACTTCCCCAAATTTTCCAATATTTTATTTGATTTTACCCTGTCAAATCCAGATATTGTCCAGAACAAATATTAATATTATTCAATATTAGGCTTCTCACACCACTCTCTTAGGTTTTGCTTCTTGTTTGTATTGTTCTAGTATTGCATTACTGTAGATGGTTGAGTATTTTTAACATAATTTATGACATCTTGGTAATTTGATTCAGAGAATGTTATAAGTATTTCTTGTCTATTCAGAATCTTCAATAAAGTGAGCTATTTTAATTTCTCCTACCCACAAGTAAATGAATGAATTATTACTTTGCTCACACATTCAGAGTCCAAGGAAAGATTTTACAAATAATATCAAAGAGGAGAGAAGGCAGCCAACTGTGAAATTAGTGATCATCTGGATTTTCCCTCCAATTTTGACTGCATATAGTGAACTGGAATAAATGCATTTTCTGCAGTATACAGCACTTCTACCATATAGTAGTTTATACCAATTTGTTTCTTTAGATTACACGTCCATCTTACCAGACCAGAAGTAGTGTACTGGATGGTTTGTAGCTGACTTTCTACTGAACCTTCAAAAGAGGTTATATAGGGCTGGGAAGGGAGGAAAAGTCTTGTTAATGTGTATTTGCCCTTAATGTCCTTAAGAAAGACACTCTGAGGTGAGATTTCCCTTCTAAAAGTGGAATTAGTCTTTCTTCATAGGTTTAAATGCAATGAGACAATGCAAAATAACTGATGTGTAATAATCCTTTTGCAGTGTAAAATGAAGGGAAACAACCTTTTGTTGAGTGCTTGGAAATATACTGCATGTATTAGACCTTAATTTCAGTTGCTGCTTGGGAAGGAATGAGCTCATTCACTGAACAAAGTCTGCAGTCTTGCTCCTCAATCAGATAAGCAGAGCTAAGCCTTTCTTAACAGAGTCGGGCTTTAGGAAGTTATAAATAAGGGACCCTCAAGACCGACCTGTCTCATGCTTGTGGCAGGTTTTATGTGCCTTGTATTGCATATGCAAAGGGTGATTGACTGTGTTTATGATGAAAGGGAAGTTCATCAAAATATCAGTGACCCTGTGACAACAAATACTTCAAGGCTAATTTTAGAGGGAGAGTGGCATGTTTATAATGAAATGGGTGAGATATTGTCTATAAACTCAGTTAGTACAGCCCTTCAAGAACAAAAAACCCAAAATACTGCCTTAAGAGGACATCACCAGTTTGTAGGTGGGAAACTGCATTCATTGTACATGGAGACCGTGCTGTGTGCTTAGTGAGAAAGCTGCTTCAAAAATCCCCTGTTGCTGATGGCTGAGAGAGCATAATGTGGGGGTGGGTTGGTTGCTTGCTTTGCTGCTGGACTCAGAGCAGATCAGAGCACATCATCTGGAAAAGCCAAAAAGTGGCAGAACAGGTGACAGGAGGACATTGCTGGGACAAGTTATAACTTTGGAAACTGGCACTGTGAGCAGAGAAGGTCAAATTGCACTCTGGTACACTTCAAGATAAGTATGTGTTCAAATATTTTGCTATTCTGGAGCTTGTATTGAGTCACTTTGTACATGTTGCTGCTTGTAACAACAAGGAGCTGGTGCCTGAAGTGTGTCACAATGCTATGTTTGTTTGGAGCATGTTTAGAGTAGATTTGTAAATTAAATTGTTTTAAATTATACATTATTTATATTATAATCTCCTTAAGCAAACTTCATCTTTCTCACCTTCTTTCCAGCTGTGTGACATGCAGCAGATTCTCCTTAGGCTCTCTGCAGTGTTTTGCACTTGTTATTTGTTTTGTGTGGATAAAGGGAGATTGTACAAACACCAAGGATACTCATGTGCTTGCTTACATACAGCATCTGTGTCTCTTTTGTGGTGCTGGTGGACCATTCTGTGCTGGGGAGTTGAGGTGTGATTTCACAGCTCCCCAGTGACACTTAGAGGCTGTGTCAGACTGTTGCCCGAATTGCTCCATGGCATCCCTTTCAAGCTTTCCATTTGCTCAGATCTCCTGATGCTGCTGATTTTGTAGCTATGTGTGAAATAAAATGAGCTATCTTTGATAGGGTAACTCAATTTGACTGAAATTTCTCAGGGAACCATGACAGTCAGGGTCTCTCGAATGAGGAAAACTGAGCTGTATTGAGAAGTGTAAGCTGTTCACAATTCTGTCTTTTGGCTCACAGAGCCAATGGCAGGAAAGGATATAAGAACAGCTGTAGAAGTAATCCTTAAATGTTGTTCAGTACAGCAGAAGTGTTGGATATTACAGAGAATTTATTTTGTATTATTTTCTCCTAAAACGTCAATATCCTGTGGTAAAGAAAGTAACTTTTTTTCCCATAGAAGAGTATAGCTTTTGTCATGTGTGTTTTGCCTGTGGAAAATGACAGCATTCATTGAGCCCTGTTACAAGTGTTGCAAAGTGCTGAGGACTCATCAACCACAGTATCCAACTGAATCTATTCAGAAGGGAAAATTTAACATCTATGTAGACTAATTACTCAGATCAATGCACTTGGAGGTGGGGATGTGCCAAGACCTCATACCAGCAGTTATTGCCTCATGTGGTCTTAAACCAGCTTTATAATCTGCATGATTTGAGGAAGCATTTTTCCTGTCTGTCAGGGGCAGACAGAAAGATGCTCTGTGACTCCAAAGGAAATGGCAGATTTCCCTCTGGCTGTACATATACATCACATTCTATGATATTTGAAACTGATAGATTTTCTCAGAAAGTTGCTTTTAAAGGACCTAGGTAAATTTAGCACCAAACAGGAGAGAAAAAAAAAATATTACCTTTTCCCCCCCTGTATCATCAGCATGCTGGTACTTGAGTTCTGAGAAGTGTCATTTGTGCATAACATGTAAATATGTCAGGCGAATTTGTTGTTTTAATCTATTTTGGTGTGTTTCCAGTAGAACACCAAAAGCTGGTAATGGATAGCAGTGATTCCTAGGGGAGTGAGTTATAGGGTATCAAAATCTTCCATATTGTCACGACAGGTGTTTTAATTATGTTTTTAGAGGTTCAGTAGGTAGATATTGGTTGTGTTAAAGCTGTTATTTTTCCAGTTGTGTCTTTACATGACCACAACACACAGTGGCTGCATGCAGGCCCAAGGCTGTGCATCTTGTAAATCTTATGTATGTCTGGGCATGGTGTAAGGTATAGAAACACATACTTGCAACTTTTCAGTAGGCATATAGTGTGACTGCTGAGCCAAAACATCAGGGCTAGAGAGGAAATTTTATTAAGATTTTCATACAGCAGTGGTAAGTTCAGGCTATGTGATTAACAGGCTATTCTGCAGCTGTAAGTGCAGAGCACTGGCACACAAACCCCTTGTAGTACAGTTCCCACCACCTTGTGAGAGGATTCCCCCTGCTGTCTAGCCTGTTTTCATTTTGAGCTGGAACACACCAGGACTGCACAAGTTGTCTTTTTTGAATGATTGTTTTTGCATTGTGGCTTTGATTAATGACCACACCTGCTTAGAAACTCTAAAGACACAGAGAGCCTCAGCATCCTGCAAGATCTACACATTTAATCTTCCTGTTACTTGCTGTCTTTGCCCACTGCTTTTCTGCTAAAGATTAGATTTGCAAAACTGTTTTGTCTCTTTGCCTTATTCAGTTGACTCAAATGTATCATGTTCCAGGGAACTCAGTTTGTTCATGTGAGCCTGAGGACCAACACCTGCACCTTCACATCCTTCCTGCTCTTGATCCGTGCCAAGCATTGATAGATAACTTGAAGGCAGGCAAGTCATGGCACAGGGTGAAAGAGAGGATTTAGTCAGTTTTATATAGGTAATAATAAAAGAAAATATTTCCTTTAGAATAATGCATTATGGAAACATAAAATCAGCTTGAAATAAAACCATGGGGACAAGACATTCCGAATTGTCCAATTTTTTTTGAGGAATCTCAATTCTTTCCTGTCTGAATTAAGGTATCTCTAAAGCATTTGCTTTACAAAGGGAGATGACCAGTACTTCTGGAAAATTATACTCTTTGAGAAAAAGGGGAGAATAGTGGGTGGGGGATTCTGATGTAAAAACATTCAAAATCAGAGGTAAATAAAAAATAAGAAAGACTCCCAGTATGAACCACTCCCATGTGTCTGTGTTACAGACTTGCCCTGTTATTCTTGCCAATGGTTGAAATTGATCCCTCTGGAAAGAGCCCACTCTTGGCCTCTGATGTACTTTCCTTCCACTTGAATGCTTTTTTGAGATTTCAAGTGGAACTTAAGAGGTAGGGATGCATTGGGCAGTTCTCCTGTACAGTTTTGAATTTAATAGTGGCAATGGGAAGAGTTTCATAGCATAGCAAAAGTACAGAAATTTAGTCCATGGAAGGAGTCTGTGTTGTCTTTGTGAATAAGGAATATAAATATAATAAAAATGTAGAGCACTTTTCTAAACACTGTTATGTTCAGACAAGTTCAAATATCCTGTAATGAAAATTATTAAATAAAATATTTAAAATATTTATTATGAGACTATAGTAATAAAATTATTTTTAACGCACATCAGCATTCCCACATACTTGTTTCAAGATATTTGTCACAAATAAAGTTCATGTGCTCTTTACATTTCTATTTTGTATTTTTATTGATCAGAATGCATTACCATCCAGTTAGGAAAAGGTTGAACTTGATCTTTGAGCACTAAGTGATCTCCTTAATTGGATGCATGTCCATGTTACAGGTTGTACTGCCCAGGGAACATCTAATGTGGTAACAAAGGACAAGCCAAGCAATGAATGTGAAGGGTGAGCTATGAGTATCCTTTCTTCCTATGAGGGTGCACTTTGCAGGAGGAGCTGGAGTGTTCTGCATGAAGGGATGTGAAAAGACATGGCCACTGATGGATGCTCCCCAGTTCTTCCTGCCACAAAACCCCCAGCCTTCTTTTCTCAGACACACTGAAAGTGCTCCCTGGCTGGAATTTGGAGCATTTTTAGTGATAACATTTTATTTTAAAATTTGGTGTTTCACACATTATCTGAGTAGACAAGTAGTCTGGCCAGCTTTTAGCAATCTGACTTTGAGTGAAGTGCATAGTTACAGTGGTAGAGACTAGAGACGTATGCCATTTGCCTGCAAACTTCATTATGCAGTAAATTGTTTACCACCTTTTCATTGCCTCTGACCTGCTAAACAGTCCACTCATGAGAGCCTATTAGTCTTGACCTAATTAATATTAATGTACTGAAGCTTACTTATAATTCGGGTTTAAATGTGCCATCAGTCTTACATTGGCTTGTGAGTGGTGCAGGCCTCATAGTTTTGTTCCTTGCCCTATGTCAGTATCTTTGGTCTTCTGGAATTGCTGCTATATTTAAAAATAAACACCTGCTGTGCTTGCCAGTACATAATTTTAGCACTATAGAGAAGTTTGAAGCAAGATGGTAAAGAAATACCAGGGTAAAAAAGCCAGCTAATTTTTTCCAGTTGTGACATGCCTGAAGTTTGGCAGTAAAGTCATCAAGCAGCAATGCTGGGAGTTAGTGATGCCATGGTGAGGCAGTTGTCTTCACCTCCTGGTCTGGGACAGTCACTCGAGTCTTCCTCATACATTTGGGAGGTTTGTGGTGAGTGCCTGATACATCAGATAAATCATCAAATACTTAATACTGGAGAACTGAGAAGCCATGCAGTAGCAAGGCAAGAAAATAAATAAATTAGGTTATTTTGTCATTCTGGCCCATGTTGTACAACCGATTCCTAATGTATTACAGTTGTGTGAACAGTATACCTAATGTGCATGATGTTGTTTTCTAGTGATTATTGTTTTCATTTCTTTTCATGTCAAGAGCAGAAGTTAGAGTTTCTTCAGCTCCAAAATGCTGATGGAGGCTGACACTGCTCCTCCTGAAATTCCCATAATGGCAGAATCTTTACAATCCACATTCTAGAGGACATTATCTCTTGTTCAATCTCATACAACCTAATAGAAAGCAAGAATTAGTATTATTTAGTGGTCATTAAATACTAAATTTTGTTATTTTAAAATAATTATTTACTTCTGTACTATTTTATTGCATATAGAAATAGAATCTGTTGAATAGGTTGTGCTTAGGGCACTTGATAATAGGGTACATTCTTATACTTTTGTAAATTTTGCGTTAATTTCCAGAAGGTGATTATAATTCTGATCAGGGACTAAAAGTTTTTATTCTGTTCCCTTCAGACATTACAGTGAAGGCTGAATCAGTAGACCAAAAAAAAAAAAAAAAACATTTGAATTAGCAAATAACAATAAAATTATAAAGATATTTTTAATATAGTCATTACTTATATGGGATAGTATTTTAACACTATAGAGAATATGCTAACCCTATAGGATTTTTGCTTTCCTTTATCTATATTGTTTTAAAAACAATCTCAGTCCATCATCATGTTCTTTTAGATATAATTCAGTTCCTGTGTAACGCATTATATCACCAGATTTTCTGCATGGCATTCTGGAGAATATGCTATTTATATACTTCAGCCATTTAGTCTTGTAAGAGCTACATTAGAATAATTTTCCTGAACACAATGCATGATTAAAGGACAATGTCAAAGCAATTTTTCAAATGATTTCCCCCTTTCTGTGTTGTTTATAATGGCTTTTTGGAAGAGCAATACTTGAGGCATATTCATTTGAAATCGAATAATGTCTCTGAACATTTTCTAACTTGCCTTGGTTCATTTTGGTGAGCTAATGAAGAGAGATTAATATCTGTTTCACTATTAAGACATTAATGAATTTTAAGTCCTGGGCACCCAACTTTGCCATTCATCTTTCCTAGGAGACAAATTATTGCATAACTTTCAATAGTGCTTCAGAGTTCTATTACATCTATAATGAGAATACTTGTCTAAACAGCAGCATTTTTATTCTAAATGGCTAAGGGGCATAATCTGGTTGAAGTATAAATAACTCTGCAATTCAGCAATGAGGAAGTTCTTAGCATATTTTGATTAATAAATGTCTTGAGTTACATTCAGAACAGCAGCCTAACTATGCTTCTGGCTTGATAGAAGGGGAGCAAGGACAAACCTTTTTTCAAGTCATGCTTTGGGGTGTTTCGTTCATGTTCTTTGGGCTTATCTGTTTCTATACCTACTGTCACCCTGGTAGGAAATGCTGAACTTTTATACCCAAAATGAAAGTAATGTTTGTTCAAGGTTTCTTCCCTTAGGGTTGCTGCATCTTTTGCTATCTCTGGCGTGTTTCCCATTAGAATTTTGCTACCAGGGGTAGTATTAAGGGGCTGCACTCTTCAGAGATGTCATAGCTTAGTAAATGTAGAGTTGGAGTGAAAGTGAGCTTTAGATTTCATTTATGTGTGTAGTCTCTTGCATGAAGGATCTTGGTCCTTGATAGATGCCTGCAAGTTGTTGCCACAGCAGCAGTAAAGTTGTTCTTGCAGATGCTGTAGAAACATTGATTGCATTGCTGTGAGCTGAGGAAAGTGGGAGAGCCCACCTGGATGTATTTCTCTCCTCTAACATTATCTGTGACAGTGTGGATGAGGGGATTACACAGGATCCTGGACCAGACCTGGAGGGATTCATTTGACTAGGATTATATAGTTAATTTGTGTATTTTGTATCTTCTGTTGAGATTCTTGGTCTTAGGCTTTTGTCCTTCTGCACACCAATTGCATATGGCTCAGGCTTTGTTCAAATGGCTTAGAGATTTTTTTTTCTTTTAAGAAAAAAACTAATATTAATAGTTCACCTATTTCCATAGTATAGTTCATTAGCATTATTTTTCTATTGTCACTGGTGTTCCTCTTGTTTAATTTTTTAATGTCTCTTTATTTAGCTTGGTTTTTCAGAACTCAAGCATACTATGATCAAAGATTAATCTTTTGTAGAATTGACACTGATCTCAATGATAAGACAGTTGAGTCTCAATTTATTTTCTTTTCTGAATATGATGGTCTTTTGCACTGCAGACATCTGGTGTTTTGGGCACTTAAAGCTGCAGATCCCTGACAACTCTGTTATTTCTGTTAAAATACACATGAATTGTTGTTTAGGTAATCCATCCTGTCAAAATAGCATTAAGTGTAACATATTACTGACCTTCTTTTTTGTATAGTGTAGAGGACCAGAGTAGTTACTTACTTATGCTTGCAGCTGTAGTGGCTGTGTTGCATTTCTTATACATTCAAATCTTTGGAAATGTGAAGATTATAGAGGATGTAATATTTATAATAGGTAGCTTCATTTATTCATACATTTTATTCATTTAGCCCTAAACAGGATATGATATTCATTTTTTAAAACACAATCTTGGTCTTAGGGATAAAATAATGTAATGACGTAACTTGGCAAGCTACAGCCTTACTCTGCAGGCTGTGTAAAACATACCATGAATGCAGTACCTGTCTGAGGGTTGCAGGAGCCTGAAATCTCTGTAATTTGGCTTTTGGTCTCGAAGGAGGCAAGCTTGCATCACCCTGGAGCTCATTTTAACAGTGATAATCAGAGCAGCACTTCAGTCTTCACAGTTTCTCCCCAGCTAAGAGGGCTTGCAAGCCTGTGGCAAGTGGCCACTCCTCTGTCAGACAGGTAAGGGAGTTTGGTGATTGAATTGCTTCTGGAGTCCTGTGCCACAGAAGCTTCTTGGGATGGCATTGCACACTATTGGTATTTCAAGGAAAACGGGTTTGGGTTTATAGTCAAGCCATGACAGTTTCCTTGCCATGTAAATATACCCTTTTCAGTGGAAATTGCAGTCTATGTCAAAATGAATCATATCCTTTGATCTGTTCTTTTTTCTTTTTTTTTTTTTTTTCTTGCAGACAAGCTAAAGTGTAAAATGGTTTCTAAAGGGTCTTCTGAAATCAGTCTCTGAAAGTATTTTGAGTTGTTGACCTTTACTATTGAGAATTGGCCTTGACTAGTCTTGATATGTTTATGGATTTCTCTGCCACAGTTACGGGAGGAAGACTGCTTGCAGGATATGTAAAACTTAGAATCGTATAAAAGCTTTGCAATTTGGTTTTCTAAGGCTGAAACAAAATATACTATAGTTGTTCTGTTGGTTTTTGTTTGTTCTTAACTTTACAGTGTAAAGTACTGCTGTAACAGCAGGTGTGATTTAAAAGGTATAGCCTTGTCTTGCTGCAGATGAATGTATTTTTTTAATGGGCACTTAATCCTTGTGAAAGGTGCTGGGTTGTGACAGCACTTGAAGATGAATTCCTGTATTTTTCTGCAGTTGTACAGCAGGAGACAACGGCAAGGCATGCTTCTCTCACAAATATGTCTGAACCCTGACCTAGATAGATCACCTTTAGAGATGAGCCTCTGTGCCCATTCAATCCTTGACCTCCCTGCCAAGACTCTCTCAGTGTTGCCAATTTATGATGTGGACCTTGGGCTGAGAGGACCAGCTCATTTCAAGTTGACTACCAAAGCAGTTGTGACTGATGGCAACTCGATAATGACCTGGAGGTGGTTTCAAGCCAGTGGTCACTGAGGAAATGCTTTCATCCTGTTACAGATCTTCTGAGCCATCTAGCTTGTGGGGCAGGTACTCTTCATTGTCAGAAGGGACTTCCTTTATCTATATCCATGTTCATTTTCCTTAGGTCTTCAATGCATTGTTTTTACATATCTGGCAAGATAAAAAGAAAAAAAAGGTCGGGATTGCTTTCACATCAGGAGTTGGAAATTTAACATGTATGTGCAAAAAATTTTAAGAAGGGAACTGTATTTAACTGTGACATGTACACCAGGTTTTTTTTTCTTGCTGAGCCCTTCTTGTGAACAGTGATCTTCCTGAAGGAAGGGGAAAATAGGTGCATGAATGTGGCAGCGGTGGCAGTGGTGTCTCTCCCCATTCTTTAGCAGGTCATGAGCAAACTGATATCCAAGCAGATGCTTCCCATCTCTGCCAAGGAAAAGATTTGAGATCTTACTTTTTAAAAAAACTGGGGAAAATAATATTTATGTGTTACTATGCAACTAAATGTGTGTGCATGCATGTGTATTCTAAATATGCACACGTTTAGACAGCTTCAGTTAAAGTGTTCTGGAAATAATTTATGAAATGGTGACTACAGACTGGTAGGCCCTATTCTGAATCTTTGCTAGGCTTTATCCTACACTTACTGGGTAGCAGAAAAACTCTTCACTACAGCATTAATTCAGTTCCTTGTCCTTATTAGTATTTTCAATAAAGTTTGTAGACACACAGGAAAAGAGCTTTGGAGTGATTATTAGGCCTGTATTTCTTGGTTTATTATAATTATCCTCCTCTACATTAGGAGGAATGAGAGCCAACTAATGCATTTTCTGAGATTTTTCTCTCCCTGATCTTTTTTTAATAATTGACTCAAACCCAGCCTTTTTTTTTTTTTTTTTTTTTTTTTTTTTTTTGTAGAAACCATAATGGTGTCAGAGCCCTTTTTGTCTTTCCCGTTCTTAAACATTTGAATAACATTGCTCATTTGGAGCCTGTCTTAACCTTAGCAGTATGCTTAGGCAATTTCAATTCCTGTTCTCTTTTCCCTCTTTGTTATTCACTGTACAATTTGTTTAATGCTGCTGTAGCCATGCATTACTAGTCAACCTTAGATATAAATTCCATAATAAATTAAATAAAGCTCTGTATGGGTCAGCTTAGACTAGCCCGATTAAAAAGTGATTTACTAAAGAGATAGAGGTAGCAGGGTGGTAGAACATGCTTCTAAATCAATTATGAGTCCATTCACTGCCAGCCTATTGTGCGTAATAGTGTATTAAAATGCATTCTATATTGTTAAAAAAAATTGACTCTTTCATTGAAACTGAATTAACATTTGCAAGCGCATAATAGTGTTTGGAAAGCTATAAACATTTAAATTCAA
Organism: Lonchura striata; assembly: GCF_050655825.1. Lineage (NCBI taxonomy): Eukaryota > Metazoa > Chordata > Aves > Passeriformes > Estrildidae > Lonchura > Lonchura striata. The sequence continues at coordinate 10,941,155 of NC_140703.1, forward strand.
TCCCTTATTGCAGGCTAAGTGTATACAGCTAGAATTGTAATATCCAGATAAGTCTTTATGTTGTGCTCATTTCATTATTGCAACAAGATGTTACCATGCTAAAGGTAAGATTGGGTGGATGCTTGTATTTATAAGCCCATAATTACAAGGAGAAAGTAGCACCACAGGATTGTAAAAGTGAAGTTAATTTTGAACTGAAAAGTAGCATCTGTATGTAATTGGGCATGTAGGCATGTATACACATATATAAAATTAATATATAATACTCATTGCTAAATGTGTACTGGGGCACATCTTAATTCTGCCCCACCCACCCCTTCCACCCCAAAGCCTGTAACCTCTCTTTTCCTTGTGAGAGAGCAGAGGCAGGGAGCAATCCAACAGGCTGCCAGTTCTTGATGAGCTGTGCCCATGCTTGCAGCTTGGCACAGACCCTGTCATCCGAGAGCTGCCTTCTTCCTCTCCCCCAGGGACTGCAGGAGGTCTCAGTTCTCACCAGGGACTGCCTGCAAGGATTCACCCAGGCATTAGTGACCTGGATACATCTATGCCCTGAATTCACAGGCAGGCACACTTGCATCTTGTTACTCCCATGGTAGCACTCAGACAAGGGACACAGTGGAGTTCTCTGCCTCTAGAGCATTCCTCTGCTGGGAGTAATACTGTCTTTAGTGGGATTTGCTTACTTCAGAATTCAGCTAATTAATTTTTATGGGATAAGTTCAAAAGGAGCTGAAACTACAGCTTTCATTTCTGTTTTACTTGCATTTGTACTTGCTTCTGTGTTTCCAGTATACTGAAATGATATGAGGGTTCCACAGGAAACAGAACAAGCAATGCAGTCTGCAGAGTCAGAGAGTTTTAAAGAAGTTGTAGTCTATTTTATTTCATGGAATAGAAATACTAGGAGTGGTGTTGACCCCTTTTTTTTTGTTTGTTTTATAGACTATATTTGCTTCCATTGTGTCCTAAACTGGTTCTGTGAATCACCACCTCTCTGCTCACTCGCTGAAGTGCATAAATACATAACAAGAAGCTGTGAAGCTGCTCATATCTGAAGCAGATCAGTTTAAAGCAGTGCTGTTCTTTCTGTCAGCATTGATCTGGGGTAGCTCCCAGTGCAAGAGCTGAGCTGGTATGTTTGTAAAACATTCAGTGAAGAGGCACAGGCAATGGATGAAAATTTTGTGTGACTTGCGATGCAGGTAGTGAGAATCTTCTCTGAAGTTTTACAGTCTCTAGTATTCTTTCCAGAGTTTGCAGGAACACTTCTTTCAGCAAGAACAATTGTTTTGCTAGAACAATTCTTTCAGCCTTTAGAGTTTGCCTGAATTTGTTCTGAAAGTGTGTGTGTAATTCAGGTTGACATGTAGGATGTTTGCAGAAACCTCTGAGAATTACCTAAGCACTTTTTTTACACCCGTGAGGGACATAGAGCTGAGCTAGCATGAAGACTGATTTATTTCTCATCTCTGAAGAAATTTAGCCTTTCGGTTCTCTGAAATGAGCAGGTGAAGCATAAATTCACTGGTGTATTATTTCTAAAGCAAAGAGAAACATGTAAGCCTTTAGATATTGTGCTTTTAAAAAAAAAAAAAAAGAGGTCTACAGGTACCATTATTGCTGTACTTGTCTTTTCAATACAGGTATAGGTTTAAATGGTTTTGATCTATTTTCTTGGGACTGAGACAAATTTATGCAGAGAGAAATATATCAGCCTGCCAAAGGCTTCATACTGTGGAAAAGTATGTTAGGGTTTCAGGTTAATTTTATTAAGCATGATGTGTTTTTTTATTTGTATAGGACATTTTTTTGAAATTACATTTTCTGTGTTGCATATTTATGTTGTTTGGAGTTTTTTCCTTATAAGAAAAAGAAATAATTGACAAATTTTGTGTTACTTGCTGCCTGATACTCAAGAAAATATGTGAATATTTACCCTCACTTCAACCTCGAGGTTCATGGTGCAATGCAGGGACTATCCAAATGAAAGAATTGCTTTTCTAGCAAATAGATTGTCTCATAAGAGGACTGAACTGTATTAAGTGATTTTCCCCTGGTGATTGGAAGTATCTCTCTCCACTGGTTCAGGTAATTCTAAGGTTGTGCCTTCAGTCTTTCATGCTAGACTGCTTTTCCAATAAAATAAAAAATGTAGAATCTGCTACACAAATGTAACGTTAACCTAGATTTCTCTGAGGACAAAGGTGAATGCTATAGGGCTTGCTGAAGGCAGAGGAGGAAATGATATTAAAAGGTTATTAGAGATAGAATTGGATGCATGGGACTGTACAAATCTGAAAGGTGCATATTGGGGTGTATGAATATTATATTAGTTTATACTTCTCTGGGACTCCTTAAGGCAAATCCTAACAGATTTTTTAAATACTTGAATACTACTTTACTTTCCTTACCAGATATAAATTTGTATTAATGTGTTTCTGGCGTAAAAGAGTGGTCATATGTAGAAGAGGAAAGGTAAAAGGGTGGTCATATGTAGAAGAGGAAAGAACTACTGGGAAAAGAAAACCATAAAGATCACTACAGAGCAGGCTTGTACATCTCTTTGCATTGTTTCTGCTCAGTACTTGACCAGGGCTGTGGCTGGCCAAACTGGGCATGTCCAGTGAAAAAAAATGGAAAGAAGCAGGAGTTCAGGTGCAATGAGAAACTCCCTTTCTGACTGAAATCCTGATGTGAACTGTCAGGACCTGCAGTTTTTTATATGGAACAACTAGGAATGCCCAAAGACCCAGCTGGATTTTTCCATAGTACTGTACATAGATTGAAATTGCATATGCAAATGCTGAAATGCACTTTATGCCTAGCAAAGCATCATATTCAGCAGGGAAGCTGCTTTCATTGCAGCTAAATGGGTGCAATCTGGATGTATATTTGCTGCTGTAGTGGAATAAATGCACACATCTGGAGAGATGTTGGGGTAGAGTACTGGTGGGAAGAAGGGAGGGACTGCATCAGTAGCTGTTTTATGAACATTTATTAATCTGCAATTATGCAACTTGTGCTCAGTTGCATTGCAGCTTGAATATGATCTGCTGCTGGGAGTACTTGGTGCTTCAATTCTCCCCAGGGGTTTTGTGTGAAAGGTCTCTGTTACACAAAGGTGCCCCAAAATCTATATCCCATTACATAGTGCATGAATACTTAAAAAAAAAAAAAAAAAAAAAAAGCAATAAAACTTTAATTCTGAATAGAGAATATGTTTAAAAGCATGTATTTCAAAACTGCCATGGAAAATATTTGAAAGAGAGAAAGGGAGTTATTATTGCTGCAGTATGCCTTATAAAATACATTTTTCTCTTTAAATTTGGTAATTTACTTGAACTCAAAGGTAACATCTAAAGAAGAACTTAATAATGAAAAATATTCAGTATTTCTATAACCCCTATTCATTCTCAGTCCGTGGAAAAGCAAAATCACTTTGTGTTGTCCTAAATAAGAAAAAATCATACCCTCATGTGATTGTGTGGGTGAGGTTTCTCTAGTTCTAGTGATTCAAAGTCAGAGGTGAGTGATGAAAAGGACTGCTCAGATGATAAAGCCAAATCTAACAATGGCAGTTGGGTTTAGGTTTTTGGAAGTAATTAGGCTTTGGAGAAATAATTTTTTGCCTTGATGGTTTCTCTTTGTCAGAAGAGCTTACCTGGCTCCTCTGCCAGTCAGCTGGTGACCCATAAGACAGGTTCAACTTGGAGAAAAGCTGTAGCTTTCCCTCACTCCTACTCCTATGTCTGTGTCCACTCAGAAGGTGAAAGGGAATTTGAATACTCAACCCTGCCATCCATGGTGCACTGATCCAGGCCCACGGAAGAAGGCACGATCACTCTCCACTCTTGTGACACCAAATGTCTGAGTCCTGTTTGCTTGAGTTACTGTTGCTGTCAAGAAAATCTTGACTTCTCTTGCAGATAGCAAGTGAACATGCTGAAATAATAATCTCTTAAATCCCAGTATGGAGAAAATTTTAAATCTTTTGGCCAGGAAAACAATCAAGGCAATTTCAGAGCAATTTCCAGAGTACAACACAGTGCACAGTTTTTAGTCAAATGTTAGTAAACACCATGACCCACATTGCATGCAGAGTAACAGAATATTATTTATATTTCCAGCCTGCAGGAAAAGGGAAAAAAAAAAAAAAAGAAGAAAATTATTTTCTTTCATTGCCAAACACTTTTGTATTTGGCTGAAGACCTAAATGACAGCTACTGTGTCTGGTGGAGTGGGTACCAGTATAAAAGCAGACTACCTGCACTGCATTTTGCTCATTATTTTAAAAGAGTTACTCTCAGAAACTGGATCATCCTTTTAGCAGTGCAGTCAGTTTCCAGTCTACCAGGCAGTTGTTGCCCAAGGATGATTTAAAACAAATGCCTGTAAATTCCAGTGGTTCCCATCATGCAGCCCTTCCCCTCATTTCCAGTGGCTGGACAATCAGGATCAGCACACAGGTCACTGGTGTGCAGGGTTCCTGGAGGAGGTGGGGGGATCCTCATCTTGGGCAGTGTTGCATTCTCAGGCTTGCTAAGGAGAATTAATGGGATTTGGAGAAATACCTGTCTGGACTCTGACAGTAAGGAGTGTGATCACAGGACAAAGCCTGCAAGCAAGAAATGGAGGTAGAAAAGGCCTGAAGAAAATCTTCCTGTCAAGGCATATGCAAAAATGCAAACAGACTTCCTCTCTCTCAGCAGCTGTGTGTCCTTTTTGTGTGTATACCAAAGGGTCTGCAGTCATCTTAATATTTATGCTTCAGTATTTCTTCTTCTGATGCAAATGATGAGCAGGCATTGATGTTATGGGCCAGCTGTAGCATTGTCTTTATTGTTATGAGAATACACAGATCAGCTGTTCTAGATGTGGTATTGTAGAATAGAAAGTTTTGTAAAGTGGGCAGTAGGTTTAAGTAGAATGTCTTGTATGACTGGGACAAATGCATGGCTTTATAGCCATAAAATACACAAATACTATCAGTTCTGTGAATCAGGAACCATGAGCATTTTCATTCTCTCTAAATAAATTTTGCTATTTTAGTGAACAGAAACTTGTTTATTGTAAGTTTCTATTCTATTCTATTTCTATTCCCTCCTGGTGGGAGGGAAGACTTCATAGGGGTTTTTTCAGCATCACAGATGATGTTGTTGCTCAGCAGCCATTAATATAGCTTTATCTATAATTAGGGAAGGTCTAACACCTTTCTGGCCATATGGAAAATGATAAGTTAGCACCTGCCATAACAGGAAAATAATTACTGGTTGAAGTATAAATATCAAAACATGATAAATAATGGTTACCCCAGCAATCCTCAGCTGGATAAAAGTAGCATCTGCCTTCAGTTTCTGAATATCACATGTGATTAATCTGGAGGCAGTGAGGTGCTTTCTCAGCTGTACTGTTTCTACTGGGCAGTGAAGGCAAAGATGTCATAGGCCTTCTCTTAACCCTTAAACATTGTAATAATATCTGTGAATCAAAAAGTTTCATCCAGATGTTTTTTAAGGAAAAGTGGGAAATAAGGGCAGGGGTGAGGTGAAAAATTAGCATTGGCTGAAAGTATTCCATTTGCTCTTCAAGTTTTGTTTATGGAATGTGCATCTGAACAGAGCTCTGTTTTGTTCTTAGAATTTATACTCTGTGTGTGTTGGGAGAAATTCTACCAGCCCGTTGTATCACAGAGCTCGACTCTCACTTGCTGTCCAGTCACCCATACAAATACCCTGAGCATCCAGTTTCATTCAGAGATGTGACCTGACAAAACTCTTCCAATCTGAATTGAAATTGCAAAGCTGGTGGTGGGTGTTAGGCACTATGCAAAGCACATCACAGGTAGAATCAAAGTCCTGATGGATGATGGTGTTGTTCTTAGGCCAGTGGTGCCCCCAAGCATTCCCTTTTATGATTATTTATTTGATAAGAAAAAGGAGAAAATAAAGATCTGTGTTTGCACATGTTAAACAGGATAAAATAAGGGAATGGCCACCAGTCTGAAGGAAATTCACTGATAGAAAACTGAAGTCCTCCTTTCACTGTTCCTGTGGAGGCTTTTGAATAAAATGAACAGTCTACCACTGACTTCCTTAAACTCATGAAGTATATGTAAAATCTTCACTCCTGTTTGAGATGAATAGCAATGCCATCATGCTCCAGAGTGTGCTGAAACTGCTCCTGTAAGCTTAGTATTGATAATTGACCCTGACTTGAGAGACAAAGGAGGACTGTGTCAGGGGAGAATTAAAACTGATTTTTTTTTTTAAATTTTGTATAATCTCAAATGTCTGCACGTGCATAGAATTCCTCAGTAAAATATCTTTTTCCTTTCCCTCATAAATCTTTTGAGTTTGCTCTAGATTCTGCATGGGCATTTACTACTTAAAGTCATCTTATATAGCTTGAGGTCCATTTGCTTCCTAGAGCTCTGGGAGTCTGCCCTTTGCTTCGGGAAATTAAATATTTAATATTGCTTTTTCTCTGCTGCCTTTGAAAAGCATTCATCCTTTATTTGGGTACTATATCAGAATTCATAGGGAAGCAACAGCTGATGTTGCCAGATGGAATCAAACCTCCTCCCTCTCCTTCTCCTTCAACCATCAGAGGTTGTGTCAGTGTTGCCACCTCAGGAACTTTTGGGGCTGATCATGATGAAATGAAGGGAAATTAGGACCATGGTGGAAAACAGGCTGATATCTCAGGTAGTAATGAAGAAAAAGACCCAGTTTGTGGGCAGGGAGAGCCTTCTTTCTTGAACAAACACCATAGGATGTTTATTTGTGTAGGACTAAAAGCCGTATGAAATGTGATTGTGTCAAACTAAATATATAGGACTCACTTTTCTTAAGAGTTTTGCCTGAAATCAACAATGCCCGTAAATAGAGTTTATCTTTCCCAGTCATGAACATGTTTCTTCCAAGAAGAATATGATGTGAAATAGAAAGAGGTAGGATGAGTGTTATTTCTGTATTGTATTTTCATTACATATTTTACTATTTTTATTTCTTTTTCTCTCTCTCTGTCATATTTTTATGGTGACCTGAGTGCTTTGGGCATGAAGCATCTTTCCTGGGATTAATTTATTTCAAGAGATTCACAGTCAGTAGACATTGTGCACATAATATGGTAGAGATTACAGTTCATATGAACACTGAGCACACTTTTCTTGTAAACTATAGTGCTGTAAATTGAGAATGCTTTGAACAGGCTCTCTAAATGCTTAGCTGTGTGATATAACTGCTATAAAGGCAGTTGTCCCAGTTTTTAGGTGTTTCATCTTGCTCAAGTTTTGTTCAGAGAGTTTAACAGTACAGGATACATAACTTTGTAGACAGGTTCTTACATTTCATGAGGCCATGTTGTAGCTTATTAAATAAAATAACATTGGGTTTGGAGGTTTTTTGATTCAGTAGTCAAAAAAATCCCACTCTATTCAATAAGTATGTGAATATCTTAGAATTGAAGACAAAAATAGAAACAAAGTAGAACACTTCTTTCAATTTTGTTCCTAATGATTTATGTTATTGTTTGATTAAATTTAATTATACAAACTAAGACTGCTGAAGACATCAACTTCTGTATTTCATAAAAGAAATATGAAGGAACTTCTTTTTTTCCTGTAACTTCAGAAGAGTGCATACTGATATAATGTTAGTATTTTCTCAAAGCTCATAATGAGGTTTTAGCAAGTGTTTTATATGACATAAGGCACTCCTGAGAAACAAGGAGTGGACACTTTGCACTTCTGTGGTTGCAGTTTAGCTGTCCCTGAGTTACTATGTGATGAGTGCTATTGCTATTTAAGAGGTTGGTAATATTTTCAAGGAATTAGATTGTTTGCTTGATTCTCTTTTTAAGTTCATTTATTATAGATAGCTATATAGTTAATGCTTGGGTTTTTATGTTCATTTTACTGGTTCACCTGGATGTAAATTCATGTAAAATTATGTCAATAGGTAATAGTGGAAGGATAAGTTTTCTTTCAAAGTATTTACCATCTCCTTTACTGGAAATGAAAGAGGAAGGGCCTTAGCATGTTCTTATCCAGACCTGGAAACAGTAGCTGAAAGATGCAAGGAGACTTCTTCACCTTAGTATTTTCAGTGCAAGGGAAGGCTTTGCCTGTTGATGGAGGGACCACAAGGACTGAGCTTTTCTCATGCCCTCTGGGGATGACCAGAGTGAAGCCTAAGGCCTCCCTGACTTCTGTGGTCATCAGCAAAAAGTGTAGAGTAGAAGCACAGGCTACAATTTTTATTAATCTCACAGGATGCTCCACTTGTGTCCCTGCAGTGTTTTCACCATTTCAGGAAAAAGCCTCTTCTGCATTATCCATCTACTCATGTTGTCCTAACTTTTGTGTCTCAGGCAAGATGTAATTGGTGTTGTATACTTCTGAGACATTGCATATTCATTGCATGTTTTCTACAGGGCTGAAAATTTTATCTGTTTTGCATGATACCTTTTTAACAAAACCAAGAAAAAGTTAATTGATCCAGAAACACCTGCAGCAGTTGCTCTGGAAAATGGAATCATTGTTTTGTCCTCCTGTGAGAATGAAAGAATTTTATGGCATGCTTAAGCTTACTTAGTATTGGTAATGCAAACTGCTTTGGTACCTGAATCCTGCTCTGGAAAGATAGTATTTGTAATAAGTTTAGTATGGCTGCTACTTCCATACTACTTCTTATGATTTTGATGTCTTCAGTAACTGGAGATTACTGGTCAGTAGATATGGAATGATACATTCAGTGGAAACATGTCCAAGCTCCAAGAGACTGGGCTGTAAGGCCTTTTCTCAGGGGCCCAGAAACCTGGGCAGATGACAGCAGAGGGTTGGAAGGAATGCTCCCAGTGGTGCTCCCAATCTTCTAGAGAAGCTTTCCTGGGCAGGGCAGCCCTCACCTTTACTCCTAGAAACTCTGTGGGCACAGAAGTTGGTCTTACCAGCTGCTGAACTTCTACTGAGCAGCTGTCAAATATCAGTTCTATTAAAATGCCAAATTTGAATGGTTTCCCAAATGATGGTGGCTCCCCAATATGCCCTTCTGCCTAATTTCTCATTGATTAATCATATTTGCTTGTGATGTGTGGTTGAAATATCAGCAGCCTCATCTTGAGCAAGCTTGTAGTTAATTACATGTAACCCTTGTGAGCTATGAAACTGAACAGCAATATTAACCCATTGTGACATTTGAGGTTACAAATTAGAATAAGAAATGGGTATGATAAGGTTGTCTTAGTAGTGGTTTAGGTCTGGTGAATTATTGTAGTAAATTCCATTCAAGTAAGAAAAAAAATAGTAAGTAAACAAGAATAGCCTATTTTCTTTGCAAAAAATGCATCAAGATAAATTTGGGGAAAACGAGATCATGACTTTAAGCAGCAGATTATTTCTATGTTATTAATATGCCACGTTAGCATGTCAAAACAAAAAATCAAAAACAATTTGCCAATTTCGCCCTGCAAAAACCCACATACAGTGCTCCACACAATGTAGTAGGAATTTTAACTTGATCTTGTCCCTCTAGATTGAAGTCAGCCATCAAATTCCCAAATAAATTTAATACCCTATAAATGTGATTGATTGCTGATGTAGTAATCCAGTTAGCTGCTGAGAGGTTTAATAGCTGGAGAATCCATTTAGAGAAGAATAAGGATCTTGAGGATGCTGGAGTATTTTCAAGAGATCTAATTTCAGTTCTTCACTTTGACACAAATTTGGCATAAATCCCTCTCTCTGTGTCTGTCTTTATGAAATGGGCATTTCTGTCTCTACCTGGTGGCTGTAAGCAGAATGGTCCTATCAATACAGATATGGACATCAGCTTCTACTGTGGGATTTTCTGAATATTTTTCAAAGATCAAGCAGCCAAATGTTGCATGCAGCTCATATGTTATTTTTAAATACTGTGACCTACTGAGGAGAAAAAGGATCTGAGAAGCTCTTCCCAAGCTGATCTCTCAGCTCAAAATTCTGTCTCTTCAGGGTGATGGTAATTGTACTTTTGAGTACAGTCAGGGCTTTAACAGCTGCTGGTACTGCTGGTTTCCCTCTGAAGTTACAGCATCTCATTAGGATGTCACTCCCTCAAGAGTAACATAGCTTTACAAATGAAATGTTCTTCTGCTTGTACTCATACAGGACACTTAATGATTTTAGCTTTTGTCCTTTTCTCCTGAAAATGGTGAATGTCAAATGACTTTTTTTTGGTGACAGTTTGTCAGAGCTGTGCTTTTTTTCTTTTTCCCATTAGGGAAATCTATCCTTCTTATTATTACCTATTTTAGAAGAAAAAATCATAGGTAGTGTGATGTGGGTGCATAAAAACATGCAAAGAGAATGCTGGTGTGACAGCTAATTAAAACCAGGTACTTTAATCCTGAGAAACAAACAAAAATCTCTAATATTACGGGAAACTAAAGTGCTATGAAGGTAGAATAGAATTGCAGAAGACTTGTTCAACAGACAGCTTGAAAGATTTATGGAGTACAAAGGAATATTAATGGAGGAAAGCTGTATTGTGGCTCCCAAACGACAAGCCATTTTTGCCATGGTGCTGGAAGACTGCTTTAGTTGCAAAGCAACTGTAGGTGATTCTTCAGCTTACAGTATTGGATCCCAACAAAACATAGTATATTAGATCAGTCAGATTACCCCCAAGCTCCTTTGCAGATGATCCTTTGACCTGATCCATGAGTAAGTCCTTCAGAGCTCCTTTTAAATTCATCAGAAATTGAGTATCATTCATGTTTGTGTATGAGAAAATGTAATGTGTCATTTTTATCTAAGGCCTCTTTTAGCCCCAATATTAATATTAACAGCCATGTAAAAGTAGTGTTGGGAAGAGGCAGTACATTTAATCATTTACTCTGATCTGAATGCAGGTTGGAAGTCTGTTTTTAAGTGCAGATGCATTCTTCTAAAGTCATTACACCACTAGGTTATCTTCCATAATTATGAGGAGATCTTATGATAAACAGATATTTTACAAAACCCTGTGATATGCTGGTGAGTAATTTGTAGAGCTGTTTTACTTAATATTATAAACATAAGACAGTCTTACTCTCCTTTGAGGTGTGCAGCAGAAGGGCTGGAGGCAATGGCCATAGGTTGCAGCAAGGAATGTTTCAGCTAAATTAAGGAAAAAATCCTTCATGGCGAGAAGTGTGATTTGTATCATGTACACTGATGCCCAGAGGGGTGTTGGAATCACCATTCCTGGGTTAGTCAAAATCTATCTGGAAAAGATTGTGAGAAAAATAACTCCTACTTTGAAGCTATCACTGCTTTGGGAAGAGGGTCTCACTGCGTCACCTCCACAAGGACTTTCAACACAAATTTTTCTGTGATTCTATGAGATTATATATATATATATATATATATATATATATACGCACACACACATAAAAGTGATGGAGAAGTGGAGAAGGTGTTGCCTTATGGTTTGCAATTGGCACAGCCTTTCAAGGTGTTAAACACACAGGTTAAGTGGAATTTGGAAGAAGTGTCATTTTGCTTCATAAAGAAAAATAGAAGTAGCATCATACAAGAAATGCTTTGAAGTGGCAGCAAGGTGTCATGTGTTTGGCAGTCAGAGATAACAACACTTAGGCCTTGTGGGAATAGATTCCCTTTCCCCCTCCTCCTGCTCTGTTTTGCTTCTAGAGCATGCTTTTGGCAGTAGAAAATGTCATCCTATGCATCATGCAACACTTTGGTTACGTTTCCTAAAATAGGATTCAGCTGAGGATACAGTCAGCATTTGAAACCAACTACTGTACATAGAAGCAGACATAAAAGTCTTGTGCTGAAAAAGATGAACCCATTCCTGTTTCATTTTCAGAGCATGTTGGCAAGAGTTGCAATTGCTGACATTTTGGGGGCAGCTCCTGAGAAGTGCAGCACTCAGTTGTCTTGCTCTGTTATTGCCACATCAACATTTACACAGTTTGTTTGTGCAAATGTGTTGTCAAAATGAGAGCATTTGTTTTAAATCAGTCCCATTTTATTTCAAAAGTGAAAGAAGATTTTTGGCAAGTATTTTGCAAAGCCATAGAAGTTTATGTCTAGGAGGCAAAGCAATGCAAAAATGGGGGTATAGTGTGTCACAGACACGAAGAAGCTGTTTGTACAATACATACAAAAGCCTGGGAATGAATAGTTTCTTGTCAGTAAGTTCATGACCACCTAAACCTCACTTGACTTTAAAAATTAAGTGTGGCAAAAACTACAATAGAGACTGTGTTCATTACAGTCATCCATTTGTCCACAGTTTTGAAAAGAGGAAGCAAGATGTGACTTTGGCATTAATATCATGTATTTTTATGTGTGTGTTTGAAGGATGTGGAATACTGAGATACAGAAAACATCAGTGCAGGTTTAGTTAGGCATAAATGAGTTTTCTTTGGAGATTTGCAGAGAATGCAATAACCTTTAATCAATAAGCTCTGGGAAGGAAACAAAATCAGCCTCACCCTGAATGCTACAAAATTTCAACAGATGCATGACTTGAGCTACTTGAAAATATACCAGATTTCTAGTGGAATTGTCCCACTGCTCATATGATTATTGTGAGCATGTACATAATAGGGTAGGAGAAGTTTTTATGGTCTCATGTTATTTAAGAAATATATGTATTGATGTGGCCTTGGAGTAAATCTGATCAACTTCACAACACCCAGGATTCCACTTTACGTTAGGGAATTTTAGACTAACCTATGTGATTTACAGGTCTGAATTTTAGTGTGGGAAGCTGTGCTTTCTCAACTATCTTTCCATTCATATTAAAAGACTTTTAAATTAGATTAGCCTTCATTTACTGTTCTAACAAGTTGGAGAGCATGATACCTATAGGCCAGTCCTCATGGCTGTGTAAAAGTTTTCCTGATTCAGTGATGCTCCTGTTTAACAACATAGTAAGTTTCCTTGCCTTCTGTACAGACTGGGATCAATAATGATGCAACACAAGCACTGAACGTAGAACAGTGAATAGGAATCCCAGCTTTTATTTTCATAAAAATTACCAAAATATCTGTGCAACGCCTATAAAGGCTTTTAACCACTTTGAAGTATAAGGCATGACATGTTGTTTTAATTTATATACAACAAACACCACATTTCTAAAGTTGCTATTTGGGTTTTTTAAAAGATGAAACTGATGATAGCTGAAATGAAATGAAGTAAGTTTTATGCATGTTGCATTTTAACAAGTCTGCTGTCTCATTGGAATGCACTGCCTTCTTGTGCTACATTTTATTTTTGGAATTTAATAAGGCGCCTGTCATATCTGCCTCAAGGCTAAAGAATATCATGAGGGAGAAATCCAAAGTACTGTCATGTTTGACTGACAGGGGGCCAATTTTAATTTTTTTATGGGAGGTGGCTGATATTAACAGGCTGTAGTGCTGAAGATGCACTGCTCTACCATCTGCTTTAAACACCCTGTGTTGATGAGCCAGTAATGACGTTGCTCAGTGACATTTATCAGGTGAATTTGGCTCTGACACTCAGTAGAGGATTTTCATTAAAAAATTAATTCTGTGCATTTTGCAGTGAAGCCCATTGTGATGATAGATTCTGGTACGGTGCCATGTATCTCCAGAAGCTGTTCTAATTACCTGAGAAACTTGGAAAAGCAATAAACTACTACTTTCTATTTCTTGTGTGTATTCCCTTAGCATATAATTAACACACTGACTCACTTAGCTTAAATCTCTGAAGATCTATGTCTATGTGATGATTACTTGCTCTTCAAAGTAATAAGCAAATGCACCTCAGTGGCTCAGAGGTTGGATGGCAGTGGGCTCAGCAGCCTTTGTGAAGTTCAGTCTGATGATGCCATTCCCTAAATGGTCACTGGAAAAGTGAGTAGGACACAGGAAGAGTGGAAATCCTGCAACTTAGGCAAATGTTTAAAAACTCATCCAACTTCCAAGAGAAGATCTAATAAAATATTCCATCTACCTCTTGAATACAAGGGGAGAAAAAAAATATTAACCAAAGTATTTTTTGACATTTATTATAACATTCTTCTTGGTTAACTTTATTTCTTATTAGCTAAACATTATGAAAAAAAATTATAAGAAATTAACTTTTATTCCTTATGAAGCAGAATACCTCAATTTTATTTGGCATTTTATCTACCATCTTTCCCTGTTCTTATATTGTCCAGATCTGCACGTATTCTTCTGTACTTCAGAATGACTTTCAGGTGGCTGGGAGGAACAAGTAGCTTTATCATTGCACAAGTGCACCCTGGCAGTGGTGGCACTTCCATTGACAGTCTTGAGAAAAGAGGAGAGACTTAACAAAACATGGTAAGAGGAGTTGTGGCTCAGTGTTCCTTAATACTCATCTCTTTAAGCCAGATTATTTTGCAGTTACTATTTGCTTTGAATCAAGGCTGAGCAGAAGTTCTTCTGAATTTATTGTAGCACATGATAGGGGGTTGGTGCCAAGTTTATGTATCTAACTAGGAGAGATGATGCTTCCCTAAGCCTATAGCTAAAGTACCATGCACAGAGCATGGCAGGTGCAGCATGAAGCCTACCAAGGCCAGATTTATTACTCTATCATGGCATACGATGATATCACCTCAGATAATTGGGGACATGATATCTAAGCAAAGCAGCTGAAGAAACAGTTTCATTGAGAAAACAGATCAAGCAGATTGCATAGCATTATGCTGCTGATCATCAAAATACTTAAGAACAGCTTAATGCAAACCAGGTGAGTTACCCATTAATGTCTCTGGAGATGATTTGATTAGCCATTTCATCAAGTCAGATGATTTTAGATTACAAACATTCTATATAAAGTATTAAGACTTTTTTTTAAGTAATCTCTTGTGTTTCACAGTGATTGGAAAGGTTTATTATTTAGAAACAGGATATAAAATTCTTACCAGCATTTTTACAGAAAAATTAAAAGGAGTTTTCAAACATATCTCTGGACCTTCTGGAGGGGGGAAGTGTGTTAATTTTTTTATATTCTGCAGTGTTTCTCTGTCCTTCTGTTATACACCAATATTTCTTTATTGTCTGGTTTAGTAACATAAATGCTTACAAGTGTGTTTGGCTCAGGAAATCATTTGGTGAAGACCTGATGATAGCCTATACCTGGCTTGGGAGTCGTATGCCAGTGAGAGAAGGACAAAAACAATATTCACTTAACGGCAGTCCTGAAAGAAGTAATTTTGTGACCTTTTAAAAAAGGACTGTTTTGGGGGCATCTTCACAGCAGGCAAGTGCCCTGTGCATGTATCACTTTCAGGTGTGCCTGCTGACTGATCCTGCAGAGGTCACCCAGGCCAGGTGACCAGTGGCTTTTCTGAGCAGGACCCCTGGTAAGCACCCCTTGGTCTGCCCCTGGCTGCCATCCTTTCCCCTGGCCCCTCTGGCACTGCTCCCTGAGGTGAAACCAGCCCAAGGAAAGTGCTGGATAGCTGGGAGGTGGCATAAGGCAGAAGGGGCTTGCTCAAATGCAGAACCTCCTTTGGAGATATTCAGTTTCTAGCCCTTCCATTCCCTGCCCTTCTCAAGTGGTGATTTTTCCAGCTGGCTGCCCTGTCCAGGTGCGGTGCTCCTGTCACCTGTGGGCTCGTGCTGGTGGTGCAGGCAGAGTTCAAGAAGCGTGTGCCTGCCTGCTGCTGAACTCAGCCAGCTCACTCTCAACCTGAGCAGATGGTTGTGCTGCTCAGCCTTCAGAGACAGGCTCTTTCTCTTCTAAGAGCAAATTAACCCATGGCTGGAGGCTTGTGGAAATGTGTGTGGAGGGGGGGGGTGGGTTTCTTGCTAGCTTTTGTGGTTTTTTTTCTTGTTTTCCCACATAAAGGTCTGCGGGGCCTAAACAGGAATCTGTCAGTATGAAAATTTAGCAAAATAGTAGATGACTGTCAAAACAGGAACTGTAATTTAAATATTAGTGTAAACCCTAAGCAAACCTTTTTGTTGTTCATTTTCAGCTGTTTCCTGTGCATTTACTCATCCACCTCTTAAGGCTCTGATTCAGTTTTATAGCACACTGGGGCAAGTGTCATTCTTTACATGGAAGCATCTTTAAAGTCATAAGCTGTTTTTAATCCCTAGCTGCTGATCATGAGTGAAAAGCTATGACACAGAGTATGTCTTGCTTGCCTGTGTCTTTCATTTAAAAGGAAAAAACCTCCAAAACCTACCTTTGCTGCTGGAATGGTTCCTTGCCTTTTACCTTCCACCTCCTTGTGAAAGAATTTGTTGGTCTGGGACATCCTAAGCCTTTTTGACAAAATCAGAATTGATTGCTGTTCATTTCAGCCACGCTTCTGTAGTAATTTCATACTTGTAGAATCAGGAGGGTAGATTAGGTGCATACCTAGAGTTCTGCAGCTGGAATTAAGAGCAAGAGAAACATTACTGTCTTGTAGGAAAAAAGTGTGAAGTGGTGCCTTCCTCTTACTCTCCCCCCTCTCCCTCGCTTTCCTTTCTCTGCTTATTTTCTCTGTGAGCATACACCACCAGCAGCTGCTGAGTCTAGATCTTCAAAAGAATGGGGATTCTGAGGAGAAGAAAGAACCAGAGAAATAGAAGGAGGAATACATTTTCCTTTGATCAGAAGAGAGCATGTCTGAGTTAGCAGAAATCCTGTGGTTGTCAGCAGGTTAATGCAAGAACTACTGATCTTATGATATTAATATTTGGAGCAGTGGTGCTGCAGTCATATAAAATATATTAAGGGGTTTTAAACTATTTTCATCAGGCCAGGACTATCTGTTTGTGTCTATTTTTGCAGCATTTTTAGCTGTTGAAGTGAAGGGTGCTTCCTTCCCTTTTCAACCATGTATCTTTTATGATCTTGAACTCTGAAAGAAATCTTGTGAGTACCTTAAAACCTGTTGTTTCTGCAACAACAACAAAAAAATCAACAAACCATTTGCTCTGCTGCTCAAGTTTTGTATCCTTCACTTGGTAGGGCATTATAATGGTGTCAGCATAGAAATATGCATGAAGAGAGGCAGAAAAAGTTTTGCTTTAGTCCAAAGGCAATCATGCCATTGTAAAAGGATTACAGGAGAAGGGACAGAGTGCCCTTAAATGGAGCAGCAGGGTCCGGAATTCCTTGTGCTGCTCTTTGCTACATAGTGGAAAAAACTTGAATGAAGTAGAGGAATTGCACAAGAAACAAGATTTTTTATAGAAACAGCAAGGAAATTAAATAGACTTTAAAGTTTGGCATGATTGCTCATGACAATTTGTGGGATGAAGCATCCAGACCATTTGGATTTGGAAGCATCTAGATGAATGTTAGTTTGTGTTTGGACACAGCAGAAAGAACTGTCTTGTGTGTCCTGACTTATGCAAAAAGCAGCAGTTTGGCTTCAGTGAGTACTTTTTATTCCCTCCTTTTCCCCCTTAGGATGCAAAAGGCTAGATGATTGCTAGCAGAGAGGATAAGCTACATAGTAGTACCAGAAAGAGTGCACTGAATAAATAAAGGCTGCTCTAGATGCTAAGAAGGCTGTGTAAAAATGTAATGCTCCTGCTGAAATGTGATGTCTCTCTGGATGAGGAAAGCAGGCTAACCAGATGCACTTATCAGACACTGCTGCCAACAAATTGCTTGTTTTCTTTTCTCTAAGTGCTGAAAGATGTAATTCTTTA
The DNA here is from genome assembly GCF_050655825.1 of Lonchura striata. Classification (NCBI taxonomy): domain Eukaryota; kingdom Metazoa; phylum Chordata; class Aves; order Passeriformes; family Estrildidae; genus Lonchura; species Lonchura striata. The sequence goes on from NC_140703.1 coordinate 10,958,801, forward strand.
TGGATAACCATTCTAGTGACATATATTCTTTTCTCCTTCCCTCCCCCCCCCCCCCCAGTTCCATTTGTTTTTTTAATTCCAATTATGTAACTTTATTGATCTACCAATGAAACCACAGCTTCTCCCTTTAATTACTGGATAAGAAATAAATGGAAGGGCCCTGAAAAGACAAATATTTGACAAGACAAACCAATTGGCATTTACACCAGGAAAAACTGAGGTTGCACTGGTACCTCATTGTTAGTTCTCTCCACAGGAAATATTTCCACATTAGACTCCATGGACTCAGAACTATAATTGATATAAGGGGTGTAACCTCTAATATTAATGTGTTCATGGCCTTTCTCTTGCCATGAAGAAGTGATGCTCCAACAACTTCTGGCTGTGTTTTCTACATTAGTACTGAAGTTAAGGAATAAAAGTATTGCAAAAAGATTTTCTTAATACCTCAAAAAGTAAATGCCTTTTCCATTGAAATCCTGATGCACTCAGGAAGAAGAGCAGTGTTATTAACTTAGTTACGTCACACCTTTTTAAAATGCATCAGTGTGAACACCTTGTAGATATGAGGCATATGCATACAATTTAGTAGAAGTTTTGTCTCTTTTCTACTATACACCATGTGAAATCCGTGTCCTGTGAAGTTCTGCTGCATTCATATGTTCCTGAGTAGAATTCCAAAATTATTCTCTCCTTTTTGAAGTAGCACCATGTTCTGCAACATCTAATGAGGAACTTTTTCTAGTTAAGCAAATTTTCAGCTTTTTCTGGCATGACAGGGATTTACATCTAAATAAAAAAGTCTCAAAAATTTAATGTATTTAATGATATGGCATTTAATTAATAGTATCCTGATGATGCTTAAATTTGTAAGCAAAAAGTAAATATACCACTCAACTAGGGGAAATAGGAAATAAGCTTTACTGAGTTTTATGAAACTGGAAATTTCAGAGATTAAAAGGAGTAAAAAAGCACCAGAAATAATAAGACATGCCTTATCTTCTTTGGTATAAGAAAGTTTACTTGGCTCTCTCATTTGTTAGGTTTCATAACTGAAACCTGTGTTCAGTTTCTGATTCTTTATTTTAAAGGCCACACTGAGTTTTCACAGATTAAATGCATCCCATAATTGCCCAGAGCTGGGCAGCAATAATGGAGCTGTTGTGAGAAGGAATAAATGTAATCCACTGAGAAGACGGGATCCACTAAGGTATGAATCCAGTTTCCTGAGCACTGTAGAAGTTTTTGTATTGGAATGAGAGGATCTGCAGGTATTTCTGCCTGCACAACAGGACACCAGCCTTTTGAAGTCTAGCAGCTGACTTCAGTGGACACTGTCTTCAAATTTCTTTTTGAGTTTGATTTTTTCCTAAATGAGAGGTACTATCAGTAGACATAGCTTCAATCATAAAAGAAAATGTAGTATCATAGTGAAAGTAGACTGAAATCTCCAGGAACCTGAGTTTCCCAGTAACAATTGTGGCCACTGCTGAATTTTAAATTTCTATTTTATGATAATTTTTTAATGGGTTTTTTTTGTTATTGTTATTGTTGTTGTTGTTTTGGGTTTTTTTTAGGTAGAATTCCTCCAAAGCAGCATTTAAAATAATTCAAACAGTCAAATTGAAGTCCAAGTCAATTTACATAATTTATTCTTGCAGTGCGAGTGTAATTTCAGATATGGAACATGATCTGATGGTTGGTTCAGCATTTTTCTATCATTCTATGAAATATTTTGGAACACTTACTTGTAACTATAAACATCTGTGTAATTTTCTTCCCTTTCCTTTCGCCTCATTTGGTCCACTTTGCATATGCTAGGAAAAAGGACTGTAGATTCTGGAGATTACAATAGAGACAAATGGGAGATGGTGAAAAAGCTGAAAATATTCTTGGTCAACATCAAGACTGTCCAAGTATTTTTCATCTTTAAAAATAATGAGCCCAGTTTACAGCTCTTGAGATCTGTAGATACTTTGTGAGAGTGATTTGCTGCTATCTGTTCTGCATAGCAAGTACAAATGTACACTTAGACATAGATGGGTTGTGAGCATGTTTTTATCTATAAAAACCCATGATGCTTGATCACATCAAAAAGACTGAATCTTTGGTTTATTCCCCTTTGTCTTTGCATGCCAGAGCTCTTTTGTTAAGCAGGTCTAGGGTGTGGATGTCACATGTTCAGTTGTGTCGTGTGTGGACTTTTTTCTCTGCCATACATTTTCTTTATGACATGGATGAAAGTCACAAAATACTTGGGATAAATGTGTATATTTTGAGTTGAAGAGGGATCACTAGCCTACTTGCTAGCAGACACCTAGGCATTGGCAGGCAAAACTAGGATACTATTGTCATGTGTTTAGAAAGCTAGAGGCTGGGACTTCTTCCTTTGAAAGCAGATACAAAACTAGAAGTGTAATTTGTTTGGGTTTGTTTTTTTTTTTTTTTCTTCCAACGGTATGTGCTCTTAGAAATTAAGTTTCCTACCTTGCAAAAATAGGATCCTGGTGTTGAAATTGAGTAGGTGAATGTATGTATCGAATGTTAATAAACTGGACAGCACTATATTAATGGAAATCTCTTATTTTGTGCTTAGCTTTGGCATCACTCTTTTGAGTGCCAAAGAGACTCCTGTTTGACCTCTGCCTCTGACCTTCCAGAGCCAGCCCTTATGGACATGTGTGGAATCACAGCTGGTGGTGGCTGCAAAATCCAGGTGCAGGTGTCAGGAACACGTTTTTCCAGCTGTGCCATCTAGACGTTTTCTTTTTTTGTGTGTGTCTTAGTTGTCTTCACTTCTGGCTTTGGTGGACAGATTTTTGCCCAAAACTTTCTTCTATCAACCCATGGGATGTTTGCTTGGCCAAACTATTTAAGACAGCCCTTTATCATCCTTGATACTTTTTTTCATCAAATCACTTAAGTGAGAGTGATTTAGCTCCATTTATGCTTCATTTGAAAGAAACAGAACAGTTGGTCTTGAAATTTGGGAAGGCCACTGGGTATGTTAAATATTACATAAACACGGTCTGCTCTAGATTTTTTGCTCTGAAGGTCATTTATGGGTCAGAAATGAAGTTACTATCTTCTTGTTTCAAAGCATTTCACATAATTGTATTATTTTATCTCTTCATTATTTGATAATATCTCTGAAGCTTTTAACAGAGCAGGTGGCAGTGTTTCTTAGCACCAAGTGTTGGATCAGAAGAACAAAGGTGTACTGGATTATTAATGAAAAGTTAAGTAGTGTGTAAAAACTTTCTTCTAATAAAAAAGATAAAAAGAAATACTCATCAGTTTGTTAATGATTAAAGTTATTTAAAAACACCCCAAGAACAAGGAACAACCAACAAAGGTGTAGTGGATTTCCTGTAGTTTTAATTGCTTTCTGTTTTTTCCCCTACTATGTTGGGGGATGTAGTTGTAATATATATAAATTGCTTCAAAATTAATCAAGCTTCTATGACATGGAATTGAAAAATGCCCAAAATTTCACTGTTATAGTTCAAGTGTATTCTGTCCAGAAAATACATAATTGGGAGGGTTGGACCAATTTGACAAGTTAAAGTGATTGCGGACTTGTCTCAGAGGAGAGATCTCTTTTAGGGCCCTGGAAAGCTGCCTGTGTAACATAAGTTAACACAAAGTTATGTGTGGTGAACTATGCACACCCAGGCCCTCTTGGAAACTTTATGCTGCCCTGTAAAAAAAAGAACAACAAAACCAAATCTGGCCATGAGTAGAGCCTGGGTCCTGCTTGGACCCTGCCCCGAGCCTCAGGGACGGGAAGGCACAATCCACCTCTCGCAGAGACATGACAAAGGTGGCTGTGCTTTGTGAGCACCGGGGCAGCCCAGCAAGGCTCTCCCAGCCCGCTGCCAGCCTGACCTGCAGGACTTCCTCGGGGTGAGGACGAGGTCACTTCATTCTGCAAACTCACCAAGCCATTCAATCCACTGTGGTGCCGGGGGTGCCAATTAGCAGCAGCTGGACTGGTGGGGCTGGGATGTGGACAGCTGGGAGCTGGACCCAGACAGCCTTCTCCTGCCACGTGGAAGCAGAAATTATAAAGGAGCACAGCAGCTTCATGCTTTCTGGATAATGAATTTATTTTTATTTTCTCAATCACCTTGAAGTGGTTTGTTTGTTTGCTTTTTCCCCTTTCTCTGTTTCCATTCTGTTCCTTCCCACCCAGTGCTGGTTGTGGTGCTTACTTCAGCGCAGTATTCAGGATCATCCTGTCTAGCCAGAGCTTGATCATTATCTAAGAGGATGTGAAAACAGTCCAGACTAAGGAAGAAACTGGTAATCCTGTATGAACCACAGTAAAGCATGAGGAAGTACTTAAAAACTTCTGAACGTGTTTTTGGAAGCGTGAGCTGAGCCAATAATGGGGTTCAAATCCTGTTGACAGTGTGAGAGCACAATTAAAATATCTCTGAAGTTATCTTCATGCTCAAAAGAGAGGGCAAAGGCTATAAGCTGAGTTACTCACCCATCCTTAGACAAAGTCTGTCTGGGTCATGTTTTAGGAAGCTGCAGTGGACAGGCTTCTATCACTGTCTCCCTTCTCTAAGTTGGAATTATTTTTTCATTTTCTTGTGAAGAACTGGAAAGTCTGATGTATAAAAAAAAGTCCTAATGACTCTGATTTTTCCTGAAACCTTTGCATTTCCAATTTCAAAAGATTTTTTTTTTAAATCTTTGATACACTCTGAAGGTCTTCCTTTTTCAAAAGGATCCTTGACTGAAGAAACCTGTCTGTTTTCTCAAATAATGAGTAAAGGGAACTGGATCATCAGACTTGTTCCAGTCTGTACAGCAACACAGCTTAAATGAAATTTTGAAGTGCTTCCTTCTGGAACTTGGCAATCACACATACAAAAAAAAAAAAAAAGTAATAAGTAAAAAGTACATATTACCTCATCTGTAGGAAACCCTATAAAGTGTAGCAGCTCCTTTATGTTGCTCTGATGCCAAAGAACACATTTCAGACTTCATCTTATGTATGAGTAAGATTTGCAGAGTTTACTGGTGTTCAGTAAAATATTGTTTGACTGGATTCAGCTCAGCCCTACTGAAATATAATGCTGTGAGGCTGCCCTATTTTCACTACTTCCATTTTGTACAGTATGTCTTTAACTGGAAAAAACATATGTCATTGAACACCTTTTACAGGTACATTCCCTAACTTTTGTAATGCACAGAGCAACTCTGCCATGGAAACAAGTCTTGCATAAATAGGAATGACAGCAAGAAAGATGATCTTTTCATGTCTGCTTCAGCCTTCCAGAGTACCTGCGTTTGGGACTTAAAGAAAAGACCCTGTGAAGGATGCAATATCATCCAGAAATCACTTTCTGTGTATGTACTTGTATATGTCTCTATCTATAGACAGGGGCATTAAGAAATTAGAATTTACATTCATAATCCTAACCAAAGGAGACTTTCATGCTTCAGATGCTCACCCATCACCTCATTTCTCTCTTATTTGAAGTCATTGGCCCAAGTTCTGTATGGTTTTATGATTGGACCTTGAAAGTAGCAAGTTTTTCAATATGCCAAATCTCCTACTGAAAAAAAATAAACCTTTGTCTATGAGCCTGAAGGCAATAAAAGATACAAAGGTCTGTCTTCTGGCTCCTCATCATCACCTTGCTGGTGGGGATGAAGTTCATTTCCATTTAGAAATATTGGCTATGTCAATTCACATACTCATATTGTCTGCTTTACCTAGGGATAACTTCCATTTTTTTTTATTATGTGGGACACTGTCAGGCTTCTACATTTAAAGTGAACATTAAAATGATATTGCTTGTTTTTTTGGAGGCTTTTTATGGAATAGCAGCAGTGTCTAACCAGTGTTCACATGACTGTTCTAAGTAAGCTAAGAAAGTTAAATCTGTTGTCAGTCATGTATTAGGTGAAGGAGAGGTCTGCAGGTGCATTTCACATGGAAAAGTTAGATATCTATAAATTAAAGAATGCCGAAAACCACTGCATGAGAATAGTGCACTTATTTTTTCATGGCCTTCTGTGTCCAAGACAGAGACCGTAGTAAAGAAAGGACAGAAGAAAATGCTTGCAGCAAGACAACTTTTGAAAGTGTGGCTTTTGAGTAGTTATGTTATAAAGTGTTTGTTTTTCTGCTTTATTTGGTTAACGGTTGAAGTAATTTAATTTTCTTTTTAATTAAGGAGTACACTGTAGAAAAATTAAGTATTTTGCTTATTATTAGTGTTGGTTTAATGCAGTCTCAAGCTGCCCACAGGAGTTTTTTCTAGGTTCACCCAGTCTTTAGCATTCTTCTTGGTACAGTGTGGTGAATGATACCAGATATCATGGAGAATTTTTTGTCTTGTAGAAAGGTGCTTGGGAGAAATTGATTGAAAATACAAATTACATGTAGTTGACCAAGCAGGGGTTATTAAAAGCTTTGCTTATCTAATGTGGTTAGATAACAGATGTAAAGGTTAATACCTCTCTGTTCAGTGATGCTATCCATATATCTTGGTACTGATAGGAAATAAAGTTATCTGAAAAATTAAAAATGGAACAGCATGTTAAAATTTGATCCAATAAGCTTCATGAAAACTGAAACAAATAAGTAAACCTGAGGAAGAACAACATTGATTTTAAACACAGTCTGGTTTAGGAATGAGGCACACAAACCTGTTAGATAGTTACTCTTAATTACCTTTGACCTGCAGGAAGTTGAGGAAGTGGCGTATCAGCAACAAAGGGATAATTTTGGATTGAAAATAAGCTCTTTTGTACAGCTGAGGACACCTAAAAGTCTGTTGATGTAGGTGTTGTCATTCCATTCTTTAGGTATTTTAACAGAGCAAAGTTGGGCTGTGGTGTGAGAGGAAGTGTGAATGGTGGAATTGACAAGGTCAATAGCTGGCAATAGAGGAGTGGGCATTTCTATAAATACACACACAGAATAACACTGTTAAAGCCCACTTCTGAAACTCACAGATTATCACCTTATGACTTGCCATGTCTCATCCTGGTAGGAGATTGGATGTGCTTGGTAAGGAAATAAGGCAGGCAGAACAAGCTGAGGTGTGTTTGTTGGTACATCTTGTTAGTACATCTGTCTGCAGCAAAATTCGAGTGTGGGAAGGGCTAGGCCACTGTACGTGGATGAAGATGATGATGATGATGATAATGATAATAATAATAATAATAATAATAATAATGTTTCTTTTTGAGTGGGGTGGTCCCTTCAGCTTATACATTAGTGCTTGTGCTTCAGAAGACTAGTAATTTATTGATGCAGATGGCTATGTAAAGTGCATGCAATTTGTGAGGGGGCTTGACCCTTGACTGATGGGCCATATGTTGCAAAGCCCCAGAGGCATCATTTGACTGAGTTCTTTTCCTCTCTCTGTCTCTGCACCTATGCTCCTTGTTCAATCACCACATATTGAACTATAGACTTCCTAACTCCCACAATAAATCTCCAACTAATGGCTCACGAAGGCCATAACTTAACCCTTTGAATACAAAAGAGCATATTATTTTGCATTGCATTTTTCACACTCATTGAAATAAGTAATACATGACCTAGCCTAGTAACCAAGGACCAGGATGTCACAAAATAGGACCACCTGCAGGCTTGTCATTATGTGCATAAACCAAATTCACTTGGAGCATTCTCTAACTAATGCATGTGTGACATTATTGAGAGCTATGCTCTAAATGCACATGTGGGTTTTAAAAATGACTGCTGTATTTCTCAATACCATAAGTGAAACACAATAAAGTACCTCATGTACCTAGTGTCTTCTCTTGGCTGCTATTCTTCTTGTGTTCTAACAGGGTTAACAGCAAGATCTCCATGGCCTAGGCATGTCTTCAGTTACACAGAGGTTTTGCAGACAGTTATCCCCATTGACAGCCTCTTCATAATCTTGTAAAATGGATCAAGAGTTTTCACTCACAGAAACCCCTGTATCTATTCATTAATGTATTCATGTGCAGTAAAATTACAGCTGCAATTCATTTCATAAACTCTCCTTGAAGAGGACAATGCTGCAAGTTGCTCCTCAGCTGGGCTGGCAGGGGATTCTGCAGTGGTGGCTGCAGTAAGAGCTGTGAGCTCCTGAGCAGCAAACTAGCCCTGTAAGACTATCACTTATTGCCATTAAACTGTTTTTATATAAGAAGATGAACAAGCTACACAAAGTGAGAAACAGTGATAAAGTCTGTGTGAGACAAGTACTGATACAGCTCTTTTAAATATTAACCCCAAACATCTGGTAATGTAGGTACAGGGAGGGATTCAGCTTTAAAGGCTGACTTGAAATTGGAAAGGTTGAAATTTTTCAATACATTAAAAATAGCTGAGGAAGAAAACCATTCCAGGGAAATAATGACTATTCCTCTTTCTTTCTCCACAAAGTGGTGTGACGTAGTGCTTTATTTGGGAAAATGTTTTAGCATTGGCTACAAGGTTGTGACTTTTCTAGAGAGAGCTGAAGCATTTTACACTATTTTTAGAAATTTCTCTTACTGTTATATAGCTTTGTATAGTAGTTTAGTGCAAGAAACTTTTAATGATTCTCTCAAGTTTATTCTGGCAAAACTTACTGGTAATGGGATTTTGTGTGAATAAGAAGTGTGTCAGCACTCAGTTATTATATACTTTTATACTTAGAAAATGTATAATAACTGTAGTTCATTTAGGTAGTCATTGTTCTGTAGTTTAAAGTCTGTGTATAGGTGATGCTTTTGTTTGTGCATATTATCTGGGGGGAGAAAATGGAAAAAATACCAAAGCAATTTGAAGGTCTTCAGTGAATCTGAGGTAGTTATTATAGTATGAAAAAAAACGGAGCTCATGGCAAGTTGATGCAAATGAACAAATTCACAATTTCCTCTCTTAGAACTGCTTCCTTGGCAGCTTGTGATGTGATGTAGTCAGAGAAGGTTATTTCAGCACAAATCATGGGCATTAATCACGCACATTGTTGTTTTCAGTCACGTGGATTAAGGCCCGTAGGCTTGCCACTTTTATTCATATGGATCCTATTTCTGTGCTGTAGCCTCTGCACCATCATTTTATTATGAGTCTTCAGGCTTGAAGGATTCCATGTAACCAGAAGCCACTGATAAGCATTCCCTCCTGAGGTTATTATTTCACAATTAAAGTGATGATATTGAAAACATTGATGGCAGTGGGATTTATAAGGGCAGAGGTCTTTGCCATTGCCTAGAATACCAGAAGCAGTTGAAAACCTAATTTTTAAAATTTCCTGCTTGCATTAGTCCCCATGTGAGGGCTGTATATGGGTTTCACTATATGTTCTGAATAAGTTGGGCCAGGCTATAATTTAATGTGCATTTTACTGAGCTTCAGTCAGAATTTCATCTGCATTTCAACACCAAGTGTGATTCTATATTGCACCCAGTTCTGTTTCTGTAATGACCATTTAGGTTGAGATTGAATGAGCTTTGTTTCCTGAGTGTCCCCACTCAAATCAGGCAGACCCCATTTGAAAGAGAAAAGCAGAACAATATAAAGAAATTATTGAATGTTTTACAGCTAAAACAAACTGACAAAACTGTAGGGAAGTGTTCTGGTATCATGCAGATTGATCGTCTATCATATTACAGTAGTATTTCTGAAAAATGTGAGTGTCAACCAAAGTCTGGAACTGGCTGGTGTGAAATATTAGGAGGTAGAGAAAGACATTTGTTCCCACTGATCATAAAAGAAGCTGTAGAAAGCTGCCTGGAAGAAATTGTGTTAGTGAGCAGGCACACTGCTGAAAGCCATTACCCTCGTGAGTTCCAGGTGTCAGTTTGGATATTATCACTGCCGTGCTACACGCAGTGAAATACTCTGTCCTTGATGAGTTTGGGGTTTTGAGAGGCAGTAACAGATTATCTTTTCTGTCAACCACAGTTCTAGCAACTGCTCAATTTTCTGAGCTTTGGGCTGGGCATTAGAAATACTGGTTGAAAAAATGGATTTTTTAAAAATTTTGTTTTATTTTTATTTTAGAAGCTTTATTTAGACTAGATACGTTTATTGCACACTCTTCCCAGGTGAATGTAAATTAAGGGAACAGAAAAGATGAAACAAATTCCAGTTCAAGGCAGTGCAGTTTTCAGTAGCCACTGCAGAGCTTTTCCAGTTTGGGTGCACAGCCTGGAATTGTGCCACTTGCCCTGATCTGAGGAGGACAAAAAAAAAAAGTCATTTGCACCAAAGTGGGCACTGGAAATTTTAAATTCTCTTCATATTTATGCCCCAGCATACTCTATAATCCTGTGCAATTTGTTGCTCTTGGGAATGCCTCAGTCTTTAGTGTGAGTTTTATGAAGCTCTATTACCTTGATTGGTGAAGTTTGAGGTCTACTTCTCATCTCCTAAGCAGACATACAAATGAACAAAAAATCCCCACATAACTCTGACACAGCAAAGTGTAGATCTAGAAATTAAGCTTATTGCTAGGAGTATCTTGAAACACAGTCTGATAGAAGTAAAAATTTGCTGTTGCCTAATCTAATAAAGCTTCTCTTAAAAGTTTTATGCTTTGCTGGGGTTTGTCTTTGGAGAAGGTAAAGAATAGGTCAAGTTGCTCTATCCTGCAGCTTAAATCACTTTTAAAATCAGATCAGGAGAATAATTGGAAAAAAAAATCAGATAAAGGAATTTTCAGTTATGCAGTTTTAGATTTAGTTTTATTTCATTGATGCCATCATCAGTGTCTAAAACATACTGTCTAAAGCTGATGTAGCTATCATCAAATTTTATGATTTTTAAGGGAAAGGAACTATATGAACAGATTTTGGAGCTGTAGAAGAGAGATCATAAGATCTGAAGGTGCACCAGACCCTTTTGTTTTAAGGGACTTTTTCAGTCAGAGTAGAAATCTACTGTACAAAACTGGGGTTTTTAATAAAACTGGTAAACCAAGTATAGTAAAAAAGATCTCAGTTTTGCAGAACTATGATTTATTTTTGTTGTTCTTCATTTCCCATTATAGTTCATTCATGGGAAGCTTTTATCTTGAAGACACAGTAATTGAATTGGTGTTGAAGAGAAAGTTGACACACATAAATAACAAAAAAGGACAGCTTAGGTCTCTATATATTTCAGATGCATTTTCATTGTGGCCGAAGGCTCTAAAGACACTAATAGTAAATTTCAGCTACTTCCTTCCCGATTAATTTATTATACCATAATCTTTGTTTATGATACAGGCAGAATAGCTAAGTAATACCAAATAAATCAGAGCATTTTACCATTATAACATGAAGCACTTTATAGTATTGTATTTTCTCTCCCTCCATGAAATTTAGTAGACAATTTAATACACTTGAGATACACATAATGAAAATAAGACTTCTGTGTTGGTAAAGTAAGCTAGGGGAAAAAAACCAAATATTTACTTCCTTTACTGGAGGTGGTGAGGATTATTTGGGGTTATTCTTGCAGTAATGATACCCCATGGTTTCTTCCTGAAAAGACATCTTCACATTTATGGACATATTACTAGGGCCATCACCTGTGCTGTATTTGCTGACTCATGAGCTATTAAGTGCACTTAATGGGATGACACTAATATGGCCACTGCTAGGGCACGAGGCTTGATTGTGTTAATACTTTTGTATTTAAGCTTTATTTTAATTCAATGCACCCAGCCTGATCCTCATTGTCATTTATTTCAGGAAGAATATGGCTGAGACCCATCATCATAATCTTTTTTCTCTGATTTCAGACTCCCCTTTTTGCTGATTAGAGCAGAGGTTTTAGTCTTCAATTTTATTTGCAACAGCTAGAGCCGTCTCAGTGGAATAGAGGGAGCTCAGGGGGACTGAGCAGGTTCTGCAAAGTTGTTATTTGTTGCTGCATATACTTTAATTTGGCTACAACTCTCTTTTTGGTTACAATACTGATAGAACATAAACCACCTATTGCTGTCCTCATCAGTGTTGTGATGGTTGTGACAGTATAAATATGGAGAAGTTTGTTTTCCTTCATGATTAAGTCAGTTCCCAGTATATTTTTCTTGGGTGAAATATAAAAGAAGAGTCCTATGGGTATTTGTTTGTATGTTGGTTTCAAAACAGAGCCTTATCTCTAGACAGAAGTTAATGTGTAAGGCATTACCCAGAAAGAAGCAGCTGAAGAACTGAGGGAACAGCAGAGTTGTGTAAAACAAACAAAGGAACACTACAAATAAATCACTGCTTGATTTAGGCTATTCTTAGACAGTATGGTCACCCCAGAAATCCACCCATTATCTTCCAGTTCTTTATTGGTCTGATTTCAGTGTTCCTGTGAAAATCTGATGGCTTTAAAAAATGTTGGCTGCTAATACTGTAGGGAAGCAGAGTAGCAAATTCATTATCTATATGCCAAAAGCTGTTTCACAGATGTGAGTGGTTTCTATATCAAGTAGTTGAAGCTCAGGAATATAGGATAATGTTAGAGCAAAAATGTTGTTTTCCCCATTACTTTCCCAGTACAGTTTTCTTATTGATTCTTCATAGAATGAATATATTCATGCAATCTTCTACCCAGGTTTGGGGGGCACCTGTTTTGCCTTCTGAATGCTTTTATTAGCTAATGTAATGCAATGCTATAGTATTATTTTCTGTGACCTTTATAAGTATGTAGTTCTGGGCTTCAGTTTTTTTCTTTTTTTATTTTTTCTCATTTGATGAACTCATACATTCCCCTACATTTAGCTTAAGGGAGCATTTAATTTTTAGCATTTTTGGATTAATTATAGCACTGATACAGAAGAAGGAGTAGGTAACTATTATTTCATTCTGAGGGAAAATGTTCCATTTCTGCAAACTGCTCTGCATTACCAAGTCAGGCTGTTATATAAATACTTTTAAATAAGTGCTGAGGATGGGGGAAGAAAGGAAGAACAACTGTTGATAAGACGTGGTTTTGCTTCCTCCAGAATATTATCAATTTTTCTTCAGAAGATTAAAGAATTATTGTGTTACGATAACAAAGAACAAGAGGCATTGTCTTTGCTAATGTGTGGAAATGATGAAAGGAAAAGTAGGAAACCAGTTTAGTGTTCCTGTTGGGTTGGTATCCAGATGATATGTGCTTTGGGAAAAGATGTGAAGATTTCAATTGTGGTTCTGCAATTATTTTTATTGTGCTCTCTTTTCAAGACCTCAAAAGAATGACCTGTAAAATGATTTGAAAGTCATAGCTAGAGGCAACACAGAACTTCACAATAAAATGAAACAGAACATTCCCTTGCTAGTGTTGTTGTTTGCCTTATGACTTGGCTGATAGAAGATGGGACCATTCTGGATATTTTGCTTTAAGTGACCTTGAGGAAGCTGTAAAAGTTTTGATCTAAGGTGCTGAAATGATACTGAGTTTGTGTGTGTTCTCTCTCTTGGAATTAACAAGGGAGTGCATATCCAGGTTTGTTATAAATTCCATTTCCCATATAGATAAACTGGCACAGAGACAAATTCACTTGCCAGTTTTTCAGACAGGGGAAAATGCCTCATATAAAAATTAAAAGTATGTAATCTCTACCCTCTGCTTCTCTGTGTAAGCAGTTGATAGGCCATGTTTACTGAAAGATTAAAATTTTCTAAATTCCTGCATTGAGAATAGCTTTGCAGTTTGCATATAGTTATGTGATTCAGATAAGTTGTTTCATTGTTGACAATTTGCCTGCTGCCCTTAAAATAATCCTTTTTAATTTACCAAACTAAAAAAACTTTCAAGATACTCAGTCATCAGTTTCCTAATCTGTTTGCTTACTTAAGCACATATCCAAAACCATTTTGTTTTGATATTAAGTTGGAAATCTCAGAAGAATAAACTTCTCTGTGGGTATTTTTGATTTAATTTGCATTCAAAATGAGCTGACTATCGTGTTGCTTAGAATCGCTCTTTTCTCCATGTCTGGATTTTATGTGGGAATTGTGACATTAAAACAGGATTTTGTAATTACCATGCTAGTGTAGCCCTAAAAGTAAAGCTTTCATTTCAGCTTTCATTTCATTTCAGAGGATATTAATTTCTAAATGGGCTCTGGAAAGAGAATTCTGTTTTATTTTTGTGATGCTGCAAAAAAAAGAAATTATTTGCATTTAGGGTAATCCACAGGCAATGGTATTTTTGCATTGATACTAATGAAGTACAAAGGCTTTTATTAATGATGGGATTACTAGTGAAAACCAAAAATTTGGCTTCCTCAACAAAATCCCAAAAGTTACATTGCAAAGGGTGTTCAGCAGAAAGCAATCCCTCCCAAATTGCACCTCAAAGCTTAGCAGTGTGTCTCATGTTTTGTTTGTGTTTGGGAGGTACTTCCTCAATATTATACCCAAGTTTCTTTGTGCTACTCATGTTGTAAGCACCTGCCTGCCACTTAACATTTAAAACTTTGTACTTCACAATTAACCAAAAGTGTAAATTGTATAAATGGTTCACTCCTGAAAGTCTGTTGTTCTTGTAACTCAGCCATCTAATTAACCTTTAGTGAGCAAAGAAAGCAATGGGACCATGTCTGAAACTGTACTGAACTGGGGGAAATAAGATACACTTCAGCAGCTCAGAAGAAAGCTAAAAGAGCTTGATGGAGGAAAAAGCAGCCACTTTGGATGGTGGTTCAGCTGAGAAAGCAGAATCAGAAAATGACAATTGATTCACTAACTATCACAGCATCAGTCCATTCAAGAGGCTTGTGGAGATCCCATTGCAGGTCTGGATCAAAGGAGCTAAATTAAAGCAGGCTTCCTGGAAAGGACTGAAAGAGAAAAGTAGCATTAGGGAAAGCAGGAGGGCATCTGTGTCTAAGAGGAGCATTGATTTTGAATTTTTCATCAGTCACGTGAATTTAAAATCAAATAACACACCTATTGTGGCTTTGTAATTCTGCATATTCCTTTATGACTCTCTTTCCAAATTGCAGCATTCTCTTGCTGAATGTGCACTTTAATAACAGGTTCCTAATGCTATGCACCCAATTTATCATTTCTTCTCTGAAAATTCCAAGTAGTTCCATAGCCTAAATAAAGCAATGTACAGTGGCTGCTCTTCAGTAACAAAACAACCAATTACATCAAATATATCATCTGCTATCCTAAGAAAAGAGAAATATCATGGTATCATGAATATCAGTTATGTCCTAACACGTGGTAAATGGCAAATTTTTAATGACAGTCACATTATGCCTTAATGTGAGCCAATTTTACAGTGCATATAACTGTAAAATCTTTTACCTCTTTCCAAATAAATTGTCTCTTCTGTTTCATGAGTACCAGTGTGATAATAGCTCTTGCAGTGAAGATGGCAAAAGTGCAATTTTGTATTGAATAAATGTGTGTCTTAGGATCCTTTGAGAAGTTATATTTTATATTTTCCCCCTGAAGTTATTTTATTTTTTTCCTTGTAATGTATTTTATTTTAGAGACAGCAATTTCAGACCATCTGTGTGGATTTTCCCAGACTTCAGCATATGCATATTAGAAAGTCTTTATAATGAAGAGATAAAAATGCTTTTATGCTAAGCTAGGCAGAACTGTGTAAACTCTTGAACTTGAGCTATACAGTCATTCTATGAAAAAGGTAAATTTATTAAGCCTACATAATTCTCTTGCTCAACTTTTTCAGTTTATTTGTGTGTTTATGATGGAGCATGCTCTTTTTGACCTTCTAGGAAGAAGCACAACTTTTTTGAGTTAATTGGGATTTTTAGGGAGATTTGTGCATATTGCCAGTCTTTAGTTACTGAAGAAATGTGTAAAAATCAGCCAAAGGGGAGAGAAGCATCACCTTTCTGTAACTATTAGAAACTTTTGTAGTGATTTATGGTTAAGACTCTTGCTTTCATCCTTTTAAGAAGTTTATCAGTGTTAGTGGTAGGTAGAGAAATTAATGAAATTAAGTTGCTGTTTCCAGTTTGAAAAAGACTGTCACTGCCATAGGAAATCTATAGCTTAATACATAAAAACTCAAGATGTTTCTTCATCTCTAATATTATTGATCAGGTGTAACCTGTTATTAAATTCAGAGTTCTTTGGAGCCTCATGTACTGCAAAGCACTTAGATTATACCAGAATATAATTAAAACTGAAAAAACATAAAACATAGATTTCATCCCCTTTTGGCATCTTGTCAAGAAGTTTGTTCTCTAAGAGAAAGTATGTTTGTTTTCTTGGTTTGTTTTTTTTTGTGTTTTTTTTTTTTTTTCACTCCAACTTCTTGCTGGTAGGAAACAAAGTTGCCAGTTCTGTGCAGGTCTAGTAAATTCTATCCTCATGTTTTATTTTTTTTGGAGAGTACATGTATAAAGACCAAGGATCAAACCACAGACTTTATGTGTATGTGGATGAATTTTTGAGGTAGGGAATTTCCATCTTGATTTTGAAGAAATGGAAATTCTTTAAAACAGACTCTTCCCGTTTTGAGTTTTAACATTTGGAAAAAATATTGGTCAAAATGTTATAAAAATTGTTTTAATTCAATTTATTTAAATAAAAATATAAAAAAAGCCCTGTCAGTGCTGGTCAAAATATTGCAAGAATTAATTAGATCAGTTTTACAGGTGGTAAGGTACTGGAACAGGTTGCCCAGAGAAGCTGTGGATGCTCCATCCATGGCCAGGGTGGATGGAGATCTGAGCAGCCTGGTTTAGTGGGAAGTGTTCTTGCCAATGGCAAGGGGCTGGAATTATGATTTTTAAGGTTCCTTCCAACCCAAACAATTCTATGATTCCACGTTTATTTGTTTGGTAGAGCCATTCTTGTGCATACTTGCTTCTCATAGTGCATCACAGAATATGCAATGCTCAGTAAAGAAAAATATGGAGAGTTGAATAAGCTGAAATATACAATAAAGCTCTGTAATGGAAAAAAAAAAGTATGAAAGAAAGAAAAACTAATAATAAACCTGTTCTCACTACAGGTTGGTAAGAATGAAGTTAAATCCTTTGGGAGTACTTGGAGAACTGTCAAAAGACTTCAGAGAAACACTGATTTTGATTTGCACTCTGGTGGAAATACCCAAAATTGGTGTCAGCTGAGTTGTGTGATGGGCTAACAGAAGCAGTTTTGGTGTGCAGATGTGTTTTGACATAATTTCTTGCAGTAGCAGCAATCAGCTCTGCACCCCATTGAGGCTGTACTGCTCCTGATTTGAAAACTTGCTCCATCATTCTGAGCCTGCCTGAAATCACAGGGGTCAGGATGCTTCATGAGAGTAACCTCAAGGACAGCTGAAAAAGAAGGCAATGTAAAGTAAAAAATCTCTTTCAGTAGAGTGGGACTTTCCTGAACTGTCAAACAAACCAAAGGCTGAAATAGGAAGTTTAATATATAATAATATTGGAGTCAGGAAGGAGACAATGCTAAATCAGGAAGCAGCAAACCATCTAATTGGTATGTACTAAACATACTTAAGCATTTCTTATTTGTGGTTACAAAACACACAGTATTTTCTTTTGCCACAAGAAAAATAATTCTTCTTTTAAAAGGTAATGTACAATATCCTGCCAGAAGAAGGAAAGGAATATTTGGGAGGGGAAAAAAGAAAAAAAATAGTTGGATAAGTCAAATTAAGAGTGTCAAAAGATTCATTGCCCGTGATAAGAAAATTGGGTTTTATTGTTAGTAGTGTTATGAACCATCTGAAATTAATGTATCTGTACAGTGTTTCTTTTCTGGACTTGTTTTCTTTCTTTTTTTCTCCTTATTCTACCTGTGACAAATTATCACACTGGTGGTGTGGTTATATTTTTTTTTACTTTGCACTTGGTCTTGTTTTCTTTACTTTCAAATTTTTTTTCGTTATCATCTAGTCTGATTAAAAAAATTGGAGTTCAAACAGAATATGCATGATTAAGTGTAAGTTTATAAACCAGATAATTAATATGCACAATCACTATAATTTACAAGATCCAACACTTAATACGTCATATTCTTGTAATAACATATAATATGTGCATAGCTTGTGGCTGTGTTCTCCTGTTGAACCATAACATATATGCCCAAATTTCCTGTAAATCAGTATGCACTATGATTAAATTACTTAACTTATTCTTAATCCAATAACTCAAACATAGACCAAATTGGTATCTCATTCTTGACTAAGTTGTAAATCAGATTCCACAAGCATGAGAAAGAGATTGCTATGGTTATGCAAGAAATTAATAGTGGGATTCAGTTTTGTAAATTGAATTTTCTTTAGATAAAAACAGGTTTTCAAACTGCAAAATTTCACTGTCTTTGGAACTTTTTCACTATTTTGTTGTAGGATTTGACTCTGCTAAAAGGTAACTGTTGTGGGGAAGGATGGTAGAATGTAAAGAGTATATATTCAACCCCGCTGCCTAAAACTTCCTTGAGTGCCTATAAATTTCACTGAAGTCCACTTGTGGTTCAGTATCAGTGTGGAAGTATTGCCTTGTAAACCCTGACCCACATTTGGGAATACTTTTGCTGATTTCAGTGCCCTGCATTTGTCAGTTATGTTTTTCCAATTTGGTTCAAGGATGGGTTTAGACATTGCACTTTTGTTCACAGAAGTCCTCTTCTGTATCCAGTCATAGCTGAAAAAACACTAGAGGTTAAGGAAAGCACTAGAACCAAAAGACTAAAGCAGTGAAAGAAAATTTTAAAATTTAAAAAGTACTGACACTGTGAGGCAGCCTGAACAGCAGGTTTATTCTTTGTAATTTAGACACTTAAAGTCCATCTGTCTACAGTTTGGATTGCACAACTGTCACACTAAAGGGCATTTTCCCATTTGCTGCTTTGCTCCAGGCCACCCAGGGATATCCAGTTATTTTTAAAGAGGAGTTAGTGTGGAATTGACAGTGGGAAGAATGCAGGGATGCTGTTCTTTTCATCCTTCCCCTCCCTACCACCAAATCAAAGACAATAGTTTGACTGTGGACTGCTCATTGAATTGTCTTAAATGTGCACAGAGCACAAATGCAGGCAGTCAGAAGCTTCTAAAACCTTTCAGTTATCCTTGGCCTCTACTATGAGTTATAAAATTTACTTTTGATTGTGATAAGATACTCTAGTATATATTTAAAAACCCCAAACCTGCTGGTCAATTAATGTCACAATGAATGTGTAGGATTAGTCAATATATGTGCAGCCACAAAGGTTTCAAAATTTTTGGGATGCTGTCTTCTAGGAACATCACTATGACAGAGCTCTGAAATTGGTCTTGAAGAAATATGTGTCATTTGAGCTGCTGGAGAATCCTTATTAGCTGATAAAGCCTGAAAGAAATAGTTAGACAGGTCTAATTCCAGCTGAGAGAGGAGTCAACCACATAAACAATAGCTTATTATAGAACAGTGTGCAACATAAAGATTATTTCAGGAACTTACCAAATTTTGTAGTTTCTCTGTTATGTTGTAAGGGTAATACTTTTTGTTGTTGTTGTTGTTAGTTTGTGGGGTTTTTTTGGGGTTTTTTTTTTGATTGTTTATTCAGTTTTTATTTCTGGGGTAAAACATTATCAATTTTTTTTTTTTAATTTTTTTTTAAACCGTCACCCTGACCATTCTCAGATGCGGTTGAATTGCATTCAGCAGCTTTGTATTAAAACACTTAATGCAGTATTTATTGAAAGAAATATGAAAGTATCTGCAAATACTATTTATTTGGATGGGAAATTCAAGATGATAACCCTTTATGACAACCCTTTTTAACCATACAAAAGGCCATGAAAGAGAAAGAGATTTAAGAACTTAATTAATTGCTGTAGTATGGCATTACAAGCCACCTGCACTTCAAAGAATTCACAGTGAAGCAGATGGATTGATGAATATGCCATCAAAGATTTTGAGAATGTTTGTTTTAAAAATAAACTGCTTTTTAAGTCATTGATAATCAAAACACAAAATTTACAAAAATGTCACTGCTCTTTTTCTCTTGTATCCTGCATACTTTCAAAAGCATATCTTTGGGAGTGGGGTGCAAAGATGATGTGTTTCCATATGGAATAGATTTGGAACAATTTTTGTGTCATAAGATTTGTATCTCTTGTGTATAATGCATGTCTAATAACTGAGGGCAGGTCAGTGGTTTTTTAATTTGGCTGCGTGGGTCCAGGGCTCATAGAGGTGCAGAATTATTCCTCTTGAGTAAACTGAATAGATTGAGACAACAGGATACAGTATGAGCATAGGTAACAAAATAATATACACTTACAAGTGTATATACAAGTTTTGCAAGAACCTTTATTTATATTCTCTTTTCAATAGAAAGAGTGCTAATCTCTGCCTCAATAAATGGCTTTATGATTAGCAAAGTCTTGCTCATCAGAGGACCCAGGAAACAGGAGTCTTGAACCAAAGTAAATTGCAGAGTTGTGGTTGGCATCCTCAGTCCAGTAATTTAAATAGCAAAAGTGTTACTAATTGTATGTGGTGGGGAGATGTTATTGTTCAGAACTAAATACCAGATATCAGGGACAAAGCAGAGGAAAAATAGTAAAATGTTCACCCTCTCTTGAGTGCTGACATTGCTATATGATCTGTTTCTTCTAAAATAGATCAACTCATCAAAAACTTCTTTCCATGGCTAAACATGGGTTATATCTAAACCTCATTATTAAGTTACTTTTGGAGCTACTTGTCATGTAAATTTCACTTTCGTCATCTCCATTTCCTAAGACCATTATACACAGCAAAACTCTGCTAATTTTTGAATCTATTTTGGTATCAACTTATACTACTTGCTAGATGAGGTCTTTTGAGGGAAAACTGAGGTGCACATTCTCAAATTTATAAAAAAAAATCTAATTCTGCAGCTTGATTAGATGTTGATTGCTTCACAAAGTTACCTTTCCATGAAGAGGGAGAGTGATTGAATGTCTCAACTTCAGTTAAAAGAAAGCAGAAATAAGTTTATTTCTTCAGATATCTGAATGTGAAAAATAGTAAAAATTATCTAAATTTATTAGAAAGAATAAAATGTTGAAAAGGAAATTAGGGAAACCTAATAAAACCTTTAATATATGGTGTAATATTTTCTGTGAGATGCTTGATACATTTGAAAATTGGTATCAAGGGAAGAAAAAACAGTGGAGAAGGGGCATAAAAGACCCAGGACTTAAATTTAAATCTTTATTAATATTTAGTGTAAGATGCTTTAGGCACATCAATCAGACTTTTTTTTTTTTTTTTTTTTTTTGCAATCAGGTAGTGGTATTCTCATCTAAATCCCCACTTTGGGAAAGAACATTCAGATTTAAAAGGATTGATGTGTCTGCGGATAACAGGGCAATTTAGTCTACAGGCTGAGTCACTTACTTGTTTTAAGAAAAAAGAGAAAAATGAAAGACAAAGATTCAAAGATGCGGAAAATGGAAATACAGCCCTGTTGTGTCAGATTTGAGTTCTCCAAAGTTTTAAATGTATGATTTCACTGTGTCCTTCCAAGTGGTTTCGTTTGACCTTCGTACATGGAACACTAAGCATAATAGACTAAATATTTACTGAAGTCTTCAGTGATGAGAATTTGAAAAATGCTGCTCTTATTTTCTTGCTTTTTTTTTTTTTTTCCTTTCAATATTAAAGAATACCAAAGAAGAAGAAATAGTATGGTAAGTACTGGTAGTGTATATAAAAAAACAGCATAGGAAATGTCAAAGAAAGCATCCTTTTTTTGTTTGTTTGAAATTTATTCCTTGTTTTACATTTTAGAGCTCTGTTTGGGTGGTGAGAGAGGAAAATGAAATGCAGAACTGTTTGTAGGACATCACTGTCCAGAGCAATCCTTGTCCAGGACTGCCTGGTGGGACTGTTAGACTGTAGGTTTACAACAAAGTGTTTGTACCTGGTGTTTAGCCATATTCTGGCTGTGTCAACCTCTGACATAACTGTGCCCTTGGATGTGATTCCTTTTTTCTAGCATCATCTACTCATCCTTCTAGGACACCAGGTGGAATGGTAACTGTCATAAGACATCTGCATTTCTACTGTAATGGAAAATATGTGCTGCTTACAACTCTCATGTAGAAGCTACAGCTTCCCTTACTGTTTTTCCTCCTTTTTCTTAAGAACATGAAAGTAAAATAAGCTTTGTTGAGCTATTACTGTCTTTGCTTTTTCTTCATGTGAAAAATGATAGAGATGTTATCACTGAGTATTTGGTTGTTTTTATAATGTGTAAGATTTGGCTGGGTTTCATTAGTATCATTCAGTGTAGGTCAAAGTAGGTTTTAAGGTGATGTGTGTTTTTTAAATGCCTAATCTACAAAGAATTTGGTGAAATGGACATCTTTACATAGGATAGCACTTTTATTATCCATTGATTCTTAGTACCTGGAATAGTAATACACATTAAAGCATGCCTTTATGCAGTTGCAGGAAAGCTGAGATTCTAAATACCAACGATATCCCTTTGTGATGCAGATGTGATTGGAAAGGTTGGAAGGCACAGAATAAAGGGTGTGGGGGTGGCAAAGTGTGTTATTTTCCTCCTCAGAAAGAGGGATTTGCAGTCTTTCAGATAGCAACTTGCCCAGATTTCACTATCCTGTCAGTACTTTGGAGTGTCATCCTAAAAGATGACTGCAGTTCAGATGTGGTAACTGAGTGCTTTGATGTCTCTCTCCATCCTTTGCATATCATAATCCATTTTCCTCCTCAGATCACCTCAGACTGTGATGTTATACAGCAGAATTTCTATTCACGTTTAGAAGAGTCTGGGTGATATCATAAATGTAATGGAATCTGCTTAAGCAATGTCTGATCTTTTCATTTGGCATTTATTTCAAAGGCTTGCTTGCAAGAATGTTACATTTTGAGGAAAGATATTGTCATCTGAACAGTTTATCAGAATGAGATTAAAAGTACTGTTACTATTTTGGTGTTCGGCCACATTTTGTATCTAACCATTAGCATCTGTTGAATTCAGTTGTCTTTCCATGCTTAGAACAAACTTTGGTTTGTTTTTCCTACTTTTTTTTTTCCTTTATAATAGTGAGATCAAGTATGTGGCTAAAAAAATTGGTCAAGTATGAAATTGTTTCTCAGTATTTTGGTGACGGTTCAAATAGCCAGGAAATCAGAAGTGTGAAGATTTTTTTTTTTTTAAATTATGCTCAGAAACATAAGAACACTAAATATTAAGGATAACATACAAATATACATGATAAACTGTTAATGTTAATAAACACTGTCTAACTGTGGCCTGTGTTTAGCTTTGGCAATACCTGTAGTCACAGCCACAAGTGCAAGAACTGGTGTAGATCTTGCACCTTATGGCAACTGCCACTGACAAGCAATTAGAGTCCATTATGATGGTGCTTATGCTGTACTAATTAACATTCTGTTGTGCTGCTTTCCCTGTTTGACCGTGTGACAGCCACAGGCCCGATGGCCTCAGTGATAATCAGCTGAGGAATTGCTAGCTGCTGTAGAACGTGTACAAAATGCATTTGAAGTGGATGTGATCCTCTCTTCCTGCACTCAGGATAAGCAGAACCAGACCTTGTCAGGAGCCCCTGGAAAAGAACAGCAGTACATGCACAGGAGGGCTAAAAGAATGATCTTGAATTTGCTCATGCCTGTATTAATTTGTTGCATTTCAATCTACAAAGACAAGTTACAATGATCAGACTGAATCCTATGTGTGTGATTCCATATAGAAATAACCCATGATTAGGGTTGTTTAAGGTTTGCTGAGCTAAGCAGGCTTTCCAAGTCATAGACTCTCTGATCTCCTCTTCAGACTACAAGAAAAGTGCTGGTAAATGAAATGCTTTGTCTCAAGTAGAAAGGAAACTTGATTTTCCTGTATGGGGACTTGTTACTTCCAGTTTGGAATTGGGATCTTGGGAGTAATAAAACTGTCCCAGTGAGCTATGGCCAGACTGTGCTGTAGTTCTTCTCTAATCAATCCTTGGTAACACAACACTTTTACAGCTTGTAAAGGTCTGGAAGGAAGACAGTGTTAAAGGCTTGGGGAATGAAAATTAGATGAACAAACAGAGCAGGTAGATGGAAAGAATTTGAATAATTTATTCTCCAGTATTATGTTTTTATACATTTAATGAGATAGAACTGTGTTTTGCTAAACATTTTACAATTTTTTAGGTTTTTCCCTGCCAAGAGTTTGATGGAATGAATATTTGCTGTGGCCAGAGCCCAAGTAAGGGACAGGTGGTGTGACTCAGCTATGGCACAGTCAGATGGTGGACAATTGTGCTGATATCCAGGGGCACAAGCTCCCAGATATGTGAGGCATTTCCCAGGCAGGGTGATGTGCTGCCTGTTGCTCATGACAGATAGTTTGCCAGGTTTATGGCCAGTATCAAATTGAATACATTAGGTCTTGAAAACACATTTTCATTTGAGTTTCTGCAAAGGCAAAAGATAATGGATGGTTCTGACAGAGAACAAAAGACCCATTATATTAGGATCTTATTTGCCTCATGTACCACCTTTCTTCATTATTCATGTTTGTATTAGGGACAAATATGTCAAGGTGGAAGTTACCTGTTTTTATTTTACTTTTCCTTCAGTTGCTAAGTGCCAGGTCTCTGGCAAAGGACAGTAGAATGAATAATGTATGAAAAACAACAAGAGGATGGGGATGTTATCCTTAGAAACACCTGTAGTTGAAGGACTGTGGATCACTCAAAGTGCAGTGCCTTTGCCGTGTGAAACCCCAAGCAGTTTGTTGTGTGTGTAATTAGGGATGAGAAGAAATTCTTTAATGCATCTGCTCTCCTGGAAAGGTAATTAAGAAAGTGTAAAATGCAAGTTAGGACAGCTTTCTTTCCTCTTCTATCTTCTCTCTGACTTTTCTCCTTAAACTGGAAGTAGAGTTAGTTTGGAATATTCTGGCAGAACAGTTTTTCTTCAGGAGATTCCCTGAGGAATCTCTGCTGCACAGCCAGGTTGCATATCAGAAGTTAGCAGCTTCTGTGGCTGAAAGTGGAAGCAAGGATGCCTGGAAGTCTTTGTGACAGTCACTACCAAGGCTCACAATTTGGAGCAGAGAGCTCATACATATTCCAAAATCCAGTCTGAGGCTGGGGCACTCTTTGTTTCTAGAGCCTTGACTTGATGTTTGGAGGCAGAAGGCAATGGCAACACATCCCGAGTCCCGGGCAGCAGAAACATCAGCAACTTTTTTCTGGGAAAATGAAAATCTTCTGATTTAATGCTAGTGGGAGGCTAAGGTATCATAACTTCTAGAGAAAGAAGATGTGCTTTGCCTTGTATCATATGATTGTGCTGTGCTGGCTGTGTTACCTGATCTTGTGGTCCTCTCATGAGCTCTGAGGTGCTTTGAGACACGTCCTTTATGTTTTTCAGTGACCTTTCTAGATTCTCCATAGTTTCTGGGGAAAATTAATCCAGGTAATGTCTGTAAGCTATTTGTTATTTTGAAAACCACAGTGTTTGATGAAAAACAACACAATTACAACCGAGAGAAGAGATTTAAAATAATTAAATGATGGCTGCAGATAATTCCAGAATAGCCTGTGCACAGGAGGCAACTGGAGAAGGAGGGAGTAAGCACAGTGGAGGTTGCAAGGTAGAGAATAAGCAGAGATCAAGGTGAGGATAAGCAGAGGAAAATAAGAGAGCAGGGGAAGAAGGAAGAGCAGTAGAGAGTAAAGTTTTGGGTAGGAGGGAATAAAAAGAAGGATAAAATGAAACTAAAAGGGAAGACAGAGTATTGGGAAGGGAAACATTGAGATAATACCAAGAAGCTCCTTCTGTCTTCAGTGAGCAGTAAAAGCCAACTTTTTTTTTTTTTTTTCATGTGTGACTGCAGAGAGAGGAGGTTTCCCCAGCCTTTGGAGGAGTAGGATACACACACCAGAAGTGTGTGAGCTCTGGGAGGAGAGGGCTCACTCTTAGTGGCTACTAAGGACTTTTCTTCAGGGAGAACTGTGGGAACTGACAGTATGAATTTTTCATTTTTAGAAAATAATCCAGGTGCAATCCAGGTGGTGATTTTACAGGGTTTGGGATCCTGCTGGAGGTCCTCCAAGAGTATCTGCAGTGGGCATTGCTTCTTAGTAGTGGAGATAATACTTAACCAATACCACCTTTGCAATTGGGAATATTAATTTTGAGATTCTTTGTCTAAAAGTAATGATGAATGTAACAGGCATCATAACATGCAGATAAGGGAAGTTTTCCTGGAAGGAAAATGGTCATGCAATGAGCATCACTCAATGTGAGTGAAAAATATTCTTGAAGTTAAAACTTTATCTTAAAATTTTAGGTTATTAGGACTAAAAAGAAGTTTCCCCTCAGTTCTGTTAGAGGACTGGTGTTGGTACCAGCTTGTTCCTATTTTCAAATAACCACAGACTGGAGCCAGATCTCAGCACTGAGCAGCTGCACTTATGGAAAACTGAAACTCCTTTCTGTGCTTGGAGCACAATAATGATTTAAAGTTGCTGGAGATTAGGCTACATGGTGTTTTCAGAGTGTGTGTTTTGTTGCTGTGTTTTATACCTCTGAAAAAAGGGTAGCTTCAGAAACATTTTAGCTTTTAAAATACATTAAATATTTTGGTTGTAAGTGTGGATGGTGAAAAACATTCAGGTGTGCTTTTCACTTAAGCATCTGTAAAGTGTAGGTCAATGGCATGTGGGAAATGTTCAGCTAGTTGTGATAATTAGATAATTATATATAGAAAATTGACTTTCATAGTATCATAGTATCATACATTAAAAAAAAAAAAAAAAAAACCAACAAAAATCCAAATGGTTGATTGTCAGAAACAAATTTTGTTTAGATATCAAAATACTAAATCTGAAAGATATCACATACTATCTGCACTTTAGTGAAGCAGGAAGGAACATGTGTTTAAATCTTGCTTCAAATGAAGATAGCCTCATTTGAATTTAATTTAAATGCTATATATGTAGGTAGTAATATAACCATCTCACCTCGAATGCATATCAGATTTTATAGCAGTATATCTTGCAAACTTCTTGAGAAACCATTCAATATGGAACCTCAAGCTTAATTAAAACACAAAGCCTCCCCAGTTCACAGCACAGAACAGTTAATAAATGTATGAAGTGGTCAGCTATGTAAGGTAGTTGGGTCACTGCCAATAAAACATTTAGGTAAATCTGCCTTAAGCTCCTTTGATAATTCAAGTATAGATGTATTAATTAAATGAGGTTTTATAATACAGTTTGCTGTTCCTTAAGATACAATATTTGTCCAGGTGAATGACTGCTGAAAGAAAGGGAAAAAATATACCTTCTCACTCCTTCCTTGTCCAAGTTTAAATAACGGTTCTCCAGTTAGACCCATAAATTGTGTACCTCATTAAGCACAGGAACCAACAATGCACATATGCCACTAGTGTCCACTTTCCTTCCGAGATTTAGAGTGATGAAAAGATAAAAGGTCTGTCTACCAGATGGAGCTTGTCAGATTAGCAATTGGAGCAGTGTAGAGAGCACTGTCATACTGTTTTTTTTTCTTTTCCTTTCCTTTTTTTTTCTTGAGACACAAAGCAATCCCTTTATAACACATGTGCATATTTTATGGGGCTTTTTTTTTTTTTTTTAGGAAGGGGAAGAAAAAAGGCCTCAGCAGAAGGTTGCTGGTGGTTCTACCACTAGCAGAGTGGCCCTTGCCTTTGGGCACTTTCCTCATAATAAGGAACATTAGCAACCAGTGGATAAGGAAAAGCAGAGTCAAATAAGTCTCCTGGGGACAAGCAGGCCACATGAAGTGAGAACCATTAGACAAAGCAATGAGATTACTGCTCCAGAAAGGGTTTACTACATGTATTACCACATAGATTTTACAGGGTTGCCAGCTCACTCAGCTTACAAATGTCAGACATGA
Organism: Lonchura striata; assembly: GCF_050655825.1. Lineage (NCBI taxonomy): Eukaryota > Metazoa > Chordata > Aves > Passeriformes > Estrildidae > Lonchura > Lonchura striata. The sequence continues at coordinate 10,986,616 of NC_140703.1, forward strand.
TTTAAAAGGTTATTATACTATCAAGAAAGAGGATGATTTTGTATCACTGAAATTTCTATTTTATTCAGTTGCACCTACTGCATCTACCAATATAGAGTCCAATATAGCCAAATAACCTGCTTTTCTCCTTAAGTGTTTTATGGCCCTCAGATTGGAAAAAAAAACAAAACACATTTTCACTTTATTTGTATTAGAAGATGTGTCTCTTATCATCACAAAACATTGTGATATTGTGTGTAAATCAGATATTGAGAATTTGGAGACTTATCTTTTAAACTGACCATAATTGTATGTTATGTGTTGAAAAGGGCATCCTTAATTACTGTGAAATTGGAGTGACATGTTTTAAACACAGTATGTGCTTTCTAAATACACTCTAAAGAGTAGGACCGATTAAATGCATAAACTTAGGGACATTTATCTCTAGTTTAGTAAATTATATGAAGGTTTTATTGCACCTGATTTTTAAAACAGAACCAAGGTGGGGGGAAAGTTTTTTTCATTTTATACCCCCTGGGTATTTTTATATAGCTTAACAGGGACTTCTGTGGGAAGTATGTTTAATTGTATTTTATAGCCAGACATAATTTCAGGCAGTAGTTTTAGTATTAGCTACCCTGGTATCATATTTTCTTCCCAATTAGAATTAAAATTGAAACTTATTAAGTACTGGCTGTTTTGTACCTAGTTACTATATGACTTCCAGCAGAGTTCCTAAATTACACAATACAAAGCATTGTTACTTCAATTTTTTACCCACCTAGGATCCATTGCACTATAGAGCAGAAACTGTTTTGTGTGATCTGGATATTTTAAAGGAAACCTTTTATTTTTCTCCTTTCTTGTTCTGAGGACTCTTATTTCAGTTTCTCTAAAATAACAATGATTTCTCTAGACTTGCTTTACACATGCACAAATCACACCCATTTCCACAGTGAATGGAATTTTTTCTTTATTTATATAAATCTGTAGAGTCTAATATTTCTAGTTTCTGATCTTTGGCTGACTCCAAGTACAGTGGTCCAATGGAGCTTATGAAGAGTGATGGCATTCACTGGAATTTGGGGTAGGAGGTTTTAGTCTTTGATAGTCAGCTAATGCATTTTTTTTTATTATTTGATTTGTCTTAGCCCTAAAGCATTCAGTGTAATACCCTGGATTCATACAGGTAGTGTATGTATTAAGATTAAATGAAAACATTTGCAAAAAGCTTACTGCTGAATCTCTGCATGAAAAACAGGGCTGAATTGTTCCAAAATCAGCACATCCGCTGTCTTCATTTGTCACTGGAAGTTTGAGAATCTTCCTGTTGCAGTGGGCAAAGTGCCTAAGGTTGGAGGGAAGCAATCTTGAAAGAAACAAAAAAAAAATCACATTGCCTATAGAAACAAGAAAGAGTAACAACTAAAGTAGACTAACGATCTTTTCTATCAACGTTTTCCTACAAAAGTTATTAAATGTGTGTTTCAGGTTTTTAAACTAACATTTCAGACCTGTGGAGAGAAGTATGAACAAAATGTTTTATGTTATCCAGGGTATCAGCTTGAGGGGGAAAAAACCATGCTCTTAATTCTTGTTAGAACTTGATACGGAAACATAAATCTGCAAGATGGACATAAGTTAGAACTGTGGGAGTGCTCCATTTGACCCTGCTCCACTGATGTCTAATTCTAGTGGCATAAACATGGAAACATATTTAAATGATTCCTTGCTAAGTAAAAATTATTTGGTTTGGTTTTGCTTGGGTGCAGAGGACATAACCACTGGAATAATAACAATATTATTGCACTTGTATGACGCTTTTTGTCTGAGTATTTCAAAGTGCAGTGTAAACATGCCCACATGAACTTTTTTGCCTTGTAAATAAGATCTCGGCTCTGCAATCTGTCATAGCAAGACAAAGTAGGGAAGTGCCAGTGGAGTCTTGTGGGAGAGCATGGGAAGGAGCCCAGGAATCCTGGTCCTCAGGATGTTGTTGAGCCATTGGAAATTGTGCAGATTATAAATGTTTTTTACAACACAGGGCTCCCATGTGAGATATTATGTTTGAAGAATAAAGGGAAATACTTTTCTGAAAGATGGACTTTTAGTGTTGTTTACATTTACCAGCTTATAAGTGGAAGTATTTTCCCAACTTTGCACTTAAACATCTTGTTGTTTCTAGGGAAAGCTCTGAATAAATTGTTTCTATATTCTAAGAAGGCCAGAAGATATCTTATAAATTTTTCCCTGGGAAAAGAGGAAACCACCTGACTTAAAAAACTAGTTCATGCTAATTTGAAATGAGGAGCATTCTTAGATTTTTATTTCTTAGGGAGCAACCATGTTTAATGAGAACTTGCATACTGATAGAAAAAAAAAGAGCAATTTATGCAAACACTATTTAAAAAAAACCCAAAAACCAAACAACCCTTGCTAATCTATCCTTCCGTCATATTCCTAAGTAAACTTGTGAGAAACACCCAATCATTCTCCTAAATTAAGGGATAGAGAAGCAGGATTACCTCGGTGGTGGTGATGTAGACCCTGTGCAGAGACTTCCTGAGCCCTCTTGGGAGAACATTTGTGCACTATTCCACTGGAAAGAAAAAGAAATAAATTAGAAACAAGAACATGACATGAAGGATCTTGTTGCATTTTAGATAGTGTCACTAAATTGGAAGCTAGCTGATATTTTTCTGCTATGTGTTTGGCTTTTGTTGGGGGGAAGAGGGAAGGTGAGGAAAAGGAGGAAAACAAAGTAGAGCAGTCCAGGTTCAAGTGCTTGGATATGGATGAAGATGCAGCAGTGTGTATTTAGTACATTTAAAAATACCCTATTTCCTGGGTTTATTTAAAACCTTCTAGTTTTAAATGAGCACCTAGTCTGAGCGACTTCTAGTTGTTTGCATGATACTGGAGCCTGACACCAGTTGAAATCCTTGGGTACTGCTACAACAGAAACAATAAAGAGGAATTTGTTTGTAAGCTGATTTCCTTTGTTTTTAATTTGATTTGTCAACCCCCTTTCAGCTGGAGTAGACTTCAAATATTGTAGTTAGGTAGCTCTTTATGGTCAGTCGTTGGTACAAGGGTTAGATTCTTCTGTGAAGATTAGTACCATTCATTGCTTAGAATTTTAGCTTAGCACCCACTTCTGCAAATAAAGTTAAACTTTACTGTTGGTGTGTTCTGTTCTTTTTGAAATCTGTTTTTGTGTCTGTTTTTGTCTATACATCTGTGCTGAATCACTGGGATTTCTTTGGTTTTTTTACATTACTAATGTAGTCTTTTACCTCATATTAAAAAAAAGACCAAAACCAAAAAATTATGCTCAGACCCTTATTTCACTGAACAAAATAAATGCCAAGTTGAGCTTGGCATTTTAACTCTCATTGTGAATCCTCGCCATGCCAGCTTTTGTGGTGAGGATTTTTATTGAGCCTTCTTGCCTCATCAACTCAGGTCCCTGCTTTCTGTAGCTCCACAATGTTTGTTTAGTGGTCAGTGCAGTAAGCCAGTTCTGTAAAATGCTTTAATTTATAAGTTGCCTTTAAAGAAAGAAATAGCAATTGCTGTCAAGAATCCCTATAAGCAGCAGGACAGATGAGAACAGGTTAATGCTTCCTAGAGTTTTTAGATGTCTGACATCTCTGTGATTAGGGACCTAGGTAGGAGATGAATGTGTGATGGGTTCTGTGGGTGTTTCCATAGATCCCTAACTTTTAGGGCCACTTTATAGTGCCCTAATATATATTTCTCTGTGTGGCAGGGTATATGTATCCTGAAGATAGATACCTACTGGCATTTGGAATATCTGGAATATCTCAGAATGTTGTTTTCCAGTTGCTGATCCAGCAGAACAAGGGTGTTTTGCAAATCCTCTTTTTCAGCCAGCTTTGTCCTCTGGAAAATACCTTGCTTGTCCACCTCTTTTGCTGCCCACCTGCATTTGTATCCTTATATTTAGGAGGCCATAATGGGAAGCTTAATACCATTAATTACTTCAGTGTCTTTTGGCAGAGTGGAAATCACACAGCTGTATCAGGGAATCTCTACTGGTTTAGGAAAGCTCTTATCATGAATGGTGAGGTGAGATAAGAAAAAAAATACAAGGACAAGTTTCAGATTTCACGTGAAATTTGAAGAACTAAACATTAGGAGTCAATGTATTGTCTTCTGCATTGATACTCTACTCTCAGGTAGAGAGGTAAACATCAATATGAAACTTCCACTGGCATTTTCGTGTGTAGCTTTTAGTTCAGCTTAAGCTTTAGAGTTATTTTGGAATTCTGTACAAGAGAAAGGACTACAGAGAAGCCTGTTGGGCTTTTTAGATGTACTGAAAACATTTCACAATGGTCCAGAGAAAATCTTTTGGGTTTAAAGTGACTGTTGAGGGGGAAAAAAATCCAGAAAGATACTGACATTGGAGAGAGCTCAGCTAAAAATAGAACAAATTAAAGGGCTAAAGGGTCCAATTTATTGAGGATGTTGAATTTGAAAAGTTTGATGAAGTGATAGCTAAGAGGTATCTGTTAACTGTCTGTAACTATTAATAGTTCTTCTTGCCAAGAAGGAGAGAGTAATTAGCCTGAAGGAACTGGAAGTAAAATACACCTATAGAATAAAGGGAATAAATGGACAAGTTAAGTGATAGACTTCTCTCATCCTAATTGCTTATGTTCTCTGCCCCTACTTAAAGCTCATATTTTCGTTTCCAGGCTATCAGAAAAGATGACTGCCAGGTTAGCATGTTAACCTTCCTTGCAATTCCACTGTCTTTCTAGCACCCCTAACATGAAACACTCCCATCTTCCCACTTTTGTTTTCAGGGCCTGCCTTGTTCATCTCTAACCTAGATCCTAACCCTCAACATCTGACCACTGGGATTTAGGTTTGTAAAGCCCTTTCAGCAGGAAGAACTGGGTGTCAAAGTAACTTAGAAAATTGTACCTTTAACTTTCATACTCCTGCTTGTCTTCCATTTCTATAAATGTCAATGCCTCATTTGTTATTTTTTCTCATTTTTGCCTCTGTACCTCTTTCTGTGCTGTTTTTCATGTATCTGTATCAAACCAGAGCTTGTAGAAAAATCTTGGAAGGTTGTAAGAGGCAAGAGGAAAGCATGATTTCTGTTGGTAGAAATGATGAGGGGCACAGTTAAACACTGTCAGCAGGTCAGCAGTGATTAGTTAAGTTGCTGTGATTCAGCTGTTACCTGCCCTCATCATTTCTCCCCATATGCTGGAGTCCAGCATGCAGGGCTTTACAGATAAATTCAGAGGAATGTAGCAGTGGTAGTCCTGCATTTGGAGGCAGAGTGTGTGATATACCCCAAGATAGGAAAAATCTTCAAAATCAAAAGCAGTGTGCTCTGTTTGATGTGTGTATTTTTTTTTTTTTTTTTTTTTTCACTACTCAAAGTATAAGATTCCAAGAACTGTTAACTTTTTCTGCATAGCAGTACATTCCTCTCTGGAACGAAGGAAATAATAGCAGTCAAATCTGAGTTTCACAGCTGCTAAGCCCATCAGATTTCAGTTGCTTTACATAGCTCCCCATGTGTTCTTTTTTTCTGCCCTAAATTTGCTGAGCACATAAAGGGGGTTTCAAATCTTCTTGCAGTCTTGGCTGAATTACTTTTGGACAGTTCCTGTAAACTCTCATAATTACCTCATTCAATGTTTGTAGTCAATGCATTGATGTTATCACTGTGTTTTCAAGCTAAAAAAATTAGGTCCCATGATGCAACCTAATAGCATTCATACATATGTTAAAGATATTTTAATACAACACGATCTAAACCCGTAAATATAAAATATGTTCTGATTATAAATTATTCATGAATGCATTTGAAAAATGTCAAGCTGTTATGAAATAGTTTCTTTGAAATCTTTTTTTCTTGTCAAGAGTAGGGCAGGACAGCAAAATATCACATTTGTCTAATGAGCCCAAGGAAAAACTCCTATAAAGTACAATATGTGCTTGAATTGATAAAGAAAGTAGAAGAAAAAATCCAGCTTTTGGCACAGCTGAGTGATGGGGTTTGTTACAGGGCTCTGTTCTTCTTTTATATACAACTGGAGGATTTTAAATAGGCCTTACTGGCAAAGCAAAACAGCAGGGTGAAGAAAAGCCATGAAAAACTCTGGCATCCTTTAGCTGAAAGAAGATAAAATTCATAGAAAGCTTAACTATAATACTTGACCACCTAAACTATGTCTGGAAAATGGTCATGGCTTCTCACTGTAGGCACACGTGGTGTGTATTATAAGGGCATGATCAGGCAGTCTTACTGCGTGAACTCTTTTGCATGAAAATTCAGCTTTAGACAAAAAATATAACAGGTGCCTTTTTAGAGTTTACAGGGTTCTTTTGGATGCTGAACTCCCAAAATATGTCTTTAAACTATAGGCAGTGTGAGTGATAATGTCAACAGAGCTTTAGCTCCTGAAAATTTATAAAGCAGTGGTGAATTGTGTAGGCCAAGGGTAAGAGAAGAATTAGGCAGCAAGACGGTGAGGCTGCACAGCACTGCAGGCTGCTCTGTGTCTTCCTCCCAGCTCTAGGAAAGCAGTAGTGAAATACTTCATTGTTTATAATGATGGAGTGGTTGCCCATATCTCAGTAGGTTGCCAGAAAAAAAAAAAGAAGTAGCACAGACCAAGTTGATAGGAGAGCTCATTGAAGCACTCAGAGCCAGAAATTCAGAAGTAGTGATGTACGTGACGTCTCTGAGGTGGTGCTGACAGATGAGTTGCAAAGGAAGAAGTACAACTGGTCATTAAGGTGCTGGGTTGAGCAGGAATAGAAGAGCTGTTTTGTAAATAAATCCCTGTTTTGTTTAGACACCATATTTTCTCCCCTTGAGTGAGCAATTACTGCTGGGCAATCATAGCAGAAAGACCTGCAGATTTTAATTTCATACTAGGAAACAGAACAATATCCAGAACTCAGTTGTAGGTAAAATAATGATTTCCCTTGATAGAAAGCTTTGCACATAGACATAAGTCTTTGTTGGAACAGGCTTGTGAGTGCATCAGTTAGTATGGAAACAGTTTTTTCTTGAACATAAGGAATGAAAAATGCTGTCCCTGAAGAAGGCGTTTGTTTGTGATTGTTGGTTTGACACTACATCAAACTCCCAGTAATATCTTTTCACAAGTAGTACATACCATCCTTTGCCCATCAAACAAAGAAGAAGAAAAAAAAACATTTCTCCTTCCTATTTTGTGGAGTGGAAAATTTTTAAGTTGAAAAAGTGACTAACATAGGATCATAATACCTAAACTCCACAACCACTTATTACTGGGCAAGATCAGGTCTTCATTTCAATCCACTGGGAAGTACTTTTCCATTTAAATAACCATCTGTAACTTTTATGTATAGAGTCCAGTGGAAGAATAGGAGGTTTCTTTAAACGGCACTGTGAATTTTATGTGTGCTAACTGGCCAAAATGTTGACTAAAGTTCAAAGGAAAAGAATGGAATGTTAAGGAAGCAACCATTATGTATGCTAAACTGCTTCTAAAGATAACAGCAAAGTGATCTTTTCAAAGTCAGAGGGAAGGACAGCATGTTTGCCCATTTGCCACGTGTATCACATCTCTTCTATGGCACTTTACTTTTAAGGGTTATCAGTGTTTAGATCCTTGTTATTATTATTATTGTTAAATAAACATTTATTACTAAGGTATTCGTTTCAGTTATTCCTACAATTATTAATTAAATTATAAGAAGGAGCCTGTTTAACAGATATTTTTAAACTTTCAGGCATACACATGTTTAGGATAGGTGTTGCTTCTGCTGATATGCTTTTGACACTTTGGATTAGGATGGAAATCAGAGATGGTGAATTTTATTTGGGTATTAAAAGATATCTCGGTGTTCTGCCAAGTAAACTGTAAAATCCAGGCAGCAGGTACTGAATCATTAAAGAATTGCAAAAAACAAGTGTTTATGTAAAGAAACTGCACAAGTTTTTACAGTAAAATGGTCACATGGTAGGTTAGACTTCTTACTGACTTTTTTCCCTTGGATGCATTCACTTAGTTGCCAAGGAATTTTTTGAGTGAATGTATGGAACTTTTATTGGACAATATTAATATTTTAATCTACTTGCATGTTTAGTTTATGTATTCTATTTTGGAGCCCAATATTGAAGATGTATTGGAAGAGATACAGACATTTATATTTATGTCTTTTATCAGGAGTGGAGGTATGAGTTTGTCTCCCACTGCCTGCATGCTTTGTAACTATGTCAGAACTTAATTCTGATTTTAAGTCTACATGTTTAGCTGGGGTCTCTCCAGATATGTGAATCTGTCAGAAGACATGGAGCATTTAATCTCACAATAGTCTTCAGGGTTATGACATTTAAGCAGTAAGCTTTTGGGGATAGAAAACTAGGACAGAGAAAAGGGAGAAGCTGCTCTGTGTCTGTCTATGCAGGCATTAAAATTCAGTTGAAAAATGTAAAGAATAGAAATGGAGTTTGTTTTTCTTTTTTTTAAGTTGATATGTTTTACAAAATACATCTCTTCATCTAAGCAAAGGAATTTTACAGATTATGTAGAGTAAAAGCAGAATTGAAAAAAATCAGTGGGAATTTCTTAAAGGTCAACATATTGTTTCTGATATTGTTTATAGAGGAAAAAACTTCCAGGTCCTTAAAATTGATTCAGCATCTACTACTATTCTAAATAGAATAATAACAGCAAGAATAATGTTTTCTGTGGTTAAATATAAGTATGTGTGTGTGTGTATATATATATATGTAACGTATATATGCATACACATATAGATGATATATATGGTATTTATGAAGCTAAGTGTTTGCTAGGTGGGGGATTTACTGTTCTGCTGCTTTGCAAGTAGAATTCCTGTGGGAAGCACTAGGTCAATGAAGTTACAACTTCAGCTGGCCAAGGCAACCTTTTGCAGATGGATCCTTTGGGGTTTTACAGGCCTTGGGAAGAGTGGGAGGGGAAGGAGGGTGGCTGTTCCCACAGGGCCAGCCTTTTGGCTTCTCCTGCCCTTGTTTCTGTGGCTCATGCACACTGTTCCTTGGAGTTTCTCACTTTTTCAGCTGACAGAAGCTGGAGATATCTGCAGGGTTTCCCATACACCATGGAACACTCTTTTCTTTTGACTCTGAGCTGACATTAATGCCAGTTGGGGTGGCATTGCTGTGTGTGACTTGCTGACTTGGAATCACTTTGGAGCCACTTGAGGAGGAGAAGAAGGATTCAGGAACAAATGTTTTCCAGGAGAGAAACTGCCATATACTTTGATTAGACATTTTACAGCCATATGGAACTATAAGCAGGGAAAGATAAAGCTTTGAAATTAAATTTGCTCTAGCCTTCTGTCAGTATTTAAAATGCAAGATCTCCTTTCTCCCTTCCATTTCTGTTGAATCTTTAATTTTCTGCTGGCCATTGACTGCAATCTGCAGTGCACCACACAAATACCTTAGTGACTTTCCATGTGCAATTGGTACTAAGAACTCCTTAAGGTGTCTGCCTGTGTCCAAAGACTTGCTCTGGTTGGAATTCAGAGCTCTTCTTCTTTGATGTTTTGTTTTCAGACAATTACTTACTTCTTGGAGATTTGTGGCCTCTGAGCTGTGGCAGTTTTTTGACAGCCTCCTCTAATAGGAAGGTTTGGACGAGGTAAATTAAGTTTTACAGGCATGTATTGCAATATTTAATCTCAAAATTGTGGGCACTAGGAAAGCAAGCCTGAATTGCAGTTCTCGAGATGAAAAGTATCATTCATTTGACATTCCTTCTAACCTAGGAATGTGAGGATTACAGTACTGTCATCACTGGATGAGACAAAGTCTGTTCAAGTCTTTCTGTCACATTTAGTGGGTTTTAGATCAGATTTTCATAGTTGCAGATATTCATCATAGCAGAAAGTAATGTAGTTCCTGAAATAAAAGAGTCAGGTCTCAGGCAATATTCCCTTTCCATATTTACAGCTGAACCAAGTATTCCTGTATTAAGATTTGAGCATCATGTTCTGTTTTGATGATTCTAATTTCCATAACCTTTTGATAGTGGTGCAAAAACAGCATTTCCTTTTTTCTGAATATAATCTCAAAAAGAGAGCACACCAGCCATGATACTTGTCATTTTCCTCTTACAAGCAGGAGAAAAAAAGAAATCTCTAAGTTAACATTCTGAAGTCAGAAATGCTGAAATTTCTATTAAAAAACCAATCTTAAAATACTGACTAGATAAATTAGTATTGCAGGCAATAAAAATGTATGATTTCTGTTGCTATATGCTATGGTTTGGGGTTTTATTTTCAGTGCTACAGGCTATAGCATAGTTCATTCATCAAAAAAACAAATAAAAGTGTAAAAAAAAAAAGCACACACTAATCAAACCCCAGGATAAGAGTCTTTCTCTTTAACTACATGTGCATCTCTTAAAGGTTTAGTGTGAGCTCCAGCAAGCTACCACTGGGACCAATAGTGATAGACCTTTGTCATGCTGTACTGAGGGTTTATTAAGAGCTTTGCCTGGTTTATTTGGCTTTTTGATGTTTATATGTAGCTTGATTCAGGATTCCACCTTTCTCCAGTGCTCATTAGTCGCAGTGGCCTTTCCCAACCAGGTCTTTTGGGACTGGTGGTGATTGTGACAGATGGTAGAGGAACAGAATTGCTCTGGGACACTGCTACTCACTCTGTCTCTGTCCTTCTCTTGCCTTCTTTCCACTTATTTCAGTGCTGATGTTGGATTCCCATGCATTTGCCCCTAGAGAGACACAAATTACAGTAGTTACTTATGCAGCACTTCAGACTACTTGTAAGAATAAACTCTCATTCTTCCCTTTGTCAGATAAAAAGCAATTACGTTTTCCTTTTTTTACAATTGGATTTCTTTTTCCTTCTGGTAAAAGCATAATGCATTGAGAGTACTGAAGCCTAAAGACAAAGCTTTATAGAAAAGCATGTTAGAGTTGAGCTAAAGTATTCTTCAGCTGCTTTCCTGGATTTATTTTTAATTAGACGTGTTCTGATGGAGAAAAGTGGTATTTTAATTCTGGCCACTAAAAGGCCAAGATTACTTACAGCAATATTCTCCTAATATGTATGATCAATATATCTTCCATATTTGTCTAGTACAAACAGGAATGGCATGTCACTGTCATTAAATCTGTGGGAGAAAAAGTAGTGTTTTGCTTGAAGAAGAAAAGCAAATCTCAGAGAAATTTTCAGCTGTGAAAAAGGGAAGAAAATGAGGAGGAAAAAAAATTTGAGATGATGGGGGTAAAAAAGGAAGAAATATAATAGTTATTAAGCTATATTATTTATGTTCCAATCTTTTTTTCCTCCTGGCTGGTAAGTTAAAATTTCAGCTCTTTAATTCAGTCATAGTGTGGGAGATTTTTCTGAAGACACTGTAGTGAGCTCAAAATCCTAGGATTTAGCATGAGAATGGCACCCACTAATATTTCTGTAAATTCCAATATGTGTTAAAAAAACCTACTAGGACATATCAGGGTAATGCAGAAACACTTACAATACAATGTCACAAATGTTTGTGCCATTCACTTTGAACCAAATCCCATTTGTTGCTCTCTTGTTTGCCCAGTTCTAAAGGCCAGATTTCTTTTTCTTTATTCAAAATAAAAATGTCACACAAGGAATACTGTATTGTCTCCAGTTTTGCTGAGGTGACAGGCATCTTCCTCCTTCTCTGTGTGTCTTTACAAAGATTAATTGCCTCTTCAAACCCCTATTCCTTTTGCCTTCAAAGCATTCTCCCTTTGATCCCTCTCCTCCTTAGCTGCCCATCATCACTGGACTCAGACATGTGGAAGCCTAAACTGGATTTGCCTGTGTATTTGTGAAATTCACTGTTGAGGGGAGCAGCTTGCATGTCCTCCGTTGCTCATGGAGTATTATCGGATTAACTCTAAGAGCAAGCTGAAGTGTACCCTGGAAAAATGGGCATATTTCTGTCATTTCAGGGTCAGTGCTCTGACTGTCTTGGTGTACTTTTTCCTTAGTTGGGAAATAAAGCCTGCTTTTATGGTCTTTTGTTTTTAGGGAGTGAGCACTTGAACACAAACTATTTTGATCAGTGTACAGTGAGTGCTATGGTAGATAATAATAAATTCTTAAAAGTGAATATTGCATGTAAATGAACTACAGAAAAGAAGGCAAATAAATAGCCAATACTAAATTGTGCATATCTATTGGAAATTTCTGTGCTCTCTATTTGTCCTTTTCTTATTTTATATAACACAGGGACTATTTAAAATGAAATTGCCAAAGATATTGTCATATACTTAATTATAAAGCAAATCCTGTCTTCTGCTGCAGCTGTACCCCTTTTTCAAGCCAAAAAAAAATGTTACGATTCTTAGAGTCTTCAGGTCTTCTTCCATGTACTAGAATTTTGTAAACTGAAATTTTCCTGTAGTATGACTGAACTCAAATCTGGCTCCTTTTTCCTTTGTTAGCTATTCAGATTTGTTTTGTGTTGCAATATGTTTCAAAAGTTATTCAAGTGGAAGCAGGCATGTGCTGTGCACGCCACAGCATACAATTTTAATTTCATGGAGGGCAATGGGGTTTTTTTGTTCTTTGCCAGGCCTTTTATGAACATGCTGCTAGATCCCCTGTCTAATAGCACCTGCTGTGCTAGTGATGGGGATATGTGTAATGGTATGTCTACCTTGGGAGATTATGGGAATGGTGAGGGCAGGGGACCAACAGGGAGGCCAGTGTGTGTATACTTTCCAAATTCCCAGCTACACTCCTGGCTAGGTCACAGAGATGAAAGTGGCCTGCTGTTAACGCTGGAATATAGAAAGTGAGGATTAAAAAATAGCATATCCCTGCATGTTAATGACTATCTATTCTCTGTACTTTCTAGAAAAAGCAGCAGCAGAATAACAGCCTCTCTAAAGCACAGCCACAGAGTCCAGTATGCCAGACTGGCAACCATTCCTTGGCCTTGGCAAACTGTGCTGTCTGTGCCAGCCTCTGTCACCTTGGGTTTCAGGCGACACCATGGTAGCTTTATGAATTTCAACTTATAGGGGACTAGTTATTAGGGCAGATGCAACCAGGGAGTTGACAACCTCCTACACACATTGACTGGACTGACATTTGCTTAGCGGTAACAAGCTGCCATAGTGTGGTGCCATGGGGGCCCTTGGGCTTGATTTAAGAGTGCTGACACCAACTGCTTGTTATTTCGTATTTTAGAGCTGTCAGGGAGGCAACTGATGTCAGCATAAAATTATTTGATAGCTCTAAATCATGAGTGGAGTATGAATCTATTGACAGCAATAAGCAAACAGTCAAATTGTTGAATCCTTCAATTGGGAGAAAATTGACAACGGAATGGTGTGCATACACTTACACGGGCAGAAAATGTGACTGTAGCCCATCTGTGCCTTCAGTCTGAAATCCATGTGGATGATTCAGTCTTTTAATATCATGGTAGAACTGCTGCTGTTACTACCCAGCAGGTTTTCTAGGAAAATACTGCAGTGCAATTATAATTGTGTTCCAACTGAACTTTTCGTATCGTAAATTCGATAATGGTAACATTTGCTTGTTGTACATGTATTCACAATTACATCTGTATTTGCTAACAGCCTTCTTGAAAATTTTGTGTTGAGATGAGACTCTTGAAGTAGGAAGATAATATGGCTGTTATGCTCACAGTGAATATTTATGAAACATACAGCATGCCAACCCCCAAAGCCAAATCAGTTTCTTTACCTATCAAACATGTAAGCTTCAATTATGGAATAACAATTTATTTTTTTTTTTAATCTCTACAGTGTTTCTTTTTTTATTTTCTATCCCACTGCCCTAAGCCCATCACATGGATTTTGGGAGCTTCTGATTCTCTAATTCTGTCCCAGTACATACCAATTGAAAGCATTTAGTTGTGATTAAACAGATTGAATGAGATAATCCCTCTGAGTGAGCAGCTTCAAAAAGCTCAAACACAACTCTTTGGGGACATGAACTAACTCAACACAAGCTAATTCCTGCAGCATCTCCCATGTGATACGTTAGCCACACTACATGTTTTGCTTACCAGATCCCATTAGAATTTTTTTTTTTTAGAACTGAATTTCCATGTACATTTTAGTAGTCATACAGCATGGAATTGTACATTTTAGACTTCTTTAAAATGTGCAATAGCATGACTATTTGTATGTTAGAAGTGGAAGCAGATATTTCTAACGGAAGCATTGATACATTGAGTGGTGACCTGCAGAGAAAGGGTAATAATATGCAAAGCGTGGGAAATAGGATTGCTTTACTTTCAGCTGTATAATGCTTTGGTTAGGCAGTATCCCACTCTCCAAGCCCCACTGCCTGGCCTCATGCTTAACACTTTGCACTTTTTCCAAGTAACAGTAGAATGGTAGCCAAGATTTTGAAGCTGAGGCCCTGTAAGTGCAGCTGGAATTGTGAATGTTGTAATGTTGACAGCTTTTTCCAGTAAAGTATTTCCAGTTAAGGTTATAGCAGTTGTTATTTGTTTATATTTAAATTCCTTTCCTCAAATGTATTATTTAAGGGGACCTAAATGTTGAGATCTTAAAATTCTGTAGATATTAAAATATCTGATATTTTTTCATTTCACCTTTGAAGTTTTGGAAGGGGCTTTATTTGCCAGGATCCACAGCTGAACTGATTGTGCTGGTCATGTGCTAACCATGAGGCTACAGTGGAAAGTGATGTGATCACTGTCCTCTACTGTTTACTGTGGAGGACAGGCTCAGAATTAAAATGTTTGGAAATATGAAATGCTTTAATTATGTACATGAACCAAATTCAATCTTGGCTGAGTGGTCAGTAGAGCTCTGTCCTTAAAAGTAATGAAGTACTTGCTTCCTTCTGGTCTTCTCAAAAGTTATAAAACTATTAATACTTTTTATTTTGAATGAAATAATCTCCCGCCTTTTCTTGAAGCCTGTGTGTATTGATTTTTTTTTTAATCTGAATGTAGTCTTGCCACATAAGTGATGGTAGAGAGCTGCTCTTCAGAAATCTTATATGGTTGGTTTTATTCTAAGACAGGTACAGGAAGTCAGCCTATCACCTGAGGCAAAAACTTAAGAGAAATGAAAAGATTCCTCTACTTTAGCATTTTAGGCAAGATCAGAAGTGCTGTTCTTGAAAAACAAATGTGATTATCCCATTACTGTGCTCTGGCTCCTGTTAAAGAGGGATGTTGGGCTATGGGAGCTTTGCTACTTTCAGGAGGAACTAAATCAAAATATGTGCTTCAGAAGAAATTCTAGTGTCTTCCAGCAGCCTGTAAGCCTTCAGTTTGGCGGTGACCTAGATCTAATCTAAAATGACTCTACCAAAACCACAGATGGTATGGACATTATATTCTTGGTGCCAAGCCTTTTATTCTACAGATCTATTCTTGTTATTCTACAGATCTATTCCTGTTATTCTACATTTCTTAAAACCAGGGATGTGACATGGACTAAGGTGGCATGAAACTGTGAAAGGAGAAACAAGGTGACAGTATGAGCTATTTTCAACACATCCAGGTTTCTGAGTGCTGAATAAAAATCACAGCCATTATGGTAATTGTATATATATTTTTGAAATGATTCTGCTGTGGCAAAAATGTCTGTGATTGAAATCTGAAATATGATCACCATATAGCTGCTATCAAGGACCTCTTTGCCATGCTAAATTTGTGCTGGGGAAAGATTACAAGCTAAAATTCAAAGCAATTGGAAAGATTGTTGGCACATGCCCAGCTGGCAGTTCCTGCATTGTGTTAGCTCAGCTCGGTGCCCAGCCCTAGAGCAGAGAGGTGGCTGCTGAGTCTGGGACAACTTGCACATGTGGGAGATCATAAATATCTTGGCCAAGTGCCACCTATCCCAGTCATTTTATAGAAGGAAGACTAATGCATTACTGCTGAGGCACATTCTGCTACATTTTGCTGTTGTTCACCAACAAAGGAGAAACAAGAGATTAACATTAAAAGTTGTAACTGAAAGTGAAGGAACTTTGATGTGCCTGAGAACATTGCTATTAGCAATCTTGTGTACTAATTGAGGGTTCCAGTCTGTGTTCAAATATAACTTGCCAATTATTACCAGCTTCAGTTGTAACTAAAGGGACATTTGGTTTTAAATCTGGGGCTGATCTACTGGACTTGTTTTCCTGCAGATCATACCCTAGAACAGAGATGGCTCCAGTCTTGTGTTGCATAAGGAAAACGAAAATAAAATTTTTCCAAGCAGGGAAGGAGATATTGAGACTTGACTGATACCAAGCTCCTTTTGCAACAGGAAAGGAAAGAGTCAGAACTGGGGCCAGACTTTCTTTCAGTAATGAGAAGAGATTGAAGCAGCAGAGCAGTTGTAGCCACTTGAGCAAACCTGACTTCAGGATTCAGTTCAGGAAATGTTCATTATTCCTGACAATTTTGTCTTAACTTGAAGTCACCTCTGACTCAGTTCAAAACTCTTCATGGTTTTGAGATAAATGTGGGAGGTAGGAAGAAAGAATAAGAGGTGGAAAAGGATTATTTGAAAAGGAGAAGTATCTTTGCTGAATCACTGATGTAAACCATCACACAGCTGAATTAGTTGTGAGAAAGGAATGAGGAAATGGCTGTTTTAAACCATTTCTCTACTTTTTACCTAAAAAGCAGTACTGATTCTCTGTCTTTATCTTTGGTATATTTCAGAGTCATTGTGGAATGGGATTATTTGTCACTTGGAGTTATCAGGACTATCCACATTTGAATGACAATGGTCACTGTTTCACATTAACACTTTTATTAATACTTAACACTATTAACAGATATTAACACTTTTCCATTGGAAAATATATTAACACTTTTACTTTTAATTTACTTTTACCAGTAAGATTATCATAAATCAGATGAATAGATGCATGAAGCAGGAGATGAAACACTGGGGGAACTGGGAATGGGAATGGGTAGACAAAAGAAAAAGGACACCACTTGTCTGGACAGGAAGCAGTTATCCATGTAACTACATGTATGACACTTTCATACTTGTCTTTGGGTTTTGAAAATAGTCTTACTTGTTTTAGTAGCAAAATACTAATGTAAGTTTGTTTTTTTGGGGTTTTGTTGTTTGTTTTGGTTTGGGTTTTTTTTTTGTAATCAGTTACCAGATTGCTTAAGAATTGTCTATTCTTGGCCTGGGAATGCTGAATTTGGTGTGTTTTTAGGCAAGGAATTAATCCCACACACATGGACTATTCCTCTTTAACAAGCAAAAACATCTCCAAAGTCTTACGGAAATAAGGTTACCTTACAAAAATTTCTTCTTTTTTTTGTGTCAGTATTTTATCTCTTAATGTAGTCTAGATACTCTGGAAAGAAAACCAGAAATAGTGATTATTATTTTCTTGAGAGGCAAAATAATTTCCATTTGTCTCAGCTTGAGGACAGAACTCATAAATCTGTTAGATTGGTTGTTATAATTTCTAGACTGCAGGAAGATAAGGCAGAGATCAGAACTCACTTGTTTTCACATAACACATCTAGAAAAATTCTACTGCTATGTCCAGGCTGAGAGCCCTTCCCTTTGTAGGAGAAATCTAGTCTTGTTCTTAGTCCCATGGGATACATGAGCACAGCCAATTTGATTGGGGGGCCAAGTGGTTGACTTTCTTTTGTTTTTAAGTGTTTTGTGTTGCCCTCTGATGAAGTACCATATGTTGAAGTAACCCAGCTTTAGGCCTTCAACCCGCCTCTCCCAGCCCTGCTCTTTTCTCTCTGGCTATAACTGGGATTCTGGAAGATAATTGTTTTGTTCAGGTGTCTGCACTGAGGTGTGATTATATCACCTTCTTGGCTTTTTAAGGTGGCATTTTGTTTTGACAGTATGGAATTCAAAGGAAGGGGCCTTTCTCTTCCATCACCACAATTTTCTTAATGTAATGTATAAAAAGAGAGTTGCAGTTGTGGGAGTTTAATTAGGTGAAGCTATTGAATGTCACTAGGTAACTGCTCATTGAATTGTTGTCAATAAGTGAACTGTAATATTACATGCATTTACCTGTAATATCTATACTTGTAAAACTAGACTTTTTTATTATAATTTTTATTGTGTCAAGTTTTTTTTGCCTGACAGATCTTGATAAAGGCTCTACATGCATTGTTTAGGGAAAGGTTCTGTTTGGGGCTCCATTAATAATGGATATCATCCATCTGTCTCTCAAAAATGAATTTTCATGATCTCATTGTTTTGAATGTTATGGCTAAAGCTCACAGTTGTCATATGTAGGAAGAAGAATTTGCCTTAGTAGATTAGACCATTGGTCCATGAAATCAGGAATCCTGCCTTCACTGGCAGCCATTTCATTGCTCTACATATTAAGGACACTATTCTGATCATTCAGGATACAGAATTTTCTCTAATTTAAATGAAAAAGCAGCATGATAGGGCTCTTTCATTTCCCTCCAGGATATTAGGGCACATTCATGGAAACGCATCAGGGACAATACCACATGCTGTGGATATCCTAAAGGGGGAAGAAGAAATCTGTAGAAGAGTAGTGAACAGTGCAGACTGTCATGTTCCACTCATGTTTTTCTTCATATTTCTTTGAAATCTTTTAGTAATTGTGTAAGTAGCAGAAGCCCTTGGGCAGCTTTAACTTTTGTGGCAGCAGTTCAGCATTAGCACAGTCTGTGCGTTAGTGACCTTGGCAGAATTACATAAACCATATTTTCACCTGAATAAAGTGGTCCTCAACTGTTTTTCTTTTGCTTTGGGCATAAATAGTGTCTTCTTCTCCAGTGTCACATTAGCATGCTCAATTTTGATTTCTGCAATGCTGAGCATGAGGAAATGTCTCTGTTCTCTATCTATGGTAGGCATGCCATGCTCTGCTTTTTGTATTATTAAAGGACTGGCACTGGGTGCCTTGTACTCCTGTCTCCCTTCTCTCATTTTGGATGACATCACTTGAAAAATTTTGCAGAAGTCACTTCATATTCTCAAACTTTGACTCAGCTGAAGTCAAAAAAATCTTGATCATTTTCTGTTGCAGGGTTAGATTAGGAAACAGGGAATTTTATCTGTTAAAGCAGGTTATTTCTGATGATTTTACTTAAGAATCATCCTCCAGCAAAACAGGACCTGACAGACCTCTCCAGAATTTTTAAAGCTAATCTTTCTCTGGAAGCTGCAGATATCATGCTGCTTCTGGCTGGTAGCTGGGGCAAGAGGTATCTCTGTGGGTGGTTCTAAGGGGAAAGTTTGAAAGACACTTTGCCCTTCTTCTCTTAACTTGCATGCAATGATGAAAAAAAATAGTCAAAAAATACTAATGGAAAGAAAAATATGTTGCACTCATGGCACATGTACATTTTCATAGCTGTTCCTAAAGGAAACTCTTTGGGTTTGAAAACTCTTCAGGTGGAGACCCTACAAGATACTGTCAGACTTACTCATACCACAAGTAGTGAATTACCTAAGGTCAAAAAAAAACCTACAAGAGATGCAGCCAAATTGGAAAGTCTGTGTAACTGATACATGTTAATTTATGTGTGATCAAGTTGTTAATTTTAGATAAAGGAGTGTTGCTGTAGGAAGGATGGTCCACATTTAAACTGTGACTGTGGGCAGTATTTGTAATTTTTTCTTCTAGTAAAATGACAATTATAATGTTTTTTAAATCAGAAATATTTTGTAAATAAGGATTATAACTTTTCCAACACTAGGGTCTCAGTGTCAACTTTGTTTAGTAGATAAACCACACAAATGAAGTGAGACCAAAATAATCAGAAATGCTCCTCTTTCTGAATGTTTTGTGCTGTTGTTGACTATCCCATTTCATTGACCTGTTTAATTTGAAGTACATTTTAAAATGCAACTGTAACTCTGTGTGTATTTCTTCTTTTTGATGAACTTAATGTGTTGGTAACATAATCCCAAATGTGTACGTGGGACCTTCTTAGGAAGAAATGTTGGGAAAAAATGAAAATACTGCTCTAGTCAGGAATTGGTTAAAGACAGTCTTCTTCCCTTCATTGGATTAAAAAAGTAGGTTTTTTGGATTAGGACATCAGCTGACGTATGTCATTATACATATAACATATATCATACCTGTGCTGATGAAAGCAATTATGGCAGATGATCTTACTACTGAAATCTCTGTGGAGATCACCTTCCACATGTCATCCCTCTGCCATGATCTATATTTAATCTGCCAAGCTGTGTGGGACTAGTTAAACATAGACATGAAGTTAAACATAGACAAGGAGGACTTGTAAAACTTATACATCAAAAAAAAAAAAAAAAAAAAGAATTTTCAACACTGAGGTTCACAACATGTGATAACTGGGTGAAGAATGTCCAAAGACTTCAGAAAAATAAACAGCAGTGTAACATAAATTCAAATAGAAAACACCAGTGCTTTATCAAGCAACATCAGATCTCATATTGATGGAGTTTTCAGTAGCAAGTACCATCCTGTCAAATGTTTGTGTGTATTGAAGTATCAAAGTTAGGGTATCAAAATTAGAGATATTACTTGCTGTGGACCAGAGGCTAAGTTGGGCCCTGAGACTGCTTTTCTATATGGGTTTATGGTAGGAAATAACAGTGCCAGGTGATAGTCCCATTCCTGGAACTCCAGCTCGTTGCCTTGGAAATTGGCTTAACTTTGAAAACTGCATCTACTTTGTGATTATTTGCCAATTGATTTGGTAACCTGAACCTGGTTAGAACCTTTACAGTGTGTTTTGAGATATAAACATAATCTAAAACCAACCAAACCAAAACAGTGAAACTCATTTTAAAATGAGACTTTGTATAAAAAAGGGGACTTGATGTTGCTTCCTTTCAAGTATTATGGGTTTTTTTTTTTCCTCTTCTCAGCTTTGTTTTTTCAGTCTTCTGTAGCTCTGATGTCTCTGATGGATCTTATCTTGATTTACTGCAGAGAAAGCCAGAACAGATTTCAGGTTGTTGGGTAGAAGCTGTCCTTTGTTTGCCAGGTTCTTTGTAGTTAGGTGGTGATTTTATTTGGTGACCTGCCTCGTGCAGCACTGAGTTCCCAGCAGATAGCACGCAATCTCTTTGGGAGAGAGCAGAAGTGGCCAAGGCAGGAATGTCTGAGCCCAGGTCGTTGTCCCTCGCTGTCACACCGAGTGGCGTGACTGTCACTCTGCTCCTGGCTGCCACAAGTGACAGGTGCCTGCCCTGGGGGCTCGGCAGGAATATTCAAGGGAGATCACTCAGCACTGCAAAATCTAACCCAGTGATTTAATAAACATCATTTCCTCCATTGTTCTTGGCCGGCCAAGAATTAAATACACTTTTATTGTATGGAAATATGTATTTAATAAGAAGGCTGCAAAGCTGCCGTACCTAGGTGGGCCAGATGTGTAAATAAGGTAGTGGGCAATTTCAGTTTGTCGCCTCTCGCCTTAGGGAGTGTCTTTTAATGACTTGATGTGATGCCTTTTACAGTTTATCGCTGATGACATTTTGAGGACACACGCAGTTCGTAGAACAAAGAACAATAAAGCTGGGCTATGTTCCTGGATGTGGTTTATATGCCCTCCAAGTTCTAGCAAACAGAAATAAAGGACTACTGTATATTATTTTCCCTGAAGGTAGGAAAAAAAGGCTTTATTAAGGAGAATAATGTCAGCTATGTAACAATAAATGGTAGTAATCTAACACTAGAAGTTCAATTCAATAAAGTATTATTTTATTACCAATATTATTTATTTGTTTTAACTTCATTCCTATTTATAGCCTATCTTTTTTATTTCCACAATCTTTAAGATATCTTAGTTTCCAAATTGCCTGTATATAATATATAAATATATAAATGTTTATTTATGTATTAGAAAGCCACAGTGTCACTTATGCAGTGATCCTAACTTGGAACTCCAATTAGACCTAGATGCACTCAGCCCCTAGGTTAGTGAATGCCTGGAGAGTACAGACAATGATCCTGAACTTGGCATATTTGCTTGTTCAAGGGACAAGGATCCCAGGTGCTTTGGGAGAGTGCTGTTGTAGTCTCAGCTAGTCTGCATTTCCTCAGGACTTGCTTCTCAGTCATGTCATTTGTGTGTCTCAATCTTTGAAAAGGAAAATGTTTTTTTTTGTCTCTGTAATGAAGAAATGGGAGTCCAGTTGAAATACGTGCATAAGTGTGTGTATATAAAAGTATACATAATTTCTCTATACAGGAATCATTGCAGCATAATATATTTAGATTATCTGTTGATACAGTTTTAAAAGAAATACAGCAAACATTCTGAAAGATATTAAGTAAGTGAACTCTTGTGATCACATTTGAGTCCATATCACACCTGCTACATCGTATGACATGTTCAAAAACTATTTGGATAGTCCTAGTATTTTTAAATTCTTTTGTGTCATGTTACTTTACATACAGCTTCGGTTGCCTCCCACCTGGTCTTCTATTATAGCAGACTCGCTAGTGTCTGTTCCAAAGAATTTTGTCATTCTTTGTGATGGGTAGAAAAGGAGGTTAAAACCTAAGTTGTTCTGGCCTTGGTGTGATCAGGAATTGATGGTGGATACAATGACTGTATTGAATCCATTCAGTACAGTCATTGACTACTCAGCCAAAACATGTTTGTGTTAATAAAAGTTACAAATAGATACCAAAATGCACCTCTGGTAACCTTCACAGCTGCTAGATGTACATCATTTTTAATTAGGCAGGTATAAATATTCTGCTGTCCTAAACATGAATGTCTGGTCCAAAAAGAAAATATTAAAAAACTCTCCTCAATTAAGTCATAAAGTAATTTAATGAAAAAAGTGTGCTTCCACTTGTAAGACTGCTTTCTTTCAAATTTTCTAATTTACTTTTGCCAAAGCCAATGACTCCCAGAGTCAGTCACAGTAAATGAGGTGGTTTCTGCTTGGAATTATGGTCTCCATAATGTTTTTGCAAATCCTGGTTGCTCTTCTACCCTTGTTATTCCAACTTAATACATGATGAATCATTTAGGACTGGCATGGCAAACCAAGTATTGTGTTGGAAATTTTGTGTGATTACCCCTACAGCAATTGTTAATGGTAAATATTTTGTCCTATTTAGTCTGTGCATTTGGCTGCAACCCCTGGTAAAGTTCAGTGTCACAACAGTTTCAGTAGCTGGCAGCTGCCACTGGGTTTATGCTCTTCTTCAGGAGCTGCTCTTTGTTCCACTGTGTCTTGGCACCTCTGGAAAGAAAATGGCTAAAGCCAGTCCAGAGGAGACACTGCTTTCTTCTTTAACCCTGGTGCAGCTGTTAAACAGAACATTTTGGGAGGGATGTGGAGAATATTGGTGGATATATTGAGCACATTTCAGTTCTGAGAGTTTCCATCTTTTGCAAAGTCTGATATTTTGGAAACAGCTCTGTTGCAGACTGTGCCGATGCCAGGGAGGTGGGAGCTGGAATGTCACATAGATACAAAATGTAAAAGCATGTCATAGATGTATGATATCACAAATGCATTAACCAGGAGTTAGTTGTGAAGAATGCTAGCATAGCCTCCATATCACAGCTGAATGTAGAGTAACAGGTTTAATATAAATATGCATGTGTTTTAATTTGCTTATGAAAGCTATGTGTATGAAAAAGGAAGGAAAGAATCAAAACATTTATAGTCATGTTGTACTGATATACAATATCATTTATCTCATCCTTACTTTAACTGGAACCCGAAAATGAATTTTGTCAGCATCTTCAGAGAAGCTGAGCAGTCATTAAAAATAACAGCAATCATAAACTCCATGTATTGCACCAGCTGCATTTCTCCAAGTTCTGTAAGGGTGTACAAATTTTCTCAATGGGAGATGGGATCCTGCATCAAACCCCGTTTCAGCGTGTCAAACGTGGTAATTTGGTGTCGTTTATTACAGTTTATTTCCCCACTTTTGGTTCAGATGGCAGAATAACAGGACCTCAAAATAACTACTCAAAATAAGTTTTGCTTTTTCCCTCCATCAGTAGATTTGATGATCCTTCTGGTCTCATAACTTTAAGTTCTAGAGTATCCTGATTATTTTTCCCATTTTCTCTTTCCATGATAATTTTTATTTCAGTTTCACTTCACTTTCTTTCTTTCTTTCTTTCTTTTTTAATCAGGTCTCAGTTTGCTCTGTTAGTGTAATTCAGCAAGTTCCTGATAATCTTTTTAGTAATGGAAAATACATAGGTAGATGACTTCTCATGGATTAACCAGGGAATTTCAGTTGAGTGAAATAGAAAAGTTGGCCAGCCACAGGCTAGTGGAAGGACTGTTCCAAAAATTAAAAGCTTGAGTGTATAAGGTACAGAAAGTGATGCAATAATTTTGAGATCAATCTAGTGAATTAGGATCAAACTAGTGAACTAGCTGTGCCTTTTTACCGTGTATCCCTATGCCTGGCATAGCATCTCTCAGTGCTGTATTTTAAATTTGCTTAACAAATAACATTACTTCCAAAGGTAAGGGTGGAAGGGGGTGAGAGGAATAATAGCTGTATGTGTCCATAATAAGAATTTTCTCTCTTTCACAGATCAAGTCAAATTAGTCAAGTGGCTCTTTTCCAGTCAGCAAAGGCTGGCTGAGCTGTAGCCTTGGAGCATAGATCCAAACAAATCAAATTGCTTGCATTATGCAATAAATCTATAGGTATTTGCTGAAATCTAATTCCACTGTCCTTGAAATGCTCCACTGAACTTTTAAGATTTTAATAACCTCTCATTATTAGGAATATTAATGTCTCTGTGTGGAAGGGGGAATGTGGAGGGTTAATTTCTGTCCAGGTCAAAGATCAAGGGTTCAGTCAATTGTCATGAGAATATGAAAGAGAACAGTAGAGACCTCTGAATGACCCCCTTGAAAGCAGATAAACTTGCAGAAATGTTTAAGTAGTAATTTTCTGTCAAAAACTAGAAAAGATAATGTAATTTTTCCCTGGGAAACAATGACAGCACCATTTCTTTGTGCATTTCTCCCTGCTGCTTAATCCTCACTGAGGTATTATACAGGTTATCAGAGAAATGGATGTACAAAAGCAATGTTCTTTGGCAATGAATGCCCTTTATTGCACTTTAAGCGTGCTCACAATAGCCAGTAAGGAGGTGGTTTCATATATCTTCTAGTCCTCAAGAAAGCAGCCACAGTTTCCTGAATATCTGGGCTGTGATAGGCAGAATAATTTCCATAAAAAAACATTTCCAATGTCATGTACATGACTCGAGGAGGCAAGCTGAAGCTTCATCACTGACTTCAGCTGTGCTGTGGGTTTTTACACAAACCAAGGAATGGGTGGTCTATGACTGCCAAAAAAATCAAAAGGCCACAAAATGTGGTGCTTTTCTTGGTATTTCTAATCATTGTGGGATGAGAGAGAGAAAAAATACTCCTAATGGATTCTAGGGAAAGGTTGATTTTTAAAATTCTTTTTAGCCTGTCTCAGGAATTCATAGGAAGAATAATTAGAAATATCACTCAAACCATGGGAGACATGGAATGTTAAGACTTTTTGTGGGACATAAGTGTTTTCATATTAAAGTGTTGGGTTTTTTTTGTTGTTTTGTAACAACAGTATTTTCCAATTTATGTCATTTTGTAACAACAGTGTTTTCCAATTTATGTCATTTATCTTTTTATCTTTGTGTTTTTAAAAGAAGTGGGAGGTTATGAAAAAACATTTTGTTTCTTTGGCTTGTTTATTTTATTTTTAAGAACAGGAAGTTTATTCAAACTGTTTTCTAAGCATCAAAATACTCATAATGGTTCTCTGCTTTTTGTAAAACATGTGAGTATATATACTGATGAATAATGATATGCATACATTAGAATAGAATAGAAAAGTCCACAATTAATAAAACCATTAGAATGTAATATTTCCCCATCCCTACTTAGGTGCTATTCCTGAATAATGAGATTACTGAAGGAAATTCTCTTTTCCTGATGCTTCCAGGGGTTGACCTCTCAGCTTCAAGGTTGTAGGCTCATATTTGGCACATTATTAGGCATGGAAGAGCAAAGCACATTTCACTTAATAATGCTTTTTGTTTGTATTGCTGATGATAGCAAAGACTATCACTAGCACTGCACACAAACAATGGAACAATACGAATACAAGATCTCCCTTGATCTCCCCAATAAAATGAATTGAAGCAGCCTGTATCTGTTTGATCTAAAAGATCAGCAGACATCTCAGCTTAGAGGCCTCTGGGTAGGCTGAGTGTTTGAAATACATAAGCTGCAAAGGAGGTAAAACACTCTCAGGTAAAAGGAGTCTTTGAGAAGTGAAGTAACCCTTTTATCACAGCTGTTGTTTTAAGGTCCATCTTTAATGCAGAATAAACTTAAATAGTCATCCTTCTCACTTGCTTATTTTTTCCTCTAGTCTTGTAAATAAATTTTGATGTGCTTGAATCCATAATAAAATTTATTCAGCGCTGATTTTGATGTCTTTTAAAAAGCACTTACTATAGGAAGAAGGACAACAAAGCAAGGTGTTTTCTCTTTCATGTATTAGCTATTTGAGTCAAATGGTAGCCGTTTGATAGGTACCAAAGTTCATTCAAAATTTTAGGTTTCTAATGACAACTTATATAAAACATACTAATTGACTTTTTATCTACAAGATAAAATCTAATTTGACAAATTTGAAGAGCAAGCCACACCTTGGAATGCATCAGAATCCAACTATGGAAACTGGTGTAGTCACTGTAGCTTTCAAGTAGCCCAGCAAGTGATCTTAGAAGTTCCTAGGAAGAGATGTCCTTGCAAATCAGTGTCTTCAGGTGTGATGTGGAACTCCTGCATTTAACTCAGATATGAAGTTTTTCAGTTGGGATCATCACACCATATCTAAGAAATGTTGTTGAAGGAAAAAGTGTTCCAGTAAATTCCTTGGTTTTATTTCAGCTGGTATGGCAGTCATAGATACTCACAATCATGCTTGTGGTCCAGTGGTTATTGCCATATTCTTATGACAATCATATAATCACAGAACATCCTGAATTGGGAGGGACCCATCAGGAGCATCAAGTCCAGCTCCTGGCCCTGCACTGGACACCCCAAGAATGTCAACCTTTATTTCTTCTACTGAGAAACCATTTCCTTTAGCTCGTACTACTGTGGCTACACTTTATAGCAGTGAACAGCTTTCCTTTTTGTAGCTGCACATCATGAATAACAGCTTTATTTGGTGCCAAATGAGATGCCCTGATTTGTGAGCTTTCCATAAACATATCTGAATTGTTCAATTTCCTTCTCATTCCATAATTTCCATCTTGGCCTTCTGCCTGCTGATATTCAGATAAAGAGTGCATTCAAATCATTTACAAAAATGCTGTGAAACTGACTGTAGCCTGCTATCAAGCTTAACAGGATTGTTTGAATTTTGTTTATGTGTAGTGTAAGTACCATTCAACATTTTCTTTTAACAGCTACTTTAGCAACCCACTTGCTGTAATGGATGGTAACAGGAAAAAGCCAGCATTAGCAGGTACCTGCTTAAATGAATATATTCCATGTTCATGGCAGAGGGTAACACTGATTGTTATTTATATGTTTGTTTTAATGTTTTTTTCATTTGAGAAAAGGGAGCAAGATAGCTTATTGTTTTCTTTTTTCTTATTTTTCTTTCATGTCCTTTCTACGTGGTTGATGTGCTTCTAACATGGATACCTGAACTACTGTGCAAATCCCTTGAATTTAATATAACTTCAATAGGTAAGTGAATGATTCCAAATTACTTCAGTACCTTTGACAAAAAATATTTATTTAAAATTTAGATTGTAAAAGAATCTTAATTTCCAAAGAAGCAATAAGAACATGCCTGGTATTGAGTCCAGCAAACAGCAAAATGGGTTGATAAAGGTTGGGATCAGCCTGATTCTTCCTTTTCCCAAGGGAACACGTATCTTGCCATATTTTGACCTCAGTATTAGGATAAATTTAGCACCTGCTCAGCTGCTTGCATTATAGAATATATTTAATCTTTGTGGATAAACATGAAGAAAGAGTTGCAGTGGAAAAGGAAGTCTTTGAAAATAAATTCCATACACAGATATTTTGAGGAAAAATTCTAAGAGAAGAAATCTTGTCTTCAGCCACTAAATTACTGTAGTTTTTCAATGTCAGTAGTGTTTGTATATACTGAACTAGGAAACTCTTGATGAGGAAGATGATGTGGAAGATGATTGTGAAGGGGAAGCAAAGCAAGGTACAGGGATGTGAAAAATTGTTTTCTGAGATGATTCTATCCAGTGGTTGAGTATCTGCTGGATATCATGATGTCAGTGCCTGCTGTTATTTACTGTAGCAATTGTCACTGTCTAAATAACAGTGACATAATTGCTCCACCTGAGCATGGAGATACCCACTAAGATTACTGCAGGGCAAAACAATTTTTGAGGTTCATTTCTAACATCTATTGCAGAAGGTTGAGACTATATATATTAAAAATAATAATAATGCTGTACTTCATGCCACAGCCAACCAATGGAAAGTTGTAAAGCAAGGTAATTAGTGTTACAGCACATACACATCTGGCAAAGCTTTTAATTTTTTTTTTTTTTCCTCTAAATACAGAGTTTCTGTGTATTTGCGTAGCTTTATTTTGGCTCTTGAAGAGGCAGGGAAAGAGTACTGGGGCTATCCATCTGGCATTTGAACCTGAATGTGTACAGAAATCCTCATCCTCAAGCCCAGGCTCTACCCTATCCTTGCCATCTCAGGGCACCTGACTGTGCCCAGGCAAGAAGGACTGGGAGAAAACCCTGGAATTCCCTGGAAGCATGACCTTCCAGAGGAGCATGTGCATGCTTGTTAAAACTGAGTTTAACTGCTTGTTAAAACTGTATTGCTTTGACAATTCTTCACTGTTGCTGCCACTTGGTAGCTGAGATCAAAATTGCAATTCAAACACAGGGGCAACAGCTCTGGTGGTTTCCTCATTTACTCTCCAAACATGGAGTGTGGATGTGTCCCCATGGTGGCACTTAGACAACATGACTGAGCAACATTTCTGCAGCTGGAAAACATTCCTCTGCAATACAGATATTGTAACAATCCTTGAGATGGGAAAATGAAGCAGTCCTGAGATTGTGGTCTCAAAAATATCAGTGCTTGCTGTTGCCAAGAGCAAAACTTGGCCTGTGATGTTGGAGGGTCTCTCATTTAGCACACTTACTGTACAATATTTGCTTTGGCTGTTTCAGTAGGCAGCCAGCATTTGGCAGAACAGATATGTCAGTTTGCATTATTGCAATAGATGTTTGAGAGATGTTGGGAAGGAACGGATATACTGTAAGATACTGTGATAGGGAAGGCCAAGAAACTATGTAAAACCTGCTAGCTGTTAAGCAGGTGATTACTTTTCTGGTTTATACCTGTCCGCTCTGCAATTTTTTTCTGTGTACTTGATATATGTAGACAGTAAAAAGAGTTGAGTGTATTGTAGTTGCCCAGGTACAGTGCAATTACTCCACATTTTTTTTCTCAAAAAACCTGTATTCAGGCTGGAGTTGCAGGGTTCACCAGGGAAGGAACAGCTGGCTTCTTTATTAGATTTTATGTCGTACATAAGGAGACCATGTTTCCCATTGTCAGAGCGTAAAAGAAAATGAAAGCTCTGGGCATCATTAAAATCTTGGAAGTGTAGTATGTGTCAGTTCCATTCCCACAACACCTGGATCAAAAGCTTAGTGTGAGGCCACTTAGCAAACAAAACCAGACTGTTTGCCAGATTTCAGATTTTTTGTATTGTTTCCACTTAGTTTCTATTTAAATGATGCTCAGCCATATTATCTTGGGTATTGTACTTTTGGATGGTACTGAAAAAGGAAAGTGAACAACTGTAGAAAACCTCTTTTGTGTGCATTTTGACTATCTTTTTTTCTACACATTGTGTATTAAAAAAAATAGAAAATTGAATTTAAAAACTGAATTAGAAAAATATTTGGTTTCATTCCAGAAGGTTATAGAGAGATGTCTCTGGGTTTGCTAGTTTGAATTTTTGTATTTTCGCATTTTCTATAATTCAGTGCATGTTACAGATCTTGAGTTGCACATTTCTCCCTTCACCACAAGGTTTGCTGAACTGATGGCTCAAAGAGAGAGCAAGAGAGAATTGATGTGGTCTTCTTTTGAGTCTAGTAGTTCTGAAAGACAGCACATTACACAGAATAAATTCTAATTAATTCTTAGTAGGTTTTGAGCAAGATGATGACACATCATGTTATGACAACTTCTGGTAAGGTATTCCAGGAGAAATCAGTGACTGCCATTGGAGTTCAGAATGCTCAGTGAATGTATATTAAATAATGTAGTTTCCAAAATTGACTATAATTCCTATCAACACAACAAATTATCTGTGTAAATAGAGAAAAGGTTAGCAAGAACAAGACAATGTCATTATCTTTCTTTATCTTGGAATCATATTTAAGATCTGCTTTTGCATTAAATGTAAGATTGTGAATAATGATTAGGCTAACAAAATGAAGTTATACTTTAGAAATGTGCATAAAATAGAGCTGAAATATGTAATCCATTCAAAAGGGAAGTTACATCACAGCAGATATTTGCAAGAAAAACCTTTATTTGTTCAGTGTGGTGTTTGGAGGCATCATTCTGAAATATAATAAATAGGAGAGAACTAGAAAATTGGGGGAAAAATTGAATTTTTATATTAAGAAGAGTATGAATAGATTATTTATCTTTCCAATGTGACAAGTAGACTGTTTCTCTTTATCTTGAGAAATTGTTTAAACAGTCAGGGACAGTAAGTCAGGAGTTCTGTCAGGACTAATTGTGTTTGGAGAGAATTTGTGGAGCCAGTTAAATCTTCCTGAAGAAAGTTTGGAAAGTGTTCAAGATGTTTGATGTTTATTGACATGATTCTTTTCAGATTTTTTTACCTTCTGTATGCCTCCTGTTTCCTTCAATTCAGCACACAAAACAAATTAAAGTATTATTATTATTCTTATTACTACTACTGCTTTAAGTAGGAGTAGTCTGACAATTTCCATCTTTCTCTTCATAGTGCATTCTCTAGCTCATGTCAGGACCCAGCAGTTCAATCCCACAATAATTTTGTGGTTGGAGCAGAGCTTATGAGCTGATAGTATTCACATGCTGCCTTTTGGTTTCTGTGTCATTAAACTTCAGATGAGATACCATTTCTTCCTGGTTATTTCTCTCCTTTCCCATGCCTTGAAGTTGTACTAGATGTGGTCTTACACGCTGGAAATTCTGTAATTCACTGCTTTCATTTATAGATGTGTATATACATAACTATGTGTGTGTGTGTGTGCACATATATGTTTGCTTTAGCAGCAAAGTGTGTTACACTTTACATCTGTGTGTTGCAGAGAGACACTGAAATATTAAGAATTATGTTCCACTGAATACCAAGAGATCACCTGTTGTTTTTACCTTACAACTGAGTCCCCTCTCTCTCCTTTTCTGAACACATTATATTATTTTGTCTTCCAAATAGCATTTTAGATCAGTTACTACCGAGCAGTGTGGCTGCTTGCTGCTTGGTACTTGAAATCTTAATAAATAATTTATGAGAAGCCAAAATAGTTATTAGTAAATGCATTGAAACCCTTTGGCTTCCTGCAGCAGCCTTAGGTGATATTTCTTTCCAGAGGAACACATGATTAATACCATGAAAATTCAGTGAGGAACATGTAATTATACCCTTCAGTGATAAGTATCAGATTTTTAAAAGTTTGAGCAATGTTGCAGCTTTTGGAGACAGTGAAGAACATTTCATGTCCTCAGGTGAGAAGTTATGGTGCTGAGACTGAGAGCTTGACATGAGGGATTTCATCTGGATCAGCACTTTAAATGCATCATTGTTACCTGGACAGTCAGAGAAATGGAAAGAACTGTAAATAATGGATTAGTTTTCAAGATTTTATACATGTGTGCACTTACTATCTCTCTCACCATTTCCCTCCAGTCCTGTCTGTGTGCACATCTGTGTCCATCATAGGAAAGAGCTGTCACAAGAGCTGTATAGTCTTCCATTTCTAATTAAGGAACTGGTGGTTTGCAGTAGGCTGTACTGGCATTTATAGCATTCCAGCTAATCCACACAGTATCTGCCTCTGACCCTTATGCAGTTCCAAACATGTGACATGGGGATGCTTATTCAGTGTCACCAGCCTGAGTGTAGCCTGAGCAGGCCTGCAGCCTGTGGGGAGTCACCAGTGTGCTGTAAATTCACAGCCAAGTCTTCTGGGCTATAATGTCTTCATTTAGAAAAGCCCTTTATCAGAAATGGGGAGGCTGTATGAATTATTTTGATCAATCCCTCCTATCAGAATTTTCTCTGCTTTGCTCCTTGTTAATGGTCTATTACAAGTTGTATCAGCATAGCAGATCTCTGCAAACCCCCACCATGGGTCATTATTTGCTGTGTGTTTTATTGACATCTATGTTTAAACACTTAATGCTCTTCATTATGCTCTCAGGATCAGTAACAGCAGGCCATCAACATAAAGCAGCTCAGTGCCATTAAAACTAAGCTACTAACTTATGTTGATCTAAAATAGGCTTGAAGATGCAGATGTTGCTGTTGCTTCATTCTCTCTCTATCACTTTTCATTCTGTTTCTTTTCAACAGTGAAAGTTTTTAAAAGCAAGTGAATTAAAGCTCAAACATTTTGTTAAGCATAAGCTGTTACAGTGGGCTTAAGTGTCAGGTTAAAGTTGTCAGGCATGGAAGGTAAAGGAATGGAAGCTGAGTTTTCTGAAATACTTGCCTTCAGAAGATAAATCAAATTACATTTTTGATATTAGATAAGGTGAAATTTAGGAAAGTCTTAAAGCATCTACTTGTAAGATCACTAAATGGCAAGGAGTATTGGAGTGTCACAAAATATATAAATAGAATCTGAATTTCACTCTATTCTATGTCCACAGTTTTCATCCTGTTTAAAGAAAATGATCAGGGAGTGGAAAAAAAAAAATTATCTGGAATGTTTTGACTACTCAGGATGTGAAATTGAAAGAGAAATACTTTTACACATCACTTTTTTTGAGCACAGTTATATTGTGGTGAAAGATACAGAAAGACTTAATGGACAGACTGTGTTTCAAAGAGCCAGAAAACAGAAATAGCAAAAAATGAGTTTGTGTCTGCCTCCTGAAGAATAATTAGTTTGATATCTTTGGTGACAGTGAGGTTGGTGTGGAGGGGAACCACTGGTTACATACAGCATGAAAAAGTATACAAAGATAATAGATCTAGATTTAAAAACCTAAAAAAGAACAAAACAAACCCAAACCCCTGATCACCATTACTTTGGTTTTGGGATGTCCTGTTTAAATATTAGGGAGAGAGAAGCTAATATGATGAGCTATTTTCTTTGTTGCCTTTCTAGGCATTACAGTGCTCAGCTCAGCAATAGAGGCTGTAGCATGGAAGAGCAGCACTGTTCTGCCCTGTTTGTGCAGTTTTTGCCTCTTGGGGCTGTTCTGGTTTGTCATTTTTCCACTGCCCTCCACCATTTAAGTGCAGGAAAATCTGGGTTTCTGAGCTAAAATAGGGATCCCTGGGTCTGGTAGCCATAGCACATATTCTATGTAATATGCTATTCCATAAAATAATGTATTTTATTATTGATTTTTCCCTGTAAGATCATTAACTTTTAGTTTGTTGGGTTTTTGTTGGGTTTTGGTTATTTTTTGCATTCAGTGGGAATTGAACTCTTATATTAATATCATCCTTCCTCTCAGTATTTTTCCCATTCAAATTTTCTTTTATTTCACCATCCACAGAAGTTCCTGAAATGTAATCAGTGATTTAAATGCATATTTTCATCTCATTGTGGTTTTTTTGGGTTTTTTTTTTTTTTTTTTTTTGAAGGAGAACTTGACACTTGCCTTCAATTTGATCACACCAAATTAAGTGCATATATAGGCTCTTGGACCGATGTGAACCTGTGTCACACATCTCTTGCAGCTCCTTCTCCAAACCCTTTTTGAAAGAAAAGAGTGGTGGGCTGAAATGTATATAGTAGTTTGCAAAGCAAATAGCTGGAGAATGGAAGCACCATAATTTTAAAAGAAGTAATATACTGGTATAGACTCATAAGTAATAACTGAGACTTTGGGCACCTTTCTTAGGTGAGCAATAAAAAAAACATTCAACAAGAAAAATTAAAGGTGCTATGGAGATTTTGAAAGTGATTTTCTGTTTCCTACTGAGGGATTATGAGAAAGATGAAGGATTTCAGTCTTTGAGAACTGGAGACAGTAATTTCTCCAGCTCTATGGGACATACAATGCTTAGGGATGAAACAGAGTCTAATAAAATCTGAGGCTGAAATATTACCTCTGGCTTTCAGAACTTTATTCTTTTTTACCCTCTCAAAGGAATGCTACATTCCAGTTAACCCTTGGACTTCCAGAGTTCACCAGTTCTTGACAGCTCTTATGATAAATTATCTGTGTATTTCTGTGTATGTGTGTATTTCTGCAGGATTTTTCTGAGAGTAGGTATAGAGAGGGAGAAATGTTTCTTATCTGTAAAGTTGAATGATAATCTGATTAATAAGTTGCAACACAGAAGAGCCTTAATATATGTGTTAACTGTTGTATTTTCTCCCCAGTAATTTGTTCATGAGACCATTAAATCATTATAGTAGAATGCTTAAATCTATATACTATAGATTTAATACTATAATTAAATCATTATAGTAGAATGCAGGTACATGGGTTAAAGGGTCAGAGGAGTGTCATAGAATTCTTTGGGTTGGAAGAGACCTTAAAAATCATCTGGTTCCTTCTCACCAGACTTGGACAGGGACATCTTCTACTGGATCAGGTTGCTTAAAGCCCCATCCAACCTTTCCTTGAACATTTCCAGGTACATGAGTCATGCACAACTTCTCTAGAAAATCTGTTCCATGACCTCACCACCCTCACAGTGAACATTTTCTTCCTAATATCCAATATAAACCTGTCATCCTTAAGTTTAAAGTCATTCCTTCTTGTCCTGTCATTGCATGCCCATGGAAAAGTCCCCCTCCAGGTCTTTGTGGGTCCCCTTTGTAGGTCCATGGTACCTGAAGGTACTAGATGGCTGCTAAATCTCCCCAGAGCCTTCTCTTTTCCAGGCTGAGCAACCCCAACTCTCTGTTTGTCTTCATAGCAGAGGCCTCTGAGCATCTTCTAGACTCTCTCCAACAGGACTTCATGAGGATTGCACAGCCCCACCTGTCCAGCCTGTCCAGGTCCCTCTGGATGGCATCCCTTCCCCCCAGAATATTGGTCACACCACACAACTTGGTGGTTTTGACAAACTTGCACTCAATCCCACTGTCTGCACCAGAAAAAAAGTACTCTTGAGATTTTCCTTTGTGCACCCAAACTATTTCTAATAGGTCCACACAAATTTCAACCTCTCCCTTGTTAACAGAAAAGCAGGAATCTAGCACAGATTACATCAAGAACACAGAACATTAAGGCTGCAGTCCATTTAATACAGGTATGTTCTTCCTGACTTTGCCTGCGTTGTGTAAAGTAACATAATGGGACGTAATTCATTACTGATCTATCTAAAATGTGAAAATAATAGTTTAATTCTGAGAAAAAAAATAACACCTTTATTGACAATTCATGGGGTTTTTGTGTCTTTCCCTTGCAGTTTTTTCCCTTTACTTTCCTACATATAATTTCTAGTTTTATTTCTTTTCTGAAATGTTGTTAGAAATAACTTGCTTGGGGGTTTATTGTCATACATTTTTAAGGTATTTTACTAGGATAGTATTTTACAATTGGAGCACCCTCTTCTGTCAACATTTTGAAAGGTGTATTGGCTGTGGAATTACAGAAGTGCATTATTGACATCTCTGAAGGACTGCAAATTACACTCCTTATTTTTGAAGCATCATCCAAATCTCATTAAACTCAACTAAAATATATGCTTGTAGGTCAGTTTCCCTGAGGCCAGTCTCTTAAGGCAGTCTTAGCTGAGGACACACTTGTGAGAATTGCAAAATCATAGTCTCAGTTAGAGTGTTTCTGGTTTTTTCTGTCAGTGAAAGCTTTTTACTTAAATGGGTTATGGATAAGTTAAAAATATAACCTGAAGCAGATGGAAACAAAAGTAAGGATGGAGTCTTTAAAGCTGAATATATAGACTTTAAGCAGCTCCTGTTCTGGTTTAATCATTATTGTAAGGGCAGCAGCCATAATTTTCTTTCCCTTAGGGTGCTCATTCCATTGCTGGACATGCTGCTCTAAAATAGTGATATTCTTTGCATGGTCTGGATTCTTGGTTTTGTTTCAGATGAATTTGTCTCAGTAAAATGCACAAGAAAAAGACAGTGGCACCCTATAACCATTTTGCAGTCACTTTTCATAGCTGAAAATGCTCATTAACATCACAATGGCAGGAAAGAATCAAGCCCTCCTTAACTCCTTATTTTTCAGTCCTGGGTAGTGGATGTGACCAGCCTTTGTCTCTGAGCCTGTCCTCTTAGGGTTTAGAGGTGAGGAAAACAAGGTACAACATTTAGGCAATAATCCTAACTGCAGAAACCCATTTTTCAGAAGTTAATTTAAAATTTCTAAATGGAAGAGAGTATTTTCTTATTTTGCCACTTCCTTCTCTCCTGGCATTGTAGATGTTGCATTAAGGACACTTTAGCTACATTTTTTCTTTTTCTGTAGCCAGCTAAGTGGATATTTTTTATCCCATGAAGAAAAGAATCTTTCACAAGAAAACCCCCCCAAAAAAAATATATAACAAAACCTAAAAAACCCAAAGACTTTGCAGGAGTTCCTAATTTGTGGTAGTGTTCTGAGAAAGGAAGGGAAGGAAATGGTGGAGAAGGAGGTCTGGGCTTAGTTTTCTTCAAAGATTTAAAGTAAGGCAAGGTGTCTCCCTAAATTTTCCATAGTTCAACTGACAAATTTATTAGAAAAGAGATGAAAGCTCTCCAAATTTTTGTTAGTGTCCTGGATAAATACCATATATATTTAGAAACTGGGAGAATTAAGAAAGATTGTTACACCTCCTTGATGCTTAACATGCAATTGAGATTTTTCTGCAGTAATTCTATTTTGTTATTGCACAGTAGCTAAACCATAAGTCACATATGGCATTTCATTGGAGTAAGTGCATAATTTAAGTGCAGTATGTAAAAATAGGACTTTTTTAGTGGAAAACATAATAATCCACACATTTGTCTTAATTATAAGATGAAAGAAATGAACACAGCAAACTCTCTTAATGAGACCTTTTCAATCCTCTTTTACATTTTTTTTACTTTAAATAAACATGTACAAACTACTGGCTTATTTCTTTGGTTCTTTGTTTTCCACTTATATATTATAGAAATTGCTTCTCTTGCAACAGAAATAATAGTCATGTGAGACATCATCATTATGGAACTTTATAACTCGATTACAGAATTCTTAATTAGAGCTATAGTTTAATGGGTATTAAACAGTGACAGTTACTTTCTTTACTGACAGTTTTAAGAGCAAAATTGCAGGGCATTATAAAGGGCATTTTGCAAATGAATTATATCCCTCCTGTTCAGCTAGGCCTGGAGAAGGGTAGTATCAGAGACACGTGTTTGATGGAGTAAGCTGCAGAAATTACAGCTCTGAGCAGTGCCACTGCAGGGACAAATTGGCAGGCAGGGAGGAAGCAGAGGTGACCCAAGTCACCCCTGGTCAGCTGGACCTTCCCCCAGGGCCTTGGCCAGCCCCCTCTCCAGGAGGGGCCAGTGCAGAGTGGGCAGAGCCAGGCTGGCAGGGCTGGGAGCAGGGAGAGGATGCTCCAGAACAGCCCTGTGTATCACCAGTGCCTTCTGCAGTGTAGTGATAACGCCCTTATCAAGGGGGAAAGCCCACGTTTCATCAAGGCAAGGGCTGGGTGGCACAGACTGTCTGAGGTACAGGCATGGGCTGCCTGCAGAGACAGCTGGGGAGGCTCAGGTTAAGGTGAACTTCGTATGTGAGGTCCCTCTACGGTCAATAAAGCCAACAGAGCCAAGAAAATACCTTAAAGCAGGCAGCTCTAGTTGGCTTACAGAATCCTTCTAGACCTGAGTGACTGTATTGAATAGATCTTTATTGATGGGGACACTGATCTTGCATGTTGTCATCAACTTTTAGCTGTCTACATTTTGTACTGGATCCCATCATCTGGCTTTAGCATCTTATTCAGTCACCTCAGCAACAGGCTAATATTCAGTGGTAGCATTCTGTTTTAGTAGCCATCACATATTCCTCTCTTCCACAACTTTCACCTATCTAGGAGTAGATTTTCCTTAACTCATATATCTGCCAGCCCTATGCAGATGTCTTAGGTACACCCAGGTATCTAAAATGGTACAAAGCACCCATATTTTAGGTATGCCAACCTCATTCTTTTAACAGTGGTGGCAGGGAAGTTGTGGGAAAATAAAACCTAACTCATAATTTCCTTTTCTCAAAGTTACAAAGTCAGGTCCAATTCTGTTAAAGTCTGATAATAAAGTCTGATAATCAGGGCAAAAGGAAGAATTAGAGTAGGTTTCCCTCTCCAATTAATAGCTGCCCCAAATGGTATGCTAATCCTGCTTTTGTCTCTATGTGCATAGTTCCTAACTCAAAGTAAAGGCAATGCTGGTTGTGCCTCTAAATGGGCAGTAGGCAGTACATCACTACTGCATGCAACCCTGCTCAGTGCATACAGCACCTCTAAAGCTTGGAGCTATAAAGAAATGCAAATCAGGAAAATGTTTGTAGGAGAAGTGTACAAATAATGGAATTGCCCCATACAGGCAGGCACTGGGCTCTGCTGAAAGTTGAAACTCTAACCTCACAGTGTGTTTGAATGGGAAGAGGCTACAGATGTATTTATTCACAGTAAATAGATATGTAAAATGGGATCTTAAAGTAATTTCTGTCAGTTCTGTCAGTTCTGTTCAAGCTAAACCAGAGCAAGGAGGTATCTGAGTGCTGAATTAGTTACACCAAAGGCTGTTTTGCTCCTTCTCAAAGGGTAATAGAAATTCAGAAGTCAGATTCTGTAGCACTCGGGAAGAAACTACTGCCAACTCTTTGGACTCTTGTAGCAACTTGACAGAGGTAGGGTTAGATGTTTAGGCAGTCTTCATGTATTTCACTTATATTGAGATAGGTTGATTTAAAAGTACAAGACAAATTAGTTTTTTAATTTTTATTTTATACATGCTTGTAGCACCTCTGACTTTTCACCTTTTTCTGGAGCACCACCTGGATTGGTTTGGTGTTGATGCAACTATTAGCCAAACTTTCAGAACACACAGGTTATGGCATTTCTGTATACTTTTCTGGTGGTTTTTAATGCTGTACAATGCATAAAGAATGTTCTGTTCTCCTGAAGATCTTTCCTAAACCCTTCAGCTTTACTATAAGTGTTTCAGAGATGGAGAGAAATTTAAATAGTCATTCTGATTCTGAATACTCATTTAACATGTTGCAGCTGATCCTGGTGGAGTGCTGTGTACAACTTAAGTATCAACAGTGGGGTTTCAACAGAGCTCAGAGTTGCTGCAAATTTCAGTTCTTGGCAAGAATGTCAATTTTGTATGTGCCAAGTGTCTGTTATTTAACCAAGCAGAGGATATTGAGTTACTGTAGCAGAAGCAAGATGTATGATTCATGTTTGCATATCCTTCTTCAAAACAGAAACAAAGAGATTTCACTTTTAACACATCATGCTTCTCTTACTAGTCTTTTGCCACTCACATTGCCATAATTAGGCAGTAAAAATACAAGTATTAGGTATTTATTCAGTTATTTAGTGAGGTGGTAGCAGAGCATGCTGTCGGGTAGTAAGCGAAACTAGGTTAGACAAAAACCTGCAGCAGTATAGTGTTCATTTAAAAGTCGTAGAGTGATACTGTGTTGTTAAAATTTTGTCACTATCAAATACAGTTTATTTTGAATAAAAGCTTAAAAATCATATTTACAAAGTAACAATGACTTTAAAAAGTTTGATGTTAGGCGCTTGTGCTGGTTTTGATGGTGGTGAGTTTTGATACGCTAAGGGTTGGGGTTTTTGATACTTCCTCCTCCTATTCTTTTAGGAAGGATTGCTTTTTCAAAAAATTCATTTGGGGGCAATTTGGATTTGATGCTGTTCCTTTAACACTTGGTGTTAAGGCTGCAGATGCTGTCAGAACAGATCAGCTCAGAGCCCCGTTTAACCCAGTTTTGTCACAGTGCCACTGACCAGCACTGTGGGCAGGGTGTGCTCCCATCTGTGCCAGCTCCCTCTGAGACACCCAGCAGTTCACCTGCCACTCTGCCTGCTCCCAGACCCGGGGCTGCTCATGTGAACAGGCTTCTTAGGGCCTGCTGAAGGCTTTCCTAGAATGCTACCCAGGTTCTCCTGATTCAGCTTTCCTAGCTGAGGACGGTGCTTAAGGCCATTCAGTATGTAATGAAGTGGATACACACATAATTGACTTTGGGATGGAGATTATTTTTTCCATAAGAAAACTCCAAGCAACTTTGGAATTTGATTCATTTTTGGTTCCAGATTAATTTCCACTGCTGGCAACTGACATGAATTCAGCATTGAATCTCTGGATTGAAGGATGGACTGTAACAGCTTCTCCTGTCTGTGATCTTGTCCTGTCTGTGATCTTGTCCTGTCTGCTCCATGGTCTCTCCCCACTCGTGGGTTGTGAATGCAGAAATAGCTGTGAAGCCTTGCCATGAAACCCTGGCAGCTTTGTGTGAGCAGAGAATGATGCAGTTCCCTGACATGCCTCGGCAGGTGCCAGTCCATGTCACACGCAGATAGGTCCTGGACAGGTCACCTGTGCACCCATTGGTCTGCCATGGGCCACCAAAGCTTGTCAGAAAGTGATGTGTACAGTCTCTTCTCATCTTTTCCATCTCTACTATATATCTATGATCTACACTACATACAGCTATCTATACTATATATCTACATATCTGTATCTTAATTTTTACTACTTTGAATTAAGGCCCCAAAGATATTGCAAGGATTATTAGTGGATCAGCAAGGTGAAAAGTGCAATCATCTTAGATGTGTGAAGACATTTCCAGCACTTTGTCTATAACAGGAGTGGGGTTTTTTGTCTTGTTGGGGTTTTTTGTTTTGTTTTTTTTTTAAAGAAACAATTCTGAATAATTTGCAACTCCTAGATGATTGCAAACTAAAATGTAAATTTATTAAAATGGCTGTAACTATTGTGAACAAATAATAGGATTTATCAAAAGTTGCATTTTATCAAAACTTTGCAGTGTTTAACACAGGGCTTTCTAGCTCACCTTAGTGCCCTGCTCAGCGGGCAGAAGTGAATGGGAAAGTTTGCATTTCAGCAACACCAAGGAAAATTGCACTTGGGTTTGTTGTCTAATTCAGATTAAATGCATCTTTTTGCTTTTTTGCATTCTTCTTGTGAGCAGCTTTCTTTACCAAATTTGGACCTTACTCCCCACCCCCCCATTTTAGGGGTGGTCTTCAGGTTCTGTACCATTTTACAATAATATTCAGTATAGATCAATGAGTAATTTCTGAGATTAGGTTTTCAGTGTGAGTGGAGTCCTGATTTGAATCTGTGTCCTTGAATCTGTCATGAAATTACAGCTATAAGACATAATTTTTCTTGAATGTATCACTTCAGGGGAAAACAGCTAATTATATATGTCAGGATTGAGATGTTTGGGTTCTTTCAGAAGAGGAAGAGGTATCGTTTTAGTGATCAGAGCTGCAGAAATAAAGAGAAAATAAGGGAAAATGGTTTCAGTAATGCATAAAATTGAGGAACTGAAAACTAAAGGAACACAAAGAAAGCAAGGGTTGAAAGAAAAGAAAGATAATAATGAAAAACAGCAGATGGGGATTTTGGGGAAACTAAAGAAGTAACAGAAATAACTGTGCTTTGTTTTCATGTACTGCTTGGCCTTAAAGCTTTGTTAAGCTAAAGTGTCCTTTTTATCAGAGCAGTGGGTGTTGCAGAGATTATTTCAGTGGCGAGTCTGTGCAAAGATGAATGTGCTTCTGTTTCCCTCTGCTGATTAGCACAGTCCCAAATGGCAAGTGTGATAAACTCTGGTCTTTTGATGCCCCTTTTTTCCCTTCAACTCAAAGACTCTGAGATCACAGGGTAATTTTTTTTCCCTAACAAGACACCGGTGTTTTCTCCTGAATTGTTCATAAATCAGACTTTTAAAATGCTTAAGACGGTATCCTTACATTTCCTGTTTCCATGGAATCCATAGGAGGCTTAAAGTATTCCAGGGTGCTCTGCCAACCCTTAAAGCCATTATCAGATTTTCAGTCTCTTGTGTCTCACTTAGATCTTCTGAGGATATTGCATAGCTCTTTTCAGCTGAGCAACTCTGCATGAGAAGCTCTTAAATGACACCTTCTAAACTTCCTGTATTCCTTTGATTTCACACTGGGTCTGTTTTTTCATCTTACTGACATTTGTCATTCCCTTGAGGCAAGTACTACAGCGTCTACAACACCCACAGCTACATAATCACAAACTTGGACTTGTGACTGCTTAAAGTGAAATCTTTTTAAAGGGAAAAAAAAAAAAAAAACTCAAGAAAGTGTTCATGTAGTGAGTGCACTGAGATAGCATCAGACAGAAGGCAGCTGTACAGCCACTTTACATAAAGAATATCTTTCCAGAACTTCTGTTTCCACATCTTAGGTTTTTTAGATAGCTTTTTTCCAAACCTTCCTCACCTAACCTTTCCCTCAACTTGTCTGGAGTTGCTGCAGTGCAGCATCCAGACTACCAGGACCACTGAGTAGTGATCTGACATCTCTGCTCTCTTGCCATGCACAAAGATGAAAGTGGTCATGTTTAAGGCAGGACTTGTGCCACTTTTTTTAGTGAAGCCAAGCTTTGAACCTGAGGGCAGAAAAGTCTGCTTACTGTAATGCTGTAATGCTGATGCTTTTTTTTTTTTTTTTTTTTTTTTTGACACACCATCTTTGAATGTAATTACTGGAAAGGATTTGGTTTTAAGACTTCTTTTCTGCAGCATGTGTTTCAAGTGTTCTCTTGTGAGTTGCAAAGTTGAGGTACCATTAAGTTGTTTGATTGTTATGCAGTGCTAAAGCATGACATAGTTTCTGTGCACAAATGTAATTGCTCTGCTTATTTCATTGAAAATGTTCATGTAAAATTTAAAAGGAGGATAAAACATAGCAAATAAAAGAACACAGGAGACCAGAGTGTAAGGAAGAGAGATTACAGTCTGTAGGACTAGAGAGCAGAGATTTCGCTTCTGGAAGAACAGGCAAATTGCAGCTTGGAGTGGTGCTACTAGAGAAAGAGCTATGACAAAAGCAATTTGTGATGAAATATGGAAAGGCTATGCTAGGCAGCCTGTAATTATGAGCCAGTTTCCATGTTTGGCAGCAGTACCTCTTGAAAATATTGATGTATCCATTGTTTCTTGCCAGGCTATGGCACACTGGCTCTGTCAGGTGTGCTGGCAGACGTGGTCATG
The DNA here is from genome assembly GCF_050655825.1 of Lonchura striata. Taxonomy (NCBI): domain Eukaryota; kingdom Metazoa; phylum Chordata; class Aves; order Passeriformes; family Estrildidae; genus Lonchura; species Lonchura striata. Next base: position 11,030,101 of record NC_140703.1, read on the forward strand.
GCCCCACGCAGGGAGCCACAGTTCAGCTCCACCGAGCAGTCACTCAGTGTATTTTTTATGAAGGACACAAAAGAAGATTTGTTAGATCAGGTTTCCTGAGCTGTGTCATGATGTGCTCCTACAAACTATTGTGCTGGCACAACTGTGGGAGCAGTGAAAGCAGGCACCAGGGGAAGCAGTACTTGTGGCACAAGCTTTGTAGCTGTTGAGCTGAAGTGTAGGTATTTGGTACTTTAGTGCCAGGATGGCCTGAAGTGGTCAGAATTCCATATTATGCACTTTTAATCTTTAGTCACAGCAGATTGCCAGGCTTTCTGTTGGCTGCCTTTTGGCAAAAGGTTTGGTCGTAGGATCAAGCAGAGATTTACAGAGACAAAAATTAAGGTTCCCCTTTTGCTGTCCCTCTCTTGCCCCATTCCTTCTGTTCCAGGCTGGGCTCATGGGGAGCAGGACCAGGGCTGCCATGGCATTGCAGGGATTGGCACCTGCAGGCTGGCCTGGCCATTGGCAGCAAGAGGGCTCAGCCTGGCCACCAGGTCCCGACAGCTTCTTCCTGATGTGTTTTGGATGCTTCTCTTGCTGCCTTTCCAGCCTGCTGTGGCCATATGGAATCTAAGGGATCCGAAATCTGAATGCATCTGTAGATGTTCAATTGTTCCTCTTCAGCTCCCTTTCTAAAAGAACTCACAGGGCAATGTAGTTAAGTTGTTCCAGTATTCCCTGAATTGATTCCCACCATTTCTGAGAAAGGTTTGTTTCTTTTTCTTGTGAGCCTCATTGCAGAAACTTTAACAGGGTAAGTCTGTACTTGCTGTTAAAATTGAGGCGTAAATGCCTTGACTAAGACCCAGCATTCTGCCAGAAAGCCTCTGAAAGGCCTGCACCAATCTGCTGCTGTGCTTTTGGAAATCTTCAGAGTAGCAGCCACAGATTTTGTCAGATGAGGGGTTTTGCTGCTAAAGAAAAGGACAAATAATTGTATGATAGAGTCATACATTTTGCACTAAAGCCTGCCCAAGCAGTAACTTGGCTATGAAGTGTAAACAAAAGTTCTGCTATTTTTCCACTAGAATCAATTCTGATTTGCACTGAAGTAAAGTAAAGCTGAAGCAAAACCTGCAAGAGCCAGTGTTTTTTTGGGTAAATCTATGCTCTTAGAGAACAATAAGAAAGACACCAGAACAGAAAAAGGATAACTATTATTAAATAGTATTAAAACATCGTTAAATATTTTTGTTCTGTTTTTCTTACTCTTTACAGGTTGGTAGAGTTAAAGGAGTAAGAAGTATTGTTCACTTACAGTGGGTGAAATTCAGCCCTGTTGGAGTCAGTGGAAGTTCAGTTATTTAGTTCAGTATGGTCAGGTTTCTACTGTTTATAATGACCTACTGTATGTTTGGACACCCTCTAAGCACAGGAATTAGCCTCCCCTACTTAAATGTTTTGAAGATCAAGTGTAATCATTCAGCCGCTCTTGGTATGTGCTGAATGTTCATTCTGTTTCCTAAATTATATTATTTTCTGGTAACCAGCAACTGAAGACAGCAGTAAGGTAAACCAATTCAAAGCAACAATGTTAACTGTCTCCAGCATAGGCTTTCCTTATGCTTTATATTTTATAAAGAATAAACAGGACTATTTTTCAAAACTGTAGGAGTAAAACTGGGTTCCTTTTAGTTTTGTGGAAGATACTCGCCTAGGAATAATCTTTCTAACTGTGTTGAGCATAAATGCCAAATTCCAGTTGAGCTGGGACGTTATCACAGCTCTTCAGTTTATGTGCTTTTACAGCCAGCCCCTTACAGTAAATTGACTGTAAATCAGGAAAAACCTCTCTCAGTGCAGCAAATGGAAACTGTAAAACTCTTCATGAAGGAGTAAAATTCTTGAAAAGTCACTCTTAAATGGAAAGGGGATTTAGCAGTTTTAGTTCTCCATTAAAACCATGGAAGTGCTCATGGATTGACAGTACCATGTTTAGAAAGCTGCCAAAGAATTGCTCTTGGCAGAATTATGCCTTGCAGCATTTGAAGTCCACTAGCCCAGGAACTTGTCTGCATTTGTCATTACCTTGGGCTTTCTTGCAGTCAAATCCCTCAGTGATGCGTTTCATTTCCTTCAAACTAATTTTCCAATTTCCTTCATTTTTTTTTCAAGTCAAGTGAGAAGTAGTTTTGCAGCATCTCAGATGTAATTTCTACACGTATTCTGTGAATTGCCAACTTTAATTTCACTTGACTGTCTCTTTGATGAAATTTTCCCTACACCACAATTGTTTTTATAATTCCAGATGGGTAATTATGGGCTAGATGGTAATACTTTAGGCAAGGCAGGAGAAGTAGGTAGTGTGCATAGTGAGAAGGGATTTGGAAAATGCTGTTGGGATTGGCAGGGAAACGGAGGAAAGCAGAATTTTTTGACAAGAAGTTTCTATGCCTTTAGTTTAGCTTTAATTCAAATACACAAATCCCTCCATGTTGCTTTTTTAGCATGATATAGTACAGCTAAAAATACACCAGTTATGTGTACAAGAGGAAAAAAAAATCCTGAGGGATATAAAGACTCCCAAGTGTCCCCATTTTCCTAGATTCTTGTCATCTGTGCACTCCAAATTAAATCAGAATAATAAATAAAAAATCCTCCATATATCAGGGCAAAGGTTTCTTTTGTAGATCTGTCTTGTTAGCAATTGTTACACTTCTCTGTGGAGGTGCTTACTGGTTCCTGCTGATTCATTATGGCAGGAGTGGCTCGTTAACTCTTGCCAGAAAGACGAGTGACAAGTGTGGCTTTCTCCTGAAAAAGAGCACAAGGGCTAAGCCTGACCTCCATGCAGCGAGGGTAGATTTTGTTCAGAGCATTGTGGGATGCTGACGTGGGAAGTAGATTTGTATTTTATCGAGCCAAAATTGTGTTTTTTAAAACCTCTTCAAGCAGCTGCTCAAACATCCTGATCTAATGAGATAGGGGCAGAGAAACTGCCGGTCCAGCTGGCACGGGGAGAGGGCTCCAGCAGAACTTGGAACGGGGCTTCTGCACCAGGAGAGGTTTGTCCTCCCTTTGGCAGCCCTCTTGATGGGATCGTTTGACTCCCTACAGCAGGGTGATTTATATGGGAGAGATCTATGGCACAAAGCTGGCTGGATGGAAACTTGGTGGGCAGAGCAGGCACACAATTTATAAGGTAAATTGTGGCAACAGCTCCAGCTTTTTTAGTTCTGTTGTAGCTACCTAAATGTGTGTATTTTATATCTATATATAGTGTATATGTGTAGGTGTACACATATAATAGCCCATATTATAGTGTACACCTATGAGATCCACACTTCTCACTTCCAGTCTGCTGTTCCTTCCACATGTTTTATGACAGTTGTGTGCATGATGCACAGTGAAAATGTATTCTCAAAGGGTACAAAGAAACCTCTCAGGGCTGAATTTGTGTCTTGTTCTCATGCTTGGGGTTTGAAAGGAATTTTTTCTGACAGCAAAAGGGAAGTTTCTTGTTCCCTTGGCTGTGTGAACATTGGTTTGTTTTCATGGTCTCATCAAGGTGCTTTTCAACTAATAAGTTTACTTTTCAAATGCCCACACATACTCAAGCTTTCTGCTGTTTATCTGTCTGTAACACACACTTGGAATGCTACAATGGCTGAAATATTTTAAGTAACATTTGTAAGTCTGGTAAGTATAAGTGGGTTGTCTCCTATCCCGTGATATAAAGAAGGCCACACTAAATGGCATAGCAGAAGTCCCTTTCATGGATAGTCCTTTTTACAGATAGTCACTGTCAAAGTGTAAATTAAGTAAAAATTAAATCAAACCAGGATATTTGACTTTTAAAAGTTGTTATTCCAAACCTTGTTTATTGAGACAGCAGGTAGGACAAATTTTTATTTCAGTGATAAAATTGAATGTTTATTTTAAGTTTTGGCATAGCTTTCAGGTGTCATGGCACATTTTGCTATGTGCAAAACTGATAATGCAAAAAAACATTGGCTATTGTTACTCCTGTGCACAGGGGGAGAAAGAAAAAATAGTTGCTTCAAGACATATCTGATGGCTACTACAATTAAAAAATTTCCATTAGACCAGAAATTGGTAATTTCCTCTCTTACGTTTTCCTTGTTCTGTTTAATGACAGAAAAAGCCATCAAAAACTAGGCTGTTGAGAGAATGTGATTCAGCCTTCAATTACTCTGCATGTTGTAACATCACCTAGGAGTTAGTTAAGGTTTCAATTAAAGTTCATGTAAAGTATTTGTGTACCTACATGTAAATACTTAATTAGCACTATGCTAAATGGTTTATTTCTCTTCCAAATGCTACACTATACTCTGAAAATTGTTCTTTTCTTTTGGTTTGTCATTTATTTCAGAGTGCTCTTGCACATGTGCACTTCCAGTTACAGTAATTTGTACATTTTGTACACAGTTTTAATCACTTGAAAATATTTTAATTATTAATAAGGAGAAATCCATTGATTTTCTCCAGTTGTTCAAACACAAGTCTGGCCTAATCCTGCCTCAGGCTTGAGGGGCACTGAGATGAACAGCAAATCCTTGAGCTAAACATTCATTTCATGGGATTTAAAGTGCATGGGGGAAGGTGGGGAGGAGAACACCTCCTCCTTTTTTTACTTCTATGACCTTTTCTTTTAGCTTTTTCCATTTTCTCATATGCAAACACATATTTGAAAGGTGTAATTTTGTGATGAAGAAAATAAGTAAAAATAGAGTAGCTTGAAAAAAAAAAAACCTGCAAGAACCTGCAAGAGAAGGTTATTGCTCAGTTTAATCTACACAATTTATGTGACTGCACAAGTGATGAAGGTAGACCTGTGGTGCAGCAAGCTTTGCTACTGAGATGTAGAAGTGGTGTAGCTAACAAGAAAACCTGTGAGTGTTCTAGCACATAAAAGTGCATAAAATAATGCAGGACTTGTGTGCTGTGTTAATGCATGTGTGTGTGTGAGGTTTATCCTATGATTAATGTCAGATTGTCCCTTTTGTGTGAAGAACTCTTTTTACTTAAGCCTCTGGCTCAGCTGCAGGTTGGTGGTTTGATGCAATTTTGTCTAGTTTTTTTCTTTAATTGATTTGATCCTCCTTTTTCTTTACTTACGGCCCTAATTACTAAAACCTGGCACACATCCATCCTACAAGAGTCAAATAATTTGTTTTTTTCCTTTGTCAGTTTAGTTTTGTTTCACCTCAGACTCCCTCATGTTGTATTACCATGTGAAGTCTCTTCTATGAGCTCTGAATCCAAGCTAAAGCAGTTTTAAAAGAAGAGGAGGCAGGGTTGTGGTGTCTGCATAAAATTGGGCAAGCACGGAGGCTAAAAGTCTTCACTGTTTATTAATTTCAAACCACGTTGTCCTCAGTGCTATTCTGGAAATCAGTGCTAAGATTCTGAGCTTGACTCCATTTTTTTCCAAAATTTTTTAGCCCTTGAACAGGCCCTTTTCAAGGGGGTCAGCTGCTCAGTGTCTATGATCTTGGCGACTTAATTCCCAAAAAGCATTTGAGAAAGCATCCATGAATATAAGAAGTTCAAAGTGGCAAGTACCAGTCCCTCAGTTGTGCACAGGAAGACAGAATCCATCTTCTCTGAGCAGAAATAGTGTTTTTCACTGCTGCCACTAAAGGGAAGCCTCCTCTGGGACCTTGTTAGATGCTTTCATGTGAGGACCATTTGACCCACTTCTGACTAGTGAGCAGGCTTAGAAGGCAGTAGTTGTTGGGGGTATGCCTTTGGCTGATCTCCTCCCCCTCTTTGCAGGGAGAGCAAACCTCAGTGGAATCTATTAGGGATAATAACAGGGTAAAAATGTCAGTTAAAGAAAGGTGACGGATGGAAGTCCTAGTCAAAAATAATAATAATAGTAATAGCAATAATAATAATAACGATCTTCAAAAGGTGTCTCTGTTTGCAAAAGCAGCATCAAAATTGACATCAGCTTTCCTTTTTAGAACAAATCTAAAAAGAATGTTGTAGAAATAATATTTGTTTTTAATAACAAATAGTATTAGTTGCAGAGTGTCACGCAATGTGGACTTTTAAATTAAGCCAAAGTTTTTCTTTAATGTGGTGAAATCAATTTAATGAAATTGAAACATACGTTGGCTACTAGAAAATTGATTGGCTTTTGACTGCTTCTGACAGGCAAAGAAGGAAAGAGGAGGACTGCTAATGAAAGGTGTATCTTTAAATTATCTGAAAAAAGGTGATATAAAAATAGTTTTATGGTAAGAAAAGCATCAACAAAATAATCCAAAATACTTGTATGTAACAGATCCGTTTTATCTGATATCTAAGACAAAAGAAAAAAAAAACTTTCAACCATAATGTTGTTTCTTAGACAAAACAAAATTCTGTTATTTTTCCATCTTTCCTTTGCTAAATACAGTAATTTTGGTGTTTATCAATAAGGTAAGGCATTCATTGATTGTAAGGTAGTCAGTTTGAAACTGGTAATATCTGATTTCTTTAAATATATTGATCATCTACAAAGCCAAAGCAGGCCTTCATGCAGGTATCAATGTGGTCTGGATTAGGAGATTATTGCATTTGTGTCCCTGGGAGAGCTAGTTTTGATCTATGATTTCCTCCCCAGTCAACTCTAAATATGCAAGAATTAATCTAGGGAGGTGCATGTGGAAGAGATCAGAAATAAGTAACTTTTGAAAAAATGATTAATGTTAAGCCATATACTACTGCATGAAATATGAAATATTCTCCTTTCCTGCCACTGGGGTTCCTCATAAATAATCTGTCTGACTCTGTACAGAACAAAGTAATCACTGTATCAAGAGAGAAGCCAGAGAAACCAATAAAATTGTTGTGGCAAGTAGAAAACAAACAAGAGGCAACACTCTTTACAAAACAGAAAATTTCTTCTATTGCTTTGTACTTGGAAGCCCACTTAAGCATTGGATCTTTAGATGGTTTTTCAAGGTTTCATTTATAGCTTTGAAAAGAAATTGGAAACCAACAGATGAATGTCTGCAAAAAAAAAAAAAAAAAAAAAAAAAAAATTCTTCCCTAGCACATCTTTTGAATGCTTGTCATTACCTTTCAAGTGAGACAATGACTGAGAAACTGACCCAAAAGGGTAAAACCAGAATACAGAGGCAGTGTTAGGCCTGAGGAATCCAACAGGATGTAAGATGAAGACATCTGTAGCTGAATAAAGACGCCGCCTTTAGGAGATTATCCTGAAAATGATTGCAGCTGCCACCAGAGAGCTGAAGAGCCAGATGCTGCCGTGGCCCCCGGGGAACCCGCGCCGTGTGATGAGTTGTCAGAGACAGGAGGGTTGGAGGAACAGGCATCCTTCTCCAGATCTTGCAGTAAAAAAATCACACTGTGACAGCTCTACCCTTAGCCTTTGTCACCAGTAAGGGAAAATTTGCTACAGGCCTCTTGCCATCAATTATCTTTTTTTTTTGTTGGTTTTTTTTTAATGGAAACGACTATGATGCTACTTTGCATGGATGGTAAAAGCTCTTTAAATTGCCTTTGAACTGAAAATGTGTGTTGCTTCATGAAGTCTTAGGATTTTTAGTTCACTAATTATATATTTCATGTCTTTGGAAGTGAAGTAGCAATGCGTTTTTATAATAGAGGTGGCATCTCATAGCAGACAAAAAGAATATTTTTGTTTCATTAATTAAGTTCAGCACTGTTCACTTTAAATACAAGAAGAAAGAAGCCGCGTATGCTCTGTGAAACATTAAAATAAGATCAGGTGAAGCTTATGGAGCTCTTCAGCAGTTCTAGAAATGAAGAAGCCAAAGATAGCCTTCCCCGTGCAGGAACAATCTGCTGAAATGCAAAGTTAGGAGGATTTCATGTTTGCTCTGTGAAGGCTTTGGCCAAGTATTGAAATGAACTTTTTTTACCTCTGCACATCTCTCACATGTATCCTTTCATTTTGAGTGCAACAAACAGCATGGTAGCAAGTTAGCCCAGTCAATTCATTAAGATTTGAGAAATAATCCAAAAATTATTGCCACTGTGAAGAAACAGAAGGTTTTTGGCCTCCTTTTGTTTTTTAATGCTAAGTCTTTAAAAACAAAGAAACAAAGAAACAAAGAAACAGAAATCCAAATACCCAAAGCTATGAAGAAAAGCCTGAAAATGTGAACCCAAAGGCATAGAAAAGACAAGGTTTTATTGATTCTTATCTTTGTTGTGGATGTAACTTTTATATATAATTTTCAAACAAATTCTGTGACTCTGGCAGGAGTTACATGATTTTGGAATGCTCACATTGACAGTGAATTGCTAGTTGGTGAAGAGGACTTTCTTACCAAACTCATAAAACCAGAATGTTCAGTATTGTTTCAGTAATACTTACCAAGACCGACTTTCCACCGCAGTAACTGTAAGTCATTCTTGGTCATGAGAATGGCATTGGCAAAAGTCTAAGCATACTATTTTTAACACAATTATTTGATTAGTGTAAGGAATCTTTCTCCTCAACTGACAAAACCTGTTTTTTCCTGTATGTATATTTGTTTTTCAGTTATGTGTGTTTGTAGGTAGTTAAATTTATTTCCTCATTGCTGTGTAGCTAAGTTTCCATGTGAATGGCTACTAAAATGATTCAACCTACCTTAAACATTTTGGACACTATGGTACCTTTTGTCAGCTGTACATAACTGGGGAACTTGGAGCCAACAAGTGTGAATTAGTGCTTTCAGATTTATGCTGCATTTTTTTGAATTGTAGAGCAAGTGAAATGAGTTTAATGATAATATAATTTAGAAATTCCAAAGGATACCAAAATTATTCAGACCTGTCTGTAGTCTGATTTTAATGTACTTTTTATTAAAGGTAAGCTTTATAAATTCATAAGAAGTGCTACTAATTGTTTTTTTATCTTCTTCTTTTGTCAGTTATCCCCTCTATTTATATTGGTGTCAAACCTTGATTCTGGCATTACTAATTCTCTCTCTATTATTGTGTTCACATCAATTATTTTACCACACAGGCACTTAATTATGCTGTAAGTAACTCTTTGCTCTCTTGTTCAACTCGCTCAGCATGTGGAGCCCCAGATTTTGATATCTATCTCAGAGTTCCCCACATGCCATGTGTCTCATAGAGTGCACAGGAGACAGCCCACATGTCAGATAATAACGTGGCCATCCTGTCCTGTTGACCTCAGCCTTTGACCCCATGGGGGGTGGATTGCTGTCCTGCACAGTCACAGTTGCTGGAGTGTTCTGTCCACTGCCTATTAGGATGGATGTCCTGCATTTTCCAACACATACGAAATACTTTAGCCAATCAACAGTAGGCAATTGTGCCATTTGTCTTCATCTTGCCAACTTCATTTCTTGTTGTGAGGCAAACAAGGGAAATGGAGGTGCTTTTCTGGTCAAAGCCATGTTGCATTGCTGTGGGAGCTAAATGATGAGGATTTTCTTTTCTGTTCTATGAGTAATTAGTAATTAGTTCAACATAATGATCTCAACCATCAAGCTTTCAAGGGATAAAAACAAGAAACAGGTTTATGTGTTAATCATATTCACCTAAATGTAGCCTGGAAATTGTAAATGGGAAAAATCATAACTCTGTTTTTTGTATAGAGTTTGAAAAAGGTTCCATGTTTTTTATGTGTTCTGTTTTTTTTTTTTCCATAATATTGATTGTATTTTTTCAGGTATACACAAATTTGAACTTGGTCATTTCTGAGTTGATATACATAGTAAGAGTTAGCTAAGAAGAAAGTATTTTTGTATACTTTTTGCAGGCTGATTTTATTAGATGTTTTGGAAGAGGAAATGCAGTGTTTAACTATTCAGACAAAAGAGTTGCCTAACTCCAAAGTGAAAATATCTGTGGAAATGTTCTATAAATGATGCTGGCCTTAAATTATTTTATAATTATCCTGGCATCCATCCCAAAAGCAAATGAGATATAATGCAGTTCACCTGTAGATGCAGTAAAATCTGAATAGGTCTTAGCAGTTTTTGTCCACAGCCTTGTTCATGATAAGCTTCTGAATGAACTTAAAGAACAATTTTGAAAAGACTGTACTACAGCATGGAGTATTTGAGCTGAGAGAAGCCTGAATTTGCTTTGATTAGATTCTATCACCAAAGAAAACTTCTGAGTTCCTTTGCAAAGAGCAGATGAAGGCAACATTTTAAACTACAGTGCGTTTCCTGCTGCCGTTTTCGAACAACATCTGTTCTCTGTTTTCTGTGTTCAGATTTGTTCCATTCACGTGTGTTTCGTGGCTAATTACTGGCAAAGTCTGCCAATACTCTCTTGAGTCAATTCTGGACTCTGGAGTTACATTTCTGTGTAGTGTGAAACCTTTGTCTTGCCACCAACTACAGCGTTATAGGACTGTCCATATCAGAGTTGCCAAAAAAGAACATGGGCTTTTTTTCTGTCAGTTTAATATGTTTGTCATCTAAATTCTTCTCAGCCTTGGCTGTGTCCTTCAAACCTCAGTTTGTCTGTGGGATGCTGGATTAGGAGACCCTGTGTGAGGCTGGGTGACTTTTTGGCAGCTGAGTACGCCGGTCCCTCTCTCATGAGTCAGCAATCACTCATGAGTGCTTGCATCAGAAACTGATAGCTCTCACAAACACGTGGGCATCTGACCTGTATTGATCTCTAGAAAGACATTATTGACCAAAGATAAAAATGTTGTCTCTGTGGAGAGATGTGCAAGTAGAATCTTGCCAGGGACTAAAAACACAGCTAATCTCTGTGTAGATAAGAACTGCTATGCAACTGTTATCTTTTTGATATCTGTCCCCACCCCCTGTGCATTCCTAACTAAGCAATGATATAGATCAGTTTCTGTGGACCACACTAAGTGGTACGGAATCAATGCTAGGAAGTCAGGGCAGAACTGGAAAACCTCTGTTGGTTTGCTCCCCATCTCATTACCTGTGAAAGATTGTTCCCTATTGTATATTTTCTAGTGATTTGTCCATTCTGCTCTTAAAAGTTTCAGGGCCTGGGTTTCTACCACATCCCTTGAGAGACTGGTCTAATGTATCTTCCTGTCAGGAATTTTGATCAGTCTTCTTTCTTCCTCTTAAGACCCTTTTTTTTTTTTTTTTTTTCTTTCTATTTTTATCACCCTTAGTTATATTATATTAAATGTAATTTCTGTTTGAATATGTTTTATAATAAGCAGCTGAGCTCTTCTTTTACAGCATATATTTAAAGCTTTGTTTGAATTTGCAGCTTCTAAATCAGGATTTAAAAATCTTTTTATAATTATTTTACAGGTCCCAAATAATATTGGGTATCGTATTTAAAAAGGTTATCAAACTTAATAGTATGGGTTTTTTCTAAAAATAGTTAAAAATAATGTAGGTTTGTTAGTGGTGTCCCAGCACAGGAGTGCAAAGAGAATTTGTATCCATCTGGATTTGCTTCTTGACACATCTTGGTGTAACACAAACTGGTTTAGACTTTCTGTTGATGTTTCTTCAAATGTATATCTAACTTTTTGTGTATTAATATGATTTAGATAGTTTTTTACCCTTATGCCTACTTATTTTAGATTATATCCCCTGCAGTATGTTATTCACTATTAAAATTGATTTTTTTCTCGTATTTCTAAGAAACACTCACTCTTTGTATTTCTTCTATCCTAAGAGACCAAGCCAAATGTTCAAACAATTTCTAATTCTTGTGCTTTGCCTTTGAATTTGCTGCCAAAGAAATTAGAAAAAATATAAGTCTCTTACTGTTGAGTAAGTAATGTTGTTAATGGAGAGGCATTTAAAATTGCTTGTGTAATAATTCAGATGCTAGAAAGATAAGGTTTTACAAAGTATTCCTAGCACAGAAGCAGCAGAAAAGTGGCTGCATTAATTCTTAACTTAGCCACCAAATTATAGTGATCAGTAAGCAAGTCTTTTGTTTATATAAAAAACCCTGTTTTGGCCTTCTGGTTGTGTGGGTTTAGTTTTTATAAAGTTCTACAGTTAAAATTTATCAGCAGGACTTAGATTTGCATTTCTCTTACTTCATCTATTTATATTAACAAATATGTATAGTAGTAGTAGCATTACTCAGTCAGTAATGTCAGTAATTTTTACTCCAGAAACCAATTTAAAGTCATACATCTCCATAATATTGTCTGGATATTGCCTACTGCAAATCCTGCCCAGTCTTCAAAAATCCACTATTGCATACATATTTCAAATTGTTTATGGTCTCAGCAGTGCAGGTTTTACATTGGTTAACAGCCAGGAATACAAAATTCCAACAGACATGAGGTTGTTTGTGCAAATGACACACACTTAAATATTACATCTGCTATCAACAGAAAAGGAAATCTGACTTTCCTAAACCTAATTTAATGCAAAGAGGGAAGAACTAGCAGAAATAATTCAGCCTAATTGTATGCCTTTATAGTTAGTGTTCTCTTACCACCTAAATATTTCCTTGGATCTATTTAAACTTCTTCTCTAGCTCTTGCTATAGGAGAGAAGAGCCCTGTGGCCAATGAGGTGATGAAAAATCCATGCTTGGATGCCTTGGACCACTCACTGGCACAGAGAAAATGTATTTCTAATGGTGTGTGGTGCAAACATAATGTGGTGGAGGAACAAGCCTAATTGTGCATAGAGGAGTAAATTGTGTTTCGAACAGAAATACAAATTATGTTCTCCTTACAAGCCAAGATACTGGCAAAGTAAAAAAAAAATGTAAAGATTGAAGGCAGAGTAACAAAATGCACCGTATGTGCCCCATCTTGCCAATGTTATTTTTAAACAGGTCTTTTAGAACATGTTAAAAATAGCTAATTTTAGGAAGAAAAAACAAAACCAAGAGAGCCCCTGGAGGGATAGTTCTGTCTTACTGCTATTTCAATTCATTTTGTTTATTTTCTCCTAATTTTCTGATATTAAATAACAAAGTGCCACCTATAAAAGTGAGACCAGAATACCAAAAGTTCAAAGATGCAATAAAGGTTCCATGTAGAGTACTACCATTGACTTCAGTGGGAGCAAAAGGGACCATAAAACCTTCATTTGAATTCACTAGAGGCTTATAAAAGGCATTCAGATTTTCAGTGGCTTGATTCAGTTTGCCAGTGCAATTTGGTATTTTGGTTCTGACCGTTTCTTCATGTGTGTCCTGATAAAAGTCAGGTCTTAATTTCTCTGGATCTGTTAATGAGCATACCCTGTACATATCCATGTCACTGACTGTACAGGGTGGAGAATCTAACTTGTTATGCCAAAGTTATTCAAAGTTTCCTACTTAAAGGTGAATTTCTAACCTTTGGCTAATGAAAACCATTTTTTTACCTCTGTGAATTTCCTTATTTTGTTTTTTAACTCCGAGATGATCCTTTCCAAATGTCATTGTGCTATGTGAAGATCTTGGATTCATTAAAAGTGTTCCATTGAGAACTGGTAGATATTTTACAAATGTTCCACTTGTTTCCAGGTGACTGAGAAATCCAGGCAGGCAGCTTATCAGGCAGCTTTTTGTAAAACAGTCAGCCAGACGGTTTGTAGTAAAACAGTGATTTAAATAGTTGAGGGCTTGTTTGATTTGTTTTCTTTTCTTAACCCTATATTGAAGTGTTTTCACTCAAATAGTAAAGCAGAGCATGGGGCAAGAGAAGGAAAATAATGATAAACAAATCTCTTGGTCTATCCAAAAATACAACTGAGTTTTTAAGATTTGCTCTTTGTGTTGGTTTATGCATATACTGAATTACTAAGATTTTATTTTCTTACAAATACCACATTTTGCAAATAGTTGTTGACCCACAAAATGCACAGCTCTGCTTGTCTTAGAAAAGATTAGAGCTGCAAAGAGGTTTCTGCCAATGCAGTTACCTCAATTCTCTGAAAGAACACAAAAAATACGGGCATGTTCAATTTAAGAAATACTTTATTTCTCCAAATCCACAAAGTGAGACTATCAGTTTGTCTTGCATTTGTACAAATGACCCTCTGGTGGCATATGGGCATCATTGTGTGGCACTGGGTCAGTGTTCCTGCCAAAGGAAAACCTTCAGCAGCTAATGCACCACCTTCCATAGCTGCAGTGCCCTCAGGGTGCTTTGGGAGATTTCACATTGAAGTATTTTCTTAGCCCCTCCCTGCTGAGCGTGTGAGAGCTGATGAGATCACAGCTTGATATCGGATAACTGCAGGCCAAATATTCTCTAAGAAGATAAATAACCCGTCTATATAGGTCTCTGGAAGAAAGCCCAGCTTCTCTAAATCCAATGAAGGCAAGGTTTCACCTTATAGGTATGTAAGTAATCAATTCACTGTCAAGATCTATTACCAAAAAAAAAAAAAAAGTTGCTTTATTTGGAAAGGTACTTAGTTTTCCCTGCTTGCTGGTGAAACTTTGCTTCAGCATTCTCAAACAAGTTTTTAATGTGTTAAAATTAGATTATAATTAAGCTCAGTAATTAGTGAAATAATAAATATTCAGAGAGCAGACCATGATGGAGGCCTGATTAGGCTGTGCATAAATATATATGCATAAACTACAGTCCTGTCCTTTTATATAGAACAGGATACTTGCATTCAAATTTACAGAATCTGAAAAATTGTTACATTTTTTTGACACATGAGAAAACAAACCAAAGCACAGAGGAAAAATGCAGTATTTTAGAGAGATGTATATGGTGCTTTTAACATATAGATTGAAAACATCTTGAGGTTGTCATTTGCGAAAAGCAAAACCTTCCACTGTGTTAATTTACAATAGAAAGGCAAGGACTTTATTTCCATTCACTGCATGTCTCGCAATATTAATTTTTTAAGACTTTTATTTGTGGTTTGGTTATAAAATCAATTACAGAAAGACCCCCTCTATGAATAGACTAAACTTTTTTTTTTGCCTTCCGCTGTTGTCTCTGATCACCAAACAAAAATGTTTTTGAAGTCTGGAAAGTCCCTCAGAGCAATTACAGCTTAAATATATTTTTAGAACCAACAAGTAAAAGCAATGGTTTGAAGCCTTTATCTCAGTATTAGCCTTCTGCAGGAGTTAAGGGGTCTGTCAAACAGCTTTTGACAAACTTCTATTACATATCCAATTTTATTTTATTTTAAAGTTCTCCAAAACCTTATCGGTCAAGTAGGCAGTTACAAATTTCTGCTCAGAGCATGAGATGACACCTCAAGTGAAATGAAGCAGTGATCTGGAATAGGCACCAGTCACCAGTGAAATTACACTGTCCTGACCTCTGTGGCAGCTCTTCATCCCTGCAGAGAAAGTGAGATCCCAGGGAAAGTTCTCAGTTCTTCAGCCACCTCCAATGAGTAGCAAGTGGTTTCTGAGCATTTTCAAGCAAGCAGTGTGCATTTCCTTGCCACCGTAAGCCTCAAATGAAGCAGCAAATAAAAAAGTGCACTAAGGAATCAGGGAAACTCTCTGGAATGTCTCTTAAGAAGCTAGAATAACCTTGGATGTTAGCTAAGGATGCGGATGTTGTAAAATGCTATGTAGAAAAATGGCCATGACAAAAGTAGTTCCACAGAAACTTGATTTTTATTTTAAATGTCCTTAAGGTTACATAAAACTCTTACATTAAAAACTTCATTTTGTAATTTTAAGTGACACTTGTCGTAGAGATAAGATCTCAGGTCTTGAACTTTAAAGATGAATTAAGGCCTCAGTGGATGCATTTGATTTAAAATTCCAGAGTTTTGACATAAATATTTCCTATTTCTTTATGCTGCACTATAATTTGTTGCCATGTTTTGTTTTGATCAGTTTATGCCTTACATTAAATCAAGGTTACCTTCCTAAGGAAACATACTCTTAATTTTTCAAAGAACTTCAGGTCAGAGGAGCTTTGAAAACTCATATTTTGTTTTGCTTTTATTTATAAAGAACAGAACAACTGAAAAGACCTATTTTAATTGGTTTCTCTGCCAGCAGATAGAGCAATAGGATATGGCAGAGAACTTTGTTCCTTGGTTTGAGTGTTAAATACTATGCAGGTCTGTAATCACTTTGTGTTTATATTTGTACAAAATCTGACTGCCTAGTAATTTTCAAGGTCTGCTAAGAGCAGATGAGAACTGATAAAAAAAAGAAAGCAGAGTCTGAGTAATGAAGAGTGAGTAGGGCAAGAGACAAGGCAGTCTTGTGATCTATTTTTAAAATAGATATTATATTCTGTCTGCTTTATTGATGCTCCCCCTGTGCTCCCAATTTGCTTGTGCTCTGAGCAGGGATGCATGTGGGAGGGGATTACCCCTCACAATGGAGGAGCACAATGATATCTCTAGAACTGAGCAAGAATCGGTTTTTAGCATTTTCCTCCCTCCATTCATGTTACCAAAGGCTGGGGCTTTTCTTCTTCTGCTTCATGATTGATGTTGTCATAACCAAAGTTAAATGTTGATGCTCTGACAAAAGCATGTGCCTCTAAAACTGCTCGGCTGCATTTGTGGAGCACACACAAAAACTATACGGTATCTAGTTAGCATTGCTAATCAATACATAATGCATATCCTTCAGCTAATCTTTTTGAGCAATTAAAGCAAATTCAAAAGAGAGATTATCATGTGTAAACAATGACGGCTTAGATATCTTGCCTACTGGCCTAAGGTCTCGCCACAGATCCTGCAGAGTTTACCTTCTGTATCAGTAGTTAATTAAGGTGAAACATGAGGTAATTAGGGCTAATCCCAGTGCTATCCTGCTGGCCTATTGCCTCTCAGGCCATGCCCTAAACCAAAGCATTTTCACAGCTTGTGAAACGTTGCCATTTTCAGAGCAGATTTTAAAAATTGATGCCCATGTTTATTGCAGACAGTGTTGCTAATCCTTTCAGGGAGCTACAGTGAATACGCTCCAAGTGGAAAAAGGGAAAGGATGGCTTCATTTATTTTTCTATGGGTTTGAAATCTGCACTGTTGATACAACTTTACTCTAGGACATTCCTTGTAATTGACAAGGGATTAGGGGGATTAAATTTGTACTCTACACTTGTTTCCAACTGCTTGTGTGAAGCTTCTTTTTTTCCTTTTAATGCATTACATTTGTCAGCACAGAAGAGGGATGCACACTCATGGAAGATGAGTTCGTGCACAGACATGCCAGTATGATATAAATTAAAAGATGTATGGTGGTACCTGGAAGAGCTGTCTCAGAATAACATGGCTTTGTTTGC
Source organism: Lonchura striata (assembly GCF_050655825.1). NCBI lineage: Eukaryota > Metazoa > Chordata > Aves > Passeriformes > Estrildidae > Lonchura > Lonchura striata. The sequence goes on from NC_140703.1 coordinate 11,047,250, forward strand.
CTCAGAAAAACCATACTTTTCCTCAGAAACAGTTTGGCCTTCATGAAGCAGTAAAAAGGCCCTGCTGAGTTATGTCTGATCTCTGCCCTTCAGGATACATTTTCTCTTTGCATAAGGAATATTTCAGATGCTCAAGACTATTTTATTATTGAAAGAATAGTTTTAACTGCTCATTAGATATATATGACTACGCAGATAGGCTCACCTTTTTAATAGAAAATACAACAGATTTTTTTTAACCAATAATAAAGTAAGTATTCATCCCAGAAGGAATTTTATTAGGCTTTTAAATTTTTAGCTTTACTGTATGATCCTGAGTCATGTATCAAATAAAATGACTTAGTTTTTCTAATTGGCTGCAAGTTAGTATGAGTCCATTGTCAACCAATTACCCTTGTTCCTTTTGTACTTCCTGAACCTGATCCAGTGCTTCTGACTGGTATCTTATGCCAGGGAGGAATTTAGACCTCTACTGGAGTCATGTTCAATTTGGAAGTTCCATGCAACTCCCAAATTAAAAACTAAATTAAAAAAGAATAGGAAGAGGTAGTCAAAATATAACATTCAGAATTTAGGGAAGGAATTTTTTTTGCTCTCAGTTGACATGTATTTTGTTAATTTTAACAAAAATTAACAAACGCTCATTAAAACACTGATGGAGCATTTAAACAAGCCAAAGAGCTGCCCCTCTTAGATCCTGTATTTACAACTTGTTTGTTTTGTTCTTAATACCGTCTGCCTCAGTTTTCAGAAGACAGGGAAACGGAGACTATCAGTGTTCAATTTGATATCACTTCCCTGCCTGCTGCGCTTTTTAAGTTGCCAGATACACTTCCTTAATTCCTCAACATCTTTTTGTTTTTGCTTGTTTTTCTCTAGTTGTAATCTTCATCTTTCTGAATGTTAGAATCTTTGTGGTTTTTAAGAAGAGACGTTAAAATCACAGGCTTAAGAATAAAGGGTTCTCCTTAGATTTACTGGTTTTTAGACATTTAATATGCTTTTTACTTGATTTCAGCTTCTAAAACTGGAGGAGGGTCTTTTCTGTCTGCATAAATGCAAAGAGGATTTGCAGCATGACATTTAGAAGTATATTATATGAGGTTTGCTATTGATCCCTCTGGTGGGGACGAGTGCTCAGAGGGAATAAATGGGCTGCTTTTATGAGGCTCTCTGTCATCATGGATTTAGCTGTTTCATTTGCAGATTCCTGTAAATGTTTGCCTGATTTATGGCCAGTAATTTTCAACGGAGGAGGAATCGACGTATCGTCAGCAAATGATTGCAAGTTGTTAATTCTTTCAAGTGGCATCTGAAAATGTTCATGCACTTGCATTGATCCAGACTGCTTCCCACTTTGCAGCTCCAAATGTTTTAGTGTTTTGTTAATATTACATATATGAGGCTTGGGATGCCTTTCATTAGTGGGGTGTGGGAAAGTGTTACAAGAATAAATCATAATTCAGATTCATTGTGTCAAGCAAAGTTTAAGCAAAAAAGGAAGAGACTTAACTTCAGCATGCAGCAGCTCCACCTGGTAGTTGAAATTATTTTTTGTGGTATTTCACTGAGAGTTGCTGGATGTACTGTCCTCTATTATCCTACTATTATCCTAGTGTGAAAATACCAGCTTTGAATCTTTACACTTACAGTGTAAAGAGATTTGTTCTTCAGGGAGTTATTGCTATAAATGTGATGACATTCATTTATTTTGTTTAGTCTACTAGTGATAGCCATTATTTTTATTTGCTGATAATGCCACAAAAGTTGTAGGGCAGATGATGTTATTGTTTATTTTTTCTGTATATGCAGTGCTAGTAAACTGGTGATTGAGCTAATGATATGGTTGCTAGCTACACAAAGAACAGTGGACAATATTTTTTTTGTACAGGCTAGGCTGTGTCTGGTTGGTGTAACTATCATTCCCAAAAAATCTGAAGTCCAAGGTAAATGTACTTTACTCTGTGTGTTTATACAAGTGCCAGCTGCTTAGATTGCTAGTACAGAGCTGTAATACTGTTTCCTATTTTGTATAATCTCTAGAGTCTTTGATACCCATGCAGAGAGGTGAGGTACTTTAATATCAAAAATTGAGATATCAAGTACAAAAAGGCTTTATGGAAGCCCGTGTAAAATTGTGAATGGCTGCTACCGTAGCAAATAACAACAAAAGGCATCTGTTTCTGTGGGAAGTCCTACACTGGCCTCATTGTGTGCATACATATTTAAATTGGAAGTTCTTGCCCTGCTTCAAGAATAAAAGACATCATCTAAATTCACATCCCTTTTTGTTGTTATCATTGAATATGCATGGGGTAATACAGGAATTGCTCTGAGAACAACTGTTAGAGATGGATACATCAAGTGAACCACAGCTCTTCCTGTAAGTAGAGTTGTTCTCAAACTTGGCTGTACTATTTGTGATAACATTTATTTTTAATATCAAAATAAGAACGAGACAGCAGATTACTCAGGTAGTCTTTCACTTCCAGGTTTTCTGCTTAAATCCAATTCAGCATCAAGGTTGTTGCAAAGTGAAGCCTTCAGCAAGCAGGATCTGTCCTCTTGCTGGAACACAAGGGTGCACAAACTTTTTCTGAACCCTGATGTAGTCACCAATTCTGTGAGAATCAGGGAGGTAGGTTTTAATTTCCTTAATTAGTTAAGGCATCCAAGTCAGACTTACTTTTGATTCTGGAAGAGTCACATTATCGGAGACTTGTAAATGTTAATATTCTTACTCTGAATGGTTTTTCATGAGCAGAAAACAGGCCTCCTTTTTGCAGCCAAACCATCTTTTCTTTCTGCTTTATGTGGCCAGTTTCAATCACACTTTATTTAGTCTCAGAAATAATAGTGTCACGTGGAACATCAGTGGGTGAAATTATGTCTGGCAACTAAGTGGTAGTAAAGAGGAATTTTTTATTGTGAATTTGAAGGAAAATGTATCTTGTTTACTCTTCTGTTCAAGTATTCCTCTTGTATAGCCAGTGCTCCTGTGGAGATATCACTTAATTAGTCAGAAATTTGCTGCGTGTTGCCTTTATTATTCCTCACCATGAGTGCTCCACCTCTTTCTCACCACCAGCCTTCAGCAAAACAAGCCCCCTAGAATGATGAGCTGCAGGAAGCAAAGGAGAAAATTATTCATTATTAGCAATTGTTATACAGAAAAAATGTGGTCTCTTTCAAGCCAGCCAGATTCCTTTTACATTAGGAGGTCTGTTTAGGAGTATTTTAACTTGTCTTAAAAAAAAAAAAAAAATTGCAAGAACTTTAAATTTTCAGAATAAAAGTACAGTTGGTTGCTACAAAGATGAAATTGTTATCAAAGTCTGTGCATTTCTTTAGCAAGGTATTTTCTTCCAGTTGTATTTTGGAAATGCTGTAGGAGAATATAAACATTCATTCCCAAACAGTGATTCTTCAAACACATTTCGAGAAGTTAGTGTCTTGTTTTTCTACTTTATTAGTAGGAATCCTGAAACACTGGTGCATAAATCTTTCCAGTGCCCAATTAGCAGGTGATCTGGTAGAAACAAGTTAGCATCCATACTTCTTCATTCCCAGTCTACCCATGTCCTGCTGTTATGAACAAAAAGATAAAATATATTAGTAATATTTTATACTTAGGTATTGGAGGGTCTCAAATTCTTTGGTATTGTTAATGAGAAATGGCTCACAGTGCTCCTGACAAAATGACCATAACAGTTTGTGAATCTGGACGGACAGTGAAATTGTTTTTCCAGATCATTGGATCATAACATCCTTTAGGTTAGAAAAGACCTTTTAGATTGAGTCCAACCATTAATGCAGCACTGCCAAGCCCACATGCTCATCTCCCTCAGCTGCTCCTCACCAGCCTTGTGCTCCAGACCTTTCCTCAGCTCCGTTGCCCTTCTCTGGACACACTCCAGCACCTCAATGTCTTTCTTGCAGTGAGGAGCCCAAAACTGAACACAGGATTGAGGTGTGACCTCAGCAGTGACAAATACAGGGAGAACAATCACTGCTGTGGTCCTGCTGCCACACCACTGCTGATCCAGGCCAGGTGCCCCTGGTTTTTTGGCCACAGCTGGCTCATGTTCAGCCACTGTTGACCAGCATCCCTATGTCCTTTCTTGGCTGGGCAGGTTTGGCACTCTGCCCCAGCCTGCAGAGCTGTGTGGGGTTGTTGTGACCCAAGGGGAGGACCCAGCACTTGACTTTGCTGAACCTCAGCCTGTTGACCTCAAGCCATGGATCCATATTCCCTCTGGAGAACCTTCCTGCTGTCACACAGTCAGATAGAGCATTTCCTTCATGTCTACTGGGAAAGTGAATGAAAGAACAGTATTTCCCAAAGCAACTTATCTTCTTGTTATTTTTTTTTTTTTCAATATTTCTTACTGTCTTGATTATCTGAAGATGCTTTACTTTTCAGAGCCATATATGTATCTATACTATGACAGGGATTTTATTAATGCCTGATGAAAATATAAAAAAGGAGTGTAATTAAGCTATGCTGAGTTATAGCTGATATGAGAATCTTATGTTCTTATGCTCTCTAATTAAGGTTCTGGCTTTGTTCTTACTCATAATTTCTGCTAATATATGAAATTTCTATTGTGCTACTTAACCTTAAAAGTGGTAGACAAAAGAAAATATAGTTTTGTTAAATTTATATATGCTTTTTAATTGTTCAGTGAGGATGGGAGTATTTACTAGGTGGACTGGATGTATCAATGATGTTTTAAAAATAATTGTCATATTAGACTTTGAATACACCAGAATCACAAATTTGAGAGGAAAGGGAATGAATGCTCAAGGGGTGAATGGTTAAGCTGTACTGCTAACATGTATGTGAAGGTAACAGAACCTGTTCACATCCTGCCTATCCTGAGCAATCACTGTCATCACAGACAGACAATACAACAGGTCAGTGTTTCAACCAGTGTTACTCGACCACAGAAACTTTCAGTTCTGCAATACCTGGAGTTATGTTCTTTATAGTAACTAGGTAGTAATGATTTGTACCAATTTGTGATGATTTATTTTTAATAATAATTTTTGAGTGTCTCTTTGGCAGTGCCTCTGGTCCTGTATAGTTTCTTCCAAGCACCATTTTAAGGGAGAAAGCATTTTTAGAAGCCTGAGTCCTGAGCAGAGTTGCTAAAAGCTTCATTTGAAGTCTAACCCTGGAAATAACACTGAGGTGTTTGAGGTTTAACTGACGCATTAAACCAGACCTACTGAGATTACTTTCTGGAGAGAAGACCTTGGGTTACTCTAAATTTTTAGTTTTCCTGCTATTCTTTTCATTTTGTGTCTGTCCATGCCTATTTCAGCACCTCCTAAAGGCTGATTAATGAACCCCCATTGCTGGCAGTCATGAAATATGTTGCATGTAGCATCCTCCCAGCAGGAGGAAATGTTGCTTGTTGACGGTTGGCTGCACGTGAGGGAAAGCAGCTACCCAAAGCTGAAACCATGGACGTTTCCTGCAGATAAAAGCTGGATGGTGAGTACTGGCAGAAAGAAGAATAGACAAAAAAGCACAGCAGGGTTTTGGATCCATAAAACATTTGCTCCCCAACTGTCACACTCGCAGTCTCTGCATCTGGTGTTGTGTTGACTCATTTCACCTGAATCAACCAGCCAGCTTATATCAGTTTAAGTTTTCAGTCTGAACAGAGAACGTGAAATCCTTTTCCCCAATACATCTGTACTGCACAAAAATAATAATTTTATTAGACAAAAATTAATTTACTTTCTCTGTTTAGAAACCTGAACTATGAATTTTGGATTTCATCCCTTTTTTTGGTGATTGGTGTTTACATTTGTGCAGACAACTTTTTAACACCCTTAACTCCATTAGATAGCTTATAGAATTATAAAACCAGTATGAGTTGCTTAAACTTTGTTGTTTATGCCTTAAATTTCTCAAGAATTATTATTTTGCAAGGTTGTGTGGACTAGTCTCATAACACTGGAAGATCTGTACAGACTAAGTAAAGGAAGATGATTTCATCTGTAAGGTTTAAGGAGAAAATATGTATTGGCTTTTTCTCTTGACTTTTTAAAATTTAATTTTGCATTTGTTTTTAATGGACAGAAGCTTGATTTATTTTTAAGTTTGATAATATTAGAGGTCACTCCAGGAAGCATAAACAGTAAAAGGAGGAGTGGTGAAGACAGTTGCATGCATACATGAGCTCTATTACTCATGTCGTTTATTATACCAAGCTCAATGGCTCTATGTTAATTCCTGCTGAGGACAGGCAAGATGCACAATCTGCCTCAAATGCTCCATAAGGCAAATTAGATGATTGTGATGTGTTATTTCATTGCCTGTGGCTGGCCAAAACCACCTTGTGGTTATTTAGGCAGCTCCGTACCTGACTATCCTGAACTTAGTGGCATTAAATGCAGGGGAAGAAATGTAGAGGAAATGGAGAGTGAGGAGGAAGAGTAGAAAGAACTCATTAATTACCTACTTGCCCATGGCATGGTCCCTCCCAAGGGAACAGGGTGACAGATAAAGGTAAAGGAGGATGCAAAAAGTATCACAGAACAGCAGGCAGTGGTGGGGCCTTGAATTTGTATTTTGCTAGAAATATATGATGCATTTGACTGGACTAGGGTTAATGCTTCACAGGAGAATTGTGATGTGTAATGCATGAAGTAGCACATGCAGTTCAGATTTTCCTTTTGTTGACAAGTGAGACTGAATATTGGTTAGACACATGGAGAGGATGAGAAAAGATGGGTTTATACAGGAAATAAACATTCTTATATTTACAGATTCATAGTTTTTGGATTTAGAATGAAATGGAAGAGTTGCTTTACTCTGCTGCCTTGCCTTTCTTTGAATCTAGGACTTCACACCCACATTGTGTGGGTGTACATTCCTTGTCATTTTCACAAGAAAGAATTAAAAATTAACAGCTTTCACAGGCATCTAGTTCAATGTCTTTCAAGTTCTCTTGCAGTGTGAAAAGTAGTTCCCGTGCAAGATTAAATGAAACCAAGAGTATTTCACATGTGGCATGTTTAAAAAGAATCTTATTGCATATCGGTTATTTCCAAATCTAAATTGAAGTAAAAGTCAAACCAATAAGTTATATTGTGCAATTTCTGACAGAAAGTAATTAGAACTTAAGGAAAATAGATCTCAGAATATTGTGCAGAGATGAGTTCTTCTGGACAGAGATACAAAATAACAAAAAAATTATTTCTTTTTTTTTTTTTTAACGCAGAGATGCGTAGGGTTGTTGTCTTATCTGTTTGGTTTTTGGGTTTTTTTCCCCTCCCACAATGACAAGATTAGAGATATAATCAGTGGTGTCATTTCCACTGATGCATGGAACTTTCAAAGCATAAGACTGAATGAAAAAAGTAGATTGTCTATATCTGATCTATTGCTGGAGTGATATACTGCCTATAACCAAAACAAAAGGAAGAGTAACTAAGAAATGTGTCATTTTTGCTAATGCTGTAATAAACAAAAAAAAAAGCAATTGAAACCTCCATATATTATAATCACACTATAGAAGAGATTTTTTAATTAGTACTTTTAGACCTAGAAGTACATTGAAACAAATAAAGGTAACTTCAAATTTATACGATTCCAGAGTGGAAGAGGCTTGGCAGGATACTCAAAATTTTCATTACTTTCTAGAACAATGTACTCAATCAAATGCACTTTCACTAGTTATGCTGACCTTTTTCTTCCTTTCCCTAAGTGACATCTTGCTTTATCCCCCCTGAAGCTTGCACAGCCAAGATCCCTTGAAATAGCAGTGAGTCTGCATGCCCTTGTGCCCTCCAAAATCACACAGACATGAACAGCCCCAAACCAGAATCCTGCAGCTCCTGTGCTCATGGAGCTTGGCCACTCTCTCACTCTCCCAATGTTCCTGAAGCTGTCACTTGGGTGAGAGCTTTGGGAGCACTGGGAGAAAGAACCTTTCTTAGTAAAGAATAGGTGGGTTTGAACAAATTGCTTTAAATCTCAAACCCAGCATAGCTGTGGGGCTAAGAGCGATGTCCTGGCTCCTTGGGCTGACACCTGCCTCCCAGGGCAGTGGCTGTTCCTGGTTATGGAGCTGATCCTGAGACTCTCCAGGTGTGGGCACAGCCCCGAGGCCCCGGGGACGGCGATTCCAAGCCCTGCTGCTGCCAGGGCTGCTGGCCCTGGCCATCTGAGGGAGAGCAGCAGATGCCATCCCGAGCAGCACGGGCACAGCGGGACCTGCGCTGCTGCCTGCCCACCTTCAGACATCTGTCACCTCCTCCCCTGGACCCAGTGTCCTCGTCCCAGCGTGGGCAGCCCAGGCACACGGCTGCTTTCCCACCAAGCCGCTAGGAATCCTCGTGAAGTCAAGTGTTGGTCACTTGGAGTTTGTGTAGTTGAACCTAAATGAAAAACTCGACTCTGGTGTATACCTATTACCTGATGGAAAGAGGCACCTTTGTACTTTTCCCTTCAATTTATATTTATTTAAAGAAAAATTTAAAAGTGGAGTCATTGCTCTGCTTATGATTTTTTTTCTTTTCTTTTTGCAGGACTTTTGTCCTCTCTATTCAGGTGACTTATGTTTTTCTTTCTTCCTCAACAATTATTGAAGAGTTATGCTTTCATTGTGAGTGGAGAGTCTCATGTAATTACAGGACTCACAGATTAGCATTTTGCTGCATTAACTGTGCCTCTTATGCAGCCTTTCCTAAAGTAAGCACTGTGGGCTTGGGACCTGAATTAATGTGATACTGAGAGATGAGTTCATAATGATGAGTGGTAGAAAAAGACAGACAACCCATTTAAGACATCTCTGGGATCAGGTGTGCACTCACACTAAACCAAAATATATGAGTTTACTTCGGAATTTCAGCAGTGAGTGGTGGGGTGGTATAATCTTCTGGGGACTGAGTATGTTGGTTTGAGTCTGTTCCTGTGGTGTTGCTGAGCCTGACCTCTTTCCATAAAGTATTTCAAGTTGAATTCCTCAAACCAATAGTTTCCAGAGAGCAATTCCATGGGCTTAATAAAGGAACCTGCAAAATAACTGGGTTTTATGTTCTGTTTTTTTTTTTTTTAATTTAAGTTAAAATAACATAGTCAGAGGTAAGGAAATGAGAGGTCCCAGGGGATGTTTAAAGGAAGTTCTCAGGTAAGCCTAGGAGCAGGACACCAGGGAAACAGGCAGCAGAATAGCTTTGACCAGATGAGAGAGGGAAATGCAAAAAAAGAGACAAGCCAGGGTGGAAGAGAAGAAAGAACAGAGAATAATACCTAACATGTCCTTCTCCTTGATATCAGGTTTTGCCTGAATAGAAGTTCAGTAACAGTGATCTCCATCAATAGGCCTAAAGGTTTTGAACACAACTCTCATAACTGAGAGCCCTTGCAAAGGGTTTGTGGTTCTGCAGAGTCTCTGCTTTTTCAATGAGGAACTTGATCTGGAAACGTGATAGTTCAGCAAGGAAACTTAAGTTTTCCTGCTTTTCTATTCTTCTTTTTCAAAACCACACAACTACTGCTCAGCATCTTCTATGTCCCTAATGAAGTGATGCTTATAGATTTTAGCAAGTCTTCTTTGCTATAAATGCACGTAGGTCATCTTCATTTTACTTTTAACAAGTCAGAATTAATGTATTGCAATTGTAATTTTGCACTGGATGGCATCAATCATATCTGATTTATACCTGAAGTGATGATGTCAGAAACTTAAGGAGTATTATATAGGATTAGCAATATAATTAAATTTTAGTATAAAATTGTTACTCAAAATTATCTTAATGGTGACATTCAGGTTTGATGATTTCATTTTATTATGTGTTTTGTTTTAATCATTGTGTCTATTCATATCAATACAGGGTGAAAACTTTCAGTGTTACCATTGAGAGCGTGGTTTTTATGGAGTCTATTGTCCTCTGCATTTCTTTAAAATAGCCACCTACTAACAGCTGAAGAGAGTTTGAACTGTTCAGTTTAACTAAAAAAGTCTGCATAATATTTTAGTAGCTTGTTAACAGGCCTGCAGACAGGTACTAATTACACCCCAATTTACAATGCATCAGTTTAGCACTATTGATCTGTTAAGAAAAAAATGAAAGTAAACTGAGCAAAAGCCAGTCTTGTTGCTGAAGGAATGATGTATTGATTCCATCTGACAGTGCTTTGTCTACAGATCAATGGAGATGTGTGGTATAGACCAGAAGAATGAGACAGGGTCATCAGAGGTCAGCGAAAAAACAGGGTGTCCCAGATTATTGGAGACAATGAAATGAACATATCATAAAGTAGACCTGATTGGCATTTGTAAAGGAATCCACCAGTAACAGGTTTTCTCATGTCAGAGAGGAAGAACATTCTCTATTTTACAATTAATTAAATCTCTAATTTCTTAAGAGATTTAAGGGGGATTCAGTATCTTTTCAGTAACATGCTAATTGCAAAAAGTCTTGCAAGCTTGAAATAATTAACTGCTTACAGCTCTTCATATTTGTAAAAAGTAGAAGCTACACTTCTGAGAGATGTTACTCTTTGTCCAACATAATATAACATTTTAAAATTCAAATATTCAGAAATTCTTAATCCCTTAAAATCTTCAGCCCCTTATTTCGATGGCTGTAATTTCTATTTTGCAGTGCACAGAGGTTCTTATTCTGTTATGTTTCAGCTTTTCACACTGAAGAAATAGGTAGGTATGTTCTGGTTTAATTTGACAACAGCCCTGAAGTGTACTTGTACCACAATGTGTTATTCATTCATGGATTTCTTGTGTCCTCGATGTCCTCTGAGATGAAGGGCTTTATATTTTAAATAAGGAGAAACACTACTATAATATGATTAATCCCTTGCAGCTTTCATGCCTTCTAAATCCTTCCTCGTTCTGCTTTAGAAATTTAACTTTTATGATGAGGGAGATGTCTGTTCCACACAAATATTTTAATTTAGGACTTAATCCCAAAAATTAATGTTTAATCTGCACTGCTGCCTTGTTTTAAGAGCTGCTGAATAGGTGTCATTCAAAAAAATTGCTTCCAGAGCTTTCTAATCCACATTTTTTTCTATGATCACTGCTATGATTTCCTTAGGTTTTACCATATTTTGTAGCTAATTGCCTAACACTGGATGATAAAAGGTTGAGGGTGTGTGTTCTTCTAACATAATCACAGAGGAACAATTCACCACAGTGCCACTTTAACCTCCCCCCTAAGGAATCAGATTTAGCACAGTTTAGAGTTATAGATGCATAGTCACTATATCTCTTCAAAGCATATCAGCTGGTTTAGTTCTGAGGGCTTTGCAGCAAGGGAAACAATATCCGCATCTTTTACCTCAATCCCTCTTGCCTGCCTTTTGGGACAAGATAGGTTTTATGGAATATGTTCTACACCAGCATTTAGTACAACTGCTTTTAAGAATAAAATTGTTCATAATGTGAATTATTCGCAGTAGAATACCCTGGGGACTTCAGGTCTTTAAGGTGGTCAGATGTGGCGTGTCAAGACAGTGTAAAGAGAATTTTAAGTTTTAATGGAAAATGCTTCTTGGGATAGGGCTAAGTAACAATAGTGACAGTCTATCTAAATTAAAAATTGCTTAATATAATGCACATATTTCTGGAAAAAAAAAAAAATCCCTGTTCCTGGAATGTGTTCTACCTTTGCCTTAAAGAAATAGATATGGAATAAATAGGCCAGTTCTTCAAACAGATATAACATTAGTTTTTTGTTGAGTTTTTCAGCCTAGTCATAATTGGAAAATTGGTTCTTACTCTTTAAAAGCCCTGCAAAGTTTTCAGGAAAGAAAACAAGGATGTTGAAATCACTGCTTTGACCATCAGTCAGTTTTGAAGTTCACTGCCTATGTGGGGTGTATCCTTTGTTTTAGTGATGTACTCTATTTGCCTTTGGAATAAAGAGAGAATTTCAATTTTTCGGTATGATTAATCCTTTGTCATTTGTATGCATGGTGTTCATCACAGTTTGCCCAAGCATATACGGTAGGATAGTAATACCATTCTTTTTTCTCTTTTATGAACATTACCTTATTAAACATGTTGGAAATATCCCAAATAATGCATTCATTAGAGGTACACACTGTCTGAAATGATCATTTCAAAATCTGTCTCCCCAAGGGTTTGGATTTATACATACTGAGTTAAATGACTAGTGAAACTGTGGCACATTAAGTGTTCAGTATTGCAAGTTACTAGGAAGTTTTCATAATAATTAAGATTTTGATTTAATACATCACAGTCAAAATTTCTGTGTTTCCATTTGTAATTTCCTCTTTAATTTTGTTCCAGTTATGAATGACATTAACTAAATTCCATTTTGCAAAGGTGCTGACCTTCCTAAAAATCTCTGCCTTAGTTCATTGTCTCACTTGATTCACAGGGAGACAAGATTACATTCAGGTTTTAATCTGCTGAGATAAAGGAAAGTTGACTAAATGGCACAAAAATGGGAATGCTGCATTTTTAATTTTTATCAAAAAATCCGATCTATGCTATCTATATAACATAACAGGCATCTATTTAAAATAATACTTTTGTCTCTTCCTGTGTGGTGAAAGCACTTCTGGAGATTTTTGCCTTTAAGATTCATAGCAATATTTCTAAGACTGCAAAAGAAAAGTAGAAGAGGGGCTTGACTTCATTGTGAATGTGCACTGGAGGTGCTAAGTGATAAATCTTGGATGAACATGACCTAGTGACACACTCACACACAGCTTTGAGCCTCATGCCACACTGATATTTCTGTAGGTCTTGAACTTCTATGCACCTGTGAAGGTTTCTGAGAGCTTTTGAGAACTCAAATTCAAAGTACCAAACTTCTCAAAGCAATTACTTTCATATGGAAAGCATGAGTGGACCAAAGCTAACTCATGCTAGCTTCAGGAAACAGAACATATTTCCAAATAATTTCACAGTCCTTACTAGAAGGGTTTCTTATTGATAAATATTAACATTACTTATATATCAGCTTGATAATTTACAGAATTACTAAACGTGTCCTCTGTATGTAAAATGAGGTAATGTTCTACTGAAGTTGATGTATTTTTTTGTATTTAATATGTTTTTATAGTTTTCAATGCATTAAAAAATACACTTATTAGGTGAGTGTTTTGATAATTTCTTATGGAAAATGAGGCTTATGTGTTTAGTGTTAATCACTGTGTTTGCTTACTGATCTTCTTGCCCTTTGAATCTCATAATTTCAGTGAAATTTGACAGAGGTAGAAAAAATTTCATAGTATTGTGTTTACATTTTGAGAATAAATGTCAGATTGAAAAGATGTATTCTATGCTAATGAGGGAGAGGAGGAGTCTAGTGTCTGCACAGAAATCTGCAGAATTAATTGTTCTTTTGAGAGGGTGGAAATTAGACACTGTGGGAACAGTTACTCCAGACAGTGTCCTGCTGAAACTGTAAGCTGATAAAACAATTCCCAAGCCCTCATATTATCCTGATGCAATTTATCAGCTTACATGATAAATGTTACAAGGAAAAAAAAAGATTCTTGTGGCTTTACTCTGGCTATTGCTGTTACTCCCTCAGGGTATATTGTCAAGTGGTTTGGGTAGAAAAAGACATTTAGGAATGGTACATCCCTTAAGTGTAAACGAAGAAGAATACCTTACACCATCTACAGCTGGCTGAGAATCATTTACTTTAATAATGACAAATTAGTCAAACCTTGTAAATCATTAACAAGCAATTAACTTTCTTTCTAGAGTTTCAGCAGAGGAGCTGTTCTTATATCACTGTAACTGCCTGGAACTTTATCTGCCTCCCAAAGCAGCTGACTCTGTTAGATGGCAGAATGTGATAAAGGACTTTGGTATGTCACAGGTGTCTTGGGAAAGGAGATTGATGCAAGAATTGGCTTTTTCACCTGCTGCTGAGTGACTCTAGAACTGTTGCTGAAGTCTCAAATGCAAGTCTGTTGGTACAAGTGAATTTGTGTAGTTTCAGTGGGAGCTGTGCAATCAATGCAGTGCATTTGGCCAGTACTGTGCATTTCCAGGCAGGGAGGACAACTACACATTTTATATCGTTTTATACCAGTCTAAAAAGCATCTGCAGCAGACAGGCTACTAATATAGTATGACATTTTTACATATAGACCTGGACTAAGGTTTATCTTGCATAAGAGAAAATAGCAGTGTTGATAAAAGGTTTTTGCAAATTTGTTTTTTTCTTACCTGAAAGTAAGCTGCTACATCTCCCTTAGTAGGGTGAGTTTAAAAGGTGCTAGTAAGCAGTGCAAAGTATTCAGACATTTATTTAGATACGTCTTGAGGATGTATTAATGAATTACATCTGGACTCCTCTAATCTCCTGGTTTATACAATCCTATGTATCAAAATGCTATACCTTATTTTGCAAAATGTTACATTTAAAAGAAGCTACTATTATAAGTTAGTTACTGACTTGTAAGTAAAATGAATGTGCGTGATGAAAAATTAGTTTGTTTAAGGAAATATATATGTCTCTTTATTTAGCTATTTAATGGAGAAAATCTTTAAAAACAGCAGTAGATGCAGGTGAATCTTTTCCAAATTAAGCTTTCCAAGATAGAGCTGAAATAGATCTCTTTAGTGGAAGCCAAGGATTAGCTAAGCTTATTCCTGCATGGAGAATTACTATATGCTGTGTCTTGTATTAAAATATTTGTTTTGTTATAACTTCTTAATTAGTTTGCCCTTCCTATGAGAGACTCTCACTGCAGTATTAAGGAAATATTACCAATCTTGGCATAATTTTTAACTTCTGCCACGGTCTTGGGATCCAAAATCCCTGCAATGCAAATTAAATTAAGTACAGCTTTCCCAGAGAACATACATAACCTTTCTGAGGTGTAAGACAAACACACATCATTGTTTCCTGTTTTATCTCATCTGGGATGTTTAATCCAGCCCAGGTCTAAGGAGTCAAGCCTCCACTGTGCCTAACAACCACCTTGGAACAATTTCTCTGGAGAAAATAAATGGGTTTCCTGTCAGGGCCATTGTAACAGAAGAGCTGGGGGCATTGATACTGAAGGGGTCATTTTTTTCCTGTTGTGCACTAATTTGAGGGTGACATGTTGTAAATGTTGCAGTTTCATAAGTTGCATGAGGCATCACTTTGTCTTTTCCTTTCCAGATATTTTCTAAATGTGTCATCATCAGTCATGTATAAAGCACATAATCTTTTATCATCACTATGCACATTCTGACACTCTGGTGATTTAGTCTTAATGCCATCCCTATTACTCTGTAAATGAAAATCCCATATTGTATTAGACATACAGTATCTTGTTTTCCTACCTCATCATTTCCACTGTTTCTCTTCATCACCCAGTGCTGCTTGTTTTTGTGTGCTGAGGCTTGTGGGTCAGCTGTTTCAAGGAGTAATTTAGGATGTTAATTTAACTGAAACAAAACATTAATGAAAGCATTTCATAGTCAAAAGTAAGAGTTAGGCCAGTGGTTTTCCCACGGAGGAGAGTTGTGAGTGGTGACTATTCTCTAGAGAAGTCATTGAGAAGGAGTTAAACAATTGGACAGCCTTTACAGAGTCAGATCCTAGGGGTATTCCTCCAGCAAAGTAACTATTGAAATACCAGCCCCTGAGGCTGAAGTCTTGCATGTGTATGTAGCTTTATGCACTGTGAGTATTCCTATTGACTTCAGTGGGATTGCTGAATATAATTAAACACGTGCATAAATCTTTGGGACATACAAGTCTGTAGAGTTTTTCTTGTTCATAGCATTTCAAAGCTTATTTTGGAGAAGCTTATTTTTATCCTTCTTGTCTGAGAGTTCAGAACAAAGCAGGTGCACAGCCATTTCTGTTTCGAATTTCAGCAATTGTTTTGTGTTGGGTTGGTTGGTTATTTTTTAAAATAGTTAAGAGAATATTTATTTTGCAGATGTAGATGTATCAATTAAAGTGTGATTTTAGCCTTCATACTAAAAAAAAGGCAGCCCCTGCTAGCTTAACTGGCATTTTGAGAGAGAAAAAAGAAATGTCATATAGTTACAGAGTTTGGATTTTAAAGTATGCAGTTACACCCAGGTATACAGTCACACACAGGCACACATGCCCATATGTACAATATTTATATAATTTCCATGGGGAATTGGGAGTGTTTTTTTAATGTATTGATTTTTACCTTTTTGCACATTTACTAAATGGTCTGAGTAAATGCAAGTAAAATGTCACTTACCAATTCTCCTGTATTCTTTTCAAACTTTGCATGGAATAAGGTCACTGTACAGCCATTTTAGGCAGAAGAGTTTTTTGAGAATGCAAGTATGAATTACCATAAAAGTGGCTTTGCCTAAATACTAAAGGTGACTTTTAACTGAAAAACTATAAAGTACTTTGCTTCAATACTAAAGATAGCTTTTAATTGAAAAGTGTAAGTGAACCTACAAAGCAAGGTTAACGCTTAGTGGTATAATTTTATACATGCACTTTGGCAGTCACAATGGCTTTGATTCAACCTTGACTTCCTACAAGATCATAAAAAGGCACAGAATAATTTGTTATAAAAGAAATGAGAAGTGGAGTACAAATATGAGTTGCATAACAAATTCTGAAGATGAAATGGTAACGTGCAAAGGAAATGTAGCATTTTATGCCAGTGCCATAATTCTCAGACAACATTACAAAGAAAGAAGTATGGCCTGCTATTTGACCTTCCTCCTCCCCACTTCAGCTTCATAATGATGTTTAGAACTTTATAGCTCATTTTAAAAAGGTTTTAAGGGAACACAGTGTCCTGTTCCCTTCTACAAGATACTGAATTCCTAATCACCTTAAATTCTGTCCATAGCTGGGCTGCTTCTTGCCAAGGACACCGCTAAGCAATTCCTATTTTCATCCTCACATTGAGAGGAGCCCCACATAATTTGATTTTTGGGTAATCTTACATCCCATGTAGCTTAAGATGACTGCTCACATCCAGTTTTGCCCCTTTTCATTTCTGCACACAGACACTGAAACACTGGAAAGATTTAGTGAGTGCAAATAAGACCTAATGGTCCAGTGAAGGCAGCAGAAGATAGTGCCCCTGTAAAAGGCTTGCTGAAGGATTTCACAGACTTTAATTCACCAGCTGAAGTTACTGCTTTATTCTTCCTTGATATTACACTGCCAGGGAACAGATAAAATCTGCAGGATCGGGACAGTTTTTAAATGACAAAAAAAGGCAGGATGCCATCTGAAGAATATAACATCCACATGGGTTCTGGAATTACTGAGTAGAACTTAGCATACTCCGGTCTGTATCTCAGTTACCCCAAGTTTTTTTTGGAGGTGTGTCTTGAATTTCTCGAGTTCTTGAGATAAGCTTTTTACTAAAGTAGGTCTAGAGGATCTTTGCCTCAGGTGAAAGATACTGTAACCTTTCTTTCTGAAGACCAGAGAGAGATCACTGAATTATTTGCTAATTGTGAGAAAAATCTGTATTGGTTTTGTGTGTGTGCCTGCGTCTGAGAATAGGCCATTAGTTATTTCTCAGCAGCATTATGTGCTGAATAATCTCTTGGGAAGACAATAACAAAAAAAAAGTGGGAGTAAAAGCCAAAAAAAGAGTACAAAAACCCCCTAACCATCCTGTGGTGACATAGAACTGGCAGACTGCATGTTTTCATGGCTTGTGCTTTCTCTTGTAAAGGACTGCAAGGAAGGATGTAATAGATTTAGGTAATAGCCTAAGCTGGAGACAAAATCATCTCTTACATGCACTCTATGTGCTATAAAATTTATTGTGATTTTTTTTGTTCTTACATCTAAGGGGAATTTTAGCTTATGGCCTAGAAGTTTAAGCTGTTTCCACGTTTCTAATAATAGAAACATGGAAAAAAAATAGAAGGTAAGAGTTTCTCAAGAATATGTAATATACACACAGTGTAGTGTGTTTCTGTAGCAGTGGGATATGTTACTTACCAATTAATTTAAGAATTTGGCCTAAAAAGCTACACAGTTCTGACTTTTTAAGAGCTTTAACTTTTTGGTTAATTATAACCATGGCTTTCATTTGTAATTGAGCTTTTTTAATGTTTGCTGTGGAAAGTCATATATGTGTATATGTGTGTGCATATGAGTTTCCCTTTTGTTTTAAGCATGTTTCAGCCCAGAAGCAGAAGTGGTTGCTCTTGACAAAGGGTTTTGTCTGTCCAGAGTTGTGGTGGTTATAAAGTTGTGATAGTTTCACTCCTGCAATCTGACTGATACTGCCACAATGAAGTGCTTTCAGAAAATAATGAGTGAGCAGCAGTGCTTTAGTAAACAGTGACTCAATAACTCTGCAAAAATTTAGGAGGATATAAACATGGGAAAGAATTGCTGCATGACTGCTGTGGACTTTTTACACAGAGAAAAACCTATTCCCATATGTTGCCAAATAGGTATTAAAACCAATGTACCTCTTCTTTGACATCTGTTAGAACAGAATGAGTCCATTTGAAATCCCCCAAACACTCGCATAGTGACAAAGTGTAGTAAATGAAGCAAAATAGTTTGGGGAAATGAGGATGTGTAAACAAGCCAGTCAGATGTCATTTACTTTCTTGGATCACACTAGCATTTTTGGCAGGTCTGGCTGTGTTAAGTCTTTGTGCACAAAGCTGTATTTACTGCACTGAATGTAGATTTTCTACCTTAAAGAACAAGGCTGTTTGAATGATGTCTGGTTTGGAGCTGGTTCTCCCAATTTTTTTTTTTTTAATAGGCAGTACAACCAGTGAGGTTCTTTACTGTTGTCACTAGTGGAGGCCTTTCATGTATGCTCTAAAAATTGTTGTTGTCCTCTGTTAGCACACACCAGCTTGCTGCATGTATGTCAGGAGCTCATCACATGCATTTTGGCTTTGATGCTTAGGAATGATGTTTTTATTGTTTTTTGTCCATACACCATTTGACTGTAGTGTAGCTGAAAGTGTCAGAAAAATTACAAATAAGAACACACAGAGCACTGTTTAGTAAACTCTAGCTGTTTGCAGTAATTGAGGACCTTTCTTTATCTTTAGAATATTGATTCCTTATTCAGTAGCACTTTGTTTTGAAGGAAACGGTTGGGAAAGAGCTTTAGTGGATGGTTTATCCATCTATTCATTATTAGATCTATTTTATCTTTTCATGGTATGTTTTTGCCCATGTTGTAGTTTATATTTTGGGGGACATTGGCCAGGAAACAAGTCAGATATCGGGGTATTTACAAGCTTGTTTGTCTTCTAAAGGAATTTAAATGTCACTCAGCAAAACCTGGGACTTCCTTGTTGTTGACTGTCTGTAACTCACAGTGGAGCTGAGAGACAATCAATATAATGTAATTTAGCTCTGACTTGAGTGCAGAAAAGAGTTTCACCAAATTTTGTGAATGTTTTTCTTCTTTAATCCCTTCCCTCTCATAGATTAACACAACATAAATTAAAGTGCATTAAGGGAGGATAGAGGACAATGTTTATATACAGAACTCTTCCCCAAAATTATATCTAATACTTTGTGGGTTTAAGGAAAGTGTCTTCATATTGGTGATTTCACATATATTTATAGTTGTTAACAATGTTGTCAGCATGCTTTGAATTTTTATGAAGGCACACCATTTTTTGAACTGATAGACACTTCTTGGTAGCTCTAAATGTGCTTTTTTAACAATGGAGGATAAAGGAAGCAGCATCCAACTCCAGCTCTGTCTGATACCATTCTGCTCTGCACTATCTTCTCCAAGGAGCTGCTAGTTTTGTTTCTTGTAGTCATTACTGATGAACTGTATGTGTGCATGCAAAGTTAAACAAAACCCCAAACACAGAAATAGTAAGTTTTATATTTAAAATTTGTGTAATAGTTCCTCTTAACTAAATTTTCTCCCCTAATTCGCATTTAAATTTTTAAAAATCTAATATGTGACCCAAATATTTTACAAGCATGGCAAAGAAGGGTATAACAGTAAAGTAAAAAATTATCTTATAGATGCCCCTATCATTCAGAATCATCCCCTATATAAGGAATTATTCAAGTATATATTTTCTTTAGTACTCTGAACTTTAATTTTAACTCAGGACTTGACAGAACTACAATGTTAAATTGCATTTTATTCAGTATTTCCACTGAAATAATAGTACTGCTTGTAAGGAAAATATTTCTGAGTATAACTAAAAGCTGAGGATTCAGACTGCATTTGAAGGATATTGGAGGTAAACAGTAGAGAAGGTAGAACAGGAGGGTGGGCTTAGGCTCTGGGGTTGGCTCTGCCACTCACATGATGTACAACCATGGATATGTGATTTAGTCTTTTACTGGGTTTAAATTTCTTATACAGAAAAGCAGTGAGAGTCAACTCAGAGATGTTAGACAGTTTGTTACCCAGGCTTTGCCGTGAAGAGGATACTAGTAATGGTACCAAGATTAATGTTAATTGCTTATCTTACTAGCTGACAGTTATAGTAATTCCTATTCAAAAATGGACTGTGTTTTGACTTAACCAGTTTATTTTGCTTAAGGATAAATCAAACAATCCAATATGAGAATTCTCATCATTTGGGTGATTTCCTTTGCACAAATCTGTGCTGATTTCCATATGAGCTGTGAGAACAGACTAGTGTTAAGATAGTCTTTTAGGGTTTCAGGATAAAATACAACTGTGGTTTTTAGAGTATTTCAAAATAGAATTATTTTTTAATGGTTCTTTAAAAGCACAATAACTTTGCCAAAAGGATGTTTGTTTCGAAGGCATGGCACAGTGGGAAGCTGGGAGATCCTTAAAAAATCCAACCCTTTGGAGTGTTGTAGTCAATGAGAATTGAGTACAGTAACAGATGATGTCTGCAGGCTCATACTGATAAGTATTTTAGACAAATTTTATACAGAATATGCATATGTTATAATTACTGAAATATATACAATAAGAAAAGTAATATACTGACTAGGAAGCTTGTCTATGTAGACTCAAGGTATGGTGTGAAAAGGGATTAAAAAGGGTATTTTTACCCTCTAGTTGGGAACTGGTTTTTCTACAGTTCAAGTTTGGAGCAGAAAATTGAGTATTTTATCCATCTGGCAAAGTTATATTGAAAATTGTAAAATATGTGTGTATTTTTTTTTTAATTCTCTTTAATGGTAGGTCTGTAACTTTTATTAAAATTGTGGTTTAATCACATGTCTATGAGAGCTCAGTGAGAAGCCTCATAAAACCACTTTGCTGGTACTTTTTAACACTAACAGCTTTGCAACTTCTTTTTTTTTGTTGTATTAAATTTCAAACGCATATACTCTGTGGTTACAAGTGTTTAGTGCAGCATCCATGCGCTTAGCTTGCAACATTTCAATTTATTTATATCAAGTCATTGCTATGAAAAAAAATGTGAGATTTTGTATTCCACTGACTAGCTAGACTCTGGGGCAAGAAAAGTAAGACTGCTGGTAATCTAGAAATAATTCCGTATTAAAAGGATGCTGTCACTTTCCTTGAAACAGTAAGTTGAATTAAAGATGGTTTATTTTGCTTTGTTTGTTGTCTTCACCCTTGTATTGAAAACGGGTTTAAGAAAATAGGATTGAGACCCCACATTCTGATCAATAAATCTATTCTCCAGCTATTCTAGACATGACATTATATCATCTCTTTCACAGAGGTGTTAAATGAGGTCCCTCTGAAAATCTGTTTTGTGCCTCCCCTATGCTTGTTATAAAGTCATTTGAAGATCTGGTAGCTGTATTGGCAAGGGGCTTTTTGTTCTCTAGCATAAAGTTATTTGTGAGCAGCCTGTGGTTTTTTTTCCCCCCTTGATATAATTCCTAGTTTAAGTTGCTTTTTTCCCCTCCCTTTTTTATTTTTACATGTCTAATTATAGATTATGTATTAGAAAAAACAGTACATTCCAGATTATGTCTTAAAGATCACCTCATATAGTAAAGCAAAAGCTATAGTTAATTTAAATGCAGGAGAAAAATGTCCACAATTTTCACATCCTTATTACATTTCTGAAGGTTTTTTTTAAAAGAGCTGTAGAATATTCCTGTTCCATTTGGCTGAAAGGAAATCCTGCTGCAGAGCACAGTGCTGCTGGAAGGGGTTGAGCTGAACTCAGCTTGAATCTGATTCTGTCTCTGGAAAACTTCCATTAGCTTCAGCGAGGCAGTATGAAAGCATCATGTTATTAGATAAGTCTATAATGATAAGAGAAGCCAATATTTTGGCTAGGTGCTGTGGCTCATGCAGTGATAGGAGCAGAGGGGGCAACAAACACTTGCCTGTGTGGTTGACCCTGCATTTAGCACAGAAGGGACAGACTCACAGGAACAGGTGGTGGTGGATATATTTCTTCTGCTTTTATAGCTGCTATGGAAGAGAAAATGGATAGAAACACCATGAGATTGAGACATACAAAAGACTTAAGTGCCACTCAATTGCCTTAAGGCATCCCCATTAAACATAATTACCCTACTTACTAAGCACCAATCGTAGCTATTAAGTATCATCGGGTTTAAATTAGTTCCCTGGGAGACATCCCGTTTAAGCAGATTTCCCAGTTAAGCACAGGAAACTTCTTTTTTAATCAGTCCTTCCTCTTCTTCTCCTCCTCTTCACCTGCTGTAGAGGTGGCTCTTGCATAGCTGCCCAAACAAAAGAGATCCCAATGTGTTTTTTAGTGGCACTAAGGAATACAGAACTTTGATGTAAATGGTGGAGGGATCAATTTCTTTTGCATTCAGAGGATGCTGCTGTGGGAATGACTGGAAGTGTTCCTCCACATCCATTTCTCCTCCATTCGTTCTCTTCTTGTCTTAAAGATTCTTTGGGATGTCAGTGTCCACACAGAATGCTCATTCCTCTGAAGTAGCCGTGGGTTATTGTGACATATATTCTCCTAGAAGTTCATCAGATGTGCTTATTCTGATTTGTCCTCATGTAAATCAGTTCTTCAACAGAGAATCACAGCATAACTGAGGCTTTAGGGACCTTCAGAGCTCTCCAGTCCAGTCTGCTGCTCAAAGCAGGACTAAATAGGTCTAGTTTCTCAGGGATATGACTAGCTGAATCTTGAAGCCCTCTAAATACTTAATAACTGCTCTAGTTTCTTGTTACTCTTCTGATCAATGTCTTTTGAAACAATTATGTTAATTTTTTTTGGTTGTTTCTACTAGTAAAGATGTGTGAGGGTTTCTGTTATTCTCTAGTTGAGGGAAATAATTTTTTAAATATTTTCAATATTTTTGTTAAGCTTTCTTACATTCTTTTCCATTTTTTCTTATTTAAGTTCGTGCTTTAAAAGTCTTTTACAGTGTCTAATAAATATGTTTGTGTCTTAGATTAACACAGAATTTGGAGGGGCTCATCTACCAAGGTGTTGTCTAAGCAGCAGTTTGCTGCAATTGTAGATTTCCCTATTCAACTCGTCTTTGTGGATGCACAACAGTTTAAACAGCAAATCTCAAAGGAGTCCTTTAATTTAAAGAACTTATTTTCAGTGGAAACTGTTTTATATGCCAGTTTCCCCACCACATGCAATGAAAACAGAAGAAAAACAGTGGCTGTTTTATGCCTGCCACATTGGATATGTTACTGATTCAAATATGGATTAAACTTTTACCTGTTCAGTATGTGTATTGCTTAAATATTACATGGAAGTTGACTAGTATGACTGTCATTAAAGTTATATGAAGATAACTGCATTCTAATTATGATGTGATTATGGTTTCTGAATGATTCACCATATATATGTGCCAGCATTTCTAGTTTACATACAGGAACAGATTTCAGGTGCAAGCTGCAAGTGAGATATTGATATGAGAGCTGAGGAAAAAAAAAAAAGAGATGAGTTTCAGAATTTGGAAAGATTTCTGAAATGCTGCCATGCCCTGGGATATCTGGGTATGTTCTGTCATGCACCTGCAGCATTTTAGGACAACTAGGGTGTTTAGAAGACAATGTGGGATCCTGTGACTGTCAGTAATATTGGTTTTGGAACAGCCTTGGGCAACAGCAGGCCTTTACTGAGTACTAACAAAGTAAATTTAATAGTGAAGAAAAGTTAACATTCAATGAAGAATCTGTAAATGGCAATATAGTCATAACTTTTCTTGAGGAGAACCCTGCCTCTCTAATTTACTGTTAAGTGGCAGGGGAAAATTTTTAATTTAAATTTTGTGTTAGGCTTTAAAAACATGCATGTAAAAGACAAAATACTATCCTGAATTACAAACTAGGAAAAATAACCAAAATAGTAGGAGATAAGAATAGAAATAAGAAATTATTTTTCACCACAATGACAAGATAAAACATAAATTGTCTTGAGTTGCATACTAGTTTCAGCAATGTTTAACATATATATTAAAGAACTGGGAAGGAGGGAGAGAAGTGGGGAAAAATAATAATCTTGCAAAAGATTTAGGTGTTTGAAAGGTGAAAACGAATTATGAACTTTAACAAAATATAACTGGATGAAAGGCATTTCTATTCTATATCTATTGAAAGGATCCTACAGTAAGTGTTTCCAAACTTTTTTTTTTTAATGGCAAGTCTTCATCAATTTTCCAGAGTAGGTAAAATATACACAGGGTAAATTTAGGTCTGCTGATATATAGTGAGTACACACAAAAAGTCCAAAGTTAAGATCCTGTAAATAAATGGATTTTCTTTGAAGCAGTTGTAGGACTTAGGGGGGGAAAAGGAAGGTTGATACAGCT
This sequence comes from Lonchura striata, assembly GCF_050655825.1. Classification (NCBI taxonomy): domain Eukaryota; kingdom Metazoa; phylum Chordata; class Aves; order Passeriformes; family Estrildidae; genus Lonchura; species Lonchura striata. The sequence continues at coordinate 11,071,925 of NC_140703.1, forward strand.
CTCTTGTTAGCAAGACAATGTCTTTAGTTACATTTAGTGGATAAGAAGGCTGGACTAGCAGCTGTGAAGCTTTTTCTGTACACCTTTTATCCCACACAAGGATCCTGCCCCTTCTCCAAACACAGCCTTGCTGTCTGAAAAGAGTCACTGGAACACACGGGACATGCACTGGCTCAGCTACTGAACCTGCCTATTCTTCTTGCAGTTCTCACCTTCCTCACTCCCATTTTTGATCATTTTCCATTCCTGCACTGTCTTGTCCTCCTGTTGTCTCAATCACAGGGATAATACAGATCAAAGTGGGGATGGGAGCACTTCCTAGCAGAGTTTTTGTGGCCCCCATTACATGTGTGCACATCCAGCCAGCTGTGTATAAGTTACAAGGTGAAAGGATGAAATGAAGGGAGCACTGTAGCAGTTTGCACAGTGCTTCCACCCTGTCTAGGATCTCTGGGGAGCACTCTGCTGAGAAGAAGGGAGAAAGAAGGGAAGAAGAAGGGAGAAAGGAAGAAAGGAATAACGAGAATCCATATTTATTTAATATGTAACTTTCCTGGGAGGCTGGCAGGTCTGATTACAAGATGTACCACGTACACCTACAGACTCAGTGTCTCAGGAGTTGTGACCTGGGTGCAGGGGAGCATCTTCTATACAGATGGAGAAAACTCAAGCATCTCAAGTCCCTTAGTGGGGTAACAGTTGGCAAAGAATAAATTTTTAATTTGTCTCTGGATATGTTTAGTCAACCATTATTTTTTTCTTCCCATTTGTTCTGTGTCTTTAATGCTCTCTTTTTATGTGCAATGATGACTAGAGAAGACAGGTTTCAAGTGGTTTTTTGCAATGGAAATTATACTTTTCCTCCATATACAGCAAAACATCAAATCACATGTGGCCTAAATATGCAGAACATCCCTGTCTGTTGCTGCAGTACCACATAACAGAACAAAGCACACAGGCAAAGCTCCTGTGCCCTTTTCTCCTTTGAACTTGTGTCCCTTTTATAACGGATTGTTCCTCTGCTTTTGGTACAACACTATTGTAATTCACCTTGGTAAGAGGAAAATTGTGTGCCTTCTCTGATAAATTAAGTGTTGTTAGTCCACTGTGCATTATTTTGCTTAGTCGGACAACACCTTGCAATGTTAACATCAACACACATCAGTGTATGTTTGATTGGTTTTAGCTCACTGCTGTTCACTGCTGCAAAATGAGCACAAAAGTGAATAAATCCAATATACTTCTGCATATCTGTACATGCTGAACAGCTTTTTATACTTACATAATCTATTCAACCATTTTATAATTATTAGGAACAAAATAGTAATTACACCACTGTTTCCTTGGCCATGGGAACACCCCCAGTTAAAAAGAGTGCTTTGGAGGATAACAGATGTTTTATCTCTTGGCCTCTGACTTCAAAGGAAAACAGTTATCTGGAAGGCACAAAAAAAAAGAGGCAGTAATCAATTGTTCTGTCATATTTTGTGAGCATGGTAATTGCTGACTCAGCTGTTTAATACAAAGGATCTCAGACTACCTACTTAGGCAGGCTTAAAATATTATAGGTAGTGGTAAGAAGATTTACATTAAATGCTAAAATTAATGTGTTGGTAACTTTTAATTATGGTGGTTTTTTTTTAAAGTCATTTTTGTTGTTTATGACTTCTCAAAAGTAGAGACAAAATGCCTCTCACATTGAATTTCACAGTACTGGCTCATCATGCAGAAAGCTATTTGTTTACAGCAAAGAGTTTAATTAAATAGGTCATTACAGGTAGATAAGAAAACTAAATGTTGATGTAAAGCAAGCCTAAGGGTTTTTTTCTCTTTATGTCAAGTTTTAGTAAGTGTTAAAACAGGTGATTCCTTACCCCAAAAATCTACAACAGCTTTCTATTTTTTCATTTGCTGTTATTTCTCTTTTTCCCTGGAGATTTCTCAAGGGCAAAGTGATATATATTATATATATATATATATATATATGTTATAGTGGTATATATTATGATATATGAATGATTATACTAAATATGGAGAAAGAATTTAATTCTCAGAAAGTTCAAGAGACAATCTGTAGTGTATGGTCAAAGGCCCTTGTGATATAAAGGTAAGATACAAAAGATTGTGTGTTTCTTTAAACTGACCAGAAATAATACACAATTAAAAAATAACATACTCAGAGCCATCCATACAAGTGAAACAGCTAAATATCAGAAAAAAAAAAATACTAATTTCAAGCTCCATTGGAAACTGCAAAAACAGTTTGCTAAACCATACAAGAAAAAAAAAAGGTATTTAAATATTTCATTTCAATAATTTGCAAAACATTAAGAAAAAAATACTAGGAAGCTGATGTGCTAAGCTAATTGGAGATACTCTGTGCAAACATACATGTTGATTCTTCATTCTTGTATAAATGGATCACTCCAGGGCAGCAGATGCTGTTCCCACTGTGTTCACATGTAAACCTAGACAAAACCAGGATTGATTTTCTCCACGTTCACATTGTCACTAGCTCATTAAATCAGCCTTTTCAAGAAAGGTTGAAGATCATACCATCTTGAAGAGGTTACCTCTGCTTCCTTTGCTTCTCTTCTCACCCAATTCTCTCTCTGTTCTCCTTCCCCATTCTTCCCGACCTCTTTGTGCCATCTGCATGAACAGCACACTGTCCACTCTGAGCCCTTGGGAGTGCAGGACAGGAATGATGGAGATCCAAACCTGTGTGGTATTTAAATGATTCCGAGATTGTAGAAAGTCTCTGTCTTTCAGCCCCCTGCCAAAGAAGAAGCCATAATTGGTCTGTGCTGGTTCCAAGGTTGTTTATTCTGTTTATCTCTCACATGTTCTGCTGCCCTGCCCAGCTCTGTCCTGCAGGGCAGCGTGTGGGGCTCTGCCCTCAGTGGGATGTTACAAACATTAAATACCAGAAACTCCCTGGGCTGGATTTACAATAACGTGCCAATATCTGTCACCTACGTTGAACAGTGTGTCCCCAGCCTGAACCAACAGAAAAATGCCAACACCACAGTGAAACATGGAGGGCATGGAGAAGGAGAAAAAGGACAAGACACACCCAATTTCCTCCATCTTGTCCCCTTTGGACCCCTAATCTAGAATCCTAAAATTTTACTTTTGCACCCGTGCCACACTTAATTATTACTTATATCAAACACACAGAGCTGGTAATTCATCCTGTAAGATTGAAAACTCTTTTCCAAGGACAGAGATCACAGACAGTGTCTCTGGGGGCTCTGTCCAGGGGGGTTCCTGACCCCTGCCAGGGTCCCAGACCTTCCAGGGCAGCCAGAGGGATGCCTTGCTGGATGAGCTTGCTACATGCAAGCAGGCTCTGGCCCAGTATCCAAGGTGATGGAGGGTCAGGCTGAGGTCCACGTCACTGGAATTTTGGGTGTAGAGATTTTAATAGAGAGCAGAAGAGCAGTAGGGTTAGCCTGCAGTGAAGGTTGGAGCATGGAGTCATGTAATCAGGCAATGAAATGGGGCAGTGAGAAGGCAAAAGTCATGAACACTGAGCTACCAGAGGCAATTAGGATAACCTAAATTGATGGAAAATTTCTGAATTTTAATTGTTATTGAAACATATATAACTGGATGTAAAATTTCTGAAGGGGGAGCTTTCTTTGGAAAAGATCAAAAGAAATAATTTTTTTATGTATGCTTTAAATCAAGTCTTACTCAGGCCTCCATATTGAGGAGACAGCTGGAGAGCATTGCCAATCTTGTTTTATGGAGAGCTCTGCTCTTTCATAGAGCTTCCTTGGGCACATAAAACAAGCAGGTTTTTTTGCATGACCACACCTGACCAATGCTGCCAATCTGAGCCTTTCCAAACTCTTATTTTGAGATTACTGAAGGGGTAGGTGTGCTGTCAGAATTACTTGTATGACTATAGAGAGGTGCAGTGGAGAAATTATGCATATATTATTGTTTAAAGAATAGTATAGAACAATTTTTTAAAATGAGTGAATATTTAGTAATGTATTTTGAGGGAAGGGTAGATGAAAATCTGCTCAGATTAAGCTTTGGTCATCACTCCAAGTAGCCATAAAATTGAAATTTTAATCAAAAAAGTTATTAGCATTGCCTGTTGGATGTTCTACACATCTAGTACTCTTAACTTCATTAACTGTCTACACTAATTTTTAAACAAGCAGCCTCAGTCCAGCTGTCCTCTTTGAGTATGTCTGCATGACAAAGGCATTAGTTGATGGTGGCAACTTGATGTAAACTCTCCCAGGATTCCTGGCAAATACTCCAGGGTTGCTACTGAGTGCTAAAATGTCATTTATCTTGACTGTAGAGTTTCCTGAGCCTGCTGGATAAGACTGATGTAAATACATGGGGTGGATCACACTCAGTTTTAATGTGTCTCTGTAGCTGTGCCCTGCAATTGCAGCTGGTATTTGACAGATTCTTTGTTTGTGCTGCTTTTTATTCTTTCTATATTTGGATTCAAGGCAGGAGACAGAAGTACATGCTTTTGGAATCAAATTTGGAAAGCACTTCTAACAGATGTTGATAATTGTATGGCACTTTTAGTAATGCTAGACATAAGGATGAACACAGCTGGTTGAACTGTATTTATTGAAAATAAAATGCTGTGAAAAGTTCTCATTTTAGTACAGTAATTAGGCTGGGAAAATGCAGAAGTATTTGAACAAAAAAAAAACCAAACAATTGAAATTTTGTGTGTCAATTGTAAAATACTATTTTGGAGCTCAGAAATAATCTAAATTGACTGCAAGTCATACTGCCACAGTTCATTGTTTTTGATCTTTCCTGATTTTTTCACCCCTTTATCTCTAGTTAGATTGTTGTTCCAAATGTATTTGGAGCACATAGGTGACCTTTAGTAACACTCCCAAATGTATATACCTTCATCTTTGTATAAAATTAAATGTCACCTGCTGTTTCAGTATTGTAGCTCAGATTTAATGGATCCTTGTATGGATCCCGAGATCCTTGGATGTCTGCAATATTTATGCTTTGGTGTACAGTTTTGAGTTGTTCACTGCTTTGCTTTTACTTTCAATGTATTTTCACTTTGAACCCATTAATTGTATGTATTGAACACCTGTCCTGTTTCAGATCCCTGCGGTACCCAGCTCTTAACTTCTCTCTACTTGGAGAAGCAGCCATTAATTACCACTCTTTGTTTCCTCTCACTTAGCTAATTTTTAATCCACAACAAGAATTTACCTCTTAGCCTGTGGTTATTTATTTTCCTTAATTGTTTCTTGTCAAGAATCTTATCAGAGGCTTTTGTCAAGCCAAGTAAGTTATAACTACCAAATCTCCACCATCCTCCCTGTTTCATTAACAATGTCCAACAATTCAAATAAAGCAGGGGCAGTGTTTTCCATCAGGGAGGTCCAACTTTATCAATGTGTCTTTCTAAGCTATCAGCTACTCTACAGTTTCTTTTACATAAAAGTCAACTTTAAGGTGCTTAACTTGGTCTCTTTTTTTTTTTTTTTGCAAATGTTTAAGTAGATATCTGTGACAGCATCTTGCCTTTTTATTTAGATCAACTCTTTAACATTCATGAACCACTACCTTTCACAGTAGGGCAATCAAGTTGAAATCACAGCTGATTTTCCATTTTTCCTAATCTTCCTTGAAAATATTTTTTAAATGTTGTTTTAAAAGTACTTTAATTATTAAGCATATTTTAGGAACACCTAGAGGATAAAAATATGCCTGTTGCATAGTGAAAATTAATGTAAAGACATTTTGTAGTTTTTTTTTTTTGCAGTGATAATCAAATTTCCCATTAGCAGCATTGCAAAGTCTGTTTTAGACCCCCAGGTAGTATTTCTGAATTCTTTAAATATGATTTTCAGAATTTTATTTTAGTGAAGTTATGTTTGAATATTTCTTCATTCCTGTTAGTCATCAGTGAGGCTAGTTCAGAGTTTATGAAGTGCTTCAGAGTCACAAGTATGAAAATATTTTAGGTTTTCAAAGGTTGCCAATGTTAGTGAAAAATATGATGTTCAGTGGTCTTACTGAAGTTATTGGAGAAATGCTGATAGGAAAAAAGAACTTAAAACTCCCCCTCTCTGTGAAGTGTTCACTCATAGGTAAAAACTAGAAGCTCCCAATTCTGTGTGAGATGGGTTTATTCCTTTCAGTATTGACTCTCACATGCTTTGAAATAATGCACTATTGTGCTTAGAAATTCCATAATAGGAGATTCCATGGTTGGGTACCAGCTTTATCTTCATTTCCCACCTCCCTTCCATCTGGGGAAGAATACTTTCTAATTACTTGTGTTTTCCAGATCACTCGTGGTCTTTGCTTCCATGCTGAGTGGAGCTTACACTCTCCTATTAGCCCTTTTAAGGGCCAAGGAATGCCAGCCATGCCATGTGTGAGCAATCTGCAGGCACCATTAGCACTGCTTCAGTGCCTCTTGATAACACTCGCTAGGAAGTCAATTAAAGACGTCAGGGGGTGGGCTGGGCTGCTTCTTGTTACTAACAACTCTCATTAGGGGGTGGAGAATGGGGAGTTGGAACAGGTGATCTTTAGTATTTTAAATAAGAAACGAAAAAATACCCACACTAGCTTTCTCCATTTCCCCCCTATTCATTCTTTTCTCTTTCCTTACCTTTCTCTATTTTTCTTCCATGTATCTAAAATGATTTCTAAAAACTCTGGCAGATATGCCATTTTACAAAGTCTGAAAGCAGCAGTAAGTACAAATCTCAACAGAAGAAATTATACAAGCGATAAAGACAACAGAAATCAAATCAGTGTTTCAAAAGTTAATCTTGGGCAGTAATTTTCAGAGCATCCTCTGATCACAGGCAGCTCCTTCAGTCATGATTTGGGTTGAATTGAGGACACAATCCCTTTCATAGAAGCATAGAAGTTTTTAGTACCGTGTAGGTCAGGAAGCTTGAGAACTTCTAAATATTTAGGAATATAAAGAACTTTAAAGAATTAAGCAGAATGGGATGTGATTGCCCCTGTGTTCATGTAAAAGTCTCTAGCAGCTGTGAAAGAATATATTGCTGGGGAGGACACCAGTGAGGCTGGTGCGTGGCCTTGAGCAGACGTGCTTTCAGTGGTGATGCTAAATACCACTGACAGTTAAGTACTGAGGTGGAAGAATTGGTATTTCATAAAAGAAATGTAAAATACAGACTAAGGTACACAGAAGCTGTGGTAATTAAAAAATTTGAAACACAGTTCATATTTCTGGATGTATTTTAGAACCTGAGGGTGATTATTGTTTCCAATGAACCTCATTTTTTGGCTATTGCAGAAAATATTAGGAAAACATAAATTTTTGATTTTCATAGAAAGAGATCCAGTTTGTTATTGTTTCTGCTGTTTGGATTTGACTTTTTTTTTTTTTTTTTTTTTTTTTTTTTTTTGGGAGGGCCTCCTCTCCTCTCCTCTCCTCTCCTCTCCTCTCCTCTCCTCTCCTCTCCTCTCCTCTCCTCTCCTCTCCTCTCCTCTCCTCTCCTCTCCTCTCCTCTCCTCTCCTCTCCTCTCCTCTCCTCTCCTCTCCTCTCCTCTCCTCTCCTCTCCATTATTACTTTATAGATTTTTTTAAACAGTATGTGGTAGTATTCAGCTCAGTTTTCCTTGTCAAAGGTTGAGTAGACAGTAAAAATCTTAGTCTTGAACTGAGTCAAAATATACAGATCCACTCTAGGAGCCATCATTATGATGGAGATTAATTCCAAGCAGGCAATGGAAGGACTTCCAATGTTTTTGAATAAATGTATTTCATCTGCATGGAGGTTGTATGACTCAAGTGTCTTTAGTCTTGATATGGAGAAAAACTGGAAATCCTCATTCAAGTCTTCCATTTTTATTATATGACCCACAAGAGGTTCACTGGTCCTTTTGAGATTACTTCATTAGATAAAAGCCATGTGTTTGCAAAGAGGAACATGCAGCACAACCCCAGCAAGGAAAAACTATAGAAAAATGCATTATACAGTGCTTTAACTAAGAGAGATTTGATGTCTTTAAATGACCACCATACCACACCACTACACTACGCTGTTTGTATCTGGCAGTTACCTTGCTGCAAGTTAAAAAATAACCTGAAATGGTTATTTGAAATTCTTCAAGCACTTGGAGCTCCCAGCAGCACACTACTTGTGTTAAAGCTCCCATCCTGTCCTGCTGCTGAGCACATCTCATCTCACCTTCCTCCAGCTTCATCCCCCAGCAGCAGAGGGATGCAGAGAACAACATGACTCAGGCAGCAAGAAAGAAGTGTTTCTCTGCTTTCCTCTTTTTAATATTATTGTTTCAGCTCTGAAACAAAATGGTTGCTTCTGTGTTCATAAAATTAATGTAAGAGTTTCTGCTTGTGAGGTTTGAATATGTGCAGCCATGCTTTCTCAAAACTTGCATTAATATCAGTTATACGTATATATTTCTTCTGTCCAGTTTCTCTCCACCTGTAGCAACTGAAAATTGAAGCTTTAGTACAAATATTAACTTTTTTTTTTTTTTAAACAACCTCTGTTGTTGATTTTTCAGTTTACACAATGCTTATGTTGAGGAAAACCAGTAAGTATAATATGTAATTTCTTCTTTTTTTTTTTTTTTCTCTTCTCAGTGTACCATCCATCTTCTGGCTTATATTTAAAATATATAATTTATTTTTTTCTTAATAGAAGAGAATGGAGAGGGCTTTCAGCATTATTTCTTATTTTGCCAGTTACTTATTTTCAGAATTATTTATTTCCATCTTGCTGAGTGTTTGGGAGAAATGACTTATCTGCTAGTGTGTGCAATAAAGATAAAATGAGAGATTGTTTACTCCTCTAAAAAGACATGTTATTTGTTTTCTTTTGAAACAAGTGACAACATGAGATGTAAATTAGTGTAGAAATAGTAATCTCCATCAGAAAAGTTAAATTTATCAAGGAGTATCAAAAGCAAAATTAAGAAATATGACCTGAATTATTGTATTAAACAACAATTTTCAGCCCATATACTGATATCTCACCGAAAAAGTGTGTTGGATTTGTTTTTATAAATTTTATTAAATTAGGCATGATAGAATAGTCATTTGGATCATTGTGTGAAGAACTATAGAAAGTACATAGAGGAGACTGTAAAGCTCAATGAGACTGATCTATTTAAATAATCAGCAAAAGGAGCCAAAGAGGTCTGATGATCCATCTGCATCTGGGATCTGAGATGAGTTAATTGTCCACACTCACCCAGGAAATCTGTGGTAAGCCAGATAACTGACTTTCATTTTGCACATTACAGCATGGTACCATGGAAATGCTGTCCTATTACCTATGATAATTTCAACTGTTGAAATTGCTAAATCTGGTTAGTACTTCACTTTTTTATTTCTTTAGATCATTTTTGTTCTAGTCTGTTATTCTCTACTAATGGTATAGAGCTTGAAAGCTCACAGACCACTTTTCTCTTTTGTTCCCCTTACACTAACATGTCTAATGTGCTGCATCTATATTTAAGTTTAATTGTGTCTTTGGCATGCTAATCAACTTTCGCAAGTCAGAAAAATCCATATTGAGTGCATTGTGATATCTGTACATTAAAGAAAGACTATCTGTTTTATAGAAGTAGAATTACTATTTGAAAGCCATAGAAAAGAACAGTGATTGACATTAAATTAGTACTTCAAGACATCTTAAATGGTGTTGCATTAGACATTTCCTTGAATGACTCAAGGCTTCCAAGTTTTGTTTTTCCCATCTAACAGTCTGGGCTATGTACCCTGGCAAGGTGTGTCAGCTTTTCTATCAGTTTCAGGAGTTAAAATGAAAGTTAGCAAAATATCTTCTACCCTAATGTCACATGGCAAATAAGGGACCCCAGACACTCATTACTGTGAATTACCACATTGATTTTTTTTTTTTCTAAACCAGCACAGGAATTTATTCCAATAGAAAGTTAAAAGAAATCTGATTGGACTTTCATGTTTAGTATAAATCTGTGAACCTCATACCTAACCATAATAATATCCACCATTACAGTACAGGAAATTCTAATCCTGAGGCACATTTTTGGCCAGAATTTTATTACAGGCCAAGTCCAGGACCCAGCTGACCTCTGCTTGGGGATTCTATCATGTGCAAACCTATGACAGCAATAAATTATGAAAATGAGAATAAGGCTGTGCAACTGAAAGGCCCCTGCATAATTCCTGGTTGTCCCTGGTGTTGAAAAAGTGATTGGAGGGATATTATATGACTTAAGAAGTCTGACTTGTAATATATATTGCTGGCAATTTTACCTTATTATTTTGAAACAAGAATTTACCAAAGGCTTTAACTGTTATCTTTTTTTTAATGTCAATTCAGGTATCACTGTTTCTCAGTTCTGTAAACTGCATCAACATGAACACTTCTCCCAGTTGCAAAAAACAACAGGGAGTAAGCAGGAACACAAAATTATTTTTAGAAAATGCATTTTTAATTACTGAGCTGCTTAATTATTGAGCACTACTGAAAATATCCTGTGAACCTCATCACTATGCAAATGTATTCAGTTTTGGAAACAATTAAATGATAATAAAGCATTCTTTTTTCTTTTACAACATATTACTGCAATGAAGCTGTTACCTCTCAGTGTGCATTTTAATGAGTTTTAAGTAACATTTTAATGAGCTCAACATTACCATAAACCCAAGGATTAGACAAAATTGAATTTACTAGGAAAGGGAAAGGGTTCATTAAGAGTTAATTATATAGTTTAAGAAGAAATATAACTCATTTTGTGATGTCACTTCAACCATGAATTCAGCAGTAGATCTATACTTATTAATAGGCGTAGAAATGCCATTATTATATTGACATAAAAACATGGGTTTGCACACTACTGCTCAGGCTTCCAATGAAAGTTTCTGTATTGAAATCCCTGGGTCAACTTTGTTCTTATCCAGTTCATTATTACATCTGAGGAGAAAAAATACCAAGCTTTGTATTGCTAGTTTGTAATTCCACCTACTATTTTTATAAACATCATGAACAGTGAAAGCAAAGTTTAATGGATTTACCATTGCCAGTAGGATCTGAAGGCAGGTTCTGAATAAATGTCTTGGATTTATTATTTTAAAAAGAACTGGTAGGGATTTGAATCCAAACTAGCAGCTCTCCTGACATGCCCACTGTTACAGTGATGAATGGCTGCAGTTCAGGCTCCTGGATGCCCAGAAATCACAGGTAAATTCCCACATAGCAGCTCTGCCTGCATTTAAATTCAAATGTATATTCAGGTGTTGCTGAGATCCTGCATGATGTGTATTTAAAGTGCTCATGTTCAGTAATTTCACCTACACATTGAATTTACTGCTTTGCCAAAGTTGGCATTTCTGTTTAGCAATTTGATAAAGGAGGGAGGGTTGTAGCTCAGTACCCCAGATGTTTGATTATAAAAGAACAACGAAAAAAATCTTAAGCAAAATATTAGTTGTGCTGATTTATTATAGTCTCTTGTTCATAGGATAGCTCTGTCATCTGCTATTTAAAGAGAAATAAATTATTTAATTGATGCCACAGCCTTTTAGTGGGGTGAGAGAAGCCCCTGCAGGTGTTGAAAGCTTTGGTGAGTTTCAGTAAAATGGAGCTGATCTCCTAAACCCTGCTCTTGATGGGGAAAGAACATTCTAGGCAGATGTCTCCTTGAAGGAGAAAAAAATTATAAACTGTGGCCAGCAATTTGACCTGCAGTTCTGTCACTCCTGCTTGAGCCAGACCCAAAAGTGTGTCCCAAGATTGGTAGTTCTGGTCTCTGAGCTTCAAAATGCTAAGGTGAACCTGCAGGCCCTCACTGGACAGATGACAGATGATTCCTTGCAACAGAAGTCAGGGTACTGCTGCCATTTGAAAAGGAAGCCTGATTAGTACCTTGCATTGAATAGGTGAAAGGAAGAGCAAAGAACTATTAAGCAAGTAATAAATTCTAGATATGAGAGAAAGAAAACCAAGTGCCGCTGAATATGTGAATATGAGCCACACAGCACAAGACTTGCATTTCTTCAGCAGAAGTGTTTCCATCTCTTCTGAGTTGTTTCCAGCAGACCTGTTCCTGAGGAAGGAAGGAAGCCCCTGTGAATAGAATTAAGTTGTAAAATCAGACATGTACCAGCTATTGACTGAGCATTGTTTAGTGTCCCATGTCTTCTCCCCCAAAAGCTCACCTCTTTGTGTGAATGCGAGCACAGCCAGGCATGTGGAATTCTTCAGAGAGAAACTGAAAATGTTCTACACCTACATCTGGAATTGTTCAGAAAAGGAGGAGCAGAGCTACAGAGGTCCTCCTCCAGGGAGAGTTTAATTCAATTTGCCTTAATTGAAGCTGCACAAGTGAACTACAGAATGTTTCCAGTTTTCCTGGTCTCAGAGAAATCCCACAGCATGCACTGGTTATATAAGCTATTGCATTTTATATATTCCTTATTCTAAATTCCTTAGTCTGAATATGAGGAAGTGTACTGCATAGTTTAACAGCACATTTTCCTTGCTGGAAAATCTGCTTTTAGTCGTACTATTCTCTCCTGGCCACTTATTTCCTCTGCTTGTAATAGCTTGTCATTCTCTCAGTTGTTTATGAATCTGGGCTGTGAACTGGGTCAGTAGAGTGATCTGGGTTAAAGATCTTCAGCAACAGGAGTTGTTGCTTTTCTTTTTTTCCTTTTCTAATTGGCATGGAAGGAAATGTTTGTAGTATTTGGCCTTAAATCTATCCCAGGTGAATACTGTGGTGGAGGCTAAAAATTCCCTCCATCCAATCCTGTCCAGTCTAATAATCTAATCTGCCTGTTTCAATATTGTGCTTTGCCTATCATATGGTGCTTGAATATTTTATCTAGTTGGTATAGCCTCTTGCTTTCCAATGCAATCAAAGTATCTGTATAAATGTGCACAGATTAACTGGTTTTCTGGAAAAAAGGTACTGTGTGTCTATTTAAAACCCGTGCTAAGGAGGGAAACTGGTGACTTAAATGAGCCGGGATGTTTCTGTTTAAACCTGTTTAACATTTAATTGTGGAATGTTGCCTGAGCTGGTGCAGAGTCTTTGTTACACTTGCAGTTAGAATGGAGGTAAAAGGAAGAGGATAGATTGTAAAATGGATTTAGTATTCTAATGTGGGATTAACAGAAGTCTTTCAGACCCTTCAGAGGAATGTGAGCCCTTCATAGGAAAGACAGTGCTTTTCCAGCTGTTGAGTAACTTAAAGGCTGTTTCACAGGCACATCTCAGGTTGCTGCTTTTCTATCATGGGGTACATAGTTGTGTTGTGCACTTTGTCAGTTTTCTCTCATTTCAAAGGAGTCAGCAGATCTGTGGTTACCCTGACTTCCTCTTGTGCTGAATTGCCAGAGGAATATTCAGCATGAAGGGTTTAGAAGGATGTGGCACATGTGAGGGCTTTATTTTATTACTCTAGTGTCTTGTACTCATCGGGGTTTTTTTATTATGTAAAATTTGTTGTACATGAAATACTACTTTGGGGCAGTGGTATTAGTTTAAAAAAAAGAAAAAAATTGTTTCACATTTACTGCAAACCCCAACATTATGCTACTGTATTTTTAGAAGTGTGTCTGAGACTAACCCCTCAGCTGAAGGTCATTTGGAGTCGGAGGTACAGCACAGTGTGGCTGGAGGCTGGAGCTGGACATTCAGGTTCTGGGCTCTCTGTGGGTGCTTAAGTTCCCCTTTTGAAATTGTTGCTTCAGGCTATTATGGTTGGTCTTTGCTCCTGCTTGTTTAATTTTCTCTTCTTTCCTCTTGCATCATGTAGTGAATAATAATGAAGGCAATGTGAACTCATGTTCTTTTTTACTTTTGAAAATAAGTGAGAGAGTTAATTTTATATTGTATAGAAGTAATTCCTTGTTCTATTTGAATAGATCAAAACTGCAAAAGGTTACTGGCAAATTACACTAGTTTTTTCTTTATTTTGCATAAAATCTCGAAACTGAGGTTTTCTTGTCATGTCTAGACCATAGAAAACTACTGTTTTATCTAGATGTTTGTGGATTATTTCCTAGTTGAGAGAACTCTTCATCCTAACTACTTCATCCTAAGAGCACTTTAATATAGATTCTACATATCATGTTGTTCCTTCTGTTTTTAGAGCTCTGGAAACTTAAATTTATTATGCAGAATGATAAAATAACAAGTGACAGCTAAATTATTTTTGCATTTGTCGAGATAATACAGAAAATATGTTCTCTAGCCTTTTTTTGTCCATTGTTAAACTGGAAATAATTTGAGATTCCTTTTTTAAAAGAAGAAGCCAATGACAAAACTTCAAAAACAACTCTAACATAGGAAGAAGAAAGTTTTTATTGTGTTAAGAGATGACAGAGTAGATGCTCTAAAGATCAGTTTCTCTAGGCCATGTATCCTTACTTCTTTAATTTATTGAATGTTATTAATATTGAATTAAAATAATATGCAAATATAAGTGATAGAGGAATTTTAGGAGGTGGGGCTTTGTTGTAAATTCTTTCAGAGGGGGTGCCTGGACATGCCTCAGTAACAACCATGTGAGCACATTTTATGCTTTTCTAGTTTCCATTCTGTATTTGCTGGGACAAATTCTATAAAAAGTGGAAACCATTGAGCCTTTCAGAAGGCTGATGACTGAAAGTCGGGTCCAGAAGGAGATGGCACTGCTGAGCCTATGGGCCATGACATGCCTGTTTGTGGGACAGAGCACATGAGGCCAGCCAGGCTTATGGAGCCTGTTGAAATGGCATCTGGCAAGCACCCCAAAATTAACATGGGGGCAGTTTGCAGGATGGGAAGGGAAGTATTGGAGAAGCAGCAGGCGGCTCCCACTGGTGTTGTGTGTCAGCTGTGGACACATCTCACACTCCATGTCTGATGAAGTGTGGCTGCACGGTCCCCTCGTGCTGGACTTACAAAAGCTTATTGAGGAATACATGCCTTGCTATGTCTGCTCAAATATCTCATTTCCAATCCTGACTTCTGAAGGGAGCAGCACAAAAAAAAAATATTCTGTTCACAAAAAACTGAATAGATGAGGTTTAGCTTATAATTAACAGATAGAGACCATGGTTGGGCATGGGGAAATGGAGGATGGATGGAAGAGGATTCCTATGTTGGGCAATGGCCTATTTTGTTTGATGCATTGCCTAATGTGTCTGAAGTATTGCAGTAATGTGGCAGTGCCCCCTGCCAAGTCAGGAAAGCATCCCAGCTGTTGTGTATGTGTTGTGCATGTGTACACAAGAAGTTTATTAGAGGCTATTCACACTTCAGTGGAGCTCTGAGATTGCAGTCTGTATTATATTGGCTAAATGAAGCATGTAACATTCTATATTTCTCATACAAGAAATATTCATTCATTTGTATTCATTTTCATGATTCTCAGCTGCTCTTACTCCTTTGTTTTACTGAGGGCACATGTACATTTTAGGTGTTTTGGCTGGACTCAAACTGGAAGCCCAGGGGACTGATGGAGTTAAAGTGGTTGTAGGAAAACGAGTTTGGAAACAGAAAAAATGCAATTGCTCTATGTTGTCTCAAACTCTAGGTAGCTTCCATTAGGTTGAGCACAGTGCTGCAGGTACCTGGCAGTGCAACTTTTGTACTCATAACAGCAAACCTGTGTGTTAATATACTGTAGTTTCTAAACCTCGCTAATTAAATCTTCACTTTCTTGTGACTCTTTCTGCTGTACACACAGACTCAAAATGTAGTGTAGTTTCTTGTGTGCTCTTCTCAACCACTCGGTGAAAAGCTTCCACCAGTTTGTATATCAGTAATGTCTGAGGTTTTTTGGATGACATTTCTTTTGAAAATTCTTATATATTTATAATTCTTTTGAGTTTCTTTTTTTGGTGGGTTGGCAACCAAAGGCAAACAGGCAAAGTCCATACTATCCTTTTATAGCAGTAGCCTAGGACATTATGGAGGACTTCCTCTTTTCCTAAATACAATCCTCCCTACTGCATTGTTGGGAGGGAAGCATTGTTGAGGATTTGAAGAGTCTCTAGTGCTTTTGGTGAAATTTGTCCCATATTCCTGCTGTAAAGAAGACATTCTGGCATAAAAGTACCAGAAAATGTGTCAGTTCAATTTTCATGTGGTGTTTCCTTAAGCTGTGTTTGCTTCCACATCTGATATTCGCATTAGTTGGTAAAAAATAAACAAATAATTTCTTTCCTTACATAATGCCCATGATTTTCTGAATATGTAGCCCATTAAAAGTGAAGATCACATAAAAGCTATCTTCAGACCTGAGTTAAATTGCTAAATGTCTGATCCTTGCTCAATTTGAAGACTTACAGCAGACCATGCACTTTTAAAAAGTTCTTTGTCTATAATTATGGTATGAGTTCTTCTAGAAAGTCTCTGAACTTTAAGCAAGTAGTTGGGCTTTCAGTTTCAGTGAAATAAAGCTCCTAGTAATGTGTCTCTTGCTCACATTAGCAATCTGTGCAGTGCATTCATCAAGACTGATTATGCTTTAAGAATAAGAAAAAAGAAATCTGTTCTGTATCCTAGGGAAAATTTTTCAACGTATTACGTTGTATAGCTTTAGATTTCTGAAATTACTTCAATGTGGTCTTCAGGATATTTGCATTCATAAAGAATACTTGGTTATGCTTATTGCTTCCCTTTGCCTTTCTTGACTGTCAAAACATAGTGATGCTTTTGAAGATTTATAGCAGATGGGTAATAAGATTGCTGACTGTTAACTGCAGCATTCAGAATTTGCTTGTGGAAGGAGGTGGGAGTTTAAAAAAGGGAGAAGGTTATTGGGGATTCATTGCAAGGAAGACAGGTGATAGAACTTTGTTTTCAATCAGGAGGCTTAAACATAAATATGTTATGTTCTAAATTAGAAAAATACTCCACTCTTCATGCTATCTAGTAGTCATATAAAATCTTTCAGAAAAAAAATTACGGAGATGTCAAATTGCATTCAGGTGATCACAGTGAATCACAACAAAGGCAAGGAGATTATACAATTTTTCAGTAAGTATATTCAGGCTGTATTGCATATGCTTAATTCAGCCCAAATAGCAGCCTTTAAAAAATCAGAAAGAAATCATAAACTAAAGTCTGCAGTAACTATCACTTGTATACCTGTGTAAATGTGCTAAAGTGAAAGTAGGTCGGCAGTGCCCTTAACTGGGCTAGAAAGATTTCTGACTCCTGGCAGTGTGTGCTGCAAATAAGAAAGGAAAAAGCCCATTTTTTTTCCTGACCTTTGTACAATCAGCTATTTGGGGTACACCTCAGACTGCAATTTAGAGGAGAGGCAAAAAGCCAGCTATCTCCCACTGACTCCATTTGGAATGTCTCCTTATTTGGAATGTCACTGTCACTTCACCCACCTCAACACTGTAATTCTTTATTCACCTGGATTATATAGTCTGTCTTTAGAAGCAACACTTTTACATTCAGACATTAATGTTCATCATAATTTTTTGTATGTCTATATCTGTGTATATGAACAATTAAAAGTTGTAGAGGATGTGTCAGGGTATTCTCCAATTTTTTGTCTTTACTGAGGCCTGTGAAGCTACCTTGAGCTGCAAGTACTGGGTAAGCACATGAAATACTGAGTGAGAAAAAGGGATGAAGCCGAAGAAAGTTGCTGAATTGGCAAAGAAGATTCTCCTTTTGTTTCTTGATGCATGTATCTCTGTACTCATGGTTACTTTGATTTCTAAGTACCTACTAATCAGACATTGTTGAAGCTGCTAGGCTCTTTGAAAATATCCTAACACCTCTGAAAATGATTCTCATGGACTTGAGGCTTCATTTTACTGAAAATATTTAAGTAATGGTATATTAATTAACATTCATGTCTGATAGGCAGTATCAGTATCAGGTGATAGATAAAAGATGGGAAAAATGGGAGGAAAAATTTATAGCTTCTTATAACATAGTTTTTTTAAAGGTAGCAAATTTTTTCCTAGCTGCAGCTTTTTTCTCTGCACATGCAGAGGGAGCTCAAGAACTCCCTGAGAGTCTTGCCTAGGACTATTGCCAAGTTTGGGTGTTTTTGTTACAATTTTCCTTACAAAATGAGACAGAGACAGTTGCTGAAACAAAGAGGTCAGGCAGCAGCTTCTTCAAACAAAGTCTATTATTATTCTTCACAAGGGAAGTTGTCTGTGACACCTTGGGGTTTTTTCTGTCACCCTGTTTCAGCAGGTAGTGCTGGCTTGCTCAGGGACCATTTCAGCAGATCATACACATTAGTCAAGATCTAAAATACCTCCCTGCACCATATGCTACCTAAAGTATAATAATCCTTTAATCTGTCCACTGCATGACATCTGGGCAGTTATTTGACTTAATAACTCATGTTGATTGTTCATATCAGTATGTATCAGAGGGGGGAAGCACCAAAGTAGTGGAAGAGAAATGAGGATTTAGAAAAATGCCTGTGGGGAAGTGCCTTGGATCAGGGGAGACCTACCTGTGGTGTGGCAGGTGACCAAACCACCTGATGTGGTTGTGTAAAATCTTTATATGAGAGTAATATTATTCTGAGATAAGCACAAAACAGGACAGGAGGGGGAAGATGAGCTACCAGGACCCAAGTTACAGAAGCGCATTAATATTTACTCGATATCTCTTTATACCCTCTAGTCAGCACAACAGATGTAGCTGTGTTTTAAGACATTAGAATTCATTGAAAAAGGCAACAAAGATACTCCTTCCCTCCCTCCTGCCCCCAGTAATTTCAGATGTTCACCATGCACACAGAGGGGGAGGAGGTAGAGAGAGAAGCGCTGGTGGGAGAAGAATGCAATTATCCCAAAGCCTCCTGACGGGCATCCACTTCTTCCTTCCAGCTTAGCTGCTCTGACCACAGGCAGGGGGCTCGTGGGACATGGACCAGATTGAAAAAGTGGAAACAGACAGATGGTTATTTGTAATCATCATGTAAATGTAAATCCTATAAAAATGTTTTCTTTCTAAGGGCCTGAAAGCTGGAAAGAAGGATTAAGGCATGGATATCTAGCCTAGAATAATTTTGACCCCGCCACCTTCCCTCCTACCCCATAAACATCGTGCCTTTATCTCCACTTCCTTTAGACAAATTGCTGGAACCCCAGCCGAGGAAATTAATTCGGTTTCTATGTAATTCCCTGAGTTTACAAGCATCGGTTTGACCAAGGCCTGGATTTGGGGCTGAGCTGGCAGGTGCAGGTTAGCAGCTGCCTTGGGAGTGGGGGCTCCTTCTTGCTTCATTCCCCTCATCCCTCGCTCTGGCAGGTGCTCCACCTGTTTATCCCATTGCTGGATGTGCTCCTTTCCCTGGCTGCACTCCTGGCTACCTGGACATGGCCGTGCAGGGCTTTGCTTGCCTCAAAGACTGCCGTGACTGCTCGCAGACATCTATCTTGTTTGAGCCACAAAGAGACCGATCAAACTTTAATTAACTTCAGTCTGCAGCGCCGTTGTAGGCTGTGTGCACGCTTTAGCTGTTCTTTGCAGCTCTCCAGTCCCCCGGTGCCTTTCCAGACAGCGGGGCTCGGCCATCTGGAAGCTTTTGCCCTTGCAAGGCTTTGCCTTTTGAAACGTGAGGGTGTTTGTGCTGCTGTCAGACTCGTGGGGGGAGCAGCCCCTGGGGTACAGCTGTGCTGCGGTCCCAGGGCTGACATGCAGTGTGGGGAGGCCATCTTCCCCTTCGGCACCCCTTGCTTAGTCCTAAAATCACAGAAAGGTTTGGCTTGGAAGGGTCTTAAAGATCACTCAGTATCCCATGGGCAGGGACACCTTTCCTAGACCAAGTCACTCAGAGCTCCACCTAGACTGGCCTTGAACATTTTCAGGGATGGGGCATCCAGGACTTCTTTGGCCTCACCACCCTCACAGTAAGGAATGTGAGGTAACATCCAAAAATGTAGGGAAACACCCATGCGAGCATGAAGGGAACTGTCTGTAAAATTGGAAAAAAGCAAAGCAAGAACATCTAAGAAAGAATGAGGAAGAGAAGGCTGGCGGCAACATAGTGATGCTTGTATTGAATTTTTAAAACACTAGATTTTGTGCCCTGCCAAAAAGGCCCTGAGGATGGCTGGCTTCTCATGTGAACAAAAGCCTTTTGCCTGTGTGTGGAGAGGGTGGTCTGCTCAGGCACACTAACAGTTATTTGGAAGTACCCAGCAATTGAGGATAATTGGCTGAGGAATATTCTGCAGCTCTCAATCATTTTTCTGTTTTCACAGATGGTTGTACCATTAGGTATGGTGAGTGCACCAAGATGTGCTGAAACTTTTCCATTTACTGTGCTAGTACGTGTGAACTCAACTTCCAGCTGATGGTTCTTCCTTCTGTGGCTTCCTGTGCCACTCCAGGAGGACAGCCAAGCTCACCAGCTCTGCCCTCCTCTTCCCTGCTCCCTCTCTCATATTTGGATGTTCTGGGGTGACTGGGCTGATCAAATTAACGTCTGTGCTTTATTTCATTGTTGTTAGATTGCATTAAAATACTGAATCACAGGAATGGCTACACAAGCTCTTTGCTCTTTACTTTGTTTTTCTCTCTGCTTTGATTCTTCTTTTTTCCCCTTCCTTTACCTGGCTTTTTCTTTTTTTTGTTTTCCTAAAGTTAGTCCTCCCTCTCTTCCTCTAAGAGTTATTTTCTCACTTTAATTTATATTTCATGCACTTTTCTCTTATCTTTGCTTTTCTGTCTCTGCTTTATTTTTTCTCTATTTCTTTTTTCTCCAACCTTTTTTTTCCCCTCCAAAACACAGAATGTTTTAGATGGAAATGGTGAGATATACTTATTCAAAATTCAGGTATGTGCTGAGGTACAGAGCAAGATTAAGCAAAGCCTGTAGCATCAATTTTGTCTTCTATTCAAGCCAGTTTTGCA
Organism: Lonchura striata; assembly: GCF_050655825.1. Classification (NCBI taxonomy): domain Eukaryota; kingdom Metazoa; phylum Chordata; class Aves; order Passeriformes; family Estrildidae; genus Lonchura; species Lonchura striata. Next base: position 11,092,787 of record NC_140703.1, read on the forward strand.
GTGTGACTTTGGGTAAAAGTACGTGATAAAATCAAATCACCTCTTAGCCTCATATTCTGAGGCTGATTGGAACCTTACACAGTTGCTGGGATGATTCAGAGGAAGTTAATGTAATTTGCTGTGTATCATTGCAAGAACCTGTGTTTGTCAGGTTCATATAGCAGTGTGAAATGTTCAAGGAAAATGCTTTCCTTAATATTGCTGCCAGGAGTTAGGAGTCAGGAATATAAAGCCATTATGTGGTGGAATCTGCTGATTTTTCTGGGGATTTTCCACTAATGGATTTGCACTGAAATTCTGTAATTACAAGTAGAACCAAGCCAATAAAAATAATATATATTTTGTGTGTAATAATATTAGCAGAAATTAATTTTTATCTATTTACCATTTATAGAAATATGGACATAGCCTTGTGTAGGAGTACTTTTTCTTCCTGTGTATCATGGGGATCACAGAGACTGAAGCTGCTTTCCTACAAACCATGTTTTTGTAAGGCTTTTTTCTGGTTCTTTCCCTGACATCCCCATGATATTGACTTTCTTGGCTTTCCAAAGTGTTGTATTGCCAATAGTCAGCAGCCCATGATCTTCATCATACTAATTCTGTGCTCTGCATTGCAAAAGTTACTTTTTCCACTTGATCTTGAAGTTGTATTAATTCCATTTATGCCAATTTGGTTATTGCTAATCAGAAGGTTTTTATTATGCAGAAATATTTGGGGATTGAGGTATTTGTTGTCTATTGGGTGTGTCACCTAAGAAGACTATGAGTTCTTGCCAGAGCTGTATTTGTTGCCAGCTGCCTCCTGTCACTTTTATTTTATGTTTCAAGAGCGAGACCTAAATAGTCACTCTTTTTGTATGTGTGTGTGTGTTAGAAAAGGAATTATCTTCCAATTAATTCTCTCCTTCCTCTGGGATCTACCTGTGTATCCCAAAATGGAGAACAATAAAAGTTACTTCCATGTCATTTCGAGTGCCAGATATATACAGTCCACTCACCTCAGACTATTCAGAGACCAATTCTTGTATGTATCAATCATATTTTTCTTCTGGCTTATTACAGAAGAGAAAAATATTCAGTTCCAAATGTTAAAATGGGGCACGTTTTATTAACTTTGAAAGCAGTAAATTATCTCTGCTTATGAAATGAGACTGAGCAATTTCTGCTGAACTCTTCCTGACTTGCCCCTGCACTAGGATACAGTGTTTTCTAATTTCTCAGAGGGCCCTGGTTCCATTAAGGGCGAGAACTGTTTTAAAACTGTAATGAAAGCCATGCGTCGCTGAAATTCAAGGAGGGGCAATGCCCTAAATTCTATTTCAGTAGCTCATCTAGAGCTATTTTCAGTTTTATGTTTATAAGAATGTCAATTAACCTAGAGACTAGGACATACATGGAAGAATAAGGATGAAGTGGATATCATTCTAACACACTGAAGCCAGCTAGTTGGACCTAATCCTTTACAAAGCTTGATTTACATAAGAAGTTGGCCTGTGTTGCCTAATTTAGATCTCAAACAGCTTGGTGATTTAAATGCTTTTTCTTTTCAATGTAGTGGGATAGGGCTGGTCAAGGTGGCAAAAGTATTAGAACTAAAAATATAGAAGGAAGAAATAAATATGCTGGAAATACATTACTATCAGTTTTATTTCTCTGACAGCTTTCAGAATTGGTGACCATTTTAGCATGTATGTGCCAGAAATACAATAATAACAGTAATAATGGCAATGCCCTTAGCCAAGGTGTAACTGCAGTTCAGTATTAGTTCTGCCCCTTTTTTACCTTGTGCTGGAATGGGAGACCCAGACAAGGCAGATACTCAGCAGGTTGTTTCCTGTCATGAAAAGAATTCAACATCCAACCTGCAGAGCTGCTTTTGTCATGATGGAAAGTGATGCTGTCAAGGTTAAGAGGAGTAATGGGTGCTACACATCTCTGTAACTTAAATACAGAGCAGTGTTCTTATCTGGAAAGAAAAAAAGAAGGGAGAACAAAAGCCCTGTATGTGAAGTCTGCCTCCACTGGATGAAAGGGCACATCTGCCCAGTTTCATTTTTGAGATTTTTACAGTCAATATAAGCAAAGTCATCAACTAATAATGGTTGAGACTTGTTTATTTAATAGTATTTCTACATTTTTTTTTCCTCCACTTACAATGTCATCACTTCTGTTATTTTTTTTTTTGTCCTCTTCCCTTCATTTATTTCTCTAGTGCTACGGGATGACTTCCGCCAAAACCCCACGGATGTGGTGGTGGCAGCTGGAGAGCCTGCAATACTGGAGTGCCAGCCACCTCGAGGGCACCCCGAGCCCACCATCTACTGGAAGAAAGACAAAGTCCGCATTGACGACAGAGAGGAGCGGATCAGTGTGAGTACAGCTCAGTCAGGTGGATTTTTATCTCTGGACACGGGGCCCACAGCTGGGTGCAGCAGAATTTACACAGCTTTATAGCCTTGCACATAGAAATTTGTTGTTATTCTTGGCAGTTTGCCTCTCTGAGCTTTCCCAAATGAGGGGGTCAGGCTGTTTATTGTTCCTAGTCTGGATCTCCAGCTTGAGCTTCTTTGAGAGTTGGTTTGTAAATCTAGTGTTATGGAGGTCCATTAGAGCTGGAGATTCAGTCATGGAAGGTGCTCAGAAGGACTTAGTGGATGTCTTTGACCAGTTTGGTTTTACCTTTTCTACATCTCAGTTTTCCAAACAGAGAATATCAGAGGTGTTTATAAGTAAATTCAGTCAAATCTATGAGGTGCACAAATAATACCTGGGAAAAAACCCAACATCTTAGAATGATATCAATAAAGTTATAGTTATTGTGGTAATCTGGATGTGTTTAAATGTAGGCTGAAGTCATACTCTAAAGAATTATGGTTCCTGAAAAGGAATAAATGTTGAGCAAATGAGTAACACTGGTTGAGTTCTGTGGCCGTTCATTTCTTGCACTGAATGAAAAAGGATCCAGCAGAAATATTGAACTTAGCAAGTGATTAGAGATAAATCATAGTCCATACAAGCAAATGGGATAAATTAAGGGGTTGAGAACATGTTTCATTCCTAATTTTTAAATGCTTAGCTTTTCACCATTAATATTTCTTCAATAAAGTTTTATGTTGTATGGAATGATTCAGTGCTGACCTTATTCAACATGGAAGTACTATCAGGAAGCTTGTTAGTGGTTCTGGATCCCTAAGGAATTATTACAAGCCAAAGAATCTGCTAGGGTCTACTCAAGAGTAGAAGAGCAAGGAGTGGCAGAGAACTGGCTGTCATTCCCTGACTCTCAAATTTCTTTTGTTAAATTCTCTGCTTATTTTGAAGGACCCCATTGTCTAACCTCTGACGCTGTGACTTCACAAGCCACAAATTTTTACTTTATTTCTTTCATCTATCCTGCTCTTCCTCTCTGTAAGCACCCTTTATAGCCATGAAAATATTGACTGTCAGGTGAATTCCCGGTTTGGGGCACATTCAGTCTGTTTGCCCCAACAAAAAGAGAAAATATGTCTTTAATCGAGGAAACTGTTCAGACACCAGTAAAATAAAATTATCTAAGTAAAACTAAGTCAAATTGTCTTGTTTTTTTCAGAGAGATGTCAAGAGTACTTTACATATTACCATGCAGGAAGTAAAAGTACCCTGTGCTGCCAAGAGACAGCAAGAAATGTAATCTTTGAAATGTAAAGAATTTAATGAAAGCCAAAGGAACAAGATCAAATGCAGTTGAAATCAGCTGCAAATTGAAATTAGTCAGTGGGATAAAAATGTGTTCTAGAACAGCTTAAAGGTATTTAAATATATAAGTATATAATTTAAAAACTATGCAAACAAAAGTTGAGAATGTCTTGGTTGTGGAACTTGTCGCCTGAGAAGGTTGCACTTTTTCTGATGTATTTTGTTTTACTGAAGTTAAAAATGTGTTCCTTGTTTTGAAACAGATCCGTGGTGGGAAGCTGATGATCTCCAACACCAGAAAAAGTGATGCAGGAATGTACACATGTGTGGGGACCAACATGGTGGGGGAACGTGACAGTGACCCTGCAGAGCTGACTGTCTTTGGTAAGACCCCTGCTTTTATTGCTTTTTCCCTACAAATGTCATAGGCTGAATTACCCTGGGCAGCTCCTCAAAACATGAGACAAAGCAAGGGAAACAAAACACAGCAGGACTGCTCAAGATGCATTTTAGAGCTTCAGAGGGAGACCAGGTTTTAAAGGCTGCAGTTTATAATGATGGATCTGTGATGGCTCAACATCTTCCTTCTAAGCACATAGTTTCAGTCTGATTGGAGATCCACAGTGATGTGCATAACCAGAGATGTTATTGCATGACAATGCTCTCCCTCACAGAATGGCCAAATGGAATTAACTACTTCTTATACAGTTGACAATGCCTGCTTACCACATATTTAGACCAAGATTGCCTATTTAAATAATGCCATATTCCTGAGGAGTTGTGAAATCAAACCTTTGTAGGAAAGCACAAAAAACTCAGCTGATCAGTAAAACATCATTAGCGACCATTCCAAAATCAAATTTTTAAATATATAAATGTAACTTTTATAATTTGTTTTTAAGAGGGCCTGAAACAGCTTTTTCTCCTGTAATCCAGGACAGCATTTAGATTTTTGGTGCTGCTGAATTAAAAATGAATAAGCTTCCTGTGTGAAAGGGCTTCTAGACCTGATGGGTGAGGCAAGAAGTTGGTTGTTAGGAGCACTTGCCCCATGGTTAGGGCCCAGAGCAAGAACAGAGTAATAACCCAACCTAGAGCTGGATCCATCCTGCTAACAACTGGATAAGAAGCAAAGCCACAGAATCATGCTGTGGTGCATCCTACGGTCATAGGAATTAGTCAAGAGGTTCTGAGCAAACAAAGGGAAGATCAATAAGGAAGAAACCCTTGTTGATAAGGAAAATATGTCATGCTGACAAAAGAGACAGCAATAGTGTTAATGTTCCGTCCTACTACACCTCTTTGATACGGTACTGAAATTCCAAACAAGACCCTTTGAAACCCCAGAGAGATGTTTAATAGAAATCCTAAGGTCCTTTGGGAAGCAGATACTCCAGAGTTTTTCACCTTCTCCCTGATATGGTGCACTGGAAAACCCAGTCACACATCCCAGTTTTTGCATGTATGTGCAATTCAGCATTTGTTTATTCACTTAAAAAATATATATATATTATATGAATCACAAAAGTCAGAGAAAGATTTTTGCTAGACAAGATCCATGAATTTCTGAGGATATGCTGCTTTTCAGCATTTCAAGACTAAAAAGGTTTCCACTCCAACTGGTTTGTTGTGGATTCATGGAAACACGTGGCTTTTAAAGGCAGAACTATTATACCTCGCAAAAAAAAATCAGAAAAAAAAAAAACAAAACCAAAAAACAGAGAATGGATCTCTGTAAAATTAAATGCCTTTTGCAGCCAGTCTGTTGTAGTTGTAGCTTAATACAGATGCAAAAGAGACATGACATATCTCCTTCATCAGTTTAAGTACTGCTAATCTCTGGTAATACTCCCTGTGGATAGCAAGCAGATTGCAGTCCTAAACTACAAAGCCTTAAGAAATCCTTAAGAAAATAGTTTGTTAAAAAGCATTGAACTGTAGGAATGAAAACTGAAATGTGCCTGTAATTTCATATCCTGCTATGAAACTTATTAGGTTCATCTTGATATGTAAAGTAATACATAACCAATTACAATATTCTAATTTTTTTTACAGAGCATAATCATAGCAATCAACTTGCAAAAATACAATCTAAAACTATTTGGTGAATACCAAACAAAATCAGCAATAAATGAAATTAGATATTTTAATCTTTCTTAATTGTGTTAGACTACCTGAAGAAAATTGTATTTAAAATTCCCTACGGTGGTATATTCCTTCTGTCTGAGTATCCCAAGATACCTCCCCACCTTCCTTTTTGCAGTGCAAGAATGGCATGCAGGAAGCAGGTGCTTAGGTTGTGACCTGCTGTCTCACAAGGTGGTTTGGCTGCCCTGTGCCCATTTCCTGGCCCTGAAGCTCTGTGCTGCTGCACTGGGCTCACTGTAACATCGTGTCCAGGGTAGTCCTGGTCCTCTCCATACAAAAGGAGGGGATTTGCCCATGCTTTCCAGCAGTTATATTCCATTTTTGGACTCTAGGCAGCAGCCTATGTGTGAGCAGGGATGTACACAGTGACTGGAGAGCATTATCCATGGTGTTTCCAGGAAGCAATGTATCTACTGGACAGTCCAATCACTCTAAACACTCACAATAAATCAAATAAATCCAATGACTCTGGGAAACATCAGATTGGCTCTGTGTGTTCAAATTGGCTTCACTGAGTGCAGGAAAAACCACCAGGATCGTATGTTAGGTCCATAGCCTACCTCTAATATGAGTCATGGGTCTGAGGAACATGGGAATACTGCAAATGTTGATGAAAAATATGCTAGAAATACTTATATGCAATTCATGTGCCAAACTGTAACTGCTTTGAACATATTTGAAAATGGACTTCACAATAAAAATAAGGAGATCTTGACTGAGTGACTTGGAAAAAAATTTAATAAGGGACTGGAAAACTTATAGCTGGTGCTGATTTCAGAATGGAATGTATATTAATTAGCTGATAAGTTATGTCTTCATTCCTTTCCCAAATAACAACCTTCCAAACCCTTTCCACAGTGTGAAGGGAGCCTTAGTAAACATATTATGTAGGAAAAGGAACTGGTTCATACTAGCTCTCAAACCTTTCCAGAAACCATCTACTTGTTACTTTTGGCATTGCAAGTTTTTCTGTAATACCTGAAGTTAACTTCTGCATGTGACTTGTGACAGATCTCTGGCTTCCTGCACAGTAAATTTAGCTTGAGGCATTGCCTCTGGAAAAACTGAGTCAGTGTAGTGGGAACTGGTGGCCCAAGGGGAACAGCATGGAAGCCTACTCTGAAAGATTACACTTTTCCTGAATTTAAAAACAATAAAATAAAACTGGTCATAAGAACCTTGAGAAGCAGTAGGGGGAGAAAATAAAATTTTCCCATGTGCAGAATATGTCCACTTGGCTAGGTACCCATTTAATAACCTTTACTGACAGATAGTTATGAATAATACATGTAGAACTTCCACTTTTTTCCCAATTTTACCTGCATAGGAAGCATTGTTTTCAACATTTAGGCACTCTTAACAGTAAACTGGTTGTGTCAATGTAGATTGCATTAGTTTTGTTCCCAAGTCATGATTCCTCTATTAGCAGAAAATTGGCAAACTTTCATAGTAAAATACCATAAAGATCATATAAGCAGAGCTATCCAAAACTGTGTTTTGAATAGTGACAAAGATGCACTACGTTTTGTTAGTCTTCTTTTTTCAAGCATTACTGCTAGTTTTTTGCCTTTATGAGGCTCCAAGGGGTAATCTTGGAGTAAAGCACAAAGACAGGGTCTGTCACAGTCTTAAGTTGCATTTTAATGGAAGTTAATAACCTCAGTCCTAATGTTCACAAAAAGAGGCAGCATGGGACTTGATTATTGTGTGCACACTATTCTAAAGGCCAATTTCCAAAGTGTAAGTGATACAAATTAGGTTGCATTGCTTGTGTTTGGGCTCATAGCCCTTGGCTGAACAGAATTAAAGCAAGATGCAAAACAGAAACAGTTTAATTCCAATTTGTAAGAAAGCTTTGTTTGTAAATACATAATATGGAGCCAGAAATTAAATAAAGTAGGAATTACTCTTTATGATAACCTTTATCATTTTGTCATGCTACTTCACCATTCTGAGATAAGTTTTCAAGTTAACTGTTTCATGTTCTTCTATTTCCCTTTGCACTTAAAATGGCATGTTTGAAGAGGATGCACAAAGGTATATCTTGTATATTGATTCTCAAGCTCAGTGAAATCAATGAAAGCCATAGTATATCAGTTTCAAGAGGCTGGCATTGAGCAATGGAAAAAGATATATTTAGAAGAGCCTCAAAAGAATATAAAGCATAAGTAAGAGTAAAAAATATCTTTAAAAGATATCTCAATTTGGACATATTAAAGATTGTTTTGTATTAATCTTTGATTTTATCTTTGGTATCTGAAGCTTTTTTCAGCTAATAAGGTCCTGTGGGATGAAGAGGTATTCTTGTCTGATGCTTGAGGAAGTATTTGTGTTTGATGTTTTGTAGATATTGTCAGACTGAAAGAGAAACCCTAGTTTCAGAAAAAGAATGACTATGATGACATGGTGTTACAAGAAAAAAAATCCCCTAAATCCCTTTAATGAAGACACTGTGCCCTATTTTGCTTTTTTGAGCTTTGCCTATGTGGAAGGCCTAAGCTGAGTCTTGACCCATTCTATCCTGGAAAGCTTTATCAGTCACGTGGAAAAATCTACCAAAACCAGGTATACATTCATAGGTCAAGACAGAGAAATTAGCAGGGTATATTTTGTCCTTCAGATCAAATCTCCTCCTGGTTTTCTTCAAATCCCTGTATTTTCCACTTGCATTCTACTTATGGCAGTTAGCAAAAAGCCAGTTTAGCTTTAGATTATTTGTTATCCGCAGATACCAAGAAGTTGTTATAGAATAACAATACAGCTCTGAAAAAAGTGTCTGATTTGGTCCCCAAAGTCTGTATGTAACAGTCAGTAAAAACTGTAAATAACATGATTGTAGACTTATATAAAAGGAGAAAACCACTAGCAACTGATAACATTCATTTTGCTGCATTTGGCTCTTACTGGTGTTCCATGCCTTTACTGTGCAAGCTCATCACACCTTGGGTGCTGTTTAGAGTGTAGGAGTTTGAGATGTCTACATGAGTGCTTATTTCTCAAATGAAAAAGGGGAAAGTGCCTGAAAAGATACAGTAGAAGAATGTCTATAAATATAAAACCACATTCTTTTGCAATTCTATTTTCATTTATTTGGCCAACATAGGTAAATTTAGTGAGGTTGTAATATCCTGTCTTCTTCCACATGTTCTCTTTTTGTCAGAGAGCTTTGCTTCATCCAGATCACATTGCATTTAATAAAATATATATGCCATTGACAGCATTCTGAAGTGAAACATACTTCCAACCATCTAATGTTTCCTTTTTTTCCCTTTTGAATCAGAATGCTAAAGTGCAAAAAGCTTTTAAATGTAACTACTTCCTACTAAATCCCTCCCCAAAATCTTTTCATTTGTGTTTTAATGTTCTTTTTAGAACACAAAAACATTTTTAAAAAATGATGCCTTCTATCCAGCAAAGACAGGGAAAACAAGAACAATTCTAAATCAGATTGAGGCTCTACATTATGAAGACTATCAAATCCTTCATTCAAGCAGTTGCCTCAGCAGAGAAAATATATTAAGGTAGTTAGGATCATTTTAATTAGATTGAGACCCCATATATGGTTGTCTAACTTTTTGAGGAACACGAAAAGGGCAATAATACATCTGAAGGTCATCTGAGTCTCTCTAATAGACTGTGAAACTCAGACCAATTGTTAAATATGGGGAAAATTGAGTTCTGAGGTTAACTTGTGTCAGCACCCAGAGCAAGAAAAGCATTTTGCTGTTTCTGGCTCAGATCTGTAGGTATCCTTGCAGCACATACTTCGAGCTCTGCAACAGATTGTAGGTGTGTGTCCAGATTGCATTAACAATCCCCTTTTATAACTGCAAGCAAAGTTTATTCTGAAGTAATAAAGGTCACCCTAGTAATAGCATGACTGGTTGACATGACATATAACCATGACCTATTTTATAGTTCTCTTCAAAGATTTTTAATATTCATCAGAGAAAGTCTGGGAAGTGGGTACTTTATTTACTCAGTGAAAGCTTATAAAATAGCTATATTAAAATTTTTATATATGCCTATGATTTTAATTTATCACCCTTTCTTGTTGTTTCTCAAATATATTGTGCTCTGTATGCTGTTGACAGAGTAACAATATTTAATTATACCACAAAGCTTTATTTATGGTCAAACCATTTCAGAAGAAAAAATATTATTTTTTTTTCCCCAAGACTAGCTCTGAAACTAAGTTTGACCTGGCTGTGCACAGAAACCTTCTTTATTTAGCATGCTTGGGCAAGCAGTGCTCTGTCTCCTGAGAGATTAACATTGTAAGCAAGTTCTGCAGGTGACTCAAATCCAGTTAATCTCACATAAAGAATGTTAATTGCATTGGCAATGGCATTCACTCTGATCACTTTATAGCTGTATAATTAGCTATTGGACATATTCAAGGGGCTTTCTGAGTGATACAAATACAGGAAGCACCATAAGAGATAACTTGTTCTTTCCTGATTCACGCTGTGCAAAATGCAGAGATGATGCAAAAATGGAAACAGCAGTTGTTGGTATTTGCGTGTCCTTGCTAACTGGGCTCTGTGCTTACACAGCTATTAATTTTCCAGCAAATTCTTAAATGTTTTTGAAAATATACAGTTTTAGAAGCTGATATGAAACAAACATGTGTGTATTCTCCTAAATTGCCTTGATATGGAATCCAATGATTTATCTAATGACCTCAGGGCCATTTACTTTTTCCTCAGCTGGGTTCTCCTTAAAATGAGACAAGAATTTATTTTCTCATCTCCTGTACAGGAGAATTTACAGCTGCAAGTAGCTGTATGCACATTCTCATTTCTATGCTGTTTACACGCAGCTTTTGTAAACCTGGTCTAAAATGATTTTTGTATGCAGATCAAGCACAGACAAACACAGAGTTGTTTAAATTCAGTGAGGATGAACTAGGGTCTCTAAAGCACCAATTAGAATGCTGATATGGATTTAAATTTCTTCATTTAAGATCATGTCTTGAAAACCAAATGCCAGAATGAAGATTATTCTGTATGAGCTGAGAATAGGAGTTGGCCTAAGCTCTTCTTAGGAGAGAAGTTGTGAAAAAGATGCTGTTGCAAATTTGCAGAAAGTGTCATTAAAATATTCCCATCCAGATTCACATGGTTACAGATGGGCCAAGTATGTTGCTTAGCATTAGGATTAAAAATGGGGTTTTTTTGCTTTGTCCAGTTGTAATAAGTTTATCAAATTAAAATGGCTTTATTCAAAATTTTCCATGCCTAACTGGAAAACTGATTTTAGTTGACAAAATGCAATTGACAAAATAATTCGCTCTTCTGTAAGAATGTTGAAGTTCTTGCAGTTTGGAGGCCAAGGGGATACTTAGAGTGAAATGGGCAGGAATGAGAGGAATGGAGGAAGCTTTTTGTCCTGAAGTGCAGGTGCCTCATACTGGATATCACGTACCTAAAATATGTTGGGAAATAGCTACACTATTTTTTTGGCTTGTCCAGACAATTTTCACTAAACTTAAACAAATATGGATCTGCCTAAAAAAAAAAAAAAGTAATAATCATCAATTCATACATCAGAGAACCCATAAATGAAGATCTGGGCAGCATTTTCCTGTATCTACACTGTGTTCCTGCTGCTGTCACTGTCCTGGGAGGATCCTTGGGTACTTCAGCTGATTTTTCTTGTGTTAATTTTGTGGATGGGCTGTATTTGGGTGACCTGGGGAAAAGGAGCTCCAGTTTAAGTGCAGATCAAACACTCAGTGGAGAAGAGTCCATTTCCTGTGAGGTATGAAAAAGGAGAGGCATGGTAGTTGGAAGGGGATCTGGACTTGAGAACTTGCTGGGTTCCAGGTGTGAAAAGTGATCTTTCTGGGCTAAAAGAAAAAGATAAAATGACTAAAGAAACAGCAGCTGAATAGGTCTTGTACGCAGACTTGAAAAATTACAAAGAGCTGGATATGGCTTGTACACTGACTTAAAATGGGAAATTATAAAGATTTCAATATAAGCAGAGAGGCTAGAAGTGAATTTACTTGCCCAAACATTGCTGGAATCTGAAGATCCTGGGCAGGAATAGGAATAGGACAAAAGCAATGGCTTGGGGAGAAGAATCTTTGCCCGTTAGCCATGCTTTTATCTCTATCATCTGGAAAGGTGCTATAGATTCTTGAGCATGTCTATTCTTCTGCTGACAAAATATGATTTCCCCTGCCAATAGGTTTCCCTGCTAATAAGGAATTCCTGTGTGATGCTGTCACTCATTTACATAATTACTAACAGGTGGTTTTGTGTTCCTCATTTTCTGATTGATACTCCGATTTGTAAAAATGATGAACACTTTTTTGTCTGCAGTTGAATTAATGGAAGCTGAGCTTTGAACACACAAAATTAAAACTTCATTTCCATCCAACACCTCCTCATCCTCTCAAAAAAAAAAAAAAATTGTCAGTTTTGTGGCTCATCAAAATTGTCAGTTTTGTGGCTAATCAAAATTTAGCAGATACTTTTTATCTTGCATTCTAAGATCTCTATCGTACCTCAGAGAGGAGCTATGAAAATAAGTGAGGTGATTATAAAGCATTAAGATAGGTGTAATAGAGGTCATGAGGAAATTAATAATTCTGTCTTTGAAATACATTTTGAGTAGTAAGGTAGCAGGCCACCCTCTAAACAGTACAACTAAAGCAAAATATTAAACACCTAATTATATATTATTATAAATATTAAACACCTAATTATTATATTAAATGAATACCAACAATCTGGAGATGTTTGGGGGAAAAATAGTGTGTGAACATAAAATTGCAACCAGTCTCATAAGGCATCATAAACAGAAGGGAAGTGATTAAAAGACATGCAGACAGCCTTAATTCTGCCAGTAAGTGTGGCCTGCTTTATATTGCAACCTTTATAATGTTCTTTTCACTTTTTAAATAAATTATTTGCATATAATAATCGTGCATAACAAACCTGTAAAATTAACTCTGTAGTTATCAAGATAAATTTCCTGAGTCAGAATCTGGTCTTGCTTGTATTTGTGTGAATTCTGAGTAATTTTTTTAAGTGACATCATATCCCTTAACTTGCTGAGAGTGAAATATGAAACATAGTGTGTAACCAGTTTTATATGTCCTTATGATAAATCCCTGTCTTGAGTGGAAATACTGTTTCACATAAACCCAGCCTTATAATGGTTTGACTAGCATAAATAATTTCTGACAATAAAAGTGTGGTATGGCTGAGAGGACAGAACAAAATTTGTTCCTTCCAAAGACAACTTGGAAACTAACCCCAGTGACATCCTTTCAAATTAAATTACCGGTACTTGGATTTTGTAGCAGTACAACTGAGATCAGATTGTGGCTCTGCATCTGGATTTTAAGCAGGCCTGTACAGCATTATGGTGATTAATACTATTTGTCGCTGTGCAGCCTAACATAACAAGGGTAAACACAAGTTATTATTCAGACCTTAATTTGGTTTTCCATGGTGAAGTTGGCGATGGGGATCGGGGAATCTCTGTCCTGCGCACAACAGTTCACAATTGCCTGAGGTGCATATCACAGAGCTTAAATTTTCCTCTGAAGCATCAAGGTATTGATCACTGCCAAAGGCAGGCTGGCTCCATGGGCAGCTCATACATGGCTGCAGCAGGAGCTCCCAGCTCGGGCTTTGTCTGCAGTGCTGCAGAGCCACAGCTTTTCCAGGGAAGGGCACGGCCTCAGAGGCCACTCTGCTGTCTGGCAGGTGGCCCGTCAGTCCTGGCACAGGCTGCCTTCTGGTCCCCCTTCCCATCCTCTTCCTGCTGGAGGGTAGGATGGGACAGCCCTTGCCTCTCCAGCCTGGCAGCCCTCTTCCTAGCGCTTTATGCACATCATCAGTTCCACTTGTCTGAATTTGTGGAGCTCAGCCTCCTTTCTGTTTGATGGATGGGTAAGCAGCAAGATGCTGAAAAGTCAAAAAGTGTTCATTTCAGCCCTCTGACTCACTGTGGAATTTTAATGTCTCTTTCCAGAGCGGCCCACGTTTCTCAGGCGACCGATTAACCAAGTGGTGCTGGAGGAGGAGGCCGTGGATTTTCGGTGCCAGGTGCAGGGGGATCCCACACCCACAGTGCGGTGGAAGAAAGATGATGCAGACTTACCAAGGGGAAGGTGAGAGCCACATTCACATTCACTTTCTGTCGGAATCTGAGGTATTGTAGAAAGTCTCTGTCTGTCACCCCGCTGCCAAAGCAGAAGCCATAATTGGTCTGTGCTGGTTTCCAGGTTGTTTATTCTGTTTATCTCTCACATGTTCTGCTGCCCTGCCCAGCTCTGTCCTGCAGGGCAGCGTGTGGGGCTCTGCCCTCAGTGGGATGTTACCAACATTAAATACCAGAACCTCCCTGGGCTGGATTTACAATAACGTGCCAATATCTGTCACCTACGTTGGACAGTGTGTCCCCAGCCTGAACCAACAGAAAAATGCCAACACCACAGTGAAACATGGAGGGCATGAAGAAGGAGAAAAAGGACAAGACACACCCAATTTCCTCCATCTTGTCCCCTTTGGGCCCCTAATCTAGAATCCTAAAATTTTACTTTTGCACCTGTGCCACACTTAATTATTACTTATATCAAACATTCAGAGCTGGTAATTGATCCTGTGAGATTGAAAACTCTTTTGCATGGACAGAGATCACAGACAGTGTCTCTGGGGGCTCTGTCCAGGGGGGTTCCTGACCCCTGCCAGGGTCCCAGACCTTCCAGGGCAGCCAGAGGAATGCCCTGGACTCCCACAACTTTCATATTTCAACTCTTGCACAATGCTGGACTCCATCCCTGCTACTAAAGAACATTGTGTCCAAGATTTACTTCCCACATTGCTGCTCTTTTGGCACTACAAATCTTGTTCCAGAGGCAGCTGTGCAGGGAAGCCCAACCTGGGTAAATTGTCCAGGTAATGGATTCCTGTGGAGGAAAAAAAAGTGATGTGTAGGTGTTGTGAGCACATGGGTATTCAGTGAATTTATTGGAGACAGTAAAATGTTTTAGGACTGTAATGGTGATAGTAGCCTTCAGAATGTGCTGATACCAAGAGGGAGAAAACTTGGCAGGAAAGTTGCTCTGTTGCACTGGCAAGGTGAATTACAAGCAGAGCATGGTGGGCTTTGCTGGCTCCTCTGTTCATGTGTGTTAAGTCTTGGAGAGAAACCTTCCTCCTGAGGAAACAAAAAGCCAAAATAGCAGAAGTGTAAAGCAGAGTTTAAATCTGGAACAGGCCCCCTGTGTTCAAGAAAGATTAATTTAGTCTGGAACAAACAAGGACAAAATTTTAGTGAGTAGGGGAAGGGAGTCTCTCCTGCAAAATGGTTTTAAATTAGTTTGGCTCCTTTCAGCTAAAAGAGCAGTGTTTGGTCCTCATTTTCTGGAACTCTTTCTTGTTTTGATGCTGAATCATTATTTCATTAAAAAATCTCAACATGGAAATAGCTTTGGGAACAGGAATTAGAGCCCAGGTCTCCACAACCCAACAAGTCTTTCTGACGTTGAGTCCTGATTTATTTTTGCACAGTTTTAGTTTTAGCAGTAGATATGAATAGTGCTTCTTTCTTTTTTCGATGTCAGGATGGATTTTTCTCTTTGCTTGCTCTTTAACTACGTGTTGTTGAGTAGTCCATAGTAAATACATTGTGTTTCTGTGATGTATTCTTGCTTTTGTGCTACTTCTGTTGTTTTAAATCATGTCTGCTTCTAGGTCTCATAAGCAGAAGTAATAGATGATGAACCCACAATGTCTTTGGTTAGATTGCATTTCTATTAGATATTTTTAGTGACTGTATCCCTTCTTTTTCTCCCACATATGCACTTCAGAGGCAAATGCCTCTGATAATTAGTATTATTTCTATTATGCATGCTTTCTATTCTATAATTTTTCATTTATATAGCAAGATATGTGAGCATATATTCACTGTCCAAAGAGAGAACATTTCCAAACCATGCTGCATGATACTTAATCAAGGAAGATAAGCTTGGAACCTCTAAACCAAAAGCTATTGTGGTTTTTTTGAATATTTTAATACCAGCAAAGAAAATTGCCCAGGTATAGTCTGAATGAATGGATGGATGAAGAAATTATGATATCAAAATTTTATAAATTAGGAAAGCAAGTCAAAATGATTTCTCATTGTTGAAAATAAGGGATTTTTTTTTTTTTGAGGTAAAAGACAAACTGTGCTCCTGTATTTTAAGCATTTTAACATCTACAATGATATATAAAACCCTCAAGGTTTTCCCTTTGTTATTCTTCCCACATGCATTCTCTTCTGAGGAGATCTCTGAGCTATTTCTCTTATAACTTTCAATATAAATTTCCTGTTTCTATAGCTAAAAATGTTCTTTGCATATCTGTCTGTTTTCATTTTTTCAATTTCATTTTGGCTTCATCCCTAGATTTCAAGACAATTATAGTAGGTACCTGTTTCAACAATTACAGAAGATTTTAAAATCTGTCTGTTGTTGATTCAGCTTTCAAAAGGGTCTAGTTCAGTGACAATGAAGTGGAACAAACTGAATTTTTGTATGCATTTTGTTTCTGTAGCTTGCTCCTGGTGAGTGCCAGAATCAGTGACAGTGGATTCATAGTCTTTCAGAAATCCTAGTCTGTTTTTCCACCTTAACTTGTTTTAGTGTTTTTAGTGACTCATGGGAAAGCAAAAAGTAGTGCCAGTGATTTCTGGTGACAAATGTGAACAGTATTGCTACACTGAGTGGTGTGTGGAGTAGTAATTGGAAAATAATTTCAGGCTGTTAAAGCCCTAATTATAAAGGTCCCAGATGGACTCTAAGCATCTCCAGTTGCAACTGGATTAAATGAGAAAAAAACCCCAACTTCTAAAGAAATTACCATGTTTGAAAACATGACTCTTTATAAAAAAATAATTTGGCTATTTGTCAAATTGTGTGTGTAATTGCTCAGGAGTATATAAATAACCATGCTTCAAATCTGAGATTAAACAGTTTATTCTTATAATGCAAAACTTCATTCCCAATTTCAGTTGTTTTGAACCGATGATGTAAATCAATTATGATAGTTTGTATTTTGAATTTAAAACCTTAAAGTGGTTCCTTAAGTGGCAGTTTTTAAAATGCCTGGAAAATATTGGTCTCACTAGTGGTCAAAGGAAGTTACTTATCCAACATTCTGTAGGCCTGATTTGAGATTTCAGACTATGATATATATGTTACAGAACTCCTCTGTGTATGACTGGGCAGGAATTAAACAAATTATAAATACTAGGTGAAAACAGTAGTGTGAGTAATGTATGATAACTGTTTTCATAGTTCTTTTGCACCATTGTGATAAAGAATTATTTATGTTCTTCAGTGCTTAAAATTTTTGTTACAGCCTAAATTGGTCCCAGCAAATTAATATCCTGTTGATCTTAATGTTGATACTGCACCAACAGGGAGAATCAAAATCCAATGTGAAGTCTAGGGTATGTAAAGCCTTTTCCCAGAAGCTGTCCACTTCAAATCAGTGACCCAAGACTGAAATGCATTGTGAATCAAAGGCACATGGCGTATATTTTATTTTAATTGCTCTAAAAATTCAGCCTCACACCACAGCCTCCACAGTACACAAAGGGTGGGGAATAGTTAATCAAGTATGACTCATGTCAAACTACTGGAGGTGAACAGGATGTTGTGGGGTCACCAGTCCTAGGCCTTTGGCTGCAATATGAGGTTCACTATTCCATGAATAGAATTTTTTCTCATTATAAGTGACATGAGGAAATGGCACAAGGATTGTGTCAAAGTGACTCAGACAATTGTGGCTATGCATAATGATTAAGACCTACTGAAAATTAAATAAAATTTGTTTTTATGCATTGAAATTTTTTTCCAGATACATGTTCAGGTATCTTTCCCTTTGATGTCTTCCCAGCAAAAATAGAGATTATACTTTCCTTCCAAGGAGCTGATGGTCTCTTGCGTGGTAAGGAACTCAATATGGCCTGGATCAACTTTTCATTCATCTACATTTTAGTCCGGGTAACAGGAAGAAAATTACATTATTTGTGAGCCTACACTATGAGAGTGGCAGATCTATGACTAGCAATTTAATAACATTTGAATAAGGTTTGTACAGTGTTTCATGTCTTCAAATTTTCTAGCGAAGCCGAGGAGAGCAGCTGCATGGTCTGTAATTATATAGCAAGTAATAAGTACTTTTTTTTTTTTAAGGAAGTGAAGAGATTTTCAATTACAAGTCAAAATTTATGACACACTATAATAACTGTTTAAACCTTTTATACAGAAGAAGTTAGCAGTGCCAGTTCTTCGTCAGAGTGAGGTTAGCTCAGCAAATGTATTTTTCAGTTGCCTTAAAAATGACTGAGTAGCAATCACATAGGCCTTTTTTTGCATTCCAGCCCAGAACAGCTGTTTTAGCTCAGTAAATACATCTTTAATGAAATTACAACCTGCTCTTTTAAGTTGCATTTACAGGCTCTGTCTGATTAGATGGATATTGTAATAGAGATGAAAAGTGGCAACTGCACTAACAGGGAGAGGTAGTTGTTTTATGTGCCACCCACAAAATGGGAGTGTGGGCAGAAAAATCCAGAGTGATGCTTCAGAAGGAAAGTGGTGTGTAGTTTCCACAAGGTGTATTGCTAAGTGTTAAGAGATTGTAGGTTATTAAATGACACCGAGCAGTAACACGCAGCAGTGAAGATCATAAACAGCACAGTAAGGTTTCTTATTTGCTGGAGATTAGGAATGTTCATTAAAAATTATTTGGGAATAAGTATTCTTAAAGCACAGAGTTAATGTATTCTAAGATATGTGTTAGCTGCAACAGCACAAGACTGTGTAGGTGTTAGTTTTGCTATGCTTTTAAAACTGGTCACTTTTTTTAATGCATATGCATAGTCTGGGCAGAAATGCTGTCTGCCACACTTCTGATAGAGCTTAATGAAAAAGCACACCTATAACTTCTCTGCTTTCCTCCATGACTTCTTGTGAGTCCAAAACTAGGCACATAACACGACATTTTAAAAATATCTCACTCCCTTCCAGATGCAAATCTTTGAAATGGATCTAAACACAACTGTCAGCAAACCCAATGAACTAAGAAAAGCTGGATTTTTTAAGAAAAGATCCAAAAAGAGCCTGATAGCCTGAGAAGTTTTGCATTTTTATTACTCCATTGTGACCCTGGCTGGATGTTGCGTGCTCCCCAAAGCCTTTCTGTTTTTCCTTTCCCAGCTGGATAGCGGGCAGAAAAAATGAAAGGTTTATGGTTAGAGATAAGAATGGGGAGAGATTACTCATCAGTTAGTGTCATGGGCAAAACAGACTCAACCTGGAAAAAAAATAGTTCAATTTACTGCCAGTCTAATCAGAAAAGGATAATAAGAAATAGGACCAAATCTTAAAAACACCCTCCCCCCACACTTTTGCTTGACAGGGAGAAGGGCTTGTGGTCAGTTCGTCACACCTTGTCTTTGCCACTGCTTCTTCCTCACGGAGAGGAGTTTGCTGCTGTGCCTGGAGTTCCTCCTCCCCTCCTTCTTCACTGACCTTGATATCTGCAGAGTTGTTGCTCTCTCATGAGAGATTTGGTGGGCACCTTGCACATACCCACCACATCCTGACCATAAGATAAGGTTCTGTAAGCAAGACAGACAGTAATTTTTAAGAATAAATAGTGGTGCTCCATAATTTCATTTATATTCTGTGGATAGGATATTGAGGTATTTAACTCCAGCCCCCTCTAGAAACAACCAAGGGGAGAATGACCTTTCAGTGAAATATGAGTTAATAACACTACAGCACTGTGTGCTTTCTTTGAGTTAATATCTGTGCAGATTGTAACAAAATGCAGTCTAATGTGTATTGAAAATTAATTAGAATAAAGAATGTGTTTTAGTAATGTAATGAATATAATCTTTGGTTACACCAGAAAATTTCTATTGCAATTAATAACAATTAACGGTTTTAAATGAAGGGTCGGGGGAAAAGGATGTTTTTCATATTAACTATATCACATGTACTATTTGTCATCTCTGGTTAGATCCTGTATGATTTGCATGTTCATCTTTTTTTCCTTAAGCTAAAGCATTAAGGAGAGATTAGTCCCTTTATGAGAAGCATAGGGGGGAAGATTGGATGTTCGTAATAGCTTGTCAAAAAGAGACAGTGAAAGAAAGAGGTTTAGTATGGTATCTGTATCCTTACATACATCTGGAGGCAGGAGAGCAGGTTTGCAGAGGATGTTGTTGCAGATGTCTGGCACAGAGAGAGCTGCTCTGTAGCTTGCAGAGTCTGTGGGGCACAAGTGAGCACTGGCAGGTCTCAGCCAAGTGCAGTTAAGTATCTTTTCAGCTGTTATATTGAACCCTTGGAGGAAACTTCTGTAAAATCAGAGATACCATTTAGAGATAGAGAAGTGATGAGAAGTAAAATGGATGCAGGGGTTGGTTAATTTTTGTGCATATAACATCAAGATGATGTACCCCAGTGATGGTACGGTGCCCCCTCCTGTAGCACTTTTGGTTGAGTATCCCTTTTCTCTGATTGCTATTTTGCCTGTCACTGAACCCTTCCTTCTCTGCAAGTGGAAATATATTCCTTACAGTCGTATGAAGAGTACATGCCCAAGTGAATGTGTAAATGACAGCATTTTTTTACATTTTAAATCCCTCAAAATTTGACATTGAGTAAAGTCCTATAATTGCATCATCCCACAGTTACCCCAGGGGTTTATAGTCTAACCCAGGAGTTGCCTGCCATTCCATTTTTCTGAAATATTAAATGCTGTGAGCAAAAGTGGTAGATGTGTGTCGCTGCTAGACTGATCAGCAGAGAAACAGTTAATAACGTTGACATTTAAATTGTCTTCATGTTAAGTGTCAGTTCTCACCACAGAGCCGAAGAAGAGCTATTGTTTCAGCCAGTCTGTTTGCAGATTCATGAAAATACTCTCCAGTTGCTTACATAAGGGTCAAGGTTGGAAAAATAGCTTTACAACTCCATGGACAGCAGCCATAAAGGAATTGTGTCAACTAGCACTCCTGCCTGCATGTTTTCTCTTTGTGCTGTGTGAACTATTGGTGATCTATGAAGTGATCACTGACAGTGCACTAGAAACAATATTGTCACAGAAGAATGTTGTTATTTCTTTTTATTCTTTCTTATTCTGCAGCCTAAAATAGTTAAATTTCAGAGCATTAATGAAGTCACTAGAAGAGTTCAGAAACAAAATTTCATGCCAGTTGTAATAGCCTCAGACATGGGTTTATCTGAATTTTCCACTCACAGAAGGCTGCAGTAAAAAGCAGTCTTGCAGGAAGAGGACACAGTGAAATTTAATATGGAATTTCATTCAAAATACTCCTACTGGTGCTTAAATATTTCTGTAGTGTCAAGAAAAGGAAAGTGTACTACATAAAAGCTTAGTAATCACATGGTTTGTATACTGTATTTATAAATTTTATAAATATTAAGGTAGCCTTCTTTCTATTATCATTTTATTAACCATTAAAATCATAAAATTAAAAAGTAAAGATAGTTAATTTTACAGGGTTTTTTCCATGAAAGCCTCAAGAAAAGAGGGAGGATGAAGCTCTTAGTTACCTTCAAGTGGGAGTAAGATTCGAGAGCTCTAACCACTGATGCTACTGGAATATCTGGCCTGCAGGGATTTCTTCTCCTTTAACACATTCCATCTCTCCATGAGATACAAAACTTGTCATCTGAGTTAAAAACAAATTAACTTACACTGTCAGTGAAAACACTTTAATGGTAAAGTTTTAAGCCTAAAAATTATTTCAAGTTCCTATCAGTAAGTTCTATGTTGATAATTGCTTAACTAGCAAAATGTACTCTTTAAGAATATGACTTCTGGCTCAATTGAAGGCACTTTCATTACAACATTACCATGACTTCATCTTTAATTGCCACTTCAAAGTTGGTTACTGATTCAAAATACAGATTAGGAAATATTTCATTTCTCTGACAAGTTTATAGTAATCTTGCATGTGCTTTAGGCAAATAATAAACAGGCAAACACAAATTTAGTTTATCTCATACTACTCATGATCTGTGGGCTCATGTTAAAAAAATGCATCAAGCCAAGTTTAGTGGGTGCATGGTGCCAGTCTGGTCTCAAATCTTCTTACTTTGTTCCAGTCCATGCAGTAACATTTCAATTTCTCAAAAGCTGAAATGGACAAAACCAGATAACTCTGAGCATCAAGGGTGCTTTTCTGAGGGATGAATTTATGACATAGGCATTAATAATATAAATCTCCCTGACTGCCTGACAAATGTGTCTCATCTGTGAGGGAAAGGACTGCTCTGGGTGATGGGAGGATAGGTCTCCATGCCAAGTGATGACAAGGTCTCTTAGATCACTCTTCCACCAAAGCTCCAGTTTCTGAAATGTGGAGCTCTGTCTGGAACTAAAATCAAATCAGAAGCCCATTTTGAGTAATTATCATGTAGTAATTCCTTATGAGTACACTTCCATGTCCAAACAGAGATGTAAAGGATCTCTGCATAAGTTTAGATAGGATTTACTGAGTCATTGATTCCCAGACATATGTTTTGTTGTTAACTGCTGTTTGTTTCCAAACTATTTCAAAGAGAATCAAAAACCAGTCTCAATTTGCTTTCTTGGTTTTCTGAGCACATGGCTCCTGATTTTGTAAGAGACTATGCATTTTTATGTGCAGTCACACCTGTCTGTTTGCATATAAGAACAGTGCTGTGGAGTGTAATGCTTCCAGAGAATTTGGAAAAGACTATTTCCTTGGAAACAGGTGTGGTTTCCCAATGTTGGCCCAGTAACTGTAACAGCTGTACATATATTTTATGAGACTTAGACCATTTTATTGGATGCCTTGCTTTAAAACACAGTGCAGTGTGGGTTTCTGTTTTATATTATTGCAATTGAGTGTGTCTGCTCTATCAGATAGAAATAATCTGCTGATCACAACCCATAAGAGGTTTTGGACTAAAGCAGAACCTCAGCATAATTGAAGAAAAATCACAATGGTCATCAGCGGCCTGTGTCACACTGTGGCAAGCACATTTCTCTCCCTCTCAGGATTTTTCATAGAGGTGCACAGAGAGAAATGAAAGAGAAAACAATTTCTGTTTCTACTCCTTGTTTTTCCTATGTGGAATGTGTTTGGAGAATTGTTTACCTGGGGTGATTGCTTGATTGGATTCTGGTGAGGATTGTTTGAGCCTGATGGCCAATCCAACCCACCTGGGGCTGGACTCTTGAGAGAGGGTCATGAGTTGTGTTAGAGTTAGAGAAAGTAGCATGTAGTTTAAGTATCTTCCTTTTTATATAGTATATTAATGTATTTTAGCATAGTTATATAATCATTATAATCATTCAGCCTTCTGAATTGAGTCAGACATCATCATTTCTTCCCATTGGGTTCACCTGCATTTGCAGTATCACACAGCTCTTTTTCTGGTTTGTTGTATAGAATAAAGAAATATGGACTATAGAAACCCTTTTATATGACAGCTCGCAAACATGCATCACACAAAGAAATTCAAATTAATATAACATTGTCTTCTACCTTTCTCTGGCGTGAATGGCAGAGCTAAAAAATAAATGGGTATTTGGACATGTACATGTGAGGAGAAGCCATCCTGTCAGCACCTTGGAGATAGCTCCCTGGTAGCTCAATTTATCATGGCTGTAAGCAGTGTCTTAGAGCCACCCAGCAAAAAGCAGCTTTTGATTTCAGGGGCACAACAGAGTAATTTGAGACCAGTGCACACAAATATATCCATAACTGTCACTGATTCAGGTTTTGCTAGAGAAAGAAAACCTGACACTCCTATATCTTTCCCCAGAAAGCTGTCACCCATATACATTTGGGCTTCTTTCTTCTTCCATGGGATAGAAGTGAAAATAACTCAACTTGTGTCAGATATGCATTGCCAGTGGGCATGGAGGCTCTCCCTTCTGCTGCTGGATCACACAAGCCTGAAGCAGGTAACAGCTCACACTTCCCATCTCACTGCAGCTTCCCTCTGGCTCCCTCCATCTGGCACAGGGATGCAGCAGCCAGTGAAAAGCTGTGGCACTGTGCTGGGAGCTGAAGTGCCAGCCCCACAAAACCAAGTGGAGACAGAAGCTTAAGCCTCCTTAACTACCTCCTGTTTACCCTGGTTTTGGCCAGTAGCATCTCTCTATTTGGGCTCCCTAATCATCGATGTTGTGAGCAATCTTGAAGCTTTGTGCATGTTCTGCAAAAGATTTTGGCAAACAGGCAAAAGAAAATACAGCAAAGTCATTTTTGTGCCATCTCTTTAAAAAAAAAAAAAAAAAAAAAAAGAAGCCTACAGTGTGTACATACAAAGATTCCAATTTGTTATTTAATATTTTTTAGTTACAAGCATGTTTTAGATTAAAATATATACCTGGTATAAATTAATGCAATTTTTTTTACAGTCTTTAACAGTTTAGATGTGATTTTTTCCTCTTCCAATATCCCTTTAGCAAGAAATAAGACTTCTTGAGTTGGGTTTCTTGAGTTCAGCAGAGCATTCTGTGAAGTTTAAAGTACACCACTGAAGCAAGTACATCCTTACCAGTTAGGCTGCTTGGATATTTAGGAATGAAATTACTCCAGCTGCAGATGCATTTTTGCTATCTGTGCATATTAAAAACAAAAGAGGTGCATTTTGTTTTATGCATAGCAGCATGCTCATTTTTGAAAATATGGAAACCAGGGGTTCTGTGAAGCACTGTGGAAAATATATATCAAATGCAAAAAAATCCCCAAATATTATTGTTAAATATCTCTAACTTCAATAAAATTTCCGCTCTTTATTTTTTTATTTGATAATCATGAGGAAGATTGATGGCTGAGTGTGAACAGACACACTTCCAAATGTGGGGAAAAAAAATTCCAACTGTGACAAAGCCAGTTCAATTCAAGTTTATTCTTAGATGCTTAACTTAACACATGAATTCAACCTCACTACATTAATTTGTGATACTTAAAAATAGTTAATGTGTTTTGTTTTATTTGCTATTTGGCTGAGCAGATGGTAATGGTTTTGACACGATTCAGTTTTTTATTTTTCTTCTTTTCTTTTCTTGAAAAAGACAAGGCTCTTTTTCCCACTTTGTCACAGCTGGTTACCAATCAATCTCAATTCACAGTACAGTGATGATAGCACATGTTGTTCAGGGGCCAAATCTGATTGGGTTGCATTTTCAGCAGTGTTTCATATCAAAAAAAAATTGTGTCTGTATGGCAGTGACTGTCAGCACACTATTGTACAACTGTCATTAATCAGAACTAGCAACAATGAATGCATTCATATGTGCCAGAGACTGCCAGATTTCACTCAAAATCACCCAATTTCTATTAGAATTTCCTCACCAGCAGTGTTTTCTCATGTGCCTCTTGTTTCTCTCTTTCTTTTTTCCTTGCCAGTCCCCTGCCAGCCGCTTCCTTTTCACTTAATTAAAGACAGACTGGCTCTATTACTTGCAGAACAGAAATTATGTAACGTGGTGCCCAAAAGTGGCTGGTTTATATCTGGCACAGACTGACTGACTGTTTAAAAGACCTCTCCCAGCTCAGTCTGATGGCTGAAGTCTAAGCTGAACCGAAAGGTTAAGCACCTCTGAATGTTTAACAGAGAAGTACTTGAAATCAATTTGATGTCCATAAACACATGAAACTGATGTCTGATGCCCTGTGGTTTTAGTTCAATGCTGCATTAATTGGCTAGGAGTCAGCAATATTTGGGCAATATGTCACAAGTTGTTTCTTGACACTGCACGTATTTTGAAGACATGGCCTTCTTCATGTACTGGCAAAGTTAAGGAGCAACTTAACCACTGCACCTGGTTTTCTGCCATTCCATTGTCAATCCAGGAGCCTGGTAAACACTCTGTGATTGGTATTAGAAGAGAGGACCCTGATCCTCATTCCCAAGTGTTCAGAAGCACTAATCCAGCTGAGAGTGAACTTTCACAGAAAATGAGATGAAAACATCTTGCTATGGGAATTTGAGGCTCTAGGATAGAGAAGAGACAAGGCATTGTTCAAGGCAGAGCAGGTGGATGCTTGAGAAATTCAAAAGATGTTCGGTCTCCATACCTTGTTATTTTGTTTTTGTGCTCAGGGTCAGGCTAAAAGCCAGTTTCCCTCTTTTCTCCTTCCTGTCTGCTTCATCTGCCAAAGCTCTTCACCGAACTGTGGTGACTTCTGGGGACAGTGCTAGTGGAACAGATGACTGATGGGCGGCATATCAGTACTGCAGGACAGCAGATGGTTCTAACACCCCACGGGTCCAGCCACGTATGAATCTAATTGCTAGATGGCAAGTTCTGTCAGGGTGGTCCAAAAGTATGGCCTGTTGGAGAAGCAGACCGGGAGAGATGAGCCTGTCCTTGAAGTAATTGTTAACTGGACCATGACAGTGACATGTTTACGCCACCCTCTGTTTGGTGACCCAAGTGGGAGCTGATGGCTGTAGCCACCACCCCGCGTCCTGGCATGCCATGCAGCTGGCTCCTCCGCCCAGCAGCCTTGGCACAGTGTGCAGGATTGGCAGGTGCAGGGATAAAGGCTGCCGGAGCCTCGGAGGCAGCTGGCTGGCATGCCGGCACCAGCACATCCGTGACAGGAAGCAGAGTGCGTCAGCTGCAGCCCACAGCGTGCTGGAGCTCCCTGTCCCAGCCTGCCTGCATCCCACTTCAGGCAGCCCCTCTCTCAGCCCCTCTCCCTGCTGCCTGGCTCTTTGCTCTCTGCAGCATTAAGTGAAAAACAGGGATGTTATCTGTTGTAGTAAAAGAAAAAAATATCAATTACATGTGGGAATCTGAGGTATTGATGGTTCCGAGACTGTAGAAAGTCTCTGTCTGTCAGCCCTGCTGCCAAAGCAGAAGCCATAATTGGTCTGTGCTGGTTTCAGGGTTGTTTATTCTGTTTATCTCTAACATGTTCTGCTGCCCTGCCCAGCTCTGTCCTGCAGGGCAGCGTGTGGGGCTCTGCCCTCAGTGGGATGTTACAAACATTAAATACCAGAAACTCCCTGGGCTGGATTTACAATAACGTGCCAATATCTGTCACCTACGTTGGACAGTGTGTCCCCAGCCTGAACCAACAGAAAAATGCCAACACCACAGTGAAACATGGAGGGCATGAAGAAGGAGAAAAAGGACAAGACACACCCAATTTCCTCCATCTTGTGCCCTTTGGACCCCTAATCTAGAATCCTAAAATTTTACTTTTGCACCCGTGCCACACTTAATTATTACTTATATCAAACACGCAGAGCTGGTAATTCATGCTGTAAGATTGAAAACTCTTTTCCATGGCCAGAGATCACAGACAGTGTCTCTGGGGGCTCTGTCCAGGGGGGTTCCTGACCCCTGCCAGGGTCCCAGACCTGCCAGGGCAGCCAGAGGGAAGCCCTGGATTCCCACAATTACATAGATGGCTAATTGTTGCCCAGCTTTATAGCCCTGATTCTGATATCCAATTCGTATTTATATTTCAACTGATCTTAGTTTCCTCATCATACAGGAGCTGAATACAAATTTATATTTTCAGTCTCCTAGAGCTGGCCTCATGTCAAGAAAATAAGCATTCACTCTTGTCTGCAACTCTGCAATCACCAAAGACAAATAACTGATCCATCGTTGTAGGATAACATATTCTTGAGATTTTTAAGGGGGACAATTTGCCCTTTCTTTCTTATGAAAACAGTGATTTTTGTTTGCCATTGACTAATGCAGCACAGCATGCAAAATGACATAATTTGTGAGCAGTCTAGAGGAAATGTTCTTTAGCTGCATGTGGCTGTGGAATGTAGTTGTAATAGATGTGTAGCTCTCCAGAAGGTGCATGTTAAGTTCTCTAACATCATAACTACATGCCCCCTCACCACTACCAATGGCACTATGCTGGCAAAAAAATTATTATTCTTACAGGTTTCTAAAGTTTGCCATGACATCTATTTACTTACTCTTTCCCTTGGCATATCTCCTATTAATCAGTTAAATCTGAGGTACTGCATATACATACAATTAAATATAACTCCCAAGGAAATGGATATTATATGTGTTTATATCGACTTTAACAGAATGGTTAGCCTCAAATACATCTTTATTAAATTATTTTTTGCTAATTGATAGAATGGACCTACTGAATATAGAAAAAAGTTGTATTGTGGTGAGTGTGAAAAGATTTCTTGACTGCTCTTTGTTCTTGGAATTGCTAGGAATGCTCTAATTTAGTTAGACCTAATAGAATTTTAAATGTTTCACCATATGGGATCCTTGAGTTAAGACGCTTTGAAGTCTGTTAGCACATGGTGCCCTCTCTACAAACCTATTCTAAAGGAACCAATAGCAATATATGTTATGTATACAAAAAAACTTATGTTTCATGTTCCCAAAGGATCTAAAAATCTTGTAGAGCCTGGCAACATTCCTCTGGCTTATTGCATTTTGTCCTTATTCATCCAAACACTTAAGGGTGTTTTTCCATACGATTTCTATGTGTTTCCTGTACAAGTCTATAAGACCTTTCCTGCATAAAAAAAAGGTAAATGAGTCATTCTAAAATTATGTCATGACTGTGTATACAGTGAGATATAGTAGTGACATCTCCTGAAGTCTAGATCTGTCTTTAGTGTCCCAATTTCACTGATACATGTGAATCTGAAGCCAAGTCTAGATTCAAGGTGACTTAATGTACCACATCAAGAAGAGATGTTGTTGAAAATAATTTGACAAAATAATATTGAAAAGGTAAAGTATCTGTGCTGATAACCGGGGTTTTCCTGATTTGGCAACCAAAGATATTTTATAAAACATGAAGTCTCCTGCTGACTTTAATGAGCTTTGGATCAGAGCCTAAAAAAGTTTGTTAAGCATGACTTCTGCAGTATAATAACAATTTAGCTGAAATTTTTTTTCTGGGTATAATCAGTCTAAATGCTTTGAGAATAAATGTTCATTACATATTGGAGTATGTTGCATTAATTAATTTTTATACATCCTCATGTATATAACTTAAAGTTTTAGAATTTTTTTAACAGTAGAAACAAAGAAATAGAAAAAGCACAACTGATTTATTTCTAATTACTTTTAAGAAAGAGAAAGTGTCATTGTCCACCCTTATTGAATTGTTTTGTTGTATTTCTGTGAAATTGATAAATTGGCTTTAATGTGCCTCTTCAATAAATGTCACCTTCCAGAGCCTGAATATATTTTTTATTGTTTGCAATTGGGTAGTATGAGATCCTACCAACATACTTACCCTTCCCTAAGGGATTGCTGCTGTAGGGGAAAACTGTATATAAAAGGAAATTTCCAGATCATCAAAAGGTAAATTGTGTAGCTCACACAATTAAAGGCATGATAAACCTGAGCTGTCATGTATTGATAACTGATGCCTGATACCTTAATTTTATCTTATTGCACTAGATCAAGGACAAAGTGAATGATATTATTAATAAAGCCCTAATACTGAACATAGCAATACTAATTTTATGTAAAGTTTCTAACTAATGCAGAGTGCAATAAAAATGTCATGGAGATTAATGCTTCATGGAATTATCTAATGCTGGATAATAATTTATCTTCCAAAGTTGGCTCCAGAATAGATTCACACTGGCGTTTTCCAGGTGATGGTTTCTGTCCATTTCTGCTAGCCACAAAAAGAGTTTTCACTCTTTTGCTGTGACACAGGTACGACATCAAAGACGACTACACCCTGCGCATGAAGAAAGCCATGAGCACGGATGAGGGAACCTACACCTGCATCGCCGAGAACCGAGTTGGGAAAGTGGAAGCCTCTGCTACGCTCACCGTGCGAGGTGAGTGCTCCCACAGCGGCAGGGCCGTGTCCTGCACGGATAATTGCTTTCTGATGGGATGGGCCCCATCCTTCCCTGCCCTTCTTTGGGTTCCACACACCCTTTGCCATGGTGATTTCAGCCACTGATTTACAGCGTGGGTGAAATCCTGGTCCTGTTGATATCTTGTGTGAAATTTTAATTGATTTCAGTGGGATGGGATCTCCCCTGCAGTTAAAGTCCTGTCCCAGTGTGTTTTTATTGAAGAGCAGATGCATATATGCATAAGCAAGCACTACATAACTATGGGCATAGACGTGAATATGTGAGCCATCAGCTCAGGCTATTAGTCACGTTTCTTTCTCTAAGTATAATGAGTAGAGTAACTATATTTATTAATGACAAACATAATACAGATAATATTATTATGGGATTAGCTCTGCCATAATTAAGCTCTCTACCACTGCCCTTTATCCAAAAAATAAACCACAGCCAAAGGAAAGAGAAAATCCTAATTAAATTTTATAAGTATTACAAGGTAAAGACTAATTATTCTCACCTAAAATATTTGTGGTCTCTAGTATCCACTCACTGTTTATGTGCTGCTCTTTGATTTGGTAAGGAGGTTTTAAGGCTAGTGGAATAATGAGTTGCCAAAATATCTTTCGTGAGAGTACATATAGACATGCTAAATATTGTGGGGAGAGAAAAAGTTTGTAAGCTAATATTTCTATTTGAGTAAATAGAATATAATAGTTATTACTCCATTCCAAAAGATAAGCAGCAATTTGGCACAATGGATATCAGGCAGACACTATTTCACAGTTTAGTGGTGCATGCTGACAGTTTTCAGTAGAGC
Source organism: Lonchura striata (assembly GCF_050655825.1). Taxonomy (NCBI): domain Eukaryota; kingdom Metazoa; phylum Chordata; class Aves; order Passeriformes; family Estrildidae; genus Lonchura; species Lonchura striata. Next base: position 11,123,293 of record NC_140703.1, read on the forward strand.
TGTGAAAGGTTAATAAAAACATTTTTAGCTTTATCTGTCCTCCTCTTTTCATACACATTAAATCAAATGTTCAAAGTCTCAATGGATTGCTTTATTAGAACCGGGGTCAACTGACCCAAGAGGCCAGCTTCCATTTCCATCCATTTAATGCATGGACACAGTTCAGTTTAATTTGCTGAATTCAAAGGGAAAAAAAAAAAGCCACTGAGTGGCTTTGTAGGGGGAGAGATGTTTGTACGTAACAAAGAAAAGACAGCATTGTGATAATCTGTTGAAGTATTACCTCAGTGTTCACTTTAGACTGTAGGTGACAATATGGCTCTTCCCATTTTAAGCTGAAGAAATAGGTGTGTAAGAGATTGTTCTTCCCTTTTGTAATATGGGAAAATTAGTCACCACAGCCAACTCCCAGAAGCAGTCTCACTCTGTTCCTTTGTCACAGGCAGGATCAGAGTGTCCAGTAATTCTGGTACCTAATTCCCTGGCCTTTAAACACTCCTAGAACTGTGTCCACTGTGCACATTACTGGAGCAAGCCTTTTGGAATTGCTACCCTGACTTTTAATAAAAACAATAGCTAGAACCCAGCAAAAAAATCCTTTGAAGTTACTGGAGCTTGAACCCAGTGAAATTAAAGGGAAAAAAAAACTCAAGGAAATGTGTGATTTAATTGATTTTCCCTCAGTAAAAGCATGTTTTCATTATCTTGTGTATTTTTCCCCCCAGGTTTGTCATTTACAGTCAAATGTAAAATGTTTATTCAATACAAAGGAAGCCATGATACTAGAAACATACTACATGTTCAGGGTATGACAGAAAATGAGAAAAACCAAGACATTCATTGGAGAAAGCTATTACTCTGAGTTTTGTGAAAACATAAGACTGGGAAACCTCCCATTGACTTTAAGGGGATGATGAACAATGACTTCTTAATTAAAGAAAACTTTAATTCTGAATTGTTAATTAACAGTGTTGTCTGACACTGATTTTACCATGTCATGTAAAGGAGCAAAGCCACTTAGCATTTCAAAATTTACCTTGAGCTTGTCTTGGACCTTGCAGGTGTCATGTAGTTCCATCTGCACACCTGACAACACCATGTAATCCTTAGCTCCCTCATTCACAGCTCCATCTTCTTAAACCAGAGGATGGGGATGCAGTCAGGAAAGTTGCATTACACTGTCACAAACAACAGCAGAATCAGAGTTGTGGCTCAGACTCCATGCTCTCCCTTGGAAAGATGCATATGACTCTTACACCTCATCTTTCTGCAGAAGAAGGAATATATCCATAATACTAGAAGCCAAAAAGTGCTCCAAGAGAAGATGGGTGAGAATGGCAGGAGACTAGACTTAAGTGAAATGGGGACAGAGCCATGGAAAGGTTGAGAACTAAGAAGGCCTTCACAACTCTGTTACCTCTGAATTTTCATGTCTTTCAGTTGACTCTAGCCTGCCCATAAGCACACAGGGCTGGTAATGTTCTTAAAAATAAAAAAAAAAAATCCGCCTTTGCTCAGAAATAGTAATTATGACTGCTGATAAAATAAGGGAAGCTTTGCCTACACAGATGCAACCTGGAGTTACTTTTATGTCCAAATTTTCAGCTCTTCTGAAAGAGATGTCTATATTTTATTAGCAGAGGGACTGACAGCTCTCTTCCCCAGCACAAGTATAATGAAGGGCTGCTCCATAACCAAGAAATCACTTGTTGCAGCAGCAACTTTCAATCTCTGTATCAGTCTGAAACAGTATTAACCTGTCAATCATTTAACAGCAATTTTTTTAGGAAGTAGAAGTTACCTAAGCAGTGATTTGGGAGGTTATGGGTTGAAGTCCCTGTGGCAATTTCAGCCCATTTGTTATATTTTCATCAGCACTGTCAGTGATGAAAAAGCACTGTGCTGTAAGCTTTCGTGCCCATTATTGAATGAGAAAAGCTGTCCTGGGCTTTGTGTAGCCCTTACTGCTGTACTGACTGGTCATGCTTGAAATTCATTTGGTGTTTGACTCAGAAAGCAAATGCCTTGCATGACATTAGGCAGTGTGAGATTTAAATTGATGTGTTCATTGGGATCTAAAAGTTTGTGCTAATGCAATGCAATTTTTCTTTTATCAGGCATTAACAATGATACTTGATGATGGCATGCGAAGATAATAAAAATGTTTCTCAGAGAATGGTTCCAGTCAGCTTGTTCAGATGCTATGCTCAAGTAAATGGGATGATAGTGGCACAATAGCAGCAGTGAACATTTGACTTAGGCTTCCATTTGAGGGGTTAGCAATCATGGTAGTATCCATAGTGGAAAATAACATTACACGTCATGCATTCTGACAGATATTCTTTTCTTTTTTTAATTTCCTTTTTATGTTCTCACTACACCATTGTAATGTCAACAGCTCGCCCCGTTGGTAAGTAACCATCCTTCTATCCATTTTAGCATGGCTTCATGCAATGCTTCATCTTTCATTTGCAACAGCATTTCATTGGCTGGAATAAGCAGCCAGCGCTTAATAGTTGTACCTGTCTAACACCAGGCAAGTGGTTTTGTCTGCCAAAGTGCTATTTCCAAACGTTGTATTTCCTACTGTGTCGTGTACGAGCACATTCGCCAAATCACCAAGTACCGGTCGGTGAAACGGGGTGGGTGTGCCACAATCACTCATTTAGATGCTTTTATTGGTCTGGGTTTGGGCCTGGCGTAAAAGCCACTGAACTCAACAAGAAAGAGTTGTGTTGATTTTGGTGAGCTTCTCCCAGGCCCTAAACCATCAGCTCATCCTGCTTTTCCTGCACAGCAGAGAAAGCACAGGCTTTGCATGTCCCGTCTTGCTTGTATCCTATCGTTCAAAGAGCTCTGAAATGAAGAAGTCCTGAAGTTGAAGAGGAGATGGAGTAGATTTCTGTGCTTGCTGAGGAAGTTCATCACTGGTTTCTGCCCTTGGGTCATCTTGGAGTGCAGTTTGGAGTGCACTGTATAGGATGCAGGCTGTTTTGAATAACAAGTCATGAGGAAGACAACCTCTAGATTTTTAAATCCCCACACTGAAAATTTTATTATTTCCTGTGCCTTCAAAATTCTGTAAATGCATAAAAATCTTACTGAGGATAATGGAAAATTTGCAACTGTCAGTAGCTGAAATTCACTTCTGGTGTTCAGAAATATTCCAAACGTATGATTCAATTTTCTTTCATGAATATTTGCTCTGTGCCTACATGGATTTAGTTTAATGAGCTGCATTGCTCCTCTGATATTTGTAGTTTGTATTTAAATGTATCTTTTAGAATAATAACGTGGTAACTCTGATTTTTTTTTGATTAGTGTAAAAAGTCGGTACCGGTGTTTATGGAGATTGATGAGTGGTTTGGTCTTTATTTACTTAGTCAAAACTTTTGTTAGATATGTATTTGCCTAAAGTTTTTGAGTTTGAATTCATCACAGTTCTTCACTGTTCTAAGTTTGGAGGAAGAAAGATTGGAGCAATTTAAAGATAAAATCCAGGTTAGGCCTCCGTTTCCAGATCCCATCTTACTAACTTGCTTGAACTAATATCCATGGAACCAAGCCAAATACCTCCACAGTCACAGAATTACCTGGAGAATTACCTGTGCAGAAGAGAAATTTACCCTTCTCCATTTGGGATTTTGATAGCAAGCTTTAAACCCAAATCACTACTCTATTATTTTGGCATTAGGCTTGTTCTCAAGGAGTTAATTCCCAGGAGTTGCAGAAGTGTAAAACTGCAGTAAACTCGAGAGAAAATTTTACTGTGCTTAGAAAATGTGGCATGAATTTAGTGTGCTTCTTCATTTACTAAGAAATGCCACAATATTAAAAGTATTTTGCTTGTAGAGAAAGCAATACTTTTTTTTTTTTTTTTTTTTTTTTTTTTTTTTTTTTTTTTTACTTTGCTGCCTCTTAAAAGACAGGCAAGGAAAAAAAATCATACAGTGGAGACTGTTTCAAGCTCTATGAAAACTACATAAAATAAATTACTGGAGATTCACCAGAAAATGATAGGTTTCAGTAGTTTTGATAGTGTCTCATTTCACAGTACTGATTCTTTTTAAAAGTTTTTCAGGCCGTTGAGTCATCCCTGATTCCATCTCCAAAGCTTATATAGCAGGTCTTGGTCTCAAGTTACTTTATGTCCAGGTATATGATTGCATGATCATGCAATGGTCAATTCCACATATTCCCTGCCTAGGCTATTTTATTTTGTTGAAAGAGAACAACTCTGACAAAGAATTTATTCTTCTACAGAATTTATTTAGGAAACTGAAATTAGAATGGTTGATCTTGAAATAATTAATATATGGGCATATGGTCCTTATCAAATTATTTAATTAGTGATTATCTTTGTGACTTGTGAAAGGATTGTTGAGTAAATAAGTCTAACCCTGAAGATGTTTGACACAGAACTCCCATACAAGTGTATGTGGGGATTGCTGTGTATTCGCAAATCAGAATCAATCACTTTTATCTGATCCTGTACCTGTAGAAAGACAGTGATCATGTGTACTTATATTGGGTTTTTTGCGTAAATACCTGAAATAAAATTAATTTGTGCACTTCACTACTCTATTTCATTCAAGACTATGCAAAGAAGGTGGCTACCCATCCTGTTTTTTTTTTTAATTTAAAGTCAAACCAAAGGAGCTTCTCTCTCCACCAAGAAAGCCAAGTAGTCTTCTGTTAAAATTGTCATTTAGCAAGCACAGGGAGTCAAATATTGTAGTATTTTTTTGTTTAGGAATTTAACTGGAAGGCAGAGCAAAAAAAAACTCTCTTTACCTAAATGAAGCTAAAGAAAACCCTGCTTCATGTAATTACCTCACAGCTTTCTAGGAGGATGACATTTTAACAGAAGTATATTTGTATATTTATGTGTATGTTAAAGTGCAGGGGAGCACTTCAAAGTTTATATTTTTTGATGACAGCAGAAAATTATCTAGATACTTCTATCTTCTATCACGTCTCAAATTCAGAGCAGACATGTTTTGCCTTTATTAGGTTTTAAACAAGACAAGACAATTTTTTTTTTCCAATGAAGAGTACAGAAATACATTTTTAATGATTTAGACTTGTATTTCTTGTTGCAAACAGAATAATTCTCATTTTCCAGTCAGTTTTTGCCCATTTCAAATATTTGTTAGGTATGATATTTATATAGGTTAGGTATCATATTTTTATTTTAATTTCAGCTTGAGTGGAAAATTCAGGAGTGGGATTACCAATGACCATCTTGGGTTGAAGCACTTATTAACAAATATTTCATACTACACAGATAAAATGAGGTATGGTGCTGCCTGAGGTGGGTGGCAGCTGGTGAATTTAAAAGCTCTGTGCCAGATTACTCATCATGTTTGAATTTGCTGCTAGGAATAAATGTGTTGCCTCTTTCTAAAATAGATTATTTATAACCTTTTGAAAAGATTCCTGACAGGATTTACAACAGATGGGTTTAGGAAACAAGATATTTATCCCTATTTATACAATTTCTATAGTTATTTCACTGAATAGGTAGATTCTTCATATAAGCAAGTTAGAATTTTCTCAATTTTTCTGCTGTATTTCATATGGCAGTTGGGCAGGATCATAGCTGCTGGAAGAAGCACAACAATTGGGAAGAGCCCAAAAGTTTCAGTAACACTGACCCTCTTCTCAAAGGCAGTTGCTGTACTGCTTTTCGATGGAGGACCTTCAAATGCCATATTTATGAAGATCTGTCTGATGTCCCAGTTACTTTTTTATTAGTAATACAAAATGTCATTCAGATGACAGAGTACTACTCAGTTTGCAAATTAATTTCAACTAAGTCCAAGTGAAAATAGAGTTCCTTCCATGTCAGTTGCTTTGCAGTAAGTAAAGTTTACTTAGGTTTTTTGTTATGTGCTGTGGCTCATCTTCCCAAAAAGAAAAAATTTGCAGCAAATACCTGGATACTTTTGCCACCAGGATAGAAGTGAAGTATTTGGATTTAGCTAAGGGACTAAAGGGAGACCAAGTACAAAAACTGAACTTCTCCGTCATGATGGTGAAGAGACAGCTAAGATACCAGCCATGAACTTTCCAAATTTCCTACTGGTTAAATGCAGTCTATTGGCATTTAAGTGCAACATGACTGTATGATGCATTTCAATCTGCACTGGGAAGTTTTCATTACATAAATCAGCCTGGCATGACTTAATGGTCTGTTAAGAGTGGTGCAGCATGAAAAACAATAGAAAGGGCTGTATTTTATAGAAGGTTGTATTTGGTTTTGTGATATTGCTCAGATGGTTCAGATTGGCAAGTGAGAAAGAATTCTCTTTGTTCTTCTTTATTCTGACTCTTGTAGGGAAAGTCTATATACAGTGAATGCCTTTATTTTTATTACATTCATGAACATACCACTTTCACTTGAGACACTGAGGAATTATAAAATATCAGTAATGTGGATTGGTGTGTGATGGGAGAGATAAGATGGTGCTTGGTGCTACGATGCCCTCTTTCAGTGACAGAAACCTCAAATTTATCTCAAAATGTGCTATCTTGCCTGTCTGGAACCACTTACAGAAATTTTCAGGAGAAGGTAAAGACAACAGTGGACATTGGGTTTTTTGAACTTGTTAAATTAAAGAGTAAGACATGATTATTTTTTAAAAAGTCAGAAATTATTCAGATTTAAAGATAAAAGGTTGCTGTAGAATGAAATTCTGATTGCTTTGTATACCAGTAAGAGATTAAAATATGGAGCTGACTTGTTATAATTTTTTGTAGTCTGTAAATGCCACTCTAAAAATCTTGAAGTCCTTAGTATATCTACTTTGCCTACAGTGCAAAGGAAGTACAGAAAGTGATCAAGAGTCCCATTATTTTAATTTTCTTTCAATTGCTGAGCTCTAGCTTGGAGAAGTTTCAAAAAGTTTAATGCATAACTTTTATTTTTTAACTTTCTAAGTTTCTCAAAGCATGTTGAAATCAGTGGGAATTGTTTTCCTATTTCTTTAGCTTCTGAGTTCTGAGTAGATCCATAAATCTTTGAAGATTAGTGTATAAAAAAATCCTGTTGATGTGTTGCTCTCCCCAAGCTTTTCCCTTCCTTTCAGTAAAAGGAGTAATTGGTTACCTTTCCTCCAAGAGGAACGTGGAAATCAATACATTAATCTATTCACTTTCCCCTTTACTTTCTTTACTCATATTGCTGCCAGCCAATTTGCAGCTTGGATGTGATCTCAGTGTTACTCAACAGCAAAACTACTGTGTGTCCTATTCCTTGAATGTTAACATTGTCAGTCAGAATAAATAGTCATTTTTCTTCCTCTCTTCTTTTTCTCTCTTCGTTTTACAGTGCCCCAAATTGACTAGAGTATCTCATCTCAGGCTTTATTCTCAAGGGTAAACAAACCAGGAATTTGTCACCTTTCTCACTATAGATGTAGCCTGTGAGCCCATCTGGGCTCTTTAGCCTTCTCATCATCTCCTTAGCTCTTCTCTGCAGCATGTGAATTCTTGTCTGTTTGAAGGAACTAACCAGATTGCACTTGTTATTTTGATGAAATTCTACTCTGTCAGCAAGGACTGTGATCAGCAAGGACTCCTTTTTAAATATACTGTCAACAAACCATCCTGCTATCTCCCCTGAAAAGAGGAATCAAGACATATTACATGTCTTTTTGTTGGCATAATTTGTTTTGTTTGGTAAACTCACAGAAAGTAAGAGCATCACAAGCCATCCCCTAAGAGTACAGTTTACATAACCAAGCAGGCTAAAGTGTTAAGATTCTAGAAGAGCACATCTTTTCTATGTGATCTGAGCAAAAGGTATATCCTGAATCTCAGGCACTTTTGGAAAACAAAAAATTACAAAGTATTGTTTAAAGTCCTGAGTTCTGTATTTGGCATACAGAACCAATGCTCCCTTTCTTTTTGTGCACCAAAACTGAATGAAAAACTTTCTAGGTGGGATTTTTCAGTAGCATCTGTAAAACTCCAGGGCTGCTTAAAAGTGGTGATTGGACAAGGTATAATAAAATAGAGATGTATGACTAAATGAGAATAGGCTACAGTCTAATGCTATGAAATTAAGACTGATATTTAATCTAAATATTTAAATGCACTGTAAAACAAAGAGGATGAGGAGGAAGCCAGGAGAAGTGTCACTGCTGAAGTCAGAGCACTGGGAAATGGGATGGGGGAGTGGAAAGTAGATGCCTTTCTTTTTTGCTATGTAGGAGGCAGACTTGAAATTTTTTTAGTAGTTATTCTCAGTGTATTTTTTTATTTACATTAGTTCTAGGGAAGAATGAAGAGCAAATCTTTTTTTCCCCATGCAGATTTATTCCACTTCATTCTTTCGGGTCATCCAGGGATAAAAAAGAGATTCTGTATATCAAAACATTTAGGACAGTTAGCAGTTTTTATTTATTGATTCTCTAGACTTCTTTCACCTCTTGCAAAGAAGGAAAAAATGCTTATGCTTCCATGCTTTAAGAGATTATCTGCTTCAGTGTTTCAGAGCAAGTGAAGGATAAAAATGTTGTTATATGTGAAATTCAGAACCTGAATTTAAATTGAAAATTAGAACAATTAGTATGAAAGTAGGTTTAACATTCTCAAATGATCAAAGTGTGCTCTTTTCACAATGCTGTGTTTACACATGGTTCATCTGAAAACAGCAACAAACCAAAACAAAAGGAGTTTCTCAGTTTCCATGAGACAACAGCAGTGTGAAGGACACTTACAGGAGAAATGGTCCTGGTAATAATTCCCTCTGCTCCCTCTCTCTTGCTCTGATTCTTCTTCCTCAGTGTTTCCTCTCCTTCAACCTGCCAAAAGTTCTCCCCACTTGTGCCATGTGCTTCTGCCTTTGTGTATTTGACCTGTTGTTGCAGGACACATGAGCACTATTACAGAACTAGTTTTGAAGCAGTGTCAGTGTTAAAAGTGGTATCCAAGCCACGGATTTTCCATGCTTCTCTAGGTTTTGGGAAGCTGCTTTCCAGAAGACTCCAAGTCAAGCACCCCCTCCACACATGTGATTTTAAAATAATATAATGGGTATAGCAAAGGGCTTCATAAATCTCCTGTTATCCCCACAACCTACCCATTCTTCATTTTTGTGCCAAAACTATGCATCTGAAGAAGAAATCATGAAAGACAGAGAACTCTGTAAGGACAAGCAAGAAGCTATAGTTAAAAAAAAACAAACCAACAAACCAAAGCAAAAATCATCTACCAAATGAGATTTATGCATCTGTTTCAAAGGCTACTGCTCTGGTACAGCTTAGGGAATGGCAGAATAAGAGAGGAGACTAATTTTCCAGGTAATTCAGTTGTAACTTGTGCTAAAAAGTTACTGCCATCCCTGTGTGTGAGCACACCTAGTCATTGGAGCACACCATAAGATTGAGATGTCTTTTCTCTTTAAAGAGAATTATTATCCTGAGCTTCCATTAGTTTATCTTTGATAAAAAAGATCTGATTTAGTAATAGGCCTAAGCTGTCATCCTCTCTGTCTTCTGTAATGGCTCCTGTGTCAGAGGCTACACCTTTGATTTATCATTAGTCACAGCTAATAATGCACTAATAACTTTGTGTCCTAACAACCACACATCACTTTCAGTACCCATTAAGAAGATCTGAACTTCTGAGGGAAGAACTGCTGAATCAGCCCAGGTTTCTGGAGTTTGAGGCTGCACATATTTTGTTTTCCTCTATTTACTCCATCAGCAATAGTGTCCTTGCAAAAGATCTTTCAAAATTTCTAGACTTTTGTATCTGCACTTCTTGGCAGCTCATGTTAAACATCGTTATAAGGTATATAAATAGGATCTTACAGTGTTATTTTGTATTTGTATCAAAACCATCTAAAATTCCAATATCTGCCAGACAAATTTAAACAATGACACAACAAGGTAGAGGATCAATTTTTTGCTTTAAAGAGTTCCTGTACAGCCTTCAATTGTCTAGGCTGGTATCAGGAACTAGCAAAGCAATCCTACAGATAAGTAGTTCTATTTCACAGATGGTGGTAAGGGTTACCTCCCTTTTGAAAATACATATTACTTTAGATGGAGCTCTGTGGGCTTCTCCTGTCCTCTCTGTAAATGTCTTAGAGGCAAGTCTTGATTTGTACTTGTAAGAGTGGAATTGAGTTCAATCTCTTAAAATATCCATGGGTATCAAAGACAGCTGAGAGTGCCACATGAATATTGTCACTGCAGTAAGGATTTGAGAGGAGCACTGAGATACCAGCTCCAAGTCCTTGCAAAAGATTTGATGTGTACTCCAAAGTAAAAAAGCAGTTTGGGGAAGGCAACATTATCTTGTCACCCAGCTGACTCTCTTAGCTGCAGACAGAGCAGCTGAGTATTGTACAAGGTGTAACCCTGATTGTTCAAATGAAATTAACTGATTGCTGCAAATGTACAATGCTGAAAAAGAATGTAGGTGGAAATCCTGCTGTCTCTTCCCTGCTGGAAGCAGAACTGAGTATTAGAGAATCTTGATACTTTACTAGCCACTGTGTTTCTACGTGTTCCTCAGAGCCTTTTCTTCTACCATTATTTGAATTATTCTTAAAATATTTACAAGTTGGTGTCTTTCCCCTTGCCCCCTTTGAAAAGTTACAGGAATATATTGATGGATGATAAACAACTCCAGTTTAAAATGAAGCCCTCATCTTTATCGCTTTTCCTTGCCTAAGTAATCTCCATGATGAATTTTATGTGCAGTTCACTATCAACTAAAATTAGTTGTAATTAAAGGTTGTCAAATCTGTAATTTAAGCCCTTGAAATTTGTTGCTGTCACTCATTTCCTGCAATACTATTTTTTTTTTTTCCCCCAATGGATTTGATCCAAAGTCCACATAAGCCAAAAGGAGAATTTCTACTAGCTTTAGTGAGGTTTGAATAAATTCTCATATTCCCTGGTAGAATCATAGAATCGTTTCAGTTTGAAAAGACCTTCAAGATCTTTTAAATACTTCCAGGGATAGATAGTGATTTCACCACCTCCCTGGACAGCCTGCTCCACTGCTCGAAAGTCTTTTTGGTGAAGAAATTTTTCCTAAAATCCAGCCTAAACCTCTTCTAGCACGACTGGAGGCTATTTCCTCTAGGTCTATCATTTGTTACCTGGGAAAAGAGACTGACCCGTCCTGGCTACTCCCTCCTGCCAGGGAGCCGGAGAGAACAAGACCTCCCCAAGCTCCAGACCCCTCCCCATCTCTGTTCTCTTCTCTGGACACACTCCAGCCCCTCAATGTCCTTCTTGCAGTGAGGAGCCCAAAACTGAACACAGGATTGAGGTTTGGCCTCAGCAGTGCCCAGCACAGGGACAATCACTGCCCCGGTCCTGCTGCCACACCTCTGCTGATCCAGGCCAGGTGCCATTGGCCTTCTTGGCCACCTGGGCACTGCTGGCTCCTGCTCTGTCACTCCCAGGTCCTTTCCTACTAGGAGGATTTCCAGCTACTCTTCCATAAGCCTGGGGTTGTTGTGAGTCAAGTACAGGACCCAGCAGTACTTGATGAACTTCCTACAATTTGCCTTCCTTCATTGATCCTGTCTCTTGCAGTAGAAATATTAGGAAAAAAACTTGCTACAATATCTACTTTTAGTTAAAATCACCAATATAATATATGAACCCAAGGGAATTTGGGTTCATATATTTTATTATCATAACTTGTGAGCAAGTTATGATAATAAAATTCCTGTAGAATCATTGAACTCCATGTCAACTCCAAATCACAAGGTCAGTTGAGAAAATTGTCACTGGAAAAAAAAATGTTGCTAGTACCTGATATGGGATCAGTGTACTTTTTTGCTATGAATTCACATTTTTATATATTAAATTTCCCCTCCCCCTCTGAGTCTTCTGTCACATTTCTTATCAGATGACCAGAGATCACCTACAAGGGATGAACTTTCTGTCTCAGTCATGCTTTTCTGCATCAGCAGCTTTATCAGCTCCTGTTGACTCAGTGTAACCTTTAGTATTCAGCAGCAGTACTGAGAAATGCATTAAATACATCTTATCAGATTAGAGATTCTGCTAACTATTAAGATTGGAGTAGAGTTAAGAAATCCTTTTGAAATAATATGCAGCATTTTTTTGGTATTTTTTTAAAGCTTTTTAACACCAGAGCAGGGGCTACCTTCATATACATTTATTAACAGCATAAAATATCCATTCAGTCATGCATAAACCACCAACATTCTACAAGTCCAACAGAATGCACTCTTCCCATTTTGCACAACATAACTAATGCTCACTACTGCTCATGCTTTTCTATCTGCACTTTAGTTCCCGCAGTTGAATACTGTTCTGTGCTGTAAAAACAGTTCTGAACATGATGTGATTAACCTTAAGGTCCCCCCATCCCCTCATCTCAAAACCCCCTTGTACGTGGCCTGTGCTTTCTATTCATGTTCAACCATCTGATTTCCATATCATCTATTAGCATAACAGAGCTCTAGTGTGACATTGATTGAAGCCAGCACTTGCTGAATGCAGTATCAAAGCATAATTTGCCAAAAATCAAATCTAATTTACTGTGTACTATTTAAATTGCTCAAAAAAAAAAAAAAAGTTTCAACAGAAGTATATTGGGTCTGTAATCTTAATTGTTTTTTTTCTCCCCCATATTTTTGGCTAGTCTGCTAGAATCCAAGCATTATATTTCATTTTAGAGCCAGTGTCTTTGACTTTCAGATGTCAGTTAAGCAAAAGGTTTCCACTCTGCTTCTTCCAATCCAGTTTATGTTACATCTGAAATAGTAGAAAGTAATAGTCTTCTAATGATCTTAATGTTTAGCTTGAACTAAGCATTAAAGTACCACATAATTTTAACAGCTGAAGCATATCAAGACTGCTGTTTCCTCTCTAACTGTACACTTTCAGAATGTTTTAGAAATTCACCTACTTTGAGAGCAGCGATAATGGCTTGAATAAATTTTGCCCAATGTTCCACTGAAGTCATGCTTTGAGAAAGGCATGATCTCACTTAACCCTTCTGCAGAATGGAAGTAATAATATTTGTCTGTATTTATAAACAGCATTCATATGTGAACATAATGAGCTCTCTTTTTAGGAAAATTGAAGAACCCAAGTGCTTATTCTGTCAAAGGAGCCTTGCTGTCTTTGAGCAGGGTCATGCTGCATTCTCTGGGGATAATGACAGTCACAGCATTTGGGTAGCTACATTTGACCAAGAATTACTCCTGCACTTATTAACTGTTGCTTTCAGTTTTCAAATTCAACTAGAAATTGACAGATAAAACTGATATGGTGAAAACAGTCTTTAAATGCTGTAAACAATGGTATTTTTGTCAGATGCTGTCTGTAAACAGAGCTATAGTTGAATATGACAACAAACTATGACAAAATGAAGATTTCCTTCATTATATAACTTCATCTTTGAATATTTTTTTTAAATAATGAAAAAATTTAGTTTTCAAAAAGAATGTTTTTCATGTCCTCTAAAATTATGGTTCTAAATAGTTTGGCTGAAGAAACTGGTTTTCTGCTCTATTTAATGTGAGTAAAAGCTCTGATTCATTTATTTTTATAGGGAATTTCTAGTAATCAGGGCTGCAGAGCAAAGGTAGAAAAATATTGTTGCATGACTATACGTGATTGTTTACTGGAGTCTTTAGAAATCTTGACCTAGTAACTGTGAGGCCAAATATCTGCTCATGTAGTATGGTCAAATGGTGGAGAGAACTTGGTGTGTGGCAGGGAGAGAATGGGGCAGCAGGATCATGCCATGTCAGAGCCACAGATTTATTTTCCTGGTCTGATTGGGAAAAAAAAAAAGAAGAAAAAGGAAGTTCTTTCTCTGCTCTTAGGAGAGTGAGGGATGTTGAAAACTAGGAACAGATCAAAAACTGGAAACTAGGTAGAAACCAGGGTGTGTTTTTTCTCATTTCATTGTTCCTTGACTACCAAGTTACCTTAATTTCATCCTTGGAAGGTCTTCTACAGGGATAAATTCAGTTGTGTGGTATCTGTTTAGAGCTCTGAATTATGGATTTACAGTAGAGATCTGTGTGTGTGAGAGTTTCAGATGAACTTTTAAACTTGCCTCCCTTGCATTTACTCAGTTACATGATTTGGAGGACAGGCTCATGGAAATGCCTCTGTTGAACTGTCTGAGAGCACTGTCCGTGCACCCCCCCAGTGCACCAGGCAAGCCTAAGAAGTGAATTTAGCCATCCATCCTGCTTAGGATAGATCTATGGGATAGTCTCCTGACACCAGGATTTTAGGCACCGTAGGAAGATTGTGGTCTTGGGGCCACACAAACACTGCCCTGGCTAGGACACTGCATTTCCTGGCACCTGTGGGGGTTCCATGTGGATATGCTGGGTGATACAAGGTGAGGGAAACCCAAGTAACCCACTGCAGCTCAGCACTTGAGGAGTGGTGTAGCATGAGTTCAGTTCCTAGGTGTGTTTGGCAACACCTTATAGAAAGCTCAAAACACGTGGCTGTAAACAGGCAGCAAGAGGGCACCTCACCCTTAGTCCTGCCTGTTCATAAGATTAACACCTCCTCAAGTGGAGGAAGAGGTGAACATTTCTCTCCAGAGGGACCCAAACCTCTCTTTAGGAATGTGAGGCAGAAAGAAATACCCTATCTTCTAAACTGATTGTGATTCATGCTTATTAAGTTCTTGTTTTAAGAGTGCCAGCACTACTCAACTGATGCTCTTTAGACTCCTGCTGATCTGTAAAGCCTTGGGAAGTGCCTCATGAGATACCTGCAAAGTGTGTTTCAAGAGACTTAGGTCTGCTCGCATTTCTATGCAGTTAGCAGGTTTGTGTCTGTGCTGTCAGCAGGTGTAATCGGAAGCTGGGTCTTGATTGCTCTTCGTGCCTAATTAAATAGTTTGTAATTATAATGCTGAAAATACGGTTTTCTAAAACACTTAAATTCTGTTTACCTGAAAGCTTAGTATTCCTAAACCATCCCTCTGCACACCCACAAAACCAACAGTGGAATAGAAGAGAACAAGGGTGGGTTGAGGCGTTTGAGTTTCTTTTGTGCCTTTTTTCCCCTGCTTCAGCCTGCCCCAAAAGTTAGCTAGTCTTTTGATAAGAATATTTGGAGATGCTGCTTACATTTTTAAAATATGCAAAAGAGTACAAATTCCAGTGATGAACCAAGAGTGGAGAGTTTTCATGTCCCACGTAGAAAAATAATTTGCTTTACTTCTACATCATGCTCAACATCTGATTTCAAGTTTTTTATCTCAAATCCTCTAACACTTCTTCCCCATTCTCTTTACACTCATTAGCACCTTTTCTCTACCTTTACTACTAAAACACTAATTCTGAATTCCTCACCATTACCCTCCAGACAAGTCAAACTATGCCCCTCTCTTAGAAATCTTTCACTTCTGACTGTGCTTCCTGGTCCCCTATGATTGAACACTGTTAATGCTAGCGACTTGAAAACAGAGCCAGCCCTGCTTCTTCTTTCTTCTTTTAACTCCAGTCTCCTTTTTCCTTTTCATTGTGTCTTCCTTACCTCCTTAAATACTATTCCTTCTTACTCGCCACTCAGCTCTCCCCATCAACTCTTCAACTTTTGCTTTTCTCTACTCTTTAAACTAGCTGAAACCTGGGTTTACCAGGTACCTGTTCTTTTAGCAATGATTCTTTTTAGAGCAAGTCCTTTTCCCCACACCATTCTTTACCATATTGCTTCTAAGAGTAAGGGAGCTGTTGAACTTGGATTCTTTTGCTGTCATCCAGACCTTCCTCCCCTCTCATAATCATTTTTAAAAGTCCAGAGGGGCAGATTGAGAAAGGCAGTCTGTTTATCCTAATTCATACCTTGCAATACACAATAGCTACAGCAAACTTTGTGAAGTGTGAGAGGATCTGAGGGTGCTGATACCTTCCCAGAGCAAAGGTAGAATACATCCACACTCAGCAATATAAACACCCAACTCCTGCTCTTTAGCATTTAATGTCATCAGAATTGACTCTAGCATGTATGGTTGTAATGTTTCTTTCCTTTTTAAATTTTTTTTAATACCTGGGGATGTCACATACATATATTGCTGCTCTCTGTCGCTGTTGTTGTTTCTGTTTATATATGAATTCTGTCTATACTAATGAATGTTTCTGGTGTCATGTCCTCTGACATAAAACAAATCTCCATAATGTTGTCTTTTTCCCTTCAATATTCCCTTGCTCTCCCTTGCAAAATATCCTAAACTTACACCATGGTTCTTCTTACCTTGTAGCTCCCCCACAGTTTGTGGTGAGACCACGAGACCAGATTGTAGCCCAGGGTCGAACTGTGACTTTTCCTTGTGAAACTAAAGGAAATCCCCAGCCAGCTGTTTTCTGGCAAAAAGAAGGAAGTCAGGTAAGTTGCAAGCATTCTATAAGTCTTTCAAGTCTTTCTAAATAGTTATATTGTTTAATTTTATGGAAAAATATTTACATTATCTTTCAGAGGTTTTTTTATCTTTCAAAGAAATATGTCTTTTTAAACTATCACTATTCTCTACTGAAATTTGTGTCACTTTTTTTTAATACTTTGAAGAATACAAAGGCCATTTAAGTTGTTGAAACCTGTGCTAGGCACTGTATAGATGAGTAGAGGGAAACAGTATATATGTTAAAGGCTGTTTGTTCTGAAGCCCCTAACAAACAGGTGGGTGAGACAGGCACAGCAGATAAAAAAAGGTATGACTCAATTTTGAACTAATCAGAGCCAGTAATTACAGTTCACAACCTGTCTAGACATGATCAAGCAAAATATATCCAGCAAGCTGATTTGCATTGGCATTTTCTCATAGAGCATACAAATAAAGGTTTTGAACACACAGATGCTTTCTTCAGTAAAATTATCTGAAGAAATTTCAAGATTTGGTTTGGAAATATTTACCTGATCCTCTTTGAAGGCAAAATCTGTGAGGCAGCAATTGGTGCTGCTGTCAGCCCATAGTAACTTTACAGCTCAGTATCTGAATGTGATGCCACAATATTTCTTGACTGGAGGCATTGTGTGTACCAGCTCAGGTAAAACATGAAATAAGAGCTGAACCTCAGCTCTCCTGCTCTGCCCCACCTGCTTCTGCTTCACCCTCTCAGGAGACCAGAAAACTGGTCCAGAGTGACAGCACCAGGCTGACAGCATTTTGTGCTCTGCTGTCTCATTGGCTTACAAAGGCACAAAACTATTACTTTATGGGTGTGATTATTTTATTGTCTGAGTGCAAACTTAACCTTCAGTGTGTATTTCTCAGTATAATATTTAGAGAAATTTAGATCTAGCCTCCAAGGGTCACATCCTGGAAAAGCACAGTATTGTGAGTCTCACCAAGGTGACAGTTTTTCCAAAGGGAAGGTAGAATAGCATATTGAAATTAAAGTAGGAAGTACTGATGTGCTAGCAAACATTTCAAACCCCTTCCTTGTAGAGCATTTTAATAGCATGGTAATGTTTATGTAAAGTGAGCTTATAGTGTCACACTTGAATCTAATAAAGTGGACATCCATCATGCTGTAATAAAGAGAAGAGCTTCTAATTAAAGTAAGACATCATTTTCAGGATTAAAGTCATTTAGCGTAATTGAAAAGTGTTAATACTCTATTTTATCCTCTTCCATTGGTATCACTTCAAGGGTAAAAACATTTTAAGGTGAAAATGCATCTTGTGTCTTTAATTGAATGTTATTACCTACTGATTGTACAATGTTGAAGCTGCTTAATTACAAACCTGGAAAATTAATTACCATATTGAGAACCAGATCCCTAAGGGTTAGAATAGTCTTTTTTGGCAAATAAATGCAACATAAAAATTGATACCTGCATGTTTTATAATCAAACCTTGAAACATGGCTCAATGTAGTTTTATACAACATTCTCATGTTAATCTTAATTGACCATCAGTGAAGTAACACAGGTTGGGGTTGCCATCTCAGTGCATAACTTGCCATATTTTGTGGTGAGAACCCACAGAGTGAGTGAGTTTCCACATAGTGTAGCATCATAGCAATGGAGAGTGGATTTTTTGCCAAATTACAGGACTTTACACCTTTGCCTCCCAGCTATAAATTTTTGCCTGTCTCTACAATGCTGCTTCTGCTTTTAGGGATCCTGTTTGCAGCATCACTTTCAGTGTTCAAAGTAATGTTATACAGTCATGGTATCCCTTTCCAGTAGTTGTAGGGCATTTTTGGTTGTGAATGCATTTCTCCATCCTGCATTTTTGAGCACAACCAGCCGGAAGGGAGGGGAGCTGTTCCTTCCTGAGTAATTTTTTGTGCCAGCCTGTGTATAAACAGCTGGTTCTTTGTGCTTGGTAGGCTTTTCCCCAGTACCCAACAGCTGCTTGCCATTGACAGGTGCAAGGGCAGGGCATATGTAACCTTTAGACTCCATGGACTCAATCCTTCCTTGAGATAAGTTCAGTGGTACTATATCAGGGATGGCTCTGGTCCCTCTGTTTGCAGCCCAGCATGCCATCATTGTGCCCAGATGAGCAACCCCACAGCTAATTAAAACCAGTGAAATTGTGAAAAGCATTTTAAAATGGTACTATTGTTTAGGACAAGTTATAGTTCATAGTTGTCTGGTCTTTGAAGGGAGGAGTTAAGACACTGGTGAACTCCTCCTGATGAGTGGAGTATTTACTGGAACATGACACCTTTCCAGGACAGAGGAGCCCATAGTGAAGATATAACCAAGGACTGATTCCCTTTTCTAATGAAGTAACAATGAGGGTTCTTGACTATTTTTCTCTTAAGAATTAGGATCTTCATCCTTGCACTGTCTTTTGCATTCAGCTTGTTTTTGCACTTTACATAATGAGTGATAACTGAAGTCAAGATCAGCTATGTCAAATTTCTCCTCCTTCTCATAATATTTACTGAAGTTTTCATAATACAGTAGATATAATACAGTTTTCATAATCCAGTAGGTATCTTGTGCCAGGCAGAAATTATTCTGAAAGTTTCAAGGCAGTTCAGAAAACAGGGCAATTATTTGAGACCCACTTAAACCTATAACCTCAAATTGTTTCAGAATTTTAACACCTTATTTTCCTATTATCTGACCTGTTTACTGAGTGAATATTGAGTTTTGAGGGAAAATTTGCTGTAATAAATTTCTTAAACATTGCTATTGAAAGGCAGTAAAAGAAAAGCCTAGTGTGACGAGTAACCCAGTAGGTTAAATAGGTTAATACAATTATAAGGATACTTGGAATGTTATTTAAAGCATATCTCTTTCCTTTTACAAAAACCTAGAGATAAAGGCATGAGTTTCACTTAAAAATAGGATTTGTTTCTTATTTGAATTCTTGCTTGTTTCTTAAGCATTTTGTTGCTTATCAGCTCCAAATAATTTCTGTAAACCATCAAGGTTTCCTTCAGAAGAAGTGGATCTGCAGAAAATTCTTTTAATACCCTACTCTGCACTTTTAGATTTTTTTTTTTTTTTGTCAATACAGACAAGCTGAAAAGTTAGTAGGGAGTTATCCTTAGAAAGCACAGCTGAGCTAGACAGAGCTGCAGTAATGACTGAAAGCTTATCACAGCTGGTAACAGTGTTTTGGGGTATTCCTGATGCAAACAACTCTATTTTTCATAGAGTCTCGTTGAGTTGGCATAAAATCTAGATCCCATTTTACTGGAATTACTGTTGTTTAATTATTGTTTAAGATGTTCTTTCTATCCCACTGGGCAACTCTGCTGACCTTTCTCTTCGCATGGCCTTCCTTTTCCTGTTCTTATTTATTCACAAGAGCTATGCCAGAGGGTATAACTTTTTCCTTGAAAACACAGCTCTCACCACTAAAACCTTTTCGGGTCTGTAGTATTGATTCATTCAGTCCTTCATCATATGCAATGACTACTAGAGCCATTCCAGTTATTATTATTGACGTCTCTCTTTTCTCCAATCCAGCCCAAAGGCAAAAACTAATCTCCCTGTTTTGTGCTAACTGATATCTTATCCTACATGATTTTTTTTTTTCCCTCTGATGATTTCCACATCAGATTAATACCCTTCCTATTTGCCCTCCAGGCTCTATGCTGCACTTCTCCTTTGGTTTATCACAGTTTTAATTTCCTTTTGCTTCTCCTTTAAACTCTCAGCTTCTCCTACTTTATGACATGCTTCTATCTTCCTCCCAGCCTTATTTATGTACCATGCTCTTACTTTCTCATTTTCTCAGAATGTTTTCATAGCCAAACAATAGTGCTCTGCTCCCTCCAGTTTCCAGGATTCAATGCTTGCTGCTAGTTTTCTAGTGTTTGCTGTAGTGTGATGCCCTTCTTGTTTGATAGCTGAGTGTATTATTACAATTGCATTCAGAATGAAGATGAATGTGTCACAAATATAAATCACTCAAGTGTGATTGTTGGAAAGTGTCTCCTCGCCTACATCCCAGTCAGAACACAGCACTGTGAGCTGTCAAAAGGCTGTTTCTAATTTAAACTGTGAGTTGCCCAAGGCAGGGAAAGCAGCTCTATGTGTTCATAAAGTCAGAACCACACTTACTTTTTGTCCTCGATTATTTATAGTACTTTTAAGGAAAAATCATTGTAGCTGAAGGAAAAGTGGTGCTTTTGTGTTTGGAATTGATGTGAGATGAATTGTCTTTGCAGAACCTACTCTTCCCAAACCAGCCTCTGCAGCCCAACAGCAGATATTCTGTGTCACCAACCGGGGACCTCACCATTACCAACATCCAGAGGTCTGATGCAGGCTACTACATTTGTCAAGCACTGACGGTTGCTGGAAGCATTTTAGCAAAGGCTCAGCTGGAGGTTACTGATGGTGAGCTGTTAGAAATTCCTATTGTTTATTTCCTGTCAAAAGTACATTAAAATCAGTGTAAATAAAGGTGTACAAGATCACATAAATCATACAAGTAAATGGACAATTTTCTGTAGGAAATAAAGTGAGAAAAGGTCTCTGTATCTGTGTATGGAGTAAAAGAGGCATCAAAGTCTAGTTTGCCTCTTAGTTGCTTTCTAGAGGCAAGAAATTGTTAACAATGGAAAAAGGGGACAAACCAGCTTAGAATAGGTTTGGTGAGAAATGAAGCTGCTTGGTTTGCTAGAGCTAAGATAGGACTAAAAAATAATCAGAAAATTAATAGTTTTGTGATTAAAGCAGTGAACTGAGGTGCAAAAAAATGTATCTCCATTCCTGCCAGTTCTATCTTAGATGAGTAGGGGATGTGTCCTTAGCTCAATTAAATCAACATAGTTTCTCTGAAGGTGGTGGAGTACCATAGATTTGGACTGCCTACAACATGTAGTCCTTTAGTCCCCCCATGAATAAAGCTCCTACCTCAGAGCTGTGTTCAGTAGGGGTAGGTGTGAAAAAAGTAATGAAAATCCATAGGTAGAGAAGAGTTTTCAGGAAAGGAAAAAACTTACATGGTCTGTCTTGATGCTTTCAATTTCAAATTTTTGGGTTTGATACTCATCCTGCCTTGAGGTTTCTCATCTACAGATATGAATCCTTTTCATATGTCAGGAATCCTGTTGCTATCCCTCTTCATCTTATTGTGGATAGAAGGCAGTTTGCATCCTTGCATGTTAGTGAAGAAAACAAGAGAATCCCTGCTATACTCAGAGACAGTGGCATTCCCCAGCATCATTATTCCTTATCTTAACTGACACATTAAATATCTCCTGACAGACTTTGATGAATTTTTGCCATTAAAACTGTTGTTATATGCAGAGGTCTACTTTTACTGTTCCCTTAGAGACCTGCCTGCACCATGAAAGTTTGAAAAGATGTCTAATTTTGAATAATCTGCCTTTTCACAAGAGCATATTCATCACAAGTGACAGGTGGAGAGGTTCAGGCTCGTATTATAGAGGTTTGAGCATTAATTTGATGCCTTTCCTTTGTTTTCCAAAAGCTGCCTATATTTTTATGACAAGGGGAAATAATTTCTGCCTTATCCTTGCATCTCTTCAAGCACGTTACTTTTCTGTAGTTTCTGGAGACTAAAGACTTGGCTTTGCTCTGCAATGTCTTTTAGTCTTTTCTCTCATGGTCTATGACAAAATGATGCATTTTCATTCAATTCAAATTTAAATGTAGATTAAAAGGTCATTTGAAAGGAATGGAAAGGCAATATTTTTTAATATCTGTCCATAGTGCTGCCTGATTCAGGGCCATGACTGTCATTGGAATAAATAGAACACACAAACATTGGCTGGGAGGACATTGAGCTGTTAAATGGTCACACCTGCTGATGCTGCACTGATTTACAGCAACAGGCGCTGAGTGGATCAAATCAGGTTCAAGGATGCTAGTGATGAGAAATTCTTGCTTTTGACAGCCAAGGGCTTTGATCCACCTTTATCTATTTCTTATGTGGGGGAAAAAAAAAATAAATCCTAATTGATATCTTTGGAATTTTCATTAGCATGTTTAGAAAGCCAAGGGAAAGTGTCCCTGCTGAAATGCAAGCTCATCTCCAGTTAATTCTGGTTAAAGGCAGCCTGCATTCCACATAGCTCGAGAGAGCAGTAGCTGGTGGCTCTGCTGCTCAAGGAGTGCAGGGCCTGCCTTTTTCAAATGCTTTCCAGAACCCACTGTCAGCATGATCATTATGAAATAATACAAGATTGCTTTATAGAAATACCATTTCATCCCAGAGTCAAAGGGCAGATGAGGTCAGAAGAAAAGTGCCAAAACAACATTATGGAGCTGAGATTATGTGAATAAATGTACCATTAGATCACAGATATTTTTTTAATTGCTTTTAGTTAGGAAGTTAACCATAAATGTCTAAATAATCTGTTTTGGTTGATGCTGAGCAGAAGTTCTGAGAGCTAATGACTTTTATCAGCCGGGAAATCTAATTTAATAGTTTTAAGAATATAATAAAAGATAAACACTGTGTGTGCTAGCTATATGCTTTAGCATTAGTGTTCTAGTTTTTGGCTGGTGATTTCAGTTTTACTTCCTAGCCCAGAATTTTTCTGTTTGGTTAATGATTTAATAATAGTGGCGAGCCATCTTTTTCATTTTGAACACATTTTTGTTTGATCCAGAGTAATTTAGATCCAATTGAAGTTCCAATACAGAATGAAAACATGTCATGTGCAGAAAAACAAGTGCTTAATTATACCATATATAGCAGTGTTTCAGTTGTTACATTTTTGCACTTACAAGTCTTTACTGGAAATATTTTTAACTCAAGTGTTCACATGAGAAGAGATTACTAGCTGTGATGAAATGTGCTGAGCTGAGTGATAATTTTGCTGATTATGGACTGTGCTAAGAGCCTTGAGCATATTTGAAATTCAAATCTTGTATTTTCTTGAAAGGCTATCATGTAATTCACTGTCTAATGCACATCTGGAAAAGCAAAATCAATTTTGAAATTGAAGAATCTCAGCAATCCTTTCAAACGCAAGAAATTAATATGCAGCTCACAATCTTATGACAGATCATGCAAATAAACCAATGCTTCCATCTCTGTCTATGCTCCACATAAAAGGAATAGTTTCCAATTAGTTTTGTGTTAGTATTTGTCAATCATGCACAGAATATTTTGGAGATCTTAATTTCTCCTCAATAAATATTAAAATTTATTAATAAATCACAGTTTACTTGTCTACAAATCTGACCACAATGATTCTTATCCCTCATCCAAACTATATGTTTCATAGCAAGTGTGACAGTTTCAAACAGGAGAAATTCAGAACATTTTCACAGCTTCCTGTGAAACTCTTCTGCAAAAAAAAAAGACAGACAAGGGATTGGGCTCTGCTTTTCCACCTTTCAGACAGAACCCTACCCTATCATGAGTGTTCATGATGTAGATTTCCTTACTTTTGTCTGATTTTACACATCATCTCATCACAAATTTTTTTTTTTTAATTTTGACTTTAGAAATGCCAAACTAAAGACCTCATTTTGTTTTTCTCTTCATTTCCATTGTAATTTGACCACATATCCCCCAAATTTAAATATGGTTTCAATTGATACAAACTGCATTTGTAGTGAATAAACTGTTAATGAACAGTTTATTATTATCTATAGGAAAATAGAATTTGTCCTTTTCCTATAATCTCTTCAAAAATTAAGATGCATTTTTCCATGAAAGGAATCTGTTATTTTTTCAGTTACCAGAATATGCAGATGTATGGATATTGGAAAATAGTTTCAAAACCATTTTAAAAAATAAAGTAATTTTGAAATCAACTTCTGTTTTACCATGCACGTATGTTTGTGGGCACACAAAATGTTTTTGTGGAACAGATACAGAAGTTTGCATCTAGGAGAAAACTATGAGAAGAAACTAATTAATATGTTTTAAAAGCAACTAACAATCCCCACACCATTTTGTGGCTATTTTTCATTAGTCCTCTGTTCTTCATAATGCTTCTGACATATATATTATTTTAAACTCTAACCTAGTTTTGGTTCCTTACTAATGAGGACCTAAGTAGTAGGAATGTAACCACACACATGTTTTAGAGAAGATTTACAAGTCATAGTTGTGAAGACAATACAGCCGTTCACAGATCAGTGGAAACTCTAAGTGTTCATTTAACCTTTAACCTTAGTGTCATGGAAACCTGTAGTGGTCTTTCACCCATAACACCCTTGAAAATGAAGATTCCTTCTGGCTAGGAGGCTTTCAATTACACTATTGATCAGAGCTATTTAAAGGATTATGAGCTCCTCATTTGGGCTGTAAAAAAAATCTAATTACATGCCAAAGAACAATATCTGTAATGCAGTAGGTTTTGAAAATACCTACATTGCTACATATATGAAAGACACTTAGATGATGCAAATAACTGCAGTGGAATAGCTAGCAACTTAAATAGTTATTCTTCATTATTTTTTAGCTACTTAGAATACTGAGATTTTCTGGTTTACATTAAATCTAAAGGATAACTTGTGCAGCTAAGTTTTAATTTTATTATACTCATGCTCCAGCTAATAACTCTATCCTAGTAACTCTCTGAGAGCTGAGATCCATTTTTATTTTGCCAAATAGCTGAACTATGTAGTCATAAGGAACCTTAATGAGATTAAACATTTTGTATCAAGCTGTAAATGCCTTACATTTTTCTTGTTATATAGTGTTTCCTGTCCTATCTCTTAAGTTCAGTGAGTGATACTTCAGAATTTCCAAAATAGCTTTCACATTCTGGTGTTAAGAAATAATCTGCATTGGCTTTCTATTTTCAGTTCAAAATATATATTGGCTTTCTATTTTCAGTTTCAATTTCAATGAATGTGATGAGGTCACACTCCAAGGTGTGATTCTGACAATATTAATGATTCTGATCTTTGTGAATTTTGTTAACAAAAAAGGTAGGTAGTATTTTTGCAACATTAAAATTTCAGAAACAATTATTTTAGGCATAAAATGTGCCACTAACATATCCCTGATATGTTTTATTTAATAAATAACACAATAAAAGCACTTTGGTACTCTTGAAGGTTCCAGAGGTTTGCATCTCAAACAGCTCAAATACAACAGAAGTCATATTGCTTCATAATAATATTTTCACTTCATTGTTAGAGTCTGGTGTTTTGTGTGGACTATAATAAACAGATTCTCAGCTAGAATAAATGATTCAAACTCAATTGACATCAGCAGAGGCAGGCTAACTTGCACTGGTTTAGAAGTTAATCCTGCCTGCTACGATATTTAATACCAGTCACACAATTGTTCAGTTGTTCAAAATTTAAAACAGCAGCAGTATGGCTGGTAAATTTATAAAAATACACAAAAAGAAAAATAAATTCTCAGTACTGACTTTTTGTGACAGTCCTAGCCTTGTGTATATTCAAGTATTTTGGATTCAGTTTGTATAAACACATTTTTTAGAAACAAAGGTCATATTTTGTTGCTTAACAGATGGCTCAGAGAAAAGGTTCAACAACAGAATTATTTGGGATAAAATGATCTTTCAAGAAAAATAAACATGAGCATTATACCTCATCTTCAAGATACCTCACTGGTCATGGAATGAGGCTTATATGCAGCCATGCACTCTCTCAATAGTTGCAGGGTCCTTTATTCAGTATTGCAAGCATGCAGATTGTAAATTATCAGGGAAAAAAATGGGAGTTCATGGCTTTAAAAGGTGAGGAAATTATTTGATAAGTAAGCTGTTAAATTATGTGATTGAGCTTGAGCTTTTCTCTGCTGGAAAGAGTGGTACATCATTTAGATCAACCAGATTATGAAAATGTTTTGTATAACTGTTAAATATTTTTGCTGGTGAAAACCAGCAAAATAGAGTAGGAATGGGGGATGTGGTTGGTACCCAGGCTAGAGTAGCTATAGTGTTTCACTTTTAACTTAACAGATTTTCTCTTTTAGACCAAATTGGGTAAGCAAGTAAACACATTTTGATGTGACATCAAAGGTGTGTTTTAAGTGCTATCCCAAATTGGAAGGAAAGAGTGTTGCACTTCAATTCTTCTCTGAATTAAGGTCTTAATTTTCATCCTATGTTAACCAAATCAGCCTGATGATCTTTGCTAACAGATATTTTTCTATCTGCATGTTATCTTGCAGTGGTGAAATAAAACTCTTACTGAAATGATTTTCAAATTTGCCAACTAATTGATGACCTCTATTTATGGCTCCTCCAAAAATAATGGGTTTAGCCTCTTAGAGGCTGACTTTAAGCATCTTCTTAAAACTTGTCCCGCGTGGCGGAATAGCAGCAGCAGAGGATGGCAAAATGTGTGGGTGCCAATGCCTGTGCCACTGTTTTAGTCTTGACAGATCGACCTCCGCCCATCATCCTCCAGGGCCCCATCAACCAGACCCTGGCAGTGGATGGCACAGCTCTGCTCAAGTGCAAGGCCACCGGTGACCCCCTGCCTGTCATCAGCTGGCTCAAGGAAGGGTTCACCTTCCTGGGCCGGGACCCTCGCACGTCCATACAGGACCAGGGGACGCTCCAGATCAAAGCTCTGCGGGTGAGTAACGGCAGCGCCACGAGCGTGACGGGTTCTGCATGTCCAGTTTGGAGCCCTCGGTGTGTGCCTCAGGCAGCTCTGCTGCCTTCTTCTTGTCTCCAAAATTAACTTGTTATTTCTACTATGAAGTTCTCACCAAGTCATTATCCATTCTTTGACGTGTAGAAAAGGGAAGGGGAAAGAAGAGCAAAACTAGCTTCAGGTATTTCTATGAGAATTCCCTAAAAACAGAATCAGTGTTTATAATTTTGTGTCTGTTGCAATAGAACACATGAGTTGGGGGTAGACAAAAATGTAAAAGGACTCTCCTTCCTTTTCACTGGTCTTACGCTGAAGCCATTAGCCTCTCTGTCAAAACTTAGAGCAGTTCTTGGCAACACCTGACCGTAATTTTCCAAATACTTGTGCTAGCATGTGATCTGGAGCTCATCAGGGTTTGACCATGCACCTTCTCCATCAACAACTCGTCAGTCCCGAGCTGGCTGATTTATTCCAGTGTTATGCTTCCTGGAAATGTTCCACCAGGCTGCAAATGGGAAAAGACAACTAATACTGTAGCATACATGCAGTCATATGCAG
Organism: Lonchura striata; assembly: GCF_050655825.1. NCBI lineage: Eukaryota > Metazoa > Chordata > Aves > Passeriformes > Estrildidae > Lonchura > Lonchura striata. The sequence goes on from NC_140703.1 coordinate 11,150,816, forward strand.
AGGGATTTCTATTAAAAATTAAATACCTATTGTAATATCAACATTTTTACACATGAGATAATACAATATTCTCTAATACTTCAAATAGGATAATGTCATATGTTTTTGTTAAATATTGCATCACTAATCTCTGTTTTGGCTTTTAACTTTTCCCTGTTTAAAGATTAAGTATTTCTGTGTATTTGGACAAGCATGCATATGGAAAATAGTCAGTTAAATGTACTTACTTTTCAAGAACTTGAAGATAATTTCAGAAACCATTTAAATTAGTCAGCAGAAATGTCTGCTCTTAGTTTTCCCATCCAAAAAAATGTTAATAAACATAGTACTAATAACAAGAAATAGCAGGTTTTTTTCTGATACTGTCTCATCAGTGATCATAGATGAATTGTGAACTGCCTTAGAACAAAATAGAATTTATTTAAAAATTTATGCTAGCTTGCCTTGAGTAAACAATTTGTCGTTCCTTCCTGGGTTGAAGGCAGGTTTAGGCCATGAAGGTTAATGCATTTTTCCTGTAGAGCTGGATTAAAGAGTGCGCTTGAATAGTCAAGATTCCCCAGTAGTGTTAGAAAGCAGCAATTAAAGGTGGAAGCTTAGTGATTTCAAACAAACTTTCAGGCACTGATGATGGGCTTCCGTGGAGTGTCCATGAGGCAGAAGCTCTTGGGATACCTGTCTGCATGCTGCTATGCAAACAATGAAATTGGCTCTGAATCGTGCCAGCACATTAATCTCACTCTTAGAGGCTGTGTCTGTAAACTAAAGGAAAATAAAATTACTTACAAGAGGAGAAGAAAACAATATTAGTAGTGAGTGTGGTTCTAAAAGACGCAAAGCTTTTATTAATCATTAAGTGGCTCATTCACTAGTAACCAATTTTTCTTAAAGGCTTAGAAAGTAATTTTTTAGAAACTCCTCTATAGCAGTAATGTGCACTGTTTGTTTGACTCAGTTTTAAGAACAAAAACTACACAGAACTATAAACACAATTTTTCTCCTGTGCTTTGCATATTTTAATTATACATGGATTTAAATGAGGAATGCTTAACTTTTCTCTCAGATCTACCTTTACAAGGACAAGCACCACTTCCTAAAGAAAAAAAAGGGCCACAAAAATGTCCAAGTATGTTTACATCCCCAGGTTCAAAATAAATTAATAATTGCCACTGACATGTCCTCAGCCTTCTGGCTGAGGGTAGATTTATATTAGGTATCAGGAAGAAATCTTCCCTGTGAGGGTGGTGAGGCACTGGAACAGGTTTCCCAGAGAATTTGTGGATTCCCCATCCCTGTTCAAGGCCAGGTTGAATGGCATTTTGAGAAACCTGGTTTGGTTGGATGGAACTTTGAGCAACCAGGGTGGGGAGGGGGGATGAGAGGACTTTAAGGTCCCTTCCAACATAAACCATTCTCTCTGATCCTTTTCTGCTATTTCTATCACACCACAGTCAAATGATTCATGAGCCTGCAACAGTCACATGTGCCACAGTTGTAACATGAACACAGATTTTTCTGGTCAGCCAATCTCTCAGTTGCCCTGAGGAAGATGACTAAAACTCACATGTCATTCATTCAATACACCTTCAGACAGGTCAGCACGGATGGAAAACTCCCTTTGCTGTAGAAACGTGCCACACCAGGATTAGACACCTGCATTAACTAAGGAACAAAACTTTATTTTATTGAATAGTAAAAATTTTCCTATTCACCTCCCCTTTTTTTTTTTTCCCCATAGATAAAAAAAAGTATAAACAATTGAAGTACCAACACACTAAATCTGGTCCTAATCCATCCACAACCTGGAAATTAGATAATTTGCTAAAGCTTGCAAGAAGCCGTGTACTTCCAGCTTGCTTTGTATGTTGTTTGCCTTCTTCAAGTTGCTCTGTTGTGTATACCACATACCTCATTGAGTGCACCATCTGTCACAGTAGTACACAAATGCAGTTAAGAACCATAGCCTTGAGAAATAGTCCCCATTATCACATAATGAAGAATTATATATTTAATAAAATCTCAGAGGAAGCAAAATAAAACACTGCTTCAAAATGGTATAAGGCTCTCTCCTCTGGAAAATCTCTCTTTTCAAGAGTCTTTCGCATTTCAGTAGCAGCACTGTTGTATTTTGAGTCTTTGAGCCATTGTCAGAGGGGTTTTCATTATTGCTTGTATTTCACACACATAACCATCTCCTGAAAAGCATGTTCATTCAGAAAATTGAGCTGGCATTAATGAGTTGCTTCCTCACCTAAGCATTCTCAGTGTATCTGAAGAAAAATAGCAACAAAATTCATGCGTGACAAAGCTAAAAATTAATTAAAGTATATAGCTACAATTAATCTAAAAAACATCTTGCTTTTTTGCCTTGACATTCTTTTTGAAGAGTGACATATAAGGATATATGCTACAGTGCCAATCTGCATTTAACAGAAAACTCATTACAATTTTTTAAAGCCCAATAAAGCTCCTTGGATGCAGTTCTCTTTCCATCAAGTCATGTGATGGTGAATAAAATTCTTAATCACTAGAGTCAGCACTCACCCTTTTCTGCTTCCACCTCCAGATAACCATGCTTTATGCATTATGAAAGGAGAACTCCTCCATATATTTTGTGTTTTGTAAATTTACCATTTTCCATCCATCCCTGTAGTCTTCACTTGTTCCTGACTCAGAAATCTTTATTTTAAATTTAAACAGGAAATAGGAAAACCCCTGGCAAATTTGCTAGTAAAACAGTTTCTACGGTGATGAGATTAATATTGACAACCTAATTCAAAACAGTTTCCATAAATAAATTTAAAATATTTGAATTGACAAGGGAATCACAATAATTTTATACAAATGCAATATTTTTTTGCTACCAAAGGGCCTTGCAAGCCTAAAAAAATATCCCATGTGAGATAGAAGAAAGGTAAGCATGGTGTAGGATCTAATTTATTGCTTCTGTTTGGAAATTGCTTGGAGGATTGTCTATGTCGAGAGAGCCACTGTTAAGAGAGAACTGTTAAGTTTTAGCAGCATTTTTATGTAGGGTGCATAGAAATTACTTCATCTGTCAGAAGAGTCTAAGGTGATGTAACATCCTTCTTGGCACTGTAAACTAGACCTGTGGGTCATCCTGGGATAATAAATGCTGAGCTTTTACCCTCTAAGAGGTTAATCATTGTTATATTGTATATAAATGTTACCTGATTTCACCTGCATTTTTTGTAACCAATGCAAACGCTGACACTGTCAGTGCTCCATTGTGGAGCATTTACAGTACTGGTACCATTAACAATATGAAAATTAGAATTAGTAAAGTATTAGAAGCAAGTAATCTTATTATAGTTCTCTAAATGAAAGCCACCATTAAATGATTGCTTGAAAATGTCTGGTGCCTTCTAGTCTGGTGTAAAATGTAGGCTAAGTCCTTCTTATCAAGGAGCATTTAGAAAAAGAAAATAAGAGTAAACTCAGCTGATTCTAAAAGGTTGTTAAAGCTGCCCTTATGCCCTTTTCATGTCCAGCTCTCTGATACTGGGACTTACACTTGCGTTGCCACAAGTTCCAGTGGGGAGACGTCCTGGAGTGCTGTGCTGGAGGTGACAGGTAAGCAATGCCCAGGGATGTGCTCCACTTGGCACAGAGGAAAATAAACCATATGACAGCAGTCTGAGCCACAACTTCTTGGCTTGACATGGAGAAGTTTTGGATGAGAAGGCTGTGTTCCTTCATGCATCTTGCATTTCACTGCTGTTGTCTTATAATGCCTGTTGACATCGCAGCAATTTTCATACTTATGTCCAGTGGGTGCAGTATGCTTTAATTCTTCTAACAGGAGTATTAATAAAATGTGGCTTTATCCAGTAGTTGGCTTGGGCAAGAAAAATACAAAGTGCTCTATGTGAGTACTGCAGTTGATTTGAATACAGGAAATTTCTCAAAGTTTTTCGTACTTCATGTACATTTCAGTAAGCTGGGCTTTTTTTTTATTCTTTCATTTCCTTCTTTTTTTTTTTATATATATTTATCTTTTGATTTTTGCCTTTTTTTTTCTTTATTAGTACCTAGAGAATGATAGCCCTTCATCCAAAAACATGTGGTAGTAATGCAATTGTTGACTTAGTTCTTTATAGATTAAGAACATCCGTTCTGCTGATTTTGCAGATGTTTGCCATGTTTTTCATTTTAATCTTCTGCTTTGATCAAATTATATAACCAAGGATAAAAAGTAATCATTTTGTATTTGTCCTTCACAGAATCCGGTGGAGCAGCAGTCAGTAAAAATTATGATATAAATGACCTCCCTGGGCCACCATCCAAACCTCAGGTCACGGATGTTACTAAGAACAGTGTCACCCTGTCCTGGCAGCCAGGGACCCCTGGAAGCCTACCAGCTAGTGCATACATCATTGAGGCTTTTAGGTATGTGAATTATACCACCTTTAAGCTCCTTTCTTTCTAATTTTGCTTAAACCCTAGTGCCAGGGTTTTGTGGTGTTTTTTCGGACTCTATACATGTCATTAGAAGCTCATTAAATGACTCAGTTCCATAGAAGGCATTGATTAATATTCTTCGCATTGATTTTTTTCTAATTTATCACTTTTTTCTAAGTGATTAATTGGACGACATCTAACTATTTCTTCAGGTCAACAGGAATATAACGGAACAATGCAGTAATTGTTTGTCACTTTTCCTTTAACACTGATGATCAGTGAGAGTCTCCTGTGGGAATGATGCAGGTTCTTGGCTATCATAGTACAGACAATATGGGAATAAATGGGTAATCCTGAAGGCTCTCTGCAAACTTTAATTCCAGCTCTTGCTAATGCAGTCAGTATTAAGGGGTCAAAGTGCTTTAAATGTCTATTTTTTTAGTGTTTTAGATAGATGAAAACTTCTAACTGAAAAGACCAGTATTGATAATTTAGGATTTTATCCTGCAGCCTGAGGCTTTAAAGAATTCAGGTGCTCCCCTCCACACAGCAGCAATTACTGTGTAGTACAAAAGAACTCCTGGGCTCCAATTCAGCATGTTTGTTTGAGCATGGGCCGTACTCTGACATGTATCTCTAGAGCATATTTTGGCTTCAAATTCTGTACCTTTTTATATGTGTTCCTTAATCCAGTTGTTATAAAAAGGACAAGTTTTTCTTTTAAGTTAAAATTCATGCAAGAATTTTCATAATCATATGCATGCAAATTTTAACTCATATGTTATGTATGTAAAGAACATTACAGTATTTGCAGTATGTTGGTTTTGTTCTAGAAGTTGTTCTTTATGCATTGTATGAATGAAGTGATTCAAGCAACATAAACCTTGTAGCTTTCCATTTCCTTTTTCCTTTTAATATATTTAAAGATTTTTTTTATCAACGCTATACAACAAAGCATAGTAAAATAAAATTTTCTCTTTAAACTTATGTTTCACCCTAGATAAGATTTAATGGCATCCCATCAATAACTTCTAAAAAAGGCAGACATTTTCATTAAAAGTTGTTTTAACAATCACATTTGAAATCTTTTCATATAGTGGATTGTAATCTAATTATAATAATGTTGAATTGAAATTGTGGTGGTAGGAAAATATTCATATAATTTCCTCCATTTCAAAGAATGTTTTCAATTTTTTTTTAACTTTGAGAGTGAATTTAGTTCAAGAGCATTTTTCTTCCAATGGCAGTTTATTGACATAGTTTACTTACCAGTGTAGAAAATTATTCTTTCAAGAGAACTTTCCTTTCTAAGCCTTTTGTTCAAGAGTAGCCTGTTTATCATTCAAATTTACTCTACAGCTTTCTACCTTTTTCCTTTTGCAGGTATTTTAGAGAAATAGCAAAAAGTTTTATTTTATTGCAAAGAGAAATACTTTTGACAGCTGCATTATGATTTTTAGCTGGTCTCGATGAGCTAACTGAAAAAAATATTTTTCATTTCACCCTGCTTTTACCACATTTTCCTGCTCTTAGAGTCAATCCGGGGTTACAAGACAGGTCCTTGCACATCTTTATTTTTCTCTTATATTCATTTATAATCTTCCACGTGTTCTTGTTGCAGTCAGTCTGTGAGCAACAGCTGGCAAACGGTGGCCAACCACGTGAAGAGCACCCTGTACACTGTGAGAGGCCTGCGCCCCAACACCATCTACCTGTTCATGGTCAGAGCCATCAACCCACAGGGCCTGAGCGACCCCAGCCCCATGTCAGACCCTGTCCGAACCCAAGGTAAGGTGCAGTTTCAAGGCTTGTGTGCTTGAGCTGAAATAGAGAGGAGGAACTGTGGCTCCACCGATGGGTCAGTCTGGCTGTTTGGCTTTAGCACACTCACTGAAGGAATTGTGATTTGAGCTTCGCCAATAAAGATGAGAGTAGTCCAGTGTTTGCTGCATTAAGGTTGCATCCTTAATCTTTTGTACAGTGTAGACTTTTTGGTTTGCAATTTACTTAGACTCGACTTGTCCCTGGTTACTATTGAAAGCAATGTGACCTGCCCAAGCTTTTCTGAAAAGCACTCTAAACACTCTTCTCTCCTCAGTATCTTTCCTCTCCATGTCCTTTCTTCCTCTCCATTAGTAGGGATATACTATGATTGTTGCCCCAATTCTTAAGATTTTCTAAAGGCTTCTGAGTTTACATTCTGTTAGAAAACTTTCTCACACAATTTTCTATAAACAACATATTGTTTTGCATTCCTTCATAGGGGTGGAGAAACTTGATGTACTAGTAGTTTGTCCAATGTCTTTGGAGGGGTGGCCCATTCACTCTCCAATCCACTGTCACCTTTGGAAAAGTGTAAAAGTTGGAGTCAGAAAATAAAGCCTTCTTTGCCTTGCAAACAGCAGTGGTTTGCATTGTGCTTTCACGTGTCTCACAGCGATACTATGATAACAAGTGTTTATAACAGGCAAGACACTGTGTTTAGAATTATGTTTAATCAAAAGAAATGCACAACACATGTTCATTAATCTGAACCAACATTTAGGCAGAGAATTCATGTAAATTAAGGCATCTGCATTCTAAGAATAAGAGAAAGGCATGGACCTTCTACTTACATACCTATATTTCTGAATTCTTGTATCAGTCCATTGTGCAAACCAAGAGAGAAGGCTGAAGTGAAATTGCTCATTTGCAGGGTGCTGATAGGATTGGTACCTGTGGTCCTCCATTGCTACTGAATCAGTTACTGAGGTCTGTTCACTTTGCATCAAGCTCTAACTGAATATAACTGCCACAAACAGATTTCCCTTCACAGCGTGGATTTTTTTGTTGTTTTGACAAGATACTGCTTGAATGCTTAATTCAAGAGTGTATTTCTGTGTTAAACATGTCCTAATACAAAAATTCATAATTCTTTGGAATCATAATTTTTCTAATCCAAAGTAATAGTCACAGGTAATTTAAAATTAAATCTTCTGTCTCCGTTTATTTTTATTCAGAGACTTCTGTCTCTGGAGATCTGAAGGTGCCAATGGAGGGCACATCCTGAGGCAGTCTCCAGCATGTGTTGTAAGTTGTTTGGGTCCTTTGCTGGATGGAAAGAGATAAACAAGAGTAGAGTGGCACTTCTTTATCACATAACCATCCAGCCTCCCTTATCCCAGCCTAGCCCTGAATAAATCTGTCCTGAATAGTTACACCCTCAAAATAGTAATTATGGCTGGAAGAGGAAAAAAAGAGCTGCCTTCTCAAAAGCTGGAGAAGTGAGTTGTGCAGGGATTTCATAGCCTGATTAGCCATGGAATATCACAAGTTTCCATCTTTCTTATTTTCCCATTATTATAGGGTGACTCATGCTTTTTATTGCAACAGACTTTTAGTCTGCATAACTTATCACCTAGCTAAAAAAAAACCAACAACTTTATTTGGCATTTGAGTGTCAAGTATAGACTTTTTATCTGACATACTGACAAGCAATTTGATTTCAGTAAAAACATGTCTTTTAATTAGCTACGGCGTGTGTTGCAGCTTCCATTTCCAGAAGCTGTTTAGCAGTCAAGCACACTGAGACATGTACAGGATTTATAGCTTCTTTGCAAGCCTGCAGTTTAATAGAATTAAATCATAAAATCAATTGAAAATTAACATAATGTTTTGATGTGATTTCTAATTATGCCTGAATTCAATTCAGGCTCACAGTAGAAGCTGACACATGGTGGAAAGCCTTTTCACAGAGGCCATGGAGAAATAACAAAGCAGCTATAGCAGTGCTATAAAATAATAACTTGCAACAGGTAGCTTTCATAGCTGAACATTTAATGGCCTGGTATTCAGTACAGCAAATACAAGTAATAAGATTTAATGTAAATTTTCACCAATGAACTGCAAGTAGATAATCAGGTACTTTCAAAAGGTTTATCTTATATTACTTATATGAAATAAAGACAGAAGTCCTTATTTCTAATGGAATTGGTTTCTTGTTGGATTATTAATAGATGAAACCATATACTAAAAAAACTCTTCCAAAAAATGATATAAATTCCTATCCATGAAATCTAAATTATAATAAATAATAGTATATTCACTGATAGCTGAAAAAATAGGTGTTAGAAAGAATATCTAACTGAATCCATTGTGTTCAGGATGTAGCTTCTTGCACCAGTTTTGCTTAAGTCATGATTCTATTATTCCAATACTTAATCATACCCTTAGAAATAGATCAGCTGTCTTTCTACCAGGATCCTCCTCAACATGTGAAAATGAAATTACACTGGGAGCATCACACTTTTTTTCAAGTGTACATACCAGAAAACTGAATTCCACATGTACATCTTGGCATTCACTTTCTACTGTTACCAGTCCATGTTATTCTCTTACTTCTGGATACATGTGCCACTTTGAAGGGCACATGATCTTGAAGAGAAAATGTTGTGGTAGATTGTTTTTGTTGGCCTTTTACTAGATAAGGATCAGTTTGGCTTCCTAAATTAAATATTTTCTTTTTTTCATGTTTGCACTAGATTTCATTAGCTATGTCTGTTAAGGGAAAATTTGCTTTGCAGGAGAAAATGCTATTTTTATTATTTGGTTTCTTGTGTGCATGACATGTGGGGAGAAGAAGCTTAGTGAAAGTTTGGAAACATATAATGACTTAATGTCATGTATGCTCTAGCAAAATAAAAAAAAACACTGTTCATTTTCTTCAATTATACTAACCAATTTGGTTCCGGACATCTGTGCAGCATTATTATTATCTAAGTACTTTGAAACTAGTGAACATTGCATCTCTCTCATCATTTACCCGAGCTGAGAAAACTTTGCCATCTAATCAGAATACTCCTTTAATCTTATTTATATTTCATGATTTCCTAAGTGGCTAGAGGTGGATGATTTTGTTTGCATTATTTTATATTTGTCCGGGTTTCAACCTTAGTGCTGTATTTTTTTAAAAACAGTGCTATAGAGGATTTTCAAGTCATGTCATCAGGCTACTCAGTAGATTTTATTGATGCCATATATAGCTTTTCTCACTAAAGTGATGATTTCATATGTGTGCCTGGCAGATATCAGCCCCCCAGCGCAAGGTGTGGATCACAGGCAAGTCCAGAAAGAGCTGGGAGACGTCATTGTACGGCTGCACAATCCTGTTGTGCTGACACCCACGACAGTGCAAGTCACCTGGACGGTAAAGCTTCTGCTGTTGTTACCTTAACAATCATTTCAGTCTGCCTATTTATCCCTTCAGTGTTTTACCACCCAGGAATGATCCAGTCTTGATCCCAGTGTGAGTGCTCTGACAATCTAACATACAGCAGTGTGTATATATGTATGTATGTGTATGTGTATATATATATATATATATATATATATATATATATATATATATATATATATGTGTGTGTGTGTGTGTGTGTGTGTGTGTATGTATATATATATATATGGCAATGAAATAGTCATTTTCTCTTTCAAGTCAGGCAGGTTCAATGTCTTCAGTCTTCTGCTTGAAGCAAGGTAGCTCTCTGAATAGAAAAACATTATAAAAATGAGTATGCTTGAAGGATAATTGATCTGTGGATTCATTACGCTACATGTCAAGAAATAATCAAAGTTAAATATCGAGAAGAAATTGCTGTGTGAAAAAGTACTTTCTGCTTCAAGTCATAGTGACCTCTAACAATGCCCTATTATTTAGTGACCCAAAAATCAAAAATATCTTTCCTGCAGAGCACTTGCAGTGAAGTCAGAAGCACATGGTGCTAGTGCCTGACGCACTGTCTGTCATCTGGTTTGCCAGCACAAGCCTTACCCACAATCAGTGGATATCCTTTCATTAGAGAACACCAAAGTCTTTTGGGCAGTGCTTAACAACATTTCTATTTGAGGGGTCAAACTGCTGGGTAGGATTTCTAATATAGTGTTTGGCTTTCAAATTGTTCTGTTTCCCTTTCTGAAGCTTGATGGAAAGGACTTGTAAGAGTAGGAGAGAATTCCCAGGGCACTGGACACAAGGAGAGTGCTTTGCTGTTGGGGCATCTGTCCAGAGGAAGAAGAGCCACAAGTGAAAGAGTGAGAGAAAAATGGCCCTGCACAATATCAGAACAGTTGTATTCTGTGGGATGAATTCTGCTAAGGGGGCATTCACAATGCTCGTGGTTTTTCTTCTGCATGTCATATTGCTGAGAGATTAATGTGTGCAGGGGATTACACAAGAGGAGATAAGAAGTGTGGTGATAGATTGTGTATTATAAGGATTACTGTTGTTTTTGTACAGCACAGCCATTATTATGGGGGCTTATGCACCATACTTGTTCTGACAGATTTCAGTGGTCAGGGTACAGATTAGAATAAATAGAGAAACCAACAATTTTTTTCTTCTGTGGAAGATTATTTCGACTATATGTCACTGCATTTTGTCATCAATGATGTCAACATGCAGCTTGGCTTTCTTAAAATGCTGCATATTTCATCTGCAATTCCTCCAGAACAGGCTGACTAACCTTTGTGGCAAACCCTTTTGCCCCAGGCAGATGGATCAGTAGTAGAAAATTTGGATGTTAGCAGAGAGTAATTGTAAACCTGGATCACATCCATGTGGTGCTCCTTCATGTCCTTTTTTAGGTGTGGCATCTATCAGAAATACAGATTCATAGGCTGGCCCTTGCCTTAGCATATACTGCAAAAGGAAGCTCCAATATAAACAGAATTCAGTTTTATACCATGTAACCAACGTCATTATATTTTAATTTTATATATATATATGTGTGTGTGTGTGTGTGTGTGTGTGATATTTATTTCTTTCAAAGAATTTCCTGGGGCCCCTGCTGAACAATGAATGAAAAAATGGTAAGGTAAAGACAAATTGTTGGAAATGCTATGGATACCAGCTTATTGGGAAGATCCCTCAAAGCAGTGACCCTCTGCCACCTGACAAGCACAGAGACCTCTGTAGAGGCATTTTGGAATTGCCCAGGGGAAGAAAGACACAAAGAAAGATCTCTGAAGCAGCTAATTAGAAACTACCCAGCAACCAGAACAAAAACAATTAATTAACCATAGTCTCTAGGAAAAAAACCCACTCTATCCAGAGAATAAATTCCACAGTATTAACATAAAATGGATAGATAGTGCAGCTATCATAAAAAAGGACAGAAGTGCCATGAGAGTCATAAGACTCTTTGTGTTGGCTTTATGCAGGTCAAAGGGTGAATGCCAAGGAATGTCCTTGGTTACTGACTTTCTGCCAGTAACTCACAGCAAATTAACACCACTTTCTCCTCTCCTTTATGAGATTGTTTTGGTTTTGTTTTCTCTTTATTTTTTTTTAAATTTTAGTTTAAATGTTTGGAAATAGTTCCCTGTGGCTGTGTTGCAATTTTAAAATATGCACATACATATACACACATATTTTGAAAAGAACATCAGGCTTATAATGTCAGTGTTAAATAATAAGAGGAATGTAAAAAGTTAAGTTTTCATTGCCACTTAAATTTATTCCTCTTGTGTATAGATATTAAAATATAGCTGTAATTATCTGGTCACATAGAGGATCTCTTCTTCATGGAGCTATTAAACATTTCTTTTTATCTTCTTTATTCTCTGTGTGGTGCCAGGTCTTATTAAATTCATACCATTGAAACCTTGCATTGAATAAAAATTATTATTTTGTCTCACATGCTTGCTTATCTGTCATGCTCTCAACCGTAACATTTGTGTGCTTCACAAATAATACTGAATTTAACATCACAATGATAAAAATGTGTCATTATCCTAACTTTACACACAGAGAGGTGAGGTGCAGAGATAGTTATTGCTGATGAGACTTGTGGTGGCAGATACACCCACTGTTACCAAAAAGCTAATTTTAAGCCTTGAACATTATTTAATTTTACTTTTATTAAAACATTTTACATTGCAAGAGCATATTTTGTACTTCAAGAGCTTTTTTAGCTGACCTCAGCTATGGGTCAGCTCTTCTAGCCTCAGTGGGCATTAAACTGAAAGTTTTATTAGTGACCAAGTATGAAATGTTCCCCGGCATTAAAAAGAAGCCCTGTGGCACAAGCAGGAATAAAAAAATCAGTTCTTCAACATGGCAAAAGAATTGCTGCTTTGAAATCCTTACTGCCTTTTTGGAGGCTTCCCAGGCAGAAGGATAATTTATTTACCTCTGTTTTTTTTAATTTGATGTAGAATTTAAATGAATATACTTCACTGGAAGCTTCAGGAGTCAAGTCCTTTAGGCTGTCTTCCAGATTATCATCCCCATTTGCCTTGTTCCTGTAGGATACATAAATGCTAGTTCAGTTTGGATTTCCAGAGACTCCTGTGAGTCCGTGCCAGGGAGCTCAGCACAGCATGCAAGCTACTCTGCCCAGCTGGAGAATTGCTGTGTGTGTTGCTGTGGGAGCAGAGGATTTCTTAGGATATTTTGGGATAGAAATTTGCATGCTGCAGAGTATATTGCAAAATGTATTTAGCGTGCAGATTAGCAGGTTTGCTTGAAAGGATCTTATGTCTGCCGCATAAGCTGCATTATGAATTTCTTGCCATTGTTTTAACAACCTAATAGCCAGTGAACCAGTCTGGTGTTCAGCTGGGGCATGTGCAGGGAAAATGAGCTTCCTGTTCTGTAGAAATGGTTTTGTAGTTGCCTCCTGCACCATGGACTCATAAAAGGGGGTGAAAAGGAGCACACATGACCAATTCTGCAAGTAGATCACATTTGGTCAGTGCTGAGCACCACCTACCCAGGATCTTTAGAGAAGCATCTGCATGTTCTTGCTGTGTCTTTATATTGGCAACCATTGCAGAACTTTTGAGTTGATATCACCCACTAGAAATAATCTCTGATCCCAGTATTCAGCACAGAGAATTCCTGCAATTGCTGAAATAATGCTGAGTAATTTTTGTAAGGAAGTGGCAACCATTTACATTATCTTTTCATCAAGCCAGAGTGCGTGTTTCTGCAGCTCTGCTTATGTGTGAATGTATGCCAAACTTGGGAGTTACATAGCTGAATTAATGTCTTTAATCATATAAGGATATTTTTAGTAGTCTGCTAGTGGCAGGACACATCATTACCAGAGAAATGGAGCAAATTGTGAAATTGAAGTCACTTTGTATTATATATGACTGTGTAGCTGCAGACAGATGTATACATATGTGTACACATGTGTGTGCATGTATATGTGAAATGTATCAGTCCTACCTCTCACAAATACTTCTGGTTAATTCATGTAATTATCCGAAAGTAACTTTTTATTAATTTGGAAACCCTGAACAAAATTTAAAAATCCACCTTTCTCAGTAAGAAAAGTGCCCTCTGAGTAGTTTCCCAACAGGACCTTACAGAAGACCCTGTCCACACAGACTAACTTCAATTGGACATGAGAGACAGCTTTGTATCCTTTCCTTGATACCGAATGTGACTGGATGCTTATAGAAAACATTAAAAATGTATATTTTCTTTTGTCCATGACTCTGAATGATGAGTAATCATCATTGCCCTGTCCTGTTGTAATCAAGCTACTAATTGAAAGCTCTGTGAAACTGAAGCGAGCCCCAAATCAAGCTAGTTTACAGCACCCATAAATGTGACAGCCTTGTGGTACTACTGCATTCTGCTTTCATATTCCTTCTATTGTTTAGCCTTTCATTTTAAGATCTTAGAGGTCTGGGAGGAAAAGATGTGTATGGACAATTTGTCTGGAGGCAGATGCAAAAGTATGAGGGATTGAATATTGGTATTCTTTAGATATTACCTATGGGTCCAGCTCTTCTCAGCGAGTTGGTTTGTGTTTGTGCTGTTCTGTACAAAACACTTTTCATACTGCTTGTAGCAACACAATGCTACTATTCAGTGTAGTCAATTCTGAATTTTCCTTTTTCTCCACTAGGCAGCAGTCAGTAGAGCTTAAAAATAGAGGAAAATGGAAAGTTCTAACAAAGTTATGCCATCTTTCAGTGTAGCTTCTAACTAAGAAGTAAAGCAAGAATCAAACTCAGTGTTTGATTATTAAACATCATAACCTTATATTGTAATTTAGGTTAAAAATCTCTATTGCAAAGTGGATAAAAACATTATTTTGGCTGAATTTTTTTATTAAATGTGGGGTTCATAAAGTCTTTATATCCATAAAACATTTAGTTAATCAAAGTCAAACATGGATAAAAACAGTTTACTCTGATTTACAGACTCCCTTCATCTGGAAACAGCTGCTTAATGTTCTTCTTAAAAACACAGCTTGATTCTTTCGGTATTAACAAGCTATTATTGTGAGTTATATCCCTCTTTCAGTGCATAAATTCACTTAAAGTGAATGCAGAGAAGTTTATAAAATGCAAGCTTAATGTTGTTGTAACATATGTTGCAAGGTTTTTAACAGTGACAGTTTTGATGAAAGACATTTCTGCCTTGCTTTCATAAATAAAGCTTTCTTCTTGCTTGCCTTGCTTTTTAATGTCTAAGAATCTGTGTCCCCTCTGAATGCCTCAATAAACTGTAACAAGATTATAGGAGGAGCATAATAGAGCATGTTTTGTGTTTTCAGCCTTAAATTCATTTATTCTTAAGTCAAACAAATGTTTCTCTAATTCTGGAATATCTTTGAGCAGGCAAATTGACAAGAACATAAGAAATATCCTACTTGTTGACTCTAAGTTATAACACAGAATTACCAAACAGCCTTCTGTATGTTCTTGTTATTTGTGCTGCACTTTCTTTGCTCCTTATTTGGCAGCTACAGAAGCAGTTTGGTTTGGTTTACTTTTAGCAATCAAATTGGTTTTGCTTTTTCTTTTTTTTTTTCTTTTCTTTTCTTTTTTTTTTTTTTTTTTTTTTTTTTTTTTTGGTGTTTTTCCCCAGGAAAAAAATCTGTGTAAGAATCATAGTGCTTCAATTTTTGGGGTTTTTTTGAAGATAAATAGACTCATGCAACCTCTCCAAGCTAAAACACATACAAAACTTTTCTTCAAATAAAAATGCTATTTATAGGATAAAATTGTTAAACTTCCATGGTCCAATCTTGAATTCTGCTTGCCTAGCAACAAATAAAATATAAACAAAAACCAATAATCCATCTCCATCTGATGATGCTCCTGAGAGCATCACAACCCCAGGATGCAAAGGGGCTGCTCAGGCAGTGAACACAAGAAATAGCACATGTTTTTGGAGGTTGTTTTCTCTGCATCTGTCTTATGTTTATTTTAATTTGCTGTGCATTTCATGAGCTGTGAGCCAAGTAATGGACTAATTGTAAGCATGTAGCGTATCTTCAAAGACTTGTCCTTTTCTGAAAGAATTTGTTTTTCTTTTCTTCTCTTATTTCAGCACATCAGTACCAAGATGTGCTTAGTAAGTTTACATGCAGCAAGCATTATGCCAAAGTTTTCTTTTCATGATTTATTGCAGGGGTGGGGGCCTCATTTTATGATTTAAGGTGGTATTTGTCATGATATATAGAGCTGGAGAAAGCAAAACAGAAAATATTCCATAACCAGTAAAGTGAGACAAATACTCTTTGTAGACAATTAATCAACAGTGACTTACAAGCTAGATTGCTAAATTCAGCACCATAACTGTGAATTTTTTGATGGGGGCAGAATTATTCTAGGCAACCGCTTGTTTTCTTTTTCCACAGTGGTTTGCTGTTTGTTTGTTAGTTTAGTTTAATGTGTTCATTGCCGTTTTCTTCATTGCTGTTGCTAGGTGGACCGCCAGTCCCAGTTTATCCAGGGCTACCGCGTCCTGTATCGCCAGACCTCGGGGCTGCCTGCCCCAGCCCTGTGGCAGAACCTGGAGGTCAAAGTCCCCACCGAGCGCAGCGCCGTCCTCGTCAGCCTGAAAAAGGGCGTCACCTACGAAATCAAGGTTCGCCCCTACTTCAATGAGTTCCAAGGCATGGACAGCGAATCCAAGTCTGCTCGTACCACAGAGGAAGGTTGGTAAAAGGGGCACAAAAGCAACGAGCTTTCATAGCTGACACTGGACGTTATTCTGTGTGTGCATGTGTTCATCTCTATTTCCTTTACGTGACTTTGGTTTGTTACACACCAAGGTGGTTGAAATTTAATATAATGTTGAGCTTTGTGCTGTAAATATCCCCTGAGAAAGTGCTGTACTGGTCTTATCTTCTTCTAGCTGATACATCCTTCTAAGGTACAGGTGGCTTTTGGTCTTCCAAAAAGTGTGCACTGCAGCCCTTCTTTTGTAACCACTGCTGTTGCAATAAAAGACCTTGGTCTGCACTTTGAAAATAAAATCATCTCACAGATGAATGTTTGATACTAAGCACATCCTTCTGAATGAGTAATAATGCAGATGAACAGTTGGCTGGGAAACGAGGAGTAGTGAAGGACATATATTTAACTAGTCTAGAGAAACTCCAGTCTCAAGGGCACACCACTTCACAGTTTCTGTTAGCACAGTGTTCATGAAATTGCCCTGTTCAGTACTGCAGAGGATTCCCCTGAGCACCTTTGAAGCCTCTCTGAAACAGTCACGATTCAGACAGAGGGAACAGTTTATACTTCTGAAATGCTCAATCTTTTATTTCTATGGCATATAGTCTTGTATATAGTTGTGCTAAAGCATGTGCACTCCAGGGCTGCCGGGTTTTTTTTTTTTGAAAAGTAAAGACACTGGGGTAAGATGCAAGTCATTTTAATAATTTGCTATTAGAAACCGCCTTTCTGCCTATGTAATGTAGTCTTTGCCTGGAGAATCTCTCCTGTAAAAGTAAGATGGTCCTAACAGTGAGGGTTCATCTTCTCTCTATATCACTGATTTTTTTATTTTTTTTAAGTGAGAGAAAGAAATACTGGTGAAGTTTTAAGATGTTCATATGGTTTCAATGGGTTTTGAGTGCACTTTTTCCTTCCTATTGAAAGTGCATCTTAATCATTTACAGTAGTCTCCTGAGGTTTAATTTAGTGCTGATTGCCAAGTACTCTTTAATTCTAGAACAGACTTGCTTATTACTCACTTTTCTCTTTGATTTGTTATGATTATTAGCCAACATGGAAGTAAAACTGAAGATAACTTGGTTGCACTTTGCACTTTATGGATAAGGAAATTCAGTGTCCTGCAATATGTAGAAGAGTGTGCAGGGAGGCAGTTTTCAAGTCTGATTTGGAATTTGGGATTTTATGTTCCCCAGTTCTTTGTTCAAACTACAAAGCCTATATCAGTTGGTGAAGAATATGTTTGCAGCACTCTGAACAAAGGTTTTATTTCATAAAGAAGAGAGATTTTATAATATTTCTACAAGTGAATTTTCTTTTCTGGGGTTAAAATGTGGGATTTTGTCCTCTCACTATCAGATTTTCCTCTTGTCCAATTTCAATTGACTTTTGGTGTTTATTTAGTTCATCTAACTGTTTCTTGCTAAAGGTAAATTACTAACTACTGAAAAAGAGATAAGGTTTTATACCTCCTGTCTATTTCTATAAAATACTTGAGGAATGACATTCTCCTTTATAAACCTTAGCTCCCAGCAGAGTCTGTCAGGTAATTTCCTACCCTAAAGGACACTTTGTTCATGTGGAATAGCTTTCCACATAGTGAAGATTTAAAAAAAATATTCCTGCCTGCAGATATGTATAACTCACAGCCTAGGATCTGCTTTGTAGATTAATATAACCTTCAAGGAGTCTGTTTACAAGTATCTCCTCTCAAAAACGTCAGCATAGGACCCGTAATATTATCACCAGAAAAATGTCAGCTACTGTAAAAAAATTCTTCCTCTTCCTTGGAAGATAAAATTAGGTACTTCCATGAGAAAATTAAGACATTCAGGAGATGCAATTTTACCCATATTTCCTTTATTTCCTCATATTATCTTTGTAATTATATTGGGTTCATGTATTTCAAAAATAGTATCAACTAAGTGTTTAATGACAGTGGTTTCCTCCCCTTCCACTGAAGAAATATGGCAGTCTTTTAAAGGTGCTGTGTTGCTTGGGATTCCATTTCAAAAATGAGCTTTTTTTAGACTTGACTTTAAAAAATGTCAGCTATACTATTTTTAGAAAATAATTTGGAAAAGTGATATGAGTGTTGGAAGTTTTTTTGAAACATGAAAGCAAATATCCCTGGTAAAGGCAAAGTATGACCGAAAGGTAGTGGCAGCTTTCTGCTGGATTGTATTTTACATGCCATGTTACTTCCGAGGCCTACCTCTAAAAATCAATTTTGCTGCAGTTGGACTTTTCCTCTAGATCAGACATTTGTCACTGTTCAGTATCCATCCATCTCCTGCCTCTTTGGCCTTGTGAAGGTAACAAATGGAATTCTGTTTGGCTGTGTCTGGAAAAGATGAGCAGCGATTTGGGTTCTTTCATATCTGTAAGAAGAAGCTCAGCACTGGAATAATTGACCTGTCAAGAAGCAGGCAAGGTGTTCTCCACAAGCCAGCAGCAAGGGAAATGAGAAAACGGTTTTAAAAATGTTATTTTTCAATGTGATCTGTTTAATAACTGCAGCAGTGTCAGACGAGTGGCTTAATTTATATCACGATGCCAGCTTACAGAGTGATATTTTCAGAGGAAGCTGAACTGGTACATGCATACGTGTACATGCATACTGTGGGAACTAAATCAAAGATTTTCTTTTATAATTTTCACTATTTCTTTCATACTTTCTCTAGAGACAGATTTTTTTTTTTTTCTCTGTTGCATCCACTGTTAAATCTCCTTTGGAATAACATTGTGGAGCAGTACTTGTCCTGCATCTTGTTTGTCATCACAAAAATATGACAGAAATGGAAGTCTCCTTAGCTTTTATCAGTTCCTCTCTGTCAGTATCTCCTCACCTTAATGCAGCTCTTAAAACAATATTTCCACAGCTGCATTCATTAGCTGTAATTTTAATTTTGCTTGATTTATCCTATGTCCCCAAAAAACCTCAGCAACACCAACACACACAGGTAGAATATTAACTAGAATGTTCATGCAGTTTAAATGAAAAGACAAATAAATACAGGTGGCTTTTTTTTTTTTTAATTTTAGAGTATGCTATTCATTTTACATTTATTTTGCATTTACACTCTCCTGTCTCCCCAGGTACGCATATATAGGACATTATATTTCTGAATGCCCTTTTTGTTTCAGTGAGGAAAGTAAATATTTTTGAGCAAGTTGTTGCATTGTACTTAAAACCAAAAATGAGTTATACAATGTTAAGCTTTGCCATTTTTATGATTATTATTTTCACGTAAAATATTCTAATTAATATCACACACATACGTTTATTCACAGTTTTATTGTTATTGAATAACTTGAAGACTTTTAAAATGCTAATTTTTTACTGTGTGGCAAATTATTTCACATGCCATAAAATACACAATGCAACTATTTATTTCACCAAGTTTATGCTTTGCACGATTGCAAGGAGTAGCCCAAGGCCACCTTTCCATGCTTCACTCGAGCTGGCTGAAAGTCAAATTGTCCACAATACAGCTCCATTTCTCCCCTCCAGTTCACTGTTTCTCTGCACCAGGCAAGGTCACAAGGACTCTACCAAGCATTATTAGCTTTGCAGCTGAACCAGCATCTGAAAATGTAGTTGTCAAAATGTGAAGCCTCCCAGGACTGTAATATGTGTTTCATTTTTCATCTAAAATATTTTTATTTCTGCTGTAATCTTGTATGGTTCCTTGTCCTCACCTCTGGTACCTTAGTTTGAAGTTGTGTGATTCTTTCAGCAGAGCACTCCAATTTTTCAGGGTTATCAGGGTAAAGATTTGAGCTCAGCTCCATGAGCCTGTGCCAGGTCAAGTATGAGGAGCTTCCAACATGGGAACACAGCCAGCCTTGAAGAATCTGTGGAGAACAATAGAAATATCTGACTTGACTCAGGAGGTTTGAACACTTCTGATATCTGTAGCTGTGCTTATTTGTGTTAAACCTGCCAGAATTTAATACAAAGATGCCAGGGGCTCTTGGCTTTTCTGAGAAGCACGTTCCATGGATGGGCATGAATATCTGTTAAAGATAAGACTGGAGTTCTGTTGCCATAAAGTGTAGCAGTGAAGTCACTCTGATCAGGGGCTGGAGTCAGGAAACTTTGACACATGATGTGAGATGCCCCAAACCACATTGTTATCTAGGTTTGAAGTTGGAGCAGGAAAGTGATAAATATTTTCGTTTCTGGTATGATGTCTAACAAATGTCTTCAAAATCAACTTTCATATTTCAGATGAATTGTTTTAAGATCAGATTAAAAGCAATGAAAAATATGTGGAAGAAAAATTCCATACGCATTTATTAAACACAAAGACACCTCCCTAGAACAGAAGGTGTCTAAGCAACAGCCTCCTGTGAACTGGAAAATTGTCCTGGGGAGATGTCACTCCATGCTTGCTTTATTAGTTCACACTTTTCTGGCCTCTTTCTATTAGTTTTGTTGAGGACTGGGTAGATGGACTGGGTGAAATGGAATAAATAAATTCTAGGACCAGTTCCAAGCAGCTGCTATCCATCAGCTTTTCCCCCCAGGGACTATACCTTAATATAATGCAGTCAACCTCTGTGGCCTAGCTTGCCACTGTGGTGGAGTTTCAACCCTTGCCTGGGAGCAAGGGAAGGATGAGAAGGGCTGCAAGCAGTTTTAGGTGTCTGAGCAGGGCCATATTGATAGTCCTCTGCCCTGGCAGCCACAGCCATGCTAGGAAATCCCAGTATGGATATAGGAGATGCTCACAGAGGAGACCTTTCCATAGCAGAGCTCCTGCATCACTTCTCTGAGCCACCAGAAGCACCCTGCTGCTGGTGTAGCTGCAAGAGGGACTTTGCCAGCATAGCTCTGGTCACTAATAATGATGATTTTTAACTTTTTTTTTCACCCTTCTAGACAACAAGCAGGGCTGGCAGGCAGTTGTGGAATTGGCCTTGATATGCAGTGACCAGCCAAACAGCTGTGAATAGTTGAACTGAACATGACTCTGAAGGGAAAGCAATTTGCCTAGGGGCAGAAAAGGATAGAAGTGTATATGTGATCTAACTTAGCACCTGCTCTATTCACTGGTTTTTGATGTAAAGCCATGAACATTTTAAGCCTTTTCCAGTTTGGACATGCAAGTTCTATGTTTAAACCTGGTATTGTCTTCCTGCAGAGCAAACAAAAAAGGGTCATTAAGTATTGGCTGCTCACATCATTATTAGACCATGTAAAAATAGAAGAACCAAAACAGTTTTCAGGCCAGGTGAAGCAACCTCACATGTGACTTAGTTGATATATCCATAGTTATGCATGCATATTATGGAAAACAAAGGCAATTATGAGAACAGTTCCAATGCAAACTTAAGAAATGTCAAATATAAATAAATGGGTAGTGATTTCTATTGATTCTTCATTGCCACAAATTCCACATTGTCATTCATCCCTATGCTTCTCTTCAGAAGGGCATTTTTGAACAGTCAGTGACTGACAAAAGTTCATGCCTTGCAGTGTGAGTTTTCTGTATTGTCTTCTTGTTCTTGCACTGCTTCAGTGAAATCCATGCCCAAGCAAATGGATTAATGCCTTGCTTCTGTTTGCTCCCTCTCCTTGGTGTAGCTCCAAGTGCTCCTCCTCAGTCTGTCACTGTCCTGACAGTTGGGAATCACAACAGCACAAGCATCAGCATCTCGTGGGATCCTCCCCCTCCAGATCACCAAAATGGAGTCATCCAGGAGTACAAGGTACACACAATGTCTGATGGGAGGGTTGTGTGTTTAGGGAAACAGCCTGCTTGAATTACAGAACAATAGCACTGTTTATGGATTTAGATTCTGACAGCATTTACAGCTGCCCATATAATTATATGGAGAAGGAAGACTGACTGCTTATGGATTTTATTATTATTATTAATACTATTACTACTGTTATATTAAGAAGCAAAAACATAATGAGCTTGATATGAAAAGAGAGCTGTAATTTCTAGGTAGTTACAGTTCTTTCTAGCTTTTCCTTGCTGTAGAAAAAGAAGAGGGGATATTTTTTGTAAGAGGCTTCTGCACTCCAAAGACAGGCAGTGAAATCCCTGTCTTGAGTACCTTCAATCTATCAGCAAAGCTGGCAGGAGAGTTGTTTCTTATTTCCTCTGCAAAAATGCTAATCCTAACGTTTCAAGGTCAAAGGACTGTGATTCTGGGAGAATTCAAGACTTCTTCCAAGTACTATCTCTGTCAAGCTTCAGAACTTAAATGCCAGGTTGTTAGCTCTGAAAAACAGGTTGAACACAGCTAGTATATCCAAAGTTTGCTACATTAGAGTTTCTTGCATTGGTTGTATTTTCTTCCTTTTTTTTTTTTTTTTTTTTTTTTTTTGCTATAATGGCTCAAAATATCCACTCCTTATACATTAAATGTTGTTGTAGTCTGTAATTTCATACTAAGATCACTTTTGCACAGGGGTATTTTCACAACATTAAAAAAATGCACTCTGTTATTCAGGTGGAGTAAACGATTGGGTGAGGTTTGGCTTTGTCACAGCATGGAGCACAGTTTGGTAAATTAACCTTGCTGTGGCTGGCCTATATATACCAAGTGTGAAATGTTTGAGATGGATCAGGGCAGCTTTCCTGACAGTCCCACAAAGGGTGGAAGTGGTGACTGCAGCTTATTTCACATAAAAAGATTTTTTTTTTCCCCTGCTGTATCTTGAGGGAACACAGCATGAAGAAGGGAAAAAGTGCTTGGCTTCTAAATCAAATAATGGTTCAACCTCTTCCAGCTTTTCACTTGGTCAGAGGGATGCAGTAAATGTTCACAATGTTTATGTTTAGCATAACGTTTCTTTTGTTTTGCTTTTAGTCAATATCAAGATTTATTAATGCCAGGATTTTATTGATCCAGTTTTCATATCAATTAATAATTATCCTTTGGCTTAATTAATCTTGATCCCGACTCCAATATAAATCAATATAAACCATCCAGGGCTTATAGGCAAACAAGTAAAGCACACTCCTAAACCACAAAGCATGTAGATATGAAACAAAGTGGGCTGATGGCTAATAAAAGCCATGTTCCAGGTGAGTGCTCAGGCCTCTGGGCTGTGTATAAAACCAGCTGGAGTCACTACCTATTACAGCCCTCCAGCGTTAGATTAGGTGGCTGCCTGAGTCGTGAACTGGCTCCAGTGAATGGTGCAGAGAGTCTAGTATTTACTTGAGAGTCTAATAACAGTGCAGAGAGTCTAGTGTTTTACAGTATAAAATAATTGGTGAAGTTCCACAGTGCATTTTCTAACAAATTGAAAGTAGATCTGTTGATTCCACTTCGAACATCAGAATGCCTGTTAATTTATTCATTAATTAAATGTTTTTAATTAGGGGCATCTCATAGCTGTTGTAACCTAAGACCAGGACTGACAAGGAGTGAAGGAATGTATGCAAAGTTACTCACCTTAATGCAATCTGGCTGGATTGCATAGGATCACCTTAGGTTTAGGAAAACAAAATAATTTTTTTCCTCTTCAAATCTTTCTCAGCATTTCACAGGAAAAAAATATAAGGTATGGTAAAACACTGAGCAGGGTCAAAGTAAGTGTAAAGATTTTATTGCTGTTGCTTAGATGCATTAGTTTGTCACTGAAGTGGTTCCACCAATAGTGTTTCTTTCTGCTGTTATTTTTATGTAAGTGTACCTGTTTATGCATTGATTTTCTTGTGTGGTAGTAGATGCTTTCTTTAGTAATACAGAAGCAGTATTTGCAGGTAGCATTAACTGAAGAAACATGCTTAGAAGTTAGTTCAAAACCTCTTTGGAGAATACTATAAAAAATACAAGAGGGAGACATAACACTGAACTCTTAGACTGTTCTCATCACAAAATGCTAGTTGTGATTGTAGGGTGGATTTTTTGTTTAATTAGATAATATTTGAGTGAGAAACTGATGTCTGGATTTCTAAACAATATAACCAGTCACAAAGGCAGCAGTAAATGTGTGTCTCTGCTTATTCCATTTCAGAAATTTCAAGTATCCCTCTTGTGCAATTAAAGGAAATTGAAAAAAATTTGAAAATTGTTTATTCTTTAGTGCTTTAAGAAGTGTTTCAGCCTGTGCTCATATATTTTTGCTATTCAGCAGGAAATTTAGAAGGAAAAAATGTGGAGTTTTTTTACACAAAAGGTTTGATAAACAAGATTTTGATTCATGTACAACATCTCTTTGCCACTTGGATGGTCTGTGCTTCTCAGCACAGAATTTATACTCCATGGAGAGTCAGAGTCCAGAGAGGTATTTGCAAGCAGTCTTTGCAGCTGGCTTAGTCCTGTGCTAATCTGGGATACTTTGCTGAGTTAAATCATCCCAATTTCATCTATTCCTGGAGAGGAAGTAAGATTGTCAAGAAGTCCCATTAAGTGATTGCCGTGAAATACCTTGATATGTCATAACTATGCGCGATTGTGTGCGTGTGAAGAATTTCATCTATTTTAACACATCAACTTTTGTCCCAGATCTGGTGCCTAGGTAATGAGACTCGATTTCATATCAACAAAACAGTAGATGCAGCCATTCGGTCTGTAGTAATAGGTGGCCTATATCCAGGTATCCAGTACCGCGTGGAAGTTGCTGCAAGCACCAGTGCAGGTGTGGGAGTAAAAAGTGACCCACAACCCATAATAATTGGTAAGTTATTCTCTGTTCTGTTGTTTTGTTTTGTTTTGCCTGGGTTTTTTTCTGGTTTTTTTGGGGGGTTTTTGTTGTTTTTTTTTTTCCTCTCAGAAATGTTTTCATACATCACTTCTGGAAGCATAAAAATCTGTGGAGGAAAAGACGAGGTTTGGCTAGAGATGGTTACTTAGTTTAGTTAGCTTTTATGTCCCACTGCCTGCTGAAGTTTTCTTCTCTTACTGCAGAGTTCTTGCAGACAGCGAAGGGAAGTATGTTCCCAAGACATATGAGAAAATGCAGATTGCCTAGTGAAACTGATTTTATGTTTTGGGTTTTTTTTTTAATGAATTTACCACTTCTGCAGGTTAGCAGATGTGTGGAGCCCAAGCTCCCTTTTCCTTCTGTTAAAATGACTGGAATATTGCCTTACTCATTCCACTGGTGCCTAAGGCACTACCTACCATTGTTTTCTGAATTTCTAAAGTCAGTGTTTTTCAGGTATCCCAAGAAGACAAGACAAAGCAAAAGTTGTCTTTAGACCAATTAGAGAGGAAAGGTAGCATTATCATCCCAGCCTTTGAAATAGTTGTTTCTTGGTAGTTGTCTCCATGCAGAACTAAATTCCTGACCTGAGGGAAACACAGATTTTATTTCTTCTGTTGTTTATACTCCAGAAATTTTTCCTGAGTATAAAATATAAAGATGGGAACAATATGGAAGACTAGAAGTGATATGTTTAGCAAACCTGAAATGAGCTGTGCAAAGCAGAACCTATTCTGAGTGCACAATAGAGGAATTTTGTTGCCTTTATCTGTATGATAACTTAGCTGTTGCTTAATGGTCTTTTGTTTGTTTGTTTGGGGGACTTCTGTTGTTAATAAATATTTTCTTTCTAGAAAGTTTTGTCAATACACTGTCCCAAACATGGACTAGTCCATTATGTGTAGACCCTTAGAAAAGGCTGTCCCACAAGCTTTGCTTAAATGCTTACTGATATTTAGGTTCCCAAGTCATCAGAAAAGAAGCTAGGATACTTCAGCTTTGAAGTCCCTCTGGGAAACAGAAATACAAGAGTGAAAGTGGAGGTAGCACTTGGTTTAGGAAAGGCAGCCACAGAAACACCAAATAAAAGATGCAAGAAAGATAGCTAGAAGTGAAAACAAAAAATTGATTATTGAAGATGCAAGAGACCCAGGAACTTTTTTAAAATTATTATTTCACTGAAGGGTCTATCTGACTAGGCATGAAATGCACTGCACTTATTCTAGCAAAACACAATAAGTGTATTGCATTTGAAGTACATGGGTAGCCTTGTGTCATTTAATGTGTTGTGAATTATACTTTCACCAAAGGTCTTTGCTGGAGATTCCTGGAGTTCTTAGTGATATGTGTTTGTTCCTTAAATGATCCCAGAATGTCTGCTTCAACAAGTTTTTTTGGTGACATTTTTGCACATTTGGCAGTCATTTACATGAAAAGTAACATAGAGAGGTTTCTGTTTGGGTTATGTTTCTGTTATAATTTCTGTTTCTCTTTTGGGAGCCTGAAGCCGGATGTGTTTATTACATTTATGGTCTGTATCTCTCTTTTCTTTAGGCCCAATTTTGCTATTGATTATGAACTGCTAGCAGTTATTTCTCAGACTATAAATTTGATTGATAAATGTAACAATGTTTAAGTGATACCATTTCTGAAAAAAATTGAGTTGACACCATTCAATGTTTGAATGGCAATCAAAATCATAAAATATGAAAATTATTTTTTAAGGAAATTTTATAAAAACTGGTTACATGGATTTAAAGTGAGCTACTGAATAAACCTCAAAACATCATAATGAATGGGAAGTCATTATTGAGTTATTGTAATATCCTTCTATATGGTCTGGTGCTTATCTGTACTATTTAACAACTTACAGACAGAATGAACAGCTCCAGAAATGCTGAATTATAGAGAGAACAGGTCAGTGGTGCAGGAGAGTTAAGCTGTGTTTCTAAGCAGTAAAAACTTTTAATGGTAATGAAATACAGAGTACAGTATATAAAAAGAGATGTTATTTTTCAATATAAGATTCATTCTTCTAAAAATGTTTTGAGGCCTTTTTTTTCTGGTTTTCATGGTGGATAATCAACTACTGGCCTCCCACAGTAATTTTAGATAACAGACCTGTTACAATCCAGAAAGGAAAAAATAAGAGAGTAGGAAGCAGTAGGAGGTATATTATTCCTTTACTTAGAAATTGTCTCACTGTTACAGGAATCTTGTGCCCGTACTTGAAAAATTTTATGGAAGACTCAAAGAGAATCAAGAATAGAATTTTATGATCACTAATGATATGCTTGAAAACATTCACTTGGAAAACCAGAAGTAAAATTGGAGATAAGGGCAATGCTGGTTAATGCTGTAGCTATTATTTCTCTTCATCAGTTGGCCTGGTCCCTCTTACATTCCATCATTGGCATAATAATATGAGGAACAGCTGCAAACTTTCACAGTAATAGGTACAATCGAATCTGATGTGTCTAATTAATTTTTGGTCCGACAAATTAGTTTTGTTCTTCATTACTCTCCAATGGGAGGAAGACATTATATTTCATTATGTTTTTGTCTTCAGGAACAATGGAGCGTTACAGGTCGCACACTTCCCTTGTCTATGTTCTAATTAGTTCAACTGACAGCATTGTTACAGAACCACCTGCAGTATATGAAATAGTACACTGGTATCTATTTATTACTTCTGCTTAAATATTATATAAAGGAGTACAAGACTAATGCTGTTTGCTTCCCCAATCCCCTACAATTATATTAATTTTATCAAAAGTCAGTGGATAGCATTCATCTGTCTCCATTTATTCTTCGCTCATCAAATTCATAAAGCATATGTTATTTTGACATTTAAATGAATTATTACTTTTGCAGTTGTAATTGCTAGGCACAGAAGGGTAAGAGCAAAAAGCCAGACTGCAAACTTTAGAAGGTAATTTGGAGACAGATTGTATCTTCCCCTAGAAGAGAAACAGAACATACAATCCACCGGAACCTCTTCCCAGGCACTTTGCAGTTTTCTCTCACATCCTCCCTTTTCAAAAGACTGTTTTCTGGTCTTTGAGAAGACAGAATCCTTGGATGTTTTTGGAGGATTTAGTGAAAAGAACTCATTCTTGTATCCAGGAACATCCACTCCCAAAGCTAGTGTCTCCAAAGTACTTTCCTGCCTGCTCTTCTCCTTGGTAGCACGGCAGTGTCTGAAGCAGTGCCAAGAGTACCTGTTTCCTCACTGTCCCACTGCTTTGGCCTCTCCTCCAAAGGGCACAGAAATTAACTGCAAGTTAATGGTAATTAGAACAACTCCAACTCCCATGCTGATTTCTACTAGAAAATCGATTTTGTGTCTGGAAGAGCATGCCATGGAGAGCCCCTTTCTATTAGTTTTACTGTCAGCTCTTCCTCTTTCAACACTGGGGTGCTCCTATAGCACCATTTTTTTTTTTTTTTCCATGGGCAGAAAAAAACCATGGAAAATCAGATAAAGCAGCCACTGCTGCCTGCCTTCTTTCCTTGCCACAGCTGCACACTCAGTTTTATTCTCACATACTGAATCAGGCCTGGGAGCCATTGGGCCTTTGGCAGTGGCAGGACAAAAGATGCAAGTATGGCAAAGGACAGCTGCAGCTCTCAGAGCCTGGTGCTGGTAAAGCCTCCCAGCATGGCCAGTATAGACTGGTGCATGACACGTACATCTGGCAGCACCTCTCTGTGGGGCTTATTCTGATTGCTGGGAGCCCCTTCTGTTCCTTGCCCAGAACAACTGAATGCAAGTCAGGCTCTAGCACAGTCTGATTGCCAAAGCAGTCATCAGTACTAAATACTGACATGATGCTGAAAGAGAGGAAGCCTAATGAACTCACTGGGTTCATCAGCAGTGCAGTAGCAATGGCACTGCATTCCCCCTGATTAACCCAGCTCTGAGCACCACTGAGGGCCTGAAGCTTCATCTTGGCAGGGGCAGGGCTGGGCAGAGGTAGTCCCAGAGGGACCTTCTCAAAGGAGCCCCTTTTATAGAACGTGTGAGCTCCAGGCCACCTGCAAAGATGTGTCCATGAAAATGGGACTGGAGGTGTCAGGCTTCTCAGATCTGCTTCAGCCAGAGACCCTGAGTGCTTTAGGCTGAAGCCAGCGAGCTGCTCTGTTGGAAGAAGTAAATCTAAGCATTGCTGAATTATAGAAAAGGAATATGTACATTTTCACAGCATGGCATAATGATACCATACTCTTAATAATTTTCTCCAAGTGACCATTTCAGTGTTTTACTGCAATGTTCAACTACCTTTATGTGTGTGATAGACTCTCATAATTGAGAATCATATTGTTTGCTTCTTCTTTGTCTCAATAGAGTAGCTACTCCTGCAGCTCTTCAGCGTGCATACAGGCATCTGGTAATAATGCCTAAACATTCCGAGGATTCAGCTATATAAATGCTTTTACTGGAAATAATGGATAATCTTTCACAAATTTCAAAACTGCAGATGTGGGCAATTTATATAAAACATACATAGACTAAAATTCAGGGGTTTATTTAGAAAAATATGTTCTGCATTTCCTAATTTTAAAACTAACTATTTTTGACAATTTGAAAGTGTTGGCCCTAGAACTATATGCTTTAGCATTTCCTGAATTTCCATTCAGATTTTTATGATTTTTTTTATGAGCATTTGTTTTCAAGCCAAATGCCAAGCTTTTTCTTTTAGAAAAGTTCCCTTTTAGATAAAGAGGGGCAAAATACCAGCAGGAGCATCTACTGGAATTTGTAATTTTCTGCTGTAATATACAATTTAAGATCCTATATAGTAATTTTTTGATGTATGTCACTTTAATTGGTATTCCAAGTAATAATTATTTCTTGCAGGTTGATGTTAAGAATTTGTATGCATATTCTAGGTGAAAAAAATAGCATCTGTTGCTGTGATTGTTTAGTGCTTGCAGTTAATTGTGCGATTTTCTGTTTTGTGTCAAAGATGGTACACTTAGAATTTGTATGAACTGCTTTTCCCTGGAAATAATTGCTGGAAAATGCATCTTTGCCCCAGTGGAAAGTGCATTTATTGTCAATTTCAAATTTAGAAGCTATCATTCAGAGAAAAAAAATGAGTTGAGCAAGAATTTTTGGCCTTCTAAATTTTTGTATCAGGATTACTCATTTGGAAAAAGCTATTTATTGATTGTTTGATTTATTCTTTTATTAGTTTCCAGTGATCCATTTTCTCATTATTGCATTTTGTCTACCATTATGGAAAAACAAACTAACAAATATGTATATTGTTAAAAAAATAGCTCTGGATTGGCATCTGTTAGATTACTTGGGAATTTGCTATGGGTCTGTCTTTCCAAATATATATCTGCAAAATGGGTATGGATTTACTCTAGGAACACTGAGATTGTGGTGTGCATTGTTACTTCTAAATTTTTTTCTCCTGTGGGTAATTCTTTTGAGATCCATTACTATTCTTTAGAAACCTTCAATTTGTTGTAGTGGTTCCACTGTGTGTTGCAGAATCCAAAATAACCACGTTCCGTTCAATTTCTCTTGTGCAGGAGGTCGTAACGAAGTTGTCATCACGGAAAACAACAACAGCATAACTGAGCAAATCACGGATGTGGTGAAGCAGCCTGCCTTTATAGCTGGCATTGGTGGTGCATGTTGGGTCATCCTCATGGGTTTCAGCATCTGGCTGTACTGGCGAAGAAAGAAGAGGAAGGGGCTCAGCAATTATGCTGGTAAGAGCAATGACTTTATTGCCATCTCAGCAGGTGCTATCATTAAAAGAAGAGGGGCTACTAAACTTACCTAAAAATGACATTGAACTTACAGCAAAAGTGTCCTGGGTGACTTCTGTATGCTTGTTTTAAATGTATGCTATGAAATTGCTGGTGTATGAGAAGCTTTAAATGCATTGCTCGGTACCACATTTCATCATTATCATAAGGCAGTATTTTTACATCATTATCATAAGGCAGTATTTTTACATCTCCAGCACATCTAGCATTAAAAAAAGTACAAAGAGGATTAGCTGGTCCTCTTGCCCCTTGCTCAGAAGGCACTTTCTGCAGCATAATTTGTGTGTTCAAATATGAGTTAGACTAGACCCTTACAAGGAATGTTAAAGAATTTTTGTCTTCTTCTTTCCTGTGCATTTCCATGTCTCAAAAGCCATGTGCATGGCAAATAAATGAAGGTACTTAATCAATTACTTCATACCTGTAGCTGGAAGAAAGACATATTAGACAGAGAAGCGTTGTGAAAATTTACCTAAGGCAGAAGCCATAAACAATTTTGTCTTGGAGGCAGAACATTGTGGAATGTTGTCTTTCATTAAATGTTTGTTCCAATTATAAATCAGTTTTTGAAAACTACATTTGGAAAATTAAATATTCTTGCCAAATGAAAATATTTTCATCTTTCCCCAGCATTTGTTTTGTGTATAGTTCTCTTTTCAGGATTCATATGAATTTTTGGGAAGTCAGGTGAACTGTCATAAAATGGGTACTCTGAAGCCTAATTTAACACATAAAAACTCCAGTTCTTCAAATATTGCAGTAGGTTCTCTTGTAGTTCTTGTTAACACTTACAAAGAGAAAATATTTACCCAGTTAAGGAGAGAGTATATTTAATACTGACATTATATCACACTAAAGTTACACAAGTGCCCTTCTATTTACAAGTTATCAAATGTAGAACCAAGGACTCAGGTTCCCTAAATGGCTGAGTAAAACTTGCCAAAACCCCACAATCAGTCACAGCCAAACTGTTCCCAACTCAGTGCAGCCATAGTTAGACTCCTCAGTGTCCTGACAGGGGTCACTAAACCAGCAGGAAACTATTCCACGTTGGTTTTCAATCCTTCCTGCTCCATTCATTTTCTACTGGCTTAGTGAAAGGACAGGAAGACATCAGAAAGTGGAAAGAAAGGAAGGAGAGACCAGTGGCTTTTGGACCTTCTCAGTTTTTGTGGAACCTCACTTTGTGTCACCACGTGATCTCTGTCATTCATGGGTTGTTCTTTGTCCCAAGGTGCTTTTTTCTTTCCTTTAATAGCAATAACTTTTACTCTCTGAGAGATGGGGTGGTTTTAACTGAGAAATTAATATATATTTCACACACTTATACATGTGCTGACATGAAATATCCTTCTAGATCCCAGGATTTTTTCATTCTAGAGACAGCTGTGCTGTTATTTCTCTTAGGAGGTAGTCCTACCTAAAGCTTTGGACACAAGCTGAGACTAGATATTTATTAAAAAGAAGGATTATTACTCCTGTATGTGAGTTGGCATATTGGGGTGAGGGAGAACTGAGAGCAGTCTGTTATAACTTGAAGAGTGTAGCTGTAAATAATTATAAACAGCATGTCTTGTGCAACTCATTCCTTCCCACGGCATTTGCTGCATCTAAGTGTGATGTGAACATCGGTTGCATCATGAAATTGTGTGTGCTTTCAGCAAGGAAAGTGGATAACAGATCATGCTTCAGAGTTCATCCTAATGTTTACAGCTTGGAATACAGCATGTCCTCACAGAGAGTCTTCAAATGTGACTGTCAAAATTCACTGCTCATCTTTCCAACCATCATTTGTCATTGGCTGCTGGCTGGTTGGTGCTTTAAGCTCAGCTGTTATGTGCTGCTTATGATATTCAACCCCACCTGAGTGATTTCCAGAGGAAACTCATTCCCTGCAATTAGTGCTTTTTGTCAGGGTGTGTAACTCACAATGTGTTTGCTTTCTTGTTTTGCAGTTCAGTCCTTCACCTTCACCCCTGCAGGTACTGTCCATTAGTCTGTCTCTTACCTCACCAACACACCATTTCAAGCAGTAGCTATCAAAGTGTTTATGAACATGTGAGATATGAAGAATTAAAACCAAGTATAAGGAGAAATACTCTGGCTGCCTATCTGTGATAAAAATGTAGCATTCATTTTCCTCTGGAGAGTAAAATCTACCACCACTAATGTCTCTGTCACTATAAATCTGCATACTTAAGTCACCTAACTCTGTGAAATGCAGTTTTTTTCAGGACTAGATTCCTGAACTAAACATAAACAAGCATTATTCATATATAACTGAATTTTGATTTTAAAGCTCAAATAGTTTAGCAGATCCAAGTGGAGAAATGAAACTTTCTGCTACTTCACCTCTCAATTAAGTACATGTTTGCCTTACTGTGAGGTGTTCAGACCTTCAAGCAATCTAGTCACTAACTGATGCATCCATTGACTTTACAGGATTCTTAAAATTGAAATATTTGGGTTTTTTTCTTACTACCCAGCTCAGAGCTGGTATGCTATTTTTCTTATCTTTAAAAAGATAGCATACAGTAGATCATTGTATGGTAGACATAAACATGATTAAAGATAGGTGAAGAATAAACGAAGAGTGGCTGAAACATCAGGCTGCAAACACTTTATTCAACATATGAATAGTCAGGAAAAATAGAGTATACAATTATTATTATTAATAATAATAATAATAATTAATACAAACCATTAGCTACTGCTCTCATACCTAATCTCAATATTTAGGAACTCAAAAATAATTGTACTTCAGTGTTACAGTGTTAAAGGCTGATAAATCTCGGTGTTTTCCAGCAGAAGATTTTTGGTATAGTTTGGCCCCTCAGTTGCCTTTACTAGAGCTGTTTCCTCATCCTTAGTATCTGCTTTCTCACTCTTGCTTGCCTTCAGCCACAGCTTGTGTTCAGCTTTGCAGGAAAGAGCAGATGACCAAAGGTGGTGATGTGTGCCCCAGGAGCCCATGATATTCTGAGGGAGAAATGTCCTTGTGGAAAAGCTCTGAGAGCTCAGGATTGCTCCCCTAGCTTCCAGGCAGGTCTGGCCAGGTTACTGTAAGCTATGGCACAGCACATACCACCCTAAACACTTTCCTGCCTTTTCTTTGAGACACAATATGTTTTTTTTTCCAAAACTAAATACATCTTTGCATTTGGTTCCTACGACTATGGCTCTGTCAGCTGCCTTGAACTGTGGTGTATTTTTACCATTGTGTTTGTGGCATGCATTGGCACGACACAGGGTTGTGCTGGAGCCACAGGGTCTGAGCATGATTTCATGCTGCTGATCCACATGTGCTGGGCAACTGGGATATATCAGAGGTACTGCCAAAAATGTTCGGGTTTAAAAGCAGTTTTGACATCTTGTGGATGTTGTAGAACTATTCTATTTCCTGGCTTATACTAACTTTTGGAGGAATTGAGGACCTAAGTCCTCCAGTAATCGAGTCCAAAAATTTTTTTAATTTAGAAAAGTACTTTCCTTATGACAGAACATAGTGCATGTTTCTTGCCTTTAGACACAGACTTCCATGACAAACTTTGTTAATTCTCTAATATTTTAATTTGCCCTTGATAATATCATTTAGAAAGACATACATATGCTTGTGGAGGTTTGACACTCACAACTGTATGTTCCCTTCAAAGTTATGGTTTATAAGGAGTTTGGGTTTAGATACAGTCATTTAGACAGTGGTATGTAGCTTTCAGAATCTCCTCAGGCACATCTGTCAATGAATTTTTACTTAAGATGACTTTATCCTAATATACTCAGATATTGGAAGGTACACACTTTTTGTTCTGACATCTGCTTTAAATTCTTCCTTCAGAGAGTTGCAGAACATACAGATTTAACTGTGTGGTAGAGAATTGAATCTATTAGGTAGAGAATTAATAATACTAACAATTATACACTAACTTTATTTCACACTCAGAAAAAAAATCCCCTGTTATTTCTGATGTGAATATTTTTTTATTTTTCTTCATCTGTATTTGCCTGTGTGTAGAACATAGAACACTAAAAATAGTTGTTTAAAAGTCCAAATCGACACAGTTTTTAAATTACTTGTTAAAAATATTCTTTTGGGTCATTTGCAGATTATGGGTCATTCACTAGGACCACTTGTTATTTCTATTCTGTTATTAGGCTCCTGAGTTGTGCAATTTCTGCTTTGTGACTATACCACTGTAAAATGTGTGGGAGAAGAGCAAACAGCAAATGTCAGGCGGTTTGTAACAATTTGTGTCAGGGCAGAATAACTGATCGAATTAAATACTTTTAGCTTTCTGTCTTTGGGAACATTTTCATAAGCACTGATCGATGGCTCAGATGGTCACAAATAAAGTGGCATTGATAATCCCAGCTAAATCTTTTTAGCTATTTTCAGTTGAACTGGCTCCAGTAGTTACTGAGCCACAATTCTGTACATCACTGTTCTTCCAATTCCCTTTCCACCATGACTCACCAGGCCTTGATTCTCAGTTATATCAGTGCTACAAAACATAAAATTTAGCTAATATGTTTGTTAGATTTCTGTTGGTAAGTAGTAATCTGCAGCTGTACAAGGACTATCCATTTTTGTGACCGTGACATACTCTCAGCAAAACCAAATCTAGCACAAGGACACTAAAAACAACTGTCATGCCTTTTCAACCATTTCTCCTGTAATATAAAGGATGGATTGGTCTCACTTATGTGAATTTGTGTGAAAACTAAAATACTGCTGCACTGTTTGGGTGGGGTATTTTTAGGGTTTGTTTATTTGTTTGTTTGGGGGGTTTTGTTTGGTTTTTTTTAACAACTATCTTTCCTGTACTCTCAAACTTGTGCCAGTACCCACTCACCAGTGTATCCAGGTGTTTTCAAGTGTCTAGGCAATCAGTCATGCAATAAAAGTAAATATGTATTTTAACTTATGAATAGCTAAGCTTATTTAGTGACTAGTGCTCCTTGGGATTAAAGATTTTTATAAAACCCAGTAAACAGAAAACAAATTAAAAATAGAGAATCGTAGAATTTTACATATTTTATGTGCAACTCCTGAAACTGTTAAATGAGGATAAACTATATGACAGAATCATCCAAAGGTAGACAGAAGATTTGATGGAATTTTTATGTGCTGATTATCTGTTCTGAGTTAATGCTTATTAAAAGAGGATTAATCTACATTCATATTTGAGGAACAGCTTATCAGTAAAAGGAATGGACTTGGCTGGCAACATTAAAGTTTTCATTTGCAGTAGGAAAATGTGGCCTACTAGAGATAGGCATACAGAAAGCTTTCTAAAGCTTTCTAAAGATTCCTTGGCTCAGAATGTTGACTTACTATGCATTCAAATTTTTCCAGTTCTTGCAGGCGTGAAGATTAAGTTTAATCTTGTCAGATAATATTAGTAAATGGTTTTGGTACCTCCTTATATATTTAATAAAAAGCATGTGAAAAGCTCCTTAACATATGCTGGTTTTCATACAAATATATACAATATAATTTCCTGAAATATTTATGCATTTAAAATGCACTTTGGATTATATTTCTGCATTTTTGCAGTCCTTGAAGTATAGGCTGGTGGGGATTCCTTCAAAATCTCTCTATGCAGAGGTTATTTTTTCATCTTCTTTTGAAAACCAATCTCATCCCTGCAGGTCTTCAGCCTTTCTAAGAACATGTATCAGATGCAAAGACTGCTGAAAGAGCTTTTTTGCTTCCTTGGTGATAAAAAGCAAGGAAGATAGGTGGGTCAGTGATAGGGACATCCTTCCCTCCCTCCTCTTACATTGCCCCTTGAAATTGCTCTGCTGCTTTTTGAAGTGGCGACAGGATGAATAAAACCAGCTGTCTGTGTGTTTTATTTTTACAGTGACATCTACAAGCCTGCATTGCATTAAGTATGCTCCTGCTCGGGCGTTTAGACTTGTTTTGTAATTGCAGAAATCAAACTGCAGGAAAAAATGCTGACAAAATGCATGGCAGGAATGATAAACATAGTGCTTTTTTTGGCAGCCTGACCATATCTTCTGTTGTTAGCTGTCTTGTCTTTCACAACATTGATGCTAAAAGAAAGGCACCTTCTCTATCCAGCCTCAGGTAGCCCATTTATGGATGGCATCAGGAATTTGGGGTGGTTTTGTAGCATCCCAGTGACATGGCCACACTTCAAGAAGAATTTTGGCAAGCTTAGTTGATATTCCAAAGCATTTTACACCAAGCACATTAAATAAATAAAATGCTTTTGGGTTTATTTTGTCATTGAGATTTTAACCGTGCATACATTGATGTACAGGGTGAAGGGTAAACAAAAAAACCTGTTTTCCTTCCCAGCTCCATACACATCACATAAACAAGACTCAGTCTTCCCTAGGAAAAACAATATCACTGCAAGCTGAACCTTTCTTCTAAAGATGATGCATATATTGGGAGGGTGTAAGATGATTTAACACAGGAAATTAAAAAAAAAAAAAATACAGGAAACAGTTCCTACCACCAGGACACATGGAAGAAAAAGGAGGAAATTCTGTAATCCTTGTTTTTTTCTCAACAATCTCTAATTTCTTATGCCACAGCCAACCTGCAGGAATTATGGCTCTAGAAAAGAGATTTCCATGTAATGTTTGCATGATGGAATTTTCTTGGCATGCCTGGGAGTTTTTCCATACCTGCCTACACAGAAAATAAAATATGTCAGGCAAACTTTGCTGAAATCACCTGCTAGCTCCTTCATTTTAGCTTTGCTTTATAAAAGTACACAAGGATATAAATACTTTGTAGATCACAAATATTGTTGTGATTCTTTTTTTCTTTCATATGACATGCACTGTACTTGCTATACGAGTGGCAACAAAATTACCTCAAATAATTTCTGGTAGATGACAGTCTAAACAAGGGCATGAATCCAAGCAGTTTTCAGAAAATATGTTTTACTGCAATTCCCTTACATCTGTAAACTTTATTTATAAAGGTTGTTATCAAACAAGCCTTTGTTTCTTTTTTTCCTTATTTTTATCACTTTGACAAATGCAGAAAGTTGGAGAAATCAAGTATTAAATTTGGAGGAGAGGAGGAGGAAGGAAACAGCATGTAATATACTACTGACCAAGCTACTTGGAAACAAAGCCAGGCAGTACCCACATCTTTGCATAATCACATATGATATGCACAGCACTTCAGATTATTCACTTTTAAACAACGAGTGGAAGTCATTTGACAGCCTTTTAGATATCACGTAAATGAAAGCAGCATTGCCTCTAAAATTAATTACCCACAATGTTTTACCATGTCTTGTTTTTCAAAGCAGACCTTTATTTAGTACTTTCCATACTTGCATTTTGATTTTCTTTTCATTAATTGGTTTGATTACACCCTTTCAAAATTCAGCTATTAACCATTTTGATGTGACATATGACTGCAGTGATTTTCTGATATTGGTATTAGTCTGCTGTGCAGTGAAGGGTAATTAATCACCCTACTATTCTTCAGCAGAGCTTCCAGAGGGGCCAGTTTTGTCCCCTTTGCTGAATGTACACTAGGAGTTAATAAAGTAACAAGGATTCTATAAGGTATCAGAAGAGTTTTCCCCATGGCTTTATGTAATTGCTTATTTTTTTAATGAACACCGAATTTCTATTGGCTGTAGTCATTTTGTCTGATTAGAATAGTGTATAATAGAAAGCCTAATCCTGAGCTAGTGTAGTTTGGACTAAAACTCAGAAAATCTTGCAAATACTCTGGGAGCTACAATTTACTGATGGGACAAACTGTTTTACAAAGGTAAATAGTATTTCCAAATGCAAGTCTATTTTAAATTAAACTGGTCACAAACTCTTCCATTCTTACTGAAATTCAAACCCTCATCCAGTCAGAGCCCTTTAAGGCTGCAGGTGTCCAGGACATTGGTATAATTTAATAGTCTGCCTTATCTATGCCTGACAATAAATAATGGGATATTGCCACTGAGAACCAGAGTAGTCTGTTGGCCTTGATTCAAAATATTTTTTCAGTGTTTCAGAAAAGATCATCAAATGTTGTCAATTAGCATCTCACCAGTAATGTGGGTTTACATATATTGCCCTGAAATGTAATCCTGTTAATAGATAGATAAGGGAGAGGCTGTTTTTTGTCAAATACCCATGAATGGAGAGATAAAAGCAATTGTCTCCCTCTGATTATGTCCTTGGCATCCCCATGGATGGAAGACTGGAAACACTTTTTCTTCCTGGTGACACTGGCATGTATGCATTTATGTGTGGGTGCTAGTTCTTATACTGTACTTCTAATGGAAGAGGTGCAGCTGATGCTTTTTTTCATCCCTTCAGCTGTAATAGAGCTGCCACCTCTTTGTGTTTGTCCTGGGAAATGACATATTTGTGTGGTGACATTATATTACTGCATTACGACATGATGTTATTAACTCACTGGTGCAATGTCATTATGTGCTGAAGCAGAAGCATGCCAAGAAAACAATTTGATCACATGGCTCAAACTTGCAATGCAAAGTCGTGTGAAGGGGTCTTGTATGTGGTGAATTCAGGCCTTTTGCTCAGTGGCTGCTTTGCCTTGCAAGGTACAGAGCAATCAGTAACGTGCTGTCAATCAGTAATGTGCAGTGAAATCCTAAATGAACTGTAGCCCCAATGTGCTTGAGCCTCTTCTTGTCATTTCTGTACTTTATTATGGGATGATACCAAGAGACCTCTGACCTCGGACACTGAGCAGTTTGAATTGTTACTTTTAATTATTACTAATTGATTTTTCCCTGTCTTATATGTGTGTGTGTGTGTGTATGTTTGTTTGTTTTGTTTTTACAACCAAAACACAGTCACCTTCCAAAGGGGAGATGGAGGACTAATGAGCAATGGAAGGTATGTTTCTTTGTATAAAGGTCTTTCCACTGCGTTTATTCTTAAAGTAAGGGATCTGAAAAATGCTATAGGTGATGCACTCGGGTCATAGCCCATCATTGGGAAGACTGATAGCACTAGGAGGAGTTAAGTAGTTTACCACAAGGTTTAATGACCTATCTGTTGTGCACTTTGGAAGAAACAAGCCCAGATGTTTCATATCTCCCAGATGTCCTGGAAGAAATGAGTAGTAAATATCAAAAAGAATGTGTTCATTTGTTACTGGGATGTTTATTGCATTAATTAGACATTAGCAAATGAAGTTGCTGTTGTTTAAGACTCCTTATTGGCTCCCCCTAAATTGCTGTGAGTGAACAATTACACTTAATCGATCACAAAATAAATGATTCATGGATGATGAATAGGCTGTAGATTGATAGGACTGGATTCCACAACTTTGGCTACTCAATTGAAATTGATAAAAGCTGATAACGGGCCCATATATCCTCATCTATTTTCCCTTTGCCAATATGGAGATTGTAATTAGGCCCTGGTAATAACTTCCAATCTCCTGTTTAATCAATATTTTAGCAAAAAGAGATTAGGCCTAATGAGAGCGAGTAGATGTGGCAAGAATGCGGCTGGGCCGTGTTATAGCTGTTTCCATAGAAACCAATGTTTCTCTTAGGGATTGTT
This sequence comes from Lonchura striata, assembly GCF_050655825.1. NCBI lineage: Eukaryota > Metazoa > Chordata > Aves > Passeriformes > Estrildidae > Lonchura > Lonchura striata. Next base: position 11,191,203 of record NC_140703.1, read on the forward strand.
CCAGGCGGGGGTCTGTAATGCTCAGTGATGGGAGATGCTGCTCCAACTTCACGAGTGCTTTAATAACCCAGGGAAACTGCGGAACTACGGACGCCTGTTTGTTTTCGTGTGGGAGAAAAGGGTGTCTGCAGCAAACCATTTGTTTCCCCTGCTGGACACAAATACAAACAATCCACCTGCCTTGCTAAATTTCTGTTTATCCTGGGGTGAGAGAGACGTGGTGCCTCGTGGCCCAAGAGTGCCTTCTCTTTCACCATGATCCCTGTTTGACGCTGCTCTCAAAGTGGGAATTGCAGGGAAATTAAAGCCATGCAGTAGTGGCACACAGAGATAGCTGTGGACTTTTCATTATTCCTCCTCAAACCTGTGTGCCTCTAAACCATCCAAGAGTGCTCAAAGAAAGAGTTACCAGCCTGTAGATGACAGGCATGCATTTGGGATGCAAGGGAAGGAAGAAATAGTAGCCCAAAGTCCTGGAAATGGCTGATATGGAGCAATCAGTTTGAGTGATGGCTCCCTCGAGGTGGTAATTTATCATTCAGCCCTGGCGTAGGATCCCATGATGGTGCTGCCTAACTCCTGTTTCACACAGACAACGGAGTTCATTTGGATTCTGGCAGAGTCACCACGGATGCCAAGTCCCACTTCTACTGACAAAGTTGATTTGTATATAACCTTAATTAACTGCTCAAGGTCTTTAAATCATCAAAGGCTATACAATTGTAATTTGAAATAAATTAAAGTCTCCTAAATTGTTAGTTACCTATGGTGATAGAAGAACAGTAATATGCCCTCTTCCATTACTTATCTCACAGGTATTGTTATTTCATATATATATATATATATATATATATATTTGTGTGTATATATCTCTTTTTCTTATTCTGCTTCAGTCGACCAGGTCTGTTGAATGCCAGTGACCCCAGTTATCCTTGGCTTGCAGACTCTTGGCCTGCCACAAGTCTGCCAGTAAATAACAGCACTAGTGGACCAAATGATCTTGGGAATTTTGGCCGTGGAGGTAGGTTTCCTTTTGTTAAGTCACCCGATATCATAAAATAAGCTTCCATTAGTTAACATCTATGACGAATACTGCATAATATTTTTAACATTATAGTTCTTTCTATGTGTTTCTTTCTTTTTATATTTGATTGAAATTGACTTTAAAATGTTCCTTTTGCTTTATCTCTTTTTACTTTTTAAAAATGTAGGTCTGGTTTGTAATTTGCCCCACAGTGGTGAGACAGGGTCTGTTTATGATGTCAAGAGAAATGTATTTGTGTCTCAACCTCATTCCCTTTTTTGTGGAGATGAGCAATGTACCATGAAGGGCAGTATAGCCAGGGGTGGAGGATGTCCATAAGAGCAGAGGAGAACTCTGGAGATGCAGGAAAGATGTTCCTTCAGCAGGAGGACACCAGAATTTTGTTGCTGTCACCTTGCTCATTCTCTTCCTGCTCTCAGGGTCCTACTCTCAGTCTCAACCATAATCTGTGAAGAAAACCTCAAAAGTCTTAAGCAACTTTCTTTTTCATTGGAGGAAGGGATACATAAGAGGCAACCATTTAGATCTTTTAGGGGTTTGTTTACATTTTACTTGAGAGACACTTTTGGAGGTGTGAGGTAAAGATATATTGTTGCAATGAGGAAGGAATTTTTAGAGGAGTTATTTAATTAAAATATTTAACTCAAATGGGAATTTTAAGATGTAGGATTGAAATTTTTCGAAGTCATAGTAATATTCACAGTAATATCTCTCTGTTATTTCCTTGGTTTCTGTGAGAACACAGCTAATTCTGCATGCTGGTCAGAATTTGCTTCTGAAGACTATCTATCATACTGGATATACATTCCCATGAAAAGCCCCTTGCCTGTGGTTTCACTACTTTGACTTAAAATTACAACAAAACACACTAGATTTATATTTTGTATAAAAACATTATAAAGTTCTTGTCAAAAATATTTAAAAGTAAGCAAAACTTTGGATAATATTTACAAGGCAATTGAATTTCTGCCAGCTTCTTTGTTGTGAATATCTTGAAAATAAAACACTTCAGTTCTTTTCCATCTTTTCTTAAATCCATGTAATACAGAAAAATTACCATTTTCTTTTAGCATTTGGCTCTATACAACTGAAATTGGAAGCATTTTTTAAAAATTTTTTGGCCTCAGTGTGCTTGAGGCATAGGTCCAAATTCATGCAAGAGATACAAATTGCATTTTAAAATCCTGTAGCTTAATTCCACCTATGATCTTTACAGTTGAGCTGAAACTTTTATTCTGGGTGGTTTGGGATCACTTATCCCTATCTGTTTCAGCAACTGAGATTAGATGTTTCTGCATTAAAGACTGATTGGAGGTATTTTAACATGCAGAGATGGAATATTAACTATTAAGATGGAGTTTGGGCCTCTTTTACTGGTTAAAAAGTCTGTGATAACGTAAAAGTTCTGTAAAAATTTTAAAAGAATAGGGTGATATCATTAATCCTGGAAACTCAGAAGCTGATGCCAGCAGTCCTAAAATTTCCCTTAAGAGTGAGATCCACTGTCCTAGATAGACTTTTGAGAGAAAGGCTGTGAGTAGGAAGCACAGGTGAGACTTGGAGTCATGTAAGGCCACAAAATGGTATTGCATCTCCAAGACAGCAAGAAAGAGCTTCCCTGCACAAGTATTTCAGCACTATTTCATTCATCTCAAGAGTTACAACCAAAAGTTGGATTCTGGAGAGTTTTGAGGGAAGCTTCCAATGGGAAGTGTGTCTTCATCTTTGGTCTGAAATGTACAGTGTGGTGTTTTTGCTATGACAGTTTGCTGGGAAAATCACACTTGACACTTACTCAGTGGCTATGGAACTTTAAAATCTCTACTTAATAACTCTTTGAGTGCTTAAATGTACACATGTCACTGAGGTCAAAAAAGTAATTCCTGCTTGCACTGAAAATTCCCAGAATGTCTGGAGAACCTCAGCTTATCAGTAAGAATGACTGAAAGTCCTTGGCTGGTGTGCAGCTATGCAACTTCCCTTTCAAGTGTGTACACATGAATAGTTCTCCATTTTAAGATGACTGTATAGAGATGCTACCTCTTTAGTTGCCAGAAATATGCACTAAAAGACAGATGTAGGTCTGAGTACTTCAGAGATGAGCATTTTGCTAGTTTTTACTTCCTTCAGTCTTCAAATCCAACAGAAGCTGGATTTACTTCACTTTATACATCAACAACAGAATTTATTTACTAAACTTCAAGCCATTATACTTTGACAGAACCAATTGTGGAAAGAAGAAATGTTCATATTGTGGATGAAATGCAAGAAAGATAGGACTGCACTTGTCTCTCACATCTCATGCTGCATTTGCACATAAATGCATTTTTGTTTGTATACTGCCACTAGAAAGCACATTGTATAGGTGCAGATAGTAACAGCATGATTTTAAAATATGGGCTATAGTTTGCATTAATTGGATTTTTTTTGCACCTGCAATTTATCTGCAGATATAAGTTAATACGATTAAGATCTTTTACATACTTGATTGCACCCATTTCTCTGCTGTATGCAAAACCAGATCATTTGGTTTAGACCCAAATTTGATCTCTTTCTGCTGTGTCTCTGCTGAGCATTTGCTATTATCATATTTATTGTTAATATTATATAAATATATATAATGTTAATATGTTATATATATAATTATTAATTATAATTATATAATTTTATATTATAATTATAATTATAATATTAATTTATTATATATATATATATATATATATATATATGCCCTGAGACAAAAAATGCTATTAGGGTTAAAATGTTAAAATGTTAAAATGTTCCCTGTAGCACACCTGAATGCAAAAGAAAATAGTTCTGTGATCTAAATGTTCATCCCAGGAAAAGAAAATACTAAACCCAAAAAAAACCAGCTAAAGCAAACAAAAAATACCAAATCACTGTAAGGAGACCATGGTGTCACATCTCATTGCTGGATAAGTCTTTGAGACAGTGAGAACAAATGTATTCCCTGAGGTTGCACAAAACCCATATCTGAGTTTGGAACTGAGCTTAAACCTTTCACTATGTGCAAGAATCTTCTTTTCTTTCTGGGGCTTAAGGTACACAAAAATGGCTGTGATCCCTAGAATAGTATCTGAACATCCTCACTATAGGAGTATGCATTATCTCAAGTATGATATAACAGTTGGAACCTGTATCTGCCATCTGGCTGTAGAAAGAAAATGGCATATAAATGAAGGATTTTTTTAAAAGAAGTACATTCTGGAATTGATTCAACTTTTCAGAGTCTAAATAAATTGTAAAAATAGTACCATTTGAGATATTGACCTCTGAGAGAGCAGTAGGGAGGGTTATCTGCTAAGCTGTGGTTCTCCTTGGGACATCATGCCAGTCTTCATTAGATTCTTCACACTTTACAGTCTCAGTTTCTAGATCTAGTATTCCACCAGGAAAGGTCACTTCAGTGTTTAGTAAGGAGAGAGACTGCCAATGAAACTGATTAAAGATACAAATTGCAGTGTGGGATAGGATTCAAAATATTGAGAAAACTCTGCAGATATTTTGTTAAATATGCTCTAATGGCTTTCAGGTAAATTTACTGGAGATTTTGAACAAGTTGTTCTTTATTATCAACATTGCTTCACCATTTTGAGGGACTGATCACCTAAATCCCTTCAGAATATCAGATTTTCTTTCATGTATAAGAAATAACTTGTTTTTGTCAGGTTTTTCTTTTGTTGAAAAGAAGAAATGTACTGGCTAATGTCAAAAGGAAAATGAGATAACCTGATGCAAAAAGTTTCAAGGAAATCAAGGTGATTTCCTTAAAAAATTACTTTGAGAGGTTTTCTACCTATTTTCTGGGCAAGTTCCCTTGATTTGTAAATTATCTCCTTTCATAATTTCCCCGAAGCCCAGACAGTTTCATTGGTTCTGCCATAGAGTGAACAACTGAAAACATTCTTCAGTAGAGAAATATTCCAAACTTCACTTTCACAGTTGAAGGTATGGGAAAAAAAAGAGATGGTTTTAGGCAGTGAGACGTGAAGGACAAGTGGTAGGCCTGTCACAGCTGCTGATAGCTTGGCGATGGTTGTACATCATCTTCCCTTCGCTGGCTCATGGACCTGTCTCAGCCAAAATGCAAACGTGCAAAATGACACGTTTATTTCTCAGCTTAAACCTTGGTACTTCCAGGCTTGCTGTGCATCAGTGATTTGTTTCGTTCCACAGATGTGCTGCCACCAGTGCCAGGGCAAGGAGATAAAACCGCTACCATGCTTTCTGACGGAGCCATTTACAGCAGCATCGACTTCACCACCAAAACCAGTTACAACAGCTCCAGTCAAATAACGCAGGCTACACCATATGCCACCACCCAAATCCTGCATTCCAACAGCATCCACGAGCTGGCTGTCGATTTACCAGATCCGCAGTGGAAAAGCTCAATTCAGCAAAAAAATGACCTCATGGGATTTGGTTACTCTCTCCCAGACCAAGGCAAAGGCAACAATGGTAATTACAGCTCTTATTTTCCAGAGCCCTTGGCTTTGTGTTCTGTGTCATCTGTGCATGAATTAGAAAATTCTTTTTAGCTCTGTGAGACACTGTTCATGTTGACCTGAACTAATGCTTGCACACCTTGCATGTGTGCTGAACCTCACCTGATCACAAAATACATTGCACTGTGCTTTTAATGCTCTTTGTCCTGTACTAGTCACCAAGCCATCTGTCTTCCATTAGGCTAGGGTAGGTGTACCTTTAAAAATAACCAAGTTAAAACCTGCCACCCCACCCCATCTGCCTCTGACTTGCTAACTGCATGTGTCGCATGTGCTTGTGCTGTCAACTAATCCCACGATGCCACTGTGACCTCTGCCGTTTAACCCTTAGCCTTGCTTTACATCCCTGACTACCGGGTGGCTGAGGGACTGGCTAATAGATTGCCACACAACCAGTCACAGGATTTCAGCACCACCAGCTCCCACAACAGCTCCGAAAGGAGTGGCAGCCTCTCAGGTTGGTTCCATCGCCGTGCGTAGGGGAGCGAGGGACGGAGGGGTGTTGGCGAGCGGCTCGCCAGGGAGGCAGAAGATCCCCCAGGCACCAGTTGAGGATAGCCATGAGAGTTCCTGCCCATCAGCCAACAATGCCACATGGGACTCTACTGAAACAAAAAAGCCTTTTGCAGAACCTACTTGGAGATAACTGGAGAGTGCTTCCATGTGGCGCTTTGTCGGCGCAGCTGCCAGCCTCGCCTTGTCACATCCTTTCCCTGTCACAATCTGCGGAGCAAATTTATTTCTGCATCCATCCTCAGTTTATAGGTCTCCCCACACTGAACTTCATGAGGAGATTATTATTTTTGTTGAGTTGTTAACAGATATCCCACTCCCACAAGCTGTTTCTAAATGCTGTTCCTCAGTGAAGCAGGTTGGAAATAGTTGTAGGGCCCTGAAAGGTGACTGGGGTTTCAACAAATTGTGCCAAGTTTACATACAAACAGGATGTAAATTTTATGTGTGTGCTGCATGTTCTATTGGAAATATGATGCATTTTCATCAGATGAAAATGATCATAGTACATGTGGTTGTGTATTATATCTGAGCACACCTTTTTTCTTGATTTCTTTAATTTTGCTTACTTGTTGCTTATGTTATGTACAGTTGTCCTTTTTTTTTTTTTTGTCAAGACAAAAACTGAAAAGGCAACAGTTAAGATGAAAATCTGTGATTTCACCTAGCTGAAATATGGGAGCACTGAAAGAATTTACTTTTGAAATTCAGTATATATCCACAGCCTTTTGAATTTCCACTTTAAGCTGGATCAGTCCTCCCAGTAACAGGCCAAACCTAGAAATGGCTTCTTTATGTCAATTTAAATGACTATTCAAACTGAATCTTGAGATAAGACGCTTATTATCATTGGCTCATGATTCAGATAGCCAAATGTGTTTGCAAGTCTTGCCTTCTCCAGGCATTAGCTGATTTGTCTGAGACCAAAAAATAGGCTTATGGCATTGTCAGAGAGGTATCTGGAAGCTGAAATACCTCAATAAAGTTTCTTGTTCCTTGCATGTGAGATATATTGACAAGTAGCTTAGGAAATCATCTTGCTCCTCAGGCTGCATGAAAATGCAGAAATTGATGTGCTGGGGTACATATATGTCAGGTATCAGAGGGCAATATCACACTTTAGATATGTTGACAGCTAAGGCTGCCTAAGAGTTTTCTCAGAAAATAGGAAGTGTCACTGGAAAATACCCTTTGATCAAAGGCTGGACTTTTATCAAATATTTCAAATGCAACATGATTCTGTGTAGTGTTTCTCAGAAGTGAATTTGCTGATGACACTGGGAAACTTTATAATCAGTCATATGGCCAGGGCAGTCTTCTTGTGACCAAGGCAGCTCACAACTGGATGCCCCAGTGCTCAGATGAGTGCCAGATTGTTGGACTGCAGAGTCAGTATTTTGCTCTCCCTTGCCCACTAATTATGCCTTTGATATAGGATAATTATGTCTGTAATACTCAAGAAACTGGGGAGACCTTCAAATAGTCTGATAATTAGAGCATCACTGGAGTCAGAGACCAGCTTTGATTACGTAGTCCCCACCAGGGTGAGCAGGGATTTCTTCTCTCATTTCCTTGGTTAGTACTTTAAGTAGTACTTATTATTCTGACTAAGTTTCTATCTCAGTACTTATTATTCTGACTAAGTTTCTATCTCTCTTACATGAATATCACGAGAATTCCTGTCCCACTGTGGAATGGAAAACAGCTAAAACCTCAACTGTTTTATGAGGCAGGGAAATTTTATAGCTATAGTTTGCACAGATGATGTCTGTACTAGGATAAGTAGCCCAACTGGCAAATTCTTTCTCCCGATTCACCTAGAGATTTAAACAATATAATTGAATTTCAGTGTGAGGAGACATTGAAGCATCAGGCATTGTTGCTATGGGAAAATAAGGCTTTGGTGCATCAGTTTTCAAACACAAATCAGGCTTTATATGTTCGGTGTCTGTCCCACCAGTCTGACAGTGGAGTTTAGCCTATGGGGGCAGAAGAGAAATCTCCTGCCCAACTGTACAGTGTAGGCTGCTTTCCCCTACCAGCAATGACCTTGGAGTTCCCTTCCTCCATTTCTTCATCTAAACAAGTCCCTTGTCTCTCTGCTTCACTCCTAATATCTCCATTATCTCTAATTTCTCTCCTTGAAACTCCCAAAATCCAAGTGGCTCACTCCCATATTATCACTCCACATGTCAACCTACATTTTACCAGTCTCCTAAGATCATCAAGATGATACACTTCCAAAATCTTCCTCTCCACCTCAACTTAATCTCTAAGCTGAAGTTGTTTTCATTTCCTTTCTCTGTGTGTTCCTAGTTTAATTCCTCCTGTAACATAAAAACCATTCATGTGCTTTTCTCCTAAGGCAGACCCACTTGCCTTAGTTCTTGTTGGCTTCTACTCCTGATGATTTTTAAAATATTTCTCCATGTCCCACAAATTAAAACTAATCTACTTCCTTTGCACTGTTCAGTGACCCTATTTCTAATTCCCCATTTTCTGCCCTACCTGTGCTTTGAAAGCTTCACTTTCCCTCCAGAAGGTACATATATTTGTTCCTCTGTCTCCACTGTCATGGGGTTTATTTTCACCAGTCAAAATGTTCTTTCCCTTTTCAAGAAAGCTGCCCACTCTGCCAGGCTACAAATAGAAGGAAGAGCCTGTTTTCCATCCTAATAGAAGTAACATCCACTCAGTTCATACATAATGAATCACAGGATCTTGGCTGGACTTACTATAAATACTCCAAAAAAAGGAAGGAAGAGCTTTGGTCTGGAATTGAGTACTGGAAAGCAAAGTCTCACTTGCAATGTGCTGCCAGCCAGGTCAATTAGAAATATTGCTGGGCTTGTTGCCTGTCTCTAGCAGATACAACAGGAGGTGAAAAGAGAAGTCGTGGCTGCTTCTGAGTCACAGAACCACCTTTTTCTTCCCTCTCTATTTGTTCCTGTTTTCATCCTGCTGATGTTTGGAGGTAACAGAAGAAAGCCACTGTTTCACAGATGAAAAGTCTCATGACAGGGGCTTGTCTCTATTGCTGGAATTTCACCTCCTTCTGTGTTTCTCTGTGCCTAAAGTTGGAACCATGGCACAGAGGATGGTGCCTGCCAGTGCACATCATGCCACCCTCCCTGACCAGTCAGTTGTGGCTTTCTTGATTCATTGATTCATTTTCACATGAAAATTCTCACTTTTTTTTGGCTGATCATTATAAATCATCAGGGGACATAAGTAGGTGAGATGGATTAGAGTGCTTTCTGCAACAGGCCAGGGATGAGTGAGAGCAGCTGGGTACCCCACTGAAAAGGCATCTGACAAACCATTCCTCTACCCAACAAAGAGTTTGAAAGCCACAACAGAGCTCCAAAAAATAGATGAGTCCCCAGGCAGACAAAAGATTCAAAATGTTGAGCCATTCTTCCTCTTAATGAATTCCTGACAAGCAAAAGAAGTCAGGGAAAATAAAAGAAGCAAACCAAGTGGGATGAGAGCTTTCTCTGTAAGATCACTCTCCTATGAATGGAAGTGCTTCAGCTGGAGAAGTGAATCCAAGGACAGTAAGAGAAGAGCAGAGGGTTTAACCAAAATGCATTGCTCACTTCATTTCTACCTCATCCATTAGAGCTGTGTATCAGAATAGAACCTCTTCTCCATAGTGCACCAAGATATTTGAATCTGTTGAAACAGTCAGTCCTAACACATTGCACGTGACTTCCTGCTCTTTTAAGAAAAACATAAATTAGGAAATTCCTATCAACAAAACCCTCTTTCTTTTGTTTTGACAATTTACTCTTGTCTTGAAAGTCCTGACTCCAATGACATTTTTGGATGGTGTTCTTAACCTCTGTGTTTTCCACAGAAAGTGATTATGCAAAACTGCAATATAATCACAGTGGATTCTGACATTTGAAATAATTTGCTATGTTTTATTATAATTTTATGTAAGAGTGAATCCAAGAAGTTATAAAGTGCACCTGAATAAATCAGGGAATATATTTCTTATGCAGGTAAACCTGTCTTTCCTTGTTTCTGCACTACTGTGGTGCAAATGTACAGAGGTATAAAAATAAGTGATTTTCAGTAAATATTCAGAATATTCTCCATTCCATTCTATTATTACCTATAACTTTGTGACAGCATTAGCACGTTGATGTTGATTCTGCTGAGGTATAAATACATCTTTTTTGGGGCATGTGCTCTGGAATCAGAATTCTGACAAAGAAACATAAATAGCTGGCCTCTATTCCCACATTATAGCTCTAACATTTTATTTTTCTTTTTTTGGATTTGCAGGTGGAAAAGGAGGGAAAAAGAAGAAAAACAAAAATACTGCCAAGCCCCAGAAAAATAATGGTTCAACCTGGGCCAGTGTTCCCCTCCCACCCCCTCCTGTGCAGCCACTTCCAGGCACAGAGCTGGAGCACTATGGGGTGGATCAGCAAGAAGCAGGGTAATTTTTTTTTTTCATTTTCTGTTGAAGAAAAATCTGTGATTTGCAGAAATGAGTCCTTTTCTATTTTTTTTTTTTTAATTTTGCTAAGTGACAATGTTATTCTGTTTTGTTTAAAAAAAAATAAAGAGAGAGCAACTTATCCTGTAGACTTATTCAAGGCTGTGAAGGAGGAATGTTTGAATAGCTTCTCTGGATAGTGACTGAAGATGGAAACATAAGTGACCTTGCTTCATCATCATGTAGGGCATCAGTGATTTCTCATGCTGAGAACTATCTCACTTCACAGGTAGCTTAATTGAATTCTGGGATGGCATGGAGCTGATGGGACTCAGAGTGAGTAAGGATGACATAATCTGGCTCTGTGTATTTTTTTTACTGCTTTGATGTTTAAAAATATTAGAGCAAACAGAACAAAAAAAAAAACCACCAAATTGGATTAATTTTTGAAGATCAAACAATGGATAATAATCTCATCGGCTTTTAGAAGAAATTTCACATTTGAGGAAGGCATGCTAATTATAGGCTTTTTTTGTTATTATTCAAAAAACTTTCAAGTTTCTGGGACCTTCTACATATTTTTGCATAGCTCAGACTTGTTCTCAAGGACACAAAATCACACAAGAAGTGCTAAATGAGAGGAAAGAGACATTTCCTATGCAGACAACAATTACAAAATGCTTTTTATAAAGTGTAATTATGTGATATATCAGGTTTTAAAGCTCTGGAGGTAAATCAGAGTATATAAAAACATAGTTTACTGTGGGTAGCTCTGTTGGAGTCTTTGAGAATATTTTTTCTGTCAGGGACAAATTTCTGTCTGTTTCAATGCATGGATTAATCAATATTTCCTAAGGATGAAACATTTTTAAGAATACATTGTAATAGCTTTACTGAATAAAAATATTTCAAACATTATCTCAGTTGTAAGTGGGAATTGATCATTACTACTTTCATAATTAAAGTTAGAAAAATTCCATATTGTTTCAGTTTATACCAACTCCTTTGACTCTTATAATGAGCAATAAATGACTGTCTTAGTCAGTGAAGTTCTTAAAATTAAGGCCCATTCAGGCGTTATTAGTTAAAATTTCAAAATAATGGAAAATTAATAACCTTACTGATTGTGAGTGTTGTTTAAATCTCAAGACAAAAAGTTCATTTAATCATTGTCTTCTGTATTCTGTTATAAGAGGCTAAAATAAATTTAAAATTGTTTCACCATATAATAATTTTGTCTTTATCAGTTTATATCCCTAAAACACGTGTGCAGCCATTTCACTAAAACAATTATGCAATAGAAGGCAAACCACTTGGATTTTCTTCAGAACAATGAAATAGAATTAAAGGTAAATGGAAATACCTTGTAGAGAAATCCCTTGTGACACAGGGTTTGACTCCTCAGTTGCATAAAGCATCTGTAATTTAGCTGGAAAGGAATAATGTTGGTCACCAAATCAACACTGGTTATTTAAAGAGAAGGTAATGACCAGCCTCTAGGTTCACAACCGTTCAGACTTAGTTTTTCCTCTGATTGTGTTTTGAATTACTCTTCTCTGGTTTTTGTAATGTCTCATTAGCAGTGGTGGTAACAAGACCTTGTAACGTGTATTTTACCAAACACAGAAAAAATTTGAAAGTTGGACTTAGAGTCTCCATCTGGAGCTACAGTCCACCTTTGATGAAGACTGAATCTGCAATGCCCATGCTTTCTGAGGATGTTTCCAATACTAATAGTCCTTCTGTATTTAGGGGGTGGTCTTGTTTCTGCAGTTTTCAACATGCTAAAAGGGAAAGAATCATAGACTGCATCCCTTATGTTGCCTTGGACATACTGGGTTAAAAAAAGTCACGTTTCTTAACTCATGTTCTTCTTGGTTTGTTTTGATTTACTCCATCTATGACAAATTCAAAGTGGTTTAATTCTAGAATTAGTGACATGGAGATGTAATTATATTGTGAATTACAATGGAAAAGTGACCTTCCAGGCAGAAAAACTTAACCGTTTAATGAAATTCTCACAATATGATACAAAATATCTGTGTTTAGAGCAATAAAACAAGGAGGGTGGCATCAAAATAGAGACTTGTTTTTCTTTGTGTCTTCCTATAACAATTAAATTTAAATGTGAGTTTCATTGGAACGATTAACACAAAAAAACTCAAAAATGTTGACACCTAGTTTTCTTACTAGAGATTAGCAATAATCATCTTATAAGCACTAGTGGACTGCTAAGTTGCAAAAGATAATCCATAATAACAAGTGATATAAAAAACCCCACACCTAACTTAACCTTACACAGAAAAATTAGACTCAGTCTTCTGTACCATCTTCTTCCCAAAGGCACTAGGGTTGGCATATGCCTCCATTTTTCCATAAACTGCAGAAGGAAAAGTGAATATCTTACTCCAACTAGCCCTGTTATATAATGTTGTAGCTTTGGGGATATCTTAGATTCCTGTTTAAACTCAGCAAAGAGCCTATTTGTGCCAATTAAGTTTCTCTTTTCCTATAGTAGCTCCCAAACTGACATGCTCCCTGTCCCACCCTTTTCAGAGAAGACGGTGTTGCTTGATTTTATGTAAACTTGACAGTAAAGAAATGCTCATTTCTTACTCATTATCTTTTACTTTGATTTCTCACCAGTAATATGCATGATCTTGAGCCAACCCAGTAAAGGCAGTCAGCATATTATTTGGTTATTTCTGTTTCTTGATATTGACTACACCTCAAAATGGAATATTAGCTGCTGAATGTCAATATATTTGATACCTATTGTCTATCTTTAGGAAAAGTTATGGAAATAGTACCTTTTACTTCAAAAAATTCTTTCTGGTGAGTTCCAGGGAGGGAAGCGTCATTTGTTGCAACAATATGTGTAACGAAACACAGTTTTTACAGAATGTGCCCTGTAGTTATCACCTTTATTTTATATTTTGAAGGAAAAAAGTCTATTAACATAATGAATTGGGCTTTTTAATAGTAAAAGATTACTGTGGAATAGAAGTGCTAACAATACAGCAAAACATATTAGAAAAATAGAGGCTTATGTTAACCAGAACTTATTAGGGTCTTAATTATAATGAAATTACAATCAGAGATTGCTAATGAAGCTAAGGCACTTAGATTTCAATAAGTGTACTTGAAAAAAGCAGTATTTTCACCATGCTGGATTTACTCAAAAAACGAAAAAGAACACAGATGTGGCCAATAATCACTATGGTGATACCAGATGTTTCTATATCTGTATTACTTTTGTACCGTGTAGTTACTATGTACTCTGTTAGGTTTACTTTTTCCTTTTTTATTATTTTCTTTGTTGGTTTTGTTTTTTTGGGGTTTTTGTTTTATTTTGTTTTTCTCTAAAATTAAGGTTAGGACTTGTGGCTTTTCAGACACCTTATATTAAAAAGACAAAGGTTCTTGTACCTGAAATCTTGAATCTCCATGTCCTGAACTTCAGGGTTGGGCTTCTTTCCATTTCAAACAAAATTTGGGTAAAGGTACAGTACCTGTGCAGAATCTTTTCACTGAGAAACCTTTTTACTAAAAAACCTTTTTGCTACCAAGCTGAACATTTGGGGATTTGAAGGGAGCAGGGTCAGAAGGCAAGCACATCCAAAGCTCATTTATTCATCATTGCAAAGTCACCTGGGAGTGCCTTTTTCCCCTGTCCCTTTTAAAGAAGAAGGCATTATAGCAAAGCATGGGGTTGATAGAGCAAAAGGAAGCAAGAGAATTGTTGCACTGCAGTTTTCACAGCATGATTTAGGATGGTCCCTTCTGCCTTGGTTGCAAATGTCCTGAGTAAACATTGTTTGGAAAGACAAATTACAGCTGGTCGTATCTTAATTGTTTGCTGAGGATGAATATGTAACATTTTCTTAAATCTCTGTGTTATGAAAATGGTAATGATCAATCACTCAACCTCTCCTAGAGGCCAGATGTTAAGAAGCAGCCTTTATATTCACTTCTGTGCTTGTATGTGTTTGTATATCTATTTATGGTTATATCTACATATATGGAGATTTAAATTTATGCACGTGTGAATTACCATGGACTTTTGGATGAGTAGGTCAGGTTGTTTTAGCTGTCTTGAATCCGTGTGTTTAAATACAGACTACAGACTTCTGAATAAGGAAAAAGTAGTTTAATTAATTTAAGAAGTCTTTGGGTTTTGCTGAAAATAAATGTTCTGTTCGTAATACAGGTTTTGCAACTTTTCCATCTCAGTGTTCCCAGCCTTTTTATAACCTAGTTTCACCCTTGGGAAAATTGACAGTAATTCATTTTTCTTTGGGAAATTGGTAAATCCTTCCTTCCAAATCAGAAGCTTTAAAGGAGTAGTTTTAAGCCAGTTTGAGAAATTAACTGTATCATGCAATGCACTGCCTGCCTGCATTGCAGAAAAAAAAAAGACCTTGTCAGCAGTCCTTGAAGGTGGAAAGAAGATAAAGTGACTTAGATGATGCTTGGAAAATGGCCTTTAAGAGTGTGTGATGATTTGACAGTGAAGGAGCTGTGAGAGCTTGTGGTTCCCTGGTTGTTTTTTGAAGAAAAAAAAAAATAAAGGCAACTGCGTATCCCAAGTTATTTTGGAATACACTAGGAGTTAAGAAGAAATGTGTGCTGATGCTCAAGGGACTGTTGCCTGACTGGATGTTTTGAAGAGGGAAAAAGTAGACAGTTGAGATTTGAGTGATGTGATTGTCAGCAAAGCTGGGTACAACTGAAGTTGTGTTCAGATTAGGGAATTACTCTGGGGAGATAATGCACAGGGAATGACCACAGTCACTAAAGCCTATCCACCTGGAAAGATGCCAGAGTCTCTAAGAGACAGCATCCCAGGATGATAGTATAAAACAACACTGAATTGAAAGATCCTCTGATGAGTGCAGAGACTGAAAAGAATTGACTTGCTGGCAAAACTTGTGTAAGAAGTGGTAATAAAAGATAAAGCTTTTGTTTCTAACCCTGATCACATATAGCACCACCCCTTACACCTCTGGTATAAGGCAACAAAAACCACAAACTCCTACCAGGACACCCTTTATGTCTGAAGAAAGAAGAATTTGCTATTCAAGAATACTCCTGGTGGTTGATATTTCCATTTGCTTTGGGCAGGTGTATTGAAAGTGTTCAGAAATGTAGCACAGTCTAGGTAAGTCCCAGTACAGATTGGCTAGGAGGTGGGGTGCTGGCAGAGCTGTCAACATGTGTGCTAATGTACCTTATCAGCTGGTGCTGTGACACAGCATCTGCTCGGGGTCAGTGCTGCTGTGACTTGGATGTATTGCACATCATAGGAGATACCTGTGTGCAGAGTGGGAAGACCAGAATTTATGAGGAAAGTGTAGCTTTTTATTTATGCTCCAAACCAGAAACAAATGGTAAATGTATAGACAGGTAAAGGGGAGGGTGGAAGTAAATGGATAATGCTCTTGGGTTCATGATGTGACTCTTGGAGATGGCGCTGTGCAGGGCCAGGAGTTGGACTTGGTGATCTTTGTGGGTCACTTTCAACTCATCTTTTTCTGGGATTCTGTGAAATAAGTGCAACTGCATAAAGCCTGCTCTACCTTTTAAGAATGCTGCTATTTTCATGTCCAGGTCAATATTCATTCTCCTACGTTAATGATCCTGGAAGTGAGTTAGTTCATTTTTATTGTTGATTGTGGTGTAATATTATCTAATCACCATTAATGAATATGATAATGGGTCAGCAATTTTTCTGTTGCATATCTTGCTCAAGTTGCTTAGCAGTTGTGGGAAAATTAAACTGACTCAGTAAGGACAATCTAAGCAAATATGACCCTATTTTCATCAAATTTTAGAACACACACTGTGTGCAAAGTTTCCAATTGTAGCAGGATTCTTGCATACCCTCTACACCCTCTATTGTGCAGCAGAGATGAGTTTTGATACACACTAAGTTTATTTGGTTCTTATTTTAGATATGACAGTGATGGTTGGTGTCCACCTTTGCCAGTTCAGACCTACCTACATCAGGGCATGGAAGATGAGCTTGAAGAAGATGATGATCGTGTCCCCACACCTCCTGTCCGAGGAGTAGCTTCATCTCCTGCCATCTCCTTTGGGCAACAGTCGACTGCAACTCTCACGCCTTCCCCACGAGAGGAGATGCAGCCAATGCTTCAAGCTCACCTTGATGAGTTAACAAGGGCTTACCAGTTTGATATAGCAAAGCAGACATGGTAAATGTCATGGTTGAAGGGGTCACCTGTGATCAGGGAAATGAAATAATAATATTATTATTAATAATAGCAACAATACTAAATTCCTTTTTGACATAAATAATGACCGTGTTCAACAGCATTTCAATTGTGTTTCCAAAGAAGTAAAATAGAGGAAGGAATAGCAAAACTCTACCCACAGCTGGAATACCTTACATATCTGTATGTGCTTTCCAAATCACATTTTTTTTAATATGCTAAATTTTGTCTAAAAACATGTAAAAACAATATTCCTCCTACATTTTGCTAAGTAGTTAACACCCACCTCCTGACAGCTTTTGTACAGTTGAGAGTACTCTCTTCTCAGGCTAGGAGAAGACAGGAATTTTTTAGGATTTTCAAAAATAATAAGGTTGTAAATTCCTGATTAAAATTAATTATAGTTTCTTGAAATAGAAATATGGCAGCTTTTACACTGTGTAGCATGAGAATGAATTATTTGCATCTCTGTATTTTGAACTACCATGAGAATTTCTGATTCATATGAAAAACCCAGAAACAGCAGAAAGCAAGTTGTTAGCATTTATAGGATGGATCTAGTGTTTCTCAGAGTGCTTTATGCCTGTTTAAAGGAAAAGCAAGCAAATACCACAGTAACATTTCCCCTGCAAAACAAACAGAAGCAATCTCTTCAGGGACTGAAAAAGAACTTGTCAACTGCACCAGGCTGGGGACATGGTGAAGGTCAGCTGCTTCCTGGATGTTCCCTGAGCAGCAGTTGTCCTTTTACAACTCTTCCACCCAGACAAAGCCCGCGACTCTCGGCGGAGCGGAGCAGAGCTGGTTACTGAATGGCACGCTGCCAGCAGAGGAGCAGCCTTTCTTCCCTGCTCAATAAAGCCACCAAGTTATTCAGCCTGAGCTCCCAGAAATACATCAGGCAGGTAGGCAGGCGGTGCCAAACCCAAGCCAGCTGTTTTCCCTGGGCACCGTGGAAGCCTCGGGGCTTGTCTGCAATCTGCACTCCATCAACAGGGTACCTCGGCCCCGCCGCAGCGCCAGGCACCGACCCCAGCCTGCCTGTGGGACAGACCCAAATCCCAGGCAGCAGCTAGACCTGGCCTGTTGAAGGTGCTGGCTTCTGAGCCAGCACACAGATGCACGCCCTGCCAGCACAGGCAGTGGCTGCTGCCTTGTGCAGCTGGTACCCTTCCTACGCCCTCCAAAGCTCCAAACCAGCGCAGGCACGGATAATGGAGCAGCACGCTGCACCAAAGCCTCGTGCAGCTGGCAGGAAAGCTCTTGCTCCCTTTTTGGGGAAATGAAAATTGATTGGGAAGTTTCATAATGTGCTTAGGATTATACAGATTTTAATGTCGCTCTTTTGCAAAGTCACAGTAATTGAGCCTGAAACTCCAAAAAAAAAATAACAAGGACATAACCTTTTTTCCATACCTTTCGGGCATTGGGCTAAGTGCTGAGGGTTTACATACAAATGATTTGTATTACATTTTAATGTAATTACATTTCAATGGAATTTTAAAATATATTTTTGTTGTTTGGCTGGATATATGTCATGCTAGTCAAAGTTAGTAGAAAGTCCTCCATTGTTTTGACTGGGAAGGAATATTTTTTCAGTCTTCTTTTCACACAGTTAACCTGTCCATTGTAGAGACCAGGTAAAATTAAACAGCAAAATGAGACCTGTCTGGATCTCAGGGTACTGTGGGAGCAGCAACTGAGAAATACAGACATCAGCCAACTAAGAATTTAAGAAAGAGCCCATTAGAGATTACTGGAAAAGTACATAATCATTATGGCTTTGATCCAGAAAATCACTTAAGTATATGCTTAACTATGAGTACATGAGAAATTGACTTCAATTGTTCTATCACAAGCTTAACATTAAACATATACTTAAGCATTTTGCTTGATTAGGAGCTAATCACACTGTTTATTGAGGGTTAGTTAGATGGTAGTGCCCTTTAGTGCCCCAGTGTTTTGAACACTTTGTTGAACACTAAAAACCTGGTGTCCAGGCAGAAAAGTGTTCAATAACTGTTAATCAGAATGGCTTTGTATGTCAGAAAGGAAGCACTTGTTCTGGAAATTAGATTCAGAATAAGCAATAAGTTACAACCTACACTGAGGTGGAGAAAGTTACCAGTGGTACATAACATTTACCATGACATTCTCATATCTGATAGATTTACATGATGAAAATTTTTAAAAAAAGGCTCATTGAATAAAGAGAATTCATTCATGCAGGCAGTAATTCAGTACAAAGTTTCCACGGAAAATGTATTATCGCTGGGAGCCAAACAGGTGACAATTGTAATTTCTTCAGTTTTACTGATGTCCAAGCAAGAGACCAGCAGAATCCTGGATCCCATCCAGAGTGCTGCCGATTCAAATCAGGTCATGGCACCTCATGTAGAGCCACCCAAGGATTCCCACGTGCCTAAGTTAGCAATTTCAAGTGTGGGACATGCTCTTGTGCCAAGGCCAGTCATGCCTGGGTCCTCTGGCACAGCTTACTGTGTACCTGTTGTGCTGTGGGGAATGCTGCTCTGAAAGCTTTTTTCTCAGAGACCAGGCAAATCATGAATCCCATGCTTGCCTTTGGCCATTTAGCTATCTTGTGGGGGCTTTTTTGTCTTCTTTTTCTGTTTTTTTTTTTTTTTTTTTTTGCTTTATGTAATTGCTGCATGCAGTAATTTCACACATGCATGCCCTAATACTGCTGCAATTAAATCAATTAAACTTCTTGGAATAAAGCAAAATGAAAAGGCCTCGCTGATGATGCATTCATTGGACTTGAAAATTTCTTCTGTCCTACTGGCCATTTCCTCCTCTTTAGGGTGACTTTTGCTTCAGGCACTGCATCTGTTTAAGCGGAAGGAGTGAGATTTAACTTTGGTTCAATGTGTGATTTGCAAGGGGGAATATTGTGTGAGACACTTATGTGCTGGGCTGGGATTCAAAATTCTGCTTTTCCATGGGTTTCCTACCTGATTTATGTAGCCTCTGTGTCTATTGCTCTCCATCTGTGAGAAGACACTCCTGACCTTCCCCATCCTAGAGGATTTTATCTTTATTCTTTTTATTTAAGACTGGAAAGTTAGAAGCACTCTGGTATTAGAAGCTGAATTTTCTTGAGTTTGGCCTAACCAAGCAAGTTTTGTAAATATACTTCAGGACTTGTTAAAAGGTTTGTGTTTTATTGACCATGGGCTGCAAAATCTCATCCATTCTGATAACTTTTCCTGTTTCTTTGTGTAGGCACATCCAAAGCAATACACAACCTCCTCAGGCTCCAGTTCCTCCCCTAGGATACGTATCTGGAAACCTTATTTCAGATTTGGAAACGGATGTTCCAGATGACGATGATGATGAGGATGATATTGAAGAAGAAACTGTAGAAATCAGTAGACCACTAAGAGGTCTAGAGCATACTCCAGGCTCCAGTATGGACAATCTAGACAGCTCTGTGACAGGTAACCAAACACAGTGACACCAACTTGTTACTACCAGTAAAATACATCACCATTTGGACACTTTCAAAGTGAAAATT
Source organism: Lonchura striata (assembly GCF_050655825.1). Classification (NCBI taxonomy): domain Eukaryota; kingdom Metazoa; phylum Chordata; class Aves; order Passeriformes; family Estrildidae; genus Lonchura; species Lonchura striata. The sequence goes on from NC_140703.1 coordinate 11,211,505, forward strand.
TATTCCACTCGATTTCTGTAACATTTAAAATGTTAATACTAAACACTAAAGTTAAAGAAGGATTTGGAAATACTTTGCTTTGCTGAAAAATGATAAGGAAATTCATGAATTTTAAAAGGCTTTAAAAGACATGAAAGGAAATTCAGTTATATCCTGGCTTTCATGAAAGGTTCATTCTAGTAGAGAAGCAAGGCAGTTACATAAAAAGGAGGGGAAGACCTCATCTTAGAAATATATATTTCATAAATCAGGAGGAGCATAAAAATGTTATCTGAAAACACTTTAAGATATTCTGCTGGGCAAATGCTTTCCGAGATGAACACAAGGAAGTTAAAGACTTCAGAGTAAGTGTAGCTAGATCTGCACAACATTTATTTCTAGAGTAAACACAACATTTATGTTGGAAAATGTGCATTTTGAACATTGTACTGCTGGATTTATCAATTGCTCCCTTTTAGAGAATCTGTTTAATAATTCTGACCCAATCTGTTTAATAATTCTGACCCTCCTTCCCTCACTTCTCCCTGTCCTCTGCATGCTTTGGAAAATTACATCATCATCAAAGGGGACGTAGAAAGAGGACCTGCTGTAATAAACTAATGCATGGAATCTGAATGAATTAAATTTCTGTTGCTGAAATGTAGGCAGTGAAAGACACTGTTTTTGAAAACAGATTTTTATGGACATCATGTATTATTTGTAAACATCAGTGTAGTTCTTTTTAGGTTGAGCCAGGGCCTCTGTATAGTGTACTGTGCCCATAGTGTGGAGGTGTGCTGGAGACCCAAATATCCCCAGAATCACAGTGTTAGTGGGTGCTGCTTCAGTTTTTGATCTCAGCAGAAGAACACTGATTGTTGGTTTTGCCTTAAGGGAGACTTGTTCAGAACAGCTTCCTACCATAGCACCTCTGAGTTCCTGCTTTGTCTGGACCTCTGAAATACCAAGGCTTTTGCACGCAAAGATTGCTCTTCTGAAAACACTGCAGGAATGACAGTGATGGAGCATCAATACTATCATTTTCTTCCTTTCCCTTGATGAATGAAATAGTCTGTAGCTTAATCCCACCTTCCAGGTTTTCCTTCACGCTAGAGCCAGGAAGCTAGCCAATCTAATTAAGATTTAAGAATTGTATTTCTGCTGCTTTGATTTGAAATCCAGATGCAACTGAAGGCCATAGAGTTAAAGTTTAAATCCCTGAATTGAGAAGGTTAACTTTTTAGTGCATGCGTATGTTAACTCACTTTTCTTGCATTTCTAGTGTAATCTCCTTCAAGCTATAATTCTGCATATTTTTGCATATCTCACTAATGGCTCAGAGCCCTTTCTGTTAGCAATACACTAAGAGATTGCACTAGTAGAACAGCAATAAATAAATTTAAAAAAACAGGTTGGTATACATTTTGCTTTTGGTAGATATTAATATGGCAATGCTTATGTATCTGTAAATCAGAAAATGAATGTTTCCACATTTGCATCTTCATCTAATAGTTTGGACCACCCTCCCTAGAGCAAATAAGAAATAGTTGCATTCCTGCTCCAATTTTAAATTTTATTAAAATGTATACTTTTATTAATAACCTTAAAACTTGTAATAATATTTTAAAATCTTGTTTAATTTTTGGCATGTTAAATGTCTAATTACTCGAATTTTAAAGGCTTCTTGATGTTTTGGAAGGAATTGGGCAGAACTTCATAATGTAGACTGGCAGTATACTTAAGGTGATCTAAATTCACTTCCATTCATCACCACCATAAACTTCATGTGGCCTCATCCAGCTGAAATTTAAGGTTTTTCTCTTGCTGTTTCTTTTGCTTGTTTAATTACTAGCTGGATAATTCCTTGCCTCTGGTTCACTGCATGGCAAGGTGTATGCTGGCACTGCAGGAAGGGAATGTGCAGCTGGAGGGGAAGTAAAATTATAGACTGCCCCTATAGCACTGAGCCAACATTTAGATTGACTTAATTAGGGAATGATAGCTTCACTGAAGTACACCTAGTGTGTTAGCCTAAAGGGTCTGTAAGATGGCAAAATCTCCAAATAACAAATCTACTTCTGTCTTCCTCGATGGGTAAAGCCTTGAATTTAGAAGAGTCTGTATTTGGCTTTGTTGCTTTTTTTCTAAGGGTGGAAAGAAATTGCCTATTATACTTAAGCAAATTTTGTTTTTCAAAGGAGAATTTTAATTTTTGCTTATCTGTTTCTGTAAACTCTTCTAGGCTGCTTGATGGTGTTAAGGAGTATATAGCAAATTGCTTCAGTTGTTCCCAAGCTGTTTCTCATTCTTCAATTTGATTGCTTTTAAAATACGGTAGAACAACTAAATTGTTCTTTCTTGTGCTGAGAATATATAAGCTACTTCTTTTCACAGAGCCTTTGGTGACTTCAGCCAGCATTTTTCTAGGAATTTGTTGATCACGTTTTCACTTCTCTAAACGTATTTGAAAATGGAGGCAAGTGAGAACAGCTGACCCAGATGAAGCAATATTTCTGTTCATTCTGAAGTGCCCTGGGAGTTCAGTGTTTGTGAGAAATCTAAATTGACATCCCTTGGTCCAGACTTTCTGCAAACAGAGTTGCTGTGGTGGGAGCAGGGTGAGGTTCCTCACCCTGTAGTGTTAGCAAGCCTCAAAGACAGCCACTCTTGGGCTGAAATGGGGCTTTGTTCTTCATGGCTGAGCTGAGAACAAGGATTTCCTGCAGTGCCAAATGTGGGATTCTCCGAGGGGAAGCACTGGCACTGCGTGAGCCAAAGCACAAACTCCTGAATCCCTCTGACACCACAGTGCTGCTCCTTTAAACTGTTTAAAAGTCAAGTTGTCTTCCAGGCTCTTGAGTTTTAGTCACAGCTAACTGAAGATGCAGACAAGGATTTAATCTGCACTATTAAGCTTTTCTCTTTGCAGGTGGCAGAGACATAATGTTGACGTGTATAATAAAGTGAAAAGAAAGGAGGAGTGCACAGGAACTGTACCTTAAAGTTCTTCAGATATCACAAAGAGAATTCAAGGAGGGAGGTTTAAATTTGCACGTCTGTGGGATGTAATATGAAATTAAAGCCAAAGTTTTGCTTCATTCCCAGTATGGTTTGTTAGGATATTGAGTCACTGAATCTGCTTTAAAATAAAAGAGAAAGAAAGAACCAAAAAACACTGGTAAAATTTTTCTTCACTTGACTTTTAATTCATAGTTATTTAGGGTTATTTTTTGCTTTCAGAGACACAATGAAATATGTTTTTTTCTTTCTCTTAAGCTTAGTGTTTGCCTTTATAACAAATTGCTGTACAGAGTTATGGCATGAGTGGCCACAAAGAGTCTGTTGCATTATTCTACTTTAATAGACTTAATTAATTGGGTATGATGACTATAGAAGAAATTAAAATTTGCTTCTCACTGAAATCACTAAGAGCAAGCCTAGGTTTTTAAGGTCAAAGTGTTATGATTTGGGGGTTTTCTTTGCCCTCCCCTTACCTCCTCCTCCTCCTGCAGCACGAGTGAAGCTGGTAATGAGAGCTGTGTATCTTCAGTCCTGGTGCATTTTGACGGAAGGGAGAGTTTGGCTCATTAACTAGAATGGAAAACAGAGCAAGACCTCTTCTATCTAACTGATATAAACTGATATAAACAGAGAGATGTTTTTTTGCAAACAGTGCCTCAACAAATGGGTTACATTCTTTTTTTTTCAATAGAATTATATAGATCTAAATCATAAAAATCTCTTCAGATTGTGTAGTTCAGCAAGGAGGAATATCCCTTATTTGACATGTTTTGGTCTTGATTAAAAGACTCACAGATCACTGTCTGTATGGAAAAAGTTGATAATTCACTGTGTCTGAGCACAAATGGAATAATTCTTGAAAACTGCACAATATCATTTTCATGAACCATATTTTACCATGGCAGAGCTCAATATTTGTATTGATTTGCTTAGGGATACCTATTGCAAAAGATTCTGTTTTATAAGCAGTTAGACAGATTGCATTTAATAGGAAGAATGTGCTTCATGGATTAAATATGTGCTCAGAAAATAGGAAACTGCTACTTTTTGTATCTCATAAAAATGGTAATGCAACAATTAGCAGGGTCATATTATAAAGCACAGACTTTACTCTAGCTTAATGGATCTAGGGATATGCATTCATCAGCAACGATAGATTTAGCATAAAATGACATGTAAATGAATTGATGACTGATCATAAATTAATTTTAGTGCTGAAGAAGTAATAGAGAAACAGCAAGTTGCCACTTTATCATAGTATTTTACTGCTCAGCAACATTTGAGCAACTACTTAATGTTCTGTGTGCATTTCTTCTCTAACAGCTTGAATAAATTTGAGATTTTTTGTGCCTTTCAGCAATATGGAAACAAAAAAAATCTAGAAGGATGGAATGCAAACAGAAATAAATTTGGCTAAGTGACATAAATTCATTTTTCATTAGATGTTTATGAAGGACATTAATTATCATTGGGCCTGTGAAGTGCTGAATATCTATGTATGTTTTTTCCTCCTTCTTTTTTTAGTGTTTTCTGCCCAAAAATAAAACATTTAAAACTTAGAGGTTTATTCCAGGTGTATACATTTAAGTATATGGGCATTTATGGTGAAGGAAAGTAAAAAATAAAGTCTAGGTTTTGGAAGTGTGATCATATTTAGATTCTGCATTCAAACACTTCTATTATTCTTCTTTATTTTGATGGTATAATGACTATTATCCCTTCTCTTCTATCACTTCTACCAAAATCAGTGGGCATTCTTGCTGTGTAATCATGACAGTGGTCAGACATACCCAAGAGAAGATAATATGTTCATCCTGTACAAAGGCTAAAAGAATTCTGTAACTGATTTCAGCTGAAGTAGCATCAGTCCCCAAGGACATCACCCACACTTCAGAAACCTAAACAGTCTATCCCTGTTCCATTAAAAATCTGCAGAGGAGCAGGGACTTAACATCAATATGTGCTGGATGGTCTTGTAAAGGAAAACACATGAAGTAAGGCTGGTAGATCCAGAAAAGTATCTAATGGAGTTCTCAGAAGTGACAGGTTTGTTGTGAGCAGCTTTTATTTCACAGGTGCATTAGGCTTTTGTTTTATTATTATTTTTAAGTAAAGCAACAATACACTTTACAAAGAAAAACAGCATTTTTATTGCCAGCAAAATGCCACTAAAAGCAGTAGCATGCAGTCCACTGGAAGCTGGCACCTCTTCCCCTCACCTTTCCTTGAGAGCAAAGAAGCTTTCTGTTTGCATTAGCACCAAGAGATATTTTATGGAGCAAGAAAACAGAGTTCAACTTTTCACAGAGCTGATTTTGTTCTGCATAAAGCATTTACTGCTGCTGTCAGCAAGAGTAAAATTTACAGTTGCCAGAAAGCGTAAAAACTCAAATGTGCTCTTGGAAAACACGTAGTGAGCTGCATGTAAAGGAGACACTAAAAGCCTGCTTCATCCCATTTCAAAATGCACAGTTGATCTGAAAGGAATGTCAGCATCTCTTATTCTGCCTTTATTCAGAGAAAAACAAATGTGCCTCTGATTTGGAAAGCAAGAGGCCAGTGGATGCCTTTAAACAAGCATCACCACGTGTGCTGTGTTAACACAGCTGTGTGGTGGCCTGAGGTGCCCCGGCTGGGCTCCAGCTCTCCCATGCCTTCTGGGCAATGTCTACACCTCTGCAGGTCAGAGCAAAACAGGATTTACTGCTGCAGGTTTGGCTGGGGAAAAGAAATTTTTTATGCAGGGAAAGTGAATAGCTCAGGAATCAGAAGAAGCAATGTAGAGATGTCTCCTTTAGCTCCCTGCTCACACACAGCTGTGGGTGCTGTACGTGTCTCAGGGTATTTTGCTGACTTCAGCAGTTAGAAGTTTTTATATAAAAAGTTGCTTCCAGCAACCAGAAGTAATGGAGCATGGTTTGGACTAGGAAGGACCTTTAAAAGTCATCTTGTTCCAACCCCCCAACCATGTCCAGGGACGCTTTCTACTAGACCAGATTGCTCAGAGCCCCATCTAACCTGGCCTTGAGCACTTCTAGATCTGGGACATCCACACCTTCTTTGGGCAACCTGTTCCAGTACCTTACCACCTTCACAGTAAAGAATTTCTTCCATATATATAATCTAAACCTTTTCTCAGTTTGAAAATATTGCTCCTTGTCCTGTCACTAAAGGCCTTATCAGAAAGCTTTTTCTGCCTTTGTTATGACCCCACTTTATGTATTGAAATGCTGCAGGAAGATCTCCCTGGAGTCCTCTCTTTTCCAGGCTGCAGAGAACAATCCCAGTTGTCCCAGCCTGTCTTCACAGAAGAGGGGTTCCAACACTCTAATCATTGTTGTGTCTCCTCTCTGGACACATTTGAACAGGTCCATGTCTGCCTTGTGCCAGGGACCCCAGAAATGGATGCAGAATTCCAAGAGGGGTCATGGCATCTCAGTAAAACTCATGTCCCTGCAAGAACCAGAGCACACTACTCCCAGCCTAACACTTGCTGTGCATGGCAATGTGGAGAAGTAGGTGAACAGAGCTTTTTTATAGGGTCAGCCTAGAAAACTGGCAGCCTGATAATAAAAATGTAGGTAATTTTAGAAAAACTGGCATGTCTGTGAGTGTGTAGAACAATTGCTTTATTCACACACTATGGCCTTTTGCAGATTTTCAGTATATTTCGTACCTAAAATAAGATTTTTCTTGTTGACTGATTAACAAAGCAAATGAAAAACAGCTACTTACCCATACCCTGAAAGAGTCACACCCAAATTACCATGTGCATTGTATGGTGTGTAACAGCTGTGGTTAGCAAATGGACAAAGCAATGTGAGCAAATAGAAACTAAAAGTTCTTTCAGAACATCCATAGTCTCATGGACCATGACACTGAAAACAAAAAGTGCTCTGTATATGATTTTATATGTCTCTACATGGACAGAATATATAACACAAAACCCTTGGGCCTTGAAATTAATGGCACACATGTTAAATTTTTAGCATCTAAGTATAATCCTTTGATATGTGTAGCTCTAGTTACATTTTTATGTTTCAGCTTCTGCTCACATATTTTGTGGAATGTGTCTATAAGTGATTGTTTGAACATGTCCTCAGTTGTAGCATTTCATTTTCTGACATCTTCATTAAGTGTTTTATCTGTAGTATCTCTTTTCATACATCATCAATAACTGTTGCTAAGTGTCTTTGCTCTTCATTCTCTATGATGTCCTATCATATTTTGATTGTTAGTTCAGAAAACGTCTTCTCAGAGGAAATTCAGTTTTAGCCTTCCCTTGCTGTTATCTGGGCTCCCTCACATCTGTCTGCATCAGGTCGAGTCTGTTTGGAAAATAACAATTTTATGTGTGCTTTTGGCAAGCAGAATCAAACTCTTGTCACTTTCTGTTGCACTTAACACACTTCCTGCCTGTCAGACCTCCACTGACCTCTTTGGTTTCTTTTCTTGTATCTGAGGAGTGCACAGGTTTTTGTTATTATAGCCTGCCACTTCTCTGACATGAAAAGATTTGGTCACTGCAGCATCACAAAATAATCCACTGTTCTTGGGCTTTGTGGTGCAGCATGCTACTGAATTCCAGATTCATTAATTGCACCCATGACCTATTTTTGCAGGACATTTTTAATGTTTGACACCACCATTAGTTAATTAGCCTATCAATTAACTAATAAGCAGGTCGTTATTGATTTACTACTTCACAATTTTAAACACAGCAACGCTTTCTTGGACATTGATTTTAAAAAGGCTACTGTACTGCTACACGTTTTATGTGCATTTACAGAAATTCAGCTCTGCTGAGTAAAGTCAGGGCCATGACGCATCCCTAAACACATGTCTTCATGTCTTTGAAAACCAGTCCTCTGCAGATTCTCACAGGTTCACTGGGCTTTTTTTTTTTTTTTTTTTTTTTTCCCAACATACAGCTGTTGCTAAAAAGCACATTTCATGTATTTTGAGATGGGTATGTTGCCTGTACTATCTCAGAACAACATGTGATATCCACACAGCACCATGCACTGCCATGCAGCAGCTCAGGTCCCAAAAGCACTCTGTGGCTCTGCTCCTCACCTGGGTTTGGTAAAGTTCTTGCTGCTGGCTCTTCCCTTTGCCTCCTGCTCCATGGTGCTGAATGACCCTGGGACATTTTAGAAGTACAGAATGTCACCATCTCCATCTGAAACCCTGAAAAAAACAGAATTACAATACTTTGAAAAAAAAAATTGAACCAAGCAATACCTTTTGAAATTGATGGGTAGCTGATTGATGCTTGATTCGTGCTTCAGAAAAAAAACAAAAAAAAATAAGCAAAGAGCAAATAAGATTTATCCTTCCTTGTCTATTTTGCTCTTTATATTTTAGTTATCTCAAGATTTCTACATTTCTTTCATGTGTTTTTTCTGGTATCTGGTTTTCTGACTGCATTTTTATGATGTTGTTATCATTTTCCTCTCCTGCAGTGGTGGTAATCCATAGTTAGAACGTACCACAGGGCCAATGGCTGTCTAGCAACTGACTCAGTGTAAAATTTGCTCTGCTCTTGAATCTTAATTATTTCTAACCTTTTAAAAAAGTTACTTTAATCCACTAGAGTGAGGTATTTTAGATCAGCTATTTTCAGCCCATTACAACTGCTCATTTATTTTAAGGTTTTGATTGATAAAATTACATGAGGCCAATCTTGTCAGAATAGCCCTTGAAGCCCAGGTCTGGTCTGACTTTAGCCATATCTACAGAGAATTACATATATGTAGTCCAAAATTAAGACTTGATTTGGCAAATATCAAACTAGATCCTGATTTGTAACAAGTCAAGTAAAACAAAAACAAAACTGGTTGCATTCAATTCAATCACAGGGAAAAAACATTCATTTTGAAAAGAATTTACTGTGGAGCCTTTGCATTTGTAGGGAAAATGTATTATTTTGTTTACAGGGGCAAAGCTACATGGAGAAAGCAATGAATGAAATCCCACCTAACTCTGATAGTGCTCTGTACCAAACTGGCAGATAAACTTTGGGGTTTTTGTTGTGAAAGGACACAATAAATGGGTCTTTAAGCTTTAGATTAATTTTGCTTTTCTGTACCAAGCTCTATCAAATGAATTTTGGGTATCCTGTTGAGAAAGGACATATTAAGTGGGTCTTTAAGCTTTAGTTGAACAAATATCAAATGTGCACCACTCACTAGCCCCCTACATTTGTTTTTAGGTTCAATGGTAAATGGATGGGGTTCTGCGTCTGATGAGGACCGTAACTTTTCTAGTCATAGATCTAGTGTAGGTAGCTCCTCAGATGACTCCATCTTTACCAGCGGCACTTTTGCACAAGCTCTGGTTGCAGCAGCAGATAAAGCTGGGTTTAGGCTGGATGGAACCAGCCTGACAAGAACAGGTTTGTAGACTCCAAGTTGATGCTTTCTGCATGAAGGGTGTCTCTGCCTATCTTCCTCTCCGTGAAACTGCATCTCACACTTGCCTAACATGCATGGGATAAGGTGGATTGAGATATTTCTTCATATTTGAAATGAAACCTCGCATTATGTTTCGTTTTTAGTGATTTGAAATAGTGAATAGCGCAAGTTTTTAATCTGCACCTTTGGTCTGCTGCAGTTCCCCTCAGTGCTGACTCTGTTCTAGATTTACTGACATATGCTCATTTAATATTTCGGTGAAGAAATTACTAATTCTGCCTTGCAGCCTTTGATGATTTCATTTTCTGAAAAATCTCCTCACAATCATTCACATTTCCAGTGATGAACATCATGTTTAAACTGTTACCTCCATCCGTGCTCTCCTATTGCATTTCATCCTGCAAAAGTGTGTTTTTCTGTGAAGTTTTTCTGAGCATGGGGTGAATTGGTGTGCTTTGATTGTTAACAGTACAAACTGTTTAAAGCTTAATTAATAGCTGATTTTAAAATCCTTCATTAATAAGTTAATGTATTTTGATAACATTTAATTTTGGTTATGCCAACTGAATCTGCCAAGTAAAATATAACACAGGTAAAGTGGATATAACATTTGAAAATAGCCAATCTTCTTAATTAATGAAAACTAAATATATTTTAGTTATTTTTAAATATCCATGAGGTTTTCTTCTATTTAAAAATATAAAGAAATATTATCTTTATTCTGGTAAGAAAAGGATACATTTGCATTTCCTTAGTCTTGTCAAAATAGCAACAATAACTAATTATTTAAATCCACAAATCTAATAGCAGAGTATGAACTTGGGTAATATTTTTTGTTATACTTCCTCAGCTAATCCCAGATGACATGTCCCATAATATTCCTGTAATTTAAATTTTTTAGACTATTAGTCTGGTATGAAGTCTCTCCTTCAGTAAAATGTGTGCATTTAAGAGAAAGTCTCACATGTTGGGGCTGAAAGCTGTAGGCTCTCTGCATGCAATAACTTCATGGCAAGAACTGCATTTTAGGAACATTAGGAATAAAGGAAAGAGTTGATGGCAAAGTCCAAAAATCCAGCTTTTTTCAAATCACTGTGATTTTTACCACTGGCTTTGGGCAGACATAGGCATCCTTAAAAGATTATTTCACCATAGCTGAAGCCCTCAGTTGTTTCCCTCTGTTAATGGAAAATTGAGAAATCTGTCTTATCACTTAAAAAAAAAAAAATAAGAAAGCAAACTAAACCAAGAAAACTCATAAATTTATGTACACTTTAACTTATCTAGTATGGATACATCTGGCCAAACTATAGCTTAAAATATGTTTTCCTTGAAGAGTCGATTCTGAATGAAAGGAGCAAATCTTTTCCAACCTTTATTTTTCAGTGGTGTTTGCTCCAGTAAAAGTTAACGCACAGATTCGTCAAAATTACTGTCACTTGTATCAAACCTTTGAGAAGTGCAGTTTCCACCACAAACATGCCCATAACAGAAGTAAATGGACACACAAACACAGGCACTTTCAAATAAATATTTTATTGTAGCTATGTGAATGGAAATTACAGTGAAAAGATGAGAGCCCTCTTGTCAGTTGTATTTTCCCATCTTGATTAGGTCACAAATGCACTAAAAGTGAGTATGTGTGTGAATCCTCACAGACCATTAGAACACAGGGTACAAAAAGGGATCCATCCAGTGGTTGTGGTAGAGACTCCATGATTATTACCCTCTTACTCTCTTAATGATCCAGCAGGCAAAATGGAACTTAAATAGAAACCCGCATGCAAATAAAGAACCCTCCCTTGTTTTCCTCACAGAAACCTCAGCAAATGGTATTTTTTGCTCACTGCAAAAAAATCTCCCCGTGCTCCCTGCAGTGTCATCAGGACGTGTCACCTGGCAGGGCAGGAGCAGCAGGCTTATCCTGCTCACTGCTCTGAAGGGAGCCTGAAGGTCCTGACTCTTTATTCCTCTGCAGTCTGGATAGTTATTTCCACCCATTGAGAACAGCTGTGAAATACTCCCAGTGGTAGATACTAAAGGAGGTGTCCAGCTTGATAGCCTCACGTGGGAATGTTTGATTGCCAAGCAGGAGAGGCACTGGTGAATCCAGATGCAATGTGTCTCTCCTGCCAGACACTTTGATTCCACTTTCCAGAAGCCATCATGTGATTTGCCATGAAGTTAAAAAAGCTTTCCTTTTTAACACCCTTGGGAAATTAAATCAAGAATTAGTGGATTCATCCTTGTCTCCACTTAAACACACTAAATCTGCTGCAGAAGGTCTGACACTGCTCAGCAGTCTTACTGGCAGGGCTGCATACAAATACAAGATGCTGTGATCAGTTATTAAGTGCATTGAAAAATGTGCTATAGGAGTCTGCACATCATTTCTGTTTGCCCCATGTATGATTTAGGTCAGTGCTATTTATTTTGCCTCATTTTTGTGAAGGGATAAAAGAGAATGTTTGGTGTATATTTCTTTTTAAAACCAGCATTCTGAATGAATAATCACGTTTCTTTAGTCAAAAGAGTAAGTGTGAAGAATCTGTGTCCTCCACTCACTAGTTGCATTTGCATGTTGTGAGTTTATTTTTGCAAAACATCTGTGCAGCATGCTGTGAGCTGGGATGGAATTTCAGGCTCACATCTGAATTTCTTTGCATTAGGAGTCTTTTTTAAAAATTTTAAATGAAATCTTAATATTTCATCTGTGTTCATCTGCTATGTTATCCTTATCAGTGAAAAAAGGGCTTGATCACTTGTCTTTGTCTGGCTGCAGCTGTGCCAGCTATAGAGGTTAATGTTCCCAAATGCTTATTCCTTTCTTTCTCCCAGCTCCAGAATTAGCTGCTTGGGCGGGTGTTCTGTAACCCAATTTCAGTTAAAATGAGCTAGGTTAGCAAAGCCATTGTTTCCAGACTATATAAACTCAATTGGGGTTTTTTTGGTGTTTTTTTTTGGTAGAGGAGGTTAAGGGAATGTCCAAATGAGGGCTTCAAACATGGTAACCTCTGATAGCTGGCACAGATGGGCAGCTGGGGACAAGCTGTGACCTCCTCATGGTGCAAAACAGAAGGTAGAAGGCCAAGCCTGAGATAGTCACAAAATCTCTGAAGTCAAATAGTGAAATATTATCCTAACATTTTCACATTAATGTGAAACAACATGTTAGAGAGATTACAGCTACTTTTTCACTTTGCCCTCTTGGCACTGAGAATGTTTAAAATAGGATGCTGAGTTGCATATTACTCCCAGTTAGGCTTTTCTAGATCAGGTTGTATGTGACAGCATGTTGGAATTAAGCACATCTGTTGGAAGGGTTTACTAGAAAACAACCCACTGCAGGGTAGACCATGGTCTAAGTTAACCAGAGGATAAAAAGACCTCCTTTCTATCATGGGCCCAGTTGACCAGAAAAATAGAAATCACCCATTTTGCCACTTTCTATCACCTTTTGCACCATTTGGCCCTACAGCAGCACTGAAGGAACAGAATTTCAGACTGGCTTATGCATTTTGAACTGCAGATAGCATTAAAATATGTAAGAATTTTAATTATAAATTCTAAATTAATTAAGATGTTAGCATCTCCAAAATTTCGCAGGAATGACATACACATGAACAAAAGAAAGTCAAAGATGGGGATTTTTAGTTTTCATCAGTTATAATTAAATATTAGGTCCAGTTAACAAAATAAAAATATCAGAATAAGAGGAAGTGAATGTGTTAAATGAACTGTGCTCTTTAAATTCTGAGTCTTTAATCATCTGCTCCATAGAACAGCACCAAAGATATTTCTTTAAGAAAAATCACATAGCTTGAATAGTGTGTATATATATATATATATGTGTATATGAGATATAAAAATACGTGAATAAATCTGAGGTCAGAATATATATTTTAAAAAGTCAAAGTAAAATTAACTGTAAAATTTTAGCATTTAAATATACCTCCATTTTTATTTCTTGAGAAAAGAGAGTCCTTAAGTATACAGTATTACAATGCTACATAGCTTGCAAAATTAGTTACATTTATCTCGCTGGAGTTACTCCAGCTATACAGTGCATCTGGGAGCCCCTAAAATGAGGATCTGGCTCAGAAAACATGAAAGTGGAAGGCAGGAGGAGATAAATTTGATATGATTGCAGAACTGTTTTCCTTCCGTGTTCAAGGCTGAGGAGTTGTTATGACACATCTGTTCAGCACACAGAGCAGGTAGGAGTTAGATGGCATACAGTAGTTTTATCACAACAGATGGAATAATTTTAATTATAAAAGTTAAAGACAAAAGAATGCCAAGTTTCTCTACTTCACTTGTTGTGGTGTGTCTTAAAGCAGTTGTTATCAGTGGGTACCTTGAGGGGACACTTGCCTGCCTCTGAGAATTAGACCTGATTTAATGTTTCAGAGCAGACATTAATAGAACAGCGCGTTTCAAGGCAATAGCATTTTTTCATCTGGTTTCTGTCTCTCTTTTTTTTTTTTTCTCTTTAGGCAAAGCATATTCTTCCTCTCAGAGACCTCGGCCAGGCAGTCCTTTTTCTACTGACAGCAACACCAGTGCAGCTGTCAATCAGGGTCAGAGGCCAAGGCCCACGAAGAAACACAAGGGCGGACGTCTGGAGCAGCCCCCTTTGCCTCATCGCCGGGAGGGAATCACGGACGGTGAGTGCTGGGGGAGGAAAACCTGCAACAGGCAGGTGAGCACAGCAGGAGAAGGCAGAGGCACCTTTTCAGGAATATCAATTCAGGAATATCAATTACTGCTTTGGTGGAGTTGGAGTCCCCAGCTTGCCACATGAGCAGTGTTGCAACTCTAACAGTGTTGGGCTTGGCTGAGTGTTGGAGGAGCCTTTCCCCATTTCTGCTCTGGACATGGCATCATCTCTTAGGGTTTCTCAGATCTCAGTATAAATCTTACCCCAAAATGACTGCATTGCACATGTGTTGACATTGAAAAATGGCCTGTGAGTAATTTTACATTTTATGGAAGTAGCCACCACTAGCAGTAGCTGTATGTCATGAATTTCTAAGGAGAAGTGGAGAGCGAATCCCACAGGACTTTTTTGGTTTGTGATGGTTTTGACAGACACCCAACAGCTACAGCGACACGTGTCATGTTTTCCCATGATTCTGCCTCACCTCTTGTCCATGCTGCTTCAGTCCTGACATCCACTGACCTCAGTGACTGTGTCTCCCTCTTTTACATCTCCACTTCTCTCTTACAACTGCTTCCCATCTGGAAATTTCAGGCATGTCTGTTCTGCTCTTCTAATACTTAAGATCAGATCTTTCTTCCATTTTCTTTGTCTACCATTCTTGAGTCTGGCAAAAGACACAATTAGTACCTGTTAGTTTTTGAGGAACACTGGGTAGGAAGGTGGCCAGCTGGCTACCTCCCCCTCATTTCTTCTGATCCTTGGCCTTGCACCTGTAGGTGTTGAAGCGTTCACCAAAGGGGTTATTGTTACACCTCCTCCTCTATGACTTATTTTCCCTGTGATATTATTTGTGGAAAAAGCTTAAAGTAGCTTAAATTCTGCTCCTATGGATCAAAGTTCCTTTAAACATTAATTCCCTCCCCTTGTGGATATATTACAGAGGCCTGTCTATCACACAGATCCATTGGATAGATGTGTCTGTGAAGTAGTAACTAGAAGGTTATGGATGTCACTTGTAGTGCTCGCCATACTCTTGCTGTACATGTTTTGTAACCCTTCTGAGTGTCATATCCTGTCACCCTGAACTATGAGCATCTTAGGCCACAAATTCTGTGTACATGTGAGTTTGTAGTGCACTTAATATGGTGGACAGTAATCCTTCTGCTTCTGAATACTGTTGCTACAGAAGTATTTTACAATAGTGGGGATACCAGAAAATTAATGGAGATCCAGTTCAGGTCATGAGACAGATGGAAGTGGGGCTCCTCAGAGAGTAACTCCTTCATAAAATTTGGCATTGTTTAAACTGGTGAAAGAGATCCAATTGTAAGATTCATTTTAAAAGAGGAAACTCCTATTACTTTGTATTTATCCTAAATAAAATACTAATCTTACCAGAATTTCTTTCATATATTTAAATCAGAATACCAATGATATACTATTTCCTTCAACCTCTCAGGCATGGGCAATAACCATAACAGCTTTTGGATGCCATTTGATTAATATTTGTCTTTTACAAACCTAGTTAAAGTTCTTGCTATATGTTGCAAAAATTTATAATGTCCTAGAGCAATAGAGGAACAGTTCCCATCCTGTATTAACACAGGAACAAACAAACAAACACAAATGGTACAGTCTTCCGCTTCAACTCCTACTGAATATGAGTCATTAAAGTGTAATGTCAAGTCTGAGTCATAGTTAAATTTTCAAAAGATCATTTGTTAATTAAGGAAGCTAGAAATTACTGCTGCCACCTGCATGTATGTAAACAACTGAATTTAGGAATCTCTGGTTTGCAGAAATTAAAAATGGTAACTGGGTGCTTTCTGTGGAATATTACAATGAACTGTACAGAGACAGACAATACCACTGTGCTTAAGCTATAGCTAGAAAGAGGAAGCAGGAGAGCCTCGGATAGGTCTAGCAATACCAAGCCCTAATCCAGGTCAGTCCATTAAGCCCTGGGCCATCCTGATTTCTGTGAAAAACATCACTATACATTTTCTCTGTTTTTTTCTGATGTCTCAAATTCATTCCCTTATAACTGCTTCCTCTTGGACTTGTCTTGTGAGACTATACTTGGTTTGCCAGTTGTTTTCAAATTCCCAGGTTGGATGAGTCCTGGTATCCTGTGTTTAAGTCTCATCACATACCGGATGTCTGTCATTTTCAATTTTCATTGACCAAGAAAGCTCCAGCTTTCTCTGCCCATTCCCATACACATCCCGAGTGCTTCCCCCTTGTTAACGGTAACCATATGGGACAGTGCAAAAGACCTAAGAAACTGTAATATTTAACACATAGCACACACATCTCAGACCATGTAAGCATCTGAGGGCTCAACTTCATGCTTAGTTTTGACAGCAATCCACACAAATCCCCTAAAACCCCACTTCTTCATTTCCTTCAGCTGCAAGTCAGAAGCCCCTAGAGACTGACTCTAGATGGAGTCTTCATATTTGTCTTGCTGTACAGCTTGTTTTTTCACTTCCACATCCTGAAATACTGTGGAGAAAACAGCACATCCACAGAGGAAGAATATGTTATAAACCCCTCAGATGGCCAAAACTTTCATTTTGAGTTCACAGTCCACCATAAAAAAAACACCCCCAAAAAAACCAAAACCAAAACAACACAAAAAAAACAACCCCAGGAGGGTTTTAATGCTAGTGCTCAAGAAATAATTTGTTTTTCTAGAAAAAATGTAGTCATAAATAGCAAAACAGTGGAATCTGTCATGTAGTTAGCAAAACAGTGGAATCTGTCATGTAGTTCGCAGCACGGTATCTGTGTGACTGAAATTAAAAACCCTTCCTTAACTGAGCATGATATGCAAAAAAAAAAAAAAAAAAAAAAGTCAAAGAGGAGGCAGAAGGGAAATATGCTTAGGGTTTGAACAGGAGATCTGGAACATAAGACTTGTGTTACCATGCCTTCCTACTAACTTTCTTCTGTGTATTAAAAATAATTTTTAATGTTGAGAAAATACTTACCTTCTGATGCTAGAAAGTGTTTCAGAGACTTATTAAATGTCACAGTAATTATCACTCCTATGAGAAGAAATCACTGACACAGATAGAAAGGTGTGTCCTTATAGGTTCTTTAACTTGTTGCTTTTTCCAGTTAATAATGAGAAGCTGTGCCAAACCTTGACTGGTGCCTGAATCATTTAGCTAACACTCTGCCTTCTAAAGAAGGGCTGGAGTAATCCCAGACTGAATATCCATCTCCCCCTTATCAGGCACTCTGATGTCCTACAGCTCCTCAATCACAATCCCTCCATTACTAAATCAATAAGACCATCACCTCCCCACCAATGTACTTATGAACTGTCTTGCAGGTTTGATAATCCTGCCATTACAGGCTTCAGAATGAAAGTCTGGATGACATCCTACTGACCTAGAAAGTTTCTAGCTCTGTGCAGGCTTTTAGGTATTTTCCCTACCACCTGAAGGATAAATGAGACTTAGATGGAAGTAGGGTGACTTAGTGTTGCCACTCTGGGTATCCTCACTGAAAATCCCACTGAACTCCCTACATTTCTAAATTCAGAACTTCTCTGAAGGGATTGACATGATGGAATTATTGACATGATTGCCTTTGTGGATAATCAGTATTCCTTGAGGATCTGGAACTTCTAACCCAGCTGACATCTGTTACCCCTTTAGCAGGGACAGAAAAGCCAAGGCAAGGCAAAACTGTTCTCAATAGTGTTGGAGGAAGAAACTCATGACTCCAGATGGGATCTTTAGATCAACCCAGGCAAGAGAGCAGAAAATATTTAGTTATCTACTAAGGCACAAGATTTACAAAGCAGGATGTAAATTGTAGAGCAAATCAAAGCCACATTTCCAAATGAAGCTCTCTTCCAGCTTATTTTATTAAAAAGGACAGGTAGGTGTTACTGTGGCTGTCAACCTGAGTAAGGAGGTGAAGAAACAGTTTAGTCAGGTGAAGTTTGGCTACAATTAGTAACCATTCTTACAGATCTTCTCAGACACTTGTAACACAGTTCAGTAAATTTGAACTCAGGTCAGAGCCAATTTATGTTAATTCCAAAGTACCTGTAGTTCTTCTAGAATCCTGTGAAGCTTCATTACAAGATAAATTTTATTTTTCTCTTCAACTCATCCATAGTTTAAAGCACTCAAGGAAATTTGCAAACATGGTGTTTCATTTCACTTCTCTGCATGTCAGTTTTTATGCTTGTTTTGTGGACGGATAAAAGGAATAATCAGGTTAACAGTAGATCAACACCATAACTCTACAGTAATCCCAGGAGCTGCAGCCAGCTCTAGACCATCTAGTTTAAGTACAAGTCTTCTTTCCTTTTAAGTATCTAATTAATAACACATATTAGACAGCAATTTCTGAAGTAGGGTAGTCTGTTTAAAGTTTAATACTGCAATAATTTTAACCTTTTTTTTCTATGCTACTATTTGAAAATTTTACTTATATTGAACGGTAAATATTTTATCTGGGAAAATTGCATAGTCCCATGCCATGTTATGGCTGTGTTTATTGGATTCAATGCATCTCCACAAAGTGCTTATAAATCATGACTTCAGTGATCTCTATTTCAGATTGCATAAGCAGATGCCAGTGTTGTGGTTCTGTACATTAACTGGTTATGATCGCAATAAAATCAATTATAAGAAATGCTATTTTGGAAGCCAGCACTATAAAGCAATTTTAGCATTGGCAAGCTCCCATACCCTCCTGCTTCCACCTACAGTAACTCAAGTATAGTCATTGTCATGAAAGGTCGCATCTATATTCATAACAAAAAATTTCTCAAATAAATTAGTGCTGAACATAAAGCAAGCTCTCTGACAGATTATTAAAAGGCTACTCTTGCCAGAGGGTGCTTATCTTAATCTGGGGCATAGCACTGCAGCTGTGAGAAAAGGCACAGGAGCATCACTGGGTACAACTTTTTTCTCCTGAAAACACAAATGACCTGAACATCTCATATATCTGTAAGAGACAGTTGACTGGAATGACATCCCAGTGACTTTGGAAGCATTTCTGCTCCATATGTGAGGTATACGTATCATCTCTAACAGCAAGGACAAGAAAAAAATTCTGTGTAGCATTATATAAAGCTGGATTAGAGACTCTGAAAGAAACTCCCTCCAAAGGCCTCCTGACCAATTTATAAAATTCATTTCAGTTGCACTAGAGTTATAAACATCAGACATCCCTGCAGGCAAAGCAGAAGTTTACTTTTCCATGGCTGTTACTGAGCCAAGTTCAATTCCTTGGTAAATCTTCACAACACAGTAGATAGAAAGGACTAGAAAACAGGTCAGACACAAATCTATTACATAGGTTTTTGTGAAGTTGGTTTGGCTGCAGAGATTTATTTGGGCTATCCATTGCCCCAAACCAGAATTATCAAAAAGTGTTCCTTGTAAAAAATGTGTATATGATATAGAAAAATTTTAATTATGATACTAAAGGTGCTTCTATTTTCTGATTTTTTTTCTTTTAAATATTCTGGACTATTGTGAGTCTATCATATTGTTTCTAATAAAAAGGTGCATTTAGAATTAGAATTATCCTGAGTCTATAAATACCTTGGGTTGTGGACTAATAAAAAAGTGCACTTTTGGCCCCACAAATGTGTTTAGAAGGTTGACCTTCAATTCTACAAGCATCTTAGTAGTCCAAGTCACAAACTTGAAAAGGACAGAAGTTGTCAGAGACCAAGCAATTGTCTTTCTGTTAGCTGAAATTGTGTTTTAATTGGTTATATTTGCAGGACTGCTAAACTTAAGAGTGGCCATCCTTTATTCTCTGAAGAGTCCAGCTCTTATTTGGTTGACTAAAATTATTTGGTGGTTCCATTTAAACACATTGGTCAGAGATGTACTGATGCTTTTTTAATGACAGTAGGTTTCACAACTACGTTTTCCCAATATTTGTGACATTTTATTCATTTTGATGAAGTTCTATATGATATTTTGAGTTTACACCTGGAGCTGAAAGCATAGACCAAGAACAGGATGAAGCGAGCCCCAGTAGGGTAGAGGGAAATTGTCAACTGGCACGGGTCAGTTTTGCACAGCCTTTTGTAATTCCTTGCTGCTACAAGAACAAAACAGGTGGAGTACACCCCACAGAAAATAAATCCCATGCATGTAAGTCAGGGCTCAGAGTCTATGGATTTTTATGGAAGTTAGAAAGAGGTAGAAACACAGCAACCAGCATAAAGAGCTAGCAGAAGTCAAAACCCTTTTCTGATTAGCGTAATATTTCCTCCTTTCAAAATCAAACGATTTAGTGGCTCGTACCATTTGCAAGGCACTTTTCAGCATCGAAAACAGACCTTCTGTTTCAACTTAAAAAAAAAAAAAAAAAAAATCAGTTCACCTGAATTTTATTCACATTTTTTAGATCTTCCACCACCACCCGACCCGCCCCCCGGTCAGGGTTTAAGGCAGCCCATAGTGCCCGGCCAGCGCGGAGGCTCTGCCGAGAGGAAGGGGAGCTCTCTGGAGAGGCAGCACGCAGCAGCCAACGTAGATGACTCAAAGAGCTCCCTGGACCGGCCTGCTAGGACATCACTAGAGTGGCAGCGGCAAGCCCAGGAGTGGATAAGCTCTACAGACCGCCAAGAGGATTTCAGGAAAGCCCAACACAAACAAGCCTTCGGATCAGGTGCGTGTGCGCCGCACCAGCCGAGGCTGCTCCACCCCTCTGCCGAGGGGTTCTGTGCCTGGCAGGGCTCTAGGATCACCTCACACCTCTCTGGGAGAGCACTGCCCAGGGTCAGGCTGGAAAATGAGGAAAGCCAAAGTGAAACGAGAGCTTGTGATCCAGCTATCTCCCCTCCTGCAACAATGAAATCTCATTAGCGCCTGACTCGGTGCATTCTTTGCAGTGTTTTGGAAATTAATAATGTTCTCAAGCGTAGCGATGGAGAAAATAGAAAAAGTTTCCAGCCAGCAGGGAAAGAGAGAGATTTTTAGAGTATCTTTTGTTAGGTATATTTATTTATAGATATAGGGCCATATTTTCCAGTTCTTTCAACCTGCTTCCAAGTTGACAGCAGCTTTTACGTGTCTGCAAGAAGGCTGATCTTTCTGAGCTACTGACATTCCTTTCAGCTGCATTAAAAACCCTCTCTTCTCTTTATCCCAGGCTATGACAAAGTAGCATTCATCTCTTAAGCCCAGCAAGATGACAGCGCAGGTTTTCACTTTCATACAGGACCTGCACTTTGCCCCAAGCTGACTTTAGCACCTAAATGGATTTCAGGTCTGCACAAATGTGCACAGGAGGTGATGTTAGGCTGGAGTTGGATTTCTGCAATATTCACATTTCCCTCTCTCAGCCTGACCTCAAGTAAAAGCTGCTGGTTTATCCTAGGGCGTTTTCTTTAACCCATTAATCATTTCATCCCAGTGTAGTGCTGATTAGAGTGATACAAGAGGACAAATAAGATTTAAACAAAAAATTATACTGCGTGCAAAGTTTTTTTTGTAGGGTTACACTGTTTCTTATGTGTATAACTTCCACAGTCACACTAGAGGTACTCTTATGATACATCTTTTTCTTGATTGTATTCACTCTTAAATCTCCTTGTTAATCTAACACACTAATACCACTGACATACTATAAAAAGAAGAGTAGTGTGCAGACAAATCTGTCATGGGGACAGGATTTACTGAATAAAGTCCTCCTAGGGAAAATACTGCTACCTGTATTTAAAATTTAAATATTTTAAATGCAATTGCTATTTTAAAAAATAACAATAATGGTACTGTTAAAACCCCCTAATTTGTTGGCTCCATAAACAAGTGAGTAGCTGTTCATGCTCTGAAATCACAATGTGAAGTCACAGTTTAAAAATAGTGTGTGAAATGCATGCTGCTTGGTGAAATGGCAATTTTAATTGCAGTTTAGAAGATGTACAAATACATAGAAAATAGCCTGAATATACCTTACACTTCTCATTTCCTTGGATTATTATTATTAAGGATGCTTCCCTGACCTGCTTAGAAAGAAGCACCTTCTTTTTCCTCTGTATCACACGTGTGTAAATAGAATTTGTCATTTATTCTGTGATGCTGAGCTTATACAGTAGTAAAATTCCCATCCTGCAGGGCTTGCATTTATCTGTCCATAAACAAAGATAACTTGATCCTGACACTTCCAGTGCCCTGCACTGAAGTGGTTAGAGGTATCCTGTTCTTGTCAAATTCAGGATGCCAAGAGCAAGGGCATATCCTTTATGCATAAAAAAAAGGATGCCTCTAGGAGATGCTATGAGTTTATCCTGGTATGAGGAGTTCACAAAGTTTGTGCACACGATGAGCCAGGGCTCCATATCTCTCTGTCTGCATTCTCATTCCAGCCTCTTGCACTGCAGCTTTCTTGCTCTGCACTCTTATTTCTGGTAGATTCTAAAAGGACTACTCTTGTGTGTGATGCTGGTTTATATCACTGAATTTGGGTGTTTTAATATTAATTGTGCTTCTTCCCTTTTCCTTTATTCATGTCATATTCTTTGGAAATCCATTCTATCCCAGTGTTCAATACATTTCCAAAAACAAGTTGTTATTATTAGTTATCAGCTTCCAGAAAGTAGACGATTTGCAACTTAGGGGGTTTCATTCAGATGTTACCAAGCTATGAGTGAAATTTTGAAAGCAAGACCTTTAGTTTGAAGTTGAATAGAATAAAAATACCTAAGTCTGGGATCTCTGTTTCCACTGGTTGCTTTCAATATAAACAAGACCACTGAGTTCCTGGCAGTGGCTTCCTTGTAGAACTGGAGTAAAAGCTCATAATATATGGCATTCTCAGCTTCCCCCACCCAGACTAAAGTGGTCCTAGACCAGGTTACAATAATTTTAATAACAGGAAAAGCCTTTGGGTTATTTTCTGGGGTATAGAAGCATTGTTACGCACACATCCTAATTTCACAGGGGCTAGAATTATATCTTCAAATGAATGGCCCAGTATTTCAAAGAAAAAGGCACCAGCAAAACCTCCCCATATTCTTTGCAGGCCTGGATATAGGGCACTGTTTGGAGAGTTTAATAAATGTGAGCCCATTCTCAGGACTGGAGGCAACTACTTTTCGTGTGCTAGAATGTTGTGTAAAACCTAGCCTTTATTTATGTCACAATTCCTTATTTTATGGATTATGTTTATTTCTAAGGGCACAACAGATAATTTAACATACCATATGCTCTATAATGATAATGCACTTTATATTTATTCATGGTTGTTTTTCCTCAATATTTCATTGAACCCGAAGGAGGCCTTATCCTGAGTCCACCAGCTAGAAAAACAAATCAATTGACTATATATGTCATCTTCCAACTCTTTTGCTATGCTAGTGACTTTTGTTTTCATCCTTTAAAAATGTATCCAGCTTTCTGCTAAACTGATTTATGCTGCTTTCTTTATTGCTGCCTTAATGCAAACTGTTCCATATTTTAGCCAGCCTTTGGAAACCAGGTTTGCTTCTGACTGTATTGTTAGGTCTTGATATATAAAAAAACAAGTGACGTAATTTAGGAGAGACTGAGGCTGTTAAATGCCATTTTCAGTGTCTTTCAAGCATTTATTTTTATTTCAGCAAGGACAGCACACAGTCATAGCACAAAACACTGATAATGCCCTTACATCCTGCAGCACAAATATTCTGGTCCCTCAGCAGGACCAGAGGGAGATACTTTGGCAGGGAAAGAAGTCAGCTGCCTGCCCTCTTCTGCAACAAATTTACCTTAAAACAGGCTCAGTTCAACAGCAGCTCACATGGGGAATCCCCACATCCTACTCTTGTGGCAAAAAATGAAATCCCGAGTTTCTTCCATAAATTTGTTCTCATTTAGCACTTCTCTAAGTTAATTATGCCTCTGTTGCAGTCCTTGCAAAGGCTTCAAGCTTGTGAATAAAAGCGTTTTTATCTCCTTTATCTTTCCAACCATCCCCACCTACTTTCCAACCATCCCCACCTACTTTCCAACCATCCCCATTGTGTTCCTGCCTTCTGTCAAAGAAAGTCCATTTCTCCTCAAAAGGTTGTTTAAGAGTGAAGACAATTGGAAAGCCAAAATAAAGAAAATCCTTTGGGTCTAAATTCACTTTGGAAAAAGGAAAATTTCAAGCAGTAGAAATCCTACTGATTTCAGAAAGAACAATGCTGTGTCTGAGGTTAGGCATATATACTCATATTCTTTCTTGAATCAAACTATATTTAGCAACATCTCTTTCTTCAGCCTCTGAGAGGGCAAAAGTGAATCATACACAGCAAAGAAATAGAATAGTGCTTCTATTTCAGTGTTAAATCAGTTCTGCTGTTATGCTTCTTAGATTTGGATTATTATAACAATATCTCCAGGAAACTCTAATCAGAAGTGATGTCTTGTTTTATTTCATGCTATATGAAGACATACAGTCTTATGCCTTATTGCCATTAATCCTGCTCTTGAAAGTAGTTCATTATTACAGGTCTTCACAGAAAAAGAATCCAAGTGAGCAAAAGTAAGCCTTTTGCTCATAATGGAACATGAAACAAGATGCAGGATTATTTATCCACTCCAAATATTACAACTGCAATGTATAATATAATATTTTTCAATGTAATTCAACACCAGTTAAAAATTGTCAGTGTACTTTGCATTGTTAGAAATTACTGAGTTGCTGGAAGCTAATTAAATTAGCTGATATTTTTGTTCCTTATCTAAAGTGATTGAGGTAATGTTGCCATAATTTAAGCTAAAGAAAAGGAAAAAACACATTTATGTAGGCTTGAAGCAAAAATCTAATCATAGCTTCATTGTTTTGGAAATTGCGTGTTCACCTATTTTCATTAAAGTATTTATGATTCATGGTCTCTTATGCATAATGAATCTAGACTTTTTATAATTAATACAAACTGACTTAGGAGTTCACAAGGAAGCAAGATTTAAATTCATACTGGCTTCTCTGTCCTTGGGATACAACTCTTACTTGTGTATTTTCTTAGGTGAAATTGTTATGCTATAAGGCAAGCAAAAAAGACAGATATGAATGAATATGATGTGCATAAATGAATGGCTTGTTTATTCCTACTTCTAGGTTTTATTGGTATTTCTTTTGCTTTGTTTTGCTTTTCTAGAAGAGGCACTCGTACCATATAGTAAACCCAACTTCCCATCCCCTGGTGGCCACAGCTCTTCAGGAACATCTTCTTCTAAAGGATCAACTGGACCTAGAAAAGGTGAAGTCTTGCGAGGAGGTCACCAACGCAATGCCAGTGACCTTCTCGATATAGGCTATGTGGGATCAAACAGTCAAGGACAGTTTACTGGTGAATTATGTAAGTTTACCTCTAGCTCCAGTTCAAACTCTCAAATAGATAAGAGAAAAAAAAAAATATATAAATCTCTTGTGAAGGGAGTACAAAGTTGTGTGTGATATTCAGATTAAGCTTTGTCCAGGTCTTTTTGCCTTCTGAGGCGTATTGCATGTGATGGCAAACAAATGTTGTCCTTCTGTTCCTTGCTTTGGACCAGTTCAAATCTGTGTAAGCATGCCAAAATTATCTACATGGTACATCTCTCTGTGTGTAATGCTAGTGAAGCATGGGGAAGATTGAGAAGGAATTCTAGTAACTTGGAATTTTTTTTTTTTTGGCAAAGTGTAGTGTGCTTGTCTTGGAAATACCAATGACAGATTTCCTCTCCTTAATTTCCTGTTTGATGAGAAGTATTCTCTTAGATGGAGGTCTTCTCTTCTTGACTGTGTAGCCCAGTTTTTCAGTTTTATACCTCCACTTTTTTCCTCAGCATCCCAAGGCAGGGAAATGTTTTCCAAGTTTGTTTTCTATTATCACTCAATATCTGTTAAACTTTCTATCAATCCATGTTGATGCTATGTACGTGCTGGCAGTACCAGCTACCCAAAGGCTTGACTCTGTTGTTTGAAAAAGAACATCAAAACCCCGGCATACTGGTGTGTTTAATAAATTGGTAATAAAAGCAGTGGAGCTGCTGGCATGTGTGCAACCTCTTGCTGCAGTCAAGCCCTCAGCAGCTCCTGGCAGTTACTGCCCCGTAGCTGTAAGAGAGCTAATGGTGACCCTGAAATGTGCAGTCTCAGATATGGTGTTGGTAAGTGCTAAATTTTAGCATCCCTTGCTTTTCATCTAAGAAGCAATTAACCCTGTTCTCACAACCTATTGAATATTCATCCTGTGCTGCAGTAATATTGCCATAAGCTTTATTTTGTGTGTTTTTTTCTCCTTATTACAACCTCTTTCTCTCTCTTTTGTTTCTCTCTATAGAGTAGTTGAGAAGACACATTGCAAGCTGCTCTGATGGACCATCAGGTCTGAACTCATGGAAGTGATGACACTAAACAGTGCAATGAACATTTTCTTTATTTATGTACTATTAAAAGAACTGTAAATGCAATGTAAAGACACACAGCCACACATATCCCACAGATACTTTACTTGTGTTCTTCTCTTTAATACACCATCCACCTTAAACTATTCCTTGTCAGGAGTATATAAAAAAAGAAAGAAAAAAAATCACCCTCCAGGATTAAAAGGATTTCCTTCTGTATATAATTTCTTTTGTTGCATTGCTATGCAAGCTCACCTTCTTTTTAGCTATGTTCATATTCATGTCTGTTTTTACTGGTCTGTTGTACTATATGTGAATTAATAGGCTGTGGTGCCATATATTAACTTTTAATTGTGTAACTTTTATGTTTAAAGTTTGCACTGCAATTTTATTTGGTGATAAGCACAAAACTCTACTCCTCATGACATGAAGAAAAAAGAGACTGAATGTGTGAAGAAGGTTTACATCCTGTAAGCTACTTTGGATAACGCTGGATGTAAAGGAGTATGTTGGGTGGTTTTCCATTGGGGTGTAGAAATGAGAAAGTGACAGGCAAAACTGATGTCAGTGAAGACATTAGAGACAGATTTAAACCTTTTAAAAACAAGCAACATAGTTGCTCTTCCTATTTAAGAAGGGGTCAGAAGTTGGAAGTGTGAGATTAAAGAGTGAAAATGAAAACTAAAGGTAGCATGAGATGGCCTAGACCCTTTCACTAGAGTGATACCCTTAGTATCTACTTTTAGCCATCCCATGCCACTAAGCAAAGGGGAAGAAAAACAAACCTTGCTACAAACAAAAGAACTTAAGGTGTTTCACTAAAGCTGTTTTTATTTTGCAGTTTTAAAAGAATTATTACCATTGATTTCTTCAGCCCAAAGCATAGGAAGGACAGAGATTTTTCAGGAGAAACAAACCATATAAACACAAGGAATACATAGTAAAAAGAATGCAATTTATTACTAAGACATATTCAGGCTGCTTCCAAAAAATTGAAATGTCAGAGTATCCTATTTCATCTTTCCAATACATGTACAGTACAATAGAAGATAAAGCTGCACCACTGAAATTCATGACATTAATTGTTTTGATGCAGTCTACACAACCCTTTTTGTTCCATACCTGAGGTCTGAAAGAGCTGAAGTTCCATCAACTAAATTTGTAGTAAAATGTTTCATTTTTGGAAGGAAAGCAATGGTCAAATTATTTTTGGCTTGCATTAAGTATATTTATGGCAATACAATACATCCAAAAAGTTTGATATAAGCAAAGGAAATCTTTGACCTGTGTTTTAGTGAGTGGCTTCAAACTCTACTATGATGAGGAAATAACGCATGTTTATACACTTTTTGAATAAACCAGACTCTGTAAGTGGACATTAATGACAGCATCCTGTCTCTTCATTAATTTTCACAACTTGGTCCAAGTCTTCTTTACCTCTCAAATCTCAAAGAATAAATTCTCAAGCTTTTCTCAGAATATTGTGTATGGCTAACCCACCCATTACTTTGATGCTTAATTTAAATATTGCATCTTACAGCTTATTTCTGTTAGTTATCTGACCATGAACACAAGTTTCCATTGAATCCCCTTTTCATATAACCAGTCTATGTTGTTTTATATTTTGCCTTGGAGCTCACCAGTATTAAGAACACTTTTTGTCATGGCAGAATTTTAGAAAAGTAAATTATGATGCTAAATATGTGTTGCTTTTCATTTCATTAACTTGTTCCATGATAAGATAAAACACACCAGCCATCAGCTATAACTCAGCACTACTGCGTATTGAAAAATGCTAGTTAGCTCCCTTAAGGTCAAGATATGTTATTTAGAAAGTTACAAACAAAAAAAAGTTTAGGAAAAAAGATATGAATTTATTTACATATGTGACCAATGAGTATATGCCATTTTCCTGCTTGTTAAAACATTATAGTTAAAAGCATAATTTAAAAATGTGCAAAAATGTTCAAGTAAGATAAAGAATGCAGCATAATTACATATGCATGTTTTTTATTTTGGTATATACCATATGAATAGAAGACTATTCAGACTACAGTTCAAATTTAATTCTCTGGAAAATATTTAACTCAGTCACCAATAGTAGTTTTTTCCCCTTTTAATTCAAAAGCTTGTGCTGAGCTTTGGTGGAACACCTTACTCACTCTGTTCTCTTCAAAATTCAGTATCATTAGAGGTTGATAAAGCCATTCCAATTACTTTCAAATATGTGTTTTATCTCTTCCACTGGAAAGTAAATGTGTGTCAGTATTAAAGCTGTTCAGTACCATGATATTCACTAACTTGTCCATCTGCTTCTGTACATTTTTGTTCATTAATAATTTGCTTACAATATTACATAAGGTGTTGTTGTGTATGGCAAAGTGTCTCCATTATCTTACAGGTGATGTCTCTTCTTTTTCTTTTTATCTCTCTTTTCTATACAGTGTACTTCCAATGAACCACAGTACATATTTTTTAAAATGCCATTTAATTTACTATTTTAAAAGAAGTATTCTTCTTTTTTAAAAAAAATGAAAACATTTATTGTGAATAATGTGTTTAAAGAAAAGGGATGTTGTGGCAGCACTTAGAATTGTTTTTTAATTTGGTTTTTTTAAAACTGTTTATTGGCTACAGTTTGTTCACGAAAAAGTATGACCTCTTAATGTGTTTCATTGGTATTGTTAGTGCAGCAAAGTTTAATTGGCATAAGAAGTTGGTTAATAGTACTGTTGAAGTGTGTATTGTATATTTACTGGGGAAAAAATAAAACATATTCACATTTCAAATCTATGTTAAAAGACCTTGAGTAAGGAGTCAATATGTGAAAACCCAAACAGGGAAAATCAGGCAATAATAACATAGACTGAGCTATAATCATCACTGTCCACTTACAGGTGACAAGGAGCATTTTGTACACTGTTTTTTGAACTAAGCAATGAGCCAGTGGTAAGCATGGCCTGTCCTAGGGGTTTCTGCTGAATGTCCTGTCTCTCCTGGAACAGTTGTACCACTGTAATTACACTGATACAGCTATTCCAGTG
The DNA here is from genome assembly GCF_050655825.1 of Lonchura striata. Taxonomy (NCBI): domain Eukaryota; kingdom Metazoa; phylum Chordata; class Aves; order Passeriformes; family Estrildidae; genus Lonchura; species Lonchura striata. The sequence goes on from NC_140703.1 coordinate 11,240,978, forward strand.
AAAATTCTGCTTGTAGCTGTGTTCTCTGTGTGTGGGGCAAGCACTGCAGGGGCACAGCTGGCTCTGCCTGAAGCCCACAGAGCAGTGGATGTGGAAAACCTGGTCTGAACCCTCACACCTGGGGCTTGGTACGGGTGGAGCTACTGCCAACCCAGTACAGAATGCCCCAAAATGTATGGATAGGTCAATTTTTCTCGATCTTTGTGCTGAATACAGGCTCAATTTTAAATACAGGAAGGCTGAAGGACCAAATAATGAATTCTTCCATGTGCTTCAGTGGTGTATTGCTGTATGGGCAGCCATTTCAGTGATGCAAGGAACAGACATTTCCTTTCTTGATGTTTTTTTTTTTTCTCCCCTTTATTTCTCAGGTACATATCCAAGTCAGTAAACCTTTAGAATACCTTTTGGTTGTCACCTGAAATGCAAAAGAAACACCATTCCTTGGGAAAAGTACTAAAGTGTGTGGAATGTTTTTAAGTGTATTAATTTAACTGCACACAAGTGCAAAAGGAAAACAAGACTGTTTGAAATAATTATATGCTGGTTTATGCTTGCCTCAGCCCATGCATTGCCAGCCATGAGAAGAGGTGTGTGCTGAGGCTGAGAAAAAGTCCTCACAACTGAAAAGGGAAAGGGAATAGGGTTGGGGGAGATTTTGGCAGGAACTTGTATCTAAGAAAGATAAAAAATTACAGGCAGCTCCTTTGGCTTGTCTACAGTTTATGCAGTTTGGGGTTTTTTTATGGTTAATGGCCTTGTGGAGTTTTAGCAGGGGAACTAGAGAGAAAAAAGTCAACCTTTTGTAAAGACTGGGGGGTACTTGTTTGCTGAGGGAGGATTTTTAATTTAATTTTTAAATTTTTAACACGTGTTTTGTGTTTCATCTATCTGGAACACATTAGCTAAAAAATAAATTGTTTTTGAAGACCATGTGGGCAGCAGACAATTCATTTAGGAGGCAAATTCAAATAGCAGGAAAAGGGGAAAAAGTAGTACTAAAATAAGTAACACATACTGGTTTAGAAACAGCCAAGTCTGCCACAGTTTCACATGCAATTTTGAACAGTGCAACAATATATATAAGCTTCATTTTGGTTTCCGTACCAAAACTAATTACCCAAAGTCCATAGGAGGCCTAGATCCTCGGGACACTAAATCTGGTGCTTTGTTTGAAGTGTGTGGTTAACCCAAGCTGGTGAGAGTGGAGGATGCTCAGGCTGTGTGCAGCCCCAGCCCTGGCTGCCGACCCCGGGAGTCTCCAGCAGAGGAGTCCCCATGGCTCCATGGGCTCCGTGGGCTCCAGTGGATCCCAGGCAGTCAGCACGCAGAGGAAGGTCACTTCTCTGAGGATGGAGTTTTCAGGGCAGGGAAGCTTTTTGATCTTGTGGCACCATGGAGCTCTCCTAGGCGTGTCTCACGTTTTGGGACTGCCCTCCCCCAGCTCTTAGTGCTCTCCTGCTGTGGTCTGTGCACTCAGTGCTGATGCTGTTCCCTGGATCTGGGGTGTTTGGTATGAGGGCTGCAAGAGCCATGGAGGTGCTCTGCATGCATTGAGTGGCTGAATATATGGATAAAAGCTTTATTAATTCAGGGGGACCAGGGACACAGAAGAGTAGTGGCGCCAGACATCTGCCCTGCTGTGTCTAGCTTGTTCCCCTCTACCCTTCAGGACTGAGCTCCTTCCTGCCAACACTCCTCCACCCACATGAACAGATACAACTCACAGGTATCTCATGGGACCCACAGGAGATGTAGGACCATGCCTACATGCATGATGGACTGGTTATTTGGGGAGAAGTAGCTCTGAGTTCCACAGCTGGTGTGAGGACTAGATTCCTCTTTAGCCTGACTTGATTTAACTCTGTAGCTACATCCAGGAAGACCCAGGCAGAAAACAAGTTCCTAGAGCAGAGCTCAGCATTGCAGCATCTCTTCTGGTATGTGGCTCCTTATTCAGTCTGTTGTAGGCAGTCCTGAGTTCACTGCTGAATTCTCAGCACATCCTAAGGACTCAGATGGCTTATGCTGACATCTAGGCAAGTGAGGTTGTTCCTCTTGCTTTAGCAGAATGGAAAAACAAACAAAAACCAAAAAATGACAAAACTTAAACCTTTTACTTCAGCACAAAACTTTATAAACAATGTGCAAAAATCTTAGAAAACCATATTTCAGATGTATGTTTGACAATTTTTTTTTTCTTTTTGTTTGTATTTTGTTTTGGCTACCATTGAAATAATCCATTTGGTTTTTTTCAGAGATGTAACACTGTCCATGCACTGCGCCCCCCCCCCCCCCCAATGCATTTTACAGCATTTATCTTTCATCTGTAAAGAAGTTATGGTAAAGAATAATGACATTTGTGTACTTACATTGTTCTAACTTTAAGCAACAAGGTGCACAGTTGCATTCAGTTCAATTGATCAAAGCCAGATGGGCACAAAATATTTGTGGGTCTTTTTTTCTAAAAAGGTCTGCTATTTGTGCTGATATTTGTTCTCCATTCATGCTGATCAGTGCATCTTTTGCCTTCAAGGATGCCATTAGTAATTCTCCTTTGTGTTCAAAAGCAGGAATCCATTGTGCAGCACTTGGAGAGCCACTCGGATGCAGGTAAAGAATATAAGAGCTTGAGCAAGTGCTAATTAGAACCAATTAAAGTTAATTGACCTCCTTTGGCAGTAAAATGCATAATAGAACTTGCTCTGTCCTTGCAAAATGGAGATCTTGCCTCTAAGCATAGGAGTGAAGCAGGGTTTCATGTAGCATCCCGTAGTAATTATGTGAGTATAACAACCAGGAAGCTGCTTGCTACAATTTGTTCTAATAACTGAGCTCTACTGTATCAGGGCAATGCAATAAAAGTGAGATTTCTTCTCCAGTCTATTTAAAAACCTAATTTTTACAGAGCAAATGAGCATCCCAAGATACCGATACTAATCTCTAGGAATGAGTTGGCAGAAAATAGAGTCCCTTTTATAGGTAAGTAATGGTGTGAGCATAAAAGGCAGTTTTACACCTGCTGGTTGGCAATAGCCCTGATGCTCAGAGGTTGCATCTATCCCGGGCAGTGGGGGAAGCTCTGGCAGGCCTGCACTGGGTGAAGGATCTGCCCACAGTTCAGAGGGGCTCCCTGCTGAACCTTGCCATGAGGTTGCCTTCGGTAGACTTCTGTTGGAAGAGGGGCACTGGCATCCATCCAGCTGAGGTGTGTGGTGCTGCAGGACTACACCACTGCCATGGGCAACACTGTGGACATGGTCAGAGGTACCCAAATAAAAGAGAGAGAAAGAGCAGGGGAAAGAATTAAGGGTAGGAAATGCAAAATTGTATGAATTCAAAAGCATCAGTGTGGGTGCTAAACTATACATCGCTGTGAAAAGTTCAAAAGCCATTTTTATTAGAAAACCAGAATTGATCCAGTTTCTATGACCATGCTTTGATGACTTTTTGCTTGGCAGGAACTGAATGCGACTGATTTTGCTGCTAACTTGGCCTTACTATGAACAGCAATAAAGGTGTTAGTCAGGTGGGGACTTTGATGTGACCAAGTAACATCACTCTCCCTTCAGGGAATGTTCTGTGCTGGCTTGTTAATGAATTTCTTTCCTAATGAGTATCATTAAAAACCCTTTGATTAGCTATTTGTGTGAATGCCCTTCCTTTTTCCTCTAAGCTGCTACTTGCAGGAGTGGCAGCGGGATTTTGCCCTAGGCAGAAAGCGTGCAGCTCTATTCCTCACCTCGTGAATACAAGTCTGAGGCAAACAGCAACAGGAAAGAGGGTGGAAAGAAAAATAAGAAAAATTAAAAAAGACCTCACGGATGAGTTGAAGTTATTTTCTACACATGTACAACCTGAGCAGGCACCAGCCTTCATATGGGACTGTCATTAGGGGAAATGAAGAGCAATAGGTGGTGATGCTGAAGCATGCAACAATAATTTACATACACCTCGAGTGCCAACAGGCAGAGAAACAAATAAAGCTATAACCTGGGGAAAGGGAATGCCAGAGACTAAATGGACCGCAACGAGCAAACAAAAAATGCCATGTCATAAAATGGAGCAAAAAGCCTGGAAAACAAAATTAAAAACAAAAAAAGGCATTTCAGATCCAAGGAACCTTAATGAGATATTGATGGCACAGAAATTGCCTACTCCTATGCAAGACAAAAGAAGACTGAGAAACACAAAAACAATTAGGAAACAGATTTGGCGATCTAAGGTTTAATAGAAAGAGATGTGGCATAGCAGAGTACAATTAATCACCAACTGCCTGAAACACTTTGCTCTCCCAAGCTCCTGCAGACCTGTCTCCCCTGCTCTAATCATAAAATGACAGTCACCCAATCCAGTTCATATTTAAAATAAGCCTCTGCCATTCCTCTCCCAGTCCCTCAAATCTCCTAGTCAATTGGAGACACTGATAAATAAATATTTTGTATTTACTCTGCCGTCACAGGCTTCAAAATACCTTCCATCTACCCACCCCCTTCTTCCTTTTCCCACCAGGCATAAACTTCATCTGTATATTTTCTACCTTGTTGTTAGGCATATAATGAGGCTTTTCTATTTTTGTCCTTCTTTGCCCAGAAAGCTATCCTAGCCACATCACACTCGGGGATGTATAAAAGTTCACTTTCTATTAGGTCTGTGTGGAATATGAGGTTTAAGTTTAAACTAGGTCACTGGGTGCCTTTAGAGCATTTGTAACTAAGGGAGAGCCACTGATTGATGAGTCCTGATTTGAGTGGCTCAGCCCTGCATTCAGAGCCTGAGAAATCCAGGGGAATGATCACAGTTGCAGAAGGATTTGGGCCGTGGGTCTCAGCCCGTGTCTGCTGTGCCACACGTGATTCCCTGCATCATCACGAGCAGAAATTCACCTTAAAACAGCTGGAACCCTATGTCACCCTGATCAGTGATGACCTGCAAGTACACCAAGGGTCTGGTGAAACCTGTGAGAAAATTTTAGTCTTTCCTTATAATCAAGATGAAGGATTAGTTTCTGTCATGTGTGAGCAGATTTTTGCCTGTCAGAGGAGTGCCTTTCTACTCTGTGCACTTTGCAGACCTGGGACATTCAAACACATTCTGATTTTCTCCACATGAATGTTTGGGTACATTAAAAAACCTGTTTCGAAACATGGGGCTTTGAATTCCCTTCTATTATAGTTCATATGTTCCTTTAGATCTTTTGAGGGTTACCCAAACCCCAAGGGTTTTCACAAACATTTATCACTAAGAATATTCAAAGAATAACCCTTTCCATATTTTCATATACTTTGCAGTCTCCTCCAGACCCATAAAAGAGAACAGATATGAATTTCAGCTTTTGATTGATGATATGTTACACTTTTGATTTCATGGAGGGACTTAAGAGGCATGATTTTCATAGAAACTGATGTCAATTAGTTAATTGGAAACTTAAAGTAAAAGTACTAGACCTCTGAGATCTGGTAAGTACCCTTATACTCTAGCTGAGAGTAAAACCTTTCAGTACTTGTACAACTACTTTTTCCTTCATTAATTGGCTCACAGAATTACAGCATTTGGTAATATTTCTGGTAGAATTTTCTGGGTGAAGAAACTTTACTTTGAAACTCAGTTGCTCTGATGAGAGATTCCTGCTTGGACCAATATATGAAATTTAATGGGACAAGTGAGTCTCACATGCCTTTATAGGAGTAGCAACACTCTTGGGGAAAAAAAAAAAAAAAAAAAAATCCAGGTAAACTCAGTGCCCTTTTTTTGAATGTATAAGCCAGGAAGCCATTTTTTGTATGTCATAAGCCAGGAAATGTTTGTTTTGTCAGGGGTGTCTTTGTGTCTGCCCTGGCATCTCACTGGTGACACTTAGAACTCGAGCAGTCATGGGAGTGGAGGGCAAGGAGAAGTAAAGGAAAGTGAGGGGAGAATAAAAGGACATGCAGTATTTCAACAAAGGTTTTCAGGATAAAAAATAATTCTTCTTTATGTTCCTAGACAGTTTTGTAGCAAATTATGGACACAGAAATTCTCCTTTTGCCTACAGCCCACTCTTTTTTTTTTAGATTTGGATGAATTTAAATACTTGCTCAGAAAAGAAAATTTCAGAAAAAACCCTTATGTTAAAAACGAAAACAATGTGGGTCTGTTCTTAGTGCAGGCCTCTGACTATCAATATTAGGATGTGTCAGTGAATTGATTATTGTTTGTAAACTGTTCCTAGTGCTGACAATAATAATGACAGAATGCTCTTAATTGGTCCCAGGGAACAAAAAAGAGACACAAAATTCTCCCCCCTTTTTTTTTAATGGTAAATAGATGCTTTTTTTTCCCTCTGCTACTCAATGTTTTTGTTGTAGTCTTGAGGGTGTTTTGAAGCATCTTATGCTGTTCACTTCCTTAAATCCGTTTATTAAACTGAATGTGGTTGAGCATGAGGCTGACATTTGGTGGTTCTCACGCAGTTTCTAATAGCTGCAGGGTGCTCATTTTTGGAAGCAGTTTTATGATGCCACAGAATGTCTTCTCTGCTTTTGCTGGCACATATCATGCCATATAGCTGAAGCTGGAGCTGTCAGGACTGCATGTCTCTATTTAGCAGACCATTGTTTGTCATTGAACAGATATTCTTGGAGTTTTTTCAACTGTAGCATTGTTGCCAATGGTTAAAATTTGAAAGCTTCATAAATGACTGTGCACAGGAAGATGAATCCAGCTGGCAAACTTTCTACTTTTACGATTTTTGTAGAAGTCATCCAATGGGGAGCCAATAATTTTCACTCTCTGATGAAGCCTTCATTATGGAGCATCTGAAACCTTGTTGTAATGTGGGTGACTTTGACATTATATCTGCAGTTGTGTCTAGTAGCACTCAAACAATGGGAATTGAGCAAAACAAAGAGCCCCTGAAAATAGAGCAACTAAATTTTCCTCTGTGTTTATACAGTGTACAGGTGTGGGGAGGTTCTCTCCTGTTATTTATTATGTCTTTGTCAGATTATTTTTATTTTAATTTCCAGGTACATAAAACCTGCCAAATATGAGCACTTGTAACTATCAGCTCTCAATAAATACAATCTACAGGGAAGGTGAGACATGTTGGGCAGAAAAAAGAGTAGGTAATGAACAAATGCATAATGAACAGCTTCAAAGGAAGGTCACGTTAGCCCAAGACACTTTCTGTGTTGGTCAGATTTAATTTGAGGTTTTGTCTGTGCACAGATTCAGGAACACTTGTCACAGGTGCTCAAGACATGCAAAGAACAATTGTAGTGAATAATGAGGTTATTGTGCTATAATGGTATCATAACACCTGAAGAAGCCATGGTAGCTGTTGTTTCATCCTTCTTCAGCATCGATTTTTTCATTCTGAAATTAAATTGTTACAACTTTGACCTGCTAGTGGATTCTGTGATATTGAGGAAGTGTTAATAACTTTTTTCCTCTGTTCCTCTTCTTCTTTTTTTTTTTTTTCTGTCTTCTACTTCCTTGAAATAGACTCATGTTGATCTTACTTGAGGTGTAACCTGTTATCAGCACAATCCTGCTGATAAAGCACTCCTGCACTTAAACAAACAATAACAATTGGCCAGTGCTACTAAAAGAAGCTGTATCTCCTGGTTCTCCTTACAGAACTTGAACTTTTGTCAATTTTCATCTCTTCAGAAAGGAATTTCTTATTCAGAAAAACAAATAAACTTTTCCTTCAGAGAAAGTTTGATCCAGGCATTAATTCACTGCCAGACAGGATCTGATCCTTATCCTTTCATGCCCTTCTAGAAGCATCTTACCTACAACAGTCCCAAATAATAGGCGGGGTTTACTCGGAGTGCAATATCTGTCTCATCCTGTTCATACAAGCCACCTGGACCTTCCTTCCTCAAATAATTCATTTTTCACACCACTGTTCTCAAATTTATTATTTCCTACCATCTGGACTAGCATTTTAATGTATTCTGGCTTAAGTATTATTAATTTTCTTATCTTCTGTTTTCCTTATATTTTTTTAAATATATGATTTTGTTCTTTGATCCCCCTCTACTTCTTTGACTAAGGAAAATCAGAGCCTAATGTTCATCCAGAGCACACTAATTTACAGGTTGCCTGCACCTATCTACCTGTTAAGATACATGTTGCTGCTTTTACAGGTGTATCTGATAAATGGCCAGCTCCTTCCTTTGGTAATTTGTATGATATGAAAAATCCTGGCCAAATAAAATTCTGACTTTAAGAAGCTTTTTCACATCTCCTAGATAAGCCTATCTCCCTTTGTGATATGTTGTATTTACAAAGTGTAATCAGTGTACAGCTTCGAACAATTTCACATTTTCTCTTCCAAAATTTTCCTTCAAGTACAAAAGTTATACCTGGAAATTTGCAAAACAGCTTCAGCCTCTCTAAGCATGCATCCACACAGCCCATAAGGGATTTGAGATGGCTTGAGTTCAACACAGCTACTTAGGGAGAGACAGAACATGGCCAGCATCCTCACTCAGCTGTAGTCATAAATCATCATACAACCTGGCATTGACAAATTGATCTTGGCCTGGAGCATCCAGGAGCTTTGTAAGAAACCTGGCCAGGGAAGGGCCTCAAATATTAGCAGCAGGGATATGCTTTCAAACTTCTGTATGGAGGGGGATATGTAAACAATATGCTTTGTAGGCAAATTTCTGGGAAAATCTATTGAAATTTTTTATTTCTCTTCAATTACTTTTCCTGGCATTTTCTTTCAGTTCAGTTGCTATCTTTGTTTTCCAAACGAGCAGGAGCAAGGTGGATCTCAGATGATGATCAGGCTCATCTGTCAGCACTGATATAAGGAAAATAGCAGGCCAGTTGCAACTGAGTACACCAAACATGGCTGTTAAAGGGTAACCAGCTCATCAAACTTTGCTGAAAATGATGAGGTTTTTAGGAGGCAGTTTAGGCTGCTGGTAGTTGGAAAAACTGTTCTAATCAGACTCCCAGGCTGAGTAGCTGTCACATATGGTAAATCTCCACAGAGACTGAAAATAAGCTAAGAATTAATGAGCTGCTAATTTCAAGACTGATGTCTCTTGAATGCCTTCTTTTCTTTCCCCAAGATTTTTTCCTTATCCCTTCTGTCCCCCTCCCCAGTCTTACCCTTGTCTTTATACAAATTCCTTATCTCCCAAGCAGCCATTGCAGCACTTTTCTGTTCATGTGCCTCTGTGTGTACAATAGATCTTAACCTGAATGGCACAAGGAGGCATTTTGGTATCTTAATCTACCAGCAAGGGATTGGCACAACTAGAGGGCTGGGGGGCAGAGCCCCAGTAAGATATTCTTTGAGAAAATGGCATCAACTTTGTCCATAAAAACATATTTCTTATTAATCAGTGTCATTGAAATGCTGATTCCTGAACATTTTAATGTTTCTGCTAGCTGACAATCGCTGTCTGTTCACTTTAGCTTTCCCCCAGATTCTTTATTACATCTTCTAGTCTTCTCTTCTATGGCAGCTTTTCCTTCTTTTTCTAGTTTTATGGTTTTGCTTTTACCATTCTTCCTGCCCTCTACTAACCTTCTTTGATTTATCTAGGATTTCCTACTCTCATCCTACTCTGCAACACCAGCCTTCCCACCATCTAATTTTCTAAGATTATTCATTCCTCCATCTGCATTGCTAATGTGAAATCCACTACTTTAAATATGTCATTCTAATACATGAATAGCTAAATCTCTGAGCATGCACAGAGAAACTAGATGTCTTCAGAAAAATGAGGAGACTCAAATTTGCTTGACTGCTAATTTGACTGATAGCTCTGTTTTATCATCTTACCTGATTTCTGCTTGCTACAAAACCTTAAAGGATTTTCTTACACTTTGTATGTAGGTATACAACCATAGGAGAGGATTTAAGAACTTGCTAAAATCATACCAGTTCTTAAAAAAGGTCTTGCTGGAAAATATCTGTCTTCTTCAGGGGTGGGGGGTAGAGAATGATGGTAATGCCTATTTCTTTTTTGTAATCTCCATGGTGCCATTACAGAAAAATGTAGAATTGCTTACAGGCCTATTGGCTGGATGGTGTAAGATGTGAGTACAGTAAAATGGTATTCTTTTTCCTCATTAAAGTATTATGAGTCCACTTTGACATAAAATCCATAAAACATATGGATTTGGGGAACTCTGAATCATTAATAACACAATGGCTTGTTTGTGGAATAAATATAATGGAGAAATGAAGTGGAAATTAAATGTAAATGAAAAGGAAGTGAATTTTTGCTCAGATAATATACCTTACCAGTATGGTTTAGACTACTGGTTTTAGCAGGGACTGAGAGGTTATTGGGGTTTTGGAAACAAGGAATCTGGATCTCCTTCTCTTTGTGCCATGTGCCAGATCTTTCCTCACTCCCACTCCCCTCCCTTCCAGATCCTGTGGAGTTTGTGCCAATTTGGTGTAAGTTATGGAAATGTTTCATCTTCTGATTTTTGCTGCTTGGATGCTGAAAGGTAAGCCTCCTTGGTACAAAGATAAACAAAATCAATCACAGTACAGAGATGCTGTGTTCTCATTTTCCCTTTTCCAGCATGAGATAATGGTTCTGTGTAGACTGGAACAACAAAATTGCATTGACAGTTTCTGGGGTGCTCTTGTCCTCTGGCACTGCTGACTGAGAGCGCAGAGATTTCACAAGCAAATCTTCATTTTCAAGGGGCATTTAAATAACCTGCTAAAATATTTTATATAAGTAGGTAATGGGATTTTTCAACCATTTATATTCTTGAGTGCTGCACTGCTGAAGTTGAAGATTGGATGGATTTGTTTCCAGTATTTGTTACATCAATTGCCTTATTCCAACCTTTCTGAAAAGTCCAAACTTTACAGATGTGTGCATTGCAAACTACTGGGCAAGTGTTTTGTATTGACACCAGACTAGTGAAAAGGCAGATGAATTATTTCACAGAGTAGATTACAGACTGGCAGCACTGTATGGAAGCCTGGCAGAGTTACAGAAGTAGCCAGCTGATATTCACAGCATCATTTACCAATAATGGCATCAGGTTACACTGGGTCCCTCAAACTGGCTTTGGTCAAGGTTATACCATGAATTTATACCAAATCATGAAGATAAAAGAGTATTATATTACTAAAAATACTGTATTACTTATCAAGAACATAAGTAATACATCTAATAGGTATCTGAATAATATATGAAAACACCAGCATTTTACAAAGATTCACAGATAAAGTATGCAACAAAAAATTGTTACTCTTTGTTGCTCTTGCTCTGCTGTCAAGATTGTATCTAACAAAAACATGGTGAAAAGAGTCCTCACAACCTGAGTAAAATTTATATTTTGACAAAATAATGCTCCTTGAAGCAGGTTTCATGAACCGATAAAGCAATCCATGGATGTGTGAATTATAGAATTACCTATTAAATGAAAAAATAAATGCCAGAGGTTTGAGGGAACCTTATGTTTGGTGTCATTGTCTGATAAATCTGTTTTAAAATGTAAAAGGATTTAAAGCGATCATTACTTAGGCTAGGATTAGTAATAAATAAGCAAAAGCTTTTCTGCTGAAGCCCTAGGTGAACAATGGCACTTGAAAATGAAACACTGGCAAGATGCCCATCTCCTCTGGGAGAAGACGGGAGAGCCAGCAGCTCCTCTTTGTAAGCAAACAGCCCACAGAATACCAGCATCTCCCTGTGCATTAAGAGCATGTCAACAGGGCACACTTTTTGTGTGGTTTTGTGATTACCTGTTTAATCATAAGTGATGGTTAAATTCAGAGGCAAATACAGGGCTGCTGCGTTTTTTCCCATCTGCTCTTTGAGGGTCGTATGTTTACATCTAAGCTCATTCTTCCCTCATCTGTGTGTATTTGGTTTTGGTTTCTTAATTTCCTCTTCCAAATGTGTCTCACAAGAATGAAAATATTGAAATGTGACCACAGATTTTAAGAACTGATTTTTCTCCCACATGTTTTTAATTTTTTTTAATATATGTCTTACTGGAACCAGGCACATTCCTGCACAAACACACACACACAGAGGGCAGAATTTTCCTACTGCAGTAGTTCTGGCACAAGACCTTGCTCAGCTCCTCATAATGATCTACCCAAGTGAATGGGGTGAGGAGGATTCACAGATTAAAAAAGTACAGTGCCAAATTCAGCATTTTGAGTATGAAATATTTAATATTAGGAGAAAATTTTCTACTGGGAGTCACAGGAAGAGGTTGCCCATAGGAGCTGTGGATGTCCCATTCCTGGAAGTGTTCAAAGCCAGGTTGGAAGGGGTTCTGAGCAACCTGGTCTGGTGGAAGATGCCTTCACCATGGCAGGGGAATTGGATCTAGAAGGTCTTTAAGGTGCCTTCCAACCCAAACCCTTCTATGATTCTATGAAATGGAAAAAAGTTGATCATGCTCTGTTTTTTTGGCAAAATATAACTTCAGTTGTTACTTGCATCCATAATTCCAGGTTAAATTTTTGTGCAGAAGTAAGTTTTTTAAGATCATGTGTTTAAGTTTTTGATGAGAACAGCTAAAAGGATATTTGATCCACCTGGTTAAAAAGATCAGTGGCACTGTAGCAAGTATAAACATGGCAACAAGTTCCTGGAATTCTCCCATGTGGAATACAAATAGCCCCATTCCACCAGGGTATGTCACTGGCATTTAGACCCCATGAAATTAAAGGCATCGCTTGCACCCATCATCTTTTATGCCTGGTCCTATTTACAATAAAATACATTTGAGAAGTTAAAAACTAGGTCACTCAGAGAGCCCCACTAACCTGTAGCTCCTGCAGGCACCCTGAGGAAAGCAACGGCATGGGGGTTTGGCAGCCATGGCCATTGGGCCAGAGCAGGCTAGAAGCAGCAGCAAGAGGAGTTCTCCCACCATCTCTAAGGATTGTAGGGCAGGAAGAGCTCGTTCACCTTTCCCTTCCTAACCCAGCATCCTGGGGCAAGAACTGCTGGGTTGCTGTGCCCAGGTCAAGAATGAGTCTGAGGAGAAGCACCTCCATGAGCACGTGTCCCACACAGAATATGTTGGCAAAAACCTTCTCAGAGCAGGAGCCCTCTGGTTTCTTACATGGAAATCTCAGCAAGAGTTTTCAACATTTGGCTTTTCAAGAAAAAAGTGGATTTGTATCCACTTCCTGCAGGATTCTGAGCATCTGCTGGTGCTGCAGAATCACCTCTGCAAGGTAACCAGAGAAGTATTGCTGTAATGCTTGGGGTCTGGTTTGGGGAAAAGCTGCATCTTTTTCTACATAGAAAAGGTTATTGGAAGGCTCATGCTTGTGACTTGCATACAAAAGAGGGGATATGCTATCTTGGTGTAAAAGTGGCTTGTACTGAGCATCTGCCCTGGGCACATCAGTGCTGGGAACAGCATCCCAGACCAGCAATTCCCTGTCCTCAGGGCCAAGTGGTGCAGAGTTGTATTTGTGCTGCTATGCACCAGCCTCCTACTGACCGCTGCTCTTGGCTTATCTCCACGGTGCTGAAAATGAATTATTTTCTGCAGGTTTCTCCTTGAGTTTACAGTGCCTGAAATATAGTAAGAATCATGCTGTACCATGGAGGTCTTTATAGACCAAAACTTCCTGGGAGTCATGGGACCCTCAAGGCAGCATTTGGGACAGTGGTAAGAAAGTGTGTTTTTTAATATTGCTTAACCCTGATATGGAAGAGAGTAGCAATATATTTGGGTTATCCCTACAGAAAAAAAAAAAAAAAAAAAAAATTAAACCTCCCTGAATTCAAAATGCATATTTTTCTCTACTTTCTAGTGACAGATGGGAGGCTGTGTTACCCTCCTGGCTTTGAGGGGGCCTCCAAGGGTGTCCAGGCTCTGCAGTAATAAGGCTCTGAGTAACCTCAGAGGGGTGTCTGGCTCTGCAATAAAAGTCTGAATGCAACAGTGCTTTGGTCACCGTTGCTCCTGCTCCCCAAAATTGCTCCTATTTTAAGCTGTCAATTTACAGACTTAAACAACGCTGGTTTTGTAATGGATACATGTACTCCCCAAGCAGATAATGTTTTCAGATAAAAGATTTCATCCAGTTCCTGAGCCCAATGCACCTGGGTGACAGCAGAGTGACAATGTATAACAGCAGATTTTGGATTACCCCTAATAACTTCTTCTGTAGCTGAGTGCTTTAGCTACTCCAAACCAAGGAACAAGCACAAGACTTTTGCATTCCCTGAAAATGGGAATGATATCCCTTTTGTTGTGTATATATGTGGCATGTTTGTAGTTTCTGAGGAACAAATCAGTGGAATGCTGCTATTACACTCATGGAAACAAATTTATATTTTCCACATGGCTCTAGTCCTATGGATTAAGAGAAGATTTTAACATATTATTTTTTTTCTGTTAAATTCAAACAGTTGCTTGTTGTGTTGTTTGTTGCTTTTTTTTTTTAATGGAACAGAATAATTCCCATATTTATATTCTGCATTTTGTATCTGAAGTTTTTGGTGTTAAGTATGCGTTGTGTGTGTGTTTTACAATGACTGCCCCAACACACACACTCCACATATGTTTCCTCTCCTGATTTGAATAGGAATCTAACACTGCAAGTGAAGTACACTGAACTACTGTTTCACAAGCTGTCATTTAAGTGATAGATGGTAAATTGGAATTTTGCCATGCAAATTAGTTAATGCTCAGATGAAGCCAGTGTTTAACTATTCAAATAAGATCTCAGTCTTGATCAGCTGTTTCAGCTTATATCTCCAGTGAAGCAGACAAGTAGCTTTCAGCTGGAGCAGACAACTAGAACTCCACAAAACCATCAACTCTGCTCACTTAGAGCCATCTCAGTAGATCAAATGATGTTCAAACAGCACTGATCTGTAGCTATCAGCTGGAAACAGCCAAAGATGCTGTTTCTTCAGGCAAAAAATTGTGATGGTAGTATTTTGAAGGGAAAATTTACATCTCTGGAATCCACTACATCCAGAAATGTAAAAATACAACAAACTCACAGTGTGACCTTTCTTTTAACGAGAACATATGTAAAATTCACACACAGAGAATAGTATATTTAGAATCTTAGTGAGATCCAGGAATAACTCCTATAGCAAAGCTCCCTAAGCCTACATTTTAAATGCATGTAACCTTTCTTTCAGCAGTTTGCTACTGCTTTTGTGCACAGGAGACCTTTGAAATCTGGGAGGAAGAAAGCCCCTTGGCTAAACAAAATGCCCTGTCTTTACCTGAGAAAAATCCACGCTGTTTCACATTTATAGCACCTCATTTCTACTTATTTTTCTTGGATTCCTTAGGGAAATTTCAACCTGTCATGTAGCTGAGAAGGAGACATCTACAGAGCCAGTCCTGCTCCCTCACCAGGAGACTTGCAGCAGCCTTGCTGATCCCTGAGAGGTACCAAGGTCTTAAAAGGATGGGGGGAAGGAGAGCTTCTTTCCACTGCAGATCTTCCTCATGGCCCTTCACTGGAGTCTCCTAGAAAGAATTACCAGTCTTTTGGAGGTGAGGAATAACTACAGCTGAATTTAACTGCTCCTGGCTCCTCACAGTTATTCTCAGCAGTTCCAGTGTTTGCCTTTGTCACGGGTCAGAGTGACAGCTGCTTTTCCAGATAAGGCACTTGATCCTGCAGTACAGGTGACAGTGATCTCTGCTGGGAGTTCACAGCATGCTGCAAGTGATGATGAGTGATGGGAGTGCAGCAAAAGTGTTGTGCCATTTCAGGAGAAGAGGGCATAGAAAAAAGTGATTTCTCTCCACTGCAAAAGAAATGAAATCTCACCTTTGCCTCCAAAAGTGTGAGTGCCACTATGCATGTGAAGTGAGGGTGACTTTTTGTCATCAATGCTCCTTTTTTCAACCTCCTTAAAAAAATTCCAAACTTTTTCTAGAGAGGTTTGTAGCACACATCTTCTAAAATTTTGAAAATATTGCAAGCAGTAGAGACACACCTGGTCTTCTCTCAAATCCCTCAAGACAACAATAAAAAGTTAGATGTCCAGTTAATGTTAGTGGGTGGGACTGGTCCTTCTGTCCCACAGGGTCTGGCAGGCACAGAAGGACCAGTCCCACCCACTCGTTCTTCCTGAGGTGATGGATGTGCTGGCTGCCTCTGCTACTGTCAGCAGGGACAAGTTAACAAGTTTCTGAAGAAGGACAGACTGCTGAATTTTCCAAAAGAAGGAACTACTGGGGGAAACTGGGTTTGAGATGTCCATGAGTGGGAAGAGAAGTGGGAGGAGGAAGCCAAAGAAGCACCAGAAGGAAGGACTTACAGAGTGTGGGGTTGCAGGAATCAGCTCCAGGTTTTGTAAGATTCCAAGGGGAGGGAAGAGACAAAGCAAATGATGCTTGGAAGGGAACACTGAACTCAATTTAAAAAGGAAGGCTGTTAGTTTATACAGTTAGCAATCCTAGCAAAGTCCTTTGAACAATTATTTTTATGTAGCTTTATGTGTATATGTATGGAAGGGGCCATTTCCCTCTTCATTAATGTGTAGTCTCATCACATCCCATTCTTTATAGGCATCTTAACAGCATCTACACTCTGAAGACATCTGCTGAAAGTGATGTGAGTACCCAAATCAGTTTGGGCTAGCCTGGCATTTCTCCCAGTGTTCTGACTCAAAGATGATATGTGTTGCTATCTTTTGCAAGATGTTCACAAAGCAACTCTGTACAAAAGGAGACTGTACAGCATGCCACCATTTGAAATCTCTTTACAGTGTTTTTCCATTAAAACAACAAACCTTGGCAGCTACCATCTACTCTTTTCTGTTTTGCAGCCAACCAATTATATCACTTAGAATGCACTCAATTAACAAGGATGCAAGTTCAAGGCACTGCCTTTGTGTAGTTTTAGTTGTGCCTTAGGAAAAACTTACTTTTGTTTTCCCTTCTGTGTGTTTATTTCCGGAACTGTTTTTGTTAATCCCTCCTACATGCAATAGCTCCTTTGCAAACATTATTGCAGCAGTGACCTCAGAGTGCTCTGAGTGCCTTCTAAAAGTCAGATATTAAAAGAATTCAGTTGCCTCAATCTATTATTGTGCCCTTCAGTCACCAGACTAGCTCTGATGGTTTGAGTGGGAAGATCCCCAAGAGTGAAAATTGCTCCAGTGAATCTGGGCCTGACAAACCATATTCTGTTTTTGTGGATTACCAGATGGAAGAGCTACTGTAAGGTCTGCAATCAGAAGGGCAGACATGCTGGCTGTAGAGGGGATGGAAACAATAGAATGGCCTTCGGCTGGTCTGACCATCCAAGCACAACCAAATGACCTTGCTGAGCATTTATGATGCTCTGAGCCCATAGCAGCAGCCTGGCTTCTTTGTTCTCAAACCATAACTGCTTTATCTGATGGGGTGTGTCACCCTCTAAAGCTCAGAGGCTCACTGGGATTTAGGTGGCTCTGCCCACAAATATACACAGAAACACATAAGCATCTCGTGAACTATTTTAGAATTGATGCCTGACAGAGTTAATCACAATGTTTACAGAAACTAGGCTGTGGTTCAGGATTGTGATGCAAATATCACAGTTTCAGAGCGGCTCTAGATGAAAGGCTTTCCCACTATAATGTTTTTTCTCTTGGTGAAGACATAATAGTGATAAATTTCTTATGGCACTGACATTTTTTTACTTAACAAAGTGAGTGCCACAAAGCACGAGTTTAGAACTTCATTTTCCTGTAGTTTCAGCAAAAGCAAGATCATAGATTGTGAAAAACAAAGCGCTGATACATGTAGTGAGTGTTAAGAAAATTTAGGGAAACAATGAAAGTTTCAATTTAGTATTATTCAATATGATTTACTGAATCAAGGGGTTTAAGATTTTTCATTGAGTCCTACAGATAAAATAAATTAAGGGGTCTTCAGGTTTGTTCTTTATCTGTTTTACAAAAATTTCCTTTTTTCCTCTCAAAATGTTTGTGAATATGTGCTTTCTTATTCTACAGTCTTGCCTGACACATTTGATGTCCATGTCACATGAGATTTCAATTTTGCAGTGGGAATTCCACTTTTAACTTTGCCTGAGTGTGTTCAAGACTTTCTGATTTAAACCTAATTCTCCTGCCTCTAAATAAGATTTAAGTATTAAAATGCTCTTAATCAAAACTGTATTTTCCACAGGGGGTCCCTGGCCAACTTTTTCTCTATGCTTGTTCAGATTATATCACAGTGGCCCCAGGGCCTGTCTGGTGACTGCCATAGGAAAATATGATAACAGTAATAAATTTCAGCTATGCATTCAATCCCCCATGAAACCTTTCATCAGTCTCTCTCCCTGCTGTAGCACTGCAATGGGAGTGCTGGAATGAGAGCTGCCAGGAGGAGAAGAAACTAAAATCTTGGCAAGAGCCACAGGAGTGTTTGAGAGTGGATGGTGGCTGGGGTGAGGGCATAGGTGGTTGGCAGTGGTGCTGCCTCCTGTAAAACTCCTTTGCAGTTTGGAGTAACTGCAAGGCAAAAGTTGGGCTTGCTTTGCTGTTCCTCCAACCAGAGACCACAGACACACTGTCTGACCCTCATGGTTGTGTCTTCTCCCTCTCTGCCCCACAGCAGTAAGTAAATATTCACTGACTCCACGCTGTCAGAGAATGGGTAAGGCTGGAAGGGAACACTGTCCAGCTTTCTGTTCATGCAGGATCAGCCTAGAGCCCATTGCACAGGATTGTGAAGAATGGTTCCTGATTATTTCCAGTGAGAAAGACTCCACACCCTTTCTGGACGACCTGTCCCAGTGTTTGGTCACTGCAATAAGTTCTTTCTCATATTAAGGTGGACCTTCCTGTGCATCAGTTCCTGCCCATTGCCTGCAACACCAAACAGAGCCTGGCTCCATCCTTTTGACACCCTTCCTTCAAATACTGGTACAGTTCTACCTCTTTATGTGCTGCTCATCTTCTTCAGTTGACATGCCTTAGGAAAGAGCAGTGTGAGTTTGAAAATGTTATTTTCATGAAAGATGTTAACTATTCTGTTAAAGACACCATCAAGCTTTAAGATGAAAAGTATAAGCTGCATGAAAAGCATATCCTGAAAATAATTCAGGCTCTGGTTTCTTTCTTTGTTCATGACACCTTTCTTTTGTCTTCAGCAGCAAGAACACTGCAGTGTGAAGTTTACCTTTGTTTGTGGCTGCCTTCTGTACCATTTTTCTTTCATGTTGCCATACCCAAGCAGAACAAATCTCTTAACAAGTAAAGGAGGGAAACAGACTGGATGGTTTTGGTTTTAAGCTAAATGTTTTCAGAAGTCCAAGTAGCATAAAAAGTGCACTTTTAGGATCAAATCTGACTTGATTTTATCTCATTAAAAGGTTCAATCAATTGATTTAAGTTCTCTTCTTCTACACTTGCTTTAGAGGTATTTTCTCAACAGATGGACATGACACTTTTCCATTTTATCTAATGTTTCTCATGAAGACTGTAGTACTATGATCAATTGTCACTAGAAATAACTTTGAATTTTCTCATTACTGCAAGACATTAAGATGTCAGGATATGATTCACTATAGCAAGTGACTTTTATGTCATCTTTTTTTCAGAAATCCTGTGACTAGTTTAAATTTCCATTTCCCTGGCATTGTATCTATGTGTGAAACAAAGAAAGAAATTACTAACACACTGAAAGCATTAAGCATTTGAAGCTGCACTGCTAGACAAATACAACAGCAGCACAGTACACCACATGAAACTGAAGCAACCACCTGGAAGAGAAGGAAAAAAGAGCTTATGCTATTAGCAAAGTCTTTGAAACCATTTTGTCAGCAAAATACTCTTCTTTAGCTTGACTGCAAAGATATGGAGTGACGTGAAAGTGGAAAAATTGGAATATCCAGACATATTAAAATTCTGAAAATATGCAATGTATTTCTTCTGGTCCTTTGCATCTGATATGCATCTGATATAACTTTTGTTGACTTCCTGGCAACAGGAATTTTCCCTTATATAACTTGATTAATAAAAGTGCAGTGAATAGCCTTGTAAGAGTCAAACCATACCCACGGCTTAGCACACAGCATTCCTCTGAAGTGGCTGCACTGCAGATTCCTTGTGCTGCTGTTTGCTGGAGAAGAGCTCTGAAAGATGAGGCTGGTGGCAACTGGTGTGCCTACCACATCAGGTACATGATATTTAACTGAGTTCACACAGGTAAAATGCAGTGGTGTGGCCGGAGTCAGGGGGGATTGGTGTTATTCATATCCACAAATGTCTTTGAGGAGAAAAAGTTGAAATGAAGAGAGTTATTTCTTGCTGTAAACTCAGACCTCAATATCTGCAAGTGTTGGAACCCCGGCCTGGTTCAGGAGTTCCGTGTGGTGGAAAAGTCTCTCCTCCAACCCGTGCTTCCAAAGAAAACTCAGCAGTCTCTGTTGTTCGGTCTCAAGGCAGTTTATTGCAAATTATCTAAAAGATTTTCTTCTGGGGCTGCTGTGGTTTGCTCACAGCTCAGGCAGAGGCACACACACCCCTGACATCCTCTCTGACTCCCGACTGCTTCTTCTCTCCCACCCAGGGCTGCTGCTGTCTTTTATATGGTACATTATGTGTTACATGTTTACGTTTTTTCCCCAATGCCTATTACCTATATTAAATGGTGCTTTTCTACTCTAAACCAACCGGTGAGTGCCAACATCACCAAGAACATGGAGGCAAGGAAGAAGAAAGAGGAGGAACAGGACTGGCCCAAATCCCTCCATCTTAAAACCTCTGACCCCCATATACAAAGTAAAAACCCACCTGTGCAGGTGTTAAAACCCCCTTGTACAACACTAAAAAGTTCTTCCCTCTACTTTGTAACTACTTCTACTATAATATCTAAACTTTTGTGACTGCTTGTTCTTCCTGCAAGTTTGGTAAATCGTTCCATGGTTCAAATCCAAAATCACAGCTGTTTCCAGCTGCCTGCCAGGATCTCAAATGCTTCTGACCAGGGCCTGGAATCTCCAAAAATGTCTGAGGGACATTTTGGCTTCCAACATGCAAAAATCTTTTGCTGATTTGCAAACCAAGCACACTCTGTTGCTTGACAGTCTGGTATGTTCC
This sequence comes from Lonchura striata, assembly GCF_050655825.1. NCBI lineage: Eukaryota > Metazoa > Chordata > Aves > Passeriformes > Estrildidae > Lonchura > Lonchura striata. The sequence continues at coordinate 11,262,007 of NC_140703.1, forward strand.
AATGGGCACCTTTTTTAGCATCACAGCCATGAAGCAGTTCTGCTTGGCTGCCTGGGAGAGGCATCCCTCCTGCCTGGGCATGTGTGGAGAGCTGCTCTGCCAGTGGCAGTGCTGGCCAACCCTTCTGGAAGGGGACTCAGCGATTTCAGTCACTGGGCAAGACAGAGGTGGCTGTGGCAGTAATAAAGAGAAGAGTTTTGTTCCTGGCACCCAAAGGTATTTTATCAGGGGGGGTTTCATTTAAGAAATAGGCAGGGGCACTGGTGTGTGGTGGGAAGTTGCACTCGTGTGAAACCAATGAACAGAATAACAGAATTTCTCTTCAGGGTGACTTTCAGAAAGAGGAACTCAATTGCTGTTATTTTTTCTGTGACTATTTAGCAATTAACTCGGCAATGAATTTTCATAGCTACCTCTGTGACTTGCATGTCTGCTTTATTTTACCAGCCAAAGAATTTAAGTCTAAAACCACAGGCAGGACATTTAGAAACTGAACAAAGCAGTATTTAAAATCATTTAACAGTTTACCAGTTGAAAAATAGACTTATAGTATTTAGGCAAGCCAACTTTGTCACCAAAATATAAAGCAATTATAATAGCACAGAAGCCTCCTGGAACACAGAAGATTGTACCCTTAATTGGGTTGCAGGTGTACCTCAATGACTAATGGATTGCTGTGGATGCTGCTTGCATAGTAAGTTTCCCCTATAGCTGGTGGAGAAAATGGCTTTCTGTCCCTAGTCTTTGTTTTGGTGAGACTGCACAGCCTCATGTGCAAATAGACACAAAAACCAAGGTGGAAATAGTAACTGAATGATGAAAGGAGATGCCACAGTGCAGCGTATCCAGAAGAAAGGCTGGGTCAGATCTTTGCTCTCTGACAAATAGGCAGTGTTAGCAATTGGAACAAATTATTATTTCCTTCTGAAACAAAAAGCGGACATGAAGGGCACTTTCAGGTTTCTTCTGTCCATCAGGGTCTCACCCAGGAATGCTGACTGCAAGGTTTGTCATGGAGCAACACCTACTCCACAGCATGGAGAGAGAACATTTGTGGCCTGCTTGGGGCTGCACAAATCGACCTGCCAAAAGAGCACCTGGGATTGTGAATGTCTTAATATGTTTCACTTGCTTTTTATTTTTCTGCCTGACACTTAACTATTTCTCATCAATACCACATAGAAAATAAAAGCTCTGTCTTTACATAATTTTAGTGTTAATGTGGCCCTAAATAATTATTTTCTAATGTACATTTCAAAGTGTTTAAACAGTCTGAAATACTCTGATACTTTGATGACCCTCTGGATATACTTAGTTTGCCTGAAATATGGCCAAATGAACAATTGAAACATATTTGGGGGAAAATCAGCAACTAAAAGAGAATTAGAGTGTTATCATAGTTAAATATGAAAGACTCTCACGGAATATTAAAACAGCCCATAGACTTCATATATTGTTCATGAGGAGCTTTGTGTGCTGTAAAAATGCAGGACAGTGAGTCTGTCACCTACAGAATTTAATACTGCTCTTGGATAGGACATAGTTAATGCACAGCCTTTTTCCCCCCATTACATACTTGAAATATCCCACAGAGGCTGGGTGAAAGTCTCTCCTTTCTAAAACCAGTGAGGAATAAGGACTATACTGTGAGCACTGGTGTGGGTGCTCTTTTTGCATGGTCTCTGGCTGATAAGGACACTCAAGATGCTGTTCAGCATCCTTTATCTGAGAGGATTTGGACTGAAACCTCCCAGGGGAGTACCCTCATTAGCACTCTGTGGGCTGGGCTGAGGCTCCACACTCCTTACCTTTTGTTGGAGCTGCTCTGACGTCTGTCAGATTTTATCTTTACAGAATTTATGTTTAAGCACCTGTACATGTCCTGACCATCAGGCCAGATGGTCAAGGTGTGCTGTGAGTCTGCTGCCTCATATCAAGCTATGTAGGGGCTTACTCTGCTGGAAAGTTTGGGTTGCATGGCTGTGCATTGTTATTAAGGCTAGGGATAGTTTTTGAGGATATAAATCAGGTATGTAATTGATAACTTTAGATGCCCAAATCTCTTTCAATTCCCTGTGGGACATATTCTCGAGGTTTTCCCTAGAAAGACCTTCTTTTTTCAGCTGAATATGAAAATTATGCAGAAAAACATTACCTGCAGGCTTATTATAAAATCCTGACTGTGCAGTACAGATGCAGCTGCTTGCAATTCATCATCTAACTTTCCTGAATCTATTGGTGGATGGCTTTAGTAGACACATTTCTGTCAGTAGATATAATACTGTTTGCATTTATATGCAATATTTAAAAATACATGTGCATCTGCATGAAGCACACAGGGTCTGTGTATGTTGTGCTGTGTTTGGAGGCTTTTTGGTTGCTTTGTTGCTCTGGGTGTTTTGTTGCTTGTTTTTTTTTTTTTTTAATCTAAAAACTTGCATAAAATGGCACATTTTTGTCCACTTAAAAAATGAAGCTCTAATTTTGTGATCTACATGGAAAACCTGATTGGTATCAGTGAGATTTCATGCTACTGAGGCCTGGCTGTGTTTAAATCCATGTTCCCTCATGTTATCCTTATACATGATATATGTTGTGTTTATTCTATTTGTGGTGAGCAAAACCTTCCTATCAGCTTTATAAGTGCTTTTTTTGATTAGAATGGACTAATCAGATGACAAAAATTTATTCTACTTTTACACCCCCTTGTGACAAAGCCTTTTTCTACTGATATACCACACCTCAGTGGCTGGTTTTGAAATTTGGAAAAAAAAATTAATTAATTATTACATAATTTTAATAATAATTTGTTTAAAACTTTTCTGTTGAATGGTAGCACTTAAAAATGAAACATAATAATTCCTACATTTTCCTGTGTGACTTAGAAAATTTCCTATGCTTCAGAATGGTTTCTCTCTGCATGTGCTGAACCAAGAGACTCTCTTGCTCAGTCAGCTGTAAGTAATGTGGAGAAAAACACAATTCTTTCTCTTACAGTAAGTCTGATCCTCTGAGTGGGAGGATCCTCTTTTGTAGTAGCTTCTACAAATGATGACCTAAATCCTTGTTTTGATTGGGTATGAAAAGGAAGTGTTTGTGGATGCAAAACTGGGCATATTTTTCTCTTAAGAAATAAGTGATGTTAGTTCCTCTTGCAGCCCCTGCTCATTTAGCACAGCTACAAGGTAAAGCTAAATGGAGATGATGACAAATAACTTACATGTGCAAGCTTCTTTTTTTCTTTTAGTGCAATGCACAGTGTACAGACACATTCAAACTGGAGATTCAGAGAGCTTGACTGATAAAGTACTTCATCTTGACCAGAAAAGAATGATTTGGTGATGAAGCTAAGAAATATTCTTATTGTTCATGGCCTTTCACTTCCACATTTAATTAAAAAAAAAAAAAGCCAATTATCTTTGGATGAAGCATTTTCACTATAGATTACGATTTACTCAGAAATCAACCCCAAACTTAATTTCTGTGATTAATCCTTTATGGATTTTCTTTTGTTATTCAATGCAACTGGCTAATGATTAATACCACCTGGGAGAAGGAGATTATGCAACACTAGAGTGGCATGGTGTCCATATACTAGGTCTGGGTTAATTCACCATGCAGCTGTCCAGAAAAAAGCCAACCCAGAAAAAAAGCATATGGAAGGGAGGTTTATGGAAGGGAGGAGGGGAATAATGATAATTGTTTTGAGAAGAAATAAAGTAAACCTTTTGAAATCTATGTAGGCTTCTGGTGGGTAGGCAACTACTGCACAGCCAGATGTCATCAGTGGTTTCTTGGTATGGAGGAACATTTACACTCTCCAAATACCTGCAACATTTGTCCTTACACAGGCATCTTACCCACAACTTTCCTGCAAAGTAAAGCCACAGTTCAGCCACAACTTCTACAGTAGCCAACGTGCAATAAGCAATAAGCATTGTATAGCATTTCTATTGTGAGAAAAACCACTTATTGTCACACAGCCTTAGTTTTAAAATCTCAGAACAGATGGCCATACTTTGAAATCATGAGCATTCTCCACAGACAAAGGGCTTTTGTCCAAATGGATCTGAGTGCCTATATATATGGAAATACAAATTTGTACAATATTACACAACAAGGTCTGTCGGTACACAGGGAGTGTAAAAACAGAAGGCAGTGCCACATTCTAGGTGACATGTATATGCCTTGAAAACTGTGCAAATCTTATTTCTGTTCCAATACAAAGTCTCTTCATCCAGGGAAAAGTCTTATTGTAAGCTAAAAATCAGGGAAGAAGTCTTGCTGAGGAATTTTCTCCTCTCAATACCAATTCAATTATGCCAGAATTTGACTTACAAAATTAAGTCTATTATGCAATATGCAATTATGAAGAATAAAAGGGTATAAATATGAAGGTTTTATGCAAAAATTAATACCATTGTTTTTCACATTCATATATTCTAGACTTCAATCCCTTGAGTGGAAATGATATAAAGCCCTTAGGTGTTTTTTTTGTTAATACCTTTTCATTTTGATCAAAGGAGTCATTATTCACCACAAATGTCAAGTTTTGCTCAGTGTGGTTTTCCCAGAGTTATTGGGGAATTAGAAAATACCCTGATTATTAAATGTACATAGAACACTGCCCAGATGTTTGGTGGGTTTTTGTTTGTTTCTGTCCCTTCGTACAGCAGGGATCATGAAGGACATATGAAGGAAATATTTGGAAAGGAATTGGTGAATAACAAAGGTAGTGACCACCATTGTGACTCTGAGACAACTGCAATGTAATAGCATTGTTATTATAGTTGGACTCTTTTTCTCTCCTTGTTGTCTCATACCATAAATAAGTGAAGTTTTGGGAGGACAGTTCCTATCAATGATAGGAAGTGCTTTAAAATTTCTAAATAAAACCAAATAAAAGTTAGTTGATTTGTGATTCTTGTCAAATTAGTAACCAAAATCAAAATGAAAAGGAGAAAATTTGACTAAAATTTTTTTGAAGGTCTTATAGGCCAAACACCTTCTGATAGGTGAAGAAATTAGTTGTCCTGTCAGTAAATTTGTTTTTTTTAAGTTGTCGAACTGTAAGAGACAGAAAGCCAGTCAGTTTAAAGATTTAAACAACTTCAAAAAGTGTTTCCAAAGAATAGGCTAACATGCTTGTGCCCATTCTTAACAAGAAAATCATATAAATACCTGACAACATTTTTTCCATGTTCATAATTCTGAGAACTCCTTGTATGCTTCAAATACTGGCCTTTAGTGGTATGTGAATTTGTGATGAACTTCTGATTTGGGACTTAGCTGAAGAAAAAAAGATGTGCCCTGAACAACAATTAGTCCAATAGTTCAGCACCATCAACATAATTTTTTATGTCTCACTTCCAATCCCTAATGGCCTATGCAGTCAGCCCTGCCCAAGCTCATCAAATGATGCTGTAGAGCTTTACAAACATTTTCCAAAAAAATGTTTATAGGCAGTGAAAGGAAGACAGTGAACATTTACAGTTATTTTTATAGCACAGAGAATAATGTTCATACTTTTGGGAAATTAGTGGAAGATTTTGTTATGATCCCCCAATAGAACTGTATTTTGTAGAGTTTTAATTCTTTGTCAAAATAACTGAAGTACTTTCTTGTCCCATGAATACCATCTGAGAATTTGCTTCTTTTTAGCAATGACAATCTAAATAGATTCTTCTAGTTTTATTTCAGGAACACAGTCCTTTAAATGTCAATTCAAAAGATGTTTTACTGAAAAAAAAAATGAATAAAAATGAGTATGGGATACAAGTTAGTGGGTATTCAGAATCAGGCAAGTAATTTGATTGAAAGCTATTAATATTATCTCATTAGAAGCATTAGAAGGAACAACTCCCATTATTAGACTTCTAGTTTCTCAAAAGGACTATGGCTAGGCAAGAGGCACTCTTTTCCACTCCTGCATTTATTAAAGTCTTCACTGAACACCTATTTCTATATTTAGGTGATGATATCACAGGTCATTACCAGTGAGCAAATTAGTTTGAATCAGAATCCAATCTACCTGTCATTCAAGGGAATAGCGTGCATGGGAAATGTTCTCAGCATTGCCCTGGATGGGCTCACCTGCATTTTTGCTCACTAGAACAAGTCAATAAGGGAGAGCAAAGAGCCAGTGATGTCCTGTTATTTCCTCCAATCTGGGATGGGGCCATTTTGAACAGAAAAAGTGTTGTTTTTTTCTCATCAGTGTGAACTTTTTCTCTTTGAACTCTCTTCCTTAACATGTTCTGGATCAATCAAATCCTTTCTCAGAGAAAATATGATAGTCCTTTAATCTTTAATTCATGCTAATCAACAGAGGTAGAGACATGGCTATAGGTGCAGTGACAGAGCTATAGGAGGTTTGGTCAGCCTAGAACTGAGGTTATTAAAAAGTAGGAGACCCAAATTAATTGAGCCCAGGTTTGGGGAACTGACATTTCAGCAGCTCCAGCACTGGGGTCACTTGTCATTGCTGAGAGAATTATTTTAATTCCTCTGGGCCTCAGAGAATATGTTACCACCCCATTTAGGAAAGATGTAAGCGGGGAGTATTGTGAGAGATCACTGAGCCTGATGGCTTGGGCCTGCCAGGAGCAGCAGATATGGGTCTAAGCAGAAGAGGAAAACAAACTTTGGTGCCCTCCACTTCCTCCACGATTGTCCCAACCACAGCACTAATAAAACTGAATCCCAGGCCTTTTGGCTTTCACAGGGAATGTGAATGTGTATCTGTGTTTGTGTGTGTGAGAGAGAAATCCAGTAGAAACATTTTGATGGATTTAACTCAGTTTTGCGACCATTTTTCAGGTCAGCTGAACCTGTTCCTTTTTGATGAATAAATCATTTGTCTATATTCTTCTGCTCTGCTCTAATGGGGTGAACAATTGATGGTTGTGAGGTGATGTATAACATTCATCCATCTTACTAGATGGTCACAATAACTGAGCCAAGTAGTTAATTAAGGTGAATAAACCCCAGCAGAACATCTACTTCAACCAGTACAGCTTCATCCTGAGCAAAGGGAGATGAAGCAATAGTTGAGGGCTGCTAAATTTTTTTGAGATTTTGAAAGTTTCTTAAAGACTGATTGAACATATTGACCAGGATTTTCCCAGTCTAAGACATTGTCAGATATCACATCACAGAAAATACTCCTGTCCAACTTTTCCTGAACAATTGATTATTTGCAATAAAAGGCAATTTCTCTTTGGAACAGTGCTTATCTCTTAATTGATGAAAAAAAACTATCTTTCAGTTATGCAATGAGTAAGACATATGTTAAAAGTTGACCAAAATTTAAACATTTTGTTCTTTGGGTAAGTTGAGTCACTGATTTTCTCTTCTGAGTTTTTGTATATCTTTGACCTTGAAGTTTTGGGATGAAAAAGTCCTGGGGGGAAAAGTTGCAGAAAAATGCTTTTTTTTTTTAATTCTTCTTATTGCCAAGTAACTATAATTGGAATAAGGCCTTCACCAAAACCTGATGCAAGAAACCAAAAGAAACTGGAAAGCAGGCACAGTCATTGTATGGGGTTTTTTCCTAACAGGCTATTATTTAAAGTGTATGTGTACTGCAATTGACAATTACATATTACATATCCACAAAGTTGAAATTGTTATGAAGATGTTTAGGCCTTATCACACCTTAATCTTCCTTTTTACAGTTACAGTGTAATGACGCATATAATGCAGTGATGTACAATGCAGATGGATTCATCTTAAAATTGATGGAGTGGTATTGTGAGGACACAGTGGGTTTTTTATGCCAAGCAAGTTATGAAACTACCATGATAAAGATGACTTATGAATTTATTACTTTTTTGCAAGTGCTGTCTGTCAGGTAATGTCTTATCAAAATAGACTTCTAAAACAAAAATAACAACAGCAATCTTGGCAATAAGAATTGTCTTAGAAGGGTAAAGGCGCTTTGTTGACTAAACCAAGTAGACTACCCATATTGTACTGAACTGATCTTGGTTCATGCCCCTTTTTTGCCAAGGTTTTAGACTAACTGCTCAAAACAAAGGAAATATCTATCTGAATCTTGATTTCCATATCTCTTTTAGTTTGATTAATCTGCTCCTGTAGTAAAAAAACTTTGATTTTTCTTTGTACTCTCCTATAATAAAAATGTAAATGGCTTTTAGACCCAAATCTTAATGCAGGATATTTTCAAGCCATGCAGAAAGAAAACAGTGACAATGAATTTTGATAACAATATTACTGATGTTGTGTGTCATTATCTTTTATATTTATATTTAATTTGCAACCAGAGATCTGATTTAAGGACAGCACTGTGGAAAGCACAGTATGAAGACGTGGCACTGTCCAAAAAAAGGTTATTATTAAATAAAAATGTCAGTAGAGGATGAAGTGAGTAGCCATAGGCCAGCTACCAGGGTTTTTGATTTCCATTTGTGTACTCACGCCACCTTTAGCAGCACACACCTCAAATCTGCTCTAATTTCTTCTGGGGAGGCAGGGGTGGCGTGAAATCATCTTTGCATTATACAAGTGATTCAACCGTGGCTCATTTCTCTGATTTCCCTCCAAATAATTTCGATGTGATTACCCAAGCATGTAAAATGGTCAATAAGTAGAACACAGAAAATGTAGTTTCAGATACCAAATTCAGTTGTTCTGGTGATTATGAATAAACTTCTGAGTGAAATGAAATTATTTAGGTTTCTCTTGAGAACAGAACTAAAGTAAAAAAATTAACAGCATTCCAGAGAATGCATAATTTGGAACATGTGAAGAATGGGAATTAGATGTTGATGTTCCAGGAGCAATTGCTCCCAGGGACCCCATACCTCTTAAATCAGCTAGAAGACCATCTGCTCCAAAAGATTTATCAATTACTGTATTTCTTTTTAAAGCAGTTTAAAGTATACAGTTATACCTCTCTGTCTCCATTCTGTTGAAAAGCTTTACAGCTTTCATGAAAGTTTTTAATGAAAAACTTTCATGATGAACATCCAGCTGAAATGTGACTTGACGTGTCATCACCCACCCATATGCAGGTTACATTTATTCCAAAATCTTCAGTGTCTGAAACATATAATATATAAAATTTATAACTGTCATGAACTAAAAAAATACCACATTCCTTTTGCATTTTATCTTGTGTTAGGCAGTAGTGCAAGGAAACCAGGGCCAGCTTCTTTATTTGGTGCCTGGCTTACAATTCTTAAATACACAGGAAAGTCTATGTTTTCAAGCATCTGCTATTAAAATAATCTTGGAAACCTTTCCACAAAACTTCTGCTCCAAAATTATTTCAGCTCACAATTATAAGATTTATACATTCTTACAAACTTACTTAAGCTGGCCTCCTGGCCTCTTGTCAGTATTGAATATTATAGGTCATATAACTGGCTTATAAAGAAGATCTTTACATCCTATCATTAGATCTCTGGGAATTAGGGGAATAATGAAAGTGCAGTCCAAAAAGTATTTATTATATAAAACACATATTTTATACTTAGAGATCTGTTGTTTCTGCCTGTAATCATTACATCAAAATCTTCTCTATAAACACTTAATCTTTAGGATATTTCTCTTTCATCAAAGTTTTTGTGCTTGATCTAACTTCTTGTTTTAGCAGAACAGCAAAGGCATGTGTCCCTCCCTACTGCCTGGGGCTGGGCTCTGGACTGCACCAGGAAATCCAGAGCCATCTGGGTCTGTCCTGGCTCTTGGATGATTTTATCCCCAACCCATGTTGCTGGTTTTCTTTCTGCTAAAGAAAAATATTTCTATCTATTAGGAAATGTGCGCTAGAGAGTTTGACACTAGAATTTGGAGCATGTCTTTGGGTTAACTTGGCCAAGTGATTTATAGGTGTTTGTTCATGACCAGCATCCATTAGTGGAAAATGTTGTCCAAGTAAAATCCCATGGGAGAGGAGCACAAGGGGGTATTGTTAGGAGCTATCTGCACAGCCACCACTGAGTGCAGCCACAATTACCTGATGGCCTTGCTCTGGAAATGCAACCGTACTGTTAGGGACCTTTAAAATTATGTTCCTATTCTTAATTTGCTTTCCTGAATTTTCAGAGAAGGATACAGTTCAGCCATCAGCACTGAATGGCTGCTCTGCAGAAGGAGAGAGCCAAATTATGGACTGCAATCTGATGCTGTTCCAGTGATTAGCACCTGATCCTCGTGTAGTCCTATTAAAACTTCCTAATGTAGGAAGCATGAGTAAGCATATCATTATCCAATCCTGGCTGAACATGCACCCTTCACATCTGATGGCATCTCTCATTTAGTACAAATGAATGCTTCGTCCTGCACATTAAATGGGGAGGGAGGAAAAGGGGCAGTAAATGGTCTTCCCCATGGTAGGCTGAAGAGAATGGTTGGATCATAGCCTCTTTATCCTGTGCTAAAGTGCTTTGTAAATAATACAGGAGCTAAAGTATACTACAGGAAATTGAGGAGTTAAGAATGAAAATGGACCTCCTGAATAGATGCACATTACAGTAAGCACAGACTGCCAATTTTGAGACAAGCTAGGTCATGACTACCTCTGTGCTTTCACCTAGTTTCATGACTAGGTGAAATATTCCAGCAACACTGGAATTCATTCAATGCATTAGAATCGAGTTTTCTCGATTCTAATTGTGAAAGCAAGTACACTGATGCCTTGCCTATATTAAGGGGAAATTTCTGATGTGACAGAGCACTTTATATCCAGTATTATATGCCTGTTGGAATAGCTACTGGATCTTGGCACGAGGGAAACACTGGCACCACCATTTTCAGTTCTATCACAAGTTATTAGTCTGAAAATAAGGATAGTAAGGTCTATCTCTGTAAAATTCAGCAATTTATGAAAGCCATGGGTTTGGGATTTTGGTGTTCTTTTTGTTTGGTTCATTGGGTTTTGGCTTTTTGTGTTCTTAAACTTATTTGAGAATGTCTTAGTCAAAAAATTTATTTTGATCCAAATGCCTTTAACCCTCTTCTTTGTTTAACTCCCTCACCAATCAATACTGAGCTGGTTTCCAATGAACTTTCAGGAGCTACAGAGGTATTTTGAAACCATGGTATCTGTGGTGGTACCTAAGACACAGAATTTAAAACCAGACTTAAAAGATTTAACAAAAAAGGGTGTTTCAAGGAAGGAAAAAAACCACTAACCTTCTATTGCCATCTTTTCCTGGGCAAAACTTTCATGCCATAGCACTGGCCAGCTTCCAGACATTCTATAAGTATTAAAATATATCTGTACATAATAATACAGAAATATTTTAACAAGGAAAACAATTTAGAAGTTGAGTAAAGAGAGACACTTAAATATCTATATTTCAATCTTTTTCTACAGTTCTTTCTATTTAAGTGCCCTATACTTGAAAAATAATTTATAAGGGTTTTGTAACGTCTTTAGCCTCAGTTCAAGGAAGAATATATTTATACGGTGGTTTCTTAATTGATAAACTCTCTCTTACTTGTGATCTAATACAATAAGAAAAGCATAAAGAAAAATACTGAAAATTATTAATTTTTCTATATTGTGGTCAAAGAAGCCCTCTCTAGGCCACATTATATATTTTCACCATCTGTTTTTGATGCCTGAAAAAGTTTCTTTCTCCAATGTCTCCCTCTTTCCTTGCTCTCTCCTCATGCCTGAAACTAAGCATCGACAATAATTCATCTTGGTGTTGATTTTAAAAGCCATAGATTTTTTTTTTTCTTTTTTGGCTTCACAGAACAAAGTTTAATTAAAAGGAGGAAAAAAAACCCCAGTTTAGAAACTACAGAGTAAACACCTGGTGCACACAATAAATACCTCTCATGTGTGCAGGAAAAAGGGAGAGAACAACTGGAATGGTTTCAAAAGGCCACCAGATGAATAAAGGTGTCATCAAGAAACAGCAAATCACTTTCAAGCACATTACGGGAATACTTCACCTTTCTCAGAAACACTAAGCATAGACCATTTTCAAGAACCTCATCAGAACTTGTTGTTAATCTTAATTACATGCCTTAGCCTACTTGCTAGGAAGATGGAGTCTTCAGAAATGTTTGCAGCTGATGGTAATCACAAAACAGGAACACCTTGCACATGAATGTTGTGTAGCCTTGCTGTGTGCAAAGCTCAGAGGCTTTCAGTGGAAGATTAATCTTTATTTTCAAATAATCTCAAGAAAGCTGTTATTGTTATTATTACATACACTTGCTGACTATGTGACAGCATAAAAATTGCATGGGAGTTTTTATGGCATGTTGTGGCAGAAAACATAAAATTCAGCACAACGGATGACCAGTGTGTGTATCCTACTGCTTTGGTATGCAATTAATAGAAAACCTTGTGCTGTGTGTTTGATTTAGTGAGTAGTAATGCTTTGCAGTAGATAACTGGCTCACGAAGCCTTCTCCATGAAGTCCTGCCAGAAGTAGGTGCAGTGGTAAATCTCACTTTTGTCAATGAAACCTATTTAGGAGGAAAGATTTATGTTAAGCTGCCTTGTGCTTGTAGCCCTTCTCAAAACTGTAAGCAGGTTTCTCTCATTACCTGCTTTTCACGTCAGAGTAGCTGTTGCTATCATAACCCCCCATTCCTGCCCCTTCCCCTCCGCTGTCTATTGTCTGTTTCCACACTCCTCCCTGCTTTATAATCGCTCACTCACACTCATTTATCACTGGCTTACTCTGTCCTGCCTACACTATCTCCCATTTTTGTCATGGTGCACTGGTACATTACAAATACAATTAAACCTTTTACGATACCGCAGCTTTTGGCTAATGCATCCCAGCTTCAGGGTTGAAAGATTTCTGATATTACCACTGATATCAGTTCTTCCCCATTTATCGGCAGTGTCCGGACTAATGCAGAAGTGTTGCATTAATTAAAGGAAGCATCCAGTAATGCTGCTGGCTTTGCCAGTCTGACACTGAATCGGAGCTTGATGCCTGCTCATGTTTTAAGAGCCATTCATCACACATGTCATCCCAAAGCAGCCAGCTGTCTGAGAAAAGCCTCATTTGCATTTCATCAGCTACACTCTCCCTCTCCTCCCTACCTTTTGTATGGAGCTTTGGCTTTTTTTTTTAAAAGAGCATAGTCTTCAAAAGCAGCTTAGCTAAAATTAGTATTCCATTTAGAAAGATTATTTTCTTTAGTTCAGAGGTCTTAGAATTGATCTGAGTGGGAAAAAAGTGTCATACAAACATAGCCATGCAATCTGTCTGTATAAAGAAATTAATGCATTAAGGGAGAAGACAAAGATTTTTATGATGAATGGACTACACCTCTATTAGTTCTGTACATTAAGCTGTTAGAATTAATAAAACATTTCATTTATTTTGGAAGTTTCTCAAAGGGCATGGGATTTTAAAATCCCAGCAGCTCTGAATGATTCTGCATTATGTATTTTGATTTCCTTTATTGTTAGACTGAAACAGTCTGTGTCAGGTTATATTGAAGCCATTTTAGGAGTTCAAGGAACACGTGAAACTCCCTCAGTGTGCTGAAACCAGCTGGAGAAAAGAGAAAAAAAATGAAATTATATGCTCACACTTTCATTCAGTGACTGGTTGACAAACTAATTTTTTGCTTTTGTTGCCTTAGTGAATAGTTCAGAATCTGTAAGCAAACACATCTACCATATAACAAAATGGCCAAAATGCAAATCTGTCTGAATATATCTTTATATTTTAAATACAAAATATTGTGTATATATGTACATGTGTATGGTCATATGTCCTTATTTCAATTTTTTTGCACTGTCAGGACTTGCTTAGAGAAAAAAAAAAAAAAACAGTTCAAATTTGGCTCCCATGTCCCTTTAACTAAACAGCAATTACACAGAGAGGTTGTAGTTCAATATGGTGTAGTTTCCAGTTTAAAAATAAGGGTATATCTAAACAGTTGAGGTTTTGAACTGTTTATCTGAACTGTTTAAGATCTCCAAACATTATTTTCTTTTTCAGAAGCATTGAAAATCTATTCTTCCACCCAGCAGAGGAGATGCACCGTCCACCACCATTGTGATTGAAGTTATTATCTGTCACCAGTGCAGACAGACAGGGCTGTGTATGCACAATGGGTGTCTACAACTGAATCTAATTGGGCGGTTGGAGCTAGATGATATTTAAGGTTCCTTCCAACCCAAGCCATTCTGTGATTCTGTAATTCTAGGGGCAGGTGCTTTAGGGAGTGCTGGGTTCCCTAAAATAAGATGTACCTTCCAGTTTTTCTGTCCAAAATGCATCTCCAGACAAACTTAGCAAGCAGAGGGGTACCTGAGTTCACCTGGATCTTATCCTCACTGCCTCTGGAAACAGCTGGTGTATGCATTTGGAAATATCCTTAAGTTTTTTACATAACTTGGAGTAGATGCTGAATTGTTAAAGAACTCAAGATTCATTGTGTGTCATGTGTTTTATGCTGAGTTTTTGGTTAAAATCCAATACTTACCTCAATCTAGGTTAATATTAGCCAACAAATATATATATCCTTTATGTGTATATACTTAAGCCCTGTTCATCTCAGTGAGGTTTAGGAAGTGTTTTGCTACATAGGCTGTATGGTTGAACTGTTAAAAAGAAAATGTATGTTTGCATTGTCAGTACAAATGTTAACTTTTCTTTATTCTGATTTTTCTTATTTTAGCTACCACTTTTGACACTGAATTTTAAATACTTGCAGTTAATTTAAATCCTAGCAAAACTTACTGCAAGTCAATGTCCAGTCCCAGCAGAAGTAAAGGAAAACTAAACATCTCAGAAGTCTAGCTTGTTGTAATAGTAAGTGTGGAAGGGATCTGCAGCTCAGAGCAGCTTTGTGCTGGGATTCCTTGTGCTTGCTTGGTCACAGAGCAAATACAGGATATGGCATCTTGCTTCTCTCTTCTCCACAAACATGGCTTATTTAATTCTGTCTCTATTTTGACCAGTCAAGCACTGGGACTACCCGCAGGGAGCCAGAGGAGAGACTGGCAATGAAGTGAGATGTAGAGGATGGAAGGTGTGGAACCATCCAGGAGCCTGTGCCATTTCTTCTTTCTGGGTATCACAAGGTTGGGATCTTAGCTGGTGTCTCCCTTTCAGAGGTATATTCACAATGCATTTAAGCAGAGAGTTGCAGCAGGGACTTAGTTTTGTATGGAGATGGTTTAACTGTGTGCTTTGTCAGCCATGGGAAAAGATCTCCACCTCTGAGTCAGGTGAGCACTGGACTCCATCTCTGTTCCTAGATACACCAGGTTATGATACAGGAGGCATGGGAGTATATTGCTTGTAATTCCAGGAGAAGTTTCATTAAATAAAAAAAAAAATAAAACCAAACAAAAAAAAAACACCCAAGAAACAAGAAATATGTTGGTACACAGCTATAAGATGTGCTCTGCTTATATTTCAGAGTGAGCAGACTGGAAAGAAACATAATTCTCACATATATTTTTTATAGCTGATGATTTCTTTAAAGAATCATTTATCATTTTTAGTCAATAGGAAAAGAGACCCTCAGAGATATCATTTTTCTATGATACATTTTGTTGCAGCCACTCCCTGTCCTATTCTTTCTTTTGTACAGTACCACAGCTGTTCTTTGTGTGACACTGTAGCTGCTCCTGCTATTTCTACCACAGACCTGGAAAAAACAGCCATAGTTGGCTTAGGTTTAACATGGTTAAAATTTAATACATTGGTATCTGTTGTTCCTTATATAGCTCCTCCACAAAGTTATTTTATATCACATTTGGGAATGTGAAGGGCAAAAGCTTGAAAATACACTATAATACTTTAATGTTTCTTGTAATTTTCAAATGGCTGTCTTTTAAGTAGTATAAAGATTTTAAAATAAAATTGATTTCAGTTTCATGTTTTTAGTATGTTAGTGACTATCTCACTAATGCCTTTTAACTAACCACATGTATATCTTTGTTGTAAAATAGTAAAACGTATCATAAGGTCATATTTGGGTTTTGACACCTGCTGTGAATTTAGAGCTTTTTCTGGTTTGTTTTTTTTTTTTTTAACCCAGTTGTCTCACTGTCTCACTCACTCACCTATTTCCCAAATTATATAACTTCTCCCTTGCTCTGACATGCATTTGCTTTATTCCTTACAGATTATTTTCTACTAATGTGATTAGTGGAGGTTTTTTTTAGGGATTATTACCAGAATCAGATCTGCTTTTAAATTCTTTAAAAGTTGTCTTCTCTCTTTTGTCCAATTTATCAGATACATAATTATAGAATCTTTTTTTTTTTTTTTAATCTTGGAGCAAAATATATATACACACAAGCTTATCTCTATTTCCAGCTGGAAAATGGGAATTATTTGTACAAGTAATTAAGAGGGATTGATTCCTAATCAAATTAAAATACTTGGAAGCCATATTCTGCGAACCCAATTGTCATTTAAATAGCGTCTGAATTGGTACCTGAATAGACTAATAGTTCTGAAGGCAAAGAAATTATTTTGGTCCTTTATAAAGCAATGACTTCTAGGCCTGAGCAAATACGTGACAGCAGCAGCAGTGTATATGAAGAGTTTCCAGTCCATGTGCAGACAAAGCTGGGGGATTAGGGCCTGTCTGAGAGACAGGGTGGAGACAGCAGAAGAATGAGCAGCAACTTCAGGATAATGTGTGGGGAAGCCACTTTCCATATAAAAGGCAGTCTGGAAAGGAGAGAGGGGGGTCCAGGGGGAGCAGGTCTGGCAGAGACCAGGCTGGGGGGACAGTGGTGACCTGGAGTGGGAGGAGAGGCAGACCAAGGTCATGAGGAGAAGAATCAGAAGAGCCACAGAACTCTCATGGGTGTTGCTGAATTCTGCAGGTTTCAGCATGAGGTGATGTTTGTGGGGAGTGTGGCTACTGCCTAAAAAGACAGTGTTCACTCCCAAAAATCTGCAGCAGGGCAGCAGGGAAAGGTCACACACGCTCAGGGTCCCTCATGCCATAGGGACATATGAGGAAACTGGGGGTAGCCCCTGAAATGAGGAGAACTGGATCCTGATCAGAACAGCTCACGTGTTTGCAAACCTAGAGAAATTTGCTGTGTTCCTACCCAAGCAACTCTGTAGTGAGATTTGGGTGGGGGGGGGGGGGGATTTCCCCTTTGAAGATGTCAATAAAAGAATCAAGAGGTGTTGAAATGGAAGTAGGTGATACAACAACCGAGAGCGAGGGTGAGCCACAGGCAGAGGCAGGGAAGTGTCAGACCAGAAGAAGAGCATCAGGTACTTGTGGAAGGAGTGCAGTAGCATTTTCTTCCTGCCTTCATGCAGATTTTTGGGGTGTTTTTTTTGCCTCCCTAGCTTTGCCTGTCCTCCATCTCTTTGCTGAGGAATGAGAATAGCCTGGACAATCTGGCAACACAGGGAAAGTGTGACCGAGGGAGGCTGAGCTGAGGTAAGAGAAGCACTTACAGTACAGCAAGAAAATTCAGAAAATACACTGTGACAGAAAAACGCAGGTGCCAGGAGTCTTAGAATCAGCTTTATGCAGCTGTTTCTCTTGCCCCACCCCAAGGATGCTGTTTGGCCCAAATCTGCAAGTTCTTTGTATGCTCTGTGCTTACTGGCTTCTCACTTCCACCCTTCTGTTGTCTTTCTCTTCTTGTATTTCCATAATCATATTTCTCTTGGTCTCCTTGATATTTTTTTTGGCTTCTTCAAAAAGAAGATCATATGAGGCAGAGGCAAATAGAAATACATAAAAAAAGGTTTGCTGATTTTGGCCTTAGTCAATTGCCCTTGGGAATATCTTCTTTTAAGTTTTCTTTCTAAAGAAAATGTTTTAGATTTTAGATTCCTGATTGTGCAATATGTATTTATAAAATAGACTGTTGACAAAGAGGATTAGTACTAATTTTTGGATTAAATTGTCCTAAGAGCTCATATTTTTGTTTACATTTATATTTCACACAGAATAAAATTTAGAAATTAAAACTTATATTAAAGAATTAGGAATTAAACTACAACTCTGAATGATTGTCATGAAAATTAATTTTCTTCATAATTACATTTGTTCAGTAAGAGACACAAAAATAAGAGTTGGAAAAAAGCTCTTTCATTTGACAAAACAACACAGTTGCTGTGACTGCTATAGGATAGGTCCAGGCTGGTTAAAGCTCTGGAATAGTGAGATAATTTCCAAAGTAAAATGCATATGCAAATCAGTTGATCAAATCAGTACACTATTTTTCCTGGTGTTTGAAACAAAAAAGGAAAAGGCAAGACAAACAGTAGCAGGATGACATAATATATGTTATTATTGTTAACATAATGTAATAAATGTAATAAACACAAGGAAAATGAAATCTCCAGCCCTCATGGGATTATGGACAGCAGCAATTTCAGTGGCAATGCAGAGTATAGCTGAGATTGCATCTGATGCAGAAGCAGCTAGGGATGGCATTTATTCCATCTGACTTACATTATCTGCAGTGTTGTCATCTGGACTTCTCTCACAGGCAGCAGAGAGAAAATAACTTGTACAGGACAACAGCTCAGGCTGCACATGGCAGGCTGGTCCTCACAACCCTTGCTGCTTCTTGGTAGAATATTAGTAACTAGATTATTTCCAACAACCTGGGACATGCTAGGTGTTAATTATTATTCTATATTATATATTATAATAATATATATTATATATATTATATATATTATATATATTATATATATTATATATATAATATATAATATATATATTATATATATATATATATATATAATATAATACTATTGTTACTTATTATTAATGTTATGATTATTATTTCACATCTTTATATGTAATGTTCTGGAGGTTTTTCTGGATCTTACTATAAGGAATACTTTCAGTGAGCAGAAAGCCAATAATAATGTGACATTTCTATTTGCAATGAGCAAGTCATTACTGAGAATAAGTCCTGTTAGTTTTCATTTTGAAACAAATGCCTGCCTTTTGTAGAAGAAAAAGCCTATCTGGAGTCCTAAAATTTGCTAAAATCAATTAATATTTGGCAATATACTAAGAAAATGAGATTTTTTGATTTTTACTAAGTCAAACAGATGTCAGGTATTTATTGAAGTAGATTTGGCTTGACTAGTATGTATGCTGAGGTATCTTATTGTGAAATTAAAATTGGTTCTGGAGAGTGATCAATGGAGAACAATGAAAATTCCCATTTTGAGTAACAGATTTTTTTAATCTAGTGTCTGTTTTCCACCCCAGAAGTAGAATATAGCAAGGGAATTATTCTTTGTTTGAAGACTTAAATAGCTACCAGGACATAATTAAATAAACTGTATCATGGTATTAATTAAAAAAAACAGTAGACTTCTATGTCTCCACTTCTGAAAAAATGTAGTTGTTGCAATTTGGCATGACAATCCTTCTGCTGCACTGTTTACACAATACATTGTATCAGCTGCTTAGAAAAAGCTCTTTGGAGTTGGATTTAAAATCTCCAGAAATCATCATATCTGTATGGGATTCTATAAACAGGATAAGATAATTTCTCATGTTGTATACACACCAAACAAATTAGCATTACTGACCAAAAAAATTTAATGGCAGAAAAAGATGAGGTTCAGTTCTCTCGAGAAAACCCAAGGAAGGAAGTGGCCATCAAGCCAGACTTCATCACAGAACAACTCTCATTAATTTTAAAAATCTGCTGACTTTTTGGAATGGTTACAGCAAATGACTTATGAAATGAAAATTCTTTCCCAACCCAGTGAGCTTTTCAATCAATGTTCTTCATGATGTGCTGTTTGCTAGCTGTCTCAACTCAGCAGCCCTAAAAATATTTAGCAATATAAATGTACATTTTAATAGCTTGCTCTGATCTCTCTTTTGATATCAGGCTTTCATGATCTGCCTCCATTCATCCACAATCTCTGGTGCCATCAGCCGAAAAGTCACTTTCTCTCCAGGGTTCACCTGAAGGCGTCTGAACTACTCAGCTCCCCCCAGCCCCCACCTTGCACTGCTCCACATCCCCATCAGTCTCACCAATTTTTTTGTTAAATTTTTCTATCTCATGAAAAATAAAATAACAGTTTCTTCCTGTGCATACTCCATGCCCTGAGGAGAAGATTAAATTAAATTAAAACTTAAAAGAGGCTTTACTGATAGCTTAAATTTCTAGTTAGACTGCCTAAGGTACAAATAAGTTTTATGCAGGTTATTGTTCTTTAGCTAAAGCACCATTTTTGTAAGGCTTTGTAGCAGACAGACTAATCACTGCTGAGGGAGAGGGTTTGTTTACTGACTGGCCATAAAATTCCTTTCTGACCAATCATTCCACTTTTTTCTGACCATTTGGTTTTTTTACAAATGGCCAAACAAGTAAGATGTGGGAAGCCATCAAGTGCTGTCACTATGGAAGGAAGCTATTTGAGGCACATGCTTTACACGATTCCCAGGAATCCTCAGGGTCAGGAAATGACGTTTCCTATGTGTTTGCTCTGTTTTATTTACAGTCGCTGTTGGAGAGGTGTTTGTCTCAGCCAAACAACACGGGTGCCTAAAACAGCCTGGTGTGAGCCCCAGCATCACAGCTGCTGGTTCAGAGGAGCAGCAGGGAAGATCAAAAGCCCGTGGAGATGCTTTGAACAGGGTGTTCTGTGCTGTGCACCAGCCCTGTGGCAAAGGTGGCTGCTTCAGCAGGGATCTCTCTGCCCCTGGATGGCACAGCTCCTGCTGCTGTGTGCTGACAGAACACTCAGAGCAGAGGTGGCTGCTTCAGATACAAAGGGATATTGGTTAGTTCCTGCTTAAATTTTCTCTGCTGTCCTCTATTTCTTTTCAAGGAGTTTGTAAGATAAGCTAAGGTTCCCCAAGGGTAGTAGTGTCAGGGCCAGTCTTGTTCAATGTCTTTATTGATGATCTGGATGAGGAGATTGAGTTTACCCTTCAGGAAGTTCAGAGGCAACACTAAGTGGGAATGTTGATCTGCTGGAGGGTAGGATGGCCCTGCAGAGCTGGATCATCCAGTATCATCATCTGGACATGCTGTACTGATGAACCAAGGCCAATGGTATAAGGTTCAACAAGGCCAAATCCTGCACTAGAGTCACAACAACCCCAGGCAGTCTTATCACAACTCTTTTCAGGCTTAGGGAAGAGTGGCTGGAAAACTGTCCAGCAGAAAAGGACCTGGGGGTGCTGATTACAGCAGCTGAACAGGAGCCAGCAGTGCCCAGGTGGCCAATGGCACCTGGCCTGGATCAGCAGTGGTGTGACAGAAGGACCAGGGCAGTGATTGTCCCTGTGCTGGGCACTGCTGAGGCCAAACCTCAAATCCCAGTTCTGGGCCCCTCACTACAGGAAAAACATTGAGGTGCTGGAGCATGTCCAGGGAAGGGAACAGAGCTGGAGAAGGGTGTGGAACATGTCTGGTAAGGAGCAGCTGAGGGAGCTGGAGCTGTATAGCCTGGAGAAAAGGAGGCTCAAAGGGACCCCAATTTACTCTCTACAACTCCCTGACAGAAGGATGGAGCCAAGGGAGAGTCAGCCTCTTCTACCAGGTAACAGCTGGCAGGATGAGGAAATGGCCTCAAGTTGTGCAAGGGGAATTCCAGTCTGACATCAGGAATCATTTCTTCAAATAAAGGGTTGAAAGGCACTGGAACAGGCTCCCCAAGGAAGTGGTGGAGTCACCATTCCTAAAGATGCTCAGGAAATTGCTGGATGTGGCACTCAATGCCTTGGCCTGGTTGACAATGTGATGAACAGTCAAAGGTCAGACTCAATTATCTTGGAACTCTTTTCCAGCAAAATGATTCTGTGATTCTGTGTGTACAGCTGGGGGAGGGCACTGCAGGATTAGGTACCTGTTGGAACAGATGATTGCTGTGTAACACAGACCAGTTTCTGGTGCTGAGTGTGTATGAGAATTTTGCACTTGACTGCTGTGCATGCAGATTTCTGTCAGTCACCTTGGCTCACTTGGAATGGGAAGGCCACAGCCCTCCTTGTCTCACAAACATCAAACATGTATTTCTTCACCAATAAAAAATGAAAACACATAGGGTTACGTTACTAATGCATAATAGAAATGCGTAGCACTTGTGTATGTAATAAATATTACTTTTCTGTGCTAGGTAAATAAAACTGATTTTCTTGCAATGGCTTACATCCTAGGCCATCATAAAAGAACATGTTTCACTTTAATGAATACGAACTGAGAAAATCTGAAGCAATAGGGATTGCCAGATAACTTTCAACAAAGTGAGCAAGCAAGATGATTTTTGAAACCTGCCCTATTGTTTCAGCTATTTTGTGTATAAATTAACATAATAACAAATAAACATTTTGAGCAATAGCTCCTTCATTACATATCCCTGTAAGACACATAGGATGGACAAAAGAGCCAAGGAAAATTCAGGAATAAAAGATCAGAGAGGTTTGCACCTTTACAACTTTTTGGCACGAAACTGAAGCAGAATCCTAAAAGTGTGCACTTGTTTGTCAGTGAAAAGAGTCTGTTTAGAAGTACAGCATGTGATAATATAATCCTTGCTATTAGTACAGCATGAATGATGTTGTGCTATGGATTAAAGAGAGATGAGGAGAAACAGCAGGTTTCAGAGCTGCTGGCCATGGCACCATCTATTACCTGTCTTGCTTAGGTCCCAGAATGTCTGGCATTTTTCCAGCTACAATTCCTTTTAGGCAACATCCGTGTTGGAGCTGAGAAGCATCACTGTTCTACCTGCCTGATGTGTGGCAAAGTCCTTGTGCAGTAAGTTCAGATCACTGTAAAATTATGTTGAAGACAGCATGTGAGGCAGCACAAAATTATCTGAATGAATTGGATTTTTTTTCTCTTTTTTTATTTTTACAGCAATGTCCAGACATTTTATCAGCTAATCAAAAAAATGACAATCAATAGACTGAGCCAGAATTTAAGCCTCACATAATGTTTTGAGATGAATTGATTTAAACAACTGGTCTTTTTTTTCCTTTGTCTTGTATATGAGCATATATACCAGCAAATACTAAATCCCCAAACTTGAACTGCAGGTTTAACCTTGTTGAAAAACATGAAACTTGACCCTGCTGATCTTTCCCTTGTTTCAAAAAGTTGTTCTCTGAAATAGGTCACAACACTAAAATAAGAAAAAAGGATACCAGGTGTGGTTTGAAATGGCATCTTCACATTCTAAAAGACTTTTGAGGGATATCATGTTCCAGGAAAAGAGATGTAAATCTTCCCCCTGATTTTAGATGACAGATCCCTTTCTGAGCAAAACGTCAGAGTCTATGCCAGAGTGATAGTTTTCTCCAGAAATCTCCACTTGGTGTTTTTTTTTTCTTTAAATATGGTGCTAGCATTTTTTTTGTATCCTTGTTTCTGAACTCCATGTTTCTGTCCTACCAGTCTTGCATTATGCTTACATATGTGCTGAGGTAAACACATGCACTGTTTTGTCCAAAGTCTTCCAGATTCTTGCAGTCTCAGGAGAGGAACATGAGGATGGCCTCAGGAAAGGAATCATAAATAGGTGCATATTTGCTCTTGTGACTGTATACTTTAATCTAATTGAGCATTCATGGGAAAAAAAAAAAAAAGCCTGCTTTATTACTTATCATAAATCCAAGATAATTCTATTTAATGTTCCTTTAACTGACAAAAAAGGATAAACATAGCTAACCATAAACATGACATAAATAAAATCTGGCATTCCTCCCATTCCCCACCCATTGTCCCAGTTGGCTATTTTATCATATCACTTGATATAAAATTTAACACTATGGTATATAAATGATCCTTTTTTTTTTCTGTTCTTTTGCATAATAATTGGATGGTTTCCAGTAATAAAGAATAGTAAAGCTACAATTTATTCCAAATCATAAACATCTTTGTTTTATGTGTGCTTCTTTGCTTTTATTGTGGAGAAAACAATACAGCAGCCAACAGAGAGCTACATCAGCAGAAAGCAATAGTTGTTTGAAAAGAACGAGAGCCACTTGAATTTTGTCTGAATTTAGCTGACTTGGTGTCTTACTCCTTGGCTCAGGGAAGTAGAGGAGATGCTAAAATGGTGATACAAATTGATTTTAATAAATTAGTACACTCATAAAAGGAGACTCCCAATTTTAGTGCTAACAGCACACCATTATATGGAGCATAATGTATTTTAAAAGGCACACTGATAAGTGGCTTTATTCAAATCCATTTCTGTGCCCTTTTGTGTTCTTATCTACCCGGGTCCAGCAGACAATCCAGCTTTTCACTAACCTTTGGCACTCCACCATCAGCAATAATCCGTGCTCTCCTTTATGTCCCCGTAGCTCCTGTAATGAGCATCACCTGTGGTATGTGACATTTGGAGCTGCAGCAGCAGCAAAAGGGGCCTGCCCTGGTGCCTGCTGGTGGAAGAGGCTTCACTGCTCAGGGCCCATGGGAACCTGTCTGTGTGCCCCAAAGCAATGCCAGGGAAATGGCTAAATACCTCTCATCTCCACTGAGCTGAGCCTCAGCCCCTAATCCTTGTAATTGCTGCTTGCTAAGAGGAAATCACCACACGGGGTCCTGAACTCACATAGGGTGCTTGGCCTGCCTCTAACAAAATCAGAGAATAGCTCGTATTTGAGATAAATTCCTTATTTGAATCAAATAGACTACCATGGCAGAAGCTCAGTTTTGAATTAAATTATTTCCTTTAAAATTTATTTGAAAGGGGGTATTTTTGTAATCATATGGATTTTTAAATTCCTCTTGTACATTTTTAAGTGTATTTATATTGAAATTGGAGACTTTTTCCTTCTAGGAATTAATATATTTATCAATAAATATGAACATGACCATTCATATGTATGTAAACAACTTTGAATTGTAGCAGTGCTGTAAGGAAATAAGTGGGTTTGAAATTTTTTCAAAGTAACAGTTGATAATAAACAGTACTTTGAAAAGGATAGTTTTTTTAGAGTGATAAGAGGAATAGAAAAACCTAAGACAAAATAATGCAGAATAAGGAAGAAGAAGAATAAGAAGATGAATAAGAAAATAAGCAGAACACCAAAACCAGAAATACTTACAGAAATGTCATTCCAATTGTCTGAACAGTGTGCTTTTCAATCCATTCATTTTTTTGTTTGGTTCATTTTTATTTTTTTTTGGTGTCTTTTTTTCAGAAGAAAAATCTAGTTGAGAAGTTTAATAAATACATTTTCTTACACCAAAGATCAGTTTAGCACCACGACTGTAAACTTAGAGACATGGTGTCAGGGTTTTCAATGTGACAGCAAACATAGGCTTCCAAAAAACAGAAGCCTATCAAAATAAAAGCTTTTTGTTGCTGGGCTGATATGTTGAAAGAAGTAAAATTCAAATCAAGAAATGTCCTAGAGTAAAACCAATTTCTCTAGTAGTAGAAATAGAAGAAGATTGCAAGGGCTATAGAACCAAAATATTCTGTCTCATAATACAATTTGCAATAAAGGACGTAATACTGTTTTCCCTTTCAGAAATTCACTGAGACAGACAGCAAAGAAATAATATATTTTGAACTGTCAGATATGCTTACCATAGTTTAGCATCTCATTTCTATATGTCTGACATCTGATTTTGCTGTGGACTTCCCCAAAGAAATAGAGGTATGCTCTCAAAATATTTCCTTTTAAAAAGAGAAAAATACTCAGTTGTGATAAATGAGCAGGTAACACAGGCAGAATATTCTGACTCTTGAAAATGAGGCACTGACTGGCAATACTTTATAAATTGTAACCCTGCTCTGCACATCCTTTATTTTTTTATTAGGGGAAGTGAATGAATGGTCATGTTAGAAGTATCACATTAACTACTATTAGTTGTTTTTTGGTTTTTAGGGTTTTTTTTTAAACTCACATCAAGATATGTGTATGGAGGAAAAAACATACCAGAAGGAAGTCTGTGAACACAACAATTTAAAATATTTTACTAACTAAAGGAATTTACTACTTTAAAGCTTGGAGTCCTGGACATTACTCATCAGAGAACATAAACAATAATACCAGGATTATAATGCCACCCACCAGTATTGAGGATTAGTGTGGCAAAGGTTTGGTTGCTCCATACTGGTGCAAAATAATTCTGCCTAGCAGGAAAAAAAAACAGTCCTCTTTTATCTAATGTACTCATCTGCAAAGCAATTTATATAATTTATGTTTCTTCAGACTTTGCCGCTGGCTTGTGAGTACAGGACTTGGGGCTCCTAATTATTTTACAGACATCAAAAAAAAAGGCTCTCAGTGTGATCACTTTTTCTTCTCATCTTTTACAACCACCTGACAGTTTTGAAAAGGTGTAGGAGGGCTATAAAAACACCCATCAAATGCAGCTGTGTTGCACTGCAAGGTCAACTACATTGCTGCAGCACAGGGAAATGTCCACATACCCACATGCATCTCAGAAAAATCTCATGAAACTGGGGAAAATGTGGGTTCTTTACAAAAGAAAGGTAACAACAAAGAAAATATGTAGAGAGCTGTTAAGAGTGTAGTCCTGTAGTGAATTATTCTGGCTGTCCTGTGGTTGGTGATGTTAGGCCTCTTAGCCTGACCAAGCTTTTTGACCAAAATTGGTGGAATAGTTCAGATTTAGCAAGTCACAGGAATCAATCCAGATCACTGTCTGCTGCTGCTTCACTTCCCATGAGCAGGTGCAGCCACAGAGAAGCCACAATGGGCTGAGAGTTGAAGTGAGATGCAGAGGCCCCTGGTACTGGTTTCTGTTCTTAGGAAAAATTCAAGGTTATGGTTTTTGCATTAGCTCCTCTGTCCTTCAGAAACAGGAGAACTGGAGCTGCTCACACATACCATGCAGTCACAGTCAGCCACAAATGGTGCCTGCAGCAGGGCTCGGTGAAGCTGGATGCCCTTGTGTTATGAACAAGATCATTGGTTAAATTCAGTTAAAGTAGTTAACGCACTTACAGTTAATTATGTTAATTAAATAGTTGTTAAATGTTAAACCCTTGTTTACCCCCACTGTTAACCCCTTACCTACCCCTTAGCTGTACCCCTTTACAGTACTTGTAACCCTTGTCGCATCCATTGGGTATTGCCTCCGCTGCTCCACAAAATGGTGACCAGAACATTCCCGGGAAATATGCAAATCAGGAAAAGTGCAAGGAAATCCAACAAAAGACCCTAGAAACAACGAGCCAACCTAAAATTTGAGCAGCTAACCAACTAGACCTACGGGCAAGAAGTCCCTCTACCCTACCAACATGGTTTTAGGTGTCACCATAACACAAGTAGAACAGATTCAGAGTGAAGAACCAGCCAACGAGCCAAAAGACATCTTCCTAGGCACGCCCGTGAGGATGGAAGCCCCAGTTCTGCTGTGAAGCACAACTGTTCACCTCCTCCTCCACGCCACCAAAGGGAGCAGCGGTGCTGTGTACGACCCCTCGGGTCCCCACCCAGAGCTGGTCACTTTAATAAAGGCGTTCAAAAGGAGCTGGTCTCCTTGCCCATTTATTTCACTTGGAGCTCCTATTTCACTTGGAGCTCCCTGCAAAAAGGCGACCAAGGTGGGTGTGAGAGTTTTGATCCATGGGGCAGGAGGCTGACTTGCAAGTTGCTACTGGAGTTTTCTTCCCTTGTTGGTAAACAGCCCAGAAATTTGTTCTTTTCACAAAGATTTCCTTTCTTGGATCTTACTGATTCATTAGGAGCCTCCTTCTCATGCGTAGGATTTCTTTTGTGGGAGAAGAGGACAAGAGTAGAAGGACTGGAAATTGTTGTGCAAGCTGGGGTTGTGCAAAAATTGCAGGGTTCCAGTGCTGTTGTTACTTTAATTATTCAAATAATCAAGAGACATAAATTATGTTGACAGTGCCTGCTGGCCACCTGCCTAGCCAAATGTTGGAGAAAATATGTATGATATTCAAAGAGGAAATACAGTTGAAAATGGTGTTGCACTCTTCCAATGGGCTTTATCTGCTATTAGTGTTTAATTAGTAACTGTAAAAAGATTTCTTCCTTAACTATTGAGTGGGATTTTTAAATAGTGACTTTACTAGGTAAGGATAATTAAAAGACTATTCTGAATATAATCTTGGTCTTAGT
The DNA here is from genome assembly GCF_050655825.1 of Lonchura striata. NCBI lineage: Eukaryota > Metazoa > Chordata > Aves > Passeriformes > Estrildidae > Lonchura > Lonchura striata. Next base: position 11,290,022 of record NC_140703.1, read on the forward strand.
AAAGGTAGTGGAAATGTTTCCTCTTTTCCCTCACTTGTTGTGTTGAAAGAAGCAAAATAAACAAAAATATCCTTAGTAAGCTCAATGAGGCTTTACTGGAAATACTTTTATCCTTAATAAATAAAATATTTTCCATAGTGAAATAAAGCTGTTCAGTTAAAAACTAGCAATATACTTATATTAATAGTTTTTCTGTTGTTACATATTTATATCTTTTCACCACTTTACAGTATATGTTGCCTCAAGATGCTGAGGGACTTTGTTAAATCCAGGAAGCCCCTACTCCCTGACCTCTTCTTTCTTGCTTACTTCAACCTTTTAGTCTCACTGGTGCCTTCATCCTGTATCTTTCCAAAGCCAGGGGACAGATGCCTTCTTGAACTGCTTCCTGCTTTCTTGTCCTGTCTCAGCTCACAAAACTGGCTGCTCCTGGTGCAACAAAGGAGAATTTCTGTGGTGCAGCTGAAACAAAAGCCACACACAGTAAAACAACATGACCCGCAGCCGCAGTAGGCTTCTCTTGATTTGAATAGCCTGACACATGGTGATGGTTTTTGGCCAAATTAGTAGTGGCATGTCTTCTGGAAAAGGAGAAATCCTGGATTTTTATGATGAATATAAATAAAGGATTTCTGCTTATCTTAATAATATTGCCGTGAGAAGAAGAACAAGGCCAGGGTAGAGTAGAGGAGAGAAGCTTTAAGTGGAAACAGTTTAGAGGCTTAAATTATTTCCATATTCACTAAATAGCAACAATTTATAGAGTTAACTGTAAGCATATATTTGCTTATTATAGATGCATGGGAGCAAAAGCAAGCCGAGGTGGTTTTAGGATAAGCTGTCCAGAAGTAAATAGCTTTTGGATCTCTCTTTTTTAAATATTAAAACTCCTTTCAGTTGTATTTGAAGTGCTTAATGAGAGAAGAAAAAAAATGTAGTCTGTTCCAATCTTTTATCCAGCTGGGTTACAAATTTGCTTACAAACTTAGTGTTATCATGAAGTTAATAACTACAGTGACAGCATAGAACAGTTGGAGTGTGTGAGGCTTTAATTTCTGCTGGGTTCAGAATCCTGCTCATGACTCCGGTTCGCTCTTTCCTTCCCTGCCCTTCTGGAGCTGTGTCAGGTGCCCACACCTGATGTGGGATTTCTGTGTGCTCACAATCCTAATGTGGGATTTGAGAGTGTGCAGAGTGCTGCCCAATGTCAGAGCTCTCTGGCAGAGGAGTAGCTGGAATTAAAGTCACAATTAACTCTTTGGTGGAATTCAAATAAAAGTTAGGCTAAGAGAGGGAGCCTGAGGGATTTCTTCCCCAGGGCTTGGCCAGCTCGGTGTCTGTGCTCAGCCATCAGACATGGCAGGTGCCTGACAGCAAGGGGAGCAGAAGACAGCAGGAGTCTGGGCTTCTGACTCTGAGGCATCTCTGATCACACTTGGTTCCATAACATCTGATCAAAACTAGCTTGTGAAAACACATAAACCAGTCAGAAAGTAAAAGAAAGTGGAATACTTCAGCCAAGCTGACCTTCCATCACCTAGTAAAGTAGACATGACTTGTATTCAGAAAGTTTCAGTCAACCCCGTAGCTGCTAGACCTTTCATGTCAAAAGCAAAGTGAGATTTTTTTTGGCTATGAAGAAAAATCTATGGCCTTTCATGCATAAAACAGAAATACTGCATATTGAGATTAAAAAAAAACCCAAGCAATGAAAACAACCCAAGGTGTTGATGAACACAGCAGATATTTTTCCTCAGTTAGGAAAAATGTTATAGCATTCAAGTGAATGCATTCTGTGTCTCATTCAGGAGCCAGCTCAGCTGATAGCATATTAAAATTGAAACATTTTTTCAGGATTATGACATAAAAAATACAGCAGTTAGGAGCAGACTAAAGGTGCTTCCAACTCAGTATCTGGCCTCTGACAGGGTCAAATTATGAGATATTTAAGATCTTAAGAAATGGAAAACATGGGGTAATTTTTTCTCCATTATAGTCTCAAAATTCTGTAATTTATCATTCTGTAATTTGCAAGTAAGCTGTAGTCTGTGATTTGATGAACCAGAACAGTTACATCACTGTGTTTCATAGATATTCATGGAGATTTCCTTCATTTTATCTCATTTCTTCTTTACTCATTCATATTCTAAGCAGATTTTAAAAATCCTACTGCCGTGAGTAACATCATCGAATTATAGCATGACTAGTACTTTCTTTCACTGGCTTCCCTCTCAGTCTTATATTAAAAATATAAATGTTTTCTTCTTTACTTTCTCCAAGAGATTCATGATTTTTTGGTGGTTGTTTGATTATATTTCATTATTGTATTACAGTTGTTTTAGTTTATATAATATTTTATTATTTCATGCATGTCCTTTCATTTATCTCATTTTAAAACTTAGAGTTATAGCTGACCTCAGTTCACCCTTCTTTTCCTACAAGGAAAGAAAGCATGACAGTCATTCTTTATGCCCCTTCCCAGTGCCTTGCCTTGCACTAAAATGTAAACTTTGGAATGGCATCACCTGGTTTGCACATGGCAGTCAGAACATGGTCAGTCTTTGCCTGAAGAGATGTCATTTTACAGGGAGTCCAATCCATTGCAGAGAATCTATTCCCAATTATCCTGATTTGACTGTGGGGGAGGGGATGAGGCATCATTTTTTGTTATGATTGCTTGATTTTACAACCTTAGTAATAATGTTTTAATGTCTATTTTCATACTTACCAGAAGGGGTTGTGACTTTTTCAAAATGTGATCATTCACCAGAAGAGAAACGTAATAAGAGGCTAAATGATCAGATTTTAAAAACACTTTTTCAGATCAATTCAACAAAAGGAAATATTCTGACTTGGGAGTTTAAAAAATGCAAGATGAGTAGGTTCCTACTGGAAGACAAATTTCAATTCTGCAGAATGTTAATTTCTCTGGAATTCTGAATATTCATGTTGAATATGAACATTTATCTTGAATACACGCAAAAGCATAAAAATCTTGTCAGATCCACTATTCAGAAGGCAGGAAACAAAAAAGCCAAGATTGTGACTTGGTTCCTCTGCCATGTATTTAGTAATATACTAATCTGTAATTACAGGAACATGTGGATTATATCCATAGGACCCTTTCCTTATTCAGTGTACAAAATTAACTGCACTCCTTACTAATTCAATATTTTGTTTCATCTTCCATGGTCAATACAAGGTCATAGGCTTTACTTAACTGTAGTCCATTAAAACTCTGCTCCAAAGCAAAAATTATTAATTCCTGATGGACTTTTTTCTCCTATCACCATTCTAATGTTTTAGTGTTTTAGAGGCATAAATGAATGTATCTTGCCTGTGCAGTCACTGAGGGATGTTGGGAGCTGGCTCACAGAGATAAAAGTTTAACATGTACACTCACTTTGGAGCTCAACTTCACATGTATAACTGGGTTTTGAGAGTACTTAATGCTATTTTGGATGTTAAAGTAATAAATGTATTGACTCAGTTGCAACTATAGGGCTCAAATATTTTTCTCAATAAGTTCCATCTCCAAGAAGAAATGTCCAGCTGATCCTGGTCAGCTGCTTGCCTAGAGCACACAGGGAGTGGGAGGCTTGTGCAGGCAGAACATGCACATCCTGGACTGGGCGTTCCTCTCCACCCTAAACATGAAATTCCCTGTCTCCCTTGCAAAGCATTTACAGATGTTCTTGATGCATTCCCAGAACAGGAGTTGTCCTCTGAGTGCTTTGTTTCTGCTCTGCAAGGCTCAACTTTCAAGGTATTTTAGTTAACTGAAGTAACACATTTACAAAAGTTATTCATTTTTGTAAATTGCTGTTGAATTGTCACTGAAGAAAAGCAAAAGAAAAATCCAGTAGAGAAATCCAGTAATCAGTAGACTCCATTCCAGTTGTCATAAAACTACACTTACCATTGCAGTTCAAAGAATGTTCACCTAGTTTTTCAGGTGGGTGAAATATTATCCATTTTGCTGTAGAAATGGTAGAGGTGTTTTCTATTAGAATTCAACTAGAATGGGAAAAACTCAATTTCATTGTTTGAAGTTCAGCAAAATTACATGCTACTCAATAAGTTTTACCAAGGAAAATGTGAGAAAGCTTGAGCAGTGAGCAGTATAAACATGCTTAGCAATGAAAAATCATTAGAGTTCCATATGAGTTTCTCTGGATAACAAACTTGATTTCCTGTAAAAAGTGTAAAAATGTCCTATTGCAGCATTTAATTCAAACAAAGAACTTCAGTATTTTCTACCCCCTCCAGGCATTAGAATCTTTGTGTTGCGTATGATGTAAATTTATTTGTTTATGGTTATATTTATATTCTTATATTCTGTCTGAATAATCTAAATTAAAAGCTATAATTAATTCACTATTACGGCATTATGTGCTGAAAACATACATAAATAATGAATATATTTGGATGTGTCCTGTTGTTTTAAGCATTTCACCTAAGCCTTCAGAATTACCTCAGGCCAACATTTGTGTTTTTGCTCCTTGCCAAAAAAAGTGTAATATTTAATAGTAGCATTCATTTTATTTTACTACATCAGTTGCTGAGTTTTATGTTAGGAAGTATGATAGGTTTAGCACAGCAATTGTTGATTTATTGGATTTGAGTGTGAACGCTGACACACATTAAAACATAAATGTTTTAATTAGTTACTCTTGAATTTCACAGGTAAATTTCAGAGTCACCTAACTTTCACAGAGATTAACCGTGACCTGACCCAACTCACTTTCAAATATTTTAAATTACAAATGTTGGCAGAAATTAGGTTATGGCACAACTACTATAGCCTTTACCCCTGTAAAAACACCAGAACTCGAGCAGAAAAGATCTTCCCCTCCCGCAGTTGTTGGTCACCCCTCTTAACCAGGTTTCAACATGCATGGCCACAGGGAGTGCAAACCCCCCACGCTGTGTTTTACACTCTCCAGTGCTGGGCTGTCTGTTTTCCAGCAGCAGAGAATTCCCCTGGCTTTCCTGCCCACCACATTGTCCTGCTGCTTTGTTCGCTCTGTTGTTTTTTCCTGCAGAGTGATGCATTGCTGTATCTCCTCTTGCTGCAGCTGAAGAAGAGCCATCCATCATCCCAATCACTGGAACTAAGGACCTTATGGACTGGGAGTAAATTATGTAGCTTTGGGGAGGCAGAGAGGAAAAGAGTAAGAGTTTTTTTTGTGTGGTTGGGTTGTGTGTTTTGTTTTGTTTTGTTTATCTCCTCTCCCTGAACCTGCTTTTTTTTGTATTACTGTTTCCTTTTGCATAATAATTCTGCCTTGCTTAAGATCATGATAAGGTAGATGCAGCAGAAGTAGTTTCATTATTTCCAGAATGCAAATTTAATCAATATAAATGAAGTTAGCAGCTCCATAGCTGACTCGACTGTTGCTTGGGTCTGAATTTGAGTTTCATCTGTGCCTTTCTTTTCAACTTTAATGTAATGCAGATGCAGACTTCACTGAAATAAATGTCCACTAATCCATAAAATAATGTTGTATAGGTGTTGAGTCCAATTTACTGTTACAAGCAAATCTTCTTCCCATTCAGATAAAATAAAATCCAAGAGAGGCTCCTGGTTTTAATTTTAAAGACTACAAATTATTAAAACCTGAAACTTTGCCCTCAATCTAGGTCATATCTTGGCACTTAAAATTAAGTCTTAAATTTAACTCATAAACTAAACCAGAGCCAAAAATCTCAGCAGTGTATCCTGTCTAACTAGGACCACTGAAAACAAAGGAGATGATTGGCCTAATTTTCACTCCTATTCCTGAATATTCCCGAGTGTCTCGTCCTTCTGGAGCCTTACAGTATCTCTGGCCTTTCACTCCAAACTTCTGGCTTCTCACCCCTCTCTCCACCTTGTCATCTCCCTGACAGGAGAAAAGTACCCTTACTGCTCAAAATTTTTCTATGCCTTAAAGGGATTTTTTCAATTCGAGCTAAGCCTCAAGTTTATACCAATTAAATTGTTTATAAGGATTCAAGGTACAGAGCTGCAGAGAGAATTTTAAGATCTGGGTATTAAAGTGAGGATTTCTTTTCTTCTAGCAAAGCCATACTAAATTTGATATCCCAGTTACTCTTCAGACTGTCTCTTGATGTTCAGTGCATGTCTGAAATAACAGAACAAAGGAATAATGAAACTGCAGTTTAATGACAAAAGCACCTTGTTTTTCATAGCCTTGTCATGGAAATTGTGTGAAAATAAATTTGAGCAAGCTTTGTTGGTATAGTTAATGAAACAACCAAAGATGCTCCTATTTTCTTTTTGATAATTACCAACAAGTCTTTACACCACTTTACATTCAGAGAACAATTAAATATCCTTTTTAGAGTTTCAAAGTAAAACAAATTTTCTCTGCATTTGATAAACTTAGTTTGAATACCCATTTCAAAATATGCTCAGAGAACTGAATTCTAAGTCCATCAGCTTTCAGCTAACTTTTTGGGGAGAGACAGTAGAAGCATCTTCTATCAGAGGTGATTTGACCTTAGATCCATCTGGCAAAGACTTGACCAAAAATCCCTTTCCCTGTGCCTTAGGGTCTGTTTTTCTGGATAATGAGGTGAGGAACTGGACCCTGGTGGGCCATGAGTCGATCACACCTCTAGACTGAAGCTTTGGCGTAATGTGTGAGGAATCATCTGTGCATCTGTTGGACACCAAGTGCAATATGCTGGTGCATATTTACCTGAGAATTTACTTTTTTCTTTGTGGAAGGAACTACAGTACTCTTGGGCTTTGTACAGCTTATAAAATGAAAAGTACTATGACATTGGCATTAGTTTCTTCTTTGCTAGAATAGAAGCAAAAACTATCTATAGGGGTTTTTCAAAATTATACTGTAAGACTAAGATCTTTAGATAGGTAAAAAACCTTTTTATTTTCCTAGATGTCATATTTTACACCTTTACTCAAATTCACCCTGGTTGACAGAACAAAATGAGCCACATTTGCTCCAGCCAAGGAATGTTATAGATATACTCAGACCTACAGAATGTGACTTGGTATCTCTCTGAAGTTTATATCTCCAGGGCCATGTATAAGGATAGAGTATTGTCCCCCTGAATAAAAACAAGTACTTCTCCCTTTGTGGTGAGTGTCAGGCTTATTGCTGATAACTGAAGGAGAAGCTGGTAAATGAGATAGTGCCTCTCCTATCTGTGTAAGTTCTAGGCTAGATGCAGTATGATGTTTACCATTGGAGAGATGTCAGGTTCCTGTAGGGTTATAATGCAAAATGATGGAGAATTTCACACACTGGCCACAAATAGGTGTTAATTATCCAGCTGTATATGGTAGACCAAATTATATGCCATCAATTAATTTCTCATATTGAATGAAAATATTTACTCTAAACCAAACTATTTAGAGCTTATTTTTGTTAAGGTGAATTTGTGGGTGCAATTTTCAGACAGAAGTCCCTGAAGTCATTTCACACCCCCTACTGAACAGTCATCAGAATGTTTTACTGATATTTTCAGCTGGATTTGGTGGTATAAGGTGCCATGAAACACAGTTCATGTCAGTCATTGGAGTCACTCATCATCACACTTCCCTTTCACTTGTCAAAGGCCAATATTTCCATTTCCTCACTCTTTTCCTTGATAAAAGAAATGAAATTTCTTGTTTTAAAGTGATTAAGGGGTCTGTTTCTTCACATAATAAGGGTGGTTTGGTTTTTGTTGGTTCCTTTGGTTTATTTTTGGGTTTTGTTTGTTTTTTTTTTCCCTGACAATGTGTTTGTTTTGAATATTCATTTCTTTGCAGGATTTGCAAATATACTTTTTACTGAAAACAGAATAATTACATCTATTTCTGTTCCAGCTCTGCTGTTCTTAGACTTGTTCTGTTGCTGAATTGACCTGACATATTCCTCAGCTAAGTAAGGAATGTTATTAGCAATTCTAATGTGCTTCATTTGAAATCCACATGAAGAAGGAAAAAGTTTACAAATACAAGGAAGAGTAAGATGCTGATCCCTATAGGATAATCACTTACAAAATAGAGGGAACATGATCATAGTTATTTTTTTCTTCTGGAAATCATTTTGCTTGGGATTTTCTTGGGAGAAACAAGAGCTATTTAGCTTTATTTCTTTATTTTCATACAGATTTCCCTCAATGATCCAGTTCCATAATCAGTACTTAATTACTGCTCTTTCTGGATTGGATTTATGGTCTCAATGTTCTTCCATGCTTTACCATAAGTTGTCCTGTGCCACCCATTTTCCTCTTAAAATGTCAGTCTCTGGGGTCAGGTTATTGTTTGAAACATGTAAAACTTTTTTTTTTTTTTGCTTCATTTTCCATCTTTTTCTTTTTCTGTGTCTTTTTTTTTTTTTTTAACTACTTTACCAGCTCTCCCATGTTTTTCTGAAAAAGCTTTAAAATTGTGAAGTTTCATGCTCCCAAGACTAGAACTCAAGATTTTAAGATTTTAAGACCCAAACCATAACTTGGGGAGCTATGAATACCTTGAAATTTTTTAAACCTAGCATCTCTCTTGTCATCTACTGCATGTCTCTTTTGCCCATGAGAGGCTGAACAGTAGAAGTTGTCACCATCACTTTCAGTACCAAAATAAAGGGGTTATTATGCCACTTCTGATTGCAGGTGTGCCCATAAACACAGAGAAGGACTGGGGAACATCAGGCACCCTCTTGAGTGAATTTCTGTTGTCTTAGCTGGAAGTTCCTGCCAGAATTCAGGAAAATAATATTTTTATCCACATCTAAAAAGACATGTTTATGGTGTGAGTAACTATGTTGTCTTCACATACCCTGTCTGGAATTTGGGCCAATGGGATGCCAAGTAAAGGGACAATCTTGCCAGTGTGTAGAAAAAGAAAAAAAAAAGTAATATTTATTATATATGTTAAATAATATTTATTATTATTTTAGATATGCCAGTGGTTCAAATTTTCATATTTTGCTTATATCAAATTCTGACAAGACTCCATTGTGACAGAAATATTTAGGTATTGACTAGAATTTCTTCTTTGCATATTTTTTTCTGAATACAGAATAAAATCAACATTTTAAGCCATAAATAGAAGAAGGAAAGCACTTTGATAATGCTCAGTGGCAAGAAGTGAGGGAGGAGAACTGTTTTTACAAAGTTTTACATATTTTGCTTCTCTTGTATTTAATGTCTAGACCTGGAGAATATAACAGTAGATATTTTTTGTGTCTTTCTTTATTTTTTTCTCTCCTAAAACATATAGGTGTGTTTAGACCATGCAGATCTTGCTTTTTATCTCTGTTGCCTACAGAAACCCCACTGATATAGCTTCTGGTTCTATCTTAAATGTCTCCATTTCACTGCCCCTTCCCCCAGCAAGGATGGCACTTATTTAGCCATTTTAAATATGGGGAGCTGAGGCAAGATTTTAACATCCTTAATTCCCAGAAACAAAAAAAAAGAACAGCCTAGAGGGAAGAATCCCATCTTAGATTATTTTAGCTTAAATACAAACAGAAAAAAATGAATGGTATAGCCCTGGGGACACAATTTTGATCTGCTTATTTCCGTCCAGGAACTGTCCTCAATATGAAGAGCAACAATTTTAGCACTAGTTTACAACTCCCAAAAATTCTCAAGAGTGAACAGAAAGTGACTTTTTTTATAGATCAAGGATAGGCACTGGGGGGCTGGACAAAAGTCCAGGGGAAGCTGATCTGGGATGAAGAGAGGATCATGCAGGGAGGGAGGAGAGGGGCTCAGACACTGAGCTGTGCTGCTGTGGCACCAGGGAAGGACCTGGGGGCAGGGACCCTCTGTCCTCCAGCTGCTGCTGCCCACCCAGCTCTGGGGACAGGGCACACTGCACTTTTCCAGAGTAGTTTTACTGGCTTAGGCATTGCCTGTTTTGCCTTTCACACAGCTGGCTTGAGCAGTTTAGTAGGGAAATTGTTTTGTGGATGCATCAGGATCACATGGAGCAATTCCCATATTCACACAACATCTCTGGGACAATTCCAGCCATTGTTTCAAGGCAGCTTCATATTAGGAGCTGTTTCATGTATTTTAGCTCTTTTTAATGCAATTTGGCATGGGAAAACAACTCAGACAGGGTGTCATCAGCCAATTCACTGCGTGCCAGGGTTTGGAAATCTTGGCTGTGTGGCATCCTTTGTTTCACACACCCACCTCCCAGCTTGGCTGAGCTCTGCCTGACCTGGCTCCTCTCGCCCTCTGGACGGTGCCACAGCTTCTACTTCCCAACCTGACGTGGGCAACAGGTCTCCTGTGGCCCTGGGACCCCTTGGGGCTTCAGCTGAGCTCAGACCATGCCTTTCCAGGTTTCCAGGCCCATGCTCATTGCCCTCACTGGGAAAGAGTGAGTATTCCATTGGCTCTTGTAGTTGCAGCGTGTTGTGCAGTTTCCTGACTGTAATTCCTATCTGTTTGTGCCTGGTGTGATGTCCAGCTCTCTCTGGCTGTTATTTTGCCTACAGCAGCAGATCTGAAGAGGGCTCAAGAGGCAGGTGCTCAGCTGGGATAGATCAGCATTGATGTGTTTACATCACTGAAATGTTTTAACATAGCTACAACAGTTTGAAAATATTTCCTGTAGGTAGGACCCATGTTGGTGATGGCAGCATGGCTGTGCCTTACTCACAAAGTGAGTATTTTTGCATTTTTACATTATCTTGCATTTTTTTACAGCATTTCCACATCCCACACGCTGCTCCTGCTGTTTGGCTGTTGTTGTTTATACAGCTTGAGAATATTTTTCAACAAAACTTGTCTTTCCCAAATATTCATTTTGATTTACCTGAATTTTATGAGTCTGACTTGGAAATGCTAAATGAAATTCTGACTTGCAGTGCTGTCTGGACCTCTACTAAACCTCCAGGGCAATGTGGATGAGAAGCGGCAGCTTTTAAGATGAACTTTTTCTAAAGGAGGTGTTTAATCCTCCTAAGAAAACCTTACAAATCCAAAATGGTAATATATTTCCTTAAACTGTTTGATCTATAAGCTTTTCTGGGTTCTTGTTCTCTACAGGAAAGATTTTGCCTCATATGTATTTACATTTTCATTTTTTTGCTCATGTTTCCTTGAACGTTTTGCAGTAATGCCTTTGAAATGTGTGAAGATAACTAACTGCTCAGAGGTCTTACTACATATTAAGGGACTAAAGTACATGATATTTAAAAGTTTGCTTGTTTGCTGGAGAAGAGTGCTTTTTTTTCTGACTTAATTAATTCTTTTAAGTAGCTGTGCAGGCAGGTTAGGAAGGCCTTTCCCTAACTGAAGTGCAGTTTAAGCTTTTTAATAATTTTGGCATGACAATATGTGAGATATAAATGCCTAATTGGTTTGACTGCTCTGTCTGCTATTTTATACCCAAAATAGGTTATCCAAGGCAATTTTTTTTCTGAAAATTATGAACAGGCTGATCTGTAACACCCTGTCCTGTAAAAGATGCAATGAGATGAATTCATAACCAAGAGAAACTTCCAGCTCCAGCAAGGCAGTGCAGATCAGCTCAGGCTGGTCTGCTCTGCAGTGCCTGGAATATTTCTTTGGGGGTGTCTGCTTGCCTTAATGAGAGGCAGAGCCTCCCCAGGAGAAGCAGCAGGGTTCTGATGTTCAAAACAAGGCAGTGGTGGCAGGGCATGGTGCTGCACAAAGGGCACCCACCTGAGCAGTGAGGAGTGCTGTGATGATTTGTAACTGCTGGCTGGTGATGCAGCTCCACAGCTGCTCTATATTAGCAACTATATTGCTATTATTATATTATAGCTCTGCTCAGCTTTCCTTTTCAACATGATGGGAAAAACTCCACTTCTTTATTCCCTGCCCCTTCCCCCAGATAAAATGTTCCTTTTTAAGCTTTCAGGAGTCCCTAGGTTTTGAAGCAGAACCCCACTGTGCCCAAGTTGCCCACCCTGTGTACACACAGCAGAGGCTTCAGCTGACAAAAATCTGGTAGGATTGCTTTTCCACTGCACATCCTTAATAGTCTACCATTTTCCAGGCAGAAATAAATGCACACAAGAAGCACACATGTACTGGGAATCTGAAGTGCTCAGGATGTGTCAGGAGTTCTGCACACGCTGCACAGGTGACAAAAGCGTGTGCAGCAAGGCAAAGATGTCCTGGATGGGCTGAATTTCCTGTGCATCCACAAATTGTCTCCAGGGCACACAGGAACTAGGTGATCTGTCACAGATGAGCCATTGTCACTACACTTGCACTGCTGTGTTGGGGTCTGGCTGGCTGTCAGCCCCCTCTGAGCTCCTGCTTCTGGGAGCTGCTGGTCAGAATAGATGGAGGCAAAGAGCAGAGGCTCAGAGGACTCCCAGAGCCATAACAGGGACTAGCAAAAATTCTCAGCTTCCTGAATTCTGATTAAATAGCTTACCCACTGGATTGTCTTGTGAAGATATATAATTTCACAGCCCTTTGTTGTGTGTTCTAAAATATTCATTGCAAAAGTAAATTATTGTGTACCGGGGAAAACACCACATGCTAAAGATGTCATAAGAGAAATCAAGAGTCAGCAGCTCCCGTGATCTGTGGGATAGGGGTGATTAATTGGAACAGATGCCTTTGTGAATCCTGCAAGGAACTATTATCATTCTGAGAAAAAGGGGTAAGAGCTGACAGCCAAGTATACTTTTTAGAGAAAGGGTTTTTTATGCCCTTTTCTTATGCTACTGTCAGAAAAGTCAATAAGGAATGACTATAAACAGGTATTTATAATATCCCTTCTTCCTACAGATGCAGACACTAAAAGAACTTACCCTGCCACTGTAGGGTAAAATATCTAGGTTCTTCTCTGCATCTTGTGTATTCTCCACCATTCTGTGGGTGACACTGTGATGACTCTGTATTTAAGTCTGTCTGTCTGTCTGTTTTTGGGGCCTCTGCTCTTTCTTGGTCAGTCACTTATAGCTGAGGGATATTCCTTTGGGTAAACTTTTGCCTCATTAGTGTGCTTCATAATGCTGTTTCAAATGTACATTTAGCATAGCTTGGAAGCATAAGCAAACCAGTCCCATTGGTTTAACATATCCTAGTACTAAAACTAGTGCTGTAGTTAAAACTTCCTTCCAACACAGAGACTGCAGGGAGGCACCTCCAGTGAAAATCCAGCTGTCCAGAGTTTGCCAGTTTTTCAGAAAGCAGATTATCAACTCTGCATGCCAATACAAACAAAAGAAATTGGTATAGCAGCTTCTGTTTAAATTACTTTTAAAACGTAAGTGTTGAGGGGAAAAGGTGTAGATGGAAATAGGCCCCTGCCTCACAAACAGCCAACCCATCAGAATGCAGAATACTGAAAAGGTCATCCTGAAATGGCATAGGACTATATTTCATAAAATATAGGCATTACATTTCTGGAACCTCATTTGTATGACAAAAACTGTGACAAGAACAGAGGTTGGCACAAAATCAATATACTCTGGCAAGGTTGTAATAAATAATAAAAGTGAAGAACAGCATAAATTTTAACCAGTTTTCATTACAAGTTAAAGCTGGTCTGATTTCCTATGTGATCTCTTGAAGCTACATAATTTCCAAAGAAACATCAGCAAAGGTATATTATTCATTTTGGATGAAAGCTGCTAAGGCAAATATCAGAGAGAGAGAGAGGGAGAGGGAGGGATGTTTATTACCTTTACTTGCACTTGGATGGGTACCAGCAGGACTGGAGGTGTGGAGGAAGGGGTAGGAGACAGATGGGGGCTACCAAACCCCTTCACAGTCCTCAGGGTACCAAGTAACTTTGGCTGTTTTGATGTTCTTCACCCCGAAGTGCTTTGTTTTACACATGGCTGAGAAACTTCTCACCCACAAGCAGCTGTGCCAGAGCAAAAGCCCCAGTTTCAACCATGTCTTTACAGAGACAGCTCAGCATCTACATCCTGATGCCTTCATTTTCCAGTCAAATGTACCAGAAATATCAATTAACAAGTCTAATCCTCTTGTGATAATCTGTTGCTATCCTCAGAAATTTCAGCAGCGCTGCTGCTGCAAAAGGATAAACGCATTAGTTGCAATTTTATCAGCCCAAATGGACATGAGCTCCTTCTCTTGGCTCAGCCAAGGAGGCAATTGTCTCTCTAAGTCCTCCCTGGGCAGGAGTGACTCAGCTCCTGTGGCATCCCTCCCTGGGGGAGGCTGGGGAAGCCGAGCCTGGTCCCTCCACAATATGTCTCCATTTAGATTGACAACTTCCCCTGGCTGTGGGTTAACCTTGTTATGACAGCCCAGCTGCAGTTTCCATCTCCCTGCACTGCACACGAGAGCTCAGCCCTCCCCAGGTGACAGCAGCCCTTGGAGTCGTGGATTGCAGCGGGTGTTTCATCCCTGGAGCTGTTAGCCAGCCCCAAATCACTCTGGCATCAGCTTCTAATGGGGCAGATGTGCTTTTCTCTGATCTCTCTTGGGCGAGGGGTTTAGTACCTCTTATAATGGTCCTGTTTTGTTATTTTCTAGTGAAAAATATAAATGTGTCCAATTTCATGTGTCTATTCGGCAAATGCTTTGTTACTTGAACACCATTTCCACCCTGGCATCAATAGTAATGGTGCTCAGTGTCATCTGTATAACACCATACATTGCATCTATTTCTGCCTGGGAAAATTGCATCCTTAATATAAATCCTGTTTCAAAATTTTGGTTTTGTTTGGCTTTCACAATTTAATTTTGTTTAAATAAGACAAAAGAGGGTTTGTTTATATTTTTTATAGATAGACGATGTGGCAGAAAGACTGGTGGTACCTGTGGACAGTGTAGTTTTTTATTATCAAGATATTTCAGAGAGAGGGCATGTTTAATTATAACCCTCACTTTTCAAATTACTTTTAATGTTTTCCTTCCATCACATTACAATGCTTGTCAAACACAACGCAAATTTGTAAGATTTGGTCTCTGACCATTGATCATTTTTTACAAATGTTAGCAGAACACTTTGTTCTCTCTTTACCTGCTAGATACCTCCCTAGATAAATACAATTTCTGGATAAACATCACTCTATCTTCTGAGCAACTACTACACGATGATCATAACTGGCCAAATGTCTATACAATGATTTTATGTGTAAAAAATCTGATAATAACATGTGCCTTAGGACTGACTAATGTTGGACAGAAATAACTTCTGTGAGTGGATATTTTTGACAAATGTGTTGACAAATGTAGAGTGCAGCATTATTAAATTTGTTCAGTTGCCCTCTGTGTCTCAGGAAGTGCCAGACCCAGCACAGCTTTTAATCGCCTCACTCTCTGCTCAGTAATTTTCCTGCTGTTACAAGTGCAGGCTGCTCACAATCACTTGGAGCCAAGACATTTGTAGGACATTCCCTTTGTATAGTGTCTGTGTCCTGCCTCTCAGCACTCTGTAACACAGTTCTGCATTTATGCTCTGCACCATAACTTGGTCCAACTGGCATTTCCAAGAACTCGGGGAAAATAATTTGCTTCATGAACAGGTCTTCCAGCTGTAACTGAGCTATATTTCTTAGATGTGTGTGCAAGAAGAGCTGAAAAGATTTGGGAGATCTGCTAACACACTGCAGATATATGGTGTTCAATCCCATGGGCAAAGAAGAAAGCAGGAAGGGAAATAACTCTGCCCTAGGCTGGACAATCCTGGCCTGTACAGTCTTAATCATCTATCTATCTGTCTGTCTGTCTATCTATCTATCTATCTATCTATCTATCTCATGTAGAGTTATAATCTTTATAGCTATATTAAACACAGAGAGGCATAAAATTCATCCAAATAAGGACAAGCAACGAACTAGAATATTTTTATACAATATATCTTGGTTTCATCAAATTTCAGATAAGGTTCTATTTATTGGAAGTTGCAGATCTGTACAAGCCTCCTGGAATAAGCCTCTGTAAGAACATAATGATTAAGACTGATTTACAAAAATATCCAAGCGGTGCATGCACAGTGGTTGGACCAAATTCAGTTTCTATTGTGAAGTTCAGTGTTAGAAAAATGGGACTATGTACCAAGGGGTACTGACTTAGCTGACAGTTATTGTTGTCATTGTTCTGGAGATGGTAGTGAATTCAGAGTGTCCTAGACTTTGAGTTGTGGCAAATTATTGCAGCAGAGGATGGACAACAGGCTGTGCAAGGACACAGTTGTGTGTCTCTGAGAAGCTGCAAAGCTCCCTTATATTGGAAGGAGAAAAGATTGGTTTCTCTCCTTGAGGCAACCAACACAAGTCAAAATGTAAATAAGAGAGCTTAGGCATTTTGGAGAGGTCCTTAAGAAATGCATATCATAATAGCAATGTCTTCTCTAATTGATTATGCAGTCTGAATCCTTGGCATTAAGTGCTTGGCAAAAGTATTACACTCTAGCTCTCCCTACTGGATTATTATTACACAATTTCTGTGTTTAATGGGTGCAGTGTATTGCTGTGTTAAACAATTAAACAGATAATACAAGTACCTCACCATACATGTTTCATACCTCACGTGTATTTGAACAGATATGGTTATGGCTTGTGTCTTTACTTTGCTAATTCTTCCTATTTTGTAGTATATCAGAAAAAATGTGCTGGTATCTCCAGCTGCACTTTATGAAAAGTCATAAGAGAAGATGAGAATATTTATTTTGGCTGTAATTTCCAAAATTACTCTGTGATTTTTAAGAACTTAAGGTCACTTTTTGAAAATGTTTTAGGGTCTTAGAAGCCCGAACTTCAATGGCTTTCACTGAAGCTTAGCTGTCTGTCTGAAAAATCCTTTAGTTATGCTTAACTGTTCTATTTCAATTGGTTTTTGAAAGTCAGTAGAGAGATGAGTCTATACAGATTTTATGTTTCTGCTATGCCCAGTTGTGTCTATCTACTTTTTTTCTGAGGGAAAAGCAAGCAGAGGTATTTTAAGTGAGTTAAAATATGCAAAGGTTATATTTTGCCTTTCTCTCCCAGTATGACATTTGACTTGTCAGGACTAAGCTAAGGAAAGGTAAATTCCTCTCTGATAAATATTTGATTGCAATATGTTTACCCACATACTGCAAGAAATTGGTCTTTAATGGCAGTAAGACCTCTTTGACACTTTATGCCAAAGAAAAAAGTGTATATACACTTTTACTTGTATGTTGAAATAACAATGGGCTTAGAACATAAGGTTCTGTTGTTTTTCTGAGAGATCACACCCATTGAGAAAGTTTACAAATAATGTAGTCATACACTGTGGTTGTAAATGCAGCAATTTTCTTTATAAAATAATTAAAGAGAATAATTCTATTGTTTTTTCAATAATTGCTGCTTCACTGCAAAAATCTGTGCAACAAAAGAAATCAGAAATTTTTCTGTGTGCTTACCTATGCTCCATAGTAAATATCACTTGAAGAACTGAAGCCATTTTATTATCACTATAAAATCCATAGGCATGACTTCACCCATACTAAATCAAATAAAACTAACCTGCTAAATTTTAAAAAAGGACCAGAGACCAAGCCCTATGTCTAAATGTAAATCAAGTATTTGATTTACTAAAGTAAAAATAGTAAAATCTAAAGTAATCAAGAATTAGGTGGGTGTGATCTCGGCAGTTTGTTGGTGAAGGTTAAAGGAAACTAAGGGAGTGAGAAAACTATGATACATGGGGAGATCAGGATACAAGTGTTCAGGTTTGCTCTTTAATCCTTTTTGGGCTTTTTGGGTTTGGTTTTACTTTTTGGTAAAGGGGAAGGGAAGGAGCTGTTGTTTTACTTTAGTTCTGTTTTTTTTTCTGGTTTTTTGTTTGTTTGTGTTTGTTTTTGTTTTTGTTACTGTTTTGGGTGTTTTGGTTTTGATTTCATTTTAAAGCACAGTAGATATTCCAACATTCAGTGTGGACATGGACCTTTTACTCAAGAGAGACATGGTCCATGCTGGGTAGTCAGGGGTCTCTCTGTGAATAGGGACCAAGAACTTTGCAGTGGAGTGAGTTCTTTCCATTATATAAGTTTAGGCACAGAGGATTCCCGGTGCAAACTGGGATTTTAGGTGGGCTGAATTTCTGAGCAGTCTGTTTCTCCATGAACAGAACAAGGGGCCTCCTAGTTTAGGTGTTTTAGTTTGCTACTTGAAAACACATTTCCCAAATTTGGGCTAGCGTAAATTCAGCCCTTATGCTAAAATTCAGTTTCAACCTCAAAATGGCTTAGCAGTGACATTACTGACAAATATCAGGATCTATAAATCACTAGGTTTATACAGAGGCTCTAGTTCATTCTATCTTTTTTTAATTTGCCTTGCCACTTTAAATGTCTATTGCATGTATTAACATGTTTTAGTGAAAGAGAAAGTTTACACAAAATAAATTGGTGGATTAGATCAATTAAAAAGATATTTATTTAACCTCTATATTTTTAAGAGGTATTTGATACTGTTAAAATATTGGCTTGGATGACTGAGTTTTACCTCTGAAAAACTATTAGCTTGGTTATCTACCATAGGTTTGATCCAACAAGGGCAAGATATTAAAAAGCTAGAGAATACACAGAGAAAGGAGAGAAAATAAAGCTAAGCACTGAATAAAAAATGCTATGTATTTTAGGAGAGACAATATAGAACACAACTTTAATTTGTGGGAAAGGAGTTTGAGATAGTACTCTGATTATATTGATAATCTCTTCCAGTGGAAAAATGCCTAGGTACTAATTCTATAATAGCTAAAATGGAAAAGAAAGAAAAGCCAGATGTGCAAGCTGTAGTTGCATGGATTAACATGAGAGGCAAAGAATTTTGATGCAAAGGTGGTTAATATGTGTAATAAATCCCATGTGTAAGTGACATATTTTCCATTTCTGTTGTCTTTATGTTAGTCTTTATGAAATAACTATTTGGCTTTCACCGTAGCAGAGGTCTTCATTAACATGGCTCTACCACCTCTGTGACAGCTTGTTTCACTGCCTGTTGGGTAGACTAGAAATGGATCCAAACCAATAATGAAACTAGTTTTGAGCCATAGTCATATGTTTTAGAGAGAATTCAAACTGAAGAGAAAATATATGAACTCATCTCTCAAGACAGGGAGCTGAATTTGAAATGGGTGTGTACAGTTCTTGCTGTTCCCAAACAACAGTCCTTAGCACCTTCCAGCTGGCCACATCCTTATAATACCAGGTGCATGAAGAGGAACTATAGATATAGGGCTATCACAAAAAATCTTAACTAGTACCTGATGCTTGTACCTTTTTTGTTGAGGAATTTTAGAGATTCAAGCCTGTCTGTTGTCAAATTGGCCAAGTACCCTACGACCCAGAAAAACTCCACTTGGTCTTTATTTTCTTCATTCTCCTTTCCAACTCCTTATTTTTTTACCTCAAAGACACTTTCCTCTCTGGAATTCACAGAGTAATATAACATTTATTCTGACCCAATTAGGATAAAGAGACAGAAAGCAAATGGGGCAGAAAAGGCTGCCACCCTAAGTAGGAATTGTGTATGTGTAGAATTGGAGAGAATACAAATTTTATTATAAATAAATAAATAAAGCCTGGACTTCTGAGTCTGATTTCCCTTTCCTTTCCTTTCCTTTCCTTTCCTTTCCTTTCCTTTCCTTTCCTTTCCTTTCCTTTCCTTTCCTTTCCTTTCCTTTCCTTTCCTTTCCTTTCCTTTCCTTTCCTTTCCTTTCCTTTCCTTTCCTTTCCTTTCCTTTCCTTTCCTTTCCTTTCCTTTCCTTTCCTTTCCTTTCCTTTCCTTTCCTTTCCTTTCCTTTCCTTTCCTTTCCTTTCCTTTCCTTTCCTTTCCTTTCCTTTCCTTTCCTTTCCCTTTCCCTTTCCCTTTCCCTTTCCCTTTCCCTTTCCCTTTCCCTTTCCCTTTCCCTTTCCCTTTCCCTTTCCCTTTCCCTTTCCCTTTCCCTTTCCCTTTCCCTTTCCCTTTCCCTTTCCCTTTCCCTTTCCCTTTCCCTTTCCCTTTCCCTTTCCCTTTCCCTTTCCCTTTCCCTTTCCCTTTCCCCTATGAACTTCTAGATTAATGTGAAAATGAACCAAGTTGAGCTGAAAACAGCAAAGTCATCTCAAATTAAAGAAATACAAGGAACCCTGCACAGAATTTATGGCTCATTGAATAAACCCCCTAAGCTTGTATACATCTCCTCTGACATGGAATTATAGTGTTTAAAAGCAAAACTGTACACCTGCAAGAAATTGATGAGTGGAAGGACAGGTCCATGGAGCACTTTATCAACTGCCTGCCACTTTCAGTACAGCAACCAGTAAAATGTCACTCACTCTGACAAAGAAAGAGTAATTAAAAATATATACATCTAGTGGAGAAACTGGGCTGAAGATGGCCTACTAATGGCATCATATATCACTGCATGGCCTGGTGTGGAAGAAGAATGACCTGCTGAAAACACCCCTTTAAGAATATTTATAGGAGCTAAATGAACTTCATTATATCATCAGATATGCCATAAACACATCTTAAAAGCATTTTAGATAACCTATTTAAGGGTAATAGTACTTTTAATGGGACAATCTAAAAGAAAACAGATAATGTGGACCTGAATTGAAGCAATATTCTACAAAATAAGCCTTACGAGGAGTGGACAGACACCTTGGTGTCAAAATCTGCTGTCACACTTTTATGATTAATATATTCTGCTCTTTAATTGAGCCCATTTTATGATCCTTATATGCATTTTGCATAAAACCCACCTGAATGATGCTTACACTTATTTTGTGGAAAGCCTGGTAAAATGACAATTTTTTTGGTCTTCTTCTGCAAGCAAGATTTGGAAATGAAATATCTGTTCCATGCTGGCTGATCTTTGATCCACGATCCTCAGTTGTAGAGCAGATTTGGACTTCAGTAAACAGAAATAGCATTCTGTGTAGGCTGTGACTAAACTCATTTCAGCACATTTGGAAGGTGCTAAACAAGTCAGTCCTCGTTTGCCGAGTTTCTGACTGGAATCAGGAAAAGTGAGACAATAAGAAACAAGAAAAAATGTCCCTAAAAAATATATGCATGAGGCCAATTTTTTTTCCTTTCCCCCATGGCTTACTGACAGAAGTGACATATCAAGCGTATTTCATGCTATGATTTATTACCACTGGTCATTCCTGTAAGTTCAAACAATATGTTTTTCATACAATGAAGAAATGATAGCACATAAATATGTGGGCGAGTATTTGTTCTGAGCACAGACACAGAATATACAATAAATGTATTAATCCAAATTCATCATCTTTGAGAAGGAAAATGTGTTATCAGCCAAAAACCATGTGCATGTAAGAGAGCTGTTCACAGGAGGGATGCTTCTTACACACAGTCCAAGGGTTCATTTCTTCAAGCTGTGGGGGGTTTTTTTTGGGTTTTTTTGGGGTTTTTTTGGGGTATTTTGTGGTTTTTGTTTTTTTCTTCTTGTCTCCCTTTTAGCACATTGAAGATGGACACCAGGAACCATCATGCTGCTCAATCTATTTTACCACAAGTTTTGCAACAGTTTTGTTTCTCTTAAAGTTCTAATTATCCAAAGGCCTATGATTGTGATAAAATGTTAGAGTTTATTTCATAGAGAAAAAAGATTCTTTAAATCTTGTAACTGAAGAAATATCTTCAGAATAAAATGCTTCTGGCTTTGAAATGAATGAAAATAAAGCAAATGAAGTTCAGAAATTATTATAAAGTTATGAGTGCACATCAGTCAAATGAATCTTAGAGAGGAAAAGAGAATAAAGATAATTTATCATTTTAAAACACTGGTGTATTTTATGTCAGCAGAAAAATAAGAGCCAGAAGAAAGCAAATCTGAAAAGATGCTGAAGAGGTGAAGACAGAAAAAATGGATGGCAATCAGGGACAGATAATGAACACAGGGGTACAGAAACTGTTTTCATTCTTGTCCCAGACAATTTGTCTGATCATATTTCTGGATTTTATCCTTAAAATAAAGCAGAAGACTTACTAATGTCCCAAATAAAGCCTTGAAAAAAAAGGTGAAATAGCATGGGGTAAAGGAAGAAATTATAGTTGAGAGGCTTTTTGTCAAGTATTTATACTGGCACAGGAAAAAGAAAAAAAAGGGTTTAAAATAGTTCTGGGAAGTAATGCAAGGTACCTTTACTCTCTGCATTCTCCCCTTTAGTAGAATAAGAGAGAAAGGGTAGACTGAGAAGAGTCACATTCTTATGCCTCTCAATGCAATATTAGACTGAGGCAAACTTCTGGTTTTTTCCAGGCTTTCAAGTGCCTTTCTTACCGATGTGCAGGAATAGATCTGAGAGGTGATGCTCTCCAGATATTGATATCTCATTTGTCCATCCTGAAGTTTCAAGTCATCCTCAGACAAGCAGAAAACTTTTTTTTTTTTAAATCCACTGTCCAGAATATTGTTCTGATATTTTACAGGGAAAGGAAATTCACTTTTCATGAATGAGGAGAAGAAATGCCTGATTTTGATATTTATTTTTAGTTATCTATCCTTTAAGGTCCACTAGTATTGGTGCTTGAGGACTGGTCATACTGTTAAATATATAGCACAAAAAAATAGAGATTTCTTGCCTATGGCACATGAGGGAAGCATTAGGGAAGCACTTCTCACTGGCAGCCAAGTAATCAAAACACACCCATGATTTTCTTTGACACTGCTAAATTTAGAGAGGTAATATGAAAAACTGGCTTCCTGGGTGTGGTGTACCTTTCAAGGCACAAAATCAAGTGTAGATTAGACAGAGATAATTCACTTTCCTACTTTTTAGGCTGGGCTGCTGAAAAAGGAAGTTTGTTTTTGCATGCTGCCCTGTATCTGTGCTCTCCTTCTGTTTTCTATTAACATCTGAACTCATGGGTCAGTTTTAACTAAATGGAAAGACCGAGATTTTCCAAGATTATTTCAGTTCTACAAGTTCAATTGACAACTGTTGGGGGAGAGATATTCAAATGTAAGTACTTCTACCCCAGGAAAACTGAATATCCTGTTTGTCTGTCCATAGCTGTATATGAACAAGAAATCAGCAACCTGTTGCTCCACATTCAACCAGTCCACCCTTACAAGGATGTTGGAAAAAACAGAGGGGCAAGGTGAAAGAGGAGAAGCAGCAAAAACAATTTTCATAACATTGTGCAGATACAAAGGGATTCAGTCTCTAGCATGGCAGCAGCTTACCAGCATTTTTATTAAATTTTATATTTCCTTTATTATGTATATAGAAATTAATCTGCTACAGAGATTAGGGGTCTTAAACAGAGTTTTAGAAGAAGGTCCTCCTGTGAAGCCCAAGATTTTGCCCTGTTGGTTCTGGAGAAAGACAAAGTTGGTTGTCATAGATTTTATTAAAACAAGAACTTTAAAATATTAACCTTCATTTCACAGAAGAAACATCCATGGGCACACAGATTCTATACAAGGTATCAATAGTCTTTCTATTGACAATGGTTGTAAATATTTCTTTTTATTTTACTAATACTACTTACAAAACTTAGGGTAATACCATGTCAGTTGTTATTTGTATAGTGTGTGCTGTTATGACTGGATTAGAAATTCAGAGGACACCCTCTGCATCAGAATATTTTGTAAGGAAGATTGGGAAAGGTGGCACTGTGAGTTAATAACTCCTTTCAGCTTGTGATGGGGATTATTAAAAATGAAGAGGAATGTGGAAATTTGGACTCTGTTTAAATTGAAGTATTGAGGGGGAAGGAAAAAGTGTTTACCACCTGTGGTTCAGGGTAGGGAAGCACACTCAGAGATGGCTGAGAGCATTAGATTAGTGACTGCAGTGATATCTAGGGAATTTTAATTTGTGTAATTTATTCAGTCATTAATAAGAAGGACTAGAGTTTCATGTAGAACTCATTTTTATATCAGTATGTGTTACAGGCAACTCAGCAAGGAAAAACTTCAGACTGAATTTTATTAAGTAAAATGGATATGGTAAGTACCATGATCATTAGGGATGGATTTTGGATACAAATACAGGTGTATTAACATGTAAATGTTCCAATTTAATACAATCAAAAATGTATTAAGTAAAATAGATTGGCAGTGTTTATGAGCAAAGAACTCTTGAGGACAAAAAAAAAAGTATAATTTGCAAAAGGATTGGGAGGAAATACTGCAAAGCAAAACCTGAAATATAAATTATTTAAAGCTTCTGTGGATGAGTGATAAGTTGTTAAGCTAATTGCAAGTAACAACAGAGGTAAAAAAACCTCACGGAGTCAAAAAATTTGATCCAGCTATAATATTTTAGAAGAAACAGAGGAAGTGTAGAAAAGAGCATTTGAAGAATGAGATAGAAAAATGAGTTTCTGTTGCCTGCTCTGGAGGTACGACTGGGGGGTGAAATAATCCTGTGAGAGAGCTGCTTCCAGTGAGTGGAGGATAAGGCAACAAAAATAAGTAAAATAAGTAATCAAATAGAAAATGCAACATAAATTTAACCTTTTCCATAACCTAGAGTCCTTGATTACAACATTGCTTTCGAGTCTCTGTCTTCTGTATAAAACCACAAACCACCATGGGGAAGGACTGATTCTTTAAAGCACCACAGCCCTACTGTGTCTGTCCCAGACATGGATGTGCACCTCTGGGAGACTCTCTGAATTGAGCTTCTGAGACATCTGGAGATGAAAACCAGAAAACAATGTTTCATGTGATAAAGATAACTTTCTCCTCCAAAAAGAGGAAGAGAATTTGGTCCAATTATTGCTGGAAAAAAACACAAGAGAGGAAACATTAGAGGTCTATGTATTTTCCAATATGTTCTTAAAAAATCCCAACCCCACTCAGCAGTTGGAATTCATTTAGGGAAACATTAAGTATCAAACTACTGGAAGGACATTGAGCATAATCTCTAGGGCTTGACAGATTTGCACGAGTCTTTTTGTTCTTTCCTATGATTTTAAAAAAATATATTAAACATATATAAAAATGGATTTTCCAGGGAAGATGACAAATAAAGTTGTCAAACTATAGCACAAGACACAGGCCCTTCTCATTTCTTTGCCACATCTAAGTTGCTTTACTAGTGCTGGACATAAAGTGGAACAGAACAGCAAGATTTTCTTTCAGTCTCTTTTTAGATTTTTTTTCCTCTTTTGAAGTAGCATGCAGTATATGTCCAGATACAAAATTTGGGAGGTGGAGGAATTGATACAATTTCTATTTATTTCCAAAATAGGTTGAAGGGTGTTTCTGACAGGAGCACAAGTTTTTCCTCCCTGTTCTTCTGTGACCAGGAGTGTGCTACTTTGGAAGACAATGAATCTTGAGGCTATCTCTGCTTTTATTTTAGCCAAATTCTTGGACAGCACCTTATGGTTACTGGAAATGAAGTATTACTTAATGAAATAAATCAGTATTAGTATTAGTTGGAAATAAATAAATAAAATAGTAAATTAGAAGAGTGTGTACTATATTGGATAATTGTGCTAATATCTTGGCAGATGTCTTGCTAATGCTCAAATCAAATCATACCTAGGAGGGATTTTCCTTTAATCTTAGGAGAGGCACTTCAGCTGCAGCCTTGTAAGTGAGTGAGATGTTTCTGTTCTGGCAGTGAGCATGGTCATATTTAATACAAAAATATTATGGAAAAAAATGTATTTTTAGAAGTTAATAAGTAGATAATAGAGGCAATTAGTAAGGTCTTTAAAATTGGAAGGAATGAGGGAGAGCCAGAGAAAGTTCTCATTTGAAAGGGGCTGATGGAGATGTTTTATTCTGATATTCCAGATTAAAATTATGAAATTTCTATTTGCCTATTGTAATCTAAGTTTTATCTGCGCAAGTAGACCTTGGGATTGTTATGTTATGACCAAGAAACGAGGAAAATGCTGCATCCTTCTAATGTGAATTTTCCAAGGTTTTAGTACCCCGATGACAAACCAATGCTCTTCATAGAATTATTCAAGCTGCCCTCACAGCATCTTTTATCACATTTGTCTGCTTCACTGGCGCTTTTGCTCACTCTGTCATGCAGCTGGTGTGTGTGCTGCAGGTGATCAGCAGGCAGCGACCCGAGCCTGCCCTGCCTGCGTCCCCCTCCCAGGCTGGAGCCCTCCCTGCAGCACGAGGGAGGGATGGTGACCTCCATCAGAGAGCTGGGAGCCTCTGTGTCCTCACAGGAGAGGTCCCCACAGCAGGCCGTGGCTTCATAGTCACCAGGAGGAGGATTCCTATGGGGAAAAATAATAGTTACGTGGCTTGCAGTGCCCCTGATAAATGGTTGTGACAGCCTTCGGTGCTTCAGGCAGAAAATGGCAACGTGCTGCTGCTCTGAAATTGTGCTGTCAGCTCCTTTGGAGCCCTTCACGCCTTGCAAAGGTAGCAGGAATCCTGGATAGCAGAAAAGACTCTGACATAACCCAAACATAGAAGCCACGTGAGGCATGGAAGCAGGGGCAAGTGGCCTGGGGTGAACACAGGAACACTGTCCAGGAGTGCAGAGACAGGGCTGGGACAGCCACCAGGAGCTGGACCTGTGAGGGATCTAAATGGCCACAGAAAGGGTGTCTATAGACAATTCAACACGAAAAGAATGACCATGGAAAATGTGGATCTGTTGCAAAAATGGTGCTGGGGATCTGCTGAGAAGACAGATGGAAGACAGTGAGGTTCTCAGTTCCTTCTTCACCTTGATTTTCACTGATAAGTTTTGGTTACTGGAATCCCAGGCCCCTTAGACCTGAGGAAAAGTCTGGAACAAGGCAGATTTACCAATTTTTGGAGGAGGACCTGGTAAAGAAACTTCTAAACAACCCTGGAACCTGATGGGAGACAGCCAGGAGGTGCTGAGGGAAATATCCCATGTCGCTGCCAGTTCTCCCTCCATTATTTGTGAAAGGTTGTGCTGATGAATAAGACTTCTGAGAACTGGAAGAAATCAAATGTCACCTCTGTCTTCAAGAAGGGGGATCCAGGGAACAACAAGCCACTCAGCCTCACTTCAGTCTTTCAGAAATTATTTCCAAACAAGGTGATTTGGATTAGCCACCATGGATTTCTGAAGGGGGAACCATGCCTGACCAACCTGGGAAACTTTAATGATGAAGTGATGGGCTCAGTGAATAAGAGCGAGCAGTAGGTGTTTTTAACTTGACTTCAGCAGGGGTTTTACCAATGACTATATATATATATATATATAAAATGTATATAAATACCTGGTTGAGGAAGTAAAGAAGGCAGAGTCAGACTTTTCTCAGTGTCTCCTGCTAACAGGTCAAGAGGCAGCAGGCAGCAACTGAAATACAGCAAATCACATGTAACCAGAAGAAAGCACTTTATTTTGTGAGGGTGTTGGTTGGGCTGTCACAGGTTGCTCACAGAGGCTATGGAATCTCCATTCTTGGAGATATTAAGAAGCCAACTAGACGTGGTCATCAGCAACTTCTGTGGGTGATCTTGCTCTGAGCAGAGGTTTGGAGGTGCCTTCCAGTCCCACAGCTGTTCTGTAGTTCTGTAATATAGCAAAGACATACACTCATTCAAATAACTTTTGTTTCTACTTTTGGGAGACTTATAAACTATTAAATGGAAGGTAGGAAAAATAGATGAATGAAACATTTTCATAGCTAATTTTAATAATGGAAATAATTTTTGGTATAAATTAAATAAGCTGTCTGCAATCAAACAAGGCATGTATTTTTTTAAGAGCTGAAAATAGGCCTGAAAATTCCTGTGTTTAAAAGTTTCCATGCTGTCACTGCAATAAATTAAGTTTCTAATTAAACACATGCTCACATACACACTCTTGGATGGGAATGCTATGCTTGATCAATAGCCCCAGGCTACACGGTAGCAGGCAGAATTATAGCAAATGGAACTGGATGAATGGGTTTACTTAATGACCACAATATGATTTATTTCTTTGGTGGGAAACAGGGTAGGAAGACATCAAATTGCTAAAAATATTACCCGAGCAAATTAAGATACGATCTTACAGGAGATAGATTCCCCAGGGATCTCGTGTGAGTACAGTAGATCAGAGCTCAGATCACTGTAAAAGAATCAGACTTGATGAAAGTGTGTCAGCTAATCTGCATTCAGCTTGTTTGCCATTTATAATTAAGGAGGTTTTTCTGTTATGTTTTAATGTAGATGGCTTAGCTGTGGACAATTGCTGATTTAATCTGCACATTTTCACAGTGTCATGATTTTAGCTGTTGGAGGAGTCTTGGTACAAGGAACAAAATTATTGCAGAAAATTCCCCATACAATAAAGCAGATGAAAAATAGATCTTTGAGTAAACCTTCATGGAATTTCATATTTTGACCACAGTCCCTTTTTATTTGGCATTTGCACTCAAGAGTTGAAGAACAGCCTGTGAAAGGTGTGCCAGTGCAGGAATATGCTGGAAGCTTCTGGTGGTGAATCTGGGACTGGCATCTACATTCTGGTCTCTGCCACTGGGGATCTGTCACTGGCCCCCCTGACCAGTTATTCACCTTGCCAGTGAACTAAATAAACCCAACCCGAGCTGAGACAGAGAGAGAAAAGGCATTTCTGAGTTTTGACTTTGCTGTAAGTAAAGGTTTGTGTCATGTGGCTTATGACCTAAAGTGAGCTGACAAAACTAGCAGCAGAAGAAGTCTTCTTCAGTCCCCCAAAATACTCACATATATTAGTTTTGGTTCTGGCTGCTTTAAAATGTTCCTTCAGTTTCTCTTTCTCCCTACTTATTTATCTGTGAAAAATGCAGAAACTGAATATAAATCAGGTTTTGACTTTTTCTATAATTGTGCTTTTCAAAGGAGATAATTAAATTTCTGCCTCTTTGGGAAAAGGTCAGCATGTTGGGGTAACAAATATTCGTATCTCTAGGGCATTTGCCCTTATTAGCCATGAATCACTGTTTCATAAGCCTGGAGCCTTGGCTAGAATCCATCTAGCCTAAAATACTTTGAAAACCAATGAATTAACTGAGATCCACTTTAATAGTTCAACTTTATTGCTAATTAACCTGTATATGCCCCTGTTTGTTATGCTGTAATTCAGAACCTAACACTATGGCCATTGTCTAGACATATATTAAATGTATG
The DNA here is from genome assembly GCF_050655825.1 of Lonchura striata. Taxonomy (NCBI): domain Eukaryota; kingdom Metazoa; phylum Chordata; class Aves; order Passeriformes; family Estrildidae; genus Lonchura; species Lonchura striata. The sequence continues at coordinate 11,319,008 of NC_140703.1, forward strand.
GTGCTACTCCTCCACTTACTTTAAGGATTTGTTGGTGTGCTGATCACTTGTTTTGTATACAAGCTAAGGCTGTAGACAGTCTAAAGAGGTTAGTGAAGAAGCCTTTGAAAGGCTGATGTTTGACTTTATGTTGACCTCCAAATAAACTGGCTTATCTGCAGGATACAGCTTGCATTTTTGGTGCTGGAGAGCTTAGTCACAAGTTGACAAACAGAGAAACTGGGGGAGAACAACAGGGTTTGTGCCATTTTTTTATTTTGTGCAATTATTTTTGTGATTTGAACTCATAATTGCAGTTTCTGTTCAGATTTTCAACAACGTTTAAACTTTTGGGATGGCAAAATTGCTTTTTATGTCACCTACAATTTCAGACTGAAGTATTGTGACCAATTTCTATGTTCTTATGACTTGGATCAGATCCATAAAACCTTTCAGGCCTTCTGATGTCTGCGAGATGAAGCTGGAGCTGACACCAAGCTGGGAATTGCTTTGTCCATGCTCTTGGAAAACAGCTGGCACTAAAGCACCCTGGGGGCAGGGCTGAAGCTGAGAGCCCAGAGCATCGTGCTGGACCAGCTGAAGCATGGGGACATAAGCATGGCTTTGGTCTTTGCCAGCAGGTCCTTGCTTGTCTTAAGTGCTCAGACCTATAATTACCTAAAGGAAAGTTTAGATACTCAAGTGACGCCCACTCTGCTGCATCCTTAACATCAGGATGTCACTAATTTTCATGGAGTTCTATTTAAGATGTACTTATCTGACTGCTTTTCCTAATTTAAAGCCCAGTGGAATTGAAACACTGAGTTGTCCTCACTTCTCTCGCTGGTTGAGGCTCATCCTTAGAAGATACTTCTATATTGTGTTTGTGCAAAGCTAGAAAAAATAAATCTCCTATTCTGACCCTCATTTCCTCTGTGGATTAGCCATCATTATATACTCTACCTACTAAGTTACCACTACTATGTTTCCACTCCTAAGAGGTTTAGATGTTTGAATCTTTCCTTTCTTCTTGGATGTTTTTAATTAATTCCTCCACATAAGACTTTAAACCCTGGTCTTTATTGTACTCTTCAGTTTTATCCTTCCTGCTGAAACACTTCTGTGTGGTGTGGACAAGAGATGAAGGTCTGTAGCACAGCTTGTGCCTTGTTATGAGAGTGTTTGCTAACAAATCTGGGCTCCTCTTGAAATGCTGGCACAAGTTTAGGCATTTTAAGTATGGGTTGTAGCAGGAAGAATAAGAGTGTGTCCTTTTTTCCTGGGGTGAACTTAGGGGGTCACGTTTCTGTTTGGGTGCTTGTTCATCTCCTTCTGCTCTACTGAATAGGGAATATTGATATTATATTTAATATTAAAATGGAACAATCACAACAAGAGGGCATGAGAGCATTTGCTCTCACATAAATCTGTCATATACTGATTCAAACCTTCACATGCAAGGCACAAGAAGTGAGTTCATAGCACTTTAGAGGGAGGAATGGGAGCTGGAAGCATTAAACTTACATGTGTGAGAGCTCTTCCATGCAGGATTTCTGTATTAAATGTTACAGTAACACACAGTTCATTCAAAGAACTGAAAATTTTGGTAATAGAGAACAAGTGAAAATATGAGTGTGCCTAGTCATGCAAAAGAAGCAGATGTTAGCAATACATTAAATTACAACTCCAGGCACAGGCATAGTCTGTCTTCTTTTTTTAATTTGCTATCTATCTTCACACCATAAAAAGCAAAAGCTTTCTCATAGTAATTTAGTATTTTTTCAAGTTCTGCCAAAGATCTGACAGAATGTAATGAGTCTCTGATAATAGGTAAGTGTGACTTTATCCAAACACTTAAAATTATCTTAATCTATGGCATTAACTGTGCCATAGAATTCGCCTAAAAGAATGTGGATCTGCTGAAGGGGAGCAGAGGAAAATTTAGGTAAATTTAGGAGAAAATGAGTGCATCACCTCATAGGAACAAAACCTGCATCAGCTGGTTTAGAAAAGACCAACAGAAATAAAAGTTGGTGCAAACCAACAGGTTTATGGGGCCTGATGTCCTGTATGGAAAAGTGTCCAGCAGCAATTGCTTCAGAGGATGGAGCAAATGACTTGCAATAGGAATCTGACTTGGAACAAGGCTTAGTCACTTTTTCTAACCATACCAGTTATTTCACTATTTCAATTCCATTTCCACTAGCTGTACCTTCTCTCTGTAAGGAGAAAAGGTAAAAAGAAGTCTTGCTGTATACGCTACACAATTTACTATTTTGTTTATTTTTATTACTTTTCCTATAATTTACCTCTGCTCAAAGATTAATGCTCTCCAGACATCTTTCCCAGAAGGAAAATGGAAATGGATTTTTCAATTTAAAGAGGCAAACAAAACCAAATCTTCCTCTCTGAAGACAACAGTGAAAGTATACATAACTGATGCCAAGTAAACAGAGTTAAAGAAATAATCTCAGCTACACTTCTATGACTGGAAGGCCTTCAGTATACATGAAGATTTATATGTATTTATATTTATGCACTTAAAAGAGAAGTGTGTGTGGGGGCGTGGTTCTGTTTGGAGTTTTTTTATTTGGAGTATAACCTGAAGAGTTTTTAGAAACCCATAAAAACTTTTTGTATTCAAACATTGCATAGTGAAGCCAATAAAATGAAAGAATTATTTCTAATGGAAGTTTTGTCATACAGGTGAAAGAGGAAGGATGAGAAAAAAGTGGTTTTCTCTTTAAAGACATCCCTAGCAATGCCTAGCTGCCTTTCAATGGTGCTAATTTAATATTTAGAGTGCTCTGACACCTGTGATGCTCTCATTCAAAGGTATAGCAGCTCACTGAACTTGATGTCACAAGCCCTTTCCCTCATGTTCACTTGTGACTGGACTTTCCCTTACACTACTGGAAAAAAAAAAAAAGGGGGGAAGAATGCCACAGTATTTTGAAGGATTTAAGGAAATTAGGCAAGTAAAGACAACAGCCCATCACAGTTTGAAGGAGGTAGTTTCAAATATTCCCATGGTTTTTGTATCTTTGTAGACCAAGGCAGACTCAGAAATGAGTTGTGTTATAAGTTAATGATCTGTTAGAAGAAAAGAAGAATAAACATCAACAGTCATAAATTCAAAATTTTTTTTCTACTATTTGAATGTTACTTCCTTGTTAAAAAACGAGGCTAAATTTTTCTGGCATTTAGGTGCTGGGAAAAAAAATCTGTAACAGTAAGGATTTTCCACCCAAGTTTTTACATAATATTTTCTTTTAAAGGTTTACATATATAATTGAAGTTTCACTTTTATAACTTCCTTTGTCCACCCAGCCTTGTTCCTATCAACATAGAGGTGAAAGCCATAATTTTCCATTTTGACTTTTTAAGTAGCTCTCTGATGCTTAACTTGATGAAATTATGCAATCTAGGATATTTTTCCAAACCCATGTCTGCTTTTTGGATTATCCTTCAGGGCTCCATTGTGCTAAAGTAACTAGTGTTCTCTAACAGATTTCTTTAGCACCTCTAGGGAAGTGAAATGGCTTTTTCATGTCTGAAAAAAAGTCCCAGTTCCTTGTCCTATTGCCCTTGCCATGAGACAGGGCTTTGGCAGTGCTGTCAAAGCAGCCTTCTCTATGATATCAGAATTATCAGTGTAAAAGCTGCCAATTTTTTGATCCTGTTGGCTACGGGCCTTTATATTACCTTGTGGGGGTGTATATTTTTTCAGCGTATCCTTCATCTTAATGGAGTGTGATAGTTTATGAAAGCCAACTTGACATTCATTACCACATAGATTTTTTTTCCTTTTGTCCACCAATAATACCTTTGTGATGGCAGCAGAAGATGGCAGCATGTTTGCATAAGAAAAGAACTGGAAAATATTCATGAATTTGTAGGTACTTAGGGCAGTAAGTCCTTTTCTTCATTGGAAGCAATAATATCAAGCATGGTCCACTAAGAGTTCATACTCCTGCCATCTCAGGCTAACAAAACAAACAATTCCTTTGTCCTGCATAATTTGTTCATCTAACTCATATATGGCACAGGGCTGAAGCTCAGAAACTGAAATGTTCATCAGTAGCCTAAGTACTCTGAGTGTCTAAATCCCTTTCTGATAAAACACAGATGAAAAGATGACTTTCCCTGTCAATCTAATAATAAAAACATTTATTCTGAATGCAGGAAGTACAGGAACACATGTTTTAGCATCATCAGATGTGTATCTAACCTATTGGGCCATAAAACATTCTTTCAAGGGTTTGCGACTCTGTTTTAGTAGATACTGGAACACCAGTCTTGACTACATTTTTAACCTTCCTCTGCACTTTTCCAATGATCTCTTATTTTGTCTTGTGAGGATTCAATTATTTCATGCACACAGAAATAATTTCAGCAGGGGAACTACCTCACATATAATCTCCTAAGCCAGGTCGCATCAAAACATTGCAAAATCTGACATCTTTGTAACTTGAGGTTGCCAGCATGTTCAGGAGGATGTCCTGTGACTGGCTGCTGAGTGTATTTATCCACATTTTTTCTGATATTTCCCCTTAGCTTTCAAAGACAAGGTACAGAGCCTGGGGTTTATGTTTCCTTAAATGGTGGGTCACTGTAACAGTAGTACTGGCATGCTGACACCTTTGTGTCACAAAGGAAAATCATATTTAAATGCTAGAAAAGTATTCAAATAGCTGGGTGGAGAACACTTAATCCAAGTGTCCTGGATCATGGATAAATGCTCTGTTGCTATGCTGTTGGACAAAAGCATTCCCTGCCACACATCCACAAACCTTGTCATGCTGGGACACAAGCAGTCAGTGCAGTCCTGCTCTTAGTTGCTTTTGCACTAGCAATACTTCAGGAATATGGTTTAGGAATTTTTGGAATCCCAGCTTTGAGCTGTGTTGTTTTCGTGGGGTTTTCCCCCAGAACGCTGCCATGGATTTAGACTTTAGTGAACAATAGGAGCAACAGTCTCAATGAATCAAAAGAGATGAGCCTGCATTTAGGGGAGCAATTTCTTGGCTTTGTTATCTCATTCTGTGTATCAGGGATGTCAAATCAGTGTTTTAAAATTGATTTGTCACAGACCAAGGAACAGAATAAGACTCAGAACCTGCTACTTCAAATCCATCTCCCTCTGATACCTTCCTTAGACATTTTCATTAATATTCCTAAATGCTTAAAGATAAATTAAAGAAATCATATCCTTTTAAAGTAAATAAATAAATACAGTGTGAGAATTTCCAATTGTCTCCATTAAGAGCAAGCAGATGGCTCATTGTAGTGTTTTATTTTGTTATTTACAGAACAGCTAGCTTGTACTACAGTATCTCTTCATCTCCAGAATTTCTCTTCCAAGATTATGTATAGGCTCTGTCTTACTAGTAATATTTTAATTCATCACCATACATTTAGCAAACTCTTCTTTTATCACTTGATGACAGAAGGGATTTTTTTCTCTGACATTTATTGCTTTTTAAACTGTATTTCTGGTACAGTGCCAGGCTTCTCCCAAAATATTGTAAATAAATGTGAGTAATACAGATTTGGATTTATGAATCATAATGGTTGGATGCTTTAACTATGAAGAGATTCTTTATCATAGTCCACCAATGTGTGGGGAAACCTTTAAGATGTGCTTTCCTGTTTTATTTTACTACAGTCCTCATAGGTTTTAAACCAAGTTGCTTTGAGACTTGAACACAATTACAGTAACCAATCTGACATATACACAATATGAATAAAATACTTAACACTGATATATTTTACATGCATAAAATAAAGGCACCTTGAAATAAAACTCTTATCTCCCTCACCTCACTTATCTACTAATTACATATAAACTCACATAATCAAGAAAAGAGAAAAGATTCCTGTATGTATATCATTAAGCAATATAAAAGAAAGTCTTGTTATCTTCCTTCATGCTTATCTGTAATACTCAGTAATGTTCCTATCTGTAAGAGTATATACTCTATATGTGTATGTTCATATACAGTTTATATATACAAATATAGCTCCCTTCAGACTCTGAATGATTAATACAGTGGCTGGGGAAAGCATTCTGTATTCACACTTTCTGCAATCAGAAATTCTTTGGATGGAAAGCCCCCATTTCTTCCTTGCAGGCACTGTTTCATGAGACCATGAAATCAATCCTGCCACCCTTTTGGTTAAATTTGGATTCAAAATGAAAAATTGCCTTTCCTCTAATGTCCTTATTCTCTTTCAGTCATTATTCCACAACCTGGATCATTTATTTTTTTATTGTATGGTGGATTAAATATGTTGGCAACAAGCTTTGAAAACATGGTGGCTAAGCAAAACCACCACTCCTTTGCATCATATTCCTTACATTTTTTGCATGATGATACATTGTGTGGTTTACTTTAAAGAACATGAATAAGCTTTAGTCCAGAAAAGAAAACATGTGCCTGGGACAAAAAAAAAAAAAAAAAAAAAAAAAAAAAAAAAAAAAAAAAGAGCCCTTGCCCAGAATCATGTGTGACATTCCTGTCCCTCTCATGATGTAGGGCTAGTTAACCTCTGAGCTCAGTGTGCTGCAGCTGAAGATAAATATGAAGATAAATACTATCAGCTTGGGCTGTGGTGGTTCTGATGGAACCAGTCTGGGAATCTGAATTTCCCCACTCCTGCCCCAGGGAAGAATAAAGGGCCTCTTGTGCCTCCTGCTGCAGCAGCAGGGGCTGGCATCACTTTTCATACCCTTGGAGGCCACACGTCAGGCACAATGCAGGAATGCAGGCAGCAGATCCCTTCTCTGCTTTCCATTCTGATATTTAATGATTTCTCAGTGGATCCAAACGTTGCCTAAGACTTCCAAGTAGAGGAATGACCCAGATCAGAGAGATACCATCCGGGAACATTTCCCAAGTGCCTGTTTCATGGGGATGGGAAAGGAAGCAGATGTTTTCCATCAGCAACTAATGCAGAAGAGCTACTATTACTCCCTCCCTAACCACAAGCTCTGTGCCATAATCATCTACTCCCTTCTTCTGCTTCTATAGATGTAACAGCAGCATGTAATAATTCAAATTCTGCCTTGTTGACACAGCTTGCTTCAGCTGTACAGAAAGCAAGTTGTTTGTACACGAGTCTGTGGACACATCAGCACTTTGCAGAGAGCCTGAGAGGAGTTGCTGCTTTCTCACTGGCAAATGCCTGCTGTTGTCCAAGCCTCCCAGAAATCTGGCAGCACCTTGGAACAGCGACACACAGTAAATTTCTGTCAGTGTTACATGATTATTTTGTTAGACAGGATCACAGTTGTCCCCTGAAATATTGCTTGGAATAATCCCTCTTAAAAAAAAAAATATTTTCCTCTTAATTCAGGAAGCTGATCTCATATAATGCTTCTTTATTTGCCTTGAGTAATTATGCTGGTATGAATTCGTAGTGCAGTTGTAGGAATTGCTTCAGCTGGGTCTGGGTGATGGGAAATGATTGTCATACACATTAGGCCTTGTAGAGAGTAACAGGTATTCTGATGTATCAAGTTGGAAACTAACTGAATAAATATGAGGTCTACTGGATTATATTGGACTTAAAATACAGGCATGTGTGCAAGAATGTCCCATAGAGAATATTAAAGGTCAAAAAGAGTGGAAAAAAATGTTAAATTACATTAGTATATAAAAAGGGGAGCAGCTCACCTGTTGAATTGAAAAGGTTAGCTGAGAGATTAAACAATTTATTTTTTGATGTCAAGATGTCTATTCTGTGAGGATGAGCACTTTAATATTCCATTTGGACAATTTGGGAAATATGATAGCTGTTATATATTTTTTCTCCTAGTGTACAGCTGTAGATGTTCCAAACTGTAAAGCAAAATTCAGAATCCTATGGAATCATGGAATCCTAGAAGAGCCCAGGTTGGGAGGGACCTTGCAAGATCCTCTTGTCAAGTCTTTCATAAGAAAGGGAGCATAGATCAGATTATTGAGTCCTGCCCAGCCACACCTTAAAGACCTCCAGTGATGGGCAGTCCACCACATCCCTGGGGAGGTTGTGGCAGTGACTGATAATTCTCACTAAAAAATGCTCCCTTACCATAAGAAGAGAACTTATTTAAGAACTCTGAAATGTTCCACAGTACAAAGCTTTGCCTTTTTGTTTGTTTTTTCCTAACAAAAGGCTGCATGGGCACAGCTGTGGCCTAGGCTCTGCTCAAGGTCAATGGGCCAAAGTTGACTCTAAATTCCAAGTCCCACAGTGTAGGCAAGTCAGGACAATCCTGGAATGATCCTATTCCTTCCATAGTGAGAGCTCTGGAAAAGACTGAACTCAGTATAAAAGTCACTATAACTATTAAGAATGAGAGACGGAGTAATGTCATGGGACTGTAAACCCCTCACAAAAATGAAGGATCCTCTTCACTACAACTGCATTATGTGTCTTGGATACCAATCCTGAAGAACAAGGAAGGGGGATAAGTACTTTTACATTTTTAGAACAAATCTAAAACCCGCATTACATGAAAACATGGAGCAAAGGATGCTGAGAAAGGAAGGCTAGGAGGGGAAGTTTTACCATAGATAAAAGGAAAAGAATACAGAGATGCTCCCTGAAACAAAGCAGATGGATGAAGAAGGCCACCATAGCCTTCTTCTTCTTATGTTCATTTTAAAGGTCAGTTTTAAAAGGTAGGAGTCAGGTGTGGAGGACTTTTTTCCCTCCCAAGACATACCATGAAGAAGTCTTAGGAGACAGCAAGGAATAGTGATTGATAATAGCGTTTGGGGATTTTTTTTTCACTATTTTTTGGCTTTTTAAAATATTTTCCCCTGGATTTAACCATTACTTTGTCAGAATAAATCTTATTTCTATGTTTCAGCTTTATTCAGGGGTGACAAATCTATAATCTTTTTTCTTGGGGGTAAAACTCCATTGATGTTTTGCAGGAAACCCTTGTAGGAACAATGCTTATGGAGGAAGCTTCCCTCAAAACTATGAAAGCTTGGGGACCTACAGGATCCAATGGTAGGGCTCAGGATCAATTTTCCCCAAGCACACACAACCCGGTACCTTCCTTGTAAGGTATAAGAAAGAGGAGGCAGCTACTAGGCTGAATACTCCCAAATTGCTACAGCTGATCAGTGCAAATTTCCTTTGGTGGAAAGATATGACAAGTGACAAGAGGGAGTGGAATGTTGCTTTGTTATTCTGATTTTTCACTGACAAACACAGATCAGCAGCATGTGTGAAAGGAGCCTCAGAGTCTATGAAGCAGGAGAGAGCTCAATATATGATGTATAGACCTTTTTTTGTGCTTCATGGGGCTGCTGGGATATGAAAATGCCATTTTGGGGAAAGCTAATTGCCTGTTCAGCAACTAAAAGCAAGATACCTTTGTTCAGTGAGTTACAATTCCCTGAAGTACACTGCAGTAGCAAAGCAGTAATTACAATGCAGCATGTCTTAAAAGAGCACCATTACACATTTCATGAAGAAAAGGGTAACTTAAGCATTGCTGCTCCCTGGTTAAAGAAAAAGATTTAAAACATCTTGAGCATGATCTTGTATGTTTTATGAATATAAATTTGTCTTCATACCTATTTCTAATGTGAAGACTGTGCTTGAAGCTTACTTACCCTTTTCAGACTGCTACCAGGCCAGGTTATAAGCTATTTTGTGCTGCTGGCAGCAGCCCAATAATATAAAACACATTTTTAATTTTCTTCCTTTACCACCCCCCCACCCCCCCCTTTTTTATGTTTTTTTTCTGTCTCCAGCAAAAAGATATTGTCTCACCAGAAGGGAATGACTTGTGGGTAAGGCAGCCAGTGTAAATTAAAGTGGGGACTTTGGCTGAAGAAGCACAATGAATGTTCAGAAAAGGATGGTAAAAAAGAGAAGTGGAAGCAGACAAAGGAAGCCAGGCAACAAATACAAAAGAATATGGGTTTAATATATTTTTGATGTCCAAAACAGAGTGAGCATGGTTGCAGAATTCTGGAAATCATAAACACCTTAGAGAATTAAGACTACCTCATAAACAGGAATAGGTAATTTCTTGGGGATTATTTATAAATCACACTTTAATTGAAATGTTAGGAGAAGATGAACATATATTTTAAGAAATAGTTCATTATTAAATGTTAAATAATTATTGATAACTACAAGCATTTTCTAGTTATTTACTAACCACTATTTATTTATTAACCTTTGACAAATGGAACACTTTCTATGCAGAATAAAGTTGCCAAAGGAAGCTGGAAAGAAACAAGATAAGAATTAGGATTTTGACAGAAATCAGTCAGGAAGGGAACTTGCACACCAATTAGGTTGTGTTGCATTATAGGTTCCATACTCTCTCCTAACAACTATGTAATTTTCTCGTGTCTCCATGGCACATATTTTGTGACTTTTTCATTAAAAAAGCCAACAGAAACCCAATAATCTTTTGCCATATAATACATTATTAGAAGAATCATAAGGAGGGAGGATAAAGGAGCAAGTTTAATAAGTGCTGCAAAGCATACTACTGCTCCTGAATGTTTGTGTTGAATTTCATATGATGTATGAGAAGCTGACATGTCCTGTGGGGGCTAGTTCACATTTTTTAATGAAAGGTTACAGTACTCTGGACCTATAGTTTATTTAGTTTTGCACTAGAGATAAATATTTATTAAGACTTTGACTCATTACATTTTGTGCAAACCTTGCACTCCAAATCTGTGTGATTCACAGTATACTGAAAATAGAAATAATACCCCTAAATCACACCTGTCTGTGAAGAGAAAATCTGCCAGTTCTTTCACTCCCAACTCATCACCTTGAGACAGGCAAGGAAAAAAAATCCAGAAAGAAAACTAGCTGCTACTTAGGAATGAATTCACTGGAAAAATGTTCCTTTGTTAAGAAGTCCTTGGCTGGGATGGCTGGGAAAATGCAGAGCTCAAAAAAGTCAACATGCTTCTTAGGTCACCCAGCACCTTATTTTGAAAAATACCTGTATCACTCCTTTTGTTTGACTATTTTTTTATGTATTTGTTTGGGAGTTTTGGAGGCTTGTTTGTTTGCTTGTTTGTTTTGAGACAGATGATTTCAAATTATTTTATGTTAAGGAGATGTAAATCACAGCCTTATACCTCTGACTGCATCCATCTTTTAAACAAGTGTGTCTTCCACTTTATTTTGTGATGAGCTTGACCCTGTCATAGTCTAAAAATACTTTGATGAGTCTCTCTCTAAAAAAAAAATCACAGCCTTTGTGGATTTCAAGTGGTCTCAAGGTTATGCAGTGCTAATCAGTTTTGTGGTTCTTAATTCTATTTTCAAATTTGGCCATAGTAGTCTTTCAGTTCACTTTTGTGGCACTTGATTGATTTTGTTATTAACATTACAAGTCATGAGATCAGATAGCAGTATGTTGAACAGACATGCACCAACATCAGTCTACTGAAACACATATTGATTTGCATCAGTATTTTTAGCCTAGGAAAGTGTTTAAATTTTGGGCTTAAAATTACTCTCTGTTTAACAAAGATGAAGGTATTACAAATATTTATGTTACTGCAATATATTAAAATATGTATTTGAATATCTTTATGTTAAATGACATCTATAGATCTGCACTGTTGTCTTATGCCTCCAGATAAAACTGTAAAGCTGCCATTCCCGAGTACAAGAAAATCCATCTTGAAACTTTAATTAAAGAATAATCTATCAATGGCAAATTACCAGAGGATTGATATGTCACTCACAGTGTTGGCACATGATTTCAAAGAACACAACTGAAATCACAGGAGAATAACAGATCTGGGTATTTGTTTGCACTTAACAGACAAGGGGAACATAACTAATAAAAAGTAATTTCTAGAGAGTTTCTATATTAAGAGATTAGTCTGAAATTTCTTCACTCTGAAAGAAAAAAGCAGCACTAAAGCAAATCTGCACCCTCTATGAGGTCTGTAAAACTTCTACTAAAACAAGTAATCATTTGATTTGTTTAAAACAACTAGTTTGGGTTTTATTAATTGTGCTTGTGAAGTCTCCATATTGGATGAAATCTAGTAGCTTTTTATTTGACTTCTTAGAAACAATTCTTGTAACCCTATTTCAATTTACCTTTTAAAATAGTGCAAGAAGAGGCATTTGTGAGGATGTGAGAAGTAGAAGCTTTTTCCCTCAATTCTGTAATTCAAATAAATGAACCTTTACATCTCCTTCCGGGTCAGCTGTATGTGCACTTCCTTGCATAGAGCTGTTTACAGAATAGGGGCTCTATGTAGAATTCCTATGCAAGTGATAGTAAAAGCTCTTTTTTAAAAAAACCTAAGTGATTAGAATTAATAAATTTCCCATGAAATTGGGATATTTTTTTTTGTCCATGGGTTGCTCTTTTTAAAAGGTCTGTAATAAGATAGATTTCAAAGGAGGCGTATATGACCTCAGTATGAATAGTCCTAATTTTAGCTTCTCCTGCTTAAAACACTAGCATAGGAAAAAAATCACAGTGAACCATGACTATCAGTTTTTTATTCCTTCCCCACAGTGTACAGTTTTACCTTTATCTCATCCAGGAGAACCTTGTGAATCAGATGGAATAATACTTCCATCAGAATCATATGGGAATTTCATATGGCCTGAAAGCAACTTGCTGGCAAGACATAAACATATTATCCTGTGCTATCTACAGTACCCTAACCACCTCATGCACATGTATCTCTTGGCTATGATCCTAGATGTTTTCTGGTCACCATCATCTATTTTTAACTTTGTGTTGGGCTGGTTAGCTTCTCTTTTTATTGCCAGATACCAGCTTTTTGCTTATTTTTGACCCCTAAAACATATCCAACCTGCTCTACCCTTGCAAGGATGTTAAGTCTAAAATAAAAGCATAGAAATTCACATCTAAAGGTCAGAGCTACAATTCTGTATTTAGACTCTGTTGGACTAAATTTCTTTCAGGAACTACTTTGAAGTCTCAACCCAAAGGAATCCATTTAGTCTCTATCATGTCCCTTGGCACAAATGCAGTTGCATTATGTTTCTCCCAAAATCTATTCACATTTTCTATATGAAGAGGATATTGGAATAAAAAACTGAAAGACAATAAATCGGATGTAGTTAGCCTTCTTAATTAACAGCAGTGTTAATGAGATTGTTGATTAGACTATTCTTGACCAGAACCTCCCAGTCAAATTGCTGACTGTCCAGCCACTGCTTACACAACTTTCCATCATTTTGGCCTCGAGCTCAGGGTGGATTTCAAGTCACACCCTTTCTGTTGTATCCTTCATGATGTACATGTGATATTTGTACGATCAAAAGCACTATGAAAGTGCAACAATGGGGGTTGTCAGGATTGAGTGTATTCTGATGATTGCCTCGCTTTTTAGGTATTTTATCACATATTTTGGTACCTCCTGTACTGCTTTAACTGAATGGTGCATAACTTTGTGATATTCTTCAAATAGAATAGCTTCCTCCTGCAGAGGAAACCGTAGACATTGTTCTGGAGTTGTCAGTCCTTCAAACCTCTACTCTTCTATTGGTGGCCCCTTTCATGCAGTTTTGAAGATCCTTTCCAATCTGTGGCTTTAATGCAGAGGATGTTTAAGACTTTGCAACACCTACCATGTTTCAGGCACCTGAGAAGACAACAGCTTGACTTTCTAAACCTTCTGTGACTGGAAATTTGATGGATTATTTGCAAGAATTTTCATTTTTTTCTTGTTGATTCTTATTAATTTCTTTATTATAGATTTCACTGTCTGAAGATAAGATATATGTTTCCAAACAAGACCCCATGTTTGGAGAAAATAGCCAAACCTGAGCAATTTTAAATGGACTTTTTGTTCCTGAACAATATTTTATTTAATAAATCCTCTTGAACAATTTTTTCAGTGTGAAAGTTCCTTTTTACTTAAATTATTTTAATAGTAGTATCTTTATGTTAGACACAGCACTATAAATGATCTTCAATAACAATCCCATAGTGCTTAAATAATTAATTAGTGTATGGGAAAGAGCTTCCTAATGATGACATTATTCCATTGCATGTTGAACATAGCAGACCACAATTCTAGCAGGCTGGACAACTATTAACATCAAGCTTTGCTATGATCACTGGCTTTTATTATTAGGAATTTTAATTTAACTATAAATAAGTGTCAACACATATATTGAGAAAGATAAAATTACACTTTTACACAAAAATAAAAACCCTCAGAGCAGTTATATAGCATTTAGTATAAAAGTTAAACAGGATTTGAACTGATAACATTTTGCTACCTGGACTAAAATACCTTAAGAGCATGTAATTGATTCTATTAACGATATAGAAGAACTTCTATAGAAGTTCTAAGAAGTATATGTAAATCAGTAAATGAGAGATACTGGTGGTCCTTCACTACACAAAAAAGCCATCTATTTTCAGCTAAAAGCATTCTCACAGCTTATGATGAGTGACAGTACATAATAATGGTGCCACTTACTTCTTAGAATCAACATCAGAGGCACAGGCTCAGGAGTGTTCATAGATCTTATGTTATGTGGTGAACAATTTTTAAGTTCACCTATGCATTCAGAAATGCTTGTCTTCATTAAAAATGCAGGGGTGAAAAGGAAAGGGACAGAAGTAATGGAAAAACCATATTGGGTTTAGTGGCACACACTATCCACCATGAACATGTAGCATACAGAGTCACACCTGAATGAACTTTGTTCCCTCTCTCTGCAGGACACCCTGACTCAGCCCCTAAGGCTGGCCAGATTTCTTTTGTGAAATGTCTATCTTGAAGCTGGTAAGTTTATCTGATTTAGTTCTCTTTGTGTAGCCCAAATACACTTTTTGCTTGAAAACTGAGGGGTTCTCCCTTTTTTGGGGGAGATTTTTTTCTCTAGGTGAATAAAATGGTTTTTTTTTTTTCTGGGAACTATTTCCAAAGAGAGTTTCACTTCAACTGGTTACAGGAAAATATTTCCTTTCAAGTCTGTCTGAATCCTTCCAGTGAACAACTCTATGTTTTCTTGTTGAAGTGAACAGTTTTGTAGGGTCTCAAGTCTGTCCATCTAAACAATCTTTATCTTGGAGAAATGTAAGGTGCTCTTTACTCATATGACCAGTTGCCTTCTGATTTGGGGATTTTTGGGGGTTTTTGGTTGATTTGTTTGTTTGTTTGTTTGTTTGTTTTGTTTTGTTTTTTTTTTTGTTTGGTTTGGTTGGATTTTTTTTTTTTTTTTTTTTTTTTGTTCTGTAAGAAGGGGACAGAATCAGCATAAAATATGTATCTGAATTGTTTGAATCTGAACAGAAGGTTCTTTGGAAAATACCTGGCTGTCTTCCTGTATTGCTCTTCAACGATTCATTTCTTCACCTAAGATGGTCAGTTACCAAATTTAAGTATTTATGGCATGATTATAAAATGTACAGAAGGTTTACTTTTCCCTGTACCTTCCATGAAGAGCTTAAGAAGTTTTGGAAATTTAAAATCTAGACTGGCAAAACTGGACAGATAAAATTAATGCACAGAGGAGTTTTGTTTGTTTGTTTGTTTGGGTTTTATGTTGGGGCTTGTGCCACGAGTGCTTTTCCCAACATTATGGAGGGAAATGATGTTTGAGTCAGTCAGTATTCAAAGACTGTCTTAAGAAAGATGTCAGAGTTTGAGATGCTGACATCTGGTCATCATTAAGCATCACTGTTCACACATGATATTTTACTTAGATTGAACCAGGAGGCAGACAGTAATTTATATCCTGCAGACAGTGGGAAAAAGTCTGGTAAAATGTGTAAGTGATCATGAATAGAAGTCTCTAGCAGGTTCAGCTGTGGGGTAAGGTATGTGAGGAAACAGATTTTGAAAAGGAAATCACACTTTGGTGATTTTCCTGGCTTAGAATGAGGCTCCACCTCAGCTCATCAGAGGAGAAGTGGTGTTAAGGTACCTTTCCCACAGAATGTTGGCCTGTATGCAAAGTAATTTTTCAATACAAATTCTGAGCTCCTTTGGAGTTTTCTGTTATTTTTACATCTATTTCTAGGAAATTTTCTGGGGGAAATACTTACAGCATTATTTCATTCAATTTCAGTTGGCAATGTGAAATGTTAGATTAATAGATGTCAGGCAGTCAATCAAATATCCCAAAAGTTTGCCAGAGTACTTCCTTAATTTTGCCAAAGATTAAAATGTCATCACTGCCACTAGGGACATTGGGCATGCTCTAAATTATTCTATGGATTATACTTTTAAAACTTTCAGCAGCTACATTTCAAACTTTCATTTCTTGTACTCAGTATTTCAAAACTTTATGAATTTTCTTCCTGAACTCAGGTTAATAACTGATCAAAGACTGCTAATTTAGCAGACCTCCACTTCAGAAATCCTATTTTAAACTTTAATTCCTTGTACCTATACCTTTATAGTTTTTCATACCTTTACAGTCTTCAAGAGCTTTCTAAATTTGTACAAAGTTCAGGAAAGTCTCTGATACTGAAGGAGAGAAGGATTAAACAGTGAGACGGATAAAGTGATCTTGTGGGATCAAAGAGGTGGGTGACATTGAAACTGAAAATGTTTCAAAATTCTGAAAAGGGAAAGGGAAAGGGAAAGGGAAAGGGAAAGGGAAAGGGAAAGGGAAAGGGAAAGGGAAAGGGAAAGGGAAAGGGAAAGGGAAAGGGAAAGGGAAAGGGAAAGGGAAAGGGAAAGGGAAAGGGTCCCACTATTATCTTTCAGTATGAAGATGGTTATGGAAGTATAACAAGGCAGGAGAGGGAGCAAATTAAGGCATTTTTGTTTTCAGGTCTAAGAAATTTCAGTGCAAGCTGTAATGTCTCCACAAAACTGTTCTCTACCCACCTATCTTTTTGCTTCTGTGCACACCTGGCATGAAGGAACATTCTTGTATAGAGGTTTTTGTGAGTTTTGCTTTACTTCCTTTCCAGAGAAGCAGTTTGTAGCTTTCATAATTTCAGCTAAGCACTGAATAAAGCCTTCAAAATTTGTCCCCATATATATTACAGAGGGAAAACACTCAAATGCCTCAGTATCTGATCAGTGTACCTATTTCATTGTCTTTACTCATAAACTGTGTCCTAATTTCATTCAAACCTGGGCTTTTGGGGAGAATTATCTGGGGAGAAATATGCTTAATCATATTAAGGCAAAATAGGCATGGAAATGGATTTTGTTGCACCTCTCAGGGTTTCCTCTGTCACTCTGAGAGCTGGATAACATCTTGCTGAGGTTGTGAACATAAGGACTGTCCTCCAGCTGGGATACACACATGAAGCAATTCTCTTTCCAGCGATCTTCTCTGCGTGCACAGACACAGCAGATGCGGACAGCTACAACCATAGACCATCACTTGCAGAACAAACCCAAGGCAAAAAGGTCTTTCTGGATATTGTGCTGCTGAAAACCTACCACTAAGAACCCCAAATATACCCAACATAACAAAGATAAACAAACAAACAATACCAGCTCTGGTGAGATTTCTGCGTTGAAGAAAGACTGGGGTTTAATGTGTTTTTGTAAAATAATCATGGTCATTATAATTAATATTGCCTTCTAACAGAAGCAGCAACTAGAAGAACACCAAACACTTACAAACAGCCCATATGTAAAGAACTGAAGGATATTAATATTACAGACTTTTTTGTTTCTGTGGTACTGGGCAATTTTATTTTCACTTTGAGTTTTTATCTCATTCACTGTCAAAATTAGCACATTTTCACTTGAAGAAACCAAGACACTTTGAGGCAAAAATGATGTTAAAAAGATCACCTTAATAGTTAATGGTTGAAACTTTACTTGGAGAATAAAGGTTGCTTCCAAAAATGAAATTATTAATGTGAGATATTCCAAATAAAAGCAAACTCTGATAAAAAAAAATATTTTATGATGGAATTGTGGATTTTTAAACTTTAGTTTTCACTTTGAAACAGTTTTCTTCTAATCTATATTCAAATTCACTACATGACTGTCAGCTCTTCATGTGTCTTCATCCTGTATTTCCATTCCTCATCTAAGCATGAATATTTACAAGGTTAATCTTCAGTACAAAGAACATGCAAAAATTTTTTTTCAAGTATCAAGAAAATGTAGATAAGCCATGGTACTCCAGCAAAAACTATTAACTTTTAGCATCCTTAGCACTGATGAGCTCTAAGGTAATTGAGATCAGTTAATGTCTCACTGGGACAATAACCTTTTTTTTTTTTTTTCAAAGTCTATCATCAAAACTTCTGTCTGCAGTGAGAACTCCAGGAACTGAATGGGATTCCATCTCACCTTCTGCAGGCTGCTGAACATATTTCTTATAATTTTAAATTTAAACCTCTCTGGGATAGTCTCATTAAAATATAGCATTTCATTGGCTGCATAAGGGAGTAACAAAGCTGTTACCCCTTTCTGGTCAATTATATCGATTGCAATCCTGACATTTTCAAATGTATTTCTCCATTTACTCCAATTATACTAAGCAGATTGTTAAGAAGATTGTCTTGGACTTCGAAAGACATGCAATGAACCAGCTCACTTGTACTTGTGTCAAAGTTAATTAATTTTTCTAAATCTAAAATGACCAGGGATGCATTCTGCTTTCTGTTTTGAATTAAAATCACTTTTTCACCACCATGTTATTCTGAGTTTGTATTGATTTTAGGTTCAAAGAGCATTAAATTCAATTCTAAATTTTCTTTTAACCTGTAGAGAACATGGAGGCAACAGAAGCTCTGCTTAGAAATTTCCCCAAGGGGCTCATCCAAAGCTTAACAAAACATTTTCAGTAACTTAATTTCACTTGACGTCTTTGAAGAACTTTCTCTTTTATCCGTCAGGGTCAATTTTTTGGGAATGCTTTTATTCAAATGCAAAACATCCCAAAATAATAGTAGTCTTCTTTTAGCTGGAATTATTTGAATATTTGCAAATGCCCAAAAGCAAAAACAACAACAAAAAAAAAACCCACACGAAGTAGGTATTTTAGAGTAATTTTTATTTAAAATAAAATAAATCTGTGGTGGGTTAGCCTTGGCTGACAGCCAAAATCCCACCCAGCTGCTCAGATACTTCACTCAGATGGGAAGAAAATAAGAAGAAAATAGAAAAAAAAAAAAAAAAGAAGAAGAAAATAGGAAAAAGGGGACGAAAATAGGAAAACAAGAATAAGACAGTTCATGTGTTCAGATAAGAACAGGGACATCAATTACCTTTGTGTCAACCATGGAATAGATTGTCAATTACAGTAAGTATTAATTGCCGATGCAGGTACTAGTAAACAAAAATAATGTGCATACAAATTTGAAAATAACAATTCCCCTCCTTTTCCCAGGGTCAGCTTCCCCTGTTCTCCCCAGACTCCTCCACCTGAGCAGTGCAGGCAGGCCAGAGGGTCACAGGCTGAAATCAGCTGTTTCTCCCTGAGGTTTTCTCCTTCTCACATCTTTGCCCTGCTCCAGCATGGGCTCTCCAGGGTGGCAGCTCCCTTGGGAATGGCCATCTGCATGGGCTGAAGTGGGTGCCTTGTCTGGGGCTAGGTACAACCTCCTCTTCTTCCTCCTGCTGCTGCTCTTCTGACCTCTCCTCTTCTGTTTCTGGCCCTTTGTGTTTTCTGTCTCTGTTTGGCACTGTCAGCCCCTTCTCACAGTGGGTCAGTTGGGGTTGTCTGGAATCAGCTGTGCTGGGCATGGAGCAGCTCCAGCCAGTCCTCACAGAGACCCCTCCTTGGCACCTGCACCCAACACAAATTCAAAGGAAATATTTCAATCAAACCTTAACGCCTGCCTGGTTATTCAGGATTTGGCTCCTATGGTGTCTGTGCACCTTCAGGTAATTCCAGTGAAGGGCACCTGTAGCTGAAGGGGTGTGGAGGAGCCAGGACAGTCACCCTGCCAGGCTGTACTGGGGGCATGTCTTTTAGGGAGCAAATTTAGAGATCTCTCCATGGTCTGCCATGGATCACACTGTGGCACAGGCTCAGAGTATCCAGTCCAGGTTCTTTGCAGGCCCAGAGTGCCCAACCCTGGCATCCCTGGCCCAGGCCAAGCCCTGGCACAGGTCTGGAGCAGGGCTGAGCTGGTCTGAGCAGCTGCATGCCCGAGCAGGACATGGGCATGGACACAGTCATGGATGTGGGCATGGCACAGGCACAGAATGTCTGTCCACACCAGCTGCTTTGCTGTTGTGCTGCACCTCTGGCCATCCACAGATGTTTCCTACTCTTCTG
Organism: Lonchura striata; assembly: GCF_050655825.1. NCBI lineage: Eukaryota > Metazoa > Chordata > Aves > Passeriformes > Estrildidae > Lonchura > Lonchura striata. The sequence continues at coordinate 11,339,189 of NC_140703.1, forward strand.
AGAGCAAGAAACGTGCCACTGTTTGATTTGGGATCTGTCAGCTACCCGGAGAATTCTGGCCAGTGTGCTACGATGCCTGCTTGCTGGACTAGATGCAACGAGCTCAACAGTATCAATCTAAAACCCAGTGAGGCAGAAGCCATATGACCAAAAAAAGATAAAAAATGCGAGTAGGTTTGACGCAGTAATTACCTCTGTGATAGCTCTTTCTAGGTAAGGTGAATTGATGATGACAACTCAGTGAATTTTGCCTTTCTAATAATGTTTTCTGAACAAAATTCATCACAGCTGTCAATCAGGTCATTTTCCCCTCGAACTAAATTAGCACCATTTACTTTAACAGTGTCTTTTGTAAAATGCTGAAAGGTGAACTATATTTTAATTCAACCTTGAGAATATTCTGGTGTGTTAAAAGTTCTAATATTTGTGTAATTTTATTTTTTTAAAAAAGTGTTCTACATATGAGCTTCCCTTTCTCAACCTGATCCTAGTCTGAAGACCAAAACCGAGCAAGCATTTTTATTCTTTTTACTTTACAATTATAAGTGAATATTTTTCCTTTGATAACAGTTCCATAGATTTAATTTTAATTTTTCTGTGTAGCTGTAGATGTTGTCTGCTTCATATAGTACTTTCCATACTTGGATATTTTGTTTTATTAGAACAGCAAATGCCTTTTGAAATAACACTTGTGTCTCTCCTGCACTGTCAATAAAATGCTGTAAGACTGAGTGATGCATAGGACCTTGCATAGACTTGTTACCACTACAGGCAGTTTTGCAAAGGAGCTATGGCAACATAAAGCTGAGTATTTCAAAGGTAGTTCTCAGAAAAATTACTTTTCTTCTTGAAATAGGAGCTACAAAACATAGTGTGCTAAAGCAGGGTATGCTAGGAAGTGGTCAATGAGTTCAAGGATGATTTTAAATTCCAATTCATCATGAAGGTTTAAATATTTTCATGGAAAGAGTGAAAACTCAGATTCCCTTTCCTATTCTAAGAACTTAATTTATCTAATAATATTCATAGTTTCTGCTTCAGGCAAAGACTCTACTACTACCCTGTGTTTCGTCTTTCAGTGCCCTGATCCCTTGGCTGAGGACTCATGATCCCTAAGGAGCAGGGAGAAGCATTTTTGGGAGTACTGTGCCTACTGTTCTCCACCTGCCTGTCCCACAGCCCATGAGCTGGGTTTGACACTAAACTATGAAAGTTGGCAAATTTTCTGTGTCACAGGTCAGACCCTCTCAGACTTACCTATAATCTACGCCAAGGGATTCTCTGAAATGTATGTGGGCTCCAGACCTAGAAATGCAACAGAGGCTTTCAGTGTAGAAAGGCACAGCTTTGAGAAAGTGAAAACAGAAAGTAAGCACTTGCTTACATTACTAGGTTTATAATAGATCAATAACCTTGAATTTAATTTCTTTATTATTATTTTAAGCACTTAAGGTTTTCTCAGGTCTGTTATTTTTTCCTTTTACTAATATCAGGTGATCTGATCCCACAAAACAAACTGAACCATTATGATGAGGTGTGCATACAGTAGGTTTAACCAAGTTCTCAAGTCTTCTGTGTCTGCCACATTCTTCCAGAGCCATCCACATGCATAGATGATGGGGTTTATTAACTTGAGAGTGAATCAAAACCTGAGATTCCCTTGTCTTCATGCACAGATGCAGACACCTGTGACCCACTGGAGCAATGTGGTGAGCCCAGGTAGGATTTAGCAGTAGCACTGTGTTTCCTCCAGGTTCACATCTGGAGCCTGCTCAGCACGTCACAAACTGAGTCACTTAGGGATTGAAATGGTGATGGTGTCATCACTACCTGCTAGTGAAGGATAAAAAAGACGCCCATAGGTCAAAGATGGTTGCAAGTTGCTCCATGTGGCCGCTGCCTCCTGTGAGACAGGGAGAGGAGCAGCTGCAGAGCTTTCCCTGTGCTCACTCCAGCTGCACCCACAGGCAGGATCCATTCTGGGTGCAGCTGGGGAGCAGAAGCATCTGCTGGCACAAGGACAAGCAAACCAGATAGTGGCTGGTGGAAGAGAAGAGTGAGGCAGCTTGCTACCATGGTGCTAGGACAGGGATCTGCTGCCTGGTTGTTGGAATCTGAGGTATTGATGATTCTGAGATTGTAGAAAGTCTCTGTCTTTCTGCCCCCTGCCAAAGCAGAAGCCATAATTGGTCTGTGCTGGTTCCAAGGTTGTTTATTCTGTTTATCTCTCACATGTTCTGCTGCCCTGCCCAGCTCTGTCCTGCAGGGCAGCGTGTGGGGCTCTGCCCTCAGTGGGATGTTACAAACATTAAATACCAGAAACTCCCTGGGCTGGATTTACAAGAACGTGCCAATATCTGTCACCTACGTTGGACAGTGTGTCCCCAGCCTGAACCAACAGAAAAATGCCAACACCACAGTGAAACATGGAGGGCATGAAGAAGGAGAAAAAGGACAAGACACACCCAATTTCCTCCATCTTGTCCCCTTTGGACCCCTCATCTAGAATCCTAAAATTTTACTTTTGCACCTGTGCCACACTTAATTATTACTTATATCAAACACTCAGAGCTTGTAATTCATCCTGTAAGATTGAAAACTCTTCTCCATGGACAGAGATCACAGACAGTGTCTCTGGGGGCTCTGTCCAGGGGGGTTCCTGACCCCCTGCCAGGGTCCCAGACCTGCCAGGACAGCCAGAGGGAAGCCCTGGACTCCCACACCTGGTCCAGGTGTTTGAGGGTGTGCAGGGAGCCAGGAGGAGCAGCTGTTTGCCCCTCACAGGCAGGCAGGGCTCTGTGCTCCTGTGAACAGGATCAGGCACCCTTGTGGGAGGGGAGGAAAGGCACAGGCAGGGAGAGGCAGGGCTCTCTGCAGCAACAGGAGGAAGGAGTCCCACGGGCACACTTGGCACCAGCTGCAGGCTGGACCACCCTGGGCCCTATAAATTCTTGGTTTACTGAGCTGCACAGCCTCCATCCTCAGGGGTCTGAGCTCTTCATTAAACCTCAGCTTAACCACTCTGGCCTCATCTGAGCTTTACATAACTGCTTGTGTGATTAAGAAAATTTGGTCAAGTCTCAGAGGTATCAAATAAACCTGAAAGTACTTTAAATCTGTTACTTAAGAAGGCTCTTCTTTCTGGTCTCTTGGTTAGGAAAAATAATGTATAAATAAAATGTCTTTTTTTTTCCTTTGTGAACAGTCAGATTTTATTCCACACCACTTTATCCACCATTTAATGAAACTTTTCATCAGACATACAAATTGGATAATGTCAGGCCTCCCTTTAAAAACTGAAATAAATGAGTGAGCCTTTGCTAGTGAGCAAACACTAGCAAACCTTTTCAATCAGCTTCTGTGGAGAAGCAGTTTTCAACATTAGGAACTGGATACCTCCCATTAACATGACTTAATGCAGCTGTGAAATGGTGCCAAACTTATGTAATACAATTATTATGTGGCAGCATCATGTAAAATAAACCAGGGCTGCCACTGTAAGCTCTCATTTGTAACTATTCTAGTTTTAAAAGCTGATGAAGAACATCAGGCAATACTGTGGTAAAAGGTAGATCTGGGAAAGCTCAAGGAGTCCCATGAGGATAAATAAAAAATTGCAGTACAAGACATCATATCAAATTTACAGCCTGTAGCATTTCTGTGTTGGTTCTTACTTTCCTAGAGAAAAATGGCAAAACATTCTTTTTCTCTGCAATTAAATAAACATGAATTCTCAATATCTGCTTGCCAGAAATCAGGCTGCAGAAACTTATTGTAGTGTCTTGATGACTATTCTGATTAAAACAATGAACAAAAGCTTGTTGATTTAAATAAGATAAACTTTCTATTGGTCTAATCCTCTGTGCAAGGAGGAAAAAAACAGAGAAGGTATTTTTTAAATTATGGTGTGTTTTTCTTATGAAATCCAGGAGTCCAGAAACTACATGTGTAAACAGATGATTCAGAACAAACTCACCTGATTGTGACTTTAAACAAAGATATGTGAATCCAGCCAGGAGTTCAGAAATTATGTTTTAGACTACTGTAATTGTGTTAATCCACAGGATCTTTACCATGCAGGTCATTCCAAAGGCATTGACTAAGCTATGCAATGCTAAAATTTAAAGATATTAATTTATTTCCCACACATTAAAGTAATAAAAAAGACATACTCCTTCCCTTCCTGTTAGCTCATTTAAGATTTTATTATTTGTGACCATAATTTGGAAGCATTGCTTAGGGCAGATCCCTGCTGCTGAAACTAATCTTAATCCATAACTGAGTGAAGTTTCAGCAGCTTTGTTCCTCCTTTCATTGTTTTCTGTGTCTTTCCTTGTAGACCTTGTGTCTACACTCTCTTAACTACCAAATATCACTTAAAAAGACAGATGAACTAATACTTGCAACTTTTTGTTTTGATTTTCTTCCTTTTTTTGGTCCCTATTAAATAACACTGCTATCCAGAGAAAGTATAATTTCATTCTGTGGTTTTATAACTCATTATTAAGATATTTAGAGCATTCCTCTTTCAAGACAGCATTTTCTCTCACTGAAACCTTTCACTGCTTTACTGGAGAAGTTCTTCACAGCACACTGTTTTCACTGCCCTTGTATATTAAGAGGTAGAGATGTGAGAAAAAGTCATCTTGTCTTGAAATGTTGTATCCTGGAACTTAATATTTTGCTCTTTTTCTACCCCCACTGTAGGATGAGCAAGATCACTTTGCTGTTAAACTTGGCAAATTCTTACATGACCCACTTAATTTTCAGGACACAATACAGGGATCTCCAGGGGTCAAAACCTGGGTAGCTCCTTTGTTGGGGCCAGATTGTTTCTGGAGCAGTGCTATATTCCTAAAAAGACCACACAACTTTTAGCTGAAAGGCAAAGGTGCTGGCTGTGGAGTTCTTTCTGCAGTCAGGCTGTCAAAAAAGGCTCTTTGTGCAAACCCTTGTGATTGAGCAGAGGTGATCTCATGGTTTGCTGCCAGGTCCTTTTCCACCACCCCCTGAGGCTGTGGAGTCCTGCCAGTCAACTTTTGCCATTTACAGACCACTGTGTGAGTCACTTCACTCCCTAAATAACTGGAACAGGATGCAGATTGATTTCTGCTACAGTACTGAGCTCCTGCAAGGAATGAAGCACAGCAACCTGGGCAGGGACAGGGATTTTTTAATGGATAGGCGAAAGAAAAACTGGAGTTGAAGGAAGCTCACATCAGCATGGGACCTTTCACAATTGTTTGTGACAGAATTTAGGTGCTAATTTTCTCCTTTATCTGCTCAAAAAGAAGAAAAAAAGAAAAATATAAAAGAAGAAAAGAAAAAAAGAAGAAAAGAGAAAAAAGAAAAAATAAAAGAAAAAAGAAAAAATAAGAAATCTGAACATCCCCCTCTCCCGACTAAAAAACCCCAAACAACACCTCACCAAACACCCTCCCCCACCAAAAAAAAAAAAAAAAAAAAAAAAAAAATACCCACAATGAGGAATTTGAGCTTTAATTCTCTGTAAGGACTCTTGAAGCAAAAAGTCTGTTATATGTTTAGACAAAATTAAAATGAGATGCAGAAAAAGGGAGAGTTACCATGGAATTATGTTTGCTGTTTCATCACCATCACCTGGTTGCATTTATTTTCCCATTTGAAGTCCATAGTGTATAAGTTCTGTAAAGATCAATTATTACAATAACTTCTCTACTTTAATTATCTTTGGTTTACATATTTGCATTTTTGTGAAATTTTACTATAATTATTTCCTGCAATCTGGCAACTTCTCACCACCCCAGCTGCACAGTTGCTGAAGATTCAAATTTGACAGGAAACCTGGCAGTTAATTTTGTCTACAGGGTGTCCTAAGTTGCCATAGAAATGGTGAGACTTCTGGCCCTTAATATTTCACTGAAAATCCCATGATGGTGATGATATGAGCACAGGGAACTGTGTTGTTCCAATGATCCCTAAAAGCTGGAATGCTCCCAAGGGCCAAGGGCAGCCAGGTGCATCTTAGAATTTGTCAGGAAACACTGGTAGGTGTTGACTCACAAGTTTTGGTGGCTTCTATTTCTGGTATTTGTAAGAAAAAACAGTTGTCCTTCAGACATGAGACTTCTCTAGGCATAGAGGAAATGTAATGCAGTTAAATCTCAGAACAAATAAATTTTAGAAACCCTTGCTGGTTTAGTGGAATAAACTTCTGAAATTCTGAACTATGGAAGTTTGTTTAGAAGATACAGGAATTGGTACTTCTTTTTTAGAATACTCTTTTATTACTTTTCAAATCTTAATTCACAAAACACACTCCTGGTCATACTCACTGCACTATGTTTGTGCTAATCAAAATAAAATAGTGGGGGCTATGTTGCATATATGCTGCAGTTGAAGGAAAATCAAAATTGTTACTGTATACTGAGAATTTGGACGCTCAGAACAACTTTGTCACAAAGTTTTGAAAAAAAGACTTTTATGTAGTAGAATATATGTAGCATATATTCTACTTACTTACTGTTCAGAGGTAAATTTTGTTGTAGAAGATATATCAGTTTAAGTATTTGTTATTGATAAGGGAAAATCTATGGTATTTATAAGGTTATATTTGACTTAAATTTTGTTTTGGCAAACAACATGGGAAGTGCCTCAGTTTTCAAACTGCTCTCCAAGGTGACAAGCTGGAGACATTCTTTACCCAGTCTCTTGGTTCACATCCATGGACACAACTTAATTAAAAAAATTTAGATTAATGTTCTACCATAGATCTTTGACAGACCATCCGTGGACCAAGCTACACCTGCTGTGTTTCCATTTGCTCTTAGGCTGTTTGATTATCTAAGTGAACTTCAAAAAATACACCTGATTTCTCCCATTTCCATGTCTAGCACTCCTTGAATGGTGACTTTAAAATACAATTAGTTCTTGGGAGACCTCCTAGACTCTAATGCTTTACAACAGCTGTGGACTCAATCTTGACAAACTTTATGTGGAAGTACAAGTTTGGTGTAATGATCACACAGAGGCAAATACAAATAATTGACAGAAAACAATGGGCCAAACTATGTTTTTACATGGAAGTCTCCCAGCCCAAAACACACACTTTGAAATCAATATTTTTATTATGAATTTACTGATTGTTCCACAGCTAGCCTGATACAAAAATTTAGGATTGGGATTTCATAGGGTTTATATGTTGTATCACTTGCCATACAATAAAGTTTAGCCATCTCTTCTTAAGCAATAAGAGTAAGAAATCAGAACAGGTAAATCAAGCCTCTAAATATTCAAAACTAAAGCTTATCTGTAAACACTCTAAACAACTAGATTGAGAAGGAAGCATTGGCATAATTATTACAAAAAGAATGGCATGCACAACTAAGTCTTTAAATAACTGCAGGAAGAATGTTATCCACAACTAATACTTTAAAGCTCCTTTGTAATCCAGATTTTTTATTGTCAGGATAATTTAAGAGAATAAAATTGATATTTATCTATTCAACAAAGAAATGTCAGACTTGATACCTCATCCTTTTGTAATACATACTACATTGCTTCTGCAAATGTTTTCATACAATAATATCAGAAACCAAATTAAGAAAAATTGAATTCTAGATCAATATAAATTGTATTTGCAAGATATGATTTAACAGATTAGAAATGCAGTTAAAAGACTGTTACAGAACAATGATAAATCCAGGAGGACAAAACCCAGTTTCCATTAAATGAGGAATTGCTACATGAGGTAGATAAAGATTTGGAAGTTAAAATCATGCATCGATAACTGAACAGGCCTTGGACCTGTCAATGTTTGGATAGAAGAGCTGTAAGAAATGCCCATTTGCTGCAGGAAATTTAAGTCACTGACCCTCTGAGACACCACTAGAACAAAGTCACACCACTGGGTTAGGGAGGATGCCATGGAGCTGTGATTTGTCAGCATTCACAGATGTTATTGAAAATACTATTGATTTGTGTGCTGGGTTTATTTTTCTTCAGCAGCCAAGTGTGTTAATTCTGGTTTCCTGCATAATATCAAACAGTTAGTTATATTGAAGGCTATATAAAATAAAAGATGTGACTCATTTTATCCTAAAATATTGACTTTTTTCTGCCTTATTTGAAAATTGTTATTGTCAAGTCAAATCAAGTTAGGCAGACTGATCTTATCGCTCCTTTAAGAAAAATTTTTCGTACATTTTCTGCACAAAGAAAAGCAAAGTTGTTCCAATGCTTTTTTTAATATATAAAAGGAAAATAGAATATTTTTAAAACTGTAGCATTCTTGTCATATGGAATTAGAAGCTAGATAGAAGAATAGAGTGGCTTTCATCAGAGATTTGCCTTACATGTAAAAGTCTCCTCAAACTTGATACCTCTTTGGAAATCATTGTGCATGCTTGTTAAATGTTATAACAGTGACATATTCCCAAAAGTTGCCATCTATCCTGGCAGTGCTCCTGCTGGGGCCAAGAATGACTTTGGATTGTCTCCTAAGACACTTCAGTCATACCCAATGCAACCAATGTCTGAAATTTGAGTCTGTTCTGGTGGTCTCAGTGACATCCTGGTAAGGATCAAGGAAACCTCCCAGATCCAAATGCAGGGAAGATCAAGTCTAGGTCAAACAGGGAGAGAGAGAGATGGCAATGGCAGTCCTGTGTGGAAAGGGCTGTGATTTAAAGGGAGCAATGGGAGAGGAGTGGGGGCTTGCAAGGCTGCTCATGATGGGACAAAGCCCAAGACACGAGCACAGTGAGATGTGATAAAGTCCCAAAGGGAAAGTCTGGGACTGGAGGCTACAAAGAGCATGGGGAAGGGAAGAGCAAGAGAGAAAGTGAATGAGAAAGCAGAGATGGAAAGTGCCTTATGAAATAAGTTTATTGTGTGACCTCAAGGTCAGGAAACCTCCACACACTGAATCAGTTCCTGCAGCTTTAATGAACTCAATACTGGAGGGGAGACCATAAGCACCAAATCTAATCTTAGCCTCTTTGTTTCAGAGCCTGGCACTCTAATCCCGTTGGGATAGCTGCACCATCATTTACACAGATCTGCCTTTCTTCCCCTAAGACCTCCTCTCAGAGGCTGACCTACCTCTTTCCTGGTCTTGAATGATTCATCCTCCCCAGGAATTTTTCTACTTTTTGTCCATAAATCTCCCAACAGACCCAGCTCCAAGTCATATGTTCCATCTCACAACCTTTACGCTCTTTGTATTTATCTGTGAAAACAGTGCTGCTGCTGGAACAGGCAACTCTTGGATAGCCATACAACTCCTTGTGGCTTTATATTCAAACCAGTCTATTTTGCTGTGGACCAGAAAACTCAAAACACACAAAAATCTATCAAAAAATGACCACTAGCAAATGCATATAAATTCTCCTTAAAAGCAACACAGATAAATGTTCCTTTAAAGGCAGAAGGAGTAGCTGTAAACTACTCAAAGCACCTTCCAGAATTTAAGCATTTAACTAACTACTACCTGCTGTAAATTCTTACTCAGGTAGCATATTCCCTTTAGAAAGCCAGACAGATGGAACAAACTGATGGCAATTTTCTTTTCTTTTCTTTCTTTTTTTTTTTTTTCTTTTTCTTTTTTCATGTCTGAGGAGAAGGGAAAACACACAGAGAAAAAGGCAAAAATTCTAGACTGGTTATGGCTGTTTAGGCAAGAAGTACAAATAATAAGACACAGAAATGGGAATTCCATTTCTCAATTTTGAGCAGAATTGTGAGCAAGCCCACTGACTTCTCTACACATCTTTTTCTCTACCAACATTGTTTTTTCTGCCTTTGTTTAGCTGTGTGGAAAGCAGAGATGTACTTGGGGGATGTGCTGGGATGCATTTGTAAGTAGATATCTTGTATATGTCTGAAACAAAGCTCACTCTCAGCCTGTGGTGCCAACCTCTCCCTGCTTGTGTTGCCTGAGATTTAAGAAGGAACTTAGCAGCAAACTTTGGAAACATTTACAGCAACTTCATGGAAGTGAATAAAAAAATCACTTCTGATAATCTTGCAGAAGAGGTGAGGACTGATGGCACAGGAAAAAAAAAAAAATAAGACTGCAGGAGTTACTTTACTTGGCAAATGGGTACCCTTCAATCAAAACGTGTCTCATTCTGTCTCACCAAATGTCAGATAACTGACTGAGAAGTACAAGTGAAACCTAGAGAATGGAGCAGTTTGCCTCAGAAAACAGTGACTCTGAGAGGAATTTTGGGGTCACAGTAGGTATATGACTCCAAAAGGCTTTTCTCAGAGCTGTGGGAAAAGGGTTAATGCCATCCGAGCGTGGATAAACACAGGAGGAAAAGGAGGCGAGCTTACCTCTGCATGGCTGTTATTGCAATGCTCCGTGCTGCTCTGGCCTCTGTACTTTTAAAGGATGTTGGTGAGGGTGTTAAAAAGAGCCATAAAAAGTATTTAATGGCTGGAGATGTAATGACTTACAGTGAGAAATTTAAAGCACTCATTTTGTTAGGCTTATAAAAAGAAAGATTGAAAGGTGATTTGATAATGGTTTATAACCATATGCATAAGGAGAAAAAACACCAGGGAACAAAGGATTCTTTAATCTGCTGGAGGAAAAAGAAATGTAGAAGGAATTGATGACTGCAAGCTGAAACTGAAAGTAAAAAAATACTATATATATTTTTAGCTGAAAAGATAAATATTAATGAAAATTAGCAGTGAAAATGGTGAACACTCTACCTTCTGCTGATTTTTTTATCAAGACTGGAATCTCCTTCAGAAGCTGGCTGTAGCTGAAAAAAATATTTTTAATTATGTTACTGTAAGGAGAAAAATAGAAAAAAATTAGGGTCCTCATCAACTTCCAGTATTTCAATTTGTTGTATTTTTTTTTAAAGCAGCTTGGTAGCTTGCTTGATCCTTAGGATCATTGGCCTCTAGTGAATAGACAATGATGAGGGTTAACATCCAAGTCAGCTGGCTACAGACTTGAATTTAGCTCTGCAGAAAAAACTGGGTAAGAAAATTATTTGTATAGACCTGGATATCAGCAAAAGTTTGTCACCACATTTATAAAACTTGTCATAAGATATGCAGCAAATAACATCTCCCTCCCCAAAATTTAGTTTGGAAGAGTTTGACCCCAGCAGTCCAAAAAGCAAGAGACAAAATGGTATTTAGACTGAGCATTTAGTTATGGACTTCATGAAGCTGAAGTACACTGAACTAAAATATCAGGGAAAAAATTCATAAAAGAAAACTCCTTAATATTTGAAAATAATTCCATGGGCATTTTGATCTGACTTTGAATTTTACTCGCTAATTTGCTTGTTTTCACCTTTCCCTTTTTGCTTCCTTTCTTCCCCATTTTTCTGGGTATTTCTCTGTCCCACACAAGGAAACCAGGCTGTAGTAGGTCCCTTACAGAGCCTGCCCCTGTTACAGCTCCTGTTCCCCAGGCTCTCTGTGCTGACTGACAGCACCTCACCTTGCTGTTGACACTGGAGGAGACCCTGGTGCTTGTTATTCTCCTGTAAGAGTGAGCAAATAATTTATAATGAATTGCTGATTGGGTTACTGTCACTCCCTCCTCCCTGTTTGTGAGTTATTTATGATTCTCATAAATACACTTGTTGAATAGTTCCTATTAACTCTCCCAGCCAGCATCTCATTTCAGGGCACTTCACTGCAAGGCTTCAATGTGTGACATTTGAGCTGTGCTATCTGGTTTAAAGTAAGGATTTCTAGTATCCTTTCCCATCAGATGACTGAATTCCTGGGGCTCACTTTTCTTAACAGCATAGGATAGTCTATCAAAGGAAAGCAAGACTCCACATACCCTGATCTCTGACAACTATTGTCACCTTTCCCTGTCCTAGGTGTAAATTGGAGACAACACTTTCTTACTCAGCTTTCAAGCAGGTATTTTTGTTATAGAGTAACATTCTGTTTCCAAGCAGTGTGTTAAATGAAGCCTTTTAAGCTCTAGAAAATGATACCAGGGTTTTTTTGGGTTTTTTTTTTTTTTCTTTTTTTTTTCTTTATTTTTCATTCTGAGCTCCTCCTGATGTTTCCTTGGATCTCCAGGTCCTTTTTCACCTCGCACCAGAGGAGGTGCTGCCACCTTGCCTATTTCTTACTGTAGTCACAATTGTTTTCCAGTGCAGGAAAACAGGCTCAGACTCCATAAACAAATGACATGAAATTGTGCCCATAACATACTCTTCCAAAAAGGAGCAGCATATCTCTGTGGTTTCTGAACCCTGGGCCAGATTTTACCATGGGAGTGACTGTGTAGTGCATTTATAGTGAGCACAGTGTCACTGGTCATGTATCACTGATACTCAGGGCACCTGAGAGCCTGAGGAACCAGAGCTGTAATATTTCCTCTGATGAAACTGGTAAATAGACCACCACCATTTTTATTCCCTGTTCTTCAGCCTGCAAGGAAAATGTGGGCTTGGCAAAAAAAGCACAGGAAAAGGATTTATTCTCATAGGTTTTTCCTCCAGATACATTGCAGTAATCACACGGTCCATTCTTGCCACAATTTATGCTTTGTATGATGGTTTCAGTCCTACATTTCCTGTTATTATTCTTAAACATCACCTGCTGACTATGGTGGTGGGAGGAAAGACAAATATGTGTCAGACTCAAGGTGATACTTGGAGTTGCATAGAGGTGGGAAATGGAACATTTTGAAGAAAAATAGGAAAAAAATATTCCAAAAGGCAAGTGGAAGTTTTCAACAATTCCCAGCAGTTCTGGAGGTGGGGAAGTTACTATTTTTTTTTTTTTAACAAGGAAATGAATTGCTTATTTATTGGTTCTGAGCATCCAGGTAATAAGCACAAAGAACTGGAAATTCTCCTTGTAGAGAGGTGGCCTGTTCTAACTCGCTATGCTGAAAGACAGTGAGAAGGGCTATATGGTTGTAATGGGAAAAAAACCCAAAAAGTACTGCCCACAATGTTTTTTTAGGAAGAGCAAGTCAGAGAGAGTCTCCTTTGCTAGGAAACTAATCTCATTCAGAACTAGAGGAGGAGGAATATGCATAAATCACTGTGCAGTCCAGAAAGGTGAGGGGTGGATGCTTATTACAGATAAAAATTAAACTAGCAAAGAAAATGAGCTAAAGCTTTAGCAGTTGTATGAACCAAGTGCTGTTACAAATTAAACTATGGTAGGATGAACATGAATAGTTATTTCAGATAATTTAAGATAGTTTCCTTTAATAAGTTGCTACATTAAGATTAACTAACCTCCTGTTCATCATGACAATGGACAAAGGTGAATTGATCCTCACACTGAAATTACAATAGTTGCCCAAAACCTGCCCAGTTCTACCTTGATAAAGCTAGATGTTTATTGATTCAATAAACATGAATAGAGGCCTTATTTTTTTACCTTTCATACTTAATTTGACAACTGAATTATCCAAATTTTAAAGGTGTTATAAGTAAGGATCGGGAGGAAAAAGAAAGAAGAAAAACTCAACAAATGAAAGAAAGGAATAGATATTTGCCCAGTAGTTAGAAAATAGCTTCTCTGCAAAGATATAGGCCTACCCTAAAGAGTGCTTGTATTCAAACAATTTAACCACTTCTTGTTCTTCATATATTTATCAAAGGTACTGTTTGCAGAATGAGTCATAGGTAAGTTATAAGGACTTTCCTATTAAAGTCATTTAATTTCCATCACTTTTTATACCAACTTTTAACTTCTCATAACTCAGATAATAATTTACATACTATTATATTAATAAATACTGAGTTCTTATATTATTCTTGCTATTTTCCCTGAAGGTTTTCTGTATTAAGTATTTTGGACCATGGCAGATATTGCTGGTCTGTTTCCAGAGAAGGGAGAATCTAGTAAAAATGAATAGTCTCTCTAAATGTACTGTCTGAGCACATTCAGTAGAGTCACATGAGATTTTACCTGCTAAACTATCCTATGCTTAATATTAATGTGGGGAAATGATATTTGGAGGATTCTCTCATTTGTTACCTCTATCTATTTGTTGATTACAGGACACAACCTAGACAAACTGACCTAAAACTAGGTTTCTGAAAGATGTTTTTATCAATTTCCCCCCCAATAAAAAATTGCAATAAAAACAATTTTAACATATTATTAAGGTCTTAGTATGAAGTACTTAAAGACTAGAAAGTAATAATACAAAAATCTGGCAAAAGTTTCTGGTATTATGACATAAATTATATGACACAGTCTAAATTGAATGGTCATATTTTCATTTGTCCTCTATTAATTCTGTTTGTATCTGCATTTACATAATGAGCAATAATTCAAGATCTCTTTTATCATTACTGCCCAATACATGTCTCTAGGATTTATTTACTGTACTCTGATAAAAATCCTTTTTTGAAATCAGAAATGTTAATTGTCCTGTGTAGTTTTTCTGATCTGATCTTTAACTTACAACACATGTTTACAGATGGAAATAGCATCAGAATTCAGAGGTTAGGAGTAAAAGTATTCTCTAATTTTAGAATAGAAAAATTATACCCTATTGTGTGGGTGGTGTTGTGTTAACTACAAAATCAGTTGCAGCACACAGATATGCCTGTCTCCTCTCAGTACTATCAGTGGTGCTTATATACCTGTGCTCTGTCACCTTCCAGGAGGAATCTCTCCATGTAAGATTTAGGTCAGTTTAATGCTACTGAGAAATACTTGCACTCTCACACTGCTCAGAAAATGAAGTTTTATGCAAATGAATGGGAATCAGATTGCAGTCAAAGTCTTCAGACAAAATTTATTAGTCTCTGGCACATCAATCAATGCTGTGCAAAAAAGATATGTATCAGACTCAACCTTTCGTAAAGCATTAAATTTACAGTACCTATTACACCCTTATGCATAAACTTAAATGTGAATTGTGAATATTTGCAATTATCTAGGAAATGGCCTGCTCTTATAATTATTAAAGCAAATGTATAAACCCTGCATGAGAGAAAACATGGTTTTACTGCTATTAAGAGACAATTTAATGTATGAAATCACATTAGCATGCTCAAAAGATGGCTTTCAATCATTCACATGGATATTATAAGCCTGTTGTATGAAACTTCAAAAAAAGGATAGGTGATTTTTCAGGATGAGCCTTAATGAGTACATCACTTATGCATTGCAAGTAGAGCAGAACAACTATCCTGCTGTCCTGAGAAACTACTAACTGTACAAACTTCTGCCATCTATGAAGGAGTGAATTTACTTCTATAATGGTGATACAAAAATTTGTTTGACTAACAATGGCAATTTCCAAATCTCATTACTTCATATTGCTCAGATGTTTCTCTCCCACTTCAGCAGCTGAAGTCTGGGAAGAAAGGGAGGGGAAAGAGTTTTATTCCTGGAGCCTCTCGCACACTCTGCAACAGAATAAGAGGTGACTTAGAATCCCAGCTTCCTCTGCCTGGGCAAGCTCAAACCAGTGGCCAGGCTGGCCAAACCACAGCATACCTGGAGGGGAGAGTGCAAACACAGAGTTCAGACCTGCCTGAAAATGTCTGGGCTTATGTACCGGTCTTTCTTCAGATGCTTCTCCCACAACCACAGTCATCTTCCATCAGTTTAATCAAGACAACTTCTCTTTGAGGGTGAATATTTTGAAATTTTCACATACTTCATCCTCGAAGAGAAGTTTAGAAAACTTCCCAGACCCATTTCCTCTTTCCATGTGCCCTCCTGCCTTATAGCTCCATGAGTATTCTAGTTGGTACAATAGTTACAGTTTTTACCGTGACTCTATGGCTCATGCTTGATTTTTGGCAACATATTTCCAAGATTAGAAATAGCAACAGCAGGAAAATCTACTTCCAATTACATAGACCAGATCCTGAATTTTGGGGATTAGCTGGCTGATTGTGTATTTTCACTAGAATGTCGCTTCTTGGTTCAAGAGAGCCTGAATCAAATTCATCGGAAGGTATCCAGAAGGTGAATGTGAAAAACCAGAGACCTCCTATAATTGAACATATTTCATATTGTCTTTTCTGTAAATACTTTGCCTTTTTCATTATGGATTATTTAATGTCTGTCAAAAGTCAAGAGCCAGTTGTGCTGTAGCTGTATTTCCAACTGCCTGATAAATATGAAATCCAGTTTAATTTATGAGAGGACAGGTAAGTGCGAGACCTTGGTATAGTAGATACTTGAATGACCAAGGTCAAAACCAGTAATAGACTTTTGTGTTTAGAGCTTAAAAAAATAACTCATAATCAGTAGAGATAGGTGAGGAAATGGAGGTCAAATACTGGTAGAAATATTGAAGCAGCAAGTGCAGATGTTATTCAAACTGACAAAGTAAATATTATTTTAGTGAATGGTATTCACCTTTTTTTTTCCAGTTCCCATTTGTGATATGCAATAAAATGTTACCAGCCTGAACTAAAACTGCTTATCTGTTGAGAAAAGTGAGGGAACAGCGTTCATTTAAGACTCCTGCCAACACAACCTGAGAGGGAAATCTCATTTGTGTAGACAGTCCCCACCATGGGAAAATAACACCCAAGGTTCAGTTTTCATTGTTGCATAAACATGGTTAGATTTCAGCTTCCATTTTCTACTTGAATTATTGTCTATATCTCCACCCATAAAAAACTAAAATTATTTCCAAATAATTAAAAAACAACTCTTTATGTGCTAGGTGTTTCCATACTTTCATATTCTCTAAACTTTGATTATTAAATCTCTATTTGAAATAAACCTTCATTAGAAGGGAACCCCAGAGACTCTCTTCCTCTGAAATTTTCTAGTCGTGTGAGATGGTATAGTTTAGATTCAATCATGTTCATAAAAGAAGAGGTACATGTCTTGCAAAAGAAAATAGAATCAAGATTATTTGTTTAAATTGTTTTCTTGACAAGTACATTGAATAAAGAGCTTCAAATCTATAGGAAGCCATTCTCAACCAGGAGTTGGTGTCTCTATCAAGCTGGACATTTATGATCTGTGGCATAAGACAAGATCTCAGGAGAAAGACAAACCCTCAAACTCAAGTCTAAGTCTAACAGCCTATGAAAAGAGCAAGGTGGAGCAACATAGAGCAAAATCTTTGTTTAGTCAGAAAAAAATATGGAAAGATAAAGGGTTTCTGAAGTGTTGACTGAGGTGCAGACAGACATGCACAAGGATGAAGGGGTGCTTGAAGTGGTGCTCTGTCACTCAAAGCAGAGTGGAGGCAAGAGAAGAGTATGAAAAAAGGTAGAATTAATACACTCACCTGGACATATTGCATAGGGACAGCAAATATTGGAAGATCATTGAAAAATATAGAACAAAAAACCCAGAAAACTACAAGAACAGAGAATAGAGCAATAGGGCTCACTAACCATATGTATGTCATCCAGCTGCATGGCTGATATTCCCATAAAGAATGTGCTCAACAAAATGTTTATAAAGGGAGTTTCTCATTTATGCTTAAATAGCATAGAGAAAAATTTAGAATTGATATAATGTCAAAAGGTTTTTTTCCTGGTATATTGCCTTATAAATTTTGGTGGAGATCTAGTACAAACATTAATTTCAAACACATAAATTTTATGTGGTGAGTTCCAACAATAGAAAGAAAAGCTGTGCTGCCTGATGAATGGCAGCCTACTCTCTTCAGATTCTTGGTCACACAATGCAAGAAAAAACCCAAACCAACACCTTACTGACCTGAATTACAATGAAAATAATCTCTTCACTATGCAACTCTAACTACATGAAGCATAGTATCCCTTAACCAAAGATCAAAACAAGGAAATCAGTCAATCAAATATTAATTGAGGAGAAGGATGTGAGTTATTTGCCTGCACTCAGTGCTTTAAAAGCAGGTACAAACTGTATACCACCAATATGGAAGTCTGATATAATTGAATTTAGCAGTCCTATTCTTGTATCCAACATGCTGACAAGGTAATACAAAAATCTGACTCAAATTTATTGGATTTAATAAAGTAATATCCTTACTTGAGCTTAGAATATAGAGTGCATTGTGGACCAGTGTGACTTCTGGGATCACTCTGCTGCTGATAGTCTTTTTAATAAGGAAAATCAGAGAGCACTAGAACTTGGAAAAAAAGGAGCCCAGCTCAGACAAGCACAGAACACCAGTCCAACAAGCTGTGGCAGGACAGTTGACATCAAAAGGAAATGCTTTGTTTCATTTTGATGTCATCAGCTCTCCAAGCTGTCCTGGAGTTTGTGAAAAGCAACTTGTATAATCAGTGAATTTATACTGATTAGTAATGGATTCAAGTGTACAGAAAAAATGTGCAGGCTACCAACTGTACCCATCAAAAATGAATGATAAGATTCACAGAACTGCACAAAATTATTTGAGTGATGACTTGTGTGGAGAAGGGAATCATGATGGCGTTTTAAATGCACATGTACTTTCTTTTGACTGCTTTCCAAAGTATCCAAAACATCTTCAGGATACTTGGCAGTAGAAAAATATTATGCTATTTTTGACTGGTAAATTTAAACAATAAGTTTCTCTCCTAAATCATAGAAGTTTAGAAGTGTAAGGTATAATACAGAATGGAGACTATCATCAATAAGATCACAACTCATACTCTCAGTGAAGTTAGATCAAAACAGAATTATAAAATAATACAGTCAGATTCACAAGTCATTGGGTCCTGCTCCACCACTTCAGGCAAAGTCATCTTCAATAAATAATTGATTACATTTTTGGGGACAATATCTTCCTAAGAAAACTCTGTATTCAATGTAGGAAAAAGAGAGTGCAAACATGAAAGAGGACCCTTCTTTCAGTCAAAATAGGTCTTTTTTTTTATTTATTCCTACCTGTCTCTAGGTCTATTGCAAATTAGAGTTTAGTCCCTTAATGCCTAAAACAAATCTTTGTGAATGCTTCGTCATATTCCTAACGTTGAGTATTTCAGAAAAAGGTAGTTTTCAAGCTATTTATTGTTCTCATCTCTTAAAAACAAGCAAAAAAATCCACAAAAAACCTTATTCTGAAATAAGGTTTTTTTTAAAATAAACTAATTTCATTACTAATTTCATACCCCGAAGCTCCAAACTGTAGAATATTCTAATATTCAAGTAAGGACAATTAAAGGAAATTTGTGGCCTCCTTAATTTTTTGTAAGACTGCACTGTACAGTGGTTCCATGTACCAGGAATTCCAGAGAAGATATGTCAAGTGGGGAAAACAAACTAGTATGGATATTATAGGTTAAGATGCTGATGACAGGTACAGTTAAAGTGTTTCCAGTGGAATTTATGGTAGCAGTAGTCCAGAAGCTGTAAAAATTCTTAGGGGATATGAATGGAAATCACACAGCTGGCTCCTTCCAAACGGAGAAACGCAGAAAGCATAACCCTAAGAGCGGATTCAATTACTACTTTTAAGATATCTCTTATTGCTGTGCATTTTTTCACATCCCTGGACAACAATATTAATGTTGTTCCCCCTGAGCCACACTTAGTGGAGCACCATTAACCTCCTTGTGTCCCGGGAATCTGATCCCTTGCTGGCTGGCAGAGAGCAGAGCACACACACATGCACGTGCACACGCAGACGCTCTCGCAAGGCCGTCCAAACAATGTGGGCAAAGTCTAAAATGTTTTACAGAGGCAGACATTTGTGCTCAGATGGAAGCCAATAGATCTAATGCTGCCATCAAGTACACAAAGTGCATTTAATAAATCTTCAGTTTTCAAATTAATTTCAGGCTGCGCTGCATGCTTTTGCATCTACCACTCTCTTATGTACCTGGGTTTTAATTGTTTCTTTCTTTGACATAATGAATGCCAGAATGTAACCCCGAAGCACTCATTTTGCATCATAAATCACAATATCTTTTTAAAAAGGGAAGATAATTACAACAAAACAGCAGTTCAAAACTGCTTGGAATTTACTTCTTACCTTTGACAAATAGCAGAGAAAATAATTGCCTAAAGACAATGTCTAACATTGATTTAAATGACTTGTTATGCACACATAGTGTATTCTGTGAAAACAACCTTCTTCCAAAAGATAAAACCAAAAGCAAGAAAAAAAAATCCCCACAAAACACGAGAACTCTTCAAGCTCCTGACAAATTAATTTGTTGAGGGCAAAACACTGCACATTTATTATTCCTTGTCTATTTCTTAAAAGCCTGTGTGTCACATCTCTTCTACCCTCTGTATATATATCTGTGCTGCAGTTTATTTTAAAGAATGCTTCATTTTTTTCAGCCTGCTTTCTTATTGCTGCTTTTATTTTTCATAGGGGTTGTCCTTCCTTGGCTTTTTTCCTCTGTAACTCTTTTAGTTTTGATGAAGATGCAACAAGATGCCATGGTTGTATGAATCATTGTGTTCTGGTACTGGTTTGTTTGTTTACTCTCTGGTGTGGAATCTGTCTTTACAGATTCTGCTGATTTTGCTGAAAGCTGTTTGAGGTCATATCAAGTTAAACTCAAATGTACAATGATCGCTTACAATTGCTGTCCCAGACAGTGGAATATTATTTGAATCATACAATAGCCATCTGGTGGTACAAGATTTCCCACTATGAATAGCCAAGAAGTGTTGTCTTGTTCTTATTTTAAAGGAATGTAAGGGGAAACAAAGGCAAAATTATCACTTCCAAGATTTCTAGCTTGAAGATTGTTCAGGTTTGTCTCTACAAGTTGCTTTTTCTTTTATAATTACTTCTGCTGTTACTTTTAGACAGCTATGAATATATACCCTGCGTTATATAGTCAAGTTTTTTTGCCTTTTTTTCTGCTGTTCTTCATCCCCAGTCCTTTCTCTCCAGTTTTCAGATCCCCCATAGAGTGCCTGTTTCTCTAGGCTAGCAGCTCCATTAAAATCACTGAGGTTTGCACCTCCAAGGAGTCTGGGCAAACAGTCTGCTTTACAGGGCCAAGGTTTACAAGGAAATAGCTCTTTAGTGGCTCATCTAGAGCTAGCAGAAAGCAGCTGCAACTTAATCTTAAAGGTCTCCAGATACTATTGAAGTAGAAATGACATAAAGGATGGAAAGAGCATACACAAAATAGGTAAGAAGGTCCACCTGCTACTTCCCTGAAGAGGGATGTGAGCTCAGGGATCTGAACATAATTCTGTTCTCTTCCAAATGCTCTCTTTGCTTTCTTCCCCACTATAAACCTCTCCTTGAGCTCTTTTGTGAATTTGATCTTTAGTTGCAACCAACTGCATTCATGCAACCAACACTTTTTTCCTCTTCCACCCTTCAGTACATTGAATTTCCAATGGCAGATCCACCATACTCAAGAAATGGTATTCAAGCTGCAAAATAAAGAACATCTAGTATTCCCTAGCATGTCAAGGTTTCACAAAATACTCTCAGATATTTAATTGTAGTATGTTTTTTTCAGAGAGGAAAACTGTAAGTGCCAATTAATAAGACAAGAGACAATGGGTAGAAACGGGTACACAGGAATTTCCACATGAATATGAGGAGGAGCCTCTTCACTGTGCAGTGAGCAAACACTGGAACAGATCCCCCAGAGAGGCTGTGGAGGCCTCCCCCAGTGGAGACATTCCAGAACCATTTGGACACAATCCTGTGCCACGTGCTCTGGGGTGACTCTGCCTGAGCAAGGAGGAGGGACCCGATGACCAAGTGTGATCCTTTCCAAGCTGGCCCACTCTGTGATTCTGAGACAGCAACACAGTAAAATACCTCTAAGAACTACACTTAGGTTTATGACTCATTAACCCACTAGATTTACTTAATGAATTTACAACTGGTCTATAAATTCTCTATGAACTTAATACTGATTAAAATATTGTCGCAAAATGTACACCGTTATTCCTTTTAAACTTTACATGTGATATTAAAAATTTATTGCCCTTTCTAATTAGGAAAAAAGGCATTTTGAATTTATTATTATAAGAGCTACCCAAAGTAAATTTTGATTATGCAAATACCTCTGGTTGGAGCAATAGAAAATCAGAAATATCAGTTTTGGCTAAACAGTTTGTTTTTATGAAGACAAGCATCAAACTAGGCTTCATTTCCTGGACTGAAATCACAGGGGTAGGAATATACTACCATAGGCATCAGTGAGAGAAGGAACTAATTTTTTTCTTTGGGACTCATTAGACAAAAGGAAAAGAAAAAAATAATAATAAAGGGTAGCCTTAGGCACATAGACAAACTGGCTAATTTACTACTGGAGATGAGTATTGGTTTGTAGCTAAATGTTCACTGGGATTGGTTTGTAGCTAAATGTTCACTGGCAGAGAATGCAGAGGGCAGGAAGACAAGCTGATTAACCACCTAGTATTAAACAGTATTAAACAAATGTTGCAAAGAAAATTACTGAAAAATCCAGGAAGGGCAAAAGAACCAAACTTCAAAATCCAATGGCAATCTTTTTTTCTATTTAGAGTTTCATTAAATTCTTCTGAATCTGTCCTGCCATAGTAATGCTCATCTTACTGTTCTGTCAATGCACAGAAATCAAGCTGCTGTTATTAAAAAAAAAAAAAAACAACAAAAACCAAGAAATGGTTCATTGTCGGTATGCTCACAAGAGAAGAACATTTCACTTACAGCAAAACACAGTTGAAAGAAAGACCATTTTAAAGACTTTTTTTTGGTAACAAAACAGGAATAATCAAACAGAAGTGACAACAGTCAGAATACTAAAGTCAAAATGGAAATGAGAGCTTCCAAATAATCTGCAAATGTTGAAAGCAAAATTTATGTCCTTGGCCATGGTACTACAAAATTCTGCACTGCTGAGGCATAATTTTAGTGACATTTTGTAGCACATCTTTTTATTAACAAAATGTTTCTTTTCCTTTGCTTATTTATTAGTTGTGTGGTTTGGCAACAACTATTGTAAGAAAGTTCACCAGAACAAAGTAGCACAAATTTTCTATTTTTTTGCTATTAGAAGCAAACATAAATGAGGGTCTTTCTCCTTAGCTGTACAACTAATACTCAGAATAAGAAATTAACTGGCATATCAATGGCTCCTCTTGGACTGGATCCCAGGGAATCCCTCTCTAACACTGGCCAGTTTCTGAGGGTAAAAGCTCAGCAACAGAATGACTTGCCTTAGACAAGGCTTAATCTAGTCTGTGTTATGTGTTTTATGCCTGGAAGCACAGGAGGGATTTATTACCCCACCCCCCCCCCCAAAAAAAAAAAAAAAAAAGGCAAAACAAAAGCCAAAACAACAAACCAACCAACCAAAAAAAGACACCCACAAAGCAAATATGCAATGTCACAGGATGCCTTTGTGACCACTCTCAAAAACACTATAAAATATCTAATTTTGTCTCACAAAGCTCTCTGGTCTTACTGTTATGATGACAATACATTTTGACAGATACCTTGATCAGTGTAAATGTCTCACTGATCTAATAATTATGTTTGTGGAAACAATTTCTCAAAATCAAGTTAGGTGACAAATTAGAATTGTTAAGTCAGTGTGGTGAGAAGGGGACATTAACCAAACAAATATACAAAGGATCCAAATATGTCTGAACTGCACACGTAGTTTAATTTCTGCACTTGAGTCCAAATAGTAATTCCACTTCCATAAAGGACTAAAGAAGCATTCACAAGTAAGTATTCTCAGACCTTGGAGTTCAAATTTGAAATTCATGCATATAGGATTTCAGCTGTGGTTCCTACAAGGTTAAGTGAAAGCGCTTCAAGTGACTTTCACGCAGGCATTGCTCGAACATTGCTGCAGTGATTTTAGCAACAATAGCAGAGAGAACATTCATGCTTGGCTGAAAACCTTTTAAGATTTGCATGAATGATGTGCAAAAATAGTTGAATAGAGAAATACTTGAACCAAATATATCTAAATCCTGATCTCCTGAGAACAGACAGACACCTTTGGCTTATACCTGAATGGTATTGAAAGGAATATACTGTAGAAGGTCTCCTCCTTCTCATATTGCAGAATGTTCTTTGCCATTCCAAAGTGTTACTGTTAACTTCTCAGTTTCAAGTAGGTTAGTAATGTGTTTTTAACACATTGCTTGCATTTTATGTATTTTAACACATACACAAGCTAGAATTACATCAGTAGCCATGTAAAGTAAAATACAGGCCACACCTTGATACAGGTTTGGCTAAGTAGTTCTGACAGAAACAAAGCAGCAGGAAAATCATCAGGAGTGGCAGAAAAAGATCAGCTTACTAAAAGAACAAATAGCAATATGAACTATTCTGCAGTCAGAAAAAAAAAAATTTTTTTGCCTTATCTTCACCTGAAGACCACCTGAAATACCTGGCTCTTTAGTTTATGCTGATTGCTTCCACCTGGCAAACCATTCCCATGCAAAACAAACAAAAATTTTTGTTGCATCATACCTTTATGTACCATAGCCAACAAATTGCTGCCCAGTCAATGCTACTTATTTCTTCCTAATAATGAAATGCAGAATAACGCTGTCATTCTCCCCCAAACTCTGCTAGCCCAAACCCCAAATTTACTATTCAAAGAATCCTTAACAAAAACATTTTTTTAATCAGTTGGTTTCAAAACAAATTTCTCTCTCACACTCCAGACAAAGCATTCTGACCCCAAATAAAATGTTCAGTTCTGTCCCCAGCATTCAGTAATTCTCAGCCTGTTCAGTCTGTCAGTTCTTCCAGCTCCCCATCCCTCCTCATATAATTATACCTAAGGCTGCCTGTTCCCAGAAGAGTCAGCATTGAAAACTCCCACCTATGAAAACTTTCCTCCTGTAAGTAGTTTTATTTGGTGAGATAAAGCTAGAATACCAGGCATCAAGAAGGAAGTGAAACTGAAACTAACTCTAAAAATACATATACTCTCAAACTACATAAGTTTTAAATGTCATTTAGCTTCTTAAAAGCATGGCAAATTAATCAACTAGAAGAAACATGTCTCTATTAACTACCAGACAGAGTGAAAGAAACTTTTCAGCCCTAGACATAAATGATAGAAAGGCTGCTATCTTGGAGGAAATAAAACCACAGACTTCCTACTGTTTAAGAACAAAGTATGACAATCATGAGCAGTAGAGAAAATGTCATTGAAGTTCTATGTGGGAAAAGCCCTAAGTGTGTATCAATCAAGACAGTATCAGTGAGAAAATGGCTTCAAACCATTGGTGGCTAAAACTGACAAGGTATACTTAGAAACAAATGCTCACCTTGAAAATCTAATGCAGAAAGAAAGAGGTTTAAATAATCAGTTTGCATGCTTAGTGATTCCCAGAAAGCTTTTCAGCCCATCCTGTGTGAAAGTGTATGCTGGGACATAGCTGTGGCTCTTGCTGTCAGCGTGCATTCTCATGGAAATTTCTCACTGAATCACTCAGTGGGCACATTTACATGGCAAAAAGCTGTAGAAAAATCTCCCAAAGGCAGAGGAAAGTTATACTGCCAAAACTGTTAAGCCCTAAGTGGGTTTCCAAATAAAATTCAGTTGCTCTATTGGGTGCCACTTGAATGAGTCAACAATAAACTAAGACAGAAGTTTAAAAAAGGCTTTTTAATATGGAAAAGTATCTTTCAGTTTCTGAAACAGCAATCCCCTTGGGAATAAACTGAAAGGTGAGACTTTTGAAAGGCTTTGTCCAGTTTCAGCCCAGTGCCTTTCATATATTTAAAGATGCATTCTACTGTTGCTGCATATCAAGTTTGCAGCTTTAGTGTCTTTTTCATCAGTTGCACAGAGCAAAAGCAACATTTCTTTGGACTTTAGACAGCTTTTTAACATTTTCCTTATTGTGACTAAACTTCCTCTAACATACAGACCCATTCATGGACCATTTTCACTCCCTCTCTTGTTAAGCTCATCTCACGCCTCTCCCCTCAAAGTTCATGTGTCTGAGTACATGAAAAGTTCACAGAAGGAAAGTTTAAAATTAACTTCCTTTAGTGAAGAGTTGTGGTGGAGATTGTAATTAATTTCTTGCAGCAATGAGTCTTTAGAGGTTCACTGTTATTTTGCAATTATCTTCATGATCTGCTTTTGATTTGTAATACTTTATGTAAGTAAGGTTAAAAAGACCTTTTTTTTTTTTCTAAGACCAGAACCTGGATTCTGTGGTTGACATATTACTGATGGTGATTTTTTAAAACCAAAAAAACCAAAAAAACCAACCATGTATGCACAACCTTGTTTTTTGTAGTAGTGCTACAAGACACTGGAATTTAAAACTTTGGGCTAAATTCTTCTCTAAAATACCAGTAAAATACCAGATATTAACTGTGAATCTTAAGGAATGTGCACTTATGTGTGCTCATAAAAATATTCCAGAATATGATTTCAACATTAACAGATATGCCATGTAAGAACATTTTCTCTTTGGTAACTTGAATAGTAAGAGTATTTAATATCTTAACAAGAACTCCCAGCAGCTACAACCCAACATGACCAACTCCCTTGGTCTGCTGAAATTTACCCTTAAATCCCACAAACATGGAATTCCATTGAGAATTTGCCCATGTGACTCTGTGCTTCTCTCTGTGATATTTCATGTGGGCTGTGACATTGTTTCAAATGTGTTAACCAGGCTGTGTACTTGTCATGTTTTATTAAATTAGCAATGCTGTAGTTGGAGGGATGGCTCCTAAGAGATGCAAGATGTGGCCACATTTGAGGCCTAATCTGGTGTTTGAGAAGAGGGCAATATTTGTGATGAATGCACATTTCAACCTCCCACAACTTGCTAAGTGCCAAAATCTCTAATTGTTTATTAAATTAAAAGGTTCATATGCAATATTACCCTATTTTATACTTATATATGTAGATATGTTTATTTTTAACTGCTTCTTTCCAAATAGGAAAGAATACATTTCATCAGTTATAGTTGTGCAACTGGCCCTACATTCTGCCTAATATTCCACTTGATTACAATCTGATTCTTTACAATCCTTTGTTTTCTGTTTAAATGTTTTGTTTCTATTTAAATATTCCAATTACCAAACATAAAGTCTGGCTAACAACAACAAGAATTAACATACATAAAATATATGAATACAGCTGTATACATCATCTTTTCAAGCACAAAAGAAAAAATCCACTGCCAAATCTTGATACTCACAGCAATAGTCGGAAAAATCCCACCCGTCTGCCATGAAAGGAATTTCTCATGTTGATTATTTCCCAGTCAAACAGGATAGATGGATAATAGCACTGAAAACAGGGAGTGAAAAAGGGACCAGGTTTTAAATAGCATAAATGATAGCAGCAGAGAGACAAGGTAGCTTTAATCAGTCAGCCAGCACTAGGCAATTTTAAAACCTGGCAGCTTGCAGTGGTTTCCTTAGCTTGTGGTATTTGAAGGACATTGATATACACATCAAACAGAATTTAGGACATGCATTGTGGAGGTGCCAGTTGAAGCTTTATGTGCAAGCTAAAGTTGGAATTCAATCCTTTTATCATACACAAGACATACAAACTCTCCTATCAAATTTCCACTCATTTTGAGTGAAGAACAGTTTTTGTTGGAAGATTTACAGGTAAAGTGTTCACTAAAATCTATTCTCTAAACCAAAAATTGTCACATACTCTACACCAAAGATTTAGCATGGCTCAAATTACAGAGCAAGCTTGCAAAGCTTGTGTTATTATTCAAAAAAACTAACAAAAATAAAAAGAGGCAAATTTCTTAAAGTAGCCCTATTAAAAACCACCAAAAAACCCCAACCCCTTTTCCCAGAGGTGGAGGTCATGAACAAATAAAACTTCCCAAATATTTTCTTTTATTTTCTTGACTGCTTTAACCTTCCCATTGTCTTCTTCCTCCTTCCACTCTGCAGGAATGTGCATGTTTGAGCATACATATGCTCAAACCCTCTGCTTGTAGTGGTTGCATCACCTCACTGGAAATCATTTCAACCCAAATCCTTCTATCTTCCTGTAGTGTGACCCGTATTGAAACAGTATTTTTTTTTTTTTTGCCATTATTTATAAGAGCTAAAAGTTCACCAATCAGCAGGAGTGGTTGCATAATCTCTTCTCCAGGAGATTATCACAGTCTAGCTCCCAGTGGTTTAAGGAAAACAGCAAAATTGCCTGTCCTTCTAAAATAACCTCCTGAAAGCAAGTTGGTAACATTACTTGTATTGTTGAAAATGGAAGATGGCAACCATTTTGAATGATATTTCTTTGTGTACAACCTGTAAAAGAGTATAATTTTCCTGAAAACTACTGCTTAGGGGGTGACAGGGAAAGACCTAATGCATGTCTTCAGGTGGCTTTGTTGCCCCATTTTTACATGCTTATCAAGAAATAATATATTTCTCCTTGCATGGAAATTAAAGGATATCTTCCTGAAGTGATGTATGCTAAGGAGAAAAAAATGAAGAAAGGCTCCAGCTCAAGCAGCTATTTACCCAATCTACAAACTGCTCTCTTAAATCATCATATGCAGTCTTTATAGAAAAGATGTGGTATACCAAAAATTATAAGCTAAACCCAGTTGTTTCTCATTTAATATATTTTGCATTTGAAATATCAGGAAATATTTTTAATTTGTTTTTAATGGTATCTGAAAGACACCATTAAAGAAAAGAGTGGGTAAAGAATTTAAAGGAAAGAGTGAATAAAAAAATTTAATACAGCACACTTTAGGAAGACAGGCAAGAATGATTTGGAAACAGACTTATAATGACTGCTTTAAAGATGAAAGATAATTACTTCTAGCTAAGTTCTGAATACTTCACCTGCCATGAAAGGGAACAATAAATCTCTGGCACATATGCATGGGAAGAGGTGACTAAGTGAAAGCGTTTGCTTCTAGAAATAAATTTAGGATGTTGCAGTGCTTTGAAGATAAGAAATCCCATCACAGATGCAGGTACAGTTGATCCCTGGGGGGACTGGCAGCACGTAATGTGAAGGGAGAATAGTTTTTTGTGCCAAAGTGTGTAGAGAGGCTGGTCCTGCTGGTACCAGGCTCTGGGATGGAATTCCCCTGCACAGGCAGAGACCAGCAACCTCCTGCAAGGGCAGCTGGCAGCCAACACCCACTTTTCCAGCATATTAAACTCTTTTTTTTCCAATATGTTTAATGAGTGCCCCATGATTCTTACAAGCAGACACAGGATTTCAGTCAGGACTGGAGAGCACAGGTTTTATATGTAAGTAAAACTTCACTCCTTTGCCCAGGGGGCAGCTGCTGCCATAGTGGTGAACAGGAGCTTCAACAACAAATGCAACACTGCAGTCTTTTGAAAATGAGGTATAAATGTCTGGGTTTATTTCTGGCCTTTACCTTAGGCAATTGTTTCTCTAGGTGTTTGCACCATCACACAGCATAAAACTGGTGAAAAACTAAGGAATCATTTGGGTGGAAGGCATGACACGAATGTAAGAAATTATTTATTTTGTTGCCCAAAGGGCACATAATCAATAACGGAAAAGTGTTTCTGTGAAAATATTGCTATTTCTAAAAGATCAAACTGATGAACTAGAATAGCCAAACACCACAACTATTTTAGCTTTATATTTTAACTTCCTGAGATCATGGTTCTTGAACCTATACTCTGAATATATTTTCTTATGTATATCAGCAGCACAGAGGAGAGGAGAGGAGAGGAGAGGAGAGGAGAGGAGAGGAGAGGAGAGGAGAGGAGAGGAGAGGAGAGGAGAGGAGAGGAGAGGAGAGGAGAGGAGAGGAGAGGAGAGGAGAGGAGAGGAGAGGAGAGGAGAGGAGAGGAGAGGAGAGGAGAGGAGAGGAGAGGAGAGGAGAGGAGAGGAGAGGAGAGGAGAGGAGAGGAGAGATTTGTTCATTCCTTCTATCAAACAAAACATTTTATACTGACTCCAATTGGGAAGCCAAGTGTTAAAATAAAAATGAAATTTTCTGATTAGTTCAAAATACTTAGTTACTGTGCAGTAAGCTGGACTAGACATTCACCATGTACTAGCTACTCCACTGAAATTTCTCAAGTTTTCAGTTTGCAAATGTTTACCTTACAAAAAAATCTGAGGAGTAAGTTACCTGACTTACTTGCTTTGGATAGTAGCATGCCCACAGTTATTTCAAAGTCACTGAATCTGTAACTTGTTTATCCTGTGGTGTCTTGCTCAGCATGGTTTAGAACAGCTTTACTTGTTTGTCTGGTGGAGATCACTCAAAAAGATTGATCTAAAGAAATGAGATACCTTTACTGTGGCTTTGATAAATCTCATTAAGCATTCACTGCCAACTTAAAATATCCATTTCAACTGAGTTTCCTTTAGTTTTTACACTTCCTAGATAAAATAAGGTTTAAAGCTATACAGAAATTGTTTCAATAACATAAACCAAAACAAAGATCAGAAATAGTAATACTTCTAGGACAGAACACTTTACAAGTATATAATTTTTGTCTCTTTAATTCTCAGAAATCTTTAAGATATCTCCTAATGTATCCTTACCTTTAGAGCACTAAGACATTTGATTACTGTATAACTAAGAGCAGCAAATAGTGCTGGATAAAAGCTAACTGGACAATTACTGCTCTGCTTCTCCCATTCTTCAAAGGAATGACTTCTCTTTAGGAGAATCAAACTTACATTCACCAGGAACACAATCAATATTTGAAAATTTGCCAGGTTTTTAACATTATATTTGCTTAGGACAAAGCAGAAACATCCAGAGAATGCAGCAGAAATGTGTGTCTTGTCCTCCAGCCTTTAAACAGGCTGTTGTGTTAACTACCTTAAGTCACCTGGATCAATTAACTTATTTTAGAAAGTTTTCACAAAAAAAATTCTCATCATGACATATCTGAAATATTTGTTCCTATTTCTCTGCAAAGTGTATAGGTTTAAATTTCACTGAAGCTCAGATAAACTTAAAGATTGACTTTGGAACACAGCAGAACCATATTGTGGTGGGTGGGTGGCAAGACATTAGCAGAGATTCTCAAAGTGAGCTGCTGTTATCCAGCACAAGCAGCTGCAGGGACAGAGCCCAAGCTTTGGAAAACACACAAAAATACATGCACAAACCTGGGCAGACATGCAGAGTCACAGAGGAAGGCACAAACACGTGCACACATGTGCATGACCAAGAATGCACAGAGACTCATGCACACAGATGCAGAAACAATTCTCCCATCCAGAAGGGCAGGAGGCGTTCTGGATCTACCACAGAAGAATTCTGAACAACATCTAGTTGGCCTAAAAACAGTAGAAAACTACAGTTCCATTTGTGCCAAGAAATAATACCAAAGTTATAAGTGTGTCACTTGTTTTTCCCCTTTTTAAACTATTTCTAGTGGTTGTCCCAAGTGAGTTTTCTTTTTAGTGATCTCTGCTTTGCCTTTGACTGTGCTTTCTCTTCTCAGAGGAAAGCTAAATCTCATGCCTAATCTACTGCCCAACACACAGATCAGTAAAGGTGATTTGGCCAGTGACATCACCTTTGCAAGTGCAGGCAGGGTTTCCTTTCTGCTGAGGAGCACAGGCAGAGCTGAAGCAGAAATGGCAGAAATGGGGAAACCATTGCAGGACTGGGGAAATTCACAGAAATGGGAAAATGTAGCAGGACACAGTAGGCAGCACAGATGAGAATTTCAGTGTTTGGGCAGATGTCACTGCCCTTCCAACCATTCCTGATCTTTCCCAGGGAAAAGGCAGAACACCAGAGGGAAGCAGCTCTTGGGTTTGATCCATGGCATTACCTTGACCTAGACTATCCAGCTTTCACAAAAACAGCAGACAAGATTAAACACTAGAGAAAATTAATAAAATCCCTTGTTTAATTGGCAGCTACTACTGTTAGTAAATAGATCTTCTTAAAGAATAGCGTTTCTGAATCAGTAAGGTTGAAATGTAATTGAGAATGTGCTTATGAGAAACATTTTTTTGCAAAGCCTGTGAAACTGAGGATTAGGCTGAAGTATCCCATGTGATCAATATCTTGCAATCACATTATGGCCTCAGGCATCAGGGGCCTTCATTCCTTTCCATTTCCCATTTTCTGTTTTCTGTTCCTAGGCACCATCATAGGCAACCAGACATGAACAGAAAATGAATTTGCTACAAGCTAGTAGCATTGTAAGTGGCTTTGATATAAGTGGAACAAGGGTCGGTAACTTCTAAGCCCCAGTAGCCTGATAAGAATATTAAGTCTACCATTTATCCCCAATGAGTGCTTGATTAGCCATACAGTGCTCTGCTGACAGAGTTCACTAAAAATACATTATGCTAATAACATCTGAGTGCCAGCAAAACTGGGGAAGCCCAAGACTCAACAGAAATAATGAGTCATTATGGTATTTACCTGGCAGACACAGTTAGAGGCAAAAATATGGGGAAAAGAATGACATCTCAGCCCTGTTTGCAAAGAATAGAAATAGAGGTGATTTCCCAAAGAATATTAGGGTTAGAATAAATAGAAAGAAATATCTTGTACTGTATCCCTTAATAAAGATGCTTAGTTTTTCAGAGCAGACAGCTGCTAGTGGAGACAAGTTACATCTACATATTTATCTTTGTCTCAACTCTGCTATTTGACTCTTCACTGGTGGACCTTTCTGCCTGGGTTAACACCGAGCACGTTTCCTCCTTGCTGTGTGAGATTTCCTCCCCGCAGTCTGGGATTCCCACTGCACTCCCACAGCTTCCTCCTGTTCCCCAGCCCACTGCCATTGCCCCAGCACAACATTTATTTTTTTCTATGGGAAGGATTTGTAGGATTTCCTTCTAAGCATCAGCTACAGGTGTCACACATCCCAGCAGCAATCCAAGGCGTACTGCAAGAATGGGAGATGAGGGGATGGCTCATTGCTACTTCAAATGAACTCACTGGATCTGCTTTTTGCAAGCACTGAGCACCCCTGTGCTCCTGCCCTCTGCCAGTCTGCAATCAGCACCCAGAGGCAGAGCCTGGCAGGGCTCTGGGCTCCTCCACACAGACATTCTGCAGCCAGCCTGGCTGCCAGCTCCTGCACAGGCAAATCGGTGCACAGCACTTGGCCACAACTCACAGCAAGGGAAGCAATCATCTCACAGACATACAACTGAGAGCTTTGCAAAAAAAAAGATCAAGCTTGGGGAAAAAAATTTTAAAAAGCATGATTAATCTGGCCATTAGAGCTGGTCATTTTTTTTTTTCTCTACGCATCTTTTACTAGCCAAAAACGTTTTTTAAGTCAAACCAAAATTAAGTCAAATCTGCCACGCAGTTTCAAAGAACAAAGAAGACATTTCAAAAGACAGTAGAATGTCTCCTCAATTTAAAAAATATTGTATTTCTTATACATTTTAGAGGTGATGAAATAATGTTTATAAGAGTTGATAAAAGTTAAAACCAGAGAGTTCTCTTTAGAATGTTTGGTGTACCTGAAACATACCTTTATTGTGAGTGTTTTGCTTGGCTCAGAGCATGGAAGAACAAAAAATATCTTGAGACTAAACCAACTCTGAAAAATGCTGACAGTGAGGCAGAACCCTCAGCTACTCACAGTCAACTATTACAAGCCACCAACCAGTTGAAATGCAAAGGTAGCAAAGAGCTAAGTAATCTGATCTGTTGTAGCTGCTTGTGCATGAAGCAGTAATGTGAGAAAGGTGCAGGCAATGCAGAAAAGTGGGCACTTCCACACCACAATCTGTCTCCTGCTGATGCAAATGCCTAAAATAGGTCAGATCAATCATGCCTTAAAAATGTCCATTTCTCTTCACTGACTAGCAGGGAAACAGGTGACTAGTGCTGGTGTAACCTTCTACCTTATCAATGTCAACAGTGGGGTGAGATGAATTTCTGTATTTTATTAATTCATTAAAAATTAAAATTTAGATTTAAAAGCCCTAAAACCTGAGTCCAGAAGCTGGAAAGATGGACCAATGGAGAGGACAAAAATTCCTTTTGCTTACTCTGACATTCAACATTTCATGATCTACTTATTTTCCTGTGTTTGTCCTTGGGCTTTATCTTTTGTTTCATTTAACGCTCTTATCTTCCTGTTTTATCCACCCATCTTCTCCCTCTCTTTCTTCAAACCACACAGCTTCAGTATCTACTGTTGACAGTGTCCACCTGCTTCTGTCATCTGCTGTCTGTCTTTCATCAGTGCTGGAAAAGGAAAGGGAACACTTTAAAGACCATGAGGACTTATGCATAGTAGGATATGGGAATTCTCCCAAACTGGCAAACTGTACCCTCAGTAGGAAATTACATTAGATGTGGCTCCAAGCAAGGATTGATGTTTTTTCAGACTTTAACCCTGAGATTCTACTTTCATTGCCCTCCACTTTTCAATTTATTTTCTGGACCCAGACCTTCCTTTGAAGTATTGAAATCAAGTATTCCAGAAACCCTAACCTCATCTTATTTCTGTCCTGCCCTTCAAGGGCTTCCTGTAAGTTCCATATACAATATTTTAAGTTTTAAATTAATCTGGCCTCCTTACAAGCAAGAAAACAAACTCCTTAATGGGACCTCAGAATAATTTTTAGCTGGTCCAAATCTGGCCAATGGTTTTACTGTTGGCTTCCGTGTTAACAGGACAGTGACCAAATTAGAAAAATATAACTGCTGTATCCAAGAAGAAAAGAAAAATGTGTAGAGTTATTGACAATACTATAGTGTTCATCCATTATATATGCATATGTATGTATGCATTTAAATAGGCAAATACTGCATCGGTCTTAAATTTCATTTCCCTTTCAGCTAGAGACTTCTGATGATGTCAACTATACCCTACAAAAATAAAGAATCATAGCAAAATTTAAAGGTAATCTGTGTTATTTCTAGCTGTAAAAAATCATGTGTTTGACTACAGCTCTGAGGAAAGAGAGAAAAGCCTGTGTCACCTCACTCCATAAAAGCAGTTTACAGGCACCAGACAACTAAAAAGAAAATATAATTCTGAAGGAACTCACTGCATTCCTGGATGACTGAACAGTTGATCACTTTGTCTGGCTGTACAGGAAGTTAAAGCAAGCTGAAAGTTTTCAATTTATAGTGAACACTGTACTTAAGCAGCAGAAAATTATATTCTTACTTTCCACTCCAGCTGTGTGTGATATATGAATTACAGTGAGTGCCAGTAAAAAAAAAAGAAATTAAACCAGGTGGTAAATAATCAAGCTATACTGCTCATTAGCCTTGGTATTTATTCTGCCATTTTGAAAGCAGTAAGAAGCCACTTGCAGTGTTGGTGCCTTTTATTCTCTACTGTCCTTTATTTTTTGCCATTTGTATTACTAATATTTCCATATTGTTCCTTTTTTTCCTCCCCCTTCTGGGATTCTGACATTGTTCACCAAATTTACTTTCATGTTTAAGCTTGCTTTGGTTTATAAAGTTAGTTATCCATCACTACAAACATGTCATTGTGAGTTTTCTACAGTGAGTCATATGAAAGTCTATCCTGTTAACCAGACAGATTCTCAGTTATTTCCAGGAGTATAAGACAAGGCAGGAATTTTTGTGGAACACTTCTGAACCTGACTTTTGGCAGTGGAAGGATGCTTTAGGCTACATATGAGGCACAATAGTTGTGATCAGGTAAAATCCTGGCACAGATACCTCAGAATTTCATCTGGGTGAGTCTACAGAGGCTTCAGTAGAGATTGAACATGAAGCAAATTAATGACATTGCATAATGAGGTTTCATGATAGCAAACCACCATTCTTTTTTCAGCTAAACATGTACTTTTATGAAAATTTGTGACTTTGGCCCCTTTTTTGATTATTAAAATCTCTTATCTGTCTTTTTCATAAGTCTGTGCTGTGCTGTTGGCAAAAGCAGTGAGCATGTTACGCTCAGAAACCGTAATTAGTATCTGTTCATACAAATGTTCCGGCCTGTTTTTCCTCATTACTCAAACTCCATACACAAGACATGTTTAGAAGCATAAATTGTTTCCCTACTGCGCTTCTAATTAACACTTCCATTAAGTCCTAGGCGGAGAGCATGGAACATACTGAAAGAAACTGCTGTTTACAGAAACGGTGATAAAATGTATACAAATATGTCCTGCAAAGTGCAAGCCAGCCAGCTTGCGTGACATGTGGATGTGTTTCTCTGTATGTAGGCACAAACAGATGTGCTACGCTCACATGCAAGACTAATTTGTTCATTAACATTAAAAAAAGCCCTAGATGAATAACAGTCCATTAATTTTTATAATTACTTCTTGCATGCCCATATCATTGCTCAATTTAGTGTCTGAAGCCCTTGGTAGCTTCAGATCGGCTTCTTGGCATGATCACATTGGACACTGGTTATCTTCCACTGGTTAGTAGATTTGATTTACTTGGATTTGTGCATATTTATACTTAATAATCCTCCACCCCTCTTCTTCTATGGGAAATTTGAATAACCTTAAATTGAAATAAAAAGTAATAATTTAGGTTTTCCATTGTTTTTAGTCTTGAAAGGCAGAATGAATCAAACGGCTTGGTGAGCATCATAAATAGTTCTGGATTTCAAGAAGATTTTCTTTAAGCCTTTGAATAAAAACATGCATAATCTTTTCTATTTTGCATATGCTCAGTACAAGACCAAGAGAAAAAAATCTCCTGGCAGCTGTAACTGAATTTCACCTGCAGAAATCCCATTGTGAGACACAAGAGTCAATCCACAAGGAAAGAGATTAAGCAAATAGACTTGTGACCTAAAGTGCAATAAGCTTTGCACTGTGAGAGTAAGTTGGAAAGCCTGACAATTAACTGCAACTCAGGGCTGGTGTTAGGGAGATGTTGCTTTTGTTTTTAATTACATTTTATTGAACAACCAAGTGATAAGCATCAAAAGACAAGATTGTCTTGGATCATCAAAGATGGAGTGGGGGAGGTTGTTTGTTCTGTGAATTCAGGCAAGCTAAAAGAGCTTTTTCTGTGTTTACCTGAGTAATTAATGAAAGACCAAATTGCTTTTGAGCCAGCAGGCTGCAGGTAATTGAAGTTATGTGCATTCTGTGAACTTAGTGATTTGGCTTAAAAAGGATTTACAGTGTAGGTGACAACCCTTTTCAGGGAAATACAGCAGCAAGGGCTGAATATTAGAAGACAGCTTCCAGATGATGTAATTTATGTAGAGAGCTTTCTCTTTCAGTTAAAGTTTCAAAGTGGAAAAAGTACTGGCTTATATAAGCAAAATGTTTGGAAAATATTTAATTAATAATAAATTTTAAAATTAGGATACAGACATTCAGACTATTACTATATTTTTTTAACTGGCAAGATCAGTGAATACAGAGAGGTTTGCCAGCCTACCCTAAGGAAAATTGTGTTTGTAGGAGCAAAAATGTTCTAATATCTGAAGTTCTTACTATAACCCTTTTTCTACTCTATTTCTCTAAAGGCTGAAGACATACTGTAATGCTCTTTATCAGATGTTGTAGCATCTAATAATCTATCACTATTATCAAATAATGAGACAATTTACTTTCAAGCGTACCACTCAAAGTGAAGAATTACCAACCTTTGCAATTCTGTCAGATTTTTTTTTCCAGACCTGGTGGAATGGAATCCCTGAAGTGTTCTTAGATATATCTATGGGCAGGTGGTCACACACTGCCCAGTGGATAATCCTGCTGGGCTAAAGGACAAAAAGAAGGGGTGTTCCCTTTCATCCTCATGAATGCTGTCAAGAGAAAGTTCCTCTTGCTCTTTGCTCAGTCTAGTAAACTGAAAGTTGTTTTTTCTTTCTCTTAATCTAAGAATTTTTCACTTATGCAAGAACAAATTTAAATTAAAAAGGAGGAAGTGTTCTGCCTTTCTTCCTGAAGGAATGAACTTTAATGTATATACATACTTGGATCCAGTTCTCATCAAATTACCATGAGCTGAGCACACTTCATGGTGTGATCGGTACACCTCATGAATTTGTGCACTAAATATTTATATTATTAATCTGGATATCAAATTCAAGTTTTTCTCCTTCTCCCCCTTTTTAACTGTCAAGGTTCAAAACAACCTGAGTTCTTTTGTCAAATAATTCCATTATATATATTTGTAGGAGACATGAATTCCCAGATCTCACTGATCTGTGTCTAAAAACATTTTATCCAGATTTCTTGGAGTTCAGGGTACTGCTGAATGGTGTTTATTTCCATCTGATTTTATAAATAAAAAATGTGAAATATTATACTTGGTTCAATTTCACATGATTTAAATTGCAATTTTTTTCTTTATATTTTATCCTTCCTAAATAAAAAAAAGATAAAATATAGTCAGTATTCTCCGCTTTTAAAATTCATAATTTTACTCAATCTTCCAGCAATTATTTTTTTACAGGCAGTTTCAGAATTCTTTGTCCAAAGACAATAATTGTAGTTCTCCCTCCCTATTCTCACTTCCTTCTTTGTCTTCCTTGTCCTTTCCCAGCAGAAATACTGATGAGCTGTGCTGGTATTTCCACATACTTTCAAGCACAAAGTAATATGTGAAATCTCATTGCCATCACTGTGTTAGGGATCAGGCCTGAATGCCTTTACTCTGAGCCCTGCTAGTAAAGTATCTGCAGCACTTTGTGGGAGGCACTAAGATATTTCGACAGTTTTATTTTTAGACTCTCTGTTGGGACTAAAATTGTGCAGTACATTAGAAAGCTTCTCTCAGCCTCAAGTGCTGTGGCTGTGTGCAGAGCCTGCAGTGAAATCTGTGTTTAAGTTGGTATGGGCTAGATTTCCAGTTGTTTCCTTTCTAATTTAGTAAACCTAAGAGGTCTGTTGCATTTTAATACACATTTCATGATTTAATAGAATAACATGATATTTTAATAGAATTGTAACCGTATCACTACTTCTATCAGTATAATTATATCAGTTTTAGTGTGTACAATACTATTATTAAAAAGAATGTTCACAAATGACAATTGTTAAATCAAGGAATTTAGCAGAAGTAGATACAGGTGAATACTGAATATTTCAGCACTCTGAAAAGCCAGATTTACTCTGAATAGCCAAACGGTTTTTGCAAGACAGTGTTGTCGTAAACTACATGAAGAGAAAAGAGAGTTCATTGAATTATTTATTGCAGTTTTTTTTTTTTTTACCAGAACTAATATTTGATAGTATTAATTCTGTGAATATATTATCTCCCAGCATAAGAGTTCTGCAGAATCTATTGAATATGAGTTTCTGTTCTCATGCAAAAAAATACATGTACAAAGGAATTTTGCACTTTTCATCATCAAAAATCAGTATAAAAAGCAGTGGTTTTGATTCCTATCATCTCAACAAGAGACTTCAGATGCTTCCTCTCCTATCATATGTGGAATTAGCTGACAAAGTAAATTGCAGCTTATGGAAATGTTTCTTTTGTAATTATTTGCAATCATTATATTCTTCCTTCTGGTTCTACATAGAATTATATTTCCCATGCTACATGTTGAAGGTATCTAGACAGGCCAGCAAGGATGAATCCAAAGAAATGGAAACAGTTCCATTCAAAATGTGAACTGAGAGACCAAAATCCTAATTCTGACATCCTAGGACAATAAACCCACACATCAAATGACCTGATAGGCAACTGAGCTCACCATAAACGTTACCCAAAAGGGAAAGTGAGGCTGCTAACATTTACCAAATAGATCCAGGAATTCAACTGGAAAATGGAACCTTTGGTGATTTGCAAGCCCATTCCTTGCCCATTCTGCTGCATAAAACAGGAATTGGGCTCTGGAGAGATGTTTTGGTGTTACAAGTTTCCGTGCACAGAGAGGAATGGATGGATGGACTGAGTAAGTGTCCCCAGGTCTCCCTTCCTCCAATCACCTACAAATATCTTTAGAGAGGAAGAGGGAGAGGACAAAGAAATCAATACATGGATGATTAAATTCAGGCACAAAACCCAGACAGAAGGCTCATTTTCTTGCATGGCTTGTACAGGCCTGTGTGGATGATTCAGCTCTCATACTGCCAAGTCACATAATAAATAAAGCCCCAAGTTATAATCATCACCTCATATTTTGGTCAGTGTAACATTTGGTCTCATTCCATCCCATGGGATAATCTACATGCAAAACAAACCAGAAAGCTTTGCAAAGGAGAAGCTGTTCCTAGAATCAAAGATATGCAGAGTACCAGAATTCCTTTAAAGGCCTAACAGTATGAGAAATTACTCAGAGTGATTCAGGGATAAATATATTTGTGGCATAGAAAGAAACAAGAGACAAGGGGTTTCTCTCACACACACCTACAGATCACAGTATATACTTTTGCTCTGTACCTTTGTAAGAACCAAAAGGTGCTTCCTCAACTATATTTAGAAAGGAAAAACAGATGAAAAAGAACTTTTAAGTTCACTAAACAGGACAAGTGTGAAGAATTTTATACATTTTCTGTACATTTAAAAAGGAACCAGGAAATACAATCCTTTTGAAGTTGTTCTGTCCTCCAAGTCATGAAATATGGAGAGATAAAGAAGGAGACAATACAAGAATAAAAACTAATATATTAATAGCAGTGTTGTCACAGTAGAATTCAAATTTCTGCCCCATCAAAGACAGTTAAGTTTTTTATAAAATGTTCAAAGGATTCAGCAAGACAGATTGCAAGAGCCTTGAATCAGAATATGTTGCAATATGGTGATAAGAAAACCCCATCCAGTGCAGAAAAAATGAGCTGAAGTAACTGCAATATACTTTTACAGATAATCAGTGAACTGATGGCTAAAAAGGTGACACTAAGCTCACCTTAGCTTTGCTTTCTGCAGATTTGGAATTGTTTGGACACTGCTTACTGGATCAATTCTTCAAGTGGCCCGCACAAAGAACCATCTACATTTGCAACTCTTGAGCTAGAAATCCTGCCCTCTGTTTCCTTTTATACTTGCAAGAATATATCTCTAATGTCCCAATGACAAAAGCTGTTTCTAAACCCTTCACGTTATGACTATCCAATTTTTATTCTAATTTTTTGCTTGTATAAACTCATATAAATGAGTTTCCTGAAATCTAATGGAATGTAAAGGAAGAAGCTGTTCCTTCTCGGAAGCAAATTCTCAAATAATTTTCAAGGCATTATAGCACTCTATATACAAACTTGTAACAAACCAAATATTTAAAACCATTAAAATTTCTCATGTTACAGAAGTTTTGAAATTAAAACTGTGCATTCAACAGAGGCTGTCAGGAGAGGAAAGCAGCCTGAAGCCTAAAGCTAGGAATCTACTAATTAAGATATGCAATAAAAATGTTAATCAAGTAAACTTAGGGAGGATGGGGGAAAGTGATTACATAATCCACTTGGCATCGTATAATGTCTCACTGCTCTCACACAGGAAAATGATAAGTAGGTAAACAAGAGAGAAAAAAAAAAAAACAAAACAGGTCCTTTGATTGTGGGCCAAAGAAGAAATTGTTCCAAATGGCCTCTCTAACCAACATTAGCTGTTCAAGTAGAAAACATTCAGATCTAAGAGCTCTCTCTAGTGTGCCAGACTGGGGACAGCCAACAGAAACTAACAAAGGAGCCTGAGAAAAACTGGAGTATTTAAGATAATTCTTGCTAAGTGTGGCTAGAGCAATGTCTTTTGTTGTCCTATTCCTTTATAACTGTATTCCACACTTCAGAGCTGTAAGTAAACAGGACACTTGACTCTGTTCTCTATATTATAGATGTTTCCCTGCTAACCAACAAGTAGGTGCTTCATTCAGGCTTGCATGGTTCCTGGCAGTGAGGGCTTTGGGGTTAGGGCAGTCTGCAGCCTTGCTGTCCTGTACAGTGTTTGTAACAGGTTTTGTGCTAGGACAAAAACACAGCTCAGCACACATGCCTCAACTTCTTTCAGCCTAGCTAGAGCCACATTTAGTCTTGTTTAGCAGGAATTATGTGATAATATGGTCACTATTACCTACTTTTTGTTAGCTTGTGAACAGCTGTATGGGTTAATAGCAAGCAGGTACCAGGTGCAGAATGAGCTGTTTATGACTTTAGAATAAAACAAAGAAAAAAGAATACTGACAGGGGGTGATTGCAGGGGTGTTGAAACCAGGGGTACAGGATGACAGCAGTCACCACAGGGCTATAAACATGTCACCAGTGGTCAGGTAACCCTAATTAAAGGAACGCAACCATGGGAGCAGGGTAAAGATAGCTTTAAGGATAACAAATAAGATAATGACATCTCTAACATAACAGTTAAATGTGGAAATATGAACCAGTGAAGAATCAGCAGGGCAAAGATCATGTAAAACACATAAAATTTCTCCAGCCAGACCCAAATGTGAAGCAGAAGAAAACCTAAATCAACACCCCCCAGAAAAGGATTGTGATGCTGATTCTTCTCTCTGTATACTTCTCTCTTGCCCTGAACCCTAGGACCCAGAAAAACAGTGGAAGGATGACAGGAATTCAAGAGAAACATGGATATTCTAGACTGTTTATGCATACCAGCCTTAACTGCAACTTGAACCATGAGTGTCAATACAATTACAAGTGTTTCAAAAAGATGAAAAGACACATCTCCACCAAGTTGTTAAGCCATTTAAGAGATAAAAATAATATAAATTCCATACATAGCAAGAAGTCAAATTTCCAAATTATTCAAGAATTCCCCTTGGTCTGGAAGTAGGATAATAATGAAAACCAAAATTGAAGGTTATCCAAAATTTCATAATAGATGTACAACTTCTGCCATTGGCATCTGCAGCTCAAAGCATGATGCTGGACTGAGAAGTGCTCCAAACTATTCATCTGTATGTCCCACATTCACATATTCATAAAATGCTAACCAAATTGTACAACCATACATTTCAGAACACTTATAATTTTTTAATAGAATCAACTTTAGCATTAGAAAGAAAAGTAGTTAATCACAGCAACAGGCTAATTTCTGGAAGAAAATAAACACATTGGTAGTAATTTTGATAAATGTCTCTTGTTATATTGCTAACACTGTAGCTTTAAACTTCCTGACCTGAATTTCTTTTTCATTATGCTTATATTTAATTATTTTTTCCCAACAGAAAGAATATTATTAATTAGGTTTAAACAAATTATTCAGATTGGGTGTCAACCACTCTGTAAAGCTCACACAGTGTATTTATTCAAATACACTGGCTAAAGGTGTCTGCTGTTTAGGGATTCTGTATATTGATTTCAGAGTTTTCCTTCTTGAATCATCCTAAGAGACCTTCCAATTATATCACTTACTTATCAAAATGGTAAAAATGACTTGCAATGTGCAATTTTAATTACATTGGTGAAACTAAGGTAGCTAATAAACACTATTATTAGCACGTGACCTCTTGCCTGGAAAACCCCCAAAATTAGGTGCAGTTTGAATGCATGAAACAAATTTGTGTGGGGCCTGATTTTTTTTTATTTATGAAAATGTTCATATTTATATGAAAAGATTCCTTCTGGTAAGGTGTGGCAATGCAGTATCAGAATAATGAACAAAGAATTAAACACGACTGTCTAATACCTTTGTGGAGATCACTCCTCATTAATTATTTTTTTACCAACATATTTTAAAGAAAAATATTGAAGG
The DNA here is from genome assembly GCF_050655825.1 of Lonchura striata. Taxonomy (NCBI): domain Eukaryota; kingdom Metazoa; phylum Chordata; class Aves; order Passeriformes; family Estrildidae; genus Lonchura; species Lonchura striata. The sequence goes on from NC_140703.1 coordinate 11,382,542, forward strand.
AGGGAAAAGAAAAATTAAACTTACACATTAAATATATTGTAAAAAGATCAGGAAAAGTGATTTCTGCTTTCAGGATCGCAAAATATTTATCTTCTGCTAACATTTAAAAAGATATGCCATTAAATTTACAGAAGTTGGGAAACTAAATAAATTAAAATAAGTATCATTTTTTTTCCTACGTATTAAAGTTAGCCTTAGTTATTGCTGTATTATAAGGAAGGTACCTTAGGAAAAGAAGAGGCATTTGAATTACTGTTTACAGACTTTTAATGCCCTTTCATCCTGGTGCACAAAAGCAGTTCAGGAAGTCCATCTGAGACAATCTTACTTTTGATTTCAGTATCTTGTCTTTGTTTTGATTACCAAAATGTAAAGTTTTCTGTACACAGGGTGTGTTTTTCATGTAGTGTTCTAGCAGATATGGATTTCAACCCAGTGTAGGTATTTCCACAGGTGAAATATAGCCCCAATATTGTGAGGCAGGAAACAAATAATGTATATCAAGGAGAAGTCTGGAGAATTAGGCTATAAATACACAGAAACAATGACAAACCTCTAACCCTTAACTGTGTAGCACTACAGCCCAATACAATAATTTATGATGTCAATAAAACTGTATGGAACATCAGCTAAAAATTCCTGTAAGAAGGAAAAAATTCTCCTCCCAAAAATATCAGTGACAAAAAAAAGGTTAAACTGTAACAAACATACATTTTTTGGAGAGAAAAAAATAAAAGAAATTTACTTCACTAGCTAGTCATTGATGTATATAATTAAATAGAAACGTTTTGGAGGATGTGATTTTATGGTTACCGTAGCAACTAGCACCTAGATGGTCCATATTGCTGTGCTCTTCTACCATGAAGGGGAAAAAAAGGAAAAATCCACCTATGACCTACTTGAAAAAAAATAGGTTTGTGTGGCTCAAAGCCCCATTGTTCTTTGCAGGCACCTATTTTCACTCAGAATCAGGGGTAATCCTACCCTAGAAATATTCCAGTGGTGTTGCCAAACAATAATTTGCATGTGGCTTGACCATAGCCTAGCACTGGAAATCCTGTGCACAGTCACATGCAGCTCAGCTGGCCACGCACCTAATTCTGTACAGGGGAGAAGAAAGGAAGGGTTTGAATGGATGATGAATTTCATAGCTTTAACTTTACTTATCTTTAGAAAAGTTTTCAATTTTGTTACCAGTGCACTCAATCACTTCATCCCATCCCTCTAAGAACAAACCTTTGAAACCTTATTTATATGAGCAGAGGTAGAAAGTTTCCCCCCAGTCCCACCTTGGTGTTGTTCCAGCGTGAACTAAAGCAGAAGTGCTGGTATTGGCAGAGAGAATTTTCCTGTTGCTGAGAAAATCTCCTCCTTTCTCTCATGCTGTACCTGAGAACTTAAGAGAAAAGGGTCAGAAGAAGAGTAAAAAAGTTATTACCAGTTGTGGATACTATTTAAATTATTTGCAGAGGGCTTAAAAGTTCTCTAATTTCAAATCTTTCTCATGTGAGTTTTTCAAAGGATGCAATAGCATTCAAGAACAAGAATAGAAATTCAGCCCCACAAGTTACTATTCTATTATGCTGACTGTCTCTTCTTCCAAAGGCTTCACAAGTGGTACTCTTAATTTTAAATGCTGGTACTCTTAAATTTAAATATCTTTGATTCACCAGTAGCTCACTTCTACTGTATGCACACATGAAAGACATATTACCATTGTCAACAAGAGAGAAAGATGTTGTTTTCTGGTTTCTATTCGAATGTCTGGATATAATTCCAAACAAATTTGAGAGCAATTTCTTAAAATATTTCTCTCTCCCTCTTTTAAATAAGCATGTATTTCTGCAATATCATAGATGGAAAACAAACAGAAAAACCCAACATAGAACGCCTCTTTTATCACATTACAGTATATGTTGGTTTTAGGTCTAATAATTCATTATAGAACACATCAAAATGTAATAGATTTTATTTTTTATTTATTTATTTGCTACATATTTCTAGTTAGAATGACAGCCTCTCTTTTCACATTCCTTCACTGTTTTCCCTGTGGGCCTTCCAATTCTCACTTCTAGACATCTTAACTTTAAATCATAATAATTTCCACTCTGTGATCAGCATATAAATTCTCTGTACTGTCAAATAGGCATACAAGAAACTACCTTGTCCTCCTCAATCAGTTCATCCTTCACCCTTTTAGAATAGCAGTAGGAAAAGGTTCAGTTTTAGAAATAGGACTGGGGAGAGGTTTTACACAGTGAATATTCTGCAAACTTCTCCATAAACCCTCATGTACTCCAAGGGTCTCTGTTGTACATGCCAATCCATATGCAAGAGACAGGTGTTCATCTTTGCACTTTGTTAACTACCTTGTCACAATTAAAAAAAAATTATATTTATGTATTATTTTGTGGCAGTTTGGTCTACACAATTTCACCTGCATTTCCACTGTACTTGGGCAGGATTGGAGAAGTGCCTGTTAAAGCTACTGTATTACCTTGTGTTTACATAGCTGGTTTAAATAATTACATTTAGTATTCATATTACATATCAAATATTTCAAGCCTCTTCTGTGCTCACTGCAGGTAGCAAGTTTGCAGTTCTAAAGCAGTGATCACCTGGCTGCTTGCAGGGTTTAAGCAACGTTTGCATTATATTTTCACTTGGGTAGACAACTGGGATGGGTTATCTGTGAGCATGGCAAGAAAACCAAGCCACTGGCAGCTCTCTGGCTCAGTCAGGTGAGCTCAGCTGTACCATGTGTAGGCTCATGTGTGAATTTAAGGGAGACTGCTGAGACATTTACATGCATTTGAAGAGTCGTCATATGTTAAAAACTCACACCAGGATCAGTGTGTAGCATTTAATTCAGAGTGCTAGCAGAGACAAGAACAAGACCTGTAGAAAATATCATAGAATCATGGAATATTTTAGGTTGGAGGTGACCTTAAATATCATCTCATTTGAATCCACCTGCCATGGACAGGGACACTTTCCACTAGACCAGGTTTCTCAGAGCTCATCCAACCTGGCCTTGATCATTTCCAGGGACGGGGCATCCATAGCTTCTCTGGACAACCTGTGCCACCACCTCACAGTAAAAAAAAAACTCTTCCTAGATATCCCATCTAGACTTACTCTCTTTCAGTTTGAAGCCATTTCCCCTTGTCCTGTCACTCTGGGCTCTTGTAAATAGTCACTCCATCTTTCTTGTGGGTTCCCTTCAGTTTCTGAAATAGTTGCAATTAGGTCACCCTCAAGCCCTTTTTTTTTCCCAGGCTGAACAACCCCAGTTCTCCCAGCCTCTCCTCCCAGCAGAGCTGCTCCATCCCTCTGCTCCCCTCGGTGCTCCTCTGGCCTGGCTGCAGCAGGTCCCTGTCCTTGCTGTGCTGAGCCCAGAGCTGATGCAGCCCTGCAGGTGGGGTCTCAGCAGAGCGGGGCAGAGGGGCAGAATCCCCTCCCTGCCCTGCTGCCCACGGGGCTTGGCATGAGCCCAGCACACGGCGGGTTCTGGGCTGCCAATGGCCAGGGCATGGCCAGCCTCTCCCCACCAGCAGCCCCAGGTCTTTCTCAGTGACTGCTGTTGATCTGCTCATCCCCTGTCGCTGCTCTGCTGCTCTGTTGTTGATCTGCTCATCCCATCTGCCTGTGCTGAGGTTTCAGATACCTGGGTGAGATGATCCCGAGCCCACCTGTGACTGATCAGCAGAACATGGGAGCACAACCTGTGCACTGGCATCAGGCATCAACTCACCAGTTTTGGAACAAAAACTTAATGTTTTTCACAAGCTTTACAGGCCTCCTAAGGAGAGGTAGAAAGCTTTGGTCTTACTGTAATACAAATTTTATGACTTTCCACTGTACCAAATAAAAATGCAAAATAAAAAATTCACATGGTTAATAAACAAAGGCAGATTTTCTAATGCAGTCTGTTATTTGTCTTAGGTAAACTGCTTCTTATATTTGACATATGTCTAGCACTACAAAAATGTGAAACATGCTGTGCCTCCTGACTTGTACAGCTATGACTGAAAGTGGAATTGGAATTATGTGAGGGGAGTTTAAGATGCTTCACCTTCATTAAAACATACCCTGCCCTTTTTCTTCTCAACATCAACTAGCCTGTAAATATGAGGCTATTCAGCCTACGGAGTAATAAAACACAAGCATAAATCACAGATAGATGAAGAATTTCTGAAGCATATCAACACTCCCTAAAGTGTTCCTAACATAACCCTGTGCACTGTCAGATTCCAACCAAAATATGAAAGAGGAAGTTGGGAGGGCTGATGTTCACACACCATTAGTCCAAAGTTATTTTATGCAATTGTTTCTGTAATTGCAGCTCCCTGAAATGTTCAGTGGTCCTCAAGAATCAGACTTCCAATTGGTTGATGATGGGTTTTGTTAGATGCACATGCTGAGTTGGGAAGTTTAGTTTCCACACATCAAGACCAGAGATTTTTAAACAGTGTCACAGGTTTTGGGGTGAAGAGGGTATTAACAGGATCTAAGGTATTTTTCTTCCCACAAAGATATGTCCCTTTCACTGAATTAGTAAGATATATGTAAGAATCTAAGCTACAGAAACTCAATAACTGTTTTACACTGGGGTGAGATAAAAATTACAATGGCAATAGGAAATGCATTTTTTAAGAACAGTCTTAAGGAACTTTAAATTAGCCATTAGCCTTGATGAGATAGTTAAGACTAACTGAATATCACAGACATTACAAAACTGAGGTTATAGGAAAAACTTTGCAGATACCCTTTTTTTTTTTTCATTAGCAACATCTAAAAATCTTCCCTCAATTCCTAATCAACTTGAGTTGACTTTGGGCTATATCAACAAGAGTGGTGACATCCTTGCAGCTGAGATAGCAGAGAAACTTTAGGGCATTTTCTGCTACAGGCATGTCAGATGGCAAGAGTACTGGTTTGAGGGAGGGGAGACAGTTTTTTGGGACTGTAGAGATGGAGAAGCACATATCTCTTTCCAGGATCACAGATTGTCTCCCCACCTGATGAATGCAGAAATCTCAGCAGGAACAAAGTAAAAAGTAATGGACTGGTTACAAAGCTCCTCAAGGTTCTTCTGTATCCTGTAACCCTTTCTAAATGCATACCTGAAGATACAAAAAAGACACAGCAGGGTGACAATTAAAGGTTATTTCACAGAGGCTTCCTTTCTGAAGCAACATAAAGTATTGCAGTCAATAACTTTGTTGCCTCAGGAAATACTGTGCTTGGTAAAATCATATCCTCGGGAGAACAGACCTCTGTGTTCAAACACTAGATCTTAGTTTATAAATGAGGCAGTTCTGTGGCAGTAAAGAAAATTACAGTCTCTGTGTGGGAGCTCTTTGAAAGAGCATGTTATGAATTTCAGACTGGGGGTGAGGAGCTCTGCTGGCCCTGGCAAGCAGCCTGGTAGAGGTAACCGAGATCTCTGTGGGTTCAGAGCTTCTGCTTTTGCCTCGGTGATAATTCTCTGGAATATCAGCCCTGCAGGGTGAGGGTGCTGATTCAACCTCCTTATCAGGGGGAGCAATGGCAGCCACGGGGGCCAAAGCATCTGCTCAGGGAATGAGATGCCCAGTGCTGCCAGAGCTGTGATCTGTGAGCCTGGGAGAGACAATGACATGTGCACTCTCCAACAACAGAGTTCCAAATAGGCCATGATGTGCACTTTTCTGGGTTAGTTCTTTAATAGCCATTATTCTTCCCAAAACAGATCACGTCTAAATGTTACAGAGATGTACCAGAGCAATAAACTCTCAAAAGGGGTCAAGCTCATAAGCACTCTGTAAACAATCTCTCCTGTTGCCTCCACAGTGAGACTGGCTGTTGTGGCAGATTATCACAACAGCCAGGATATTCTTTCCCTTGTCCCATCAGTTAAAATCTTCAAGTAGTAAAAGCCATGGGGAAAGACACAGACAAACCAATTCCATTACTGATTGGTATATGAAGTTTAACCAAGACAACTTTGCAAAGAAATGAGCTGTGCAAATAAAGCTTTGTCTATCACCATCCCCTGCCTGCTGCCTGGGTAATCTGCACATTTAACAAACCTTCCTAGTATTTATGCCTGAAAATACATACCGACGGAAACTGGAGCCAGATGGTTAGATGTCACAGGGACTAAAAACTGCTTTTAAAAAGGTAGACTTCCAATAATTATTAGTCCATATCTTCAGATAATCTAAATCACTGAAGTGAACTGTACAGTTCTGATTTACACTTCCACATAATCTATTTGTGTGCGTTCAACCTTTATTCTCAATAACACTTGGCACAGATTACTTGGCTAACTCATTTTTGAGGTGGGGAGAGGGGAACCAAACATCCGTTTGCTGAAAGCCTTTAAGGAAATTACATATTTGGAAGCACTCTAAAACCTAACTATGTGCTAATTAAAACTTCATATTTTGAAATCATATAGCAGGGGAGAGTTGGAACTCCAGCTGGAATGAGCATCCCACTCCACAGTGCAGACAGGGCAGAGTTTCCAAAGGCACAAATGGCAGCGAGGCACCTCCCATTGAGAACTGGTGACAACAGGTCAGGTCAGACATTCTGCACTCCCTCAGTATGGAGAGATGTCAGAAAGCTTCTGGAGACAAAATCACTATCATAATTCTTTGCTGATCAAAGAAAAATTTACAGTGTAAGTTTCAGCTTAATTCTTAGCACTTGTGGAGTAGTTAAAAGACATTCTACTCTTCCCACCTGCTGGGCTCTTGTGTTACACCATCCATGGCAGTAATGAAGACAGATTAATGCTATTTATTTGCTGACATTGACAAGAGTAGTCTGTCTTTTTTCCCTGTATTTTATCATTAAAGTCTTGTTTTTCATCCTCAAATAGCCCCAAGACAATGCACTGTATTAATTAAGTAGGAACAACATAAAAAACCAACCCAACCAAGAAAACCCCACCAACAATATTAATAGGCTGGATGAAATCAACAAAAGGCAACAAATTCTATTCAGTGCTGACAACCCAGCCTTAGCATACTTCTGAGGTAGAGAACAATAGAAGAAGATGTGTCTGGTTTTTATAAAGGTTTCCCTCCTTTGAATTCATTTTCAGGGATCCCTGGACATCAAGAACTATAGGTGAATAATTAAAATAATAATTAAAAAAAAAAAAAAAACAAACAGAAAACCCAAACCAAAGCAATAACAGCAAAGCTGTGTCAGTCATGCAGCATGGGAGCACATTGCACAGGGAGGCTGTCAAATCTGCAAATTAGTTTTTCACAGCCCAGCTAGATTACGAGAGAGCTGACCTGATCCTACAGTGGCTACAGTCCTGCTTTGTGCTGGGATTTTGACTAAAAGACCTCCAATGCTCCCCTTTCAGTGGTGTTTTTGTTGTTTGATGATTCTGTGAAAACAGCTGCAAGATGCTGTCCTTACACAGAATATGCTTGGGCAGCCCAAACCTTGATAAGAGAACAATGCCACTGTGCCTTTATAATCTATGTGCAGCCTGAGAGTTTCCCTGTCTGCCAGTGGTGGTATAACTCTTACTGAAACAGGCAGGCAAAATATCCCACAATGGAAATAATCATACTTTTAGGTACAGTTTTAATTACAATGACAAAGATCATTGATTTTCACACATGGAAATAAATTTACTCTGGTTCTTGTGCTTACAAGGCCCAGACCCTAAATATGAAATTCTTGGCTTGCTTCTAAGTTCTTATGCTGGCTGCTTTCATGTTTTGTTTTTCTTTTATTAAGAATTAATTAAAGATATCAAGCTCATCTTTCTGACTAAAATCAACCTCCTCTGCTTAGATAAGTATAGGCAGTACTTAGAGTTGCAAGCAGTGTAGTCTATTTTAAAATTATTTTTGCTTTTAAAGGGTCACTGCCAAGGTGATTAGCATGAAATCTAAATGCACTTTCAACATCCCTGCTTCACTCTGATGCTGATTTAACTAATAAAATCTGGCCAGCAATACAAGTTTTAACATCCAGCCTTCAAAGCCATGACACGGCAAAAGGCTTCTCGAAGTCCAAGGAGATTGTGTCTGCTGTGGCACTCCTGTCAGCTGTCATTGTCCCTTCTCAGGAGAAGTTAATCAAATTTGTTCAGCTTGACCTCTGCTTCAGCCAGGCTGGACCTGTCTGAGGCTACACCTGCCCGGTGCTCCCAGTCACTGCTGCAGCCAGGCTTGGCTCCCTCCCAAACAGGGGTGCCAGGTCAGCTCCCCTCCCTGCCCAGCCTCTCATCTGCTCCTCCAGCTGGCAGGGAGTCCTGCCTTTCTGCCTCTTCTGTCCCTCTCCTTCCCCACCTAACTTAGAGATAATGGGAATTTCTGCTTTGTTTTTTCCTCTGTGTAACAGGGTGGATACATATTTCATCCCCAAATTTCATGATTATCCACCACCACTAGCTGAAATGGGGCTGCAGGGACTATGGGGAGGGATGAAAACCTCCCCCAGCACTAGGTTGTAAAATCTTCCTTTTATTTCCAATGTTTATTCACCATTAACTTCATTCTCTTTCACTCAGATCAAGTGCGTTTATTATGTGAAGAGCTGGTAGTGATGTTTTTAATTAAGGTTGTCTAATAATTTCCTTCATAGCATTTGGTTTTTGGTATAGTTTATAACCCCAGGAATTTTAATCATTCTGGGCTAAATTTTCCATGCTTTGTTTTTGCCTAAAGTGGAATTGAATATGAGATCATCAGCAGCCCTGCTCCTGCATCCTATTTTTCTTCCCCAAAATATTCTCTTGTTTTAATAAAGTGCAGTAGTCTGGGAGCCAGATGATCATAAATTGCACTTCTATAATTTCTACTCCATAATGCTAATAATCCTGTGCAATTGTATCTCTAATCAAGCAAGGTGTTATGCGTTTTTTGCATAGAAAGCAGAAAAACATCAGTCCATCAGCTTAATCAGTGAAGCAGTGAAGGTTTTCAAAGATTGTGCAAGGTCACCAGTGCAAACTGGGATTAAAACTTCATGGAAGAAATTTAATGTTGCCTGCTGTACACAGTTGCCTCTAGAGTGCTTACTTTTGCAAAAGATTAAGCAGAAGAAGCCAAGACATGAAAAGATCTTGTGTAGCCATCAGACTTTTACACTGACAGCAGAGGAGGCCATGCATCCCCTATAACACATCGGAGACTCCTAGTTGAGGTGGGGTTACTAGGCCTTTCCTAGCACTCATGAAAGCTGGCAAAAAGCCTAACAGCAAATTTTCCAGATCAGCTTGGGGAGTAACACATAATTTCTAAAGGTTGAAATAGAAAACTCATTGTGATTATTAAAAAAAAAAAAACAACAAAATTGAATTTCTAATTTCCATTCTACTGGACATTTCAGCAATGCTGAGCTGAATTCTTGATAATCTTTCCTTTTTCCCTTTCCATTCCCCTCCTCCCTTTACCACCTTCCTTTCTTTACAAGGTTAATATTACATGCAAAATGGAAATTCAGGATTGTGGATAAATTCCCGCTCTTTTTTCTTCTTCACTGTGTCCCCTTTGGGAAGAAGACTGCCCTCAAAAACTTCCCAGAACCTGTAAGATTCACTGCACTCTTGGGCAGACACAGCACCTAGGGCTGCTCAGCACCAGCAATTTGGGCGTGAGCTCCAGCAAGAGCTGTTCAGCTCTCAGAACTCCAGCAGTGAGGCTGCTCTCTTTTATTCTATTGTCTTCTAATGTCTTCAGTGAGTTGACAGAAAGGCTTTCAAGCCTAGCCTCTACTCTCCCAGCATCCATCAGTTCAAAGCAGGTATCTCACAGCGTTTCTCCTCCAGGATTCGGGTGCTCTGAAGGGGCAGGGGTAGCTCAGCTGATGCTGAGCCTTTCTGCCCTCCCTGGTGCAGCTGTGGCCCAACCCCGTTTGCCTCAGCCATGGAGCAGTTCCATTGAAGTTACCCTTAAAGCACACAGGCTTTGCCCATTGTGAGGAAAGCTGCCTTCACCTTTGGCACTGAATTCAAGATCACTCACTCTCCTGCTTCTCCTATAATGCTTAGGTCCAACGGATAAGGAAGCTAGCCTGACTTTAAAGTTCTCCTATTCTGTGAGGTTAACCTTCACTTTAATCCTCATACTTTCCATTCATTTCTGTGAGCGTGATTTCTTGAATATATCAGGTCACAGTGTTTGGTAGCAGAAAGAGAAGGGATGAAAGCCATTGTTAGACAAGAATGCTAATTCTGAGAGCGAGCATCGAAAGGTTGAGTCAGCCTGTGCCACATTGTGAGTGTTCAGCAATGCTCCATTCATTTGTGTGACAAGCCTCATTATGAGGAAGCTTTTTAAAAGCAGTTTATTCTGAGAGAGCTTTGGATACAGTTCCAAAAGCAGGAAATAAAACCTAGGAGGACAGGGGAAAGCAAAAAGAGCAGGCAGAAGAAACAAGCAGAAAGGCACACAAAAATCTGCTCTTTTGCAAGCTCATTTTTTCATTATGTTTGACATTCTTTGGGAGGCAGAACTGCTCTGCACACTTGTGGCCTCAGGCAGTGAAGCTGGAAGAAGATATTTCAAGAGCTGCAGAACACACACATAGCTGTATAGCACAGAAGAGATATAAAAACTGAATTGACAAGATCGTGATGCTTACTCGGTCCTGAATTACATCAGCCAAGGTAGTCTATTTTGAAGTAGAAAATTGCACATAGTTCTAACTATTTTGCCACTTATTTGGACCTTTGGGTAGTGATTAAAAGATGTGGTATCTAAAGTTTAGCTGAAAAATAAAAGTCAAAGCCAATATAAAGAGATTAGACAGATTTCTTGATGAAAACAAGCAGTACTTGCAAGTTGTGTGTGATTTTCTAGGAGAGGAGAGATACCATCAGCAACAGTTCTGATCAGACAATTAGAAAAATATATAACTTGATGAAGACCTATCAGTTCTAGGAACCTTTGTGACTGTCATTTTTAAGTTAATCTCACCATCACCAAGAAATTAAAAGGAAACAAAGTGTTTTGTGCTCCCTCTGCTGTTCTGGAGCAGCAGGTAGCTGATGAATGCCATATCCAGAGCTCTGACATTTGACAAAATTCAGTGATGAAGAAGCAGAAATAGCAAACTCTGACTTTCAGCATGGTTTCTTTTTGTAGTTGGTTTTGTCATTATTAAACAAGTGAACTAGAAAAGCAATATGTATTTTAGTTCCCTTTCAGAAGAAAAGTCCATTTTTCTTTTTGAGATTGATAGAAAAATAATTTCTAACGTTTGTTGAACTACAGGGAACCTTGGAAAAATCCCCTCCTGGCTTATGCCTGGGTCAAGGCTGTGAGACTGAGTAGCAAATTGAATTGACAAAATTCTCTCGAAATACTTGTTGCTATTAAGTTTTTCAGTCTCGGTCTAGATAATGATTGATTAGGCCTCAGCTAGACTTATTAGCCAAGTAGAATTAAGGATTTAACAATGATGCTCAGAGAATGTAAATATAAAAGATTTCCTATTAGAAATAATTTCAAAGATAAAATAAATAAAATAGTGTTTTTATAAAAAGGAAATTGGTACTCATTTGATTTACTGGAAAATCAAATGAGTTTGAGATAGGCTGAAGTGTTCAAGACCAGGCTGGATGGGGGCCTGAACAACCTGGTTTAGCTGATGGTGGTGGGATTGGAACTCAAAGGTCCTTAAGGTCCCTGCCAACCCAAGTCATTCTATGATTCTCTGGTGCTCTGGATTTGGTGCAAGGAAAGATTTTTCTGCCCTTCACAGCATCCACAGGTACTATATTGAGGGATAATTCCTCTCACAGAGCAATGTTCTTCTGCTGTAGTTCCTGCAGGAAGAGTAAGGAGTGATGTCAGAGTAGAGAGTGACCTCATTAGTATTTTTGGTAAAAAATGAAGTCCAATGGGATTTCTGAGATTACATAGATTTGATTTATACTGAATGAAGCACCTCTTAACTTTCAGAAGAACAGGAGCTAACCTTTCTCACATAAAAATTGTATCAGTAGATTTTTTTATATCTGATTAAATATGGGTTTTGGTTCTAGCAATAACTCAAGGGAAAATATGCATTGTAAATACAAAATGGAATAAGGAAAGTACATGCATAAACATCAGTGACATGTATAACCCCAACTTCCTCACTGGGAACTTGTAATGTTCTTAGGCACCAAAGTAACAACCAGCTTGATGTTTTAATACATTCTTATGATATTAAAGCTATGAAATAATATTCCTCTACCAGCACATGCATAATTGTACTACTTTGTCCTTTTTTTCTACTTCTGCTCTGGAACTGCATCCATGCAGTCATTCTACATGGGCCACAGTTGCAGAGATGAACTGGGGAGCTCTCCTTTGGTGGCATAGCTGAAAACCAGCCCCATCCCAAGGCAGACACAAGGTCCCCAAGGACAAGAGGATCACATTAGCAGAGCACCTGTGTAAACAGCTGGAGCACCAGGCACCTTCTCGCTGCATCCCACAGCTCTGACCTCATCCCGCTCTTCAGCACTTACAGAACTGCTCTTAAAAGCACCTTCAGAGGGATATAAAAGGTCTTCCTCCAGCAAAGAAACTTGCCTAAAAAGACATGAGAAAATTCCAGTGGCATTTTGATTAACTTTAAGGAACAGAGCTTGCTAACATAATGAAGCATGACACATCATAAGGACGTTGCATTTATCTGGAGAAGTGTCAAATAGCACAGTTTCATGAAGCATGAATAGTGTGCATTACAGAAAGAGAAAAAGATTTAAATTTTATTTCAACCTCAGCTACCAGCCCACCACCCCTAGGGTAGAGATTCTTCCATATCCAAGATTGCATCATTTAGAAAGCCACATAAAATATTATGGCATGAATAACAATGAAAGCATCAAATCCAGACTTCTTGTTGGAAAGAGTAGGTAAATTCCACCCTTTCTATAATAACCATTTTCTTTCTTTAAGAAAAGACAAATTAATTCTTCCTTTAAATAAAATGGACAAGGAATAGCACAAGAATTGAACTACTTACATTATTAATTTGATTCAGTTTTATAAGAGAAAGGTAGTTTCAGGGAATATTTTCCTTGTGATATGCTGAAAAATGTGTTTTTAATGGGATGTATATGCTTAAGTGTTCTGAGAGTTCAGGGTGATGATGTACAGCTGTGTCCTATTTCCCTCTGTGAAAATTACAACATCTATGAATTATGTTTATAACATCCCAAAGCCAGAGAGAGAGATCAGATCTGGCAGCACTAGGGTCTAATTTTAGAATGCACCCAGTTGCCTGATAATCATTTGCACCAGAGATGCTACTATGCTTTCTTATGAACTGCAGCTTATTATTGGTAATATATTACTGAAAATAAACCCTGTCCTCATTTCTGCAGTGACTTTAGAATGGCTAGAGCCATGAGAAAGGAGCCTGAGCTTCTGGAGAAACAAAGGAAATATTGTGTTTAATTCCAGGACTAAGATTCAGGCCAGGTCTTAACCCAGGTGATGGAAATCACCTCACAGAGCCTGGGCCAGTTGCTGGCCTATTCCCCCCAAGAGACTGCAGAGGCTGTGACCATCACGGCTAATTTTGGGTCATCCTCCCCTTCCTTCAGTACCACTTTCAGTCTGGCTTGGAATCTTGCTCACAGCTTTTTCTTTCCTTCTATGCAATGTCATATTTAAAAATTATTTGGTTCCACACCTGGTTTTTTTTCCCTAGTCCCATTTGACTAATCAGACATCACTATTTCTGATGAAATGCTGTCTTGAAGACTCTATATTTAGTCTCAGTACCACCCCAAAATGATGCAATGAGCCATTTTAATGAGAAAAGTCTCTACCAAATAGGCAACAGTGCTGCAAATATCTCATTCTTAGCATTGTCACAATATTCATCAGGGCTATGCAAATTAATTATTTCAAAGAGGTTTCTCTTCTGGAATTTTCAAGTGTCTTCATTAAGGTTTGGCAAAATATTCTTAGATCATTACCTGAATTTCATCTTCTTAAAAACAAAAATTACACAACTGGAATAATAATAAGCAAAATTAAAAGGAGGGAAAAAAACCCCAAGCAACAAAACCAAAAAAACAAACCATAACTGTGTATAGAGCAGGCACTAAGACTCTTTTTTACCTGAAAGAATCAGACCAATTTCATTCCTTTTGCCCCTAATCTAAAACAAGTGGAAAGAAAACATAAACACCATCCTGAAATGCTGCAGAAGAATTATGAGGGTAGTGATACTTGATCATGGTGCCCAGTTATTTTCTAAATATCAATTCCTGCACAGTATGGTCTGCTTGAGAGGTGTGAAAGATCAACAGCTGTAAAAATAGAGCAATAGCTGCACTGAAGTTTCACACCTGCATTCAGAGTCTCCTTCATCAACTGCATGAACTTTGTCCTTTAACTAGAAGGCACAGGGGCTTTTTAAGTGTCATGCTGCTGTTTCCTCAGTAAACAATGGGCATAATTAAAGCTATTAAGTATCCTTAGGGAAAAAAGATACCAGGATTAAGGTGGAAAAAATATGGCTTAGCTGGCTGGATTTGTAATTCTTCGACCAGAGATAACAAACCATTACCAAATTAAAAAAAAAAAAAAGAAAAAAGGTAGTAAATTTTTGTTATTGTATGGACAATGGCTTAAAATACTCAGCTGTAAATGCAGTTCATAGTGAAGTGTTATGAATAAATAGGCTTTTGACAAGAAAAGTTTAGTTTAGCACAGCATAATGTTATAATGTTTCACTGGGCTGTACTGCACTTAGTAAACAGAACTACCTACTGACCTGAAATAATGCAGCTGGAGAAAAATATGTGAGTTAGCAGGAATACTGAAGCTGTGACTTTAAAACTAGAACTCTGTGATATAGTAATCACTTGCTATTCTCAAAGGAGACTAAGAAGTAGAAGAAAAAGAGGTGTAATTTATCATCCTCTGAGCATTCTTTTTTAGTACAGAAATTATGCTGACTGGAAGAATTTCATTTGGGTTTTTCTTTTTCTTCCAAAGCCATCAGCTATGTAAATGATAGAGACCACACTGATAAATGATTAAAATGGAACGGAACAAACCCCAAAATAGGAATCTGTGGCAACAGCTGCCCAAAACAGAACATCTTCATCTTTCATTTAGAAACCTCCAGCAGGCTGAGTGAGTTATCCCATGCTGCAGAAATGCCTTTGGGATGTGCTCCTACTGGCATCCTTGTACCACCTGCTTGGGAAGTGCTGTGCCATGGGCCTTAGCATTTGCACAGACTTGTGTGAGAGGAAAATGTCAGCTTCCATCTGATGTCTCAGTTTGCAGCTACAAAAGCCCTGCCTGCACAAGCCTGGTCGGGTTTACGGAGGCGAGAGGCACACACGCAGAAAGGGCTCTGTGCCTCTTATTTCAAGCAGGCTGGAATCTGAATCCTGACTTTTCCACCTAGCAAAGTGATTATGTGGTGAATGAGCAGTAGATTTCATGCATGTGAAATGAGACTTATTCTATACTAGCTGCTAAATGGGGCTCCAGGAACATTGCCCCCTCAACTTCAGGCTTAAGGCTTTAAAAGCTTCCTATTAGAAACACTTTCCCTCCCCGCCAAATCTATTCAGTTATTGGTATGTTTTCCTTTTAAAAATATTTCCCATGTCGTGGCTGAAATTATTTATACAATGATAGACCTTATGTTCTCCCCCTGCTCTTTGTATAAACAATATTTTTACATCTCAGGGGAAGTGGTCTGAAAAAAGTTTTATGTACAGTGTTTAGACTGGGGAATGAGTAGAGATAAGGTACCTGGAGAATAAAACTAACTGCACCCTACAGGTTATAGAATAACAATAATATATAAAAAAGTAAGCCATGAAAATTGGAGAGGCCAACAGAACTGAAATTGGAACTTTAAACTTTAAGTAGAAAAAATATGTACAACAATCCTGTATTGTGAAGGAACTACACTAAACTGTTATGGTGAATGCATTTCTTGGAAGCAGTTGGTTGGTCAAATAAGTAGTTTCCCATTTTGGTTTTTATCTTTGATTAAAAATCAGTTGTTTAACACAGAATATTTTAAAAGGAAGGCCACCAAAGCTGGTATATACCAGTCCTTTACTGACATGGGACTGGTTCTTTCTCCACAGGAAATATTTTACTTATTTAATACTAAAATTGGTCTGCTTACTCTTGCATCTGAACCACATCTTATTCAGGGCAGCTACTAGTGTGTACCCCATGATACTGAGTGCTGTAGCCAATTGCTTTTGTCTCACTAAACAAAAGTTACTTCCTTCTCAGAGCAGGAGGCAATGACAACCGAGAGTTTAAGAATCAGTATTTTAACTGAATCAGTATTCCCGAAAACTTTCAATCTCCTTTGAGTTCTACTGACAGGATACAAAGTCCAATATTCAGGGAATCAATCAGGCACTCCTCTGAAAAATGAATGTTTGCTAAGTACAGAACCATAGAATCATTTAAGTTGGAAAAGACTTGTAAGTTCATCGAGTCCAGCCATAGGTGCAACAGTGCCAAGTCCAACAGTAAATCCTGTCCCCCAGTGCCACATCTACACCTCCCTTAGACACCTTCAAGGATGGCAACTTTACCACTTCCCTGGGCAGACTCTTCCAATGCTTGACAACCCTTTCTATGAAGAAATTTTCCATAAATTCTGACCTAAATCTTCCCTGGCACAACCGGAGGTGATTCACTCTTGTTCTATTACTGGGAGTAGAGACCACTCCCCACCTGACTCCATCCTCCTTCCAGGGGGTTGCAGAGAACAATAAGGTTCCCCTTGAGCCTCCTTTTCTCCAGGATCAGCCCCACCAGCTTCCTCAAGCTGCCCCTCATAGGATTTGTCCTCCAGACCCTTCCCCAGCTCCATTCCCCTCCTCTGGACCTGCATGTTGATCCTCACTTCTATGTTTTTCCAGAATAACAAAAGGGATTCAAAGTGCTGCCTCGCCTTTGCCCAGTATAGGGGGCAAATGAGCAAAGAACAAACAACAAAAAGGGAGACCTCTGAATACCCCAGACACTAAAATTTCCCAAACAACAGAACACAACAGGTCCTCCTAAGCTACCCCAGTAAAAGATGGTTTCTAAGCTTGATACTTTATTGCAGAGAGAGCATGGGAGCAGATCCATCCTAGTAAGCAGTTACTTAATTTTTATGTTTTCTTGCTGTTCATTCCAATGCATTTACAGCAGCTCACTTAAACTACATTCATTCTGAAAAATTAAGCCCTGGTGCTGCATTCCAATCTTAAGAATTTATTTCATTGCCAGATGCTAGAAGGACATAGGAAATAAACATTTTAAAGTAGACAGAAGCTGATTGTGCCTGGCTTACTTTACAGCTCTAAGATTTTCGTTTTGCACATACCATAAGCCTGTAAATCCCATATTCCAAAATTACTAGAAATAATTTCCAAGTACCTGAATACTTTTCTAAGATTCTGGTTACTTCTTTGCAGCTGGCAGCTCTGCTTTACTGCATTTAAGAAATAAACAAAGCAGTTTTAAACAACATCATTTTAAAGACAAATCACCTTTCTGAATCTCCAAAGAAGCAATCTCACTCAGACACAGGAAGATCTATCGTCCTCTCATCCCTAGGCACAACTCCCATTAAAGCAGATCAAGAAGGGAATACATTTTCTCCTATTTGGATTTTTAAAACTATCTAAAATAAGACCCATGAAGAATATTAAGGCTGTTCAAATGGACAAGCCATTAAAAAAGAGAGCAAAGCACATACATTTTATTGAGCAGGGACAGCAATATGTGACACACATGTTGCTACACTAGCACAACCCCATTTTACTGACTTCAGTGTATCACCCTTGTCCAACAGCACCAAAGTGAAAAACAAAAATCAAGAAAAAGAAAAATATCAGGGTGTAAGACTCGGGCCCACAGCAGAAGACCAGCAGTGGCACTCATTGTGGGATCTCTGCAGTCAACTAGAAAAATCATGGAAAGCAATAAGAGGCACAGAGGTGTCAGGAACAATGTCACATTCTCCTTGTAGATAACCTTCATTTAAAGCCCCTAACCTGTTTCTGCCTCAGAATCCATAACACAGAAATTTTAACTTCAGTGATACGGTAAACATGAATATTGGGCTAATATAGAAATTTTCCTCCTTCCACCGTGGAAGCCACAGATGTTACTTTGTGCTTTTATACGCAACAGATTCACAATCAGCTTCAGACAGAATTGGAGCTGGTGAGAACTGCAAAAATGTATGACCACCAGTTTGTACCCCAGGAAATGCTGACTTAATTTAGAAACATTCAGTGGTAAATAAGATAATGCCACCTTCTGCTTTTCTCTCTTTTTAATGTGCTCCTGGAACAACTAGCAGTGAATGTACTCACATGACATACAAATATATCCTATATACCCTATGTAATCTCTCTGCACTATTTCTTCTAGGAGGTGAACAAAGACCATTCAGTACTCTAAGCCTGACAGATATTCTCAGCACCCCAGAGTAACTGCCCTCCGTGTGCTCCATTTGTTTTGGAGTGGAGCCAGATAAAACACTCAAAACTTAAGTTCATTTTTTACCCCCAAATGCTTCTGTATTCTTTTACACTGTTATAAAGAAGAAAACACATTGTGTAGTGTCCTATTAATACTATGGGCTCATTGTTCACAGACAGATTGAAAGCTGTCTGGGAATAAATCAAAATAAAGATTTTTTACCAAGTCACTGAAATCTAAACATTTTTTGTTACAACTTCATACTTGACATATAGAGCATTTATTTTATATAATATCAGTGTTAAACCTCTTTTATCCCTCCCTTCTGTTACCACATTTGAGAGGGGGCAACAAAACCCAAAGTGTTCTGACTTTTGACTGGCTTCCTTTGTGTTTATAGTATTTTATGCCAAACTTTTTGGGTCTGAATATGTTATTCAGAAGGAAAATTATGTCCCATCCCACTGATACTTCTGTCCTTTGGCTCAACCAGTTAAATATTGTCTTCTGTGGTGGATGCACTCAACTCCATAACCAAACTAGGAGCAATTTGGTATAAGCTCTAAAGGAGGCAAAGGGCTGAGCTGTAACCAGGTCAAGAACTTCTCCAGTTCCAATCTATTGTCTGAAAAGCCTTTCAGGAGCAGAGTGACACAGGGAGCACCAATGCAGATGAGCTTGGAACATGATCATGCCATTAGGACATAAATTGAAGGTGGTTTTTCCCAAACTCATTGATCAAGGAACAAAGAAACTTGTGGATACAAGGAGTCTCATGCACACCTTTTCCACCCCATGTAATCTGACTTCAAGCCAAGCACTTTATTCCATAATTATGACAATCTAAGCAAGCCTTCTTCTCTCCCTGCTAAGCGGTCTGGCTGCACCACTGATCTCCCCTTGAGCTCAGACACCTCTCAAGGTTCTCCTTGAGGCAGAGGGACCTTTTAGCAACAGAAAAACTTTGGTAAGTGACCAGTATAATTAGTTAACTTGTATTGTAGTGCCCTATGATTTTGTCTTTTTCTAATTTTGATTTTTGTCTTTTTCAAATGCTTGTGCAATTCCATAATGGCAATATCATCACTGAACTTTGTTAAGCCATGTTTTCACAACGTATTTCAGTTTAAAAAAATTTTGTGACACTGTAGCTTAACTGCTGAGAAGAATTACATATAATGACAGTTCATTATTTCTTAGGTGAAATGTATTTAGTTTAGCCATTTATAAAAAGAAAACTCACAAAAAGAATTATTTCCCCAGAACTAGATAGCAAGAAGGAAAACAGTTTCCTTCCTAACCATTTCCATGGCTGTTTCTTTACGGCTTCTGTGTTAGAGAACAGCCCTCTTTCTCCAACTACAGCAATAACAACAATCTCTTTTACATGAGAATTTTCTTCTCTGTGATCCACAAACAGGGCAGATTTATCTCCCTGTCTTCTCTCTACTTCTGTACTGTGATGTACAAATACATCAAAATATTACTTATGTTGATCAAAGCCATTCCTGTTTTACTCCCAATTCAGCACAGCAGTGAGATTAGTAGCTATTCCCATGTTACAACTCAACAAGTATCAGGAAAAAAAAAGATTTTCAATTTCTAATGCCAATAGTGACTTTTTTGACCGGTCTCCAGTCCAGTCCGTGGTTGGTATGTAGGAGTGTGTGTACTTGCTGTAGACTCTGAAGTGCAAAGGACTTGTCATAACTTATTTGCAGGGCCTCACTGTGCTAATCTGATTTTGCAGTAAGTCTGTGGACTAAGTTGTTTTGGTAAAACTCTCCCCAGGGATATTAAAATATGAGCAACTGTACCGTTTGGTACAGTTCTTTATCTGAATCAGTCCTATTAGCATATCATAAAATATTCCCCTACTTTATCACATGCATTATTTTCTTCATTGCAATATTGAAGAAAAAAGTACCCACATACAAACAGTAAAATTAGGGACTTGAGGCTTCTTTAAGGTACTTTCTGGTAGCTTCTGTGCTTTTTGCCTTTTTTTGTGCTGTTTGTCTTTTCATTTTCTCCTAGCATATGGAGCACAAAAGACAGGTAATAGATTGAAATGAGAATGGATTACAATAAGTAAAATATTATCCCCATGTATAATTGGAGAGTATTAGTTTTCTGCAGTGTTGGTGTCTTTTTCAGATAAAAACAGTAGAATTTTAATTCCAAATCATATAGCTGAAATGATATCATTTATAAATATGCCTAAACTGCTTTGATATTTAACATGTATACTTTTGCCTCCTAAGTGATTTAAGGGTTTTGAAAAAAAATAAATATTTGGTATAAGGACAAATGCTCATTAGGTGAAGTGTCTTCATTACTTGAAGTCATGATTTCCTGTTATAGATATACAAACAAAACATTGTGCTGCTCTCACAGCTCCAGTTGACAACAAGCAACTTCTCTTAATATTGCATACATGTTTCTCAAAAATGCCCCAGTGGCTTCAACATGGAGCCTTTCACTGTTGGAGAATCATTATGAAGAAATACAGGTTTAAGTGATCAAACCATAAACCTTTCCGTGTTAGGGCAATCCATAAGAAACCATTTTCATCACCCTTGGTCATACAGAAGAAGGCAAGAAAGCTGGTGACACAGGATTTGGTGCCATTGAAATGGCCATTGAAACAGTGTCTGCTTTGTTAATATGCTGAAGATTTTGCCTTTGTGTCCCATGAGTTGCCTTTAACAGCAGGATTTACAAAGTCAAAACACATACTAAAGAACTGGCCTTTTTCCATGGATGTGGAAGGTCTCAGCTACAGCAGTGGCCCTGTTCCCAGTACAGGGTGGCAGAGCCACTCTACCTTTAGAAGAAAAAAAATTACACACCAGCTTGCCTAGGAGTGCTATCCAAAAACTCATTATTTACACCATATTAACCATACATATTTTCCTCTCCTTTGCATTATATGCACTGTGGTAAACTGAATCCATTTCTTTTTATAGTGTGTAGTTCCATTTTCTGACTTGAGTTCTCTGACAATTTTTTTCTTTGTTGCAATATGATCCCTCCCAGCAAAGAGAGCTTCAGCCTTTTCTAAAGAGAGTGAAATTCTAGGTACTTTCATAAATAGAAATACTTCAATTATTCTTTGATTCTTTTGCACCTCTATAACATGCTGGAATTTCATTTAGAAGACCATCTCCATATAAAAACATATCATTTAGCAACCTTGATGCAGACTTTTCTTCTGTTTATGTGAAATATGCAGCTATTTCACCTATGTATTTTAACCCAGACTCTACATTCTTTACCATCATTCTTTGGTTCACAAGCTTAAAAAAAAACCTTCTTTAGATCTATTTCCCTGCTGTCATATTTTCCTTTAGATATATTCTGAAGAAAGACTCTTTTTGCGAATTGAAAAATGTCATTGCGTGCTTTGTACTGTCTAATTTTTTATCTTATTAATACCAATAGTATAATGTATTTGAACACCACAATATTTTCATAAGATTCATTGGGGGTCTACCTTTTTCCAGCACTACTCTAATGTTCAGATAATGAAGCGTGGGGGCAGAAATAGATAGCCTGCTGACCACCTGAACCCAGAAAGATTAAAATGTACGATTCAAAGCTGTTTGAGGGCTATACCTTCTGGAAGAAAGATTCCTGTAGTGCTCCATCATTAACATCTAGACACTTCGTACTGGAAAACTCTGATGAAAGCAGGAATTCAATTGCTGCACATAGCCAAAAATACACATTCAGGCAAAATGCTAGGGACAGGAATAAGGCTTATTGAGATACTCTTATACTATCAATTAAGCTATTTGAAGACATTTCTAATTCTGCTGTAAAGATTAAACGTTTAGGTAGCACAAAAATGAACAAATAACTGCCTCATGAAAGAGGCAGAAAATTGCACCAACTAATATCAAATAAGAGAACAAATACAATATGCTGATAATAACACTTCCTATGCAGTTTTACCCTCCAGAAATAAAGTGTCAAGAAAAAGGAATAATTAATGAATTGGAATGTAGGCAGTAGTAAGATCAACTACAGCAAATACATTGTTATCAGAAATTATTTTTTGCAAACATACTGGTGATAGACAGGGAACTGCAGGGGATTTTCAAAATTTCAAATTGCAGGTTTTATGCAAGCTATGAAGTAGGTGAAAAGCACAAAAGATTCAGCAACATTAATTTTCATAAAAATTGGCTTTAATAATGAAAGTTGTCAAAAACCTTGAAAGAAAATTTTGTGCATGTCTAATTACTTTGAAATAGCTGCAGTCAATGAATTTGGATGCAATACCTTTTCTATGGTTTTTTCAAGACTCCTAGAAGTTAAAGACTTTGTCCTGTATTATAGCCTATGATGATAGATAGCCTATGACCATAGGTATTTTCTACAGACTGTCAGAAGAGATTCCCTCTGTCTTTCAACAGGCAAAGCCAAGAAGCTCCAGGCTCTTTGTCAGGTGGCTTATTGAGTTCACTGAGGTTGAGGCTTAACTGAATTTTCCAAGTAAAATTTACAGACAGCTGAACAAGAGCATAACCTGTACTACTTCTAAGGACATATTTGATTATCAAAACACTACAACATTAATAAATGCTATTTTATTCTGAATGTAACTGGTCTTTGTTATCTTTGTTATGCTTTGTATCTCCTTATCTTCTCACATCAAACACACATGGTGATTGCAAAGTGCAATCTTCCTGGCTTACTTCCTCAATGTTCTGTCCAGACCTATTGCACAAACTCTCTGATGAGGACCATTTATTGTACCTGAGAGCCATGAGAATTTGCTTCTGTATGGAATATTGCTGCCAAGTCAGAGTCATCTGCACTTCAGAGGAATATAAAGTGGTAAAAATCAAATTCTCTTTGACACCTTGATCGTGCCTTGAGGCTACAAATCTGATGGTTTTTGATTAGTGAAAATCATTGTGGTTGTGAGAACAGGTGGAATATGACAATTCAAGATGTTCCTAAAATGTAGCAAAAGATAAATAGACTTCAGTATCTTTGACAGGTACTTCTAAGAGACATCTATAACCACTTCAGTCTCAAAGGCTTTTTGGCCATGAATGAAACTTTTGGTAATCCATAGGCATTGTGACAAATTGTCAGCTCTCCTGCCTTCTTTTTAGGTTCACTGGATTTCAACTTACCCTCTCTGCTCTCCAGGCTATTGGGATACTTCTTTAGCAGTTGCAAAATTTGGATGGGCTGCTATTTATCTTGCTGTGAAGGAGTTTTCTCACATAGCAAATCATCTTACAAGGTGTTAACATTTCCCATTCCCACTCATCAAAACACTTACCACGAAACAGATGCACCAAAGACAAATCAAGTTTGAGCTCATAGTTTAGTTATAAGTCTTCACTTTCAACAGATCTATGTGGATCTGTGTAGACACAATTCAGATAAGAAGGTAAAGCTGAGCAGACCAAGGAACAGCAATCTGCTGTCCTATAAGTGCAGCTGAAATAAAGTTTACTCTTCTATATACTAAAACTATGTGGTGTTTTGCCCTGGCCAATCAAAAGAAGAGGATATCAAGATTTGCTCTATTTTTACTAGCTCTTGATGGCCCCATGAGTTATTCCCTCCTACAGCATCTCTGCAGAATTTAAATGTCCTGGATGTAGGAGAGTTTTTGCTGCTTCTGTGCCCTACATCAGAGTAGGAACTCTCTATTACGTCAAAAGCCACCAAAGAAAGACTGTGCTACAAGATGGGGAGGAAAAGCAAACAGTACAAAAGCACACAGACCAGAGTTGAATAGGTTTTCAAGGCAAAAATGTGCTTATGGGTGAAAGAAAATCAAAGGTAGCATCCAAGTTTGGTATCACCCCTATATTCTATTTGTAATAATTCATTTTAAAAGAGGCAAAAGAATTTTATTTGCCATAGCTGAAATATGCTGGCTTCTTTTGAAGTATTTGTCCTGTTAATCCTCATAAACTCTTAACAGTCCAAAACGATCATCGTTGCCATGTACATTAGTATGTTATTACCAGGATGAATTCTTTTAGTTGTGAGTCCTCCAGGAATTTTAGCAAAAAATGTTTGCCAAGCAAAGATCACAAATTGAAGCACCTGCTTTACACTAATAAATTCACTAGGAATGTCTTTCTGCAGAGCATAATGAGTAGTCATGAGCTTTTAGCACTACGAGACTAAAGAGAACTAATTTGACAGTTCTGCTTTCAATTCTCTTCACACTTATTTTATATCAAAATAACCCCTCTGACTTCATTGAGATTGCTTCTGCTTTGTACCACGTTTTGAAACTAATCATATCCGAATTCTTTTATTTCAACAGTGTCCTCTCTTTTCTTACACATTTTAGGAAATCCTGAAGGAACAGGGACTGGGACCACCCTTGGTTTGTGTGTGCTCTTTTGAGTGGAAAAGCTAAGTTATGCACCATGCAAACTCCCTTGATGACTTGACAAGAAGGATTACAATTTAGGGCTGCCTTTTTGGAAGATGTCTCTCTAACTTAAGGCCTTTCATAAGTACTAAGCAATCCTTTAATGAGTGCCTTCTGTCCTCTCATGTAAATAAAAAACTCATCCAGGGAGCTGTTGAGGACAGAGACAGTCAGATTTTGCCAACTCTGCAGTTACATGCCTGCATAATTGCTCTGCTTTGCTGCTTTGTACATATGCACCTGAAGAGAAAAAAACTGTACCTTTAGGAGGTACTGTGGGCAATGCCATACCCAAAATATACCCAGCAAGTGCCAGCACAGAGAAAGGGAACTTTTCAGACAATATTCAGGGCTGCCTACAGCAGCTTGCTAACCATATTCATACTCGATTAGTACATGCATAGGGTATTATTGATATTAGTCAAACTGTAACAGGCCTGGATATTAATGTCAAAGCATTTAATGTAAACATAAAGGGAACTCTTTGTGTAAAAAACCATATTGAGAAACAGTCTGAAGTCCCCATACTTGAGAGAGCACATGGATGCATCTGTGCCTGTCCGTGACATGGGGGCTCCCAAAGGACTTTTGCTGCAATCTCCTTGTGGATTCATGCAGGTGCTGTTGCAAATTTCCTTCACTTAAAAAGAAGATATGCTTTTTTCTTTTTTTTTTTTTTGCAGGCAAATCCTCACTCTGTCTCTTCATACCAAGTTATACCATAAGCCTAATACATAATATGGATGAAATCAGGAGAAAACCCTATAATTTCCCTAGCTTTTGTGGGGGCTGGTTACAATAATTTCAAGCCAAACATAATTTAGTAACTATTTTCTTTCCACTGCTTTATGAAAAGACTCTCAAACAAAGCAGGGCTGGTGAAATTTCTTGTCTACAATCATTTCAGATAAATCAAATAAATTACATGGCCAAAAGGTTACACAAATTATTTAAACATGTGAGTTAAGTCTTATGGGACTCATAAACATTTCTCAATGATGAAACATAACAATAAGAGTTTTCTTTGTGGAGGTTATGCTGAGGTTTTCTTGGATTCTTTATATATAAAACCATAAAAAGTGATTCCTGGGATATATATATTAAATTAGGTTCTCTCTACTCCTTACTCATAGTTAATATTTCACTAAAATCTAATAGCATTTTAGCTATAAACAATACAATATTCTCCATACATGGAGTTGAATGCTTACTAAAGCACTGAAAAAAATAAAAATAGTAACTGGTTATTTGACACACACACACACAAAAAAAAAAAAGAAAAAGAAAGATATATATATTATAATTTCTTTAAAACATGATCTGTCTATTTTTCAGTGTCTGAGTAGTCTGCAATACAAAAGGATTGTTAAACAGTAAAATACAATGGGAAATTTAAATATTGCATTTTAATATGTTGCAGCACAGTTTGTCTATATTTTTATTCCTTGTTTACACAGATCCCAGTTCCCTGTTCCTATTGCTATTTCAAAGTTCCCAGGCATGGCATCACTTCCCTTTGTAGATGCAGTTTCCTCAGTAAGTACAAGCTAACAACCATCAAACATCCTATGATGAGCAAATAGATTTAAACCACCTTTCCCTTCCTCCCAGACTAAATACTTCTGAGGCTTATGAAATAAGATTAACAACACCAATACATTAAAAATGTTCTGCAACATCTAAACATTGGATTTGGTTGTACAACAGGTACACGCAGAAATAGGAGTGAATGTTCAGATTATTACTTCTCAGAACCTGATCTTCCATCTTTGAAGAAAATTAGAATTAAATCACCACAATTCTTGCAGAAAATGCCTGTCTTGTAAGGTTTTTATACAGGGTTAATTGTTTTGTAGTCTTTGTAAGGGGTGATGAAACTTGCATCTGTAAACACTGTCAACATATAAATACAGAGGTTTTTATGTCAAAGCATAGACTTGACCACTTGCTCAGGAAAACATTACTACAGATTTCAATATGTAAATGCTACAGTATCAATTATTTATGGAAGGAAATATTGAGAATTAATAGCAAAATACAAACAACCATGGAAAGATCTATAGATTCAACAATGCTGAGAGACTTTTTTTTTCTTGTCTTGGACAAAAATTGCAAATAGAAAATAGTCACAAAATTATAGATTTAAAACCACTAAAATTCAAGCCCTAGTAAATGAAACTATTTTTTCTTGTCATCCTTCAGGGCCACAATGTTATTACATAAGGGAAACAGAGGAATAAGACATATTGTTTCTACAACTAATCCTCAGAACTATTTATGTATTTTATAAAAATCATGTCACCTAGGGGTTGTTTTTCTGTGGATGGTATTGCTAAATTTATTCACTCTAAATATATGTTTTCAATATTCCTGCTTTGAAGAGAATGCAACATCTCAGAAAAAAATGTTTGAATGTCAGCTATTTTGTGTCATCCTGTTGATAATTTGCTACTTTTGCCATTGCACTTTCACACACACCAACAAAGGGATTATTTCAATTGTTTATTTCTTGTCTAATGCTAAATAATCTTATGTGAAGAAAACTTTTTCAGAAGGTAAAATGTATCAGGAGCAATATTGTCATTAAATCATTCAGAAGTATTATATACAAAGGACATTTATCAACAGAACACGTGCAGTAACACTGTATAGTACTTTGAGTTGATTTGGTTTTTGGTTTGGTTTGGGTTTTTTTTTTAATATTTTATTGTCTATAAGATCCTAAAAATGAACCATTAGCTTCATATAGCTCATGTGCTATTTAAAGGATTCAATGTTATTGTAGTTGATGCGCACTCCTTTTCAGGCAGCTATGCCAGACATTTATATATTCTGTTAATCAACACATCAAAATCAACACCTTGGATTCTCTTTCAGACAGCAATTTGCTGAGCAGATACTACCATTAAATATCTTTGAAAGAGCATTAAATAGAGAAAGCATTAAAAAAACCCCACCTAGTATTTAAAATATACAGAGATTTTTTT
Organism: Lonchura striata; assembly: GCF_050655825.1. Lineage (NCBI taxonomy): Eukaryota > Metazoa > Chordata > Aves > Passeriformes > Estrildidae > Lonchura > Lonchura striata. Next base: position 11,410,387 of record NC_140703.1, read on the forward strand.
TTTAGTTCAAATCTAGAACTAAATCCTATTCCTCAAATCTTATTGCCAAAATCTGGCTCAGAAGCATGAAAATATTTCTTTTGGATTAGAGGTATTTTGTGTCTGGCTCCTTAATGTGGCCATGACCCTACAGGTCCTAATAACAAAATGTGCCTGATTTTTAGATCCGGATGAGCTCATTTCTAATCTCCCCATAGTTGTAAAGCAAGAGTTTACAGTGGTTGCTGCTCTCTGACTCCTTGAAGCCATTCACCTCATGAACCTACAACCATCATCCTTCGCATAATTCTCATTTTTAGAACAAGCAATCTATCAGTCAACAAGTCCCTACCCTGGGATCAGTGTAGGGGTTCAGTGAGAAGAGTTTTTTCCCATTCATCCCGATGACAGCAATCCTGGCCTGATTTTACCCTACATCTTAAATTCTGACCATGCAGGCATACCAATGCATGAAAAAACCCAGACACACCCACAGGTGGCTATGTCTGGTTTTTCTGAGGGGGAGTTGCAGCAGGGGGATTGTTTCTTTGTTTGTCTTTTTTTTTGCCACTGTTTTGTTTGGTTTGTCAAGCCTTGATTCTAGACAAGTGTTTTACATTAAAACAGGGATCTCGCCTTTGTTTGATGGCAAGCACAGCCATTATAAATAGAACCAACCTTAATCTAAACATATCTGTAAATTTTTCTTTTTAACATTTTCAGATTTGTGTAAATAGATTCAGCTCAGCTTATAATCTTTGACAAAATATGACTCTAATCAGTGGAGATGCAGGATTTCCAAGTAGATTTTCTCTTTGCTTCTTACTTGGGAGGAGCTCACTCAACCTTCATCCATTCTGCCTTTGGCTTTCCAGCTGTGTTTGTAATTTTCCTGACACTCCTACTCTTTGTGAACAATGCTGGGATGAGCTGTTCCACTCATATTTGAACAATGAGCATGAAAAAGATTTTTTTAAATTTTTTTTTTCACTAAGCTGGCTATTTTATGACTACCGGTGACAACCTCCAAAAAGCTTAGATCTTGCTGTCAATCTCACCAACTATCTTCTGTCAATCTCACCAAATATCTTGTCCTTAGGTCCATTCATTAGTGAAAAAGCAGTATGTGAGTGCTAACGTTTTTCCATAGCTTATGTCCCCAAATACAGTGAAAGCTGATAAATTTATTATGTTGTCAAACTAATATATTTAATGAGTTGAGTACAAATGTTTTACTTACATCAGCTATTTACCAGTTATGGCAATAGAGTTTTAGTGAATACTGATGGGAAATGGGTTCAATAAAAGGCAAGAACAAAGAAACAAAAAATACTAGGATTTTACCAAACAAGTGTCCTGAGAAGCACAAAGGAACCACAATCACCCTCAGGAGCTCACCTTTTATGGATGCATGCTCTACAGTGCATGCATACCTTCCATGGGAAGGAAACAAAAAAGCCTGGAAAAATTTATCTGGGGACAACCAATACAGCCCAAGACATTTTTTAACAATGTTTGCTTCTTATTGTCAAAATGTTTATGATCATGTATCTCCTAAGCTAAAAATATTCCTGTTGCTTGAGTAAAGCACTTGGGGGAAAGGCAGGATGGAAGCCAAGCATGCTGCTTCCTTGAATAATTTGACCCAGCCAAGGAATTTCAGTGTCTTAAAAGTTATTATTTTGGCTTGCCAGATTTAACACAGGATCCAACCTGCTAACAAGTGATGATACTCTGGGTCAGTACTTGGTCTTCAGTATCAGTGGGAAAACTCTACCACAGTCTGCCAAATAAGGGAAGCTTATAGTCCCAGCAAGAAGAAACTGCTCCAGGGCATTGTTGCCATGAGGTGATGATAATGGCTTTCCCATGGAATCAAGAACTTTCTGACAGCAGCATAAAATGAAACCGGGTCAAAACACAAATTGTCCTGTGGTTCACTTGGTTTCCTGATGACACAGGCAGCCCTGTGCCACAAAAATAAAAAAAAAAAAATCAAAAATCTGTCTGCACATACACTGCAAACCCTTCTATTTATTTAGCTATGGAAAAATTATTTTTCTGTGGGCAGATTTTGAATATAAATTCAGGTCTGGATCTGGCATTCTTTGACGTGAGTAATCAGCACTGGGGCCAATTGCAGTTTCCTAGTAGGACAAAAAGAGCAGTACAAAACACACATCCTCAGCACCTAAAAGCTTTACATTTACAAAGTAGAAATGAATAGTGACAAGCTGTCACAGCTTGAGGAGCACCACAAAGGCAAATGGGAGAGGAATGTCTCTTCACTTCTCCTGAAGTCAGAGCTGGTATCACTCTGCATCCAAATATCCAAAGCTATATTGTGCCTAACCCTACACTAGTCCTACCATCAATAGAAAAAACATTCTAGAGTGGATAGAACAGAAGTTTTATTGTTCTATTATACACATTTATATGTGGGTAGAGAGAGCATGGCACAGAACTGAAGAATAGTTGGGGCTGGAAGGGACCTCTTGAAATCAGCTAGTTCAAACCCCTGCTAAAGCAATGTCAGCTTGGGATTTTTTGTTTTCTCAAGGATTTTTGTGTGTTTTTTTCTTTTTTTTTAAACAAATAATGCAGGATACCTTCATAAGAAAAAAAAAAAAAAATACCTGAATGTAGAGTCTGCAAGGACAGCATTGGAAGCTTGAGAAGAGAAGGTAAAACCTGACAGCCTCATCCGTATTATTCAGCAAAGTAGTGTTCATGAAGAGTGACCCAGCCTGTCACTGGAACAAACCTGGATTCCTTCAAGAGCCATTCTGGAATGAACTGGTGTCTGTGGAGCAAAAAACATGGTCTTCAGAATTTGGGGGTGATGACAGAGCTCTGTGATTTTACCCCACAGACTTGTGGGGATGCATGACAGAGTCCTGCCAATGCACCAGCACTCACCTCCCTCTGCAAAAAGGGCTTTTCTCCCTCTGACTGAGCTCTGGGCGAGCTTGATGCTTCCTGAGCATGTGTTACCCTCCGTGTGTGCTCACACAAGATGCCAGGGGCCTCTGTGCCAGAACAAGTGTCTTGCTTGCTCTTCTGTCACCACAGCTTTGCCTTCACACTCCTGACTGAAATAGCTGTGCTGGCAGAATCCAGGGTGGATCTCTGCTTAGTTCCTGGAAACAAAGGAAAAGCACTTAAGGGAAAAGAATGTTTGAATAAATTTGAAAGGTGCTGAAGACTGAAATACAGGATAAAATTTAGATCTCTATTGTTGTTACATATCTTGACATCTGAATTCTTGCTATTCTACTCAGGTTCAAAATCCCCCACCTCATTGTGATCACTGAGTCCTTGTTGGCACAGGTTGAAATTTTAAAAGGACTGTAAGGGAGGATGTATTTCAGTGAGATTTGGGCAAATGATTCTCCTGTGTTACTATGATAATGCCAGTACAAAGAACAAGTTTTTATTATGTTTTAATTAACTCCTATTTTATTCTGATTGTTTTAAGTAGTTAGGGTTCAAACACCAGAAATCAGTCCATGATGTGGAGAAATTAATTGTTAATGTTGGATCCTTTTTTAGATTAACAACTGCATCACCAGACACACAAGCACACACAGGACATACTGCTCTTTTGAAAATCACAGTCCATCTGAGGTTAAGGAGAGATAGTATTAAATAAACAGAGAAGGCCACTTTGAACAATATGTCCCCAGACTGAAATACAACACTAACTTGGAAAAAAAATATCGCAGATGGCAAGGCTCTGGCTAAAGAAAATCTAGTTATAGCAGAGGAGGAAAACATATGTTCCAGATACATCCTATAAATAGACTAGGTACTCTTATGGGATATATCAACATTCAAAACAGCAGCAAAAGAAAAGGCCAGAATAAATATGCAGGTTTTGGGGATTTTTTTTGAGTCCCATCAGTCTCCTGCATGCATCTAGTGGCATTGCAAAAGAGTTTTTTTTTTAATTTCATCATATGTTTTAAAATATAGAGTTTGATTCAAAATAAAGCTAATTTGCATTGGCATAGAGACTTAACTCACTGGTGTATTATTACTGTGTAAGCAGGTGTACCAGAAACTGCAAATAAATGCTTGCTGATGGAATCCCAGCAGGGTTTCTGATGAGTTTTCATTTTGTTGAACCTCACCCAGGAAATTATTGTGTAAAAAGCTTTGCTCTTAGTTCCATGCCTGAAACATTATTTAGCTACACCTGGCCAAATTCATGGCAATTATAGTACCTGCCCATAGAGGACACAGGAAAAATCCTATCCCTTTTTAAATCAGTGCCTCAAAACCCATGTATGAGCAGTGAAAATATCCCCCTCAGATTCATACGCACGGTGAGACTTCTGATCCAAGTGCTGTTCACTCTGTAACCTACATAGAGAAAGATAAAATGAAAGTTTTAAGGTGGAATCTAGGATACTTACCAGTGGAATATTCTAAGTGAAAGGATTTTGGAGTGAAATATATCATTCAAAGCAAAAGCATCTCTTATTGTAATGGTTTTTGCAAGACATTTGATTATGTTTTTAGAGTTCATTTTCATTTTATTATTTGGGCTGAGAGAATATCTGATTATTTTGGTCTTTGAGGCTTATTTGATTCAATTCAGAATACCTAAGAAATGCTGCAATGGGCACTGCATGTCCCACATTCTACAGTCTCCCATGAAGGAATTATTTAGGTCAGTCTTTCATACCTACAGTAAAAAGGAGGAAAAAGTTTTCAGTGAAAGGCTGAAGAATACCTATTGATGCTTTGATATAGATCCTCAAGATTAACCACCAAAAGAACATACAAAATCCACTGCTATATAGATTTGCAAGTCACCTTCAAATATTACTAGGGTAATTATTTGAAAGCAACAAACAAGATTAAAATACACTTTCCTACACTAACAAGTGACCCTTTACCAAAGAGTGGGGCTTGAAATGAGTTTTCCTATTGATTACCATGAATGTTTATGAATTCTTCTAAGTGATAACTACAAAAATCTCCATCCAACGTGAAAAAATTGATAAAGTTCCTTAAGAAAGACTGCTATGAAAGGTTCTGTAAGGGAACTACACCAATATTTTTGAAGCATACTAACCTACTTTTTTTTAAAAAATCCCATTCTAAATAAAAAATCTATGTATTCAAGGAAATAAATTTTTTTTTCAGCTTAAAGCTAAATTTACCTTCCCACTTAATTTCAAAATGACATTTGATTGCACAAAATTACTTACCAGTGATGTGAACATCACTGGGCAGACTTCCTGCAGCATCAGTAAGGGACCAACCTAACCACTGCACCAGCATTAGGTGTCACCTGCCAGCAGCTGGGACAACTGGTGCCTTGGCATGATTTATAAGGGCACAATTCTGAACTCCAGCATATCAGATTAAACAAAAAAATATAAAATGTTCATCCCCTGAACAGTCTGTGCTTCACAACTTAGCTTTTATTACTTACAGCTTTCAATACCACGGCAAGATTTGCAGAACCACCTCAGCCTGCTGAGAAACCCTGATTTGGAAGGTCAAGCTACCTGAATCAGAGATCATCACAGATGTCAAGCTTCTGGATAACACTTCAAGATGCTTTTCAACTGTGGAAGTACTTATGTGTGGCCAGAGGAAGGGAGAGAGGATAGCACAGCCACTTCAATATCTACAGACAGACCCAACTCCTTTTAAAATCTGTACGGAATACTTTGAGGTTCCTATGTGTATAAAAAGTCACCATTTGCTTTGGAAATGTAAATCTCTCACACCGTTTAACTTCTTTTTCATGGTTTATCATTAACTTGTCTTTCATTTTAAACCAGAAGCAGTGTATGGATCAGAATAAATATGCAGGTTTTGAGGATTTTTGTTTTGCACAAGGTGTTTTTAGGAAGCCATTATGTGAGTACTACCTTTTCTAAGATGTGAACTGGAGTTTTTTACTTTGCAGTGCCACCACTCATTTGGGGAATAGTGCTGCAGGTGCCATCATACAGGTGCTTTGGAAGGGCCTCTCCTGGGAGTCAGCTGTGATTGCAGCCTCTCATCTCTCTGAAAAGTACCTGCTTCTGTTTCTCAGCTCCTGCTGACCTCAGCACTCAGCTAAACGTCCTGTTCCCTGCAGGGTCTAGAATCCTATTTTCCCCAGAAAAACAGGCTCCTGATACCTTCTGGCTGCTGACTTGGCTCTGCAGGAAGTTGTCTCCCAGCTCTGTGATCCCACTTGCCTGCATCAGAGCAGGGCAGGAACTGCTGCCTCTCCTGCAAGCATAATTTCTATTTACAGAGCTGTGGTTCACAAATAATGAGCACTCCAGATTCAGCAGAGCAAATTGTAGAAAAGCAGAAGTCCTGCTCCTTCTTCCCACTTGGCCTCAGGTCTCAAGAGAAGCCTGAACCTCAGCAAGAGCAAAAACCCACCAACTCACCAGAAGCCATGTGCAGACTGGGGAAACCTTCTCTAGAGAAAAATTTGATGGTTTGAGGGGGAGGGTTGTGTGTAGTTTTGCTTTTTTTAAGTAGACTTGGTTTTTAAAATTTAATTAGTAAGGTAATGAGAAAGCAAGCATGTGAAACACAGTTCATTTAAGAAGAAACATGTAAACAGAATTTTTATCAGGCCGTCCCAGAGGAGATGTGATTGTGACCTGGACAAAAATGCTTTATCTCCCTTACTGAGATCTGCACGATAGACTGACTGGCAGAGCTATTAATTGATTCTTTGTATTTCTGATCTCACTAGGGCCAGCAAGCATTCCTAATGGTTTCTAATTCCTCATCACGACATCCATTATGTTCACCTCTGAGATGTCTAAATGAATTCTGTGTATAATGGCAATGTTATGTAAAATGCAACATGACAGGAATACTTAGGATTGTTCAAAGCTGTGCTGTGGAAACCAACCTTATTTTTGCTAGCCTTCCAATATGGGATTTGCATGTTTTGGTTTTCTACAGGCACATTGAGAAACTCAACTATGTAAGGGTTTAGACATTGCAGGTGGGATAGTGTTATATCCCCTGTGACTCCACAGAAAACCAAACACAAACTAAAATAATCTATACAGGAAGAACAGGCATGCTGACAGAGATTGTTTGACATTAGAAAGGCACAGCTACAGCTGCCTACTCTTTGTTAAAATGTCTACAGTAAATCTGGGCTAATGCTCACACACGAAACAAAGAACTACCACAGGACACTCAAATAGGAGAAATATATTCTGAAAGGTGTCAATTAGAGTAATTTAACTACAGCAAAGGAAAAAGAAAACAGTTCTCTAAAATCCGAGCCTTTCAATTACAGGAAGCAGCTGTGAGAAAATCTAGCCTTCCTTTGAAGCAGAAAAACAGGACAATTGTATGATATAGGGAAGAAACTGTATTCCTCAAATGCATTATTTTTTTTATATTAAAGGATCAATAAAAGAATCAAATCTATTTTTCCTTAACTTGAACTCTCAAGAGAGCAGGGTTGGACTAGATAATCTTTAAAAGTCTTTTCCAGCCTAAGTCATGATTCTGTGAATCTGTGTTGTAGTTTCCAGCATGGCAAAACAACCTGTGTTCATGTAAATCTGCACAACTCATTGGTTCACGGGTGTTATTTTGCTCTGGTGCCAAACAGGAGCTCCTTCAAGGGGTTCACCCAGCCTGGGAAGGTAGGAGAAGAATCACCCACCAGGTGAGCAAATTGTAAAATCCAGAGAGCCTCTGCAGGTCATAGGAAAATTGGCAAGACACTGTTTCAGGACCTGTAGAACATGCAGCTCAAAAGGTGTGCCAAGCTATGCTGAAAATAAACAGTGTATTCTTCTCCACTGAGAGGAGGGAATCCAAGTTTCCCTTGGGCTCACCAAATGGCTGAGAACAACTGACTGGACTAAAACACAATGAGAAGAACAATAGCAATTCAAAATGAGTGTGATGCACCTTTCTCCAACATATCTGAGAAAGAGACCCTGAGCATTGCTGACACTCCATTCACAAATAGATTTACTACTAGAATATGAACATGGAGATGCATTCATTTTTTCTTTTGCAGTAACATGCATGACCTCACAAATATCTGCAAGCCCTATATTTTTATTTTTTATTCATACAAACTGCTAGTAAAAGACTCCTTATAATGAAGAATTGAGAAAGAGATGTTATATTAAACCTATGCTACTTGAAGAGCACCTAGATCATTGGTTCCTTCCTATCATCACAAAAACAATAGATCCTTTCCTAAAACATATCAAAGCACAAATATGATTTCCTAAAACATATCAAAGCATCTCAGGGCCAGAACTGGGAAAATATAAAGTAAGATCAGAAAGATTAAATGGGTTTTTATGCATTTTGTTTCTCATTATAAATTTAGAATTTGGATCTCACTCTAATCTTTCTCAGCAGAAGCTCTGAATCAAATCAAAGTGCAGACAGAATAGGTTGTGGAGTGAATACAATAAATGATCAGCAGCAAATTGTCAGGTTCTTCAGCTGCACCTTGGGCAGCACTCTTGGTGGAATTTTAAGAATAAAATACCCTTGCTACTAATAGTATTGTATAATTTCTTTGCATCCCCATTGGATTACTGGGATGTGGCCAAATATCCAAAGGATTTGAGGATCTGACATCTATGAAACTTCAAAATAATAAACCTGCCAGGAAAAGGAGTAGAAGCATTATCAAGGAACAGATGGACTGCTGCACAAACAGGAAAAAAAATCAACACACCCTCTGAAGGGGAAGTCCAGACTTACAGACTGTTGGATTTCTGAAGGAGTGAAAAGCATATGGGGAAAAAAGGTCTTGTTAATGCTATTCTTCATGGCTCCAAGAAAAGCTCTCACCATTGGCTCTAAAGGAAAACATGCAATCATGAAATAGGAGAAAAGCCTTTTCCATAGGTAAATAATTGTTCAAAAGAAAGGAAAAAGGTAAGAGTAAATGGGAAGTTTTCATAGCAAAGGGAAAGTCCAAAGGGTTCTATTCTTTTGCCTTCCAATATATTCATAAGTGATCTGGGAAAAGGCCATGACAAAATTTTTGATGATACCAAATTCTTAGGCTGGTCATACAGATTAAGATTGAGTGAACCAAATGAGGAAGTAGCTAATAATAATGTCAGTTGAAATTCAAAACAGGTAAATGCAAAGCCTTGCACCAAAATAACTCTAGCTTGAGATATGAAATGTTCAGTTCTAAGATGCCTATAACTATTTGGGAATGAGAACTTGGAGACACAGCAGTTCTTAACTGAATGCTTATCACTGTGTGAAAAAAATCCCCAAACAAATAGAAAAGAGAGCATAACTGTATAAATCTGTAATACAAACACTATTAGAAATTATGTCAAGTTCTGATCATCTGTAGCCTGGAAAGAATAACATTAAAGAGATAAAGATTCAGGCAGGAGCAAAAAGGGATGTGAAAGGAATTCAATCATGTAGGAGTGCTGAGTTTAAAAAATTAAAAATAATAGAAGATGCAATCAAAAAAATAATGGGTGGCATTAATAGAATTCTGAAGAAAGTATTATATTTTCCTACCTAAGAACTAGAAAAGTAGGTATTATGTGCAAAATGCAAAACAAAGAATCATCTCCCCGATAAGGTGTGGAACTTACTGAAACAGGATGATGTGAATTTTGAAAATTCAGATGCCTCCTACAGGTTACATTCTTGACAGAAGGAAATTCTCTCACCTTGTATGAATACAAATAGCCTCTGACACAGGTTGTCCTTCAGCCACAAACTTTCAGAGTTTGAGAAGAAATTCTGCACATAATGTAATTACTACACCCTTCAATTCACATATAACGGCCAGTGTCAAAGGTTACCTCATTGAACTGAAGTATTACACAGTAGACTGTTCTTATGTCCTTATCCTAAACATTTCTCAGGCAAATGTGGACAATGAATCCAAGAAAAAAATAGCAAATTAACCAGAGATGAAGTGAAACTTGTAAGATAAATAATATTTTAGTGCACAAGACATACTTCCCAACTCATTTGTATTGGATGTTTAATGACATTTGTTTACTTATTTTTTCAATAGTTCTTAGCTCTCTGAAGGAAGAAGTTGAGTCTGAAGGTGAAGATGCTAAGGATGGTCAGGTAAAGATCACAAAGAAAAGCAGTAAAGAAGATTTCCAGAACAAAGAACAGCTAGCTTATTCTGACTTTAAAAGACCATGTGAAATGTAAAAAGAATAGCAGAATGACACAAATACACAGCTGAGATTTATAAACAGAAAGGGTGAAGGAATTGTTAAAAACCTCTTTTTAATCATTCTTCAGAACTGTGAATCTGACACTACTTAGAAGAAAGGACAGCCTAAACCTCTTCTTGCTTTTACCCTTCTCTTAAAAGCTTAAAAAAGATGCCTACAAAATTATTTAGGTGAATTGTTGCAAGAGCTTTCAGAGAAATCAAATTAAAACTTTAAATTTTAATGTATCCACACTTCCAACATTTGAGAACAAGAAACAAGTAAATCTGGCTTAGCAAAACCAGGCTTTATTCTTCCTTCCAGCTACAATGTTCTTTTTGTCAAACACTTTTCAAAAATAGATTTCTGCAAGATTCTCTGCATAACCACATCACTGAAAATCCTGCTGGGCAGCTGTATAAGATAGTCACTTAAACCATTCTGCACAGGCACTGTGGCCTCTGTATATGTGGTATATTCTATAGTAAATTCTTATAAAAATAATTTTACAATCATTAGAGGTTTAATTGATGACAACAAAAACATTTAGTTTCTCTTATGTGAATAATTATTGCACATGTCATTGTAAAAAGTAAAATCCTGTATGTTTCATTAAAACTGAAAAGGCAGGATCAGAATAGACACATTGTAAGGAAATGTAAGGCTTTGAATACAACTTTTCGTTTTATTTTTCAAAATATAAAGTCCTTGAAGTAGGGAAAAAATAGGGAGAAACTTCTTAATTGTTACCTTGGCAAGCTCCCTCTACAGAATCCAAAAGAGATAAACCTACAAGGAAGGAAGAAAATGGAAGACAATTGTCATAGCAACCAGTTAAGGACATATTTAACACAGGAAACAATCTGAATAATCTCCTTTTTTAAGAACCATAGGACATACAGAACCAACCAATTAAGTAGCATGACATTTTTTTTTTAAATAGCATAAAAGATAACTAAATCTCGCTTTAAAATTTATAGTTTAGTTGCAGAGCTTTTGATTTATTCACTGCATATACAGCCTATAGGGCCATAAACAAAAATAAAAATAGCCAGGTTTTCTGTTTGTTCAAATTCCCTAGATCATAATTAAGCCCAAATATTTTTGCCAGGCTACAGAGAAAAGGTGATAATACTTTTTAAAATCAGAAGTAGATAATTTTGCACTGAAAATAAAGGTATGAGAAGATTAAACTAGTACAGGTGCAGAGACTAAACATATAACCCCAATTATCCTTTCCCATTTTGTTGCATGCCAACTACTATGCAACAAAAGTCGTGGTAGCTGGGAGTAATACCTTCAATTCATAAAGCCACACTTCTGCTTTAGTCTTGACACCAGCCATCCCCTTAGTTTCAGACTCAGTTTTACCACATGCATCAATCAAGCTCTGCTAGGTTTCGTGGTTTGAGAGAAAACCCAGACCTTTATTTACCTTCCCTTTGGGTATAGTGGTGCTGCAGGTAGCACTTTATGGGCTGTGCTTCTGAAGGAGGGACTTTCAGCCACTACACATTGGAAGACTCGTTAGCAGGTCTGGCTGGAGAACACTGCTGCTCATTAGTGAAGCTTTATTGCAAACAGAAGAGAAGGAGACAGCAAACATATAATAAAATTTTCCATCCTCCTTAAAGAAAGCAAAAGTATTTAGTAGAGAAGAAGCCTGATCTTCTAAGAGAAAGCTAAAAGTCTTGCAAAAAGGAAACACTTTCTGCTAGTAAATAGTTTGATATTTTTCCTAAGTTTTCAGCACAGGAGAATTTTCTCTAATAATAGATTGTTTGCTATTCTTCAAGTTTTCAAAAACAAGCTGCATTTCCTACAAATCCTTTCCACTGTGTAGCTATTAATACTGAAAAAGTCAAGAAAAATACTGCATGAGCTAAATAAAAAGGGTGTTTGTTACATAATTGAAGGTTGCAATTACTTTCTAGTAAGTTAAATGCTTCTATTTCAGATCCTTCAGGAAAAAGGCCTATTATTGCAACTATTAAACCCTGCATATTTCTGAAGCTTAAATTTTTACCCTTAGGACTTCTTCAGCTGCAAGAAATCAAAAATGCATAAACTTATTCCAGTGGAAAGGATGGGTTATAAATTTGATCTCACTCGTTCATTTGCTTTAAAATGCTTTAACAGATCCTAAATTTTAAACCTCATTCTCATATTGAACCCCAGGGCAGAGCAGAGTGTTTACTGAAGCAGCAGTTTCAGTGGATGTAACGCATCTTCCCTTGACTGTACAAACCTTGGATTTCCTCTTTCTCTTTCCCCACTCCTTCTATATTTGTATTAATCTTCCACATCTTTGTTCTTGACTGGTCATGGAAGGGAAATCAGCCATATTTTTGGAATTACCTAAGGCTCAGTTTTGAACTTAAACTTACAACTAACACAAAAAAGTGCCAGCAAACTACTAGAGAGAGCAGCAGGTGAAACGTGCATTATAAAATAGAAAAAGCTTTGCCTTCCACTCTTTCTTAATGTGCTGCATCATGCTTTTCTGCAAGTGGGCAAGGTGCTGGCCCTAAAAGCAACAGGACAGATGTGGGAGGCTGGGAGAATCCATGGAAAAGTGCATGAGTGCATGAGCTGGGAGTGGAATGGCCATCTCAGTGGCAAAGAGGGTCCTTAAGAAACCACTGTGAATTTCACCAAAAATCCTAGTAACCTCATTTCCCAAGAACACACAGAAAAAAGGGATCAGGCTCTGGGCCTAGAGTTTGTCCATCATGAAGTGCAAATATAAGGACTTATAAAGATTTATGGCTCACACTCTGAACTGTTGGGTGTCTAAGATTCCTTCTGGTATTTTATATTCCTGACCAGCATGGTTTTACTTAATATGTTTAGCTTTTCATCTTGGAATAACTAATTCATAAGTCAACTGCTCACTTATTGGATTTCAGTTTCATCATTTGTTGTTTCATTTCTTCTGAGGATTTTGTTAAAGCTCTTGATAAAAAGTTCATGGTATTTTCCTTTTGATACTTGACTGCATTTAATGAAGTTGCAACAAAGAATGTGTTGAAAGAACACGCATCCTCAGCTATTGTTGCTTTGTGTTTTCCTTACCTTTCATGTAGGATAAAATGCTATTATTTCTTTTCTGTATAAATACACGGAATTATGTTGTGCTTATACAAAATCAGGAGTAGCTGAAAATACTAAGGGGATAAAATGTTAAGCATTGAAGAATGGAATTAAATTGTGCAAGCGCCAAAATTGCAAACTGTTACTGGAAAAAACAAAAAGAAGGTTTATAAAAACAAAAGCAATAATATTTTTCTGCTTATTTTCTGTAGTGGGAACAGTGTATTATATATCAACACATACAGTTTAGATGAATCTCCAACCTGGAAACCCACAGGAAATGGAGCTTATTTTACAAAACTCTCAAAAGTTGGTGGTTTTCTTTTTCATTTGTTATTTTTTTAAACTACAATACAGTAATTATTTCCCTTATAGCCTCAAAATTATTGTAAACAAAAGCATCAACAGAAATCTGTAATCAGCTCCAGAAGAATCCACATGAATTTATCTCCTGGAACTCTAAACAGAGGTTAATGAATGAACAGTCCTTGAACCCACGTTGTATCTTGAGTGTATTTGCAAATGAGGGAGATCTGCAAAAGAACAGAAGGAACTAACTTCCACAAGGACTCAGAGAATTCCTCTGCCAAACCAACAATTCTCATGACCAAAAGTTACACAAAATCCAACTGTAATGAACGTGGCCACTTTAAAGTGGTCACTAAATAAACTTCTTCCTGTGGAGATTTTTGCGGAGCCTTCCATAATTTCAGCAAAAAACAGGCTATTTATTTGTGTATTATCACAGCAATGATCACTTGTAAGAAGAAATTGGGGACCTAAGACACTATTTAGTGGCAAAACAATTTTTTGACAGAGCATGACTAGCAAGATGACCCATGCTGAATTTTACCTTTGTAGCTAAGGACTAAGTTCCATGTATATGTCCTTTCCTTCAGTGCTGTTATCTCATATTTGTACTTTATTTTTAAATGGTTAGACATTTATGCTTTCAGAAATAACAAAGATTAAAAGAATATAAATAGCAAAATATACAAATAATAAAGAGTAAAAGAATCAATAAAATATGCATAATTCATCCCTCTGAGATTTCTATGTATTCTAGTAAGATCTTGTTCATATATTTTAACTGATAACATTATAATTCATTAATTTAAATCAACCTGTCCTAAGAGAGGTATAAAAGACATAACTCCAAATCCAATCTAACATAACTTAAAATATTCTTGTGTTTAAAAAAATACCGTAAGCAAGTCTCATTTCATAAGCATATTTTGAAGTTTTAGAACATAGAAGTGCACTGTCCCTTAGTTCTTTTCAGTACAAATGAAAGTGAAGTCACATTTTCTGAGTTAAATCAAAACCAAAAGAACAAAAGCTTTGGTTTCTTGGAAGCACTGGAGAGCTGAGACTAAGTCAGACAGCACAATTCATGGTTCATTATGTCTCCTCTGTGCCACTGTGACAGCTCAGTCATTTGTCTTTAAATCTGCAAGCAAGAAAAGAAGTAGTTTGTGAGTAATAAAATTTAAGAAGCTCACCTTCCTGTGTCTTCTTATTTTATTTCTGAATCTTCCCAATCTGTCAGTTTTTTTTCTTTTCAGTGGGGCATTCACACTTCCAGTGTAGAATCTGGTGTCTGATAAGACAGTTGAGCTGGTGTGACAGTCTTTATCAGAACATATGGGTTCAAAAATTTGTTTTGGAAAGATGCTCCAGAATTTAAGGTGAAGGAAGCAAACAGGTTTATATGGGAAAAAAAATCTGATTTTCAGTCTATATCTCTATGATGTTTTTTGAAGGTTTTTGTTTGTTTGTTGGCTGGTTTGTTTGGGGTTTTTTATCCATGATAGCTTGTGGAAGATTCTGGGTCTAATTTCCTAGGACTAAAAGTATGGTGTCATCTCCCAAAACAAAAAGCTATGATAAAGTTCTGCATAGATCAGCGAACAGGAAAAATCTGTGGGAAACAATGTCAAAGGCTTCACTAAGGTCCAGGTAGACAATATCCACAGCTTTTCCATCCTCCATTAAGAGGGTCACCCTGTTGTAGAAGGAAATCAGAGGAGAAAAGGTTTTACATAGTTATATTTTTAATATATTCATATTTACAGATATATGAACATTATAAAATGAAGTCACGTAAGCCTTGCTAACCTACAGTAAGACTATATATACATATACACATCTTTAAATCAGGAGCTCCAGGACAAAGGTCTGTTTATGGATTAAACCCATTTTTACTAGGCTGTCCTATTACTGGTACGGAATCTCCTGTCCCAGACTAATAAGCTAATCAATAGAAGCAGAAAAGTAAAGAATAAAATCTGTGTGTGTGAGAGTGTTTGAAAATCATTCTGTATTTAGGCATGCTGGGAGTCCTGGGCACTGATTTGATTCCACGACACAAGGCAGGCTGACAGCAGAGAACTCATTTATCCTTAACACTAAGCAGCAAGTAAATATTCAGCCTTGTTGTTTGAATGTTCTGTCTGGATACACTGCTCACATATTACATCTGATTATAATGCTTTGACCAAGCTCAGCTACAACTACCAACAAACCTTTGTGAGTGAAATTCCTCAGTCATTTTTCTCTTTATATCTTCCCCCAACACCCTTGGCATGGTCGTGGTGGGGTGTGCAACCCCCTGAGGGGGGATGAGGCTGGGGATGGGATCAGCTCCTCTCCCAGTCTCAATCCTGTGTGGTGACAGTGCTGCAGAGCAGTTTGTTCACACCCAGCTGGGGACACACCACGGTGCCACCGTGAGCAGGTCTGGTTTGCTGAAGATTTAACAACTTTTGTGGAAGGACCTGAACACAAGGTTTGAATGCAAGAGACCCCCTCAACCCTCTGGTGGCCTCTGACACTTTAATGTTGGCTCAACTCCAACTGGGACCCCCTAGCAACCCCAGCTGGGCCTGGGATCTGCTGCTCCAGCAGGACTGCAAGCTCCCACCTCCCTCCCTCCCTCCCAGCCTCCTCCCACAAACTGCTAATTAGTGGGAGTGTAGGATTGTATTAATTGCAGCAATTGTCATGTTTAGATTCATGGGTTAATTGGTAATATCTGGTGTAACGTTTTCCCCTCTGGATATTTTTGATCACAGTAATTAACCTCCCCTATCCCGGGGAACAGATGCTCATTGCTGCGTTCTCCAGCAGCCCCCAGTGAGGATGCTGGGGGTCCCTCTCCACAGGTGCCATGGTGGCTCTGTGCTGCAGGGTGAGGATATGCCCTGTGGCATGTCCCATCCATAGATTTAGCTGACATTTTCTCAGGAAGCTCAGGAAAGAAGCAGCCATGCTCTCTTGCCTTTGATCCAGCAGCTATAAAGTCACTGCCAGTGATGCACACTTTTAGGAAGAGGCTGGATTTTTATGGCAAACTGCTTTCTTATTATTTCTGTCTTGACAAATGGAAGTGGAGATGGGTCCAGGAGTGCCTTCTGCTTCCCCTCCTGCAGTATTGATGATAAATGATGATGAATGTCCCTCTCTGGCTGTAGCTGGGATTGGAAAGGAAAAAAATCATGTTTGAAAAGGTCAGCTCAGCTTTCCAGCATGGCCTGCTGTCTACCCTGTGATGTGATCTGTAAAGGCAGGTTTGCTCTTCCCACATTTCCAAACCTATTCTCTCTTCCCAATGTGGGGTACATCTCAGAACAGCCCATGCTCAGTGGCTGGAGAGCCAACTCTTCAGCTCTATCGGGGTGATCCTTCTACTAAAAAGGATTTGGATTTTACTAAATTTCCTCCCACTGGGCACAACCCAGGAACTGTAACTCTGTCAGGAGAATGGATAAACCAGGAATCTGTGGCTGAGAGCCCTGGGACTAAAACCATCCCTTGGCATTCCTTGTGTTTCTATCCTCAGCCTGGTGTTGAACAGGGACCACTACAGGGATTTGCTGCTCCTCAGTTCCAACAGAATGGGGGAACCTCTTCTGAAAGACCCAACTCAATCTAAGAAGAGCAGACCTTGCTCCACTTTCTAATTGCAGCTTTATCCTTTTCTGTTGTAAATCGGCAGTAAAGAGAAAAATCAGAGGAGCAGCTACAATGGTATTGGCCACATATGCATAAGTGGGGGCTCAAAATTCACAAAATTCTAGGAAATGCCATCAAAATAGCCCAAAATTCCATCAGAAGGGTTCCAAATTCCCACGAAAATAGCCAAAAAGTCCTCAAAATCCCATCAAAATAGCACAAAAATCAGCACAAATTCCACCAAATCCATGCAAATCCACACCAAAATGTCCTAAAATATCTCCAAATTCCCTAACATTTCTTCTAAACATAACAAAATTCCATCAAAATACCCTAAATTCCTACCAAAATACCCTCGCATAGACAAAAAATACCTCCAAAATATCTGAACATCTATGTGAACTCACATAAACTCTCACAATAGTATCCCAAGAATCCCATAAAATTCCTCAAAATTCCACTCAAAATCCCATCAAATTTCCACCACAATGCCCCTAAATCACCCCAAATGTACACAAAGTACTCGAAGAACCACACAAATACCCTCAAGTCTTACATAAATATCCCCAAATTCACATTAAAAAATCCCAAATTCATTCAAAAATCCTACAAAAGCCTGAATTCCATCAAAATCCACTCGAAATACCACCAAATCCACCAAATCAACAAAAGTAATGCAAAATTTACCTAGGTCTGAAAAAAATATCCCAAAATTAATTCAGAATAGGTGAAAATTCCCCAAAATTCTCCCCAAGTTCACATAAGATGCCCCCAAATTTATAAAAAAATCTACATGTAATAACTCTAAATCATGAAAATTTCAACCAACTCCCCAAGTGTCCCCCAATATCTCAAAACCCCATGAAAGCCACACAAATACTCTACAGACATTACAATTTGCCCCAGTCCCCTCAAATTCACCCCATTTCCCTCCTACTCCCCCAATTTGGGCTCTAAAAATCAAGATTTCAGCCTTTAAACCAGTTGTATCCAGTTTGAACCAGATGAACTATTCAAATTCAGATTGAACTGGTTGGAAATGGTTTGATCGATTTAATCTGGTTTGGTTGTGATTGGATTCAGTTTTAATAAGTTTGGAACTGGATGGATCAAGTTTGAACCTGTTGGATCAGGTTTGAACTGGTGGAATCTGGTTATATCCTGTCTGATCCAGTTCCATCCTGTTCAAACTGGTTTTATCTGGCCTGGATTGAACTGGTTGGAATCAGTTGGAACCAGAAATAAAAAATGAATGTGCCTGGAGCAAATAAAAAATGCTCCTAATAACACTGAGCTCTAAATGCATTTAAGTGATTGATTTTCTCTATGTGTTTACCATCTAATCACACAGGCTGCTCATTAAAAAATGCGTGTCCCAGGAGCCCAGGTCTCCATCTGAAATGCCAACAAACACACCTTGGTACAAATGCCGAGTGACAAATAAAAAAAGAAATTAGCCATCTAAATATCATTTAATGAGGCTTAAATGACATAAAAGAAACAAAATAGTAGGGAGAAGGTCAGGAAAAAAAGTCAGGTAAATCTCCATCTGGCTTTAGTACAGAAAAGAAAAATGACAGGTAAATAGATATTGAGCAAAGACGATGAGTCACTATCACTGAGTTGGAGGACAGAACTTGGTTGGACAGTGGGAAACATCTGAGCTCTTTATGTTCTTTGTAAATGAAACAGAAAAATGAAATACCATTATAAGATGGAAAAGCAGATATTAAAGAAACAGAACTATAATCAAACTCTCTAGGATTTGGTTTTAATTGGTTAGCATCAGCAAGCGTTGTCTTTTTTCTGGGTTTGACTGTTTCTGAGGATACCTTTTTCATTATTTTAATTTCTGGACAGTACAGCACCAAGTCTCGACTTCTAGAGAGAAAGT
Source organism: Lonchura striata (assembly GCF_050655825.1). Classification (NCBI taxonomy): domain Eukaryota; kingdom Metazoa; phylum Chordata; class Aves; order Passeriformes; family Estrildidae; genus Lonchura; species Lonchura striata. The sequence goes on from NC_140703.1 coordinate 11,429,482, forward strand.
TCTGAGTCTCCAAAGTTGGCCAAGGAAAGAAAGGTTAAAACCACCCAGAAATTACAGTCACTAATAAGCATCAGCCATCAAACCTTGGTTTTACACATATTTTTAAAGAAAAAATACAAAATTTAATCCTGACTAGCTTAATTATAACACAATTGTCAAAGCTTATATGCACTAGAAAATAAAATGTGGAAGTAACAGAAATGGAGCAAGTAGTAAAGACTGACTAATTAATGCTAAGCACAATTATAAAGTGCAGTTATTTCAGGATGCAGTAGTAAACAGACCACCAAATACCTCCTGAGTCAGCAAGATATGATTCTGTGCTATTTTTAGATGAGTTTTTGGTAAGTAGCAAGGATAGAAAACGAAAGCTGATTGCAGAAAATAACCTCTTGAATGTGGTGATCATGAGTCAATTCAATTTAAACAGAGATTAATAAGATATGGTTTACTGTTTCGAAAAGACAGACTTTTGGATAGCATTGTAATCTGGGCTGCACTGATCACTGAATGTAGGAAGTTCAGACTCTTAGTCAAAAAGTGAAAGAAAAAATGTGGGATTCATGTCCTATGGACAAAGTAAAACTCCCAACACAAAGGGTCTTCTTATTTGCACTGATTTGAGTAGCTACATCAAATTCCATGAGTATAAAATATGTAATGTACCCATAAGAATTCTGTGTCTGCAGTGCTCCCTGTTAATTTGTGATCATTCATCTTAAAATGGCAAGATTTGCTCTCAGAAAGCCCAAGATTTCTGTACTCTATAAATAGACTGTTCTTTTCTTGATATTAAAAAGTCTGATCTTGGCAGATGAGTTGATGAGGCAGAGTGCCAGTCTTTGAAAAACACTTGGTATTCATCATTATCCAGATTATTGTGTCCTTGCATACTCACAAAGTAGTGGATGTCGAAAATATTCTCATGACTGACCACAAATATTTTTTCCACTTCAATATATGAGACAGAAACAAAATGTCTGGAAATCATCTTTAGGTTGCACAGATTTTCCCGGGTTCCAGCTGTTGCCATGAGACCTCTGGAATAACTGACCACATGCCAAAAATTCTCAAAACCCACTAATAGGCTAAAGAGGAATGGAAAACTTGCAGTAAACGAATACATTATTAGCAGATGGAACATCACAAATCAGTAACAGAAGAGGATGGTGAATTCTAAATGAACTCATTTATATTGTATCAGTTTGCTCTGGTCTGTCAGGAGGAATTCTGTCATCTACCTGCCTGCCCTGTGAGAGCCCAAATGTGTAAGAAATACCATTTGTACCTGGCTGATACAAATGTATACACAGTCAGAAAGTGACATTGCAGTAAAGACCTTGATTACTTGGGGTTTGTTTGTTTGTTTGTTTGTTGAATCAGAGACTCTAAAGGCAAAAACGTGAATTACTGGACAACCAGTAGGCTGAATTAAAGTAGAACAGAAAGTAAAGGAACTTACTTAGCCATTAGCAGAGAAGTGGGAAAAAAACACATTCATTTGAAACCAGACACAAATTTATGTTATAATTTTTCCATAAGTTCTTGAAGAAGCACTGTTTTGGGTCAGATTTTTGTTATTATCTAAGTAAGGTGTGGTCACATGGAAGTGGACAAACTATGTGCCAAAACCAGTATCCAAACCAAGGGAGTTTATCTGCACATAAAAAGAGGGAAATTTCAGTACAGTTTTGTATTTCTCCCAAATGGTCACAATGTTAAATTCTGTATAAAATTATAAAACCATTTCAAAGCCCAGGTACCAGTTCAGGATTGAACAGAATGACTGTCCTCTGAAAATTAAGACACAATTACTTTTTCTGTTATTACATTATGCTGACATAACATCAATAAGAGTAAATGTGAAGCTAAATATATTAATACAACTGATACATCTTACTGTTACATCAATAAGTGACTGTGTCCCAACTTTAATATTTCATATTGATAAAATATCAGTGACTAAACCATCACTGTAAGCATCACTTCTCTTTTAACTATAAACCTGTATTTGAACTGAAACATTCTCACAATTCACTGATTTCTCCCAGGATTATATATTAAAAAAAAAAAAAAAAAAGGAAAAGATAAATATATAGATGCTACAGACTTTAATGCCATCTATTTAATTCCATACTAAGGTTACATGCCAAGCAGCCTCGATTTTATTTTTTTACTGTAGTCATACTTACAGGTCTTGTTATACAGTTTACCATAATTTTAATAAATTATGCTAAAATATCATGTAACTTGCTTTCAGAATTGTCAACTTTGATATTAGCATTAATGGCACAATTCCCACAGATTTAATAGATAGCCCAAAGCTCGGTGGCCAATCTGTCATTTTTAACAGGCAGTATGTCAAACCTCTTGTGATATATCACTATATATGAAAACATTTTATCTCATAACCTACAAATAAAAAATAAGTAAATAGGTTACTGTCTTTTTTTTACTACTTTACTTCAGTTTTGAAACAGCAGTCTTGCGTCTTTCTGATCATCTTTTTATGATCATCTTTTCAAGATGAGTCACTGAACAAAGTCACTACATGATCATGTATTCTAAAATCCTTTCCCCCCATGTGTAGATAAGCACAAAACATATATCATACATGTCTTTTAGAAATAAATATGTAATGGTGTTCCAAAATTACAACGTTACCTGGTTTTCATCTCTTTGCATGGTTTAATTCTTGGATTAGCATGGGGATTAGATGTCAATTTTGCCATAAATGGCTATTCTTGTAATGCATTTAGGAGAATTACAGATGCAGGAGAGGAAGGCAGGCAGCTCTGAGAACATAAGGAAAGAAGGAGTGAGATTAAGCAGCTCCCAGAATGAAGTAAACTAGTTTGGGAACTAGTAAGGAGAGACAAGGTGATTTGTTTCCATGTGCTGGGGTGATATCTTCTCTCATTTACTACAAATCCATGGGAAGAAACTGCAAGCAGAACTTTGATTTCATTTGGCTGTCAATGAGAGGAACTGGTCTGAAAGATGTTTGAGTAACTGCTCACAGAAAGTAGCCTACAGGTCCCATTAATGGAAGATTATTAGTTCCTAATGAAAACCAGTTTTTTTCATTTTTTCAGTGTGATTTTACACAGGCAGAAAGAGCCCTAACAGCAACCTGTCCTTATTCATCAGCTCTCCTTGACAGGGGAGACAGAGGCCAGGAGGTCCTCAAGAATATGAAGTGAAGAGGAAAAATAAATGCTGTCCTAGATAGGTGAATGCAGTGCTACAAAGCTGGCCATGGCCTGTGAACCCAGCCCCTCTGCTGTAACCTCATCAGCACTCAGGGGCAGGGGGTGAATTCCACCTGGAAAAGCAGAATATGCCACAGAGGAGCTGTGCAGGGCTCCCCTGGGAACTCCTCTGCTGTCAGTGGCCAGTGGGAATCCTCCCATGGAAAGAGGAGGAAGGAATTCCTGCTCCTTGCTGAGCACAGGGGTGGTATCTGCTCACACAGGTGGAAGAAAGCCCCTCAGGCACTCTTTACATTCTCTTTTCCTTCTGACATTTTGTGTCAATAAAATGTCTACACAAAATGAGGGTCTTAAAAAAGAAGCTGAGGATTTAAAATGAAGCAGTTACTATTATAGTCACGTTCCTATGGCTTCTGTCCTCACCCACAGTAGCAGATCTTCAGAAAAAATAACAAACATTGTGATACCTTGCTTGTAAATTGTGTGATATAAAATTAAGTTCCTTGCCCTTCCTTGGCAAAAGGAAATACAAAAATCACAACTATAAATACTGCATCCATCATTTTAAAAATGTATAGCTTTTAAGACAGTATCACACATGGTGAAAACAGATCAGGAAAACAGATTGAGGCTTTTTAAACCATTGGTTTTATCCTGCCAGCTGCACTTATTCCCACTGTCATTTACTATCAGCATTTTAGTGTTCAAAAAAAGTGTAAAGGCTCAAACATATTCTTGAAAAATAGTATAAGCTGCATGCTAATGAAGTCACTCTTCCTGAGGGTCTGTCTCCTGCTATTTGTCAATAAAGACATTTAAGTTTCTACAGTAAATACCGTCTGCTCCTAAGAACATATTGCAAAGCAGCAATAAGAAACAGGAGAATAACAAGTATCAGGCATTGTTACTTTGTTAAGAGAAACACAAGTGACTCCCTCCATCAATCACCACCTCTGCCCCTCCCAATCTCCTGAAATTAGCATTTAAGTAATTGATGTACCATTCAAAAATTTGAATTCCAGAAAATGGCAACACAAATATTATATAGCAGACAGATCATTAAAACAGCAGAAATATTTGTGAATTGTAAATAATGAAACAGAGAATAGGACTTTGCCATCATTCTCAGCAGCACATAGAGCAATTTTAAGAAGCTGAAGCTGACATCTGACTGACTTCTTAGCAAATATTACCCCTGGCTGCACTGGAATATCTGAGACTGAAACACTAACTGACTGCTGCCAAGGCAGGACTGAGCCTTGGCTTTTATATTGCTACTTACTGTGTTTTGTTCTGGTTTTGTTTGTTGCTTGGTTGTTTTTCTTCAAAAATTAATAAATTGTGAAATTATTTGCATTTCTGCTTTACATTATCTCAACACATAGAACATCAGGAAAAAAAAAAGTATGTAAATACTTTCTAGTGGCCTAAATAAGATTTATGTACTCTTATCTCTCAGCATTGTTCTTCTGTGCAATGAAAGCCATGAGAAATATGTGAGGCTATGAAGGCAGGGATAGCCAAGAGGATATACAAGTAATTTAGTTTTTATCCCAAAAATAAACATCACCATTGCAGTGTGCATAGATAAGCACTGCTCCAGTTCCATTAGGGGGTTATGCTGTTCTCTATATGATATTTATCATTCATTCAATGACCTTCAACCATTTACTTTGCTGCACTACCTTGGTTCCTTCTTAGAATAAAGGCTAAGTTTTACAGAATTAGAAAATATTTGTTTTTTTCCTACAGTAGCTTAACATTTGCCCTGCAAATTAGGGCAGCACACTTTCACTGTGGTGCATTCACATAGATCACCCAGTGACCAAATTTTTTCTCAGGTAATCACAGGACTTAATACAATCTTTAAGGTACTCATTGCAAAGTTGTGTTACTCTGGGAATGAGACACACACCCCCAGGACATTTGAGTAGTACAAGACTGGAAACAGCAAGTATTCAACCTGGTTTAAATGAATATATGGACATATCTAGGTGCATTTTAAACCCTTGGGGCAGTGTTTTGCTCCTGAAGCTCTCTGGAACTAGCCCAGAAGGAGAATTTGGCTTGCAGGAAGGTCCCACCTCCCCTTGGGTAGCAGTAGGACATTTCTAAGTCGAGGACATCACCTGGCTGAAGGCAGGGGTGTGAATCACTCCTGCAGGAATGCTTAGTGCCAGCTCCATTCAGTGAGAAAAGATGAAGCCATATATGCTGGGATTTGAACAGAGAGATGTGGCATTACCCTCAGGAGAAGGTGTTTAACTGAGATTAAAAGGAAGAGGAAAGGAAAAAAAAGGGCACACCAAGCCACTTGGAACATATAAAGCACAGCCTTTGCAGTCCCACTAGGTAGGATAACACTTAGAAGGTCTGTTAGCCTCCATATGACAGATCAGCACAAGAGGTCAGGGACATATTTCAGCAAAGCAGTATATCTCAGCTTGGCAGAAGGAAGCATTTTAATCTTCTTTGGGCCATTCACTGGGCTAAATCAAATGATACAAGCAATCATTACAGAGTTTAGGGAACAGGGCTGCACTTTAAGTCCCTGGATTCCTGCAGCTGTTGCAAGAAGTAAATCAAAATTAGGGGGCATCCCCAGTGCTAGAGAGTTTCCTTGAGAAAGACTGAGGGATCACTTAGGATGTTGGAAGTCAAAGAGAGGAGTCAGTCTGATTCTGCAATAGTTGAACAGACCTGAAATGGGGCTGAAAATACAAAGAAGTATTTAGAGAGGTTGCTTGCACACTTTATTTTTAATGATAGCGGTAAAATGATGAAAGAGCTTTCTTTTCCATTTTATAAAAAAATTTAAAAATTCAATTTACAATCAATATAAGACTCAGAGAAGAGTTAAAAACAGACAGTGAGGATATGTAAAGTATTTTGTATTCCTCTAGTATTTCATTTAGGTTTTAAATAAAAAGAATTGCAACATTTGAAGTGAAATGACTGGTTTCAACACAGTCTAATTTTATGCAATTTAGATCATTGCATGGATGAAAATTCCATTTTCCCACCCTCTCCAAATTGTAGGTGAGGGCAGGTAAGAGGGAGGGAAGATTTTAGGGAGGGAGGACGATCTAGCTAAACTGTCCCACTGATTGGGTGGGGGTTGGGGGGGGAGGGGAATAACCTCTCTGCAATGTCAGGAAAAGGCAGAAATCAAAATTACAATATTAAAAATAAATGGGTCTCATACATTTTGAGAGGGATGCCTTTGTCCTAGAGAAATGAAATAATATGAATTCCTGGTCAGTCTGGGATATTTATAAAGGTGTCTGTGTTTTTGTTTTCCTTTATGCATACTCATTGCCTGTTAGGAACATTTATTCAGTTTCACAATAAACATTTCATGCCTCTATGTCCTGCAAGGTCAACTCAGCTTATGAAAACCAAGCTGCTGTCTGTCTCCCTTACCTCATCACTAAAATTCCCAGACAGAGCAGAAACTCCAAAACTCATCAAAACACTATCAGTTAGACTGGAGAGAATTAGAGCTGAATACTAATTTTAATACCCCTATTAAGTATGCAGGAGATAACTATACTTGAAGTAGAAATAAGCAATACATCTTGAAGGACTCTTGTTTATTCACTCTTCCCCAAAAGGAAAAAAGTAACGATTCCATCTAATGAAGTGAGAAGGTGAAGGTAGTTTTACTTTGCAAGTGAGATACTTAATGAGGCAATATCCTCTTGAATCTTTGAGATAAGCTCGAGGTCAAAAGTAGACAAATTAGCATAACATTCATATTAATATATTTCAGAATCAGATACAGAAACAACCTGCACTCTGAAACCTGCCTAATCACAGACAGCTAATTTTCAAAGGAGTTTTGGCACTCATTATGGTGATGGATGACAGAACTAAAAACATCAACATTTCCTTGAGATGTGCCATGCTTTGTAGGCACTTCTCTTATGTACTTCACGAACTGTATTTTATATTTTTCATTATTTATTTAGATATTCAGAGAAGCAAAATGAGGTTCCTTGAGGAAGGTATTTCGGGATATTGCAACACTGCCATTGTGTACTCGCAACACAGATAATCCAGTGTGGTACTGTATTCTAGTACCCAGAAGTTGTGTTGTTGCTATTCTAAAGCCCTTATTATCACATCACAACGAGAAATACATACAGACATTTCTACAAACATACTCACATGCAAAATATTCTGTACAAGAAAGAAACTGCTATTGTTTGGGAGCTTTCTCGCATGCACACATACAAACACCCCTCTGTTCTCATAGCTGTGTACACAGACTGTAGCCACTAAATGGAAATTATTTAATTGCTTTTCTTTCCTCTAAAAGGAATTTAAACATTGGTATGCCCCCAAACATTGGCAACTCTGGGTTAACACTACTGATGCTGTCCAGTAAAAAGCAAAGAGAAGGGAAAGGATGCGTGGAAGATGCTATTAAGAAAACCCCCAAATAATAAAATCCAGGAGTGAAAACAAAAGGGCTCCTATAATTGTTTGCTTAAGTTTTCTTAAGGAATGGATTCTCTTGGTGAGATTGCTTTAGGCTGCTTGCAGTTCTATGGAGCTCATCTGGACTAACATAGTGCTCTTGATTCCAGGACATAGTGCATTCCTTGCAGCCTCCAAATTCACTGCTGCTGGAGAAAATAAATTTTAAAATATAATATTAATCCTTAATAAAAATGAAACGCAGCCCTTTGCACTGCAAGCACTGGGTTTGGATAAATAGGTATTCAGGGCTTCATCTTAGAAGTGTGTTTAACATCTTTGGAGTCAATGAACACGCTCAGCTCACACTGCCTACAAGGGAAACTGATGTCTTTTGGCATCTTCTGTGCTCAGGCTCTTTTTGATTACAGTGAAAAGGAACACAAAGGGCTCATGCCTCAGGCATCACAGATTAACCAAAAGCACATATGCCTAAAAATAAGAAATGACTGGAGAGTGCAAGGCAGCGGCAGGGATGATGGGAAGACTTATCCCACAACTTACTGGAAGAGAAGCTGGCCGTGGGCCTACAAGCAGCAGAGCCAAGGGAAGGGGGCACGTCTGATCAGGCATGAGAGCAGACAGCGTGCTGGCAGGGCAGGACACAAACCTGACAGCTGGGAGTCAGGTCACAGCTTCCCCTCTCCTGCCCCAGGGCCTCCCCTCTGCCTCTCCTTTGGGATGGGAGTGGAATCTGCAGCTCACTGGGCGCCACAGCAATGGATGCAGTCTTTGGTACAGTGGGCACTGCTGGAAGTGGCTTCAGCACCTAAATGCTCTTTCTGCACAGTTTAGACTCCTTTCCTTGCTGCCTTTACTGAACAAGTTCTAGGTGTGGTCATCTCTGCCTGGGCTGTTTAGGGCTGAACAAGGTTCAGCACAACATAGCAGATGAGACATCCCAAACCACTGTAACATCACCAAGAGCTGACCTCTGCTGGCACCTTCCTTACCTCTCACTGTTGTACTGCATTTACAGGACAAGGCTGGGACAGTGGGGAGGCTACAGGGCTGGACCATATTGGCAAAAAGAAAAACCCAAACAACCCAACTCCCAAAAAAACCACCTCAAAAACAAAAAAGCATTACCAAACCAGAAAAAAATAAATTCAATAAATCTGATTCCTCCCTCCCACAAATTTTTTTCTGTGGCTAAGAAAATTGCTTGTTTGAACCTTTTGTCCTTCTCAGAATGTAAATATCCTCCCTTAGTATAGGTGAACAGAAAGTTTCCTATCAATTATCTTGAAAGCTTATAACACAACAAAAAGAGAAACTCAATTAATGGTTTAGGGGTAGATGATATTTTTTTCCTCACTGTCTTTACAGAGTGTTTCATCTTGTATCTTTAAGCATTATAGATTCACAGGCATTATGCAAAACATTATGAGGATAATCGGCACAATGGGGGATCACTATTTAATGAAAGTAACTCTCTTGTTTTTAATTATAGCATTTAAGATCATCTTATTGTCAAGTGAAATACAACCTTGCATTTTGTGATTTGCCTAGGATTTAAGAAATATCCCATCACCTTCTTCTTTTACAATAAGGACCATCTCCCACATTTTCAGGTAACTGTATACATGTTAAATACTCTCTTTGGGAGCTTTCCAAAGCCAGGACTAAAAAGCAAACAAATCAAAGGCCCTGTACAAACTTCCTACTGGAAAATAGTTTACTAATTTTAAAATATTGTAAAAGAAGCAGGGCAGACGTTCAGTTTTAGTCATCTCACTCCAAAATATTTTAATTTCTGGCATATACTGTTCCTCGCATTTTGCAGTTTCTTCCTCCTAAAAAGTAAGTCCCATGAATAAAAGAGCCTCAGTGCTAGACTATTTGAAGCAGACACTTCAGCAGCAGGTAATTAGATTTCACACATTTTATATTTTCAATTATTTCATTTACACTATAATCAATGTTTTTCACATGTAAGGAACATTATATTAAACTAGAGATTTCTATCTTGAAAGAAAAGAACAGCAAACAAAAGAACAAAAACCATTATTAACAAAATGCTCCAAATCCTGTTTGCATAGAGATATGCACTATAACTCAGCACCAGAGGAAAGGAATGGTATCCAGACACGCACACGTTTCAAAAAGCAAACCATAATTGTTGTGTTTAATGTTTGTATCTTTTGTGTATATTTTAACCATATTCACAATTTGCAGAGCTATTTGCCTGATGGCATTATTATAAATCTATTAAATCCATCCTTTGGACAGATGGTGCTATAAAATACCATTGTATCTGGGAAGAGGTGTCTGAAGAAGTAGTGTATGTGTAGGCACACATGTGATGACACCTAGAAGACCACAAAAGCTATTTAAAACAGATAAGTACACCAACTGGGAGGCCCAGTTTCCCAGCTTGGCTGATCACTGTGTCTTTTTCATAATATCAAATGCCATCTTTGCAATGCTTGTAAAATAATACCCACTGGGTTTTGGAATAAAGAACTCCACTGGTATCTCAGTAGTATCTTTTCCCTGAAAGTTCTGTATTCCTAATGGATGATCTGTTTCAGCAACAAAGAGATAAACAATGTGTCATGTTATTTAGTTTCTTAGTACTTTAAGATGGATTTCCTTCTTCTTCTTTTTTTTTTTTAAAGGTTGAAAAATCTGTTATTGGTATAAAAAACCCAATAAAATTTTAAATATTTATTTTCATCATACCATTAGCAGTAACAATATTTATTCATTGTCTTTAACACTATCTTTTGCAAATATGCAACAGAAATAATAAAAAAAATAATATATTATTTGATTTGAGGGATATAAGAAGCTGGGTCCAAGTGCTGAAATTTGTACAACATGTTGGCATAGTTCAAGGAGAGCAAATTTGCAATGAATGATGATAATTTGCACTGAAAGAAATTAGTGCCTATTTTGATTAGGAATTAGCCTTCTGTTCAAATTTCAGCAGAGTAATGTATTCATTTCTGGTTAGAGCATTAGCTGGGTTGAAATTATGAGAAAAAAGCTTGTGGACAAAGGGGAAATTAAATAGTAAAAAGATCAAAGAGCAATTTTTCTACTGCAGTAATAAGGTAACTTACATGGTTCAAGCATATCAAATGGTTCAAACAATGTGTAAAATTGAAATGCACATTTACCTGACCTTTTCTGAGGTAGGAACTCCTATTGTTCAATTTTTAGGATTACATTGTTCAGTATTTGGGATTACATTGCTCATCGGTGCCTTTTTGCACCTAATCACACCCAAATTGCTCAATTTGAGAGGCAGGACAACATGCAGTAGTTGAGGATGTGTTATATACTTCATAATCACATACATACAAATACTGCACAGTTAAAATTTTCCTTCCTTCCCACTAGCCCTGTATGGAAAAACAATTCATTAATTATCTTAAAGCAATTAATGTTAAACCTAGAGAAACAGGCTTCAGAGCTACTGAAATATTCAGCTGCCTCACTACTGATCCTACCCAGGGAGCCACACTGGACAGGGCTACAATTATTTCAATTTCTATCTGGGAAAAAAAAAACATTTCCAGAAAGAATTGGCTAGAAAATCAGCTTTATGCATTAAAAACCCAGCAGAGAACAAATGAATCCTGAGCAATCTCTCCTCAGCAAAAGTCAAAGTGTTGACTGTGATGAAGTGGAATCTGGAAGGGTCTGCCACTCAAGTGTGCAAGCTCTTTGAGGAGTTAATCTATGAGAGAAGCTTTAAAAAATGCCAGTATTTCTGTTGTGGTGCTAGCTGTCAAGGCTCTGACAGTTTACCTCGGCACTGAATCTTCAGAACAAAGGAACTAGGTCATGAAACAGAAAATTTAAGCATATTCCCCATGAAACTCACCTTAAAAGATGAGCATTCATGTTACTAAGTCAAGGACTGAAAAATCAGAAAAATGACAAATTTAGGGCTGCATGCTCAACTTTCACTCTTTGTATATCTGCACTGTTGAACTACTAATTATATGACTGCAGAAATAATTTTATGCAAAGACTTCAGCTGATGGCAAATAGGACTGCTGTAATTTAATTTAAAATTATTAATAAAACAGGGGTTTAAAATATCGAATAGAGTGCTTATCCACTAGTGCTTTTGTATCCACCCCTACAGCCCCAATAAGCCTCTACCACCCCAAGCTCCTTGCTGCAGCCACCTACCTGCCCTCTTTTACTGCCTCAGTTTCCTCACTGTTTCTGATCACAGTTCAGCTCTTTGGACACCAAAATGCTCTACTGCCAGCGTTCAGCAACACCTCTAAACCTCTATGATACTTCTTATTCTCTGTCCTGCTCGTTTTTCACCACCCACACTGAAACGAGATGGGAATGAGCAGCAGCAGAGGAAGGGGAGTTCTCCCTCTGGATGGAGCTGAGCTGATAAATCTCCTTCCCACTGTCTCCCTTGGACAACAAGGTCCAGGAATGCCAAGGCAAGGATTTTGTCTGCCAACAGAGACACACATCCTGGAGCTGATCAAGCCTTTTTCAGAAGGGTTTGGCAATCATCAATTGCCAAAGGCTTTGACACAGGTCTCCTTCATTCACTGTGAGACAATTTCAACTTCCTTGTGTAGACACCCTTCAATGGACAGCTCCCGGTGTAATTTAGAAGTTTATAGTCAAGAGAGTGCAAGTTTCTAAATGCTGATGCCCTCCACAAGAGTAGCAGTGCTCCTGATTCCCTTGTCATGCTCCAGATGGCAAAGAAAAGACACAGTCTGTGTTTCCCCTTGTATCCCAAAGTTAACACAATGCATTTGCCTTGTCCCACTTTTTACCCTGCCATAAAATACATATACTTGGCAAACACACCTGAGTTTTGCAAAGCACTTTCCTCTTTACAGAATAATAATACAATGCTCCCATAAATCAAACCTCATCCTTTAATGAATGGGCTATTTCAAAAAGATAGACAAAATCTTATATGAGGATAACAAATAAAGCTGGGGGGGGGAAAACAAAGCATGGAAACCTTCAGGAGTACATTCTTCCTACCATGGTTTCTTCAGGTCATGGATTTATGGGTCAAGTTGATTTGAAAACACAGCAATGAGTGCATGGTACCACGTACAAGGCACACAGAAAAAAGGCAGATTGCATCTAGTGTGTATTTACAAAGCCATTGCTCATAAACTGTTCAGAGAATAAATGTTTCCTAAAGCCATTTTAAGCACACTGAAATATGGTCCCTGACAGACACATCCTTTACAACCTCTTCCAAGTCAGAAATGCTTTTCAATTTAAAAGTAGGAGGTACAGTTTTCTAAAGCAGTACAGAAGTGGCATATCCTTCTGCATAAAGTGCTTGCTTAGTGAAGATAATTGAGGATGGAAAATACATTATTTTTCTGTTCTATCTACCATAGCAATTAAAAACAACAATTAATTGTGTCAAGGTGCAAAATGATGATTTTAATTACACTACCAGAATAACATAAGAGGTTCACATGCAGTGACTACACCCTTGATTGGTCTACTACAGAAGAAAAGATAGGATTGCTTCCCTAGGGCAATGTTCTCCACCTCATTCATGTTGATTTACTTCACAAATAACCTCAGCAACTTGTTTTATTGACCTCCCTAGTAGCAGGTTTTTGAAAGCAAAACCAAGGCATTTTTTCTTTTTATGGAATTATTTAATTATTTTATTCTATTTTTAAACACTACTGAGAGAAGTACATGCCATATAAAGCATTGTATTTTACAATCTGCTTTGTAATTTAAAATTGCTTATGAAATTAGCAGAAATAATTCTAAAAGCACGAAAAAGCTGATCCTCAGCAACATTCACATTACTGTTCAGGGCTCAGTTTCCCACCTGTCACACTGGAGCACACTGAGAAAGCAGAACCCCAAAAAGACCCTCCTCCTTTCTTTAATTATGCCTTTACTTCTCCCATCACAGAAATAGCATGCTCGAAGGCAAAGTAGGAAGAAACAGCAAATTCTTTCCTGAAAAGTTCATAAAGCAAACATGATTTATATATCTAAGACTCTATTCCCCTTGTATCTTCAGGGAGAGAGGAATATTATTGAAATTATTAAGTTCATTTTACTGTCTAGTGCCTTTGAATAGTATTGTTAAATTGGAAAAAGAATATCACTGCACCCTGTTGAAGCCAGGGTCTCTAATCCAGTGCCAGAGGCACAGGGAACTGTACTCACAGGCTGCAGGAGATAGATATATTCAGATTTATGTTAGACATTGCAAGCTGAAGAGGGAAGTTTCACTCTAATGCAATATCCTAGCTTAAATGGCTTTGTCAAAACAAGGTTTCTTCTGGTTTCTGCTCTTTATTTCGTTGAACAAAAACACAAATACAGATTGTCTTAATCTCTCTTGATTTCATTTGAACACCTGTGCTGGACCATATTCATAAAAATATTTTGTATCCCATCATCCATCTTCCAGATGGTTTTTATTACAGATCTTCAGGAAGATTTTCCTCTAACCCCCTTCCTTGCTTCCTCAGAACAGTTAATTAAAATACTTCCATGGAGGTGCACAACATGGACCCACTAACTAGTGTCAGTCATTGTGCAAAAAATGAGCCTGTTTGTTGGGTAACTGGTTATTGCAACCATTTTTTTTTTTTTGTCATGGCAGCCTGTGTTCTTATTGTGATTCAGCAGAACTGCTGAGACATCAATTAGTGTGGTTTCTAAAAGCCTTTATAACTCATGTTTAAAATTCCAGCCTCAACCACACAGCACAGTAGTCCCATAATCTACAAAATAAAATCTGGGGCTCAGTTTCCATTTACCTAAACTTCTGCAATAATAAAAATGTGTCTGCTGAAGACATCTGTTAGAACTCGGTAACATCTAATTTTTATGGCAAATAATAGAGTTCAACTCTATAAGATTAGAGGTTATAGGCTAGGCCTTTTGGCTGGCTTGGCATTCCTGTTGAAATGCTCTGCCAGCCAATTTAATATATGCATTAAAAAATCCCAATGACTTTTCTCCTCAGACTCGAAATAAAGCAATAGTTTAGTCTCTTAATGCTTTGCTCCATGGCATTGTTGAGCCTATGGCAGTGTCTGTTTGATGGGACTGACAATAATATTATTTCTTTTCACTAAAAATAAAGGCTTAATGAGGCAAAATCCAGAGTAAATTATATGTTGGAAACATACACTCTGCTGGAGAAGAGGTGGAGTTGCAAAAATCACTGTATTTCAGGCCAGCCCTGCTTGTAGTCTGGATTTCAGATATTGAACTTTGTCAACTCAAAGCTTGAGATTCAGGTTTTTTTTTCAGATTAAATTCAGTCTTCCAGCACATGTAAATTGCAAAATAGCACATAGCTATTGTAGAGGATATTTTTGGAAAATAAATATAACATTAGCATTCATAACAATCAAACCATCTGTGACTTTTAAAGAAAACTTTTGCATTCCCTTTTAATCCAAAACCATCTGAGAGACACTTGTGATTTCCCTGGGAAACATATACCAGTGAAATAATCAGATTTGAAAGGTCTGTGAAAATCATGAGCAGAAAAAGGACACTGTCACTTCATCAAGTTCTAACAGAGAATCCAGTAAGTGGAACTCCTCTCTGGGACATGCTTGCACAAAGCTGCAGAGAGCCATTCACCAGAGACTCAAACACTTCTAAACAGGTCTCTGAAAAGCCAGAAGGATCTGGGAAGATTGTGCCATTAAAATTATCATAACCTGTATGAAGGCTGAGTATCAGAAACAACAAGACTGGAAAGAAAAATGGGCAGCCAGCCTACAGACTTACTGCTGGTATTGCAGAGATCTAAATGGCCTGCTGGGGTTTTGAAAAAGAGGAGAGCATGAGACAGGTCATGTTTGGGGTTTTCCTAGCCCTCTGTGCCCAGCTTTCCCTTGGGGAATGAGCCCTTACTCCTGCTGTCCCTTTCCTAGCTCAGCAGCTCACACTCCTTCTCCCTCCTTTCCAGCATGACTTACTACTCTGCTGTTTCTAAGAGACTGGGCCTGCACAGACAGTGCTAAGGGGTGGAAGAATTATCAAATCTGCCACTTGCATGATTCATAAGATAAAAAAAATTGCAATCCAGGAATGGGAGAGTGCCTGGAATAACTTCATAGACCTACTCCCCATCTATTGCCATCCTGTCCTCAGCTATCACTCATTTTAATATGCTATAGTCCTGGTTCCTCATTTTTCTCTTCTGGTACAGTCATTTGCAGCTCTACAAATCAAGTGACAAAGCAGTAGCAGGTACTTTTTTTTACATTTAGCAGTGCTTTATGAACAAACCTATACTACACTGCTTGGAAGTAAACAACTGAGTTTTGATGAGAACAACCCAAAACACATATTTTTTTAATTAAAGCTTAAATCTGTAAAATAATCACACGCATCTCCATAGTCTTCTGCTCCTTCCTGTCTTGCCCTCTGCATTAGGACAAGGGCATCAGTGCCACAGCTGATTGTGGGACCACAGGCACAAAAGAGGCAAGTGGTCTGCAACCAAGGAGGAAAGGACCCACAGCAAGAGCAGTTTAGAGGCTCTGTAGGTTTAGTTTCAGACCTGCAACAGAACCAACTAAGTGCTCACCTCCAGGGAAAAGAGTTTTACCATCTACCCCACACACTTCCCTTGTACTGGATTAGACGTTCACCCAGTCTTGAGCTACAAGAGTTGTTGAGTATTCCCCTCTTTTTTAGGAAGAGTTGCTGCACACTCACCTGAGTGCCAAACATGCTAAAGAAAACCAGCAGGAGCCTGACATGGACACAAGGAAGGGAGGAACCCCTTTTCAGAGAGCACAGCCAATGCTCTAAAACCATGCAATGAAAACATAGCTCCAGAGACAAGGGATAATTCTTCAGATTTAGCTAAACACTCAGGAGGATAAGCAATACTTACCTACCATTCAGTCTTCCCAGTGAATGGCTAGGAAGCAGAAGAGGAGGAAAAGACAACTGGGAGAAGCTCTGGTAATCTCTGTCTCTCTCTAGTCTTTAGGTAGAACATCTGAAAACAATGTTTATCAAATGGGATAAAGCACTCACTCAGCACCCCAGGGTGGTGAAGGTTAAGAGGATGCTGAAGTCACAGCCACAGTCCATTCTCTGCTCTGCCCAGGGGTTAATTACCTATCTTCCTCTTATTTAGGGTGTGTTGCAAAACAACAGGCTAACTCTTTACAGGTGGAGGATTATTTTTATCATTGTTTTTATCATTGTTTTTATCATTATTTTTTTTAATTAACTAATATTAAGAAATACTGTTATTTTCTTAGTGCCTCTCTGTTGTCTTTAATGAAGCTCTCTGTGTGCTGGATACACCTGCAGAGCTCTTAGGAAACAGAGGATTGGTCATCATCAAGCAAATCTTTCTTCACCTCTCACGACTCTATTTATGATATACTGATTAATCAATCATCAGAGAGATTAAAGGTCACCTTTATAAAATAAATGGCTTATGGCTGCAGCAAATCACAGCTTTGAAATTTATTGGAAAAGGCTGTAAATTGTCAGTCATATTATTACACAAATATATCAGGCAGTTACTGCAAATTGATTAAGTGATTCCAATTTTTTTAGGAACAAATTGTTGCTCCAACCTATTTTTCTCTCTTCGTGGACAAAATGATTGCTTTGTAGTCTGTGTGAATGATTGCCTGTATGTCCAAGGCCACAGTTATTGCTTTAAGTTGCTTCACACACATTAACGTTTGTTTTTTTGTTGTTTTTTTTTTGAGTGTTGTTCACCACAATTTGTTTTCACATGAGCACCACTCTATATTTGAAAAGTGAATGGTACAATGGCTGTTGGAGATGTTGAAAATAACACTGCAACAGCATAATCAGCATTTGTACATGGAACAACCATACAATTAATATAGATAGGCTTTTTCAAGTTTCACAATAAAAGTAGAGGACCAAAGTTAATTTCCTACACTGACAGAGAAATATTTAAGACCCTCTCACTGTATCTTGTTTGCTCTATCAGTGCTGTGGGGTGAGGAGGTGAAAAGGAAACAGTGGAATATGTCAGTAAAGAAAAATAAAGTTGTTAGAAATTCAGGACTTTCATTGCTGACGTTACAGTGAATTTTGTTAGTGAAAATAATTATTTAGAATTACATGAAGTTATAAATTAAGAGATGACTAAGCACATTTACTTTACTCTTATTCTCACTGCATTTGTACCATCTTCATGTCTCTAATAGATCCCCCTGAATCATATCTATTGCACACATCAGTGGAATTTCCATTCTCAATTCAGATGACTCTTTGGTTTATTTCAGTGCCATCTTGCTGTGACCAACCACTCTGCGTGCCTGCAGGATCCCTTCTGGAGAAAAACAGGTGAATTCCCCTCACCAGTTAAACCCAGGCACGTCTCCATGGCTGGGTCAGCCAGGCACTGCTCAGACATTCAGAGAGGTCTGCAGCAGGCTTTTCTCCAGAGCTGTCCTATGCCTCTAACAGGTCCTGTAGCCTCACAAATTCTCTTGGCATATCCTGCCTCAAGCACAACGTGAAGTGTCACCTTATCAGAACACAAATGCACAAGCTTGTCACCTCTGGCTCACTGCAAGAAGTACC
The DNA here is from genome assembly GCF_050655825.1 of Lonchura striata. Classification (NCBI taxonomy): domain Eukaryota; kingdom Metazoa; phylum Chordata; class Aves; order Passeriformes; family Estrildidae; genus Lonchura; species Lonchura striata. Next base: position 11,447,724 of record NC_140703.1, read on the forward strand.
AACTATTAAAATTCCTTAAAACAGCCAAAACACCTCAGGATCAGAGAATGCTTTACAGGGTTATGAGGCTCCTGCTTCAAAACACCCCAGAACTGGGTGGGAGGAAGAAGCATTCATAAATGCAAGAGTGCTAGTGGCCACTTAGGGGAAAATGTATCAGCTCAGCTTATTGCTGAGAATTTTATAACAGTGCCACTGGAATATGACAAACCACAGGCATCCCATTTGAAGGTACATTCTGAAAATTAGCATGGATATATGAAAAGGATGGAACAGGCAAGTTTTATACCCAGATTGTAAGACAGGCCAGAGGAGCCTATGGGTGAGATACAGAAATCTGTGTCATAGATATGAGCATGGGATCATTCCATGTGCCATCCTCCAGGACTAGCCAGGTCTCGCTAAAAGATTAATAAAGAGACACACTTATGCCACATCTTCAATAAAATGGACTTTATCTTCTTGAGTGTGATGCATCACTTTGCTGGTCATTGTGCATGTGATTGCAGTCATAAAGTCAATGGATTGCCCAGATTAACAATGAAATATGCTATTATTCTGTCAGGAAAAAGTTTTGGCCCTTTAGGACACAGGCTACCAGTGTCACTGGAGTAGCATGTTTCTGAAACTTCCATGAGGATACAGATAGGTGTGCTTCCATTTCCTGCTCTTCAGTAAGCAGGAAGAACCTACAATGCTTTAAAACAGTGTCAGAACACAGACTTCAACAAATAAAGATGAATTAGTGATAGGAGGAAGAGGACCTTGAACAAAAATGTCTGGGGGAACTGTTTATGCTATCATGAAGTAGCAGCTCTGGCAATGTGGACAGCAGACCTGATTAGCAAGTCTGATTCATCCCACAACCTCATTAGAGTCTTACCTCTTTGCATATACAATAGCACAAGAGCTCCTGAAGCACCCACTTTGCCAACATGAAAATGCAGCTGAAAAAGAGATTGTTGTTTGGTCTCCTGCATATTGGAGTTCCTGGTCTCTTGATACTGGAATGGCCTCAGCAGCTTTGGGTTGCTGTTCAGAAAACAGACAAGCTTGAGGTTAAATATTTCATGGCAAAGATTTAACTGGCACCTGGCAGGTGCTGAAAGAAGAAGCAGAAAGATAACAGAAATGTCACATTTTCCCTTCTGAGCCTGCACAATGCACAGTTCAGGCAAACCAGACAAGCTGGGCCAGAAATTTAAAAAGTCTGGTCACTTCCAACCTAGGAAGGCAAAGCAGGGTACCAGGCATGCTGTGTCACCAACCACTGCTTGCCCTCCTTTGTTCATCTGCTCAGGAACTCTTGTTTCCAAGGAGGCACAATGGGCAATTTGCTGCTGATTTTTCTGTAACAAAAAAATTACTTAAGGCCAATTATTAAGACTTGTTTATTATACCAGAGCTCATATCTGTTAAGGGGGCTAAAAATGCCCCCAAAATACTACATGCTTGTTAACATATTTAAAACCCAAAAGGCCATATTGGTATCCATTGAAAAGATTAATCTGGTTGGGAGTTTGTGTCATAAACACTAATGATTAAAAAAGCAAGTTAACATTTACTGGCCTTAGAGGATCAATAATACCTAGTAATTCCATTTTGGAATTTTTTAGGTAATTTCTGTTTCATATGCATCCTATATGCCTTATATAGCAACTTATTAATATATTTATCTGTTGTAAATTAGTCTTATCCCATCAATTAAGAAAAATCTGCCATTAGTTGGAACTGGGTTTGTGCTTCCATGATAAACTCCTTCCTGCTGATGCCTGCAACACCAGCCAGCCAGTGTAAGGTTACTGAATTCAATGGAGCAAGGCTGATTATCACCAGCTGAAAGCCCAATCCTTCCTATAAGCACGAGCAGTTATTTTGGGTATTTTTTCCTAACTGTAACCTGAATAATACCTTTACAAAGTTTGACAAAAGTTTCACGCTTTTTACAATGGATTCTAAAACATTAAAAATCTCTATAAATGTTTTAAAGATTGAACAAAGCCAAATAAATAAAAAAATCTCTGCAGGTTGATCTGTTCCTATTCTGAAGTTCTCTGTGGGCACCCTGCTTTATAGGAACCCTTTTCCCAATGTAACTGAATATCCTTTTAATGCAAAAAGCTGTATTGTTAGTCTTGACTCTTGGACCAATATTTGCTTTGGTTACATCATAATGAAATCCTTTCTACAGAAGTCAGCTGGGGCAAAAAAAAAGTCCCTATGGAACTGTGACAAACAGAATGTGCCACCTAGCTCACTAATTTTGAAAGATCGCAGTTATTTTTTCTGATAAATCCAGTATGATGCCTGTAATACACTTTCAAGTAGCACCAAACAGAGCTGTTGAACTTTGCTTTTTAAATCTCTTTTATTTTCTTTTTCCTGTTTTGCCCTGAGGTCTCTGAACTTTGGCAAGTATATGAAAGTCCTCAGAATCCCCATGATTTTCTCTCTCTTTTTTCTGTTGCACACTATTTTCTGGGTAACCACTAAAATATGCCACGCTGTTGTAAGCCAGCTGTAAGTGCTCCTCTGTCTCTTGACAATCAGTGACCCAGAGAGCTGAGCAAACACAACTGCTACTGAGCTCCTTTTAAGGTGTCCAAATATAGAAACATCCTTCAAAAGACCAGCAATAGAAAAAGCACAATATTGTACTTAAAGAGAGGCTTCGTTAACTTAATTGCTCTGAATATTTAAAGTATAAGGAATAAGCAAAACTCTAATGTATGATCTTTCTTATATTGCTTAAGCAACTCAAAGTCTAGTGGACCTATAAAATTCACTCACAGGTGATAAAAGAGAAGGGCATCTTTGGATGCATTATATGAATTTAGAAATTCAAATGCCATACTGTACAGTTATGATATTGTGATTTTAAAATCTGAGAGATTCACATCTCCTACCGATATATTCCAGGTTGAAAACAAAGAGTGCAGAAATAAATCCTGAGGCTTTTGAAGTCAATAGAAAAATTTCTATTGTTTTCAGAAGGGATAAAAGAGAAAGCTAACTAGGATCTAACACACCGCAAAAACAACTGTGAGAAACAAGTTACAAAAGCTACTTTCATTTGGCTTCAGACCACTGTACAATGACACACAATTTTTGTATTCCTTTGTTTAGCAACATATCCTATTATTTTAAAATAAGCTCTAGACTATCTTTAATATATCTCACTACTCCATGAAAGAGTTTGTCAGTTTAAAGACAAATATTGTCCTTCTTTTGTACAATTGGTTTTAATACTGTGTTAAGCTGTTAAAAAAAGTCATAATAGCCTTCCTTAGGATCCTTCTTGGTGGCATTGCCACCACTGAGTTATTATGTAAATTATTGCAATCTGGCTAGCTCCTTCCATCTCTTTTCTTAACAAAAGGGGTCTGCAAGTGCTAATCAAAATGTTGCAATTTACATATTAATGAAGTTTTCATAATGGCATTTGCTTCATATGTAATATGAATGGTATGGAGACTTTTCACTCTTCTTTTGAGCAACCACTACATTTTGATTTCCTGAAGTAGCTGATGTACCTCTGAAAACTGTAAATGCATCACAGTATACCTCTTTACATATATATATATAAATCTTTCTACATATCTTTGATAAACTCCAGTGTTTGAATCTCAAATGTAGCCTCACTTGTGGCTGTGAACTATTATTTACTCACATGCCTTTGAACAATTTTGTTGCAGTCATTCTGAAAATGCTAAAGGCACATTTTTCTGCTGAGAATGTGGAGCACAAATAAGTAGTGAATAAATTTCTTTGTGGGTTAAAATAAGAGAACAAAGAGGAAGAGGGGGATGGATAGAGACAGAGAGAGATAAAGTTTTAAAAATACCACAACACGCTCCTATGGAAAGTTGAAAGTTAAAAAATTGCCGTGCTGCAACAAATGTTGTAATAAAAAAATCTGTATAGGGAAGAACACTGAGTTTCTGTTCTACATTCTATTGTCTACTTTGGTGCTATTTTAAAATATGGCAAACACAAAAACTCTGTTTAGTATTACATCTTTAAAGCTTTCTAATTAAAGGTGTGGGATCACATCTGTCTGTGAAACAACGCAGAGAACTCTATCAATTTCTACTTTCACCAGCGTAGTGAGTGAGTGAGAACAGTGTTATGTCCCTTAAAATTAGGATGTCAATTATTAGGAAATCTTAAATAATATGTGGTATTCCAAATTTAAAAAATGGCATCCAAAGTCAAATTGAATATCCCGTTGGTTCTTTTTATAGCTTTCAGTCAAGGGATCTTTTTCTTTAACAAATCCCACCAAAAAAATGGAGATGAGATTAACTGTCTAGTTGCTAAATTAAATGGACCATATAGACTCTCTCAGAACAATCCATTTTATTTAACCTTTTTTAAAATTCTTCTTTGAACTTTTTCAGAATTTAATTGTTCCCCTTAGGAGTGAACTGTAGACTTGATCATTCCAGAAATGTTTATTCTCTCTGAGAAAACAATCATAATCTTCATCTATTCCCCATGTTTCTGCTCTAAAAAATCCCATTTTCTGGTTATAATTTCATCTGGGAACTCCTTTTCATTGGCACAGACAGCAACAGCTTCCTGAATGTGTAGCTCTATGAGACTGTTTTTTTAAGGTGTTCTCAACACTCCAAGATAAAGAAATCTTTGTCATTATGAGACATAATATTGGATTAGTTCCATCCTGGATGTAAAGTACTTAAAGCTTTAAACATTACTTAGATTTAAGACTCCATAAAAACAGAGATTTACTTGGGTTTTAATAAAACAGTTTAGTGTGATTGATAGATGCTCACAGTACTTTACAATTATCCCCTGCTGGAGCAGTAGTTAGAGCTGAGAACACTGACCCAGGAGCTTACAAAAAATTTCTGTCCAAATTTTCATGAACAAAAACTGAGGAATAAAATTTTTTGTATAGAATTTCACCCATTGTTCCCACTCATTCATTTCACACTTTTAAAGTCTAATCCAAAGCGAAGAGATCCAACATTAGGTACAGTCTAATGGAAGATTGGATTTAAATGGAAGATGTTTTCTATCATTGAGAAAGAGACCCTGGTTTCATCTAAAGCTTCATGACAAACACTTCAAAAGCACATTAAAGATATGTGGGAGGTATGGAATGATATTTCTAAAAAAGATAATTTACACTGAATCTCAGGAACGCACTTGAGAATAAGATTGATTCAGCTACAGGGAATATTCCCAGGGGTGTTGCTAAATGTTGCATTGCTTTGAGTGTTTAGAACTGGTGCTTAGGAAAAGATATATTTTTTTTATTTAAAAGTATTTGAAATTGAAGTCATGTTCATTTTTATTTTTTGTTCCTCTTTTTTGAAACTGACACATGATCAATATTTTTAATTTACTGAAATAGCTAGTGTTTGAAAAATTATATATTTCAATAACTGTTGCAATCACATTTTTACTAAACAGATCGGAGTTCATTCAGAAAGGGCACAGAAAATGGCCAGTCAAAACTTAATAGAAATATTTTAATTCCATAGTTTTAAAAGTGTGTTTTTTCCAGAAAACCCAACACACATGAAAATGTAGAGCACATCTATTTCGAATGCAGTTAAGCAATGCTTTGGAGATCATGCCTGATCTTTGCATCTCCTATCCTGTTCTCAATATTTTATTCCCTGAAAGGAGAGGCAGAAACAATGTACAGAAACAGCCAGCATGTCCCTGTCTCATAATGCTGTGCAAGTGAAAGAGAAAAAAGTTTTTTGTGTACTCGTTCACCTTAAAAAGAGATAAAATTTATGACCCAATCAGAGACAATCTTTTCAGCCATGTGAACTCCTTATTAAAAACAACTAAAAACTCAAAAGCTGCAAGGTGACCATCCTGATTTAACTTGACACCAGCACCTAAAGCAGGGAATAAGACAAGCAGCATAATTTAGCATGCATATTGCACAGAGTGCCTGACAACAGATAAAGAAGCAAACTCCGAAAATGTTACTTTGAAACCTGATTTTTTCCATCATAAACCTGGTTGAGATACTTTCCAACTTTGTATAATTTCTGTGAAGACTTTTGGCAAGATGTTAATGCATTCACATATTATGGTCATTTAATTTATCTTTAAATACAGAAAAATTACTAAATTCTCTGTTTTAATGGAGAAAATGCTCTCCCCTCTAAAGAGAGGAATTATGGTGCTTTAGTGGTAGGTGAAGTGTGCTGGCCTTCTTTGCCCTTTGGAACCAGAGGGGACATAAATATAGATGTATATTTTTATATATGTTTATATACCTGGAATCCATGCCTAGGAGCTCTCCTAATCACAACCGGTTTACTAGCACAAATAAAAGCATGTAGATATCCAAGGAGGAGAAAGAAATTGGATGGTTTGTTTTCATAATACCTAGTGACATTTATTCCTAGGATTTTTTTTTTTTGTCTAGGATGGATACACCATCTTTTTTCTAGGATTCACCCAGAGGATTTTGTGTGCTTTTTCCTATCTGTAATGTATTTTTGAATATGGGTGTCTTTTTATTTTTTTTTCCCTTCACTTTTTATACATTTGGTGGCTTTTTCAAACATATCCCAAACAGAACAAGGGGTTGCATGAATGTTATCAAACAAGGAATTAATCTGAGAAAGTAGATATCACTCTGATTCCATAAGAGTGGTGGAAATATTCTTCTCAAAACAGAAAGTTTTGCCTCAGTTTTGAGGCATATAAATAATTTTTTTGCATTTTTTCTTTATTCCAGAACACATAGCACATATTCCAATTCCTGGAAAACAAATTTAAAAGTCACCTTTTGCTGTAATTACAGGGAATCATCAAACATAACGGTGTATAGGTACCCAGAGAAACAAAACAGAGTGTTTTGAGGAAAGATTTCAGTCAAACATTCCTACAGGAAAAAAATTCACTGATCCATACAGTCTCTGTTACTTCTTATCCCAGATCAAACGGCCCACCAGAATTCTTTGTACAGATACTCAGAAAGACTTTACAGACAAAATGATTTTGAGCGCAGCGGAACTGCCTTACAGAATTTTCTATTTTCGTACATATCTGTACTACATTTTGCCTCTCAGAAAACTCCAGCAGAGTTCTTTCTGTAACATCAGCTATCTATCAGATTTGATCTGCTTAGAACAGATTTAGAAAGAAGTGTAAGGGAAACAGTGAAAGGTTTAAAAGCATTCCCTGGGAAATACACTCTACAGGGCAGCAGCATGAAATTACAGGGGAGGAAGGAAATGGGAGAGAAATAGATTTTTAGGAAGGTGTTGCCTCTATGACTTGCATGGCTGAGGTGTGGAAGGGCACAATAAAGGCTCACACTGGCCAGTCTTTACCCAAGAAAGGCTCAAATAATTTAAGCACTCCATTTGTGTGAGTATTGTAAAGATTAAAGGGTGTATGGTACAGAAGGGGTTGAAGTGGCAGGGAAGAGACAAAAGAGTGGGGCATGGTGGGGAACCTGGATCTGTAGTGGTGAGAGGAACCCAGCTGGTGAAAGCAAAAACCCTTGTTAGGAACTAATGAACCTCTCTGCACTTAGGAATTACAGGATATTAAGGTAAACGTAACTAGTTCTGTGAAGATCTAGGGAAGAGAACATAAACCTGGACCACCTGTGTTGACAATTTTTCTCACCATGGGAAATTTATTCCCACTAAGTGTTGAAACATACCTAGTACCAAATCCACCTCTGAAATAGAAATTTAGAAGCTCCCAGTAAACATATTTCTCACTTCTGTTACCCACCCCTCACATTTCATAAAGATAAATTAGTGATTTGAAACTAGGTGCCAGGGATTGGAAATGACTCCTATGCTCCTCTCTGCTTTTATGCGTAATGAAAGAAAACTCCATGTTTCAATAAAATTAAGTTTGGAGTCCAGCCAAAAACTTTTTCTGTGCTGTAATATCATTTAATTTAGTAGAGAGATGCTTCTAGTTATAGCTTTCCAGCTATGGCCAGGAACACAAGGAAGGAAACATATCATTGATTGACACTTAAAAGTGATAGATGGCAGTAGGACACCTGCTTGAGCAGGAAGATTGGACCAGATGACCCACTGTGGTCCCGTCTAACCTGACCCATTCTGTGGTTCACTGACTTGGGGTGAGTAGCAATGGCAATCTGTTAATATACTTTCCTTGTAATTCAGCAGAAATTCTCGTGTTTCCACATTTTAAAAAATTGGCACATCTAGTTTATGAGCAATGAGGAATTATGGAAGAAAATGTCAGTGAGCAAAAGGTGATATTTGGAATTTATGATGAGAATTTGAAAAAGAGAATTTACCTGGAATTCTGAATTAACAGATTTGCTTTAAAGTGTTTGTCAATCCCCCTGCTCTAGCTGGGAGATGCAGCTCTCTTACTTGGCTCTACATTACAAATATATAAGCAAATAGAGAAGCATTTGGGGCCCATATGTCTGGAGATCAGTTGCTGTCCAAAACAACCACTTTCTCCCCTTTCTCTAACACTTCCCAAGTAAAGCTCAAAAGCCTATTTCAAGTCACCTCACACCAGCTGTTAACAGAAGGTCCTTGCTTTTCTCTGGTATTTCTGTTGGAAACAATTGCCAAAGTGTCCAGACTGTTGAGTCACAGGGAAGTTGAGATTTAACCTTGGCAGGAGGCCATGTGATTGACATTTCCAGTGCCAGAGTTTGTCCATGTCATTTTGACACCCAACTAGATTTCATTTTGCCGTATCTGTGGGTTATCATTCTTACAATAATCATCTCGTTCTGGCAGGATCTTGATTTAAGGCTTTAAAAGTCAGGTAGGCTCAAACTGATTTTGCAAGGTCACAAACACTGCAGGTTCTCTCCATAATATGGAATTAGAAGATTGAGTGTCAGTCCTTTCCAAGGTCCTAGCAACAGTTAGATGTGCCTCACAGTCTCATTCTCAATTAGGGCAATTTTTAAGGCTGTCAGCAGCTCACAATTTTATCCCATGGTTCTCACCTCCATATTTTTTCCAGGTACACAATCCTGACAAAAATTCCATATTTAAGCTAGTTGGACTGCATTCCTTCGTGTTTTATTTAGATAAATACACACTCCAAATTTTCATCCAATCAAGTAAAATTTGCCCCTTCCAAGAAATATCTGCTGCTATAATGGCCCTTTCTCACCCATGGGAGCACATAAGATGGAAAGCCTTCTTGCACCACACTTGTTTATGAAGGATCACCATGCAAAATTGTTACCATGTTGGTTTTAATTGCCAATTGTTTTATTAATTGACAATAATTAGTTATTGTCAAATATATTGCTGCTTTTTACACCAAGCCTTTCCCTAGAGAAAGGAAATAAGCACTGAACTGTTGGTGAGTAATTGTGGGATATGGCTGTAATGGATTTACCATGAAAACACTGTGAGGTAACTTGTAGATATTGCTATTCAATGCTAAATGATTAGCCCCTTTGGCTAATCAGTTTTAAATCAATTTCTTTGAAAGATGGTCATTCACATGAGATCCTAGGCATCATACATGTGAGAAAAGGTTAGTCTGTATTGGATCAGCTCTATGGAGCAGGTACTGCATCATCAGGCTGATCAGTCCTGGACATGTGAAACACTGCTCATGCGTCTTGCTAGGCAAGCACATTTTCTGTTAGAAAACTGAAACAAAAATGAGAGAGCCTTTTTTAATAGATTTTTTTTGTTGTTGCCTTTTTTAATTTCAAGCCTTGGATAACAAACTTGAGTTGGACATTTCATGCTGACATACAGCACTGTATACATGGGATGTGTTATGTGAGGTAATGCGTTTTACAGGGATAGGGAAAAACCCAATCCTATCAGATCTTGACTTTTGAGGTTAACAGTTATTTTTAAATCCCTTTGTTTATATTTTACCATTGCTAATTTTTACTGCTGCTAATTTTTAATTGCTACTTCCAAGATGCTCATTAAGACCAAAAGAGAAAAAAAATGCGAGGAAATGGCTTATTAACATTGCTTCAGAACCTTGAAAGAACGAGGTAAATCTATATAATCTAAAGTACTAGAAAGATGCTTTTTAACCAAGGCAGTCAACAAGCTGCATAAAGTTTTATTTTGATAATGACCATGAAACAGCACAATAATTACTACTACTTACTATTTTCATTGAAGTAAAAGCAACAAAAGAAAGTTACAAATCCTTCCCCACAGATCTTTAGTCCCAGTCCAAACATGCATTTAATAAATATAAAACTTCAGGTAAACCAACAGAATTCAAAATGCAACTCACACCCTTCATGTTAAACAATGTATTTAACAACCTTCCTCAGGAGCTTAAAACCTTAAGAATCTACTTTTGAGCTAAGCAATGCTCAGCTATGAGATGCTTTATCTAATGAAGAATAAAAAAGGAAACTTCATTTTTGTTTTTCCTTCAGTCTTTTCCAGTAAGACTATTTTCCATTTACGTAAAAAATTGCTTCCTCAAAAAAAAATACCCCACAAACATACATGTCAGGGGCATCTACTGGATCATAAATATAACTATCCACAATACAGCCAGGCATAGTCCTGCTAATTTTTATACACCATAAAGAACATCTTCTTCCCATCACTTTGAATTATACTTGATATCATGCTCTGTACCTTCAGCACTACTCTTTGTTAGAAAAAGTCACTAAAACCAAATATGGTGAGCAAACTGAAGCCTGGCCAGGAGCTTGTATTCCAAATAATAGCATTTCAATTCCAGTATCCCGAGGGAGATGCCTCTATAGCTCGCTTATCTTTCCTAGTGCCATTACATGCAGTCAGGAATTCAAGGACTGTTAGACAATAAAAATCCTTCTTTTGCCTCTTTTGTCTTCAGTTTCCTATAGCTGTTATTATTTGTCATCCATTTCCTCCCACACACAAGTGAGCACTTTAGCAGACGTGGGGCAGCTTCACAAACTGAGGGCAAAAGGGGGATATCAAGGCCATATTCACCATTTTTTTTTTCTGAAGGCAAAAATGTTGACAATTAAAAATAGTATTTTTGGTGTTCTAACTCAAAAGGTTAGATGATGTTTTCACCTGTTTGGACCAACAATGTGATATCTTTTGATCCTATTGCTAACTATTCCCTAACATTTGCTTTGTTTACGGATTTGCTACCAGTAGTAAACTGTGCTAGAATACCTAGCATTGGAACTGGCCAGTGTTCATCAGCCACATGGAAGAAGAGTAACATCCAGAGATGTTACTGGGTGGGTTCAAGCTGCATGGGAAAAACAACTCTACCCCAGCCCAAACCAGCACATTATTAACTCCCTTATTCTGTCACATCACACTCAGGTCTCACACTTTTCAATACAATCCCATCAATCACCTCCCCACTTCCTATCCTTTTATATCATACATGCCACTCTCTTAGTCTATGGACCACACCTGCAAAGTGTCCATAAAAATGGGCTCCCTTTGTTCTTCTGGTCACTCAGGAGCACCACAGGAGAGGTGAGTGTTGCATGAGTTACTGGGCACCAAAACCAGCCCAGGGTGGGTCACTGCTGCACTCGCACTGCTTTGGGCTTGCTCTCCACTGGTTCAGGTGGCTCCTACTACAGCAACTCCTCCAACGTTCAACTCATGATTTGAGTTATAAAATTCAAAGACTGATCCATTACAATCTCCACACCTGGTCCTTTTGAGCCAAGTGTTATATATTGCAATGAACTCTTTCCCTTTTTCCCAGCCTGGCTGCAACAAGGGGCTCCTGCTGCAGCAATTGCAGTCTCCAGTGTTAGTCCCCATGGGCTGCAGGGGGACACCTCATGCATCTGGAAGCTCCACCTCATCAAAGGAGAACATGCTCAGTCTTCAAAGGAAAAGGGTAGGAATATCTTTGCTTTCTTCACCAAGATAATTCTTGTGTGAAATTAATCACTGTCAAGGTGAAAATGGTATACATTAAAAAAAATATTATGCCAATTCTTTCTATACTGAATGCAGACAAGACTACATAATAAAAATATAGAGGGGAAAATGACAATTGAATTAAGCCATATCAAAGTCTCATAAATTTATGTTACTTGTCTCTAAAGAAATTAAGTACCAAAGCATGCTCCATCACTGACCCTACATATTTTTGCTAATATTTTTCCATAATTGATGTCACAGACCTATCTTAGACTAATGACATTATGTTTGCAAGTTTCTAGTGCTGTGCTCTCATCAAGGAAGTTAGAAAGTAATTTCCAAAAGACTTCATCAGTTTCTGTCTTCATTTTCTTGAACTCTCATAACTGTGAATTATTTTCATTCTAGTAATTCTCTTTCCTCAAGATACTAGGAATTTTGCTTTAGATCAGGTTTACATTATGAGACTACAATCCTGAATCATTTGAGAACACAAACTTTTTTCTCAAATTCAAGAAGATGAGTTGCCTTTTTGATACTGCTGGAAAAATCAATAGGCAAAAACTACAATTTTAAGTGATACATGTAATTTAATTGTAATTAAGAAATTAAAATTTTAAGTGATATACGTGTTGTCTGAACTTTTTCTCTTGGACTCTACCAGTCAGCTGGTGGTAGGAGCACAGAAAGGAGGGTGGAAGAATGAAAGGATGGATGGGTGGATGGATGGATGGATGGATGGATGGATGGATGGATGGATGGATGGAGCCCTGCTTGCAGCCCAGGCATACAGGCTGGGCTCTGTATGACACTAGCACATACATTGGCTCTCCCCTAGTGAGTGTGGCCAGGTTGTCACTCCTCAGATACTCCAAACTATTTCACGTGTTCCTGGCTCCTACAGGAACCCAAGAACCCCTTCCTGAAAGCTACTCCAGTTAGGTGGGAGCCTGCCCAATGGCTGGCACCACTGTGGCTGTGAAAGCTGTCTGCCAGTGTGGGAAGATTCATAAGAAATGGAAAATTATTCATTCAATGCAACGTTAAGTGTTCATAATTGCTTTAATTAGGAAATGTAATCCTGACTCTGAGCAGCTTGCCATCCCCTGTCTCTTCTTAAAATCTGCTATTTTTTTCTTTTTCTTCAGTTCTCCAGTCTCTGTTTTAAGTAGATCACTTTCCCATTTTCTTTTCCATTTACTGTAAATACAACAGCAGAATTCTTTTCTGGTTGAAATACCCTTTACAATTTGATGTTCAGTGCTGCTAATTATGTTCTTGACTTACTTATGCTTATTTTTAGAGATTTCCCAATCCACCTCTCACTACTTTTTGTATATATTTTTAAAGAAGCCTTCTGTTTATAATTATTTTTACATTGCCACTTAAATAAACTTGCATCTGTTGCCTTTTTTTCCCCTCTAGACTGATCCAGGATGGGTTTTAATTGCATCACCAACTGTTTCTAAAATACTTCCTAGAGTCTTCACTAGACTCCCTCTGCAAAATTCAATCTTGACCAACAAAATAATAACCAAAACCTGTTGGGGCATTTCATGTTTTCTCAAAGTCAACTTTCTTCTGGTCCAGAATGTTCACTTGGCTTCCACCAGCTCCCAAGAATAATTTGAACTAATGATACTGTAATGTCTGAGTGTTTCCTTGCTTCAGTCGTATTAATCATGCTTGGTATATATCCTAGGATTTGGTCCAAAATAGCCTCTAACCATCTGAATGCTTCAATAAGCTGTGGAAGAAAACAATCCTGAAATGTCCCTTAAAATGTGTTCCTCTTCTTCATTTTTTTTAAATTGAGTGGCATCCAAGTCAACATCTGAGTAATTAAAACTCTGCCAGTATCAAACATCCTGCCTTGTTATAGAAATCTCCAATGTAAAAAGCATTTGCTGATCCTGTTACTTTATTTTAACTACCCTAGAGATGTAAACTCCCTCTGTAGCATCCTAGAATATACTTTCCATTTAATGGCTCTAATTCCTATACAGATTTCTATTTCAGCCATAATATTTATTTTCATAAATCTTTGTTCTGCCCAACGAGTTCACTTACCTACTGCTTTAATTAATTTAACTCTTTGGCAGGTTCTGTATTCTTCATATATTTCTTTGTAAAATAATTTTAAAATGTATCTTATTTTCAAAATGTATATATATATATAACATATACAAAACATAAAAGCATAATATAAGTGCACAGAAAAATATTGGCAATATGCATACAGACAACATAAAATAATTTGAATAACAGCTTCAGAATTTAATTTGATGGCCATGCTAAAGTCTCCCTGACTTCCTTAGTTGAATTACAGGGTTTGTAGTTACAGACTTATGATTCTTCCTTGCTGTTGGTAGAGATGGATATCTGTTTACCCTTTCAAGTGGAAAATGGGTGTTGATAGATCAGACAGACAGAGAAACAGAGATCAGAAGACAGTTTAATTAGATTTTAGATCACAGAATCATTGAAAAATGGGGGTGCATCTCTCAGGGTGTAATGCAGTCAGTGAGGCAGTCAGGGTATGGAGAGAGAAAAATATCCCAATTACTGAAGTAAGGCAGTAACTGAGAGCTGTCTCAGGCAGTGGAAGAGTGCAAGGACATCTGGAAATGGAAGGAAGTTACCTGTGTTGGTAGGATAAAAATGAAATAATGGGGGTTTTTACAGGATTCAACACAAAATGAGATAAAATTCAGAGGTTGACAAAAATGCTTGAAATTGTCCTCTGAATCCTGACCATACTCATGATTCTTCCCTCAATTAATGCTATTTTCTTCTTTTGCTTCACCTAACATCACCAAATAGGAATTTCTAAACTATTTCCAGTTGCATATTTCCCATGTGCTGTTCATTTCAGTAATCAAAACAGGCTGCAGGTTTATCCTTCTCATTTCTTTCAACTCACTAATCAACCTTCTCATTATCTTCACTAGCATTTGGCCTTTGCTGAATAATCATTTTCCAATTAGGCTTATGTTTCTTTCTTAACTGTCTATCCAAACACTAATCCCTTAACTCTGTTCTGGCAGAACTTCCACAGTGTCCATCTTGGTTCATGACATAATCCCATCCTTTTCGTCCTTCACTGCATGCATCCCCTTCCTGAGTTACTTACAAAAGGCTACAAATGCTTCAGCCACTTGGACAATGAAGTTTTTTACATAATTTTTCTAACCATTGTCTCAGAAACCAGTAATAGGGATGGATTTGGAAATAAAGCTTCAGAATTTCAGGGAAACATCAGATAATTTTCATTTCGATCCAGATGTTCCAAAATGATGGCACAACCTTGCATTTTAAAGATTTGAAATTCCCATATGCTTAATGGGATATGAACAGTTTAGAAATACACTTCAGCATTGGGAATCCTGTTCTTGGGACAGGTAACCTTTTTTTGTCTGTTCTGGAGGTTGATCATGCATACTCTATCACTGCTCCTCCATCACATATTTTTGTTTTGGTTTTACTAACCAGAATGCTGATAGTATTTTCAAATACACTAGAAGAAAAAATAGCTTGATAAATGCCTCAAATATAACCATCCTCCCTGGAGCTTAGTTTATGTCTTCAAAAAAAGAAATAAAAGCCCACCAAAAAACAGTCCAAAACCACCCATACTGAAATAAAAATACTGAACTTTGCTTTTATTCTAATCCAGCTAAATCAACTATATTTAGTAGGTGCTAAAAAAAAATGTTAGGTGGCAAGGGAGAGTCATCAAGACTCCTTTTTGTTTTTTATCACTGGCCTTTGTTCACATCATGATCCTGGTGTAGACATGACCATGGAGCCCACAGACTGCAGATCCCTGAAAATTACATTACTGGTCCACATTGTTCATTTATCTATGCTAGCAAATTATCTACATCAAGTAGATGAATACTTATAAAACCAAAATGTTACTGTCTTTGAAACTCTCATTTTCATTGTGATTTTAATTCAGTGCATACACTGGGGTTAAGGACACAGGGAAGGGGGTGTTCTTCTTTTATATTCATAAAATTACTGCATTTATTTTTATGTTACTATTCAGGCTACCTGACATTTATAACAGCTTTTACCTTGATTTTTTAAAATAATCCAGCAGGAAAAAAAAATTGTCTTTTTAGCCTTTTGACTCAGTCTTTTCTGCAAAATGTAGACACTGGGAAAAACATTAAAACATTTCCCACATTTTCCCCCCTCTAATTGTTATAGCTATATAAAAGCAAAGCACTTGTATTCCTTTGATGAACGAAAGGAAGGAGTAAAAAGGGAAGAAAGACATCTGGATTACCTTCACATTTTACAGTATTATTGTTGGAAAGCCTTGTTATTTCAGCAAAGCTTATTTTAGCTAATTCTCAGTTCTGCTAGAACAGGACAACAGAGTCCAGAGAAGTGGCACAGATGCAGGAGGTCCCTCCTCATTTTCTTCTCTTTTAGTGCTAAGGCCTAGCAAAGGTCTTTCTGAGATGATTAATGGCAGGTTTGACTCTGGGAGGTAATTATAGGTTTTGACAAGAAGTTTGAGACTTTGGGGATGAAAGTGTCTGTGAAGGTTTCACTGAGGAAACCAACCCCTGACAGGGACAACATGCTCATTACAGAATTTTTGAAAAAGCACAGATATCTATAAAATAAGCTAGATACAGAAGAACATATTTTTTTAACCCCACTGGTGCTGATGACATTATGCATCCTCCTTGTTGTTTGTGGACTAATGTTATTTGTAACCTCAGAAACTGTAGTCTTTTGAAGTTACAGAGGTTCATTTGCTTATGAACTCCTACTCATTCTCCCTCCTTCACCCCTTTTTTCTTTGAGGGTTAGGTGGGAAGAGGAGGGAGAGAATATCAATAAATAATGTCATTAAAAATAAATTATGAGGTCTCAGAAAGTTCTTCCCATAATGCTACTTGTTTGTTTGCTGCAAAGTATTATTATTATTATTATTATTATTATTATCGTCATCATCATCATCATTAGTTTGGGTTTCAGCTGTTCTGTGAATAAAGAAAATATTGAAGTGATATACGCATTTCTGTTTGTTAGAATAATACTTTTCAGTATTCTGAAATGTAATGTCTGAGAACTGGAGCAAAGACTAATTAAAAGGGCTTCCTCCAAGAAAAAGGTCCTTAGAGACAGCAGGGCTTCTGGTAGGAGCTCTCAGTGTCTGTAAGTGGTTTGAACTCTTCAGAGCAGCATCTTTCAGCTGCCTCAAACTGCTGCAGGAACTGACCATCAAATCACACAATTCAAAAATACACTGACCAGGTTTTTCCTCCAGACTCTCTGACTTCCAACTCCTTCAGAGATGGAGAGAGAACAGTCTGCACCACACTGCAGAGAGCAGAGCTCTGTGCCAGTTCAGAACAGAACTTTTCCCCAGAAAAATGCTTTTTTTAAAAATTCCAGTGAATATGAGCATCTAGCTGTAAGAAAAGGCCATGAGAAGATTTATTGTCAAATCTAAATGTATTTACAATTCATATACTGCTATATACATCTTGCTACTGTGAGCTACAGACCTCATTTCAGTGGTACTGTCTGGCTCCTTTGTGCCTTTTTGTCAACATAAAGCAGCTGTAAACCTGCCTGCTCTGGCCAATTAAGTTGTTTTGTATTTCTGGAGTGGCACAAAGGAAAGCTACCCCTCCTTCTCAGTATGGTTTAATAAAATAGGGATATATGGGACACCCAGGAATCACAAAAGTCAGAGTGGAACAGGAGCCATGGGCCAGATTCTTGAGCTGCAATAAAACAGTGGCAATCCATGGGAGAGATGGCAAATTATGCTAGCTGGGAGTCTGCCTCTGAGATTCCACAAATGCTTTCTGTCACAAAATAAAATGACATTGCTAGGCTACTTGTTACCAAGAATCCCAAAAACATGTCTTCTCAAACCATTTGTGGGAGTCTGTGCAAAGGGGCCATATCTCCAAATTAATTTTATGAGATGATTTGTATTACTTTGAAATAATTGTGAACAAATGGCCCTGTGCAGCAGGGTCGTATCAAGAGAGCCTGGGAACTGTCAAGTACCAAGAGGATACACCCCGCATCAGGGAGTCAGCATGGGGTCATTTTAGGAGGTTTTGAGTTAAAAACAAATCAGAAATTTGGCTTGGACTTCAAACCAGGAATTTATCTTACCTGAAAGTGCAATTAAAACTTTAATAAGCAGGAATGAGGTAAGTAGCAAAGCTGACCCTGTGAGGCAACATTAATTTTGCTTCTCTGGGCAGAATTGGGTCCTTATTCTTACTATCCAAACTCACATATTCTGCATTAAAAAAAAAAAAAAATCTGTGATATAGATTACCTTGCTGCATTTATTCACTTAACCTAAATTCAGATATCAGCAATGCAGAAATTTCCCCTTGAGCTGTGCTGCTTTAGGATAAAAAAAAAGAGCATTGTCTAGAAATGCTTTTTTTAATTGGTCCTCTACATTTCAGTTAGAGAAATCCTGGATTTGGCTTCCTAGTCTTTGCCTGCAATAAGCAATGAGAGACAACAAGTGGATCTAAAGAGTAACTCAGAGTATTTGTGACCCAAATTGTCCCTGTGTGGTTCTGTGTCATCTCTGTACTGACTGAAAAGGAAACCAAAGCTGGTGGTTATCATGAAATAAACATTTTGAGAGTGAGGATTACCTCTGAAGGCTCATTTAAAATTCTCAGTTAAGTGTCTGGAATTAGGTAGAAGGCATCAGTATCTTTCTGTCCAATAGGGATCCATGGACTATACAACTTGTATGCATTTCTTTAATTATCTATCTTTATAGAAAGCACATGATGAAGTAATGCAGCAACTAATTGTTTTTTGTGGCTCACCTGTGACCTTTGGTTTCACCTTCACAGTGAAAGCAGCAGCTACTGGAAGAGCATCCTCTTGGGAACATGAGGAAAAGGCAGATCACAGCATACAGAGTAGGGAAAACTATGCAAAACATGAAGCCTCCATGGTGAACTAAGTTAAAAACCTGAAATAAAAACATCTCTGAAATTTTAGAGAAAGTTATTTCATTCTGTATCTGCAGCAGCTTTTCATAGTTAACCAATATATTCTTTGGAAGCAGCTTCAAAGTTATACACTTAATTGGCAGAAACAGACTTTTATGCCTGTACATAAAATGCTCATGTAAGAATTGTTTGTATTCTCATGCAGGCAGGGCACAAAGTACTGTGGGATTCATGAGGCCAATTGCAGCTAATCAAGAATCAGATGAAAAGCATCCCATTTATTTCATATAATACATGGCTGCATTTTCAAATAGTCACTGTCAAGACATAAAATAAAAACTCAAAAAGACATCTGTCAAATAAAATTTTAATAACATATGAATCCGAATAAGTTGTGGCCTATTGTTTGAATATTCCAGCAGTAGAAAAGGAGGTTAAATTCAAATAAATTATTCATTGAGACTAGTTGCATATCCCTAGTATGCGTCTGTATAATTTAAATAAAAAACAAAAGTGTGCCACAGAATAAAACGAGATTTTATAGAAACACTTCTTTGAATCTAGGTGATGCAATTCCCTATCTTATTCCAAAATAATTATTAAACATATGGAAAACTACTAATAGAGCATAAAAAATATATTCAATTGGCAGAAGACAAATACATTATTTATTACTTCAAGTTATTGATGAGCTTTCATACCAGCTTGTCATTCTGTTTTGCTCTGTCACTCATGAATTATAAGATTATCCGTACCTCATAATAAATAATTTATCCATAGCCAGTCTGTACCTTTGGGTAGCTGCCCTTCTTTATCTGGATATATGTACACAGATATGCACTTTCTCACCAAGAAAAATGGCCATTAAACAACGCTGATTTGCAGAGGTTTCAAACTTACAAGAAGAGAATGAAAACAAGGGATTGAGGATATTACAGGGATTTTTTTTGTCCGTGTGGGTTTTTTTCATGCTAAGAATGCATTGCTGAATGATATGCAAATGGAGAAGGTTATAAAGGATCTGTTCAAAGCATATGGATGGTAATTCAAAATCATAATGAAACTCTATTTTAACAGATTTGATATAAGCAAAGGGGACAAAATTAATAAGAGATTGGGGTGACTATTGCACCAAAGAGCTGTATACCTTTGAGCTTATGAATAATATTTGGCAAAGGTTAAGATGGAAAATAAATTCAAGATGCAAGTAATTCTTACAAAAATTACAATTACACACATTATTGAAATGAAGAGATGATAGTAGCAAGAATAGATGGTTTCTGCAACAATAACATCATTTATAAGTAAATCTCTAATATCTTTTCATCTGTAGCACAAGTATTCCTGAATATTTGCACTGAAATGCTGACACTGAGTGATCACTGATGAAAATGCCCTTTGTTTTGACCTGCACAATATTTCAAAATTATATACAATGCAGCTATTAACTCTTTTCCCAACTAATGAAGTAAGAATTAGGTTGGTTCCTGTCAACTATACAATAGTATTCAAAATGGTAAGCCTGTTAACCTGAATTACAATTTGCATTTTCAAAAAGCAGCTGGAAGAGACATTTTCTGCATGTTTTCTCTTTGGGGGAAAAAATTGCTGGGGCCAGGTGCTAGAGTCTCCAACTCTATATACTGTGTGCTGAATTACATATTTTTCTATTGTTCATCTGCATTGTTTTACAACATACTTGTACAATCAATGTTTCTAAATGACTGAGGAGAAAAGATGGGTACAATAGTTATATTAACTAGATGAATTGATTAAATGTATAAGTAGAATGACCATGAACCATTGGTGCATTTCTTATATTAAAAAGGCTAACAGGATTGTATAACAATGTAAACCAAATATTTCCATAGGGAGATGCAATATTAAGCCTATTGTATAAGGTTTTGACAGCAATTTATGTAGAATATTGTAGTGATACTTTGCATAGTTCCGATCATGTCCATTCAAAGAAGACAGCTTCATGCTGGAACAGAAAGGGGGATTTCTAGGTTTATAGAAAGACTAAAAGATCTTCCTTTGTTCTGTTTAGGGAATACAATTACTGTTCATGTAAGTAGATAGGGATAAATTGCAAATATGTGGGTGTGGGTGTGCGTGTGTTAGGGGCAGAGAAGGATAAACATTCAAAAGAAAATCTATTTACACTGAAAGACAGGGTAGTCTTTGGCACATGAACAAAGAGGAGGAAAGCGCTGTCAGGAATAAGCTTGCTCTGAAAATGAGGTGAATTCCAGAAGAGTGAAGTTTTAAAGCAAATTTCTAATAGAAGCAATAGGCAGCACAAGGAGTCTTACTGGAAAGGGAATTCAGCAAACCTGTGAATGTCATTAGACAGCACAAGGCAGGCTGTGTCTGCCCCTGACAGCCCCAGGAGCCTTTCCTGTGCTCTTACAGTCCACCATATGGTTTCTCCTGAATAAAGGCTAACACAATTACATACAGAACCACAAGGTTTCATCTCTAAGTGGCAACAAGAAAAAAAAAAAAAAAAAAAACCAAAGAAATAATTAAGAGAATTGCCTAATAAAAACAAATCAACCAAACAAACTCAGCAAACCTCACGGCTCTCAGCTGCTTTCTCCATGCCCAGCACTGAGCCATATGGCTGGTGTCTTATCTTAGCAAGGCACAAAGAGCTACACTACCAATTTATTCTTTTTGTATAGCACCTTTCACCACAACTGAGAGGTGAGAGGCTGCTCAACGAGGAGAAACAAATACATATGGCTTTTGCATATTAACAGAGGTGCTTATGGAAACAACCGCGACTCACACCCACTGAAGTCAGGCAGCGCAGTAGCTGAATACACAGAAATAAAGACTGCCATGCCAAAACCCCTCAGTGCTTCCCACTGACTTCAAAGACTTGTGTTAGGAGAAGGTCCAAATTAATTTTGTATGTGTTATTAAAGTTTTCCATCATCCAGGGCAGAGATAGGCTGAGGCCTCGGGGCTGCAGTGAGCTCTATGCAGAATGTCTTTGCAGAATCGCTGAAGCTGGGAGGGGTCTGAGCACCCCGATCCAGCTACTCCTGATGGAAGCTTTGGCTTGTAAAGGCTCGGGGGCTGTGACACACTGGAAATCAGAAATCAGCTTGTGCTTTAGCAAAGAGGAGCAGCGCAGTCCCCACATATGGGCTCACTTCACACGGTGAGCATAGAGCAACCAATTACAGCGGCAAGGCAGCTAAGTGTCCACACTTCTTCTTCATAAGAATGAAACGAGCTACTTCAGTGCCCCACAGAATCTCATTCTTCTCCTTTTTAAATCTGACATCTGCTGTCATATCCAAAATTTTACACTAGACAGCAGCAGCCTGGAATTTCTCAAATGTGTAAATTTTTCATCTTGCACTGAGACGGCAGCAGCCTTACCTAACCAGCTGGATCTATCTGTCAGCTGCCAAGCAGCACTTGCAATTTGTTTACAGTCAACTGCAAGGAGATGTATAAACTCCCCCAGATGAGGAAGATGTTGAATTTACAGAGACAAGTGACAAATGAGCTCAGAATGAGAATGCATATAAGAATAGCCTACAGTGTGCCATATCATGACATAAATATATGACAACGACTCCAATCAATGCCCATGGCAAATGTTTTTGAGTGTTACTGCCACTAGAGTAGTTTCTTTGTGTTTCAGGTTTTTTTCCCCTTATCTTTTTTTTTTTTCCTTGAATGAGACATTAATTCTAAAGTAATAACAAGTATTAAAACGAGCAGATCATGCTGTACTGAAGGGGTTTGGGGACAAAAGACTGATTAGTGCAGTTGTTGCATCTCACTTTTCATGGAAGAGTGTCCAGATACCAGTAATATGCTCCACCAGAAATACACATACACACCCTGTGGCAAGTTATAAGAAGAGACAAACTATAATCTCATTATCTCTATCATTACATCTAGGTTCAAATTATAATAAACAGAATAGCCCATCATATGCACCTGTAGAGTAATACAAATCAAAGCTTTTAGCACACATGGACAGCAGTTTTTTTGTGAAAGAAGTGGATTCTGCACAAGTGTTATCACAGTATTCAGGCTTCCTTCTGGCAAGTGGCATTTCCAATTCTTTCAAAGCTTGAAAATCATGCTTCTGTAAAGAAACAAAACATAAATCCTCTGGGCACAAGCGAAATCCTCCTTGATCCCTCTATATGAAGCTTACCTTGCAGAAGAGGGTTCACAGATCTTGGGCTAATCTGCTGGACGTGAAGGACCATCTTTGAACACAAGGAAAAAGTGACACCAACCATGGCAGCATCACCATTCTCCACAGATTGTTTTTGGAGGTAAGACAGATCCTCATTCCAACCTCTGATACATTTAAGAAGAGTCTTTCTGCTTTAGAAGGGTAGAGTGTAGCCAGTAAAATCTCCTATCCAAGACACACCACAAAGGAGTTTCAAAGTAAGGATCCCATCTTTTCTGATAGAAGCTCATCCCTGGCATTGACTATTCATCCTGCTGTTCTATTAGGAACTTACAATTTAACCGAAGGTGGTTGAAAGAGCAATTCTTCTGCTGTTCAGAACAAGTATATAAACCAAAATTCTCTGCCAGAGAGAGCTGGAGCAGGAGTTGCTGCCCAAATGCAAGCCAACAAGTACTGGCTGAAATCTAATTAGTCATGGGTGAGTTTGTTTGTTTTTGTTGTCAGAAAAATCAAAAAAATCACATCAGGAAATGGAAAAGGCAGCAAGAAAATAATCTGTTTCTCAAAAACACAAGTGGTAAAATCTAGAGAATGAGAGCTCTAGATTAGATACTTGTAGGAAATAATCACAAGCAAGGAGAATGAAATCTAGATTTGAATCCTAAAGAATTCTAATACAGATAACATTGCTACTTTTGTTTTAAAACAATTACTGTTTTAGTCCTTGCCAGTAGACATGTCATTGATTTTTGATGTGTCATGCAACTGTCTAATAAAGACAAAGGAATAAGAGACCTGGAATTTTCCCTGAGTATCAGCCAAGACATTTTCTCTGTGCCAAACATATCACCAGCTGCTACCTGGTCTTTCTACTCTCATGCAGAGAGAAGAAAATAATAAAAAATAAAATTACCTGGGAAGGCATCTGGGAAGGTGACATGGCACATTTGGACCAAGTTCTTACTGTGGTTAACCAGAGAGCTGGGGTTTTATATTCAGTCTTGTTGTTTACTGTCCACTCAGTAAAGATCTGACTGGTTTGAAGCACTCACTATGCATTGTTGTTTACTTGCACCTGCAGCTATGGTCTAAACATGCAAACAATTCAACAGAATCATCATTTCTGCAACAAGGAAAAAAAAAAAGAAGCTAGAAGATGGACAAGAGTGGCCTGAAATTACTCTAATAAAAAATGGGAATTGCACTGAGAAGAAAGAAGCTTCCTTATGCCCTTATACAAGCCATTGCAGGAAGCAATTTTCAGCTCCAAGAATAATATAATTTCCATTTAGCCTTTCATAACCCAGAAGAGCTGTCCCAGTTGCCAGGCAAAATCAGAGTAACTCAGGCACTCACTGTGGTATCTTAGACATCTTTGAGTAGTACCTCCAGCCTTGCCTCCAGCTTCCATGGATCTGTCCCAGCTCTACACTCAATTCTCTGCCCCTCTAAAGATGTCTCAGGTACCTAAGGGCTTCTATTTAAAATTATCTAGATACTTATGTCTAGTTTTGTTGTATTTTGTTTGGGTTATATTCTGGCAGGAGAATCCCACACACTATGTTTTCTCTGTTTTTATGCTGGGTCAGTAAACAAGATTATAGTCCATGCTTCTCAACAGCCCTGGGATATCTTATATGCAAAAAATACCCAAAAAACCCCCCAAAAAACAACCTAGTTGCTCCATCTTAACAACCCCTCTGTGTAAAAAGCAGCATAAAGAGGTGATATCAGAGCTGAAAATTGGGCCAAAGAGAGTGTATTTTCCTCTGGATGCTATTCAGAGGATTCCTCTGGATTCCAACAGTTATAATTGCTATTATGTTTAGGGAATTGGTCTTGATCACTGAATGGAAAACACTTTGCAATTAAGAGGGCTGAAAGCATAACTAGATTTGAATAATTGATGTTAATTTCCATTTGCAGAGAAGACTATCACAATGTTGAATCCAAATGCCATGCAATCTTCTGGTCCATTCCCTCATTTCTTGTTTCCATAAATTGCAAGGTAATGCTAACTGGAGGGCCTTGTACAGAATTGCTCTATGGATCACATCCCATTATACCTCTGAAATCAGGAAGAATCCATGCTTGCATCACTCATGCTCACGAAGCAAGTTCTTTCCTTATTTGGCCACACAATTAACTTAAATGAAACTGAATGTAATGCCTTGAAAACAATACCAAATTAAATGGTAATGCAGTAATCCATCAATTACAACAGGGCAACTAATGGCTTGAAATAGCTTTGTACAAGAGTTTCTAGTTGGATTAATAATATAATTAATGCTATGTACTCACCATTAAAGTAGGAAATAAAATATTGTTTTAGTTAATCTCTTCTTGTCATTGATGGGGAAGTGCAATGCAACCAAAATTAATATTCACCGTAATGTAGTGCCCAAGTATACCAATATCTATCAAAAAACCCTCAAGACATCAAAATTTAACAACTATTAAAATATAGTTTGTACTGGGTTTGCTGAAATATCAGAAATAGTGATCACATTTTAAATAACATTATTTGTTCTGATAGTCACAGTAGCTTTGTACGGGTTAGAGAGATAAAGCAGGATCTGAGTGAGGCTGTGAGTTTGTAAGCTCAGCATTCAGCTGGTTCAAGTCTTTCAAGGACACTCCCAGAAGCACAGAAAGTGGAAAAAAAGATAGATGCAAATTATCTGGCCAGCTGTAGCGAGAAGGAACAGAACAGAATCTATATTTGGAGGACTGGAGGGAAGCTCACTCCTCTGCTTTCTGATGCTGCACGTGCAGATGATCAGTTTAGATTTTCACACTTCCTACTGGCATCAAACAAAGCCCGAGAACTTTGAGAATCCAAAGGCATGTGCAGTATTTAGAGCTCTTTCCATGAGATTCATGCAAAGGGATGCAGGGCAGGCATCACCCTTTCCAGTCTGCTCCATCAGAACGCGGATCTGAGCTGTGCCATCACCCTCCTGGTTTATTTAACCAACCAAGTAATCTGCTCCAGTGCTGAAGTTGAAACAGCCACCAGTGCCCTGGCACAGAGCAGAGTGCCATAGTCACTCAGCAGAATCTGCAGCTTGACCACCACTGCTATCAGCCAAAGGAGGGTCCTGGCAGTGGGAGGAGGGTCAGGAGTGTAGAGGGGGGATGAATGCCCTCTCCTACCTGGATCCTACCACAGGGAATGCTTGCAGGCCTTCAGGGAGCAGAGGAAGGCTTTTTATCCTTTTCTTTGTCTCTCTTGTTGTCTTGTGCTGCCATGCAGAGCAGCTGACTGATGGCCAAAGCCGAGGGTGGGGGGCTGCTCTCCAAGTGCTCCTGGGGGGCACAGGAGTGGGGACCAAAGCCAGAGGGTGAGCAGATGAGCCCAGCCCATGAGCTGCTGCTAAAGCCATCCTGCTCAAGTGATCCACAGGTGGCAGAACCCCTAATGTTCACAGGGAAAGCCTTTCTGAAGTGTGTGATGTGCATATGCACACTGGGACTTTAAAGCCTTGCAGCCCACTCCTTTGAATACCTTTAGATCACAAAGCTCTGCACATAAGGCTGTATTTCAACAGTTGTTTAACACTTCCTATGCATCTAAAACAGAGCAAGAAAAAAGAAATCAAAGCTCTGGTTTAATGCTTTATATGGAAAATTTACCCAAAAACCTGTTAGTATATGATGTGAGCTAAGGGCTCAAAGGTTTAAATGCTGTATCTATAAATAGAAGTAGGACCAAATATACATGCAGAGACATTACAATTCAGCATTTTGTGTTTGCAGTGGCCTTTGAAGCAGACATAAAAAATCTCCATTGCAAAGGAATTGCTCAGAGGCTCCCCAGGAGAAATTACTTGCTCCTACATGGCTTTGCATCGATGAACTGGAAAGCAAAGATAAGGGTATTGGCTCCTCCTTCTTTCACCTTTCCTTCTCCCAGGTTTTGTCTGGCCCAATAGTTGAATAGAAACACTTGCTTTAGGGCTATGGAAAAGCAAGGGAATGGCAGTTCTGCTTTGCTTTCCTAATGGTTTCCCCTGACTCCAGCAAAACACCCTGTGGGCAAATATATTCAAATAGATGGTTAGCACATGCTACAGAGGTCACTTACAGAGTAAAAAGCTATCTTGTATTATTTACAAGAAGTATTAGATAACATTTTGACCACAGAGACACAAAGAAGCACCGTGAGCTCATTAAAGCTCTAAAGTGCATGTAAAGCAGAAGGGTGTCTTTTTAAGAGGTTATCAAAGGATCCCACATGTGTATCAAGTCAACTCCAACGGAAGCAAAAAAGAAATATGCCTGTTAACATTAATGGGAACTGCAGCATAAGGAGAAAGGCATTCAATCCTAGTCTCTCTGAAGGCCAGAGAATGAGTATTTCAGTAATGCTGAGAGTTTAACTTGTGATTTAAAGGAATCTATACATTTAAGACAGGAAGCACACCTATTAGAATCATGCTTAATAATTTGCAAGCATTTAACATAGCCACACAGATAAATTGGTTTTGTTGTTTGATATTTAGAAGGGGGAAGAGTGGTGAGAAAAGTCAGCTTTTCTTGCTGTATTTATTTTATCTTGTTAGGGAAATGGAAAAAAACAACAAAGGATGCCATAAAACCTAAGGGGCCAATAGGAAAAAAAAGGTTCAAATAACTGAACAGGACAGAGTCTTCACTGATCCTGTGCATTCTGTCCTTTAAATGTAAACATTGCCTTTCAAACCAACAGTATTTTGTATTTTATTTATGCCTGAGGAAGAGTAATAAAAATGCAGAAAGTGTAAAAATCAGGCTTCTGCAAAGAGCTTGAATAAGCTAAAATTAAGGGCATAACCCAGTCAATTAAGGGTTTCTTTTGTGTTATAGTCATGCCTAAGCATTTTCAAATATTGAAGGAGTTGATTATGGATATTTCTGGCTATACTTCTGTGTCACTCAAGAAGAAGAAAAATTGTCTGGGAAGCTTGGGTTTGTGGGGGAATCAGCCCAGAAAAGGGGGTATAATGAAAGAAAAGGTGGTGGTAAATGGAGGGGGAAAAAAAAGACATCAAGAGGGAGAAAAAAGTAATTTTGAAGTAATCTGAGTTTGAGGGGAATTGAAGTCATTTGTGTTTGATAAAAGAATTGCTTAAGGTTTCTTTTCTTTTTTTTTTTCTTTTTTTTTTTCTTTTTTTTTGTCTGACTGCCTACAAGAATCCTAGGTGTCTTAATGTCTGGAAAAGATTTGAATTATTAAGGCATGAATAACTAGCAAAACAAACCCTCATTAAATTATAAAGGAATATGTTTTAATGCGCCTTAGCAGAAAAACACTCATTCTAGGAGGAATCTGTTCAAGTGTACAACAGTGCCACTCAGAAAACACCATTCTCCTGCACTGCTTGATGTCTGTGGAAAGTGGGATTGAGGGATGGGAAGCTGGGAAGAGTCCTGTGTGACCACCTTCTACCGTAATTTATTGAATGCTGTCATGGCATGTGGTAATGTGCAAACACTGCCCTAGGGTGTTTACCCTCTAAATCAGACACAGATAATAGAAGTCAGGCACTAAATACCAAGGGAGAGTCCAAACCAGATGGAGACAATCCATTTTACATCAGATGTGGCTGCGACTTTCTCCTGTGCTGATTACTTCCCTTTAGAAGAGCTCCTTGCTCAGGCATTTAATTGAAAAGTGGCCATCAGTGCTGCCCAGACAAAGAGCTCCCTTGCAGGAGGTGCAGGGTGAGTGCAACACAGTAAATCAGGCACAGGGAGGCTGCTCAGGTGTGGGAGTCCTGGGCATCCCTCTGGCTGCCCTGGCAGGTCTGGGACCCTGGCAGGGGTCAGGAACCCCCTGTACAGAGCCCCAGAGACACTGTCTGTGATCTCTGTCCATGGAAAAGAGTTTTCAATCTCACAGCATGAATTACCAGCTCTGAGTGTTTGATATAAGTAATAATTAAGTGTGGCACGGGTGCAAAAGTCAAATTTTAGGATTCTAGATGAGGGGTCCAAAGGGGACAAGATGGAGGAAATTGGGTGTGTCTTGTCCTTTTTCTCCTTCTTCATGCCCTCCATGTTTCACTGTGGTGTTGGCATTTTTCTGTTGGTTCAGGCTGGGCACACTGTCCAACGTAGGTGACAGATATTGGCACGTTATTGTAAATCCAGCCCAGGGAGTTTCTGGTATTTAATGTTTGTCACATCCCACTGAGGGCAGAGCCCCACACGCTGCCCTGCAGGACAGAGCTGGGCAGGGCAGCAGAACATGTTAGAGATAAACAGAATAAACAACCCTGAAACCAGCACAGACCAATTATGGCTTCTGCTTTGGCAGCGGGGCTGAAAGACAGAGACTTTCTACAGTCTCGGAATCATCAATACCTCAGATTCCAACACTTAGGGACACCCTGGGACTGAGGACAGCTTGACCACAGTTCTGGATGCAGCAAGGTCACACCGTGCAGTGCCACCCTTGAGTAATTGCTACATCTCAGAGAGGTTTTCATCTGCACAGCACAGAAAGCATTCCACACCGACCTGCTGCCTTGCTCAGTGCCAGCTTTTGTTTCTGTGCCTGGTTTTACACTGCACAGGCTGTATTTTACTCAGGAGGGAAGAAGGAAACTGAGTTGTACCAGTGCAGTATTTGCCTGCCTCAGCCATTTACACTGCAAGCTCTTCATGGGTCTGGCCATGTTTATGTATAGGAAGAGAATGTCACAATCTGACATGTGCTGAATAATTCCAGACCATAAATTTTGGCAAACTTGCTGACACACCTTTAAAATAACCATAATAAATATCCCCCAAACAGAGACATCAGGAACCCAAGGTCTGACAACTGCATTTCCCTGTGCACCAGAAGTCTTCACCAAGACAGTAACACACTAAAATGAACTCCTGGGAGATTATAAAAGTACAGAGAGCCCAAGTGACTCAAATGAGAGTATTTTCCATAGAGCAACCACTCTCTCAGTGAACTCCAAGCCATGATCTCCAGAGGAATGTGTAAAACATTTCCAGACATGAATTTGGAAACAAAATATTTTGTAAATCTACTGAAAATTTCATAGCTCATACAGTTACCAGTTTAAAATTTTTCCCAGCCTCATGCTTACTTGCACGTGTACAAATATCTTTAAGTTCTGGAGGGTATGAACAATCCTTTTCTGCTCCTCTGCCTTATCATCCATACCCAGTAGTGACATACCCCCCTCTACTTCCAATAGACCTAATTGTTTTTTATCTCCTGGTCTAACTGAGAATCAGCTAGTTAAACTCAGCTTATATTTGAAGTTTTCTGTTTCTATTTTGAACCTGAAAGGTGTGCTATAAAGTTCACCTCCTCTGATAACTGTATTATCAGTGTTAGTCTACTAGAGATGTTATCTATCTCTGACTAAAAACTTACAGGGCAGAAAACCAAGCTCCTCAAGAATTTCTAGAGGGGAAACTTCCAATGTATCCAGTTTTTCCATATATTTACCTTCATGAAAAGCAAAATAAATACAATTTCTAATATTTTCATTCTAAAAATGTTTCCTGTTATTGAACAGAGGCAATATATTAGGCTGTATTTACCACATGAAGGAATTTCAACTCCAGTATCATAGGATCTCAACCTCTCTGATTAAGCTCAGCTTTTTTTGCCAAATCACATCTTTTCTACAGCCCTTCTTATTCAAGAGCTCAGTGACTCCACACAGGACTCACATCCAGCCATTATGCACTAGAGGAGAAGTCACCAAAACAAAAATGTATTTATTTGCTTCAATAATTACTACAAACTGGATTCTTTGAATCCTTATTCACATTTGGCCTATTTTGCTCTGCAATTAGCTTCACTGGGAAGAATGGGACACTTGAAATCTAATGCATGCCTCAGTGGGGGTAAGTATAGTGGAATCAGGCCACGGTGGTGGATAAAGTAAACACATTCTTTTGTTGCCATCCATCCCGTTCTTAAAAACCCTCTTTAAAATAGCTATCAGACAAAGAAGATGATGAAAAGACACAAAGTGAGGCCATAAATAACAGCATAATTCAGATTAAGAATCCTAACCCAAATGGCCTTCGGAATTAATAGGCTATTCAAGGAAACAGAATGCCCCCAATAAAAACAACTATTTGTGTGAAATCCTCCCTTTATACCCTTAATTTAGGCAGAGCTTTTCCTCCTGAGATTCTGTTTTGTATGAATCAATGTGCTGCCGTTCACATTCAGAAGGAAAGACAAACTATGGTTGTACATACTAGAAGATACCAAATGAGTAAGAAACATTGCTGCAATTACAGGACAATAACACTTAGTTATTAAAAATTCCTGGCTCATTTTGATTAGTTACATATTAATACCTAGATTATCACACTATTTGGAAAATACAGACATTTGTTTTGGAAGTCATTGGTAGCAAGAATGGCTGTATGATATGTACAAAGAAATCATTCCGGTATCTGTAAAGCATAATATTGAACTTTGTACTTACATACAGAAATCATTTCAATGCACTTTTTTCCCCTTTACAATGTAGGGTAATTATGAAGTTTGCAAAATCACGCCATAATACTTTGAAAGATTGGGTGACTCACACTTTGTTGCAGTGCAGCAAAGACTCACTCCCAGTGGTGACATTTTCCTGGAAAAGGCTTTTACCAGCTGCTCTCAACCCTGTAGTGATTGACAGTGTCCACTGCAAAGACTCCTGAGCAACTGGCTACTAAAATATATTTTCTAACAATTTGCTATGTTTTATCCCTGCAGTGTCTTATTCTTTATCTTTCTGAGAAGCTCCTCAACCCATAAAAGTCTGTACAGCCTTGCTGCAAGCAGGATTTTGTTCAAATTGCACTGTCTATTATCTGAAGAAGGACTGATATTATTTCTGGTAGCAGTTATGACTTCTCTGACATACTTGAATGTCCTTAAATTTTTCTAGTTAATGCAGGCAAAAGCATGAAAATCACATATAAGAAAAAAACCCAAAAATACAGAATTACTCAGTATAAAGCAAAAAAAGTTGTGTTTTGAATTGTTTTTTCCCCACCATGTTGTTTCTCTGATTAAAAGCAGTTGAATGTCTGAGTATGTGAGATGTATCTGAAAAACCATTTCAGATATTGAAATCTGGGACTACAATACTGAATCTGGGACTACAATTTCATCCAAAGAAAAGGGCCAACTTGACAAAGCAGGAAGGGTTTCTGAGTGAATCAACCAGGAACAGCTGATGGAAAGAACTCAGAAATCAAAGAATTCATCATGCTACAAGATGAGGCACCTGATGAAAAGAATCTCATGTGCTGTGCAAAGCTGGAGTCTGTAAAAGATTGAATGTGCTGCTGCTAAAGGAACATGCCAAGGCAATATCTCTTGGTGAAAAGAAAGAGCTGCATAATTTTTTTCAACACAGCAGGAATTTGTTAAATGTATCAAGGGCAGAGTTCATGACCATTAAAGCAGATTATGCATGACATTCCTTAAAAGGAATAAGAAAAGATAAAACTCAGAATAATCTCAAAGAGAAAACATGCTTTTGTGGGTTAAGAACATGCCAGTCCTTGGTGTACTAGAATTTGCAAGGTACAATAAAGCCACCAGAGAAATTATCAGAAAGGCATAGGAATCATCTCAATAAATTATTGAAGGGATGTGAAGAACTAAGTGCTAAATCAATAGCAAAGTCCTCCTTTTTCTTGAAGCTTCAAGAAATAGAAAATAAAGACAAGGATCAAGAGACTCAGTACCCTCCATGATCACTAAAATGTGGGGGGATTAATAAAATAAACTATAAAATACATATATAAAAATGTGCTTATTATATATATTGGTAAATAGCCAAAAGCATTTAATTGAAACAGATCTTTTTCCTGACACCTTGAGTGTTAGGAATGACCTAGGGAGCACAAAGGATGAGACCATGAAATACAAAATGAATTCTCTTGAAGGGGATAAGTCAGGTGATCCTAAGGCATTGGAAATAAAGATGTTGAGAAGAAATTCTGAACTCTTTTTGGGATTGAAACAAACAAAAACCATTAAAAGAAGGCTACAAGGTTCTATGTTAATTTCAAATATACAGAAGATATTGTCCAGCAAAAAATGAATCATGAATGGAGCACTTTTTTTTTAGAAGAAAAATAGAAGGTAGCAGTTGACATTTTTATATTGATTGTGAGAGAATCTCTTTGTCCAAGACTACTTAGACTTACTTCTTTTAGTTAGCCTTACTAGACAATACTTCAATTCAACAGTTATTTTTGCTACCCACTATCCCTGAAATAGTGGCTATGACTATGCAATTTTCAGCAAATTACATGTTCTGACACTACTGAAAATCTGAAGCTACTGAAAATCTAAATACAAAACTTGGAAAACCACTCTAAAGCCAGACTTTTTTCCATATTTAGCAGTGCTGGATTACAA
The DNA here is from genome assembly GCF_050655825.1 of Lonchura striata. Lineage (NCBI taxonomy): Eukaryota > Metazoa > Chordata > Aves > Passeriformes > Estrildidae > Lonchura > Lonchura striata. The sequence continues at coordinate 11,481,102 of NC_140703.1, forward strand.
TTTGGGACTGGCAAAATATAGGTTGCAAGCTGTTAACATCTGGTTTGACAGAAATCATAAAAGAAGAATGTCTGCATTTATGTGAGAAGTACTAGAGACTGCTGCATGTACAAGACAAAACTCTCATTGTGATTTGGAGGTGAGGAAGCTTTCATTAATTCCCAAAATAAAGACAGTGAGTAGTTCAAGGTCATGGACAGCAGTGACACTTGGGAATTAGCACCAGGGGCCCATGGATTGCTGTTCCAGTCTCACAGGTGCTCTTGCAAAAAGCAAATATCCCTTTCTGCAGTGGGATGTAGTGGGGAAACCCAGCAGTGATGCTCCTGCCATTCTGTTAGGCACAACACAGTCACTGCTTGCCCTCAGGGCTTGGGGAGAGCAGAAAAATGACACTGCTGGAGTCCATGCAGAAACAGAAATGTCTGTGGAGCAACATGTGGCACTTCAGGGGCTGTGAGAATGCTCCTGGTTTATGGGGGGAACACATCTGTGAAACCCCAGCTCCCTTTTGGAGGCTATCGCTGTGTTTGCCTGCAGAAAGCAGGAGTGGGAAGCTGCCCCCACAGAAAGCCATGGCTGCAGCTGGAGCACTGGAGCTGAACTGGAGCGATCGTGCTGTTTGAGTGTTGGATGGCACCAGAGCCGGCAGGCAGGCTCTGCACAAAGCAAAGGCATCCCAGCCCTCCCCCAGAGGGGCTATTGGCCAGATGTGCCATCAGCAGCCGGGGCTGCAGCTCCAGGGACAGCTTAGCTCATCCAAAGCACATTGCCTCCATGAGGGGAAGGGCCCATCCTGCTCTCACTCCTCCCCTTCCCCAGGGATCCATCCAGGTTTTTGTGGGGATTGCTCGCCGTCCCTTACCCCCTTAAGAGAGATAGATGGCTGGGGGGTTCTGAGGAAACCATGGGGTTAATTCCCCAGACAAGTTACAGAGAGGAGCCCAGGCCCAGGGTGACCAGGAGCAATAGGAAAGGTGGGAATGATGCCCCCACCCCCTTCCAGCAGCAAGGAGCTATTAATTTGCCTCAGCCATGTCTTGTGGAACAACAGTCCGCAATCAATCTCTGCTCAGCATTAGCTGCAGCAGCAGAGCGTTTCTGACACACTAAATGCACACAATGAATGGCAAGGAGAGATAGCAGGCGCTTTTGCCACGCCGTTCTCCAACCTCCAAGTTCTGGAAATGGAAAAAAACAAGTGTTGCCCCACCCTGTTTCTGGAAAAAGGCCTTAAATTCCTCAGACCAATGCAAACCTACAAAACACTGACACTTTTCACTGGACCAGAAGCAGCAGATACTAATTATTAAGCATTTCTTGGTAGGATTGCTGGTTAAACCACATCCATTCAGCAGAGGACTTGCTGCATTTGTATGTGGGAGACAGACACTGCTCTGCCATGGGGCTGAACTGAGTGTCAAGTAACACATGTTCTTGTTACAGCCTCTGAACAGATGTCATTTTGTCATAGCTGCTGACATAATTTTGAAGATAAGAAGATTTGGAGATTTAGCCCGTGATGTTTTAAAGCTAAACACAGACAGGATTAAAGCTTTAAATTTAAACATAAGCTCGATATGGCCTTGCGACACAGGGTTATATCAAAACTATCCCAAAACACATGTAGGAAAAATTCACTGTACCATGTTTAATTTATTGTAATTTTGGTACTAGTATTACTTCAATTATTATTTTACTATCTCATACATTATTAACCACTCTTTTCACAGAATAATGTAGCCAGAAAACCTGACCTAAGATTGCTGTTCTGGAAAAAAAAAAGTAGAACTAATGAGGCTTGGTTTCCTTGGATTAAGTTTTATCGACTTTCACGTCTAAGATGATGTAAACTCCAATGCAAGCTTTTCTTTGGGAGTGGAGCTGCTTAAATGAGCATCTCCTGTGTGAATTCTCTGGTGCCTGGTGTGGTATGAGCTCATGCTCTAGTATTTTTTTTTCAATCAAGGATATTACAGAGTTTCTCTTTTCCACACGCCTCAGACTTATATTTCCAGACAGCTAGGAAGCATTAACAACTTTTGAAATGATGAATTATGTTCAGTTTTGTCTGGGTTAGCCCAACATGTTTGAGTCTATTTGGTGTGAGAAAAGAGACACAGGTCCATATATGAAGACACTATGCTCACTGAAGCACCGTTTTGAATAGACAACTTTTAGTGGGTTTATATTAAAAAGAGAAATACTATATAACAAATAGAGAAATGCTATATAACAAATACTATATAACAAAAAGAGAAATATTATATAACAAATAGAAATACTATATAGCAAATAATGATGTTCCTACAAATAGTAGGAATTTCTTCAGGAATCTCAAAGTTATCTATAAGCCAAGCAGTTTTGGTAAGATTATGGTTAGAGATAAAATGTGAAATTCATTGCACAGACCAGGCAAACTAGAGGAAGGGTAGCCTGTTCTGCTCTCTGGCTTCCTCCAGTTAACATACATGACATTTTAGGCCAGTTCAAAGGTTAGATATATGTTCTTTTCCAGGTAGGCTGAACTTACACTTTTGACAGCAGTAGAGTTTATCCACACAAATCTATATCCCATTGTAGTCCCAATGTGTATCAGTGTAAGTGTAAGTCAAAAATTTCAATAAAAGGAAATAATCTTCACTTCAGGGAAATGAGAATTTAAACTCATATTTTAAAATAACTCTATCCTCTGATTCTGTGTCCAAGGAAAAGGAAATACTAAATGCAGTTGTGACAATACTGCATGAAAATTTCTTTTACTCATTAAATAAACTTAACAGAGAACTCTAATTCTCTCTAGATATCTAAACTCTACATAAGACCAGCATTAGCTTTCTATTGAGATCTGGTCATGCCCAAATATCCTATGACAGATTTCAAATACATCAAACCATGCCCCAGACAAGAAGCTCCGAACCAAATCAAAGTTTCACATTTGAAAGACTAAAAGAAGGAGTCCTATTGTTTTTGACAGTGTCTGAACAGGTCTTGTGGGAGCTTTTGAATCATTTACTGATATCTACTCAAACATCTTCTTCAAGATACAGAATCACTATTGAAAAAATATACTGCAAATTCTTGTCAGTGTCCATCACTTCAACAAGACTTTCAAACAAAGATCTCACACAGTCATGCCAATGGCCTTAGCTGGTAAAAATAGTTTCATAAAAGCTAAGTGAATAGGCTAAGCCCTCTGATTATCCTGCCTGTCATTAAACATTTTAGTAACTTGACTGCAATCTCCTCACCACAGAAATCTTCATCATACATGATTATTTCTAAGGTGTAAAGCTTATCCTTCATGTTGCTTCATGTCTGCACCATTGCAACTGCAGCTCAGACAGTTTTGCAATTTACTGAAATATTAAGGGTAGATTTCTTAAGGTGTAAAACCAATTTCCTTTTGGGGGCTCCTAGGGCCTGGGGTGAAGAGGAGAACACACCATTCCTGTGAGGTGCAAGGTGAAAGAAGCAGTTATGTTGTCCTGCAGAACTATTAATCTCTCAGGTGACTCTATCACCTCCCTGACTTCAATACACAAGTAAAGGCTTGTATGCTGAATCTTAATTCATGTACTTGTTTCTCTCTATCGATTTCTTGCTATTGAATTTTCAGAACTGTGAGTCAAGAGAAGCCTGTAGCTGTTATTTTATACTCAGGCAGCTAAATGGTTAAAAATTAAACTACAACACAGTGAAGGCCTTATAATCATCAGAAATAATTGTAAATGAAAATATTTTTGACCTTAATTTGATTTTTCTGGGATTTTTATATCACTTTGGTCAGAGATGATCTTTTCAGCAAAAAAGATGAAAGTCTAAAAAAATAAGCTCTACAGTCTTGCTACCCTGTTTAGGATTGGAAAAAGGATGAACCAGTGCCTGTGGCAGCAGAAGCATCAGATTTATTTGCTGCTGGTACCTCCATGGGCAGGTAGAATGTGTTTGGCCAAAAAAGCAGGCTGGGGTTGTGTACACCAGCCCCCGGATGGATCCTCACCTGCATGTGCATGTGGCATCTGTGCATCTCCAAGAATTCCCTTCTCCTCCAGGAGTGCTGGCAGGGAGGAGAAGGGAGGTACACCCCTGCAAGGGGAAGTGGGGCAGGGACTGAGGAATATTCAAGAAGCAACAGCAGATACACGTCCAGACCTTTAAAAGACAGCAGAGAACCTCCCACTGAGGACACGGATGATAACCTCCCACATGTGGAGGTTTTCTGTATGAAGAAGTCTAGAAAACCTTTCTGGACTCAGAACAAAGATGGCCTTCTTAGCAAGGGCACAATGGGCAAGATCTTATCCTGCATATAAAATAAAAAAGATAAAATACAAACATTTTAGATTTTCCTCCAGAAGAGCTTTGTTTTTGAGGGTCAAAATTCCTATTACATGTAAACATTTTTTTTCTTGAAGAGGGATTCGCAGGTTTAACTTGCATTTGCCTTTTAAATGTTGTCCATCTATAAAATGACTGGATTGTTGTTTTGCTTTTTCTTTCTGGATTGTTCATAATTTTTATGTTTTCCCCTTAATTTAGGAAGTAGTACTTGCTTACTATTGTTTTATGACCAAAAAAGAACAATTTCTTTGGATAATGACTATTAGTATTGCATCACGCACATCATTGGACTCCAGTCCTTTTTAACAGATGCAAAATTATCTAAGTGCACAGGGTAAAAAATCTTCCTTGACAGAAAATCTCACAGAAAGCAACCTGCTGCTCTCATGAACCTCTCATAGAGAACAGACCTGGGTGAGGGTGGGAGACCACTGTCAGTGACAAGAGATTCTACCGAGCATATTAGCTTTGTTTCTAATTTTAGTTGTGTCTATTGGAATACTTAGCCTGGAAGCCAAATTCAAACATGCTGATGACTGCAAGCTGCTTTGCATCTCTCTTATCCTGTGGGATACTGAACAATTCCTTTTATTTTTAACCATAATTATTAAATAAGGATCCTACCCCCAACAGTACAGTGTTTTAAAAACAAAACTCTCATAATAACCAATAAATGTGGTCAAATGCTTCCAGAAATTCCAGAAATTGCAAAATATTGTGCTTTCCATGGGGAAAAACCTCTATGCTTTTTCATCATGTGAACCTGCCAGTCTATACACACAGGTTCACATGTGCCTCTGTGCATAGCTCTGTACACATACACAGAGCATGCATTTTCAAGACTCAGCACAACATACTCATATTTCCCATGACTTCCTATTACCCAAGAGCAGACTGAGTACAGGTGGCTTCATAATAGCAAGCATAAAAATGACAACCATTTTTTTTATTGCAAAATAACACACTGTCAGATGTACCACCATCTGTGTTATTCAGGACTACTGCTCACTGCCGGCTGCCACCAGCACTGGCCCATTATTGGAAAAATTACAGGAGGAGATGCCTGGCTTTATAAGAGAGCTTGACACTGGTCCCAGAGTCAAGTGTGACATAAACCCCAAAGCTGGACTTATGTGTGTATTCAAATGGTGTGCATTTATACCACTTACACACCCTGTTACAACCACAAGCATAGCCCAAGGGGATGCTCTCTACTATTTCCTAGTCAGAGATCAATGAGTTAAAATAATCAAGGCAAGAAAATTATTTTCATGGATGTGAGAGAGGAATTAAAGATCCCAGGACTTGAGCTTACTTTCAACATTTGCCTCTGCAGCTGTCATCACTGCAGAACTGCAGAAACACTCCTCACACCAAGCAAGAATCAGATGTCAAACCTGCACCAGCTCCCACAGCACTGCCAGACTCCTGTGATTATTGGGTGAATCCTCACAACACCAAAACCTTTGTCACAATTTGGGGACTATCCTCTTCATTTTCCATTACCAATTTGCTTTACAATCATGCACTAATTAATGCTGGACAACAGCAATGTTAAAATAAACATGCTCAGTGTAGAATAATAACTAAGAGGATGTTAAGACCTTCCATTTCTGTGTTCAGCTCTTTGTTTTCTTCTCTTTTCCCTGCCTACCCTAGCAATGGAGCTAACAAAGAATGCTTTCTAAAATGAAAAATACTGTGGGGAGCAGTTTCATTTCTAGTAGATCTGATTTTATCTTATTGCAGCAACTTCTGTTTTGAGAATGAAAAGGTTATAAAACCCGTTATAAAATTAAAATACTGCAAGACTGAGGGATGTTTCCAAAATAATTTTAAATACCCAGTAAAACAATCTATCCAAACAATTGCCTTAAATGAAAATACAGTGTAGTCAACAAAGATATTGTAAGCCTTTGTTGGGATTTTTTGTACATATGCATTCCTAATTAAACCCATCTCCTGCATAAAAAATAAATCCTGCCAGATGGACTAAAGATTTGAGGTAATAATTACAGATTACAAATGGACTAGGTATGGTCCCAGCTGTCCCATTCCACCTATGAAGGGCCTGACAAAATGTAAGAGTGGCTCCTGCAGAAACAGTGCTTCCAGGGTGTTAAAAAGGTTATTCTCAGCCATAATATTTTGACATGGTTTTATCAGTGAAGCCATAGCATAAAACTTAGGAATTCGTCAGCAGGGAGAGCTACAATGAGTTTTCTATGGACTATATAATTTTTACATTGTTTCCAAACATTGCTATGGTATTAGCCTTCGTCCATTCCTACATACTCCTCACCTGTGACCAGCTGCATACTTTTTTTTGTCATCCAGGTCTGACCCCTTGAAACTTCTGAAGTCAATTGGCCTTTGCTATCCATCCACCAGCAGTTTACCTGATGGGATACTTCATGATATACAGTAATCATAAATTAATGCAATCATTTCACATGATAATGCAATTTGATGCCTTCTTTTTCTTTGCTCTGAAATAATTTATGAGTGAAGGGTGAAGTTTGATTTCAAAGTTATGTTGTTTAAAGCTGACTTCTCTCTTTACTGTCTCCATTCAGACCTGACATACCTTAGGAAAGTAGAGCAGTGTAGCTAGAGAGTTCTGTGTTATAGTCTTCCTTACAAGGTGTAATAATCTGACAATAATTCTATCAGTTTCACTGACCATTCACATATTCAGAAAAAAATTTAATTTATTTAGGGTGCTGTGAAAAACTTCACAGAAGAAGAATAATTTGATAGAATCATGATAATATATCAACACCTCTTAGAATTAGGAAAAAACAGAAACAAAAATAAAAGTCTGAGCATGCAGTAAGTACTGTAAGCAATGTCTGAAATTACAAAACTGCAATCCATGTGGATAGTAACCCTGGAATAAGGATGAGTCAACAACATAAGCATAAAAATCAAGACTGTTCTGAAAATGCTTTCAATAGGTATAAAATTTCCATTATAATATTGAAACATATATATTTGATTGCTTTGTCTTTCACTTTCTTATTTCTACTGCTGTGGATAAAAAGGAGATGGATTTAAAAAGAGAAATCAAGAAAGCATAAAGCGGAAGATTAAATTATCCTTTTTTAGTTTAGTCTTACAAAAAAACCCCCATCAAATTAAAAATATTAAAAGCTTTGTTAAAATTTCTTGGAAAAAGGTAAGTTGGTTTAAAAAATTGACTAGCTAAGTGAACTGAATGCAAAATATTGAACCTGATGTTTCTCACTGACATCTTAAAAGGAGACTCCAGTCATTAGAACCTCCAAAACAGAATTCTTTTAGGGTGTACATTGTTATGCTGTAGTTATTCCATTTCTTTTCTTTGTTTAAAAGATGTTTCTTCATCTATATTCCTATTAGTAGAAAAGCATGTGCAAACAATTGCACTTCCACATTCTTAAAAATTAATGTATTTATTAAAAATGAAGTCCTGGTAAATCTGGAATGCATTTAAAATTAATTTAGCTGTAAGAAAGGAAAAATATTACTAAGAACTTCACAGAGCATGGAAATTAACTATGTTATGTTAATTGAAGTTGGATTTCAAACAGAACATGGACCCTTGTGGAGCTTCAATTACGAAAATGGTACATTCAGTTCAGCATAATAACAGTGTTCATTCTACCCCTCACTGAAGGGTCTTTGAACTCAAAAGTCAAGAATTGTCATGAAATGTGAACATCACATCACACAGAGTGTCTGCTGAGTATGAGTGATTTCCAAACACTAAAAGGAGCAGTGCACTGTGTCAGTAGGAGAGGCCTCGTGAGCACCTTGCCACGGGAATCCATCTATTGCAGACTGCAAACATTACCACATTTAGAACAAATATTTGTCAAGGTTACTTCAGCCAGCAGGTGTTTTTCAGGGCTGGATTGACAGTTTGACTAAGTCCATAATTTTCACAGCTGGAGTTGCGTGATTTGTCATGCAACGCTGGCCAGGCTGGCGCAGCGGGGAAGCCCAGGATCCTGCAAACGCCCCAGAGAATGCACCAGGATTTACCACGGATGTGCTGATCTGCTGGGACAGGGTCCAAGACACAAATCATTCTTTTCACAGGCAGGAGAATATTGCTGCTCAACTACAGTACAAGGATACCACTCCGATCTGGAGCCTTAACCTTGTTGTGCTGCAGTTTTTCTGTTTCTTTATGCATGTACATATACAGATACACGCTTACATAGCCTATTGTGTTGGCAATGCAGGTTCAGACTAGAAAACATTTAGCTCTGGAGTGAAAATAGCTCCTTGCATGCTCTTTGGGCTATAATCTCAGCTATTATTTATTCTGTGGGCACTTACGCAGCACCATCTCTTCCAAGATAACTAAGAGAAAAGGGTAGTTGGCACCTGGCAGGTCTGGGATCTGAATGATTTGTAAAAGCTCAGTAGCTGCTTCTCTAATTCAGAATAATTTGTATTGAGTATGATTTTATATGTGAAAAGGATTTACTGGACTCATTATAAAAACAAAGCGCTGGACTGTAATCAGGATTGGCAAGGAAAGTAAGGAGGAAGAGCACTGTATAATGGAAAATATACTAGAAAAAGTGAAATATATAAAAGAATGAGGATGGCAGAAGGAAAAGAATAGTTCTGGTCTCCTTTCAAAATGTCTTCTAGCAGATCTTGTGCCAGCTACAACATACTCGTACAACATCCCAAAAACCTTTCTCTTAGCAACCTCCATTGAATGTTGTTGTTAGCAATCCTGTGATGACTAAAAATCCAACATTCTCTGGAGGCTGATTAGGTTCCCTGCCTTACAGCTATTATTTCATCTTTCATTGTTACTCTGCGCATTTATGTGAGCTTCTTTATTTTTCTTCTGGCAACATATTCCTCTGCTTTAGGTTCATTTCAGTTCATGGACCAAGGAATCCTACATCATCTTCTAAAAAGGAACTCAGAATAGTAGCTGAGACTACCAATTTACTCTTTTGACAGATATTTTCTCTGGCCCAGGAGCCAACTGGAGCAAACTGTAGTGCAAAGGGGAGAGAAAGCAGAGGGAGGCCAAAAAGTCAGGGAAATAAATTGCTTATAAACAAGTGCAACTCAAAGGTGAAACAAGTCTGTGGGTAGCTGTTGCTCGATTAATGGAAGAAATAAAGTAAAAATACCAGCTCCAAGACAGCTAGCTGTCACAGTGTCAGAGCTCAGGAAAGGCTTTTCCCAGACAGAACATAAAATAACTTCTCCCTTTCATAACAGGCACATTTTTCAAGCTTTGTGTTAAAAAGGAAACCCGTTTCTTTAGGAGAAAAACAACATGCTATTGTGACAGGAAGACAATATGGGAAGCTCCGGGGTAGGTAAAAGGGATGGCAACTCCAACACTCCTGATATTTTATATTCCCCAAACTGCATCTGAGCAACTGCTCAGCATCCTACTCTGCCTATTGGGGAGGGCTGCATTTTGGACTGAAAACTTGCTAAGAGCCAAACTTATAAGTAGCTACTGAAAACATTATTCTTCCTTTCATCTCTGGATTGTTTATTGAATATTTATGTGGCTCTGACTTTCTACCACCAGCAAAATTCCCCAGCCATATCCTGGCAACAAATCTCTGTTTCAGGATTTTTAACCTAATTTCTGCTCTGGCAATTTCCTGGTGCCTTTTTTGCTCAATACATCACTTCACCTTTTTTTTTTTTTTTTTTTTTTTTTTTTTTAAATTTATTTTTGTGGGGACAGGTTAAGTGCCCTCCTGTTCCATTATAGAGCTCCAGCATACTACTACTCTTCCATAATTAAATATCTGCAAAAGAAGTGGACAGGAACGATGATGGATGCAGTGGAGCACGGAGCAGCGATGGTGGGGTGGGCACATCAGCAAGCTGCCAGTAGCACTGGGAGCAGGCTCATGTGGAAAAAACAGAGCGAGGAGAGATGCAGAAGAACTGTGGCTTGGCAGAAATGGCTGTGCAGTCATTATTCAGATGAGATCTCTCCAGCCAAACGGAGTGCTAGAAACTCCATAGCTGTGAAATAAGTGTACGGTTATGGATCATTAGGCCAACAGTATCTCTGCTCTCTCTCTGATGGGGGCAATAACATCTGACTAATTTTTAGATTGTCTGTGATCACAGGGAGGTTAGATTTTGTATTTGTCAGATCAATTGTTTGCTTCTTTCTTTCTTTGTTTTCTCTATGAAGAAAAAAAGTGTAAAATATTCCTGACCCAAAGACAGATAGCTCAAGTAGAGGTCAGATGTTTGCTGCAGCAACAAATGGTACTGTGTGTGCATGTTTTACTTAGGTTCATCTGAGAAAGGGTGGGACAACAGAACTGATCCTTTTCCTGCAGGTCAATAATGCTTTATTGACTGCAACTTTTGTTCAAGTACTCCCTCTACCAACAAAGTTGTTTCATGATCTAAGCAAAAACTAGAGATGTTTATGGTTGGGAACTTCTAAAGATAGTGACCTTTCAGGGTATATCAGATTTCTATCCTTTTTATTTTTAATTAGATATATCTCAATGTGATAGACTCTTCTTCATGCTGATTTCCCCTCTACATACTGCATAGCCAAACACATTATTTAGAGCATTAAAATGTAGATCTAAAACACTTGGAAAGAGACAGATATCTCTTCTGATATCTTTATCACTTCAGAATCACAGTGCATACCTCATATGCTGTATTAGTCTAGTCTGTTAAGGTTGGTGCCCTCATGGCACTGTATCCTCATTACTCACTGCAAATATGAGGACAAAAACCCCAGCTCTCTATTTGGGATTCAAAGTGTTAAGCTCATCAGTCTTGAAAACCCAAAGATGCAAATCTCCTTAAATTTTCCATGGTACACAAATTTGCACTAAGCTTCCAGTTCTTATAGGGAAATTTTTAGCTTTACAAAATGTTAATTTCTCCTCTAGATAATGAGTCACATAAACATCTGCAACTCCCTTATCTTGTCTGCCCCTCCAAGGAAGAAAACATCTTTCAGCTCTAGATGCAGGGCAGTACCACTAAGGGAGTTCAGTATTGTGATAGCTCCCCAAAGCCCACCCATCAGTGCAGCAATGAAACACAAATCTTTGCATTATTAGTAATTCAAAATAACAATCAGCATGACCATTTTAATGGCTCCTACAGCTCTCAACTGGAACTTTGATTGCCATCCATTCCTGTCAGTCAGCGTGGAAATGCTTTGCCTGAAAGCAGAACTGATTTGCTCAGCATGGAAGCTGAAAAATTCAGCTACAAGGCAGTTAGTGGTAATATGCTGCTAGAAATGACATTAAGATAGTGATTCTGATAAATAAGAGTAAACAAATTAAAAGCTGTGACAAAAACATGCTCATACATATACTTACAGTGGCTTAATAGACTTAGTAATGTGTAACTTTTAGAAACACAGGGAAAACTAGCCTGCTTTTGAAGACATACAGACAGATGTTTTAAATTTAAAAAATCTGGGCCCTTCTGCAAGCCTTGTTTCATGGTTTTCAGTCAGTCCAGTCCTCATTTGTTCCATAAGATATACCTTAAAATGCAATTTCCAGGATAAAGGATTGGATCTTCAATGTAAACAAAGTCTTAAACAGATCTTCATTCCTATTTTCTTGTTTCTGTGCTAAACACCCTCTAGCTCATCTCAGACTGCAGCGATTATCAATTAGTTACACCCTGCATTTCTCTGCACTTAAGAAGAAAAAGAAAACTCTTCCCCTCAGGAAAAGGAGCAGAAATCCCTTTTTTTCCCACTCTTTGCAGCAAGCACAGCTTCCCTCTTAGCTCAAGAGAAGAAGAAACAGCAAGAATTGCCCCTGCAATTTGCTGCTGCAGTCCTGGGATTGCTTCAGTCTTCCCTTCAGGACCTGAGGGAGCAGGGCTGGGGGTCAGTGAGGCCATGGAGGTGCATGAGGCAGACCAACCCACTGGGGCATTTTCTGTAATTGCCTCTTAAATGAAGAATCCAGAAGTGACAGGGTCTCTGCTAACTGGGTTAGACCTTGCCTCCTCCAGTACATTGCAGTGATGTCTTTAAACCTTATGGATAGTGAGGTTTCTTCCTTTCCCTTGCTCTTGCTCTTTTGTTCACACTTTTCCTCTTTCCCTTCTGTCTTCCCTTCTCCCTTTCTCATCCTTTCTCTTTCACATCCTGACTCTTTTGTTGTTCCCTTCTCTTCTTTTTTTAGCTTGGTGTAGAATATATTCACATGTTCCCCTTTCAACAGAGAAGAAATCACCACTGTGAGTGCAAAAAGATTATTTGATGTTGCTGCTAAGATGTTCAAGGGCACAGAAATATTTTGCTAAGTTTGTGTCAGCCCTTTTTCTAGGAGGAGTTAAAGGAACTGGGATACAAAATGCAGTGGAGATCTCTCCAGTTCATGTAGTGTTCTGGAAATTTACTTGTGGTGGCTTATCTCACTTTTGTGCCTAAGATGCAGATAAGTTGCAAAAAGTAACAAGATATACAAACCTCCTCTGTCTTCATCACCACCCACTAGACAAATGTTTACCCACCTATGGAAAACTTTCAGTTCAACTTTTCTGCAGAACAAATAAAACTATTACTTGATCATTAATTTGTGCAATACACCAAACCTGTGCCTGGTGCAAATTTTTACAGCTGGGTTATGAAACTTGAAAAGCAGAATCCATAAAGAAAATTATGACAGTGCCATAATTCTGCTAATAATATAGTTATTTCAATCACTTGAAATAATACTGTGGCACAAAGAACCACAGAATTGCACCACCAGAGAGCAAGAATGAGCAAGCAGAAGTTAGTACAACCATATCATCAGACTCAATTACTCACTGTAGAGGAAATATTTGAAATAATATAGAGAGGATTCAGCCACAAAATGCTGACATTAATGGGACCCCACACAGCTAAATTCCCCCCATACATCTCTGATATGATAATTAAGCAATGGGTTGCATGCTCTGCTGCCTTCGTTCCTGCCTACCCTGTGCACCTCAGAACAGAAGCCAGGTCCCTCCAGTACAACCAGGCTTAGGGCACCAATACACAAATCTTGTACCCCATCACCCTATTTCTACTGGAAAGAGAAATCTGGAAACATTTCCAGAGCTACCTGAGCACTGATGCTCTAGGCTGTGGCTGTACTCAGCCCCATTCTCTCCAGGGAAGCTCAGTGGCATGGATGCTGCTGGTTGCTCATGGTTTGTAAGGCTTCCAGGCTGTCGGGTGACACAGGAGATCATGGGCATTTTATAATTATGCAACAGAGCATTAAATAGAACTTTCACCAAAAATCCAACACATAATGTTCTAATTTTCCTTACTTTATGTAGCTAACCCTCCACCCACATTCCCACCTGGAACATACTATTCAAACCTCTATAGGTGTATAGGTATTTAGAAGTTTTATAGAATTTCAGCTTTTTTAGAAGAGGAAAAGTAAAATACTACTTTACTGTTTGGTAACAGTGAAGATGAACCAGAGATTAAGGATTTGGCTCAAATTCCCTAGACTTATACAGATGTATCTTACTTCATTTTTACTTCTGTGCTATTTTCTGTGTATTATGGAGAGTATCAAGCCTTCACAGAATGCCTAGAAATAATTCTGTGTTTTAAAACGCCCAAATCTATTCTTTTGGAAAAAAGCTTTATTAATGTTATTAGACTCTACTTTACCTTCAGAACAGTGTATAAGCTATAAAAGTCTCCCTATGTTAATACCGAAGTGCCATAAGCCTAGGAAGTAAAAGCAACATAGGCATTCTTCAAGCATTCACTAGGGATGAAATAACTTTGTTTCCATGTTCACTAAATTAAAAAAAAAAAAAAAAGAAAGAAAAGAAAGGCAAAAAAAGTAAAAAAAAACCCAAAATGTCAAAATGTAACAGTAATCATCGCCACCAGTAATCAGTGATAATCCACAGGAGATCAAGTTCTGCTAAAACTAAGTAGAGGATTGTCTTCTAAGACTGCTTTGGTATCTCTGCTAGGTGACTCATACAAGTCAGAAAGTACACGGGATAACAGGTCTAATAGTTTAAAATGGTTTGGGAGGGAAACATTTTTCCTGAACTATGTGATAATGCTATTAGCTCCAGTAACTGGAGCCTCAGGGTGATCCCACACCAAAGCAGATAGACAATATCTGAGCAGCAGTGTCTCTGACCCCAAGAGATTTGCAGAGACAGACCTAGACAAGACCAAAAAAATCTGAGATCAAAGAGGGGTAGAGAAGCTACAAGCTTGTCCTGCTTGCATAACTTGACATTAATATATAATATTTATTCATCACTAGGTACAAATCTGAATGATTCTGAGTAAGCTTAGCAGCAAGAGATTACTTGTCATTTAGCTATGTATCTGACTCAAAAGGATTATTTTAATACTGATATCAATATTACTTGGTTTGCACAGGCTGAGTGTTTGCCATGCTGTGACTGGAATTGGGGACTGCAGAGTGTATCTTGCTCTCCTAATGCCAGTTCTGTGGCTTGTTTGTGTCAAAGACAAATCCTCACTGCAAATCCTTGCTGTGATTGCAGTGTGAGCTACAATTATGGAGGCACGAGGGGAGAAGAGTACTTCTGTGTGATACTTGGAATCCAAATTGAGATCTGTTCAGTCAGAATTATTCTGCTGGTAAACAGGTTTTTTTTCCATTAGTTTTTATGGCCTGAACATAGGAAATTATTAAGATAAGATGCACACAACTAGGGACTGTCACCCGATTACTGAACTGAATTATGATACAAAAATCATGGGGTAAAGTGAGAAACAGACAATGTGAGCATTCTACCCAGAGCAGAAAACACCAAAGCAACACTCACTGCATGCTATAAAAGATAATAATCTCTGTCCCTCTTACAAGATATGTAAACAATACATTAAATAACCACAATGATCAGCAGGGATAATATCAATAAGAAAATAACCAACCTAGAAAACAATCAAAGACAGAAAAAAAATCAAATTCACAAATATTTGTGAAATAAAGGTATAATAAATATGCAGGTAGCAAAGAGGACCTATTAAGTGCTGTCATATATATGCATATCTCTCTCAAAATTTTTCTTCACATTGAGTGCTTTATTGCTTATGTAGCTTTTAACTACAGATAATATGCCAATGCATTTAGCAGACATGCTTATGATGGGAAATGTATTAAAAATAAAGAAAGAAAACATCAGTAAAAGTGACTAATGAATGCCAGCAGGTCTGTAAATATCACTGAATTTCTATTTTTTAGAAAATCCACACACCATAGACAACAGATGAAATGCCTTTGTGCTACTGGAATATATTAACAAATATTTCACTTTCCTATTGTCATGATGTCCAAAACAATTTTGTGTTCAAGTGCTGTGACTCTTTATCAAAAACCTACTGGTCATTTGGAGGGAAATCATCTATGGTTTAGTTTTGACAAAGCATTAATTTTTACATTCAAGTAAAGGTCAACTACCATAGCCAGATGCAGCTGCAATGAAAACGTGTTCTGCTGAACAATTAAATTGTTCTTTCCATATTCCGTGTTGAACACCTCTTTAAATGAGCTATATTAAAACTGTACCAAAAATAAAAAAGCAGCCACTAATCCTTCAACTGTCAGATATGATAAAGAATTAGTGAAACAGGAAAACAGCCCCAAAAATAAAATACTTGAGAAGTCTGATTAGTAATGAAGGTTGGGATTGCTTAACAACAGCAAGGACTGAACTGCTATGGATAGCATTTTATAGGTTTATGTACCAGATTTACAGGGTTTATAGAATTTCAGCCGCTGCCTTTTTAGAATAGAAGAGTAAAATATTATTAACAGTTTGGTAACAGTGAAGATTTGAGAGAAATCTGAGCTTAAAATACCAGAGTATTTGCAGTGTCCTGGAAGTAAAGTCTGCTCTAATTTTTCTGTACCTTTGATGACCCCTTTATGAACTACCCCAACATAATCAGTTTGATGTGATACTAAGAACTGAGAAAAAACTACTTACGAACATGATTCAAAATTAGTAACATTAGGATCTCATTTTCCAGCTCTAAGTGAAAACATATTCTGAGCACTTAAAAAACGTTTAAAAAGTTATAGTCTATGTCACTAAGTCCTATGCATAATTGACAAATGTGTGACTTACAATTGCCAAGTTCATAGTCACTTTTAACAAAGTCATACTTAAGTATTTCCACAAGGAAAATGAAACTATGATAAAATTTGTACTCTTGCTAAGGAGACTAAAGAATTACATGCTATAGTGTTTTTCTTCAGGAATAAACCTACTGAATTTCTATAGATTT
Source organism: Lonchura striata (assembly GCF_050655825.1). Classification (NCBI taxonomy): domain Eukaryota; kingdom Metazoa; phylum Chordata; class Aves; order Passeriformes; family Estrildidae; genus Lonchura; species Lonchura striata. The sequence goes on from NC_140703.1 coordinate 11,497,711, forward strand.
GCTGTTAGAAACATGTGTCTCCCTGTTGTCCTTGATGTCCTATCACAGATTATGATTCAGTTCAATTTGAAGGGTAGCCTAAAAGACAGAGATATGGATCCAAGCAGCCTTCACATCATTAGAGTCTGGGAGCTATGCAGACCAAGATTTTGAATGAAAACTCTGCTTAGAGGCCGCCAACCAAGATCAGGATTTCACCCGTATTTGCATTTGTATAGAGCCAGAAGGGTTTGGTTGAAATTGTAGACTTTCCTAAGCCAGCATTTTTAAGCTTCAGTGTCTCAAGAAATCTACAGCTAGACAGGAAACAGAATTATTTTTGAGTTTGTTTTAGCTCCCTGGAAGAACCAAGGGTTAGGTCACAAATTTTCCACTGACAGGATTTAAAAAAATCCCTCTAATAACCCAGAGAATGTTGAAATCTTTCAAACCCATAATGCTTCAATTTTTGCTATGTTAACATGTAGTGACAAACCAGAATAAATACAAATGAGAAATTCAAAATAACTAATTTCAGCGTTTTGCAAAAGAAAATTGCCTTAGAAGAAGAAGAAATACAGCTCCAAAAAAATTTCGCTTTCCAGTAAACTAATGCTTCTGTTGCATTTCTTTAGAATTGCAATTCTTATTTTCCCAAGAAGAATGAAGGCAGAATAAGCAACTTCAAAAAAGAAAGCAAAATCAAAGTTCTTTTGAAGGAACTACTCAAGATGCTCAAATGTGAATGTTTTGAAGCACAATGGTAAAAAGAAAGTTTGTATCTTAACACTGGAACTTTTTTAAAGTAAAGATGAGAGGAATGGAATGAACCACATCCAAGTTCAGTCATCAGAAGAGCAGGTATTAAAATCTGAGCTGGTCCTCCTGGGCCACAGACCATCAGCCAAGAGGAAAACACAGAGCCAGAGCATACTTTGGATATGTATGTTAGGATGAAATTGGTCACACCAGGAAGGGGATGTTTTCTTTGTCCTATACAGGGAGCCAGAACCTGGTCCCAGTTCAGGTGCAGACTGCTGTGGTCATGTCAGAAGACTCTGACCCATGGGGTATAGACCAAAATTAAAAAAAAAAAAAAAAAAAAAAAAAAAAAAAAAAGAGACAGGTTTGGCTGTCTTATCTGTAAAACATGGATTTCAACCTGGCAAAAAAGAGAAAGATATGTGTCATCCATGTATGGAAATGACCAGTTTATGTGAGGTCATTGCCTCAACACAGCAGCTGGAATGAAAATATTCTTTTAGACAAGTTTGCCTTCTCCCTTGCTTTTTTTCTTTCTCCTGAAGGACAACATAAGATGTAGCTTTCCAATTTAATTAAATATGACATGTGTTGCTATAAGCCACATACTTGCAAGTACAGAATTTATGCCAAGTATGAGCAATCCTAGAGTAATTATGGTTTATGCTTTACAGAGGGCATGTCACTCAGCAGACAAGTTTCATGAAAGGACTGAGAAAAAGAAATGCCAAAAAAAGAAAAGGAAATTATGGGCCAGAGGGTTTAAAGCTCCCAGATGAATAAAGTGAAACTGGAAAGTCTCTTAATGACAGAGGAGCAGATATGACAATAATGATAATAAAAAACTAGAGGTTAGAGTTTAAGGTCAGACTGCCAAACCAGACACTGTGCTCAGGCTGCTGAGAGACAATTACTCCAAGACTTGCCAGAAGTACTTTTTCCAAAGATCTGCTCCAGAGCCCTTGGGGTATAATTCTCTTTCAGTGTTACAAGCTGGATAAGAAAGCCAATTTCAGGAGGTGGAGAAAGAGAAGTAGAGTCTGCCAGGGGGATACCTGGATGTGTTCATAGGTGGACTCTGAAAAATCCTGCTACGGCTTTCGTGTTCTGGTGCAGAACATCACTGGCCAAAGCCAGTGAGAGATTGTGGAGATTGTGACAGTAAAGAAAATATATAGATATTTTGGTAGTTAATACAATTTAAAAAAACAGTTAAATGCAAAACACATTTTTTTTTTTGTCACAAAATGGATATTCAGTTCAGACTAGTTTATAAATTGCTTTATAAATTACTGTGATTACAGTTGCACAGGCATTTAAGTATCATGACACTATATGATACTCCAACATCAATAATAATCAACAATCAAAAGATTATAAACTATTTTAAATCTTCTTCTCCTTTCTATGTGACATTCAGCTATGCAGGTAGTGACATTGCTACACTGAAATACTTGGGGAGGAGATTAATTACATTGAGATAGTAAAAACTGCACAACCATTGTGTGAAGGAGCCTAAAATATTTGAATGAAGTAAACTGTGCTCAGGGGCTAAATTCTAGGCCTCTAAATAATTTAAGTATATTTGACAATTGTTTCTTTTCACACTTAACACCTCAGGTGAAAAAGATGTGCTCTCAGACACTGATTAACTTCAGCAGTCTCACAGAAAGGAGAACAATAACATGCAAAAAAACCCCACCATGCATAAAAAACCCACCAGAGTGCAAAATTGCAGGTGGAGCCCAGGTGCCTTAATTAACTCCATTAAGCTAACACATGAGGGAACTTGTTTTCTGCTCTCCAGTTTGTGTATGGCAGTTACTTACATGGTTTTTATTCTCCCAGATTCCTGGGGGCTTCCATAATCTGAAGTTGTCCTCTTTTTGTCTTCTGGACCATGCTCCTGAGTGGTGTTTTTCCAGCTTTACTTTTGGAGGACTTACTTTTCTCCCTTCTCATATCCTCATTTTCACTTACATTTGTTGTCTGAGCTATCTCAGACGTTCAGATGGTCCCAGCTGTCATCTTTGCAAACAGATTAAAATACCTCCAGTTTACAGTCAATTTAGGATGAAACATTCCACTTTGGATCCATCTCCAAAAGATCAGTCACTACAGGAATGTAGTTCATTATTTTCTATCTCTCCATTTAATTGCTTGAATAGTGAAACCAAGTTGACCACCATAGGTTATTTTAAGACATTGGTACTCTGCCATTTCTCTAAAACCTCTTAGATAACAGTTCAGTTTTCTCTATCTTTAGATTAAGGTTTAGATGGAAAAGCTGACTTAGGTATTGACCTTAATGCCTGGCTCTGAAAGTGAATGTGATAATCACTTCAGCCAGTTTCAGAAGCAAATTTCAGATGTCAGGGGAAAAGTTGCATCCTGTGCTTTCACAACTTTCCTGATGAGTCCAGCCATCAACAGATTACTACTGAAGTGTGAGTTTTCACTGAAATTTTAGACCAATTACACTGAAACCAAAGTGAAATTATCCTGGATTTTTCACAAATAAACACGTCAAAAGAGCTGTTTTTAATTTGTTTATAACAGCTCCTACTAAAAAAGTTGCACCATGCTATGGATGAAAGTCTCACTACTACAATCCCTCTGTTTACAAGGAACAGATCTGATTATAGAGTGCAGATACTTGTAATTTTCTATAATTCCCCCGCAGCATCAGCTCCACAACAACTAGATTTGGGCAAAGCATCCCATTTGTGTTTTCATACATGCTGCGACAATGACATCTGCATTTCTCTCTTTCTTTTTTATTGGATATCTTTTTCTCTATCTTATTGGATATCTCAGGTTTGCATTTATTTTGGTTTAGTTTTTATTGGCACCATCTCACTGGGAGCTTCTAGAATTTTCACTGATCAACAAATACAAGCCAGGCTTTTTTCTTCCTCACTGTTGTTTACAACAGATGAATTTCCAGCATATAATGGACATCTGTATTAATCCCTAAGAGCATGACTTTGCATAGTGAACTGGTTAATATCATGCTTTTTTTGATACTCCAGCCCTCAAGGTGACCCACTGCTCCTCCACAACAACAACTGCTCACAACTCCTGCAATCAGCACATTTCATTATCAGACCCCTGCTTTTGAGCTAAGTACTTTAATGAAAATATTAAATAAGACTGTCCGAAAATTAATCCTCGAGGGGCTCCACTGACAGTCTCAGAATACCATTAGGCCTTACATTTTAATACTAATTATATTGTAGAATTTGCATCAGGGCAGCAATGGTCCTGCAGCACTGCTCCCAGATGGACTCATGATACAGAACCTTTCTCCAGAGCAGCCAACCACCTGAACTGGCCAGAGAAATGCAGACAGGCTGGAAGCAGCATTCTTTTGCTTTGAGAGGCCAGGATCTGCAATGCTGTAGCTGTAATGAAGATTATCTAATTACAAAGAATTGTTTACAATTTTGATTTCTGCCACTTGCAGACTAAAAGAGGAGTAAAATATCCTGCATATCTTACTGAACTGCAAGAATGATGATCTAAAGTTCATAGAAAATTGAAGTTTCTAAGAAACTGATTAGAAAAGAGTAAGTGATAAGGCTACTTTGTTGCTCATTATACTTAAAGAAATATTGAGAGTATTTCTTGTATGTCTGTCACAAATCTGTCACACAAGGCTTCTCTGGATGTTTTGAATGAGATTCCTAACTAATTCTAATTCCTAATAAAAATAATTTTCACCATTAGTTCAGTATTTCTGGGAAAAAATTAACACACTTTCACCAGCACAAAATTGGTTTGATCAGAAATCCATGAAGAACTGTTTTCTTCTGATTGCTGAAGTATTGCAACCAGCATACACATAAAGTTCCATTTATATCTTTATCTCAGTTTTTCTTTTATCCTTTCTATAAATTGATGGTAATATATAGATTAATTTATTTTAAAAATTGATTAATTGAATCATACGTTTTGTTAAGAACTTTGTCAGTGTATCACCAACAGCAGAAAAATTTTCCCATTGTTAGCTGGACTAGCATCTTCCATAGTCTGCAGTCAACAAGAAGTATAAAGCAACTGAAATTAGTACATATGTGCTTTCCTGGCACTTGGAATCTGCATTTCCCCAGAGTGGGCATGATGTCAAAACATAGTGACAGTGTTCATGCATCCAAGAAAGCAAGCCTACAAGCAGTGAGCATGGAATAGAAATGAGAATCCACATAAAATCGGTTTTGGGTTTTTTTTTTGTTTTGTTTTTTTTTTTTTTTTTGTTTTTTTTTTTTTTTGTTTTTTTTTTGTTTTTTTTTTTTTTTCCCCCTTTCTAGTGCAGATCTATTGCTCTTCAGTGGACTGGTTAACTGACTCAATAAAAGCTCTCCAAAAGTTATTGAGAAAACAGCCTGACTGATTGCAAAGCAAAACTGACAGAAGTGCTCCTACTACTTATAGCTTATACAGAAACGTTCATATTCAGAGTGCTTGACAGACATTAAATTAATCCCACTGTATCATAATTCTAATTGCCACAGGGATTCAGACTGTTCTGAGGCATATCTGCTGCAGAAGTTAAGTGTCTGTAGCACCCTCCTACTGCAGGAAACACAGTTAAGCTCATTTGTTATTTCAGTGAGAATATTCCTCCAAAGTTCTTTTCCTACCTACATTTTAAAATGGGGCTCAGAGGTGCTCATTGGTATCTTGTCAGCACAGCCTTTCTAATCTGTTAGCTCTGTGAAAAATGGATGTGGCTGTAATTTCTCATTTGAGGATTTTATGATGGTTACTGTGGTAGCCAAAAATGGCAATCTCACTGGTTACTCGGTTTTTATGTTACTCCTGAGCTTTCATATACGATAAAGTAGGAACAGACCAGTCTTTACGTCTTCTTCTAGGGAAAAAAATCCACCAAAGCAAACCACAAAATACATGTAAGCCCAATTTTAAACCCCCTCTTCACTTACCTTGTTTAAATTCTAGCTTTAGTACATTTAACATTTCTTACCAACTCCATTCCAGTCTCTTGCACACTCAATCAGCTCACAGCAGGAAGATCAAATGGTTTTGGGTTTGACAACCTGATTTTTTTTCACAGTCCAAGACTAATACTCTGGGGGAAAAAAGTTTCTCCAGCCCCTGTCATCTTAAATTCAGCTTAATGTTTCTGCCCCACTTAACCTCCTCCTCAGAGCACAGTGGGCATAGCACTGTGACAGAGAATTACAAATGTACATGTGGATGGAATAAAGAACTGGACCAGGTGATGCATTCCCACAGCATCAGTGGACTGAGCTTGTATTTCTGGCATTTACTAATGTGGAAAAAAGGAAAACACTGCAGTCCTTCAGAAACTGAACATCAGCCCTCTGCTAGCCTTCATGATTTTGGTAAATTCTCAGAAGAGCTACACAGGCAGGATAAAGTATCTGTAGTGGATTTACTGCCTGCCTTCATTTTAGCCAGCCAAAGTAAGGTTCCCAGTGAAGATGTGGTTTTGGTTTCCTAGTAGTATGAAGAGTTTTCACGGAAAAATTAAAAATTTCCCCTGAAGAGAAGCTTTTGCAAAATACTCACCAAAATCACAGAGTTGCTCAACAAACAGAAAGGGTTTTAGCAAGCCAGAGAGTCACAGCCAGGGACTTCGGTTTTGTAGGAAAAAAGGTAAAGTGCAAGTGAAAAATGTCAAAATGCAGGCACAGAAGGGCAGAAAAATTTAGGTTGATGAACAAATGTACAGTCTTTACACCTTGTACACATAAAGCTGATGATGGTTCTTGGAAAGTCCTGCCAAAGAATTCAACCTACAGTAGCAGAAGCATAAAAATATACATGACCCTCCTAAAGAAATCACATAAGAATGAAATTAGCTCCAGGAACAGACAGATAAATCTATCTTTGTAGCCACTTGGCACTCATAAATAGTTTCCATGTGCCTAAATGGATTTTGTTTCCTGTAAGACTGGAGTCCATTGGCACCTTGCACTGTTACACTATTTCAGGTATTAGCATCCAAGAAATACAGACTTTGGGATTATGATGGTTTGTAAATGTTAAGCTGCCTAAGCCATCAAATGCTGCCACTTTGTAGTATGATTAACAAAGGCTGTGGGAACTAACATTTTATTTCTATTTTAATTCGTATTAGTAAGGTGAGTGAGCAGTGGGATAAAGACTTGGCATGCTGCTGACAACTTTGTGGTCAGCGTCACTTTTTTCAGGCTTTTACTAGGTATGAGGAACTGCTCTGTACTCAGCTCAGTAGAATGCAATTTCTTGTACAAACATAATTGTCAGGAACATAATGAAATCTTTGATACTGTGACAATTAACATAGCAGAAATAAAGGTTCTTGGCCATTATTTTCATGCTATCCAAACAGAAATTAGACGATAGAGCTCAGAAATATCCTAATAGTTACCATTTGCTGAAAGAAGGGGTGGAGGGTTTTTCTTTTAATTTTTTTATTTATTTTTTGTCCTATGGATCAAAGCCCATAAGGGCTCCTTTACTATTATCCTTTGCTGCTGACTTTGAACCACACCAGTGCTTTAAGACTGGTAGGAAGCCACAGAATAGCAGTCGATACTAAGTAGTTTTATTCTACATTTCCTGATGCTGCTTTTGCTAAAAATATCTTAGGCTTGGAAAAAAAAATCAATAAACACCACTTTTATCCTCATGACTTTGATTGTCATGCTCCAAGAAAAATCTGAAAAGCAATTGGCTCCACTTTCTGGCAGATACAGAGAATAGAACTAGTAGGTCCCATCCTCATCATCTCATGCCACACGGTGAAAACCATGGTGAATTAACACCTCTTTTTTTTCTTCTAATTCTTAAAATGAGGACATTTGGTGTCTATAGCAAGGACTCCAAACGCATCCAGCAAGAATTTCACTCTTCTTCCAGCGTTCATTGCACTGTGATGGTTGTTCTCTGCCATTCCATAAGTAGGTAATTCACTTCCAGAACAGTTTAATTCAACACTATTTTTTGCCATTAGTGTCAATGAGACTTGGGTTCTTCAATGTCTCAGGTTTTTTGTTTTTCTTTTTTCTCTTTATATCCCTTGATTAATCTTCTCCAGTCTGCCTTCCTGCTTTGTAGCTTTCACAGAGACTGGATTCCAGTTTCATCAATTCCTTTTCCTTTTCTGAATAGGATGGAATTTTTTCACATCCTCAGTACGGACAGCAAACGTATAAATCTCCTCATTTCCATGGTGGCATCTCAAAATGTTTGAATGTTTCTGTGACCCAGCATTCAGTGGCTCGCTAAAAAGAAATGAGCAGTTTAAAAAATAATAATCCTAATCTTCAGATATGTTACTGCCACAGACAACACTGACTTTTATGAAGAACATATTTCTAGGCAATAGGAAAATCAACATACACAAGAAAAAAAAACAAAACAGGAGAAAATAAAATCTGGGTAAACAGATCCACAGCTGTTTCCAATTTTAAAGAGTCATTGTGTGACCGAAATTCTCAAATTTTTACTCAGCCCAATACAAAATGAAGCTGATGAAGGATATATTCAGTGAAGATGATGTCTATGGCAACACTGGAAGTTAGTTGTGTGTAACCTCAAGGCAAACCTCAAACGCCCATAAACAAGTTTGCTTTTCATCTGAGTGTTTGGAACAGACTCTCATTTCCCAGCCTTAATCTCAGCAAATACAAAATTCTATACACATGAAAATCTGCATTTTCAAATACCAGAGTTTTCCTCTATAAACACTAAACATATTACAATGTACATAAGCAGTAAGATTTTAGTTTGCAAAGATTTTTCATCTGTAACATAAGCAAAAACAAGGTATAAAAGAATTTTCTTCACCTGTAAGTAGATCCTTTAATTAATTCATAAACTTCACTTAGTGGATACAGAATTTTAAATTTTTAATAAAATGTTCTCTTGCTGACAGAAAATCTTTTAGGAGCTATGAATACAGAGGTTGGATGTTAGCTTCCAAAAAAGCACATTACATAACAGATGCTATGTTGGGCAGATCCTCCAGTTTTCCCATGGAAGTTCTTTCTCCCTTAAGTTTACTGAAGGAAGAAAATAGATTAAAAATATAAAGTAGAGAATGTTAGAAGCAAAACATTGTATACAATTTACATGCTAACTAAAGCTATAAATTAACCAGGTTGTTATTTTAACAAATAGCTGGTTCTGGAATACAAGTGAGGTGGTAGATACTCTATATTTACAAGAGTTGAAGCAGAACTAATTGCCTAGGTTTCATGACCAGTTGCAGCTAACCTAGTCCTGTGCAATTTTTCCAAATACAGATCTAGGGCATATTTCCATTACCCTAAAATAAAAGCACTTTGTTATTTATACATCAGAATAATTACTCATTGGAAAATAAACTCATTGGATAAAAAATGCTAGAATATATGCAACATTTTATAAAATTTTATAAATATTATTTTAAACCTCTTTCACAGTATATTAGCAAGTATTATTTTACTTCAAGTAAAATCAGATTTAACAGGAACTCATACAGGATTTCACAGGAAAGACTAAAAGAGAAAAATAAAATGTCTACATCCATTATGTTAACTCAGCACACGAAAGCTATGGATTTTCCAGTAGAATACTTGATTTTTCAGGTATAAAGCATTACCAAAACCCCTGAACACTACTTTGGTTGTGTTGGCTTTCAAATCACTTCATAATTCTTTAGGAAATGCAGCTTTGTGTAAATTACCTCATTTTACTGTACCTCAATGGCAAAGACTAAAGCAGGTGTCTCTACATCAACTAACAGCAGTCATAATTTCAAGATCAACCTTGTACATATTTTCTCTAAATGCCATTGGTTTTGGTAAAACCAGAGTGCACCAAGAACCAAGTGTGGGTGCAAGAACCCTTGGGAATTCTGTGACACGCTCTTCAAGACACTGCCAGACCCAAGTGAATGCAATCACAAAGCAATCCAAAAATCCTCTTAGGGATCCATCAACCATCAACAAATTTGTAACGACTTCTTAAAAAGCCTCATAAGGCAACACTTCCCACTTGCTGCTGGCTGAGGTCAGAACTTCAACTACACAGATGGACATGGGTAGTGCTGGCATCCAGGGCGTGGTTTCCAGTCCATCACTGTCCCAGCAGAGAATGAAGTGAGTACTGTTCTTTTGGGCATGCAGCACCAGTGCTTCTGGGCAGATGTGCCTCACACAGGTGTGCACACCACAGCTGCAACAGATCCCAGTTTTGAGATGCTACACAACACCTTTGGCAGCGGGTTAAGCTTTTGTGCCAAGGGGCTGACAAGCCCAGGGACACTTCTTTGAGCTCCACCTTGTTCCCTACAGCTCGCTGTGGGAATGGCTTCACCCCAAACCAGAATGCTGTTTGGGGAAAAGCAAAGGAAAAGCCTTTCAGCTGTGGCCGTGAAACCTCTCCTGCCTCCTCCAAAGGAAAGGTGCAGGCCAGATGGATTTCTCCTGTGGCACATTCCAGGCTGTCTGTGGGCTCCCGCCTGTATAATGCTGGCTCTAACACATGCTGACCTGAGCTACAAGGACTGAAGACATCCCAAAAAAATCAACAAAGAAAGGCTACACATTCAACTTAATCCTAATCTTCCTATTTGCTTCAAAGCTGCAGTTATGGAAAACACCTGTACCTGAGACTTGTGCCTGTTAAGGCTCTAGCAGCGCTCTGTGGCAAGACAGTGGAGAATTGTGTCAGTCAAAATCAGTGATTTTTAACTGGGATGAAGGGTAGAGCATAAGGAAAGGGTGATCAGTATGACTACAGATTTATGAAAATACAAGAGTGGCAAAGGGGCCATCATCTACTGCACCATGATCCACAGCAGGTAAGGAAACCTGAATCTGTGCAGGTCCTGACAAACACCAACTCCTAACATTCATTCTCTTCACTTACTTGGATCTTACTCCCTTTGTAGCCAACGTGTCTCACCCCCGAGGTGAATGCTTTTGTTGGTACAGGTTTTCTTCATCAGCTCTCTCCTAGAAATTGGCAGGCTGAGAGAAGTTTTCATTATCACAGTCCATGAAGCGCCCAGAAATCAGATCTTTAAGGCAATCAACTGTAATTATGCAAAATCCTAGGCTGTGTTCAGCTCCCTCACTTTGCTTATGCTACTGTAGCTGTATGATTTCAGTAGAACAGATGCTGGCTTTTGCCAATAGAAATAAGATTAGAGTTGCCCTTAAAATTATGCTTCAGGGAACACAAGAAACTACGCAGGAAAGATAATGTATTTGAGAACATTTTTAATAAATAATGTGACAAAAATTACTTTTCTGATTATTGGATCCTCAGTATGCAAAATTATGGCTAAAATATGAGGTTTCTTACATGAACATAATGAAAACATTAATCACATGGATTTTCCTTTAGTACTGCACACCCTTTCTATGGAACCTTTCTTTAAAAATTAGCTAAATGAAAAATTTTAGTCCTCGGTAAACACCAAAACACTTTTTTTTTTCTTTTTTTTTCATTGGGGCTAGTCCTGATAGCTGTCAATAAACAAACACACATTTTTCCATTAGCACCAATGACAAAGGAATTTTATAATTACAAAAAAGATCAGAAAACCTACAGACAGAGGACATCATTTGGCAAATTGAATGCAACTAATGCCTCTATTTCAGCTTTAATGAAAATCCAATGTTGAAAGAGGCCACAGAAAAATTGGTAATTTTCTGTAAGTCCAGGAAAAGTGAGAAGTGTTTTGATTATGGCCCACATTAACATTTGTTACTTTACCATCTGTCATCATTCATATATTCCAAATACAAACATAGAGCATTAACAAAAAGATGAAAAATATCCCAAACAAATGCTTAACATTTTCAATAAGACAAAAAAAAAGGTTAATAGTTACAATGGTTTACAAACAAAGTTTAGTGATTGTGCTTTTAAAACCAAAAAAAAAAAAAAAAGATAAGCAGTGCATTACAAAAAAAATCATTGCCAAGATCAAACAAAACTTCTTTAAGTGGCACTTCTTCTTTAAGGTGAATTGACACAAGTAGAGGTCTGAGATTTGGGCCAGTAGCAGTTGATGATATTACCTAATTGTTATTAAAAATGTCCACTGGTTTCTTTTCACAAGCAGTGTTGAAGCTGAAAATTGGAAAAAAGTTTCAGATAAACTTGCTCATGCTATGATTAGGCAAATAGCAATCACATTGGCTTACCTCCTGCCTATCCCAAAGGACATTTTTAATAAGAATGTATTTAAAGATGAAAACGGAAAGACAAATCAAAGTACCACAGGGGTTTAAAATGAGTACATATTTACAATAAGAGCCATCTTGTCCCAAATTAATTTTACTTTCGTTTGTCAAACTGTATCATCTGCAAAAGGTTAGCAAGAGACTCGCACAACACATGACACGCAGTGTGTGTTAAAACTGCAAGGTACCACCTGCAGTGACTGCAGAGCCCAGTGGAACCCCGAGAAGCAGAGGATGTTCTGCACCACCTTCACCCTGGGGAGCTCTTTGACCACGGCCGTGTCCCTCGTGGCGGTATCGACTGGCTTGCTGGAGAACTGGGGAGAAACCTTGGAATCCCAGGCCCTGGAATTGCCTTCTGTTCTAATCCTGGAGCAGCAGCTGGCCCAAGCACCTCGAAGAGCAGCTTCCCTGCCTCCTCGGGCAGAGAAGGTGATGCGCTCAGCGATACGGAATAGGCGAGGGCCATTCCTAGTGAGGAGGGCTTACAAAGAAAGAGCAAAATAAAAACTAGCATTCTGATGGCATGAGGAAAAAGGAAAAATTGTACACTCTGATTGCACTGAACATTATTTCTGGCGTCAAACATCATCAGACTTGAGGCATCTTAAGTGATTTATTTTTTTTCTGACTAGATTTTAAAAGCCTGTTACAGTACATGTCGCTGTCTTCAGCTTTCTGTTTCCTGTATTAAAAAAAGAGAATATGGATTACTACATTACTACATGTTAACCTTTATGATTTAAAATTTGTTTTATGTACTTCTTAGAGTTTTTCTAACTTTAAATTATAATTACTACTTTAAATTATGCACAGCAGTGTGACTGTGTTGGCCACCCTTTCTACAATAAGTCTTTAGATTGAATCAATATCATTAGGCAGGAATAGTAAAGAAAAAGTTTGCATCTTAATATCTAATAAAATACAGAATTATAAACTGTCAGAAGATGCGAAAGGCAGTGGCATGATGTTTTTAGATGCCCTAGTTATTTTCAGTTTTGAAAGAATCTGGGTGGTGTAAAATGCTCTTCAAATTATTCTATTTCTGCAAGTCCTGTTCTATAAGTTTTACTGTGGCGACAATTACATTATATTATATATTACTTGTTTTTTATATTTTGACACATTCCTAGTTTGTTTACTTGGATTGGGGATTACCTTAATAGACAGATAAATGCACTAATTTGCCTGAACAGAAATATTTCAGGTTCAAAAGTGTTTTTTTCCTGACATCTGTCTAAAAATAACCAGCTTTATTGTAGTCATCTTCAGTATCACAACTGCAGTTACCTCCATCTCTTCTTCTTCTTCCTCCTCTCCTTGTTCATAGGCTCCCAGTACTTGCATTTCTGCAACATTCCTTCGGGCTAGATTTGCTTGATCTGCCCTCTGTCTGCCTCCTGAGCCTCTTGACGACATGGAGCTGGAGGAGCTGGGATCTCTAGGATTATTTGATGTTGGAAACGTTGGTCTAGAATATGGCAGGATGTCCTCTGTATAATTAAATGCATACATTGTTATGTTTACAAGCCTAGAGATACTGTGAACCTAAAATTTCTGCATGCAGTTGATTTACTTTTTATGATTCTCAGGAGGTTTAAAGTGATGGCTGACAAGAACATGAAATATGCTGCTTCTAAAGCAGCATTATAGAAGTTTTCTCAAGGAAATTTATAGTCTTTACATGGTAACATTCACTACAGAAAAACTAATTCATGATTAGTGTCCATTTCGTTTCAATTTAGGATCCCTGCTCTATGTTCTACAGGAAAATGAAAAAAACCCACCCCTGTAGTATATATTGGATATGACAGAGTAGGAGGAAATGAGAATACAGGTATGATACAAGGAACTCACTCCATCTAAATACTGGACCCTTCATTTCTCAGGCTGAATTTGAGATACAATCAGTGGCCATGCTTTAATATTTCACCACCATCCTCTATGGTAGCATTCTAATAACTTTTCTCTAAAGCAATCCACTGTAATCAAACTTTTATTCACATGCCCACTTAACTAACTTAATACCCAAACACCCCTGATGTTATCCCTAAATACCTGCAGGTAGAAAGGACCAGGCATTTGTATCAATCTGTGCTCTTGATGAACTCTTGGCATGTTCCATTAATTAGTAAACTTACCACTTCCCATATATAAGAGATTTCTTTGATCAGGTATGGCTCATATAGTGTTCTGTGGGTTAGTATTTATACTTAATCCACAACCACTAGGGCTTTCTTACTCTTGAAACAGAGGACTAGGTATCATTCTGGCCCTTTTGATCTCTAGAAATTACAAAATGGGCCAAGCGTTTATCCTTTGGTTGGAAAATTATGTTTCTGGCTTACAGATCTACTCTCTGGCTTCACTCAGACTCCTTATGAACCAGATTACAATTAGATACACTATATATAACTAGACTACAAGTGTATGGTAGGAGCAGGGATACTGATCCTTACAACACTTAAGGAATATTCCTTTTTGGTTTCCTCCTCATTAGCTTTAATACCTGATGGGTCTAAAGGCAGCAGAATAGAAAAAGAATGTTTTGCGAGCTTGCAGTAAGCTTGTAACCCTAACAGATTCTTCAGTGTGACCCATATTAACCCTAGAGTTCAGATAAAAGGTGGCAACTCAGCAGCTCTAACTCCACATGCCCAGCCTGCAGCGACCAACACCCAGCGCTCCAGCCAGCCCCGGGCAGGCAGAATGACCTTGAAGAAGATGACTTTTTGCTGGTGCGCCGTCTCGTTTCGGTGCTTTGCTGGCCCGCGGTTTGGCGTCGCCCGGCTGCTCCAGGGGCTCTCTGCGCTCCCCCGAGCCCGGCCGCAGGTCGGGGTGCTGCCTGCCCTCCGCCCCGTCCCTGCCCTTGTAGCTCGCTGCCTTCCTGTCCGTCCTCGCCTCCGCGGAGCCCAGCTTGGGCAGCAGCACCGGCCGCGCCTCCAGCTGCGCCTTGGACTGCGCCGTCGGGGACTTGATGGCTGGAGGGGGCACGGGAGGAGGGGGCAGGTCTGTGGGGATGAAACAGGAGAGTAATTATGATGGCATCGCACACGGGTGTAATTAAGAAATAATATTTGACTTGAACTGAAGAAACAGATGCTCTTGTTTACTTTCCGCCCTCCCTCCGCCCTCCTCTCTCCACCCCATAAAGCATTATGTTACTGTTGAAACTGCTGATGGGTATTTTTGCAAAAGCTTGAGCTTTAAAAGCACAAAGGATGACCTCTCCCTGCCTTTTCAAATCACAATATTTTCTTAAAAATCATTACCAAAAACTGCAATAAACTTTAGGCACTTGGATATCAGTTATGGATACCAACAAAGAGTTAAGGATAATAATATATCCATCCTCCCATTTGTAATTGTTTGCTAAGTCCATTCAAGAATACAGCAGCTTGTACTGCAATTGCTCAAGGTCTTCAGTGTAGTGAACATTAAAGCAAACGAGCTGGGATGTAAGAACCTGTATAAGATACATTTCTGGCATATGTAAGGATAAACTATATGTATTATTGCACTCTTCTTTTAAAATAGTAAGTTAACACTCATATCCTTGATGTCTGTGGGTATGTCATGACATATTAAAACATAAAAAATTAGTCAGTCAATGAAATAATAAACTCATAGAAAAAACAAAAAAAAAAAGAAAAGACACACAAAGACTTCTGGATTTGTCTCTTTAAGTTAGCACATCTTAAGGGGTTCTAAAATTCTGAACATTTTAAAATACTATCTATAAAGAACACGCATTATTTACTTCATTATGTTTTTCTGTTCTTGCATTAGGACATAGAACTAGAATATGCAAAATGTTCATCAGGATACAACAGTGCTCTGTGGAATTAATGCAAAGAAAAATATATAGGAGTCAAGCTAGGAAGTGGCAATATAAAAGCAGTTCACAATAAAGCTATAGGCACAATTCACATGGATTTAGGAGAACAACAGGTTAACAAAAGTGAGATGAGGCTAATATTCTCAAGTGGAATTGCTAGAAAAAAAGCTGTCACTATTAAAAATTGAAACTTCAGCATTTTGTAATAGTGTGCTTTCCACAAAAATCAGGGAAGAGCTGTGTTTTTCAAATATCATCACTATATATACAGCTAATTCTAAGTCTATTTAATAGAATGTTTCAACTTAAATTTACCTAAATTAGGCCAAAAATAAAGGCAGTAATCCTGAGTAAGAAAAAGTAGATATCTAATATATACATGTAAGTTCAGATATGGCAGATGCCAGACATTTTAGAGAGGTTTTCCAGTGACACAAAGCATGAGGGACTTGATCCAGCCCAGATGGAAGCAATGCAGAATTCAGTGCTCTGTGTAAGCTTACTGGGAACCATCCACCACATTCACCTGGTGATATAACTTGGAATTATCCTTCACCTGCCTTAAACAAGACTGGAAATTTTATCAATTGGCTGTACTGGAATGATGAGGAAGAAAGATGTCAAAAAGTATGGTTCATAAGGTTGGACAAACTTCAGGGAAATTATATCCTGCTGCAATAACTCTAGTGTTTTTGTGAAAGAAAAACAAACACAACAAACAAACACAGCAAACAAACAAAAAATCCTATCAGAGTAGTTTGTTTGTTGAATATTAGCAGTTTTGGAGAGCAGCTAAAGGCAAACTATTGACTACTGAGACTTTGAGTATCTACCTAACACTCACTATTTGCAGGTATCTTTTAAGAAAAAAGGACTGTTATTTTTGAAGCCTAAAAATGCATAAGGTAAGCCTGGATAAACGAAATGGCTGAATCTAAATGAAGGGGAGGGCTAGACTGGATGTCAGGAAAAGGTTCTTTACCCAGAGAGTGGCTGGGCACTGGAACAGGATCACAGGGAAGTGTTCACTGCACCAAGCCTTACGACACACTTGGCAAAAAAGCAGAGAATAATTTGGGCTGCATTCCTTTGTTATCTGTAACTGTTAAACCTGGTTTAGAGAGGTAACCTCTGTTCAGTACACAGCCTCTGCAGTAAAAGTCTGTAATTCCAGCCATCAGTGTAGCACTGAGACTACCTCTTCTAAAAACGTCTAAAAATGCTCTTTGGTGGCAGGTGAGGTCCAAACTACTTTCACTGGGCTGCCCAGCCCTGTAGATGCAAATTTGAATTTCTGGATCACAAAGATCTACAGCCATGTGATCTTAAGATTCAATACCTGCTGTAGAAAGTGTTGTTCTGAAGAAGTATATAACCTCTTGCAAATCAGCAATCATGAGCAATCATGTGAAAATTCATGTGAAGTCTGCCTAAGGACTCAGAGTGGTGTGTCATATGTACCTTGAAAGCCCAGTGCATAACACCATGTCAATCCAGACTAAAGCTTATTAAGCACAAGAAGTATTCTTCCAAAGCAAGGCAGAAGATGGACCCCACCCCTCACAGAACACTGTTAGCAATTACAGAACTTGGATTAAAAAACAAGACAAACTCCTAATTAGCCTGTGGAGATTCCAAAAATTCTTTCCTTCCTGAGCAAAACTTTCTTCTCACAGTATGTCCTCTCTCAGAAGAGGACACACTGACTCAAAAGTGGATGAAAATACCCAAACTCAGAAGTGTAGACTTCTGGAACCGGTGCTTTTCTTTTAACACACTCTGATCAGATTTGTCCTTATTTCAATCCTTTGGGGTGCGTGTTGGGCACCAAAAAGGATTGTCCTGGAGATGAAATTCCTCTCAGCCACTCACTTGAATTTCCACTTCTCTCATCCCAGTGGAATGGGGAGGACAATCAGAGTAAAAGTTGTATGTTGAGCTACAAACAGTTTAATAATTGAAAAGTAAAATAATACAATAATGGTAAACAATAGCAATAATGATAACAATGAGGGGAAAAAAAAAGTGATGCACAATGCAATTGCTCACCACCCACTGGTCACCAAATTTGGTCACCACCCACTGACCAATCAATGCCAGACCCCCTTCCTGAACCTTTCTGGGTAAATCCCCAGTTTCTATACTGGACACAACATTCCACGGTGTGGAACATCCCTTGGGTCAGTTCGGGTCACCTGCCCCAGCTATGCTCCCCCCCAGTTTCTTCTGTGCACCTCCTCACTTGGCAGAGCGTAAGACAAGGAAAGAGAAAAGTCTTTGACTTAGGATAAGCATGACTTAGTAAAGAAACATCATCAACACCATTCTTATTCTGATCCAAAACAAAACCCAGTAACAGCTGCTGAGAAGAAATGATCTCTATTCCAGCTGAAACCAGGACAATGTAATATCTTGTGTCTCACATGCTCCGTTCATTTTCTCTTCAATAAAGCACTGAATAGCCCTTCTCTTGAAC
Source organism: Lonchura striata (assembly GCF_050655825.1). Classification (NCBI taxonomy): domain Eukaryota; kingdom Metazoa; phylum Chordata; class Aves; order Passeriformes; family Estrildidae; genus Lonchura; species Lonchura striata. The sequence continues at coordinate 11,515,979 of NC_140703.1, forward strand.
CTGCTGATGTAAAGGGAGTGTAGATATCCAACATCAGCCTTTTCAGCCTCCCTTGGAGCCAGTGTCCAGTTTAACCTGACTGAACGAATACTGAAGGGAAGGAACGTTCCTGTAGCCTGTTAAATAAAGATTGGAACAAACTACTTTGTTCAAGAATCCCATACAGCTACACAGGACAATGAACAAAGTGGTGTTGAATCTTGACTATGGAAAGGAAAGATGCACTGATATAAAATGTTTCATAAACTGGCAGCAGCTCTATGGTACAGTAATAACTAAAGAAAAGTGATATTCGCTTTCAAGAACATTTTTGCAACCTGCGGGGAAACTATAAAAATCTTCATTATAACACAGTACTTCTGACTGAGAAGAATCCTTAACAGAGGGGGGAAAAAAAAATCCCTTTCAGAGGTCAACACTATTACACCCCTGTGGTATTTATTTTAACAGCTCAGATCACAGAGAAAATCCAGATTCAATCTGCCTCCTCGAGTACAAACTGATACACTTCTTTTTAAAATCAAAATGGAAGCTTCCTTTGTAAGGAATAAAAAATAAATCACAAAGCAACATCAAACCAATAGAAAGAACTCAGAAGTACTTGTTAAAGGTCAGCTATGTTCACATGTTTCATTCATGTCTATGTATTACTGTTATCCTGCTTCCCATGTAACTCAAACAATTAATGGATGCCATTTCATAGCTCAGCCTACAGGAGAAACCTTCCATAGGTGTCTTTTGAAAGAAGAGATGATAATTTTCTAAATGAGAACACACACAGGAACCATGGCATAAACTAAACAGCACTGAGGAAAAATAATCTGCTAAATTAGTTTAACACTAAAGTGGAGAAACCACGAATAAGGACAACAAGATGAATTTTAAGTAGTAACCCATGAGGGAATTAGGCTTCATTAGGCAACTCTCTCTTTTAAACTCGATCAAGCTGCAGATTTCTTCAGTCATACCCTGAACAAAACAGCAGTTATAGATTTGATGCAATACTGAAGAAGACCCCTGGGAGTGTTCAAGGCAAGGCTGGATGGGGCTCTGAGCAACCTGGTCTAAGGTGTCCCTGGCCATGGCAGGGGGGTTAGAACCAGATATCCTTTGAGGTTCCTTCCAACCTAGGCCATTCTATCATTCTGTAAGATACAAAGTGAATTTTTAGTCTATTTTATGTTCATGCTGGTAGGCAAAAATCAAGATTAGTTCTGACTTGAGAAAACCTTAGACAGCATTTAAGATTTCCAGGCACATCATAATCTGAGCTATTATTCATGTAGTGAGGTTGTTCTCATGCTTTGTCTCTCAAGAAACATGGCTCACATTGTACACAATAATTGAGTGAACAAATTAATACAGCAAAACCCAATGTGATGTATAAAAGCTGTGGCCTATTGCCTTTTTTTTGTACATGTGCATAATTATCAAAACAATTTTCACTCCACAAAACCTCCCTCAGGTAAAAAATTCTGTATTTAAAAAATTTAATGGACTCAGAAGGAACGACTGAGAAGAGGACAAGAATATGAAAATTATTCTCATTCAATAACAAGCTGATTTTTAGCAGAGTAAGAAATGCATTCCTACTTACTTTGTACCTTGCTAAAATTTGCTTCATGCAGAGTAGATTGTTTTCTACTGCACAGGCAGAGGGAGACAAAAGTACAAATGGTGTTGGCATGCATAAAGGCTTAACATTTCCAAGCAAAAATTCAAGGAATATTTGGCCGATGTTCAACTGCCTTTTGTGAGAAATTCAGCTGCCCTGACATAATGTCATTGGTAACAGAGCTAAATAACTCAGTTACAGTCTCAGCCAGTTAGTTGCAAAACTGTTTAGTATTTTTGACTCACTCAGAGATTTAGAGAAGAATCAGGATTTAAAATCTCATGTGAAAGGCATAATTTCTATTGAGAGACCTACTGAATCAGAACAATGGCAAAGTTTTTTTATCCTTTTAATCTAAATGCTTACAATTCCAGGGTTTGTAACAACTGATAAATCAATACAAGACGGTTCAGAGAAGAGTCTGCCATATATACTTTTAGAAAAGACAAACATATTATTTTAAAGTTTGGTTTTCTAAATTAAATATGTAAGTAGGTCTGTCAAGGTTGAGAAGGAGGGTACATCTGCTAGTTGGTTCTTGTAATGCATTCTTAATAAACTGTCCTAAAAAGCTAGATGAAGAGCAATTAAAAATTCATACATTTTAATCCTTACCACCTACTGAGTAAAGATTTTTAGCAACAAATATAAAGAACATTTTAGTGCCTGGATAACTGTCAAAGAAAAAAATGAGCTGAAATCCCATCCCACATAAAGTGGCAACAGACTTGAACTAATGCTCACAGAAAATACAAAATTATTACTTGGACATTGCAGAGTATATCAGAGAGCACTCTTATTTAAAAATAGGTAGTAGGAGGCCTTTTATTGATACATTAGTAACAATGACATGTTCAGAAAGATAACCTCCTTCATAAAAAAGAGATTTAAAGATTTACATATATTGCTGTTGATAATACTGTTGGCATTTTCAATTGTTCATGAAAATCTTTAATTTATTTATATAACCTTCCTGTCAACTAATCATTTAAATTCTTCATTACACTTGTATTTCATAGAAGTATTAGCAAGTATTAATTCAGGCAATTTGGGGACAGTAAAAAATTCTTTATATGCAATCTTTCAAAATTCGATTTTAGAGAAAGTAATGAAAGAATATATTTTTTCTATTTTTAGTATTTATTGAATGCTTCTGATTTTTATTCCCCAATACTACAAACACATATATGTTCACTTGTTATGAGGAAAAAAAGCAACTCTGTATCAGGCACTCCTTTATAAATATTGGTCATCAAGCCAGTATAAAAACCTAAGTATATCTCAGAAAGGTAAGTTGTGCTTAAATGTTTCATACATGCATCTATATAACTTTTCTCCACCTAAGGAAAACAATTACTATATGTTACTTTATAGCTAATTCTAAAGGGTCAATGTATACTGAAGTGAATGGTTAGAATCTATGGAAAGGTTCCAAATATACTTATGCAAATAGACTAAGGGGAAAAAATAATAATTAAAAAAAAATCAAAACCTAACAAGTCCTTCAACCTTTGAACTGGATTTTATTAGATCTGCAGGAAATAAAGCCATAATTTGCTATTCCCTGAATGACCACACTGTATTGCACTATAAAAAGGTTAGTGGAAATTCTTACCTAATTAGAAAATATGCTGAAGTAAGCAGGTGCTACATAACACAAAACAAATATTGATCATGATTGTCAAATCTATATTACAATATTTAATGACAATGGCTCTATGATTTAACTTTGTATAACTACTTTCACAAAAAACCTGTCATCAAATACAGGCCCATCTCTTATTTATCCCCATGTTAGAAGCAAATGGCCACATAAAACACCCTTATTTATTTATTTCTGATGTCCTAGCTTAGCTATTGTGTTTGTATTGAGGCTTGATGCTTTGCCAATTATTCTGTTAAGAGCATTCTCTTCAAGAGGATAAAAGCTGTTAAAATATCAATAAAAAATCCTGTGAAACAGCATTACAAGAGTCTCGTAAACGTAATGTTTCTGGTACAGTTTTGGGATTTACACCTTGTGTTGTCCTTTCACAGAAGCAAACATGCACAAAAGCACTGTAATAACCTCTTGAAATCAGATAATATTCCAACAGCTCAGTTTCGCTGACAGAAGGGGCCTGGGCACAAGCCAAGAGGCCCAGGTGCACTGTGTCATGCCAGCATTTAACGCAGCCTAATATCAGATAGATGCTACTGAGAGAAAATACTCCGAATAAAGTACAGATAATAGCACGGACAACCACTCATTGCTAAATTACTTCTGCTCATCGTGCTTTGAGCTTTGTATTAAATTTTTTTGTCAAGTGGCAGGAATCACAGGGAGAAGTGGTTCAAAACTCCCTTCTTGTAACCCTGGATAAGGATCTATAATATTAGCCTTTCATATGATAATGGCAAATGATGCCCCTCTTTGAAAAATTTCAGGCTGGTAATGAAAGTCCTAATCAGATTGTTGTTGCAGAGAAGCAGGAGGTGGGGAGCTCTGCCCTTCTTTCCTTTTCCCTTCCCTCCCCTCCCCTTCCCCCACATCTCCCTCCTGTTAGCAAATTCAGCAAACTTGACAAGATGGGTTAAGTCTTGGGGAATTTATCTTACATGAATTTCCAACAAAGCCCATGGATTGTTTTATACAACTGGAAGGCAGTGCTTTAATAAAAGCTGCACCACCTGAGGCATTTTCATTAAAGGCTCTCTCTAGACAACATCACAATGTTTGCATTATCATCCTACACCCCCAAGAGAATACAAGCACTACCTTTTCAGCAGGAGTTGATATTGTGTGTGAAGGCACGAGAGAAGATGATTAGATTTCGCTTTCCCTCACAAAGTAACCGCTCCCAACAATGCAGTGGTCAGGATTACAATTCACTGAATTTGTGCTGCCCACCATTTGAACGGTGAATTGTTTTTTTTCAGGAAAAGACACATTCTGAAGGTTTTAATAGTCAGTCACGTGAATGAAGATTTTAATCCTAACCATGCATTATTCTCAATGACTGTACGATTTAAGCTATCTGGGCTCTTAACTAATGACGGTAATTAGCCGATTAGGACACTATAGAAAACAGGTGCAAGGCTCTGGAGTGGCAACATCAATGTACAGTATTAAGGATCTCTGGCATTTAAAATGATTAAACTGTTCAGTGTGTTTAGCAACAGGAAACACAAATCACTGAATTCTGAAACACAGCGTTATCTCTGTGGAAAAATTTCACGCGCATGCACTGAATGCATATTTAGAAAGGTTCACTGAGGCTTTCACCCGTTTCAGTGGACTCACCATCTGTGTAGACTTCTCTGCGCAGATGTCCTGGCTGGTGTTTTTGCTTTTTGGCAGGTCGGACCTTCTGTATTACAACAGCACTCATGTTGCTGTCGGTAGATACGGGGCTGGTGGGTCTGGGACAGTGTGATGCATGGAAATGTCTACGGCCTGCAAATGGTTATTGAACAATAGCAATTATTCTTCTTACCTAAAATAAGACCTTTCATACTTTCTCTTTTCACATCAGAACGCTCTAGCTGTAGAAAACCTAAAAATACACTGTTGGAACACCAGTAAAGCTCATCCAGTTTTAGAATGAGCTGTAACTAAATCGAAGCATTTGCTATCCTATCATTAGGCAGGCTGGCTTGGCTGCACAGAAATTATCCAGCTGCTTGGTAGCTGGTAGCTCCTGCCCCAGGAGCAAGAAATCCATCAGCAGGCATGCACAAACAGGATTCCCATCCAGCCAGTTTCTGGAAAGAGCACGTTTCCCTTTCAGGTTCCCCCTCCCCTAGCTTGGGCTGCACAGGGTCATCGCTGCCATAAGCAGAGCAAGTGACCAGAAGGACTTAGGTACAGAAGTCCCCTCTGCCACTTTGAGTGAATTTTCAGGAATGCATTGAGGCTGGATGACTGGCATTAATCACAGATTATTTGCAGGTAAGAAGTGTCATGTTTTTAGGACATGCAGTCAGACGCACATAATACCAATATATATATAAATCATTGCATAAAATGAACATAACTGTTGCAAAAATATTAGCAACAGGATGTAAAAGACCTTTTCTATATATGTAAGTCTCTACACATATTTATAGGAATTTATTTGTACAAAATGGATGAAATCCTGGCCCCATGGGTATGAATGGGAGTTTTGCCACCTACTTCAATTGGTCAGGATTTCATCCAGAATTACTAAATTACCTCCCCTCTCACTCTTCATGATGAACAGCTGTGTTGAAATGAAACAAAGGACTGTTAACTGAGAGAGGATCTCTGAAGTGGGAGGAAGGCTGAAAATCTGTGGAGTCAGGGTGGACACAGTTGTGAGAGAGTACCTCTTCTGCAGGTCTGGCAGTTTAATAGGATTGATTGTCAAAACATTCATGGAACTGCCTGAAACCTGCATCCTAGCCTGCTGTATTCTCAGTTTTTAGATGAAATGTAACAATATCCATTTGGCCTAGTAAGGTTACTGATAATCTGCATATATCCAGTGCTTGTAGTATCCAGTATCTTGCAAAAAATGAAATATCATGTTTCATATGTTCAATGGTGTTTCAGGAAAAACACAAACATTTGAATAAGGCCCTGCTGCATATGCATAATCTATAATTTAAAATGCAAACTTGTAACAGCTATCAAAATATGAAACCAACACAAAGGCAATTCATCCCAATAACACACCAGCAAAAGCCTGAACAAAATTCCTCAAAAAAAAAAAAACCCACCAAATCCAAATCCAGGGAAAATATGAATCTAAATGTTTAGTATTTATTTGGACATTTCAAGAGAGAAGGATTAAATCTTCTCTTGTGACTGGAGCTCTTCAGATTAACTGAAAACACTGTGAGCCTTACACTGGGAAAAGACAGACTTCTAGACTTCTAGCTAGAGTCCTTTTTTCTCACCCTCTCATTCAGTTTAGAGTGTAAATCCACCAGCAGGGTTGGTGTTTGTCTGTGATCAGTGAGACCAAAGAATTAGGAACTACTTATGAAAAACACTGTAGAGCAGCAATTTACTTTAACTATTTCACCAAAACTCCTTTTCTGCCTCTTCCAGACTTCTAAACATCCCAAGCACAGGAGTTCAGAAAGCGCCTGTGGACAGGTTTGTTCCACGGCGGCCACTTTTTTGGTCCTCCCGTGGAGCAGAGGACAACTCACCTCCTGCTGCCTCGTGCATTTGCCGTCTGGCCACTTTGAGGCCGGCGTACTCCGCGGCTGCCGCGACGGCCTGTGCAAAATCGGCGTCGGTGAAGAACGACCCGTCGGAGGAGCTGACGCTGGAGCGCCCGCTGGAGATGTTGTCTTCTTCAGAGGCCGAGCCCCAGCCATTGATCATGGACCCTGTCACGGAGCTCTCCAAATCCCCGACGCTGGAGGCAGGCGTCTGCTCCAGGCCACGCAGAAGGAGCCTCCTGTTCTGCATCTTGGCAACCTCCAGATCTGCCTCGTCCTCCTCCTCTTCCGGAGCGTCAGTATCCATGTCAGAGACCAAGGGGCCTGAGATGTATCCATAGGTATGTGGCGGGGAGATGGGCCTTGGAGGGGGTGGAGGACTCACAGGTTGACGTCTACATAAAAACACAAGGGTGAGAAGAATGGAAATCATGTAATGAAGTCAGAAGAAAGAGCAGATTGATGAAAATAGTTTTTTTATTTCCCAGCAAGCAAGGCCGGCCTTTTTAAATCAACGTAGTTTATATCTGAAATGATCAGGTTTGTTTTTTCAATTTATACTTTTGCTGTAAATCAGAACTGACAGCTATGTAGCTTGAAATCTATCACAAAGGAGTCTGATTTTTTAATACACTTCCTTTACTGCTGACTTTAATGATAAAGCTGTTACTTTTCCCTAAATAACACATGTAGAGCTAACCAAAGAGTTGGTTACAGCTCATGTGGCTATTAAAAAAAATTATTTGTGCACCCTTGAGAGTATAAGCAACAGAAATAACTGTAAACATATAGCTTGAAACTATCGACGCCAACAGATGCATCTATCCAAATAGACTGCTCCATTAACATTATCTTCCCTCACCCATCTTGGTGATTCAGAAAGATATGAAAAGAGAGACTGCAATTTCATTACTTTTTAAATTGATCTAGGTGATGAAACAAAAGAATTTTCCACCATACTGTCAGTTCTAAGCCTTAGGGGTACCAACATGCATATAGATGTATAGGTTAACTAATTTTAATCTTAATTTGTCAGTCATGGTATCTCCAGCTAAAGGAAACAAAGTATAAGATATCAGATCAATGTTCAAGATTAGTTAATACTTCACTCACAAGTACCAGGTATCAATATTGTCAACAGTTCTTCATGGGGCCACAGACACGCTCTTTAATTGCCATTTGTTAGGCAAGAAAACACACTTTCTGCAGTAATGGTTCTCCTATTCTCTGTTGGCTGTGCTCACCAGGAATTTCTACTGCAGTCTGCTTTGAAAAAAATTTCAAAGTAATTTTCCTTTGTCAACTTTGCCCTCTTATTATCTCATTGAGAAAAGGTGACTCTCATGGTTAAATCTACTCTTTTGTGTGGGTGTCATGCAATTTTGGTTTTGTTTTTTGTTTGTTTTTTTTTTAAATTTTAATAAATGGGAATACATATTGATTTTTGAAAGAAATGTAAGCAAGGAAAGACCTAATACTCTTATAGCAAGAGCAAATTGGATCCTCCCTGGACTATATCATTATTGTTTTTCACTTGCTGCATATTAAGTACTGAACAGAAGGATAAACAGGGTAAATATTCAATAACCATTTTATAACAGCACCCCCAAATCCCAGAAACTGTTGCTGCCTTTAATCTGTACCTGCTTTGACTAGAGACCTTGCCCAATATAGTCTTAGGATCTTAATTTAAAGCTCTTGTGACAAATGTCCTTGTGATGTATTTATCTATTCTAGGTATTAGAAGACAGGTAAATGGCTACAAAATATGTTAGGGTTCTTGAAAATGTAGTTTAACTGCCAACCTTTAGGGATAGGCTAATTGAGAACAGCTGGTTCATGGCCATACAAAATTAGCAATACTTTATCTCATGCAGGTTCTCACTTTCACAATGACATTGTCTCCTGTCTCAGCTCTGGGTTCAACATGATACCACCTGCTATCCCACTAAATCTTTAGTTTTTTTCTCTGCTTTTTGATTCTTCCAGACCACAGGTTTGTATTTCAGTTTTCTATAATTCCAGCAAGCTCACCAGACAGAGAAATATTACAGTACACCCTCACCATCAAATTCCTATTCCAGATGCCTGGTTCTGACTAGCAAACAAAATAATACCCAGCAGAACTATGAGTAAAGCTAATAAAAGGTGTGACAAACAGCATTTCAGGCATTATTTCCTCTACACATCATTTACCATTTCACTATACACTGTTTACAAAACACCCAAAATCAGTGCAGAAGGGCACCACTTGGAATGTATTCTTAGTTTGAAACAGGACCCCACCCTTCCAGAACGGGTTACAGCTGCTGAGCACAGGACACCCAATTTCTCAACAGCAGCCCTTGGTCATATCAACACCAGCAGATGGAACAGGTAGTCAGCCAAGCCTTACAAATCAAATAAATAGGATTATATGACTACTTTTAGACTGATGAGATGGATGCGGCAAAAAGAAAAGAAACAACGTTTGTAAAAGTAAGATGGAAAAGACAAAATTAGTCACTAACAAATTCTATGATTTTCAGCAAAGCTGGACTAAGCCATTGTAGGAAGGACAAAATAAATATACATTTTATTTTTTCAGTCCACAAAAAGAGTAAGTTGTATTCCCTGGGAGCTTAAACTGGAGCATCATTCCAGCTCCCTCTGCCACTACATTTTGATGGCATTGATGGTGACCAGCCAGGAGTCTTTGTGTTGAGCAAACTTTCTACTTTCTAGACAGCTGCTGGCTGGTTATGCATGTTTGTGCACATCTGCTTCTGTGTCTATTCCATTCTGTATGTCAGGACTCATGTCCTGATCTCCAGAAAATCACAGAGATTCTGGAAAGTCACTCATGTCTGTTGGTGACTTTACCTTTTCCCCTTTTCATTTGTGTCCACCTAGTTCTACCTGTCAAATAACCCAGAAAATTAGTGATTAAAATGAACACTTCTGTGGACCAGCCAACCAGGCCAGTGGAAATTACAGGAAATTAGCCATCCAATAATGAAAAGAGTGATTTTAAAGACTCAGTAAGATAAGGAAGAGGAAAGGAAAGAAGAGGAAAGGAGGAAAAGGTACACAGTACATGTGTTGCCATAAAGAGTAAAGGAAACAAACCAGGTCAAGTAGGGGGGAGTTAAAATAAAAGCCGATATAGACCCCTTTAAAAAAAGATGCATAACTACTGCCTAGTTTAAAAATGGGAACCATAAAAATGACCTATCTTTTAGAAAACATTCTGGAAAACACATATATAAATATCCAGTAACTTATGCTGAAAAATCAAAGCTCTACAGTCTACTTAGAAAAGTCATATAAATTTCATTGTAAGAAGTTTGCATTTTGCTAAAAATAGAAAATCTACATAGAATGCTACCAGTAAGTTTATATATTTATAGCAATAAACAATCTGTGCAAACCACTGGAGGAAAGAGATAATAAAAGCCCATCATTTGGGATGGAAAAGCTGTGCCTTCTTAACAAAAGCCAAGAGATGTAAGCATCGTACATAAAAGGGCTCATTCAGAATTCACTGTTTTATGGGAGAGAAGCTGTGAGAGTTTATATGCAAAACAGTTATAAAAGCAACTCAGAGAAAAAACAAGATATCCCTGTAGCAAATATCTGTCTTTATTAATGTTGGTCATTCCTTTAAATAAGGTTAGATGGAAATGTTAAGAAAATTTTGCAAGCAGTAATTTCCTGTATTAGGATTTATGAGAGGAGCAAAATCTATAGGTTATATAAATTATATATTTATATATATTCATACATACTGGTGACAAGTTAATTGCACAGTTACTGTGAAATAATGCATGCTATTTTATGGTAATAATGCAGTAAATCTATTGGAAACAATGGAACTGTAATTATATGGTAAGCTGTGCTAACGATACCACTTTAATAACCTGATGACTGTGAATTTAACTTATGTCAGCATCATACGTACCCTAAAGTGATATACTGCATTTCTTCCCATGGTACAATAATAAAGCAACTTAATTACTTATTTCCTAGGTTAAAATAGTTCTAGCATCCTGGATTAGAAGTTAAAAAGCAACAGAATAATGGGGAAATGGTTGGCCTCACTAAATTCAACAGGAATTTTCAGTGGGGCTCGGATGACTCTTGTCACATCTCTCTCGCTACATTTGCATTCACACACCTCCGGTCAGGTTGGTGTTGTGTGTGTCCCAGATCCTCCTGACAGTCCTGTAACATGGGCTGGAGTTCTTCCTGGGGAGAGGGGGTGAGAGTGGCAGTTGACTGATGGCTATAGGAGACAGCGGCTGGAGAGGAAGCTGCTCCTCGCACAGGTGGAGTAGGACCTCGCTCATCTTCTTCCTCTTCCTCTAGCTCATCCTGCTGCAGATACATCCTTGCAGGTGGCACAGGACAAGGAATTTCTTGGTCATAGCTAAAATTAATTTTTTAAGAAAATAAGTACTTAAATTTGTGCTGTGTAATTAGCATATCTGATACATGTATTAATAGCCCAGAAACAAACCATTGCTCTCTGTGCTCTTGAGAACAGCTCAGTATGGATGTGCTGAGTGGATGCACACCACTGTCACTAAGTGCTCTCCAAATTGCCACGCTACAGCTCAATGAGCAGCACCAGAACAGTGCTGGAGGAAGGTCTCACTGCCAGCTTGTAGGGCAAATCACACATCAATTAACTAGTGATTAAAGTGGGAGGTGCACAATGCCTTCCTCTTTCTTACCCTTCATCCACTGAAAGACTGTAATCTTCGCTGTTGCTGTGGGGAGGTGGATGTGCTGGAGGGGGTGGGAGAAGATCTGCCCAGTTCATGCCAGCTTGCTTGGGAGCCTTTGGGGTCCGAGCACCCTTCTTGTGCCCTTGACTCCCTGGGAATAAAAAGCAGCACATATTTGTAATGTTTTGAAGTCTCCCCTCAGCACTAGCTGTGAAAACCAAAACAACTTTAGTCCCTTCCCAGATGCTCTTGCATTCTTTGAGAATTTACTGTTTTGCTCATTTTGGAGCAAATTGTTATTCCTCCTTTTTACACTAGTTCGGTGATTGTAGCTTCTTTGTAGAATTGGTCTACATTTTAAGTGGTTGAATTTAACCAGGAACTTTACATAGTGTGGAAAACACACACGGGATACAAAACTTTAATTTTTTAAATAAACAGCCAAAATGTGATCAAACCATAAATGAATTTTACAAGCAATGTCATTAAGAGGGAGCTTCCTACTTCTGTTAATTACATTAAAGATTATCATCTAAAACAAATGAGTTGTAGACATATTTTCTGAAGTGCCTTTATCCTATTTAATTGCTAGAACCTAAAATACAATATGATACAGATATGATCTATTAAAGTTCTACTGTTGCATTAAGTCACTGAATATAGGTAATTTGTACTTGTCCACTGAAACATTTTAGGCACAATGAAATTACTACTTTTAGTCTAAATGGCAGGTGCAGTTGAAAATAATTGCTGGAAGAACTAAAATAACAGGAAAAAAAATAAAGACTGATGAAGTATTTCACAAATATTTTCAACTACTATTACTGGAAAATTACAGCTCATAATAAAGCAATGCAGCTTTAACAGTTCAAACAACTGTGAATAAGACCAATTATTCAGGTAGTTGCAAATTTTAAGTTTGGATGCAGCTAAGATGAGAACTGGCTCAACCATTGTTCCTTGGTATAGATATACATTTTAATCCTTCTTTGCTATTGTTACATCTTTATTATAGATAGACTCCTTTTATGTAGATAAAGTCACTGTGATTTTGAGTATGTTTTAGATTCCTTCACATTACTCTCTTAAACTGAGGCATGTTTTTATATTGTCACAGTAAAGCATTATATACATGATTAAATACACTGTAGTGAGATTTAGGAAGGTTTTTTTTCACTTCTGCTGTCTCAGATTTTCCACTCTTACTAAGAGTAGTTCTGGATATTATCACCCCATATTAGCTGCCAGATACACATGTTTGAGCTATGTTAAATTGTTTTTGTGGTATCTTATTATGTCAAGCAAGACACTATCCCAAGGTGCTGTATCCTAAGCACATATATACATGGTTCAACACAATTAATTTATTACTTTGGTCACCTTTCTTCATTCCTGCTGGAGTCCTTGGCATAGGACTATAAATTGTTAGAGTTATGAATAACCCTAATAGGTATCAGCATGGAGAACACCACCCTCTCATTTTTAATTTGCATGGTTCATACCCCTGAGATGTTTCATGCTGAATTTCAAGTCATAACATCATTGAACACAGGCTCAGCACCACATCCTGATCTTTTAGACCTGGGAATGAGCAAAAGGCTGCCTCCCAGAGCAACACCTGGGAGACAGCTGGGAGAATTGGGAGCTGTGCTTATCTCCTCCCAGCCACTGAGAATTCAGATCACCCAGAGGCACAGCAGGGCTCATCAACATATTTATGTCTCTGCTGTGTCTTGGTCAGAATTGGTCAAGACAAAGCAGTCTTGATTGGTTGGGATTAAGGCAACAGTACTATGAAACAAAACAGCAGAACAGAATGGGAAAAGTCTGCATCTTGATTAGTAGATGTAAAGTTCAGGACACTTGTGACTGTGGCCATAACTCACCCTGAAATTGGTTTGATATAAATAAACACAGCCTAACTACCGCACTTAAAGCCCCAAACCAAGCCTATGTGTAGTTTCTGGTTTAGCTCATATACCTCTACCAGAAATCAAACTTGGAAGTGAAAGGTTATACTACAATGATAAAACATAAATTTCTAATGAAAACATTTTCTGTGGTCCCTAAGTACAGAGTGCACAAAAAGGTGTTTTGTTTAAAGATTTTTACAAAGAAATTTTAGATTGTTTGTACAGGAGATGCCAATGAGAAACAAAATTTAATTATTTACCATCTAGATCTAAATGATGTACAAAGTAATTTTATTATAATTACAAAAACAATCACATATAGTGACTGAAACCTATAAAAATTTTATGTATGCCTGAATGCTCTTTTACTCAATGAAATGCATGGGTTTAATTTACAAAATGAAAAACTTCTTAAAGCAAAGTTCTGTTGGGTATCACTCATCTGCTGTATATCTTGAGCTGGTTCATGAATTGGGTAAGTAGACCCAAGAGATGAGAAAGAAAGTAACTAAAGTGCAAGGAAGGTAACACATAAATTAAAATACTTTTTTTTTTTTTTTTTTTTTGGTGGCAGTTAGAAATTGCTATGACTTGCCCATCTGGAAAACACAACATTACCCAGTACACCATCAGCATTAGGAAATTCAACTGCTTCTCGAGTTCATGACTTCCAGAATTTCAGAAAATCAGTTACTTAACTGACATTTAGATGACACTAAGCACTCCTGAGGATGCAACAGAAATGCAGGCACCTATTGGGACAGTTTTTGTGCTGTTAAACATTGACTGTCCATGGATTCCTCCCCATCACTCCTTCCATAAGCCCAGTAAATATTGCTAACCATGGGTACAGCATGCAGACACCACAAAGCCTAAGGCTTGGAAAGCACTGCAGGTACTCACCAGATGTACTACTGCCTCTGTCTGAGCTGTTGTAGGATCCACCTGTATTCTGGTCATATGACTGGTTGTAGGGAATAGTTGGAGCAATGTTGTCATTTACTCGGTAATCTGCAAGTTTAATGGTATGGTTAATGCTGTCCTTCAGGAACACATCTACTTTTATATACTTGTTTTATAACACAAAGTAAAATCTCCTTTAAGTAGTGAACTAGAAAAAAATTCATTTTGTGAAGGAAAAAATCATCCTGCAATCATGTTTTATTTTTATCTTGCCTCTTATTGTAGGCTTAGGGGAAATCATGGGAACTTAGTAGCTGCACAGCTAAAATGCAGTAAAATGGAATTCTGTGCACAGGGTTTTCAGCCTCTGCAAAGCCTCTCCAACCATCAAGGAATTTATCTATTTGGTTAGCTATCTATCACCTGTGTGAGCATTTTGCATGCAAATACTGTCACCTTGATTGATTTGCCATGGTCTCTGCCTAATTTATGCATGCAGGGCAACCAATGGACTGCAGTAACTACTTTTGGGATTTCAAAGGTGACACACCCACATAGGAGTCAGCTCTGTACAACAAGAGCTGAATCATCTGCTGAAGCAACAATGCTTCTCCAACTGAATTTGGCTTACAACAGAAGTCTTTGTTTCAGGTCTGCTGGCTCCAAGAATATTTTTATTTACACTGGATCATGCAGGTTCTAAAGGCAGGGTCTTTTTTACTAATAGCTGTTACCATAACTTTGCTCTCCAGTTTCAAAGCACATGGTATACAACACTTATTACTTTTAAACGTAGATCTAGCAACCAGATCTGTAAAACTTCATCAGAAGTAAAATATTCATCTGGCAGAACAATACCCTTGTGCTAAAAAGCAATTACAATTTACAGAGAACAGAAAGGAGGTAGGTTACTCTTCATACAGCAAATAAAACTGCGTCATAAATAGAACCACTGGACATAAAGTAGTGACGATGAAGCACAGCATGTAACTCATCAAAATAGTTACTTCCCATCACAAAAGCTATAGGTATGATCAGCAGCAAGATGGCTTTGACTTAGGAAATGAGAAAACCAAGATCAGAATATCGACTCATAAAATAGCAAATCAAAACAAAAATAAACAAAACTAAGAATTCAGTTCCCATCTGCTGCAGAAATGTTTGTGATAATGTAAGCATGGGAAAAAGAGCAAAATGATAAATTTCACACTAGAGCGTATTCTGTAATAGTTTCTCAGCCTAGTTGCATTCCACAGACCACGCTGAAGCCCTACATACCGCATATGTTTACACAGAGGATAAACAGTAAATCAGCACTCTGAAAGATGTATATATGACTGTCAGCAGACAATGCTTTAAGGGGGCCTTTCCACACTACAGTATGCTAGAGAATATGCAGCTGTAATATACACAATTTGAAAGATGTAGTATCTTCCAGCACATAAAACCCAAACATGTTTTAATTCCCAAAGAGGTACGTAATACACAGTTCATGAAAGAGAACAATTACAAAAAATACAGCTTTCACCCTCTAGTAAGGAGCCAAAACCCTTGAATTTTCTTATGGCATGTTTATGTCAAGGGAAGGTGTGACATTTTATATTGCCCTTTGAACTCCTCTGTGAGTACACGGGTCCAGTAGAGAAATCAATATTCCTGTAATGAAATGTCTCTTTTTACTGGATCACTTATCACTATGTGATCATTTGAGTTACAACAATCCATGCAAAAAGTTCCAAGTTAGAATGGGTCCAACTCCTAGAGATACTGTTTTGCAAATCAGGTTATTAAAAGAGGTTGCATGGTAGCCTGGAGGACTAGAAAGAAGAAATCACATACCTATTTCTTCCAGCTCCCACACAGATTAAAGAAACATGCCTTCAAGGCCTCAAAAGAACATTCTGATGTTTCCCGTTAGCACTGAAATCAATTTATTTTTAGCTTCTGGATCCACAGACTTCAGTCAGGGTAACACAGGAATTTAGTTTCCAAAATTGTGTGCGGTAGCGTTGCCTCTCAATATCAGAATTGAAGGCTTGCTAGGAACAAGTCTAAAATGAATTGGATCACTCCATTTGTGCCCCCAGTGTACAACACAATACAATTTTCCAGAGTTTGATATGCAAAATTTCATTCGTTTACATGAGCATGTAGATTTAATGAGTCTCCATCCACGACTGGGAAGAGTGGGTTGACCTATTTAAAATTTAAGGTAGAATATAATGTGACTACCATGCATCTGGCTTATGAATAAAATATCTGGCCTCTGTCCTAACCAATCCCTTAACTACTATTAAATTTAAATTAATCTCCTATCCATAGGAAATGCATTTTATTTAACTCTTTTCTAAAGATACAGCTTGTTATTTTTCACAATAAATTCAGTATCAGAAAGGTTATTGTGGTGCTAATCAACTTTCTGACACTGCAAATGGTGTATTTCTGAATCTAAAGAGGCAGAAGTCTAAAAGCACTGAAGAAGCCTGTAATTGCTGAACCTGAAAGCTTTAGACTCCCAGAACCATAAGGTCAAAACTCCTCTGATGCCTAAAGAGGAGAAACAAGCTAAAAGCTCTTCACCTTTGTTTAATTTGTTTTGCTCCATAATGTTGTACTGTATGGGTGGAACCTCTTGCTTTTGTTGAACAGAGGGTTTCCAGTGTTTCTCATTCGAGTCCCCGCTGCCATTGTTAACATTATTGCTGATATTGGACTGGATGAGCTGAGTGGTGGCATAAGGAGTGGGCTGCCCAGGCTGGCTGACAAATCTTCCATCCTTTAGATTTGGACTATTGAAGGTTTTCATCTCATTGATTTTGTTGCTGAGGTCCACGTCCCCATATACAGTTGACTCAGGCAACATCAGGTTTGTCTGCTTGTTGTCCAGCTGATTGTTGTAATTTGCTATACAATCGGCTAACCACAGAGGAGAGAAAAGAGAAAAGGTCATTCTGTTCGCTCACACCAGACTTTCCACGAAACCCCCTCTAACATTTCCTCACTGCACAACTACATGGCTTGAATCCATGTAGCAGACACACTGAGACAGAGATACTGCCATTAACTATATAATTTACAGAATATTATTTACCTTATACACCACTGCTCTAAAAGTAGGGTTCACTGTTCTGATTCACTGTAAATTCAGACCTGCTGAATTACATCTACAATGACTTACCTTGCTGGGCTTTTCCACAGTGGCCATATAAACATTCATGGTTTTAGACATTATTCTCATAGCAGTATATATATAAATATATATATATATATTTTCATATCACCTCAACAGTATCTAGACACTCTTGTATTTGTGGTAAGAAATAGACATAAAACAGGTTTTCATAAAATAGACTTAGAAATTATTACATATAAGAGAATTAAAGAAAAACAGTACAAGGCAAGAGGTAACTCAGTACCCAGTAGCAAGTCTTTATTTGATCATTGTTTGCTCGTACAATCTTATGTTTTAATTTGAAACAAAAAAGGCAGAAAAGCAATCTGGAATTTTTGCTGATTTTCAGTTGCTTTGGATATTGCAAAATATGTAATAGCACAGTAATACATTGTCCTGTATGCTAAAGATATATCGTATAGACAGCATGAATTCATTCTTCTGACATTTACTGCATCCTGAGACCACCACTTATTGCAGACAGTAAATTGATGTGTGCTGATGCTCTGGCCACTGCATGAAACAGTGTCCCTGCCTTGCCATGTTCTCTTGTCACTGCGTGACACGAAGCCCACATATTTTTTTCTCTCCACATCCAGTCCACTGGGAGAATACTGAATGAAGTAAAGTAGTCTGCAGGTCAGCAGTTAGAAGGCTTAGTGGAACTAGAATTCAATGATCCTTAAGCAAAAATTCTCATTTTCCAGTTGATTAATGCATCAGTAATTACATAACACTCACCAGGAATATATTTTTCCTCTTTTAAAAGAAGTGGTATTTATGCTAATGAATTTGATTCAAAACCCAAAGTCCATTACCTGTGTCCACAATGAATTTACTGGAGAGGATGGCAAGTGAAACTACATACAGAATTCAAGATTTTACCATTACTCTTAACGAAATAACTAGCAAATATACAGGATTTTCAATTCCAAAACCATTCCCTAACACATACATAATTTTAAAGATATATTACCCAAGAAAGGGGAATAAAATAATGCTTGTGTAAGAAAATCACCGATCCACATTTTC
Organism: Lonchura striata; assembly: GCF_050655825.1. NCBI lineage: Eukaryota > Metazoa > Chordata > Aves > Passeriformes > Estrildidae > Lonchura > Lonchura striata. The sequence continues at coordinate 11,534,498 of NC_140703.1, forward strand.
AGTAACTAAGGAACAGTATCAGAACATGCCACATAGAACTTATCACTGCACATTTCATGCCCCCCAGCCTGTGGGTTTTTTGAAGGCTTTACTGTTCAACATATTTTTCCTTCTTACGTGAGGTGTTTTTTACTGCCTCTGTTATTTATTGCTTCACAGTCTTCAACTTCTTGATTTCTAGAGTTTAAATGTTTTCATTTCTCTCACCTATTGCATACTGGTCTTTCCTCCTTTCCCAGTCTATTGTATTATACTGGGCAATAATATATACAGCATATTTTTCACTCCCAATACCTCAGGCTTTGCTACAATATCCTTGCAGAGTCATTTAGAACATCTGTTTCTACCTCCTTTCATTTGCAGCTACATCTGATTTGTGTGTGAGGCAATATAATCAATACAGTATATGCAGTAGGTACATTCTTTACATAGACACATTAGAATTCCTCATAACAAGTACTTAAAACTGGTTTACCTATATATAACAGAAGACTTATCTAGTTAGATTTTTTATGGCATCTACTTTTGGAAAAATCGGTTCCTGTTCTTAGACTTGGAAGACAGTGCTATATTGAAAAAAAAGCAATTAAATATTTGCATATTCACAACTACTGAGGGGATATCCATCACTGCTGCTTCAGAGCATAAACCAGCCCACGATGACAGAATTAAGAAAATTTGGCAGAATTTCCAGGAAAGAAGAGACCACTCTGAGCACATTGTCTGACCCGCAAGCTCCGAAGTTCTATTTGAAAGGATGAAACACTTTGTGACAAAACCAAGCTTAATATGAAAGCTAAAATGAGGGAGAATCCACTGCAGTTCAATGCAAGACATTATAATAGGTTGCAACCATAAAAAACATGCCTTCTCTTCCTTTTCTGAATTTGTTATTTACTAGAATTGCTATGTCTGTCCTTGCCACAGTGAACTATCCCTGAATCACAAACCTTTATATTCAGGTACTGGTGGATGTGTATCCTCAGCCAGACTGAGAGAAAAGTCTCTAGTGCCAAATTCTCTCACCTTGCTCTGAAGCAGCTGGCACTGGTCACTGTCAGACAGCATTACTGCAGATGAATTGCCATTACTGCCACTCATGAATTACCAGCCATTGGAGCTGGTTTCACATTAATTACAGGAGGTAATGCTGCTTGGCACTTATGTGACTTCACACACTCCCCCTCTGGATTGCTGGGACATAGCAAAAACCAGCAAAACTTGTAGTGGAAAAGCCTTATTCATTCCTCACCAGTAACATAAAGTTAAACCGAAGGGAACCTAAGGTCTGTTTAAAACAAAATGTGCAACAATTAGCACTCTCAGATAAACTTCCTCAAATGTCTTCCAAAGAACTCATGAGGTTTTCTTCCAGAGCTCTCTGAGTCCTGCTCAAGCTCCCAGGAACTACCACTTAACCTAATATTTTGTAATTTCTTTAAGTGTATGAAGTGAACTATTTTATTCATACACCCTAAACAGAACACCAGCTGTCCAGTTTTGTTCAGAATGGCACTCAAAGTGAACTTCTGAGTGTGCCAAAACAGACTGACTTTGTTGCAAGCACTGTTTTATTTCTTGCTTCCCATCACATCCAAACCAGAAGGAAGACCACATTAGCATAATTTTGGTCTTTCTCTTTCTCCATCCAAGCAACAAGGAGGTACAAAACAACCCAAAAAATTACCTTATCTGCTCTATTCAGAATCCAAAATGTATTAGTTCAGTGCGAGTTTTGGCAGCATTTAACTTTGCAGGGGCTCCTTAAGCCTTCTACAAGTATCCAAAGAGGACCAAGAAAGGATCCAAAAAAGGACCAAAAGCACTATCATGACATAGAGGAGACACTATATTAAGCCTAGAAGCATTGGAAATGAAAATCCAAAGAAACCTGTACACTCTCTCAGGTATTAGAAGCACGTACTCTGTAAAGAAGATTCCTTAGCAAGGTAGAAACATATCTAACCTGGTCGACTGTACGTTGTGAGGTTGCTATCACTGTTGCCATTGCCAGAGGTGCAGCAGTTGATGGAGCAGTCATTGTGATTGTTCCCTGTGTTGGGCCAAGTATCTGCTAACCATGGCTGAGTGGCTGGTTCACTGATGTTTAGGAGTCCAGGCCTTTAAAAACAAAGCTTGGTCATTTCGAAAGTTAAACAAAAGCATTTTCACATTGCAGTGACATTCTTCCCAAATGGTGAGATATTACAAAATAATACCTTGTACCAAAAGGCTTGAGTACTGAAAAACTCAGCTTGATTCAATCATTTAGCATTTTCAAGTCTCTTGTCTAACCTGTTCCTTGCTAAATCGTTCAGGAGTGAGTAGTCAAGGGAAGCATCACTTCATTTTCCTGGACTACACTATTATGTTGGTGTGCAACATTTATCTGTCACTTTGGTTTTCATTTTTAATTTTTTTTTTCTCTTAGGAGGTTGCACTTTTATTTTTCTGCCCTTTCACCCTTTCTTAAAGAGAGCAAGGTAAAAAACAGGAGATTAGCAAATCAAATAAACAAAAAATTCACACATGGAAGCAGAATGGAAATGCATAAGTAAGAACTAAATTTAAACATGAATATTCCCAAATTCTTGGTTATTTATGGAACAAGTTGTCCTCACCATCAGATAGTACTACTGTGGTGCATCAAAAGGAACAGCAGATAACAGATGTGGCTTGGAAGCATTTGGATCTCAGTAACCATGCTGAGTGGGGGACACACACTTGGTTATGAGAAAGCCATTCAGCTCCTAAGAGAGTCTGAGGTATTTGGGAATACTGACCATCTGAAAAACATCCAGATATGAATGCTGCATGCTAGCTGCATTTGGAACAAAGTGTATTCCTGTCATCAGCATTCCTACTTTTCCAAGTTGCTGAATTTTTGTGGTGAGTGTGAAAGTCTTTCTAATGAATGTTCTGTAGAATCTTTGGTGGCTCTTGAGTTTTCATGCTAACAATGCAGTAGGGCATATTACAGTCCCACACAATTTAAAATTGCCTTTGATAACTAAGGTGCTTTAAAAAAAAAAGATAATATAGCTACTGTCACATACACAAATATGAACACAGTCCCCTTCTCTTGGGATTTAACAGGCAACTAGCATTTGAAATAGTGCAAAACTATTTTCCATAATATTAGATGTGATGATCTTCAAAAATAAAATATGCTAATCCTCTTAAACTGCAAGTTGAAAATACAAGCTGCATGCAGTTATTTGTCGGGGATAGAGTCTGTCAGTGCTGCAGGCTTAAGTCATGGACTTAGAATGACATTTAAAAGATCTATACATATATGTGTGTATATATATATATATTTCTGTACTGCATATGTCATCTGACAATTTAACATAGGAGGTGATGAGGCTTGACTTGCTGTCAGGCTTACAAACCAGCCAATATGCATCCAGTAAGGAAATATTTTTTAAAACAAATCTGAAATAAATATGCAGCTGTGTAGGCTTGTGAGCAGGCCAGATTATTTGAAATTCCCTGCTTTTTTCCCTACACTCTGCTCTTACAATGAACCTACACCTCAAGGCATTTAGAAGAGACAAAACATCTCAGAATGTTTCAGCACTTTAAAGATCTGTGTACTGGTTTGTTGCACAGAGAATTAAAGAGCCTTTGTCTCTAAAATTTTCTTTGCATTCACACCTGCTGTCATGTAAGAAATGTGGTGTGATGTATATAATCAGATGAGATTTCTACTAATTGGAGACATTTAGGTGGAACTGCAGACAAGAGATGCTTGCATTACAGATCCATAACCTAGTGATGATTTGAGATCATAATTTCCAAAGATCTCTCACCTTGGCAGCAAATTTCTTGACTCCCTGAATTACTGGGTTTGAGGCAGGGGTGGACAGAGCCAAGTGGCTGTGTGGGTGCTGGCTGGAGTCAACCCAGCACAATTATCATTACTCAAATCCTGTCTAGAGAAGGGATTGCCACAGAAATGGGTATTTTTTCAGCATCACACAAGTAGGGATTATGTTGAAATATATCACTGTGACATTTTGAAATCTGAAAAATGCTTTAACATGCTCACATAACTGCACTTGGCAAAAATGCTAAACCTTTCCAAAACACTTCAAATATAAAGTAAGAAGTTAAAACTTTAGGTTTGGATATCAGAAGACTGTTTCATATGCAAAAGTAACTTCTTTGTTTTGGATTTTTGGGGTTTTTTATGTTTTTTTTTTTTTTCTTGGTGTTTTTTTTTTTTTTTTTACATTGCAGAACTATGTTTCATGTTCTACAAAATAAGTTACATCACACATGCTGTCAATGCTATATATGCAAATGAACAAAACCAGCACAGATGTTTGCACCTTGAATCAATTACATTCTTAGATTCTGGCACTGCTGCTGAACATTAGGACAGTAAAATTGAAGTTGATTCTCTAGAAGTACCAAAGCTACTGTGCAAGTAATGTAGACACTGGTGGGTTCATTTCTGTTCTCTATGTGAGAGTGCTTCATCTAGCATGTGCTAAGGGAAGAGTGAGAAAGCAGTGGCACAAAGAACACAAAGGATGTTAGCTGAGTATCTTTTTGAACAACTCTCAGGAAAAGAGAGGGTTCATCCCTCTTCTCTCCTATTTTCTCACTCTCCTGTTGTAAGGGCAGCAACCTGGTGATTTACAGATTTTTCCATTCAAAAATCACATGGTAACTGTTCTAGAGGCTTCCCTCCAAGCTCCCGTGGCATGGGAGCACAGCAGCACACAGTGCTGGGCAGAGATATCTGCAATTCCTCATAACATGCCAGGTCCAGCTGCAGCAGGAGCTGAATAGCCTCACCTCTGCACAGCACTCAGGTAGACTGGGAATGCTTTATTCTATGCCTAATCTTCACAATTACCAAATTTTTGCATGGTCTTGCAAATTAGGAATCACAAGACACCACTTATGAACAGGAATTCTTACAGGGCTTTGTTGCCCAGCTGGTCTCTGAGATTTTGGCATTATTTCAGTATCATGCCAAATCTTTGAATGTGGCCTAGTAAAAAAATGGTGTGCTACTAAAGCACCACTGCTCCGACCTGCCTTTTTGCTAAAACCATTATTTTTCCTCCTGCAGAAAACTTCACCCCTACAGAGGAAATGCAAATTACTGCTTTCTCCATGGCCATTCATTACATAATAACGTAAACCCAGTGAACATGCCTTAGTTAAATCCTCAATCTGGAATGTACCTGGTTCTCAGAGTGGGTGGCTGTAAATTTACAACCTGCTTCCCTCTCTCTTCCCTCTCCCCATCTATTTTAAGCAATGCTTTAACTGTTCTGCATTCACAGAATGATTTTTTCTTGAAATGTCACCTTATAGGCCATTTATGTCTTCAACAATTTTTAACAATAAACATTTTCTTTCTTTGTAGTATTTGTGAAACAGCTATATTTCTTGATCTTCATAAAGGCCACCACTTAATTACTTTTATTCCCTTAATCAGGTGGTAAGCCAGGTCTTTATTTTGAAGTTAAAGCACTCCCTCTGCTGCTCATTTTTTGAGATGCAGTTTTTACAGGTTAACAAAACTGAAAATATTTCAAATAATGTTTTGGAAGTCAACTTAAAAATTCAAACCATATACCCTTCTCCTAGACATAAAATATATGGCCAAAATGTATACATTAATATAATGAACTAAAACTTATCTATGCAAGTGATTATTCTGCCATCACTTACAAGGATAATTGAACTCCTGGAATCCTTAAATTCATTTGCACACAATTTATACCTATAAGAATAAAGCACATAATTACCTGCCTCCACTGCTTACGGCCTCTCCTCCTCTCTGATATGTTACTGAAATAGTTAAAGATAAAAAGAAGGAAAAAAATTTAAAAGTCATACAAGAGTCCTTCAATAACAGCATTTACTTTGCCTTTGTTTCATTTTAGCTAAGACGATAATTGTGCATTGTTTATACATTAATTCTAAGTCTCATTCTGCAAGCTACTGCTTCAAATCCAAGTTCAGACTTAATACTTGTGTTGCTTGATAACTGCTAGTCCTAGCCCCAACAGGACTTTATATTTCACTTCTGTTCTGAACACACACACACACACATGTATCACTTAAGAAAGCAGGAAGCCATACATCAGGTTGAACTTATTCTTAACATAACTCTGCTGACTTCAGTGGACTTATTCTGTGGAAGGATTTAGGTCATATATTTATTTCATGAATGGCTGGATGTTAAAGCTTTGCTCTACCTTATTATTTTGGCAAGATTAAAGAGGTATCATGATTCTGTAACAGACCTTATTTCCAATGTAAATAATGGCTCATTACAGCTGAAGCTACTGCAAAAACAAATGCTCTTTCTAAGTGTTACTGCAGCACACTCAGGGAACTAGCACACTCTAGAAGTCCATAAAAGCTCCATATTTTTTAATATTTTACAACTGGATTTATAAATTATACTGAATAATCTAAAAATTCAAATACATAAATCTTGGTTAAAAAAACAGTCTGGCAGAAATAACACTTTCTAAATTAAAAGGAACAGTTTTTCTAGCATTTCAAAAGTATTCTTCATGAACAAAGTGGATGTCCACATGCATTTGTTTGTTGGTGTGGATTGCATATCCTTCACATGAAACAGTATGTTTGGGAAGTTAGTTTTTATGATGCAAATATCCAAGAAGAAACAGTGCTATAAATTTTGCAGGTTTACATTGGGTTTGGCAAAGGGTTAAGGAGACTGCCTCCCTGCAGATGCTGATGGATTCTATACTTTCCAGCTAGGAATGTGCTGAAAACAAGCAGTCAAATTCTGCTCTTTAGAAGAACTCCAAACTGGGAGTCTGCAAGAGAGAGATAAATGCTGGCAGTGATTACAATAACAGGATTAAAATGTAGGATGCATTCCTACAGGTAAGTCTTTTACTGTAGGTAATGCTACAGAGGGGAGCCAGCTTCCATTTAAAGTCAAAGCATGACTGAGATTCTGGATTGAAAAACAAGGATTTTTTCTTTTAAGTGTTTTACATGTTTTATGCTTTTCCCAGTTTCTTCTTTAAAAATCTCAAGGCTATTTATTTTCCAGCTCTGACACATCTTAAGAAACCCTGATATTTTCTTTTAATGTTAAGAACCCATTGGAGAGAATAGATGTTAGCTTCCAACCTCTGCAGAATTTCAGGGGCGTGCTACAACGGCTATTACAACAGAAGCCCTCTGTTTAGCCAATTAAAGTAACAGCAAAATAATAAAGAGTTTGAATTATTCTCCAGTGAGGCACTCAAAGCCTACAGAAACATTGAGGGGCACTCTGGCTCATGCTGAACAGGAAGCAGAAGGTAACAGGCTGAATTCTGAGAGCAGGCACCCTCCAGTTTGATTAAGAGCACATGGCTCAGACCAACCCAGCACAGCCGGGTCTGGGGGATGAGTGCAGGCGCAGGGCTTGGCTTCCCCTGTGCTCCAGCCTGGAGGATGCAACTCAGCTGCTGCACAGGGGCCACATTAGCACAGTGCTGATTAGCACAGTGCTGATTAGGAGCTAACATTGCTTGGGAAACTGTGCAGAGCTGGGGTGGGTGGGTTTTATCCTGCCTGGATACACACGCCCTGCAAGTCCCACAGGTCTCTTGTGAAAATGGAGGATTTCAAACAAAGGAGGAAGAAACAACCTGTCTGCTCACTCAGGCTGTAGCTAAAAGGAAAGAAGAATACTGATGGGTACAGAATGTGTTGGGTTTTATCTGCTATCCTTCATCTGAGGATGAGCTGCTCAGCTGCCAGACTGTAGGACCTGCTGAAGGTTTACAGGATGGAAAGCTTCTCATGGGCTTTGGTGGGCCATGGTTCAACTTATGTCATATTTTGCATATTTCTAAACAAAACTAAACAGAAGGTAATTTTAAACTCACACTGAATATGAAATGCACCTCTTTTTAAGCTGAACAGGACAATTATTTTAAAACTTCATAGCAAAATACCATTTAAGACAGCAAGTAAAGAAACCTAATTGCTGTAACACTGTTTTTCTGTATCTTCCAAAGCAGACAACTCTGAGGTCACTGGATTAATGCAGATTCAGAGGAAAGAAAAGGAACAAATATTTCACCAGCTATAATCTCACTGAATCTCTTTCAAGTCAGCATCTGGGCTCTGTTATGTCATTTGTCCTCCACCAGAAGCACCTTTTGCATCTCTACATGTGGGAGGCCACACTACTCCCTTGGAATATGCAGGAGGAGAGCCCAAGTTTTACAAACTGACAGGATCATGCTACAAAATGGCATGCTGGCATGGAATGGTGTGCTTTGAAATGGTACACACAAATAGAAAATATTGTCAGCCACAAAGCAAATGCACACTACTCGGAGAACAAATAATGATACCTGTCATTAATGACATTGTTTTAAGAAACCCCTTCAACAAACAGCTGGGCTGGTTGGTTATGTCAGAGAAAGAGAAATAGTACCACAAACACATGCTTAAGTAACAAAGAAGGGGGAAAAGTGCAAATATATACCTGTTGGTGTGAAGGTAAAAGACGGGACTGAAAAATCAAAACAAAATACAAACTGGTTATTAAGCTGAAGAGAGAAAGGGAAACATACCACATTAGTATAAATCTAGCAGACAGCTGAACATAAACCAAATATACACAACTAACCCAGTGGGTCAATCACATTGATATAAAAATAAAACTGAAATTGCAATTCAGAAAGAAGATTGTCTCTGCAGGTATTATTCTGGGGAAAAAAAGGCAAAAAAAGCAAAATGCTTGGTATTCTACTGTGCTCCTGAGGGGATGAGACTGTGGTTTAGCCTTTCAAATCCTTCTCAGCTTGGTATTTTAAGTTTTTTTTTCTGAAAATCCTAGCACAAACAAAACCCCCACACTATTAATCATTCTAGAATGCAGAATGACAAATTCCTTAACAAAGCCTTATCAAGGTCCTATTGAATCTTATCTGCAGTTCACTAAGTAAATGCTCATTACACTGAACTAATAGGCATGCTTAAGTATTCAGTAAGGAAATAATAATCATAGAAAGGAACAAAGAGAACTGCTGTTTTACTGCCTCTGAATCAAGAATGGCACCAACTCTCACTGCAATGAAGACACTAAAATCTACGGCAGCAATTAATTTTTGTTTCCAGAGATGAGACTGTTATACAGAGTAATTATCTTTTTTAAATAACCACCAAAATAGAAGAACCTCCCTAGATGTAACACCTTTCTACCTTCCAACCCTTGGCTTTAAGAGGAAAAGGTTAACAACAGAACAATGACACTGCTTGACAATCTTCTCTCTCACAGCTACTATAAATCCTCTTTGGATCAATAGGGACTCTAATCCAAATACAGAGCACCAGCATCTGCTCTTCCTATTAGCACATGCTCCCCCTCCTGTTGACAAGACAGTATCGTTTTCCTCTCACTGATGGCAGAACAAGGCTAACATTGCCCTTTCTGATCTAATGACAGTGAAAGGTAACAGAAACAATCAAATATTCACTAAAAACAGCTTGGAGACAGAAGATGATCAGCAAAGCCAGAACAGAAATAAAAGGTTCTGGCTAAGAGAGCAACTTCTTAATCTTATTTTTTTAAGAACTCTCAAGTTTGTGGGGAGTGCAGTGTGTCTTGTTTTTGTAATTTATGCTGTAGGTTTAACCCCTTTTTACCAAGACAATTTATTTCCAGGGATATAACACTAAGGAGAAAAAAAAAAAAAAAAAAAAAAAGGAGTATTTGGACATTTTACGATCCCTTTGTAGCAAAGTATTTTTCCATAGTATTTTATTTGAGCTAGGCCTTTTCACATAGTTAGGTTAATTTAGTTACATTCAAAATATAGAACCATAGTAATAAGCTTTCATTAAAATAGAACAGGCATTTAAACCTGAGCTTGATTCCAAAGAGAATCAAGAACCTCAAAATATATTGCAATCACAGGGACATGAAAAATATCTTAAGCTACTGTCTCATTACTTTTCAGTGAGCTAAGTAATAAACCTAGTTTTGTTTCTTAAGGAACTGAGGAGGTTCAACTGAAAGAAATCCTATTGCTACCACATGAAAGAATGACTTAATTCTTAGAGTTTCTATTAATAAACTCTTCTGAGAGTGTAAGACTGCTAGTACAGTATGTATGTGTGGGAGTAGTGAAGTATTTTAACAGATGACAGGCCTGAAGCTAAATATAAAAATAAATAAATGCAAGACTGAAGAAAGTTTGGGCTTGCAGTGATGACTTGATGAACTGCAGAGTGGCAAACTACTTTGCAATTCTTATTTCACTAAAGATAGGTTTTGTCTTTGAAGAATACTTGATACCAGAGATACATACCCTACTTTTCTGTACACTTTCATTTAAACTCCCCCCAAATTACACAAAAGATATTTTTACAGATATTGAAAAACACAGCTGTTTTGAACAATAGCTGATGTCACTGAAGTAACCATTTTTAAGGACAAATTGTATGCCTTTTGCTTAATCATAGGTACTGGTGAAAGCACAGTGATGTTAGTGTGATAGAGCTGTAGAAAGGCAGTGTGGCAGCATGCTATTAGTAAAACAAAACAGCGCAGGCCAGTGCAGCACTACGTGGGGGCTGTCCTGCCCTAAATCCCAGCAGAACACAATCAAGGGTGCAATTGCTTCCCAATTCCCTTGGCTGCAACTCCACTCAACGACTGTGCCTGGAGCCCACAGTGAGCACTGGTCCCTCAATAGCACAGAGGACATCCCAGCTCTGCAACACTCCGGATGTATTTCCTTCTTCCACTCACTCATTTGCTATTTTCAGCACTGCTTCTTTTACACAGCCACGTATTGCTGATGTTTAAAACCATTTGTGTTTGATTTGCCTGTCTTGCCCATAACACATTCATTCTCGGGGACTAAAGAATGTAATCTCATGACACCTTCCATGCACGAAGATGTGTCCACCTTTTAAACCTTGCCTTGTCTTCTGATTGCTAAATGTCAGCTACAATCCCTCTAGTTCTTCAAAAGCAGGATCTACCATTTTCTGATTAATTCCAAAATTTATGGTTCTTGCTCTACAAGTACCTATGAGGTACTGCTTTGAGATGTAATGACCTGTAACTCATTGAATTCAGCTTTAGTTTCCAGGCTTAACCTGGAAATTATTTAATCTGGAGGAGTCAAGTTTTTATTCCAGAAGATCTTCCAGGCAGAGATTTCAGTTTTGTTTGTCAGAGAGTATACTGCAAAGCACTGCTTGACCACTGAAAATGTGATGCATAAGAAGTATCAATAACAAGAAATAACATGAAAATGAGCAGTGCTTAAGGTCAGCCCCACTGCTACCCTTCTAACTAAACACAGATGCAGGATGGGATAGCAACACAACTCAGTCCCAGCCAAGAGTTTCACAACAGCATTTATGAAAAGAGTCTTGGAAAGCAGACTGACCATTGTGCTTCTGCAAACAGCCACGCTTCCCCCAGAACAGGAGAAATTCAAGTACCCACACCGAAGTGTTACTGCAATGTACACCACTGTTAGCACTCCCAGCAGCAGCAAAGCACTGGATGGGGGACAAGGAGCTGCCATCCACTCCAGATGGCTCCTTTCAGATGATACAGTGTCAGAAAGCAAGGGCATATTGGAAGCTCCCAGCCTTAAACCCATCTTTATATTTCTCATTTGTAGGAGCATCTTTATGGAAAGCTACTCCTGGAATTCAGCTCAAGACTTATGCTCTAAAACCAGACTTAGCACGTTATGTAAATATTGCTTTTCTCTGCACTGGATCCTGACCCACACTTCGTGAAATACTGAAGCAAGCTGATAATTCCTTATTTGAACCTGAGAAGAACAAGAGACTGATGACAAAATACATAGGCAGCAAACAGGCATTCAGCAGCCTGTTTGCTATCCTGTTTCAGACTGAAATAGATAATAGGGCACCTTTTCTGATACCAGCATAAGTACTTGTGAGTCCATTCCTCTTCTTCCTGTGGCGATACAACCAGATGCTGAAGACCATGAGGATAATCCAACAGGCTGCACCAATTCCAGCAATAAAGGCAGGCTGCTTTACTACATCAGAAATCTGCTGGGCTAAACTGACTTGATCTTCTGAAGACACAGGGTTTCCATGAGAATCTGAAACAGAGACACCCGTAACAGCCAATTAATTTGAATGAACAGCTGTAAAAGGCAGCATGAAAAGAGAGACTGACATAATTGCAGTCCAGTTTCTCCAAGTAAAACCCTTAAGACTACTCTTCAAAATCTCACTTCTACAGGTCTAGAAAAAAGTGGTTTGTTTTCTGTAAAAGACAGGCACCTCCAGTATCAGTGACTTCTGTTTGCTTACAAAAGTTGCTAAAATCAGACTACCAGATTTATCAGGCTCCTAAATAACAAACCTGTGGACTGCTATTTTTTATTTTTCTTTCATTTTAAAATAGCAACATCAGTTTAAGAAAACTATTCAGAAAATCAGCAAAAACACATCAAGTGAAAAAAAGCTCTAGTATGAAACATGAGTAGCAATGTGAATGGGTACAAGTCAGCTCCCCAAACATCCACTCTCAGAACTGACAATCAGTTACAAATTTAAACTACATTCACATGAGGTCGGTATTGAGGAAGATATTTTAACCTAGAAGTTCTTGACAGATTATCGAAATCTTGTATTACACAGTCTAATGTACTGCTTGCACTCCCTCAGTCTCATTTTGACCTCAATTAAAAATAACACTGAATATTTAAAAGGATGTAGAAAAGTAAAACTACAAAGTAACCAATCCTGCCCCCTTAAATACAGATGAAAAAGCTAAAGGATAACTAAAAAATTATTTATGAATTGCTAAAACCAGCCAAGGAGTCTCATTAGTAATGAACAAGCAGCACTTTTCAAAACCAGTTTAGCCTTAAATACCCCACATCAAAATAAAGAACATGTATTTTTCTACAGACTATTAATTTCTTTTTTTTTTAAAAGAGACAGCACCTTTAAGAATTGGTCTTTTCTGTTCTTTCTCTATTGAACTTTAGCAGGAACCTTTTGGGAACAGCAGTAAGAAGATCCAGCTAGTGACTGACTTTCTGACTGAAGTGAAGCTACTCAAAGCCAAAATACTGCCTTCCTGATGCTTTACCACCACAGTGAGTGCTCACTGGAAATTTCATTACTGCACAGGGCATGGGCAAGAATTCAGAGCCTTTACTCAGAGTGGGTATTGCTTTACACATTCCACAGCTTGGTCTTTGAAATACCCACTTTTACTCCTGTATAAATCCAAGAGATCATTGCTTTATACCATTGGTAGGGACATCAAATTCAGACTGAGATATTAGTGTTTTAAGGAGAAAGGTGCTGTTATTAATTGTATTAATATGAGCTATATAAGAATTGAAAACCTATTTGCTTAAAACCAGTATCTTTTCCTTATGACATAAGTAGTGAATAGAATTTTTTTTGTTATTATGACAACTTGCATTATGCCAAAATAAGAAACTGCAATATCAACAAGAGCTGGAATCACAAGAAATTATTTCCTCTGGAAAAGGATACCTTTTTGAGTGGAAAAGGTTAAATTAATAGCAGCATCTCCCAGTGAAGGATCCCAGATTCCAGTTTTTGTGACCTTGAAGTCAAATATCTATTTTGCTGAGAAATCACCCCGCCTTTGACTGCTACCTTATTGGAAATTTTATTTCATATTTCAGCTCTCCTTATCTTCTGTGATCCTAAGTGCACTGCCTAGCCTGAAAGTTCACCAGGCAGACTCATTCTTTTCTTACTAATACACTCTTTGTGTCTGCTGGGTTTATAGATTTCACGCCTATTTCTGCAAGGTTAAGATGGGTTGCTTCAGATTTTATGGAGACAGCCAAGTGAAGTTCCACACAAGTGGCCAGATGGGCTTAAATGTATAAAGTACACTGTGACAAATGAATTAAAGCTGTCATCTCATCTTCTGTCTCTCTGCAGCTGAGGCCATATTAAGATATGAAAACTTGCATTGTCAGTCTCCTTTTCAAAATGAGCAATTTCTGTGTTTTTAAACTGCTACAATCCCTTATATAACTTAATGGAATTGAATAAAACATTTATGGAGAGCCTCTGGTCCTGAATAAATAAGAATGATAAATACTTTTTTGTCATCCTTAAAATGGACATTTTAAAACAGTAAATCTAGGAGGAAAAATAATCACAAAACCCAAATAAGAATGTTTTCTACACATGTCAACAATTCAGTCATCCAGAAACACAGTACTTTTATACATAAACAGTTTGCATTGCTCAGTCAACACGTATCTGATTATTACAAAATCCTGAGGAATCTTTGATTGTTTATTATACTAATTTTAAATTAACATTAATTTCATGCTATTATTTTACTTGCAAGAATAAGAACAGCATAATAATGAACTTTCTTTTAAGAAATTAGGCCTCTAGCACATTGAATATGGGTGGGCTGTTGGAGCCATTACATTAGCTGGTATATACCTGTGCATATGGGAAAGAGAAAAATGCCTCTATGTTCGCATATAGTCAAATAAACAGCATAAGAGGAGATGGAAAGGCTTTCACATTTGACTACATCCTACTCCTCTTGTAATTCAAAAGTAGAAAGTAAGCTAAATATAACGAGAATGAAATTTAGTAATGCCCTCATCCCTAAAAACTTCCAGGAACATTATCTTGGAAGCCTTTCTTTAAGAAGAGCATCTTCCCTCTCCCTAATAGCCCAGTGAGATCCTGAATGATCAGGCTTGGAAATAACTCTTGAACTAAAAAAAACCACAAAACTACCTTTTCTTCATCCCAGGAAATTTCTGGAACTTTGACTGATATATAAGTGCTTCATAATGAACATTCCTGTTCCTGCTTGCACTCCTCAGGGAGATGTGCCAAAACAATAAGGGAACATAAACATTCTATGGCAAAGTGCATCCTACTGCCAGAGCAGCAGCACAGCATTTAATGTACTTGGAAATGCCTCCGAGTTGTTGGAGCAGGCTGATCCCACAGCTCCCTGAAACCAGCATATTATCACAGTGACTCATCCCTTCTTCTACCCCGAGATAAGAGCTTTCTTTTTAATCACAGAGAATGTTGCTATGGCTATTGCTCACAAGCTACCCAATTTGAATGTCTTGAAGCTCCAAGTTTCGAACTTCAATGAAAACTAATTAGAATTTATATAGAGAAGAACTGGAACCTCTAATACTCTAATGTTAAATATTCATATAAATAATAATAATAATGTGAAATCTAACATTTAAGTTGCTAAATGATAAATATTAATATCCATTTATGACTGGAATGCCAAAGATTCAAAAAAGACAGGGAATTCCAGGTGCACAAGCAACATAACTTTGCCTTGTAGAAGTATAACCTATGGAATGGTACTTTTCCATATGTATGTTTCATTCAGTATACAAAATGTACAAACATCGAGTAGGAATATTTAAATGGTGGTGACATTTGTTAATTCTGGCAATTAAAAACTTGCAAAAAATATGAAAACTGTAACATGTTGTTTGAGTGTTATCTCAAACATATGTGCCTGATGCAATATGAAAATTATTTGGTGAAATATTACCCAGGTAAGAATATGCTGTTTTGTGTCCTTTCTAGATGTATGTTTCCCAAACTAATAAAATATCAATTGCGCACTTTAATCTTACAACACACGCCTTGAGTTGACAGCACCAAACTGATTTGGAAGGCTTTAGTGTGAGGGGTAAAAATAAAGATTACTTTCTTAAGTTGTTTGCAGGCCACAAACAAAAATATCAACAAAAAATCCCTTACAACTATCACACTCAAAGTACCTCAAGGGCTGACAAAATAATATCCTGAAGGAATCCTAGGTAGTTCACAAATCATGTCTCCTAAATGAAGCAATTAGAATTATAAAGATTCAATGAGACTTTCCTGTGTTTTGTACACTTGAGACATCCGCTGCTTGAGTAATACATTCAACATTTACAGTAATTGTGCAGACAATCTCTTACGAAATAAGTGCATACCACATATTCACACAAATCATGTGTTTAAGGGTAACATGAACTGCAGCTGTGGGGCTTCTAAGCGCTGGTACCAGAAACAAAATACATCACAACATGTTCTAATGTCACCACTTACCTGTCAACAAGCATAGGTAATGCTGCCAAGCTACCACAGGCAGTATCCCATCAGTCTGCAAAAGCTAGGCTACAGAGCAGCAAAACATTGTTTGCCAATTCTCATCTTTCTGTGCAGAGCATTTTTGTAAACAACGTCTTTAAGTTACATGTTGTGACAAGGAAATAAAAGGGTCTATTGAAATTCTGTGATTTTGTTTCTCCACAGCACATTGTTATAGGAATAATATAGTGAGCTGTGGCTAGGTCACATGAATTTTTTTTCCTTAACATGAAAACTTCTGCAGTCTTTCTTTATAGAAAATTTCTTTTCTTTTAAAACAAATAAACAAACCTTTTTTTTTTTCAGTGTGGAGTTCTACAGAAAGCATTAAAAGGCCATTCAAAAACCAAGATGCAAATCCAGAAGCTTCATGCAGGGTGTTTTAAGGAGACACGTAATTTTTCAGTTGATCTCAAGATTTTATGAATAACAAGCAAGTTATTTCTTTGGCTTGTCCCTGGTGGCACGGGAAGTCTGGGGTACCACAGCTCAGTGAGCTGCTTCATGTCAGCAGAGACGTGGAAAATGAAAGAGCTTCGAGATTACAATTTGTACCTGTCTTTGTAACAGGTTAAGTGCGTGCACAAGGTCATTTATCACAGCTCAGCTGATGCATGAGTCTGCGACTGCACGCCTCGGCTCCCGGGGAATCCAACATCTCCTGTCCTCCCCTCTCCTTCTGCAAGGCAGTCCCGCACAGGTGAAGCTTCCTGCTGTCACACACCCAGCTGAGACCCTGCCCAGGCCTGTCCCCAGTCACAAACCTGGGAGCATCCCTCACAGCTCAAAGAGGAGACCCAGCCACAGCCCAGTCTCAGCTTTTTATGCAAAAAGCACATTATAAGGAGATAGACGTTGGATTTTAATGAAAAGTTCTTATTTAAAAAATGAACCTCAGAATCACACAGCATATTCTGTTTTCACATGTCGAATTCCTATTTATATATATATTTTTTTTTTTAAGTGAAGGATTGCACTAATTCAGGTACCAGGAAAAGATTTCCTGAAGGAATAGCTGGGAGCAGGGTCAGAAATACAGGAACTTGAAGCTGCCACACAGTTTTTAGAGCACATACATGTAGCTTGCCAGGACTGTTTCAAACCTTCTACCAGGAGCATCTTAGTCCTCTTTCCTCCCCCTCCCTGGCCTCCCTTCCCTCTCTCTGTAACAATGTAATTTATTGCTGGTGAAAAGTGCCAATTGATGACATCAACAAATTAATTTTCTCTCTTCAGAAGGCTGCCCAGAAAACTCTGCTCCACCCCCACGCTGGGAGCACTTCTAAGAACTAGGAATCCAATTGCTTGAGGGGGCTGGAGGAGAACTTGCATCACAGGGCAGAGTTGAATAATCTGCAGCCATTCTTTTGCCTGGATGATTTAAGTTGATCTGCGCTATTAAAGAGTGCAAACTCTTTAATTTAAGCACTAATTTTCAGCTGCCTCCTGCAGTTGCTGAAAGGTCTGTGGCACCATCTAGATATTTCATCGTTCTGCTTCTTGTGGCATGGATCTCCACAAGACTCCTGTCTCCACATCTTTGCCATATAACAACCAAATTATGGGATTCACTACAGTACACTTAGATTTGGCTATGCCACTTAATTAGAGGCAAGCAGAGAAAGCAAACTCCAGCCATGGGGAAATACGTGTATTCTACCAGACTTGCACATCTGAACACCTTTCAAGGTCTGGGATCACTTCTTGTTTCCTAACATAGTAACAAGAAAGGCCAGGGACCCAGAAGTGGGCAAAAACCTTACCCTGACAGTCTCATTTGTTTCTTTTTCCACTTAACAGACCTCAGTGTGATTAACTTGAATTATAAAATTCACTTTCATTTAGATTGCTTATCATCAGACAAAAGGGGGGAAAAAAAAGTGGTTGTGGAGTCCTTGGCTTTGAAGATTGGAGGTTCTCCTCATAAATCTCACTAATGCAGAATTTTCAAAGCCTAAGCTATATAGAATAAGCTTGATTTTGATTGGCTGTAGAAACCTATGAATGGTAGCTGGCTGTAGGGAGGAACAATCCAACAAGTAACTATAGGGTTCTTCTGTAATAATTCCACATTAATGGAATATCATACAATCTGTGTGCAATTTTATTGTAAAATCTCCATCAATATAATTGGGAATCATATACCTGTCTAATTTAAGTAAGCTAAAGATGGCCTTCCTTTTAATACCTAAGGAAATGCACAACTCATTTTCCATATTAGTTGCTCTGTCTTGTTTTCACATGCTCTTAATTACAGATTTTTAAATACAACAAGTGAAATAAGAAGGTAGATCTACTAATGATACAGAGACAGACAGGACATAAAGTCCAAAGCAACATGCTGAGCTTGCTTTCATAATTATACACTGTAATGATAAGGTATTTTGCTCCAGGCATACTATAGAGCAGCATATGACTATACTTAAAGCTACTTTAAATAATCTTCAGCTAACCAATAGCTGAAGATGCATTTTCCCCAGAAACATCCAGGAGCAACATCCCTGGTCAACATTTATGACAGTGATGTTTGGTGTAAATGATATTAGAAGATCAAATTTTAGTAAATCATTTGTGTACATTTTTTTCCCTATATTCACTTGCTTTCCCACATAGTTGCTATTTATTGTGCCTAATTTTAGGATGCTTGTTTTTTTACTTCAATAATGATAACATCTGGTCAAGACAAATTACATCCTTAAAGTGGATCAACACTTAGTGATTCATAAGTGTTTTTAAGGGTAAAAATTCACTTTGAAAAGTCAACAACTAAAAAGCACTGCTGAACTGGGAGATTTAAAAACACCCCTCTGTTGTTTTAATCCCACCTTTAGAATGCAGTTCTGAGGCAAGTTTAAAACCAGAAATGCCAAATCCTGCTATTCTTGAGATCAAGTAACACTATCTATTTCACTTGTCTTGAAAGTGTTTCTGGTGCCATAAAAGACGAAAGCAAACAAACAGAAATCACCCAAACCAAGAGGCAGGGTTACGAGGAAGCTTACCTAACTGGATAAACTGGGGATCACTTTTCACTCCAGGCCCTGCCCCAGTGCTTGCAGCCACTTCCACGCTGTACCGGATGCCGGGCACCAGGGAGGGGATGACCACGGAGAAGGTGGTGCCATCCACGGTCTTGTTGATGTGGTACCGGCTTTCGTTGCCGAGGCACCAAACCTGCAGGGAAGCAAAGGCATGGCACCTGTAAAGTGCAAAATCCAGCTCTGAAGGGTAAGAAGAAGGAAAGTTGACACATTTTTTCCTTCCGGATGAAGAAATTTACACTTTGCCACTGTTCTAACATCTGAAGTTGTGGATTGTTATCCTAGGCCCTCTATGAATACTGAAAAGATACTTGTTCCAAAGAGCTGCTCCAACAACTGCCATTATTTGATGAGTTTATCACAATTCATTTAGAGTTCAACAAGTGCTAATGAAACTACAAGCACAGGAGGAATGAGGGAAGCCCCACAGCCAGGAACTAGTCACATAAACAACAAAGTAAAAGAATTCAGTTAAATGAATTTGCAATTCTCTTCTTCAGGAATTATGTCACTCAAGTGCACAAGCAAGTCTTTCATCACATGACATCTTAAGAGAACTGATGTTATGGTGAAATCCAAATGGTTTTGCTTTTTTTTTTTTTTTTTAGATGGCAGCAAGGGACAAATATTGAGTGATATGCTGTCTTCTAATTGAGACCACAGCAGGATATCAGATCTCATTTTTTGGTTGAGACCAAGACACAGGTCTAGTGACTTCAAATCACAATTTCATATATTACATCAGTGACATTAAATGGCTGGGAGAATCAATATGATGAGATATCTTTATCTCCTTAGGCCTGAACCACTGATGTGGCAAGTGCTTTTAGGAGGATGGCTGAACTCCCAACTACTATTCAAGGTGAAGCTGCAGCTAATCTACATCTGCTAAAAAAAAAAATCATGAAGCTGTGCCTATTTCCTTTTTGTGCCTTTCCCACAAATGTATTGCTCTACAAAGAACATTTATTCAGAAAGTTAAATTACTTAAATTCAATACTTTATCTGTAAAGAAGCGAACTTGGCTGAGAACAGCAGTGTATCAGAACCTGGGCCGATGGTACACAGGAGGGAAGATTTTGCTTTCAACATATGGAGCTCCAAAAAGATTTAGTACCCAGATAGCTGCTTTAAATCCCTCGTGCCATTCAGCTGCTGTGGAGACTGCCAGGTGAGGGGGATAGACTTTCCATGTAGAACAATTGCTACAGCCCCTTCTGTACAACCCTTTCTGCCTGGACACTGGAAATTTTATCTCACCTTCAGGACATTAAAAAGACCCTTTTTCCTCCTCTGGATGCCACGGACTGCAACAAGGCTAGTGGGACAATGTGAGGATGTGAAAAGCATTTTAAGTTCCTTTGAAATATAATCCCAGCACAGGATATGTGTAAGTGCTGCTGCAGAGCAGGTCAGAGCACACGAAGAGAATTTCCTTTTTGTGTTCTGATACTACATAGAGACTGTTTCAATCAGAGCTAGGGGTAAAACTATTACTTATACTGCTCTTGAATCCTAAAGGATGGGCATAAACACACTCTTGTATAAATAACTCAATAAAGTGAGGAACAAAATACTTAAATCTACATTTGGACCTGAGTAATTTTTACACAAATTATTACTGCTACCTTGTAAATTGGTGCATGTGCAAACAATGAAACACATTAATTATGTACTTCTAATCATGAACTACTAATTCAGAAAAAAATAAGCTTTTGTTCTTAGGTGCTCAAGTACATGGAGAAGTGCATGAAACAAGAATGTCAGGTCAAACATCAAGCTGTTCTGTACTTGCCATCCTACATTTGACTGTATACATAAACAGGCAAGTGAACTGAACCTTTAGAATGTTATAAAAGAAGAATAAATTCACATAGTAACAGACACATAAGGGAAGAGATAATTAGTATAACAAGAGAATTCCTAACTTTGTGTTGGGGAAGGGGAAAATTACTTATGCTGTGAATTTGAATTTCTGGGGTTTTGTGTATGCTACTGACAATTCTTCAGTTAAGATAGTATCCTTCTTTCTATTTATTTTATCCTTTAATTAAAGTAGGTACACTCTTGCCTTTGATCTGAGTTGTTGAGAAAATAATGAACTTCCCCACATATGCATACCTTTTTTTAAAATATTCTGAAAGAAAACAGAAGATAGAAAAATAAAAGGGGAAGAAAAACAGAAAATTTCAAAAGACTTCTATTTGATTTTTTTTTCTTGTTATTAGTTCTTAATCTAAAATCAGGAGTTCTGCACATCTGTAGTTTTTTTGACAAAACCAATAATTACATAGAGCAACTTTAGTAGGAATGGCATAGATTATTTTTTTTATGTCGGTTTTCTGTCCATGGTGAAAAGCACAAAGGAAAACAATGGCATCAATGCAACAAATAAAGATGCAAAATGTGCCCCTGTGCCGTCTACTGCTACATAAGCACTACAGTGTGCTTGCTCAAGCACCTGGTAGCCTGTCACCTCAAAATCCTGGGAGGTGGGGTAGGGATTATATCTACTCAGAAATGTGAATTTCCTGACTTTTATCATTGTGTCATTGCAACCTTAACATTCCTCCGATGCAGTTTTTTGCTGTAAATAATTCTCAAGGTCTGGCTTTAAATAAAATAACTTAACAAGTATTTTTTCCAATTACATTGTATTATATATCCAAAACTAGGCCATAAACAGATTTTATTTTACCAGCTGACCATGTTCTGAAAAGGATTTTATTATTCCAAATTGACCATGAAGATTATAAATCTCTTCCCTTTCCCATTCTTACTGAGAAGAAAAAAAATTCAGAATGAGTTTTGATGGCTAGGAATATAGGTTTATAGCACTGTGTTTAACCTGAAAAACAGCCAAGACATTCACATTTAAAAGATTTTCTCAATAATGTGCATTTGCAGGGGGCTAACACCAAAGCTCCTGCCCTTTAATGGCTACAAAGTGATATCTACATTTAAAACATCTCTAGCTTGCTTAGGAAAAATAAACTTCATTTACTTTGCTATGCAAATTATCACCAAAAAGTTTGAACTGCAAATACAGTCTGTGTTCATAAATTAATGACAAAAAAATAAATATTTTTAATGTACTTTCAATTTGTTAAAAATTAAATAACATAATGAGAACTGTGTTTGGAAGAAAAAAAATTTTCTATGCACTAATAGATTTATTATCATAGAAGCACATTCTTTCCTTGGAAGTTTTGCATTTGTTTTAAGTACTCAGTTATGCATAATTTACTTAGATCTTAACACTGTTAATTATCATCCTTGAGCTGTTCAACTCATTAAAGCCTGTTTATATTTACTACCTTGGCCAGTGTCTTAGAGTCACAAAGTGCTTCTCGAACAGGTATGATTCCCTCTCTCCTTGTGTGTGCGCTTCCCAGGTCATAATGAAGGCAAGGCAGGAGCTGTTTTAATTAAGACTGTTGACCCTTTGCTTTGATTTATGGAGGCTGTTTTAATTGCCTGACACCACCTAGGCAGAATCACTGAATTTGATTCACAGCAGTGACTTTCTCTCCCATTTGCTCTGAGTAACCAGAAGATGGAGCCAAGCATCCACGAACAGCCCTTCCCTCACTACTTGGCCACGCTCCCTCTGCCAGGAGGGATGCCTTGCCAGCATACCTTGTATTCTTGCACCATCCCATTCTGGTTGTCCTCAGGGGGTGGCTGCCAGGTGACCACGATTGCTGTCCCGTTCCCATCGTTCTTCGTTACTGACACACTCTGGGGTGGAGCGCTCGGAGCTGTTTGTTCAGAAAGAAAGGATGAATGGTTATGTCTGTCACACCCACAAGCCAGCTTGTTCAAGTGGAGGAGGCTTTCTGCGCTCTACAAATAAAACCTTTTGTGCCCCACCCTTCACTGAGGGCATTGTGCCCACAAGACAAAGTGATACAGAAGGAAAATGTATGACCCAACAAGCAGGCTCTGAGTTCTGCTGTAGTTTTGCTGTGCAGACCAGGAAAAGTAATGCTCCAAATTGTACTCTCAGATATCCATTACTTGGGCACTGAGTTTCTCACTGGTCTCAAATCATCTCACCCAGGATCAACAGCTTTGAAAAATAAATCCTATATAGTCTCCAGTCTAAATCTCAGTTCTTCTAGTGTGTAAAAAATAATAAGTAACCTAAAACTTATTAAAATCTGGACAGAATGTGTTAGTATTAACATATTTATAATAACAGCTTATGTTTTGAATTTGAAATAATCTTTCTAAAAGGTGGAGGTTTAGCTGATGCTTAGGATGAATGCATTTATGCACACCTTTTCAACCAAGTGCAGCAATACACTGGAGCTACACAGCATTTTTAATGGGGGAGGAAGATAGAAAGAGAAAGGTTGCACTTCCTAGCAGAAGCACCAAAATGTCTCTTCAGAGGCACTGGCCACCTTGCATACTTATCATGCCTGTGCAGCAACAAAAGGAAGAGCTTTATGAACCTTGTCTTTTTAGCACATGTATGAGATGGAAATACATAATTTAGTCCACTCTATCTGTTGCCCTCATTCATCTTTCCATTTTGTCTCACTGATTGATCCACATATAAAAGCCTTCTAAAAACCACGGTTTTCATTCCCCCAGCTACACTGCTTTGATGATTTCTGTGGTGTCTGCTATCTACTCAAGATAGTGATTAGCAAGTGCTTGAATCTGACAGAAGTCACTTGTGACCAGCCCATGAACTCAGCAGGGAGGATTGCACACACTGCAGGGAAGATAAAAAAGCGCATTTCTCATTGTGTGTTGGAGGGGATTTTTGCACATCCCTCTCTCTCTGTCTCTCATGCCTGGCTCAGAATATTTACTTCTGTGTCACCAAACAATTCACATAATGATCAGTCTCCTCTGCCACAGATTGCTGCTCTCAAACAGCATGCACTTCAAACAAGATCAAATAATGAACATATCAGAGGAAAGCCGGCCAGGCTGCTTCTTCAAAAAAGAAAGATGAAGCCAGTCTAGCTCCTACTTGCCTTCTTCCAGGGTCTTTGCAAATTTTACTTCACTATCTGCTCCCTGAAACTCATTAAAGAAAGGGCGGGCCTTGATTTCGTAGTTGACGCCTTTCTTCAGCTCCGGAATGATAGCGCTGTTTTTGGTGGGAGTCCTCACTTCAAAGATCAACCACTCCGATTCTCCGTAAGATGCTGGTGTAGGCCGGTACAGAATTTTATATCCTTGAATATATTGGGATTGCTGGTCCACCTGGCAAGACAGCAGAGCACAGAACACATCCATAAACAGACAGGAACCAGGGGTGATGCCCATGACAGCGGGCACGGCCCCTGTCCCATCCTTCATGTTACTCAAAGTAAACACCACTGCCAAAGCAATAAAGGCTCCTTGCATTACAGCAAATTACAGGCCTGACTCACAAGTGCATTATTCTCTTTGATGCTGGTAGAACTGTGCTGGTTTCCCTGGATTTAGGAAGGCATTAAAGGGGGATAACAAAGTTATATAATATGTCCCAGCTCCATGATATGATCAGTCTTTGCATCCATGGAGTAAAAGAGCTTGACACAGGTCAGACGGCTGCCCACCCAAATTGCAGGGCAGGGCTGGACACATGGGGAAAGGGAGATCTACAGTGCCACAGCTCAGGGTGATGAATATGGAGATCAAAGAGAGAGCCTGTCAACTCTTCTGAGGTGTGGAAACTTCCCAAACCTGTGAAATGAGCAACGCTTCCTGTCTGCTCCTTTTTGGAGAAAGCAAACTGAGAGGGTGGCCAGCTGGCACTGTGGCTGTCAAAGGGCAGATCTCTCCAAAGACTTCCCCCCATGTCCACCCACTCAGTGGGAGCCCCTCTGCTAGAAGGAAAGGCCCAAGCTGCAAGAGGGAACATAAAACTCAGTATGGTAACATGGATGAGACTTGGAAAAGCAGATCAAGCTGATGCTGAGTGGTCCTGAGTGCTTTCAAACTAAGTCAGTTTTATACTAAATGAATGAAGAAAGAGATCTGAGTGTAATCAAGGGCAGATCCAATATGTCTGGCTATAGCTGAAACAGAAAGCTACCTTATACAACTCATCTTTCATGGAGCATTCACTATCTTTTTAACTGCTGGTTTCAATTTCTGATGAATAAGGAAGTCCAATAACAACCACAATGAAATTTTTAAAGTGCATCAGATTTTCCTGTTTGCGAAAATCTCATACAATGATATAATAAAACTGT
Organism: Lonchura striata; assembly: GCF_050655825.1. Classification (NCBI taxonomy): domain Eukaryota; kingdom Metazoa; phylum Chordata; class Aves; order Passeriformes; family Estrildidae; genus Lonchura; species Lonchura striata. The sequence continues at coordinate 11,559,894 of NC_140703.1, forward strand.
GTGCTTGCAATTTTAATCCAAAGAGCAACACATTTCATTTTTAATAATCACATAAAGAATTCATGTGCTAGCTAAAACTGAGGTAATGCTTATTTTTGAAATTGCAGAGAAGCCACAGGCCACCCAAGAGACTGACAAAAGCTGCCTGTCTGGAAAAGGTTGTTCTGTAAGTAAAGGTCAAACAAAATTTGCTAGGAACCTCAAAGATGTTTTAATGTATTAGCTAAAACAGGAGATTGCCTGCTGCAGGTGGCTGTACTGCAGGTGAGAGTGTAATTACTGTGCAACACAGCAGACATGACTGCAGCATCGAGGAGCCCTGGGTGTAGATCAGGACTCCTCTGGGCTACAGCTCTTCTACAAAGTCAAAATGCCTTTTGTTCCTGTTCAAAATATTCTGCTATGGCATAGCAGGAGCTATAGCAGGAGCTATAGCCCATGCTGTCCCACACTATCCCTGTCAATATATTGGAATATTCAGATGGAAGTCCCAAAAAGACCTCAAAGCTCACTCCTTATGGTTTTATTTCTGTACATGGTGTAATTATATCCCCAACATTTTCCTAATTCTGCATTCCATTTTAAAACTGATTGTTGAATTACATTCCTCACTTTCTCAGTTTCTCTGCTATGTCCTCCATGTGGCCAACCTGCTTTCCTGCTGCCAGAGCAATATCAATGTGATACTGCCTTTTTTACCTCTTCTCCCTGCACCACGTGTACTCAGGACACAACAGGAAAGGAGAGGTTCAGATGAAGGCAATCTGATTTGGGTGTGCTTGTCAGTGTGTCTGTAAGAGGGAGGTTAACACTTTCAAACAGAATTATGCAGTATTTCTCTCTACAGGGGACTGACAGAGAGGGAATTGCCCATGTTTTCTCATTAAGGGACTGATACATGTCCTACTGAATCTGTGGGAAGGCTTCAAGTGATATGACTGAGCAGGTCCTTTAGCTTCCAGAATAGGACTCTGAAATCCTCACCCTATTATAAACAGCACTCTCTATGAAGACAAAGATGGAGAAAATGGGTAAAATTTAATGAAGTAGAAAAGCAGAGCAGACACTCTTCCCAGGGAAGAACATTTGCCAGCATACAAACTGCTCAGCTTTCTGAAGTGTGACCCCGCTGCAGTGCAAGCAGGACATCTCAGCAGCACATGTACAGAAGGGCACAGATTTGTACTCACAGTCCAATGAACTTCGATTGAGGAGGAAGAAAGGATAGTAGGGTTGTGCAGGTGTAGCACCACGTCACCCAGCTCTCTCTGGACCTGCTTGTGATCCACACCTTGACTTGTTGGCGGAACATCTGCAATAATTTAAGATTCCATTTTCACAAGTTCACAGGATTGTTGAAATAAGTACATGCAAATACAAATGAGTGTGTCAGAAAATATATGATGCTATCACTAATGAAGTTGAACCTAAATACTTCCTAATCATGTTAGAAAAAACTACATGAAGCATTTTCTTGAGCAAATCACCTACGTTTAGGTAGTACCAACTCAAGACACTGCACTTCCCTTGACAGAAATGTGAAAGTAATGCTGCACAAAAAGACCACACCACACCACACTCAAGGACAGCTTTGGTAAATGGCTACAGCAGCATCTCTTTATTCTTTCCTGCTGGGAAGAGAAAACATTCTACATTGCCAATTCGAAGAGACCAGGAAACCAGCAAAAGAAGAAGCTGTATCTTTAGATAAATTCGTGACAAACTTACTTGGTGTTACCAGAAAATAATGTTAACAACCAGAGAAAAGATAAATTAGTCATATGGCTGCAGCTTCTCTAATGGCAAGAGGCTTCTGTAAACAGGAGGCAGAGCCTAGTTGAGGCTGTCTGGATCGTCTGATATTTGGTGTATCCCATAGCTGGAAGGATTATTCATATGCATGAAGGGACAAATTCCTCTCAAAACATGTAATAGTATGATGAAAACACATATTTTTTTCATATTGAGCCCTTGGAAAGCACATTTAACTGAAATGGAATGACTGTCAGACGTGTAAAATTTACAGGGTAATCACTAAGTGGGTAACGTGCACTATGGAACGCAGAGTAACAGTTTCTGTTCCAGGTTCACATCTCACTCCTTGATCACCTCATTTTAAACAAATACCATGCTGACTATGGCTAAAATTCTATGACTGGAAATTCAAGAAAAGTACTTGCAGGAATTACTAGTAAGGTTAATGTGTAGTCAGCGAGTGTCAAATCTGGATTCTTAGCAAGCCACATTGGTAATAACAAAAGAACAAAACCGAAAAAATCCTCCATGGAATCACTGCTATATCCCCATGTAGTATGTTCTGTAGTATGCTCTGCAAACAGCCCATTATCACAGTATTTCCCTCCTCCCAAAGTTTGAAAGCATTAAAGATAAAAGCTTCTGTTTGGGAGCATTGCCTAAATATCACCCTGCTCAGAATGTAACAGGAAAGCCAGTGGAATAATTAGTTCTAGCTTTGCTAGTCAGAAGAGATGAGTCATCCACAATATGGATCAAACTGTTCACAGGCTCAGCCATTTGCACATCTGTGCTATAAAATGATGTGTGCGCTCTCTTGTTTCGGCTCCAAGCTTCCAAGACAGGGACTGTCAGTGAAAACACCCAGGAATGAGGCTGTTAATGTCTGTAAAGTGTGAAGATGAAGGTACTAGGAAGGCAGTGCTGCAGGGAGGAAGGCACTGAAGGCACTAACCTACCTTCATTTTGCTTTGTGGACTGAACAAGCCCTTAGGACCAGACTATATCACCCTCATGACGAACGCCAACTGGAAATTTTTGAACTTGCTTAGCTAGACCACAACTTAAACAAAAATGAAATTATATTGGAAGAAGAGCAGAACTGGTCTAAATGACTTGACACTTGATTACATTTCTTAAAATTGGAGAAAAGTTTATGTTAGTTATTATTTTCATTGAGGTACTGTGGCTTTTGGGTTTTCAGCTCTACTAGGTACCCAGAGAAGAGTGAAGCTTTTCCATGTCATTATAAACCATTCAGTTGAGTGAACAGAACATTTGCTGTTTCTCAGAATCAGGTCAGTTATCAGTTTGGGACAGACACAATACCTCTTCGCATCTCCAGAAATGAAACTACACTACATGAAAAACAGGCTAGTGCAGCTCTTGCCCCAGAAATCAGGAATCACTAAGAAGTTATTAAATCTCTCCCTGGTAACAGACTTGGGAACCTGTGCAATCCTGATTTTCCATGGGGCTGTGACTCTGCTGTCCATACATATCCACTGAAGTTGTCACCCATCAGGAGAAATGCATAATACCAAAAGACAGCAATGTGAAACTGCTCACTCCCCAGGGGGGAAGAGAAAGACTTGCTTTCAGACCAACTACAGAAAACATGAGAAGTCCCCAAAGAAATACCCTTTGTTTCCTTTAGAGAACTTCCTTTCAAAAACTAACATGTACTTACTTACGCAAACAAAGAAACAAACATACAGCATAGACACTCTTAATAAGCCAGTGGGTCAATTTCCCCAGTAAGTAGGAAGATCAGAAAAACAAACAAAAATACGATCTCTATCACTTTTTCTTTGAAAAACAGTGTGTCTAGTATTCCCCTTCTTAAGAATCTAAGCTTTTCTACTGGAAAAATGAAGGTTTCAGAGCTGCAATACATTATTGCACATCATCCTAAGTGTCATTTATTTGCTACAGTGAATAGAAAGACAGTTTTAATCTTACATAGCTGGACTCAGTCCATAGCTGGACTTCAGTCACAGCTGGAGTCAGTGGATGACTCCTTCATTCACTTCTACCCAGACTTTTCTTCCACTTGGCTATCTGTAAGCACTGCTTTCTACCCTATTTTACTTCCAGCAGTTGTACTATGGAAACACTTGTAACATACTGCCAAAACCTCTTTACTGGTTCATGGTTCCAAATTCCTTCAAATTTTCAACTTTTCCCTTTCCTATTGCAGCAGAAATCAACTTAGATTACATGCTGTTTCTCTCCTTGTCTCAGTCTTAAGCCTTATTTGATTCACTGGACATAGTAATAACATATCCATGGAATTTGAGGATTTGTATGGGAACTCAAAAACACAGGGATTACTTTGGCTGCTAGCAAGAGCTATTCTGCAAGTTGTAACTACCTTTGGATAGGAGATACTAGGGTTCCCTTAGGCAATGCAACATGCTGTCAGAATCTGTATTACAGAGAAAACCAAGTTTAAGCACTGCATTTTACTGTAGTATGTATTATAGCCAGGATAGGTAGACAGTCCAAAGCTACCAGAATTCCTGCATCTGGTATTGCTTAGTCAACTTGTGACAGCTGCTGTGGACACCCAAAATGTTCAGTATCAAAAACTTACCTTGAGTTTTCACTGGATCAGATATTTGGCTTGGGTCGCTCAGCCCATATGCATTAGCTGCTCTCACAAGGAAGAGATAAATTGCATTAGGTTTTAGCCCTTTAACTGCAAAACTCTCAGTTTTCACATTCTCAGCTACAGTTTGCCAGCTGCTCCCTGATGCATGGCTAAAGATAAAACACACAACAGCAGGTTAGCACGTGGTTCTTTAAAAACACATTACATGTAAACATAGAGACAGCAAGATCACAGGAGACTCACGTACCTGAAGGCCTCAATTATGTAAGAGGTTGGTGTTGCACCTGAATTCAAATTAGGTTGCCATGACAATGTTACTGTATTTCTGCTGACATCTGTAACCTCGGGCTTTGATGGAGCACTAGGAATCAAGTTTGGGTCAGTGGGTCTTGGTGGCTGCACTGGGACTCCAAACTCTGACAAAAGGAGAGAGAAATGCTGAGTACGGACAGGATGCAGCTGTAAGCTAAATGCTGCTCACATCTGCACTGGCAATTTAGGACAGAGTCAGATAACTTCTACATTTCAATTTATGGTTTTCCTTCATGCATTTTCTGCAGACAGAGGAACCCTGATGGAGTTACCTTGGACCTCGATGAACGCGCTCCACGTCGCTTCGCCGCTCGGGGTTGAGGCAATGCAGGTGTACCGGCCCGTGTCGCCCAGCTGAATGGGAGAAAAGAATAAATATTTGAAACAATCAGGCACTCAGTGGGCTAGAAAAGTAATTACAGCTCTCTACGTTCCCCCATGAATATGGATAAATGTATTAGCCTGCAAAAACTTTGCAGCAGAAACTCCTTCCATTAGAAGTTACGATTTTGACAAAACAAAAATGGGTATTTATTTCTGAGCAGTCACAAAAGAATTAGAAATGCAGATTCTAATTTAATGTTAACTATTCTGTAATGAGTAAACTGAAGGCCATTTCCTGTAGCATTTATTCCTTACTCTGCAGTGGTCCTAACAAATAAATTGAGAAGGAACTCAGATGACAAGATGCCATGCAACTGTCAACCTTCTACATAAATAATGCCCGGGGATTTATCAGGACTTGAACACTGGAGAACATGTCATCCTTAAAGCAAAGCTTAAATATTGCACAGGGTACATATGGGGCTCCCTGTGTTAGTATAAATTTCATTCTACAGCAGACCCAAAAAAGAATCTCCATATGCTATCCTCATCCAGTTCTCAATGTTGGATTATTTGCCCATATGTGACTTAATCACATTTCAAAGTGTTTCTTTTTTTTTTCCCAAAAAAAGAAATGCTATCCTCCTCAGGTCCCAGCCTCAACAGATGAACTTAATGGAAGTGATCAAAAATCAGAGATTCAAGCTCTAAGCCAGTCTAACTTGTAATTGGCAGCAGGGCAACTCTGGAGAAAATGGTAAAGTGATGTATTCAGCCTAATCTAAAAAAAAAAAAAAAATTACTTCATTTCAAACCACAGAAAAGATAGCAGAAAATATCTAGTATGCTACAACTTCACATTTTAGAACATTTTAAAGTGTGCAATGCATGACCATCTGCAATACTGGCCAGATACTGCTAGTTCTGAGGAAGTCAGGTATTTGACAGGTTAACCATTTTACCTAGGTTACACTGATGAGTGAACATGTTTAAACACTAAAAGCTCTTATGAAAAAGCTGTGTACATGGTTCTATTACTGAATATGCTAAACAAAGGTTTTCTTTATAAACATTTGAATTAATTAGATCATTTTAATCTATTAGTGCTAAAGCCCAAATAATGTAATGATTTGTCTTACTAAAATACATTCCCCTTCATGTTTTAAAGTACCAAGTAATCCCCTTAATTAATATCTCTTTACAGCATTTTTCGTTATGAAAATAATGTGCCCTAGGCAGGTGTAAAGCATAAAGAATGTACTATCAGAAAACACGAAGTATCAAATATTTTAATACATTTATGTAACCTTTCATTAATTTTAAGCATAGGGTTTACTACATCAGAAATGCCTGGAGGCGGAAGCACAAAATGAAACAAAACAAGAAAACCCATTTGCCAGTTGAGGCTACCTTGGCATATCTGATCTGCAGCGCTCCTGTCTCCAGCTGCTTGATGCGAGAGTCTTGGGTGGAAATGAGGATGCCATCCTTTTTCCAGAGGATAGTGGGCATTAAAGTGCCTGTGGCCACACAGCTCAGCACTAAAGTCCCGTCCACAGCCACAGTCTGATTCACAGGACCCTGCCGAATGACAGGGGGCGGCCGGTCTGCAATCACTGCCAGGAGAAACAACAGCACAGACCTTTCTGCAACTGGAAGCAATTTTCTAATCATCTAAGCAACAGCAGTTGCTCGAGGCTTTGAAACAAACTAAAAATAATTAAACAAGTAATTAAAGTTGGAGGCATGCATTATTCAGGGCAGGGTGCATTACAATGATGCACAGCTAGGGATGTTTAAAATGGTACACTATGCAGTATTTTCAGAACAGAGAAAGGATTGCATATTACACACTGCTATCCTCCAGGCATTCTCCAAGTCCAACGTCTTTATGAAGTGATAATGGAAAAAAAAAGGGCTTCCTAGATCCTTTGGCAAGGCAGGGATTTCACCTTTCCCATCTTTCACCACTGCCAGGCCTGTGTAACATACTTCATACTTCCAACATTTAAAGACAAAGAAAAAGGAGGTAGGCAGTCAGGGAGTAACCTCACAAATACCTCCTGCTTAAATAACCATTTTCTGTGTGCCACCAACTCCTCTTGGTGCTGTGTCATAATTGTGAGATGCCCAGCAGTAGGGCAAAGCAAACACAAATGGATAGAATAATTTTAGAAAGATTTCTTCTATTAAATATTGTTCCAGTAGTTTCTGATTTTTATGAGGACTTCAGAAAGAAGAAAATCCCATAATCCCATTGTCTATGTCAATTTTACTACATCTTTCATACAATGGAAATTTGGTGCTACTGATGGGTTATTTAATTATACTGCACAGAAAAATATAAACCAGTCTCAGTACTCACGGAAAAAAAGAATGGTAGTATTCTATTACCCAAAAAAGAGGTAAAAGTAATCTTCTTGTATTTTTGGGATCTGCTTTAGCCATACTTTTAAATGTCATAAATCTGTTCAGCAGTGGCATGGAGCTCACGTAACTTAAAAACTGGTTTGGTAGCTGAAATATAAACCTGAAGTTCTGATAATCTGTGAACATTAGATATTTCTAAATTACTTTTCATAACAACAGACAGGATGTTAGCACTGTTTTGTTTGGCTAAATTCCATCTCCCATAATTTCATTTGCATGTTCAAATGACACTGTTTTCAACTGCATTATTTATCCTTTAGTTCTTGTCCCAGCCTGTTGCTACACACTTTAAGGCCATCAAAATCCTTCTCTGCAGAGACAGACAAAATAAGCCTACTTATAATTTGCATTTGACTTTGACAAGTTTGTAAAGAACTTTGCAGTTGGCAAAGATAAGGAGTTGACTGATCTGTGCTTTATAGGAGAAATCTAATGACACTGAAATTCATGGCTGATTTAAGTCCACTGAAGTTGATGACAACTCCTCCTACCTTTAGGAAAACCATTAATAAAGGCATTGTAATACCTTTACAAATACTCAGCATATTCTGCTTTTACTTTTATAGAAGTACAAAAAACTGATGCAAGAAATTATAAAATATCTCATGAGCATCTACTCATTAGATCAATCCAGAAAATATAGTGAAGAAAATGCATTTAAAATTATTATTTCCAAGTCCAGATGGCATAGGTCATTAGCAGAAAACTGTTATAAATTTATTTCTCATCCTGCCATGGCCTTCTTCCCAGGAAAAAAGAGGAAAAAAGAGGATTAGGAAATGTGCCTTACAATTTGTGAGGAGCCAGAAGGGATGTAGCCCTACTCCTCCTATGTCAACCCAGGGGGAGTGGGAGATAAATAAACAATTTCATATTACAGGTTCAGTGCATGTTTCTAGTACTTTATTATTTCTGTTTTCTATAGGGCAAAGGGCTATTTTATAGAAGTTCTCAGAAATCAGCTTCCCTCTGCTCAAATTCTCTTATCCTCTTCCTCTTTAAATGCTAAGATTATTATTTTCCCTGTGTATCTCTGCTGTTAAAAAGAAGTATTTCTGATAATTGGCAAACTGGCCTCACATTACTGCTTGTAGTCATGCTCCCTGTAGCTTTCTCATCTTGTATTTCTTCCTAACTAGTCCTAAAAAAGGATGTATAATTTCTGTTATTCTGCTCATCTCCATACAGCTTGATATTGTTTTCATAGCTAAAACACAATATTAAGAAATGGAAAAAAACAGGTAAATGAAGGGCTAAGCAAATGGCTACATAATAAAAGGGATAAAGAACCAGGCAGCAAGAAATATGAAAGTAAATTAAATCAAGTAGGAGAAGCAAAAAAGAGTCAGATAAAAATGAACAGATCTGACAAAAATCCATACATTGAGTGTACTTACCAAGTACAAAATGGAAATACAGAGTTACACATCATCCAGAATTGTAAGCCTCTGACAGAGATGGCCAAAACAGGATTTTTATGTTCAAAGAAACATGCAATCCACATTTATGCAAAACAGATTTCAAAGTAGTGTCACATCACTGCACTGCTGTCTTCAAATAAAAAACTTGGAAATGATAAAATGAATCTATGATTACCATCTGTCACTTCCAAGTAGGCTTTTGTTATGATACTTCCTGCAACATTTAAAGTCTGGCAGATGTAGTACCCAACATCAGATCTCTGGACATTGGTGATGGTGAGGTCTCCAGTCTGGGAAACTGAAAATCGGCTGGATGACTGAGGGGGCTGGTATGAGAAAAGCAGATTCTGAAAGATTTACAGAAAGAAATGGGGGCAAAAATAGGTTAAATAAATTCAAATATCAAGATGCATAACTTTAATGTAGTTAAACAAATAAATCTTTTTATATTATACAGAATATATTCTGCTCTTCATGTCTTAAGAATGTCTATACCACAATGTATAGCTTCTGTAGGTTTTTTTAATGATAAAATAGGCGCAGATGTGCACATAAAATTGTGTGAGACTTTTGAGATTGCTCTAACACTCTCTAAGATCAATACTGGACTTTGCACCAAGTGTAACAGAGTCTAGTGAAGATGTGAAATGTACAGAAACCACAATGGTGCAGGCGACTGTGGTGAACCTCAGCAATTTGCTTAGATGTTCTTTTTTAGAACTTGCTCCAGGGCATTCGTTTTCCTTCATTTAAATGCAGATGGTGGTTTACTTATCTGTAGTTTAACATTTGCCTTCCTACAAATGGAGCAGTTTTTTAAAAAGAGATGCTCTGTAGGTCTCTCTGAATAGAGTGCTTGTGTTTTATGAAAAGTCTTATAATACTGAGTTAAATCCTATCCCTATTTAGATAGTTTGGGTATGAAGTACATAGTGTTTACCAAAACTCAGTTGGGGGTTGATGAATTTCTACCTCTGGCTGAACAACTAGTGGATAAGAATACTTTAGGATCATGGAGGGCATATTTATCTCTTTTTCTTGGCTAACTACATTTTGCATTTCCAAAAATTGTCCAAAGGAATGGGACACAATTTTCTCCAGTACTAGCAAACCCTATCCTCAACCTCCTCTTTCATTTTGCTCAATCATCACAAGTGGTCACACTCAGCAGAGTCAAAAATTAGCAAAAAAAAAAAAAAAGTACTAGACAACATGTAGCTAAATAAATAAAAGAAAATAAATCATAAAATAAAAACATAATATACTGATATATATATACATATATATATATATATATACCACTGATGATTATAATCTAAATTTGGTGGTCAGCAGTCCAGTTGTACTTAGGAATTCAGACAAAAATGTTGCAAATGGAGTAAAGAAGCCCATCTCCAAGTCTTCTCAATTTCTCTGCCCTATTGTTTTGTAACACAAAGAACCCTGTCATATGCTCTTGCACCATTCATTCACAGGAAAACCAGAATCCCATATTCCTTCTTTCCTTCCAATAAAGAATACTTTGTGTCACATACCTCCTTCAAAAGATGACTGAAAGAAAACTGCAATTCTCTTGCAGTTATATTGTGTTTCACCCACTAGCTTTCAAGATCCTTTACAAAGAAGTTGAAAATAATTTTCCCTCCCATTCAAATTAGGAACTTGGGAGAAAAAGTGACCTATTCAGGTATGATCTGTCAGTCAACTGATGGAGTTGGAAAGGAGTTCACCTCAGCCCAGAACCAGAGTCCTACCCATGCAGTGATGCAGATCAATGCAGCAAATAGTTCAATTTGCCAGAAACTCAAAAACACATGGCAAACTAACAGCTGCACCATAAACCCAGAGCCAAACTTTCTGAAAATCTGGGATTGTTTGGGGGCTTGACCAAATTTCAGTGTAAGTAATCTCTCCATTTCTTAAAAGTTCTCCCTGTTAGGTGAAATAGATTACCAGAGTGGTGAAACATGAAATGTTTCTAGTTGATTCACAGATTTATTTTTACATTCATGGAGAAAACAGGAGACAGCAAAATGTAAATATTTTCTGCCAAGACTGACATCACCTAGCATGCCTTAGAAGCAAAGAATAAGTAATCCAGCATCTCCAAGCTCTAAACTTGTTTTCTACATCTTTAAAACAATAATTAAAATACTTTTCTCTCATATGAAATAATTTCCTGAAGAAACTGCCAGGAAGGAGGACAGAAAGGCTGTTTCACCTGACTCCCTTCTCTCCTCCAGAAGATGGCTGGCTGAGGGTTCCCAGTTGCTTCACACTGGAAAGTCACCGTTCTCCCCAGGGCAGCCACCTGGTCTCGAGGCTTTACAACAAACTGTGGAGGTTCTGAAAGGAAAACACCAAAACTAAATCAATCACACTGCCATCAGCTGATTTGAAAGAACAATTTGCCTCCTGAGTTTTAATGGTATAAACCAGAACAGGTAAGTTCCTTTAATAAGGAGAGGCACACATTGGTCTCTAGCAGCCACAGCTTCAGCATCACTCAGATCATCTTTTCTGTCTGGACCTCCCTGACTGTGCAATATATGCTTTTAGTGCTTACCCATTGTACAAGGAAATGAGTCACACCAGCTTGGTGAGACAACTTGCAGAGCAACAATCACCAATACAAACAAATCCTCTACAATTTGGTTTTTAAAGGAGGAGTAGGGCTGCAAGCCAGAATGGAGAAATTTTTGAGGGACAACTGGTCCAGAGGTCACACTTTGTTAAGGCCCACAAGACACACTGCTGAGTAACTATGAATTCAGGCTTACACACACAAAACTCATCGTCTCTGACTTAGGACAGCTGAGGAGAGGAAAAGCCCTTAAGTGCTTATATAAGAGACTTTTGATATAGTCATGATCTCAAAATCTTGAAGTCAAAAGCACAAGAAATACTATTCAAATTATAACCACTTAAAATCTCCAGTTCAAACACACAGAGAAGGAATGAATTTAAAGGAACAGCAGAGCTAAATGTCTTCCTCATTTACATACCCAAGAGCATGTTCAAACAAAATATATATGCAAATGAAGGCAAATTTGAAACATCTGCTCAGCCTAACATTATAAATACTGCCAGCACTGTTTGATTTATACTGACTTCAACAACCCCTTCATCCAGTAGTAAGTAGAATGTCAAAAAATCAAGTCAGTCACATAAAAAAAAAAAAAAATCAGCATAGATGGCATTGGTGATGTAAGCACAGAAAAATCTAGCATGTTCTATAGGCTGTTAACTCTTGCTTCTTGAAAAATGTGCATTAAATTAAAGCCCATTTATTTATTATTTTCCATTTTTTCTGATCATCTACCTAAAACTAATTATGCTCTCTCTCTTCTTTGGATTGAGAATAAAGGGGATGTTTTGCATCTGACTTTAAGAAATCAAATGATTTTGATGTCCATTTCCTTTATTTTTCCCTTGTGAACATTGATGTTTACACAAGATTTTCCTTTTAAAACAGTGCAAAATATGTAATTCAATGATGTGATTTGCAAACATCATGCAGTAGGGGCTTTATCTAGAATAAATTCAATAATGCTTAAGTCTTTCTTTAAAAAAAACTGCTTCCAGTGTTCCTGTGGGCCAATTCTTGCAGTTATCTGTTCCCCCTGCCTTGTGTCTACTCCCTGGTGAGCTCATATCAGAATATATTCTTCCTACGCCCCCTCCTGCTTTGAGAGGAATTTTTGAAGCATAACACAATTGTCTATATTTGGATGCAAATGCTACCTTTCCTAGCATTTCCTTTGATAAGAAACTATGCAAACAAAGCTAAGACTGACCTCCTGTAATTAGCTGACTTCAAAACATTTAGCTCTGAAACGTTTAACCAGTACCTTGGAAGAAGGTGTGGGAAGACTTTGACATGACAACACTTCATTTGGGAGGGAGGGAGAACTGGCTGGGGGTTTGCCATGGGATTGTGAGGCATGGGCAGGGGGAAATGAAGATGAGGGTGAAACACCTTTGTTATGCTGGTAGATTCTAGGAAGGAGAATAAATTTATCATACAACTAAATTTAGTGCTTGGCAGGTTCTGTACTAGCCTCTGACACAATGCCACACAATGTGGAACTGAGGGCTTCAGTTATAAAATAAATAAATCCTGTAATAGTGCAAAGGATTTATTATGTTTCAGATTTTGTTGAACTCAAGGACAGGTACAACTATTAAGAAAATAAAATGGTTCTGACTGCTGGAGAAATAGCTGGATGTTGTGAATACAGTATCTCAAGATGACCATCCAGGGACTACTTAACACAAAAAGGAAGAGGAATTTAGTCATATAGGCAGCCATTGTAGAATTTGTAAAATATAAACAGGTACATATTTCTCTAAGTATTTTTCTAGATATATATTTTGTATGGATACTACTCTAAAAATATATGCATATTGCCCATATATGTATAATTCTAAATCTGTTGCAACCAAGGTAAATAATATAAATCTTATTAGCTTCGATGTTAGAAGAATTAAACAGGGTTAATTGAAACTATCATAAAATTCCATTCTGTGTTAACTGTACTAGAAACTTTTTCACTGCCTTTTTTTTTAGTATCATTTAGTTTGATTTCACACCTTGGGTCACATATATGTGGTATGTAATGATGAGACTGTAAAAGATGCCAAAATAATAAATCCCTGTAAGAAAAGAACAACTTCCATCCTAGAAACCTCTTAACCAAACACAATTGTTTTAGCACACTTTGAAGTTCAACCCATGCAGTCACTGAAGAAAAGAGACATTAGGATTTGACTTGCTACATCATACAAAAACAGAAATAAAATTTGCAACCCATTACCTTTCTCTTTGCCATTAAGTTACCCATACTTCATGCAGAATTTATTCTGTTCGATGTGTCTTGCCAATAACAAGTAAAAGGTGGGAGCTGAGTGGTTGGAGGACATGGAAGGGGATGGATGGGAAGGGGAGGAGAAGTTCTTGTCACAGTGATACGATGACTAGAAGATGGCCAATAAAATTTCAACTTACCAGACACAACTAAAAACAAAAACAAAACAAAAAGAAAACATGGAATAAATAAAATTGAACTGACATGAAACAAAGCAAAGAATAAAGCAAAATTTAAAAAAAAAATTAAAAATGGATCCTTGGTAAGGATCTTAGAAAGCAAACATATATTCTGATATATGAAAAACAGGTTTATAATGTTGAACAACATTTATATATTTTGATTCTTAAACAGCAGTCTCTATCACATACTGAAAAGTAGGTGGTAGAGGAAAATGGGTAACAGACTGAAATACTGGCCAGGCAATCTGGGTTCTACTCCAAGCCTTTCTAATAAACTGATGTGTACCTTGAGTAATTTTTTCCCCCCCGTTATTATTATTCATCTGCATCAAGATTTTTCCATGGCAAAACTAACTTAAAATCTCCAGTAAATATCAATCTGCAACATTGCTGAAATGGAACAGTAACATTTACAGCCTTTCTAAAGCATCTAAAAGTTTACAAATGGAATATATTTTTCTGAAGCTAATATCTATTAAAAAAGAAAGTTCATTAAAAATAATAATATTCTACAGCATTTAGGCCACACACAAATCTCTTTAGTATAGGATTGCTGAGTCAAGGTCATAAGGCTCACTAATATACTGTAAATGCAAAGTATACTACAATTAAAACTATTTTGAGAAGATTCGTAGCTATTTTCTTTGTCCCCCAAACCAGAATTTCATTAAAATATTCAAAACAAAACATTTATTGAAAACCAGTAGATTTTTCAATGGAAAATATCAGTGCCAAATTATCAAATATTAAATTATTCTTCAACGGTAGCTCAAGATTTTGATAAACTTTGAAATGGTTCAGATCTTGCCAACGTAACTTTGCTTATAAAAGAAAGGCATGTTTGAAAGTATTCCAACCTCCTATCAGTGATGGAAAGAACAGACTGAAAATAAAAAACAAAACAACAAAACAGAAGTAATGCATTTTGAAATTATACATAGAAATACAAATGAAATTATGAAATTATGAAACTATACTGACCAAAAAGGAAAAAGTTAATTTAAAAAAAGTTAACCGGTTATAATTACAGAAAAGGTCCAAAAATATATAAAATTTTAAATGTATGCTACACTTTGCTCTTATCACTTTATATTGAGAGTAAAGCAGCTTTTGTTCAGCATGGGCACAGTTTCATATCGAGTAGCTAAGCACCCTCCATTCACCATCCTGTGATAAATGCAGGAGACCACTAACAGGAACTTTGCCAACACTCATTAGGTATGAGGAGTCCTGGCCTCCTGTTCTAATAAACACAGAGGACTCCAGGTGTACTGTGAAAACAAAGCAGAAACAGAATCTGATAGAATATCAGAATTTGGAACATGCTGAAGACAAGAAGCTGCAACTGCATATGCCAAACCCAGATCAACCTGATTTGAGTTTTATAAGAGACATTTACTTTTTAAGGAAATAATCTTAAAGAGAAGTTTAAAATACTATTTTCCAAAGATTTATGTTTTAAAGAATTATTCTGGATGTGCACTAGCCTAATTTAAATGGTATTTCTCAAAAAGAAAATCAGTTTACTGATTACTCAATTACTCTGCTCAGATTATTTGTAAGACTACAGTTCCTAAGAGGAGCGGGCAAGAAATGTTACACACAAATTCCTGAGAGAAATCTGCTCTTCCCCAGGTACTGTTGTCCATGTGTAAGTCTGTATTTCTCAATAACCATTGCTTTTTCACTGAGCAGCTCTTTACTAAACTTGCAATTACAATCTGACATGCTCTGGAGTTAGAAATTATTCTCTTCAAAACACAACTCATTGTACATGAAACAGCCTGATAAGAGACTTAATGGAATGAAATTCTTGCACAGAGAAAGCAACTCTTAAATAATTTTTTTTCATTTGTTGAGTAGTGCCAAGAAGAGGAAAGTTCAGCCTTCTTAGAAGCAATGCAGAGCTGCTCGTCCTCTACTGTAAACTCCTTGGAAAATGCCTAACAGAGTGCTCAATTATATTCCTACAAATTAAATTAACTTCTAAGTGCTGAATTTCCCCTTTTCTTTTTATTAGACATTTCTTACTGTAGGTCAAAAATAACCCTGTCAAGCAAATATAATTTTTTGCCCACCTGTGAAAACAGAGGGGACACTGATATATAAAAATAAACCCCTGTAGAAGTAGGGCATCACATTGGTTGCAAAACTGTTGAAAGGGCAAAGGGTGAAGTTTCACAGAAAAATTTGAACAATTTTGTCAGATGGATATCATGTGGCTTAAAAGAACAACAATAATAGCAACATCTAAAACAAAGACCACATTCTTAGTTTGATTTGCAGCCTATTGATATCTAAAGTTACTAAAACTGAGAAGCAAATAGTTTTTCCTCTATCATAGCACATTTTATTTGACACCACTTTCAATTATAAAGTAAATTAATTTTCCCTGTGTTAATCATGGCTTTTCACGTGACAATTAAATGGAATAACCCATTTGTAAAGACAGGAAGTTAACACATAAAACCACAATTACCAAAGGAATAATATTTTTGCCTTTCATATAATTTCCTTGACATGCAAGGCTTTTCAGGGAAGACGTGTCCAGTTGCTGAACAAAAACCAAAAGAAAAGTGGTTTCCAGTCTAGTGACGTGATCTTTTAATGCCTTATTCTTTCCAGCAATCCTATCAACCTCACTGGGACTATTGGTATCATTAAATCCACTCACAGGAGTAGGAATTTGCAGTTTTAGGACTTAAACTACAGCCTAGTACAGTTGCCAGATGTTAATGGAGCAACGATTACATCTGACAGATGTAGTTTTGTAGGTTCACATGATAATCATGTTGGAAGCAACCTCAGAGGTCTCCATTCCAACTTCCTGCTCAAGAGGGTCAGCTACAGGGTCAGTCAGAGATTGATCCAGGGCCTTAAAAATTGCAAGGAATAACAATGCACAGACCCTGGCAGTCCAGTCTGCTGCTTGGCTGCCCAGCCAGTGGAGAAATGCCTTCTCTTATCCAGCCTCAACTGACCTTGTTTCAACTCAAATCCATTGGTTTCTTGTGCTCCCCCATGCACTGCTGGGATGAGCCTGGGTTTGTCTCACCCTGGGGTCTCACGAGACCTCAACATGCTGTGTGCAATGACTCCATGTAAAATAGACACATTTTGTAGCTCTCCTCACAGAGCTGAAGGCATATGTTGATCTAGTGTTGCTCTAGAACCCACTGGTCTCCTCATATTTAGAATAAAATATTACAGTGTTGCACCCGTTTCCTAGTCTGCCACTAGGCAAGTTAGAAGCTTCAAGTACCCCATTTTTGATAGCTTGGTAGCAATTATTTATCTTAATGGAATAAAATTATAGAAATTTTAATTTATGTATACTAATAAGATGCTTTTGAGATCTTGAGATCCAAGGTGGTACTTAACTACTAAAAAGGATTTTATTCAGCATGTTTAATACTCATTAATTATTGTTCTCACTATATTATTTACAAATATCTTTCAGGTGCTTGGAAGATATCCTGTTATTTAACTGCTACAAGTTCAACACTTTTGATTGAAGCTCAATGTGTTTAACTTTTGATTATTTAAAAAAAAAAATCTTCAAGGACTGCTGGACACTAACAGGACATTATAAAAGAAGTAAGAAAGTACAAACAATCCCAATTTTCAGGCCAATAATTACACACAACAATCAAGCTCACATCCAAACTTTAGCTTCTGTATAATAATTGACCATTATGACTAATCTATAAAGGGGCAGTCACAATGAAATTTGGATTCCTTTCAAGTAATGCTGTGATACATTAATCCCAGTTCAAGTGAAAATATCAGAGGTTGCATATGCCCGTAGAAGTGAAGTGGTAAGAGACAGGAGAGGACTATGAGCAGATGTGCTGGAGTAGACAGTGGAGTAAAAAGCTGGAATTTCCACTGGGATTGGCCAGGTCCAGACTAGACAGTGAGAGGGGAGAAACAGCAAAGCTAACAACAGAGATAGCACAGAGATTGCTGTGTTATCTGCCAGGGAGCTGAAACTCAGCTGTTTGTCATCTTCATATGAAATAAATGGGTGAGAAACCCATGGTTTATGACCTCTGTCTGAAATGTGTGGGTACAGAAAATTTGGATACCTACAGTCACATGCAGAGGAAGAGTCTGATTAGGTTTAGCAAACTGGTCAAACTCTGACTTTTCACGCCTGAAAAAACAAACTACCAAGAAATCCTGAATAATTCCAAACAAAAATTCTGCAAAAAGCTGCCAACATCTTCTATTTAAAAATGTGTTTAATTTCTAATCCTGCTAAACTCTGAAATCTAATGAAACACTTTTTATCTTAGAATATCTGAATGAGGACCATTGAACGCCTCCCTGAAACATGACTACAAGATATTTATGTTGGTGTTTTGCAAAAACTATTATTAACAGAGATAGTTTAAGACAATGTGCCATGTTCCATTTCCTATCTGGTGATTTGTAGGCTATTTGTTCTTATCAAAGCAATCTGAAACTCTCAATATCCTTGATATGCACATCTCTCTGCAGTCATTTGTGGCACGTATTACTTTCTATAGAGAAATAAACAAAAGACTGAATCTCTTGTCCTGAAAAAAATATAAATGCTGCCATTCAGCTGCCTCCTGCCTTCAGCCTGTGAAAAATACAGGAAAACAACACCAGGTACAGTACAAAAGAACTGGGGTGTATCACTTTTCATCCTCCCTGGACTCTATTTGCAGCTGTCACTTCTTGAGGTCTAAATACATATACACACAATTCCTATTTTTTCTTGGATTTTCTGCTGCAGTTCACATTCACGTGGGACCAGCCTGGGCCACCCTTACTCACTGTGAAAGCTTTCAGGGCATGGTCCCAGGGCATCAAGTTTGACACAGTGCAGCACAAATGTCTGAGGAAAGGTCTCACAGTCTGGCGCCGAGCACGCCACAGCTACAGAGCTGAGGTAAAATGTTTACATGAGATTTTTGACGTCTCAAATCAAAAGTGATGACTTGGAACTGCAAACCCCCAGCAAGGGAGTGCTCCTGGTTTATTGTATTTATGATGAGCGGAAAAATTCCATTTTAGATTGCTGCTGATTTGTCAGATAAGCACTTCTTAAGTTTATATGACTACAGTAATTTCAAAGATCTGATTGGAAACAAGAAAAAAAAAAGAGATTAATTTTTTTCTATAATTGTAATGTGAAGAATGAAATTATGACAGAAACAAGCGACTTAATAGTTGGAAAAAACAGTTCTGATATTAAGACCACTTTTAGAATTAGTGAATCCCAGAAAAATGCTTCAGTTTCACAGACAGAAAAGTGAACATGGGGAAAAACTCAATATCAATTAGATGCTACTTTCCTCAACATACTTTCATAGAGTTTTGTAGTTTTTAAAAATTTGTATTTATTTATTTTTGTTTACAATTGAGTCACATCCCCTCTTCTGTCTGAACACTGAAAACCACTCAGGTTACCCTGGCTTCGGCTGGGATAAAGTTAATTTTTCTTCTTAGTAGCTAGTGTAGCACTGAGTTTTGGATTCAGTATGAGAATAATGTTGATAACACACTCATGTTTTGGTTGTTGCTGAGCAGTGCTTATCCCAAGTCAAGGACTTCTCATGCTCTGCCAAGTGAGGAGGGATACAAAAAGCTGGGAGGGAGCATGGCTGGGACAGCTGGCCTGAACTGGCCAAAGGGATGCTGTATGCTAGAGAACATGATGCCCAGTATTTAAACTGGTGATAAATGGGTGGGAGCTGCTGATCACTCTTCAGGAGGAAGTTGGTTGTCCTTCAGCAGGCAGTGAGCAATTTGTACCGTGCATCACTTGTTTCTCTTGAATTTTATTTTTTCTCTCTCTCTTCCTTACTAATACTGGTTTTGTTATCATTAGTATTATTAGCATATTTTACTCTGTTTCAATTATTAAAGTGTTCTTGTCTCAACTCACAGATTTCTGGGTTTGGTTGGTTTGTTTGCCTGATTTTTTTTTTTTTTTTCAGATTCTTCTCCCCATCCCACTTGGTGGAGAGGCATTGAGGGGCCATGTGGTACTCAGTTGTCAGCTGGGGCTAAACCATGACACGTGCTGGGCAGTAACAGAGAAACAGACTGGCTGGAGTTTATGCCCTGCACAAGAAGTGCCACTCTCAGGGTACTGAGGTGCTGCCACCTGCACTTGTCACTGTGCACTTCCTCCAGAAGCCTCAAGACAGCTGCAGTCTGGAAACTTGGTGGTCACATCACCCTGGCACTGCCTCTGACCATGCAGGGCAGGATTGCTGCTCTCATTCCCAGCACGTGGCACGTGCCTGGCAGGCTGGATTTAGGCTGTGCCTCTGCACTTGAAACCCCAAAGGAAGGAAAAGGGCTGGCGCCTTTGTGCTCTCAGGAGAGCTGATGTGCTCCAGGGGAAGTGGTCTGAGCAGGAAGAAAGGCACGTGTCGCTCCTTGGTGCTGACAGGACAGACACAGCCTTGGAAATGTAAGTGCTTCTGGAGCTGCTGCACATGCCAGGCAGAGAGACAGGCCAGGGTAGGGCTTTGGAACACCTCTAAACAAGGATGTCATGACACATGCAGCCTGGCAGCTTAACATCACCAACTCCAGAAACAATTTTGGAGATGAGCTTCAAGCACCATGGATTCAAAATCAATGATTCTCCATCCTGCAGCAAGCAGGAATGTGCCTTCTCCCAGCTTTGCAGTGGGAACAAGGAATTTGTTTTGAGAGCTTGTTGTTTCCCCTATTGGCTTGAAAATGTCTAAAATCTTTCTCTCTTTAGTGATTTAAACTCCAATCTTTGCTGATAAACACCACAAGATCTGTGCACTAACCAAACCTCCTGCTTGGGTGCTGTTCTCATTTCAAGAGCAATCAAATGGCATTCACTCCTTATGGATTTCAGGCCATTCTGATATTTAGTTTAAGCTGAAAGGTGTTTCCTTCCTCAACTCTGATTCAAGAGGCTGGAGGGTAAAATCTGGCTCTGTTTCAGCTGTGTATCAGCCATGTAACTATATAATTTCAAACTGATACTAGGAAAAAAATTGAGATAGATCATAATCTGTGCTCCTGCAGGATTCAAAGTTGATTTCTATGATAAAAAACCAAAAAAGCTTTACAATGCAGCTTTAAAGGTAGCACTTCTCAGGTTAATACACGTAGTACACAGTTTAAAATGTGTATAAATCCTGTAGTCACTGCCTTGAGGTGACAAAGAGGAATCTGAAAAATGGAAGGTAGAAGACAAAGAGGGAAAGAGGAGGACTTAAGGTTTTCCAGTTCCTCTTCTAGTCCACCTTCCCCCTTCCTTGCTCTGGATCCTCCTAAACCACACTATAAACTAAACATAATTTAGAGAGCACTCTTATGACGAGTCTAATTCCATCTATTTAAAAACTAGAGTAATGTGGTACACTGTGAAGTCCTGTTTCCCAGGCTTCTCTTTTCAGAGAAGAGTTTTCTTCCCTCGTGTTTTAAATGAACTGAGGTAATTTTAGGCACTGCTGCAATCTAAGTAGTCGTGGCTACAAATATTTATACTAAAGCCTTTTAAAAGACTGAAAAAGGATGAATTTTAAATAAACTGTTCAGAAGTACAAAAAGATTATGATAGATAGATACTATTCAAAGTATTCTTAGGAGCTTCCTACTGCATTTTTTGACTTAACAGTGGAAGATAGTAGAAATGAAAAGGAAACTGAGTGGGATTTTTTTCCCCAGCTGTTTATGATAGCACAGAGTGCTTCTTGGAAAGGAGAACTTGAAATCCATAGCAACCTCCTTATAACAAGTTAAAGCTATTTGTGAAAAGTGGCCAAGGCCCATGATCAACGGTTACCAACACACACTAAAAATGGAAAGACAATAAATCTCTGCAGTGCACTAACTTGTGATCATTAAAAAATGTTGGTTTGGGCATGCAGTACTCAGTGAGGAATATTCTCAAATGAAATGTATTATTTCAAAAGAAACCTGGATTTTTTCTCATGGGGATGCCACACCCCCCACATAGAGACAACCAAGTCTACACTAACACCCCAACTTATGTTTCAATAATGTTAACTGTGTTAACTAATAATGGAAGCTAACTGTGACATATTAACAATATTTAATTATGGGCAGCAAAAAATACAACACGTAAGAATTCTCTGCAAGCCACACTATTCATCATGTACAAAGAATTTTTACTGTCATGGTGGCAGAAATGGGAACAAGATGCTTTCGGAAATAAGGATGACCTGCCAAAATAAAATAAAACTAAAAAAATGAGGGACACTTAGCTTGGTATTCATACAGTTCTCTGTCAAAATATGACAATGCTATCAAAGTTGCTGGTAGTCTGAAAGGCCCATCAGACCTTGCTGGTGGACAAAGCCAGAACTCTCAGGCGACTCCCTGCTCTGTACTGAGACCCAGTGTGTGACCTTAACTGTGCCAAAAGAGAGAGCAGCTGTCTCATGTGAGGAGGTGCAAGTCCTAAGTGGGCTCTCATGGGCCACAGAGAGAGACAAAAAGAGAACAGAATCCCTGCCAGTCCTGTGTTTAGAGAGCAGGGAGCATTTAGGAGAACAAAACAAGCAACCTCATCCATTCAGACCAAGACTTTGTTTTTGTTTCTCTGCCCTGTCATCTTATTTCACACTTAGAAGGATAAAAAAAAAAGTCATCGCAAACTTTGGGAATTAGTATGCAGTCATAAGACAAGAGGAGCAAGCAAATACCTCCTGCAGAAAATGATAATTCATATATAACAGTTCAGCCTGAACAAGGATTTTTTTTCCTTACACTGCAAGATTCTTATACTGAGTCTAAAGGCCATCAAGTCCACATACAAAGGCAGCAAAATTCTTTACTACCAGTTCTTGAGTGTTATTCAGCACCTAGCAACCAAGCATTTTAGTGTTCAAACAAAACACAACTCATACTAACAAATGGTACTCAAAATAGCTTATCAAAATAATGTTTCAATGCACTGTTATTCAGCATTTTTAAATTCAAGATCAATTCAGAAATTACTGATGCAAGTAAACTAACAAAAAGTTAGTACTGTACTACAACCACTGTATTACTGACAGCTATGAACTAGGCACAAACAGAATGAGTATTACCTTTTTACAGATGTTTAGCATAATTTAATAAAACCAACATTTATTTCAGAATTAACATATAGAAGTACTGTTTGCTGAACAACCAATTAAAATTATTCTTCCTTGCACTGTAATTTTATTCATAAACCCAAAAATCTTCAAATTATACAACTTGTAGTAAAAATCTACTTTGTCTATTTCAAAGAAAGAATAATTGAAATGTTATCTTTAGAACAGCAGTCACAGTAAGTCTGCAGCAGTGAAACCTAATACAAAAACAATTGCTTTTTCCACAGCCATGGGATTTAGGAAATTTCAGGCACTAGAAAAGCGCCTTCAGATTTTCTTTGCTACTTTTTTTTTAAAATTGAGTGCTGAAGTACGCTACACAAACCTACTTGCTTCAATTCTCTGCACTATTCTCTGTGATTAAAATGCACATTTTGGGACAATTATACAGTAAATAAACCCCTTTCAGCAGTAAAAAACCTCTAGCTTCAACTTATTTCTGCAATAACATTTCTCCAAATTATTTGGATGCCTATTCTACATGCTTAAAAACATCTGTCTCAAGTCCGTGTTTCAAAGCACCAAACTGGAGGAAGGAATCTCAAAAGTTTTTGTGTTATTGTCCTGTAAAATATTGTTGTCACTGTTGTGAGATTCTATGCAAAAAACCAAACCAAACCAAGCCAACATCCATTTTGCACTTAAAAAGCATGGAAGCAGTTATTTATTAAAATATTTACAGATTCCTTCTTTTATCCATGTTTTAGAAATGCATCAGGAATCTTAGTGTTCATCACTTGCATCAGTTAAGACAAGAACCTTCAGGGCTCTAATCTGCTCTTCAGACAGTTTTCTCATTTCCTGCTGATTAACTTTTAAGATTTCTATTCCTTCACCAGAAATTGGTGGCAGTCGAACTCCTCAGATCCTTGATAGAAATCTGACGTGTGCTATCAGAGTTTACTGCAGTCATTAAGGGGGAAATGGGCTCTTTAAGCTATTGAAATCACAGGAGATGGTCTCCTTCATTCATCCTGCCAAAAGTTTACTAATTAAAAAAATCCTGAAGTTCATTGGACAATCATTATTCTTCTTTCCTTTTTCAAGGGACTGAAGGCAGAATATTGCATCAAAACAGTTATTTCGAAGGAACTAATACTGATTTAAAGAGAGAACATGACAAGTTCAGACTTAAATCCAAATCCTGGTTTTAAAATCCCAGTGGTTAAATTCAGCTCCGAGACTATGAAGGGTTCACTACAGTCCATAATAATTGCTGTACACCTCAACAGCATTTCTGTCAAATTCTGAATTTTGTCTTTGTTGTTTTAATGCTTAATGCAGTTACATTTACAACTTAAAATGTGTACCAGCAGCCTGACACAGTGGAAACATTTATATGGTATCAGACAGATGAAAGAGCAAATCCTATTCCTTTATATTCCGGGTGGTATTCACAGCCTTTCCCAGAAGCCTTATCAAATTGATGTCTTTTACTGTGTGCCTTGAAGCTACCTTGCACAAAGAGGAGGTGGAAGGAGGAGGAAATTCCAGACCTGAAGCATGTGCCACCTTTTCAGATTAAAATTCCTTGTCAGTCGACTCTTACAGCAAAATCACAGCCAGGAGTCACTTATCCGAAGTTCCACTCTCTATCTACCTTGCAGACAAGCTCTGTTAACCCTAAAATTAAAGACATCACAATCTAAAAAGGCTTGGTATCAGACATTGCCACTGTAAAATATGAACTGGCCGGTACAATTTCCATAGGAATTCTTCTTTTTTCCTGCCAAACAGATAACACCGAATGTGCTTAGTGCCTTTGAATGGCAAAATTTACATTTTACAGTTCAGTCCCTGCTGCAGCAGGTTTAGGTGTAGTTAGGCAGGGCCCTGTACCAAGTATTGCACACTCCTCCAGAGCCACTGCTTGAGTAGGGAGAGCTAAGAGCTCAAAAAACTCCTGTTCAAGGAAAAGATTCCAATCTTCTGCAGACTACCACAGTCACCTACAGCCAATGTTGAAGTCCTGAAGCCAACTGAGCCACTGGAGCTGTTGCTCCCAGCTCCTGCTGAGTCTCACCTACACTGCCACTGCTGTGATGGTTCCTGGCCAGCTGCAGATTAGGGCTGCCACTGGAACCCTAACTTACACTTGTGTGTTTCAGAGAACAGCTCATTTCACCAGAAATTATAAACTTATTATAAAATTAGATGCCAAAAAAGCCAAAATAAGTACCACAAATGGGAGCAAAGCAAATGGAAGTAAGTAAGAATATGTAAAACCTTTGGTTCTTAGATTTGCTTGAAAGTATTTTCATGGTTAAATGTGGGATTTGCAATTTCTTGAAGATGCCCTACTTCCATCTGCATTAATGGTAAAACTAATTCTCTTTTACTACTGAAGTTCTGAAGTATGCATCTTTGGTAATTTTGTGTGTCTTAGGAACATTGCTTTCAATGATATGTATATAGTAATGAAATTAATATATTTCCTAAAGTCCTGCTTTGAGGCATAAAGCTAAGGAAGTCACACAATAGAAACCTACACAAAACATGAAATGCATCTTGCATATATATTTCAAATACAATACAATATAAATACAATAAATATATCCAGCTTGCTTAGTGCTAGAGAGAAGTTCACTGTTTGCAGTGATGCCATTTTTTTCCTTTTCTGAAGTATATCAGCTACTTGGTGAAATATAACATGTTGGCAAAATAAAATGGGCTCTGGGCTGCTTCCTGGCATTATGTATTGATTGAGGTATTTATTTAATAATTAATCATCCCCTGAATGAAATGCTTCCACATGTATTTAGCAATGTCTCTGGATGCCTTACAGATGCAGTACACATTGCTGCAAAATGAAAACAGAGGGTAGAAATCTCCAATTTTAGGTATATGGAAACAACATCAGGATTACATTTCCTTAACTATTTAATTTTCCAAGGAGACAATAAGATAACTTGACAGTTTTAGGGATGGAAATGCTTCTAAGCAGCAGGAGTAAAACACTAAAGGAAGAGTTCAAACTTCACTACGTCAATACAGAACTCCAAATTTGGTTTGTGAATATGGCTGAAGTCATGGGATGCATGTAGGAAACTCTTATTGCTCCAAAAGTTATGAGCCTGTACAGAGGAAAATAGTGATTCCAGTAAGCAGCATATGTGATGCCAGTGCTATGAGCAGGAAGAACATAAAAATGGAACTGATATTCCCTCCTCTCTCTTGTGTTTTTACGGTTAACAGTTTATTACATAGAGAGAGGCAGAGTTGAACTACCCGAGCTGACAGTTCCTAGTCCAGGGACACGGCCTGGGCTGGCTCCCAGCTCAGAAGCATCACTGTGGCTGTGCAGCATTCCCGGAACAGGGAGCCCTGCAGGGCCTGCACCAGGCACGAGGCAGAGCTGAGCAGGAGGAGAGGCTCCTGTGGGATCCAGGGCAGCTCCCTGTGAGACCCAGGATAGCTGTTCACCACGTCCCATCCGCACCTCCCCGACAGCTGCCTATCTCAATTGCCCTGGCGCTGCACGCTGCACCTTTTAGTGCCCCAGATAACCCTCCACAGCAGAGAGCACACTGGGTTCAGCCATGGTGTCAGTGGAAATGATGAGTAGAGAAGAAGATAAATCCATTTCCTAGTGCTGCCAACCCCGAGGCCCTGAAGAGCGCTGCTTGCACTCCCTGCCACAGCCCCACTACGCCGACGCTTGACAGATGGGGACTGTCCCTTTCCTGACATGGACACACGTCTGGGGTCACCCCTGACAGCTCTCATATTCCTCCTCTGGCACAAAGTCTGGCACAGAAATACCACAGCCTGTTGCTGAGATACTGAAGAGGAAAAAACCCAAACCAAAGCTCCGCAAATAACCCAAACTCACTCAAACCCACGCCAAACTCCCTCCTTGCCTTTGGCTGAATTGAACATGCCTGCACAGTGGCAGCTGTAATGTCTGAAGCTGTGATTGGCAATGCAGCCCTCTGTTTACAAATAGGCAACAAAAATAACTCAGTTTGGCACAGCAGAACACACATTTACTAAACTCTACAGTTTAGGTCATGTGACGATAACCAAAAGTGCAGAAGAGAGTTGCTGGTTGCATTCCTTAAATCACCCAGAAAAAAACCCCATAAAATCATAAAAAAGCAATGAACCAACAACAAAAAAAAAGTCAAACAGCTGTGTGTCCACAAACAGTCAGAGCAATCTTATTTTAGTACTGAAACAAGATCAGTCTACTTTTCTAGATACAGCATAGGCAAAAAGCTGATCCTTTAGGAAAAAAACCCATGTGTTTTAACAAGGGAAAAGGAGAGGAGGGAACAAGAGAAGGCAGAAAAGGGAGAAAAAATATAAAAAAATCCGAATGGAAAATTCATCTGCTAGAGGAGTATTTTTTTCCCTTCCCATAAAACTTGGTCTCTTGGATACACTAGTAAATGGATTTTGATCATAATTTATTTCATTACCAACTACAAATTGCACCTACACATTACAGTTTCTCACATCAATCCCTCCTATGCAGACATTAGTGCAGACAAATGGCTCAGGAGGTAATCCATTCACACTGGGAAACAAATTACCCCATAACAATACCCTCAGAGCAAAGCTGCCACAGTGTAAATATCTACTGTGTAATACAAGCACTTAAAAATTAGGATCTTGATGAATCAGGACTTAGCCTATGATCTTGTTCCTTAAAAATACCAGTTTATTATCAAAAAGATCTCATTAAATTTCTAACATCTACATACTTAAGTCATTTTATATCTATTAGCACCATTAAGCTAAATGGGATTTCAAGTATGTTTTTGTTTATTATTTTGAATAGGACTATGAAAGATTAGGGCCACCAAGAGTTTATTTCCAGAAATGTTACTGCTTAACCAGTCATTAAAGCAAATTTTCTTAATAGTAACATTTTACAGGATTAACAGTTGATTTAAGACGTGATCTTCAGAACAAATAATAATTTAAGAAATAATTCAGTCCTTCTCCTTTGAATAAACTGTGCTTACTACTCACAAGTTTATCCTTTAGTCTCCAACACTGAGCATGAGAGCTGGTTATTTTACAAACATAAGGTATGAGTTTTAAAGTATAAACATCATGGTGACGAACAAAACAGAACATCTCAAAATTCTTGGTTTTATGAGAGCTTCAACTAAAGAATTCAATACTTTCCTAACAGAGGGACACCAAATGTTTCTGATGGAAAAACGAGAGCAGGTTCAGGGCAAGACCTTTCCTGTTACAGTAAATGTGTCAAAATAGAGGCCTGTTACCAAATAAAATACTTTTAAGCCTATACTTCCCTAGAACTCCATAATGACTAATTCCCACTGAACAGAGAAAAGGACAGGAGGAACATCAGCGCCCAGAAAAAAGCATCAGGATGACATCATTGCCTGTCTGCTAGCCAGGAAAGGAAGAGAGGGATTATCTGAATAGTGAACATCTGGATTGTGTATATAAAGGCAGTGAAGGATTTTTATACATATTAGTTCATTGGGTTCCACTGAATTTTTATCTTACAAAGAAACAGTAGTGCTACAATACGCCTTTATAATGAAAAAGCAACAGGAATTCCAGAGGTCTGGGTTGGTGTATTAAGAGATACACAAACAGATTTATCATTCACTGCTTCTCTACTATAGTTAATTGAAAAATCTTGGCAGATACTTGTACTTGCAACTCTTTCTTCTTGAATTAAAAAAATGCAGCTTAGTAACACTGACTTTGTTCTTTCTGTGTTTCAGATACAAAGATTGCAAGTGACTTGATTCTGAACTTAAAGAACTGAAATTCAAAACATACTCGGTTCCCCATCCCAGCATTGTAAAGACTGCTTAAAAAAATCTTACATGTGAAGTGTTTCCATTTCCTCAGAATGCAACTCAAAACAAATTTGAGTTTTCACATTTTTTTATCTCTAGAGTTGTTGTACAAAGAAAAATCAACTTATTCTAGTACAACTTTATTCAACTTTATTCTTTGCAAAGAAACACTCTTACCTTGAACTGTTAAAGTTGCTGATGCCTCAGCTTTTCCAACCATATTTTCTGCAACACAAGTGTATGATCCCATGTCTCCTGCCATAACTTTTCTGATTTTCAAGGTATGATCATCACGGATTTCGTATCTTTAAAGATACATAGTAGTTAACAATGAATAGGAATAACATAACTTTGTACAATTTCTGTAAAGGGTAAAACCATGGGGGATTTGCTCTAAAAATATTCTCATTTCCGTATTTCCCATAAGGGGGGAGAAAAAGTATACATATAAATTGATAATGCAAAATAAAGTTTTAAAACCAAAATATAGCCAAGTATTTGAAAACCTTATTCTGATATTATTTGCACACAATTGCAAAGTCCTAATGCAGAACATCTTAATTATTAGAATTTTTTTAACAAGTAAATGTTTTTTAACATGGTTGAAATAAAATATTGTTCCCAAGAAGATCAGAATTGCTTGAAAGCCAAGATAAATCACAATTAATTCTTTTTTTTCTTTTTTTTTTCGAAGGGAAAAGGCCTTTCCTAAAGGCCTTTCACCAATTTCTTTCCTTTCAGCACCTTTCTCTCTTTTATGCATAATGCAGTCAATGTGTTTCAATTTATGGTAAGTAGATTTTTCTCCTAAAAATGACAGTTTTTATTAAAGCTGTGGACAACATTATCAAGAAGCTGGATTTCAAAAGTGGTCAACAAATCCAATCCTATTAAAGGGTTTTCTTCTTTCAGTCCACTCCCCTGAAAGTTTTTTAAACTGATAATTAGGATTTTGAAGTAAGTAAATTTAGTATTTAATCTGCCTCTATGTTGATCTATCACAGGGTGTGTTTATTTTTAATAGCGTGTTTTACTTTTTGGTCTGAATTCCAGCAATAACGAGGAAGTTCATTGGAAACCTAGCAACAAAAACATGTATAACCAAGGCAGCTTTCTACATTGCCAGACTACATTTTACATCAATTGCAATTCCAGTATGTACTTATTGATGTTGTAATCTCTTTCACTATTTGTAATGCATTCTCCAAAACTTTTAGTAATCACAAAAGACTCTTCAGGTGAAGAATTAATCTGTATCTGATGCTACTGGCTGAACTTGGTTGTTTTGTGGTACATTTGTCGTGTGTTGTCACAACAAAAATTTGAAAGCAGGCCGTTCTTAAGTTTCAACATAAATTGCAAATTCAACTAGAGCACAGTGCTAATTAGAAATGTTTTATTGGATCAAGCCAGGCCTTTTGCATTCAAGACAAAGAAATTCTAACTGTCAATCACTGAGTGCCCTCATCATACACCAAACTAGATGTCACAAAAAGGGTAACTCCAAGTACTGCACCTTGCTTTTGGCAGCTCCCCGTCATCTTTCCTCCACCTCACTGTAGGGACTGGGTCACCTCTCGCCTCACACTTAAATTCTGCACTGTCATCCACAGTCACCGCCAAATTGCTCGGTCTCTTCACAAAAGATGGTCTCTCTAAAGGGAAAGAAAAGGAAAACAAGGATTAATCCAGCAGTTCTGTGTCCAGATTGCACAGGATCTCTGTGAGGCTGCTTGCAGGTGTCAGCAGCAAGCATTCCGTGCAATAATTTCCAGTGCTGCATTTGAAAGGCAACTTTTTCTTTCACCAGAACACACGAAGTAAAACAAACCAAAAATATTCAGAATGTCCTTTGTGGCATTCACATTCTCTGTCTCAGGGTTTTTTCCTAGAGAAGCACAGAGAGAAGAAGAGAAAACCATTCTTATCTGTACCTGGGTTTGTGCCCATGTGGAATAGAGTTTGTTTACCCAAGGTGATTGCTTGATTGGATTCTGGTGATGGTTGTTTGGATTCATGGACCAATTTGGAGCCAACAGCTGTTGGAGTCCAACAGCTGAGAGTCACAGGTTTTTCTAGTTAGTGATAGTTCTTGTTAGTGTAATATAGTATAATAAAGTAATTAATTAGCCTTCTGAAATCATTGGAGTACAGACATCATTCTTCCCAGGCATTAGGGATCCCAGCTCTGATAGTCCTCTCTGTAGCTTTTGTTCATCAAAACTGCTGCCATCCCTGACTTAAATAGCAGGACATGGATGACCCAAGTCCTGGCTCACCACAGTCAGGTTAACTGCTGCACACTTATGCTCAGACTTTCTGGAACAAAGGGTGACCCCAGTACAGGCTGCGTTGTTTTGGTAAACCCTGCAAATTTCAGGAAAGGTATTGATACGCTTTTCTACCTGTAACAGGATTCAAAGCTTTAGGTTGCTGGGCTATGCACACTTTCATAATTCCACGCCGGGCTGCACTGCAGTGAGGTTTGCACACTCCCAAGGATAAAAGTGGCTTTAAACAATTTCTGGAATATTCCAGGAATGAACCATCTAGAAGAGCAGCACCAGATGACAACAGCATGTCCATAAAAGAACTGGGAAGGTTTAGCAGGAGAGTGTTTGGCAGGTTCCCTTGCCTAAGGCAGATGAACTTTTTGTCTATAAACCTGTGAAAGCTCTGAGGGAGTTGAGAAGGCAGTTGCATGTTTTGACTTGTATGTACTAAAGATATAAATATCATCCCCCTGGAACTGCAACAGTCTGAGGCCATTGGCATCATCAGGAAGTGTGAATACCCAAAAATACTCCACAAATTTCTCAGAGGAGTACAAAACAACCAGACAGGAGGATAAAGAGACAATCCCATACTCTTCATGTCTCACATTTGTGTTTGAGAAAAGCAATTCTAAATATTACTCTGGATTTGCAGACACAGAGATTCAATATTAAAAAATCTTCATGGTTCGAAAAGGAAATGTGACTGAACAAAATCTTATTTAAAAAAAAAAAAAAAAGCTTCCTTTATTCTCAAGGATGTCCAGACCAGCTGGACATTTGTGCTGTAGAAAACGTAACTTTGCTGGCCATGGTAGGAAATAATGTTAAATGAAATAGCAAGTTGATCTTTAAGCTGTCAGTTCTAGCCTGAGTTCATATACAAGAAGTGAGAAATAAAACAGAGATCTACAGACATAAATCTAGCTGTGAATTAAAAAGATACAAGTATAGACAACCCCCTACCCTGGCCCCTTTCTCGTAGGTGCCGAAAAAAAACAAACCTGAATGCAAGAAAAGAACATCCAGATTAAATTTCAGAGTAGGAACAGTTTGGGGAAGAATATTTAACTTAACTATGCAAGAGAAAAAGAACTGATCCGGTAAGACTAAGACTGCTACCCAACAGCAAAACCCACAAGAGGCACGTTGTTCTCCAGATCAGTTTTCAAAGGAAGAATAATGGACTCCCATGAGTTTTTGTCTGCCCATTTATAACACTCTTACTCAATGCAGAAACAGATAAGGGAAATCAGCACTGATTTAAGAATCTATCTTTGTCACATGATTATTTGGTACATACAAGGAAAGCTTAGCAAGGATAACTTTGAAACTTTCTAATATTACAATTTCTGGCATGCAATCCTCCCTCTGATCTAAAGCAGAGACCTAGAAGCAAAAGTTCAACTTCTAAATAACCAAACCTCATAAATAGAAGATTAATACAGAAAACATTTAATATATGAAGTTAGCATACTACTCATGCTTTTTCATGCATATCCAAGTCCGAGTTGAAAGAATAAACTGTTTTTAAGATTTCTAGACACAGGCTGGTAAGACATTAAACGCTTTACTGACCCATTTGAAAACAAAACCTCACTAGTTTCCCCAGGCCATTCAGTTTTCAGGCTGAAAATCTGAAATATGTCTGAAAGGAACAGGAGATGAAGAAAAAGCCAGACAGAGCTCTGCCTGCAATGCACCCCTCTTACAGGTGTTTAGCAACAGAAATATTTTTTCAGCCTAAGTTATCAAACAGCCCAGCCCATGATTCCCTCCTTGGCAGCAAACTAGTGATGACCTGTTAAATGGTACAGTTAAATAGAAGCCTGGTGCCAGGACTTTACTCAATTAATTACAACTTTCAAGTTTAGATTTTGCTTGAAGGTTCTGAAAGTCTATTTGAAAATAAACTTCCTCCCCTAGTGCTTCAAAAGGGTTTATACAAAACCAAATTAAAGCAGTACAAAGTCTTCCTCAGCTTCTAAAGGGTTACATACCTCCTTCTTCCTGGGTATTCAGTTTGAACAATTTTAAGATGGCATTAAACCTTGTTTTATTTAGGAAACCCCTGTTTCACACGAAACTCTGAACAGGTCTTCAAGTTGCCTGAGTCCTAGCTCAACAGTGTAGGGAAGACAGATAAAAGTGCCAAAGACAGAGAAGACAGCTCTTAAACATGAATTTAACAAAAATAAAACCACCAACAAGCCACTAGTACTGCAGCAGCACTGTGATGGAAACGAGTGGGCTGTGAACCAGGGCTTGGATTGTCTCATCCTGTAAAGATGCAACACCTATTTTTTTTTTTTTCAACTTATCTCAAGCATCCTCTAATTTAAAGTAAAATGGGACATATTTTGAAAGAAAAGCACCTAAATTCTCCTGTGCTAAAGGAATACTGGGACTGCAGGTGGACTTACAGCTTTCCTCCTGATGTTGCATCAAAACATACAATTTTCAGCTAAGCTCAGCTATCTTAAATGAAAACACATTTTTTGATGCTCAGAGGGACTATCAATAGAATCACTTGAACAAGCAGATCTGTTGTAGTTTTACAACACTCAGCACACGTTCCTATAAATGAAAGGATAATTACTCCAAATAGAAATTTAGAGTAATTCTGATTCTCTCCAGTAAGAAGGAAAAACTAAGCCTCTGCTTCTTAAACTTGTTAATTTTTGTTTTGCTGTTATTTCACAATACTGATCCAGTCATGGACACTGGAATTATTTTCAGTTTGAGCATTAAATACAAAAGCATCTAATAACAGGAAAAAGCTGTCCCAGGTGGGCTGCAGATATATTACCTTCCTTCTATGTACTAGATCACAACCACGAGAAAAACATTTTCAGCACTGAAAAAGAAATGGATCAGAATGTTTAGAGAAAGGCTTACTAGGAAAAACAAAAGATGGACATTTTCATCAACAGATTCTAAAAGGAATTCTTACCTAAAACAGTGAGCTCTGCAACTTCACTTTCACGTTCTCCAACCATATTTGTTCCAACACAAACATATTTGCCAGCATCATTCTTTCGTGTGTATGTGATCATCAGCTTTCCTCCTCTGATCTAGGACAAACCAAAGACAATAAAAGTACTTCAGTATGAATTATCGATTTAATAGTAATAGCTGGGAAAAGATTTTGTTACAGATAATAAAACAGAACAAGCCATTTGTGGTTTTACCTATCACACTAAAAAAGTGGAAAAAATTACTATTAGGCTAATTTCCTTCTCTTATGCAGAAAGCTTGTGTTTTAATTTTACATCAATATTTTAAAATCTCTGAGATTTGAAGACTTGTTAGTTTTTTCTTCATTCTGTGTGATGTAATGCATGCTCACCAGCCTATTTAATGCTTGTTAGCCAGAAGGACTGTAATTCCTTCCCATGCATTGATAAAATCAGTTGGAGAGTAAAAATTAGCACGAGACATAAATCTCATTTTCACATCAAGTGCTGCAATTACTTTTTCTTGACAAGAAATATGTGCACACTATCCTGCTGCTGGTCGTGCTCATTATTATTCATGAATTTGGTGTTTGTTTTTGTTTTCATTTCTTAAGGAAGTGAAGGAAATTCTTTATTCTTTAGTTCTTCACCTTAAATAGGTAAGTTTAAAGGCTGATAAGCAGATGAGCAGAAGCAATTACATTATTACTGAGAAATGAATAACACTCTGCTCTTAATTTTGAATTCAGCTTTTGGGAGATAACAGAATTCCAATAACCCCCAAATCAGAAAACACACTTACCTTTTGTGATTTCAATTCTTATTACATTATATAAAAATGCACATTAAATGCATATGAAAATACCTTCCTTTAAAAGGATTTTTTCTCACATTTTATTGACCAAATAGTTGAACAAGTTGCAAAGTTCACCAAAATGCATCAAAATTTGAGTAGGCAGCTGCATATGTACCACGTTTACTTTGATATACAAAAAAAGTTCTTCAATTACAGAAGATACATTCTGAAGTACACATATGCTTACAAGCCCTATCACTTTTGAAAGCCACTGCAGTTCAAGCCATGGGTGGAAGTAGACAATAAATAAAAGCCACATATGAAGCTACATGAAAGGCTCTAATGTGGTCAGTGACAAGGAAGAGAGTGTTCTCAATATGAGGTATTTAGCTCGAGTTGCCTGCAGCTAGAAATCTATCCCTGGAAATTTGACATCTCGAGCAGCGTTGGGCTCTGATTGTCATTGTAGGATGTACAGGCACAGAGATGACAGTCAGTTATTGAGATAAATGGACACACACGTGGAGTGTAGACAGCGTTGCATACAAATTTCATTCTGTTGCCTTTGGCACTCATTGCTTGAGAGCACAAGAGAAATGTCCTTTATCATTCAGAAAGCTGGTAATGCTGAAATTTCAGTGGAGATTTGAGGCATGAGGAATGAAAAAAATAAAGGTGACCTGCAAACACACATCTTTCAAGAATCTATATGCAGTTTTAGATTGCTGACTGCCTGAACTGGTGAGCAGAGGAAGAGGATGTAAACTATAACTAGAAGTCTACAGATGTATTTATTTCTGTTTTACATGTCCCTAAATCACAGAAGCAATTGATTTTCCAAATAGTATATGCAAAGGATTAAAAAAACCCCACGACTTTCACTTGCATTTTGGGGTACTTGTATATCCAGATACATATGCAGAAACTTCTACCTTTTATGTATATAAATAGTGACCACACTGGATAGAACAAAAAAATGTATTTATATGTCACAAGAATTTGCCAGCTCATCTGATGGTTTCAAACCCATGTAAACTGAAATCTGTGATTTTTGTGTATGTCTTCAAAGTTTGAATGTTAGTGACATTCAGTAGCATTTGTGCTCCTCTATTATTTTATCACTTAAGAAAATCCCATCCAAATCCACCACAATATGACACAACTGCATATCTTGCACAAATTGTAACCTTAAGCAAGAACAATCCTAGGAATTTCTTGTAGGAATTGCTACAAGACTCTCTTCAAAGCTTAGATGGAGAAAAGCATTAAAGCAGAAACATATGAAAAACTAAAAAGTCATTGAAAGCTGCTTTTCTTGCAAGTTATTTGAGATTTAGATAAAGCAGAAGAGGCAGAGGAAGCATTCCCTCATGGATGTTGAGGCAGACTTTCTAGGATGTGACATGCACGCTGAAGGAGGTTGTGCTTACAACATGGAATTCTGAATGCATGTGCAGAGGGGTTTCTTTTGTTAGGTTGGTTGCTTTCCTTAAAACATAAGAAGGGTTTAGAACTTTCACTACAATGACAGTTATTCCACATGGAATTGTGATAAATTACACAGCTACAATAAAATGTGCCACCACTGAATGTGGAATTACACGTCTGTAACTGGAGCACTCACAGATGGCTAGAAGGAAGTGAACTTCCCCTGGTGGGCAACTACCAATGCATTTTGAAAAATTAGGCACCCACCATCTCAATAAGACTAGACTATCCCTTCAGTTTAATATGACATTGCAAATGAAAACTGCAGCTATGTAAAATTGATGTTGTCTATGTGCAGTATTTCTTCTCAACAAGCACTCCCAGAAATACCTATGGACCATAGACCAATGGCTTTAAGTAAAAAAAGTACATAAAATTTGGTAGGAACACATAAAGAATCACTGCTGAATTTGTCTTACTAAGTTCATATCCAGTACTGAGAGCTGTAAACAGTCAAATCACCTTTGGAGACAGTACATGAAATCTTGCAAATTACAACTCTTCACAGTCTGCCTATACTTAACAGTATATGAAGGCATTTTAATTTGAGTGCTCTGGCTCTTCTCATATTTTTGCCCTTGCCCCAGAGTACACCAGCTGGACTTTATAGCAGCAAATGATATAATTTGCAAAGTGACAGGCAGTGAGTATACCATTACATCCCAAACCTCCTGAAGAGTTGTGACCATGCTGAATACCAGCAGAAGTCCTTTCTTCCTAGTAAACAAGATACAGAAAACAGTTTTATTCCACCACTTTAGTAGATATGGTTGTGCCGTGGGAAAAGAACGGCTTTGCTAACTGCCAAAGCTAAAATTCTAATTGTGGAAGTAAGTGTCATGTTTCATTTATACCAAAATGAAGCCAAGACACTTTTTGGCTTTTCATGCCTCTTCAGTATTTTGTTCTGTGCCTACCAGCAAATCTATCAGGTATTTACAAGTTGGATAATACAAGAATAACACTGAATTCTAATAAGAGAAAAAGACTGATTCTAATAAGAGAAAAAGATTCTAGTAAGAGAAAAAGCATTTCACAGATGATCTTCAGCTGCCTGTACGATGTGTGGATTATTGTATGTATGTTAAGAAAATATATGGTGGTGACTTACAAAGACTTACAAAGACTTTTTGAAAGCTATTTTCTATGACCTGCCTGCCTGACCATATTTTGCTCCTCCTCAGTAAATTGCTCATTCAAGCAAGTCCACTTCATTTATTTCTTTAAACAATAGTTGGAGATGTTCATACAGAAAACTCTAGGCACCCACAGAGTTAACTAGGTCCAGAATTGTAAATTATGGCCACCCAGCAGCAAAAAATCATATACAAATAATGAATCAACTCAGTCAGCCAATAAATCAAATCCATAAAAACTTACCCAAGGGTTCTACAACATACCACCAAGAATTCAGTATAGCTGTACACACATATATTCTTATTCTGAGACCATATTTTATATACCTATGTGCGTTGTGTATATGTGAGTAAATTTCTGCACATATAAATCCGTACCCATCTGTCTGTGTTATGAAATATTTTTATATATGTGGGTGATTCATTTACTTTTCACAGAAATGTGGTATGAAATATGAGACAGAATGAAGCCATAAGAGAAATGCTTGGGGAGTCCAAATATAAATGTGAGTGACATTTTTTTAACTTTCTTTCAGTTTCTAGTTTATTTCTATTTAATAAATAAAATCTGCTCTGTTGCAAAATATTTCAAAGGCAAACAAATTAATAGGAAAATCAAATTTAGACGGCAGAATGAAATACTGACTTCTGTTTGTATAGCCAGGGTTTCTGCATATGTGATACCACAAATTTAATATATTTTAGTCTTCCACAGTACAGCATACACAACAACTCATTTTCTCTCATTTTCTAAATTGAAAGTGGTGGGTATGTAATATTAACATGTCAGACACTGCCTTTGCTTTAAAAGTGTAAATTATGAATAACAATACAACAGTCGAAGTACAAGATGAGTCCAGGCAATTGTAATTAACAGTGCCACCAATGGTATATCCAAATAAAATGGAACTTTTATTTCTTAGTTACGAAACACAGCGTTTGTTCATTTTCCTCTGTCTGGTCTAGCATCCCAAAATATCCATATCACAACTCACCACTGCAGGAGAGGCTGTAAGGCATGGAATGTCAGCAATGGAAGGCAGCTTTGCAGTTTGAACAAAGTTGAACAAAAAAGGGTAAAAATCATTATCTTAATTTTTATTTAAAAATTTGTATCTTGTTCCAAGCCTTGTGAATCCCATGTATTCTTCTCTACCTATTATAGCATGCTTAAATATCAGACACTAGACATCAAAATGTGTTTGGAGCAGGTATTCAACAATGACTAAATTTGTTCTTGTTTAACTTCAAAGTTCAAACAACTGAGTCTGTCCTGCTTTCCGTTCCAGTCCCTGGGACCCCAGGAAGGTACATGCTGCCTCCTCCAGATCAAACACACAAAAAATTTTATTTGAAAGTAGTCTGAAACATTCTTTCAAGTGGTCTTCCTGTGCTGTAAATCTGTCATGATGAAGTGCAAGTCAATTGTTCCCTGCTACCCTACAGACCAACAAAACAGCTTTGCAAGAGAGACAGGCCTGAAGGCAGCCAGCCTAAAGGAAGCTGCAAAATATAGGAAGGTGGCTTTATGTAAAAAGAAGGTATTTAAGGTAGATAAAATGACAATAGATTCAAGCTGCTGCTCCTGGCACCCCAGACAATCTGATATATCAGAGGCAGGATCAGATGCAAGTCCGTTCACACAACTCCTTTTCCCACTTTTCTGGCCTCATTATTAGTGGCTGTAACTACAAGAAGGTGGATATCTACAAAAGTTTAAGAGTTATCTGTGTCCTGAATATCTCGGTGAATTCAGAGGCAGCTGACAGCTATTCAGCCCTTGTCATTATCACAAGACACCAAATATCAGAATTACTTTATGTGTTTGATGCTTTACCCAACAAGACTGTAGGAACAGCCAAGATATATGCAGAATTCCATAAATGAAATTCAGAAAAGAAAAATCCATGCCTCAGCATATGTGATTTTCAGAAGTTTGAAACTGTAACAATTCCAAATTAACTTTCTATGAACATTTGGTTTTTGTTAATCACAAAGGAAGATTTAATTCAGAGGAAGATTTACTTCACAATAATCCATATTGGCTCACATTAGTCACAACTAATTTCTGAACACACAGCTATGTTTATATTGCAATGTTTGAACCAATAAAATACTTCTCTGAAATGCTTTCACAGCTACAGTGCAAAACATTTTCTGTGCAATGCTTCCTTTCTTATTATAAACCAAGATTAAAATCTTACAACAAAAGCATGTTACTACTATCTTCATGGTCTTAAATATCTTCTACAAAGATCACCAAAAAATATCAAAAAGAAGAAGCAAATGCTTAATAAACTGTTTTTCATATTGTTACTTATTAAGTACAGAAAACACACTAAACTCAACTAATGGACAACACTTAGGCACTTTTTATGGGTCACTAAAATTATATCGAGGACTATCAATCTTTCTGCAATATCCAAAGAAGGCCCTGCCTGGGAATGATGAGTTTACAATGACAACTGTGAAATTTCTGTAAAACTGTAGATTTAACCCCATGCATAAATCTCCCCTGGATGCACTGGTGCACATGTAGCTTTCACTACAATCAGTGATTGAAATCAGAAGTAAAAGTGAACTTGAACTGAACTCGATGTCTGGTATGTCTTCATTTGTCTTCCCTTAAGCAAGTCAGAGGATTTGAAGTATCAGTTACACATGAATTTTCTTTTAAGCATCACCACTACTGTGTTATTTACACACCTCCAAGGATAAAATCTCAGACTAGTCAGGGTTTATTTTCTACACAAAATTTCTGTGTTTTTAATTGCATTACCTACAGAATCACAAACGTAATAAGGAAAAATAATACCAACAAACCACAAATTTTAAAACATATAAAAAATTCCTACCTGGTAACCATAAAAGAAACTACATAACCCAAATCTCCTGAGGAATTTAGCAGCCTGTTTCCCACTGTAAAAGAAAGACCACTCTGAGGTCACTCTGAGGAGTCAGAGTCACCAAGGATGAAGACAAAAGGCCAACCTACCTCAACCCTGCAGACAGTGGCAGGGGTGGAGGGAGGAAAGCACAACCATGACTTTCCAAAGGGCTCCAGACTCTGCTGCTGATTCCAAGGGAATCTCAGTTCCTGTCATTGTAGATATTGACAATATTGTCTTACTTTTCTAAGTCTGAAACTACTGTTGGCAGGATGACAACATGGATTTAAGACAACTGTATATCACAGGGTGTATTTCATCAGTAGAAAACTTCCTACTTTTCCCTAAGAAAAGAGCAGCTGTGCAGAGCAGGAGTCTTCAACAGCAGAGTCCTAACATTCAATTTCAAACTTTAGAAGGATGGGTAGGTAAAACTTCACCAATACTTGTAATCTGATGGAAGACATTTCTCAGAATGCACATTTCTTGAAGCCATCGTGCTAAAATGCAGGGTTTTTCAAGTTTCCTATGTAGGGTCATCTAAAGGGAACTGTTCTGACAGGCCTGAAGTTATCAAAAGATTTGAAGTGGAATTTTGTAGGTCTTCTACCATGAGCTCCCACTAGAAAATAAAACATGCAAAAGTAAGGATCGCCTAGACTTACAAGTACAATTGAGAAGCAACAACAAAATCCTCACCGTTTGAGAGGAGGGAACAGGAATGAATTATTCATATTTTTCTCCTGGCTGCTCTGTGCAACAGGTCATTATTTTCAGCTGTGGCTTCAGTCACTCTGTGACCTTCTGAGATGCAGCAGTTTTGGCTGAGACTCCCACTTGTCTGGAAGAGAAGGCACATCCCCTCTGAGCCTGGCTGCCCACTGCTGGCTCCTCGCTCAAGGGATGCAAATCTCAGGCTCCCGGATCCTTCCCGTGACCGCTGCACTTCCTGCACTAAATTGCCTGTGAAAGCTTTCCTCCCTGGAGCTGGCACAGAAGCTTCCCAAGGGATGAAGGATTTTCTTAGTTCCTCTGGGGCTAGACCTGAGCTCTTTATGGCAGAGAACATGAACTGAGAACCAAACTAAGCAAATAAAATTAGTCACAGGTGACTAAAATGCAGTGGATTCTTTAATACATTTCCAAATTTGTATTTTCAAGACAGAGTGGACTTCTCATTCAAAACATTTTATGTAAAAACTTTATAATCAAGTTAATTCCCAAAGAAGTTTTGGTTCTGACAATTAAACACTACAAATAAACAAGTATTCTGCAAAACTAACCCTGAAAAAAATATAAAATGTTTTCTAACATAACTAAAAATCTACTGATTTTCTGTCTTTTGACCAAGATGACATACCATGGAAATGAGACCCCACTTCAAAAGGATATAAACCCATGTTGTTTCTATTGCATTTATCTCTGAGTGAGCCTAAGGTTAGTAGAACGCTTCTACAGTAAATGCTGGGCAGAAAAAGTTGTGAAAACATTAAACTTTTCCCATCATTTGTCAAAGAGAGGAGCATATGCACTGCAATGCTGATTTTTCATGAACAGTTAAACACAGAAGTCATATATTAACCTGCCACATTTCACTTTTCCATCACTGTTCACTACAGCTCTCATGACTGCAGCACATGCAAATCATAAATCACAGATTTCCTTGTATTTTTTGTGGTTTGCACACAAGCCTTGTGTTACAGGACTGAGGCAAAAACTTGCAGTCATAGGCAACCACAAGCAAATCTTGAGTGTAACTTTCATTATTTCTGAAGGACTGCTGAAAAACCACTGGGCTAGACTTTACAGCTACAGAAAGCTGTCTGCTTGGAAGATGCTAAAATTAAACTTACAAAGAATAAGGAGGAGAATGTATGTACAGAGAGGCAA
This sequence comes from Lonchura striata, assembly GCF_050655825.1. Taxonomy (NCBI): domain Eukaryota; kingdom Metazoa; phylum Chordata; class Aves; order Passeriformes; family Estrildidae; genus Lonchura; species Lonchura striata. Next base: position 11,602,148 of record NC_140703.1, read on the forward strand.
AGAGCAAATCCCCCAGTTTCCCCAGCTCACAGAGCAGCCCAGAATTAGAATTTTTTTGTGCTCAACTTTAGAGCCTCCAGAGGGAATGACCTGCAGATCTCGGTCCGTTCACAAACGTTCTCTGTTGCCACAGACTTTACAACACGGGCTGATCTTCAGCAACACACAGCAAAGCCAGGAGCTACTTGGAGCTCCTTTTACTCCTGCAATAAGCCAGCCCAGGTTGCAATCAAGCAGAATGAAGCATACACTGTTCCCATGCTCTGCATGCGCGGGGAGCAGCGCTCCCTGATGCTCACACGTGCCATCCTTTAGCTGCGATAACCCTGCTGCTGGTGGTGGGCTGCTGCCAGGCTGGACACTGAGAACACGCTGTGGTTGGGCTCTTCCCACTCATCCCTCTGCCTCTGGAGTAGCAAGCCCTTATTGCTCAGTGTATAAATAGAAGTGAAAAGTCAGAATGAAGGAAGGGAAGCCCAAAAAAGCGCTGCCTCTCACCCAGCCTTGCCTGCTTGCGGCTGCCCCAGCTCTTCAGGCAGCTCTGGAGCCCTGCTGGGATAATTGCTTCCTGCACAGCAGCTCCTTGCTATTCTTCCCAGATGCCACAGTGAGTTTAAACTTCTGGGGCAATTCTTGTTGCTGTTAAAAGGTTATTGTAAACTGCACCAATGGAAAAGGCTGAGAGAGAAATGTGGCTGCAAGGGAGGGAGAAACTGTTCTGGACACTGAAAATACCAGCTGCTCAGCTTTTCACATTTGTATATACAAAGCAAACTAACTGGCCAGGTTCTGTATGGAAATCAGCCTCCTGTTTGCTGATGTTTGCTGTTATTGGAACAGGCTTGTAAAAATGGCAGAGAAATGGAAATGACTCTGCATATAATTTTCCTGTTTTATCTTGTGTCTTGTGCACGCCTTTTTTAGAATTAGTACTATGCTGTCATAAATGAGAAGCTTTGACATCTTCTGTATGAGCAATGTAAAAAGAACAGAATGAATAAGAAGTAATCTTTACAGAAAACTGGAAGTGTTACTTGATCAGATTTCAGTTCACTTGGTACAAATTACCTTTTCATGACAGTGACAAGAAGTTAAAAACTACAAATGCACTCCCACAGTATACTTTCTTCCCCAAAAACACAGAAAAAGCTCACACTATACTTCCAATACATACAAATACAAACACTGAGTATGAAGTAAACACTTAAACTTTTAAAGCCATTACTGTTGCTTTGCCAGCTACTTAGCAGGACAAAGAAAAAAAAAATCAAACCAAAAGCAAACAAAGGTTCTCTTTTTGCATTTAACAGACATTTATGTCACATTCTGGCTAAATTTTTCAAAAGCAGATGGCAAAATTTAGGAATCTGTGGCTGCTGGAGGCGTGTGGTATTCAGTATTTCTGCCTGTCAGATGGACATATTGATATGTCCAAGTAGTTGAATTTGCAATTCCACTTTCCAGACCTGGTTCTGAATGCTGATTACCAAGAGGAGTTCCCTGTAGCCCCTGGCATGCAATGCTCCCAGTGCCACCATGGCCCACAGGGGACAATTTACAAATGGGAGCTGCCCTCCACACTCGCTCTCTGACTCCAATCAGTGTCCCAAATATGTAAAAATATTCACAGGGAAAATACTTTAGAGTGGCATTTCTTTGTGTTGTAAAGCAAAATATGCAAAGACATACACTAAAAGTGTGCCAGGGAAAGTTGACCCATGTGAACAGACATGGAAGACAGTATTTAATGGACTGTCTTGAAAACATCCTTGCAAACAAGAGACCTTATCAATAAGCTTCCCTAGTGTTCTTGTCCCCTTTTCTTACACAAACATCAACCCCCACTGCAGTACATAAATTACAGTATGTCATATCAGTATCCTGATGTCTGCACCAAGGTATAAGCTTACAGAAGAGTTTGTGGACAATAAAAATTATCCTTGCTAATATTAGAGGTCACAGGTCCACTGTTTGCCCTTATTTATATCCAGAAAAGCTAAATAATTGATATTTGCTACTCTTGCAAAATAATAACCACACTATGGTTTTCAAATGCTGACTAAACATTCAGAATTAAGGAGGAAAGATCTAATAATTCTCAAGTATGAAAAATATAAAAGAAATATACAGCAAATATAAGAAATCATTAAGTGCGCATTGCATTTTGCATTGTACTATTAGTGACTATCCTTCATGTGTTTCAACCAGACTTTTTCTAAGACAACCACATTGTTGAATTTGGAAGACAAAAGAAAGCAAACTTCTACTGAAAGTGGAAGTCAATAACGATGAGAAAAGCAATAATTTCAGAGAATATTTGATAAAGAGTGAAAAAACATGTTCTGATAATTGTCTTGTCCTTTACAGCAGTTCCATGTGTTGTTGCACATTTGACCAAAGTACCATAAAATCATAAATAGCTTTGTCATTTGAGGAGATTCACTTTCAGGAATTGCAATGGATTGCAATGAAATATTGCATGCCTCCAGACATAAGGTTTGGCAATAAATGTTTGGTAGAATATAATATGAATATTTTTACTATATTTCAGAAGAATGCTTACATATTAATTTTCTGAAAACAGGAATTCCGGACAATCCTACCAGATTCAAAATTTTGTTCAAGATCTGGCAGGCCTAAAGCACAAATGCGGTATTACAGATATTATTACTGGCACTTGCAAACATGTATGCCAAGAACAATCTGATATGCAGGCCATTCTATGCATGGAATATTAAAACATTAAAATAATTGTATATTTAGAATTGCCTTTAATAATGCATTAGATTTGGATCTTGGCTCATCTTGCAAACTAATTTCATAGCAGGATTGCCTGGAAAGTTACCACAAAGGTATTACTTTATAATCCTTTAGTTTATGGTTAGTTTATGAACTTTTCAACAAATTAAAAGAAATTCACCTTGAGGCAGAGGACTTGGCCTGACATACTTATAGCCCAAACAGTAACTCTGTCCCTGAGACATAAGAGGAGACAAAAACCAAAGCAGGAAGAAGAATTTAATAAGATGCACACTTCTGTGAGGAGAAAAAGAACATAAGTTCATTAAATGTGGACTTGGAAGAAAGAAGGTATACAAAGAGGATTCAACTGGAAAGGAATTTTATACACCAAATTAGTCAGGTAGGCACACAGATATCAGAGTGGCTTCCAGTGTTTCTTTTTTGGTACAATCGTGGTTAAATGTTTAAAGGTTTGCCTTTTCAGAACCCTCTTTCATGGAACTCTTCAAACACAATTGTTACTGCTATTAAAAGTTTTCAGACAAGTCTAAGAGAAGGAAAATTACATACATCTAACTGAAATGAGTGATTTAAGGCTTGCTACCTAGAAGACTCTGTTAGAAGAGTTAATGGAGAGCACAAAAAGGATACAACCCTGCCCCGGTATCATCTCAGTTCTCTCAGCTGAATGTAAAGTGGACAGGGATAACTTTGTATATCATTTGAATGCTGCAAATTGGTACCTAGGTGTAATGTTTGCAGACTTATTTTAAAGACTGCATTTTGTAGCAGGTAAGAAGCAAAGAATACAAAGATAAAAACTAGTGTACTATGGGCTGCTCAGGGTTGCTCCTCCACAAGCAGAAACAAAAAATCCCTTCACATTCTCTATAGTACCTGAATAAATACATCATCTTTACCTTATAAAACTTGTCAACACTGGTAGCATCAATTCTCCAATGAGAATTTGCGGAAGTCCTTTGAAATAATGTTCAGAGAGAGAATTAATTGATTTTTGCCATCTCTTGGTTTCATTATTTCATGATCACTAAACTGATGGCCATTTACAGCATCCAGAAGTAGGTGGCCAATCAAATGGCCTATGTGTTCTATCAGAGGACAATCTTGGGGAAAAAAATGAACTCTGCTAAGAGTACATTTAGAATCATAGAATTGTTAAAGTCGGAAAAGATCAAGATCAGTGAGTGCCACTGTTAATGTACAATATATTAAAACAATATTGTAATACAAATTAGAAAATCTGTGTCAACAGGCTTCTCTTATAAAAGAGTTCTCTAGGCTGGTTATTAGTGCCCCAGACAAGAATTTGTAGATACCATTTTCTGGATTAACAAAACAAATCCCATTTTAATTAGAATCAGCTTATTATTCAACATGATACCTTGGTAAGAGAATACCAAATAAATAAAGGCTCCTTAACCTATCAGTAACTAGAACTTATCCCACAGAACCAGTACTTAATGCTGACATTTTGTCTGTCACCATACACTTTTTTGCACTGTGCAGTAGATATGAATATGTCCATTTTCAAATTTAAATAGAAAATATTCTTAATCTTTTTTATTTTTGTTTGTAGTAATATGGTTGTTGTTTTAATAATTAAGGAAAAGCAGAGATAAAGCTGGAAGTTTTAAAATTTCATGTATATTTTAACACAAAATTAGGGAGAAACACAATTCACTCTCAAAAATCAACAAGATGTATTCATATGAAAAAGAAATGAGGAACTGAGACTTCAGTTTAAGTTGTGTGCAACAGCGTGGGTTGATAAAGGCTCCAAAAGCACAGGTATCCCTAACATCACAAGCTGTAATGATGTGTTAACCCTGGTGACAGTCAGAAGAAAAGGGTCAAAGGTTCAGCTGGCATCCCTGGGGGGGATCCTTCAAGGTGAATTTGAGACTCATTTTCAGGGCAGCACAGTAAAACTGACACTGCAGTTTGAGAAATGTACACGCTACAAAGATGAAGAACTGCCTTTTTACTTGAACTTGCTATTCATTGCAGTAGAAAAAAATGGTCTTTGTTGAGATGGTTGAAGTAGGGAGAACACAGTTCACTACCACATGAGATAGTAAAGGATAACATTTTTAAAGATTGTGTCTCTTTTTGAATTTGAAATAATTATCACAGCAGGCTCGCAATTTAATTTATTCTGGTTGCTCCAGCTACTCTTAATTTTGTGTACTTCAGAAGTTATTTCCCCATGTCCTACTTAAAAGGTTCAGATTGCTACATTTAAGGTTTTTCCTCCCACTGTAAAAAAACCACCACTACATCTACCTACCTTTATTAACTTCAAGAATAACAGATACAACAGATGACCTCTTACAACATCAAAGCCTTGGCTTATCAATGACAAAAGCAGAGTAACAGTTGTCACCACCAGTCATGTAATTTCTAATATTTAAAAATGACAATGCAAAGGATACAGGCAAAACAGAGGAATCTTCTTAGCAGAAAGTCTCATTAGAACAAAAATTAAGAATTAATATGCAGTATGTCCAAAAAGCTGGAATACCTTAACTACCTTAATGACAAACAAGTCAATAAAAAGAAGTGAAGCAGTAACAACATTACCAACAAAAAAATGAAGAGTGCCAACTCATTTAGCACTTCAAAAAAGTGCTACAGCTCTTGCTATAAATTATAATGTATACTTTCCTGGAAAGTATTAGTCTCAAGAAGGACAACGGTAAAACTCACACTGATTTCAGTAATGATTTCAGTAATGAGAGTTCAGGATGTGTGCAAAACCTATTTTAGTGAAACACATTAACTGTGCAGATTTCCCAGGAGTTATAATCATGTAAAGTACCTGCTCTGTAGACATTCCTAAATTATTACAAACCCCTGAGATCCTTGAATACAAGGGACAATCTCAAAACCACTCTAGCACTTCAGCATACAGTTAAATGACAGAGATGTTTTCTTTGTAATCACAGAAAACCTTTAAGTATTTGTAGCTGGGCTAGATCCTGCAAGTATTACACAATCACAAACACCTGGAGTGGAGCATGGCCCGAATATGAAAGTGAAGATATGATTCTACTGTTTTGTCTACAAAAAAGAGCCCATTTATGATTTTATTTATGTTGCAATAACACTTTGCAAGGTGGAACAACACAGCTTTGTTGCAAGTGTCAGGCTGCTTTACATGTATGAATGAATTCAGGTCCACAACTCATGAAATGCTGAATAAGAAGAACTGAACAACTTCAAGGCTTGCCTGAGATCACGCAGGAAGATTGCAGCACCAATCTGCTCTGCTCAGCTTGCAGACTCTCTACCTCAAGGCAATCTTTCATGCACTGCACAATAATTTTCTCTGTAGGAAAATGTTTTGCAGCACACTTCCAGAAATCATGTTGCAATGACTGTATAGTCTCCTGGCAGAAACAGATCTTCTGTGATTCTATTCACAAACACTCACTTCTGGACTACCTATAATGCACCATGAAATTACTTCAGTCAGGCACCTGAAGCTTCTGTGGTAACACTTTACTCTAAATGAGCATTTTTTCTTTTTCTTTTTGATTTTCAGTAGGTCTTACTTCAAGAGAAATGCTCAAACTGAACACCACAGCTCAAAGAAGTCCTAAGAGACAAATGATTTCATATGAATGGGGAGAGCAGGATGTTCAGTTTGAAATGTGAGGCGTGCTGGAGGTAACTCTGAGCCATCATGCCATCTTTCAAAAATCTGACATTCTGAATGGCATAGACGCTTTGGGAAACAATTATGCAAAAGCCCCACAAACTTACAGTTAAGAGATCTTGGTTCATCATCCTTTTGTTCAAGAAACAGAATTCTGTATTTTGTGAGGGAGGGAAAATTACTTAAGCATAGATACGGCTAGTTTCAAAATTCAGTATATTCCATGCAGCAGTAGAAATATTTTGAGATATACACCAGGAAAGCTTTTCACTTTCTCATGCTTTACTTTTTTTATGAGCATTATTTTCCATGCCAAATGTTTGGGGTTTATTTACTCTCAGATTTACTCACTTTTGACCCTCTCCCCTCTGTGTAATTTATTTTCTCCTGTGCAGCCAGAATCAGGAGGCTGAGCAGAGGCAAGTAGACAACTGACAACAGCAGCAGACAGAAGCAAAAGCAAAGCTGCTGAGTTAGAAAAAACAAAATGAGTATAAATAGATCCAAGTATAACTAACCACCCACACTTCCACGTTAAACAAAGGAACAATATTCATGTGACCATGTGCCAAAAACATTCTTGTTAGATAATAATTTTGCAGAAGGAAAAAAAAAAAATCAATTAATTGCTCAGTGCAGCATGAGTATTAGCAAGAATTATCCTACAGCTAGATAAAGAAAGAAAGCAGGTTCAGATTTTGTTTTTTAGTTTTTTTTTTCTTTTCCTTTTAAGGAGGATAACCTCTAGCAGGCAGACATGGCCCTGCATAATACGACACAGGAGTCTGGAATAACACCCTGCAATGTGTGTGTGAATCCCTCACTACTGCACGTGCTGAATATCTGAACTTGGCAGTAAGTAATTGGGAGTATATTATTACCTGGAGAGAGAGAAGTACTCTTTTGGGTTGAGGAAACCTAAGAACTGAAAAATTATTATTTTTGAAGTGCTGTGATTTGGACTAGACTTTTCATATGACCAGAAGCATCACAGGAAACTCAGTAAGGCAAAACTATCCAAACAAAGTGAAATAAGCAAAAGTGAAGTTGACAGAACTTTCAAAAAGTAGACCAAAAAATCAAAGCAAACCAAACAAGAAGCTCTAATCACTTACAGCTGTTCAAGGCTCCAAAAACGGGCACTGTTCTTCTCTACTATTTTTATTCTACATTTTTCTTTTGATTATGAGAACATAATATGTGCAAACTCAGCACACAGATTGTTGAGGTTTTATTACACATGCTTTTAGAGTTAGTGTCATTTTTACTTTACAAAAGTAATTCCTAAAATAAGCATGATACACAATAAAGTCTCAGTTAGCAGTTATCCGATATTTAGATTTTAAGTGACAACATGTGGCTGCTGTGGTGTGCAAGCAAGTAGGAATATCAAAAATGCCAAGTACAATCAAATTTATAAGGTCCACTAGAGACTTTCAAGAACAAAAATGTACCTTTTTTTTCTCTCCCATCCCCCAAAATGGAGAGGGTTTCAGTGTTTAGAAAAGAGAAAACACAATGAAGAACTGGGTTCCTTCACTTCACTGTACAAACTTGCCACAAATAATACATTGATTTCTGCAGGGTATCTAGTTACTAAAACATGCTTTACAAATGGAACTATCTCTGTATAAGAGCATAAAGTAAACCTAAATAAAAGTAAAAAAAAAAAAAAAAAAAAAAAAAAAAAAAAAAAAAAAAGCTGACAGGTCCAGGAGAACCATGGAAGGCAGAAAATTTGTAGTGCTGTTTTGCATATTTCATTTGTAGGGATCCTAAGTCCCATGTCCAATGGAATCTACTCCGAGCACTTTTTCTGCTTGTACACAGGTTGCCCACTTCCCACTGTGAGTTCTAATGTTAAGTGTGTCAGACTCATAAAAGCCTGGTTTTTTTCAATATTACTTTACCACTCATTGTTTTTGCTCCTGAGGAGGAATGAGGAAAGGCATAGCTTTTTAAGGGGCTGGGGAAAACAGCGTTTCCAGAAATTTTTGACTTGGAGGAGGATGTCCACACTCTACATTTAAGATCTCCCGGCAGCTGATGAAGGGAGGGGAAGGGAAGATTTAGCTTTCTAAGCCCAGTCTTCATCTTTATTGTCTGTAATATAAGCAAAGGCTCCTTTCCTGACTGCTTAGAAAAACTAACCAAACAAAAATGTTTCTTTTTCATTAGCAGAATAAAATGAATGAAGAAATAATTTCCCTCCCACATCCTTTTTTCATCTCTCTTATTCATCCAAAAAAACCCCAACAAGAAGACTGTCAGCCAAACAAAACAGAGAATTTACTTTCTCAGCATAATAAATCACCTTTGCTCCTAACCATCCAAATCATAAAGTCCTACACACCCTGGATAGCTCAAGTAACCTAGTCTGAGATAACAACCACCTGGCTTTTTATTATTTTTTAGGGAGAAGCTTCCCAGACACTATTTCTATAATTTCACATAGTCCCAGAGGTTCAAAACTCTCAATAAGCCATTTTAACAAGAAAATCCTGATAGTCTAATATCTAGGCCTGTAAATGACCCAAAACTATAGAGATCTAACACATACTCTATTTGCTGCAGGCATTTATTTTCTTTTACTATCTAGGTCATCAGTTCATGACTAGGGACAAAAGAAATCTGTAGAGAGTTTTGACTCAATGAGAAGTTTTCAAATTCCTGTAAATCCACAGAGTATCTGCAAAAGAGCTCCATTCTTTTTTGCTTTACCTTCACAGTGGAAAGTAGAAATTGGTCTAAAATAAAGCTGACCGTAGAAAAATACACTCTTATTTCACATTAAAGAAGTACTTCTCACTACTGCTGGGTGAAACAATACTGAGAAACCATAGTTATGCATGTCTAATGCTGAACTTTTTAAGTGTTAAGAAGACAAAAATAGCTGGAGCAAAGGACATCACTGATGCAAAAGAACATTTTTGAAAGTTGTGAGAAAAACCAGAAGGAACACATAGTCTTACAGCTCTAGGGTCAAATATGATCAGCAATAACTTGGTTCAAAATGCCAGCAGATGAATGACCATAGAGAGCCTTTTAATCTAACACTGAATTATGATGAGTTTTAATTCCAGTACTTTTGGTTAGTGTGAACAGCATCTATAGATCTGATAACCTCACACAGTGGATGACACTACTACTGAGCATGCCCTTGGGAGCACAGGAGGTCAGTGTGGTCCCAAATGCAAAATCTAGTCCCTGTGATAGCCAGCACAAGGCAACAGACCCTGGTGCTCTCCTCAGCCCACAGATGTTTGACACTGGGCCATCTTTTGCCCTATGTCATGACACCCCTTCCCTTTCCCCTAATTCCAGAGAGCAACCTCACCCTTCAGAGACATCTGCTGGGAAGACATATCACATCGAGTGTCCACCTGTGCATGGTTTACCCTATCCAGCACAGAAGATTCAGGGTTAATAATGAGCCATTTAAACCAATTAGAACAACGCTGGGCATTGAGCATGACCTGAACACTTGAGACTGGTGGGCTTCTTCCTCACCATTTTCTTACAGCAGATGGAGAAAGCGCCTCAAAGAAGTATTTGGGACAGCTGATGCATCCAAATGAGGGAAACGAGGTTGGTGAGAGGCTTGGAACACAAGGGAGCTGGGGGTGTTTAGCCTGGAGAAAAGGAGACTCAGGGGTGACTTTATCTCTCTCTACAACTCCCTTAAAGGTGGTTGCAGACAGATGGGGTTGGTCTCTTTCTCCAGGAGGCAACTGACAGAACCAGAGGACATAGTCTTAAGCTGCACCAAGGGAAATATAGGTTGGATATTAGGAAAAAGTTTTTACTGAAAGAGTGATGAAGTTCCGTAATTGTCTGTTCGGGGAGGTGATGGAGTCACTATCCCTGTAGTGGATGTACTTAAAAAAAAGACTGGATGTGGCACTCGGTGCCATGGTTAGTTGAGGTGTTAGGGCATGGGATGGACTTGATAGTCTTAAAGGTCTCTATCAACCTTGTGGTTCTGTGATTCTGCAATTCTGCAAGAGCTGCAGAGAGGGAGGGAACATCCACATGGTGTTTTTCAGGCCATTTGCCTTGGTTTGGCACATGGATGGAGACGTCAAGCTCCTTCTGCCCTCAGTGCCACAGGAGCTGTGTGGCCGTGCTCGAGCCTGCAGGGCTCGCTAGCCTGGGCTCGGTGCCACGTTCACCACAGCCAGCCCAAGCTCACATCTGCCTGACAACATCTGCACAGCCACGCTCCTCCCAACGGCAAACCCGAAACGCAAGCTGCAAGGGGAGAGTCTTGTAAATAGCTTAGGATTTACAGTCCCACCAACGTGTAGAATTCGAGCTCTGGCTCTTGGCAGCTGTGGTCAGGGCTGGAAACTGCTCGTGGATGTGTTAGCGATGAGAAGTTTTGTTTCAAAGGGCTGAGTCTGAAAAATGAAGTGAGGATGATCAGACTCCAAGTAGGATGGAAGAAGCAAAAGAGGAAAATAGATACCAAAATAAAATTCTGTGTGATATTTCTCCACTTCATGTTAGTCCAGGCTATTAATCAGATTTTTTACAACTTTCCAAGCTGAGTGGGATCCTCTGCAGAAGGTAGCATTTTTTACAGCTCAGCCAAAACCCCAACAAACAATACACAAAACAATGTGACAGATTATAATCAAAGACTAATGGACGACTGAAAAGAGCTTGGGTATGCCTATGATAATTTTTTAAAAATTACATGGGAAGTAGCAGAATAGCAGAAGATACCTGAGAACACTTTGTCTTAGCAGAGAGTGGCTGTGCAGATGTGGAAACCTGAGTGGTTTAGACACTGCAAGGGAAGAGGCAGGAATGCAGAGAGAAGTCAGGGCAAAAATGGGAAAGGTGTCCTCATGCTAAGGCAGAAGACAGAACAAGCACTTGGCAAAGAAAAGAAGGGAGAAGTGATCCAGAAGAAACATCTTCAAAGATTTGTGGACTCTGGAGAGAAAAAAGATTTCAGCAGGAGGAATAGGGACCCTGAAACAGAGCTTTAAATGTGAACACGAAACAAGAGTGTCACATTTTGGAAGAAACAAGAAGAAACAGAAGGATTTAGAGGAATTCTCACTATCCACTGGGACAGCTGTGTGGTTACAAATTGTTTTTCACAATTTTTTACATTTTATTCCCCTCTTGGGGTGCCAAATTCAACTCACAGCAGCTCCAGCTGTGTCACCTGTGGAAATAATATTAAGAACAGAAGAAATATAAATCATTAATAAAAACTACTCTTGATCCTTGAGGAAGCCACCACTGTAGGGATCAGGAGATGAAGTAAAAAAGAAGTTGAGTGGGAAGCCAACATTCCCAGGGAGTAAGAAAATGGACTTGGAAGAAAGGAAATTGCTGGGAGGCAGCACATATTGGGAATCAGAACAAAAAATACACTTCTCTTTCTAACCCTCTTGGGGCCTATAGGAAATTGCTTCTTGCCCTTTAATCTGCCCCAAAAAAGAAAAACAATTAAAATGAAATAAAACCCCGAATGGTAAGTCCTTGCTCCCTGCCTTCCCCTCAGCCCCATTGCTTGGTGTGCTGTGCACCCAGGCCGTGTTCACTCGTGCAGCTCTCCACAGCAGATGCAAATATTACCATTAGAATTACAGCTTCTACAGGAGTGTGCATTCCTTTTCTGTGTATCTAAAATACATAATTTGAGGAAACTAAGGTGTTAAGAGATTAATGATCAATAAATAAATGAAAAAGAGAGGAGGCCAGAAAAAAAAATAAAGAGAAATGGAGAAGAAAGAAATAAGGATAAACATATTGAATTAATTTGGGGTGGCACTGCAACAATATGGTTTCTGTCAGGAACATTGCTGTAGTAATGGGTTAAGACTGTTACTCCACACAAAATGCCCCAACAAATTCTATCAGGTTTTTTTTATATTTCTCTTGATTCATGTCCACATTGCAATTTTTCCCTGCAATTTAACTTTAGAAACAAAGACCCCTTCCTAAAGAGGGAATTAATTTCGGTCTTTCCACCGTTCCCTCCAATACTAACAACACTTTCTCCTTTCCTTTTTAATTGACAGTCATAGCAATTTCTTCCACTTCCTTTTTTCTTATGATCAAGGTAATGTTGGGATCCACCTATGTAGTTTTAAACTTGCCAAAGCACGATGACGCTATGACTGGTCCCACCAAGAAGAATGAACACAGCTCTTTGACAATTCATTTACAAAAAAACTGGGGCAAGCACAGGAAATATCTTCCTGTGGATGGTATTGTTAAGGAGGTTTTCCTGTCACAACAGAAGATCAGAAGGCTTTGTTTTCAAATTTTGAAAAACATTTTCATCGCTCACTCATGTAAAAACAGCATTGCGTAAGATGTGATAAATGCTGCACTCTTGTGATGTGCTATTTAAGGGCTAGGAAAGGAGATGGGAATTGAAAATTTAAGTTGCAACTCATCTAAAATAAGAGTGCAAGTCATTCAAAACTGTTGATGTCACAAGACAGCCACACAAAAAAGGAATGAAAACCTGTATGCATTATTCATCTTGTAACTTTGATCTTTTAAGCTAAGAAACTTGAACAAGGAAAGATAAATGGCTTCTCAAGCTTTTTCTTTTAAAAATCAAATGAGGATGATTCAGGATAAATGAGAGATAAGAGTTAATACGAAAGAGGGGGAAATTGCAATCACAGTGCTGCATGGAAGTTTCAATGCAAAGGCTTTGCTTTTTGTATTCAATTACAAAGGATTTCTTTCTTAGGTACCAGCATCCTTTTTCATGTGTATGTAAAAGATTTTACCTATTAAAATTTCATGTTCAGTATGCATAGCTTTTTTCTTCTACCACCTATACCATGACTTGATGTGAACAATTAGGAAGCTTTCTGAAGCAGAGGCAACCAATGGTCATGGGGACGAAACAGACCCAGCTATGAAATCCTGACTTCCAAACCTGGCTCAAACATCAGCTTGGTCTGGAGCTTATGCAAGTTATGTACACTTTCTCCCACTGGGAAGGCACTGATAATTAAGGCACTCTAACTGCATCCTGATTTCACTGAGGCTTAGTCAATTATGCAGGCATTGCTGCTAAAACATAAGACAAATTGATAGATCCAAAAGCACATGGAGGTTGCCCTGTCTAGATGGAAGAGCCACAAAATCCTCTCTGAGCGCTCTAGGCTCCTGAGAGTTTGTAATTATTGCCAGTTTTTGCCTAAAGATATGCTCAAAGGCCCCACCATCTTGGTTAGATTACTGATGTCAGTATCTTATAGAGAGACAGCTGCATTTGGGATTCACAAAGAAGGCAGAGCAGCAATGCAGCTCCTCGAGGGAGGCTCTGAGCAAACCTGGCACAGGCAGACACCACCGCAGCCATCACAAATCACAGCTCACCAGCCTTTTCCAGCAACAGCAAAGCCCAGGGAAGAATGTCTTGACTTCACAGCATGCTGCAGGAGGGTTTGCTTATCTGAGCTTCCAAATTGTTACCTCCACACAAGCAGGTATCGCTAATCAGGTGATAGAGCCAGACAGGCTGGGTGGATGGGAGCACACATTGTGAGATGGATGGAGAAAATGGCTGGGGAATAAAGAAAAAAATTGGTGAGGTGTGTGCTAGGAAGGCAGTGGGAACACCAGTTGAAAAGTTGAAAAGGGACATTTCTGGGGTACAGCAAAAGGATGGGTGAGAAGTAAATGAATGGAAGCACACTGAATTCACAGGCTTACAAGCAACCAACGCTGACTGTGATTGCCTGAGCAAGTCACTGCTAATGGCACTCCCAGCCACTGACACTCTGCCAACTGCACCCAGACAAAATACATTTGGAAAGACCAAACCCAGTGATTACAGCAGTCAGCAGAAACTCCACTGATTGCACTTCCTCCTCAGCCCCAGGGAATGCAAACTCACAGCTTTTGGCACCAAGGTGACACACGTGGCTAGGTCCTAATGACGCTGTGCTGCCATGCAAAAAAGATGGCTAGACGGATGGGGCTGGGAGCAGGGCTGTTCCTTGGGAGGATGCCTGGAAGCCTGGAGCTCTGGCCTAGAGATTTGCTCCCAGCAATGGGCAGGTCTATGAACTTCACCAGTGCCAAATGTGCAAACACCAAGAACGGCTGGAAACAGAACCAGGAGCTTCCCCACCCTGCTGCTCTCCCTCCTCTCTCTCTCACGGACAACACCTTGCGCCTTCTTTCTCCACCAAGTCTCAGCTCCAAGAGGAGTGTCCCACAGCCTCTCCTAGTGCAGATGGATCATGTAAAACACTGGAAAAATACATCTGAGCTTTACACTGTTTGCAGTGAGAAATTAGAGCTATTCACTGGACTGAGCTAAGGCACCCCTTTTCAACTATATATATACACACACACACACATATATATATATATATATCTATATTACAGAGGGATTCTTGATTCCACAGTAACCCCAGGAGAAAAATTAACTAGATGAGCATGGAATCACACTAGTTCTTCTCAGTCCTCATGATAATCGTTTTCCAAATCAATAAATTAAGCTAAAGGTAAGTGTCTGCTTCTCAGGCAAGACTGTTCCAGCTACATTTGTAATATTTGGAGACGGAATAGTCACATCAAGCATTTGCTTTTGTACCATGGTGTACAGAACTCCTATGAGGAAAATCATGTTGAGCCCAATGCACTGAGAGAACTGTTTATAGACAACACGCTCAAGAGTAGAGAGAAAAGATATTTTGGTGACAATTCTTCATCAGGTGCACCCAGCAGACATTTGTGCACTGAAGAGCCTACACAAAGCCTCTAAAACTGGGCACTACTGGGAGAGCTGTGCTCAAATAAAATGCCTGCTTCTATAAACTCCTTCACAGATAATTCTGCCCTCACCCTTAACTTTCATTTCCTATTTGTTCCATTCCCTAGTTTATAACCTAAAAGTCATACAGTTTTTCTCTTCACGGCACATTTATTTGCCCTACAAATAGACCAAAAATATGAAAAGACTGATTTTTATTATCTTACCTACATAAACACATTGATTCCCTTAACTCTACCCAGGACAAAATAATATTTTCTGTTTATTGCATTCCTGAGGAAGTCATACCTTAACTTGGATCTTACTTATTTGCTATTTATCTACATCTTTTGCTTTAAATTCTCAGTCAGGAACAAAGCTTCCAGTTCTGTTTTTCTGGCACTCTTAGTACTCATTCTGAAAAGTCCAGTTTTTCTGACTCATAAATGACACTGTCACTGCAGAGAAGAATAAATGCTTCCATATATTAAAAACAAAGTTGCTTCATGCAGATACTATCTTCTTGAATAAAGTATAAATATGAATAAAAAAATATGTCAAGCATCATACCTTATTCAGAAAAAAAGTAGACTCTTAATGTTTATTTTAAATCTCTTGTCAGAAAGGAAAGCATTAATACAACATGCTTCACATAGCCTTTGACACTTAGAAAAGTCTTGAAATTGTAATGAGTCAAAGATCAACAAACCTATATATTCTATTCTATTCTTCTATATTTAGAAGTGGAGCCACCAAAACTTTTTCATTTATTATATATCCAGTGGTATTACATGTGCATTGAACACCAAGACATATAGTTTGACATTTCCTGATCTGTTAATTTCATGGCTTAAAAAGAAGAAAGTTACACTTGTATTATGGAAATTTACCGGCACTGAGTCAATCAAAATTTTGCCACCACATGAAGGTAGGTGCTCATTTTAAATATAGACAATTAAAAAGAAAGAAAAATCTGTCAAACCCTATCAATTTCATCCTCATTTCAGCTTTTGTACTCTTCTAGGTTTTTTTTTTTTCCATTCCAGTTGTCAGACTGAAATAGAAATGCCTTTAAGGAGATGAATGAACAGAAATGGAATTATTCTAAGTCAAGTTTCACACTTAGCATTTCATTCCCATCTGTCCTTTAGTAAGTTGTCCATTCTGTCCCTGTCCCCAGTCCCCTCCCTGCCACTAGCAACATCATACAGATGGTTACTGCAAAGCTGTAAAGAGGTACATCTGAATGCATATTTATCCACTTGGCAAGATCCTGCTACAGCTGTAAGAGGATGCAAATCTGCATGACAATGTTGCTTCAGGCTCTGTGGCCTGTGTCCGGAAGCCCCCATGATGTCAATAGTGCTGCTGAGGACAATGCCAGGCACATATGACACAGCTAACCTGGGCTGTGGCAGCTCTGTTAATTTACACCTCTGGAGACAAACCCCATTTGGGTACAAGTGTGAATCTACACCTACATCAAAACTCATTTTCATTTGTTTGTTTCTGGGAGGAGACATTGATAACACACAACAACTCTGCCAGATGACATAGTGAAAAATTACTGTGTGGGTGAGCATTTGATACAAACATCAGAAAATAAAACCAAACTGAGGGGCTTTATTTCATCCTAAGAAAAGCTGTAACAACTCCAAGACACATTGCCAGTTAGTGATACCTACTTTTGTTCTGGGTATGTCTTTGTTCTGGCAGCTGGAACTGTTTTCATAGCAAAAGAAATGTACTTAATAGGCAACACCTGAAAATCCTTCGAGAGAATAAACTATAGCAATAAAAAATGCAAGTTTAGAAAGCGCTTCCTGGAGGAAAAAAAAAAAAAACAACATAGGTAGCACTGGAATCTTCTCTTTATCTCAGGTCAATTGCCTTGTCACAGTTGGAAGGAGATTTGAAAAGGAAATTGCAAGTTCTTAGCAAGTATGATTGGAGGAATGGAGTTAATAGCCAGCAATCAGTATAGGTTGGGTAGGGTACTTAAAAATTTAAATGTATGCATACGCCACAACTGCAAAATGCCTGGGCTTTGCCCTGTTTGTAAAAAATAAATGGAATAACAGGCAATTTCAATCTCAAACCAAAATGGTAATTTTATACTTAGGTTGCTGGGGTCTAAGAGTATCTTTCCCTCATTTTGGTATGTGATTGAGGCATGTAAATGGTATGTGCCTCTAATCCTGCTTTACACTAGAAATCTTTCCAGTACCAACAGGACAGTATGTGCTTTCAGATGATAGTTTCTCTCATGTGGAAGGATGTTTCTCCTATCACCACATTGGCAGTGAATAACTGATTTTTGAATCCCATTTTTCAATGCCATTTCTGCAAGACGTTTAGGCTCACCAGCTTACTGTTTCAAAAGGCTAATTTTATGATTTGAGAAGCTGCTTTATCCATACTCTAGAATACTCATGCACTGTATTCAGCAAGCTACAGATACAAATGAGTATGACAACACCTCTAATGAAAAAACAGATTTACTTAAGATTGCAGGATAAGCCATTATATCTGTAAAGAAATGTGCCTATATCCCCAAACCTTTTTTTATCCTTTCTAATACAACACACAACTTTCCTGCATGTGCTATTTTCAGCTGAATTACAAAAGATCTCACCAAGACTACTTGTAGTTTCTCTTTCCAGCTAAAGGCAGATATTACAGGTTGCAAAAATTTGTAGGTGGATAAAAAGTGTGAAAATTATAGGACAGTGATGAGTATGACAAGTTTCATTTCCACAAGCTTCTAATTCTTTTGAGGAAGAGAAGGACATAGGTTTTGCATAGGTCTCTTTAACAAACAAATGCATAGCCTGCAATGAAGTACTAGGAGATAAGAAATTACATTCCAAGCTAAATGCAAACTAGCCCTTGCCTGTGAGGCCAGGAGAGGACACATCCTAGGAAGGACAGCACAGCCAGAGATGCCCACAGGCTCAAGTGACCAGAAATTTTGGATTAGTTGATTCTTGTGTTGTTTGGAAAACCTTTTTATACTTACTGTAATTCTCTCATCTTTGTCATCTAGAGGGGTCCCATCTTTCTTCCATGATATAGTTGGCTCTGGGTGACCTCTCGGGGGCTGGCATTCCATCACTGCAGGTTCCCCCACAGCTACCATGACATCTGAGGGATTTTGTCTGAAGTCATCCCGTAGAACTGAAAGAATAAAGGCAATGAAGCAAAAAATTACTCAATAATATATACTAATAGTGCAGCAAACTGTTTCTTATTGGTCTTTAATGGTGCCTGTTGTCACTGTATTTTACATTAACAAACAGATCAGTTAATCACCAGAGCTGGAAGGGGACTTTTTACAAGAGCATGTTGTGAGAGAACTAGAGGTAATGGCTTTGAACTGGAAGAGGGCAGGTTTAGATTAGATATTAGGAAGAAATTCTTTACTGTGTGGGTGGCAAGGCCCTGGCATGGACTGGCTGGAGAGGCTGTGGCTGCCCCATCCCTGGAAGTGCTCAAGGCCAGATGGATGGGGTCTGAGCAACCTGGTCTATGGAAGGTGCCCCTACCCATGGCAGGGGGAGTGGAATGAGATGGTCTTTAAGGTCCTTTCCAACACAAAGCATTCCATGTTTCAGTATCCTGAGCATGATTTCAAGCACAGTATCTTCTGCTGAGGTAGAATGTGACTTGGGGTGAAGCACTACCAAGGTTGCTTTCTATTCCTTTTTTCCTGAGATACAAGGTCAGCCTGCCAGTAACTCAGAAGTTTATTGTCAAGGGTTGGCCACTGGCCATAAAATTTGGACCCATTTCTGAATTTTGGGCAAAAATCAATGAACTAAATAAACTTCCCAGTTCTTTGATGGCATTACAAATCACTAAACATTTGCCCAGCCTTAGCCAAACTCCTATTTGCATTTTGGCTTGTGTCTTTTTAAAGGAAA
The DNA here is from genome assembly GCF_050655825.1 of Lonchura striata. NCBI lineage: Eukaryota > Metazoa > Chordata > Aves > Passeriformes > Estrildidae > Lonchura > Lonchura striata. Next base: position 11,621,241 of record NC_140703.1, read on the forward strand.
AATATTAAAAACCATTCCTGATCCCTGGTAGTTGTCACTTAGCCTAAACCAGGACCACATCCTTTATTTAGAAGTCAATTTTACCACCTTTTCATGCAAATAAACATTTTTATTGCAGCTTCATTACTAGAATTTGTTCTTTCTCATCGTTTGGCCAAGCCCAACTCTAGTTTCCTCCAGTCATCCACTATGGATTTTATCAATAGCTGTGGGATTATTTTTCTTTCTGGGAAAGTACAGACATCACATCCTGTGCTCAACAGACCACTACACAGGGACAAGGTTTAACAGCATAATGGCATTTCTAAGCCTTGCCAAGTAAGTGGCATTAGGTTTAATCTAAAAATAAATAACTCAAATGATAACAAACATAACATTCTAGTCCTCTCCACTGCTGTTCCTCCATCCACACTGAACAAAGGATAGGGTAATGGAAAAGCACACTACCCCCAGAGGACTCTCAGGATTTTTACACAGCTGTATGTCACTCTTGCTACCTGCAACAATCTTGTGTCCATAGTAAATAATACCACGAAGCTGCAGCAAAATATATATATATATCCTCCAAGCCATGGACCCCAGATACATGGACATTCACTAGTAAACAGGAGTTTATTTGTTAATGCTGCTTCAAGGGGAGGTGAGATTTATGTCAGCTGTTAAGGAATGTGGTTGCTCTTACAGATTGGCAGGTACAGTGCTACCACTAAGCCATCCCCCTCTGTAAGGTCTTTCACACTGGTAAGACCTTTTAAAGTGGTCTGAGGGCAAATAGGTCACCTGCTTTGGGACAGAGGTATATACACCTTCCTCATGCCTGCTTTTATTAGAATGCAATACACAACTGGGAAAGTTCCACATTGATACAAAAGCGTATGCAGGAATCAGAAATAATAAATAAAGAATATGTTGCCACTATTCTAGATAAAGGACATAAATTCCAGAAATAACAAAGAATATATGTGTGTCAAAAATACTTAAATATAGTACAGATCTCACCAAACATTTGAATTTACTAAACCTCTTTCACCCTGAAGCACTCACATTTCTAATATTTCAGTTCAATTACTGAAATTTCTGGATGCCCTGAAAACAGCATATACTGATGCTCTTAAAGAGTATAGTCAAGGATAAAATGTCTCTATCACATTAACAATACAAACTAATAGAACAGAATTATAAGACTTAAAGAAGATATTACAGAATAATTTAGATTGGAAGGGGCCCCTGGAAGTCATCAAGTCTACAACAATAAGATGCTTTTGCATGACCATGTTCTCTTGTACAGATTAGGTCTCTCCAACAGACCTAGTGTACAGAGTTTATTAAAAAAAAACAACCCAAAAACCAACACAACAAAGAAAATGTACCTATTTCTTACTGTATAAAAGCCTGAAAAAACATGCTGAACCTTAGATCAAAGTATTTATCTTCCTTAAAGCCAAGACTCATACATATTTTCCTTCTATGAAGTTGGGAAAAACTGAAAATATTTTCAGTTCATATTTTTAAAAAATATCAATCTTTTAAACTCCCTTCTGCCTTGAACAAAACTTTATTATGTTCAATCCGCATTCTCTTACATCTTGCTTACTGTATTCCCTTATATATCTATGCACCAAAATTGCACTTCAAATTCATTTTTGGTTATGGAAGTGTTAAAACACTACTCACATACACTGAAAATGTTACATATCCTTGTTCTGCTTACATTGAGTTTGGTGTTAATGGCCAAAGACAATTTCTTGTGTTCCCAAGAAACCCTCAAGCCATCCAGACACATGGATCACTGTAAATCATGCACTGCAAATGGACAGCTGGACACTGCTTCTATTGAAAGTCCAACAATTTTTTCTATTTAATACCTTAGAGACGTAATCTGGCTTGGAGCCACTGATCGTATTATTTAATTTTTTCTTCCTACTTCTTCAAATTAAAGAACATTAAAGAAGACACAGAAAGTGCCCTAAGTTACTAACCCCTCCCTCCCAGAGATCCAGTTCCCAGTGCCAACAACACATGAAAGTGCACAAGAGTTGATTTGCTGTGCAACAGTTCTATTGCAACACAAAAAAAGGGGTGTTTTGACCATGAGTAAGAAGCATGTTATTACTGCTGAAGATTGTATCACTTGGATAAATTTAAGAGACATATAAAAATAAGCAGCCTGAAGTTTTAAAAAATTAAATCAAGTGATCTTAATAACGCATAAGTGCTTTTCAAGTCTGAAAGAACTCATAAATTTGAGAGAAAGGACTATAAGATAGCACCTCAGATGGCTTTAGCACCTTTGAAGCAACAAAGAAGTCCAGTACTTACATAATAAAACCAAATTACTTCTGTAATTTCTACACTTCTTAGTCTTATAATAGCTTGACAAGCACAGTACCTTGCCTGCAAACCAAGACCTTTCCTAAATTAACCAGTCTTTAATAGAATGCCTAGGAGGACATCAAAGGTCCAGGCCACAGATACTTCAAAACAAGTATTTTTTTCCCCATTTACTATGAATTATTTTGGCACTAACATCACATAATGAAATGCTAACAAAATATAATCCATTAGAGATTACTCCACAGATAGTCATCGTAATTATTTTTGCAGCTGTAAAGTAGATACATGCTCTGTTTTGTTTGCCTCAGGCCCTGGCAATCTTGAATGAAGTTATAAATCTAAAATTTTCAGCCCTTACTGAAAAAACCTGAACTTTTTCTTTCCTGTTCTTCATAGTCAAGGCTTACTGTAAATTGAGAAAACATTTCCTTTTTAAGTTATATTAGACGTATACTTTGCAATCCACGACAGCAAATGCTTTTTGTCACCTAAAGGTAAAATTTCACCTCTTTCTACATATATGCAGCTGGAATGAAAAAAAAAGATATTAAGAAAACATTTGATTTTATTTCATTTTTAAAAAGAATCTTCAAAGATATAACATTCTCCTCCCCATTTTTTGCCAGACCTTGGTTAAGGTCTTCTTTCATTTTATCTGATATTTTCTGAAATTAAGGTTGATTGCAACCATCATGACAGCACAGCTGGGACAAGTCCATGATCTTGCTGTGTGAAGATGCTCAACTATTCAGGTTCCAAAGCAACCTTTGTAGCTCCACTTAAAAGTCAACTGCTCACACAACTACTTCATATCATGTACTCTTCAATCCACTAAAGATTTATACTTTCCCCAGAGAATCTTTCTCAGGGAAGAAGGGAGCTGGCAACCACTTGAGAATAAATTTTTATTGATAATAAACATGAATTTCTATTCACAACCAGGGATGGCACCAAAACAGTGCTTTGCAAAATGCAGCACCCAATGGTTTTTTCTTAAATTCTTTGTTGCCTATTATGAAAAAGAGTAGGGGACACTACAAGGTGAAATGGGAGGAAAATAAGCAGGATATTTTTGCCTATATAAACTATAGATAATTCAGAAAGATTACTGCTGCATTTTATCTTTAAATAACTGATTTGAAAGGGATATATAAAAGTCAAGATAAAATAAGCCAACCAGAAAGTTCTAGTCAATACTTGAAAAGAATGAATTTGTAAGGATCACACTAATTACCATCAGACATTGTGGATATCATGCCTTAACAGGTATAATTTAAGATCTGGAAATCAGAAAATTTCCTGAAAATTTTGATTACAGGTCTGTTCCAGTCCAGACACTTCATGCCAGATCAGTTCAAAGCAATGCACCAAAATATATCTGAGATCCCTAATCAAGCAAGATCTTACAGCCACAGCTACCCAGTGAACAGAGGAAGAGAAAAACGATTCTTGTGCTACAAGTTTCTGAATCAGAACAAGGCAATTATAATCCATTTTAATTCTTATAAAAAGGCATCACTCAGACTTGCTTTTCATTAACTCTTTTGCACCATCCCACAAAAAACAAACTATTTTCCAAGTCTGCTTCTTAGAGAGAGACTGGTGAGCCAAAGTATGGCACAATTATTTAAGAGAAGACATCCCAACAAGCTCCACTCTTTCAGCATGAATATAATTTGAATCTTCCTTTGAATGTGCCTCAAAACTAGTGGAAAAAGAAAGTGAAATAAACAGAAGAAATGATGACCTCATTTCTTTGAAGAACAACTAGATCTCAGCTAATGAACAAGTTCCCAACAGCGAACAAAAGCCTCCTGACACCAAACAAGCTAAATACAAACCTGAGTGGCCCACTGCCCTGCCTTTTGGGTAATTTTGTTAAAAGCTGTAATAGATTTTAAATATTTTTTAATATCCATCAGTTCTACTATTTTCATTCCTTCAAATATATAAAAAAGTATTTCTGTCTTTCCTTTTTCCTCCCCAACAAAAGAGCAGTATTTACAAACTAAGTTTCCTCCTAATACTTTGACTAATAAAGTATGATGAAAAAAACAACAAAAATGAGAGCTTGCTTTGAAAGCCTGTAACATAAGGAAAATAAAAATAGGATTCAGGAGGTTATATAAATCTTCTAATCCCATGAAGCTGTAATCAAAGAGAAACTAATTATTGCTTAGTCAGGATTGAGCTGTTATTCAAAAGCAAAACTCTTCCTGTAATTTAGGATCAGCAGTGATCCCTTTTCCCCATTACCTACTGAACTTGTAATTCAAATTTACTGAGACACGCCAGACATTTTTGGCATTCAAATATAAGATGGTTGTCGGTTGGAACAGTGCTTCAAACCAGGTGCTTAATTTTAATTACAACTAGTTTAAGCATCAGCCAGAATTATAATACCTTGTTTAAAGACTTTGCTGGCATGAAATTTATATAGATATTAGGATATAATTTTTAATACATGCATGCCACTAACGAGAAAGTGTTAGAGCACCTAATTAAGCAAAAAAGAAACAAACAAAGGTATGCATTATCAAATTTAAGTCAACCCATGTGTTACCATATTATATTTTAGACCTCATTAAACTGTTACCTGGTTTGACCAAAAAAATTGATCATTTACAAATGAGAAGTATTATTTCTGCAGAGACCTCCCTAAAAGTCTCCATGCAGCCATAAAAAGTTAAAGAAAAACTTATTCCCTGAAAAAAAACGCTTTCTTTTCCTTTCTGAAGGTGTTAAAACCAGGTCAACATTGGTGTTAACTAAAATAAATAGCCATTAAAAAGGAACAGAAGGAGTAGAGCTATAAATAGTCAGAAATTACTGTTGTGATCATCTAACAAGACCACTCCTGTAATGCAGGCAATAATTCCATGCAGTCACTGAGTCCAGCAGTGCCGTATGGAATGCTTCAAAAGATGTCTACACTTCCACCAGGCTCCAAGAGGCTGGAAGTCACAGCCAGCATGCCTAGGGCTGCTCACTTCCATCATTTCCAGTTCTCTGATGTTTCCTACCTTGCAGCACTGCCCCTTGCTCAGTTGGACTGAAAGCCTACTGCAGGCACGCAGATGTCAATCAGTTCAGTATCCACATCTCTAATATTCTCTCAGCCTTCCCTGAGCCTCAGAAACCACATGAGCACTGAGCACTGCTCTGACAGTCTGAGAATTCACAGCAAACAGCTTCCACGCAGAGGAGGCTGCTCCCTGCAAAGAGGCTGATTCTAAAGCAACGACCACCACTTGAAACCAGCACAGCAGAGATCTATTTGTAATAATCTGTGGCTATACATTTATGACCATACATTCAACATCATCTATTCACATGGTGCTGTCCTGCTCTGCTTTAAACTCTGCCCATTAGGAAACCTTACCACCTCAAAGTCTGCAGAAACAAAAGCACTTTAAAATCAAATGGCTTTTTGCTTAGTAGTCACATGTATTTGTATGAGGTAGTCCAGACCTTTACCCCGACTCTATGTAATTGAGATCACAACATTATACATATTTCTATTTCAAGATCTCCTTTAGTGAGAGGAAACTGCCATTAAAACCCCTCAGTAAAACAACTGTGTTTTTTCTACTTTATTAACACTGAGATAAACTAATTTAGTTTAAACACCTGGTTCATAAATACTTCCTCTATGATGTCACTATGGAAGAAACAGAAAGGTTAATTAAATTATTTCAAAGAAAAGATTTCAAAATTCCTTTCTTGTAGACATTAAATCAGTTTAAGAGCTGCCTTTTATTATTATGCTTATTCTCATATTGCCAATGATTTATTTTTAAATTTTAAATGACACCACGCTTTAGATTTTGGTAGACATTGTAAGAGGCATATAGAAATTTCAAAAATAATTTAAATTTTGAAAAGTTAAGAGTACTGAAGAATAGCATTTAACTTGAATGAATGAAAAAAAAATCACTTAAAGAATTAATTAAATACTGAATGGTATATACAGAATGCTTTAGTTCAGAAAACTTGCTACGACCCAGCAGACTAATACAGAATTTCCAGCAACAAGAAATTGCCTCTCATCAAACACGCAGATCTGCTAAAGATTTTACTGAATCTTGTACCACATTCTGCTGTAAGAACGTTAACAGATTAAAGGTGTCAGAAAGCAGCATTAAGTTCATGTTACCAGCCAATGTAATTTAGTACAACATTATTAGTACCACCTGGCTGATGACACCAGCAGAGAGCACCGACAGCCAAAGCTACAAAGAAAGACTGCTTTGTTTTAGCACTGACAAACAGAACCAACAGAGTTAAATAGAAGTGACAGATGGAGAAAACAGCAGCAGTGAAATTAGACCACACTTCTAAAATGTTAACAAAATGTACTGTCTCCACTACTGTAACCTTTAAGTTGTTTTAAAATGGATTCTCTCTAAAAAAAATCATGGCTTTGATTGATTGCGTTTTCTCTGCCCATCCAAAAAGGACCTGGGGGTGCTGCTGACACAGCTGAGCATGAGCCAGGTTCTGCTCAGGTGGCCAAGAAGGCCAGTGGCACCTGGCCCGAATAAGGAATAGTGACCAGCAGGAACAAAGGAATAGCTGTCCCCCTGTACATGGCAATAATGAGGCCAAACCTTGAATCCTATGTCAAATCTTGCGCTCCTCACTGCAAGAAGGACATTGAGGTGTAGGAGTGTGTCCAGAGAAGAGCAACAAAGCTGGGGAAGGGTCTGGAGCACAAGGCTGATGAGGAGCAGCTGAGGGAGCTGGGAATGTTTATCCTGGAGAAAAGGAAGCTCAGGATCACTCTCTACAACTATCTGAAAGGAGGTTTCAGTAAGTTGGGGGTTGGGTTCTGCTCCCAGGTAACAAAAAAGGACAGGACAAGTGGAAATGGATTCAAGTTGCACCAGGAGAGGTTTAGGTTGGGCATTAGGAAAAAGATTCTTCACTGAAAGGGTGTTCAGACATTGGAATATGCTGCTCTGGGCAGTGGTGGAATCCCCATGCCTGGAAGGATCTAAAAGACATGCACATGTGGCACTTGGGACATGGTTTAGTGGTGAACTTGTCAGAGCTAACAGCTGGATTCAATGAGCTTAAAGGTCTTTTCTAAACCAAACCATTTGATGATTCAATACAGCATCATCAAATTAGGATCTTTGCATTTATTGAAGATTAATAATTACCATCTCTGGAAAAGTGTCATTCCCTAAGACACTCAGCAATACATGTCAGCAAATAAAAGACCACCCTGCTTCTAATCCATTGCAATAGGAGGAAATCTAGGACTGCTGCACCAACTGGATCACATATTTAAAAGGTGCTGATGGCAAATATATGTCATAAGATTGAATCGAGCAATATGTTACATTGCAAAAGCAATTAAATATTTAGGCATTTGGCAATAAAATTATGACTGCATAGAAGACTTTAAAATAAATATATCTATTGTCATTTGTTACTGTAATTAAGAAACTCCCAATTGTTAATAGAAAGAAAGGCGTGCTTAAGAAGCAGGATCAAAAAAAAAAAAAAAAGACTTCTGTAAAAACCATTGGCTGAAAGTTACTGAAAACCATTACAAAAAAATATGGAAACCACTCAGAGTGTCTGAATTTATTTCACTCATTTAAGATTTGGGGTTTAAGTACTGCCTGGAATCTTACTGGGCAACATAGCTGTCAGCCTATAACAGTATCTCCATGTGTGGAAAGGAAATTGTAAATGGATTAGATGATGAATTGAGAATCAATTAAATGACCAAATCTGGTAAGTCATATAAAGAGTAATTTTAACTCCTGTGAGGAAGGGTAACTGACAGGCCTCAGAGAGCGTGCTGCAGCACTGGGAAACCTAATTAAATCCTGAAGGATCTGTGATGCCTCAGGCACGCAGCTCAGAGTATCCCTTAGGTTGATTGAAAATTGAAAATAGATAAGGAGAAGGGACCTAATTATTAATTTGAGTGACTGTGTAGGAAGAGCAATCCCTCTCAATGTCTTCCACATATTGTGCTCCAGGACAAGGCATCTACTAACTGTAACTAAGAATTTACCTCCTAGAAGAATAGATTAATTTCTACAGACCGCGGCAATTATTTCCTTTCATTTGTCATAAATATTAAATATTTTCAGGTATTTTCTGGTAGTACTAGTAGCAGTAGTTTTACATTTTACATTTTGTTTTGAGGTTATTTGAATCATGCTAGATTACAGACTATTTTCAACATGACTAACACAGCAACTTTCCAAATTTACAGACACAAACCAAGGGGCTTTAGACACAGCTCAGCCAAGAAGTGCCCTTCAGACATTACAAACTAATTTTTATATGGCAAAGAAGGGTGTGCATCTTTATATCCAGGGATTTGTCCACATTCTGTACAGGAAGATTTTTCTCTCCACGCTCCAAACAAAGATTCTGATATTTAGTTTGCAAGGAGCTCCTGGTTGCACTGGCCTTCCTTCAGATCAGATTATAATGGAGAAAAAGAACCAGATTAAGATGCTGCATATCTTGGCCATCCAAATTACATCATAAAGAAATATCTGAAAAGAAGAGCTAGAAGGACCAAAGAAAGAAAAAGGTGAGAAGACACTTCACCAGAACTCCAGTGTTTTTCTTAACTACTCACCAAGCTTATTTAATGAACAGAAGTGAGTTCTTTGTCAAGGAAGAATACGAAAACCAACACAGATGCCTCTGTCATCTAATTCAGAATAAAGGAATACATGTAGCAAGGACAGAAACAAACATTTAGCCAGTTTTTCAATGAAAGGTTAAAGCTAGAATTTAACTAGAATGAAGTTAGATTGCAATCGAGTTAAAAGGTGTTTCTCTCAAATAGCAAGCTATGCTGGCTTCTGTTGTGAAAAAACTTACACTCTTCCCACAGTTCCCAAGACGGAAGCCCCCTCAGTAGGCAAAAGCTGAATAAACCTCATTTATTGTAACCTGTGCTGTTAAAAGATGTGAAACAACTGCTCCAGAGTCTTGCCAATGAAGCTGGCATCACCTTTCCTGTAGTACAGGAAAGACTTAAATGCTGACCATACTTGTATGTTTGCTTATAATCATCTTTTTGCTCTGAAGGAGTCAAAAACTTTTAAGACGAGAAATGTGCAAAGAAATAAAGATTTCCATGCCCTTGATAAGAATTTTTCTGCAGTAGTTCTAAATCTGTATATGCCCTATGTGAATGTTCTGCTAAAGGTGCTGCGTACACACAACAATTTTAGCCCCATCCTTCTGCTTAGCATGCAAATTCTAGGGTGTTATAACTGTACCACTACCATCAACATTTTTTTGAAAGGACCCTATTTCCATGAAAAAAATCCCCATTATGCTCTTAAAGTGGTTGAAAAAAAATGACATTTTAATATCAGAGAATATACAGTATCATTATCACACTCAAACAGCTAAGCTGCTTCTTTAATATTCTGGAAAATTATATTCCCCCATTACACATGAGGTCAAGCCTGAAACATCAGTCAGAGGGGTCAAGATGCAGGCACTTCATAGGGCTGAGTGGCTCATTCTAAATAACAGCAGAGCTAAGAACAGCATTTGCTGGCACCACGCACTACAGCAAGGCCACACAGCTGAGAAATGTTGCTGAACTATTACACACACTTTTACTCTGTTCTATTGTTCCCTTATTGTATACAGTTTTATTGTCTTGGTAGAATCTCCAGACCACAGAGCTCCACTGTCTTTGTTCAGCTCTGCAGACTGCTATACAGCAGGACATAGCTCAGTTAGACAGTGGATGTTTCACCAATTACACCCTGCATTCCCCAGTGTGTGACTCTATCATCCTTGTGGTAATGCTATCTTGCTTTTCACTTCCTAAAACATCCAAGATGTAAGTTGACAAGTGATTGCCATGGTAGACATGGATAAACCATTTCAAAATTACATTTATGCCAAGTATCATATACTTTCCAAATTGCTTTTGCTGGTTTTAGAAAACAATGCAGGGAATCACCTCAGGGGAAAATGGCAGACAGCCTTACACAGAGGTCATAGAGAAATATAGTCCTCATCTAATTCAATTAACTGCTTTCAGTTAGATCCCAAATGGAACAGGCAAACATTTGTTCTATTTCAGACATATTCTAAGAAATGAATCATTCTGCTTTCCCACTATACAAAGGCAAAATATCATACACTCCATTATTTTATTGTTCAGGATTTGAAAAATCTCAAGACAGGCGTCTTTATGATTTACAGTGACATTTTATAATTTAGGAAATCATCTGAAGACTTCCAATAATAAAATTCTATGAAGAGCATTACAAAAAGTAGCAAAGTTAATAGCTAAAACAATGAAAAATGGTTTTGAAAGCAAACAGACACACCAAATTCACCAAGCTGGAACTCTGAATTGCAGCTCTTGGAGATTTATATGCTATCATAAATGGTAAAAGACAGTAAAGTCATACAGAAAAGTACTTCTGCATTTGGACTCTCATGCTGGCTTCAGTCCCTATGAGATATTTGAAGGCAAAGTGCCAGCTGATCAATATGTTAGTATTTAATGTGCAGTAAGTGCTACTGAGGAAAAATCAGAGAAACACTGCCTGTTAGCAGAGTCTGCTGTACTGCTGGCAGGAAGGAGTGAACAGAGTTGGGGCTCCCCCCATGTGGTAAGACAGCAGCCAGAAGTCTGAATCAGAATTAACAAAAGGAAACCGAGGGCGATGCTCAGCGCGAACACAAATGCGCTTAAAGCCAGGCAGATTTCATTAGGGAAGATTTTAATTTTGATTAAATGCTTCCTTTTATATCGAGTCCCATTCATTGTTTTCTACCCTGTTTTTTCATTAATACTCTAATACACAGGGAACATTGAGTTGCATAACTTCAGTTTTGCAGCTAAAGATAGCATCTTTAATAACAGCTACCAAAGGGGTGCTGGCATCCACCAGTGTCCAACTTTGGGATGCTCTGAGGCACAGTGGGCTGGCTGTGGCACACAGGACAACACATCAGCACTCTCCAGCAAAGCAAAAGGAAAATTAATCACTGAAAGTGAGCTTAGAATGTATGAAATGGGAATTTATAAATGCATTGAAAGCAAAGCAAACCAACACAATGGAAACAGCTGTCAAAGGCAAAAAGTGTCAAGGTGGTGAGTTTCTTTCACAGCCTGGGAGAAACTGCAGTATAATGCAACTCCTCAAAAACTTCCCAGAAAACTACAGCAGTAACATGAAATTTTAGTAATTTGACAAATTATCTTTCCTCTTACTTTTGGTGTTTCTACCTACTAATGATGAAGCTTAAGTCTGGACAAAACTCAACGGACCACACTTTTTCTTGATTCCATATGAACATGGATCCCCTTAGCAGAAGTACCTGCAAACCTGAACTGTGGAGTGTATGGTACACTCCACAATGGCCTACCAACTCTGTTAATTCAATTCCTACCTGTGCTGAGCAGCCCCTCCAGGTTCATTTCCTAGATTTTCATTCAGAATTGTTATAGAGAGAAAAAGCAAATGTGGTATTGCGCAAGACCAGGATCCTTTCATTTCTCCATGAATTCTGAATCAATTTTCAAGTCAGTTCAGTGACCTGGCTCTTTTCTGTGTTTAGGCACAAAAAGTAAGCTTGAAAATATGATGAGACTTGGTCTGGACTATCAGTAGATGCCACAATATGAATGTCGTATCTTTCCAGGATGGTTTTTAAAAAAGTAAATTCATTGCTATTAATTTTGGCAAACAGGACACTTAGAAGCCACTGAACTTGCAAGATAAAACTGCAGGTATATTCTAATAGTTCACTCAGAAACAACTGATTTAAGGGGGGAAGAATGGAGGCCAGTGGGTGATGGATGAAACTAGACCAGAAGATGAACACCAGGTTCCAACAGACCCAGCTGGAGTCTTCCTGAAACCTGGACAGTGTGGACATTTCTTTTCATGAAAAGTGTTTCTCCCTATAAATATATCTCCTTTGGGTTGCACTAGTTTGAAACTCCTTTCTGCACACAGGGCAAACATACAGTAGAACTAACAATACCTGATATAATAAAAATTCCTCAACAATATCCACTGTAACAATCTCAGAAATGTCAGGTAAGTTTTAAGTTCACATTACAGTGTATTTATTGCTTAGACTTTGGGTGATGATTACAAAACTATGGGCAGCAAGAGGACTAAACAGGCAATGTAAGCCTTATCTTGTCAGGAAAGAAGAAAACACAAACCAGCAAATAAGATCCTTCAAAGTCACCGTGTTCAGTTATATATGAGAATCCAAACCAAAAAGAGATACTGTCTTTGCTGAAAAAAGTGCTTTGCTGCTGTTTGTGTGCTTGAATGCAATTAATTGACACCTTTCTGCAGATTACAAGTCATTACTCAAAAGCTTTCCTGAACTTTCAGACTGAGACAATACAGTTTGTTCAGGCAAGAAATGCTTTTAAATACTAGACACTCCTAGTGTTTATACAAACTGTAAGGTGCATGTAAGTACTTGGTCTTTGATACAATTTTTTGTTGGCTTTACAACAATGAGATACTTGTCTCAGAACTGAAATACTTAAAGTATTATGTAGTAACAAACCTACAGTATTTGTAGACTACTGCTACCTGTTAAAACCTATTGTATATTTTGGATTTTTTGAGGGAAAGAAGAGTATCTGTTGTGTTCTTACTAAAGCCACATAAATAGTATTATATAACCACAAATCCACTGAATTGATGGACCTGGTCTAAAATGGGAACACTTAAGACTGTAACAGTAAGCAGGGGAAATAAAGGGAGTTAAAAAGAGTTTATAAAAGTTACACTGGCTATCAGAAGTAAGAAGTGCCACTAGGATTTTTTCCCATTATTGCGTCAAACTTCTCTTATCACTGTATCTGTACACTTCATGCCTGGGTAGCCTTTGCTATTCTAACATGTAAAACTGTATGACAGACAAAACTATCTAATATTTTAGAGGAAAACAATTTAAAGAGGAAAGGGGTAGCTCTATACATATTCATCTAAAAAAGAAAAAAAAAAACCAGTAACAAATATCTCACTAAACTCTGCCAAGGTTCATGGAAACAATTGGGATTTGTATATACATCATTTGGATATGGGCCATTATCAAACTATCTAGAGAGTTAATCAACAGAGGACACTCTCAACAAAACAAGACTGATGCTACATAATCAGAAACACCAGAGCTGTAAACAATGGGAATGCACATTATTCCCAAACAGTATAAATAATTTAAGACTTCCAGAACTGAAATTAATCTACATACCATTTGAAGCACACAGAACCACCAATTCAGACAGAATAATGAAAGGTAAGGGAAAAACAGATGGATAATTAAAAAGATACTTCTCAAGTGGGAATAGTCTTAGCCTTGCACTGCTGGTAACAAGAAATAAATATCAAGAAAATCCTATTACATGCATGTATATTTTATATGATTATTTTTTTTTTCCAGAAGGGACTGTTGGGTTTTTCTTTTCCTACACTCTGATTGGACAGTGAACCTGCTGTATCCATCAACATCTATCTGATTAACTCTTCATCTCTTTGAAGCATCATTGTTTTATAGGGCACTGTTTGCAGAGAGATGGAAACAATCTCATTTACCCATATTTGAGATGAGCATTCTTCCTTTAAGCCCCCACTGGCCTAGAAGTCAGCACCCTTTCATCCCCAGATGAAGTCTCCACAGCACACTTCAAAGGAAAAAGATACTTATAGTGTCTTAACTTTTCCTTTGAAACTGAATCTGTGGATCCAATATCATCTAGCAAGGCTAATTGCATAGTATGCAAGGGAATTACTATTATTTCAATATAACTCACCATAGAGAAACGATGAAAGCTAAGGCACTGTTGTAACAGGCTTTATATAAAAACAGCACCACAAACACACTATGAAAGGCACAAGTACAACTGGAAAATGTCACAAATTATCTGTATAACCTGAAAAAATACATTCAAATATCAGCCAGCTTAGCCTGCAAAGAAAGCCTTAGGTGGAGAGAAGATATCATGGGAAAAAAAACAAAAGAAAAAGAGAGGATATGTGATTTCATGGTTAGATGTTCCCATAGTTCTTTCACCTTATTAACTTGCTGTACTCCATGTCCTAATCTCCTTACCCCCTGTGAGTTTTACATTTTCCTATGACACAGATCTAAATTAATTCAAAAGCTGATTTAAGATAAAGTAGAAAAACATGAAAATCCAACAGAGGAACTAATATGAACATTTCATCATTTAGGAAAAAAAAACCAAAAAACATTTCTCATGCAGGAAACAACAGTGTTTAAAAGAGTGGCATGTGCACAAGTAGAAGTGTGACCTAAACATTTTGGAAAACTCTTACTGCATTAAATGACTTCTACTGTAACAGTGCAAAAGAAAGGTAACTTATTTAGAGACAACTATAATTTATAAATTAAAAGAAGAGCAACCTTCTCTGCCTCATCATGAAAGTTCGCATATTCCATGAGTTCCATTAATACAAAAATAAAACAAATATTGAAATCTAAGTTAGAAAAGTGCTTAAACATGTCACAGTGTTTCTAGAGCAATCTTAAGTTTAGATATGCTTAAGTTTTCTTCAGTCAGAAGGAGATCAGTCAGTTCTCCCTCTAAATGCCAAAAGCAGAGAAAAGGTCTTGAATTTGCTAAAAGTGCATGAACAGTGTTCAGGTAAAAACCCAAACCAAGCCAAAAGCAAAACATAACAGGAAAAAAACCCTGAAAAACCTTAAGCAACACTAACAATCATATTTTTTATGGAATGGGAGCTGCCTTTTTTATTACTTCCTTACTGAAGAGTGGAGGGGTGCAACTAAAGGACCGACATTCAGCACTGCTTTGTGTTACCTCTGATTTTGCACCAGGGACCACCTGAGTCAGAATGAAGCTGTTGAGCCCAAATTCGCCACAGCCTAAAATGCAATAAGAGGATCCAGCCCCACATGAGGCACCAGGGATTGAAAACAGCTTTGTCCATTTATGAAAAACAGCATAAGGTATTTATTTTTGTTGTTACATCTACCATATGAGGTTGGAAAACAGTACATGAATACTTTTTACACACACACACATATATGTATTCCCACACTGTCCACACACTCTATCAAAACATCTTTTGTTTCTCACATTCCCAAATACATGTGGAGCACTAACGTGTGAATGTGTTATCACTAAATATAATACATCCAAAATTTATACATGTTTACTTTAGGCCACATGATCAATCAATAACAATCAGTAGTGTTTTTAAAGGCAGCCAAATTCTTCAGCAATTAGCTGGATGTTACTTGGTTACTTCAATTATTTTTCCATGTGAGTCTATTAGTAGCACCTACACTCAGCAAGAACTGAAACAATCATCCACTATTTTTAAAGACATTTGATGTCAGATATAAAAGTTTTGGAGGAAACAGCTAGGAAAAAGAGCACAGAAAATAAGGTTACTTTTAATTATACACAGAAATTAATATCTAGCACAGAATAACACATTATTGATGTGGTAATTAAAATATTGTATTCTGAAAGATAAATATATTAGCAAGCCAGAAGGACCTGGCCTTATTTTATTATACTTTAATAGAGAGGAAATAGAGTTAAACAGATGGCACTCAGTATTTCTCAATGAATTCAGCATCTGTGAGTACATGTTGCATAAATGCCAATTAAAATGTGTCCGAGTAAATTTAATTCCCTTGCTGATAGAATGTAAGCCAACCTAGCTGGCTAAAGATCAAGGTTAACTTTAATCATCTGCTCAACTTGTAGCAAGTTGCTCTCAAATTGTACAGAAATTCCCAGTGAAATAATAAAACAGCGTTCCTATTGATTTGTATTCATTTACATTCATAATTCTCTTCTCAAAGTGTTGGGCCAAAGCACAAAGGGGAAAAAAACATATAGTACTGTGTGAATTGTTTGACAAATCTAAACTGAAGAAATATTACTTTGATTTAAAAAGCTTCTGCAGAAACGTTCAGCAGAACTTCTCCTTTGGGTAATTTTATGAAGTAATTATTTTAGAAGTGACCTGATAATTTTTATGAGTCACACAAGACACTTTTTAATTTCCTCTACTCTATTGCTGAAAAACTACCTCTATCTTATATTAGGTTGTCATCTAAATTTTTCATAGAATACAAAGTGAATTTTGATTATTATATGATCAAATACAAATAAAAAAAGACTATATTGAAAAGCTAAAGCAATACTGTTATGCAACCCTATAGCAGTTCTAATTTAATTTGGCATTTTACTCTATTGTAATAAGGCAGACAAGTACAGAAAAAAACACCTCTGGTAAAAAACAACTCCACCAAACACCATTGAAAGGCAAAATTCTGAAAACTTTGAGATTTTGTGCCATATTTCAAGAATCACAAAGTGCAGTCTGGTGAGTTTGTACCCAAGAAAACTGAACATCCACCCTCATGATAACAGAGAAGGCATTTCTGTGATGTGCTGAGCCATCCTTAAAAATTTGGTATCATTGGTATATAAACTGGGGCAAATGTACACCAAGTAAAGCTTGGATCTTTTGCAAAGCTAATCAATTAAGTCCCTTTATACATAATCCATGTGTGCAGTCTTTTCCCATACCAATTATTTTATGCTGGCAGCGTTTTGTTGAGGGAAAAGCCAGTCAGAAACTATAAAACATACAGCCCAACAGCAAATGAAATTAAATGCCAGAAGTGCAAATTACTATCTAGGAAATGAAATCTGAACTATTCATGCATGTATACATACTAGCAATAAATTAAATTATGGCAGTCAGGGAAAAGACCTAAATGTCATTAGAAAGAGTGCAATGGAAACAGTGGTGCCACAATCAGAAAATATAAAATAAAAGCTTTCCTTGAAAGTGGAAAACAAAAGGTTTACTGCTGTTCTCTACAGTAGCAGAAATAAAATTACTCAGCAAGACCTCAATGCATTGTTAGATTATAGAAATCATACTGGATTTTGAACAGTTCACTAATTCAGCAAAATCCACTTATTGGGCAGTTCTGCAAGACTGGCTGGGGAAGACATCATTGTGTCTTTTATAGGAGGTCAATGCTCCACAGAATGCACACAAGAAGCCTCATTTTCAGATTTATTAATCAGTGAACTATTGAAGCTGTGGCTAAGGAGCACCTGGGAAAATCAAGTCCCTAAGCACAAAAAAATGGTACTGGAGAAGAAAGAAAATAAAAATAAAAACACCCAACATAAAGCCAGGGTCAACAACAGACATGCTTCCTAAATTCAATTATGAATTGGGTAATGTCAGCAGAATTTTCAAATAAGAATTTAAATAAGTAGGGTTGCTACACTACTCTTGACTGCCTTGTCACTCGTAGTCCTTTATTGCAATAGAGACCACAGAAAGAACAGTAAAATACTAAAATCTTAAGGTAGTCCGAGGTTCTGTAGTACAACATGACTGACTATATAATGCACTGGGGAAAGACTCATAGGGTCAGAAAATAAGAAAACTTCTCATTCAAAGTAACACTATTAGGTAAGATAATTTCTGAGCAGAGACAGCATTCAGCACAGAGAAGGCTGATGGAAAAACAGATGGACAGAGCAACCTGAGGGTGAGCAAACAAAAAATGGTGTTCCCTTCAAGCCTTTCCTGGTCCCTACCTTCACCTTTTGAGAGAAGCATTTTTGCTTGACTTACCTGAAAAGAAGATTTGTGGGGAAGAGCAAATTCCAAGGGACAAATGAACATCCCCCAGACATCAGATTTGTTTTAATCCCCTGCAGGAATGCATCAGCAGAGATGCAGAAGAGGCCTGTGTGCAGTGTTCTTCTTTTGTACTTCTCTGGCTGTGCAGTGACTGCTCCTGATTGAAGCTGTGCTCGATTTCTGCACCTGGCTAAGTTTCCAGCTCTTTTCAGAGGCTTCATATCCCTGCACCTAAAAGTTTAATCAAAGTCAGGATGGGTCCATTCCCCCAGTCAGCTGATAACAGCTGAATGTCACATACATCTCAGCGAAGTGCAAGACTTGTTGAGAGTGGATTCTGAGCATTTGATGGCAGAAGAATCTCAAGATTCACAAACAAGATTCTGACATTTTTCACAAAGCTCTTGGAAAACAAAAGGCACAGCACCTAACAAGATGGATCAGGCCCTACTAAGCAATAATCCTCACAATGATTGTAACAATGCGTGGATTAGATTCTTCACTCCAGCTTGCAATGTGCAAAATAATACAATTCAACAATTGCTGTAATTCTTTGCAGATGCACAAAGAATAAGCACTTAAAGATTCAACTGAGCAGCTTCCTTTGTTTTCTACTGTAAATATTGCTCTATTTATTCAGAAGAGGTGACCTTCTAGTAACCTTGTACAGTGGCTAGAAATGAATGGAAATTTGACCTCACTTTAAGACCTCCATAAAAAGAATTATACTTACAATGATTTTGCATCTTTATGTCAGCATGTCAGATAAATATTTTATTTAGTTGCTAACTGGATAATGCATTTTCAAAACAACCCACAGTGCAGAATGCATTTTTTAAATATATTGCTAAATGAAGCACAAATTCAACTAATTTTAAATATTTAAATATATTTGACATTTAAGAAATATTGGGCATATTTTCCTTAGCTCAAATGCATTACGCATTTAAAAAGTTCTAGCTGTCATTAGGAAGCAGTACCTATGAATAATACATCTTTTTCTGATGTCTTTTTATGTACACAAAAACATCAATTTGTACCTAGCTTAAAAGAAATCTAAATTACAGGTAAGCCATCTAATGTGTCCCTTACTACCTTTTGGCAAGATTAGTCTAATCAGAGTTTTTCCACTAAATTACCCAGATCAACAGAAACCTTGCACAATTATATCCTGCTCTCTAAAATAGCACATGATCTTCCCTCATGTGGGTAATTGCCAGGGTGGAAAATTGCAGTGAGGATGATGGTACAGATGTTCTTTTTCAGTTGACCAAACAAAATGAAAGAAAACAAGGAATTCCTCTTTCATAATGAATTCTATTTAAAGTCCACTGGCTTATGCACATTTGCACACACATAAACAAATGTAACAGGAATTTTCAACAGATTTTTCTAAGGGAAGATTGCATTTTTCCATTGATGGTAAAGGAAAAGATTAGATTCAAGGAAGAGAAAGCATTAAGAAAGCATCAACATGTGAGAAACAAATGTTCAATGTTTGCAACCTGTAAGAACACACACTAGGATACTCCTTAAGTTAAAGCTCTTGAAGGGGATCTCAAAGCAGGATAGTTGCACTGGAGCCAAGATTTTTCACTTGTGTGCATGGACAAAAGACAAGCAGTCTTAGCACTGAGAGAATAAAAAAAGAGTTGCCTGTGCCCGTTTTTACTGCTGCAGTTACTGATGCCCATGGCTGAAACCAGCAATTGCACTTTAGGGGGAAGAAGGGAGGTCACTGTGAGTGATGTCCCCTCTACTCACCAGAGACTGCTGCAGAGCCACGCTCACAGAGGGGACAGCACAGGAAATCTGCTTCCCAGATCTCAGCTCCCCTTGCCCTCTTCCTGCCTTGCTCTTCTCTCCACACAGCTACTCCTTGCTCTGTATGCCTTTGGGAGCTGTTCTCCATTGGATGCTTGTTCAGTGAGATTTTACCAAATTGTGGGCTTTTTTTTTCTTTTTCTACCCCCTTACCATTAACTATTTTAAATTATACCCAACACCCATCATTAAACAACACTGCTGTTACAGTTGAGGATTTTTAACATTTAGGTGATTTCCAGAACTGCCCTGCTTATTCTCAAATATAAAGCAAGCAAATAAACAAGGCCTAGCAATTACTGTGCACTGGCTTATATCAGCACCAGTCTTCAATTATGGCAATAGAGTGATGCAGATTGTTCTATAGTACAGGGACACCCAACAACAAAAACAGAAAACATGGAACCAGGCAATGGTGGTGGAGAGCTTAGAAGAACACCTGTTTGAAGCCAGAACTCCACAGAATTCTTTCATGTAAGCAGTGTTATTTTGCATTATTATATGCACTGTTATGTATACATATCCTGTATAATCTCTAACCAGGAACAGGGATGGAGCTGTTCTTCCTATCAACCTCAAGAATGTGTTTTATTTATCCTCAGTTAGAATAAAGTAATTGAAAACATCTGACAAGTGTTTTAATATCAACAAATAAATAATAACTGAGAATTCCAGATGGAAAGTGTAAATACACTCTTTTCGAGCACTTCCTAGTGTTACCTGTCATGGGGAGAGTCAGTTCCCATTTGTCTCCTCTATAGAGCACATAGCCAAAATTACAAGCTGGACTCACCCTCACTTTGCAGCTCAGCTCTATGGGAAACTGAGAAAAAAAATACAGCATCTTTTAGGCTACATTTGTCACTAAACCAGTCTGTCAAGGATCCATCACACAGGGTAGGTTCTTGAGATGCTGACCATCTCAAAGAAGCAAGAGACAAAGAGCCAGAAACCCCATTTCATTTCTATGTAAAAGCCTAACACCCACAGACTTAGTTGGTGATTACAGGATCTATCATCCTCTTTCAAGAATTCTGTGCAAGAGAAAGGAAGGGAGAAGAACAATGGTAGAGAGCAACTTACTCACTGCCTCATAATGAAAGAAAGTAATTTGGATTATCTCTCCCTCTTAGCCAATCTAAACCCCAGTCTGTGGTGCAGGATTCTAGCCATTTGTGTCTGGTTTAGCTAAGCACTGAACAACAGATTTCTCTTTGCCTCACCCTGGCTTGAATCACTGAGTAACTTCAACAAATATATGTTTAAATTTCAGAACTGTCATAATAACAATAATAATACTTAAACTGCCTTCCATACAACACTGAGGAGGAAACAATATTAGCACTGACACCCACAATATATATGCTGGTAGCACACACAAGTTACCACTCACACCCAAAAGGTCAGCAATTAAGTTTATTTCTCCTTGTGATTCATGGAGAAACTTTTAATGCTGTCTTTCTGAACAATGTCTCAAACACTAAGCATTTGGTTTTTGTAAGCGATAAAATTGGCAGCTCCATCCTATGCTTATTTGTGAGTTGTGCTCTCCACAAAAAGTCAGGCATCCAACCAGAGTAATTTAGTTTGCAGCAGATTTAGGCTTCAAGCTGCTTTAAGTATTTGGTGTTGAAAATCATCTTGTTTTACAGTGATACTGTCAAAATTCTTTCCCTTACCAAACATGTCAGCATTTAATTTACTAAGTAGTACTTGTAGCTTACAATAAAACTATCACATTTTTGATGCCATGTTCACAGGAACAGCTGGATGTGCACACTACAGAATTTACGATGCTCCATGACTCAAAGATGGATTGAAATTTTGGTTCTTCCAAGAAAAGTGAGGTTTAATCAAGAAGTATGTAATTATCTGTACAAAAATGAGAATACTAGGACTCAGGTTAATTTACTGATGTTTCATGGTTTTGTCTAAAAGATTGTAAAAAATCAGCAGTGTTAGAAAGGGATTATTGCCCAGGTCTGAAATCTGTGACACCACATAACCCAGCACCTGGAGTGACAAAGCCACTCATCAGCATTTACAAATCTGGGAACAGAGTCATGCTGATTGAATGTACTGTGTAAACCTGCCTTTGCTTTCTCTAGTCCCAGCTTCCTGGCTGAAAAAAACCACATGGCTTCCCACACAGCCAAAGGTCACAAAACATTAGAAACATGAAGGCTGTATGAAAACCTCAATTAGATGTAGAGCGTGACCTAGATCTCGAGGTAAATACTGAAATGTAGATAAATACTGAGAGGATTTAGATCACTGAGTCCTTCAGAAACTAAAATGGATTTATGTTAATGAAAATCCTTCCATCCTCTTCATACTACCACAAGTCTATTCACATATGGTAAGAAATTTAACTTAGTCCTAGCTTTCTGTTCTTAGTATGCTATATTTGCCACAGACAGACACACCTTCCTTGATCAGATTACCAATATGTTAACCTGACAAAATATTAACAAGACACTTCCACTATATTTTCATGCCCACATTAAATTCTGACATAAAAGTCTGCAAACTAACCATCAAATAGATTTAAATCATACTGAAATTGTACAACTGAGATTTTTCTATGGCCTGTTTATAATATGTAAAGCATTTATTCTGATATGGATCTGATAATTTCCATTCACCTGTTCCAATGGGAGCATGAGGTTAATAAAAGATGCAGATTTAAATAAGAAGTACCATAATTGGAACCTCATCTTTACATTTGCTCTCGTACTGTCTAGTCCTGCAGAGAAAATGTCTGTCAGATTCCTGGGGCAAAATATATAAGGACTTCACATCACTGACTTTATTGAATAATGAGGCTGCTGCCATACCTAGGTGTAGGCAATCATTTTATGTGTGTTCAACTTGAATTTACATTATTTAACAAGCTCTTTGAAGCCCTGTTGACATTAGGTACACTAATTATTGTTGGGATTTTGAGTTTTAAGTAATAATGTTAACTTGAATTCAAGTCAAATTGTTAAAGTTCAGTAACAACTACAAGAAATGACAGGAAGAAAGAGGACTACAGTTCAAAATATTCACAGAGATGTACTACACACAAGCAATACACTCTTCTATAGGTTTATATGTCTTCAAACTGCCTAAATATTAATAATTTTCAGTAACACAACAAAGATTTTAAATTGTCTTGGAACCTGCATCTACTATCCAATTCCAACTAAGAGCAGAAGAAATCAATTGATTGCCTCCCAATCCCTTTCTCACGGACAAAATCCCCAAAAGAAGAATCAATAGTCCCACATGCTTAAAAATCACATATTTATATGTACATATACAAACAAACATGCACATCCTCACTACTTGTTTGTCAGCAGTCCTAAAAAATCTGAAAGTCCTGGTACCTCTCAAGATCCTGACAGTGGCTGTGTGTCCTTCTGATTTCAGATGAGGTTGTAACAACTACTCAAGAACCAACAAAAGCATCTGATTATGATCAAACCTGCTTGCAAGCATATTGTGGGATTTTTTTTTTCTTGGTTTGGTGTTGGTTTTATAACAGTAATTTTAAAAGCCTTATTCACAGACCATCTCCCATGTAATTTACCTGAGAGCATTTTTCAGGTAAATCATGGCTGTTCCTGTGGCTGCAATTCTGTAACACTGCTGCAAACTGACTGCAAGACATTGAAATGTAGGATTTTTATTTAAAGAAATGTATGGAGAAGAAAGGAAGAATGCTAAAGTAATGCCAATCACTAAACTTATGCCAATAAAGTAAATTCAAAATTGAAGATGAAGATGATATGTAATTCCTTGTTTATTGCATTGAATAATTATCTACAATTTTATATTTGGGTACACTCATAGATGGTACCAAATTTAAAAGCATTGTATAATACCACTGCCACAAAAAAGACAATTGTTCTTTTACAACTGTTGGTTTGTTTCCTTTGGTGGAACAGGTTAGTCTGTTATGATTTTGAAGTGGTTAAAAGCTGTTTCTTTAAACAAACTTGTAGCTCAAGGACAAATGCGTTCTTATTTGTAGTGAGTGCAATGTGTTTCTAACAAAACAATAAACTTTCATGCTGAAGTGCCTTACCACCACTACCAGATGATTCCTATATTGCATGAATTAGGTAATTTTACTTATTCTAGTACATATTCTTATTTAAAAGATTGGATTTTAAAAAACTCCAGCTCTGGTCTACATATAGTTTTGCATCAGACAGCTATAATTGAGTGATCAGATAATTTTCTGAACTAAAATTAAGCTTACACCTAGACAAAAATGAGTAACTCTTGGGTTTGTAACAGCAGAATCTCCACAGAAAGAGAGCCAAATCAGTAATTTATAAAACTCAACTTCATTTCAGCGACACTAAAATTACAGAAGGATTTATGAATAGTTTCTTTCCTTGATACCCACAGATTACTGTTATCTGGGTAAGGCTGAAGACTTAAAAAGTATTTCACCTAAACTAATAAAGCTATTTACTGAATCTGAGCTAAGTGCTGAAGTTTACTTCTAATGAGCGTTGACTGATCTTGGCTAAGAAAGTGAATTAGAATACACATAGCTGAGCCAGACAAGTCATCACTAGTCAGTAAGTCCCCTGGGACAGAATGAAGAAAAATTGGTTCTCAGCTTATTTTTTTTTTCTGAGGGATCACCACAAATGCTCATGTTGATAGTAGCACTATCTTGACATCCTTTCAGAGCTGTTCTTAGCACTGGCAATATCTTGCCCTGCTGAGAATTTTTTTTACAAGTTAAAAAATGAAGCCATTTTAACAGTTCATTTTGTTTTTTATCTATCCAAACACTTATAACACACTCATCACCCCCATGTTTGCAAGGCTGATATTTGAGTGTTGTCACACAAAGGATTAGTGTGCAAATCCCTCAGGGCTTGGAGTGCTCCATGTCAAACTGGTTTCCAGTGCAGCAGCTCTGGGGTGGCAAAAGGCTCTGCTCCAAGGGATGCTGGATTGGTGGTCTGAGGATCCAGCTGGTTTGACTCAGCTTCTCCTGACACCCTGAACAACTCAAGTCACCTCTCTCTGCCTCCATCTCCAAACAGAACAGAAGCAGCAATTTCTCTCAAAACCGATGTCTAGAAAGCCTGAATAAAAACTGCCTCCATGGGAATTCTCAGTAAAAACAAACTAAATATCACCAAAAGGTTCAAGGTGCTACTATACCTATTTGTTTCTACCAAAAAGCCATGCTGTAAAGATTTTATCAATGTCACCAGCACTGTAACTCTCATGACATGAAAAGAGGAAAAATAGTCTGAACTAAACAAAGTACCATGCAGTTGAAAGTTTTGCTGCCTTCACTCACTCAAAGTTCACAAAGCTCACAAAGAGCTTTAAGAGGGACAATGCTCAGAAGTCGCAACTCGATTTACAGTTTCATGAGTGCTTATATTTGCACTGCTTTAATTTGGTTTTGGTAAATTTTACAGCCACTCTCACCCCACAATTTTCTTCATAGTTTAGTTGCCTTTAAAATAAAAACAATTCATGTAATGTCTTATAGAGAAGTGCTGCTAGAGCCACATAAATCAGGCCTTCTGTAAAACTTCTTAGGTGCGAAATCAGAATGAAAACAAGACAAACTCTTCCAAAACAATACTTAAAGGTTCAATCTTAAATTTCAGTTTTGTAAGCTGCAAGCTCCAATGACATTTGGCTAAAAAACAAAATAAAAAATAAGTAAAAAACCCCAAGAATTAAAGGTTCAGTCTTATATTTCAGTTGTGTAAGTTGCAAACAAAATAAAAACAAAAAAAAACCCAAAAACCTAAAAAAACCCACCATTAAATCCATAGCAAAAAACCCCATAAACCCTCAAATCCATACCCTCTATTTGGCAATTGCAGGTATTAGAGGCAGATGATTTGGAATACAACACTGCTGGGACCACATTATTCAACTGACCATATCACCAACCACACAGGAAGCTGGAACTCCTCAAAGGCTATTTTAGGGACATCAAAAATATTGGCAGCCTTATATTATGATGACAATAACAGTAATAAAAACTGTATCTCCCTTAAAGTAGAAGTGCATCTGCTAAGCCTCTCTGTGCAAAGGACACAGCTCCTTTGCTCCCTGAAGATTTTCAGCTGAGCCATTTCTGTGAGCATTCACAAAAATAAGGAACTATCACCTGCCATGATTTTTTAAAAATACATTATGAGATGGTCCTGGTTCTTTTTAACTATGCTTTTTTTGTTACCTCTCTATCTCCCAGATTAGGATCCAACACCAAAACATTTTGGGTAAAAAATAAAAAGCCCCTGGTGAAGTGTTGTAGGAGGTAATTAGCATGCCCTTTGCATACAAGCTTCAGAGAACCTGGAAAAAGTAGAAGGAATTGGGTTTTCCTCTAATTGAAACCTAGTATCCAGATAAACCTGCATACATCTAACCTTTGTTCTCTTACTACAAAGCTGCTCAATTACACATGGAAAATGGGGCACAATAAAAGCTATGGCATCTATTCACACCACAGGAATCCATTTTAATTATTCCCACTAGCAGATATAAAGTATTTCCTAATGCAAACGCTGGACTCAGAATGTTCACATCAAGGAACTGCACTTCACAGGGATGAAGTATAAAAAGGGTTGCATTTATGAATTCTCTGTTTAAGCAAAGCATTTTCTGATGATTCTGCTATGGAATTTAAAAGGCACAGTTTTCAGTAATCTAAGTTTTCAGCAAAGTCATTTCAGATATCCTAATGTGAAATATGAATATGCACATCAAATTACAGCAAAATATAGCTGTTTCTGTAAACAGCCCAGGAACAGAACACAGTACACTCTGCATTCATTCATTCATGGATCTGCCATTGAGATACAAGGACCTTTCTGCAGGCCTCAGGCATTTTAGTGCTTTAAAGAGTGTTTTAAACAAGAGAGTAAATTGATCTGCTAATGGTTTCACCAACGAGTCAAAAGATCTTTATGACATAAAATTCAGAACTGAAGATTCAACCTAAGTCAAAATCTTATCTTTGAAGTCCATTCCAGCCCAAGCCATTCGATGATTTTGATTTATGGCGAACACTGAATGAAACCTCTGAGTTTCATCCCTGCTCTCTACCAGTGCTCCCTGTTTGACCTTGCCATGGGCCCCTCCATGTCCTCTCTCATCAGCTGCTCTCACAAGCCTCCTTTGCCACTCTCAAGTTATCCCTAATGTCTTCTCAGCTGATTAAAAAAAAAGGCAGTCTCCAAGCAGGGACTACAGGATGGTAACATCAAGTACTGTAGAAAAACAGATTTATTATTGCCTGTGCTTTAAAATAAATATTAGGGGAATAAGGTCCTGAATTTACAGACTGCCATGCAAACAGTCCCTGAAATCTTCTCAGAGTCTGTGGATTCTATGAGAAGTCCCCTGAAGCAGTGACTGAGTGCCAAAGCACACATCTGCCATGAGCAAAAGCTTTTATTCCAGTGAAATAATAGAAAATAGATTTTAGGAAACTATCTGCGTATTTTCATTAAAAGTATCTACCATATGATCCTATGATTAGGCTATACTAAAAAAAAAAGGTCACAAAGTTTAATGGCAGAGGAAAGTTGGGATTTACACAGTCCTCCATTCTGTGCTAGCAATCCAAACATTCTCACTTATACCAGAAATGGTTTGGTTGCAGGTCACACTTATAAAAGTAAATTGATTCTCAATATCTATGGTGAAGGAAATACATGCATATGTAAATTATATATATGCATATATATTTCTTCATCCAAAATCCTAGAGCTAATGTAGGGTCTTTGTTGAGCATTCTGTTCAAAGGTACACTTCAACACGAAGAAAACTTTAAATATTACATTTTTAACTTGATATATAATTCAAAAAGATGTTGGATAAATGAAATGTTTTAGACAAATGTGGCAGATTCACCAGTTTAACTTCTGTGCAGAGACATATTCACAGTTTTGCCATACACACAGATCAAAATTACTACCATGTGGCAAATAAACTTTTACAGATGTTCGGCAGCAGAGTTCAAAGAAAATGCATTGTGTCTTCCTTGATATATACCAGCCAAATATATAAAAACAAAGAGCTGTCAAGATATCAAATGAAGTGTCCATTTGCTGATGTTCAGATAAATGAGAGATGCAGAGCTGGTAATATTCCTTCTTTCCCATTATTTGAATTTCATTCAAATGATACTTTGCAGTTATTTTGAGCTTCCATCATGAAGCATTCCAGCTAAGCTATGGCATGTTTTAAAGTGACTTTTCCTTTGGCTTTTTCTACAAAAAACCTGGATATTTCTACATCACAGAACATGTGTGAAATCGTCCCCTGAGAAACTTCTGTGTGCACACATAGAAACTGTCCCTCTTTCTCTCAGCATTATATGTATTATTGAGAGAAAAACACACTCTTTTTGGGGTGGGGTCACTTGAAATTTGATCACAAAAATATTAGAGTTTTTGCTGGGTAAAACCAGTAATATCCTAGTAAAGGTTAGCCTTAATAAGGCATCACCTCTGCTTTTATTCTTTATTACTTGGAAGGCAATTAAACTGAAAATTCATGTAATAAATCTAAAAATCTTCTAATTAAGTCTGTAACTGTACATTAAGTTTAATTCATCATGTCCTGTTGACCACTCACACATTCCATACTTGTGTTGCCATTAGTGCATTTTCCCTTAGGCCATGTCTAACATTCCTGCCTTTTGAACATTTGAACAACTCCAATTACTTTTTAAAAACAATATTAAAAAAACTTCACAAAACTTTCTGCCTTTGCCAGGAAATGTTTCCTTTCTTCTTCTTCACCCTGGATTTCCCACTTACCTCTCTATCCCTAAAACACCCCCATGTACACATCCTCCCAAATTACACTTCCCTTAGGTACAGGACAAGCAAGATTCAGTCCCAAAATAGTGACAGGTTTAAAGTATAATATTTCACAGCCTATCAGGGCTAGAAAGAAAGGCTTTTTTTAGCATTTAGTGAGCTACAACTTCCCTTTCAAATAAGAAAGATCCACCTACTCTGCTATTCACTCTCTCACTATATCCATATTAACATATATATACAGATACACACCCAATCTAATATATATATCTTTTTATATATCAATCACAAGTAGATTAGAAATATTTTAAATATTTCTACAATCTGTTGCTTACAATTTTCCTTTATTTTCTACTATCACACAAGTGGATCTGTTCCATAGGAGGCAAAAGATGAAAAACACCACCAATACAACTAATTCAAGGGAGTTTTCTGAAGCTATATTTTTTTTTCCATGCAAGTTTTGTCACATATAGCAAATTCATGCAACATAAAAGATGTAACTTAATGGTTTTATTCTCCTTTCCTTAGGACCAACTGCAGAAGTAATTTACAGCTTTCACACCCAATACCATCCAAAGCATTTGCCAATAAAAACTAGCACTAACCTTTCATGTTTTCTTCCTCTCTTAAATCTAAAATATCCTCTCCTAAAACAGAGACTAGGGTTATTACTACTAAAAAAAATGACCATGTTTTGTGTGCTTGGTTTTTTTTTTTTTTTTTTTTAATAAAATGAGAATTCATCAGAAAACACAATTTTGTGAGCAGTGAAATTAATGATGTCAGATTCCTTGGAGATTTCTCTCTCACAACCAGTTACTCCAGCACCTAACAAGGTAAGGTACCTTTCCATTAGTTAGGTCATTTCCAACATCTCTGCTCCCTGGTGCCTCACAAGGGCTGAACTCATGCATGCTACTTCCTCCAAAGTCTCTCATTCTCCAGCTGCCTTTCCTAGGTGCCTGCATTTCAGGAAATTTGGAGAAATGGACTGTCTCAGAACCTAAGCCCTGTCTTCAGATCTGGTTGAAATTGGCCAGCGAGTTGAAAGCCCTGTCGTTGTGGGAAGGGCTCCCATTCATGGGGATGCACGTGTGCACGCACACCCAGGCACACACAGTGTAATCACATAAAACTCATTTCCTTCGGAAACCAGGCGCGCAACGAT
Organism: Lonchura striata; assembly: GCF_050655825.1. Lineage (NCBI taxonomy): Eukaryota > Metazoa > Chordata > Aves > Passeriformes > Estrildidae > Lonchura > Lonchura striata. The sequence goes on from NC_140703.1 coordinate 11,651,048, forward strand.
TTAGCAACAGCAGATGTGAACACAGTTATGAAAAGCAGCTGCATGGGTTTCCCATGAAACAAACAAACATAAGGTCAACACACATGCAGGTTCCTTTAACAAAGCTCAACTGGCAAGCCTTTGAAATATTTACATAAATATTTTAAATATCCTCTTTCTGTGGGGCAGAGGACATACATCTTGACATCAGTTCACGTAAGGCGTGTTTCTTATTTTCTCTGGGTCAAATTCTTCCCAACTCTAGTCAACAGAAGCTTTATCTTTGACTTTCATATCTGCAGTCAAGATTTCTTTCTTGGAGTATACTGATATAATTTAACAATATACTCCATACTCATACTCCTCTTTCTCTGACTGCACTTGTATAAATAATGTTTTCATATATATTTCATGCAACGAATATATCCAAAACCTCTCACTGACAAAATATGTAAGAAAATCTTTGTAACAAAATGAATTAGAAGCCAGAGACATTTGGAAACAAGTATCCCCACAAAACAGCCCTATGGTTTTAACTTCTCACTGCTTCTGACAATGGAGCACAGTTTGGGTTCTGAGAGCCATTTAGCAAATACTTCACTACATCCAACTTCAAAAGCCATCTGGAAATTATACTGGGGCATGTGTCATCCTGGTAACACAGAAACAGAAAACTCTGAGGGATCCTGAGGGGCAACAGAATCCAGCCCTATTGTCTCCTCTTTCACCATGCAAGAGACATTTAATCCAGCAAAGTCCACAGCACATCCACCTTTTATATTCCTCAGTTCTCTCATCTGCTTCAGAAAGCTCAAGAAAAAAACAAAGCAAGGCTCTAAATAACTAACCCCCTCAAGACATCTCATACTTGAGAATCTGTACCAAATATTAGTTTTTACACGGTTTGACAATATTGGGTCCCAGTACATCACAGGAGCTACATTTCCTTTTCAAGTGTTCCTCAAGGAAAGCTTCCTGCATTGAACTGCCATAGTTTGAGTATTTCAGATAACAACAGTACCACTTGCTGGATTTATACCACTTCCAGGGGTAAAAATGGTTATCTTAATCCATGAAAAATGCAGTAAAAGATAAAAAATTCCAACTACATTTTGTAACACTTTACTACTAAGGGCTCAGTTTTGCAGTGTATTGACCAATATCATAGGAGATGAGAAGGTTTGGGCTGTTACTTTTAGCTCTGTGGCTGATCTCTTGATGAAAAAAATACCTACTCCCCTCTCGCAACAGGATCTAGAAATAATGATTAAAAAAAAATAAACAGTCAGATTTTAACAGCTACCTCAGTTATGGGCTGCTTTCCCAAATGTCCTTTTAGTATGAAGTGAGACTCAAATAAAACTCAAATTACTTCTGCAATGCAGATCTGGGTAAAAGTTAAAAGAGATGAAGAGAGAAATGCACCCACTACTGAGTGCACTGTCAATCACATCTCCTCAGCCTACAACCTGAAAATAAAGACCATTATTAGGATTTTATTAGGAGTGAAGCACAGATACCCTACAGTACCACAACTTCTCAATATCAGAAAACAAACAGCCTAAGTTCAGTACAACCTTGGTGATCACCAGCCATAGATAACTGGGATCAGTTATCTAAACTGAAATATATTCTGCTCACTCTGAAGTTTCCAAACACTGCTCTAGTCTTTAAAAAAACAAACAAACAAACAAAAAAAAAACCCCAAAAACAACAAAAAAAGTGCCATGTACTTTTACTGGTCCAATTTCTATTTGGTTGAACAGAGATTATTTTTCCAGATTTGAATGAATAAACCAGTCATTGAGACAAAGCCTCTTAAACTGAGTGCATTTATAAGTGTCTGCACGTATCCCTGCTTGAAATACCATTCTCAGTTTTACTCATTTTTCCCATTCTGTCACATTTGATCCTTCACAAATGCTGGGGGCTCAACTGGACTATTATTAAGAATTTGAATAGTAAACATTTCTTAACGACATGTGAGATTTAAAGTACTTCAGTATGCCTGGTAAAATGCATGCCACCTCCAAGGTGAGCACTTGCTCTTCCCTTTACTTAAGGAGCAGAGGGAAAGGCAAATTCAAGTCAGAAAATGAAGATATGAAATGTAAACATCAGAATTAACTCCATCTAGGATGACCTACAAACATTTTAATTGCATTTTCTGCAAAACACATCTCATAATTAATGAGGCTATCAAATTTGCAGGGAGTAGAGCGCCCAGATTAATTCTGGAGGCTTGTTTGCTGCCAGTGTTCCTGTGATGTACTTGGAATATTCTTAGAAGGCAGAAATCATGGAAGGAGGTTGATATGAGAAGTTGGTCTGCAGTGTGTGTGCTTGAGAGATGTTAGCAGTGCTCTCTGTTGAGAAAGATTACTAGTACCCAATCTTCTTTAGTGTTTGGGATTACAATGGTGTTCCAATGACATCTTCTTGCCTTTTTTTCACTTCAAATTCTAATTTTGTAAGCACATGACTATTTTTTTAACTTTGCGAGAAGAATATACTTTTTTCTGTCTACAATATTGTAAGATAAGAGAAAGACTAATATTATCTGACAGTTATCAAACACATTATTTCCTAAAAGATATCCCCACCACACCTTTGAAACATGTTAATATTATCTGGTAATTTTTGTCCTCCCAGATATGTTCTAAATTCTTGGAACCAGGGTGTGGGTTTTTAGCTTAAGGCTGCTGTCAGAGCAATGAAATGCCACCTCCACTGCAGCTCACAAACTGATACAGAACTGCATGTACTGGAGAACACAAAGCCAGGTCACAATTCCAGCAGCACCACTTTGACCTTGGAAAACAGTTATTTATCCCACTTCAAATTTAGCAATACTTCCTACAGTTTATTTGAAAGAAAAGGAAAAAACTGCCCCCAGTTGTTTTGGTTGGTTTCATTTGGTATACTCATGCATATAGAAAGTATTAAAAATTGGCATAGTGTGCATTTCTCTGCACTAAAACTCGTACAAATGTTTACTTTGTCATGAAAATGCTACTCTGGCCCCTATCTAAAGAAGAAGTAATGACTACACATTTTTCCTAGTTTATAAATGCAAAAGTAAACCAAAATATCTTCTTAAATGAAGGAAAAGTTCTGCTTCCTTAAGTGAATCCTTAAGGTAAAGCAAATACAACTGATTATATATATATAGATATAATTTTTTTTTCTTTTTTTTTTTTTTCCATCTGCTTCAGGATTGGTACATTCTGGAACAGCTTGCCAGTGCTTGGCTGTTTAGTTCACTAAAAAGAAAAAAAATTAAAAATAGTTAAGAAATATTTTTAAAAAGTAATTTAAAAGCCCTCTTTGTTTCCAACAAAGATTTTTTTCCCCCCAGGAAGCCTTCCCAATAGTTGTGAGTCCTGAATCCTTTCTGCATGGACAGCTCTCAGATGTCTCTGGGCTAGCCCACCTTCTGCAGTCCTCTCAATTTCTTTGCTCTACTTCTTGGATCGAGTTCCCAAACTTTTACACTGCTAAGCATTCTCACAACTCCTGCCTTGTGCATGGCTGCTGGGCTGATTCTGACACCGCTTTTTGCTCAGTTCCTTTCCAGCAATGAGTCAATCTGTGGTGCAGCACAAGTCTCAGCACAGCAGCTGCCTTCATCTTCCTCTTATTTTAACAAGCAATACTCTGCTTACCATCCCACACAAGGCCAAGCTTTAAAATGAGTTGTAGAGGTCAGCAGCAGCTCTGCTGCCTTTTGTCTGGAGTTCAGGATTCCTCCAAGGCTTGCTCCTCCTCTCACAAGTAGTGTTCCAACACAGATAGATTTTCTTCACCCTTCCAGCAAGTTTTCAGATGTAGGTGCCTACTTAGGTGGCAAAGCCAACATCTGAGAAGATATTAGCAGCTTGATAAGAAAATAAGGCACAGCATATTTGAAAGATGGGAGGTTGCTTTAGATTTCATCTACTGATAGAATGACTCACCTGCAAATGCACATTTCTCTCCTATTTTTTTAACCCTGGAAGTCAATATGGTCTTGGAATGTATCTAACTTTGTATCCTAATGGGACCAATCATTCAAACCTTGTTCCAATCTTTGATTTGCATTTGTTAAATTTAATGCATTTAAGGAATGCAGGAATTCTTCTATGAAACCAATGCTGTTAGTAGGATACAAAAACTAGAGGAAAAATAACTTTATAGGAGGCAGAAAAATTATTGTTGCACAGATCAAATACCTGACTTATAAATCCAGAAATATTTATATAAAATACTTTTGCTTAGTTCTTAGAGAACTTAAAGAAAGACCTCTTAAAGGCACCTCTTCCATTTAACTAGAACAAAACCCACACATCCTATCATTTTCCTGTGCCATCAAAGATTCATTCACTTTGGAATTCAGCAATAGCCACAAAGCCACTGCTGAAGTCCTGAGATAACAAGGACTATCATGCACCAAACTTCAAGAATGCAAGGAGCCCATTTATCTTAATGTGGAGCACAGGTGTCACTGGCACATGTTATCAGTTCAATATGCTATTTTGTCCATTTTGTCCTTTCAAATATTGCAGATACCAGTACCACCATGAAGATGGAAACAAGTCTTCCTTTATAGTTCCTTACACAGCTTTTTCCTTTTTTGTGCATTACAATGCAAAGTTCATATCCTATCAATCCCACTTTCATATCTTCCTTATTAAAATATCTTTTCCTGAATAAAACATTTTTTTTTTAATTAGTCAATCTTTTCTGCTGCCCTCAATTGTCATATCACAAGAAGATGTGCATGAGATTAGGAGTCGAAGTGGAATCCAACATAGGATTCTGGCACTTGAAGGTTATTTGTCACATGGAGACTCATGCCTTATCAGCCATTTTTATAGATGGCTACAAGGGAAACATCTGCAAGGTCTAAGAGTGATAAGGAATAACCTGCCCCACTACTAAAAAAAAGGCTGCATTCTATTCAAAGGGTGCAGATAAGACTTAATTAACTGAGATTTCATAATGGAGAAATGATGGATAATGTAGACCTAATATATTCCACATTCACAAAAGCATCAGAAAAATATGTCAAAAAGAGAATCTTAGGCTTTCTTTTTCTTCCCCTCAGATGTATTTACACTCCTGAATAAAAATTATGGCTAAAACTATTTTAAACAACTCTCAATATCAATTTTTCCAGAGATGATATTTTTAAATTCTGATCTTGTGATTCCACTCCCTCTCCTACATGTACTTTTGCAAACATTACCAAAACACACTATTTTAAGCCACGATGGAGAATGCAGAGAGGGCCTTGAAATATTAGCTTTGCTGGCCATTTTCACAGAGATGAGGTTAAGCCACATAAATTTTGCTAGTCATTTCAGAGAGAAACAAAGCTGGTTGGTGGCACAGAAAAGAAGAATGGTATTAGAAGTTAAAGGAGGAGAAAACAGAAAAACCTTTTCACTGACAATAACCAACAATCTTGACCTTTTGGAGGAGGGTAATCCTTCCTAACACTGCATCTCAAATGAGCTGAAAAGGTGATCTTAGCAGCACAAAATGATTTATAAAATGATGACTCCTGCAGCAGGAGAGAAGAGGGAGCCCAAATGACAAAGGAATTAATCCCCATGACTGCGGGCAGCGTTTCACTTCTAGTGAAGTCTGCGACCAAAGGCATTTGCATCTGCATCCTGATTGAACTCCTCTGCAATTCTCTTTATCAAAGGCCTTGCTTTACATCTCCACTGGAATGAAATGAAAAGTCCCTGACACTTCATCTGGCTCCAGCCAGTACTATATAGGCTGGTTTTAGTTTCTGAGGTATCGAGACGTGTGAGTTTCAAAGCCAACAGAAATCTCGGAAACAAACAGAACTTCCATTCCTGATCAAGCCCGTCACAGCTCAGCCCTTCAAAATACTTGCAGCCTTGTCAACAGTCTTCCTTTCAAAATATATTGCTGAATCCAAACGTTAATCTAAAACATTTTAGTTGGCTGGGAACTGCTACTTCTCAATCCAACCCTAATTGTGCCAACATTTTTTTTTTTTCTTGTCTCACTAACTTTGAGTTGTATTCTTGAAAAGATTGTTAAAATATGTTACAAGACTTGTCCTTCACAGCAGTGATACCAGAGTGGTAAGCAAAGAGACTTTCATCATGTAACAACTCTTAGCTGCCAGCTTGCTTTGCTGCATATTAGTGAATAAAATGGGATAACCAAGTGTTGTACAAGAATAATTGGCTGAAGTAATCAATATGATTGGCTTCCACTCATGTGGTTTTCGTAGCCACACAAATCAGTTTATTTGCCTGACTCTCAGTTGGCATTAAATAACTAAACGTGTAATTTGGGATTGCCATTTAGAAAACATTAAAATTAACTAAGGGCAATAAATGCTCCCAGGAATGCCAAAGGAAAAGCTTGATACCAAGATCTTAAAATTTCTTAGAGATAATTAAGGAAAAAAAAGAAAGGAAAAAATTCTGTGTAAGCAAACGAATCTGATGAAAAAAATTATTCTGTAAAATACATTGGAAAAGTTACTTTATTTTGTAACTACTTTCATAATTCAGCTCTTATGTTACCCGTAATGCTCCCAGGTCTGTGTAGGACAAAGGGAACTCTGCATCCAAAAAAGTGATACATATGGTTTTAATTGCTTTTCGCAGGAAAGTCAGAGTCCAACGTAAAGAAAAGTTATTCCAAACTCCAGCTTGCAAACCAGGTTTTCATGTGAAAATTTCCAGTAAAAAAGCAGCAACAGATGTAGCTGAGGCTATAAACTTGCTTGGGACAGCTTTTTTTCAGTCTGTCCACTCCCAATCAACTACCATACACTTCTGCCTGATCAACACTGGTTTTACTTAGTGCAGTCAAGGCTTCCCTTGCAAAATCCCTTCCCAGAAAGAATCAGCTGTACTCACAGCAATGTCCAATACCTTCCTTCTCTTTCGGTTCTCTGTGTTAAAGGTCGTATATGCCTGATTATTTTTCCCTTTCACTCCTGAAATAATATACAGTATCATTTTAAAATAAGGTGGTAACGTACAGAAATACAGAAGGCTACTGCACAGCAATGAAGCTGTCTCTTCTGACACTAAGAAAAGCAAAAGAAGTCAACTTTGGATGTCTATAAAATACAGTGTTTTCCTAATTTGATTCCTTTGTCTTGGATACAGTCAGGGCATTAGGCACTGAGCAAACCTTCACTTACAGAAATTGTATTCCACAGTATAGCTTTACTGCCCTCAGAATAAATGCTACCTTTTTCTTAAATAAATTAATCTAAGAATTTCCATAGGTGAGGAGTATCTGCTGTTATGTCCTCTACTATTCCAGCTACCTGTAATGTGCTTAATTCTGCATGGGAACCACACTTCTTTGAGGGGAAAGCAGAGGAACGTAGACTATCCAAAGCTAAATGTTGGGGCCAATGTTAAGGTTAGGAGAGGATACATGAAGAAATATTTCAAACTTAAAGAAAGATTATGTGAGTGATAACTAAGATATTAGCATAGAAACAAAAAGGTAGATATTTTATTGTGAGTGAAAGTTAAGATCCATTAGGTCCAATAAATAAATAGACTAAGCACACCAGAATGAAATAAAAATAATAAAATATAAATAATAAAAACAATAACAAACAAACATGGTTAGCTTGTTGAAATTCTACAAAGTGCTGACAACTAAATGTATAGAAGATAGTTCCTATTTATTAAAAATTTCCTGTCAAACTATAAATATTTCATTTTGTCATGATTTCCAGGTCTGACTTGTTAGCATCTGTGACAGATACATAATAAGCAACTATCACCCAAGTTAATATGCACCCAACTTTGTGGTTGCAAGCAGCCACTACAAAATGGCATCTGAATGAACTCCCTCCAGAACAAATCTTCACTTGTATTTTTAATAAAAGTATGGATGTGATGGTTAAAGTATGGAATGAAGGAAAAATTTTGATAAACGTGCATTTATTCATGCTTTTGTTCTTCTGTGAATACATTCTTTATACTGTATACTTTGGGCTGCTATTGTACTTCTTTCAGGTCCTTTATATCTGTTTTTCTGATACATCATTAAATATGTTCAGAATTTAGACTTTCAAAACAAAATTCCATTTATAACCAAGGAATAATGAAAAAAAAAACCCCAAAAAACCAAACCTTAAAGAAAAGAAAACCAAACAGAAATGAAAATTCTATAAATGCTGGCTTAATATGCAACCCCCTGAAAATGTATAAAAGGGTTCGTTTTAACCTATAGTCAGTGTAATTTAGGTATCTTGCATTTAATGAAAGAGCATTTACCAGTAACAGCCAAGTGAACTGAAGGATATAAAATTCCCTGAAAAGCAATGAGGCTTTACTTTCTTGCATATTCTTACTACACCACTGTGAAGGTCCTTGGCTCAGCACGAGAGAGCTTTTCACATAACACATGAACAGAAATTTTAGTTCAACAATGCTTTTTTCTATCATCAAAATTCTTGGTAGTCATCTCAGTAACAAAAAAGCAGAATCTGTCAGTTTGAAACTGAAGTCAGAGAGTATTTTATGTGAAAAGATGGCCCAGAATTGATCTGATGAATTGTACAGTCTAGCAAGCTGAATCAATAGCAGTGATATATTTAAAGACAATCTGAGAAATGGTTTTTGTTGTTCTTCTTAAGTAAGTTTTCACTCCTTTCTTTTAAGGCTTAGAATGAAAAGCAAGAAAAGAAGGGAACAGACAAAATTCCCAAGGCTTTCAGATGCTTTTCACTTTATCATTTCAAGTTCTTTAAGGGCCATTCACAATCTGTGTATAATTCTACTACCATTCAATGACTTAAAATTGTGAATCCTACCTATGCATCTTCAATCTGAGAGAAAAAATGTCTGAATTGCCAACACTTATGTTGTTAATTATGTATTTTCAGTTGATTTTAAATCACAAGTAATCAAATTAATAGATGTTGGCATGAAAAAAAACCAAAGCAGCCGTCTTTAAGGTTGTTCAAGAAACATTCTCGGTAAATTTAACATACTTTAAAAAGGAAATTTTTGGATGTAACTGGTGATATCCAGCTCTTTGGAGACTGCAGAAACATGTATCCTCTTGAGCATTAATTTGGCTGGAGGTTGGAAATATCAACAGTTTATGGACTAAAGCATAAGAACAAGAAAAAAAAGAAATCTTGTTTATACAAACACAGCAGCCATCAGACATTTGTTAATGCTCTATAAAGGGCTCCCAAAGTTCATTAAAAAGTATATAAGCCTTTCTGCTCTCTTTTCGAGAAAAGGCATGTTGCCTCTGTACATGATGACAAGGATTTACTGGAAAGGTTTTTTTGGTATCTACAAATTCCTCCACGAGAAACAGCAGCATTGCCTCCATTGTGCCCTCAGAGAGAAGTTGCTTATCACTTGACCACTGGGATTTGTGTAATAAATTATAACACTAAACTTCTGCAATACATCCCCGCTGTTATTTCCATTTTCTGTGCCTCTGTTTCTCCTCTTTGTCTGCCTCTGCAGCAACATTTAAATGTCCATTGTCCTACTAGGAAAGTGTCACACAGAAGCCAACTTTGGATGTGAAAATAAAACAGGTGTGTGGGCACATGTCCTATCCTTGTGCTTTACAGTCACCAGGGCCAAACATACAAAATTACATAATGATGTTATATCATGCAGGTTCTACAACTGCCCCACATCACCTGTGAGGCTGGTGGTTTAAAATTTGCAGTGCTTGTCTACAGGATTTCTCGGGGCAAACAGCAGCAGAAGCCAGACAAAATGCTTTTATAGCAGGAAGCTTTGCAGGGTCTAAATTTGGGGAAGAGAACCAGGCTATCTCCTGCCCATGGGAATCTCTGCTGACTGCCAGGCAAACGAGAAATCTTGCTCCAATAGCTGCACATTTTATTTTAAGACAAGTCCTCAACTCAATGCCTCTTATTTTTATCTGAATACAGGCATTTTCCTTAACCTGAGATGAAAATAAATAGAGAGATAAAAGAGATAATAATATCCTATGGCCTAGAGGACAGTTGAAAAGAGTTGACCTTCACCTGTGAGGAAGGTTTGGCTTAAAGAACCTCTACGCAAATAAGTCAAGTGTACAAATAAATACATTTTTATCTCTTCCTTTTATACAAATCTAATTTCTAGACATCTAAAGTGTAAGTCTACCATGTGAGATCTTCTGATGTGAATGTTCCTAAAGTCAGCATCACACCTGAGAAATTCTCTGAAACCCACTGTTAATAAAAGCCATGAACTGAAATATACTAGAGTGCTTAATTTCTCTTTTAAATGATTGAAAACAAGTTATTGAACAAAGGAACAGAAGCATTTCCAATAATTACCACCAAAATAATTATGAAATATTGATGTTACCATGGGGCAATAACAGAGTGACTGAAATTATGACAAATTTGCATTTGTTCTCCTGAAATAAAGAATTCAAAATCCTGATCCTGCTACTGTGAGCACTTGGTTGTGGGATCTGGCTACTTTCTGTAAATAAGTTTCAGGACATCTGTGGGGTGACCACTTTCCAGTTTTTTGCTTTCTTCTAAAAAAGAATTAACTTTTTTTTTTTCTTTCAATATAAGCTTTCCTATGTCTATTTATTCACAATGATTTTGTATTCCAACTATTTTATTTATTTCCAGAGCATACTTCAATTATCCAAGCCTGATTTTTTCCTTCTCACTTTTGAAAATGATGATCTTCATTACTACATGTACATCAACATTAAAGAATTTACTTTGTTCTTTTGTTATAAAAGAAAAAAAATAGCAATTCTGTTCTTATTGGTCTTTTTAATTAACACTCTTGATTCTAATAACATCTTTTTTCTTTCCATAATTTTCTTTCCTATCTGAAAAACCTAATACCATAGGCATACCATAATTCTCTATTTCTCATGTGGCTGTAACAAAATACAGTGGGAAATATTTAATTTTATAGCTTCATAATTAAGATAAGCAAAGCTGGATGAAGAATTGGTCCTATAAAACTAAAGAAAACCAAAGAAAGATTTGTAATTAGTATGGACTCAAAGATGCTATAAAGAAAAAGTGCATTTTTGTACATTATAAAACATTTTTCTAAGGGAAATGGAAATTAATATTTACAAATTGTTCTGAATCTTTTTTTCTAAGTATACAATAGTTCACTTGTTAACACTGACATATTTATCTGGCCTCTCCCAGTTGTAGGAAAAAATTATGTCAATTTTCCCTCAGACTGCCTTCCTATTCTGTCACACACATTATTTCATGAAACATGAATCCGAATGTTCTGTTTCTTTTCAATTTCCTTTCACCACAAATTCCAGAGTCCCTCTCTTCATGGCTTTTAGTAACAATTCAGCCTTTCTAGTCTAATGGCAAAAACTCAATACTGCTGTCTTTAATCAGGCTACTTTTCACTTCAATGTCTTCAATACCGAAGATTCAACCCTTTGTTAGAACTACTTTTTTTCCAGGTCAGATGTTATGTCTGAGATTCCACATTAAGGGTCTACTCTCGTAACAAACAACAAGCCTTGACAAGATGTCTGAAAAACACAGACACAGAAGGAAAAAAAAAAAAAAAAAAAAAAGGATTAGTAAATAATAAAAGTAATCTTATTAAAGAACATCTTTTAGAAGTTGTAAAAATAAAGTATTCAATCACTTCTGAAAGATTCCGGTGATTTTGTACCTGAATATGGTCCATTACAATTACAGTAACTATAATGCACAGCTAACTCATATTACTTAGAAAAGCAAAAAATAGTGATTAACTTATTAGAGGGAGTAGAGTACGTATGTCTCTTTCCTTTCCAAATCAAAGATCCATTGGTTAGTTGGTTCAAACCATCTATGACCACAAGCTTATGCCAGACTGTGACAGATGAATAGATGAAGGTCCAAGGAAGTTGCGTTCAAATTATGATCAGGGAAGTGACATGATCCTGATACTCTCTATCCTGATGAGCTCACTAATAGAAGATGTGACAGACTGTACAAATAAGGGGACAGACACCATTTACTCATGCACTGAGGACAAAAACAAGTACATGGACTTTCTTATTTCACGAGCTGTGGCTTTTGAATGGCTCGTCCTGTGGGCAACATACTGCAAACTGTAACCTCAGTGTGGCCACAGGAGCCACAGTACACAGGCAAATCCCTCTGAAAGTAAAGAAGAGAAAATCATTTGATGAGAAGAAATAGCTGCCTTTCACATACTGCAGAAAGGCAAGTGCCCAGCCTGTGATAGATTTGGATATAGACTGAATAGGCAGCTCTCTGTCTAAATCATCTAAGAGCATCCTTGACTGGGAAGGACAACCTCCCTTGATCAGCCATGTCTCTTGATCCAAATATCTTTGGATTCTCCTTTCCAAAGAAGTATCATAGGCCTCTAGAAACTCCACATATGAAAAGAACATAGTAGCAACCAGCATGTAAGAGACATAAAAAAGCCTACGCTACAAAGTGAAAACAGCATAAGTAGTGGACCTCAAGATAACTCAACATAAAACAGGGACAACTGTCTGTTCCACTGGATTGTGTACATTCTGGGATTCTGCTCCAGAAGAACCAGATGTTTGGAATTAATGCAGATACATTAAGCTCAAAATTTGTTACATAATGAACAGCAGTGTTGATTCAAATGTGTTTATAAACACAGAGGTTATGTTGAATACACAGGCATTTTGAAATGCTATGTATATTTGTGTATGATTCTCTGCACGTAAACTGGCCCCCAGTATTATGCTTTGATTAATCCCTATAAATAAGACTTTCAAAACCAAGGATAATTTACAGTAACAGCAACCACAGAAATAATACAGGAAAAAGAAAGGTTTACCTATGGAAAATACTTGTTTCTTTAAAACTGGGCATTCAGCTCAGACAGCCTTCATTCTGCAATACCATGCCTTTCTAAGGACACAGGTGGCAGGAACAGATTTGCTTCATCAGTGTCAGTACCAGCAGAGGATTAGGAAAATCATAAATGTGGCTCTTCAGGATTCAAAATGTGTAGCATCTCACAGAGTCACTAGCCAACAAAAACACAGTTTTGTGTCTTTAATGGGTAGGACTACATACTGGTTGGAAATCAGCTAAACTCTTCTGGGTTTTATTTAACCAGGTAGCCCAGAAATCTGTTCATATCAGACTATTACTTCATGGGATATAAGCAATAGTATTTAAAACTGCAGCACATTAAGCAACAGAAACATCCTGTCCCAAGGGATCATCAGGCAATACAAGAACACAGCTGAAAACAGGACACCTCACCATGGTGAAGTATATACCAGTTTCTTAAGGGGGTACACAAATTACACCTCTCAGTCACTGATGTGCAAACAGACTTGATTTTCAGACTTGATTTCAAAATTCTTGCCCTATGATGACAATTGGTTTCTTTAGCATTGAGTTGAAAAATCAGGTATATGATCCTAATGCATAACTATAGCTCCTTTCATGTCTTGATGATTATTGGCCCAGTTAATCTGTTTATGTAGTTGCAGTTTTGGAACAACAAAAATGAATGGTTCCATTTTCCCATGTACTCCAATGCCAAAGATATTTTCATATATTTGAAATGAAGGAAGAAAAAATAAATATGGAACTCTGGAAGCTGTCTTGGACTGAAAAGAACTCCTGAGGTCAGTGCTGTATTAGAAACAGGGCTCTCATGACTCAAAGAATTAAGGCAAAAATGGGTGGCATATTACAATAACAAGGTTATTGTACTTAGATCTGATCCTAGGGATGAGAAAGAAAAAAAAATAAAAAAACCCAAACATGAATAACCTTGAAGACAGCTATTAAAAGGTATAGAATTTGTACAGAATCATATAAGAGGTTGTAATGGAATACACCATGATTCCCTATTTCCTGTTAAACGATAAAGGGATATTTGAAAAGGCCAAGCACCTTTTGGTGCAATGTTTAAGCAGATTCTCACATTTCCAATCCCCTGTTAGAACATAAAGTGCCCAAGTTCCTGGTAAATCTTAATAAGACTATGCAATTGAATCCATCTCCAGGTGAACAAATGGGAAGGAAATATTCATCTCACAGCAAACAAATTGGAACAGAAGAGAAATGCTATGCTAGGAGTGCAATTCAGTCCTTAGAGCTTCCCAGAAAACTGATGTCTGAGTACTGTAGTTAGAGCTAAGAGGGATTTTTACAAGGGGTGCAAAACTCACTGTGTGTGATAGGACAAGTCCATTGCTCTGATCTTCCTCATCACACACTTGGAGGTTTCAAAATAATACTGTGGCTAATAAAAACAGTTTTGTATGTTCTCTACAGACAGAGGGATCTGAGGCATGTGTGATCCAACCTTTCCACAGTCACACAGATTGTTAATGAATCCAGTAATCAGGACAATCAAACATCAGATGAGCCTTACAACTCTTCTGCTCTGGAGACCACAGGAGAGTTGGTCAGCACTCAGAGAGAATCAAGTCAGCAGAGTAGCCACTGTGCTATTTTAATTCCTTTTACTTTAAGTTTTGTGCTATCCTAATCTGGAGCTAAATTAGATGTAAAAGTGATGATAAGCACTCTATTTTGAAGAAGATTGAGCAGATTTTTTCACAGGGTAAAGTTCCATATTCTGTTGATCATACAAATCCAACTAAAATTTGACCCAGAGATTTCAGTGTATTTAGCCACAAGTTTAAAGGCAGATTTGTTTAACAGAACCTAACTTTATTTCTTTAGCTCTCTGGCATCCTATGAATGTACAGTAGACCTTGTGCATTGGTATGTGTGTAGATGGAGTCTCAAAACTGTACATTGTCTAACAGGTATGGACAGAGGCAGAGGCTTCCTATTTGATCCAGAAAGCTACAACCTCACCTCATTCACCTACACACAGCTTCACTGAAATCTGTGCAGCTCCCTCTGTTTGTTCAGCCTAAGAACAGGGGCTAAGATTTATACCATAATAAGCCTCCAAATGCCTCACCTCAGCTGTGCAAACCCACTTTTACCAGATACACTGATCATTGATTCCTCTTTCAAGTGTTAGGCTGTGCCTACACAAATGACCCCATTCTGTTTCCTTGCTTTTACTTAACAGTTTGCTGCTAGCTACCCAAAACTCCCTCCCACCATCTCTTACTCATGTTTCTGGTACCAGGAACCCCAGATCCACTCTATAAAACTCTATCCACGTCAAAGACCTCCTCTGAATATTCTGATTTGACTTTAAGCCAGTATGATTATTTTAAACTGGAACATATTTTTTATTTATACTGATAAAGTCAGTCAGAATATATTAAAGAATTTGCTGGTGCTAAATTTAATTTTCTAGTAACTGCATTACCTGAATGGAAGCAACAGAATTTCTCAATTATAGTGGTTTTATCTGTAGACCTGTTTCTTACAGATTTGTGTGAGCAAAACGATGAGACAACTTCAACCCTGCTTGATCAAAATCAAAATCAAGCTTATGCTCTTCAGTGACTTGGAGTGAAACTGCACTCAATTTTAAATGATCTCTGATAAGAAGCATTTGCTAGTATACTTGTCATCATTGCTCTGTTTATAGCAGGGGTGAAAGTAAGGGGTTTTTTTAAATATTTTATGCTGAGCTTTTGTTTTCATATCATCAATAATTAGGAAAAGTTAAATGCAATACATGTAATATAAAATTTGATTTTTAAAATAAATAAATCATGGTCCTTATGAAAAAGATGGAACTATGGAGACAAAATGTAGTGATGCTTCATAATTTATTTTACACATGCTACTGAATAAAGAATTTTAAATTTTAGAGATTTTAGCTGTATAGCTAAAAGTAATTTAAAATACTGGAAGACATACACTACTAAGAAAAAAAAAAAAAAAGATAGGAAAAAGAAAGGCCAAGAAAATACTATTCAGCAGTAAAACCCCAAATATTCAAACCTTGGAAACTATAAATAAGTAAAGTATATTCATTGTTCTAAGAATAAGTACTTAGGGCCTACAAATACCAGCAGGACTAGCAACCAATCTGTTATATTTTTGGGATGGTGTTAGTAGTCTCTGTTGTGTTAATATCTTAGATTTTCATTTCCAGCTTAATAGCTGAACTTGATTTTACTAACTACTACCATTGTATGCTTTCTTTTTTATGATTTTTTGGCTCACAAAGAATAAAAAGAAGTGCATTAAGGTCTCTAGTGACCTGTTCTTAGTACATTGCTATTTCCAGTGGGTTTGGTTGTAGGTTTGATTTGTTGGGTTCATTGTGGAGGGTTTTTTGGTTTTTGTTTTTAGTTGGAAGCAATGCTCTAAACATAAAGTCTCTATTGCAACCATGCAGATGACAGAAAGCTTAGTAAGTACATAAATAATTAAAGACTTAAAGCAACTTGGCTACTGCTACAGTATAACCTACCAGGTTAAACAACTGCAACTCAGCAAAATTTATTTTATACTGACAAATAAAAAATAACGCCTTTGAGATTGAATTATAATTCTTGTAATAAGAGAATAAAAACTAAAGCTTGGAAGGTCTTCACAGAGCACAACTAAAACAATATAGACTGCAAGCCCCCAAATAAACTCGTGTTGGACCGGGAAGAAGCCCAGCCACAGCAGCGTGGAGCCGTGCCAGAGCCAGACTGAGCTTGGCACAGAACTGCTGGGAGAGACAATCTGGTCACCAGCAAGTGAGACTAATCTAACACCACATCACCTCCAAAAAAGGGTTCCAAATTTCTGCACTTCTGGCCGGGAGGCAGCTGCAGGGCTCCTCGGGGGCACTCGGATCAGCTCGGCCATTCCCATGGAGACAAGGGCGGTTTTATTCTTTCCACGGCAGATCTGGTCAGACGAGCGGACTTGATTCACCATGAGAGGGCAAGAGCCAAGGCAGAAAAAAAAATTAAACCAGAAAAGGACCAAGGAGAAAAGGGAATGTCTGTCTGTGGCTGAGGCAAGAACAGCCCGTTCCCTTCAGCAGCAGCACAGGCTTTGACCAGCTTCTAAGCCAATAAATAGCTCCGCTGCTTCCAGAACCACATCAAGACAAACACGCCGTGCAGCAGTGCTTGGGGACCACTGCCATAACATGTGTTTCTGATGTAAAACTGGGACCAAAAAGGAAGGAGAAAAAAAAAAAAGGTGCAGCAATACAGTAATCACTGGTTGTATACAAAGAGAAATTGAAAATACAAGCAAACTGGCTACACCTTTACACAGTAGTAGAAGGCGACCCATCAGTTTTGGCTCCCTGCACTCAAGCCAGAGAGGCAGTCCTCACATTAATGTCTTAAGAGAGAATATCTTTTTCCAGGCTAAATTTAGGATTTTAAGGAAATTCCATTTGATTGCCAGTCAAGACTATGTAAAAGTGATCATACACATTCTGGTTTAACTGATAAAATTTTTCACATGTTATTATTCCTTTTAATTTCTGCAAGGTGGAAAGAAGGAATTAAAGGAAAAACCCTAATTCTTTCATAATTTTACATATTGGTCACCAAGTACTGAAGAAATTACTGCTCCTAGATAGCTGCCTGTGTGCATTGGTTGCCCATGGGGAGTCATGGTGATCCCCCCCATGTATAATCAGATGGGATGCATACCACAGGTCTGACTGACAGGAAGGAAGGGAGGAAACAAATCATCTCCCCTTTCAGCATGCATGATGGCACACCTGCTGAGATCATCCCAGCAAACTAATCACCTGGCACAGACCTCAGAAACTGCTAATGTTCTACTCTCTGCTGTCTTCAGCTGCTGTAAAAAAAATATTTTACTTATATAAAGTTCCCAGTCTTAGCATGCAGAGATGGGTGAAATTTCACTGGATGAAATTTAACAGATGTGACATGCAAGTTCCAATGAGACTAAACGGTCTATTGATCCTTTCCAGTCTTAAACATTATGAAAGCCAGACCCTGTGTGCACAGCAGACAGATCAAACTTATGATGAATCCCCAGGTGAAAACAACAACAGTGGCTAATGACAATTGGGGGGTGGATAGTGGAGGTGGGAGGAATCAATTCAATACAAAATAATTTCCACTTTAAGTAATTTCATTTGCCTGAGCATGCAGCCAGCCAGATGGATCCCAAAGAGTTTGAGAAGCTCTTTGCTGCCTGTACACTTAGAGGAGTACATGGAGATATGTGTACCAACAGGGGGGATTCATAAACCACTGAGTGTGCCTTGCTTCCTCTAATGACGCTCATCAAATTAAAATAGCTGAGTCACAGCCAGTGGCACAGGGGACAGCAAAAGACTGATATGCCAGTCTGGTTTGAAAAAAAAAAAAAAAAAAACCAGAAAAGGACAATTTCTATAAACATTTTCCTTGCTCCTCTTTTGACATCAGGCAGGCTGTGGAGTGCTCTTGCTGCGTTTGTACAGGATTGAGCATAACAATGTCCTGGCCATACAGAAATCCCCAAGGCCTGCTGTAATATATGTAATGAGTGGTAATGCAGTCTCCTGCTGTTTCCTGAGTCTCGAGCTGCTGCACTGACCTTCTTCTCTTGATACTGCACATGTCAGCTGGCTCCATTTGCTTCTGGAATTAGCATTAAAATGGCAATCCTTAGAGATTATGCTACAGCCACAGCAATGACAATGGAGATTTTTAAAATATTTTCTAGGGTGTATTAATTGTGTATTTTAAAAATATGACACTTCTATGAACACAGGAAGCAAAGTTAAAACTCACTGTTTTCTTTAAAGATTACAAAATTACTTTTAGAAATTTGTGTCAGGAAATATATTTTTCCATCTCCATCTCTTGTTGCCAAAACAGCTGTGGATGAATTTCTCAGAGCAATGCCATTAACGAGATTTAATTGCGAGTTTATCTTAATTAAAAGAATGGATTTTCTTTTCCTTTTTAAAATAACTGCCACATACACGAAAATTCTTGCAATTCTTCATCAGATCTTAAAATAAAAGATAGACTAGATTAGTTTAAAAATCTGATCATAACTGCTAAGACAGGTGTAAGGAATATAATACTTGATAAACTATAATTTTCAGGTACTGAAGTGATTGGCTAATGGAATTTTGCACAGGCATTGCATCTTGGAGGATTCCTGTCATACTATATGTCAAAGTTGTTATATATTAAATCTAATTCCTTCTATTGAACTAAGCTGCATTTCCTATATTTTTATTGCCTGCCCTTTACCTGAAACACAGTAGGAAATATTGTCATAACAGATTTGTAAGACCATATGGAAGTTCAGGGAGAAATAAGATTAAGAAATAGCACAGAACAAAGCCTATAAAATAAAATCATTTTTGCTCCTAGATGAACCTTATAATTTAAAATTCTGAAATCAATCTTAATCTCCGTGTTTATATTTATTTTTTTCCTGTGAATATATCTATTTGGATTTTTTTTCATATATTTATGATGTAAGGAAAATGAAAGCAAACACACTGAATTTGCACCACAAGATATCAATAATTTAAAGAAATAAAGTGAAGCAGTTAAGTACTGCACTTACTGAATTTTTTTAATATAATCATCATTATGTTTGCAGCATGTCAAACCCAAACCACTAGTTCCTAGTTGAGTACCAGAAAATCTGAATATTTCTAGTTTAAAGAAAAAGTATAATCTGGTAAACAAAAAGATGAAGTCCAATTGCTGAAAGTTGTAATTGGACATATTCAGTCCAGAAAATAGAGAACACTCCATAGTCAAGGAATGTAGCATACTCTCCCTCATTTTAAATCTTTTAATTAAGACTGGATGTCTGTCGTTAAGACATGCTCTAGCTCAACCACAAATTGCAGGTTGGATGTTGAAATTACTGAGTGACATTCTAAAGCCTGTGTTATTCAGGAGGTCCACTGCTGGCCTACATTTCCACTGAGACAAAAGCACTCTAAGTAGCATTTAATTTGATTTTTGTGAATTTTGAAGTCAATGCATGTTCCCAGGGGTCAGATGGAGAGAAAGGACACAGGCACAGAAACTGCAGTCTCTCCTAAATGAACAGAGCATTTTACCTTTTTTTTAATACCAACACTTCTGATTGCAGTAGCAGTAGTAGTAGTTCCTATGCTTTAGGAAACATGTCACTTCACAAGAAAAACTAATTTACAGCATTTTTAAAATAGAAATATATGTTACTTATCTGATTTGTCGTTGTGTCATTCAGACATCATCTCAGCTAACTACTCTACCATCCTGTGGAACAGTTTATAGCAATGTTGCTACTTTAAAGATCATGGGTTACCACTTTCAATACTTACTTGTAGGTATGCATTTTCTTTTCCATTAACAGAAAACAGAATTATGCTGGATTTCTAATAAATGCATGCAAGATACCAAGATTATAATGTCTTTCTTGTGTTACAGAGAGAACATTCCACACAATAGCTCAACAGCCTCTCAACAAACTGCTGAGAATTGGAGGGCAAAAATAAAAATGTATTTTAAGACTTAAGAGGAACAATTATGCAGAAGTACACACATCCCCCAACCTTTTCCTTCGCTAAGACAACAAGAAATGGAACTACCATGAAAACTCTCTGGGTCTGAAAAGCAGAAAGGAGAGGGTTTGCTTGGACTGCAGGCGTCCAGTGGCCTTATTTACATCCATAGACACGCCAAGCTTTGAACTTTATGCTGCAGCTCAGAACTCCCATCCATTATTAAAGGCTGGCTGTGCTCTGAGCCCCCAGAGGCTGGGAGGCTGGAGGGGAGCCTGGCTGGGCTGACTCAGCTCTGTGTGCTGGGCTCATGGCTACCCCCAGCCCCCTGCCCTCCCCTCCACTCCTGTCCCCTGACCTGGCTGCCACCAGGCTGGCAGCTGCAGGCAGCTCATCCCTGTTCAGCTGTCAGAGGGATGTGGAGCCAGGATAAGCAGCGCCAGTCTCGCAGGAGAGACATGGGCAGGAGACCTTGCCCATGGCATCAGCAGCACTCCAGAAACAAGCAGCTCAGGAGAACCTGTTCTGCCAGGTTAACTTCCCATGCTGCTCACCAGCCCCTGAAGCTCATCTCTGTCTGAGCCACTGCAAAAGCCCTCCTTTTTATCCTATCCATCCAGCATTTGTTTGTTTTCTCTGCTGCTTTCCATCTCTGGTGGGTCACAGAGAAAGGGAATCTGCTACCCAGACAAAGAGAATGAAGAAGGTTTAGGGTTGACTGCATGTGCAAATCCTCAGCCCTGGACACGCCAGCAGTAAAAGCCTGGCTGTGGTCACCAGCTTATCAACAACTCCTGTGCCAGCACTGTCCCCAGCCCTGGCCAGCCCTGCCAAACTGTCCCCAGCACCAGCAGCCCCTCAAAAAAACACACACCCATGGGAGCCAGGCAGAGCATCTCGCCCCAGGGCAGAACTCTCACACCATGTGCAACCAGCCTGTGGAAAGCTGCTCCACCCATGTGAGAGATGCACTGATGTTTAAGTAATTTAAACATCAATTTAATTACTCTCCTTTGGGAAGTAACTGCACTGGTGATGGGATATACAAGTTTCTCTCTCCTCTGTGAGCCTTTGGAAGGAAAAGAATTTTATTTTAAAATGATTACTTGCCAGTGATATGATATTATCACCTCTGATCATTCTTACATTACCAGCACCATTTCCCTATTCCTACTCAACTTTTAACTAAGATGTCAAAACTGTAATTTGCAACAATAAAAAAAAATGCAATGCATTTTAAAAGGGCAGAATTACTCATTAACTTCACAGACTCCCTTATCTACCACTGAATGGCCATCTCTGAGCTGTCTGAGATCGCCTTAGGGAGTTGCTCCACTATCAGCTGAAGTCTCAAAGTCTTTGAAGTCCTTCTCTTGTAACATCAAGTTAAAAAGAAAACATTGCCTCCAAGGAATTCTATTTACAGTATTTCATTTCCAGGGAAATAGTTTTATACTGACCCAAACGGTTCAAGGTACACACATCTTTTTCTTGTCACTATGATAAATTAATAAAGAAAAATATATTTTAAATTTTTCCCAGGCCAGAAGGTTTTAAATATGTGGTTACAAAATAAAAAATCAAGGTCAAAAATCATCTCCAATAAAAGAAATTATACTGTAATGAGGATTAAAAAGGAGGTCATTCATCCGCTTTGCAGTTCTATTTACAGTGTGTCTAGGTAGACTATTTACTAAAGTGGGCATACAAACAGATTAATGGGAATGGAAAGGAATACAATAAAATCAGCAATAAGGAGAACACCAAAAGTTTGGGTTATGGTTTTTGTTGCTATAGATAAATACAAACAGTTAAACAGGTTGTATAATGTTTTATTTCTCTATGAAAGGCTACTTTAGCCTGTTTCTTAGCTATAACCGGATAATGGAAATATGTCTTACTAAAACCTACATTCTTTAATTTGGTAGTTTGGAAAGCATTTCTAGCATTTTGCCTTTCTGAAGAACTCAAAGAAAAAGCATTTCATTAGATCTTCAGCAATGACTCGGTGTGGACAAGTTCTAGTGAACAGAAGTAAAAGTTCCCTGAGAACACATTATTTCTCTTTGGAAAATTTTGCCCACTGACTTAAAAAGAAGTGATTCAGTGTCAGGTACTTCACAATCAGTTTGATGAATATGGCAGAAAAACAAAGAAGACTGAACTAACCCTATACACCAGTAATCTATATTGTTTACATTACAAGACAGCACTCTAATTTTTCTACAGGGAGCACTTAGTGTTAAATTATAAAGCAATATTTTTTTTACATAAAAATCCTACTGGGAAATGATATGAGCTGAGTATTACAGAGGCAGTATGTCTAACTGATTAATTGTACCAACTTAAGAATTCTAAGTTGCCTGTATTTAACCGACTGAAAAATGCACATTTCACTGTATTTTTAATGCTGCATTAATCTCCAGTATTTCCATTTACCCAGGCAATCAAATTAAACATTTTGGAACAGTGCAGTGATAGATATATCTTAAAATTGCATTAAGGACATTCCCTGCTGTGAAAGCTTAAGAATTTATTAGGAATTCAGGTGCAATAGAAAGAACTGATTAATTAAAATGCAAAAGGTATTTGGTTTGAATACTTTTTGGAAAGCAAAAGAAGAAAACAACACAAGACAATGAGATGTGCTTAGTTAGTTTCCACTCATACGACAAGTTACTTATGTGACAAGTTCTGCTGAGCAAACCCAGCTCCCCGAAAATTCCATTTCACTCCCACTATTCTTCCAGTCTTAAAACCTGAATCTGTCTGGGCATAACAAGAAGTCATTTGTGTTTCAGGAGATTCAGGAACAAAACTTCTCTTCACTGCCCTGCTGCCTCAAACAGGCTTGGGTAGCAGCAGGTGTCCTTTTCAGAGAACATGACCTGCAGAAGAGCTGTGGGACAGCCCTGCAGAACCCAGAGCACAGACAGAACAATGTTAGAAGTAGACAATGCTGGAAATTAAGATGAAAATGGGAGAAGTTTAGCAATCTCTGGTTTTGGAGACATTTTCCTCCATAGATGTTAATGAACCCAGGAATAAATGGCCCACTAATGATAAATCCTCCAAAAATTCTGACTTGAGCAGGTGGCAATGTTTACCAGCTATGATATTATTTATATTATTGATATTATTATATTTTTATTAATTATATTATATATATAATATATATACTCCTATGTATTTAGGAACCTACTAACCAAAAAAACGTATTTGAAGAGTAATATTTCCTAAAAGAATAGCAGAAAGTACATCAACAAAAAAAGGAAATTTCCATCAGCTTTGTAAAAGCAATAGGCCTTTTCATCTCTCCCCTCCATACTGTTCTCACAACTAAATAATTCAATAAATATATCCATGTTTCATCCAACTTTGTCATAAATGCAAAAACTCTGGTTGTCTCTTGAAACACCTTAAACACTTTAATCAAATATTCTGCAGAGTTCTAGCTAGGAAATTGAGCTTTGCCATCAATTCTAGGAGATTGAGCTTTGTCGTCATACTTCAGAAAATATTTCAGTTAAATATAGAGTTAAAAAGAGAGTGGAAAAGGATAACATAAAAGTCTAGCTGTGTCTTTAGAGGAAAAGAAGTAAGGGTGCTCTAAAGAATGGGTAAGACTGAAAGGGAGATCTGGTAAGTCCCTGTTTATGCAAAAATTCCATTCCTGCAACTTGGTAATCTCAGGGATGTTTCAGTTTCTTAAACACTGCTGGGAAGTTTTACTTGGACACAGTTATCTGTTGTGAGATTTGGGAGCAGACCTGATGGGAAGAGTAGAAGACAATGTCTTGCACCTCCTGCATCTTATTACAAAGCATGCCTCGTCCAACTAGCGTGCTAAATGTGAAGAGCAAAATTATAGTGCAGCCAGATTTATTTTGGATGACATCCTCAGGTGTCAAAGCCTCTGCTTTTGATTTGCTTAGTTTTGATTCTTCAAGTTCAAACTTTCCATCAGCATGACCCCTTGAGGCTAAGTATTTTTGGAGGTATGGATTAGAAGAATGATGCAAAAATGGTGCCATAGAATGAATTAAATCTTGGAATTGTGTAATGCAGAAAATGTGGCTTCTGTGATATTTTATTTAAGTGGTTTTCATATTTACTTTGAATCACAAACCAAAAAAAACCCCAGTTATCTATAGCCATATTTTTTTCATATACGAGTCACTGGTGGAGTCAGTCTCAAGTTCCATGAACTGCATCCCACAATGCTTTGCAATGACTCCAAGTAAACTCAATTTTGTCAGTCATGACATTATCTGGAGACAGGAGACTGATTTCTTTTTTTATTTTTACTCATTTTTTAAATTTGTTCTGGATGAACCCAAAGATATATCAGCAAGTTAACAGATGTTAAATACTAATTTCAGATGTTTCACAACAGTTTGAAAAATCACTATATTGAAAGGTTTAAGAAGTTTTGTGCAGAGAGACATGTAATGCAGAAGACCTGACAGGGATGAGAATTCCAAAGACTTTCTTCATATTAGAAGTCATTATGACAGAGAATAAATCTTTTCATTTCAGAGTTGCATGTGAACATATGGGTGTGAGAGTGATTAAAAAGTCCTAAAATATCAGTAATATGATGATGGAAAAACACAAGTCTAGACATATATTCCAAATGAACAATACTGATGTCAATGGTTAGAGTCAAAGTTACCTGAAGAAGCAAATTTTTTCCAAGTATAGGACTATTCCTATGAGGCCCCTTTGCATCCAACTGTGTTTTCACATTTTCCTATTTATTGCTAATACATTATAAAAAGAAATTAATAAGAATAACCAAGTCAAATGCAATATTGATACATCATCCTTTCAGTAAGGGGCTATGAGAAACACACTCTCTGATTTTGCTTAATGCAAAACTCCGAGACACTTCCATGGTAAAGGCACTCCAAAAACATACAAGAGAGAACTTTCCATAATGCAGACTTAAAATATTGCCATTGCTGCAGGGGATATTCCCACCCTACACGAGGCTGTCTGTAAGAACAAGTTCCTACACAGTTCCTACCTATTATAGCTGCAGGACACAATGAGATTTCAAAGACTTGGTGTTGTGTGAGTGATGCTTTCAAATAGAAGCAGCGTTCCTAAAGCAGCAAGGTTTATATGGATAGATTGCCTATCCATCTGCTTACCTGTCTCCTAATAACTTTGTGGAATACAGTCACTTCCAAACCAAATTTAACATCAAGCCATGGTCTCCAAGATAATTATGCTCCTACAAGTTCTGGGAAAATGAGCAGCGAGAGCCAGAAAATTCTAAATCAGTGTTTCCAGCAAGAAGAGAGCAATTAGAGCCTTCAGGCAGTGGTTGGCTCAGAAATAAGTGTGTACATACACCCATCACAACAGCCCCTGGCTCACCTGGGCATCACAACACAGAGCTTTTAAGTGGGGTCACAGGTCCAAGTATCCACAAGGTGAGAAGGAACCAGTGAACAACCATCAGAATTTGTTTCTCCTCTTTAAACAGTATTTTTGCCGGTGACTGGCTGTAGATTTGGGGTTTTAACAGCAGAACCCTGGATACCAGGACAGAGCACTCCAGTGTGCAAATCTAACGTTGGAAAGTTTTCCATGATGCTTCCCTAGAGCAACCAGGAGATGCAGAAAATGTCTCTAACTAACCTCTATTCCCAACCCCTATCTCTGGTACTTTAAGAAGCACAGCTCCATTCAGAGTAACAGAGTCTACAGGAAATGCAAGATAAATAAACATAAGATATTATCAACATTTCAAAAAATATCAACCAATAGAATAGTAAGAACGTTTTGGATTTAATGGATAATAACTACTTTGTGTTATTGTGCTGTACTGAGTTTCAGTGAGCACATGAAATGAGAAAAGGATTGCACAACAAAGGAACCATGAGTCCCTTTCAATACAATTATACATACAACAGTTCACATCTACCTAGCCCAGTTTTCCATTTCTCTTAATTGAAAGCAAAAAATTAGGATGGCAAATCACCATGTTTGTTGGGGTTGTTTTCTAAAGAAAAATGTTTTGTCTTACTAGTTTGACATGTTCAGCATCAGTTATTGGACCTCAAAAGGGCATTTTCTGCTACAAAGTTCAATTTCAGATCCCTTCCAAAGCCTAGTAACAAAAGCCTGTGGACAGAAACCTTGCTTGTATTCAAAATGTAAAGCAACAAGATTCATAGAGATGGCTACATTATTTCAGAAAAGGATTAGGATATAATTAAACAGCAGATTTGAGTAAAAGTATTCCTTGGTTTTTAGCATATCAGGCTCTGTCTTTCCAAAAGACTATGTAGGAGATACCCATAAACTATCCCTGAATCAAATGAGCTTGTCAAATTTACAACATAAAACAGGAGACCCCACTTTATGACTTGAAAGCAAGAGTCTCATCACTCCAGCACTGGGCCCACAAGGATAATTCCATCCTCTCCATGAGATTACTTTAAGGCCATTCAATACAACCATTGCTGTACTGTGCCCCTCATGAAGATGCTATTCAAGAGTTTATCTCTTAACCTAAAATTTCATTTTAACCATAATTAAGCAATTTACATTAATAGTAGAAAATAAGAATAGGAAAAAATGAATTCAGTCAAGTTCAATACTTGTAATACTAATATTATCTTAAGATCACAAATACTGGTTTCATTCAATTTTTGAATTAAACCACTGCTTTACAGCCCATGAAAAACTCAGTTTACAAATATGTCTGGAGTATCACTGATTGCCTTTTTCTCTTTTCTATTTGCACAGAAAAAAATCATATCAGGATCTTGTGCTACATTTAAGTTAACTTTTAAATTACTTTTAAACATGCACTATCTCTACCACAGCCATGACTTGGAAATTTCTATTATTAAAAAATACAATGAAGTTAGATTAAAGCAATAAAACTACTTCATATCTTAGTGATATAGCATCCAAAATAAAAGCCTGTTTCAAGAACTTTCAATTTTACCATGCCTGATAAGCCTTTGCAGAAAAAAATCAGGATTAACACAGAGCTACAGTAAGTAGCCAATAGAAGGTGCAAAAAGATCTATGCTACTCATTTGAGCAAACACAGGGCTCATTTAGCAAGTCCCTTAATGAGTAAGTGTTCAAAGAGCTGAAACCAGTTTTAGTTATTTGACTCTGGTTACAGTCAAGCAGAGTCTTGTTGCTAAAACCTCAATTACCACTTGGAGAATTGAAGTGTTGACGGAGGCTTTGTTTGTGCCGTGTGCCTTCTGAAGGCTGGCTGTAGCAAGAAACTTCCTTCTTTATGGAGCAAACAACCTGGATTCCAACAGCAGGACAATGACCATGGCACTTTTCATGATCCTGCTGGCAGTACCTCTAACTGCTCAATGCTAAATATCTCCAGATAAATTCTAACACTGGGTATAGGAATATGACATTATGAAATTGCATTATCAAGCTGAAATGCCCTTTTTGATTCTGGTCTATCTTGAATAGAAAGATTTAGCAGTGACAGCGGTCTAAACATGTGGGAAACCCTTCCCTGCTGTAATAGAGAATATATAAAAGTTAAGAAGTAACCCAAAATATGTACTTTAACACCACTCCAAACCCAAAACATTTGAGTACAAAGGCTGAAATAGGAAGCAACTACAGTACTTGACTATTTATCAAATTGGAAAATATTTCTAGAGCAGTACAACGAAAATAAGCATTTAACTTTTTATCCTAGTTCTCAGATAAACCAATTAGGATGATTCCAAGACAAAATTGTTTTCACACCAATTTTTTTTATTTCAGCCCTGCTGTAACATACATTCTCTTATTCAGCTGAAGTAGCGTGATAAAGACAAATAGACATGGTCAATAGCTAAAAATATCTGAGCTATGTCTAACTGATATAGAAAAATGTATGTATACACAAAGATAGCAAGACTGGTATATGTGGTTTGGTGAACCTACCTATTGCTGCAATAAAAATAAAACATCCAAACATTAGATTTGTTTTGTCGGAAAGAAATTTTGCTGTACCAACATACACCAGAATCCCCAAATATCTATCCTTTATGTACTTCACTACACACACAAAACCTGTTTGTAAACCTGTTTGATTTGAGAATATTAGTGACTGGATATAGTAAAACTACATTATTTAATAATATTAAAGACTACCAAGAAAATTAAAAAAAATCTACACACCATCAGGTACATGTTATGTTAGATAGAAAAGAAGGTATAATTACAAAGGACAAGGGGAACCTAAATTGATGCCTTGTTATTTTTAACTCCTCTTTGACATCTACTGTTTATACAGTCAGAGAATTTACTACCAAATTAGGATGAGGTTTTAAAAAGCTCTCAATGTTGGTTAAATCTGCTACCACTGAAGTTAATGGGGGCCAGATTCACAGATGGTGTAAATCGGCTTAATCCTATAAAATCCAGCTTTGAGTATTTTATCACTAACTTCACTGAGTACAGATGAGGCCACTGCTGAGTCTTTTGAAAATCCCACTCCTTAATTCTTCTGCACACAGTAAATTTAAAGCCCAGTAATTAAAAAAAAAAAAAAAAAAAAAAGAGAAAAAAAAATCTAGGCAAAATGAAGCTACTAGCTCCAGAGGATTCCACTTATGCTCTCAATGAACATCCAGTTGAGGCCTGTAATCCCAGTTTTTAAAGACAGACACCTATACACATTATTAACAAATAGAATCCTGGCTTTTTTTAAGGGAAGTAGAAATATGCTGACAAATTTACAATCAGCTACACACTTGTGAACTAAATATTTTCAAAGCTATTTGATGAAATCAAGAGAGGGCAACAACATGTACAATAGCTAGTTTTACACTCTCTTCATCTAAGTCGAATTGAGACTGTATATATATGTATATATATATAATGTATTCATCTCATGAGGAAACTGCACAACTAAAAATATAGGTTCACTTCATCTACCATCAATTTTAAGAAGATGCAAATCCCT
This sequence comes from Lonchura striata, assembly GCF_050655825.1. Lineage (NCBI taxonomy): Eukaryota > Metazoa > Chordata > Aves > Passeriformes > Estrildidae > Lonchura > Lonchura striata. The sequence goes on from NC_140703.1 coordinate 11,680,367, forward strand.
TTGCAAATAATAAATAGAAAGCAAAAGAAGGATCTGTTTGTCAGAAGAGCAAGAGGGATGATGTCTTCTGTGAGGGTATCAACTTTTCAAGGAATAAATTTCACAGTGCAGAAGGAAAAGTGAACATTGCATGTGCACTGTTAATTTCCACATTATTTGGAAAAGCAAAACCCTTTTTGCAGTTCCTTCCCACCTTCTTTGCAAAACCTTACTCTACACATGTGATAATCATTTTCTGCTCATGTATTAGATTACAGGGTACCAACCAAGATTTTATGAAAGTGTGGGTTGAGCACACATTTAGACCTCAATGCCTCTCTCTGAAGATATTTTGATATTCCAGAGCCAAAGTAGAAAATGAATAAACATAGAAATAAAACTCATTCTATCACGTGTGTATCAGGGAACAGTCTAAGCTCCTGGCTGGGTGAAGACACATTGACTTATGAGAAGGCTGGAGGCTACACAAGAAACTCTGCTCTCCCCAGGGCCCCTGAGGCAAATGCAAAGATTTCCTAGTCCAGCCTCTCTCGAGAAAAGCATAATGTCAAAACTGTAAGCATTTCTAGCCAATGTGTTCTCTTGCAGTTAGAAGGACACCATTCCTGCTCTATACACATGAAACTTTCTTACACTTCTGTGACATTTTCTCCATTATAAATGTCTCCAAAGTGAGAAAGTTAATAGAGATGACTTGGAGGTTTTCATATTACAAAGACATGGAACATGATAGGAAAATTGATTCTGAGGTTTTCACAATGATTTAGTTAAACGTCAGATGGCATATCATCATTGTCATACGTCAATGGGTATCATCAAGGCTCTGGCACAGAAAAACACTCTACTCCTTAACTGAGACTGAAGATATGAAATGACAATTTCAACCTCATCACTCTTTGAGATTGAAACCTGTCTACAACCTGTTTTACAATTGAAGTCCAATAGATAATCTAGACTCTCCCTCTTGAATTTAGTTACCTAAATTGAAGGGTGCATGTGTTATTTTTGCAGTTTTATTACGACAACAACTCAAGTGTTATTCTCTATGACAGCCTTTGAGGCCCTTTAACATCTTACCCCTCCATCTGTCCTCTGCTTAATCAACAGTTCCTCTACTCTATTTTTCCCTACAGACAACTTAACTCTGTGATTTCTAAATAGCACCCCTGTAAAAGTAATTCTTTCCACAATATGCTCAAAGTCACAAAGCACTTTTATTACACAGAACTCAAAAATTGCTGGGCTGCTGATGGGCTGACATTGTCATGTAGTATTTGCTCCTTTCATTATTAGCTTGTATTCTCCCTGGCTGTTTTTTCTTTACCCATCTACTACTACCTGACGTCACCTGTATTCTCTATGGTCTCATGTACAGCATACAACATGTGAAGTTTCTTCCCCTGTTTTCCTTCTCTATTTAGCAACTGAAATGATTAAACTACAGCAGCTGTTCCTTGCAGTGCTAATAAATTATAGCATAGAGATAGTGCCTCTCCCAAAATCAAGAACCCTCGTTTATACCCACATTCAACTTCTATGGTCTAACATTTCAGCAAGATGAAACTTCTGAAATTTATCACACAAGGAGGTCATACAGAACTAGAGCAGGAAGAGGTGTTTGGTTTTTATTTATAGATATACCTTTCCACTTAACTCCTATGGTAACAGACTCCTTGATTTCAGATCTTGTGGTCTGCAGCAACCCATAGTAATGAACACTCAATTTCCTCCTTTTCCTTCCAGGGAAATACTGACAAGGGGCCAAATCTAGCTGTAAAAGAATCAAACAAGATCTCTATCATGATGCACTCCTTGTTAACCACATGTGTTCCAAAGCTGCTTACTAAAGGTGAGATTTCAGAACACTATTGAATGTTGGTCTCCATAGGAAAAATATAAGTACAATAAGTTCCACTATAGTGTTCATAGGGATTTACATACAAAATCCACAGCAGAAATTAAAAAAAAAAAAAAAAAAAAAAAAAAAAAAAAAAAATCCCTCTCAGGCGTTAAATCTTTAAGCCTTGATTATTTGTCCAGCAAGGTGACAGATGGCAAATCTACTGCTATTATTAAAGCTCTTCCTCTGCATTGGCATCTGTTTTCCCTGGAGTGAGCAGGATGAGGGAGTTTGCCTGCCTAACCAAATCAGCCAAGGCTAGATATGACTCCTTCAGTATATTAATACTGCACAGAGCTACATATCCTCACACTGCCTTCTAGCACTGCACCTGCTAGTTATACACTGGGTTGTCATGATGGTCTGTTCCAGCCTCTGCACAAAGGAGGCTCCAAACTGAAATTAATTTACACCTATCTACATATTTCCAGTACATGAATTTCTGTCACAAGTAGGCATCAAATTTACCAATCTCAGAGACCTGCAATTGTAGTCATGGAAACAAGATCCAAACATCAATTTGAATTTGGAATTCAAAATGAATGATCATTAAAAGAAGGTTAGTATTGACAAACTCTTTGATACAGCTGTGTGTCCCTGCAAGCATATCTAATCCCCTATTCTTACAGACCTAGATTGAGTCCTAGGTAAAAATGAAGCTGCAAGGATTCATCCACTGATGAATCTATGGATGAGCAATCTGAGGTGGGGGTAAAGGGATGCCCAGGTTTCAAAGCCCTGCATTAATAACAGAGTAATTTTCAATAAATAGAGTATTCCAGAAGGCAGTAGGAAAGTCACAAGCACTTTATAAAAATATTTGCCATACAGCTTAAAGGAAACAAGGGAACACTGGTTTCTTCATGTAAGCTATGCAAAAAAAGCCAATGGAACAAAACAAACTTGGTGAGTTTTCCCTCACAGTCAATACTTTTACTTCAGTTGAGACACATGCACGCTCTGGGTGGTGTCTGGCAGGAATATGGGATAGTTCTGTTATCTATTGTTTCAGAAGGACAAACTACAATCTAGGTCAGAACTCTGCCACATAAAGTTTTGTCTTCTCTAAAATCCAATTACATTCTTCCCTTCAAAACACAGAAGTTAAATTTTGCTCTACATGATGTATAGCAACGATGGGAGTTTTGTCCAAATTATAATGAAAATATTTTTCTTCCCTAAATGTGGAATGTTAGAATGAAATCATAAACTAAAAGATACTAAGCTTTGAGACACTGATGATTATTATGGGCATAAGGCTATATTTCCATACAACACCAATTATAATACTGTAACCTACTTTCTCAAAATAAACAACTGGTATTCAATGTTCAAAACTGCTCCTATTTTTTTTCTCTTGTGGTAGGGGAGGAGAGGGGAGAGAGCAGGGCAAGGATTACAATTCATTCCCATCAGTTCCATTATAAGCCTTTTACAAACAATTTTGAACAAACCAAATAGAGACGAAGCAAAGCAAAGAAGCCATCTGCACAATTAAATGGTCAGTCAGCATATTTAACTTATATAAGCCGTATTACTGCACAATGTAAACACTATCTCCTTGGGCTGACATCCTGGCCAAAAAAAAAAAAAATGTATCTTTCATGTGCTGAAGGTTAAAGCTGCTATGAAGTGGTCTACCTTGCTCTAGAGAAGTGGGCAAATATCACTTTATCTGTGAAGAAGAAATGGGAAGGAAACAGATCCTCTCAGCTTTGTTCTGTTTGTGAACAAGATTAAAAAGGGGGAAGCTTAAAACACGGAAAATGCAGCAATCAGGATCTTGTCCACCTTTTATTTTTTCCCCCACTTGGTACAGATGTGAGATGAAAGACAAGTAAGAAGGAAGAAAAATGCATGTGGCAACAAAAGGCAGTGACCCATTGTGAAACACGCACATTTACTGTCTCTTGAAAAAACTCATTGTTCAGGTCTGAGAAACACTTTTGGCAGTCAGGTTTTCTGAACTTAATCATGGACAATTTGCCTTCTCCTGACACTTAGATTATTAGAACAGCTGATTTATTTAGAAAGAGTGTTTTGGCCTTTTGCATATTGAAAAAAAAAACAACAAACTATTAAACAGTAGGACTCAAGCATGTGCCATAATTTTTCCAGCAACAAAACAAAAGGTCAAAGGCTGAGCTTAGAATTGACAGGTTAGCTGTGCTGTAAATCAATACTAGCCTTTGTTGACCACAGCGATCACTTTATGGATAAAGGTCAAATCATTTAGAAGGTTCAAAGAATAGTAATGAAACCCTGTGCTTCAATCTATACATTTTTCTATGTTCCCAAAACATACTTTTCCTTTATTGGTCCTTTGCTGAATGGAAATATGATATGATCAGTTATAAATCATTCTGTTACCAGTCATAAATGGGAGAGAGACAGAAATCATCATCCATAAACTCCAAAAGTTCCCTTGACACCAGAAATTAAGAACATGATGCCTTTCCCTGCTGGCCTAAGAGAGCGATTACTAACGCTGCACTAGTGCTGTAAAATACCACTTAATTTGAAATTCACCATGAGACTACTAATTGGGTCAATAGCCAGAAAGTGAAAGTCGGCAGTGACAGTCTGTCACTCAAGCATGCTTTTGCTGTGTGTTCAGAGACATTTTATGCATCTGAAAGAAGCCACCAGCAGCGGGATGCAGCTGCAGTGACAGGAGGAGAAGCAGCAACTGGAGCAATACTGGCTGAACCTGCACAGAGGATGTGGGGTCTGTACCCTGCAAACCTCCTGGTACCCAGCTAATATTTTCTACAGCGCTGCCTCCCTGATCACCCCAGCCCAGAGCACTGCTCTGAGCCAAGCAGGGAGAAGTTCAGGGCTAGGCTAGAAGACAATTTATTTTGAAAATAGAAGGGCTCGATAAATCCAGAGTGGCTCTGTCCTTTGTGAGACAGAAACATTAGTTGTCTACACTGAGAAGATAGAACTAGTTCACACAGATCTTTTCAAGCAGACACATCTCATCTTGAGGTAAATGCTGCAAATAGTTAGACAAAATTAATTCCTAAAACATTTAATTATTTAACCTTCAGAGAGTCATCACTGATTCCTCTGTCAGTACAAATGCTGTTTCTGGGGTTTCCAGTGTTTACTTTGCAAATGCATTCAGAAAGGCAGCACCTTGTGTGATCATTTCTTTTGATACATAAAGTTTGGAAAGTTTCAACAATTTTTTGCTACTGGCTTAGCCTCCTGATTAGCTACCACTCAGCTACTACTCCATTGATAGATTACTATCAGCAAGAGTTTAAGCTACTTTGTCACTACACTGCAGGGGAGGGAGAGGCTTTCTCCTGTATTTCATCAGCCTGGCAATCACAGATTTAGGATTCAGAAGAAAAGACAGATGCTTTTCTCTATTTTGATGAAGGTCAGCAGCAGGAATTTGTCGCTTCCTGGAAAGTCTGGTACTTTTACTATTTTACACTTCACTGGAGTCAGTCACAAAAGGTTAAAAAGTCTGAGGCTCCCTCTGAGGTCAGAAACAGGAAAAGTAAAGCACATGGTCTTACCACGAGGTCTCAAAAGCTGTCCTCCCACTGCTTTACTTTTGTTTAATGCTTTTCTGCCTACCCTGTCAATGCAACTTCCAAATGTTTGTATGTCTTTAAGGAAGCTTTTCTTCTCTTTAAGGCAAAACTGTGTCTGAAATACAATTCTTCGTGCAACCTGACTCAAAGGTCGTACCCTTATATGCAACTATCAAAAAGATTTCAGCAAACCTCTTAAGCTCAGTCTTTACATACCATCTGCCCTGCTGGAATCACTGCCCTTTCCTTCCTCATTTAAATAAGAGCACCAAAATTCCCAACCTGGCTGTAGGATGGGTCTGCCAGTTCACAACAAACATTGCGCACACATTACCTTAAAATGGAAACATTTGTTTCAAACAGACAACACTATTTAAAAAATAACAATATGAAAGAAACCCCACAAACCAATCTTCCTGCGGTTTTCCAAAAGCATTCCAATGAGGTTACTTACACCGCTTTGAAATTGCTTTGAGTTCTGGGAAGGCCACAGCCCGAGACCAGCAGCTGAGACAGCAACAGAGATGAAAGTTTTTGAGCTTCCAGATCCAAGGGGGAACACAGCTGCTCCAGCTGGTCCCCTCAGATCTCAACACTTATTAGAGCGATTGAGAAAGCGATAAAGTTTTACGTCTTGGTTTGAAGAATGCATTAATAAAACCAGCCCTGAAATAGAATTAAAAAAAGGCCAAAATAATTAATCAAGACCTAAGGTTTCAGCTCTGGAAATTGAAGTGGGTGATTTTAGGGAAGCTTGGTTCTCTTACATAGGGAATTACCACCTCTGTGTGAAACTCCAATTAGTGTGATTCAGCACTAATTTATTTTTTTTTAATGACAATCATCTGTTTATGTTTACCCCACAAATGAATTTACTTGAAATAGAGCACCAGCATGTATGTGAAATAATCATACAAGTTTTTTCTAGACTACTAGGCAAGGAAAAAAAAAAAAATGATGCCATTAGATGTGGACCAAGGCAGATATAATAGGAAAATGTGGTATGAAGCACATTTTCAAAGAAAAACAGCAGTAATAACCTAACTGAAAAGGACTAGAGATCTTAAAGATGGACTGTGATTCTGTTATATCTGTGATTCTGTGATATTTGCATAATCCCCTCTAAGAACTTCATGAGAAAGCTAGAAGATGAGGGAGAAAAAATGCACAAACTTTGAAAAAAAGAAGCATCCTATTTCCTATGTATAATTTCAAAAACACTGCTAATTTCAGAATTTACCTACAAACAACCACCTGTTTTAAAACAAAACGGCATTGTGGTTACGGTTGTTGCTAAATTATCCAGGTCTATTTAAACTCAATTTATCCAGATTCTGGAACAGAAAACAACTTTGTTAAAGCACAGGAAAGTAGGAAGCCAGAAACTCAAATTCAAATTTTCAGGTTTCCTGGTTTACAAAAAGGTTTCAGTTCCCAACTGAGGGCAAATCAAACCACTGAACTTAAAGTAATAATGATAATGACGATGATACTAATTCAATTTAGCAGTTTAAATATGAACAGATCACCTTTGGGAATGTGCTTTCTATAGCGCTGTGTTCCTGGTCAGCGGTTTTGGCTGGGACAGAGTTCATTTTGCTCACTGCAGCCAGTACAGGGCTGTGTTTTGGATTTGTGACCAAAAGAGTGTTGGTACCACAGGGACATTCCAGCTGAGCTTCACTGACTCAAGGCCAAGGCACTTTCTGCTCCTCCCCTGCCCCAGCAGCGAGCGGGCTGGGGGTGCACAGGGTTTTGGAGGGGACAGGTGACCTCACCTGACCCCAGGGACAGCCCAGCCCACAGGGCACTGTGCTCAGCTCAGACAGCCGGAGGAAGAAGGAGGGTCACAGGGACACTGGGGGCGATGCTGTTTGTCTTCCCAAGTCCTTGTGACGTGTCCTGCTCTCCTGGGGATGGCTGAACACCTGCCCAACCACAGGAAGTGGGGAATGAATTCCTTGCTTTGCTTCGCTTGCCCACGCACTCTCTGCTTTACTTATGGAGCTGCCTTTATCTCAACCCACAAGTTTTCTCAGTTTTACCCTTCCAAATCTCTCCCCCATCCCTCTGAGGGGAATGCACAAGTAGGTGGGTGCCTGCTGGCTTAACCCAAAACAGTCAGGAACAAAGCACCTTTATTGAAATAAACACTGTCTTCAAAAACATAATACTGCTAGAATTATTTCATACTGTATAGCAGACAACTTTATGAAGGAGAATGTATTTCAAATGTGGCATCCTTTTTTAAACAAAAAATATTATTTCAAAGGAGATTAAAAATTATTTTCATATTAAAGTTATTCTGGAAGAATACTATCTAGCCAAGATTCTAGAACATCTTGAGGACTGAAATTCAACAGGTGTATTGAAGGATGATATGATGACACTGCATCAGATCTATCAGAAAACTGTATTTTCTTTCTACAGTCAGATCATACATCATGTAATACTTAGGAAGCTGAAGATTCCTCTGCCATCGGCCAGAATAACAACATTTGATTGTATCTTAAATTACCCCTATTTAAATTTAAGCATTTTTTTTCTTTTCTTTTTTCATAAACTACTCAGCGGCCATGAAAAAAAGTAACCTTCAAGACTTTATTCAGGAATTCACTTTTTCAGTAGCAGAAAAGCTGAAAGCAAATGACCATCTGTATCAAAGCAGTTATAGTCTTATTGAGTTAGCTAAACCACATGGGCAGCTGGAAATCAATAGAAACTAAGAGCTGCAAGTCAGTATGCAGGAAAGCACACGTTTAGCCAGTCAAGACTCCAAAACTATTTACTGACAATTTGCTTGTTAACTGTAATATGATCAGTGTTGCTTCATGTCACAGTACGGATAATGGAATTGTACAAAATCATCACTCTTGCTTCATGATGATTAATTAACACAGTAAGCAAAGGAAAGTCCCTCTCCACAGTAAACCTCATTTAAGAACCACCAAGCAACAGGTATGGCATAAAGTAGTCTTCTAACACAAACAAACCTGATATGTTTAATTATGTACCATACACATAAATCTTAAGCTGTTTTGTTTGAATATCCTGTCATCTGTCTTGTCTGAAATGAATCCGATCATGGATTTTTCCCTCCATAAAGCAAGCTTTAAAATAAACAGAAATTAGCCTTTTTTCCCTTTTTCTGTTACTAAATTACATACTTTTTTTTTTAAAGCAGAATCTTTGTGTCTACAAAAGGATTTTGTACATTTTATTGCAGTTGCTTAAGAAATTAAGTTCACAAAGAAGTTAGGGATAATTATTATATGCTTTCAAATGCAGGTGCAAATTCTTGAAGCTTTTGTTTCAGCATTGTGGGAAGTGATTCATTTTCATACTGTTGGTTTTAATCAGCCTATATTTGGGAAATGGATTTCAGAGCTTTCAAACACAACCTCCAATTCTAAGTTTGTCAGGAAAAAAAAATCCATAACCTTTCTGAGTAAAATGAACACAGGAAATAAATATTAATTAATTTACAGTAATATTCTGGATGTAATGAAGTCAACAATTGGCTATTGTGGGCCTAGAATTTCTTTCTAACCTTTAAAAGTATATTTCTTTCTAAGCTCACCCACTGCACCCCATATTTTGGACCCTCTTGCTTCAGAATCTTCCTGTATCAATATGGCAACACTGCTGGTATTTTACTGTAAAAGACAAAGCATCCACAGAAGGGGATTTATCCCTTCCAGCACTCTGTAGAGAAGTAAAATATGCTTATTTAAGGTGTTATTTCTAACAAACCATGCCAATACCTAAGCAGAGGTCATGAAGCACCAGCCAACAAGAGAGTGCCACAGAAGAGCTGGGCAGGTTCTACAGAGCAGTAAGCATCTGGCTCTGACAGGGAAAAACCTGGGGAAGGATGAGGAAATTTGATTTCCTATAGGATCCATGTGCATCTCACACTGCTCATGTCATGACTCCCCTGGGGTCAGACCAGACTTCAGAAATAAAAGCATGGCAAAGAAACATGATGCAAAATGCAGGTCACACCAACAGCTCCTAAGTCTTCCATAGGACTGCTGCTCTACCTGAATTTTCAGTGGGGGCCACACTTGGTTCTCAATGCTTGCTTTCCTGGCCAGCCAGTGATCCCATCATAGAACAACACTATGGTGACAGATATTCATGAAAAAAAAAAAAAAACCCAACCCAAAAGAAAACCCCAAAACAAACCCAAAAACCCAAACCATTTTTCTATCTCATACATTGTGCTGTACTTCCAGGCACAGCTTCAAATCTCATCTGAGGAATAAATATCAGAAAAAGTATTTGAATTCAGAGGGCCAGGATATTAACATGTCATAACCTTAATAATTCCTTTGAATATCTGACATTAAAATACTATTCATTAAATGTACAGCAGCTGAACAGGTTTGAAAAAAATACCATCCTACCTCACCAAAAATAACTGTTACATGGATTTTATATTCCTTGTAAATCAAGGGTGGCAGCAGCAGGTAATTCCATTTGGCTACTGAACATTAAATGTGATATTTTCAGTTAGGAATGCTTCAAGACAATTACATTGCCTCCTTCACAACTCACATCTGGGATACATGCAACAGTTCACTACCTCAATGACAGAAAGGGTACTTAGAATTCAGAACCAAAACCAAATCCCCATGACTTCAATGTAAGAATTGGTAAATAAAATAAAATAGTAAGAAATACTCTTATTTTCTCAATCCTTACTTAGATCTCTTTATAGTAATGTAATATATTCTTATTAGATCACTTATTTTTAACACAGTTTAAGTTCCCAAAATAGAGTAGCTTATTTTCTTAGTCTTAAAATAACTGTAAACAATAAGGCTACTGTATATGACAGTGAAATTGATTTGCTGGAGTGTTAAACATACTAGAAAAAATCACTTTCTGAATGGAGCACCTTCAGAAAATCTGGTAAAATTGCTGTGAAACTTAGATGAAATCATGGAAAGAACTAGTCTAAAATTATGCCACCTAATTTACTCAATTATCAGACAAAATTCAGCAATTAGTTTCAGGTAATTTTAGGAAAATGATCCTATTAATTACACATTTACTGGAATTTAGGTCAGAATTACATATTACATGAGGCACTATTACCAAAACCACTAAGCTCACACCATTTATATTAAGAACAAAAGCACAGCTCTACTTGAGAGTTTGTGAGCTACAACACAGAGCTTTTTTTAAAATGGTTTTATACTTTCCTACTTAAAACTTACAGCTAGTTCTCTTAAATAAGGCCTTTGCAATTGGAGCTCGAGAAGTGTTAGACTTACTTTCAATAAACCTTTGGGATTCACAGGAGACTCAAACTCATCCCACCTACATTTTATAGTCTTACTGAGCAAGCATTCTAGTATACCAATGAAAATTGGCTTTTAAAGCCATCACAATACTAAAATAAGGATCATTACTGAAAAAAATCCCAAGCTTTAAGACCTATCTCACATAAAGGAGATAACTAAACATTTCAGACAGCACAGCAGCATTGAGCTTGCTTTTCCCAAGCAATTGTAGACTGAACTGAGAATTAGATGCTCAGCAATTATGAATCCCCACAATAATAAAAAAGTAGATAGCTTATAAAAACAAGGGCTACCAGCAACTTGACAGAGGTTTCTTAGAAATTTTCATATGAGTTAAGAACAAAAACTGGTGAAATCTGGATTCAGCTCTCAGATATCACCAGTACAATTTAAGTAATTGTTTTAAAATATTTGTATTACTTTCCTTTTTGGTAAATAGAAGCATCATAATAATTACAGCTGCACATTACCACCAGCTACAGCACACAATTTGCCAGCATTTTTTAATGAAATTAAAACACATTTTCAAGCTTTGCTATTGCTTTTACAGCATCTTGTGGGCAGCAGCAAAACTGTCCCTAATTAAACCAATGCCACACTGATGCTGAGTCAAATGCCTGAAAAAAAATCCAAACATTAAGAAAGTCAGGAAATCCCATAATTTGTGGAGAAATATGACCTCAAATCTTGCGTTATTCTGGGCAACCAAGACCAAAAACTTGAAACTGAGGGGAAGAAATCATGCACAGGGAGAATGAGATGAATAGCAGAGACAGAAATTTGTCTTCCTTCTTTTGTTCTCAGGAGGCTTTGCCATGGGAAAGGATTTGAAATCTCCTTCTCACCCTCAGTGTCAAAAGAGAAATACTGGCTAAACCCAAATCCATGATGGATTGAAGATGGTTCTGATAGTGCTAGATGCCAAACCTAACAATTGCTATCACAAGGACACTGGACTTTGCATGAGGTTATGGCCACCTGATTTTTGTCTACCATGTTTTGTAGCTCTTCCCATGAAATTACACTTTCTAGTCAAACATTTATTTTGTAGTATAAGTCATTAAAATAACAGTCTCTGTAATGAACCGATATGGAGTGAAGTTTAACAAACTAATGAAGAACTAAAGTGAACACTAAAGGTGCAAAAGGTACCGGTTTTATTGGAATTTTACTTGTGTTCATACAAAATCTGCTAACTCTAAACAGGTTCCAAATGCAAGTGAATGGGATAAGCCAATCTGTCACAGACCTTACAACCACACTCCAAATGGTGCATGAAAGACTGAAAAATAGGAGAAAGGTAGAATTATAGTCAGAAGAACTTCTTCATTAAGTAATCTTAGTTTATGTTTTCCCTTCTCTGAAAAGTCTAAAATACTGAGATATTCCAAGTGTCCCAGCCTCACTTCCAGGCAGCATAGAATCCATCTGAAATACCACACATTTTTAAAAGTCATCTGAAAATTAAAGCCATATAAAGAACTAAATACATGAGAATCTTATTAGTTAACATCTGTAACTAATCTTTTTCCCCAAGTAAGTTCTTCCCAAAAACCTATAATATTAAACAGGTCTATATCTTTCATAACTAAGAATTTCTTATAAATATTACAACAAACTCACAAATGTTCTGCATTATATATAACATGATCCCAAAGCCTATTGCTATGGTTCAAATGGCCTTTCTGCAAATCAGTAATGGATTTTAATCTACTGCAAGAAGCTGGCAAAGAAGACACTTCTGGTAGGCAATCCAACCTTTTAATGCTTTCTACCAATCTGCAGCCACTCTTGGAAGCCGTTTCAGGTTCTTATTTAGAACTATGCCCCACTTATATTTAAGGTAAGCAGTTTAGTATTTTATGGAAGGTTGAAAATATCATTTATCAAAACACTCTTTTCCTCTCAAAATACATTTGTCTTATCCAGTAATTTCCAATTAAATCACATTACCACCCTGAATGTTCCCTTTTTTTAGCTGTTACATTCTTTTTTGTGTGTGTGTGAAGAATATTTTAAAATATCATTAAGACTGTAAATGGCATTAGTAAATATTTTTAGCACAGTAACAACAGAACAACCTATTTATGTTTTCAAGGGATACAAATTCTGAGAGAAGAATAAATCTACAATTGATCCAAAAGTCACCAAAATGTATAGCAATACTATGGCTCAGTTCCCTGACTTCAACCCTGCAAAATACGAATATTTCAATTCTTATAAGTACTTTTATTTGACCTCCTTTCACCAATTCTCTGACAATGACTGCAGATATTTGATGAAAGCCTGGAAATGGAATTTTCTATTTACTCATTTACATCCAAAAGTTTATCATCATCTAAATAAATAAACTGCATGCCTTCACTAGAGATAATAAAACTATCATTAATTTCAATCAGCAATGAATTTTAATCATGCAGACCTGCAGTTATTTCATAATCTGTCTGCAATTTCAAAAGCATTTATCACTGCCATCATTTGTATATATTTTTAGATTTCAGTCCTGTAAATTTATGCATGAGAAACTTGTTCCTGTGCTGCTTTTTAACTCCCTTAGAAAAAAGTCATGATCTGTACTTAAATGTTGTAGCATGTACTTAAAACTCAAAAATATAATGAAATTCTAATGGACTTGTTCCAGTTTTTTAAAGCAAGATGAAGTAAAATCAGTGAACTATTTGTAATGTTTTCCTGGTTTAAAATATCTAAAAGGTCTATTACTCCTCTTTGTGGTTTCATATGGCAAGAACATGGAGAACATGTCAGCTTTTGGCTACGTACAGGACTGATGACCAATGGTTAACGTAGGCTCTAAAATTTACAGGAAGGAGGACATCTCGTAAGTATAAACAAGAAAACCAGCTAAAGAATCAGATATCTGTTGCCATTTCACAGCCTGAAAAGGGGAGTTGCTGGCCAGAGGACAGAGCAGTGCCAGCAGCAACTGGCCCAGAGGGCTGTGGCAGCCATCTCTTCTTCCTTCCTGGGAGGAAAACAGCTCACAGCCAGCTCCTGAGACTCAAAGTGCATTTGTTATTTATTTACAGGCAGGATTTTTCCATCCAGGTACTCTTTAGTGATAGCCAAGGACTCCTGATCCCATGGTGCCACCTGTTAAGTGGCAGCATTACCCTTATCAAGGCAAACACAGTAAGTTATTGTGCACCAAATGATATAAAGTTATATATATCATGTATTTTATGTACTACAAACTAATTTAAATTAGGATTTGTTTACAGTCTATTACAACATTCATAAGACATCAGTGATAGCGTGTTATCAAAATGAACATTTTGTTTAAATTAACAAAAAATCAGCATTCATATAGAACCATCGTAGCTATTTACAAATATAATAGTTAAAATGCAACCAAACTCCTTTGAAGTTTTGAGCACTGTTTTGCTAGTAAGTAAAAAGAAAAAGCAGAAACATGAGAGAATTTGGACATGCTGCTTCTTCTGAACTACTTATACCTCAGCTGAAATTCAGCCCTGTGAAGAAGTACTATGGTGCAGACAGGTGAACATAACCATACTGGAATAACCACTTAAAGCAAACACTGAAAGTCAAGAGAAACATTACATGACTCATAAAACAAGTCTGACCATCTCTCATAATTATCTGTACAACTCAACCAGATAAGAAGATAGAAACTGCACTGTTTAGCACAGGTACTATACTCTTTGCTTCATTTATTTCTGAAATAAATCAACACAGAAATTTTAATTTCATTAAAACCTATGTACAGCATTAGTCTAAGGTACTTAATGGCCTTTATGTATTTAATATGATTTTGTAAAGCATTAAAACAAAAACCCATGTAATTTAAACTATATATAGTTTATAAATAATAATTTATTTTATAAATAATCATATAGAAGAAATTATATCCAAAAGAAGGAGCAATCCAAGTCCTTATTGTGAAAACATAATGAGCAGTGTTTTTTATTGTTTGTTTTTTTTTTTAAATAAAGTCTTTGTAGACTGTGGGGCAAAGATTTAAAGGGTAAAAATTGAGAGGAAGTCTTGGCAAAATGGAGAAGGGTTCATTGGAACACAAGGAGCTAAGAGGGAAAGCAAACCCTGCCATGGAAATGGGATGGCCACTAACAAGATGCAGAGAAAATGCCAGTACATCTCCTTAGAAATGAGGTAACAGACTTGGAAAGACACCATGAGACTACAACATCACCTGTATCCTCCCAGGAGAAAGGGGACAGATCAGGGACAGAGGAGTGCAGAAGTGCTATCTGTTCTTCATAAAAGTCTGAATACTAATTATTTCTTTGGCTGTGAGACAATCACGGATGAATTACAAGTGATACCTCTTCCCTCCTAAAAAGCACACTCATGTGATTAATCCACAAAATTTTAAAACCAATCAAATCAAACCAAACATAGTCGAAAATAACTCAGACATTTGAGCACTCGCCCACATAAGAGTAATAAATTTTCATTTTTTACACTTTGTAGCTTAGAGTAATAGCAATTGAGCTCTAAGACTCATATTTTTCATATGTAGAAGAACAAGTGCTTGTACTGATTTGAGGAGACAGCTAAGTGAAAGTTGTAGCACTTTCATTAAAGTGTGTCATGGCTATTGTCCAAAAGGACTTGAGCACTGCTCTTATCTCTAATTAAAATGTAACAATTTATTCGCTGCATCTGTCAGTTCAGAAAGGATGGGCCTTGTGAAGCATCAAAGGACACTGCAACTAGGAAATGCATTAGAGCTCAGAACAAGCAACGAGTGCCAAAGAGCCGCCCTGCAGCTCATCATCTCTGGGTTAATGCATTGTCATTGCAGAGCAGCAGAGGATGGGGAGCATACTTACCAAAAACAAACTGGGCAAAAAATACTTCAGGAAGCAAATGACAGATGACAACATGCTTTCCTTCTAGATACAGGAGGAATGGAAGACACATCCTAAGGGGAATGAGTGTGAATATTTTGCTTAACACTCATGATAATGTTTCCTAGAAGGCTGCCTCAGTCCTACAACTCTTGTGTGGAATTTCGTGAAGGACTAATGAGACAAAACTTTCACCCACTGGGCTACCATTCCTTTGAGGATGAAAAGAAATAAAACAATGAAAAGTGGTTAAAACCCTCTGATCATCCAGCCAGTCTTCTGCAACGTCTCCACTGCAGGACACATCAGGGTGGACTTTGTCATAATATGTAATAATTGTGTGTGCAATGCACTACATGTCTACAGAGGATTAGGCTGTGTATTTAATTACTGGTAATTACTTTCTGTAAAAACATATTTCCTAATATTATAATGTTGCACAAGAATATTTTATAATGATAATATCTGAAACTGAAGGTCCCTTTATATTGCACAAAAGTACAATGGAATTGCTAAAAAAGCACCCTGGTCCAACAGCAAGCAAGTGGGCCACTCTCTCCAGGCAAGACCTATGAAGTTCTAAGGTTCAAAATGTGTAAACACCATTTATCCCACAACAGAAAGGTTCAATTAATTTACAGATCAGCAATTTCACAAAAAATGTCAGAAGTCAAATCACACACCATCACAGATGTGCATATATTTGCACGGGTGTGCAGACATTTGAAGACTTACTCCATGATTGCCTGGAGGACTCCTCCTTCAATCCAGGAACTGGTTAAATAGAAATGCTGCAATATTTACATTTGCTGAGATGATGAAAGAGCAGTGAGGCATGATGGACTGTATGACTTTGGAACTCAGACTGTGATTTAGTGGATTTTGCATGAACAAAGCATTCTGAAATCAGCGCCTGCCACATGGATCACTGATGATTCAGAAAATATTTCAGTGGAAATGATACACACATAGGCCCTTGTTAACATTTTGGCAACAGACCACTGCACTTTTTCTGCCAGACGTGCAGAAGCTGAACTGGCATAACATCATGCTACACCCTGTACATCCTGCACGTATCTTTCAGCTGTGATTGCTCTGCTATAACAAATGGCATCTGAGAGCCCATAAATATCAGTAAACAGTTCCAGCCTATTAATAACTTGTCTCCCTCTTAAATTTGGCATTTCATACAAATAATATCAGGCCATTTCTGCTGTTCTGAATAGAGGGTATTTGCTTTTGGGAAAGACAGACAGAGAGACATAAAAGAAGTCCACAAATAAAAGACAGAAACATGCACAGCTTGCTTTTTCTAACACCACTGAATATATGAATAAAGGGTTTAACTCTTGGGTCATAATTTTACATATGCAACTGACTGATTGAGTGCAACTAGGATAAAATAAACCCTTAAATTTTTGCCACTACTTCCAGACAGGAAACACTAAAGCCATATGCACTCCATAGGCTGTGAGGAAATCTGGTCAAGGCATGTGGCAAAGTCTCTACTTCTTTATCACATTCATTTTTGTGTGCATTGCTGTTGCTAACCCAGTAGCAAGTGAACAAGAAGTCTAAATCTCCTTCCATCCAGTGCTCAAGCTCATTAAATGTCATAAAATGTTTCCAAATGGAGAAAGCAGAAAGGGCAAGGTTCATAATAGGATTTACAGAACAAAACATCCCTTTCATTCACTGTAACTTGGGAGAACACTTGTACCAAAAAAAGAAACAAACCCACCACCAAACAACCCCCTAAATGATCAGTGGAAGAAGTTCAGTCATCTGACTGCCCTAAACACTATTAAACAAACCCCATAAAGACAACCTATTAATCCTCCAGCAGGACTACTGCAGAAAGAATAATTTATGCAAGCCCCCTGGTTACTCTGATGTCTTTATCTGTGGAAGTGCAGTGACCCCTGAACGTCTTTGACCTGCTAAGTGCTAACAAATCAAACACTCAACGGCTTTTAATATATTTTCAGGCTGGAGTCCTTCTAATCAGATGCTGACTCTTGAGTTCCCCAGTAATGAATATTTCAAAATATTCAGCCAAATAGTGTTAAGAGTCAGAAAGTATCACCTCCTGTGGATTATATGCAATCTGTTCTCTGCATACAGTTATAGTAATTTTGTTTCCTAAGATCTTATCACTCAGCAATATCAAGTGAATGGAATGAATGAGACCAGGCATGGCATTAATACTTAAATAATAAATCACTTTGAAAATAGTATGGAAATTTTTGGTCTGTAGAATTACATACAGTTATTTCATAAGCAATTTTTCTTTATACCTGGAAAGGTACATTTGAAATATTACATTCAGAAGTTTATATTGACAGGAAGTATGAAGTGAAAACACTCACCTTTTTTTCAATGAAATTCTATGTCCGTGGATTTTTCATATTGGCAAGAAAATAGACTATCTTTAAGACAGCTCCAAATGTGATATCATTTTTAAAAATAAAGACATTTGATTATAAATTTATCAACTCTATTTTATCAAAATGTAAAGAAAGATAAATGTGCAACAAAAAAAAACACAGTTGAGTGGAAATTAATGACAGATTATCCAGCACAAAAAACTAATGACTGTAAATGAGATTATTTTCTTCAGTTGTTGTCTTCAATTGCCAAAGCCGAAGTAGTCAATTTAACAGGTCCTAATCATCACAAGTTTTATTAATACTTATTCAGTTCTGCTGGTTTCCTTTATCTTATGACTCATCGTATAAAAATAGCTTCATAAGGAAGAATATAGAAAAGATCAGGACAGAAGTTCATTGGAAGCTATTTAAATGTGTACTGAAGAGTAAGATTGCCATTCACCATAATAAACACAACCCAGGAGATCATCCTTCCTTTGGTTCACTTTTACTGTCATGGGAACTACCATGTTATTTCAAGCTTGTCTCTTACCTAGCAGAAATTAAATGCTAATAATGTTTAATGACTCATTTTCCAGTTAATCTACTGCTTGAATGCAAAAAATACTACGCTAAGTAAAATCCTTCCAAACGTGCATATTAAATAAATCCACAGCATTCAAAGTCGGGATTGAGAAGGCAAACATAATTTGCAATGTATGCCAGTAAGTAGCTTACCTTCTCATGAACTCGGATCTGATGATTGTTTCATTGGTTTCTCAAGCCAAAAATGGCTTGTACTTTAGCAGTTTGCCAGAGGGAAAACAAACTACAGTATCTTGCAAAGTGCAACAACAGAAGGACAAGCAAGTGCTAATTTGAACAGTCACTAAGCTGAGTTATCAATAAATAATCAATCCTCTCTAAAAGGTGCATTATTGGTCTCTCATTTTAATATGGAAAGTATATTACCTTTTGAACAACCTCTTAGTGAATTAGTTTTTGTCCACTCAAATTTTAATAATGCAGCTTAAAATGTTAAAAAAATGAGCTTGAAACTTTGGGCTTTGTTTCCCTTCCATACACACTGGGAGGATTATAAAAAATTCACAGCCTGACTTATGCTTATTGTCTCATCCTGCTGAAACCAAACTGTCCACAATCACTCATAACATCTGTCCAAAAGCAAAGCTGCCACAGGAGACGACCTTTAATACTTGATTCGTGTCTCACACCTCACACTGTGACTTGCATTGAACAGCCTTGCAGGCTCCCCTGAACCTCCTTCCCCCTAAGTGTAGAAATATGTTCCCAAGAAAAGGAACAGGCAGAAGGAGCCTTATTCCCTCTCCCTAATGCACAGGGTAAGCATTTATTAGAAGCCAGAAGGGGAACTCAAGTTTTGATCTCTAGCTGAAGAATACCCTTTTTGAAACACTGATTTATAGCTATTTTCAAATCATTAATGCTGTCTCAGCTTGCTCTAGATGCAGTAGTACTTTCTACTTTCTATGATGGCAGTATCTTCTGCATTTCTGGAATTTATAACAAGTGAGAAAATAGCAGGAAACACAAATAAGAAAGTTCTTTGTGATCTATATGTGAACAACAGTCACATTTTCCAAGTAATTCAATTATATTTACAGTTATTGTAATAAAACTAACAATGTGAAAAGTAGCCCATAAAAATGACTGGGATTTCCACAGCTAACAACAGTTCACATTGTCTATGTTCAAAATCTAAATTTACTTTTCATTGCTAGCATTTAATTAAAATAAAGATTTCCCAAGTAAGCATGTCTGCTTGTATGGGAACATTTTCTAAGGCTTAAGGGGAATTTTTATTGAAATCAGGGGGCAGATAAGTACAGCCTCCATTTATGCATATCAAAGTATCCCTCCTGTAAAGCTTTGATAAAAACAAATGTGAAATACTTCTGAAAATTCTGCTCACTGCTGAGAAGACAGGAAATCATGTATTTCACTAATAATGCTGCAAATGCAATGATTCTTAGCCTGTCATAAAGGAAGGCTGATGGAGTAGACTTGTCTGAGGAAAAGTGCAACAGCTATTAAGTCCAGGCACTCTGTTCTTTTATGAGTACCACCCTCCACTAAGGCCAAATCTGTAAACTTCTGGCTAAAAGGAAGCTGGGTTTTTCTGGCTAATTCAAGATGAGCCTGCAGGGCTCTCTTGCAGCTGGCAGGAGACTAAACTGAAGCCTCTCCAAATATTTTAATTCAGAAAATATTCGTTTGGACTTGAAAGTATGTCCTTTCCAAATCCTGGGGAAAAAATGGCTTTTCCTCTAGATGAAAGAAGCAAATCTTGGAATAAAGCAAGAGACTTGATATATTTGGCTTTTTTGTCTAACTAGTAGATACTTTTTGAAGTATTACTAGAGTGTAAAAGACAGTCTGGCAAGTTCAAGCATCACAACTAAGTGGTTGAACCTGTAACCTTGGCCAAACATCTTATAACAGGTCCTAGAAGGTAGTATGACAGAATTCCAGAGCACAAATCATGGTTTTCCATATAACAAATCTCATCCCGTATCCAAACTGGTTTTATTTCCATTTTATTTAAAAGCCGTCAGAAAAAAAAACCAAAACTATCATTTATAACACCTCTACTCAGAAAAGACTTTTAATAACCTTTTTGCTACCTGAGCATGAAGACTGATATTGAAAAAAGAAGCAGCACAAAGCTTCTTGGCATTGTTATGTGAAGCATTTCAAAAGCATGAAATGTCTAATACCATAACTAGACAGTAACCACTTTTCTTTTGTGCTGTTTTTGATTATCCTTCATGATGAGAAAATAAAAAAAAAAAAAAGCATTCTCATTGCTTATGTGCTAATATCAGTTTCCTCCAGAAGTACATTTAGATGTACTTTGTACAGATTCAGATGTACCTTGTTAACCTTTAGGTAACAGACTTGGATCTTTATCTATAGTAGAAAGTTCACTGGTAGCAGTTCACTGATATACAAATTACCATGAACTATCTCTCTGAAATAAATAAGAAAGACAGAATTGTACTAACACTACCTGTACCAGTCTCCATGCAGAAACAGTTTTGAAATAGGCTTTAAATAATTGAAATACTACAGAAAAAAGAAAAAAGAAAAACAGAAAAAAAAGAAGAAAAAAAAAGAAAAAAGAAAAAAGAAAAAAGAAAAAAAAAAGAAAAAAGAAAAAAGAAAAAAGAAAAAAGAAAAAAAAAAAGAAAAAAAAAGAAAAAAGAAAAAAGAAAAAAAAGAAAAAAGAAAAAAAAGAAAAAAGTAATCTATGGCACTAAATAAGATTTATCTTTAAAAAAACCAAATTATTTAACTGTATTAAAAGAAATGTCAAACATCTGACTCAACATTTTAGACATACCTTTCAAGAAAGACCCATGGCAGAGATTTGGATAGGTTCAGTGCTCTCTTAGTTATTTCAAGTTTTCAGCAAACACAGCAGAACTATTCTTTGGTAGTTTAGTAAGAAATACAGGCCATATATATTTTAGTAATAGAGTCTGGAAAAGTGATCCAAACTATTATATCCTTTGTCTTCCTTAAGGTTTTTCAATTTTCAAAGAAGCACAGAACAGAATACCATGTTGGAAGGAAATTCAAGGACCAGCTTGTCTAAACGTCTTGAAAAAAAAAATCATACTACAATTTAAAAAATCATACTATCATTTTCTATTCCCACTGTAAAATAAATGTGAAATGCCTTCATGTGGCATTCAGCATAAGTGAAACCCTTCACATGTGAATTGATACTGTTGAGATTTTCCTCTTCACTGCAGCAGGTGATGACAAGTCAGGCAGAAGAGAAATTGCAGTTGCAATTCCACATGTGTTGGAATTGCAACTAGTGTACTCCAGGGCATGCAGGGTTTACACCATACCATCAACTTTATTATTATAATATCATTATCAAAATTCAAAACACAACCCTGAAGTTCTTCAGACACAGAGTCTTAACATAAATAGTAACACTTTGTGGTAAGCTGTATATTTTTATAACAAACCTAAGCACTAAAAACATAGTAAAATCTTGAGGTAACTTCTTTATTCTTGTCAAAGGCAAAGATATTTCCCTCTTGGATGAGGCCAACAAACCCAGAAAGAAGAAAAAGCTTAAAAACCATAAATTTAGCAAAGCTGAAGAGTGGTTATTCTCAGTTTGAACATATATGCACAGGCACACACCTACACACACAGAAGGTCTTCATCAGGCTCATCCTTTATTCTCCAGCCCCAAAGAAGGTGCCTCACTGACCAACAGAGTGACAAGGCATCACACCAAGATACAACATCTCCAGCCTGCCCTACCAAATACTGCACACACTCAGAATTGCCAGAAAATGGTTTCTGCAAGGTGAAAGTCTGTCTCAAATTGCCAGTCAAAAATTCCATCTCACGCTCAGTGAACAGACAAAAAACACCGAACATGCTGGAAAATGAGCACATTCAGCTGCATCTTCCCTGCATTATTTTACATAAATATTGGATTTGGGCATTTGACAGTGTTTTTGTAGGGGGCTTGACCAAAACAACAAAAAAAAAAGTCATGAAGTTGAGGTGAGGATGAGAGACAGAGATGGACCAAACCATACATGTGTTCTTACAAGCTGGAATCCACTGCTGGAATGCAAAGCATAAGCCAGGGAAGGGAGACATCCTCTGGTTCTCATTGGATTATTTCCTGTCAAAGCCTCTTCCAAGCTCCACCCACTTCATTGCTAGGCAAGTTTTTACACATCAGTAATGAGAAACAGCCTATCTAGTTGGTCCAAGATGAGTGCCAGTCATGTACTGGTTGAAAGCCTTAGGAAGAGAAGGACAAAAACCTGAGTATTTCTATAGGCTTGAATGCTGATTAGCTGGCAACCCACTTTTAGATGTGTTTTTGGCTAACAGGTAATTATCTTAAAGCTCACTAAGGCATTTTTAAAGCCATATATGTCATCTATCCATGTATAGCAGGAGGCTCGTAAGGATCTTTAAATACTCCAGCATTCCACATTAAAGTTCACTTTTGTTAAAGCATTTGTGAAAAGCCATGATTACTCCTTCTAAATTTAATTACCAAAGATGCATTAATTGCAATTACAGGGATAAATACAAGCCAACCAACCATCCTAAGTAGTGGAGCTACAAAATAAAACCAGAATCTGACATGCAAGCTCTAGATTCTTTACCTTACATACACTAATAACAGTTTTGTAATTTATTGGGGTTTTTTCTCCTCAGTGATAACTGTACAACTTCACTGTCCACAAAATATTGCCCTTGTGATGCTGGGAACAATCCCTGATGTCAGTGAAGTTACCTATCTAAAATTCATGTTAAACTTAAACTTGCAGGCCAAAACCAACACATGTGGGACAAACCATCTCCAAATCTACAGAGCAGATTTGAAAAGACATGCCCTTTTCTGAGAGAACAGATCTACCCATGTACTATGACGTACTCAGACTCAAAATTCCGAAAAGTTCATAAAAACAGCATATAAAAAAAGAAATTTAGTAAAAAAAAAAAAGTAACACAGGCTATAACATTTAAATTTAGGAAGACTTCAAAACACAAATAGATCTAACAGAACAATAGAACCCTACTATGTATGAAAGTACAATGCATAATGAAATTGTGAACAGCCTAAAATTAGTTATAACTTGAAAGATACAAGAGCAAAATTGCAAATGTAACCTGCATGCATTAAATTATGTAAGTAATTAGTATGATGTTAAGTTCTATCTGTAATTTTAATTCTTATTATGCAAGTTCTTCCTTCTCTTAATTAACAATCATATATTCTGGAAAGAACAAAGGAAAACTTCTATAATACACTTTGTAAAAAAGGTGTGAAATGAAGTAGTGAAAATAAGATTTTTTAGTGTATACATATGTCTATATTTATACATACATATATATATGAAAACTTATTTATATGTTTTCTATCTTAAAACTTTTATCTTCTTTAGGCTGAACACATACATTACTCCCATCCTTTAAGGAGAGAACAGAAAGTGGGAGGGAAGAAAGGAAAGTAGGGGGAAAGTAAGGAAGGACTGAGGGAGAGTATTAAGCAAAAATTTCAGTGTCTGCAGCCTTTTCACCTTGATGGAAAGGAGAAGGAAAGTTTTGGCTTTGTTTTTCCCATTCTACAGAGACTGACTGAGCTACAAAGAAAATACCCACATGTACCTGTATGTATTTTATGTTTTATGTATCAACAGGCATACACCTCAATGCTTAGGGATGCATTCAACATTCCTAGATGTCTTCTATTATAATTGCTGTTCATAAACATAGCCCACTGATTTTAGCATCCCTATTAGTAGCCATAACAAAAGGCCTGGATCTCATGAAGATTTCTCTTCTTTTCTAAACTCTCACAGCATAATTTTCCTGGCAACAAGCTGTTCAACAAAACAATTCTCCCTCCTTCTAAAAAGATACCGGTCAGGGAGTCAGATATTGCATCAGGCAGCCCCTAAACCAGATCACCCCCCTAGCCCCTGCATTAGATACCAGTCCTTTGGAAGCCACTATTAAAGTGCTAAAGCCCAGTCTGCAAAAAATCTGTTCCAGGAGACAAGGAATGGAAACATCTGACTGAGTCTTGCACAGAACTGAGATTTTCCCTGTCATCTCAGCTGAGTCCATGCTGCGCTGGCAGACAATGGGACTATTCTGAGAATGCCTCTATTAAGCTGTGCAATTATAGCAAACTGCCAACTGAAAACCAGATTTGTTTATGTGCAAGCCTAAACATTATTTATCAATCAGATGGGAAGTATCCTGCAGTTAAGTTTCCTCTCTAATTAGGTCTCCTCTTTGCAGAGAGTTTCCAAATGCTCCAGTTAACACGATCAAAATACAGCAATTATTTTTTTTTTTTTCTGTCCTTAACCTCTGTCCTGCTTTGTAAGGCAGCTGCCAAAGTCAGCTTACAGCACTACCTTCAGCTCTGGCTTTGCTTTCTTACAAGTGCAAGAGAAAACCCAAGTAAGCTGCTCTGTCAGCTGTAATAAGCACATCACTGTGCTACAGCAAAAGGCTTCAGCTCTGAGATGATGTTTTATTATATTCCTTTATACAGTTTCAGTAACAGTTCAGTTCTTGCTGGGATCTTCCATGAGTTGTCCTCCCCACCTCTGCATGTTTCTTTCCAAGTTTCTCTCAAGAAATGAGCTCACAAGACTTCAGCTCATCAAACCAACTTTCTTTCTTCATGTAATGCCTTATTAAAACAAACATTTCTTCATGGCATTCAGCAAGGTGAATTTCAAGGCATAGACTAATCTTTTTAGCAGAGAAAAAAGAAGTTTTTTGGAAAACTTAAGTATAGCTTCATTCTTTTCTGTATCTCCCTGCAAGGTTTGTCTTATTTAGATTTTCATCTCTACAGGTCAAAGATATTCTAGTGGCTGGGTTTCAGCCAGGCACACCACCAAACACTGTGAACAATCATTAAATAATCAACAATATAAGCTGATCCTCTTCAAAAACAACCAGCTATTGACATTGGTTGGCTGCTTTCATACAACACTCAAACCTCAATACTCTAGGCAAAAATGAGATACAGCATTAGGACTACAATCAGCAGAAACTCAGGTAATCCCACAGAAAACACTGCATCTCTAGGCCCAGACAAAGGAGTCACAGAATAAGGGAAAAGAAAATGGATTTAATAGTTTAATTTTAGGTAAACAACCACATTTAAAAATTCCTATTACACCTTGATAAATACTGAACAGAACAGGATTAGTAGTAAAAGGACAGACTTCTGAAGAAAGTTTTCTGCTCAGGTGCATTCCCTACCACTTACCACGCTTCTGAAGTTTCAATTTTGACATATAATTAATCAAGCAAAGGCCCACAGTAAATATAAAATATGAGTGAATGGCACTTGTGAGGGGAAAAATGTAAATACAAACACAAAGCGACAGTTTCAGCAGTAAGTGGAACTATTTATCATTACCACTCTGTCATGCTAGACTATCCTGACATGCAGTGAGAGTAACAGCCTTCCTATATTTAATACAAAACTTCAGCTGAATTTGTGAGTTCTTAAATAAAAAAACCCAAAAAGTAAAAAAATAAACAAAACAAAACCACCAAAAAACTGATGCATATGGGTTTTTCATCAAAAACTGCTATACAAAACAAAATCCAAGCACCAAACCTATCCCTAAAATTTCCTCAGTTTTACCTCTTTATCCTAAAAAATGGCTACCTGCTCCTCCTAGAAAAAGTAAGGAAATCATCACAAGTGAACTACATTTGCTGACATGAACAGATGAGTGCAATTGTGAACTTAGCAGTGTGCTTCCCCCTGCTTTAAATGAAATAGGATAGGAATACATGCATACATTTTCCATTTCAGTTCTTATGCATAAACTGAAAGCTGCAGAAGATTCAGAATTACTTCCTCTAGAGTAAGACCCTCTCAGCTAGAAAATGCTGCATGGAGGAAAGCAATCAGAATACAATCATTAAAACCCCCAAAAGAGTTTTCAACTGAACTTTAAAAAATGGTGACTAAAAAAAAAACCAGCAACCATACTAAACCAATTATAATGTTCAGAGATAAATAGGAATAGTTAGTTCAAATTTTACCTGCATATGATGTTTTTATTTGAGGTTTTAACATCCAGAAAATGTGTTTATTGGATTGTATCCATTTTAGTAAACGCTCTCCTGCCAGAGAGCCAATTAACTCACATTAATAACTTAGTTCATCTATTAACTAAGAGTCATGTGCATCTGCAATAGAGTCAGATATAACCATCCATGATAAACTTACAGTTGGGTAAGACAGAATAAATAAATTGGTGAATGGATCATTTTCTTTTTACAAACACAGAAAATTAAAAGCACCTGGAATATGCAGGATGGCTTCGTACATAAGGCAATCTTACTGCAAGTTCCATCAATGCAGGAAGAATTTATCTTGCACTTTATTTGACAGAGGTGACTAAACTTTCTGACTGAGGTGACCAGGTTACTCAAACAATTATCCAGACTTCCATTAGCATGAAACAAAAGAAATACTGGGCCTCTGAAATCTCTGGGTTTTTTTTTAAAGGATGGACACCAAAGTTTGACTTGACATACAGAGAAGATAAATACATGAGAAAGCAGAAACAAATGTTTTATCTATTATCTTGAAGAAACTGTTCGATTTATTTACTTGATAATATGCATCATAAACATCTGAGAGCTACTCAACAAAGCAGGTATGTAAGGAATATGACAGTGCCAAAGACAGTGCCATCTTCTTTGAAGATTAAATGTCTCCATTAACAAAAAATAATTATAAAATGACCTGTGTGTGTGGGGGGTCTCACAGAACAGTGCTCCAAAATTTTAAAGTGTGCTATTAAAAGAAAAAAAAAATAGCAAACTTGTTAAAGGCAGCAGAAGAAAAACAAGAAGAAAATATCAGGCTCACAATGGAATTTTAGCTGTAGCTTTTACATTCAGAGAGAAGATAAAAGGGATGCTTGGTACATCACTGATGCCTTCCATTACCTGTAATTATCCATGTTCAGACCACACAGGGAGAAAGAAATATACACAGGACAATCATTAGTCTTTCCAATACATGGTGCTCACTTACCCAAGAAAATCACTAAGTATCTTGAAGGTAAATAAGGTGAGTTTTAAAAAGGCTGTTATTTTGAGATATGTCCCTTGTTAAATTTTATTCAAGGATGTATCCTTACAATCATGTACTTTGTAACAACTGCCAGTTAGTACAGATGTTTTGAATTAATGAGACTAGGCCTCAGTTTCAAAGCAAAGTATGCTTTTCTAATATAATTATTGAGATCTGTCTTAGAAAGTAACACTTTTGCACTCAATACTCTAGGCAAAAATCTGCTTCAAAATGCTTACATCTCTTATAATTAAGCCTCCTTTCAGAAGTTCCAGTCAGGTTTTATTTAGGATAGTTTTCTATTTATTTGTTTTTAGGTAAAATCTGGGGGTTTTTAACTGTAAGGAAATACCTTCCTCTTCTACATCAGTCATACAATATAGATTTTTAAGCTCTCAGTGTCACTAGGCCAAGCAAAGCTGCTCTTTCAGTATCTTCTTACAACCCTAATTCATTATTCTCCCAGCCATTCTTGTAGCTCTCCTTAGTATTACTTCCATTCACAACTCCTGTCTCTGGAACACGTGAGATAGAAGTTGTACACAGTATTTCAGATCAGGTCCCACCCAGTCTTTCAACAATGGCACAAACAACTCCTTATCTATTTAACAATAACATTTTAAGCTGATTTTCAACAGATGATCTGTCATCTTCTGATACCCTCACAGACCTAATTTTCAGTCATTTTTGTTTCATAAGATCACTGATTGTATTTGACAATTCTGTTATTCCCCTTAAATGCACAAATTTCTGTTCATTGTTCTAGCACAGGACTACAAGCTCCAGTCAATATTGAATTTAATCTGCTTTTACCCTATCTGCTGGATGAATTCCTAATCTGTAGATTCATGTTCTCATGCAAAACCAAAGCTGAAAATGTTTTGAAGCTACATTTAGGGGGGGAACTGCATTTAATTACAGACAATCGTTTCTTTTCCTTAAAATATACTGTCAGTAAGAGGGAGAGATAATGACGTATGATCAAATATTCACCTGTTTTTGTTTTTTTTTTTTAATCTCTTACAGTTTCCAAAACTGAAAGTGTAGGACCCTATACACCCACTTTCCCACCCAACTCTGTACTATTTGATAGTGCCATATTGAATGTGGATTCAGTATTTAAACAAAACCCCCAAGACAAGGCTTATGGCAATTCAGACATCTTCAACACTGGGTTAATCTCTTTCCCTTAGACCAAAATGCAGTAGTTTTCACCAGACATTAACAACAGAGTAAAAACATCTTTGTAGTAGGATGCCAAAAAGTCATTACAATGAATAAAAAAATATATTAAGTTAATGTGTTCATCAGAGAAAGTTCCCCATCAATAAGTAACAGAAATGCTGATGAAAACAATCTTAAGCCCCACCACTAAAGCAGGCACCTTGGATTCTCCTTCTGTAAGGAAGATCCTGGCAGCTTACAAAGACTCAAATTCATAATAATAGCTCATTACTATAAACCAAAGACTAATTTAAAGACAGACTAGTCTTTTGGGCTTTCCTTGACTCTTGAGAACATAAAACTCACATTTTTCATGCTATCGCTGCTGTAGAGCAGAGGAGGATTTGCATGTAACATCAGCTCTTTTCAAGATACAATTGCAAGATGTCCTTTCCATAAAATTCCAACCTACTTAGTGGTTTCAAACTTGGCCTTTCCACTTGTAGAATTAGATCCCAGCTTCTGCTGTGGTGAATCAAAGATATTCAATGTCTAGCATACTGAGAGAATTTGAGAAATTATGTGCAGAATAACTAATCATTCTCATATTTAAAGTAAGATTTAAAGTTTTCCTACCAAGAACTACTGCTGATGCTGTACAATTTTCAAACTCTGCTTTTTAAAACCAGTTTCTTTGTAGCTTTCCTTGCTGTTACATAGGGCTGGAAATACTCTTCTCTTCCTAACTTACACAGCAGCAGCCAATAAAGTTTCCTTTATCTGTAGATGATTTTTATGAGTTAGTCATCTAATTTTACTTCAGACTTTCAATTTTCCTGTAATATCCTTCAGTACTGGAGGAGAAAGGACACAGCTAAAATATTTAGCCATAGTCCCCTTCTCACTTCATCTTTCTTCAAAAATTCTTTAAACATTAAATTACTCATAAAACCCTTGCATTAAACCATCAGACAATTGAAAATATCTTTTCCCTCGTCTCATGGTCTTCCATCTAAATGTTCTCTTTCCTTTATAAAAGATAAACCGCTCCACAAAGAGCATTATTCTTACATGTCTGATTTATTTTATTCACCTTTCAAGAGTACTGAGGTAACTGTGACTTTCAGAAGGATTTATTGTCTCGTTTGCACTATTATCTCCCACTGGAGGTATCAGATTTTGCTGTCTCTCTTCTGCCAAAACAGAAATAGATGGGCTAGCTGAACTGTTAGATCTGATTTCTGGCTTGTCCCTATTCCTTTGTCCATCGACTGAAGCTCTGTCTGCAATAGCAAGCCTGCACCAGGTCTCCTTTTCCCAGGCTACTGTAAAAGCATTTCAATATCACTGGGATCACTGAACAATCGCATGAAAAGTTCATCAGTTTCAAGCTTCTTTTATTGCTTATATCCAGCCCTGATAGTTCTTTGCTTAGATTAAAAATAAGTCACCTAAATAGTGAAGGGCTTGTCAACAATCTTCTAAATCAGCAGCACGTGATCTTCCTCCTGCCCAACGTGACTGCATTCAAATATCTTAAACCACCTTCACTCAATGTGCTCATTACAGAAAGCGTTTTACCCCTCAATGATTCTACAATTGTGGCATAGTCCTATGCTTGCTCCTAGTAGCAAGTTTTGCTACTTTTTCACTTCCACTGTTTCCAAACACTTGTCTATCTCTTAAAAGTGAGCTAAGAAAATCTCCGTAGTTCCACTCACAATCATACTGAGATCTTTTCAACAAAGCAGATTCCACTGGTATATTACACCAGAAGAATATTCTGGAGGGATACTGAATAGGAATACTATGCAAGAAAGTGTTAGATTCCTCTTTTGCCTCACCAAAAGTCCATTGTTACTCACATCTTCCCAGATGATCACAATTGCAAACCAGAGCTGTGCTTTCAAAAGTTTACTTAGCTATGCAAAAAATGTGTTCTTGCTTTTGCTATTGTGATCACTGCACAAGACTTGTGCAATCAGATTTATGCAAATGATATTAATCTTTCAAAATGTCTCAGTAGCCGGGAGAGAAAAGTAATGCAGGGCCATGAGAGAAGTTTTCAAATACGCAAAGGTTGCTGCAAAGAGAATGATGACAATTCTCAGTGTTCCTAGTGGACTGGACAAAGAGTAAAGCATTTAAATTAGAGCAAGGATAATTCAGATGAGATGTTAGGGAACAAAAAAAATGAAACAATAAGATGTATTGCATTTGGGAAACAGCAGAGTCTCCAACACTGCCAGTTTTTCAGAGCAGACAATAACTCCTCGCACTTTCTCCCAGGCTCACCTTTCAGCTAGGCAAAAAACATGGCATTTCTGGCAGTGCTGGGTTAATGACTGAACACTTGAAGGGTCTTTTCCATCCTAAATGATTCTATGATTCAAAAATATATTCTTATTCTTGTAAAGGATTCAATGGTAATCAAAAAACACTGTGCATCTGATCATTTAAAGAGCAGCTTACTTATTTTTTTTAACATTTTCTATTTGCAGGTCTACAGAGAGTTTAAAAAGTTTAGATCATTGTATTACACATTCTCATAAGATCCCTTGATAGCCTTGAACTTTTTGCTTTTTTTAAAATTATCTCAATTTTACAGAGGAAAGAAAAGAAAATATAGAATGGTGTCCACATTCCTTTCCCCCTGACCTCTACAATATGACTGTTCTCTCTGCCTCACTGTTAAATATAATAATACTCATATTTCTTACCTGGAGCAGGAAATCTCTTAATGCTACTCTTTTTCTCCACATGCATCATTACTTCTCTATTCATCCAGAAACTCCACCCTCTACTGTTAAAAACCACCAGAACTCAAATAATTTTCTCAAATTCTACTAGCATTTGATCCAGGACATTTTGTTTTAACTGTTATTTCTTGGATTTTCTTTACCTCCCGTATCTTCTGCTCTGCCCTATGAATGTTCCTTGCATATCTTTTTTTCCCCCCTTTTATTTGTTCCTTTGAAGTTTTATGAGAATCTCTCTGACACTTCAAGTATGTTCAGTAACAGTAACAAAACATGGTAAATCAGTACTTTATCAAAACAATGTGGAAAAATCCAATTTCATTTACTGAAAGTCCATCTTGGAAAATTTAAAGGCTGCAATTTGATTCCAATTGCACCCTATAAATGCCAGACAGAACAAGGAACTGTCACTGTAATTGGCAAGCTTGATAGAAGATATAAACACAGCAAGTCTCTGTTTTTATAATGGCTCATTCTTTCTTATCTCTTAGGTCTGTGAGTGATGCAATGAAAATGCCAAATACTGCCACTAGTGGAGTAATTTTTAAGGCAAGTATGCAATTTTTCTTATATTACATATAAGAAATATTGAGGTCATTTATGTGGTAAGATTACCAAAAGAATTCTCTGCCAGTGACTCTATGACTTACCAATGCAAGCGCTTTACAATAATGCATCTCCCTCTGACATCTACATTACATATTCCCTTTGTCCAAAATGCTTAAATCAGTCTATAGGAAATTAATTTACTATATACTTTAAATCTGAAAATTCAGTATGTCTTTTTCAGCACTTATTGTTCAAAACAAAATTAAAACATAGCTTCTTTAGATACATACTCTTGGATAAAGGGGTATTGGGATGAGTGCAATAGTACAACCTTTACTGAATTTTGCTACTTGGGGTCAACGACTGAGATAATGAAAGAACTTGTTGCATTGTCACAAATACCACTACCGTGGAGCTATGCACTTACTGATTTATTGCATGCTGCAAAATGATTTGGTAAGAACTCCACTGTGTACTTAGGTTCAATTTCACATTTGTTTCCATCCAGTGGTCTGGCCCAAATGCAAGATTAAAAAATATGCAAGCAAAACCTACACAGAATGTTTGATCTTATAAAAAATTCATGTATATTGTTACCACATGCTTTCTTCACGCAGAAAAAGAAATCTAAATACCATCTGTGCAAGATAGTCTAATTAGGGGATTAGGACCACAGAAGTTCTGCTTGCTCACGTGTTCAGTGCCTGCTCACTCGGCCACCGAGGCAAAAATGTAAGAGAAGAAGAGGAAAGGGACAGCAGCACCCTTCTGGCTCCAGTGTAGACAGGAGTTAAGAACCCTCCCAGAATTAAGTTGTGCAGCTCTACCCACGGGAGTTCGCATTTTTTTCCCTTGATGTATAATGCCTGGCCCAGCACAAGGTCTGTGAATAAACTTGGCACTAGATGAATCACATTTTAATAAGTTCAAATGATATTCTGCAACCAACTGGTATTTAATGGCTGCAGCATACCACTGGGACCAATTTTTCAGGATTTGGCAGCAACAATAGAAAACTAAATGATAAAAGCACATAAGTAGTTCTTAAACAGAATAAATGAGGTATAAACATAAGTAAAGGCTGTACTGAATATATAAAAAGTCTGACTACACACAAAACCAAAGATCCATTTGGAATCACACAATTTTAGAAATAGTAGTGATAAATGTACAAAGCAATATTCTATTACAATAGTCCCTAACATGCTTCCCCATCCTTTTAAAACGGTTTGTTTCCCACGTCATTTTTCTTAATCAGAGGACAATTTATGAATGCTAGTAACAACATGCAACCAAAAC
The DNA here is from genome assembly GCF_050655825.1 of Lonchura striata. Taxonomy (NCBI): domain Eukaryota; kingdom Metazoa; phylum Chordata; class Aves; order Passeriformes; family Estrildidae; genus Lonchura; species Lonchura striata. Next base: position 11,713,787 of record NC_140703.1, read on the forward strand.
CCTTAAAGGAAAATCAGATCCTTTTATTTTGAACATGAATTCTGACAAGTTTCAACAGCTTATATCATATTCAACAATTTGACAGAAATTTGTAGACCTAAGCAATGAACTCCCTCAGAATATTTATTCAACAATTTTTTTCCCTTTGGCTCACCAAGTGCTCAGAAACAGATGGATTCTATTTGTTTAATATATTTAATACTTTTATTTTCTTGTTTATTCTTTTTACTATTTCTGTAGTGGTTGCTGATAACTCACTTTGACTGAAGAAAAATCAAAATGTGAAGCTGGTCATGAATCACAATTATGCAACTAGTCTGTTTCTTGACTGAATGCACATGTATGTCTTATCTATCACCAACTAAAATTTGTATTCTGAAAACATTTTCCAATCTGAAGCTAAATCAGAGTATCTTTGAGAAGCGGTGTATTTTTCCAGATTGTGGAAATTTTAGATGTCATGCCCACTGCTGGGCTGATCTTAGAGTTAGGAGAATGCCTATGGAAAATCAAAGTGATACAGCAATGTTGTGCAGGATAACCAAACAGGGAGGGAATACCAAATCTCCAGGACCTTACAGTAGCATTGCCAAGACTGAATCAGGTCTTTACCACTGCTCAAATAAAGCACAAATACCTTTTAAAAGCATAGCCTAATAGTAAAGATGATCAGTGTTGTGCAATAATGGAGTTGAAGAAGGAAATTACTCAAGTCAGTAAATTTTGAGGTATTTAACATGATTATGTCACTGACCCTAATTTTGATTTTCAATGTTCTCACTTGTTTAGTCTAGCACTGCTGTGGAAAAGCAAAGACTGATTACAAGGAAAAATATCTTAAAGTGATTTTCCAAGATCCAGCTGGCCATCCAGAAGAAAAACAAATCCCCAAACATAATTTATTTAATTACTTAAGTTAGATTTTAAAGTAGCCCTGAAATCTCAGGTCTCTACTGACTTTCCTGGAAAGATTGGATTTGATTAGAGTTTCATTAAATTCACTAAAAAAAAAAATAAAAAATTGTAATCAAGTACATATTCAGTAATCGGCCAAGCCAGAATGGACCAGCTTCTCCCAGCACAATGACCTTTGGTTTTCCAGCTGAGTTCCACAAGTTTATTTGCTTCTCCAAGAGTTCCAACAAAATACTGATGGTGCAGTTCTGAGCAAGGCTAAGGCTAAGCGAGCGCTGGAGACAGCCTTGGAAAAGCCAGAGTTCTGCTGGAATGCTCTTTCAAGTCCATATTACCTACGGGGTATTCACCTCAGAAAATGCACTTACCCTTTACAAGATACTGCTGTTTGCTCTTCAAATGTTTACGCAGAGAAAACTGTTACTAACAGTGCATATACACATTCAAGTCAAGGACACAGAGGTAGCCAGTGAGGGTGATAAAATCAAACAAAGGGCAAGGTATGGAACCTCTTTCCCAAATCTATAAATTAGCAGGAAGACAACTTTTTCAGCAGAAATTCTTTTCAAGATGCCTGCCATTCTCACAGATTCAAGTTCTGCACGGTTGATTTTGGTTTATATTTTTATGATCATAAAATCAAACCTAAATTAACAAAGGCAGACCAACTTGGCTTCCATTTTCAACACCTTAGCTAGAAGAATGCCTTGCTCTACATCGGGAAAGTGGAGTTTTTCTGTCTGTTCTGAAAGCCAGACCTATGGTATTATTAAACTCATTTTTTTTCCCCTTTTACATGCCTAGTAAGTCAAAAACCTGCTACAAATTGAGTTTTACATACTGCTTTCCTGTTTTTTGCCTACCAGATTCCATATGTTGAAATATCTTTCATATCTTCACCACAAAAAAATTCAAACAGGTACACAAAAAAGCCAGCACAGCAATAAATTGAATATTTTTAATCTAATACAACTTAATTAATTAAAACATGATTTTAGTTGGATAGCCAGAATCAGCAACACAGGAATGAAATATTAAGAACTTACAACAAACTCTACATAACTGCAAATGCTTAGAAATAAATCATGTATGAAGAAAGCTGAAATTTGATATTTAAAACTGCAGCTATTGTATGTGAGGAGGAACTTCTTTGCAGCAACATTTATTCCATATATGCTGATAATGGCATTACTGCCAGTGGGAGCACTTAAATGCTAAACTGTAGGCTAGGCAATAATAAAAAAGTTTGTCTTCTTCTGGTGCAGCAAAGAAGGAAAGAAAAATTGAAATTTGTATACTCAACTTTTATTTCATTTATGTACACATGGGTTTTCTACACCCAAGCTACACAAAATATGTGTTTGAACAATATCTAACAGTGCAATATAGAACTTGTACAGTATTTTGGGCTTCAGTTGAGTAGAACTTATGTTTTTTTGGGTTCAGCCTTGACCTGCATTTGTGGCTTTTCCATGGCCATTTATAAAAATTATTCTCATGGAGTAAAAATTTCTGAAGGGCACTCTGTGAGTGACACAGACTCTGAAGAGCCTACATGTAGGAGTAAATGGAACTGGAAGTTTTGTCTGCAAGATAACTGAAGGGAAAATATTTTCTCTCTTTTAAATAAATAATCTTCAGTGATGAAGATACAAAATAGTCATGCTTCTTCATAAATAAATAATTTTTCAGTGAGTAGGTTTTTATATTAAAAAAACCCAAAAAAACCCAAATTGAAATGCCCACTAACTCAAACAAGTAGATTATTGAGAAACATGTTGGAAGTCATTACTTTTTTAAATTCTTAAGTTTCAACAGAAAGAAATATTCTACAGGTGAGCTGGAACCTAATTATTTCTTTTTTTTCCTGATTCTGCCAAGAATGTTCTTCAACTAACACAGTTTTACACTCATCCTCAAGGAACTACTCATTACAATCTCTGCCAGCCTAAGCTTCCTGATATTTATGACTTTTTATAGTTATTTTCTCAGAAATACAGCAGTAAAAAAGTTTTTAAGCTAGTTAAATCAACTATTTACAGCTGGAACAAAAATGACACATTCCACTTCCTCCACCAACACTGTTTGTTGGAGTCCCACAGTCATGACTGTGTCACAGAGGGCCTCAGCAGGGTTTAAGTCAAGTGTTGGTACTCAAGCCTTGAGGCAGAAGCAGTAAAAGTGAACAGAGGACAAAGCACTACGATGGGGTTGCCTTATTTTCCCTTCTCCCAAAGGCAAACTGGTATAAGGAAGAAGAGTTAGGCTTAAGCTATCAAGCCACAGGAAATTAAATTCATGAATGACAACAGAAACATGGGAGAATTTCATCACATCTCCCTGTAGATGGTCTCTAGAAGTCACCAACTCCTGAGTGTTAATACTGTACCCCATTTCTTTACAATCACATTTCTGAAATACTAGCTCTCAACTTTCTTTAAAAAATGCTACTGTGTTTAGTTCAGTAGCTGAGAGTTCTGTATGGAAGCTCCTGAGATTCGGCACCCTTGGGAAATCTGGCACAGCAGAGGACCCAGCAGGAGAGCTCAGGAACGAAACAGAGCCCAAGGCAACGGAGGGTCAGAAACCTCAAAGACCTTCTAAAGACACTTCACTTTCACTCCAGGCTCTTCATGCCCCTTTTTGAACTCTCTTGAATATTTAAAAAATGCCACATACTATAATTTCCTTTTTTGTTTCTCCATTAACCTATACAGAAGAATAACAACAAAATATTAGAACATAAAATACTTCTTTCCTTTCAGGACTACACTCAAATTCTGCTTTCCCCAAGTACTGCATCCCCCTCAGTGGTGAGTTGCAGATGCTTGAATAACATGTTTAATAGAATTATTGTTTTCCTAATACACAGAGTTAGACTTCTGGCAGACAGAAACTGTGGTTTGAAAGAGTTTGCATCTGAACTTATGTATTTAGTAGCCATTGACAGACCTATTCTTCAGTTACTTATTTCCTTTAGGAAATAGTTTGTACCAGTATATTGCACCATCTCATCATGCCAGAAGAAAAAAAGGGAAAAAAAAAAAAAAAAAAACAACAGGCTGAGATTTTTCAATTCAGTAAGATGGCAATTTTTTCAGAGTTTCTCCAGAACAATGCCTCAATTAAGCAAAATGATAAATCATTCTCCATTTAATGGGAGTGAGAGAATAAACACAAAAATAATTTTCTGACAGTCATCTCAGAAAACATGCAATCTTTAAACATTACATTCTAATTAGAAATGGTAGCTAGAAAGGAGCCATGGAATTTTTCTTGATTTTCACATGCTGGTTGTCAAAACACAAGAAAAGCTTAGAAAATGTGCTTTTGCTTTCTATGTCCATATTGAACCCTTAAGGCTTTTGCTCCTTAAACTGCTTAATTTGGCCAAATGAAAAAAATCTTCTTTTCCAAAGCATTTCCAAAAGAGAAGTTACACAAGCTCCTTCTTGAAAAGAGCTTTTTGAAAAATGTTACCATGGTTGTTATTCCAATAAAAAAGAATCTCATCAATTTACCAGGAAGTAGCCAGTTAATAAATCATTCATCAAATTGCTTTGCAACAGCCATTTCATATATAAAAATTTTTGGGTTTATGAAGCAATCTCTAGTACAGCAGAGGATGAGCAGATAATGAAGAAAATAAGACCTTCATCATAGCTCTATGGCTGTTCTCCCACTTTCTACAGAAGCAAATTTACTGGAAAACACACAAAAAACAAAACAAAACTCCAAATACAACTAGCTCAGCTATGAGGCACAATGGTCTAATGAATGCTTCACACAGCACAACTGTCTAAAATATCCTGGTGGTCTTCCAGAAGAGAGAGAGGATGCAAAGGAAAGAAAAAGAAAGTTTAAGAAAAATGGATTACTTCTTCCATTTAAAAAAACCCCACATTTCTCTCAATTGAATAATTGATACAAATGTGGGGTTTTTAATTGAAGATATGTCATTCAAATGTATACACTTATTATTGGCTGGTTGAACTGACAGTAACTGCCAGACAAAAGGTAAGGGCTACCAAAAATTCTTCAGCTCATAGTAGCCTGGAATTATGACTACTAGAGTTGATAGAATTACTGCAACTGAAACCCCTCTGTAAAATCCCCTCAGCTCTAGTGCTAATTTGAAATAATAATTGTTGCTGTTGGTTCATGCCAGGACCTTTTCTCCTGTCCCCTTCTAGTACATTCTATTCATTTTCTTACTGCTCTTCTATCAACAATACAACTGTTTCTATCCTCAGCTTCTTTGTGATGTAGATGAGTAGCAGTCTCAAAACCACAAATTGTGCTTCACAGATATGTCCTTAGAACAGGTGGAATTAATTTTCATTCACTCTGGACAAATCCTGATGTGAACTCCTTAGAAGACACTAGATAATTTAAAGGAAATAAAGAAAATCTTTCCCATATCTTCTCAGGGTTTAACCTTCATTTTAAAACCCTTGCTTTTTCTTTTCAAATCTAGTGCAAGCAAAAAAGAAAGGAGGACAGTTCATCAGCTGCCTTCCTGGACACATAAAGAGTTATTTGAAAGCTTTATCAACATTTTGCAAGAGACTTCTCTTTAAAAACCAAGTTCCCACCACTTCCTTTGTGGTTCCACTCAAACTGTGGGCAATAGCATTAATTAAAACCAGTCAGCCAGATTCAGAGTATGCACTCTGTTTGTTGTTTTAAATTGTTGAATATCAATTACCTTATTATTTTGTGATTAGCATGAAACATATGCATCTATGTCTTGTGGCTTTTGGCAGTGATTTAAAAAAAAATTCAGCAACTTTGCATAAGGCTGTAAACCAGCATGTTTCCAGGCATTTTTAGCGCTGACTAGAGCCATTCTCAATCTGCTCACCAGCATGAAGTTAATTAGGAGAGGCATGAAGCTTATGGCCGGGTGCAGAAATCAGCAATGGAGCAAAATTATCCTTTTTTTTGGCATCAGCCAGTAACTGCCACTGTGTCTACATGAGTTTTTTTAAAAAAAATGCTTTTAACTGTTAAGTATCAGTTTAAGCTTTAACTTTGTATCTTATCCAATTTTCTAAATCCTTCAATGAATGTAAATTGATGAACACATGAAATCGTAGGGAACTAATTATGCGGAGCTCAGGGAGGTACAATAATGTACTAATTTCCAGAAAATCCAGTTTCAGACATGGCCTTGGGATTCCTTTATCAGCAGTTCGTTTTTGACCAGACTGCAACTGGCCATTTTATTCACAGAATGTCAAGCCAAGCTTGTGCTTCAACACAAACCCCTTAGCAGAATATCCATGTAAAAGGGAAGCTCCCTGAAAGCATCATTACAGTCCACACAGAGAAAAAAAAAAACAAGACAGTCTTGGATAAGTGGATTACATCAAAGTCCTATCTATTTTTCTTGTTACAAGATCATAGTGAAAGCAGAGGAAAATTATGAAAGAGACATAGATATGAAAATCTTCCTACAAGAGTCGCTACTAATATATTTTGCTTCTTATATCATATTAGATAAGAGATTTATTAGGAAAGAGGGTGCATTAAACAAACAAACAATAATCTAGAACTAGATCAAATTCAAACTCCTTTGTTTTAATTCATTTTTGCAAACTAAGAATTGATTTCCTTGGCTAGGTCACCTTTTACAGCAAAAGGACCTCGCAGCTACGTAATAAAGCATTTGTTACCCCTGCTATGCCTCAAAATGTGCGCATACATTAGTTTTTCAATTCAGTCTGTCTGCTTTTGAAATTGCACACAAGCATCCCCCTCTTTATTTTAGTTTGTAGTGTGTGGAAGTCCTGCGGCGTGTAAACTGGATTCCCTTCAGGTGAAGCCAAGACAGAAGACCAGGATCTGGAGAGGAGCCAAGGTCATTCAGGACAAACATTTGGATCAGACCTCCTTGAAAGTAGAAGCCCGAAAAGCCGCAAACAGCTGATGCAGGGGCCTTACCCCAACCCTTTCACCACTATTGCAATGAGTGTCTGTCAACATCAATATGAACTGACTCTTGTTATGTGTCCTCTGCCAGCAGAGTTTCACCAGAGAAAGCTGAATCTCACATCCAGTACAGTTCTCATACACCAAGGAGACAACATCAGCTGTGCATGAAGGCACATGGGAATATGGAGAAACAGGAGTTCAGATACTTTCAACAGCAGGAAGACCAGTCATCCCCTTTGCTCTCCCCTTTAGAAAACATTACAATCTCAGAAACTGCTACTGTCTCTTCCAACACTGACATGTTTTTATTCAGAGTACTTCCTTAAGAAGCGCCATGAGCTTATCACATTCATTAAGTGAACCTTTCTCTGATTGTTTAACCCTCAAAACAGTTCTCAGAAAGAGGATCCATACTCTTTGGAACAGTGATTCCAAATGACACAGAATACCAAACACCAAAAGCCAGGAGACACCAGGCTGGGAGACTTAAGATGGACTCCCAGCCTCCCAAAGCAAAATGTACCCAGCACATTGACATCTCCTCCATCAACCACTACCTGTGTGCTTCAAAGCACAGAGCAGGACTTGGACTTTGAAACTCCATACAAGTTCAGACAGAACCACCAGGTTATTTCAAAACTTCATAATCACAGCATTCCATCATGTCAAATTCGCATTAAAGCATAATTAGAATATTAACATTTTGCTAGATAAATACAAGAGATGAATTTTGTAATGGGGAGATCAATCAAATCACCTTAACTTTTTCTCTACTTTGAAGAAGATTTAAAGACAGTCAAGCTATCGCAAGAAAAAAACACAAAATGTTACCCACAAGTGGGAACTAAGACAGTCCTACAGAACATGTAGTTTTCCAAAAGGAAAGAAGTGTTATCAATAAAGCAGATAAATACTGAAAAGTAGAGATGGCAAAAGGAATCAGAATTTAGAATTACAAATTATATTAAACCTCACTATTTTTATTGTCTTGCTTGTAGCAAAAGCATGCTTACCTTTGATAAACTTTTTCAAAGAAATAGAAATAATTTTCCCTCTTTTACTCATTATTCAAATAGATCCTTGAAGAACTCTGGATTTGGGGAAAAGATGAACACACAGAGGAAGTTACTGAATTTTTCTAAATTCAGAATTAACATTAAAATAACTTCGAAGAAGAACAAATCAAATAGTGAAAGCACATCCCTGAAACAATGAGAACTCTGAAATCCAGTGAAACTGGGTTCTAATGGAAACACCTTGATACTGCTAATTCTTCTGAAGGTAGCGATAAAAAAAAAATCACGTATATGCAAGACAATATATGACTCCTGAGTGACTAAATAGAAAGAAAAGACACCATATTACCATTATAGTTACCAACTATAATGGTAATTTTTGAAAAATGTTACCATGGTTGTTCTTTTCCAACTCCAAGTAATGTTTCCTTATAATGGAAAATAAATAATAGCAATAAATATAATGGAAATGTAAAAATTAACATAATTTAAGTACTGCACAAATACTGCATCAAATACATTATTAGTACACCCAAAATACAAACAAGCATGACCATTATTGATCATAGAAGAATCACATTAGACTCCTGCCATTTCTGTGCATATGAGGGATTTTAAAAATATTCCCCCCCCTTTTTTTTTTTTTTTTTTTTTGTTTTGTTTAAAAAAAAAAAAATTTGACAGTGGTCAAGCAAAAGGAAGGATTCAAACTGCTTGCAGGTAAGGAGGTAAGGTAAAAAGTTTTGATACTACATTCTTAGTATTTTGAAGAACAGTTTTCCCTATCCTGACTCGGATTTTACAAGGTAGTCACTACATTGTAGCCAATAATTTTAAGCTCAGGAAGGAGCTGTCATACTATAGCTACTTTTACATAAGTTTAAATTCTATATGAAGACAATTATAAATAAGGTAGTGGAAAGCATGGGCGAGTTTTAGAAAAAGTAACAATACTCTTCTGTTCTGTGTTGGCTTTGCTCCACTAATTGGCTGAATTGTGCAGGATTGCTGGGAAGATTAATTGAGGCTAATGAACTGAGGTGCCTGCAAAGGGCAGGAAAGGCCCAACTCTCCAAGGCTGGTCACAGGGGCTGCTTTCAAACCAAAGATACATACAAATAACCCTAAGTTAGGAACAGGAACTTGTCACAAGGCACGACAACAATCAAATGCACGTAACCCCATTCCTCATCTCTACATGCTTTTCCAAACCTAAAACAAAAGTTGGAAAAAATAGTAATAAAAAAAATTCTAAGCAAAACCAACCAACTTGCTCTAAATTCAGTCATTTAGCCACCTGCCAGCTGAAGCTGTTCATCCATTTAAGCCTATGAGATGTCCTCAGATGATACATTAAACGCTGCTTGGGAGTCGCGGCTGCAGGTGGCCTGGTTTCTGTGAGGACCACAGCTGGAACATGTGCCGCCTCTCCAGAGCAGACAGCCAGACTTCCCAAAGGCTGAGGCTGAACAGCCTGCCAGAAGTTCTGCTCATCAATTAGCTCCAGGCCTGCCCAGAAAGGGAATGGTTCAAAGGGAAGGGCGGGGAGAAGCAGGACAAAGCAATCTCTTGCGTGGAAGAGCTTTTCATGCATCTCCGCGCCTTGAGCATCGTTGTGCCGCCGAAGAGCCGCGCTCATCGATGCTCTGGGCTGCTTTAACATGGAAGCACAGAGCTGGCTATTCACTGGTGGTTTGCTGCAGGCCCAACACGCAGCTGACACCAAACAAGCCGGCCCTTTGGAGGCTGGCACCACGAGACGGGACAAGGGGACGTGGCACCTCCGTGCGACAGCCAGGCAAGGGCAGCGCGGGCAGGCCACCGCCCCACCGAGCGTTGGGATCAGCAGGGTTCTGTAATTGCTGAGAATCTGGGAAATTCAAGCTCGCACACAGGTGAATGCTGCCATTATGTACACGTAACATCCTAAGTGTCCTTTGGAAGTGCCTGCAACCGAGGCTATAAATTAAGATAGCCACACCTCCCTCTGAAGGCCGTGGATGTTTTAGAGCAGTGGGTCCTTACACAGAGGAAAATAAAACCAATTTTACAAGTTTCTATAGCTCTAGATGTATTCTACAAACTCTTTTCATTTAACCCTGAGAGAGAAATTTCTAAAGCATCTTTTATTGACGAGGGAATTTCTACTTAAAACCTTAACCAAAATTATCTCAGTTGTCTCTGAAACCCTTTCTCTGGTCATATGCTTACATCCCAGAGCACACATGACATGTAGTATTTTCTCAAGATATCCAGTCCTTTTAAAGATTACTCAGGAAGAGGGACAAAAACCACCCTGACCCCAAAGACTCTGAAATATTAATTTCATATTTTTCCTCATGAATGCTAAAAACAACAATTGCACATTTCTATTATTGCAGGGCAGCTAGTAATTAAATTTTCTACTGACATATACAGATATTTTTAAAGCAAAAACACTACTACAGCACACCCCACATTTCGGATGCTCTTGCCTAAGATACAAATTATTATTATGCAAACATAAAGAACATAAATGACATGGCAGAATTCTTAGCACACATTCATTGCTCAAAGAAGAAACAATGAGAAGCTGTTTCAGGAAGAAGAAGGAAATCACTGCAATTCAAAATACAAAGACCATGACAGCAGCCAAAGGTCAGAAGTTTAAAAGTGTGCCAAAAAAGCTCTGACACCAGCCCAAAATAGGCATGCTGCAAAGTACCATCTGTGCAATGTATGTAAATGTAAATGTTTTTGTGATCCGTCTGAAAACTCAAAGGAAATATAACCACAGCCTGTGGACAATTTCACTTTGCTATTTCTAGGAAATTCAGGTGTGGGATCTCTAGTCGAGGAGTGAGTCCTCACACTGGCTTGTATTTTGCTTTAAAGGATACAACCCCTCTGGTAATTCTACTTTGAATACAACATACACAGAATCTTCAGTGCCTTTGTTGGCTGTTGGAAAAACACTGCAAAACCAGATGTAGCATTTGGCTGTACAGTATTAAATATACTAATATTGCACCAACTGGATCTGCCTCAGTGTCTACTGAGTGTCCTTAAAATAAATTTAAATTTTTTTAAAAGTACTCTTCCCAATTTCCACATCATTTGATCCAATGTTTCCAGCCAATAAAGTACTCTGAGTTTTTGTATTTAGTACTCACAATACATTTTTTTTCACAAAGCTTTAGGGGAATACTTTATTATATATTCTAAATACATATGGATTTTAAAAAAATCTCAAAGCTTTTCTTAAAGCAATAGCAAAACATTTCAGAGCCTAATAAATTAATTAATGAATTTTCATACAAAATTCTCTTTAAAGATATTAAAAAAAGAAAGCAACTCTGAAATCTCCTCTATGCTTTTTATTTCTAAGTTTTATTTGAAAAATCATTGTAAGTACACAAAAGTGTACATAAAGCATAATACACTGATTTTTTTTAAATTGCACTGCAACTCTATTGACTGAGAGTCCTAAAATTACAACATTAGCCTAAGCACTAAGTTTCAATGCAATGGCTGGTTAGTGTAATACTGTACTTCAACTGAACTAAAGGTTTAGAATATTCCCCTAAGAAGGGATGTAGCTCAGAATTAAAGACCTAAGCAATTTAAATTTTATTGCATTTTTCTAAAATTACCCCAATTAAATATGAGAAAGTGAAAAAGTACGTCAAGGATTTGGCTACAAAAGTTACATCACAATTTATCAGTAAATCTTAATATATACACCTACATATATATATTCTTTTAAATGCCTTAACCTACTTGTCAGGGGAAGCATAAAACAAGGTATAGCAATTAAAAAAATAATAATAAACATGAGTTACAGAAACTAGAAAAAATTATCTCCTTGGGGAACAGCAAATTTAGGTCCCACAAAGTCCTGGAAGAAAGGATTATAAAACTAAATCATTATATTTGCAAATGATATGGAATCAAGAAAGTAAAAGCATTGAAGAACAGAAGCAGAGAAGCATCAATTCTGAAGAAATGTATGAACAAATCAGGCATGTGGGTGGAATATATTCTGCACTGAGGTTAAAAAAACATATTCACTTTAACTATGAATTATAGGGGGAAAACTGGAATGAGCCTGGAAAATGTTCAACATATTCAAAAGAAAAACTTGCATGAAGAAAAGAAGATTGGTGATTCCAGGAGGATTACAGACTTCAGGCAGCCATTAGTAAAATTATGAAGTATTCTAGATGAGGATTCATTAGCTACCAAAGTATTTACTTGGTTCAAAGAGAGGTTGGAAAGGACACGCGTGTAAGATTCTCTACTACAATTGAATGTACAAATTGGAGTCATAATGGGACAAAATGCAGAGAGGATTATTTGGGTCAATTTGCAGTTGATGCAAATCTGGATGGAGTTACTCACTATGGTGTTTATTTAAATAATCTAGTCTTTGAATGATGGAAACACAAAGAAAAAGGGAAGAAAACCAGAGCAAGTTTCAGGCCTATCATATGTAAAGTACACAGACTTTGAAATCAGCCATGAAGAATGTGTATTAGTTACTCCAGTGACAGCAGTCTGAGAGGAAAAAAAAAGGCAAGAAGGAAAAGGATTATAAAGAGCCAAAAATCCATTGTTTAACTAACTATGGGGCAATTTAAAAACAAGTGTCCTTTTCAAAACCAGATTACAGGATGAAGTATGAAAACAGAGGATAAAATTTCTTAAATCTCTTGTAATTCTTAGAAATCAAAGCTCCAGCCATAGGAAATCATGATAATTCTATCTAAGTTCTTCAAATAAAAAGATGTTTCCCTCACTTAACTATAAAACTTAGTCTGTAGCTGTAGCTGGTTCTATAGCTCCCTGAAAGAATTCATGGTACAGGACTGGAAACTTGCTGATGCTTTGCATGCACACACTGTTTACTGATTTACTAGGAAAAGAACTCCTACAGCTAAATGCACATCAAACATTGCAGAGATACTTGAACAGGAGTGGTCTGGTTCAGTTTTACACCAAGCAGACCATGCCCACGGTCTCTCTACCAACAGTTTAATTAAAAATTTAGAATTATCAGTGGCCACTGGTCCTTGAGAAATCTGGATGGGTCACTATTGGCCATCACCCATTACTGGGGGTCTCTTTACTATTCCAAAATGTAAAGAACTGTGATTGCAGCCTCCCAGCTTCAGAACCATTATTAGTTCTTGAATCCATGTCAGTAATTCATAAAAGCTGCAACTCAGTCTTTATTACCTGGACTGTCACAGGAGAAGCATTACAAAAGCTCTCACCGCAGGTACATGCTTTGGTCACAAAACAATTCAGATGATTTTACTGATACTACTAGAGGAGTAAGAGTTACAGGAAGACTGCTAACCCTGCCCGTAAATCAAGACTGCCATAACATTTCTATCTGCAAGAAACACAGAAATAAATTAAGTAATAAAAAATAATATTTCAAAAACAGAACAAGAGCAGCTACTGGCCTTGCCTCATATCCTGCCAGTGCAAAGAATTCCTGCTCACAAGAAAAATAGTCCATGTTGGAAGCAAGCAGAGAGGCCAGTGGGAATGTGAAAAGTGTAAGGCTATTATTTCTAGACTTTCATTGCCAGAAATGTGATCAGAGCTCCAGGAAGATGCAGAAACCAGAAGACAAGGCAATTTCCATGTTAACCACAAGAACGCCAGAAATCCAGTTATGCACCACTGTGGCTCTTGAAATTATATCAGTATTACCACATAAGCCTTCATAAAACAGATAGCTATTTAATTTTAGTACAAGAAAGCTTGTTTCAGCAAGGTAGCCAGATCTCCAAAATGCACAGAATGAACTCAGGTATGTATCCAGAAAAAAACCCAACTAATTTATTTGCTGGTTAATAAATGGATGACTTTTTTAAAATTTTCCTATCTGAACATTAGAAGAAAAAAATGCCTTGAAAAGTACATATTTGAATTCATTATTGTATTCTCAGTTCTAGTACTACCAACAAAGATTTGGAGGGTGGGGAGGCAGACAGGTGGTACAGAGGGGAATTGCCCAAAGAATATCCTTAAACAAACAGCAGTCTGGTCCACATACAGAGCTGGACTGTTTTAATAAATCAGCTCAACTTCACATGTTGACACGTTTTAATGGCTCTACCACTGACTTGTATATTTTAACACGTGTCCATAAATACACAGAAATAAGCCAAGCTGACACAGGCAGTTTGAAATCAGTACAAATATTCAGCTGGAATACTAAACTTATTCACTTAAGTCAGCTTCAAAATCTACTTTAAAAAGTAAACAAAGCTTAGCAAGTGCATATGCGTGACTGTAAAACACTTATAAACTCCCCATGAGTCCAACCAAATCCCAAATGTGAAAGTCCAACTAGGGTGCAGCTTCTAAAAAAAAAAAAAAAAAAAAAAATAATTAAAAGGGTTTTGGATTTTGGGTGTGTTGCAAATGTATTTGAATAGAAAAACATTGATATGTGACATCTTAATTTCTTTAATTTGCTGTTAAAGGGGTACTAAACAAAACCATTTTATATTCAAAACAACTGTGTTAACAAGCCTTTGACAAAGTGTCATTCCTAAATACAGACAAAATAACTATGCTAAGTGACATTAACAGTAGGCCCCTGCTTCTCATGAACACTGCTCTACTTTACTGAACTCCCTCAAATATCGATGGTACTGGTATATATTTCTCATGATGTCTCCTGACTTCACATATCATCTTGCCATTTTTTTAATCTCAGAAGACAGACAATGTTTCCTCCTCTTATCAGTTGGCTTTTAAGAGAAAATAAAAAAATAATTAAAAACACACACAAAAAAATCAAACAAAAACAAAATAACTTTACACAGATGGTTCCTGAGTTTGAAAATGTGACTTGCAAGGCCAACCAAACCAAAAACCTAGGACTGACTGATCAAAGGAAAATTACATTCAATTACTGCAATAAAGAGAAAACTACTTCCTTATCATTCAGTTTTCATAATTGCAACGGATATTTTTAAACTACAAAAGTCTAGAATAAATTATTTTATATTATTAAATTAAAACAACAGTAGAAATCTATTACTCGAAACCTCAGAACAAATGTTTGTATCTTCTATATAATATACCATAACCAAAAAGAAGACAGAAATAAATAAGAATAGGGGCCTTGATAAATATTTGCTTTATTGTCTTACATTTTTTTCTTTCTTCCACAATATTCTCCCCTCCAACTATTATATCATTGGACTGGAAATTGCTTCCTATATAAATCAGCATTTAAGGTAATGTAATAAATGTTTCTTTTAGTTTAAATGCTGCGATGAAAACTGAATATTGTAGCTATTATAGTGTAGATATTGCAGCAGGATCCCCAGGAGCCAGAGGCATCAAGTCAGCATGGAATCTCAGAAGTTCCCCGACAGGAGGGAGCCAGAGCTGTGTCAGGACTTGATGGCCATGAGAAGTGACAGTCATTTCTGCACGTCATGGAGAGCTGATCAACCAGCTCCACTTCATTACAGCACAGCCTTGCAGTGGCATTCATTACCAGACCCAAAGGGAAGCCCTGCCCCGTGCTAAACACAATACTTAGAAAAACAAGAAATTTTAAGATCGCAGAAAAGACAAAAAAAACCCCCCCAATTTTTGTTAAAGGACTCAAATTTGAAAAGTCATTTTCAAAATGATGGAACAGCATCTAGAAACTAATTAAAATTCAGCACAAAACAGAAATCTGTGGGAGGTGGAGGAAAACATTCTTGCACAGAAATTCTTTAAACCTGTAAAATGTTATTGGCTCCGGCCTTATATGTAGGAGACACGAGCCATCATTTCTTGACCTGTTCCTTTGGTAAATTAGACCACATCAAGTGTCTCCTGTAATAACTTTTGTGATAGCCCAACTTCCCCTTCATGATGGCCATTCTCATGCTTGTTTTCTCTCTCATTACGTCAGTTTCTCCCTTGTCTGCATTGTCCTCTCCCATACTGGCTTAATAATAAATACAGAAATTAAGAAAGAAATTCAGTAGTTTATGGTCACATCCAAAGGAAAATGAATATGCTATTTGATTTGCTTCTGAACATTTAAAAAACAGAACGCAAAAAATATTTACTTTTTTTCTAGTCACTAGGCCAACCTTTATAGACTAAACACTTTTCCTAATAATTCATCTTTCACTAAAAGATCGACCAAGCTCAGGAAGAGATAGTAAATCAAGTTTCCAGAAAAGCTTCAAAACATAAAAAAATAATCATTAAAATTTAAACACATCTACTAACGTTGCCATGCTATAAATATTAAATTGGTCTAAATATAACATATTTATTGACACAAATTTTTAGAGCTGGATTTTTTTTTTTAAATCTAGTGAGAGTGCACATACTAGAACAGGATGTACTTAGTATTAAGCAACTCTATATCAGATCAAAGGATTTCAGAGCCATTTCTAGCCAGAGAATGACATTATTTATACTACTGTCTCCACAGAGGATAAATCCATTTCTTGTTTGAAAAGGTTAGGCAATAAAGGGAGATTTATAAAACTAGTACAAATAATTGGTTTCCTTTTCCTTATCCCCTGTTGGCTGCAGTACTCGTTGGATAACCTTAAACCTCCACCCAGTCTGAAGCAAAATATTTTTACTGAGATTTTACCGTACTGTTTTCCTAAAATATCTACATAATTATCATTGTTTCTACTAAAACAAACCCCTATTTTAAAAGGAGGTACATCTTCTAATATTTTTTCAGTTTCCCAAAGTTCTCATGTAAAACTGATTTTTCCCAAAGTCACCTGTACTATTTCGCTCTTCTATGGAAAACAACAGCTATAAATATTCAGGACAAAAATGATGGGAAGACATTTCTAGTTTATAAACACAAATATTAATAATTTATTTAGAAGAGAGTGAAATGCTGCAAAAAAAAAAGTAAACAATGACCTTAATAACATCTGAAATCTCGAAACTGATACTAGGTTTTAATATGGTTTCCTTTATAGTTTGGTTCTTGGTTCACTAATATCAGTGTTAAGTCAATTCAAAAAGATAATAAAAATATTTAACGTAGATGTAGCCCTTTGGAAAAAAAAAAAAAAAAGGCTTGACACATTCTGGAAGTCATTAAAAAAATTTCCAAATAACATTTGTTAATAAAGAGTTCCAAGACTTTACTGCATTTCACACTGTGTCATTGATTTTATCAACAACAGGTATGATCTGTTTTTGAAAGCATGTCCGACTTACTGATGACTATCACCAAATATGCTACACGAATAAAACCACTGAAAATTGCTTCTCAATAAATATGAAGAGATGAAACTCTGAATGAAATCTTAGGCATATTATGTTCTGCTTATCCATAATGGAGGCAGAACAATGCCAGCAAAGAACAATAATTCTTTTTCTGAGTAATTAAAAATAAAATCCAACTAAACCATAATCATAGAGGAGGAATTTCTTAGCAAAATGGTTCAGTGCTGGTTTTCATGATCACATTTAGCAATTTGATCCTGCTCAGCAGAAGACCTGGATAACTACTTATTAGGAAGTTTAATATACTTAAAACTTCTTGATTTCCAAGTGACAGAAGAATGAGCTTCAACACTTTGCCAAATTACTACTTAAATATTTGGTGTTTCACTGATGACAGGTTGCAAATTAATGCAAATTACTATAGGACTTAATGCACAAGTTTAACGCCTAGGCACCAGAAATTAGAGAATATTTACTTGAAATCATTTCACACAGACCTTGAAGCAGGCACAATGGCCAGAGTGCAACTTTTTACCTAAAATGGACAAATTTAATATAAGAAAAGCGTATTTGAATAGAACAAAAGAATATTTAACTTGCCTATAAATAAATGCAGTTTTTGAAAACTTATTACTCTTTTGGAAATACTCCATGAATATGCAGCCAAAGGAATGATGTAAAATCCACAGATGTTAGGAGTCAGAATACCTCTCTAGTTTTCTCCACTAAATCTGTGAATAGCCAATTGCTCCTATGTAATACATATAAGGAATTACAACAAGCTAAAAATTGGTTAAACAAAATCTAGTCAGGCACACTTGACATTAGGCTCAGAATCCTGAAAGTAAGTGGTATTGTTCTAAAAAATGTTAAGAAGCAACTGCTGAGTTGGTCACAAGCACAAGACAACCTTTGAAGAAGAATTATTTACTGCAGTGACTGTAACAAAATATGCTTAACATGCAGAGGGAAAAATAATGAACAAGAATAAAGAGGTGTACCTCAGAAATTAGGAAACGTATTTTTGCAAAAAGAACATCAGGAGAGAACTTAGAAAGGATGTATGTTTGTACCTGGCACAGACCTGCAATGTTTGACATAGAACAATTCAAAGATCCCATAGCAGAGCCCTCATATTTTGAAACTTTTAATGTGGGTATGCAAACAAAAATACCAGAGAGGATACTTGCTCTCTTCTTTCTCAAAGTAAGTTTTATGGGTTTGCTTTGTTTCTACACCACATTACATTCTGTAAACAGCTCCACAATGGTAATAGTCACTGAGGGTGGAAGGGACCTCTCCAATCCTCCACTTCAACCTTCCTGCTCAAGCATGCTCACCTAGCACAGGGTGCTCAGGTCAACTACAACCAGTCAGGTTTGTAGTATCACCACAGAGACTTCATGACCTCTCCTGTTTCCCCCTTTCAGTGAGTTCTTCTGGTCAGATGGAATTTTGTGTGATTTGTTTGTGCCCATTGTCTCTTCTCCTGTCACTGGACACTACTGAGAAGAGTTTGGCTTCCTCTGTTCATTCCTCTCCATCAGGTATATTCAGACATGGATAAAGATCCTCCTGAGCCTCCAGATCCAGCCTCTTCTGAAACAGAACAGCTTTCCCACATTTTTAGTGATTACATTCCAACCCAATCTCCACTTTCCAGCTGTCTCTCAGTAATAACTCCTACTGACCTTACCATTTGTCTGAATTATTGAAGCCTGTTCTCACTCATTCAGCTCTTCAATACTGGAAAATATCCACAGTGGTTTTCCAGTGCTATACAATTGTATTCCAATCCACTTTCTCCAAAGTAATATTAAGTCATCAAAACTGAACAAAACCTCCGAAACTGTAACCAGGGGCAACATATTACACAGTACTTGCAGTATATTACACATGGGACCTGTTTCTGATATTATCTCTCCCTTGAAGTACTCCACCATTCAGACAGAAGCATGCAGCACAGTTGCTTGCTGTTTGTTTAGTTTTGCTCAAATAAAAATTGTTGAAATGGACCATTTTTAAAGTCAGAATCAAAATCATCAAACTTGATAGTAAAGCATCTTTTCTGAGAAGCATTATTAAGAATTAAAAAAAAAAATCCTTTTTTTTCTTCTTTAATCCCATTTTAATTATCTTCCAGCTAATGGAAGTCTACTCCAAATGCTATTTTCTTCTATTGTGTTTCCTTTCAGTTATACTGCAGTGCTCATCTTGGCTAATAGATGTCTGCAAATCAACCAGGCTGTCTGACTCTCCCAGTATCTACTTACCAGAAGGTATAGCCCAAAAGCTAATGAGCTGCTAAACATTGCTGCCATTGAAGAGAGATGTATTGTGAATTTGCAATTTTGCCAAACACCACACACATAACTGATGATTCCTGTCAGTAGCTGTAGTGTGAGATCACGATTGACTCCAAGATAACAATTAAAATGGAATACATTAAGGAACTCGTTACGGACAGGAGGAGCATAAAGCTTGTCACTGACTATTGCTTCATTTCTTTGATGCAGATACCTCATGAAAGCTTTAATGATTTGCCAGGTATCATAGATGATCAGTCCATGTGCAAAACTTATTTGGAATAGTTGATAGTTTTGTTTATTGCAGGTAAATCACTAATTTTATTAATTTGTTTTGGAATATTAAATCTCTTACATGCCCAGACAGAAAAATGGCTAATCATTCAGAAGAAAAGTATTACCATACAGTCATTTCACTCATACAATATATACACAAGAGCCTGAATTCCACACTGAACTTTACTCCCATCTGTTGTAGTTCCTATTTTCCTGCAGAGGAGGAAAAGGCAGCTCAGAACTAGACTTGCACCAAAAGGCTTTGATAATTGTACTCCTGTACTCAGTACCCAAATCCTTGGTAGAGTTTCCATTGAACACCAAAGCCCTTTCATGAATCTACATGTTAACTAAAACTTTCATGTCAGAAGAAGCTACACAGGGAGAACATGAAATTTCATCACTTTCAGGAAGTATTTTATCATTGCATTCATAAACCATAACTGTATAATTTTAGATTATAAAGATGCATCTTTTACAAGGGAGCAATTCTTTCCAAATATAGCAACACTTGAAAGTGTCTTTATTTACATTCAATAACTCAGGGGTCAAAGCTCTTGCCATATGTCATCACATCCTCAGGGGCCATCTCCCTAATCATCTGGACTGTTCCAAGAAAGGGTCAGAGATGTTTATTTTTGTTTATTCATGTAAAATAAATAAATAATTACAACTTTTAAAAGACCAGTTCACTTATAACCACTTCAAAATAATATTCACATTTACTTTTCTCTCTTTCAGGGAACCTGTCGAGAATGCCAGACTGCAGATTTCAGTATGTTTTTCCAATTATAGCTTTTTGTGCCACTTGAGTTCTGAGGTGCAGTGAATTTTACATAATGAAAAGAAAGCTACAACAGCACAAAGCTCAGGCTTCTTGGAAGGCTGCTAGTTTAAATGAGAAATGAAAACAAGGCAGCAACAAAATAAGACACATTTCAAACCAGAGGTAAAAAATAAAGCAATGCATCAAGCCAACTTCAGAAATTTTCTATTTATAATGTATTTTAATTCCTCACACCAGAGCTGATTGATGTGGAAGTCTTAAAATATTACTATTTTAAATTATTACTATTATTATTTTTACTAGTTCGCTGTGCTTCATTAGATAAATTAGATAAATTCCAAGCTTGACTTTTTGCACCTAACAAAGCATAAAAGACTAAATCTATGAACTACTGCTTTCATTATACTCTCCCTTTTAAGGCCAAAAACCCAGCTTTCAAGCAGCACTGAACATTATCTAAGTGCAGTGGCTCATGAAATACTGGACATTAAAATCAATCAGAGTTTATCCTGGAAGTCTAGACATAAAATGTTTCTCATGTAACTTTTAGAAATTAAATAGGAGAATTTTCATCACTATAGTGGATCATCATTGTATGGGTGAAAATCACGTGGACAGAAGAGTACAGGTATTTTTCTTATTAGGGAATACCTGTTAAATGTGGATCTGTGAGCAGTAATCAGAAAGGGAAAAATAAAAAAGGCATTCTCCAAGGACACATACAATTAACAAGCTGGAACCAATTAAAGTCAAGTGAAATCCATTAGAACAGAAGTTCCTCAAAGTTCTGTTCATACCTCTCTGGGCAGCCAAGTGCTGCCTAGGCACGTACATGCAAAAAACCTAATATTTCAAACAACTAGTAATCTAAAAGCAATACTATAAAGCCACCCTAGATAATACTCTATGCTGGAATTATAATTTGAGCATTGAGCAAAACTCTAATTTTGAAAAGCAAATATCACTCTTTGTTCACATGAACCAAAATTTAAAAAGCCATCCACAAACCCCAGTATATCTAGTTATTAAACCAAATTTATACATTTTTTTTTTTTTCCAAGGTGATTGTAATAAAGATATATATAAATAAAAATTTGTGTTTTGTAGTATCTGGAAAAGGTTAACTTGAAAAGTCAGAAATCCATACCTAAACTTGAAAATAATGTTGACATTTTCTAACTTAAATTGTTGAGGAGAAAATCAGTGGTCTTTTACATTAAAGGTTAGCTGCAACACTTCTTTTATCTGATTTTTTTTTTTTCCTTGTAAACTAAGGATAGAAGAAAGTTTTACCAATTGACAACTAACCAGACAAAATGCTGCAAAATTTTATCTTTGCAAAGCAATTTCATTTAATCTCCTCTATCACAGACTCTCTAGGTAATCATTTCACTCTAGCAATACCATCTAAACAACTTTTCCAGCTCTTCTGCAAGGTACTACATGTGGCAGCTCAGAAAGACTTCAAAGTGGAGGCCACATTCTTGACTGATAAGAAGGTTTCCAGCTGTAATGTTAATACACTGCAATTTCTGCAGAATTTCTGGTTTGGTCTGTCTCATGTTCATTGGAAATTCAAACCTCAACAGCACTCTACTACAGTAGAACTGCACAAAGCTCATGCTCCTCTTCTGGACAGAACCTTTCTGCTGTTGCTTCAAATCTGGGGTGGGTTTTTCCTGTGAAATCTATTACATTCATTTTTATTAGCAGTCAAAACCAACTTTTACAACACAATGTCCAATCATAAGCATGGTTTTTAAAATAACAAGCGGCACCACCAGTGGTCCATTCAGATAAAGGCAAGAATTTATTTTTAGCTGGGGATAAAAAAAATGAAGTGCCTGGAGACTGGCCTCGCTCAGACTCTGCAGTCACTGCAGTCCCCTCGCATCACCCAGGCTCATCCATCCTTTAGCAGGTGTTCCTTTCTCCCTCCCTTCCTCCAGGACTGGTGTCAGCTGATCTCATGGACATGGATTCAAAGACCATGTCTGTGGTGGGAATTCCTAGAGCTTCCTGCTCCTCCATTCCCATCCAGCCGTGTCCCTTACAGCAGCTCAGCCTTACCCGAGCTCTTCTGGGGCCCAACCACAAGTGATGAAATAATCAGAGGCTGGCTCATTTTATCAATTAACTGAACACAGCCACATGTAGAGACAGGCAAATGTGGCTCCCACTGGCCAGGGCCCAGAAGCAGAGTTCCATGGAAGCTGTGCCTGCTGCTTTTCATGGAGCAGCAATACCTGGTTACCCCAGAGCCGAGACAGTTGCTAAATATTTAAGAGAAAAAACAGCTGTGAGTAATAAAGCTCTGTGTAGAAAGAAGAAAAAAAACCCCAAAACATCATACTCATGCTGGGAACCAAATTAGTGTGCTCAGAAAGGAGAAACTACCATAGCTGAACATTAAGCAATATGTCTGGAAGTAAATACAAGTGAAGTTACAAAACTATTTTCTCTCTTTTCCATATGACCTTTCAGATTCTCCTGAACTAAATGAAAGAGGGTTGACTCTCACCCCTTCCTTCAGTATGGAACTTAATCAGACATTTACAACAAAAAACCTATATAAACTGAAGATTTTTATCTGCCAACTGCTGATAAATACCACAGCAATCAATGTAAAGAGGTCAGAAAGCCAAGATGAACACAGCGCTATCACTAGAAATATTAAATCACCAAGCTTATGCACAGGTAGCATGACACTCCCCCCCTCTGGAAATCAAACAGAAGTAGATCAAAGGGTTAATACACACTTGGTATTGTTGTAACAAGCAGGATATCAGCTGGTAGGTGAGAGCACACAGAAAGGCAGCACTGAGGCCCAAGGAAAATAGCAGCTGTCTCTGCTCAGAGAAGACAGATCACCACCTGTCCCCGTTATCTTCACACACAATACCAGCCACGCTGCCCATTGGAACAGGGAGAGCTGTACCCATATGCTGTTTAATTTTGAACTGCACTCTCCCTCCTTGTAAATATTCTTGATGGATCAGTCTAAATTGTAGATTAGCTCAGTGGTGATGTTTAGCTAGAGGCTGAACTTCACACTTTAGCTCCCTGAAGCCTTAATGCACAGTGTGCTGTGTTAGCATCACCGCTTCAGGCAAACAACAGAAAGCAAACACATATGCACACGTTTGTGCACACACATACACGCACAAAGAGGTGAAAAGAATCTTAAAAAATATTAAGATTTTAGAAATACTTTGTGGAAGAATTGTTTTAAGCCACATCCTGGCAAAAGAGCTCTGTTTTATATACTATGAGAAGCCCTGCTTACTTTTTAAGCAATACACAAAACAGTGTTGTTACAAAATCATTAGTACTGCTGTAGATTTCAAAACAAGGAAAAAAAAAAAGACCAAAAAGAAACAGTCTTCCTACAATCAATACAATTAGGTAAAAAAATACATCTGTTCCACTAAGTTTTAAAATGGCATTTTTGAGAGAAGCATATAAAAAGCAGTTATTTTAAAAAAAAAGTTAATAACTAGAATCTCATCAACAACTGTCTGTTGGTTTGGACACTTGATTCTTGCAACTTAACAGTGTGTTTTTATGTTTGAAATGTGGCTCTGAATAACACCTTTATGATACAATCTGAGTTTATGAAGAAATAGAAAAAAGAACAAAAATTACCATCTACAGTATAACATGGCCACCTCCACAATCACAGTTCTGCCAAAAACAAAAAACAGACAACCCAAATCCTCAGATCCCATAGGAGCAACAAACTTTAGTAGAGTATTCAAGTATTCTGGCTCTTCTTTTTATTCTCTTTCAGCCATTCTGTGTCTTGAAGCCACACCAAAAAAACCCCAAACAAACAAAAACCACACCAAAACCCCACCAAACAAACAAATTAAAAAAAAAAAAAATCCAAGAGAAAAATGGACTTCAGAATTGCTGGCATGGAATACAGCTGGCTGCTGTCCGTCAGCCAGATGTCAGTGGCTAAAAGCTGAATAGCTTGCAGGGAATAGCAAGGGTGTCTGACTAGGAGGCAGGAATACATCAACGAGCAGTGGGATGAAGGACCTTGAATTCTGAGTGCCTCTGAAGCTTCAGAGATTTGCAGAGCTCTCTAGTCTTGCTCAATCCCTGTGAACACTTCACCCTAGCAGCTGTTCAGATGTTTGTTTGAATAGATTTTTGTGAAAAATGTTGAAATAATTATTTTGTATACAGATCTTGCATCATGGTCTAGGCTGCTAGTTATTGCAGGGCTCTGAGACAATGCATTGTGGTTTTGACCCAGAATCAAGTATTCACTTATGATCCTTTTAGTTTTAACAAAATTTAAAGACTCAAAGACATGAAAGATTCACACTGAAAGCTAAGGCTCTGGTCACTCACTCCTTCAACTCACTGTTCCATCAGGCGTGAAATTCGTGATAGTTGAAAAGAAACTTAACACCATAAGCATCTCCATGTTTTTTGCTAAAAGACCAAAACACATCAAAAGTTCACCGCTAGTCTTTTCAGCATTTCAAAGCTCTCAATTCTTCAAACTAAAATTTCAGCACGTTATGTTAATTCATAATAAATATTTTAACTCCTTCCATGTTGGCACTTGATATTAAGTTGCTGAGCAAACACACACATACACACACAAAAAAAAATCCCAGACAAAAATACAGACCAAAAGTCTTTTCAACAGTGAGATATGATTTCTTATTAGAAATTCGCAGGCTAGAAAACACGTAACTTTCACAAAATTAAACCAAGGAAACTTTCAATGTTTTCTTTCAATTTTTTAACTTTCAATTGTGCAAGAGATGCAGAGTTTATCAGCAAATTGTCTAAAGATATCTACTAATTTAATTAGATACCATTTCACTTAAGCTGGTAAAAATTTATTTTACTCTCAGCTGAAGCAAGGCAAGGCTTTTCCTGTGATGATCAAAGAGCAACTATGTTTCATTTAATGAAGATTCAAATGCTCTAAAGATGTGTGTCTTTAAAAATAAATGAATTTACCTTGTTAAATTTGTTCCCCTGTCTCATAAGGGAGTTATAAAATCCTTGAATTTTAAAATAAAACTTGTAAATCTACCAAAAAAGAATTTCTATCTGAAGTTCAGACTCATCATTCATTTATATTCTATCTCCAGAAAAACTAAGTTGACCATTAAAAATTTTATACTGTTTCACAGGTTTCATGCATAAGTGTTTATTCCCTATAGAACAGTCCTATTAATTCGACCTAAACCCCTGCAGTGGCATGCAACAACATTATACTAAACAGTAAGTATAGTAAACAGATTTATTCAGCTAGCTACTACACCATGTAAGTTTTTCTACAGTTGGTCCAAACAAACTCTTTCCACATGGTTTTATTGAAAAGAATTGACAAATTCCTTTTAATTTATGAATTTGAAAAGAATAAATCTTCCATGCAGTGAAAATTTGATTGCTTCAGCTTGATTAGATTTTTGTTTTAAGTAACCACAGTTGTGTAATCCAGACAAGAAACATTGGCCCCTATGAAATGTTATTACTTGAGGTTAATATAACAGGTGAAAATAAGGAACATCAGCAGGTGCAATTCTAAAAGTGCAGCTGATCATTAGGCTAAAGTCAAACAAGAAAATGCATCCATAGGCATAAATACTGTATAGAGAGAAGTCACCAAAAAGATGACAGAATCTGAAGGCATATTATTTTTTCATACCTTTACCAAATACATGCTTATAGTGTGGCAGCAATATGCCACAATCCTCCCTGCTTTTATCAGTATTTTTGTGTGACAAATGCCTGGAATCCAATCCCTATATTACATTGGTAATTAAGGAAGACTACTGTATGCACATCTAATATCTTTATTTATGAAAGAATGCTGAAGAAGTGCAAAATGTGAAGAAGTACTGCAAAAATAAACCCTCAAAAAAATCTATCAATCCCCTACAAAAATCACCCTGCCAGAAGTCAGAATTTCATCCAGTCTCCTCAGAAAGAAGACAGAGAGCAATGACCTAGTTCCAGTCATGGAGAAATGCTGGATATTAAATGGTTCTTCTGACTTTGAGAAAGCTTAAAAGTAAAATGTTTTCTAGCCTGGAATTGAAATCTGAGAAAGTTATAGAGGAGGTCAATGTATAAATTTTACATGGAAATAGATTAATCTAAGGGAGGTGACAGAATATATGCGGGTTCTGGTTATCTCAGGCACATGGGTGTTTTCATTTCTAGAACTGTTTGAGTACAACACAAGTATAAATTCAATGGAGTACATGGTGTGGTTCTTGGGGTGTCCTGTGCAGGGCCAGGAGCTCGACGTCATGGATCTTTGTGGGTTCCTTTCAGCTCAGGATATCCTGTGATTCTATGCAACTCTTGACAGCAAGATGAGATTCCCACTTTCATCTGCTTAGTCACACTCCTTTACCAGGAGCTCTGCTCCCCGAAAAATACCTGTTAAAAATGTTAGCCTAAACAGAGGCTAAGTATCAGCTAGCACATTTCCTAACTATGTTGTGTCAAAACAATTCTGTGCAGTTCACATTGCATAATTCAACTCAGATTTTCTCAAAAGAGGTTACCTTGATGGTGGCTGCACATGCAGTCAGGCTGCCTCCAAGCAGGGATGCAATAATGATAGGGAAGGATAGAGGCAAAAAAAGCTGGGACCAAAACCTCTTAACTTGGCTAAGTAGCAGCCATAAGAGCACATCTGACCTAATTTGACAAAAGAGCAGCTCATGTCATATCAACCAGCTCCTCACCTCTGTGGGGCTGCACATACAGAGGACAGAGATGAGGTTTATCCTCCACTCCCCCCTTTCTGAGCCACACAGTAACAAGAGCAATTGCAGGATGGGGATAATGCAGCCTAATACTTCAGCAGCTGCAATCCAGAGAAGTGAACTCCACAGCACTGGAATTGCTTATGCACTCAAAATAGCCTGTGCTGGCTGTGCATTTCTACATGTAAGAAATCCCTCTTTGTTTTTCTATTCTTTGAGAAGACTTGGAAAGAAAGAATAAACCTCTGAAAAGGAGTACTCTGCTTCTGCTGCTGTTCTTTTTTGAGCCTATATAAATTTTCAAATATTTAATTACCTATTATATCTTGCAGCTATTAGATAGATTACACCAGGTTTGAGTTTATGTGTTGTGACTGAGATAGAGCAAGCCAGAGCAGTTACAGCCAGTCCCTTTACTGGTAAGTTTTCTCTGCAGGCTTAACAAAGTACACAGGCATCCAGGCTGAGCTCTCTCACATAAAACTGATAATAAAATAAACCTTTCCAAACTACAGCCAGATTATTTATTCTAGATGGAGACGAAATAATTCCCATTAACAACTCTTCTCTCTTCTTTTCATTCATGACAATGTATGTCCATGTACACAAACTGCACAAAGAATTGCTGATCTTGCCACACACGGAGCAAGTTGTGGCACAGCCCCACAGGACTGGCAACAGAAGGGTGGTTTAGTCTACATCTGAACTGAAAGGTCTTGGAGACCCAAGCAGTAAACCAGCTCTGGACCATGTCTGGGACTCACTTCAGCTCAGGTGGGAAACACAACTGGCTGCAAACTGGTGGGAAGCAGTCACAAGGCAAAACCCAAGTTCAATATCCAAAGGCTGGCACTTGCTACCTCTACATGGGAAAGTGCCTAAAACAGCACTTAGAAAGTACAACCCCACCATGCCCTGCAGCTTGTCCAACTCTCCCTACCCTCTCTTTCAACATGTTCACTCCTAGTCTAGGCTGTAAGCTCTATTTGATCCTGGGAATGCAAGATTTCATTCTGTGGTCAGTACAGAAAAGGGTGAAAACCAACCAAATTTTCTTAATTTGACTTGCTCAGTCAATTCCTATGAACTGAAGGGGGGGAGATGGGGTGGTGGTGAATGTTTGACATATTAATTAATAGTCTTCTAGGAGGAAAAATGAAAACAAAACAAAAAAATTAATTAGAATAAAGTTATTCAATTTATATTTTCATACTGATTTCTTACAGATAAGAAGAGCATTAACAGCTCTGTCAACATATCATAATATGAACACAATGAAGTAAATATAAACAAGCCAACCAAATACATGATAACCAGAATAGGGGTGGTCATTTTTTTCTTTATAATATGTGACTTCTGAAACTCTGGGAAAGGTTATATACCATAGTTTTGCAAAAATTCATATAGGAAATTAAGTATTTTCTCCTGTTGCTCAGTGTAAGATGGGCTGAAAAAGCATATATTTGTAAGCGGCTTCTACTTTTGTCTACTTCATTTCTTTGAAATAATCTTTACACATTTTTAACCAAAAATTAATATATTTTTAAAGAATCTCATTTAATTAGCAGAAAATGTAATGTAATCTCACACTGCATTTACCAGAACTTTCATTTTCTCACACACAACTGTGTGCACAGAACCAAAAATCCACTAAGAAAAGTCTGAAAAAATATAAGTCTAAAAAGACCTACTGGATCAATATTGATTTTATTGGTGCATCTTTTGATTTCTTCCATAAGAAAGAAAGTGGTGAAGTTATGAGGAACAGCTAAGAGAGTCACTTTACTGCATCAGATTAATGACAACCTGAAATCTATTACTTTCCCTTATAAACTCAGGCATAGTTTGGCACTGACATTATTTTGAACTCTTTCCATATGATTAAAAGCTGACAGGCTTTTAGGAAGGGAGCCTGGACGATGCATTCTCCAGAGAAACCTTCCAAGCATGGTGATTCCGAGGCCACTAAAGACACGTCTTTAAACACATTATTAGAAGTACTTCTAGGTTTATTTTTAACTATTATTCTTAATAAACAAACCTTGCTGCAAAAGACCTTCATGCACACTAGAAAACAGATTATTCAACCATGTTCAAAGGCTAGAAACATGCAAGGCCACATCACACCAACTCAAATCAATCATCATCTCTAGTTTTCTGTAGAAAGGGACGATGCACAACCAACCTAAGTAAACACCTCAGTGAGAGCATTTGCTTGTTTCAAATACAAAACAAACTAAAACTGAAATCTGTACTAAAGATGCACAAATTAAAGAACAGAGCAGTGCTGACCACTCTGAAAATACAGACTGCAAAATATCTGGGATGTTTGTGCTAACTATCTAAAATAGAAAATATTTCCATTACTTGCTTGTTAAATGCTGATTGATATGATCAAAAATTACACTGAGCTTGCCAAAGTCAAGTCAGCAAGGTAAGTAAGTGAGCATTGTCCTTCCAGCAGGTGTTACCTGCTGCTTCAGAAAACTGTCAACACGCCACCCAATAGAGCTGGTTACAGCCCACCTGGAGTAACAAACAGCCCAGAGATCTGATACAACACTGCCTCTGTAATTAGTAATATCCTAATGATATAGGCTATGAATGTGCAGAAGTTTGATTCAACTTTGCTGTAGACACAGCCTTCCACCTCAAGTAATTTATTTTTCTTTTGCAAATATCCCGTATCAAACCAAGATATATTTTGTAGACTTTGTCCCAGTCTATTTATATGGACTAAATTAATGTAGATCACTTCATGGAGAGATAAACTCCAGCTAAGGGAACAAAAAATATATAAAGAAAGAAAAATAGCAAATAATAGTGAACCTTAAGGACAGACAAGTTTCTCAAGATAACTAGGTCTTCAAAAGACAAATGAAAAATAGCAGTAATAATAGAGATTAACAGCTCCTTTACTGGAAGTGTGCCCAAGGCTGAGGTAAAAGCTAAGTACAGGATTCCATGAATAAAAGCCAAATATTCTCCCCATCATTAAAATAAATTAAAATCTGTTCACATTAGAGTTTCCCATTTTTAACTAAAGAGGAAAAAACCCCAGGCTATTTCTGTATCCTGCTTACCAGAAAAATGATTAAATAAATGAGAAGTCATTGGATTTAAAATTAACTTTCTCTCCACACACTAACAGAAGAGCATGTTTGTATCACCTAACGACTAAACAAATTTTGTCTTTTGTCCTCATGTACAGCCTTTTTCTACTCCACCTTGAACTAGTATTTTGAACAGCAAGATTCCTTGCCTCCTTAAATTTATCGTAACATCTATGCTGAAATGGCAGCTAAAGGAGAATTCACATTACATTCCCTCCAAAATCTTCCTGTGCATTACAAGCACTCGATGCAGAACTGCAGGGATTTGGCCTCTGCTGCACTAATGAACAAGTTGAGGTGCCCACAGTCACACCATAAAGCCAACTTTCCCCAGGACATACACAGTACGTCCCACAGAGACTTTTATTGGCTAACAAGTCTTATTTCACACCACCACTAATCCTTTCCCCAGAACAAAGCTGCAGGAGAAACAGTAATTCTCTTCCAAGGAACCCTTTATTATGAATTAGCTCCAAACTATCATGACTACTATTTTTCAAAACAAAATGGCAAAGCATGCTCCAAAAGCATTTGCGTAACTTGACCATCCTAACAACCAGCACCAATATTGCATGCTAAACAATATTTTGAAAAAAAATTGCTACATTAATAAAAGAAACTGTCCTACCCTATATCCATGGCTTTCACAAAGAAACAATTACCTTCCCATCACCATAAAGCTGTTTCTCCCACTGTAACAAAGAGCAACATCTGCCAGCATTAACTTTATTTCAATCCATAAAAAGGGAGAGGGCTTTCACACAGTACTTTCCAACATATTTTGAATAAAATCCTCCTCTATTAAGCCCTAGTGTAGCACAATTCCTTCCCAAGTCCTGTTGCAGAGTCTCTCTTATTTCCACACAAACCTTGAAGTTCCTCAAGAAGGTGAAATCTGTACTGTTTCCCAATCAGTGCCTTAAAAATAAAGTTGCAAAGCCTGCCATAACTTTTTATAGGGGCCATATTACTTCTTTTATGGATGATACAGTAAATCTAAAATACAAAAAAAAAAAAAAAACAACACAGGCCCATAAAAGACCTTTATTGCATGCAGTAATTGAAAATGTATTTTGTATTTTATTTAAGGTAGAATTTCTCTGTGTATTAAATTTAGAGAGTTTTGAACAAGATGCCTGAATAAATTTCTGCAGAATTTTTATTTCAAGTAAGATATGCACAAAACATATATAATGCACAGACATGCTTAATTAAACAATTTAAATCATAATGATATTATACATTTATTTTGGAACGCCAAAAGTATGCTATATAAAAAGTTAAAATTTTATTACTTCAAGCAATTGGATCTATATAAAAACTGACCTATCTTAATGTTCCATGCAGTTGTTTCCCTTGTAATTAAAAAAAGTAATGCCACGTGTTCCAAAGTATGATACTCGGGTAGGCTTACAGGAGAGCCTACCTGTGATTTTTCATTCCCACTACGTACATATATTTCAGATTCAGTTTAAACTCATCAACCAGAAGAATCTCCAATACATCTACAGTGGGAACAATTAGATGCAAATAATCATCAGGCATTAGGCACACTAAGCCATATATCTCAACAAATCATCTTAGCCAAACTAATACCCTCCAAGGGAAGTAATTATTATCTCTCCAAATCATTTACATAGAAAGACAGAAACCCAAATAATTAAAAGTCAAGATTCAAGGGATCATTACTCTTAACGTAGCCTCCTGTGCTTTAGGTCTCAGCCACAACCCAATGCTGAACTTAGAGGCAGCAACACACATCATCAGGAACAATAACCTGTTCATTTTTATAGGGGCAGAAGTCACCAAATTCCAGAGCGGCTGCCAACACAGTTTCAGAAAATATAAATTTTGGAAATAACAGATGTATAAAACTTTACCTAGCTTGGACAAATCCATCAAAAATACCTACAAGGAACCAAAGAAGCTAACAATCCTATTTCCAGGCCTGCTGCATTAGTGGCCTTTCTTTCCCTCCCTAAACCCTCTGGACAGTTTTAGAAGCCTTTGTTCCCAAGTTAAGCACCTGCAGCTGCCCCAGCCCCACTCCAAATAATACCAAAACCCTGAGATCCAGAAGAGAAGGCCTAAGGTGGTTGATTAAGGATTAAAACTGCAGGTATAACCAACAGCATTGTCAGAAAACAGCTGCAGGTTTAAGAGCCCCAAGAAAAAGGGGAAGAGGGGAGAAAAGTGAAGAGGTATGAAGCCCTGAGGGACTGGCACCTTCTTCCACTGGGCAAGACTCTTTGTTTTCTTACAAGATCCCAGCTTGATATGATGAAGCTGTGTACCCATAGGCTGATGAATAAAAAAAAAAAAAATTACCTGCTTTGTGCTGTGCACATATCAAGACAATTTTAAACAAAATCTGCTGAGCAAGACTAGTGCATAGCCAGCTCCTTTCCACTGTTTCCTGCTCTTTTGGTGGTCTATGGCTTTTACAAGATGCCATCAAGATGAATTACAGACAGACACAGTAACTAAAGTCTGGTGAATAGTTAATGCCTTTGGATGTAGACCACAGACCAATTCAAACTTTCTGCTCTCCTCTTTAACTCTAAAGATACCACGCAGAGCCTCATGCAATCTCATGCATCAGTTCATTTCAATATAGGAATACCTCAAGGAAACATTTAAAAAACTAAACAAACACAAACCCAAAAACCTTAAAATACACATTTCCGCATTTCAGTATGATATGACCAAAGGAAATAACATTTCCAATGAAAGAAAAGCTTATTAAAAGCTACCACTTTTCCAACAATGCTTCTCAAGTTCTCTTCTGCCTCTTATGCTTTGCTTGAACTCACTAAAGAATAACAGTATTTCTTCATGACACTAACATTTCTTAAGAAGCCTGAATAGTCTGAAGAGCAAACTGTCACTTAAATTCTCATCCTGCGATTTCCCTTACTGTAATATTAATTGAAGAATAAATAAAGTCCTGAAATAAACTCTGGTGTTGATTTAACTTCCCAGAGCAGTATGAAAGCTTATGTACAGCAAAATAAGCAGTGTTTTACCTACTGATTTACTTTGTAGGCACAGAATTGTTATTATCTTTTTCAGTCTGTAGCTCTGGTCAGGGTAGTACACATATATATAGTTTAATGGAGACAGAATCCCTGCATCTACGGTCATGGAATTACAGTCCTCATTGGCATTTCTATACACTATGAGTAGACTTCTAGCCTCAAGTTAACTCTATACATTTACATTAATAAAACTACAATAGGTTAAGCAGAAGTCTCATGTATCCCAAGCTTTTGAAATCTGGAATAATCTGTGCAACTTTTCTGAGGCTGTTCCAACTTTCCAGTGTCCTTTTTTGTGCACGAGTGGATTCAGCATTCCAGCAATCATCTCATTGATGAGTCACCTGTAGGACCTTATCTCTGTACTTGTATTTCACAGCTCAGTTAAAAATCTTAGGCTATCTAATGTGATTGCAAGTCCTGTTAAGCATCACTCCCTTAACAGACCGTGGTCCCATAATGCAAACCTTCTGAACATATATCTTTCATGTTCAGATGTGGCATTTCAATGCAAGCATATACTTGCCAGGCCATTCAGTTCAATTATGGAGAGTGGACATAGCTTTGCCACTACTGGTTTTATCTAGGTTTTTTATCTTGTTTATCTTACTTGTCTTATGTGCAAATCCTACAAATAATGACTGATGATTATTGGCTAAATGCATTTTGAACTATGCACTTCTACTCTTTCCACCTCTATCTACCAACCCAATGGGTCTGTGTATGTGTGTTTAGGGGAAAGGGTCACTGCTTGACACTTTCCACAAAATAGTCAGATAATATGAACAAAACTAAGTCAATTTTTTACCATTAGTTTACACTGCTCTACTACAGACAAGCTCTACTCACGCTCATCTAATCCCCAAGGAAGACTGGTTTAAATCAGGGCTTTCTTTGTCATAATTGAAGTCAGGAAAAAATTAAACTTACTTTCTTCTTTCCAGTAACAAAATATTTAAATGATGACAGCACACTGAAGGAGCAAAACCAGGGACTCTAACTGCTAATTACTGCTCCCATTTTCTACCCTCCTAACTTTGAAGCTCTGCATCTATTCCATGACATAGAGCAGAAATATGCATGAGTTGCAATTCTCCCTCTACAACAGGGATAACTAATTGACAGCCTGAAGGCTGGATCCAACTCTTCAAGATGGTTTTTCTTGGATCCCATGATGGCCTAGAGCAAAGACTGCACGAAGACTGTTTAGCACTACTGTGCTAAACAATTTGCTTAGCCCACAGGAGAGCGGGAAAGGGAGAAAGGCAACGAGGAGAAGTAGGCTGTGGGCGGAACAAAAGGACGTGGGTGATGGCTGAGGGGCTAGAATGGAAGTCTAGCAGTTCCAGCACTTTTCCACCTTCTCACGTTGCCTGTCCAGAGAGCAGCTTGTGTGGGGCAGAGCTGGAGCAAGCTGGGTCCTTCAGAGCATCTGCCCCAAACTGGGCTAACCACACCAGGCTCTCGAGCTCATACACCTTTTGTGATGAGCTCTTCAGAGAGTTTTGCTGGACCTACTACATAACCAGGGAGGACTGTGAGTAAACTGGTGCCCCAAGAACCCCTACAACAAACAGAGAGGGAAGGCAGCACCCGTCCTGCATGGGGACTACAATCTCTCCAACAGGAGGTTACACTGCTGGAGCAGATAGTCTGGAAGTTCCTGGCCTGCACACAGATCTTTGCATACCTCTATCACAGAGCCACAGAATAAACTAGGTTGGAAGAGACTTCTGAGATCATTAAGTCCAACCTGTGACCTAACATTAATTACCTTCTCAGCTAAACCATGGGTCCGAGTGCCTCACTGAGTCCATGTAATAAAGGGTCTGAATTTGAATTTAGACACCCACCCTTGAGCATCAATGAAATTAAAATCAATGATTCTCATTTGCTCCTGCAGGAGCAGTCCTAAGCCCAGCAGGAACACGGAAAACTGAAAGAAGAAAAAGAAGAGTCCCTGTTTCCAGCCTCTTCCACAGCACCTACATATTTCATTTTTTGGCCTTTACTATCTGGGCAGCAGAGGGTTAAAGACTCAATCATCATGATATATTCATCTGTGCCATGAGCAGCTGGCAGGGAGAAAACAAAAATCTAAGGCAGCCCATAGCCATAGGGAATCAGCAACACAGGCTCTAGAGGAATCAATCCAGGAAAATGGAAAATTACAAGTTAGAAAACTCATTTTTTATCCCAGCACCACCCAAAAGGGGTAATTTTTGGAACATTTCAAAGGGTTTACAAAGTTATTTGTAGTTAGTTCTAAAAATTGCTATGAAACATTTCAATTAGTCCTGAAAACAGAGCAATAAAGAGCAGTCTTGGAAGAACAAACAGAACTGCAAGAAACTTCCCAATCTCTCCAGAGCTGAGATTTTTTGTGACTGTCTGAGATAAAGATTTAATTTCTTCCTGCCTCAGTTTTTCTGTCTAGAAAACAGCAACAGTAAGACCACCTTCATTCCCAAATATGGGCGTATTTAAATATTATAAAATGCCTTTAAGAACTTCTTGTGAAATATCTACTTACAAATAGATGAGAAAGGACTTTTCATGGTATTCTTGCAAAAGGAAAACAATGCTAAGGTGCTGAAATAGAAGCATCCCTTGATTCTCTTTCTTCTGTATAGAGACAAAATTTAGTAAAGTGAGCTAACCTTTATGATTTTGTTTTTTACTTTGGAAAAAAAAATTGTAACTGGTTTTGGGTGTAAAAATCTAATGACTTCAGTTACCACCTTAAAATGAAATAATTTGAAATGCTTACCATTACACCTTTTATTAATATCAAAGGATTGGTTCATCCCTTTCAGAGTAGAAGACCTACATATTGAGATTTTTATTATATTTTACTAGCTAATTCCATGATAGCAGTTTTGAATATTTCAGTGGCCATTTCTTCAGGAATTTTTACTACAAGTCTAATAAATTGTATGTATAAACTTTGCTATCATACAATGTATCTTGACAAAAATACTGCTTGATATCTACTTATGAAAGAACAGACCTTTACAGCAGATTTTATGCTTATTCAGAACGTGAAATATAGGTAAGTTTTCATCTATTTTGAGGAAAACTTGATCTATTAAGAAACCAAAATCACAAGTATTACAAAGACCAATCTAGAAGACACCACTTAAAAAAAAAAATCTCTGTAAAGTTACTTTATCAGTGGAGCCTCTTCTGTTTTAAAACCACACTACACCAAAGAACTAATTCCACTAATAAAACTGGAGCCATACAAATTCTCTTCAGATAAAGATGTCTACAAGAGAGACTTACTAGTGTCTGATGAAAAATTTAAGAGCAGCATGGTATTCAAGGAATCTGCTTAATTATTGCCATCTTACTCTTGCAGAATTTTTTGTCACGTATTCTGTATACTTTCAGATGAAAAGTATATTTCTTTTAACATCAGAGAAAAGCCTGCAGGTTTTTTACAAAACAATCTATCGGAAGTATTATTGTTGAGTAAGGATAAGTCATTGAGCTGAAAACCAGGCTTTTAACACTAACAGTTTCTGCCAGGAAAGTATTTACTAACAGGAATTGAGGAACAAAAGCAACCAAAAATGTCTTTGCATCTGGAAATGGTTATCAAAATGGCAACTATGTATAAAGTAGCCCAATCAGACAACCCTAAGACTCTTTTTTACTTTTAAAAGCAAGTGTTACAAAAAATATTTGACACTTCTCCCTTTTTTTTCCTTAAGCTCAAATATTTTAAACTTATAAATTAATTCAAAACTAACAAACAAGTTTTTTTATGTGTTTTTTCCCCCCCACCTTATCATGACATTTTGGAATTGAATTATAAAGCACGTATATAGGTAAAAAATTAAATTTCAGTCCAGCCAGCTCTAACACACAGCTCCTCTTCCCAATCAATTTTGATAGCATAGAGGTGCAAAGAAGCCCAGTTTAGAGAGTCCACATGTGTTTAATCTTTGATTAATTGAACAAAAACTAAGCGCCTCCAGACATATTTCTTTTAATCACAGGAAAGATATCTTTTCAGTTGCTTTGCTAGTAGGAGAGAGTCAGCAGATGTGTGCCTGGTCTAAAGGGAATTTCTGTTTCTCTGGAGAACACAGTTTAAATAGGAGAGGAACAGACATATGCTGACTATGCACTGCTTAACAGATGACGTAGAGAAGCATCTACTACCTCAGGGAGTGGAACGGGGCAGTTTTCAAATTAAATTTCTTTCAAATTCAAAGCGATCAGCTGAAATCAATTTACATATGGGATGCAAGTCAAGTCAGACAGTTCTCATCAAAACAGCTCACAGACACAAAGATGCAAATCCATCTTTGTCAGCAGTATGATCTCAAAGAAAGGTTTTAACCTGATGACAGTAAAAAAAGGAAAATAAAAATGAATTTCTTCAAAATTTTAAACACAGCTGATACTTTTGTTTTCTGGGGAATGATAATTCAAAATAATATTTCATTAATATGGAGTATTTGGCGAGTATTCTCAATTCATATACAATTGGCACAACACAAATTTATTTCCAAATATTAACTCAGAAGCAAGTCTTTAAAAAAAGTTTTTTCT
The DNA here is from genome assembly GCF_050655825.1 of Lonchura striata. Taxonomy (NCBI): domain Eukaryota; kingdom Metazoa; phylum Chordata; class Aves; order Passeriformes; family Estrildidae; genus Lonchura; species Lonchura striata. The sequence goes on from NC_140703.1 coordinate 11,751,709, forward strand.
GAAGTTCTTAAAGTGTCATACTGGGGGAAAAAAGCATCAGAACAACCAATGCATGAGGATTACTATTCAGCATTTTACTTGTCTGACTTTATACTTCTGCCTACAGGCATATGTCCTGTATCATCAGCTAGGAAATGGAAACACTTATAAAAATAGAAATTATCTTCACTTCATCTAGTTCTACCAAGATGTCTTGGGGAGGGAGGAGGAGGAGGGCGGGGGGAAGTGGGGAAAGAAAGATCAAGAGTCTAAAGCAGAAACTGGGAGAAAATGTACTAGACACCTCTCAGATGAAAACACCCTCTAAAGACTCCCTTGGACCAGAGGAAGCTCACAACCAGTAAAAGAGAGGAGACAGCCAATGGCCCCAGTTAATTTGCTAACTTGCATTAAGGAGTTCCCTCTGAACTCTGCTCAATCCTTCCCAGCCCAGAGGCACACACACAGGCTGGAGAAGTGCTGAACAGCACATCACTTAATGCCATGGGAAGGGAGAAAAAACAACCAGACAGTGAAAACAAACTGTGGTACTAAAATGTCCTTTTCCTTCTTCATACAATTAGGACATCTGTCTTTATTCACATTTACACTCGATGTTAAGAGTCCAAATTGTCTTCCACAGGTTTCTGAATAGCAAAACTAAGGACATCTTTAGTATCAATTCACTATGTTGGTTGGATTCAGGAAAAACATTTAAACACTTGTCTAAGGATTACGCTTGATATAGTAGGATCCTCCAACCTGAACCATTTTTATTCAATTTTTTTCTATGAAACCAACAGCTTGTGCAAAGCAAAGCTTTCACTTCATTTGAAGAACCAGATTCCCCAGTTTTGGTTCAAGGTTTCAGATAATCTTTTACCCATCAGAGCTGCCATTCCACAAAAAAGACTGGTACCACATTGTTTGATTTATGAATTCAGTGAGCTGCACAGCAATTTCTGGCAAGACTATAAAACATCTAATTTTGCTTAATCATCCATCCCAGCATGGCCACTGTAACATTCTAAATTACTCATCAACTTAAGAATAATCTGTTTATTTACAGTACTATAACCCATCAAGACCTGTACTCCTAACTTGCTCTGTTCTGCAGTTTCTGGGAAAATACAGACATGTAAGAACAGTTTTCAGGCAAAGTGTGCCTGATCTTGGCAGGAGTAGATAATTGCATTGAATAGGAATCTTATTTATGTGCTCTGTTTTCACAGTGATTGAAAATCTCTGGTATTAGCATGCATGAAAAATTTTCATTCTTAAAGAATCATTGTAATCCATTGACAGTAACACTCACCTGTGAACATTTTTGATACAGAATTAGCTATAATGCTTAAATATGTTGACACACATCTGCAATCAAAATCCTCTCAGTTTGCCTTCAAAACCTAGTGAATCTTAGCATTTCAGGTGTACTATGGAAGAGACTTCCAAACATCCCCTCAGAACAGCCAAAACCCTAAAATATGAATCTCATTATTTTTAAGAACTAACCTTAGAAATTTCCAAATACATACAAGTTGCATTTTAGATAATAAACATGGAAATTTCCCTTAATAATAGACTTAGACATAACAGAATGAAGCTCTGTCTGCCATACCAAACTTATAAACTTACAGGTAGAAGCATATTTAAGATACAGCTTTTCCAGTGAAGCCTCACTGCTTTAGTTTTCCCTAGATTGTTTTGTTGTTGTTGTTTTTTAAAAAATCTCTAGGGTTTTGTTTTTATTAAATCTGTACATAAGTTTATTCCTTAATGCATACATTAACCCTGTAACCCCCTCTACAGCATGCACAGCCAGTAATTCTGTTATTTTATCCATTTATTCATGAGTGCAGGCTAAAGACTCAAAGAAGATAGACCTTTTGTGATACCTTAAAACCAATCACACACTTGAAACAAAGCCCTGACTTTTGTGAGACTTTGCCAAATAAAATTGTAAGCAACATAAACAGCATATGCTTGCCATGCACATGGATGCCTCAAATGATGGAAGTTCTGATATTCATCCTAAATGTTTTACTTGTTGCCATGCAGATGAAGAAGGGAGTTATTTGTCCCACTCTTAACATGCCAGTGATTACACATAAGGTCCATTTATACAAATTTCATAGTTTCAATTGACAATACTGCATAATTTGCAGGTAATACTACAATTAATAATTCAGGAAGGCTGTACATTGCCTAGAATGAATGCAAAGTGAGAAAGAATTTTGCAGTTAATTGAGCAGCTTATATTCTGCCTGAAAATGAACTACACAGAAATCATCACTGATCTTCAGATTCTAAAATCTTAAAACTGTAACAAAGCATTTTTAGAACTAGAGCTGCCATCTAGTACACACTGTAAATTACATTATGATGATGACAAAGCTACACGTGAAAGAATCATGCCAAATACCCTGGTCATAAATATATCCCTTCTCCAGAAATTCACTCTGACAAGGCAAGGTGTGAGGGGAAAGAATTTTTGTGGCAAAAGAGAAATAAGTCTGTCTCAGAGAAGAATGATTTGCAGAGTCCCTGACTAGCAAACATAACCAAGTTAATTTTCATTTGATTTTTCTTAACAGCCTGAAAAATATTTAGACTGGAGAAAAGAAGATGAAATATACCCTTGAAGCTATTGTTGCCACTCTCAAGATGACTAGGCTTCTACAAAGGATCCAGAGATCCAATTTTACTCAAAAAGAAATAACATAAAAAAAACAAAACCACCTGAACCAAACTATCACACACCAATAACTGAATTTGGTCTTAATCAGGTGGATCCATTCACCAGACAACCCTGAGAGATTCAAACATATGAAGCAGCTTGCAGCCACTTTCCAGTCTGCTAATGCACTTTTTCAAAACTGCTCCTATTTCTCTGTTCTGAGAAATAACTTTGTTTTCCAACTGTTAATGTGATAGCCAAAACAGTCTTCAGCCTTTACTCAGAGGATGAAGTATGATTCCACTTTCTTCTCCCACCTGTAAAAGCTGACATTTATAGAGAGAATTAGCCAGCTTCATTTTGACAGGGACATGCCCTTTCCACGTTCTTCAGGACCTTTCACCACCGGAGAACGTGTCACTGGTAGGCAGTAATCCAAAACCAGTTACATTCCTCCAAAACAAAACATGGAGCTAATTTAAGTAGGTCTCTGGTGATCAAAAGGCTGAGTTCAGGAAGTCAGGAAGAGGGAGGGAAGCAGACTTGGAGCAGCCTCAGTCTGGAGGATGCCTCCAGCCCCATTATCCCACCGCTCACCCCTTCTGGGCTAAGCTGCACAAACTGCGTGCCTCTGCAAATCCACTCTGAACACACACAGCCACTCTCCATTTCAAAAACTTGTGGAAATGGGATTGCAAATACAGATTAACCCAGCGAACTTAAAAAAAATAAATCCCTCAGTTAAACAGGAGTTACATCACTTACTTGACTGACTTGCAATTCACATTTTATGCAAATTTATCTCCTTCCCATTTATGACAGATGTAAATTACAAACAAAATGCCAAGTCAAGTACTGAATTACAAAACTTCTTTGCACAGAGCTGTGTAACAGGGAGTAGTTTTACTAGTCTCTAAAGTGTCTGAAGTACTTTAATTCCTGAAATATCAATTGGCTGGCTAAATAACATGTTTGGTAGATTTAGGATATCACTCTTCACTAGCCAGAGGAACACCTTGCTTTTAAGGATTTTAAGGGGATGGGGCATGGTTTCAAGGTAATAACTGAAGAAACTTAAGCAAATACAGCTGCACAAATATTTTAATATAAAATAAAATAGGACTATGGAAAAGATATAACAAATCCTTAATGTTGTGAGTAGACACATGACACCTTCAAACATTCTGGAAGGGTCATAAGAGCCATAGATTAAATTAGAGACTTATTTAATTCAATTTGCTGATAATAAATGCCATTTAGTTCATGTTCAATGGTATTAATTTAGGACTAACACTATAATTAATTAGATACATATCAGTGGAATAAAATGCAGCATCCTCTGGATTGAATGACATGCAAATGTCAGTCAAGTCACCAAGGAGAGGCTGATGACTAGAAAGTAACAAATCAGAGGGAAAGCCATCTTCAATTTAAGTCACTACTCACCTGTGGTAATCAAATCTAAAGCTGCTTTGAAAGTTTTTAAAATACACAAGTATTAAAAAAAAATAAAACAGCTTTTAATACAGTGCAATCTTCTGAAATCTGTAGCTTTGAAATCCCACTACATTTCTTTCTTTGAAATTGTGGAATCTATGCACAGTGTGCTTAAGGAAGATGTCCACCTGACTACATAGGCAACAAATTCTCTTTGTGGATTAATCTCAAAAGATGAGCATGGGAACTGCTTAGAAAGTTGAAATATAATTGCATCAAGGCATAACAGACATGAAAACTTTAGTATTAACCTGAATATAAAATGAAGTGTACACCATCCTTCGGAAAGTGAAGGAATTTCATCTAACAATGTGTTACTATATGAGATGACTGGAGAAAAGAGATAAACTTCATATCATGTTGTGAAACAAACTGGTGCAGGCATGAGCTGCCTCTTCCAGTCAAGAGTTAGCAGGTATACTGCAAAACATTATGTTCTTTCCTGTTTCAGAAAAGGTTTTTGGTTAAAACTGTAGCATTTAAGCATATAATGAGTACTCAATCATCTTCTGTACTTTGTGGGAAGCAGAAACCAAACAAAGGCAATTTGATTCTGCAAACATACAAAAATTAAACTAGAACATAAAGATTTCTAAACAAGCAACTGTGCATGACTACAGGCATACAAATGTAAATGCTCTGGTGCTCAGCACAGGTGTGCTGAGAACTAAACTGAGCAGTTTGCTGATTTGCAGCAATCCGCTGTGAACATAGCTCCCGTTTATAATAATTACACCTATAATGCAGAGCTTTTTAATTTAATGCAAATTTATTCCACCAGCCTTCAACTCTTTCCTTGCTCCTCACCTCTTCTGTGCTATTTAAAGTGTTTCAGTGCTATTGCACTGTCATATCACTACCTTTCTAATAAAATAATAACCTTTACTGTTAAAATTCTTTGTCTATGATGTCCTAGTATGCAATTGAAACTGTATATCATTATATTTACAAATCTTATTTCCAAATATAGATTGTGGAGTTTTTTTATGCAGCATTGTTGCTGGTTACTTTTCCATAAAAGCCCTTGATACAAGGGCTAGTGAGTTCCACTTTGAAGAGGACTAACAATTTAATGCTACATTATCGTTAAATGGTGCACATTTACACATTTTAAATAAGTTTGGGTTTTTTTTGTCTCAAGGGTTGGCTGAAGCTCTTAAAAAATTTGTGGCAATATCAATATTTTGCATTCAGACCCTGTTGGTAAGTCTCTACTATAATCACATGAAAATTACTTGAGCCAAGGGTGACAAACACATTTAATAACTATGCACTGGTTGAACTGATGCATGCACTGAAGTCCACCTCATATTTTTGGGTTCTGATGGGAAGCTGTGGAAGACACAGAAGCACTGTCTGCATTTCACACATCGCTTCAAGGTACATCACAAATCAAAAGAACATTAAATAAGCACAGAACATTAAAACCCCATCTAAGAACCAAGGTCAAGTCCTATAAATGAAACAGCAATTAGATAAAAATCAAGATCTCAACCATTAATGCGCACTCAAAATTACATTTACAAGATACCAGATACAACATTTGGGAGTAAGGAGTATGAGTCAAACAGGTTACACATTTACTGGATAAGCATACTTCCAGCTACCCAGACACTGATTACTTTTATCACTAGAAGTTGCTAACAAGGAAACAGCATGATCTTAATCATGTATATCTCTGCTGTTGTATGTGAAGCTTGAGATCTTTCTGGTGTAGTTATGAAAGTCCTTGGGATTGTTTTCAAATGAGAAATTAGACAGAGGGCTCAAGTAAATGCACAAATTTACAGTCTATTTCCTTGGCCTTCTGGGAGACTTATGAAAATCTATAAACTCTTCTAAAACTATACACCAATGGTGGCACTTAACCTATCTAAGAGATAGGGGCCTCTTCAGAGCTCGTTAACAACATGAATCATTCAGTCAACAGAGATCAGTGTTTTCAGAGTGACTCACCCAGTTCTCTGCTGCTCTTCAACAGGACACCAGGTGAATTGCTACACATTACAAAGGAAGCCTGTAAAAGCCACTTCGAAATAGATATCTAACTTTGAATTGCAAGGCTTCCTCTCATACTTTAGTACCCCCAAAACTGATTTTTTTTGACCTACACTTGGCCCTCCATATGAATGAATGCTTAAACCACTTTAATGTACAATCTCTTCCTCTACAACAAGTAGAGTTTAAAGGATATACAGGAAGAGATAAGCATTACAAAGTGATGTGAACATACTTGACTGCTCCTTCCGTTGGCCAATATTTAAAACCAGAGAGATAATTTTGTGGGCCAGATCTTTTAGAGGAAAAAAAATAATTTTGTGTTTCTAAATCTGCCATTCTTCTTTCTAATGTTTATTTGTGCAACAACAACTATCCTGTTAGATCAAATCCTGGCTCTCCTGGTTCCTATTACACACTGTAAATTGCATGGTTATCTGGAGAAGAAAAAACATGTATAAATTGAAACTAAGTATACAAAATCGTACAAATAAAGCAAACATAACTTCATAGAAGCATAAAAGTAACGAAAAGTAAGTGGCACAAAATCATCTGAATTTCTCCAGTGATATGATACATCTTCTGACTCCCCTTCTATTTTCCTATCTCTGTATAAATAATAATTAACCATGTAATTCCTTCATTGCTTTCAAGTCACTGCCTCAGAGGGAGCTCACACTTATTTTTATCTTCAAATAACATCAAAGCAAGCGTTTGTTACCCAAGGGGGGAGGAGGGAAATGTACTTACTTGCCACCTCCAGCGATGCATTATGACTTACAGCCTCCCCGAGGTAGTTCCTTGCCACACACACATAGACCCCTTCGTCCGGCCGGCTCTTGCGCCCGTGCACGATGCGCAGGAAAAATAAAGATCCGCTGGGCAGCAGCATCCGGTGGGAGCGCGGGTCATCCTTGTCCGTTTCCACCCTTTCCCCACCCTTGTACCACTCGATGGTGGGGGTCGGCCTGCCCTCTGCTTTGCAGTTCAGAGTGGCTGGTTCTCCTTTGGAAACAATCAAATCCGAGGGGTGCTCCACGATCCGAGGTGGGAAATCCTCCTGTCGAAGACGGGAACCTGCAAGGTGAAAAACGTAAATTTTTCTCAGGAAATCACTGCCAGATACTGTCACGGTGTTTTGCAGAACAAGTACTTAACCATCACCTCGCGGCACAGCATTTGACAAGAGCAGCTATTAACATCCTAAAGTACACAAAAGAAAATCTTAGTGCACTTCACCGTGTGCAAGGTTCTCCCAAGTATGTTCAAAAGCATTTTTTCAAGAGGGAACCTAATATTAGTGAACGGCCAGATTCCAAAATCACATCAATCTCTACATGGATCTATTCATGTACATAATTTATACATCCATGGATATGCACATCAAGAACTACATAAACTAGTCCTACATATACTCCACAGAGATCAGATTACCTCAACCAGCAGAACTGGTACTTCTAATCAATAACCCAAAGCCATAGCCAACCTCATGCAACCTTCTCGAAAGGCCATTAATTCATGCAATGTCTACAGAGTCACTCTAACATTTCCACTGCTCACAGAGTTGCTTTATTTCACTTGTACTATCATCTCTTAAGTTCCTTGTTAAGTAGTGCCATAAAAGCATAAATGCATGGAGGGCCTGAGTGCTTTCTATGCCTTGTGCATCAGGGAAAATTTTTACTTTATAAAATTCTAGATGTCTCCAGTCAAGAAAAAACCGTGAGACAAGAGTATCCAGCATAGAAGAAAAGTTACAAGCAAGTAAGATACTCTCCTAGACAAAGTACTTCTAAACAAGATGCTCTTCTAGAAAAGAATTCAATTTCAGACTATTTAAAAATTTGAGCTAATAACTTGCATTAAAAAGAAAACAAAACATAAAACCCCAATCAGAAAACACAAAACAAATGAAAAAATAGCTAACAAAAAGCCCCAAAACCCCAACAAAGAAAGAAACAAACAACCCCAGTAATAGTCTGCATAGATATATACCACAGACAAATATGATAACCTACTGGATACCTGAGAATCTTGGAATAAACACCTATCAAAACATTCAGGGTTTTAAATGTTGACTCAAATTCAAATTATTGTTTTCCTCATTTCTCTTTCTTGAAGCACAACTTTGCAATGGATAAAAATTAGTCTCTTGGGTCACTAATTCCTGATTATTAAAACCTCAGACGCCAAGATTCTTTATTAACATTAATAACATGGGGTTTGAACAGCTGCGAAGCACCAGAAACACAAATCTATTCACTGCAGGTTAATAGACCATAAACTGATATGGAAACAGGGAAAGGAGACAAGAAGAGGAGAGGTCTAGGGAGTACTGTTTTAAATATATGCTAAATATGTCATACATACATATATGAATATAAAAGTATTCTAAAATGTACAGTTTTCATTTTACTTCACATTTGCCTCACCTCAAGGTAATTAAATGTTCAACTAATCAGCTAGCACTACCACATGCTCAAAAAATCTCTGTCAGTATGGCCAGACTACATTGAAATACATTTGCATTCTGTATGTAGTAAAACAGGGTAGTTTCACATGAACTTTACTGATCATTAAATACAACACATCTCAAACAGCAATAAACCTCCTCTTCAGATAGGGTTTGTCTACAGAAGCCAAGGAGCTTCCAAACCCTTCTGCTGGCTACATACCCCTGCACAGCCCAAGCCTGCATGTCACACCAAAGAAAAATGTTAGGCAGCACCTCCAAGAGATTTTGCACAGGTCAAACCCAGTGAAAGGAGAGCCAAGAGCACAAGAAAATTGTGGCAACCAGCACTGGTGTTTTGCAGCAGCTAAAAAAGCCTCTATTTAATAGACTTCCGTGTTCCCTGAGAACACATCTCAGTCACAGCAAAGCTGGATCTGTGTCTACTCATCCCAAACCTTTACACAGCTTTTGTGAAAAGCCCCTCATTGAATATTTCTGCCCTCACAAGTGTGTTGGCCAATTTCAAATCCCTCTTTCCAAGGTAAAAATGCCTAGAGAGGGATTAAAAACCTTATACGTTTATATTTTTACTCACTTTCTATGTAATTCCCAAGGAAAGGTGTTGAAACAAAGGATTACAGAGCTAAAATCAATTGCTCTAAGATGCTCTGGAAAAATAAAAAGGCAATTTCAATGTAAGATGTTTAAAAGGCAGTTAAGAAGTCTTTTAAAAACCAAAGTTTTGACATATGCTAGTATGTACCATGTTTGTATTTTCACAGGCAATTCTAGCTAGCCAGCACACAATACAGTACAAGCCTCCTATTGTTTCTGTCAGCCTGGCCCAGACCACAAATAAATGAAATACCATTTTCAGATATATTGTATGCAAGCTTTCCACACTGACATTTAACTGGCTGCACATGTACTTCAAGCATGGTACAGAATGAAAGCATAAAGACTGACCTCTAAACTTTCTTGGAAACAGACTCAAAACCCTAAGTGGGGGAAAAATCCTTCAGGATAATCCAGGAATGCTCATATATATTTTTATCTTTGCTGGATAATATTGGAGAAGATAAATAACAGAAATATCTATTTTTTTTTTTTTATCTTAGCATTTTATAAAGTAACATTCCTCTAGAAAATTTCATAGAACTGCTTAGATCAGAAAGGGACAAAAGATGCATAATTAGTTGACTGGCACATAGTGAGCAGTAAGCACAGATTTAGTGACAACTGCCTGAGGGGTGTAATGGCCTTGACAACCAAGTTATAATTTTTTTACATATCTATACTTTTTCTTTTTTTTTTTAATCTTCCTTTTCTTTTAGCTAGTTATTTAAGCTGCATTTACCTTTTATTGAGAAGGAGCAGCTTCAATTATCAACATAAATCTTAAGAGTGAACACCAATCCTGTAATTTTCCTGTCAAAAATCCTTCCCAGAAGATGTCTGATTGGAAAAAAAACAAAACAAAACAAAAACCTCCAAAAGCTGAGCACCTAATGCATACTGGATCTGCCATTTAATATACGACCGAACTGCTGTTTCTTTTCCCCAAAGATGACAGCACTGGGTTATAGGAACTAACCAACTTGTGTTCTCTGCTTTTATTATGATTCAAGTCTTTCATAAAAAGTCAATTGGATACCACCAATTAAAGTACCCCATACTAATTATTTCATGCTGCTGCTTAAAAGAACAATTATATGAAATCATGTTTCCAGTTTCTGGAAACTGTTGGGCTGCACCACAACAATTTTTATAAGAATTCAAACAATGACATAAACAGATGTGAAGGTACAAAGAAAACTTGCATTAGAAAAATGACAAACTTGTAGAAACTAAGATTTGCCTTTATTCCCAACTTAAAACATGCTCTTGGTAGCATATTAAAACAAAACTTATCAATAAACTGCAGAGAGTGTATTTAAATATGAAAGCTGCTGATATCAGGGGTTCAAACACTGCGTACCCCTTGTGTACAAACACATTCTCCTTCAGAGGAAAACCAAAAAGTTTGTGCTATTGGAACAAACCACATCAGTCCATCTAAACCTGAGCTCAGATGGATATGGAAAACCTCATCTCCCAAGATCTATATGTCTAAATAGTAATTTATCATAAGTATTATAAAATACAGCATGACAGACTGTATCCTTAGCCAAATTCCTAAGGGCCAGTATACTCTTGGCCCTGTTTCTTTTCCATTCCACAAATACGGCATTTAATATTGATTTTCAGAGCACAAGAATCTTGCTCTTTTCATTATTGAAGCCCTATGTAAGATCTGAGTAACTGGCCTAATTGCTATCAAAGTTTTTAGTAAAATGCTAACAAACAAAACCACAAGTTAAAAAGCAGTGTTAGGAGATCCTTGCAAACAATTATACTTAATCAGATCATAAGAGCTCCCCCAATTCCCAAGTGTTTCCAGTAATAACTTAACCTCTTTCAGAAAATGTTCAGAAAGTGGAGGGGAGCATCTCAGTGGTTTTATGTAAGTTGACTGGAAAGATGCTCCATAAGTCTCTTGCTCTAGTGGTTAGAAATCTTTCCCTAATCCTCAGGTTAAATATACCCCCAAAAAATAAATACCTTATTCTCCCTGTGCTGAAAGTGCCCTATAATTCAGATCTCTCCACAAACTTCTTGGACTTTTATGTCTTTGACATGCAAATTGCAACTTTTTCCTTTTTTACCAGCCTCTTGGATTCTGTGTTGTTGCTACTCTTAGAATGCATAAAACTAATTTAATCTGGTTTTCCCCTCATAAGGTTTGCTCACCTTTTCCTTGTCTTAAATTCTAGCTTGTCCCTTTTGAAGATGGAAGACTCAAACAACACACACTCCAGAGGGAAGCAGACTCTGAGTACTATTTCAAGCACACACTGCAAAACAGTATCACATCATGCTACAGGGCAAAAATAACTAAAGGATAAATCAAAGTATTTTTCTGAAAGTGGCTTTTCTGCCCCTATACCTGCAGCTAACCTAACCTATTGAGTTTGCTTTGTTGGACAGACAACAAATAATTTTCAGGGAAAAAAAAACACAGAACTAGGAAGATCCACTGAGATTCTGTCCCATTCATTTCCTTTCTCTCAACTTCTCCATTCTTTTAATATTCCTACTCTTTGTATACTGCCCTTGTGCAGCTTCAATGAAACACCTGATTTCCTAAGCTTTGTAGACCACCAGAACTGCATATTGAAAAGCAATTATTTTGACATTTCTGGGGTTATAGTCATCCTTCCATAACCAAAGACATGAAGTAATTAATAAACATAGTAATGCTGTGCCTATTTTGATTTTTCCCAAAATAATTATATCAGAACAGAAATTTCATTGTCTAATTCTACTTTGCTATAAAGCAAAAGAGCAAAACTGCATTTAACTGATATTTCTGAAACACTGATTGGAGAATAGCACCGGTATCACTTTGGTGTGAGGAATGGGCCTTTGACAGAGCTTTATTTACAATAGTGTTCATTTCTAACACCTGAACATTAAACATATATTCTATAAAAACAAAGTTACACTTTTCACCTAAATCCCACCATTATTTTGCAGAGTCATAACTCCTTTAAAGGATGCCACTTTTATGAACAAAAATGTTCCCCTGCAAGTGAGAGAGTGTTTGTACACTAAGGAGGAAAAGGCATAGTTGGAATGTAACAGCAGTGTCACATCAGCTGGTCAATGCCTACCTGGGAATACAAGATTACTGAAATGCATTTCAAGATATGGCAAATGGTTCCAACACTGATCTGTGAATAGTCCAGTACTTTTCAATTGATAACATAAAATGTGACGAGCAGGGCTCTCACTTTGGATCAGCAGAACCTGCAGTTATCCTATGTCTTCCCAATGAAGAGAAATGCTCTATTTCTTTTTCTGAGAACATACTGGAAACAGGTGAGCAAGATGTAAATTAAAAGCCCTGAACACTACCTGATCACTCCCAGCACAAAACCAAAGTGATCTTCCCTGAAAAAGAAGTGGTTCTTATTTCAGTTTACATCACCATGTCAAGGAATAATTTTGTTTCCCTCCTCGAATCGCTATTGACATTGCATTGATAGGCGATATTATTAACACATTTTTCTTTTAATTATCTCTCCTCCTAAGGGATATTTTGGGGTAAGCAAAATAACCTGTTTTAAAAACAAAATCTGATTACAAGATGTGGACGATGGCTTTTAAAATAAATCTGTAGGCATCCACAAAACATTTTTCCCCACACGAAAGACAGCAACAAAAAACACTTCAAGGTTAAGACACCATGAATTACAACTGCATTTCTGTCATAGCTACCACACTATCAGGGGATGTCAGAAACCAGTAATTTACTGTACACTTATGGAAGAAAAAAAAAAACAAAACTAGGGTAATGACAGAGCGCCTGAAGTTTTAAGCCACGTCTGTCTGTCTCTTTGAAATAAGAGATTAAATGGGAGCTGTACTAAAAATGCCTCAAATCCAGACTGATCTCGTGCCTGGCTCTTACACTGAGAGATGTAACCCAAACACTGGAAGCTACAGACATTCAATTTACACAATATTCATGACCTGGTCAGCTGAACAGGAGTTAGTTGAAGTATTGCAGCAATAAGCTAAATAAATAAAGGAGAAAGATAATTTTTTAAAAAAGTTTATATATCATGGGCGTAAATTGTTTGCTTCTGTTCTTTATTCAGCAGGACATCCATGATTAGGTCAGAAAAAGCCATGAGTTCTAAGCAGAAAAGTCTTCTGGAAAGCTGCACACTATTTACATACTCCACCTGGTGGGAATGGGCAAAAAAAATTTGGCAAATACTGCATTGCTCAGATATTAACACTGAGTCTCCATTTTAGTTCCTAAAGACATATTTCCCAGGAGATGCTAAGAGGGACTTGCTCTCTGAAAATAATCACTTTTAATAGAGAAGCACGAAGCGGCAACACTAAGAGTCATGCTTTAAACCAAAATTAAATTCAACTCTTCCAAATTGCTCTTGAACAAACCACTTATTTTCAAGAGACTCAGCTTTACACTCAATCTTCGTTACATGAACACATGCTACTGCTTTGTGCTGCAGTTAGCATAAATAAGTCCTGACCTGGTTATTCATTAAATTAGCTAGAATATAAATTTAAAATACTAATATTTATATTGCACCGTGTAAGAGGCTGACATTTACATAAAACCCCAGGCAATAGCTAATGTTCCCAGGGTAAGAAACTGGTCAGTTTTATGGTTTTTTTCCCTCGGTTGTGCTTCCTGGTAAGATATTTATCTCATCTGACTTTGGTGGATACTGTAATAATTTAAGATGTCAGTATCTAGGGCACTTTTGAAACTATAACTCCCTCAATAAAAACAACAACATCCCACACCAAACTGGTGAGCTGGGAATAGTATTTTCCCTTAAGGGAAACATTAATTAAATGACAGAAATACTTTCATTAATAATGCAAAATCAACTATGACCCAGTGAGCAACTCCACCATATTCAAAAACAAAAACAAGCACAATGGTAATAAAGTATTAACTTTAATAAAAGTTAATAAAAAAAATAAGATATTTTTGTCTTTGAAAGGGCTGGAGTAATGCTGGGAGCTATTTTCTACAGTGCGATTGAGCAGTGCACTAGGACAAGCCTGAGAATGGCTGAGCTGTGTCTGAAGGCGAGCTGGTCTTCGGAGATTTGGATGTGACAGGCTGGCAGTGACCATGCCAAAGGGCAGGATGAGAGAAGCACTGGGGTCAGGCACAGAGAGCCTGACCTGGTGGGAGCTGCACAGGTCCTGGGATGGCTGTCAAGAGCATGAGGGAAAAGACATGGCAAAGGATTATGGAAAAAAAGCAAATGTTAAGTAGAGTTGACGTAAAGACCAACTGGAAGACAACTAGGGAAACAGATACTTTAACTATATTAACATCACAGGATTTGATGAAAATGATGGATAATTCCGTGGACAACAGGGCTGGAAAGATACTGAAAATGACCACTGGTTAAACACAGGAGTGGGGACAAAGTGGGAAGATCTGAGACAGCTCAAAGCAATCACTTGTGCCCTGTCCTCCTCCTTCCCTGGCAGATGGCATTCCCTACAAAGGCAGGCCTGACAGCTCTGATGGGCTGTCAGCAGCCTGAGAAGAAAAGACAGAGTAAATGGAGAGTGTGGGGACTGAGGCTGCTGCGAGTCACATCAGAAATGCCACTTCCAGGGCTTGGTTTTCTATTGAGCAGGGAGGGAGGATTAGGAAACAAAGAAGAGGCAGTCAGGCTCTCCTCTAGCTTTGATTCTTGTCCTCAATCATGTTTCATCCCAGACTAGAAGAGGATCCCATTCGCTGTGAACCACTGGTTTGCCATTTAGGACAGGAAAACAGAGCCTGGAGAAAAACTGTGAGAGTGCACCAAAATCAAAGGAGTACTCTTAGCTGCACTGAAGGGACCAAATGAACTTCCAATTGAGTGACGATATCTAGGACACAAACTTATGTATATACATTATATAAATTATAATAACACTAATACAGTTACATATTTTATGTATTTTCTTCATGTATGTATTGATAAATCAGATGGCAAACATATTGATGCAGGAAATTTTTACCTCACCTGTAGAGTTGTTTGTCTGTAATCAATGTCAAAGATTTCACCTATTCATGGCATGGTTACAGCACATTAGGCTATTTTATTCCAAAGCTTAATCTAGATATACAAACAAAACACCTTTGGATGATCATACTCATTCACAAAAATAAATCTAAAGATACTTGTCATTTTGGGGCTATTCTTTTTTAAAATCACAAAAACAAACACAGTGCTTTCTCTTTATAATATTTCAGATGGGTTGCCCCAACATCCTTCCAGATTGAAATTCAAAGGCACCTCCTACCATGCTTCTAAACTAACTTCCAGATTTCAGTGTGAGATTGAATCAGATATTGACCAACTGCATGTTCAGATTTCTCAGCAGTGCCAGAGAACTTTCCTCAACTCTGAGACAACACAAGGATTATAACACCACAGTCAATAGCACTCCTAGGCTGTGCCTGGGTCCATTTTGGTACATCTCATGCAACTCATATTGCCATTTTTTTTCTTGTTCCCAAACACGATTTAGAAAAGTACTATTATTCAAAACTCCCGTCCAAAATCATACTATTTAAGATTGTAAATCTGTTTCACATGCAAGGGGGAATGAAAGATCAAACCTGCCCTAATGGATCCAAATGGTAGGTGTTTACAGGAGATACATGCCAGCTCAGAAATAACTTTGAATTAAAATATTTAATGGTTAATTAATTTAGAAATTATTAGCAAGGAAGCAAAAAGAATTGTTACTAAGCAGTTTAGCTTCCCTATTCTTATTATTTTAATGGGCTAAAATTTGAACTAGAACAGTTTTCTTTCATTGCATTCAATACATTTGACTTCTTGTATGACATTAAATTTGGACAATTACAAACAGCCCAGATATTCTGAATTACAAGTTGCTACTCAGGTAACAAGACTGGCATGTTATTATTGCCTATGAAATGATGGAAGTTTAAATCTAAATAAAAAAACAAACCTGAATTAGTTGTGTTCATTTGCATAAAATGTACAGATCAGTAAAAATTAAACTATCTTATCGCAGTTAAAAAAAAATTAAATAATCTCTTACTGAAAACTTGTCTATCCCTACCCTTTTTTTCAATACATACTTTTATTCAAATATAAACCTAGGTAAATGAGCACAAAAAGCATGAAAGATAACATGATTTCAGGGAAAAGTAATAAATACCTCCTCCTAACTTACTCTGCATAGCAAACAACATGATATTCACTGTAGGAGGACTGAAGACATTTTTTCATTCCTACTTTTGCCCAGTATAAAGATTTGTCAAAAGAGCAAAATTTCACCTAAAGTAAACTTCTCTGCATCAATGCCATCAAAAAAATCTTTTGCTAAGAAACATTGTAAAGTTTTCCCTTTGTGTTTGAATTTCTTGTCACACAAAAAGCCAGAAAATCACAGCAACTTTCGAGTTGGCAAAGACCTCTGAGATCATCAAGTCCAATTTACAAATGATCTCCACCCTCTCAACAAGACCATGGTACTGAGTTCCACATCCACTCTTTCCTTAAACACCTCCAGAGACAGTGACTCCATCATCTCCCTGGGCAGCCCATTCCAACATTTAACAACCCTTTCAGTGAATAAAATTCCCCCTGATGTCCAGCCTGCACCTACAGGGGTAAGCTGGAGACTGTGTCCCCTTGTCCTGTCACTTCTAACCTGGGAGATGAGACCAAGCCCCACCTGGCTGAAACCTCCTGTCAGGGAGAACCATAAGGTCTCCCCTGCAGCTCCTCCCCAGAGTTGTGCGCCAGACCCTTCCCCAAGTCTGTTCTCTTCCCTGCAATTACACCATCAGTCCCAGCACATCAATGTCTCTCTTGTTTTGAGGGGCCCAAAACTGAACACAGAACTCAAGGTTGGGACCTCACCAGTGCCAAGTACAAGGGGAATCCACTGGGTTTGGTTTTTGCTCTTTCAAAGGCTTCTTTGATCCCAAAAACCAAATTGAGAAATCTGAAATCTTCCACATGGCAAATTCTCTTGCCATTGTTCCTCCTTACACCTTTGCACAAAGCATAACTTCGCAATGCTTAGCTGAATCCAACTGCAGGTGAATGGCATCACACATAGAAAGTCACATTCCAGGACTGCTTTAAATGTACAAAAGTATGGGCCCACAAGATTCATGCACTGAGTTTTCTTCTCGTTAAGAAGCTTTACCATCTTGAGGTCTGAAGTCCTACCCCACAGCATGACTGCTGAAAACCGAGTGAACAAATACAAAAATGTTAACCAACATCTCTGCCACCCCCATACTTTTCCAGCTGGATTTTAGTTCTGGTTGTGTGAAAATGGCACAACCACCTGAACACACCACACACCAGACTTCATTCAATGGCTAAAACCAAGCCTCTATTTCAAAGTGACAGGGAAAAACTTATCAAGTTGTTTCTGGTGAAAGAAACAGTAAAAAGAAATACTATCAGACTATTTTCCTGAATATTCATAGTGGATTCTTCAGAAAACTTGTGGCTGATAACCTGGGTGTTCAGCAGCCTGAAGTGTATTTAAACATGTAAAACAAAGCTTTTGAAATGTTCTATAAGATAGGCACATTCAAGCAAGATATTTAAGTAACACCAATTTTCATCAAGTTACTGACTTTTTCAAGACAAAGTACCGAACCACAATTTCAGGGATAGCTGTCTGAAGGCATTTATACATTAAAGAAAACAAAATATTTGAAATGGCCTTTTAAAGGATTAGTAATAAATCCCTAGAGGAATGCAGCCCACCTCAATCAATTTTCAACCTTAAAAGCAAATTTTGACATAACCAGAACATTAATGAAGATGATGTTTATGCCTTACATAGCATGCTAAGTGTGAGAACACTAAAGATAAAAATGCTGCTAAATGTCTACTGAAGCTCATAATGGAATGCAAAAAGAAGTTGAAAAATAGTAGCTTATGGTTGTTGATAAGATTTAAAGAAATTAAGAACAGTTTTAAAAGCAAAAGTTAAAAATGTAATTAATTAAAACAAAAAACTCGGGGGTCTATTTTCTATACTTTTAATTATTTTATAATTATTTTTTAATAACTATTATAAGGGGTTCTGGTGAAAGAATCAGTATTGAGAAACACACATGAATATCCAGTGGTCAAAAATGGAAAAAGGAAGAGGGGGGAGGTAAGAGAAAAATAGTTCTACACAACCACGAAGCTGAGTCAAAAGTGGAGAGAAATATTCAAGCATGGGAAAAGACAAAGACCTCAAAAGCTCCATTGAGTGTGCAAAAAAAGAAAAAAATAGTGAGTGAAAATTAGAAGAATGGAGGTGTATGATTTGAGAAGATTTTAATGCATAACACAACACGAACACAAGCAAGCGGGCAGAGGTGTGTGTGGTTTACACATACAAATGAAAATGCTGACAAAGCCTTCAAAACTGTAGAGCAGAATAGCTGTCTGAAAACAAGGCAAAAGAAACATTTTTTTTTTTATATTATTATTACTTGAAGCAACAATCACCATGACAGAGGTGAGGGTTCAACCAGCAAAGAAAAATAGGTAATTGCCAGAAATGAATAAACCTTAGAGGAATCTGAGAGCCCAGAAATACTATATTTCTTTATTTCAACTTTATCAATAGCTCTAGTAGAAAAGATTACTTCTCTGCATCAGGCTTATTTCACTGGTTAAGATATCCCCACACAGAGAGGCAAGTGGAAAAACAGCAGCAGCCAACTATAAAAACAGGCAGTTAGATGAAAAGAATTCAACTAAGTATGCTCCATCAGCTCAGGAAAGCCATTATTCTCCACTCTGCAGGACTCTAAGGTATGATTATATATTGCAGTTTCCC
Organism: Lonchura striata; assembly: GCF_050655825.1. Classification (NCBI taxonomy): domain Eukaryota; kingdom Metazoa; phylum Chordata; class Aves; order Passeriformes; family Estrildidae; genus Lonchura; species Lonchura striata. The sequence continues at coordinate 11,770,749 of NC_140703.1, forward strand.
TTCCAACAAATTAAACTGTATTTTACAAGCATGTAGAAATGCTTATTAAAAAAAAAAAAAAAACCAAAAAAACCTTACATTCATGTCAAGAAACAAATTTTATGTTATGTACAAGGATCTCTGATTAGGATTAAGGTAATACTCCTATTATGCAGAGAAGCTGACTGTTCACTAAATTTGTAATAAACTGGAGAAGAACTCCTATGGGAGAAAACTGGAGAAGAACTCCTATGGGAGAACTCCTTTCTCCCACAGTTACTCCATGCAGGATTTGGTCAGTGCCTCCTGAGAGGTGGAAGTTGGCTGGGACCTTTACTGCCAACATGTACCATAAATATCACTGCAAACTCACACTGCTCAAGCAGCTACATCCATCTCAGCCACAGCACTGTCCATGGATGGGCAGGTGGGTATAAGGAACTTGAGCATTTGTTCAGTTTTATCCTTGCAAAGCATGATCCAAGGTTTTAAGCATCCTTTTTTTTTTTTTTTAGTAGGGTTTTCAGGGCTAAACTAATTTTTTTTTCCTGCATCATGATTATAATTACAACATAGTTTCCAAATGCTAAAAGGCAACCAGTATACAGACTTTTCCACTTTGTATAAAGAGCTATTTGAAACAAAACCCTAAATTAAGGCTTCCTGAAAGGCTGAAAGCCTTCAGTGGGACTAATTAGACAGAACCACTAGGCCTTGAGGCTCACAGCTGCTCACCAGTACCCTCTGCAAAGACTGAGCATTAAACACATGGTTAGGGGTTTAAATTGATTAACGGGCATCAGTTGTTCCTCCTCTACAGGTAAAGCCCTAATATCAATCTTTTTATTTTCTAATATATCATTATATGACTAATTAGTAGGCATTATGGCACATCTATCAGTTTAAATGAATTTTTAATGACAATTAATCTGCCATTTTTTTTATAATTCTTACTTTAAATAAATGGGAAATTCTTCCCTAGTGTTTTGATTAAAAACAACAGCTAAGCTGTGCAAAAAAAAGTCAATTAAAAATGAATGGATCTTTTAGTGAGAGACTGTACTGCAAATTGTCAGTCCTCTACATGTTACACAGGAATTCTATTCTTAATTTGTTCTATAATTTTGTGGTTGCTGCAAGTATTTATAAACTGGTATATCTGCATTAGGAACACCACACTGGAATAGCTACAGGATTTAAAAAACAGAAGTGAATTGTAAGTAATCAAGATACAAAGGACAGATTAGTCAGTATTTGATTCTTCACAAGGACTGTGGTAAACCACTCACTATCAAGACTATCAGGCAGGAAACACCAGGGAAGGATTTGGAAATCTTTATTTCCATCAATCTGCCAACACAGCACATCATCATCACTGAGAAACATTTTCATCAAAGGAGCAACTGAGTTAATTGATCAACTTTAAAAACAATGATCCAACAAAACATAAATGAAGAAAAAACTAGTGCATAAGACTTAGCAGAAGAGAAGCAAAAGGTCTCTAAAATACATCAGCCCAAATCCCATATTTAATAATTGGGCTTCAAGCATAGCTCAAAGCTCTCACAAAGCACTGTGTGCCACTCAACTCCATGTTCTTCTTTCAGCTCTAGAGTGATGTGGTGAAAAGTCACTCCATGTCCTCTCATGAAAATACCCATAAGAGAAACCACTTTATGCAAACATGAGTTGCATGGCCTTGACAGTATTTTTTTAAACAGTATCTGTGTACGAGTAAATAAAAACTGAGATTTTCTATTAGGTACATATAACGCCTACAGAGTGTAGAGGAAAGACAAAATGAAAGACAAAATGACTCATTATAAAATATTTTTTTAACATTCTAAGCAGAAAATTATGCAGAATTAGCCTGCTTAGTGTGAAATTGCCTAACCAAGCCAAAATCAAATCTCTCATTTCTTCATGCTTTGCCACTTTAGTAATGGTAAATTAGTCACTTCCTTCCATCTGGAATGAGCAGTCCACAGACTTCAGGTGTCTTTGGGGTGTTTAAGTCCTTTCTTTCAAAACCAGACAAGAATACTTATTCCCAAGAAGGAGCTGAGAGAGGTGATGAGGAGGCTGATTGTATCAACAATTACAGAAGTCCAGCAAATGGAAAAATTTCTGCTCCAAAGGTATTGATCACTTTTTACATAAAACAACTAAAACACCAATTCTAGAAGAAAGCAGTTGTGACTTGTCTACAAAACCCAGTCTGGTAGGTCTGAGACAATTAGAGAACATGTTAGTGAATGGAATGTCATTAGAAACATAACCAGGCACGTGGGGAATGGGAAGCTCAAGGGCAGCCTGGGCTGCAGTGACAATGAAATTCTGGAGCTTTGAGATCCTTGGGGCAGCAAGGAGGGTGAGAAGTGCACTCACTACTCTGGATTTCAGGACAAAAGAGGGTCTCTCTCCAAGAATCTCCTTGGTAGAATGCCAGGTGAAAGTGCCTTGGTTGGAAGAGGGAGAGCTGGAAGACACTCAAGGATTGCCTCCTCCAATCTCAGGAACAATGCACCTCTACAAAGAGGAAGTCAGGGAATATTGCCAGGAGGTCTCCATGGATTATAACAAGGAGCTCCTAGACAAACAGACACAGGTAGCTCAGTGAGGGTGGAAGCAGGGAAAGTAGCCTGGGAGGAACACAGAGTAATTGTCTGAACAGGCAGGGAGATCATTAGGAAGGTTAAAACACTGGCAGAAGCAAATCTGGCCCAAGAGATCAACAGTAACAAAAAATTGTTTTAGGTATATCAGCAATAAAAGAAAGCCTTGGGGAACTGTTGAGTCGCCTCAGGAGGAATTTATGACACTAGGAAATGGAGAAGGCTCAGGAATTCAATGATGTTTTTTCCCAGTCTTCACCAGCAAGTTCTCCAGACACACTGCCAAGTTGCAGAAGGTGTAAGCAGGGACTGGGAGAATGAAGTCCCACCGATGTCAGAGTCTGTGGTATTGATGATTCTGAGATTGTAGAAAGTCTCTGTCTTTCAGCCCCTCTGCCAAAGAAGCCATAATTCATCTGTTTCAAGGTTGTTTATTCTGTTTATCTCTAACATGTTCTGCTGCCCTGCCCAGCTCTGTCCTGCAGGGCAGCGTGTGGGGCTCTGCCCTCAGTGGGATGTTACAAACATTAAATACCAGAAACTCCCTGGGCTGGATTTACAATAACGTGCCAATATCTGTCACCTACGTTGGACAGTGTGTCCCCAGCCTGAACCAACAGAAAAATGCCAACACCACAGTGAAACATGGAGGGCATGAAGAAGGAGAAAAAGGACAAGGCACACCCAATTTCCTCCATCTTGTCCCCTTTGGACCCCTTATCTGGAATCCTAACATTTTACTTTTGTACCCGTGCAAAATTATTAATATAAGTAATTAATTATTACTTATATCAAACACTCAGCGCTTGTAATTCATCCTGTAAGATTGAAAACTCTTTTCCATGGACAGAGAGCACAGGCAGTGTCTCTGGGGGCTCTGTCCAGGGGAGTTCTTGACCCCCTGCCAGGGTCCCAGACCTTCCAGGGCAGCCAGAGGGAAGCCCTGGATTCCCACACACCTACTGTATGAAAAGACCAGGTCTGAGAATGTCAAAGAAACTCAAAGGTCGATGTGTCCATGGGACCTGACGAGATACATCCACAGGTCCTGAGGGAACCGGTGGATGAAGCAGCTGCACCACTGTCCAGCATATTTGAGACTATAGAAGTCTGCTGAAGTTCCACTGACTGGAAAAGGGGAAACATAAGTGTCTGGAAAGACTGTGGAGCAGATCCTTCTGGAAACTATCCTAAAGCACAGGGAGAATAAAAGGGTGACTGGTGGCAACCAGCACAGCTTCACTAAAGCAAATAATTCCTGGCAAATTTGGTGACTTTCTACAGTGGGTTTACAGCAGTGATGGGCAAGGAAAAGGCAAGAGATGTCATCTTCCTGACTTGAGGAAATCATTTGACACCATGCCACATGACATCCTTATCTCCGAACTGGAGAGCCATGGATTTCACAGACAGACCACTTGGTGGATACAGAATTGTCTGGATGGTCACACTCAGAGATGCAGTCAATATTTTAAAGAACAAACTGAAAGTAGTGACAGTAATTTTCCTCAGGGGTTGGTACTGGGATCTGTGCTGTTTACATTTTTTCTTGGTGACACAGTCAGTGGGATTAATATGCACCCATAAATCCAACTTCATAACAAAACACGAACTTAATCACTATTCTAAAGCAAAGCAACAGATCCCAAAAACATCTTCCATCCTAGTTAAAATAAATATCTTGAATACTTAAAAGCAAAAGGAACACTCATACAAACATGTAGCACCAAATAGTAGATATCATCCCTGACCTTGAAAAAAGCCTTTCTTGGCTTCAGTAGGGAAAAAAAAAAAAAAAAAAAAAGACCTTTTTCCTGTTAATGCTGTCATAAAGCCCACAGTGAATTACTAAAAATCATTACTTTTATGTTAAAAGCTCTGACAATGACAAGAATGAATTAGCAGGGGATGGGAAGTAAAAAGACAAGTAATGCTTAAGAGGCCCATCTCCACAAAACACTGCTAGGAATGCAAATGTCTAAAGCTTTGCATGCTTACTAATGTTGCTCCTTGTAGTCCTGTCTCTTTGCAACGATTTACCTGCTCTCCTTTGCTAATGTACAATTCTCCTTCCCCCCACACCCATTAAGAAGATTCCCTTCCTTATAAATACCTGTCACTCACCCCACAGCATGCTGGCTCTCTACTGACAGAACTCTGCTAATAATGCTATTAATAACTACTGGTGAAAAAAACCTGCAGGGGTAGACAAAATTGTAGTGGCAAATAATGCATTGTTTCCAACATGGATGAGACAGTACCCTACTACGGACAATAAGCCAGAGAAACTGAAGTTTCAGTCCTGGAAAAAGGAATCTACTCCTAAGAATTATTTCGTGTGAGGGGGAGAAGGAAAAGGCAAATCTCAGCAAGTAAATGTAAGAACTGTTCAAAATTTGAAGTAATTAGTGTCCCTCCTTCACTGAACAGTAAAAAACCAAACTGTCTTAAGAAATTCTGCAAACAGTCCATACATGTTCATCACAAACTACTACTGAATAGCAATCCACACAACTTCAGAGATTTCTACAGATCATAAAAGGTAAACATCACTAAAATAAAACATAACCTTGTAACAGTAAAGCTGGCTGGCCCATTTCCTCCAAGTAAATATGTTTAAAGTTGTTCTTTCAATCAAAATATGATAGATGGCATTATAACTAGGAGCTGATCTCAGGAGGAAAGATTTCTTCACACAGCTAAAAATGAACATTCCCAACAGGGATCCTTTAAAAAAATGCTAATATGTTCTATATACTTGTTCCATTTTATTTTGAAGGTCAACAAATTGCTACATTCAGATGACAGATTTGCAAGGTATCTGCAAAGATTTTTATTCATTATACCAAATCTTTATACTTCAAAAACCCACTATTTTTCTTGTCCTCCTCAAAAGCACTCCCAAAATATTTGTTACAGGACATTCTCAGGTCTGCAGAACCAACTGCAGAGAAAGATCTGACCAATTCATTTTTTTAAATGAAAACACCAAAAATAAAGTCTCTTTAAACAAGGGGAAAAGATATAAGATGGAGCTACAAAGACATCTATTATGTCTTCATATTGCTCCCATCATCATGCCCAACAGCTAATTTTAATGTCATAAATGCATAAATTTAGCTGAGTACAACTGCTTTTGAAGTCTGGCAGGATGAAAAAATCTCACTAACTCCTATAGAAACAGCAGGTCTACCCATGCTCTGAAACAAGGGAACAAGAACCTAGGGATATTATAACACTAGCATGAGGAAGATCAGTACAGGAAGCCTGGAAAGAATGCATAATTTGGTTGTTTCTCTGTGATCCTTGAAGAAACTTGATCAAAACAAACAGGTATTTTCAAGTAAATTACTGCAAATGACATTCATAGGGTTAGAACATGCTTGTGGAATAGAGTTGTGCGCAGTACTTATACATTCTTGTCATCCTTGTATTTTTGTTAATGAAAAAGTACAGTCTTGCAGAACTTGTCAGCAGATGAACTTGGATTTCTCATTACCATTAAATTACATGGGTCAGGTGGCTCATTTCAATCAAAAAAGTACCTACAACATCAGTATTACAGACTTCCTAACTTAAAGACTCAGATTATCTAATATTAACCCAAGTTAAACATTACAAAAGAATCACACAACAGCCAAACTCAAGAAACTTTCTCATAATGAACAACTAAACCTCAAGCCATTACCTGAGAGAAGCTGTCTCCCCATCACCTCTGGCACTCACAATGGCATCATCACCTCACTGTCACAGCTTATAGTTGGCACAAGCTACACCTTTATTTAACTTGCTTTTTTTCTGCTTTAACCACCCCCTCCACACACTTTTTTTTTTATGTAATAAAACTCCTCAGATAAATTCACAATGTAACTATTGTGTCTTTATTCTCCTGTCTTGGCTAGATCCTCATTTACAAAGCACAATTTTTGCTTAGACACTCAACACAAGTTTCAGCAAACAGAAGTGATCGTTATTGCTCTGGAGACTGACTTATTTACTTTCATGTCACAGATATTGGTAAACGCATCAGTGAGCCACAAACAAAAGCACCACCATGTTTCAGCACACCCTCTTCACACAAGTATATATTTGAATAAAAATATATACCAATGTCCCTCTAAATCATCACCATTAACAACAATTTCCTTAGAGCATCAAGCTGTTTCTGCCAGCCACAAATGGCAAGACTGAGCAGTGTTGGTTACCACTGGAACACATCATCTCAGCTTATGTGTGCTCTCTTCCTCTCCCACATCCTTATATTCAACCAGAGTAATTTTTGAACAAATGGATATTCCAGCTACCACTGGCAGAAATAAGCCTTCTTGCCACTGAGGTATTTCAGAAGACACACTTAAATCTGGTTAATGCACCATCAGTCCAGTTGTAATAACTTTACCTACATCAAAGAGTTTCCAAAATAATGAAACAATTTAAAATAATGATCTGCAAAATTAGCTATTCATGTTTTATTTCTGTCCAGATTGCCCTATAGCTTCTATTCTGTGATATAACTTGCCAACATATCATACAATACTGGAGAATCAACAGAGAAATTCACTGTATGTACAAAAGTAAAGGGAAGTTGAGGGAAATTCCAGTGTGAATCACCATTGGGAAACCTTGGGAGGGGAAGGGGAACAGAAAGGAAAAGAGGAACATAAATAGTTCCTCCTATGAAGAATGCTTTTCTTTTAGAGTTGGAAAGGGGGGCCATGGATTCCTCAGATAGATGGTGTCAATAGATCTGTCTATTAGTCACTTTGGCAGCAGCAGTATGGTGATGGGGCTTACAAAAAGCCACTTAAAAACTCCATATAAACAAAAGAGAAGTACATTGAGAAGCTGATTCAACTTCCCAGTACAAGACACTGTTTCTCACAAATTGCAGAAAACCCACTACCATTCATTCCAGCTTGCATTCTGCTGCAGTTGCAGACTCCAGTAGATGTGGACTCAAAGTGAATCCTCAAGTGGGACAAAGCAGCTGCCCAGGGAAAAGCCCAGATCCGAGGGTTTCCTAAGTCCTTCTGCACAAAGACAAAACACAGGGATCTTTCCTCAGTGAACTGACACTTAAAATGAAATCATAGTGGCCAATGCTTCTCCTTCTGGTACTGCAGGAGCTTAAGCTCTTACTAACACGATCACAGAATCATTTAAGTTGAAAAAGACCTTTAAGAACACTGAGTCCAACTAGCACTGCCAAGTTGCCTACTAAACTGTGTCCCTAAGTGCCACATCTACACATCTACCTCCAGGGATGGTGACTCGAACACCTCCCCAGACAGCCTGTTCGGCCCTTACAGTGAAGAAAGTTTTCCTAATAGCCAACCTAAATCTTCCCTGGTCTAGTTTGAGGCAATTTCATCTTGTCCTATAATTTTTGACCTGGGAGAAGAGATCCACCCCCATCTGACTGCACCCTTCTTTCAGGCAGTGGTAGAGAGCCATAAGGACCCCCAGAGCCTCCCTCCTTTTCTACTGGGAAAAAAACCCAACATTCCCAGCTGTCCATCAGCCTTGTGCTCCAGACCCTTCCCCAGCTCCACTGCCCTTCTCTGGATGTGCTCCAGCACCTCAATGTCCTTCCTGCAGTGAGGAGCCCAAAACTGAAGCCACCATTTGAGCTGCGACCTCACCAGAACCCAGAAGGGGACAATCACTGCCCTGGTCCTGCTGTCACACCAGATGCCATTGGCCTTCTTGGTACCCTGCTGGCTCATGGTCATACTTCCTTACATTTTAACTAATCAATTCTAATCAATTCTTAATTTTTAAACGCTTTAAATCTACCTGGTTTAATTTCCTGAATTGACGTTTCAGAAGTGTGCAATGCCAACAGATATAGGTGAGACATTCTTAAGTAAAAACTTGAATATAAAATCCTTCCCAAACCCTACCAACTTGGTTCATTTCTACTGAGAGGAAGTCGAGCAAAAAAATCAAAAATAATAAAAAAAAGACAATATTACTATTGAAAAAATTTATTTTCATAGAACATGGTAGGTCAAAAATAGCTAAATTTGACAAAGTAGCTACATGCAATAGAAACAAAGTCACCTTTGTATTATGTATTAGCTATTAATTGGCATTCATCTGTCTAAATTCAAGAAGTGTATTTTACTCTATAAGAAATTAAAGACTTAAAAAATACATATTCTTAGGATTACGCTCTTCCTCTCTGTTGGTCCACTGATTAAAATAAGCTGTAGCAATAATGTTAAACAGTCCTTTTGGTGGCAAGGAACTCAAAAATGCATTTTTAATTCTCAAAAATATTTAGAATATTCATGAAGTCAGAGTCCATCCCACTGTCCTACTTTATCCCTCCAATGAGAAGTTTAACTGAGAGAAGCAAGAGCTGAACTCTGTTTTTTGGGGTTTTTTAAGCAGAGGCAGATGTTTAACACAGTTCCAACTATCTTGGTTGTCAGGCATGTAGAAAGGAATGCCTAAGTCAAACAAAGACAAGGTTGGTCTTATCACAGGTGATGCATATGGTCAGAAAACTCCTTGGAAAACGATCAAGAGCTAAGAGCCAAATAATTATAATTTAATTACCCACAACAAAGCATTCCACCTGCCTAGCACAAAATCTGAGTCATGCAGTTGCTGCTTTAATTACAGAAGATTCATAGGTTATAACTCTGCCTGCACTAGCATGGCAAATATATCTTCAAGAACATCTTCCCTCTTTTTGTTTCTGTGCTAGAAGGGGAAGCTCCTCTGGAAGAATCCCCAGTTCCCACTTGAAGACAGGCCACAGCTCCTGGAGGCAAGTACAGAGTCACACCCAGGCTAAGGAAGGCAGCAAGACCTTACTCTGCTTGCATGACCCAAGCCTGACCAAACCACCCATACATATGGAGAAAACACAATGTGTAAAATAACAAGGACAAAAGTCTCCAAAATTCCTTTTTGCCACTCTCTGTCACTGAAGTCCATCTTTGGATTTCCTTGATGTTGGATCCTGAACTGCAACCCCACATGAGGCTATTCTTATAGGATCAGTCTGATAATGGGAAATTATCATTACCTTTACAGTGTCTTCCATTAAAAGTAATTAAAATGGGTATATACAGCCATTTAGAAGGACTTTTTTTACATTTACAAAGGATCTTAATCCAAGAATGGTAAAAAGCACTTTCTATACTTTAAGACTATTGCTGTAAGCAATTTGCAAAATACTACTACACTGCTACTTTTATCAGTCATCTCATAAAACTTAATTCCAGGTTTTGTGTGTATGTTTTGAAGCCAGCTATGTTCACATGAAAAATAATTTGGTTTCTACTTAACCACAACCTGACAGAGACACACACACAAAAGGCAGCTCCTGGCATTTCCTGCTTTTTATACAAAAGGCAAGAGCAACTCTGCTCTATAACCAGTGTTATGCTAAATTTTAATTCACTCAGTTTTATGCTGTTGGACATGTACTTCCTTTAGGGAAAGGGAAGGAATAGAAGCAGTGTGGCCTTATGTTCATATGGCAGAATCAAGCCAGGTACAGCAATAAGAGAAGAGGATGTGGATGCAGGGGAAGAGTGGCATTTCCTAAGGAAACTGCAGCATTACCATAGCAATCCTCCAATTAGTCTCAAACAGATGTAGAAGGAATCAAAAAAATCTTAGCAATATGCACGGGAGGGACAATGAAACACTTGTCATTATATATGTATTATTTTAATGTCACTTTCTATTCAAATGGAACAGAAAATTCACTTTATAAGCAATATTCTTCAGTCGGAAATTTCCCAAATTATAACAAGCTGTTTAAATATACATATTCAAGCTACACTTTTTTTCTAAATAAATATAAGTGTCATTATTTTAACAACACTCTTCATTTTTTCTTTAAGGCTGAATATTTTCTCAGAGAAAACATTCCCCTCCTCCTCCAGCATGCCTAAACCTGTGTTCATAATGAAGGAGACAGGCAACAGTAGAGGATTAAAGGCTTGTCTAAAAGGAGTTGCTGAAAATTGTCAAAACTATTGGCTGCTCATGAGAAGGATGGATGTGCTAGAGTGAAAAAAAGAGAATCACAACAGATTTTTATTTGTACACTATGCAAGGATGAGTCTAGTTCAGAGTAAATAATTGGGTATCATGAAAACAAAATACGGCACTTTTTGATCTGGAAGAACAAATACAACCTCACACCTATCTCAAAGAAAGAATTTGAAACAGGAAAAAGATTTTGGAAGGAAAATAAAGGAACTTTTACCTCAGGACAATGGATTTGCATTTGCACATGGAAAATTTGCATTTTCCATCTATAGCTTGAAGACTAGTGCACCAAATAAGTAGAAAACTTAATTGCGCATTATATTTAAGAAACATTCCTTCTAATATAGTAAACTCTGCTATTTAAGTGTATTATGAACAATATAGTTGTATGTATAGGATATACCAAAATAAACTAGCAAAATTTATTTCCTTTCCTACAAAAGTGTTTGGAGAAAAGTGAAGAAAGCTAAAAAAGACACAAACATGAGCAACTGCACTCAGTAATCAAAACAATCCATATAATAGAAAGAAAGCTAAACTTATGAAGGATGTGAAACAGGCAATAGACCAATAACTGCCTATTTATGTACCTGTTCAAAAGTACTATAAAGCTTCACCTACCTACCCTAAAATATGTTGGACCTGAAAACTCATACTAAATGAGCCATGTTAGCAATTTCCCAAACCAGTTCTCTCTCAATTCTGACACACAGTGAAACATGAGTGCATCAAAACAAATTGCCATATGGAGCCTCTGACTTGATTATTGTTTTAACAACTTAACTTAATGATTTGTGCATTATTTTATCAAAACTACTAACTGAACTTGGAAGTCTATTCCCATGACAAATTGTTTTCATTTCATAGAAGGCAAACAAGGAGAGAAAGAGCTTATATCTAGAAACTAATATATAATTTTTGCTTAGAAGGTTTACTCCTTAAGACTGTTCAAAGTGAAAAAGTAAGATGAAAAAATATCATCAAAATAGTTAAGATTTTATCACTCTGGTGAAGATATCTTAATACAGTGAGAGGAAATATATTACTAAATGTAACTTAGAGAAGTCTTTTCTTCTTGATGCTCTTGAAATTGAAAAACACTCTTTTTAATTATGTTGAGAAAATATGTAATTTTGTAGGCTTCTATTTCAAGTATTATACTAAAAGATACATGTTTAATACCAACACATTCCAAGCAGATGTGACACTTCCTACACAGTTCCAAAATAAGGTAGTAACAAATATTACTACATAAAAGCTAGAATTTTTCTTGTTGGTAGCAAGGCTAACTATTGTAAAACTAACATCATGTTCGCACTCCTATAATGGATAAATAAATTTAATCCGTATTTCCAACTGTATCTGAAAATATCCAAACCTTATCACAGGAAGAGCACCTGTAACATTTAACAATCCAGTATCATATTTCCTGCAATGCACATCAGCAGGGAAGATCAAGTGAATATCCAGTACTCCTCAATTATCCCTAATAGAAGATAAATGCAGTGGGGATAGATAAAGAATTCTGTAGGGTTTTTGTTTTGAGGTGGGATTTTTTTGTTGTTTTTCTTTTTTAATATTTAAAAGCACACACATACACAGAAAAACAAATGGATCTAGTGTTTTCATTGTTAAAGGATATATAAAATATTTATCCCTAACACAGCATTCCTTCAACTGTGAGACTGAAACCACTTCCTTATGATGGCAAGATAATACTGGTTACACTCTAATTTTCCATTCATGCTGTTGAATGGAGTCTTGTTCCAGGGCTACACCCAAAAGGGTAAAATTATTTCAAAAGTCAGTATGTGGCTATTTTAATAAATCTTGTTCTTCAGACTCTCTATCGAGTTCCTTCATGCTACAATTATTTCCTTAAAAACCAAATAAAGCTAGAGAAGCACCTACTTTTTAGTGAATGCACATAATTAAAGGTGGCCAATGTATCAGAGGACTAATACAGACGAATTAATTAGCTTAAGTGCTAAATACTTCCCAAATTGTTATTGCTTCTGATGGCTGGGTGCTGTGATCTTCATCCCTGGCTTTCACGGCATTCTAATTGACGATTTCTTAAGCCCATTAAAACAAACAAACACACACAACAGCCACAACGAAAATCCCCCAAAAACAACAATCACCAAACCACAACACAACCACAAAAAACAACACAAAATCAACCTGAACCTTAGGTTAAACGGGTGGCTATTTACATCAGGTCAAACCAAAAGAGCCCATAAAAGCATCTTTATTCAGTCAATGAAAATCAAAAGCGAAGAAAAATCCTGAATCATCAATCTTTCTAGATTCCAGCTAATTAAAACCCACACTCCCTAAATTACAGCTCTGTTGATATCCCACACATACCACACTAGCAAGAAGAGGTGAATACATGTCATAAACAGCTGTTTAAATGCAGTTTCCAAAATACTCTATTTGAAAATTCTGATGCCCTATATGAGGTTCAAATTCAGAAATAAACTTCAATTCAGCATTCACTCTTTTCTCTAAATTTCTTTTCATATATGGGCAGAACATTTTTAAGTTTCAAGGGTTTTAAGTCTACATGCTTACGAGCCAGACATAGTCTCTAAAATTAAACCAAATCTATGAAAACTAAGAAATTTTATACGCAGTCTTTCAGGTGTCTGGGCACACTAGCACACACCTTTTGATACTTTCCACAACCAAACTGTGGAAACATTTCTGGAATGGCCTGGGTTGGAAGGGACCTTCAAGATCATCCTGTTCCAACCCCCTGCCATGGGCAGGGACACCTTCCACTAGACCAGGTTGCCAGAGTCCCATCCAACCTGGCCTTGAACACTGCTTCCTTTACTTTAATTCAGCCCAGAAGCAAAGAGGCCTCTGATTCTCTTACTCGGTGTGTAAGGACATAGAAAACAAAGTTTAGGAGGAAAACAGTTTGGTTTCACACCTGCCCTGAAACTGGGTATTAGCCCTCAAGACTGACAAATCATTTCACTGGCTACAAATATTAGCAAAACTGCCATATCAACACTGACAATATTTAACCCAACTTCTTAAATAGAAATGGTTTTTGATCACACTTTCTCCCCAAGGGTATTACTTCATATTAAAAAAAACCCCAAAAAACTTGGTCTGTAACTTAAAACTAAAATAACAATTTCTTACAGTGCAATATACATCAAGTCGATTTTTCTTAACAGTTGCCAGGTAACCATACACATTCCAAAACATACCAGATCAATTATATAATATCTGACTTTCAAAACAAAATACATATTTATTTCAGAGACATACCTTAACATGTTCAAAGAAAAGTTAACTCAAGCTGTAATTAAAATAAACAGGGCAGGGCAGGCAAGCAAGATGTCTGGAATAGGCTGCTTAAAAGCAAAAACAAAACAAAACAAAAACAACTAAGTGAAGCACTAAATGACACAGCAATCACATAACCAACAAGCCAAACCAAGAAATGTTCTGCTGTCATCTCCCACAGGCACTATCCATGCTAAGGAACCTCAGATCAGGAAGGAAGTATTTGCTGAGGAAGTCCTGCATACAAGGCTTGTTTCTGATTTATTAGTGGAGATCACACAGGGCTGAGGTCCTCTCTGCCTCTAACCCTCCATCACCCTTCTGTCACACTTGCTGTGTTAAACACTGCTTCCCAATCTGCTGACAGGCAAGTGCCTTCAGATCCCCACTGATCTGGAGCTAGAAAATGACTTCCTAATCTGCAGGCACACAGCTCAGGGCAGACCTTTCTACCACCTCTGCTGCTGATGTACAGAAGGCAAGAGAATGCCCATGCTGTGAAGAAGACACCAAACAAAACAGGTACCTGTGCTGGAGGATGTGCTCTCCTAACAGATTGATGTGATAGAGACCTGACTTAGCCCTGATTGCAGCCCTTGAGAATTTAAGGCCATGCTTGGGTTATCCTAAACACAAAATCACACAGAAACCTGCTTCTTCATATATACAAAGCACATTACAGAGCTGGGAAAAAAGAAAACATTGAGGAGCCTCTCTTTGCATTTGGCTTTCTTTACAAACCTGAATTCATACAGCCAGAAGATTAAATGTCTGATGATTCAAAGATTCTCTTAGGAGTCCCAGATACAAATGGCAACTTGTCTTACACAGTCAAGGAGGGTGCAACCTGGGACAGTCATTCACAAAAAAAACCCCACAAAACACAAAACTCCCACAAAACACCCCAAGTTGTTGTAAGCTTGATACTGTTTTGAATTATCAAAAAAAAAATCAAGGCTAAACACTTAATTTGAAGTGCCTGTGGACAGGGAAAGTAGCAAAGCTCCTGATCATGTGTGTATGAATGTTTAAGAGGTAAAATGCAGCCGTATTCCTGAAGCTATTTGATTACAAAAATAGGAAATACATATTAAAGAGTAAACATTTTGCATAGTTGCACCTAGTGTAAACACAGAGCAATTGCTATGCAAAGCACCTCATATAAGAAACTTCAATGTATCTGCTTACAGGAGGAACCAAAGCACTAAGCAGTGAAAAGCTGCAATTCAAACTGAATAAAATAAAATTTTCCAGGCTTGCAGATAGTTAGAAAAACATTAAAACCAGGTAACCAAATAATTTTATCAGCTGGAAGAGTTTAGTCTTAGAGTCCTAGCTAGAACTGAATTGTTAAGGACAACAACAAAACAGAGTCAGCTGGCATCTTCTTTCCTCATTTAATGCACACTCCTCCAATAGGTGTGTATGCAGTGCATTATGGAATTAAGCTTTTTTTCTTTTTATTTGTACATTAAGGAGTGCAGAGTCTAGTCACTAAAAGCATCTGATCCCTCTCAAAAATTTACAAACAGCATTACTTGATTACATTAGATTAGGAAACTTTAATGGCTCAGTTGCTCTGACATGGCTTTTGCAGTCACCAGATTTGTCATCTAGCTTGCCAAAACGGCCACAGTTTTCATTTGATCCGTAAGGTCATATTTTTTGAACAATAGAAAACCGTGAGTGCTACCAGTCTTGCAATTTCCTGTGACATACATTTGCATCTATAAGGATCAGGCTGACCCAAGCCTGCCTTTGATGAAGTAGCTCTGAATGCACAGAGCACACAGCCTCCTGAGCCTCATCAAAGGTGTAAGCAGCCTACATCCTGTTTCTTTTACTATTTCACAGCATCAGGTAAACACCAACTACAACACAGCCAAGTAAGCTTTTGGGGTAAAATACAGTGTTTATGGAATTTTCACTAGACATACTAAAATCCCTGGGGATCCATGATGCCTCTGTTCTGTGAGCACAGCAAGGCCAAGCCTTAGCAGTTTCTACCAAAAGTAATCTTCAACCTCCTCCAGCTAGAAGCTGCTAATTATGTCAGTCATGCTGAATGCTGACTGTTTTGTGATGTGAAGCGATACCTACTCATTTTATTAGCAAAGAGAGGATCTGGAGTGAGGAGCTGGAACACCTATTATCCCTTTATTTCCAAAACAGCAACAGTTTACAAGCTCTCTCTTGGTGGATAAAATTCTACTTTCACTAAACACCATTGGGATGTAGGAATGTTAACTTCTTCCTCAGAAGAGAGGGAGAAGAAAACAAATACAAACACCTCGCTGGTTTTGAAGTTCTCTTGCTGGATGAGCACACCTCCCTTTGAGTTCTCTAGTTGCTCATCCACTCGGGCAGATTCTCAAGTGCAGTAAATTAACAGTGGCTCATTGACTTCACTAGAACTACACTCACTGACAGCAGTTAAAGCTGACCTACATTACAGCAGCATTTCACACCAAGGAAGAGCTGCCTAGAGCCAGTTGGAGCCAAGAACTGCACGGTGGTTCTTCCTCATACTTAATCACTATATGGAACACCCATCTTCCTCTTCTGCAAGAGCCCTCTGTAATGGCAGCTCATACAACCAGACATTTTGGACCGGGCAGCCCCAGCCAGCTCGCAGCTGGGGGATGGCTGCACAAAGCCTCTGAAAGCCTGAGCAACTGCCCTGGAAACTGCTGGGAGGGAGTGGTGCCTGTGCTTGCCAGACTAAGTTCCAGAACTCCATTTCCAATTTAAGTCTTATGGATTTTTCCAGCCCTCCTTCTTTAACCAGTCAGAGACGTGTTCTGTCTGGAGCTGCTGGTTTGCTCTGACTGGTCATGTACCATAATGACAAGGAGTCAGAGATGAGGCAGGGGGAAAAGAAACTAAATTCCTGTCATTCAGAAGGGAGAACTGTCAGGATACCCCTACACCCTAGAATTTCTTCTCTACCATGCATAAATGTAAGTCTGCATACATAATCCAAACCACTAATGAAGAAAAAAGTCAAACCCCACAACCACTGAAACTAAATAAAGGTTTATTATAGTTGTGGAGATATACAGCAACATTTGAGGTCAGGTTAGAGCTCTGATTAAGCTGAAGATGTCCCTGCTCACTGCAGGAGAGTTGGACAAGTGACCTTCAGGAGATCACTTCCAATTCAAACTATTCTAGGGTTCGTGGAGTCATGAGTGCAAACAACATAAACACTTGAACTGCCCAGCAAAAGAAAACAGTATTCAATGGATGCAACTAGAAATACAGAATTCTGTGAAGAAGTCTCAATTTGAAACACAGGCAAAACCAAACAACTGCCTACCTGCAGATTTTAAGGAATAGGCTCAGGGAAAGCTAGAGAGATGTGCAGCACAAAGCCAAACACCACAGAATCACTCAGCAGCAACAAGCATTCCCAAAAGAACCACATCCCTCATACTTTTTACCTTTTCCCATCAAATAGTTAGAAGATATAGAGACTGCACTCAAATTTTGATATCAAATGAATACACGCTTGTCCTGGATTTGTTTTCTCCTAAGGTTTTTTGGTTGGTTTTTTTTTTGTTTTTTTTTTTTTTTAATTTTTTGAGGGTTTTTGTTGCTTTGTTTGGGTTTTTTTAAAATTATCTTAACCTAGTTAAATCAATTCTTATACTTACCAAGGCATGACATTGTTTACATAAGACTAAGTGCAAAACCCTGACCTCTGTATTTCCAGCATGACCTCAGAGAATAGAGCCCACTCACCTTACCCCAGTTCCTACAACTTTAATTATATTCGACAAGGCTGCTGTGCTTTAAAGGTATCATTTACCGAGACTAAAAGACGTTTATTTTCATTCCCACTAATCACTTCCCTTTTGTTTCATTCCATTTATACACCCTGGCTTTTGCACTCAGAATGGCTATCAGATTAGATCACTACAGATGCAGCTGAACAGCTTCTTATGCTACTATGTAGTCCTATAAAAATCCACACTATTTAACTTTTATCAATGTATATAGAATCCATCACAGAGGTTCCAAAGAGCTTCCCAATTGCTAGGCTATTTAAGAAATCTTTAAGGGTGAGGGAGGGAGATACAAGGACAGAGGACACAGACAGACCTGTGTCATTATTTACAATTTTAACATCATAAATCAGGCCCACACCTTTAAAAAAAAAAATCCTGGCTTTGTATATAACTTCACTGTCATTTAAAAAATGGTCATTCATTACATTCTTTTCCCACATGCTGTTGAACTTATAGTTTCAGAAATACAGCCAAGTCAGAATTGAGTGAAAATCCAAGTTATCAATACTACTTTAGAACTATTTAGAAGTAAAGCTAAAACACAGTATGAGCTTTTATGTCTTACTCCAACAGGTTCTTCTAATTATTTAATGACATTATGAGGAAATCTACAAAAATACATTAATGCTAAAAAGTTAAGCTGTAATAGTTTAAAGCCATTATCATTTAGTTTATCATTATCACTTAGTTTAAAGCCATTTTCCTTTCACTTTACATTTAGATGATGAAGAGCCCCCCAAAAAAGTTATTAGATTCAGTCTATTTAATGGAACTTCTAAATTGAAGTAAAAAGTATGTACTTTTAACTTTATGGCAAACTGCACAATAATCCCATTTTCTTTTCTGTACCACCAGCTACTTGCTCATTAGACACAAATGGGTAGAAAACAAGAGTTTCTTTGTTTGCATACATTAACTTAAAGCTGTAAAACTCATTCAGCCAAACTTTCACCTTTAAACCTTAACCTGATTTGTAACAACATTTGTAGCCTCTAAAATTACACTGCATGCACCCAGACAGAGTTAATCACCCTTCACTTTTGATTCGTAGAATAATGATCTACCATTTAAACTTGAGCCCTTAAAAGCCTGAAGAAAGCTATGTACATATCTTTGTCTTAAATCAGTAGCAAAATAACAAAACCCTACCCAGCAGTGACCACTTGAAAAGCAAAACAAAAAGAAACATACAACTTCTAGCTCATGGAAGTTGTAAATAAGAGCATTTCAAGTCTCCTCAGATGAAATTCTTGCTTCCCAGCACATACTATTGATCAAACACCTGGTACTTCTAGGAAAAAGGAAAAGTCACAGAGAAATGTCTGGTTTTATTTTTTGTGTATTAAAACTTCATAAGAACATTGAAAAAAAAGAAAAAAATGTAGTTGAGATTTGAAAATAACACATTTTAAAAACTGATGAGCTTACTGTTATTTTAAATTAAGAATATATTATGGCTCCCTTCAAATATTGTCTATAAGGAAACAGATTGTATTCATTTTCGAAACTGACAGTTGAGCATTTTTGCTAGCTAAAACATCACAACTACTAAAAAACAACTCTTGGATTTATGTATTATACTTCCCTAAATGCAACAACAACAAAAAAGAAGTATATTGTACAGCACAGAAAAATTCCAAACCAAAAATGCTACGAAAAAGCTATAAGACACAAAAATACAATTAAAAAAAAAAAAATCAAGACAAAAATGAGAGGCTAAAACAAAACCAGTTTGGCTGTTCTGGGAGCAGGAGAAAGATTGAATTTCTTGTGTGTTATTGGTGTCTTTTACGTGGTAGCCAATCTTACAATCAATAAAAAAAAGGGAACCTAAATCACAGAATTTTATAAGCCGTTAATGTTTCTCATTTTTTAAGTTGAGAAGATCAATTAGCAATCATCTCCTTTTTTCTACTACTAAGGTTTCTATGTAACATCATGTAGTGTAAGTGACACAACTTGAGCTTCTGCAAAGCAAGATAAAAACTGGCATCAACAGTTAAACCTATTTGACTTTAAGGGGGTGAGAACTCATCCAAATTTTGTTTCATCTCCTCAGGTCACAAAAGGAATGAGTTCCTGCTACTCTTTAATTTATGCTAATAAAGAAGAGGGAGCTACTTTTATTTTCCTTTTATTACTGCTTAAAAAAAAAAAAAAAAACAAAAATAAAAAACACCAAGGGATCCTCAATTTGAAACAAGTTTTAACGAGTACGATAAAGTCTGCACACATAATGCACTGGGTGGAGTAAAAGCCCTCAGCAACCCAGAGCCAATAATGGACTTGTCGCCAACACCCTGTGATTTCATGACTGCCAGAATGAAAACAAATGCCACGTTCAGTTCATTGCAAAGAAAGGGACTCATTAACTTGATGTGGCTTTTTACTTGACCTTAGTAAGGTGAGTAAAATAAAATTTAATTTTATGAGATTCAAAATGATCAGCTGCATACCTACAGTAATTGTGATGAAATGACCAAGTGAAATGACTAACTCTGTTTAATTCTAATTATAACTAGACTGTAGGTCACTGTGAATTTCTAGCTGAGAGGTGGCTGCCTTCACTACTGTAATAAGGTAACAGAAAATCAAACTCTAAGTGTCTTTCTGGGAACTGATGTAAATAAAATGTAAATTTCTGTCAAAGATGTAATTATCAATTCTGAAGACACAATAATTTCAATGCAGATTTTAGTCCAATCACAGACATCTAAATAGTCATTTCCCTGCAAAAAACCCCTAGCTATTATTCAAAAATTAAGCACTCATACTTTGCCAATAAACCTTCTAGTAAGAGAATTAGAAACAAACAAACCAACCCCAAGAAAACCAACAAAAATCCAAACAAACAAAACAAACAAAAACCCCAAACAAACAAAGAAAACCACCACAAAAGTTGACTGTGAAAATAGCATTCACTCCTCCCAGTCACAACATTAAAGCACCAGGTCAACTACCCTACCTTGGCTGTCCTAGCAAATGCAGGGGGAAAGCAAAAAAAATCCCCATCTAATATGAAGCACTGGAAGGTGGATGAGGATAAAAAAATTTCCTTCCACATTATGGTCATGGGAACCTCTCCCGAAATAAAAGATAGGCACTAAAGAAGTAAAAATCCAGCAATCCAGAATCCAAAAGTGCTGTGAGCAGAGGTTTTTCAGCAGTGCACTTGAGGGAACTTTATCCCCTAGTGGGTAAAAATTAAAGTGGAATCCAATTTTAGCTCCAGAGGGATAATAGCGTACTGTAGCTCCCTTTTATTTTCTACATATATGAACTTGCTGTTCACTCACTATTTGGGTTTGGGGTTTTCACAATTCTGAAGAAAAAAAATCTAACACTCGAACACACACTTCACTGGTTTCTGTACTTGCTCCACTAAAAACTTGAAAGTAAACAGAAGTGTGTTCATATCAGTACTGTAATCCTCCTACAGAGTAGGAGCCTTTGAACATTTTGAACATTTATTCCTGATATGACACCAAGCTACATCACCATTCAGCTCAGCAGCTGCCAGAACCATGCTCAAGGAAAGTTAAAGTGCATGCTACATCTCTAAGCTTGTTTCACTTATTGAAACACTTGTGTGTTTCAATATTTGCTTTCCCTACAGGTAACACAGATTAACATTAATGAGTGGGAGAGAAAACAGAAATCACTATTTTCTGAAGTTTTCTAAAAAAGCAAAGTACTTATCAGCAGCAAAATCTAATCCTGCATACACCTTCCCATTTCAAGGTCTGCATTGCTACATACACATTTGAAAAGTCACAAAATCCTCCTCAAAACAATTACTCAGAAGTTCATCTCTTAGTTTCTAAGCTTAACAAGAGCACTTAATAGATATCTCGTTGTATCAAAAGGTAGGGGAGACTTCATTCTGCCCTCTGTATTAAAGAGGTAAATAAAGCAATGGTGCCTTCTTTCTGCTTTGCATCTACTTTTAAATTTTTCCTTTTAATTTTTAAAGGCAGTATAACCTGAGCAATGAGCCTCATTAATCACCACTGAATGATTTAATCCAGCCATTCAGTTCCAGATGCCACTCAGTGCTAGAGATATGCTAATTCCTTCCAAGCTTCACCTCCTTTCACAGTTGAAACCATAATTTTCCACAGTGAAGACAGGATTTTACTCCATGCATGAGGCCTCCTGCCAATCCTTTTTACGACTAGCACAGTGCAAGTTTCATTCCACAGTCACATCAGACCTTTGTGCTCAAGCTGCTCATTACAAACATCCTCTCTCCTCCATCCTGCTGCTACAGCACCAAACTCCAACCTCTCCTGGGCTAACTCCTGCTTTGGGAAGCAAAAAGTAGAAGAGTTTGTTACTATCCCTATTTATCTTGTTTCCTCACTACAAAAAACTACTGGTTTTTTTTTTTTTTTCCCTTTATCACCTCCTACCATTAAACACTTTGATTATGAAGTATCTGTCAGCTGCAGTACCTAGGGCCTCAGAAGATATATTCCAAAACCAGAAAGCTGAACTGACAGAATTGTTTTGTGAGTGGGAGGTGAGGGGAGAAGCATTCAGAATTTGCAAATCCCAGTTCTGAACCTGCCTGGCATCCAAGAGATCTCCTAGCACAAAGCACATCAGGTGCCAAGTTTTATAACAGGTGCCAAGAGGTTTTGATAAAAGAAAAAGCTTGGTGACATTGCTGAGCACTTGATCCAAAAATGGTATTTTAGGACCTTGTGTTACACTTTCCACACAAATACAGACCCACCTGTGGATCTGGGGGCTGCTATCCGCATCTTGGGCTTACATGCTTGGGACTATTTGGCCAACAGGAGATGTCTGGGTTGAAAAGTCTGCTTTTGACCATTGTTAGTAAAGTGCACTACAGAAGTGGCAAGCTGAGAAGCTCCTAAAAGAATACATACTCAAATACATTTTCAACTGGCTTCTCACCCTTCACATAGCTAGTGAGGCCCATGCAAATTTACAGTTATACAGCTTTTTTCAGTTAATTGGCTCTTAAGTCGGTGTTCACTACAATCTCAATTTTCAGACCAGCTAAGAACCCACAGTGATCCATAAACATTTGCAACTGAAGATAAAGTCAAACACTTTAGGCAATTTAATTTAAACACTAGAATCAAGACTTTCAACAGGCACTACTGATTTTAAGTGGCTACAAATTTAGATTGTAGGTTCCCAACTTCAAACATATCACAAGGCCCTGGATTCCAAAAATCTGAGGTCCAGTGCCTACTAAAAAATCCAGCCACTCTTTCAAGCATGTCCATCTGGTCACCATCAAATACCATTTCTTCCTCCCTTCACCCGCTTCCAGAATTAAGTGGAGCCAATGCACATCTTTAGGCCCACACTAAATCCTTGACCATATATTAAAACCTAATTTCTAAGATAAAAACTGTAAATGTCTATTATGCTACTATAGAAGCGAATAATAAAACAAGTCTTCTATACTTGAATTTATAACCATTAACTGCTCTATGTGTCTAATCTTCAACATGAAGGCATTTAAGCAATTTGATAAGAGCCAATATAACTAACCAACGATCTAAAATAAATACCTTGCCTGAGGACATGCAAATTTCAGAAGGCACAAAGATGCCAGCCAAGCAAGTTTTAATGCAATGCTAGCATGAAACAGTTTAACAGCACTAAAGAAATTCTGATTGATGTACAAGACAGTCAAGGGAGCAGAAGACAGAGAGCACAATATTGAAGAACATGAAGAGCACACAGCCTATACAGTTCTCTCAGATGGCTGTCGTGGATAACTCCAGCCTGCACAGGTTAGACCCTGATCCTTACCCTACCCTGCACTGCATGTCTGAAGACATAGGCTGTTCCAGAACTGAGCTTATTCCACTGTTAATTCACTATGCAAGATGAAGAAAATAAAATATCAAGTTTAAGATTTTAAATCCAGAGCTCAGCACAGGCTTGTCACATTTACAGACCTTTTATCTACAGTCAGGGGTGTTCATATTATTTTAATCATTCATAATATTAGTATTAGACTTAACGTAATGTAATACCGTATTGAGCAAATACTTCCCAACAGAAAAGGGCAGCTTGAATAATTTTGCATATCTGACTATTCATTTCCTCAAAGAAAGATTACATATTTCAAGACTGCAGCAGTCCAGAAAATATGCTTGTTTTCTGATTAAGAATATTCATACCACTTCAATAATAATGTATTCAACTACCCATTTTGGTCTAAGCTGAATTTATAGTAAGTTGTACTAAAATTAAATGTTGTAATTATTTACAGTTATTTACTTACATGTAAATAAATACAAACATTTAACATAGTACAAAAAGCTCCATGCCTCTCCAGAGGAGCAAAGTCTGGTGGCAGAAAACAAGGCTTAAATAGGGATTACCTTGTGGAATTTACCTCTACCACCAGTGAGCAAACCCACAGAGGTTCTCTCCTGTTGTTTAGATACAAAATCCAGTAATTTTAAATGGAACTTATTTGAATGCTAAGGAAGAAATCTTCAGCAACACATTTACTATTATGTGAAAGTACAGATGCTAATACAAGCAGTCTATATATGTCAGCCTTCTGAATGAGAAGATAAATACCTAAGATGTCTTTATTAAAAAAATGGTTTTATGCACTAGCCATATAGTTTATATACATATTTTTAAAAATCCCTTAAGATAAAACAACGTGTTAAAAATCAGGTGGGAGATGACAATTTGCTACTGCTTTTACCAAAATCGAAATACTGAACTTCTACATCTGAAGGCAAAGTGCATGCCCAAGTTGCACCATGAGGACCTCCACTGCTCCATCCAACAGCACATCTATTCACTAAAACCTTGATGGAAAAGTGCTCAAGTTCTGTGTAAGTCTTTGGGTAGTGGTGCTGAAAGGAACTATGAGTAAACCTGAGGACCTGAAATACAGCTTCCACCAAGACACAAAATTGCTTTATGAACTCACAAAACAAATGGATCTTTAAGTCCACAACCGCATTTTCTGCCTATTAACAGTAGATCCTCCTTTCTAATTTTCCAAGTTTATGCTTCCAGAAAACACAGTTAGCATTACTTCCCACCAAAACACAAGGCAAAAGGTTTTCTATTCCCCTTCTCAGCATGGTTTACCTCCTTTTGGTAAAGCCACCTTAAGGTTATACCCTTCCATAAACCATTCCATAAACCATTCTGTCCTCAGCAAAGGTGAAATGACTTGGCTGCTTCACTCTGCACCTTCCCCCTGGCTGCAGTTGCTCAGATGGCAAGCAGGCTCTAATTAAAAAGACTGGCCTGACGCCACTCACAAATCTCATTACTGTCAATTTATCAATTTTGTTTTAATCAGTCATACACAGACACACATGAGTCTTAGTCAGAAATTTTCCTAAGCTTCAGAAAAAGAGAGGCATGGAAAATACCTACAAGTCTGAGAATAGTTCTCAGTATTTGACAGTATTTAACTTCACTGGTTGATCATATATTCCTTCACTTTCTCATAAATATAAGTTTCCTCACTTCCTATCAAAAGACAGGAAAAAAAAATACGACATATTTTCCCTAAGTCCCTATTCATTGTTTTGTTTTGGTGTAGGACATTTCCCCTACTGCTTACGCCTGAAATGGACAATCCCACATAAACAAACATCTCTCTCTGTGTGCTGTTGTTTTAACACCAATTATATCATATGCATTCCTGGTCTGAAAGGCCTAGCCTTATGATATTCCAGAACCATATTTCATCATTTTTGCGGATAAATCTGGGTAAATGCACCATATTTTTCCTAAATAACAGTGAACAAACAAAGACATTCTGACATCCAGAATTAAATTCACATATTGAAATTCTTATTTCAATAAATCTTTACCATCACCTTCAGGGTAAGGTAATTCACAGTACTGGCTTACATTAATAATTGGGATGCCAAAAGACTTAGCTCTTTAAAAACCAGAACTCAAGACCAACAAGAGAATAACGTCACTCTGCACACCTGACTGAAAACTCAAGTCATTATTAGCTTCCCAGGTGTTTCACTTGTTTCCCTGCTGAGATTTTCCTTAGTACCAAGTCTCAGCTGTGAGAGTCCAACACAGCTGGCTGCATCTATGTCAAGAGTACAAAATAGTTGTGCTCATAAAACATTTTATTTCTTCACATAAAATGTCCTTCTACCCAGAACCATTTAGTGCTGATGCTAAGGCTGACACAGTAAGCCAAGAGATATCAGTGTATGACTGAAATATACATGTATGTGTATAAAATAAATGTACATCTTCATTCTCCTAAAGAAGATATAAACTAGCAAGTTATGTCCCCTTAAAAGCATCTCTAGCTTTCAAGACACTTAAGAATTTTTTTTGTTGCTCTGCTCTCACCTTTTGGTCAAGCTGCTCGTCACTAACAGAAAAGTACTCTTATTTCCTCTGTTTACACAATTTATTGGACTTAAAATACACCTTGGTTGCTACTTCAGTTACCTCACTATTTACCTTACAATTTTATAAAGAGGCACTCAGGTGAAAAGCTAAGGAAGGTTATCACCACCAAATGAGATTATATAACAGAGCACACAAATAAAATGTGTCAGGATCTCAGCGTATGAAATTCTTAAGTGCCATTTTGTTTGCTTGGAAAGAGCAAGGCCACAAAAGAACCTCAAAACATTAACAACTATCAACAACCAAATGACTCATTCCAAACTATTCAAATACAGAAAACCTGTAACAAATTCACAACAGTAACTTAAACATTGACAATGGGCATCTTCACTATGAAAGGCAGATTTTTGAAGAAGAATCCAAGCCGAGTGACCGTTATCCACACAGGACATTTAACAGCAACAGAAATACTACACTGAGAACTGCAGCAAGTTACCAGACTTGCTAGACCCAGCAAATTGTTATTATATTCATTAGGGAAAGCTATCCCATAATGAGACATAATATTGCAGTCACTTAGGATTGTGAAATAAAACTCTTCCAGTCATTTAGGAAAATTATGTGCCAACCAAAACCAATGCTACTTGAAAGTGAGGGAACAGGTTCCCAGATAACTTTAAGAATAAACATAGATTTTTCTCTCTTGAACTTCTAAATATTTTCTTTTTCCACCTTCAACGAAAACTAATTTGGTCTTTGACCATCATTTCCAAAGCATTTTATGTTCAAGCATTGTTTGGCAAAGGTATTTAATATTTAGTATTAACATGATAACACTGCTACCTAAGCGTCACTAGTTTCTGATAATATTTTTAATGGCCCTTCTATTCTTGTAAAGTCAATCAAACCCTTTATCATGCACACTCAGGAGTATTCTTCACATAAATTCACGTTTTCCAATAAAATCTTATGGACATGACACATGATTCCACCAAAATTCAATATCCTGAACATTACAGACGATCCCTGATAATGAAGTTACTCTGCAACTTCAACAAAAAAACTTCTGACAACCAACACTGACTGCAGTGAGCAAAAATCAGCTTGAGTGTTCCTCTGGTTTAAACTAAGTTAATTCACAGGCAATAGGAAAAAAAATAGTGCCTCTTTGTAGCTGAAAGATAACAAAATTCACACTTGTGCAAATTGAAAAAAAAAAAAAAAGAATTCTGCTGTCCACAGATACTATCAGTACTCATTAGTGGCTGTGTATCAAATACCTGGATACTTGGAGACTATTTAATCACAAGCAAGGACTTAGCAGTTTTGCAGCATGTGGTTACTTCTTTGCTAGCTTGAAGTCTTCCAACACAAGTGGGGCAGCTTCTTCTAAGAAAGATTGCTAGCTCAATCTTTCTTATATATTTTTCTAATAAAATTACTTGGAACAGCACACAATGCATTAGGGATAAGTGGAAAAAAAGCACATTTTTAAAGTTTTCTTGGGTGACTTATTTGCTTTTACAGATTAGGCACTTAATACTTTCATAATCCTTTGAATTACTATCTATTTTTTTAAGAAAATCTCTCCTAATTTATTACTATTAAACAGAGAAGACATAAAAGGAGTAGAACTCTTTCCAGAAATGCTCTAGCACTTCATGAGAGAGCTTTTAAGTACAAACTTCTGAGACAAACAAACAAAATGTATCAAGGAAGTGACCGATTTATTTACTCCAATAGGTAGCTTAGCCAGCTGGAAAGGACTCTGGGGACCCTCCATGGGCACCCTTAAACTATTAACCATCAGAAGGTAACTCTCCCATGAAGGAGGAATACAAGAGACAATTTTGCCCTCCACTGGCTAGAGCTATCACTGAAAAACATGCCTGCCTCGCTGTGTCAGCATGGAAAAACCTCTGGAGCAAAGGCACCAATCCCATTTCAAGAGCAGTAATTAGTAAGGGATAACATGGACAGGAGAGGGGGAAAGGGTGGGTGTTGAGCAGATGGGAATCAGCAATGCCATGAAATAACTCGTCAAAATATGAAGATTTCCACAGAGGGAAACAGAAAAATCACACAGGGACATATTTAGCCTTGAGAATGGCTCGAGCAGTGAACAACCATGTGGAAAACCAGAACCTTGACACTCCTTCCCAGCAAAAATGTTCTGCATGTTGCCCTTCAGATAAGTGAAATCTTTTCTTTCCCAAACATACTCATTTGATGCTGCTGCTTCCTGGGGAGTGGAGAGATGAAAAAAATCCAGGAAGTCTGAAGCAAAGTCTGCCTCAGAACGAAGGAAAAAGGGCAGAAAGCAGGTCAATACTCAAGAAAACAAGGATACCAGAGAAGTATTCCTTAAAGCAATTCTTATTCTGTATTCAAAAAAGCATTGAAATTAGACTGGGAGAATAAGGGAGGAAAGCTGCTACATTCCAATTTTCAACAGTATTCAAATTTAAATGTATTCAACATTTATTAACCACAGGCTTACATGAAAGAAGGTACTTCATAGGATCCCACAGAGACAACACCAAGGTAAAAATTAGGGGTTTTAAATTTTAAGTGGTTTACCAATTACTGTTTTAACAAACATTAACCCACTTTTTTATTATTGATATTTTTTTCTCTCTCCCATCCCCCAGTCATTTCCCACCTCTCAGCAGAAGTTTCTAACATCCCATTTAGAGTGTGGCCAACACAAACCATTGATTCAGTAGTGGGTGGAAATGAGGGAAGTGAGAACCTTCAGTGGAAGAGGGAGGAAAGGATCAATCAACTTGCAAGATCAGCTGTCAGCAGAACTCAAAGGATTTCAGTGTGGAAACTGATGTAGATGACTCCTGTCCTTCCTCCTGCACTGCAGCCATCTGCCCTCAAACTTCATCCTGCCAAAGGTTTCTGGCATCTCCATTGTTGCAGACACAAGACTAAGTATTTGACCACACTCTAGTTAAGGGGAAAAATAAATTCCTCCTGGTGAAGGAGCTGAAATAGCGTTATTATCTGTCGCTTGTCTCTTATCATTGTTACTGAGTTTGCTTACATGACAAAACTAAAAGCCTTCATAAAATACCATGGCTTTTTCCTTTTTGTTTTTTCCCTCTCCAACTCAGATGGAATCAACATTATTAGAGAGAGCATCCTCATCCAGAGGAGGGTGGGGGGAAAGAAAAAAAACCTTGCATTCAACTTTATTGAGCATGGATATGATTAACAGATGAGAGGATTAAAAGATAAATTAAATACAATTGTTTCTTACCTTGGGAGTTTAAAACATCCCAATACATTATCAAGTTTCAGAGTACACTATCTATGAAGTCACCTTCTCTTCATAGGTGGTGATGATTGGCATGAAAGTTTCAGAAAGAGCAAATGGGTGGAAAGGCCCATTCCATTTGTTTCTTCCATCACGTGAAGGAGGCAATACAGAGAAAAATCAAACTAAAGATGGCATGACAGACACAGTCAAAAGTGAACAGGGCAAGAGGCAACCCTACTCAGGATGCAAGGTTTGCAATGTCCAAAGCCACAAGGAGCAAACCAATACCTAAGAGCAAAAATTTAGTAATTAAACTTATGATATAATCTAGAAACAGATATAAGTTACTACACTTAGTGACATAATTAAGACTTGAAGCTTCAGGCAGTGAACTTAAGCCTTTCAAAAACTTCATTCATCCATTCACTGACAAAATGTGTCATGCTTTAATGACTCAAAGGGGTCCTCTACAAATTTATAAGAATCAGTGAAGGCAGCGAAGTTTGCGCCCAAACCAACCTTCACTATGGCCCAAGAATTGACTGCGTTCACTTAGCGTGTGACAAAAGGCGTTCCTGAGAAGTAATACTGCAGGGAGACAAAACCTGTCCTCCTGAGGGAGGCGGGGTCCTTGTGCAGAGGCAAACCCGAAATCCCCCCAAGCCCCAGGGCGCGCCCGGCTGAGCCGCAGCCGCTCCGAGCCCCGCGCCGCTCTCCGCGGGGCGCACGGAGCCAAAGCCGCGCTCCACAGTGCCCTTCAGTGCCGCCCTATCTGTAACCCATCAGGCACGATAACATGCCCCAACACTGTAAGCCCCACGTAAAAGTGTGCCTAATGAGCATTAATCCCCCCTATCTCCTCGGCCACCTCTCCCATTCTCACTGAGCACGCCGGCGCTTCACTTCACACACGTGCGTCCACTTCATTCGCCAAGGTGAAGCAGAACCCATCCCCTCAAGCCCTCCCTTCCCTCCCTCACCGCCGAGGTCCCCCCGGTGGCGGTGTGCGGGCTTAGCCGGGCCCGGGGCTGGGACGGGGGGATGCGCAGGGACCGCCCGGCCGCGGGTGCGGGGTACCGGCGGGCAGCCGCGCCGAGCGGGGTCCCGGCCCGCCGCAATCAACACCAGCCGCGGGGACATAATCGACCCCGGGAGCCGCAGGCGGTGGGAGCCCTGGGACCAGGGCAGGACCCGGCGCCGCGCATCCCCCCGCTCCCCGCCCCGGGCAGCGGGGAGCCGCAGGCGGTGGGAGCCCTGGGACCAGGGCAGGACCCGGCGCCGCGCATCCCCCCGCTCCCCGCCCCGGCAGCTCCCGGGGCAAACGCGGGCCGGGCGCCCGCAGGGTGGAAGCCGAGCTCGGTTTCCGAGTAAAGGAGGGGGCCGGGAGGCGCGGAGGGGCCGAAGTGGGGGAGCGAGGGGAGGGAAGGAGGAGAGCGGCTGCCCGAGCGCTGCCACCGCCGCGGCCGCGTATCCGACCCGCCTGCGTGAGGTGGTTACCTGAGGTGACACATATGAATCCGAAGAGGTAAAAGTGAGCAAACTCCGCGATCATTGTCCTCGGGTGGCGCCTGCAAGCAGTCTCATGCCAGAAGAGCGGGGGCAGAAAGGAAGAGCCCCCAGTTGTAATTCCACAGAAGCTTAAGGCAGGCGAGGTTCTCTAATCCAGCGGACTCCCGGGGCGAGCCCCCTCCGGGCACGGCGCTGTCAGGTCCGCGGGGCTCCAGCCGCTCGCCAACTCCGGCCGGCCTCCCCTCTCCTGGCCCGGGCTTTCCTCAGCGGCGCCTTGACACTTCCCAGGACTATCCAAAGCGATAGGAGAAAACAAAAGATCCTCGAGTTCCCGCAGCGGAGGTCTGCCGCCTCCCGAGCGCAAGTTGCTGCCCCGGCCACCGACTCCGCTCTGGGCGCCCGGGACGAGCCGGTAACGGAGCGCAGGCGGGACGGGCACGGACCGGCCACGCCGCCCTCCGCGACGGCGAGGGGCGGGCAGGGAGCTCCGCGAAGCGTCCCCGCCGAGTCACTGCGCGCCCGGCGAGCGGCGGGCAGAGCGCGGCGGCGGAGCGGCGGCAGCGCCCGCTCCCATGGCGGGGGAAGGAGGCGGGCGCGTCGGGGGCCGCGGCGGAGCCCGGCCGCGGTCAGGCGGGGCGGCGGGCAGGGGAGCCCCGGCGGCTGCCCCGAGCCCAGCCCAGCATCGCCGCCGCCCCCGCCCCTGCACGCGGGGATCCCACGCTCGCCCCCGCCCCAGCGCCGGAGGAGGGCACGAGAGGGGCGATGGAAGGAAAGAAGAAAGAAAAGGCAGAGAGAGAGAGAGGGCGAGAAAAACTTCCTCGGGCCAACGCCCCCGAGCCGCCCGCCCTCGGTGCGGCGGCTGCGGGAGGAGGAGAGGCAGGAGGAGGAGGAGGAGCGGCTCCCTCGCCTTGCCCCGCCGCCGGGGCAGGGGTGCACGAGTCAGGCGGGGCCGAGCCCGCCGCGCCTGAACTTTCTGCTGTCACGTCGAGCCGCTCGCCTCCGCCGCGGG
This sequence comes from Lonchura striata, assembly GCF_050655825.1. Taxonomy (NCBI): domain Eukaryota; kingdom Metazoa; phylum Chordata; class Aves; order Passeriformes; family Estrildidae; genus Lonchura; species Lonchura striata. The sequence goes on from NC_140703.1 coordinate 11,802,597, forward strand.
TTTCCCCTTCCCCCTCCCGGCCGCCGCCTCCCGCCCGCGCTGCCGCCGCGGCAGGTCTGCCGCCGCCCCGGGACACCTTAAAGGAGCCGCACCTACGCGGCCCCCGCACGCCCCGAGCGCCGCTGCCCGCCCGCCCCGCCCCGCGGGAGCCGGCGCCGCCTCCCGCCCCTGCCCCCGCCGAAGGTGAAACGCTCCCGGAGCCCGCCGTGCCCCGGGCTCGGCGCAGACGGAGCTGGGGAGGGGAGAGAGCGCACCAGAAGTTCGGATACCCCCCGCCGAAAACAAACGCACAAAGCCCCCGCTCGGGTCTCCACCGGCATTGCCTCGCCGGGTGGTTCCTAACGCCTCTGGCCTGGCCGTGCTCCAGGCGGGGACCAAACCTCTAGGAGAAGCATCCCCAAAGCATCACTCCTGCGGCTGAGTGCACGGACAGATTGTACTCCGCATGGCCATGTCACACCGTGAGAGGCGGTGGTGGGGGAAGAGCGGGAAAGGTGGACTTAGAAGAAGCAGCACTACCACCTTACAGAAAAGCTCCAGCTATTCCTAGATTTGATTCATTAAGTTGTGAGGATTGAATGAGGCAGACAAAGAAATTTAATTTCCAAGCAGCGTATTGAATATATTAACCCCATTGCAAGTGAGTCTGCAGTGGGATAATAAAACTATATAGAAAGACTCTTGATGTACTTTCTGTCACAGGATTTATACAGACCCCACACTGTTATCAGCCAAACAGGTTTGGGTGCTGGCAGCCACCATCAGTCAAACCACAAAGAATGTCACTGAGTTTGCCCCATGTTGCATCCCTCAGGGCAAACTGACCAAAAGTCCAACAGAAATTTCCTATGCATCACACTGAGTCTGTTTCATCCCCTTTTATCTGTATGAGATCCATAAAGACAGATTTTCAATACTGTAAAGCAAAACTGGTTTACATTGGGAAAAGAAGCACCTGGTTATATGCACACAGTGTATCTGTAGCAGCAGCAACCAAACTGGCAATATTTTCTTCTAAAACTGATGAGAATTGATGAACATCCAAAAGTTAGAAAACTGGTCTAGTGTTTTACACCAGTTAATTTTCACAGTGAAAAAACAAATTAATGTCCTACTTCAAAGACATTTAGAAAGCAATCGTAACTGTGGAATCAGTAGCAGTGAATATTTTTGAATATGAGCAGATTTCTTCAAGCTGTACCTAGCCAACCATTTCTCTTCCTTTTGTGACCTCATGCACTTCATGAAAGAAAAATGCATTAGCACCTCTGGAGTTAAAACCACACCACAGAAACAGTAAAGAGTCCTGAGATAATCCTTGGATCCTAGTGTGAAGTTTGAGATTTCAATGAATTAGATTTGGAGTTCTTCTTTTATAATTGATTAAATAAATAGGGGTCACATGCAGGGCTGAAAATGGTCCTCAAGAGTACATTTACTTCACCTCTGTTCTCACAGAGGGTCAAATATAAGTAAGACCCTAACTAGCAGGTATTTTGTAATCCCTCTTCTATCCATTTCTCATTATTGGAATTTCATACTATATTTAGGTAACCTGTCCCAGTTACGATATAGTCAAATTTCTTTTTTTTTAAAGCCTAGACTAAATAGTCTTTTGGAAGAAAACACACCACCATCCTCACCAATAAAATTTTGAAGACTTTTTTTTTTTTTTTAATTCCTTTTGTAGTATCAATATTTGGCTGACTCCCATTATACCAAATTTTGTACATATTTTAAGTGATTGCATCTCTTTAAAAAGCAAATTCACATATGTACCAGTAGGCCACTCTAAAGGAAATGAGTGGGTTCACTTATTCTATGAATGTACCTTCACACATATATTTCATGTGTACATGTACTTATTTACTAGAAAAGTGTCATTTTTATGTATGCCTCTGTTTATATGAGATATATTTCTCTAATCTTTAATTTAAAAATGTAATTTTTAATGCATTTCTATGGCCTATGTATTATCTAGCAACTTAAACAATCGATTTACTTTGTAACTGACAAGAATATATACAATGTTTGCAGAAGGTAAATAAAGCATTTTCCTAATTCTTGATTTTTTTCAACTCAGGATGAAGCTGTCTCCTGTTCATTAGTGCAATAGTAGGTTTCTAGATTCACACTTTTGTTTAGGTAATTTAAAAGAAAAAGGCCAGTAAAATTGTATGCCATGTTAAAGTCTTGTTGTATGCTGGCTGCTAATTTGAAATTCACATGCAGAGAAATTCTCCATCCAGCAGTGGATTAAAGCTCTGAAGCTTGAATGACCTTACCATGTGATCTTGAGACGAGCCTACGTAAAACAGTTTAAAGCTTTTGTGCCACAGTTACCCCATCTTTAATGAACCTCTATGACTGTTTCAATCACTATAAAGAATTTTATATCCTTTGAGAAGAACAGAGTCATTCTACTTTAGGTACCTATAGTGAAAGTACAGTAGAGCTTCAAAGGCTTGTTCAATTTGTACTGTCTCAGATACTTCATAACATAATATTTAGCTGTCAGTGCTTTCTTACTTCAGAAAAATTGCTAGGAGTGAATGTATACTGCTCTAATTATCTTTCTTAAAATTCATTTAGATTGTAATAATATATAACAGCTGCACAGCTGAGTGAATCTCTTAAAATTGTAAGCCTACAGAATTTCATCAGAATGTCTTGTAAGTAATTGACATCATCTTTAATTCTGCAGATGTTCTTACAAAATGTGTGCTATTACAGCACCCTTATTGTCCTTTATACTGAGACATACAGACATCCATGTGAGACGCACACATATATGTGTGTCTGTCAGAAAATATTTCTAGGAAAAGAAACGTGGCTCTAACCTCTTCAGACGTGGGGAACAGTATGTCGATGAGTATTACAAAGCACATGTACTTGCTGTGTTTATTCTGTAATATGTAATACCATTTTTAAGACACAAATATGTAATTTGCTGGGAGAACAGAACTACTTCAAAGCACAAATTTACACATGCTGCCTGAGTTTGAGGCACAGGACTTGCATGAAACCTCCAACAAAAAGGGTTCTTCAGAACGGATAATTGTGATTCAGCAGATGGCACTCTTCCCTCGAAGTGCCTAAAATCAGTTCTGCCTCTGACACAAGGGATGATGTGCTTTGAGAGATTATTCAGAAGAACTTGAACTTCTGTAAGCACTGAAGATCCCAGGCACTTCTCTCCAAGGCACATGACGTCTTGGATGTGTTGTTGGGGCAAACACTCTGTCTCTCCACAAACCTCTTTGAACTTCAAATGACTCTCCCCCTTCCTGCTCTCCAAAGTACCGTGTAGCCTTCCATTTATCTGTGGAGCTGGCTGCCAGGAATGCCTCTGTGCGTGCATTACACGGGCACACACACTCGTGTCTGCAGAAGCTCAGCGGGTTTATCATTCCAAGCTGGCAGCCAGGATTACTGAATCAGTACCTTTATTCTACAGGCTACAGCTAAGCTCTCACTGACATCATAGGGATCGTATAGATACGACTAAGTTTCAAAAACTCTCTTCCAGACTGTTTAGGACGCCGTGGAAGTGATGGGTTGCATTATTTAGTGAACTGCCTTAAAAAGCTGTTATAAATATTTTTTGCTGAAATTAAGTGGAAAAATACGAGGAATTATATATGCATCTCTCTTTGTGTATTTTTCTCTAAGTATATTCTGGGTCTTTAACATGGCTGGAATCTTAGCTGAAGTCAATAAACATACCTGATAGCAGAACAGTACATTATTTCAGTGATATTTTCATTAGGAAAAAAAAAAAACCCTGGATTTTCCTACATTAGATCTAAAGAAGCACTGAAGTGTTAGAAGAAGGAGCACTGTAAAGGACAACTGAATATAAAAAGTGCTTGAATAGCAAAATCTTGAAAACCTACAGTTGCCTTATAATTAATTGGGATAATTATTGTGAACAAACAAGAAATGTTATGATTTCCATGCCCATATAAGTAAATTTCTGTCTCTTTCTTGACCTGTCTGGTTACTGTTTAAACATGCCGTTCAAACACATTGTTTTTTTGTGTTTGATTGCTCAACCTTACCATGATTTTGCTTTTATTTACATTAATTTTGTGATGCAATCCTTATTTTCTTTGATGTTACTCTTAATTACACTACTAGCAAATTCTGATTTCCAGTGTCTTTCACTACATACAACATTTAGAATAGTCACTGCAGAGTAAGGAATAATAGCAATAAAATATAATATTTTAAAATATAATATTATATTTCCTACGATTAATTCAAAGATAGAGACCCTAAGGAAGCTCAAGCCTCATTATGCTAGGTGTGTAAAAACACCATGATAAAAGATGCTTTCTTCAAAGGATTTATAAAGCATCGCTATCAACATAAAGAACTTACAGAAAAAAATCACCACTGGCATAGACATGCAAAATTCCATTGAATTTTATCCTTTAATATTCCTTTGTATTAGGGGTGAATGGGTCTTTTCATTTCAGTTCAAAGATGCTATAGCACATCCCCACTGAAAAAAAAAAAAAATCACTGAAGCTATATTCCTTCTGTTGCCCCAGTAGAAAATGCTAAAGGCATATTTGCTATTCAGTCTACTCAGCAGACTAGCTCAAATGCTTTAAAAAAATTATTATAATTATAGGAAATATTGCCTAGAACTCCTGCTTTGTGGTTTTGTTCTTGTTAGTGACAAAATGCTAATCTGCTTAATATGTAATTTATATACAAACAACACAGTATTTATTACAAAACCAGTGTTATCTCTGATATTGCCAAACAAAGAGAGACCTGTCCCTGAAATCTCAGTATTTGCTTTAAATGTTTAACAAATGAGCCATTCAGTACTCACTATCTCCTTGCCTCAATATGAGGAGTATGAGGGTGTCACCTAGTGGATTGTTCTGGCTGCCTGGAAGAGACCTCACAAGCCAAATCAGCCAAATGGCACTGAATGAACTAACAAAATGAAAGAGAAAAGCCTCTTTTTTTCTTTATTTAATTACTCCGGGAATTGTGAGAGCTTCAACAGAGCGTCATTGTTCTGTAATATCTGCCTTTGGGTCCCCATTCATGCCACAGAATCTGTTGGCACTGAAAAGAGCTGCAAGAATGATGCATCCAAAATCTTGAAAATTACCTATGTTCTTGGAGCAGAGGAAAGGTTTAATATTACCAGAGACAACTATTTTAAATGAGTTGCAAAAAAGTTTTGTTTGAGATTCCAAATAATAAGTGGAAGAAAGTGCCTGTAAGTTTCATCAATTATATTTTAAAAGAAGGAACTATTCCATGGTTTTCAGCAGGCCATCAAAAAATGGGGGGTTTGCATGTATTAATTTGAGATTGCTGTATGCATTTATAATTCATGAATAGTTAAGGTTAACCTTAGCAATCTGGAGATGAAAAGGATTACATAAACTATCCATCTTATTTCTTTGATTGAATTGCTGCACATATTTAAAGCAGACTCCACTTAAGAACTGAATACCTGCAGTGAATTAACTCAGTAAAATGCAAAGCAGATACCCAGCCAGCTCACCCAGTACCATTGCAATTGCATGTTGAAATTTAAAATAACCAGCATACAATTTATAATTGCATGATGAAAGCCTATCTGATCCCATATATTTAACCTCTTTTAATTAAAAAAATGCTTACTATAGTTTTAATATTGCATTCTGCCCTTGAGTGGAGGAAGGGAAGAAAGCAAGGATGGAACTACAGATGATAAAGACATCCTATTTTCGTGCCTAGAGCATGCATTTGAATTACACCCCCTGAAATTCTTGAGTGTGTGCTGTGTGACCAGCATGGGAAGAGGAAAAAGCCTTTGCCCCATGATGGTATGCTTATTTTTTTGTGTCAGAAGTACATCCTACCCATCAGCAGACACAGCATGCTACTGGAAGGAGCAGCAAAAAATCTTGCATTAGCAGTACGCTTTGCTGGCCATGCTGTTGGTGCCCTGCCATAATATGTCTATTTTAATGAACAAGTGGGTCTGCCTTTCTCTGTGTATGATGGTTAGCACATCCTTAGCCTTCTCTGCATACACAAAATACACACAGTCAATCTAAAATTCCTTGAAAAAGTAATTTCATCCCTGGTGAAAAGGTATGAAGATCCCAACAATTCTTATCCATATTAAAAGCTCACCAAACCACACTTCAAGAGTAGTGTGAAAGTCTATATTACTTGATTAGAAAAAGAAAATATATAAAGGTATTTCAATTGTGTGACTACAACTATCTCTACTTTTTGATGTAGGAAATAAAGAAAAAAGGAAAAAAAAAAAGATTAGTTAAATTCCTCACCCTCAAAACAGAGAACAGAGTTCTTTGATCAGAAGTGTCTTATTCTGCTAGATATTAAATGTTTTCTGGCCCTTAGAAGCATTTCTCCGTTGTTTGGGACATATAATTATTTGAGGATTTTCTTTTTAATGTATTTTGTCTTTTTAACACTGTTGGTCTATATCTTAATGGATTCTGCTGTGAAGTGCCCAGGTGATGTACATTGTGGAGTTCAGGAGGAGACACTGACAAAGTAGTAAACCTGCAGGGCAAGTAAGGATTAGTGCTGAGGGAGAGAATACTGTCCATGAGCCTTGTATGCCCATTCATACAGCAGGCTATTTCATTCTCAAACAGTTCCTTCCAGCAGCAGTACCAGGCTCCCATACCTCATACATCTCCTTTTGCACAGGAGGTCACACTGCCTTCAGGACGGGCAGGGGGGAAAGGAAAACAAACTAGACAGAAGGCCTTGGGCCCCAGCTAAATATTTCATTAAAAAGAAAACTGCTCTTGCATGTTTTCTCTTTAAAACCTCCCAAAGGAGAAATCTGTCAGGGAATGTCTGCACAGTTAGGAGCATCCCGTAACACAGCTATTCCTCCCACTCTCCGAGCCGGCCTGACACGAGCCAGCTCCAGTGCAGGAGCTGAGCAAACATTCCCTGCTGGTGCCAAGGCTGAGCTAACACGGGTTGTGTCTCAACAGGCCTTATTAGCCGAGGCTCATTACCGCAGCGGCCGGGCTCGGGGGCAGCGGCTCCGGGAGCTGCTGCCGGCCCGCAGACGCGCCGTCAGCGCCGCCCTCCTCCTCTTCCTCCCGGAGATGCTCCCGCTCCATCTCCAGCCGGCAGCTGCTCCTCCCAAAAAGCTGGCCTGGCATACAAGACTGGGTTAGTGGAAGGTTGAGAAGTGCAGGCAGGGCAGGGCATCACCCCTGCTGCACTGTAATGGTGTTTTCTCAGGTACAAAGCAGGACCTTAGGCAAGGATCATGCAGCTATACAACTTCCACTTTCCTCTTCTGTCGCCTCTTAACAGGGAAAATGTGAGAGGAAATTGCACACTGAGCGCTTTAAAAACACAGCAATCCGCTTTCAAATAAAAAGCTGAAATTTTTTTCTTTCATATAAACGGACAAGTTTTGTACTATCCTAGTTGTTACTGGGTAAACACAATTTATCTGCTTTTACCCTCAGCTGCACTGCTGGACAAACAAGTGTTTAGCTGGAATGCACAATCACAGCTTCATGGGATCACAAAACCCACTTCAAAGAGCACAAAAAGAGCAGAAAAAATTGCTTATTAAATCTAACTGCTGTACGGGCACAGGACCAGCATGGCAGTCCAGATAGCAATATCAGACTAAATAAATATTAAGACTGAAGAAAGTCTCAGGCAAAGTTCCTACAGACCACAATAGGAGAGGATATTATCTGGGATCTACACCTTCCACGTATGATCCCTGTAGCTGTAGTTCTTAGGTGAGTAAGAGAGCAGCAGTGAGACACAAACATTATGTGTCAAAACCATAATTTGAAATTTACACCTACGCACAAAGATGGAGAAAATGATTCCAAATCATTTGGCCTTATTTATTTATTAAATTATTTCAGGTTTTATTTCAACTGCCATTTTGATGTGTTGCTTCATAATGATGGAGCTGAGAAATTGTCTGTTTTTGTGTGTTCAAAATATATAGTCTCACATGAAGGTAATAACCTTAGGCCAGAGGATATTTCCTTGGCACTCAGAGGGTTTTTAATATTGAAATTTTGTATATTGCCATGGAAAGTTTCTACTAACCAAGAAGGAACTATTTTTAAGTGGTAGGATAAGCTATTTGCCTGAGTAGAAGTTGGAGAGATTTCATTCAAGCATATTCAGTTGTCTCTCATTATGAACAACTTTATATATAATTGTTAAATTTTATATTTTCTTCCCAACTTTTAAGAAAATATACATATTTAGTGTTTGGGACACATTTTGGTATGCAGTATTACTTGTGCAGCAAGATTTACATTTTGATTTATTGGAGAAACGAGGTTTAAACCCCTGTCTTTTCTTATTAGAATGGGGAAATCCTCACAGTCAATTCAATGTGATGATAAATACGTGTCTTTCAGTAAAGTACTTATCTAACATCCAATGTACTTTGTTCTTATCTGGATTGATTCCAAAATATACAGTTTCAAGTGAACTATGCTGTAATGCCCTCTGCTGGCACTGAGCTGGTAAAAACACTGTAAATTTCCTTTGTAGTTCACTTGAAAAGGTACAAAAATAACATTAAGACCTTGGGCTCAAATCATCATAAACTTCTACCAGTGCGCTAGGCTAATTATAGACTCTTATAAGACATTTTTAAAATAAAACTGGCTAAGTTGATCTTAAATAATACCAAATTTGACATAACATTTTTACAAAGTTGCTAAGACCTTCAAGAAAGAAAGAATATTCTTTCTCAAGAAAGGCTATTTACTAAATTCTCAAAATTCTGTGAAAAATTCCACTGCAAAAGGAATAAACTATTAAAGAGCATCAACTGACATTCATTTAACTTCAAGAACTTGATGCTGCATTAGGAAGCCAAGGCTGAAAATCTTACCAGAGTGGTAATGTTAGATTTCAGAATTCCAAAGGTCTTGGCTTATATTGTAACAAACCAACACATGACAATATCCATAGGCTGAAGCCACTCTTCAAGTAGGGAACTGAATATGTGTACTAGGACTTACATTGTAACTTCAGTTGGTAGTTTAAATGTCTTTAAAATAAAATGGGAATGACAACTCAGACTGTTAAGTACAGCTATAGCAGAGGATCCTGCTTCAATACTTTTATGGCAGGAATATGTGGAAAAAAGGAAATGCTGCAAAATCAACTTAAGTTTTTCCCTGCTCGACTTATTAGTGCCTGACAGAAGGCTTAGTGAGAAGCTACCCATTCCCAAGGAGTTAATTAGTACCTTCTGTGAATAAACACCAAACACACCAACATCTTATATGCAGCAAGATTAAACAAGTAATGTTTCTTAAAGTTATGTATCCTTTGAAGTATGCTTGGTTAAAATAGCCTTAATTAGATAGCATAATGCTAAAAATAAGGTTAGGGTATTCTTGTTTTTTTCTTCCTTTTCTCTCTGAACACAGAGTAAAAATTATAAACCTGGCCCAAATGTGGCATAATGAAAACATGAATGAGGTTTTCAAAAGTGCTTTGCAGAGGGGGATGTTCAACTGCCACTGGAAGAACTTCTTTTGGTATTTTTGAAAATCCCACCCTCAACCCTTTATTCATAATCCCTTGAAAGAGATTTTTCCTTTAATCCATAAATCTGCCCATCAGATATGCAGGGTGAATCACCAATTAACAGGAGACACAAAGGATTTTCTTGATTACATTTTGGACAAGCATTTCTCTGGAGAGCTGCTGCTTTTGTTCAAAATCAGCCTGTCTCCTCCATGTTTGAGCATGCTGGATGCTTCACAATCAGAACCCAGTGCCACAGAAACATGGGCTTGAATGGCCCAAAATGTTTATGTTATAGATTAGGCAAAATCTTGCTGTTGTGTCACGTCATTTCAGATGGCAAGTGCTGGCATCTGAAATTATGCTTTGCTTTTTGGGACACAATGGCATTGGACACTAATGATGAATACATGCAACATGGCAATAAGCATGTTAAAGGCAAACATTTGTACTCAAGACTATTGTGTAGATTCAGCCTAATCCTTAGAGCATTTTGGGTTCTTGGATCTGCTGTGTCCTAAGCTGGCAGTAGCTTGAGGTGATAACCCACTGCCTGAGAGCTGGTGTGGGAGGCATGCCTGCCATTTTCCAGATATGTGGGAAAAGCTGGAGTCCATCTGTTTTCTTCCCCAGCATTTTTAATGATTTGCCATATCTTTGATTAACTATGTTATTTAAGCCACAGTGAAGACAAGAGTAGAGACAAGTTTTAAATAGCATAATGTAGTTCTCTGAAGTTTGCTTTATTATGCTAAAGATTGTAGTGACTTTTATTTCATCTGTTTGGCTTTATGTTTGAAACTTAATTTACTAACTACAGGAAACAGTTACATCAGTGATCAGATTTCCTATCAATGAAATAATAAAAGGCCTAGCTAGCCTGTGAAAATTTTGCTTTACTGCTACTCTGGAAGATATTTTCCAATGTAGTCTAGAAAATAACATTTATGATTTTTCTCTTATCACTAGTCTTCTCTGTAAAAGACCATATTACAGGTAACCCTAGTCCCAAGGATATGTAATAATTTCCTACTTAAGAGGTTTGTATTGTATGCAGTGGCTAAAACAAGACATACTGAAGAAACAGCCTATTCTTTTACTACCCACTGGATTTGGGAGAAACTATTTATTTGACACTGAATTCTCACCTAGGTGGCAGAGAGACTGAGGTCCACTGTGAAAAACCCCTGTTACAGAGAGGAGAGGACTTATTTCTAGAATCTTGCTACACAAACATAGATTGGTGCAGAATTTTAACAATATAAACAAACACCCCTCTCAAATGCTCCCATGCTTGTCATGACACTACACAGGATAGGCCTAGCTCTGAATAACAATTTTAAAAATCTGTATTGGAGTGAACTTAGCTGTTGCAGGGATGGCAGCTATTCCCATGACACAGCAATATTCCCTGTTTTTCAGAAACAAACACACTAAAAGCAACAGGCAGAGGGGAGGACAGAAGGGCCTCGACCCGTCAGTGCTCTATTGCTACGTAGATGACAACCCCATAAATCTGACTGAGATTCCGTGGCCATAAACTGGATCCAGAAAACCCATGAGATCCAAAAGCCTTATGTTCTGCACACTCATCCTTGCCATCTGAAATGCTGCCATGGCCAAATAACAGCACAACAGTTCTACCTCATGAGGCCTGAGCTCATGAGTTCTGGGGTAATGTCAAAGTCTTATTGCTGTCATATCCTGGAAAACCAGGACCAATGTATTTGTATCCACAAAAAATACATAACAACAACAAAAAACCAAAACCAAAACCAAAAACAAGCAAAAAAACCAACCAACCAACCAAGCAAACAAAAAACCAAAAAAAACCCCAGCAGATAAACGTCTTTTTCATTTATGTCTATCTGTTAATACGTTTAGTAAGACATGAAATATATCTCTACTTTTAAAATCAAGCAGCAGGTTCTGGAAGCGATACTTACAAACAGATTATTAGTACAAACAACCTCTAATAATACAGTACTGAAGAGTCAAGGGAATAAGTGGAATTTTCATTTCTTGATTCTTGCAAATTAAGATAAGGTGCTTTTCTGGAAGCCTTAAGCAAATACCAGTGTGTCTTATGGATCCCAGCAGAAGGGTTAAATGGGTGAAATTTAAATGTCTTTTATCACAATTAATCAAGTGATCCTTTTTTTTTTAATCATAGATGTCACAAATCAAATTATATTAGACAAATTATTATTTATGAAATGAACATAAGAATTTTTTTAAAAATATATTATTACAATGCATTTAAAAGTTTTTATTTATCTCTGTAAGTATAACCACACCACAGCTTGTAAGTGATTCTTTTCTATTCTATTGATGAAAATGAACATAGATCCAAAACATGATAGCCCATACCCACAAAATGGCAATGAATTACTTCTTTGTCACCCCTTCAGTTTGTGGTTTACGGACTACAACACAAGCTGATTATATTGATGTTCCTATTTATGAAAGTTAGGGGAATTTTCTTATCTTTCACTGAAGTTATGTCTTCAGTTGATTACAAGTAAGACTGGGAAAAAAAGTCTTTTAATGAAATATGCGACACATAGTTCTACTAAATACAATCACACATTGCTCAGCAAAGCTGTCAATAAAGTGGAACAAATGCAACTCCTCAAATATTTCAATGAAATTAGTAATTAATAGTTTTCTAGTATGGAGCTTCTTGGAGCACAAAGAATAAATCTCATAAAATAAAGGCAAGACACTAACAACCCAATTTCATGCAGAATTCCAACTCCTGAAAGGTCTAAAGCCTCAGGCACTTACAATTTACTGTTCTCATTCATAGAAATGATTTGCAGACCTAAATGAATATTTTAGGTTTTTTTTCTTTGAGTCAAATGATCCATCTGTTTACTAAAACAATTCACCACAAAGCCAAAGAGGTCATTTCAGGGTAAAACCTCCATCTTAGCAAAGGGTAAACCAAACAGGGTGTCAAGTTGAACTATTTGAAGTATAAAGTAACATGAGATAACATTTGATGATGGTCAGATTGTATGATCTTTCTGCTCCAGCATTTTTAAGACTGAGATACAAAGAATGATTTTCTTGGAAGCTATTAAATAAACAGAGCTTTATATTTCTATGGCATTTTCCCAGTTTTACACTGCTGAGCAGTGCTGATAATAAATGTTATTTGTAAAAATGAGTATATTCTCCAACTTCTTCAGCCACACCACCACACAAGGGAGTGTTTTCAGTAGGCAATGAATGTGTAAGATGAATCAAGGCTAGAAGCATAAGCCACACAACTTTTTCATCTTATTTCATGAGAGGAGATGAATGGTAGAGGATGAATGGAAAAATGAGAATGAGAGATACTATTTATTTTAAATTGTTAATTTGCAGCAAAATTGCCATGTTTTGTGTGAGACTGAGTGGCAAGGGAAAAAGAATAATATAAACTCAATGGAAATATGTTTGTCTGAACTGAAACTATACCATATTGTCTAATTTTAGCATTGCCAAAAATTTCAGTGGTGTTAGATTTACAGTACATCTACTATAAAAGAGCAAACTCCCTATAAATGGCTATATTCTCAAAATCAGTATCAATTTTTGCTTCCTAAAATAAAAAAGATAATAGAATACTTGCCATGATTCTTCAAATACAATTGTCATTACCAAGAATTACCAGAATGTATAGAAAATAAAATCTGTTCTCAGTGAGTAGATTCCCTCCAGCTGTGGTGCTTCTTTCTGCTAATCCTTGCACTGGAAGCAGGCAGGTGTAAACACTGTATTCAATCACAGCGTTCTGGGTTGGAAGAGACCCACAAGGATCATCAAGTCCAACTCTTCAGTGTATGACCCATATGGAGATCAAACCCCCAACAGTGCAGAGCCTAGTGGAGGAAAATAAATTAAGCACAAAAACCTGCATTGACGGAATTGTGTATAATCTTCCAACTGAAAATCTTATCTGATGGGTAGAAGTACAGCTCTGGGTCCCAGTCAGAGTTTATTGATGGATTCACATCATCACACACAGTACAGCTCCTTGGAGACCCCAGGGCCTCTTCTGGTTAACCCAGATTTCCTTTCCATGAACATAAATATCAGTCATCTCCTCCATCACGAAATTCCAGGATATTTTTTTTTACTCATTTGTTTTTCCAAAGTTTTTTTTTCTTTTTTTTTTTTTTTCCTAATGCTGCAGTGGAATTTTGTTGTTGTTGTTGCTGTTTTTGGTGGGTTTTTTTGTTTGTTTTTTTTTTTTTATTAAAGGATTCCATGTACTGGTTTTGGAACGGTGTTTCAAAGGTCAGCTTTCTATAAGCAAGTTCTGTCCTGGTTCTGTCTGCAGCCAACATGAGAAATAGGCTACTCCAGAGTCTCTCTAATGGAAGATCTTAACATTTGTTTTCGAGCTGGTGAATCATCTTCTGCAACTGCCTCTTTCTGCCCTCTTACTGCCAGACTGGTTTAGACTTTTCATACACCTGAAGTTAGGCAAGAGAAGTCCAATATTTACACGTAATACTCTGTAGGACTTTGATCTACCTGAAAAAGGTTTTCACAAAAGGTGCCTTCAATATCTTGTTCTAGATTTATTTAGCACAGGCCTTTGAGTTAGCAGTCTTTGTTGCAAACTCTTGAAACAGTGAAACTTTTTTTAAACTAAATTCTACAACAGTTGTTTGCACACAATTCATTAGAAACTGGAGTAGCTATAAGAAAGGGGTGGACTAATTACTCTGCAGTTTCCTGTAACACCATAACAATTCTCCTACTATTGTAGGAGAATTTCTTTTCCTAGTCAAAAATTTTGCAGTACAAGAGGAAATTGCTCAAACCACAGCAAAGGACTTCTACTGAAAGAAAGGGGAATGGGAATGGGAGGGGGAATGGGAGGAGGATGGAAGGGGAAGGGGAAGGGGAAGGGGAAGGGGAAGGGGAAGGGGAAGGGGAAGGGGAAGGGGAAGGGAAGGGAAGGGAAGGGAAGGGAAGGGAAGGGAAGGGAAAGGGAAGGGAAGGGAAGGGAAGGGAAGGGAAGGGAAGGGAAGGGAAGGGAAGGGAAGGGAAGGGAAGGGAAGGGAAGGGAAGGGAAGGGAAGGGAAGGGAAGGGAAGGGAAAGGGAAAGGGAAAGGGAAGGGAAAGGGAAAGGAAAGGAAAGGGAAAGGGAAAGGGAAAGGGAAAGGGAAAGGGAAAGGGAAAGGGAAAGGGAAAGGGAAAGGGAAAGGGAAAGGGAAAGGGAAAGGGAAAGGGAAAGGGAAAGGGAAAGGGAAAGGGAAAGGGAAAGGGAAAGGGAAAGGGAAAGGGAAAGGGAAAGGGAAAGGGAAAGGGAAAGGGAAGGGAAGGGAAGGGAAGGGAAGGGAAGGGAAGGGAAGGGAAGGGAAGGGAAGGGAAGGGAAGGGAAGGGAAGGGAAGGGAAGGGAAGGGAAGGGAAGGGAAGGGAAGGGAAGGGAAGGGAAGGGAAGGGAAGGGAAGGGAAGGGAAGGAAAGGAAAGGAAAGGAAAGGAAAGGAAAGGAAAGGAAAGGAAAGGAAAGGAAAGGAAAGGAAAGGAAAGGAAAGGAAAGGAAAGGAAAGGAAAGGAAAGGAAAGGAAAGGAAAGGAAAGGAAAGGAAAGGAAAGGAAAGGAAAGGAAAGGAAAGGAAAGGAAAGGAAAGGAAAGGAAAGGAAAGGAAAGGAAAGGGCGAGCTAATTGTCTCTTCTGGCTATGAAACCACTAGAGTTTCCTGTGTTCTGCCATGTTCAGTACGTATGAAGTGTGATGACAATGATGGTGGTAAGGAGTTGATTCTTGCTTTAATCTGTTTTCAAATCTCTCTTGAGTTTTAACACCCAGACAAGTGTTTAATCTTTATATCTTGCCTTCAAAGCCGCAGACAGATTCCTACAAAGGTCTTCAGATAAACAGTAAAAGTGCTGAATGTTGTGAAAACATACATGCTTCTTCTTTCAGATCCATTCCTTTGTATACTTCTTTTTATTAGTTTTGATATTATTAGACACACGGGCTAGAGCTAAAATACTGATAATATTGATATTACATAGATTTAATCTCATAAGAAAACAGATGCCATCTTTAAAATTATTTATACCATACAGGTGCTTTATATTAATCAAATTCTTTTTTTGCTTTGAGTATAACTGTGTCAATTGAGGTGCTTATCTGTTCATGTTCTGTTCTAATAAATTACTGCTAATCATATTTGAAGGCATGTTTAAGAGTTTTTAGACTGGTAAAAGATATTAAACCTTTTCAGAAATATCATAAATATTATACTGCAAAAGCCATAGTGCATGTGGGTAATATTCATCAAATTGAATTAATTCATAATCATTGCCACCTACTGTGCTGCAGCAAACAACCCTAAAAGAAAGTTTTTATTAGACTGTGCAGAGTACACTTGAGCTATACAGTAAATATTTTTTGAGGTGGGTACCAAAGACTCACCCACTTTACAATTGCTGTGTATTCCACATTACAGTTTTTAAGTATTCATTGCAAGATTGTGACCTGTGCTATATATTCAAACTTCTGTGGGAGTAGGCTGTTAGCAGCATAAATAAAAGAACCAAAGATAGGATTTTGATTTCTCATTGGGAAACACAGTTTTAAAGTGGGGGAGGACACCAGGATTCATATTTATTAAGGTGAAAATATCAATTTTTTTTTCACTGAAAACACAGAAGTTCATGTGAGGTATTTCCATTGAGCTGTAACCCTGCTGTTTTAAGTATCACCAACTAAATTATTTTCAGAATGGAAAGATAATCAAGTTGAGACTAATAAAAGTGGTTGCAAGTGGCAAAGAACACAATGGAAAAGATGCAGTATGACTTGGTTGATGTCACAAGGTAGGGCCATACAAAGCACTCACTGAGAGAAGAGGGTAGGAGAGGGAAAAATATTCAGAAAATTTGACCATGAATTTCATGCGATGATATTATGCTACCAGAAGGAGATAAGGGGAGAAGTGAGGGAGGGGAAATTGGAGAAGTAATGCTGAAGAGACTTCAGTTAGAATATATTGAAGAAAACCATGGAACAGGTAGATGCAGAAGCTGAGAAAAAGTGACAGCTATGCTGTAATGAGAAAGTGGAAAGGATTATAATGGCTTCAGTAAGTCTAGCAACATAGCATTAACCCTGAGAAACCTAATGACATTTGGGAACTTAAACACAGCCTCATATCTAGTCTGGATGCTATCATGGCAAATGAAAATCTTTAGTAGCAGCACCACTTGAGTTCTTATTCCAGTGTTATGACAGTTACTGTTCATCAAAAGGCTGCACT
Organism: Lonchura striata; assembly: GCF_050655825.1. Lineage (NCBI taxonomy): Eukaryota > Metazoa > Chordata > Aves > Passeriformes > Estrildidae > Lonchura > Lonchura striata. Next base: position 11,819,406 of record NC_140703.1, read on the forward strand.
GTTAAGAGGAGGACTGGCTTATGCATTAAATATCTGAATAGTAAAAAAACTCTCATCTTCTGAGCATACAGGAGTTCCTATCCCTTTCTAAATAATACTCCCCTCCTTATTTTCTTTGACAAGAGTCAAAATGTTCAGCGCTTGACAGGGACTGAGCCTTAAGAATTGTCTCCAATCATCACTGTCTTTCTACTTTCCTCTTGGCTGCCTATCTCATGAAATATGATTTCCCAAGCCCAGTGCCAGCCACCAGTGTTCTTCAATCAAATTCTTCGTAGAGACTCACAAGTGTCACATCAACCAGTCCAGCACCTCATTATAAAACAGAGGGTGAAACATTGAGAAAAGAAAGCAAACAGAAAAGAAAAATGTAAATAGCATCACTTCTTGGTTACCAGGTGCATTTTATCTTATCTCTCTCTGTCTCCCAGGCTGTAAATTCCTCAGGGATAAGGGCTGTTTTAACAAGTGCCTTTTCCAGTGTTTATCGCAGCATCATGCATATGTTCTAGCACAGTGAAAAATCTGTCACACAGCTACTTTTCAGCTATTGCCTGTTATCTTATATGATACTTCTTTGGAGTTATTAATTATTATGTCACAGGATTTCTGTTTTGCCATGGCAAAACAAAAATCAAGAAATTTTGATTACATTGTCCTCTTTCTAGGACATTTGTGCCAAGCCTAACTTCTCATCAACCTGAAATATGAGGCATTGCATTAGTAAAATAAGTATTCAATCTTTTCGCTCTCACCTTCTTTATGCTGAGATTTGCTGCTGCTTTGTTAAATTTCACCATGTTGATCAGATTACATGAGATTTAAAAACTGTCCTAAACTTGTCATAGAGCCCTGCATTCTGAGCAATACTCTTCACCTATTAGCCAAGAGCAGATATTCAAAGCACCTGGACTTTATGTCTCCATCCAATTTCTTCTTGGTTTTATTCCTGCATAACATTTTCACTTCAAGTGTGCTGATTTCAGGTGATATCAAGGTAATTTAATTCCAAATTCATAGCATATTGGCCTTTTTTAACCAAGCTCTGTCTAATACTTAGCCTTGGGGCAGAAGTGTGTGGGTGAGCACTTTCTTTGCACTGTTTATAGCCCAAATTTGCATTTTTTCCTCCACCTAACAGGAATTGAAACTAAAGGAGGAATTTGCTGGTTTTGCTTCTTTTGGTACAGTGTTCTTTTACACTTTCTATTCATAATCCAAAATTCCAGTGGTAATATTTCTTTTTTAATTAATTTATTTTCTGCAGTTTCTTAATTTGTTTTTTATTCCTTCAGGTAAACCAGTGCATGCTCGTGCTAGGACCGTGTGACAACAGGTCATATGGTTCATATTCAGTGAATGAGAGCAATATTTCACATTTGAGCTAACAAGACACAAGAGAGCTGTTCAACAGCTCTGGGCCTCTTATTTCTTGTGTATAGACTTCATAGTAGCTGGTATTAAGAGCAGAGCTAAGCCCAAAGCTTCCGTGGGCTGACAAGCAATGTCACTTGTGTCACTGCACTTCCTTGGAGAGGAAATGGGTGTGCTCTTGCATAATTTCCCTCAACCATCCATGTGGAACCAAATTACGTATTTGGTATTTGGTATTACTGACCACCATTTTGTGGTCAGTCCTAGAAAGAAAATACACACCCTTTTATGTGTGCCAGAACACATCCATACACTTTCAAGCGATAAAAAGCAGCAGAGAATTTGGGGTTATGAATTTTTTTTTTCTTCCTAAACCTCCGGTTTTAGAGTCCTAGTTCTTCTAAAGCTACTTTAAATGAAAAGTACCACTGTTAAGCAGGACTTCTAAGTCTTACTGCTTGCCAAAACCAGGAGGTCTGAGATTATTGATTACTTAAAATAACTGATTTGGCACCAGCTGCAGGCTACTGAGAAATAGTGCAAATGCAACCAATGGCTTATTTTGTTAGAGCTTGGTTGGGTATTTTCTTAGATGCTGTGTATGAAAGATTTAGGCAGCTGTAACGGAGGGAGCTGAGATTTCCTCTCATCTGGTGTGGGGAATCCCAGCCCAGGGAGTTAGTGTAGGACAAAACAGGCTCTCCAGTCAGATTTTCCCTGGTAATTGCCATGAGGAAGTAAGGACTCACTAGAATCTACATTTTGCTGTACATCCCCAGTGCAAAAGGGCTAAAGCAAAGGTAATGCTTATTTAACAAGGTTCCATGCCTATGAATAACATTTTCTGCCTCTAACTGAATTCCAGGTCTCAACATACGTGACAGAAATATATCCATTTACTGCAGGATGAAATGTTACACCTAACCTATAATCACTGAAAAGCTTATTTTTTAAAACTCTCCATTTGGTTTTGATATAAAGACATTTTCCCTTTAAAATGAAAGAACACTAAAGATATCGTGCTGAGGAAATTATGCAAATTTAACAACGTCCATACAAACCAATTAGTTTCAAGATCAGAGGTGACATATTTTCTAATTAATACCAGTTTAAGCTTCTATTTATGAACCTATAAATAAATATACCCTCACAGGAACATGTACAAAAGAAGACAGAGTGTGTAGAGAAGAGGACTTGGTTATTTTTTTGTACCACTATGTTATAATAATAAATAATAATTCTGAAAAACAGCTTATTGATAATTTAGAGAATTTCTATTATTGCCCTGTATTTATGAGTTTACACAGGAGTTACAGACTAAAAATTTGCTAAGACCTTGGACATAATGGCTAGAACCCTGGAGAGCCTTATAACAGAGTCTTTAATTCAGGATATACTGCAGCAAGCATTCAACTGGGGGCTTTCCTTGTGTCCACAGTAACACCACCTGCCTTCAAATGGCTGCTGTGAGCCAGCTCTCCCCCAGAGCAGGCAGGCAGACACTGCTCTCCAGTGCATTGCTGCCCCTTAATAGCCATGCACCACTTCTTCCCAAATTCCACAGCATCTATTCATTTGGGAATCTGGGGCAAGCTGGACTGAGGCCAAATGGTAGTCCCCCTGCTCTGCCTGCTTCTGGCAGAATGGCCATCCACAAACCTGCTGCTTGGAGCAGTATTAGTAGAGGTGTGTGGAAATTGCACTCATGGCTTCAAAGGGAACTTGCAACTCTCCTTTTTTACTGTTCAGGAAAATAAAAAAAAAAAAAAAGACAGAAAGCTTGAAGTATTTGGTGGCTGAATGTTCTTTAAATTTTATCTTTACTGCTAAAGTAAGCTATCAGTTCCATGAGAAGCATTTGTACAAAGGAAAGCTTAAATATCTCAATCCTTCTCCTATTAAATAATTGTATTTTTATTTTCTCTTTTTACCCTCTTAGAATTTTTTTTCACTCATCTGGTATGTTTTGATTTTGATAAATCACCATTTCAAAGGAAAAGTTGTTTTACTAAACATTAATTCCCATTTCACACATAAACTTTCCTGCCAAAGGATTTGATTTTGCACCAGCTATGTCTGTTGGAAGGCTGTGCCAGAATTTTACTCCTCTGATGCACAGGTGCATTTTCCTAATTTATAAGGCTATTTTTAGCCATTTTATGCCTTCTTAGCATTGTGCCAATATCATCTTTATATTTGATCATTACCTCCTCTTTCTCTGATGTATGCTTTTGGGAACAAACCTTCTTCCTCAACTTTGTTTCTGCATCACTGTTTACCAGTTGTCATTTTGTGATTGATATGTACACTCAGGTGTTTTTCATTTATCATTTCACAATTGTGAATTTTCAAATTTGTGGTAGATAATCTAAGCCCTCTAATTTATGACCTTGTTCTTCACATTCTCACTCTCCCTTCAGTTTTGCTAGTGCTTGTGGTCAATACAAATTTCTCTAAATGTTGTTCTGATATCCTTCTCTATTTGTGATATCTCAAAATCTTCTCATACATCATATTCTTATGTAAGGATGGTTAGGGAAAAAGTAATCTAGGACAGAGCAAAGACAAGTTTTGGAAAGATAACTGTGCTGTTACTTTACTTCAGCTTCAATATTTCTATTGTTCACCCTTCAGCATCACCCTTTGGTTTTCTTATTCAACTTACTGATATTTATATATTAATTTCAATCTTCTGCAGTGGACTTTAATTTTTGGTTATATTGAATGAAAAAAAAAAAAATGCACCCAAGTCCAGGTATATAGAGTTTCTGCTTTTCTTTCATCTCAGGGAATCCATTATCAAAGACAAATATGGCATCTCATAATTTATCTTCACAGTCATCATGTAAAATCCTATCACAGTTTCCTTTTCCCCCCCTTCCTTTGTCAGTCATGAATATGAATCTCATGTAGCAAGACAGTAATCACAGTGTTCTTCACAGTAAAATCTATGTCCCTGTGTCAACACACAGTCTTTTTCCATCCACAACAGTCTAAACAACACAAGCCATGCAAACCCACAGTTTCTTTTCAGTTTAGATCCAATACTACCAGATTTGAATGTGTGAGGCAAGTGTGGGGAACCGAAAGACATCTCCCACCTTGAGTTCCAGTGTCCTGCCAAACCTTCCACACAGTCCCTGGTTTTCTACCACCATGTCCTTTCTACTTTAGTTTTTTACCTCCCTCAGAGAACCTCAAGCTGATGTGCAATCCCTTTGCCTCCATCAGAATTCCTACTGTTCACCTCTCCTCACAGAAACCATGCTCTGCACCTTCTGCATTCAACTAACTTGTCTCATGTTTCTGTACCCTCTGCTGCTGCAGGAAAAGGAAAATTCATGCCCCTCACCAAAACTTTGCTTCTAAACATACTTTTACTCAAAATGAGCCTCTCTCATTTTCTAGGCATCCATGCTAACATTTGTGGAGTCTGGGAAAAAAATCTGTTAAGTCTGTTTTTAATATAAAAGAAGCTGAAAATGAAACATAAGATTCAGCTGAAGTTTTCTTTCCAAATTTGGTCTTTCCAGGAAGTTTGCTTTTCTTATACCAAGTCCTTTTCAAGTCTTCAGTCAAAGCCAGCATATCCAAAGGAATGAGCGGTAGCACCAGATGAGATCTCTTATTAATACTTATTCAAATTAATTAAAAATAAATCTGAAGAATTTCAGCACAACAGAAAATAGAAATAAACAGGGTAGATAAAGAATCATTCTCATGACTGCTTTAACTAAACAAGGTTTTTTCCCCCAACACAAAAGTTTGGTTTTAGCATCCCTCAAAATTCTACAAGTATTCCGAGGCACCTTGTTGTCTTTGATTCTGTAGAACAGTGGAACAGCTAAAGCTTCTGAAAAGGCCTGATCCTTTGGGAAACAAATAATCCATGTTTGCTTTGCCTGCCTGATTTTGTATTCTTGTGCAAGATGAGACTCCAAGAAAACTGCAGAGTAACACTCCCCCCGACTCACGCACACAGAATAAAACACTGCCACTGGCTTAGGGACCAAGAGAATAGGGCAATGATTTTGGGGGATCCCGGCCCTTGGAGCAGTTCCCACACTCAGGGGCTGTCAATGGTGGTGCCAGTGGAGCGTTACGCAAAGTCCCCCAACACTTTGCAAAGCAGGATCCGGCGGGACAATGGCAAAGTTCAGTCCTGGAAAGAGATAGTGTGCTGAATGCACAATGCCAGGCTTTGTCTGCGGGGGCTTCTGTCCAGGAAGAGGGCTACTTAATCTCCCCACTTGCCCTGGGGATTCTGGCTGTTTTAATGTGTCCTTTTTGAGAGCCTGTGAACTGTAGAATATAGGCTGGTAGCAACTTTCTTTAGGACTGCCTCTGCAGAACCAAAAGCTGCCAACACAGAATACCAGCACAGTGGTGTTAATGAGCACAAAGAGGACCTTTAACTGTTTTTACAGCTACCATGGCTAGAGTTTCATGTCATTCCTTGGTGAAGGAACTAATTCTTTGGCATGTTTTATATGAGCCTAGCTTCTATCATGCTGCAGAGGATGGCCTCTTCACCCATTTTTCTTTTTCTTTCCCGCTTTTTTGAATGATAATAAAGCCTGATGCATCTTTAATGAACTGTAGGGCTTTCAGAGCTTTTCCCCCCTTCTTACTATAAGGTGCAGATACACAGTGCATATTTACTGAATGAAATAAAAAAGAAAAAAAAATATTGATTTGTTGAAGGATGCAAATGCAAATCAAAATCACTGACATATTTAAACATTCAAGAATAAACTCCTGAAGTCACTGAAATTCCTGAACTCAGAATAGAATAAATGAATCATCTTTACTTCAGACATTTTCTAGTATTTCTATTTTTAGAAAATATTAATGGTTCATTTCACATAATTTGGGCCTTTGGCTGTTTATTATCTACTACAAATTAAACTGTGCAATGACTGAGAAAGAAATTGTAAAAATGATGATATATATTAAAATAGATGCACAGTGCAAGACCCTAAAACCATAGAACAATATCAGAGACACCTTTTAGAGGAGCTGAGGGAGTCAGTTCCTATATAAACATACCAACCCAAGGGCTTTCCACTGTCCAAACAAAAATGTTTTCTTTATTAGCTGCATACCACATTATCTATATGTGGACATAAAAAGTATAAATCATTCTTACTTTAGGCTCTGTGAAGGGTCCTCTCTGCATCAATCTATTGTCTGCCCTTGTCAATTCACCTGCAATAGCCTACGTGAACATTTGTGTTTGACTGCTCTCTCCTTCCCTCCAGGTATCCAGACACCATGTGAAACCTGCATGTGCATATATCCATATTGGCCTCTGAATATCCTTTTGTTTCCTTTTTATTCTCCTTCACTTTCCTTTTCCTTTCTACTTCACTCTGAACTTTTGCATTAAAAATTAAATAGATACAGTGCAACTAAGGTTGAAGTGTTAATGAGCTACCCAGGGCAAAGGACACATTCAAAAGCTTCAGTAAGTAGCTTTTTGAAGCAGTAGAATAAGACAAATAAGTGCAGTTGTTCTTTGTATGTATTTTAACACTTAATATCAAATAATAAATGGACCACAAGCAAGGGATTCTTGCATATGCAAGCCCAAAATGCAGCTGTGTGTTTCAAAGCTCACTAGCTTGGTGCTTGTGTCTTTGTGAATGAATATACTTTATGGTCTCATGAGAAATCACAGACACTTGCTCATATAGCCAAATCAAAACCAGGCTGATCAGACTGACTGCATGAGAAATGCATGTGAGAGTTAATCTGGAAGCATTAAATTAACTTTATTTTTAGTACTTTGGGGCTTTCTCTATCTAGAATCATTTACACACCACTGACTTTTTATGTGGAAAGCTCGGCTGTGAAGCAAAGCTGCTTTAACATATCCTGATGCCTCCTGAGACTCTCAGCAAGGTGAGAACTCATGCTGAGACACTGACTTTACACCTGTATGCCATAAGCCAAATTCACAACCTATTTTAGTAAATCATTGCATGCTTTGCACATAACGGCGCAAGATGGTCAATGAGGTCAATTAAATAATGTGGTTAAAGAAGAAAAAAGAAAGCTGTAAAAAATAGAAAGCTGTAAAAATTTCATTCTAGTTTATATTAGAATCAGGGGATACAGATTTAGGTATTTAGCAAAAAGATAAACTATGCATGGGATTATACAGGTGAAGGAGTTTTGATTGGCAGCAAACATTTGTATGACCAGCAACTCAGTCCTGTTGTAGAAACTCAGATAAACTATTTTGCTCAAGAATTTCTAGAGAACTGAACCAAGTTCTACAGGGTCAATATTCAAACATGTCTCTATGCAGCTAGCCTGACAGATTAGATTTGCCCTGGAAATTGTTGTCTCAAGTCAAGCACAAGCCAGTTGCTCTCATTTACTTTTTCCTAATGGTATTTTGAACCAAACATGTTCCTATGGAGTGTTGCTGCCTGTTTCAAGGATGACTCCAAAATACCTTGCTAAGATAACAATAATATTAGTGATGCCAGTGTTTAATTAGTCACAACCTCAAACAAAACAAAACAGAGCAAAGGAAACCAGAGTGTGCTGGTTTTTGAAGACAAGAGGAAACATGCAAACATGATCTAATGCAATAAAAAACTACTATACAATAAAAACATTATATTTATTATTCAACTTTGCAGGTAAGTGTAGGTTATCTAATCCATGCAAAAGCTGTTGGATGAACCTGAAGAACAGGAGGGAACACCTATTGTTTGTCTTTTACATGAGATAAAAAGTCACAGAGAATTATAGGTGCAGTTAAGTGTCTTTGAACGCCATTATTCTACTCGATTATCTTACATTTGTCTGGAGAAAATGAACACAAAAAAATGTGATAGGTGTAGAAATCATCAGTGGCATGACATTTCCACAGGCAAATTTTCTGTCACTTGTAGTCACAGGCCCTGGGGTAGTGGAACAGAAGTAAATATTTGGTGAAAGGAGGATGAATGTGGCTGGAGCGAGGTCATGTCCATCAGCTGCCAGGACATAAAGTGGGTGGATTGATATATGTCATTTTGTTTGATTACCTTGTGGAGGAGAGACTGCTTTGGATAGCAAAGGCTAAGGGAAAAATCTATTTTCCAGACTTTGACAGTGAAAATTAATCTTTATATTAGCAAGTTAATTTCTGACCTAAAAAGAAAAGTTAGTTGGCCACAAGAGAGTGAATCTGGATGCTCATGAAACAAGCAAAAAAGTGAAGAGGCAAAGAAAGGGAAATTAATTATATGAAAGCTACATCCACATTTCCCTCTCTGAAGCTGAAGTCCAAACAGAAAAGCTTCTGTGGCTTTGCTTTCCATGGAGCCAATGCCTGTGACTCTCTGCGGATACAGGGAGCCCCTAAGTGACTATAAATTGCAGATACCTGCATGAACGCAAATATAGCTACATTCACACCTCTGGGTTTTATTAGATCAATTTGGTTGCCAAAAGAAGTATTATTATTTCCACTAATAAGTAAATAAATAGCATTCTTAGGACTAGTCAAATTCAAACTCATTTTTAAGACAACGCTTCTTCCATAGAAAAAAGCTAAGGCATTGTACCCATTATTTTTATGTACAGAAAGTTATTTGATAGTGGAGTAATACAGTTTTCAGAAATTATCTGCAGCAGAATCTTACTAATTCATCTTAATAAACAGCATTGTTATTTGTGATTTATGTCTTGTCTATATGAGGAAATGAATGCTCTGTGAGCTAGCATATGAATTAAAAGTGTACTTGCTACTCAACACCAAGTCCTTGTATGGATGTGTTAAGATCTAGATTAATCCACCTAATTTTGGGCATGTAACTGAAGAATCCAATTTAGGAGTGTAATTGTCTTGTAGTTTTTGTCTATTGCCAGTGAAAAGTCAATTCCAAATTTCTCTGATGCTGTAGAAGAAATTCTCTTTAGCTATTACCTGAAGAGAATAAGTAAATAGGTTGCCTCAATTGCCTCAATATTCCTCAATTAAATACCAAAAGTTAGGTGAGATGTATCCTGGTGGGAGGGTGCTCTAAAACAGTGAGCCAAATGTATGTGCAAAGAGGCACTGTACGTAGGTGTTGGGCTGGCTCTGGAATTGTTGCTTTTGTCTCCAGCTCAGCAGTGGACAGGGGTTTGTTACTGTGACTGCTTCTGTTGTGCTGGCTCTCTACATGAAAAGATGAGTTCTGTCTTTGCGGCTGTCAAATCAATACTTCTTTCACAAACCTCAAAAGTTTACAGATTTCTATGGAAAGAGTATAAATAAAGAAAATAAAATCCTCAGGCCCTTCCCCTCTTTCACTTCCACTCCAAAGGACATTAGTATGTTCTGTCTGGTCTCTTTCAGCTTTAATATTTCCTGCTACACTCAGTGAAATTTAAACAAAATCACTTTTACAAACATCTAAATGGAAAAGTATGGAGTTTTGTCATTTCCCTCCTTGTGTAGGGCTAATTAATAAAGCCTTTTTGGGAGAGCAAAAAGCTTTCCTTTTTTAGAACTGGCATGCTCCTCCTTACTGATTCCCAACTGTGGTGGCACAATCCAGTATTTCTGAACAATGATGAGAACAGAAATAGATGGAATTCAATAGGAGCATGAATAATGGCAACCAGAAACTGAGTGGTGACATAATATGTCTTCCAAACTGCCTTGAGATATAGTCAAGAAAACACCACATTGTATCTTGTATGTTGTGATCATCTCTGATAGGTATCACCAAATAGTTTTCAGGACAGATTTATCCACTCCAGTTAGCCATTTTAACATTTTTTTTTTTTTAATGAAAGATAGCTTACACACTTATGTCATATATGCCTTCAGTTCCCACTTCCTAATGATTATCAGCTGTTTATTTTCCCTCTTGTGCTTGAAAAAAGTGGAGGTTCTACAGTGTTTTCCATGTAGTAGTTTCTGAAAACACACTCAGGAGGGATAAGCCACATAAAACCCATATTGAATAAACATGTTCAAGGGGGCAAAAGAGGTGTAATGCTCAGGAAGTATAAAGATGTATGAATATACAGCAGAATACAAGGGAACAACCAGAATGTGGTAGGAGGCTGTTAAGATTTCAAAACTGAAGGAGGTGGATGAATTAATTTTCAAGAGAACAAGCCCTGTTTCCAGCTGACACTATGTTTTTGTTCCAGCACCTAGCTTTAAGCATGTTTTCTCAACACTATTTTAGGGTATCAGAAAGATGAGAATATTTTTAAAAGTGGTGTCATTTTGCAGGTCTTTTTTTTTTTTTTTTTTTTTTCATAAAAAGCCACTCTAATCCATTACTAGTAAAATAATCTAATACAGTGAAGATGCAAAGTATTTAAATACTGATTGAATTTACAGTCCTTGGAGGGATACAAACCATTACAGTTTGTCTATTATTATAGCTTTTAGGGGAACAAGACATGCATGGCTGTTAAAGCTGTGCTATGATTTATCACAGTCTCCTGTTTTCATTTGTTTGGGACTTTCTGAAAGAGTCTTTTTTTGGGCTGAGACCTCTGTAATTGGTCTCAGCACAATGGAACTCCTCCTCACTCATCCCTCTTCCTTTCCCATCCCCCTGCCTTCAATCTGTTCAACATTTTTGTGTTAGTGGTGAGTGGAAAAAAATAGCTCTTATTAGAGAATTTCTTTGGGCTTCACCGTGATTCAAAAGCTGTATAAAAAGAAACCAAGAGAATTTTTATTTGGCACAGAGAACAGTGCAAGCTGCCCAGTTTAAAGGTGCAGTTGAAATACACTGGCAAAATGCCCTAGGAGGTGTTTTAGTTATCTTTGCCACAGACAGGTAAAATCTTTCAGTTCCTTCCTACTTGCTGACATAACATCATGCACACAAGTCTAGAACCTTTCTGATTGCAATTGCCAAAATCACCTCAAACTACTGGGAGCACATAGAAGTCAACAAAGCAGCGAGATCAAATAGAGGACAGTGAAAGGAAAGGTGTATTTGGAGCAACTGCAAAGGCTTGCCAGCTCTTTACTTAAAGACCTCTCCCCCTCCTTTCAGATGGATCTATACATGATTTTCATCTCCATTCCCTTTGCATGCAGCAAGTGCTGCAGTTGACCCATCCTCCATCTTTTTTTCCTTCTTTCCATAATTTCTTTCTGATCTTTCTTCTCCCTTTTTTCTACCCCATTGTGAAATTTGCTCCTTGGACTTTGTTCTTTTTCACTTGCAAAGCCATTCTGTTTGGTTTTGTTCTACTGCCAGTGTCAGTTCATGGAGGTTACATGCAGCCCATAGTAATGCACCCTACAAAATCTCTAGGGCTCCATTACACTGATAAAAAAGGCAAGTCTGAAAGAGAGTTCAAGCCCCTGCCAGAGGCAGAGCTATAGTTCAGCTGTACAGATCTAACACAGGACTGCACCAGAGGGCTGTCTATCAGAATAGAATTGTTCAGGTTGGAAAAGGCCTCTAAGATCCTTGAGCACAACTGTTAGCCCATGACCACCATGTTCACCACTAAACCATGACCTCAGCTGCCACATCCAGATGTCTCTTTTGAACACTTCCAGGGATGGAGATTCTAGCTCTTCCCTGGGCACCTTGTTCTAATGCCTGGCAATCTTTCAGTGAAGAAAGTTTTATCTTTTACCAATTTTAACCTCTCGTGGCACAACTTGAGGTCATTTCCTCTTCTGTCACTTGCCACCTGGGAGAAGAGCCCAGTCCCCACCTGGCTGCACTCTCCTATCAGAGAGTTGTAGAACGTAATCAGGTCCTTCCCTGAGCCTCCTTTTCTGAAGTTAAACACCCCCAGCTTCCTCAGCTGCTCCTCACCAGACTCATGCTCCAGACCTTTCCCCAGCTCTGTTGCCCTTCTCTGGATGCTCCAGCACCTCAATGTCTTTCTTGCAGTGAGGAGCCCTAAACTGAACACAAATTTTGAAGTGCAGCCTCACCAAAGCTGAGTACAGAGGGAAGTCCAGGTCGATTGGAAACTTGTTTTGCACCCTAAAGCACACCCTAACCTTTGTCTGTCATAACTGGCAACTCTTTGGGATTGTTTCTCAGTATATGGAAGTGCAAAGTTTAGAACGGGAAGGTGCTGCTTTTATTTGGGGTCCAATGATATGATTTCTTTGCCTATAATTAATCATTGCAATGTCTGATGTGGGTTCAAACTCAAGACTTGCTCCTCTTTTTCCTCTCTCTTGAGTTTTGAGAAATCATCTGGGGAAAGATGCGCCCTGGAGTCTCCTTTCGTGCCAAGTCTGCACCAGTGGAATGGCCCAGATTTCACTCACATTCCTCCTCAGCTGGATGAGGTCAATGGGAGAAATACTCACAGTGCTGTGTTGCTTGCACTTGATTAAATACACTGACACTATCATTAATCAAAGTTATGCGTTAATGGTAACTTCAATGTGAAATATATGATTAATGCTGTTGATATCAGAAGAATAACCTTCTGTTATCTTGCAACCATTTTGTCATCTTTAGAATGATTGGCAATTTGCATTTGAGGGTATGCACAAATGAATGAATGCACATGCGTATTTATTAACAGCTTTTATGTATTATCTACAGTATCTGTAATGCAGATTTGCTTCTCTGGGTCTCAGGCTGCCACAAGTGATATGTGCAGAAGCAATTTTGTTATTTACATGCGGGAATGACCAGTGGATGCTTCCAGAGCAGCTCACCACACCATCCCCTGCCACCCAAGGAAAGCTCGGGGCAGCTGAGCCCCAGCACCCTGCAGCAGGAGCTGGGGGACATTCTACTGCAGGGAACTGCACTTCTCTGAAGGCACAAACAGGGGTGTAAAGAGCATATTTGGCATAACATTGATTTATGGGGTGCAATGTACTCCTGCATTCCAAACCCAGAGTGAGGACTGGCGTGGGGATTAGGGGAGGTGAGGCCATGCTGTTCTTCCCCTCCCCTTGTGAGCCTGCTGGCCCAGTAAGGATGAGGGATAAAGAACTCTCTGTAAACACCTGTTTCTCTGTTTTTACCTTTGCCTTCTGCACAGCAATCTAGCCCATATATTAATACAATACATTAAAAAAAAAATAAAATTGCAATCCATAAGGAACAGGTTTAGCAAGCAAAAAGTTACATTCCTAGCTGTTCTGCAATGGGCCTGCTTCAAGGCTTTGTAATTCCAGTCTCTGTGTTTACTGCATACACTGCTTTTCCCTAAAGGAACTGACAGAATTTGTCTTGATTACTGAAAACAGATGTTTGTAGCACATGCATCATGTGTTACAGATCTGCTGCGTGAAAAACTATGGAGATAAAATTCAAGTTTCATCTCATGCAGAGTTATAGGATTCCACTAGAGGGAGATCAGTAGATAGCAGAAAAAAACATTCTCTGTCCAGAAAAAATGATAGCAGCATGATCCTATTTTCCTTAAGCTGGCAGGTTTAGGTATGTTGCTCTTTCTGCATTCTTGAGTAACTAAAATCTACCTATATGTACTTTTCAAGGTGTTCTCATATTTATGCTAAAATGTATGTATTTCAGTTATTTCAAAATTGTCTTCTCTATGAAATTAAACTATGAAACTAAAATATCTACAATGAAGATCTCATGTTAAGCCTTTTGTGCTGAAATTTTGGTATATATGTGTCTTGTAATTGAGAAATAAATATCAACACTCAAGAAATACTGCTACTGGATCACACTCATGTTTTGCTTTTGTCCGACCTCCCTAACTTTTATTGCATATAGTCTAATTTGAGATTTCAGGAAATAGACATGTAAAATACTCTATATTTATTTCGATTACCCCGCTTATGAAAAGAATAAGATAATTCTCTGGAGGAGAAGAAATCACATCAATCCTTTTAGCATTTAGAATATATAAACAGCAACAAAAATTTGAAATGTTGCCTAATAACTACATATCATACTGTTGATAAAGGGAAACCAACACAACACAGACATGGTGGAGGAAATTAGAGAATGCTGTATTACCATGTCCTGGAATTTACAATTTTCATTCCTTTTTACCATTCATATATAATCTTATTTTTGGTGCTCTGCCCCTTAGAAGAATATTTGCCTGGACTCTCTGTGTATTCACACGTTTTTCTAACACCCATGCAAGAGCAAACTCCTCTCTTAAAAGTAGTGGCACAGACCTCACTATAATCACTCTGTTGGCTGTTACTTCTGACTATTTTAGGCAATAGCCTGAATGTGGCCTGGCTTGCACCCAGAACAGCTATAATTTTTAAGTTAAAGTAACTGGAAAAAGGAAGAATTCTTTCATGGGCATTTTCAAGCTCGGTCCTTTGCCCACAAACAGGAAATAATTTGTGATGCTATAAAAATGTAAAAGCCTCTTTTATTCTTATCGAACATAGCCTATCCAGTCCAGGAGCCGGTCTCTGGGACAAATGAGTAACAGGGAACAAAAACTAATGTTGCTTCATAGTAGACAATTAAGTTAATTCAGTGCTACACCAGAAAATACGGGCAGTTAGTCCATATTGGGAAACATGGTCTAATATTTTCAAGAAACTGCTTTTTCTATATCTGTTATTTAAAGTTGTTTGTGTATTTTTACATTCCATCCTAAAATAAGCAATTTTTATGTAGTCATACTCATTTAATCTTTATTTCATCCAACTTCAATTGTTCTACTAGAACTGAAATGGCATCAAGCTTTTGATTTTTAAGTTCTAATGGCTTAATGACAATGTCTGTTTTATTTTAAATACGTGTATTATCACACAAATAGAAGTAACACAGCAATCCAGTAGATCTATCTACAATTTTATGACTTCCTGTAGGAATAAAACAGAATATTTAATTTGGAAAGGACCTCTGTCAATCCTCTAGGCTAGCTGCCCAACCAAATCAAGGCTGAGCAAAATTTGAACCATGTTGTTAAGGGCACTGCCCAAATGCCTCTTTGAGAGGCTGGGAGCATTGGCCACCTCTCCAGTGTTCAACCTCTTGGTACAGAAATGCTTCCTAAAGTCCACTCTAAACCTGCTATGGCTTCAAATCATTCCCACACATCTTATCTCTGGATCCCAGGGAGAAGAGATCAGCACCTCCCTCCCACTTTCCCTCCTCAGAAACCTGTAGGGAGCAACAAGGCTGCCCCTCAGGCTCCTTTTATCTCACCCTGACAAACCAAAGCTCTCAGCAGCTCCTCACAGGACATTCCTTCCAGCCCTTTCGCGGCTTTGCTGCCATACTCTGAACACATTCTAGGACTTTCAGATCCTGCTTGAACTGTGGGCTCAGAACTGCACACAGCCCTTGGGTGAGGCCACAGCAGCAGTGAACACTATGGGATAATCACCTGTCTCGTCAGGCTGGTTATATTGTGTTTGATGCACTCCAGGATGTGTTTTTTTGTCCAGCCAGATCTCTTTCTGCAGAACTGCTCTCCAGCCACCCCCTCCCAATTTATATTTTTCATCTGATGTTACCCTACCATGGGTGAAGAATCCAGCTTTGGGCTTGTTAAATTTCATCCCATTAATCATTGCCCCTTGCTCCAATCTAGACCCCTCTGCAAGGCTTTTTATCCCTCAAGAGAGTCCACAGCCCCTCTCGGTATCATCAGTAAACTGTTTTGTTCCCCACATTTTTGTGAGTTCAAGTAAAGATGAAGGACTCACTTCCCTGAACTTTGGACAACACCTTTCTTAAGATCTCCAAGTAATTTTTCCCCACCGTCGAATACGCTTAGTAGAAGCAAACATTCTTTTTTTCAGTAAATGATATAATAGTGAGGGAAATGAAAAAGAGGGTGTAAAATGTGAGGGTGTAAAATTCCTCCTTTGGCAGGAATGTTGCCTCAAAGTGCAGTCAGTCAGGTAATTCATGTCAACATGTCTGTGGAGATATTGGTGTGCCACTCAAAATTACTTGGAAACCCAGTGGCTGCCTTTGTAATGTCATAGGTACAAGATTCCAGCTTGCTCCTGGGGCAGGCAGCGACTGCAGCCTGTCCTAGCAGCAAACACCAGTGCCAGGAACAGCACCAATGATGACACTCAGAAGTGTCCCCAGAAGTGTCCCCAGTCCTGCTGTGCCTCCCAGCAGCTACAGCTGCGCGGCAGGTGATGGATGCACTTCTTGTGACTGAGTCAGCAAGAGAAAATTCACAGTTTGTGTTGAAGCACACCAGGGACAATGCATCCTGGAGGGCAGATGGCTAAAGTTTTGTTAAACAAAGCTATGTGAGATCAATTGGGCTCACTCACTGGTAAACAGATGTTTTTTTCAAAAGCTGAGATCTCTGCCCTGCTGTTTTTCCTTGTCTCACTCAAGCAATAACACACATGTGGCTAGCAGTAGATTTTACTTATATTTATGCTACTTAGATCTGGGACAGTTGATGCTCAATTGGTATCCTAAATCTTGATTCCTGGGAGTATATACTTGTGCTTCCTAAAAGCTCTTCTTTTAAGAAAATCCATTTTGAAACCTGTTTTGTATTTTTAGTTGCAATTTTTTCATGAGTTCAGAATAAGAACCTTCTTAGAATTTCCATAAAATTCAGAAATACTAATCTACTTGTAAGTTCAAGCTAAAAAAAATGTCTTAAAGACAATTTCTCCTATCACTTGACATTCTCTTTCCTGGGATACAAAAAAGCAAGTTTTGAAAACACAGGAGAGGAGTCAAGGAGAGGAATCAAATATTTTACCCATCTAAAAGGTGACAGAGATAGAGTGGAAAAGTTAGCATGTAAATGACAATATTATATATTTATATATATATATATTATACACACACACACACACATATATATATAATGTAAATTCATTTTTGCTTCTATTTACATTCACATTCAGATAGATGATTCTTCAGTTTCATTCCACCCTGTATGTTGATATTAAAATAACCAAGGTAGCTGAAAAAGTTGAAGTTTTTGTGCTACCTGAACATGGTGATAGATTTTTTCCTATCCCTTGGGAACTACTGTTTCAGAAGCATGAGATATGCATGTTCTCCACTTGGCTGATTTCTGAGCATATTTTTTCATAAATATGGGTATAGGCATTTCTATACATTCACAGAGGTATCTTGTTATTTACAGCACTGTAGCAATATTATTTGTGGTTCTGTAGCTTACAAACTTTGTGGGGCACAAAATGTCTGCAAGAGGCCACTGCAAGATAGAGGAGGAAAAGTTGCACTCATTTGCTTTAGTAGAGATAGTATTAATTCAGTTTAATTTACACAGTGATTTTCATCCAGCTTACAGTAGGTGCTTAGAGCACAAATCTTCTTTCAGCTGAAGCTGTGTCAGCTGGAGAAGATTTATCCATGAGTCAGTGCCTAACACATCCCAGCTGGAAGTCAGGTTCCTGTCCAGTTGCCCCCTAATCCAGTGAAAAATGAATGCTGTGAGCCAAGCAGTGACGTGCAGGTCTCCTTCCCTCCCTGATTTGGGAGCATTTGCAGGAGCAGCTGAGCCAGCAGCTCTGTACTCTCCTGCAAGGTGAACCATGGGAAAGACAGGGAGGACCAAAGGTGTGATCTGAAGATGTATGGGCAAGGCCAACCAGGTCAGCTAAGTTCAGCTGTCACCACCAGCAGACTGTGATGTAAGGGCTTAGGAGCAGGGGCTCAGTGAATATCCCTGACTCTTCTGCAGTACTTCTGCATGGCATCCTGCAGGAAAGCACCAGCCATGGTCTAAGTCACTAAAACTTTACAAGAACGCAGGAGCACTGGCTGCTTTTTCATCCCAAAGACTGTGAAACCCTCTAAGTTATGTAACAGAATAATTTCTGATGGAAATGACCACCAGTACTGTCCAGTCCAACCTCTGAGCCATCACCACCTTGTGAGCTAGACCATGGCACTAAGGGCCATGTCCAGTTATTTCTGGAACACTTCCAGGGATGGTGACTCCAGCACCTCCCTGGGCAGCCTGTTCCAATGCCTAACAATCCTTTCCATGAAGAAATTCCTCCTGATGTCCAACTGAAATTCAGTAGCTTGAGGCTATTGTTACCTTGTTGTGGCACTAGTTGGGGGGAAAAGAGGCCCAGATAAATAAACCCTCACATAAATAAAACAGCCAGTAAACTTTTTTATTTTTGAAACCTGATCTAAACAACCTACAACACAGAATGAACTGCACTTCACATTCATTTGAAGCATTTGAAATGTGGAATGATGAGAAATTCAGTGCTTATTTGATCATTATGTTAAAATGTGTTGCTTTTTTCTCAATCAAATGCTGTTTTTAACCACCATTCGCTGTTCTCTGTTTTGTCATGTTTCACAAGAGTTGTTTAGTAAGAATGGTAACACACTGACCAAAATTTTTCTTCATCTTCCTTTAACAAGCTAAATAAACTGGGCTGATTAGTCTTCCAGTAAAAAAACAGGGAACAGACTGACACCTTCCTGCATTAATTTTTTCAGTGTTTTCTGATAGCAAATATTGAAAAAACAACAAAGTATAGAACTTCTTTCATCATGTGGTTTTGCATCTAAAATCCCAAGCTACATAATTTGTATCACAGGCAGAGTGAATGGACACAAAACAACAGTTTAGCAGGCTTTCTATCTGTTTTAGATTCTGAAATATTCTTTTCAGGCTGGAGACATTTGTTTCACTCATCTACCTTCTAAAGCTGCAAGTTAGAGAGTTTGTTATATGTCAGCTATAGTGATAGGCATTTTGTGGGTGTATAATTATATAGTTTGATATAAAATTATAATAATCAAGCATAAGGGGTGGATCATTCTGTAGTTTGAATGCACAAGTGCTGTTTAGAATGAAGAGTGAGATCTTAGACTCACTGAAACAAATGGAGAAGTCCTGTTGACTTCAGTGGGACAGATAGTAATAATTTCTCTTTCCAGAGAAGAATTAGCAGCAAAATAATTATTTCTTTTTAGTTTTTTTTTCTGTGTGTGTTCTTACTGTACAACATAAGAATGTTCACAGATTTGTCAAGAAAGATATTGAATACTGATGAAGTAAACTCACCATGCACACACAAGCCCCTATCATTTTACCTGCAGACTTTCCAAAGAAAATTTGGAATGCTATGGTGTTGCTAGTAAAGGAAGCTGTTCTAGCCACAGAGGTGCTATGAAGGCTGGAAAAGTGGGAATTTTATGAATTTTATACTCTTATGAACTCTGCTTTTTATTAAGGTAAAATTAATTCAGCATAAAATTTCCCTTCTTAGCTCTTTAAAGACTGGTCATTCCTATCAGATTTTCCCATATACATGGATTTGATAATATATAAATTGCCAGCAGGAATTACCTGAGCCACAAAGTCTATTTATAATTCTTCCCTTTCAATTTTGAACCAAGCTCTAGAAACACATTATTTTTTTTTCCAGTAAGTCAATTTTTATCCTATAAGTCAATTGACCTAAATATTTTATTTTCCTCTAATAATGCCATAGTTCTGTTTTAATCTCTTAACTATACACAACATTTCATATAAAGCTGTGAAAACTCAAGACCACTAATAATATGATGGGTCTCTTGTTCCCACAACAACAAGAAAAAAAGAACACCTGTACGACTTTTAAGCCACAACACTGAATCATTTGGCAAGAGATCAAAGAAAGCAGCATTGTTTCCAATTGCTATTCATTTATTTGCTGCCAAAACACATTATACTGCTTTAAAAGTGTTGTGATGATTGCCACTTCCAAAGGAGATTGCATTTCTACAGGTGATGAGCTCTGCTTCACTGACTCTCTCAAAAATGAACACTTGCATTGTAAATGCTCTCTCTCACAGGTTCTAAAGCACATAAAAGAGCTTACAAAGTTTGTCAAAATATGAATAAGATTATTTAAGTGGTAGGTTTTGTTGGTATGAGATCTAGGAAGCTTAACCCTAAATAACACGCTAGGCAGGTGTTGATGTTGTAATTTTGTAGTTTTCTAAAAGACTGTGGTTTTGAGACAACCACGACTGACATCAACATATAATTTAACAGTGAATTTTCAGTCAAGCCCAGAAAACTCTTTCCAAATGAGCAATGTACTAAAGTCTATGAAAGGATTGATTTTATCTTTGTGGTTGAAATTGAATCAGTGTTATGGTGAACTACTCCTTTAGCTTTCAAATTTTCTGACTAGTCACATCTTCAGAACTTCAGCACACCTAAAAGTAAATTAAGATTATTCATATACTCATAGCTATGAACTTACATGACTTGCAATTACAATGTGCCTATGATTTTTGGACTTGTTAGTGTTGAATTGCCATCACCCACTCAAATTGCAGGGCATCTGCCTCTTGACTAAAGTGTTAATGCCAAGAAGCATCAATTGAATAAAATTAAAATGCAGTATTTCAACACTAATTTACACATTGTATCAAAGCAATTTTCATGAGTAGCATTAAGTGCATCTTATAAAGCAGGTGGAGCTTTCATGGCTAGATTGTGCCTTTTGGTTCAAACTGAAGGAAGAATATATCAGTGAACAAACTGATATGACATACAGACCACCAGAAAATATTTGTGATGAAGCATAAAAAAGGTGAGTTACAGAATTTAACAAGGTCCATCTTTTAAAAGAAGACCTTCTCTTGCTCACTTTTTAATAAAATAAATTTTAAACCAAACAAATCAAAACACAACTGCAACAAAAAACCTTCGTCCATGGATTTATGGTATACCTTTATGAAAGGTGACAGAAAAAATACTCAGTTTCTCAGGAGTCCACAGCCAACCAAAATTGTTAACAAGACTTCCAAAGTGTAGAGAAAACTTCATAAAATCACAGCCATAAAAAGCTGTCTTAGGTGTTCTACAAAATGAACAGTTATGATTCTTTCTCTATAGAGTTCCAAATCTTTGAGGCAACTGAGGATGAAGAGCAATGTAGGAAGACAAAACTATTTCAAACAGAATTACTATGGGGTCTCTTTGCCACAATAATTTCTGGTTGCCTGAAGCATGTGTTACAATATGTGAAAATCTTTTATTTTTAAACCAGGTTTATCAGAAGAGCCAAAAGTTGAATATTCATCACACAAAACAGGTAAAGAAAAGCAATCACTTAGCAAAAATTGATCAAACTGAAGTAATCTCTTTTCCTTTTCCTACGACAGTTGCATGCCTGCACACTTAGATCTGATTTGCTTTCATTTTCACATCAAGTAAAAACTACATATAGTAGAAAAGCAATTGAAAAAATATCTTGAACACAGTTAAAATACATTTTTTACTAAAATGTCCATGTTTTCAATAAGAAGACATACTTCTTCCAAAGACAGATAGCTTTTATGAAAAAAAAAACCACAATCTTGTTTAAAATAGTGTTGCAAGAGAAGTTCAGTCTGACATGATAAGAGCCTAACTGTATTCATCAAAAATAGATGTGCACAGATGAAAAGCACCTTTTCAGAATATTATCTGTTTTGGATAAATCAAAGTTTTTAAAAATTCCAACTGCTGTATTTCCAAAATGTAGGGTTATGTACTACATTTTACAGTAAACTTACACTCATTTCAGGATAACCAGTACTATTTACCCCACACAATTAGTGAATGATTGTAGGGAAACTGCTTTTTGTAAACTGTTCTAAGCCAAAAATTGTTGTTATCACATCACACTATGGGGGTGATTTCAGATGTAATTTCCCCAGAACTTAACATGTACCTAGATGCACTCATGGGAAATGTTAAATGTCAGAATCTGCCCTAAGGTTTTTTTTTTTTTTGGGACACAACCAAATGAGGACACAGACTCATCTCCTGATCTGTCTTGGCCAGCTGTTTTCCGGGTTCTCAGACTAAGATAAAAGAAAACTCAAAGGAATAAATGACCTCATGAGATTTCCACTCCTTAGGGTAGAAGCCTACTAAGAGCAGTTTATGATATTTCCCAGCTGTCAAAGTCATAAGGAAAGCCTTGCATTAACTAATTTAATATAAACAAGAACCTCCAGACTCCATTGACTTGGCTAACATCAAGTTTGCATGTAAAGATGTTCCAAAAACTAAAAATCTGAGTTAATTTTCCACAGATATATGTACAGTGATTCCACAAAATATAAGATTTACAGAAAACCTTTGATATTTCTTTCTTTAATGTATCTCTTTTAATTAGCTGAATGTGATAATGGAACTGTGTCAGTTTTCAGGTTTCTAGCAGTTAAACCAAATATTTTATTTCACAAGGATGGGAGCTGCTCTGTGGGATATTTCTGTGGCAGGTGGCAGCCTGCTTTCTTTCAACACACACCCTGCATGCATTCATTAAAAAAAAATAAAAATAAAGCACTGAATAAATTCCAATTTGGCATGATTATGTGACGTGTGGCCTTGTGTTCATGGAAACTCTCACCTATTGGCACTTGCAATTTTAGTATCATGTAATTAAATTGATTTTTTTGTCAAGTCAGTTTTAAACTATGTCTTTGAGGTAAAAGGCCAGTGCATTAATCCACTGTGGTATTTATTATTTAAATACTAATCAAGAGGTCAATTAATGTTTTCATTGCTCTTGCAAATGAGTAATGGAGTACTGTTCAGAGCTCTTGGGAGAGTCTACTGTTAAATAGGAATCCAATTTCATTCCTTCTTTTCAAATGGCCCTAAATGCATTTATTATGCAGCTCTTACCTTTTTTTGTAAGTGACTGGAGTGTTTCACTTGAGCTCTAATGCCTACACTGCACATCCAAAATCTTCTCACATATTCTAGGATTCTAGTTTCACTTTACAAGTCTGTATCTATTTTCCTATAAAAAGGTTGTGATGAATACACATCTGATTTAAATGTATGAATCAAAGTGCTTCCCTGTGCCAGACATGAACTAGGAAGTTTCTGATTCATATTATCTACAATATTGAATAGAAGGGAAATTAAGTCAGCAAGGAATGATTAGCCCCTTTGCTAGAATTGATTTTTGGGTATGGAAAAAGAGGTTTTTATAGATACCTTCCCATGTTTACTAAACATCTATATAAGCTCTATTTCCCCCACTCACTAGGGATAACATTAATTAATGCATTTTGCGTTAAAGCCGGAATTTCAGTTCCTTTACCCTACAGGAGCAAAACTTGCACAACTACATCACATAATGTAACTCAACATTGCTATAAGGTAATTTTGGTGAAATCTTCTCCTCATGGTTGTCTGTCTCATGATAAATTGTAAAAATCTTTTGTCCCTAAAGTGCTGGTTACCCCAGCTTGGAGCAGAGATGCCAGATGTCAGCACAGGAGAGGAACAGGTTCAAAATCTTCATCCTACCACAGTCTTCCTCCCAGTCTCTGTGGCATCTGTTCCTTTTTGCTCTATTTCCTTTTGTCTCTTGTGCAAAGTAGAAAAATTACATAGACACTAATGCCACTTTCTGTGAAAAACATATAGAACTTCTTAGGAATTGATACTTAATTTCTTTCTGCTGCTGCACTTGGGAGCAAGGTTGATTGACCAGCTAAAATCTCATTTCACTACTGTCTCTAATGTTATACAAGCAAGGAAAAGCTACAAAAACTACCTAGAATCTCTTAAATTGTTCAAATGCATTCTCCTTTTATATGATTTTAATAAATTGGGCAGTTAGACTAATTTTTTTTTAATCTATATGAGTAACAATAAGTAATGACAAGCAAAATTTGCTTCTCCGTAACATTTTGGTGATCAAAATTATTTTATAAAATCCCCTAAAATACAGTTTAGAAGCCATTGCTACTGATAAACAAATCAAACCCAGAAATATATACCTAGGAGTGAGGGTTTGGGAAGAATTTTAAGTATTTTAACCCCTCAGAATATAAGTAGAGAAGAGAGTAGGATGCAAGCATGACCATTAAAAAAAACGAAATGGAAAAAACCCATGAACACTGCAGAGCAGGACACATCACTGAGCTCTGCACTTATACTGAAAGAAGACAGAAAATTTGCTTCATGCACATCGTGTGAAACAAGCTCTTTGCTTAAGTCAAGTTGCAGAACTTAAAAAAAAAGGAATGGAGAAAACTGCACGAGCATTGCAGAGCAGGACACATCACCGAGCTCTGCACTTATACTGAAAGAAGACAGAAAATTTGCTTCATGCACATCGTGTGAAACAAGCTCTTTGCTTAAGTCAAGTTGCAGACTGTCTGCCTCTTTTGTGACCCTGCTCACCCAGCCCTCATCCCTGATGAATGAAGTGCCAGGCGAGGAGCTGAAATGCAAATGGGGCTCCCAATGAGGATCTCGGCTGCGCGCGGGGTGCTGGGACCTTCCAAAAATCTCCGAGACCAAATCTACCAGAGAGATCCAGCATTGCTGCTGCTCATCAGGGCAGCCATGCTCTCAAGGCAATCAAGGAGGCTGTCTATCACTTAGCAGAGGTAGTTAATTGGCAGTTCTCCACATCCACTTGAAGAAGGGTGCTCAATAATAGGATTTTCTGTCTTTGTGTAAGGGATGAAGCTTCGTCACTGTGCAACAGATTTTTTTTTTCATTGGAGTTTTATCTGGAACTGAAGCTTTGAAGTCTAGGGTCCTGCTGTCTGGCTTATTTCTTTTATTGGATTTTTGCTCCCTTTCAGACAAAAGCAACGCAAAGAATTCAAACTGACCTTTGTTTTAATTACTAAGTTATTTTTCACAGTTTTTGAACTTCATATTCAAAGATTTGTTCTCTCAGGGAAAGAATATCATGTTCAATTTCTATCACAGTAAGACCCAAAAGCTTACTTTCAGCCAAGTGCAATATGATGGTCTTAAAAAGACAATTTTACAGTATTTCCAACAGTTCTATTTCTGAGTGTGCTGAATGCTTAGCCAAGATCCAATTTGACAAATGAGGTTCAGAATATGACTACTGCTAATTAGAGGCTGTTAACAACTGAAGAGAAGCATGTGGTACCAATGCTTCAACGCCAACAGAGGGAAGGATTTCCTACGTGATGAGAGGTTACTCCAGGGTTCCCTGAGCAAGTCTATTGTTGTTGGCACCCATGCTGGAGGGACAAAGATCTTCTGGGCTGAGTGCAGGCACGAAGCCATCCCGACAGATGGTTCTGTTGTGGGTACAGAGTGTGTGCTGTGTACAACATGTCAGGACAGTGATGCCTGCTTACGACGAGTGAAGTGTCTGCTTCACCTTGATTTTCCACACTGCCATTAACTCGGTTCTTGAGTCAATGCATTTGAAAAACCTGTTCATAGAAAGATTTGTGGTTTTCCTGGACTTTGCAGAGAGCTTCAGAGGCAAGAAGGGTAACAATGACAATCCCATCACCACCTTTCATCCTTCAGCTAGAAGAATCCAGTGGTTCAAGCCAAAAAATTTTTGGTTGGCCTGCCAAGGTTTGTAAATATGTCAAGAAGGGGAGGCAACCCTGTGACAGACCCTGTGCTTGAATAAAAATCACATGTGGACAAGTGACTCTCTGGTGCATTAAAGGGAGAGAGCTTTCTTGAGTAGCTGCTGCTGCACTGTGGCAAAGTGCTTCTAGACACTGGAGATATTTTAGCTAAGTGTGCTTACTCTCCAGTAAGAAACAATACTATACTGAAAACATTATTGCTGATGTTTTGTCTATTTATCTGCTTCACACCAGAGAGTAATATAAAAAAAAGTTCCTAAAACTGAGAATGGATAAATTATTTTCCTTACTATGATAATAACTTCAGCTTTCTTTCAAATTATCCAGTAACTGCCCAGTGCTATTAACCATGAATAATACACAACAGCTCATGGCATGAGAACAAATGGCTTCCTGAACAACCAGATCAAGGAGGTCTGGTTTCCTAAGAATTTGCCTTCTTCTCCCAGCATTCATGTTACCACAATTTGGTGCTGGCTCTTGTTGGGTTTTCCACATTGTGCACAGTGTAATGCACCCTCACCAGTTCTCCCACAGAGTTCCTTGCACATCAAAACACTCAGCTCCCTCCTGTGTCTCCCTTTTACCACTTAGAGATGCTGGCTGGCCAGGAGTCAGCCTGTGCTTGAAGGCAGCCTGCACGCACAGATCTGTTCTTTTGCCAAGCAATCCAAGCAGAATGGGACCTGCCTTCTAGAGAAAAAAGCAGGATCTTCCTCCTCTGTCAAATTTAGTTGACATTCAGATGTGAAAAGCAGGACTGCAATCACATAAGTTTTGTTCATGTAAAAATGCAAATAAAGACCAAATAAAGATTTGGCCTTAAATCTAAAATATTTGTATTATTTTTATGTATTATTCTACCTTTGAAGCAACTCAGCATTCACTTTTTCCTTTGCTACTTAACATGCCATCATAAACATTTTATTGACTTTAAAATGTCTGATTATTATGGTTTATGTTCTGTACAGAGGCAGCCCCTAATGCTCTTCCTTTGCTTTTCAACAGAGATTTACTAGAAAAGGCTGAAGAGCAGTGCTAGGGAGGTCTTGGGATATACAGTTTATCATGATTTCGAGCACTTATTCCATTTTCATTACTTAACTGTGCTTTCCAAACAAACTCTCTGTCATATAACAAAATGTAATGTACCTTCAATAAATATTTTCCTTTCATTTAGATTCTATTTACTCCAATGTGCAACAATTGCAACCATCATTTAAAATGAGGTTTTCCTTCAGAAGGAGGAATATAAGAGGCTCTTTTCTATTCAGTTGGAATTATACAGATCATAAAGTCAAGAAAAAATGGAAATCAAATTAAATTGTGAAACACAACCTTCTTATGAACCCTTGTAATTCATTGCTTGTGGAAAACATTCTTATTTAACCAGAACCCAAGAGGGAGTATTCTAGAGACAGAAAGCAAAGCTCCTTTCTGTAAACTTTGCTATATGTGATACTGTAAAAAACTTATAACATCATTAGATTGCCAGTAGCTTGTTGAAGTCAGTAAGGACAGATATTTTCTGGTATTTGTTTCACTTAAGAAGCTTATTCTTGGTTTCTATTAATTCTGTCTGATGTACAGCAGCTACATCAGGAAATGTTCTATTCTCTGAGCTTTAAACAAAGGTTCCTTGGAAACTTCATGCATTTGTCTTATCATTTTATGTGATTATCTATGAAACTCATGTTCAATATTTTTAATATAAATAGCCAGGCATTTCTCCATCCACTGTAACACTTTCAATGCTCAAACCAAATACAAATCCATTAATTCTGACATACAATGGAACAATATTCATTTCATCATTGATTTCTGTTTATGTTTACTGTTCATCAATGGAAATGTATTTCTGTAATGCAGTCATCTGTGAAATTCTACATGATTTAATCCACAGCTTTATTTGATTAGTGCTCTGGACCAATAATATGTGTACCTGTCTTGTAATAAAGTGGATGTGTGAAAATTAACTACTCTAAAATCTTATACATCTTGCATAGAGGTTATTTTTCTAGGACTTTCTAATTTGCCTTCCTTATTTTTATTTTTTTTTTCCTAACCAATGCCTATATTTTAGGAGGAGAAACCTTATTTATTTTAAGACAAAAATGTTATAGTTTACCAGCTGAAAAGATTGCTGGTCATGCATTCCTCCCTACCCTCAGAGGCTGCTAAAGGAGCAGAGAACTGGTAGCTGCAGAATCAACGAGATGTTCACCACTTCAGCCAGACAACTAATTATGGTTATATTTGCACACCTATCTTGGTAAAATTCCTATTGATTTAAATCCAGCTAGATCTATTTCTACTAGTTTTGCTGTAGAAGATATTTGAGGAAGAGGTGTAGAGTTTGAAGAGGTGAGATCCATAGTTTGATGGAATTTTAGGCATGGATCCATATAAATCCTTGTAAGGTTTAACCCTTCCTTTGAGAGACTGAGTAAAGGACCGGTAATCAAAAGCAATACCCCCTGAATTTCTGGCCGCTTGGAACTGAACCACATCTCCATAAATAATTGTGAATTCATTTGTAACACAATAGGTTAGAATTCTCAGTATAAATAGGACCATGGCATTCAGTAACACACGTGAAGCATTTTAGCAGGGAATAATTCAAGACAGCACTTGGCAAAGATCAACAGGCCCAATCTAACCAAATTTACCCAAGACAAAGGGGGTCTTTAATGAGATTTGGATGCCACATAATGACTTTTGCCGAAATTATGATTAATCTATGGGCATTTCATAGAAATCATAATAATTTCCCAAAGATGTAAAAAAAAAATATATATCCTTGTGTTCAGCAGTCTATTTTTTTCAACTGCTTGATAAAAAAGAAACCCCCAGGACTTTTATTGAGAAATCCTTGTATTCTTACTTTGTAAGTGGCAGCTAATAATACCAACCCTTCAATACTCCACTCACTTGAACACAATGAAAACCTCTGGGGAGATCATTTAAGAAAATTAATTATATGGAGCCACCACATAAAATTCTGAATATCCTGAATGGGTTTTTTGAAAGAGATTTTTGATATATATCAGGCATTACAGTAAAATCTCTTCAGTGAATTAGAATTTTCCAT
This sequence comes from Lonchura striata, assembly GCF_050655825.1. NCBI lineage: Eukaryota > Metazoa > Chordata > Aves > Passeriformes > Estrildidae > Lonchura > Lonchura striata. The sequence goes on from NC_140703.1 coordinate 11,848,134, forward strand.
CCTATCATACTGAGAGCCATACAACATGTAACAAAAAGGTATTATGCTTGATTTGGTAACCATGAGGAACTTGCATCTATCAATCACAGATGGACTGAATGCAACACACACACCAGGCACCTTTGGGGAACATAAAGCTATGAAATGTAGTTAGAGTGTAGCAGTACAGTTAATTTCTACTATTTTAGTATTATATTCCCAGGCTGTCTTTAGGCAATCATTCTTTAAAGGAAATTTAATTGTTTCAAATCCCTTATGATTCTTGCCTGTACATGAAAGGACACAGTGAAAATAAAAACAATTTCAGAATGACACAAAGCTACTGCTTACTGTTTTTATTCTGTGACACTGTTCTTGGCTTCTTATTTGAATATTATGTATTTAACTATTTTGTTTCTCTGCCAGAGGAGATACTTGTGTTGCCAATAGGTAATTTAAATTAGAAAGAACACACCTAGGAGATAATTCTCATACTATATAAGCAATGAAGGCATTGTGGCCTAATTTTTTTTCATCCCTAGGTTTTGCTAAAAGACCTTTCAATGTTAAAAAAATGAAGGATGAGCTTCAGTGGAACTATCTTAAAGAATATTTATGTAGTAGGTCTTTTTATTGCATTTAAAATGAAAATAATAAAATCTTCATATTTTATGTAGTAAATTATATTAAATTAACAGAGTTAATGCTTTTCTTATATATATTTTTTATATGTTCATAAATAGTATTTTACACTTTCACCTAAAAACCTTGATAATGAAATATATAAATTGTTACAATCTTAACATCATAGATAACACACTTTTTCTTCACTCAGATTACTTTCTGAATGCTCTTAATCAAGGAATTCATTGATTTGGAAAGGAAAATAAGGTATGCTATTGTTTTCATTTTGTAGCTAATATGATAGATTAATAGACTCAATTTTAAAGAAAACGCATCTGCTGTGGAGAATTATTTTTGCATTTCTGTCTCAGAAAATTAGAGTTTATTGTGCTAATGGCAGCATATTTTATATATGTCTATTAATGTAATATCCTTGCACAGATAAAGGAATATATTTGTAAACAAAAAAATAAATAGAGAAGAACTACAAGATGAATCAGAGTAAGATTTCATTTCCCAAAAGGAGGTGATCTTTTCTATTTCCCTGAAAAACTATTTAAATGAGGTCTCATTAGCCTCAGTGATTGGTGCTCAAGGTGTGCTTCTAGTTTTTTAACCTTTTGATGAAATCCCTGGAGGTCCCTGACCTAGTTCTTCTGTACTGACCATCTAAAATATGTTCTGATGCTTGCTGTTGTTAAGGTAGACCCTGCACCAGTATAATTAGTGAGCCTTAAGCTATTTAGAGCTTGAAAAGACAAGAAATCATTCATATGGAAACTCATACCCTGGGTGTCTCTCCAAATCTAAACAACAATCATCCAGTGCAACTCTGGGTGCTTCTAACATACCTTATAAGATTAATTTCCTATTTTACTCTCTTGCTTAAAAAAAATATTGGCATTTATAAATACAAAATATTATGCTGACAGAGTTAGACATTCTTAATAATGGTGCAAAGAAAGGACATGAAAATAGTAATTGACAGCATTTTTTCAAATGCAATTGTTAACTCCGTTGGGAATAAAAGATATTCAAATACTATGAAGGTATTTGAATTTTGGTAAGTTTTATGTATGTTGGAAAGAAGTAGTCATCTCTAGCTAAATAAAAAAGAAGTCCCTCTGGGCTTTGTTTTGAGAAATACCAGTGAATGTTACAGAAAATTCAAGTCAAGATATAGCTAGTGTATCAGTTTGATTTATAAAAACAAACAGTCATAGAAGGGTTTGGGTTTGAAGGCATCTTAAAGATCATAATCATAAATTTCCAATCCCCTGATATGGGCAGGGACACCTTCCACTAGCCAAGGTTTCTCAGAAACCCCATCCAGCTTGGCCTTGAGCACTTCCAGAAATGGGGCATCTATAACTCCTGTTTGTTATAGACCAGTGTGTTCTAAAAACATAGATAAAGAAACCTGTAAATCAGACAGCTGCACACCATTTTGTCATGTAATGAGTCTGAATAGTTTCTCTAATTTCACTTCTATGGAATACAAAAATAATATGGAAAACATCCAGACTGTTCCAGTCCTCTACAGTTTCACCACCAGACTCTTAATTTCCTTCTATCCTTGTAGTGGCACTAAGAAGAGAAATCACTGGCTCAGAAGGAAATGCTGACTAAATAATTTGTAAGGAACAAGGAAATCACTAATCACTCAAGCTCTTCTCCACCGCTGCTCCATTACAGTAGAAGAGGCAAGTGGCCAGTGGGTGTTTGCAGTGCTTCACTCACTGATTTCTGTGTAATATGAAAATAACTATAAGATTCCACTTATATGGAATATTTCACTTTATTCTAAACTACAGGTTATTTTACAAGAGGCTGGGTATAATCCAAGTTTTTGTCCTGACTATTTCAGTGCTCTAATAGAGACCTGAATATTCTTTATCCCTACTGGAAATAACCAATAAATAAGCAAATGAAAAACGCTAATTAAGAGATATTCCATACCTCACAGGACAGGACTTTCCATTATCATGATAAAAAAAGAAGGAAACTACATTTGAGAAAGTGCCTTGTGTTGTTCTAGTTGGACACATTCTCTTAAGGCAGTTTTAAGGTTTTTTTTTTATTATAATCTTCTCATGGATAATATTTACTGAATCCACTGCTTGCTGAAACAATTCAACTGCAGTTGGATGGGTATTGGATCAATCTTACCATGAACAGATGTGTTATGGCTAGAGGGAAATTAATATAAGCAGCAAGAGATTGTAATGAATCATAATTTCTCACTATATTCGGGTCAAGCTGTGTCCTGACGGATGCAAAACACTTCCCAGTGCTTTGTGTTCTGCCAGCAGCACTGCAGAGCATATCACAGGGACACAGTTTTGGGAATGCTAACTCAGCCTTTTCAAACTGCATCCCTTTGATACACTTGTCTGCCTAAATACAGCCATCCTGCTTTGATCAGGCTGCCAAAATAACTGTGTCGTGACGCTTTTTCTTTATCTCAGTTCAGCTTCTGGACTGCAGATTTTAAGAGCATCTGCAGCTACAAAAAGACCTTAACCTTAATGCAAGGGCATTTCCAAACAAAATAAGTAGAAAATTCATAAAGATGCCATATGGTTATTACAAAAGAATTAATTGTTCAGATTTGAAAACTAGATCCATTTACTCTTCAGAGAACTTTTACAGACCCAGATAGGAAGGAGATATCAACAGGTATATTCTTTTTAGGTATTATATTTACAGTCATGTGGGTGAAAATAGAAATAAATCATTTATCCTCTCCATTGCTCTCCTCTGAGACCCTACTCTCTTGATATTTGTAGCTGCCTTGGTTTGGATCGATATTCAGCATGTAGGCAAGCACAGAAACACAGAGACAAGCTATCCTGAAGCATATAGGTGTATACAGGTGGATAAGCCTATAACTGACATATTGAATTTATATATCAATTAATTCATTTATAATGCACATGAACTATAGAGGCATATTCTAACACACTAGCATGGCAAAAGCACATCCCTCTCAATAATTGGGGTCTATAACTCTTGCTTTGCTTCTGGAAGAAAGAGCAAAGAGCTCCTAATCTTGGTGATGTTTTCCATCTTTTTCTGGAAAGAAAATGCCTCTGTGTTTTGGACTTTATGGGCAGACAAACAATCTTGCTGTTCCTCACATAAGTTTTGGTTTTTCAAGGAACATTTTTGGCCAAGAAAATAGTTATCTTCAGGTAGGTTAAGATCTACAAAGCTTTTTATTTGGTGTAAGGTTTTATATTATAAGATCACAGACTGCTTGAGCTTGGTAGGGACCTACAGAATTGATCTTGTCCAGTTCCTCTTCTCAAGCAGGGCCACCTATAGTTGGGTTCCCAGGACCTTGCCCAGGAGGCTGTTGATTATCTCCCAGGATGGAGATTCCACAGCCTCTCTGGGAAGCCTCTGCCAGGAGTCAGCCATGCTCACATGAAAAAGTGAAAAATCAAAACACTGTGGCTACTGATAATTTTTTTTCCCTCCAAATCTTCAGTTCTTGCAAAGCCCTCAAAATACATGTGTGTGTATCAAATGCTGAGTGTGATATCTATATCTGCTATCTTTTAAAATTTCATTAGTTTTATATAGAGGGTTTATATAATTACTTGTTGCATAATATGTGGGTTTTTAAATTATGCTCTGGATATAATTTTATTAATTCTTAATAAGGACAGAAATAGAAGTACTTATATGTACAAATCTAAATTTTGCATGAAAATCCAGTCAACTTGTCGGTGATGCTGTGTGCTCCAGAACTGAAAATCATTTTAGTGCACATTGCACAACAGTGTTTGCAGTATTCCCACAGATTTCTACAGTATATTTCACAGATAAGTTTCCTATTTGATCCATCTGATAATGGTCTGGATGTTCTAATTAAACAGATGGAATTGTGAAGGAAAAATAACCCTAAAGCCATTTTCAGCTTCCTGTGATGTACTTACTGTCCATTAAACATGGTCTATAAACTCTCTGCAATACTGTACACTGCACAGTAGTTTTCCCAAGTGAAACAGACATCTTCCTTCCCACCAGACTTTTATGCTAATTTTGCCTTTTGAGGTTTTGGAAAAAATCCAGAACACTAACTTTGTAATCACTTGATCAATAAGTTCCTTTTACCTTCTTTTTCCTTTATCTTGAGCTTCCTGTCAAAGCTTATGATTGCCATTGATGGAAAGACTGCAATAATATCCACTTGTTTTTAATCAAAAAATAAAGCAATCTACATATGAAATGATGAAAGGCCTCATTACACACCAGAGCACAAGTAAACTACCTTACTGAAAAGGAAGAAATTATACTTTGCTATCAAAACTTTAAATCTACCAAAGTAGATTTAATACTGTCTCCCTTGGGCAGTATTTACTCCTAACAGAAAAAGAAAAATATCATATTTGGTTTTGCACTACTCCAAAAACAAGACAGAAATTTATTCTGCAAAAGATTAGACAAAAATAAATACAGAAAAATGGTGCTTCAGTGTTTTTTGAGTGGCTAAATTATGAATGTATGAGTGGGCTAGTTAGTCTATTCCTTCTTTTCCTGATGGTTATTCAGAAACAAACCATGAAATTAAGGAAATAAAATTAAAGACAAGGGAAGGAGGATGAAGCAACTGGTTCTTATTGCCTCACAAGGACCATTTGATGGGAAGAAAAGGAAGAGCCTAAGCAGAGGCAAAGATTCTAATAAAAAAGCTAGTGGTTTGTAAGATATTGTTTTAAAGTATTCACAGTTAAAAAGCAACAGGGTAAAAAAAAAATAATAGTATTTTCTCTAGTAAAGACAGCAGCAGTGAGTTTTAGTAGTAGTTTTTTCACTGCCTTTTAGGAAGTATTAGACAAAAGCCCTATAAATAATAAGTTCTCCAGTAAATTGCACCACAGAAAACATCTCCCTCTTTATACAAGGGTCACTGAAAATCAATACAGTTCCTTCTAAAAAGTTTCCTACAATGTTTTAACACTAGTAGGTGATGGTTCAACTTGTTATGGTTTATGGATAAGCAACTCACAAGAATCACATACATACACACAAAGCCCTGAAAATAAATGGCTGGCAGCACTTCCAGAAGGATCTGACAAAAAAAAAAAAAAATGTGGAGATAGATTCATGTATTAGCTCTGGGACAATAGCTGCTGCTAAAAACCAGTGCAAACAGGGGAGATCAGTTTTGTTGGGAAATCCTAAATCGATAGCCTATTTGTGTTTTTGAACTCCCATGTACTGAGTTCAATACTATCTCCCCCAAAATTCTTGTATCCAAGCAGGGATGCTATGGCCTGGATGGGTGATGAGCAAAAACTTGATTGTGGGAATGCAGGGCTTCCCTCCGGCTGGCCTGGAAGGTCTGGGACCCTGGCAGGGGTCAGGAACCCCCCTGGACAGAGCCCCCAGAGACACTGTCTGTGATCTCTGTCCATGGAAAAGAGTTTTCAATCTCACAGGGTGAATTACAAGCTCTGAGTGTTTGATATAAGTAATAATTAGGTGTGGCACGGGTGCAAAAGTAAAATTTTAGGATTCTAGATAAGGCGTCCAAAGGGGACAAGATGGAGGAAATTGGGTGTGTCTTGTCCTTTTTCTCCTTCTTCATGCCCTCCATGTCTCACTGTGGTGTTGGCATTTTTCTGTTGGTTCAGGCTGGGGACACACTGTCCAACGTAGGTGACAGATATTGGCACGTTATTGTAAATCCAGCCCAGGGAGTTTCTGGTATTTAATGTTTGTAACATCCCACTGAGGGCAGAGCCCCACACACTGCCCTGCAGGACAGAGCTGGGCAGGGCAGCAGAACATGTGAGAGATAAACAGAATAAACAACCTTGAAACCAGCACAGATCAATTATGGCTTCTGTTTTGGCAGCGGGGCAGAAAGACAGAGACTTTATACAATCTCAGAATCATCAATACCTCAGATTCTGACACTTGATGATGCACCACCTCAAAAGTTAGTGGTGGATGGGCTGCAGCCTACCCAGAGAACTGTAACAAAAGAGGGACCTCCATGCCTGCCCAGGGACCTGCTCAAGGTCCTTATCAGCCACTGCAGGAGGGCAGGGAAGGCACTTTCCTCATGCTGACAGGCAAAACCAAGCTGGGGGAACCAGTCCACATGTCCAACAGCAGGGCTACCACCTGCAGGGAGCCAGGCTGGAGGTTCTCAACAGGAACCTAATGACAATGAACAAGGACAGATGCAAAGTCCTGCTGTGGAAAGGGATGCAGGAAAACCCCTTGCACCCACACAGGCTGGGAAGCAGCTCTGCTGGGTGGGCACTGAGGCTCTGAGCCAAAACAAGTTCAGCCTTTAAAGTAAAGTCACTGACAAACTGGGCTGAGCTCAGCACAGGGCCAAACAGGATGCTCAGGGCTGGAGCACTTGCTTGGGGGGTGAAAAACCAGGGCTTGTTCAGCCTGGGGAAGAGGCAACCACAGGAGGACTGAAGAGCCACAGCACAGCCTCCTGTCCTCTGGTCTGTGGCAGGGAGAGGGACAACAGGCATAAGTCATAGCAGGAGAATTTTTTTTCCCCTGTGAGGACAGGCAGCCAGTGGAGCAGCCAAAGATCTCTGTCCTTGGAAGTTTTCATGACTTAACTGGATGATGCCCTGATCAGACTGCTCCGACTCACACTTGACCCTGCCTTGTTTAGCAAGCTGGACTTGAGACCTCCAATCATTGCTTCCAACCTGAATTAGCCTACACATCCATGATCCTATATGGTAATTATTATGATAAATAATCAACAATGATAATATCTAAATTACAGAAAATACATTTCAATGCTTTTCTTTTCCTGTACTACTCAATAATGCAATAAATTAATATTCTCATCTATGCAGAGCCTTTCGCTGCTATGCATTCAATGTAATCATGTGCATTACTAACTTCCTTCTTTTTTAAATAAAACAATTTGCCTGGCTAAAATCAAAGACTAACTTGTTTAACACCCTGATGAAGATGGGGAATGATGTCCTCTTACCTTGCTCATCCTGTGATAATTCATATTCTTTTGACCTAGTGGCAGAAATTTGCACTTCAGAACATTTTCACAAATTGCTTTGCATACTTAATTCGCTGAACTGACAGCAGTGTCTGAGGGTAATTTGCTCTGTCTTTGCTCTTGCTAGGAGGCCCTCAGCAGAAAGCCTCTCATCAACTCCAGGGGTTCCTGTCTGTGACAGCCCAAATGGAAAAGAAAAACTATAATATGCTGTGAATGCATTTTGTTTTGATTTTACTTGTCTTATAATTAATTAGGAACACATGAACTCAAGATTAAAATGCTCATCCTGGGGAATCAAACCGAGCATGCATAGCCTCTCATAGCCTATCACAAATTTAAATATTTGGAAAGAAGATTTCAAGCTCCTGGCTGAGAAGTGCTTTAAAATCTGCTCCTGTATCACACCCTAAATTTCTATCCTAAATTTACTAAAGCCCATTTTTTAACTGCTTTGTCTTTTCTCAAGGAGAAACATGAATAAAAGCTTAGAACTTCCTATTATAAAAGCCCAGAATTTAAGTACTGTAAAAGATAGGCTATTTATCAATGACTGGATTTCTCCAAGTTAAATAAGCAATGTACTTTTATTGTATTTGTTCTCTAAAATCACAAGGCTGGCAACAAATGCAGTCACATAGCCCTTTCATTAAGGCCTCCATCAAAATGAACTTTTTATTCCCTAACTATTTTAATAGCTCTTTCCTGCACCTTCTCAAGCTCAAATTCATCCTCCTGAGATATGGTTGTTTAGAAAAATTCCTAGCACCTCAACTATAAAGAGGGATTTACTGCTGCTAAAGTCAGTGTTAGACAAATTCTTCACGCAATATTCTGGCTCTCACTGATTGAGAAACAGGGGACATTGCCATGCTTTTTGTTTTAATAAAAACTCTACCTTGAAGTATAACACAATATTTGGAAGAGGAGATGTTCTATTAACTTTTTCATAAAAACTGGCAGTGCAAGATTTATGTAAGTGGGAGTATCTGTGCTCCAATACTCCTAATAAGAGTTTTGATTAAATTATTATTGCTTTAATATCAGTGTTGCCTGCTCTCATTGACAGGCAATCCCGTTGATTGGTGTTATATTTACATCTATATTTTAATATATATTAAAAACAAATCCTCAGGATTTGTGTCAGAAGACTGCCTGCAAAGAGAAGGCTAAAACAGAAAGGACTTTTCTGACAGTTTAGATTGACATGGGGGGCTGATAGACAAGAGCAGAGGACTTTTTTTTCCTTTTTTTTTTTTTTTTTTTTTTAAATAGGCATAACAGTACCCATCTGTTCCTGGATTTAGAGTGCAGATGTACTCTAAGACGTAACTTTGGAAAATTGGAAAATTGGTGTCATGGGGCTTTATGTTCATTCTCTCAGTGACTCAAGAGCTCAGTTAGCAAGTTTTAAAAAAAATAAAGACTGGGGAAAGTGTTTTAACTGCAAGCTTTGTACATATCCTGAGATATAAATGCCCAGATGAAGTCTACTGTGTATTACCACTAGCAATAAGGATTCTGTAACCACAAAAAATTTAATGTTGCTGCTATCTGATCCAGTGGTTCATTCAGCCCTGTCAGATCTTTGTTGGTTCTGCAGTGCAAACAAGAGTTTGTTTTTCTCACCAGGTGTTTGCCACCATGAATGCAGTGCAATATGAGATGTGCCAATAGCTCACTTGGAATTCTTGCATGGCAATAAGATTTTTGTTTTGTTCAGACATCGCTAGCTACCTGCTTCCCATCTGAAATTGCAGCCTCTGACAAATCAAAAATATCCACACTCTGCAGCCTACACCTTCATCTGTCATCTTTTGTAACCCACTAGCCAAACTGCTTCTACCATGTGGTTTTTTCCCCAAAATTGGTCTTTCTTTCCAACTTATACAAAAGATGATAATCTATAAGGAATATCAAATAGTAAATATTTATTTCCAAAATTTTTATTTCTCTTCCTTTTGCATATGACAGCTTTCTCTCTTCTCCCCTCTTTCTCTCAGCCACAAAATCTGTATGTACATTTACTACATCTACTAATCTTAAAAAAGTTGAAACATACTCCCATTTCTTACAAGGTATTAGTGTAGATTTCCACCTTTGATGTAAAATAAATATTTTTTGAGCATGTTTTCTGAACTACCACTTTTCAAAACAAGCACCCTCTAATACATAGCATAACCTATGCAAGATAACTGGACTAGAGGAAGAAATGTTTCAGACATGGCCATGAAATGAAGATAGATTTCCCCTTAAAATGCTCTCCAAGGCCAGCCTGTCCTATTTCACATGGGACAAGCAGTGATGCACTAAAAACAATTCTCTTGATGACATAACAGCATGGTAGTAAAGAAGAAAGGCAATGTGAGAAAAAAAGGAGTCTTTGGTTATACAAAAGAATACCACAATACTTTCAGGATTAAAATCGGGGGGAAACAAACTGAAGACTAATTTCAGGTCTCAGTTGGGAACCACAGGATTTCTTTACATACTGGAAGAGTTGTCTGAGAAAACTAGGAATAAAAAAGTATTTGAAAATATCCCTTTAAAAAGTTATGTCTCTACTTAATGAGGAGTGGTGATCCTTGCCTGCAAATGTTTGGCTATATAGTGTTAATTTAACAAGCCATCCTTCTGGTCTCTGTAACACAAACAATACTCTGTGATCTGTTAAATGATCCCCAATATTTATGTCACACTTGATTTAACAGGAAATGTGCTACTTCCTGGGATATCCTGCTTCCATACACTTCAATAGCACAGCACAATGCAATCTCAGAGATTACTCTGCAGCCATTGATTATGTGGAAAATAACTGAGGTTCATATTTGACACCTACTGCCTTTGCACTGTGTTGGGGGAGGAATAAAGAAGCCTGTGAGCCAAGAGGAAACATTTTCTTTACTGTTCAGGCTGGCATGCCACATGTGATATCTGATGTGGAAATATTAATTACTTCAGTCTTTTCTTGAAAATCTGCTCTAACAGTAAATATTAAACAAAGACATATGTTTAGTAGCTTTAGTCAAGATGGTTTTACCCTATGCTCTTCAGGTTCCCCTACTCCCTGCTGCAGAGTTGTGGCTCTCAAAGCTTCTCCAGGACTACAGACATCACTCAACACATCATCTGCTCCATTTAGTGACTAAATGCAAGCCATTCTCTTGGAAAACCTGATGTTTTTAAAGGCATTTCCTTCTATGGCTTTTTTTTTCTAAATTCTCTATCCTCTGAGTTCGTCCAATATCTTATTCAGATGATTTTCCATACACTTCCTCAGCTATACAGTGCTAGATCTTTTTCCTTGCTTCCTTTCCTTTCTGTTTGTCCCCATTCTTTTCTCCAGGATTTAAATTATTTAAAAACAAACAAAAAGCCAAACAAACAAAAACAACAAAAAACTCCCAATGATGGATAACTTTAGGGTTTCTTTCACCTCAAAAATAACTGTTTAAACAATAGCTTGGTCTGACATCTCCACAGCCTAAACCTGACAAAGAACTGAATTCCTACTTGCATCCTCCATTCCCGTCTTCCTTCAGTGATCAAATTAAATTTCACTCTATTCTCTCGCTCCTGTCACCTAGTTCTCCTCTCTGAACTTAGATCCAAGCTGATGGGGATGTGAAATTTCTTGCAATCATTTTTAAGTATCTACATGATTGCTTGTCATCTGAAGTCCCCTTAAAGTCTATAGAAAGAGAAACGGGTGCTCATGCAGCATTTCAGAAATCTACTCTGGGTGTCTTCCTTAAGACAAATTCAATATAACACAAAGTATCTAACTAACATTCTTTTACCCTATTGAATCTCACTGTGATTTGGCCTGTTCTTTATGCATCTTGTTTGAATAGCTATTTAGATTTTTGCTGTTACACATCTTAACAATGCAATTATTTTCCAGTCTGGCCTTGCCACTGTAGAACTGATCTTTTGTGAAGATGCAGACAAAGTAATCTTCCAGGCTCATTTCTTTACCCTGACAGAGTAACAGTAAAAAGTTATTTACTTTTTTAACCCTGAATTCTTGGCTGAATCAACCCAGCTACATCTAGCATCTATGCTGCCTATGGGGTCACATCAGCTTTTAGAGGTATTTTTTATTCTTTAGTATTTTTCTGGTATTAAATATGCAAGAAAAAAACCCTTCTTATGAACTCCTTTCGTCTAATACCAATGTCATGCATATGGAAAAATCTTCAATGCTTGAACTTCTTTTCTTGATTCTGAGGTTTATTCAGCCCCTACCACATTATAGATGCTATTTCAAAGTTATTACCTTTAATATAGATGTATATAAAGTTTCTGCAGTTGTGTCTACAGTTAATAACTATTAATATTTGTTTGGATTATAAAATCCTGATGATCTAGAAAAAGTGCACAATCTAGTGGATGTCACTTTATCAAAAGGATAAAAAAAAAAATCTGGAGTTCAGTCTTATAACATACTGAGAATAATGAGAAATCAAATAGAAGTTCATCATTTTCTTGTTGCAATAATATTGAAATGTATTGCCAACTTCAAATTTATCTGAAACATTTTGTATTATTATCTCCTCTTTCTCCTCTGAAATTGATGTGTTTACTTTTTGGCATGAGCTTATTTCTCCACTCAAGTGCTCACATCTATAGTGGAGACAGCAAAACCTAAGTGGATAGGAAAAAATCTCTAGATTTAGGAGAAAAAATAATAGCAAAAAGGGGGCTATAGGAGAACACAGTATGAAATAGCTGCACATGTTCCCCATGAAAAACATCTAGGGAAAGAAAATTATGTAGGAAAAAATTTATAATCTTTACTCCTGAAAGTTCCCATACATGTAAATGTTTGCTTCTATAGATTGCAGCTAAACTTATATGGAATGGGAGGAAGATGTGCCTTGCAGACGTGTCAGTGCTCTCAAATATGAGCAAAAAATCCTATGGTATGACAGCATTTATCTACTTGAATGGGTTTTGTTCATTCAGGCACCACCTGAAGATAGATACATGACTGAAAAATAAACTGCTCTTTACTTCACCCCTGGATCCAGGCATCCTGGACTTAATCCAAGTTATTTTAGGAAAGAGAGAATTTTCAGTACAAACAAGCTTCTGGAATGGTTTTCCTTTTGGAGAATAGAATTCTAAAGGCAAGAGAGAACAAAAAATGATCTAAGACTACTTCTGTAAAATCCGTGAATTCCCTATTAGGCCCATATGAATGAACGCACAATTAGGAGGGAAAAAAAGGCAACTTTACCTATAAGGTCACATTCCAATTAATATTATTTTTTAAACTCTTACTGATTACTAGAGAAACCTGTTGGAGTAATTTTAATACCTCAGGGCTTTTCCATATAAATCAAGGTGTACATACTGCTTACTATTACACAGTGGAGAAAAAGTACTGGATCATTAAATCTTTAAATGTGAAAAGCTTGGTCTTTCCTTCACTTGGTGCTCATTCAAACAGAGGCACAAAATATCCAATTAAACAAGACCAGTCGTCTTCTAGGCGTTCATTTTTGTTCAGCTTGTGTTTGCCTCTAACTCAATCCTGACTTTTGTGCCTACTTGGAAAACACTTTTAAAATATGGCCTAGAGCTGAGAAGTGGAGCCTCCGGGGAGCTCCTGGAGCAGGGCTGGTGCTGTCAGTGCTCTCAGGTGAGCCCATGAGTCCCGCAGAGGCAGCTGCAGTGCCCCGCAGCGCCTTTCCGGGATGCTGGGATGCAGTGCCCGGATCCTCGCGTGCACCTCGGAACAGAACAGGGATCTTTGGGGGTAGACAGACACAGAAAGGTCTGTTTGGGACATTGTCCCAAGCCCCCAGGCTCAGAGTGGAGGTGCTGTCTTGAACACTGCCTTATTTGCCTTAAATCTGGAGCAGGAGTGCCTGCAGCCCTTGCACCCTCTGCCTGCCATCCCCCTCCCAGTGCGCTTGCCATGGGAGAACCTGCCTCAAGCCTCCACCCCTTTCCAGTGGAAAAAGTTAGGGGATCTCCTTCTAAATTCTCAGCCTTGTTGCTCTTGTGCATAAGGGGGATTTTGGGCTGCACACAGGGCCTCTCACCTGCCTCTTGGACAGGTGTGAGGCTGTCAGGTGCAGGAATCTGCCTGCAGAGCACCAGCCCCAGCCCCAGGGTGAGTGAGGAGGCTGGAGGGGAACTGGCTGCTCATCTCCAGGTAAAACCAAGCCAGTTTATTATTAAAAGAGTCTGACTTGCTGTTCCAAGTAAATTAGTGGCTGTTTAAATACAAGAACCAGGGATCGTGATTCCCATCCCTGTTCTCTGAAAGCAAAAGTCTAACTTACAGTAAGGAAAAAAATGTAAAGCTATATTTTGTCAATATGATGACCCCATATGCATCAGAAATGAACACGTGACAAGCTTGGAGCATGCAAGGGGAAGAATTTGGAACAAAATCAATACGAATATTCAAAATGTAGAAAAGTCTAAATAATCCACATACAGCAGGATTCAGGTGATGCTTTCCTAAAAAGGCATCTATCTTGACTGAGGGGAAATTGGTATTGCTTTACTTTTTTTTTACTTCTTTAGGAAAAAAAAATATTTCAAACTGAAATAAAATTACGTATCAAGGTTTTAAACCACATGCAGAGATGATTGTGAGGGGCAGGTGATGAAAGCTGCAATCAGTGTAAGTGGCATATAACAGGACCTGAAGTTTTATGGATAGACAAGAAATTGCTCACTCTCTCTCTCTTATATACCTGCCTGTCCTCTTCTTGTACCCTGCAAGACTGTCTTAGGAATATCTGAGTCACACTGGAGCACCAGTAGTTCATGAAATCCCATGACTGCAGCTAGGACTGGGCTGTGGTCAGTGATTCCTGGAGCCAGGTACCATTTCAGGCTGCAGAGGAGTTACAGGATTGGGTTCCTCAGAGATCAACTGCTGTATGGTGCTGCTTATTCTGTGGCTTTTCTTATTTGGCCTAGAGACACATTTCTGTAGTTTATGCAAAGCAGAAGTCAATGAAACACACTCTTCTCCAATCACAGTTTAGTCTCATTTGGGTTTTCTTCCCTGCTGCAACATATTTTACTTTTGTTTATAACAGAAACAAAGCCAAAAAATCCCCAAGTAAACACATGGAAAAATCCCCTTGGTCTTTGGAATAATTTCCTTGAGATGATACATTGCCTCATGCACTAATATATACAGTTCAAAAGAGAATAATGGGTGCAATTGTCTCAACAAAGCAAATTTAAACATTTAAATCATTGACATGTACTAACACACGCACAAGGACAGTCATCTTGGTTAGTTAAAAGACACAATTATATTTCCCAACAATGCTGAACTTCTGAAGGCGATGGTGAAAGAGAGCCAGCTAGGCAAAGATGATTAAAGGAAAGTATACAGGTGGCAATGGCAGATGGGGTGTAAAGTGTCAGGAGGAGGCAGTCAGGAATATTTTGGAAAGGTGCACTCTACCTGTGTAGCCCAGCGAATTGTCGCCGTTATCAGAGGTGGGCAGTGGTGTCCCGCTGTCGTTCCCCCTCTCTAGGTCTTCGGAGTCTGTCGGAAACAACACCAGAGCTGCTGATGGGGTCACAGGAGTAACAGCAGATGCCATTTTGATCACAACACGTCCAGACACAATTAAATCCACACATGACAGCAAGAGCCACAGAGCCAGCGTGCGGCACACCTCGTCCTTCGCCCGTCTGCGTGGCGGAGCCCGGAGGGATGCGCCAGGGAGCATTGTCCAGGCTCCCCAAAAAGCTGTCCCCTCTTGTCCCCACTGCCAGTGTGGCTCTGCAACCCACCAGGCACAGTGACCACCCTGCGAACCAGCCAGCGCAGGCTGCGGGGAGCATATGGGGACGGCAAGGCAGGGGAGCTGAATGCTAGCATCGCTAATTTCCCACCTTATTGTTAATCAAAGCTATTGACTGTGATCACTCCCCATCATCCCTTCATCTCCTGGCAATTACAGACCCAGGGGACTTCACCTCTTTGTGGGGAGGAGGCGGGGGGCGGCTGTGAGATGGGGCAGGGGAAGGGGGCTCAGCCCCCACGGAAAGGCGCAGCTCAGCATCGCCCAGTGAGATGCGCTTTCCTTGCGAGGAATCGCTCCGTTCTCCTGTCACATCGGAAAAAGGAAAAAAAGGGAAGGCAGCTGGTCAGCCAGACACATAAATGAACACATGTTTTAAAACCCCGGGATAAACCGCTGATCAAAACGCCGCAAAGCACCATGAATATAACTCATAATGATGAGCTAAATAATTCAAAACAAAAAAAGAGAATAAAATCCCAGTTGCTCTGAAAACAAAACAGCACAACCCAAAGGAATTTGTCAACAATATTCACTGCACCTTTTTACTCTCAGTGTTAAACTGTTTAATAAACTTAAATCCTATCTTACTTTACTTTTGATAGTGCACTGTCCAACAGATAATACCTAAAAAGAAACATTAGTATTTTGTTCAGACTGAAAACTTCAAGAAGCAAATGTCTTTGCAGAAATAACACTAACTCAACAATATGCTTTTCTCCTTTTTTCTCTGTTGACAGGTGTCAGATAATTTATAAATTATTTCAAAGACATGTTTTGCTCTCAGACATATTCTGGGCCTCTATAATGGCTGAAAATAACTGTTCATTATCAACAAAATCCATACTACTAAAAATTACTCTGAACTTTCACAAAACCTAAAGCAACTGTATGTAAAACAAAACAAAAAAAAAGGATTTTTTTTTCTGGATGCTGAATTTTACTAGCTAAGTCACTCTTTTTTAAAATGCAATGCCAAATATTCATTTCTCCATTTGTTTTCTAAACAATCTTAGAGACAATATCTTTAAAAATCAGAATATTTTTAATGAGTTACAAAGGAAAAATATTAAGAAAGCCAAAATTCTCAAGATCAATCCACTCAAGGGGACTTACTGGAAAAAAAAATTATTTAGAAAAGTCAATTAAAGGATTGATAGCATGCCTTTCAAAATACTGTAGTGCAAATTAAGAAAATAAAAGACCAAACAACAAAAAGCAGTCGAACACCAAGATGATGTTTCATCTTGGCAGATGAAAGAAGTGAAATATGTTCGTTTATTGGCCCATTCATCTTTGCTGGCTCACTAATGGCCAATGTCACGTACATCTTTAAAATCTGCTCTGAAAATGGCTGCAGATTGACTGGATCAACACTCTGTTTCTCCAGATTGCTCACTCATTTGCATTCAAGGGTTGATTGGGTCAAAGTTTTAAATTACTGCAGTAAAGGACAGAAGGACAGGACTTTTTATTAATTTAAGTGGCAGAGGCTGTGCCTACCTTTTTTAGTGTAAAGGTTTATAATCAACTGCAGGGAGCCCAGACCAAATTTAACCAATGAACCTGCTGATCATCATTCTGAGAGATTGATTGCGTTCTAGGAGATTTAACCACACACTGCTCAAAATGATCGAGGGGGAAGAAGATGCACTGAAAGCTACTGGAAGTGTCGTGTGTCACTGTAATGTTTGGTCTTGTGCAAAATATAAATACACAGTGAATAGGAATTTTTTACCCAAGACAGCCCCTCAGACATGGAATTCCAAGCAGTGGGCCATCCTCCTCACAGCACCTCATTACCAACCAATGCTAATGCCCCTAGCAAAGCTCACTTAGGAGTTTTAACAGGATCAGTCTCCAGCTCAGAAATGTTGTGAATTTAAGAAAGCCAACAGGCTAGGAGAGCAGCAGCTGTAAAAATCAGCATACAACTACTTGCAGCTATTTAGGCTTGCAAATCTCTGCACCAATCACTCAGTGAAAGTAAATGAAGAAGGGAGTTAGTCTCTTTTTGACACTATTGATACCTACATGATATCTGTTAGTGGCAACACACTTGTTATTTACAATCTAAAACTAGACAGACCTTGTTCGCTCTCTCATTCTTTGAGAAATTCTACTTTTCCACCTGATAATGAAAATATTCAACTAATGTTAAATTATGGTCTCTGGCTGGAAATGACTTACTAATGATGAATTCTACTAATTTCATTGAACAATAAGTGCTACAGTTTGGGCTATTGCCCTCTGTGCTGGGCTGAATTTAATTTCAACTCTGTGAGAAGTTCCAGCTTTGCTTAGAAATCTCTAGAATAACTTAACAGAGGTAAGTAGTGTTGACTTAAATAACACATTTCACTGTAGGACTGCTGTGAAGGCACTCTGTTGAATGGCTAGTAAAAGTCCTGAATTTCAAGACATGATGTATTTCTTATGACTACCATGCTGTACGATCAGGCAATTTTCAACTTGGCTCTCTTAAACATAATAAACAATTTTACATCATTACACTTTTTGAACTAGTTACAATGCCAGAAAATGTGAAACAAATGAACTATAAACCCAAGGACAATTCACCTGACATGAAGAATTTACAGTTCAGTCTGAGTCAAAGCAGAGGCTGAACCTGGTGCCTAATTCCTCAAAGAAATATCATAATCAGTCTTTAAGATGTTTCACAGAAGTGACAGAGAGAGACATCCCTAAAAAAACCTCTCCAATGTGGTTGGACATTTTGGTTGAATTTCTGTATCATACAAGAAATAGTTAAACCAAATTTTCTATTTTTTCTTAGCTGCTCAAAAAAAAATAACCTGTTTTCACTGAAATAAAACTTAAACATTAAAAAGATGCCTAGACTGTAATTGGTTCATTTATTAGGTAAAAAAATCCTAATCAAAACAACAAAAACAGCCAAAGAAGCCCAAAAAACCAACACAGCACCTCACCCCACCAAAAAAAAAAAAAAAATCAGCAAAAAACATACTTTTATCTAGAAGTATGCAAAACTTCAGAGAGAAGTCAAAATTAGTTCCTCTCCTCCCCCCCCCCCTCTACATTTTAATATAGTTCCAAATGAGTTTCTTTGGGAAGAGGAAGTTGAAAAGTGAAGTCAAGTTACAAAAAATAAGGATCAAGCCACCCCTTAGCAATTGCTACTACACTTTTCTTTTACAGGAACACTTGAGACACTCTGCATTTGAGAGGGGGAGCACCCTCATCATGATAAAAAAATATCATTCTCTCTTTCCACAGAAATTTCCAGAGCCACCATTCATTAGGTTGGGCAAGACCTTAACAAAAAAAAAGAAAAACAAACCAAAACAACAACAACAACAAATAAAACAAACAAAAAAAAAACCCACAAAACAAACAAACAAAGAAAACTACTTGGATCTGAGAGGAGAGTGTTAAATTTACCAGCACTGAGTGCTCCAGCTTTTTGGTGGAATATTTTCAGGTTTAGTCAGCTCAAGCGCACATGACCCTGACAAAGCTAAAGAGGATTTTTCATCATACAGGTTCAGAACAATTTTAGCTGCTAATGGCAGTTGGAGTGTTCAGAAGATTGACATGAATGTGAGGAGCCTTTTCCAATTAAATTTCTATTGAAATCTCTATGTTATTCCATTTTATTGGATGTCCGCACCCTTCATGATTTAATTTATGTATCCTTAGTTCTTCAAATTTTTTAGAAAATCCAAATAGTAAATATTTACAATTGTTATTCATTCTTTTGGCTCCTAGAACACTTCAAACTAGACAGACTTATTTTCACAGCTATTTATATTCAAATGCATTTTACAATCCTAACTTCAAAAATTATATTAAACATATTTTTAACCATAGCTCTGCTCTTCAAAGAAAAGTCACCAGTGATTTTTTTTTCTCCACTGGTAAGAGAAAGTGATGCCATCAGTTATTGCTTCTTTTGAACCAGGAGATATATCTGGATGACACATTTTATTGATGAGGCATCCTTAAAAATCCCCAGATGAATCAGTATTGATGCCCTGACCCAGCCTTCTGGTATACATAGAGAAAAATTGAAAAGGTGTAAACAGACACAACTACTTACTTCTTTAAGAATTTCATATCTGACTTTCTACACTGGTTGTTGCTGATCTGAAATTAAAGTCACCTACTGAAAAACATCCAACTACAAAAATTAGTAACAGTTATCGTATTTAATTCCAAAATTTATAGCTTCATTATTTCTTGTTATGTTTTGCTAAATTTCATTATCATCAGCAGCTTGGGGGTACAAAATTAGAAGGAAACAGCATGAACAGCATTTTGCAAATGAGCATTAATAAAAGATTAGGGTGAAGCAAATGAATATAAACTACTATCAATATTAGAATTGTGTTCTACAAATTGGATCAATTCCCATTGATTAATTTCTAGTGATCTAGATGAATTCAGGAAGAGACATCAGAAAAAAAGCCCAACTGGGACTGCACCAAACCTAAGATGAGGATCTAAATTAGTAAATTAGTAGCCAAGTTTTTTCCTAGTGCTTTGATTTCTTCTAGGTTTTCTTTGGAGTTACAGTTACAAATCCACTATAATATGTCTTAAAGAATATTTAATTTATTCCTATTTCTTCACTTGGTTGTACACAATGACAAAACAGTTTATGCTATCAGAGTATAACTAAGGATAGTGCCTGAAGGAGAACTATTGATAAAAGTCAAATCATTAAGTCCATGAAAAGCAAATTTTGTACAAGGAAAGTACTATCTATTAGAATATGTTTATTTTGAAAACTACAGACAAGCTTTGAAGGATGTAGACCTATTCCTCAGATCTGGAACAAAAAGGAAAAACTTCAGGCTATGTGCAGACTTGGGAATAATTAGGCCACCTTTAGACTATCACAGCTTGGTGAACACTCACAGGTCTGTATTAGCAACATGTTAACCTGATTAATATCCTTACCAATATTTTGTAATAGTTCAAAGGAATATTTTTTTTCATCATAACACAGCATCTTTCTAGAGACTGGCACATTCAGCCAACTAACTTGTTTAAGTTGGATAATTTAATGAGTTACAAACACTTTCATCAGCTAAGAATCTCCACAAGTAATAAATAGTTCTTCATTAAAGATTTACACTGCTCAGCTGCCTCATTTCAAAAGTTAAGAAAGATTCAAGCTAAGGGAAGAAGGCAAGAATTTGCTCTCCCATAACGTCCTTAATATGATTATTTGGCTCAAGTAAATGGTAGATAAATCCACAAGGAATTTTTTTTTTATTAATATCTTGTACAAATGCATTTTAGCAATTAAATAAATAAACTAGGGAAAAAAAAAGTGCATTTACACACAGGTACAGAAATGTCATTCATTACACTCAAAATACATTCTTTTGATGAGAAAAGAACACTTTGTAGTGTAAAAGAAACCCCTTAGAAACTGATTTTTTTTTCCAAAACAAGGAAGAATAAAGCATTTATTTAATGGTTTGAGTATCTTTTTTTGCTTGTCTTCAACGAACAATGCATGACTGAAATCCTGACAAAATCTCAGTAAGGATGCTATTTAAAAACCTTTCCTTCCCTTTATTTTTACAATTTATTCAATAACAGCATTTAACTAAGAAAAAAAAAAAATGAGTGAGGACTTGATTACACATGAGCATGAAATAACCTTTTTGTATCTTTGCAATTTATTTATTTATGCAGCAGGCAATAAGCAAAGGTGTCGAGCAGCTTAACCACAGATCCAGCAAATATATTTTATTGAGCAGCAGAACCATAAGCAGAAGTCTCATGTGGCATCAGTCACTGTATGAATCCAATCACACAAAAACATTTCTGCCTGAACACTTGAATTTCCCAAAACTTGGAATTTGGCAGTGAGCGCAATCAGCTTGCACTGCAAGACTTTGATGCTGCCTGTTGTCCTCTCTCTACCTGCCCTTGCTCCTTGACTTTTTCTGGCTTTTCCTTGCCCTTCTTGGGCTCTCCCTTGTATCCCTCTCTCCTGTTTGGCATCTGCTGCCATTTCTTTCCCTGCCAGACAAACCCGGAGGTCACAGCCACTCTGGCTAATTAAATGGTGCTGGAAGTGAGCTAACAGGTGGTGGCCCCAGCTGCTTTGGTTGCAGGGGTAGATAGGAGACCCATCAGTAGCCTCTGCAAGGCACTGTGATTAATTAGGACAAGAAGCAATTTTCTAGGGAGGGAGAACAAGATTTACAACAGAATTTTCTACTCTAAGAAGAAACAAGCAATGTTTCTTCAGAAAATGCAGAAATAAATGACTTTTTTGAAGTGCTTACCAGTCATCTGGACTATGTTCAATATGGCATATGCATAAGACCTACCTGACACTGATTTCTTCATACCAGTATTTTCTCTTTACTGCAAACTATGAGTTTGGACTTGCTTCAGGAAATGTTCTCTCCCTTAGAAAACCTCTTCTTTTGTTTTCTCCCAAGTAAACTTACATGTTTGTTGAGAAAGTTCTGACTGCTGCGGGAACTACTATCAAGACATTTAAATAATAGCAACTAATACCATGTACAGCTGAAGAACTGGTTATGCAAACTTCCCATGCAATCCTCCAACTCTACTGGACTTCTTGCAGTAATCCCCTAACTATTGAATTAAACTCTCTGAGACTACACCCAGTCCTTCAGGCGTTAACCCCTGGAGCTCCTCTTCCATGGCTTCAGCTCTGCAAGGATGTTTTGAGGCTGAATTATGCAGCTGCTTTACAAGAAGCTGCCCCCAAAATAGCAGCAGAGAACTGGGTTCCCTTTCTCTTTGCTGCAGAGCTGGAACACAGCAAGAATTCCACCATGCTTAATTGCCCCTTGTATTTTTCAGCTGAGTGGTGAACTTCAGGAAGGTGATGAATTTCCCTCATTAATGACAATTACAGACAAGAAAAACACAGGAACTAATTCAGCATACCAGCAGCCTTGCAGTGACACGATTTGAAATTAAAACTACCATAAAAATGAATATTGAAGGGGATGTACACAATCCAACAGCTGAGAAAGTCCTTTCTCACTCCCTTGCTTTTCTGAATATGCAAAGTCATCCTCTGAGTTGTCAAAGATATATCTGCAACACAGCTGTGTCATTTGCATTTTGCCAGTCTATCTGCAGAGCTCAGCATGAAGAATAATGCTAAATCAATGTCAATGCTTGCTTAAAGAAAGAACATACATTCTTGCACTAATACACTGTCCAGCAAGGCAAGGCACTGGCCCATTAACTCAGCTTATTAACACAGATATTTAAGCAAGAAAGTCTTCCTGATATCACAAGAATCACAGGCTATTTGCCTTCAGAAGACACTCCTAGCTATTCTGGTTTGGTTTGACTCCCTCTCCTTTAAAAAGGGCTACGTTTTGAACAATATTACGGTTTCCTATACGTTTTCTGCCTTCCCACAGTGACTTCAGCCACATTGTGATTACTGATACCTTTAATACATGGATTTCTTTGAGAATATATGTCTGGTTGTTGCTCTTCTGTGCTTTCCCTTCTTTTTTTGTCTCCCACATCCCAGCTCTTTGGCTACGACAAGGAAGCCAGCAGACAGTAGAGGCTGTAAAGATGCCTGTCCTTCCATACTTAAAGCCCATCACATTCTATTTACCTTGTCTTCTGTACAAAGCAAAAGTATGCTATAGCCTATGGAGTCTATAGCTATAGTCTATAGTCTATTCAAAGATTTTAAAAATGAAGGTTTAACCCTCCTATAGCTGACAATTAAAATCACTGTGGCCTACGAAGAAAGTATTTGGTACGTAATGTACAGGGATGATTTTGAAGTGAAGTGAAAAGGTGACTTGCAATGTAAACAGATATTCACAGACTTGTAAAAAGGCATGGGGTTGAAAAATGTGCATTGTCAGTCAGTACTTCTCTACAAGGATAAATTTTTCAGCAAGCTACAAGCATCATCAAACCACATATGCATATCCATACAACATGGTAGTCAGTCAAGCTGTCCAGAATTCCCTTTCCTATTCACCTTCCAAACATATTAAGTGAAACTCACTTGCAACAATACATTTTTAAAATGCTTTTTTAATCAAAAGATTTTAAAAAAATTGTCTTCTTTTATTTATGATAAATAGAGTTAGGGACTTCAGGGAAGTTTTTTCCTTTTGTTATTTGATCACAGGCATTCTGTCTGTAAAGCTCTTCTGAAGAAATTCTGTTTTTTTGCAGCATAATGAAATGCATTTTACAAAGAAGGTTTTTGAGATTGTGCCTTGGAGAGAAGCCGTACAACAGGTGTTCCTGCTTGCTTTGTTTACCTGAGCTGGCTACTCACTGTTAAAAATCATATCCTTAAGAAAACAAATGATGGAGCATGTAAGCATTTGCCTGGAAAATTTGATATTAGGCTTGAAGCCCTTTCTTGTTAAGGCAGCAAAATGCTCCCATTGACTGGATGCAGAGTTCTGTTAGCACAGCTGTGAATACTTCAGGGAAGTGGGAGAAAGAGCCACAAATAAAGAATTAGCAATTACTATCTAGCTCATAATGAAACATACAGATATGTCCCAATCAACTTAATAATTCTCAGCCTGAACTGGAAAAGATAAAATAGTGGTCAGTTAATGTAATAGTTCCTAATGGCTCTTTAGCATCTTCCAGCTGGGAATCTCATTTCTCAGTGTGATTAATGTCAGCCTCAAAAGAAAGCACAAGGTCAAAAATTACTCCAGGTTTATGAACTTAAACTCCAGACAAAATAGAACAATTATGAAATGAAATAGCTGAGGAGGAGAAAAATCAATAAATCTTCTATCTTGTCAGAATTCAACTCTGCAAAATTAATACCAGATAAGAAATCATACAACACAGCAAGGAGTACTTGGGTTTATAAGGATCTACAGATTTCTCTAAATATTGTTAATTTGTAATGCTGTGTACATTGAGCATAGGAATTACTAGCTAGAGGCAGTAATTTTGAAACAAAAAGGGACCTTCAATAGATCCACAGGAATCCCAGAATTAGAGATGTACCTGGAAGCAAGCACAAAGCCCAAAGCAATCAAGTATGAACATTGAAGGATAAGTTTTAAACTACACAAATATGGTGAGAACAATGCCAGTATAAATAACAGAAACAGCAACATCAAAATGTTGATGGATAAGTCTATCAAGATGGTAAAGATTAACCAAATTACACATCTATGTTCAAAAAAACCTACCAGATCTCCGAGATAAATAGAAAGACACAACCTTGTCAGAAGCTTCAGTTTATGCACTGATAGAGAAAAACTGCTAAATAGCAAATGGAAGGAAATATTTGTGCTTTGTATTTTATACCAGCTATGCTCGCCTTAAAAAGCAAAACTAAAACCTTCATAGTGCTAGAGACCAGGAAATTAGGCTTCTCAAAATAAGGGACTCATTTATCACCAGTAATGAACTGAAAATGGAAGGACAGATGACTAAGAATTCATTGTGTCAGATTTACATGTAGAAAGTTTCCCAATTGCTGACTGGGTCACAGCTTTAATATCGCTGACCTAAAGTACAACACTGCAAGAGTGACAGCTTGAAAAAATAAAAATTTCTTTATCAAGCCCTGTTTGTTTGTCCTACCTTCATTTAATGTGTTGGTGCAGCTGCTTTGGGCAGGAAATAAAAAATACTTCTGAAGCAACATTATACATCTCGTGTATTTCTAGCATGATTGGTTCCATATTGTTGGGGCCCTCAAGCGCCTCTAGCAGAGATAGATCCTCAGCAAATTTAAACATGTCAAACTGGATAAAATCAGAAATAGATGCTTCATCCCTACGGGCTAGGATGACTGCTACCCAGCACTGAAATTCCAGCAGGGAAGATGATGCCCTGGCCTCAATCTGAGCGCTGCAGGCTGCAATGGGGGGCCAGAATGAGCCCAGGACCTGAGCCTGAGGTGGCTGTCAGCAGCCCTGCCAAGCTCCTGAATGTCCTGCTGCCTGTGGAGCTCCCTTCTGGTGCTGGCTGACACCTCAGCCCAGGGGTGGCCCAGCTGTGACACCAGTGACAATGGGGCCAGCAGCCCCCAGCCCATGCTGGGTGCTGCAGATGGGCTCAGAGCACTGCAGATGTGACACTAGAGCAAGAAAATGTCCTTCAGCAACATTTTTGCTGCCTGGTCAGTGGAGCAGCTTAGCCTTTTGTTAGGTCTCCAGTGGAAAACTTTAGTTCTCTATAAAGAGCTTTTAAACCTAAATAGGTGGAGGAGAGTTTAAGTATCTTAGATAACAGAATTTCAGAAGGTCTAGGCAGTGATAATCACAGAGCCATTGATCCAGACCTGTACAAATAACCTATCACAAACAAGCTCTAAGGTGGCTCAGAACTCATTGGTACACCATTACTATTACTGAATTTAAACATCTGCATCTAAGGGTTTGCTAGTTTGAAACTTCAGCATATTATGATACCAAAGATTTTTAGGCTTGTCCAAGATATACCTAAAAAGTGTGTGTATATATATATATACACACATATATATATATATATGTATATATATATACATATATATATATATATGTGTATATACATACATATATATATGTGTATATATATATACATATATATATGTATACACACACTTTTTAGGTATATATATATTTAGCTATATATATACGTTTTAGGTGTATATATATATATATATATATATATATATATAAAAGTATACTCCAACTGGTATACTAAGCTTCTTCCATAAAACAGAACAATATGAAAAGAAATTTAATATTTTTTACTGGCTTCAAGTTTATTTGTTTTGGTGGGAATATAGATATGAAAATTATGGGAAAAGGAGACAGAAGAGCAATACAAATGGGCAAAAACCTTAGAGAAAGAAAAGCATTTTTAGTGTATTGAAAGCAATTAATCATATTTCCTTTTAGGAGGCTAGACTACAGAAGATTCCTGGAAAAGCACTGTAATTTCAGAAGGTGCTGGATATGAAAAAAAGAGAGTAACACATTGGATCAAATAACACATCCATCTAGAGACCGATCTAACATTGAACACTAGTTAGAAAGTAAAATAACACAGAATGCTATTATTTTATATTTCAAATTGGAAAACAAGTCTCAGAAAATACAAAGTAAATTTAAAACTTTAAACCAAAAGAAACCACTGAGTTTACCCCATAATTCCTATTATTCAAGCTGTACTGTTTATTAAACTTTACCAAAATTGTATTGCTGTTCTACAACTGTAAAGAATATGTAATATAATCTTGAAAACTTAACACTGGAGGTAAATAAGCTGTAAATGCACCTAAATGCTCAAAAAGAGCAAAACCAAAGCATGAAACAACTCTGTGAGAAAGACTTCACACCTGAAGACTATTTCAAATGCCTTCAGGAAAAACTTATAAAACTGTTAAGCATTTTAGAACTTTTACCTTAGCTATAAAACACTGAGAAATAAAAACAGAATTTTTTTTTTTTTCATTAGAAATAATATTATTCAACTCAATATGTTTTTCCTTATGGTTTTCATTTTTATAAATGGCTATGTTTCTGAAAATGCATTTAGTCTTAGAAAAGTGACAAACATAATATAAAGAAAGTTATGTTCAATGATGAAGGGAAAACTGGGTAAAAAAATTGCAATAAACAAAACAAAATCTCCCATAAGCATTGACTAAAATGTTAACTAGTTTTACACTGATTAGCACTCATGCCTAAGAAGGCTCCCTAGGTAAGCTCCTATTTAAATTTTTCTCCTCAGCTTGAAACTTGAACTTAATTATGTTTGACTAGATTCAGGCTGAGTGTCTCAGGGTCCTGCCCCACCAGTCATCCCAATCAAAGTCCTAGACAAAACCTTTCCCACTTTCCTTGAGGCCTCCCACCACAGGTATCTTTCTCAAGACAACCCAAAGAGAAAAATTGGTATTTAGCGAAAACTTTTCTAATATGCAGAGAAAATGCAACTGCATCTCATATCCACTGGTTCAGGTATAGCTTTGAGACTCCTTCCATCTTTATTTAATATGGTAATGAATATTAACAACTGAATTAAAAAAATATTACAGCAGGAGATCTAACAGATGCTGACTCTGTGATAGCAGAATCCCTGTTCTGTAAAAAAATCAGACTAAAGTAAATCAATCCAACCCCTTCCTCATCCCATTCAGCTTATTTTATCAATATACATTTAATAATCTGAATTTGTGCCATTAATAGAAATTTCATATTTCTTAATGTGAATGAATAACTAATTCTACTATTTGGATTCTTATAATTGAAAAAAAAAAAAGCCATTCATAAGTAGTAAAAAATTACACTTGATGAAAAATACTATAGGCAGATGAAGATTTTTCTGATTATATACTATCAAGGAAAATTTAGTACAATTTAAACTGGCTCCTCATTTATCATATCCTGTGGGCAAGTCAGTTAATAGCTATATTGATTCTCTTCTGTGTTCATTCTTATATACATCATCCAACCAAGGTGAAAGCAACCATGAGATATTAATTTTGGAGAAAAAATTTTAAATGATAAATGTTTGAAGTGGCAGTTTAGGAATGATTATTATGCAATGGATTTTCTGTTCTTAAATTATAGGATGTATGGCTATAATCACACCAGGAAATATCACATTAATAAATATTAGGTGGTCCCTGGATGTGGTGTACTGCTAGGAACTAAAAGAGACTCAAACAGAATTGTATCAGCTGAGGATCTGATACATGTTCACACAAAACTCAGAGGTACTGGATTGCCTGGGAACATTTCCTCAGTCAAAATACAAAATGAAATAAATATCTGAGACCATGGTTTTTTTGGCCTGACAGTATCTGAAGATTAGAAGAAAGAAAATACTCAATTTCCATGCACATCTGATTTCACAGTCAATTTAAATCTGTTTTTTTGCTCCCACTGAAAAGTAAAGAGCAGAGCAGATGACTCCCACCCTAATGTTTGTTTTAAAGAAGGATGACCAATGATTGAAAGGGAAATTATTTTCTTTCAAGGGCAGAAGGGAGGTACTGCATTTGTGCAAATGACTTCAATTTTTTTTTTTTTTTTTTCTGGGAGAAAAGGTATGGAGCAGACTGAACTAGGACACAACCAAAACACAGCTCAAAAAATTTAATACAAGCCATTACTATTAACACAATCTGTCTTTTAAAAATTCTAGAAGGAGTGTAATTTTTTTTTTCCTTTGGCCTCCTCCTTAAAAAATGTTACTATTCTTGTGCAACTGGTTTTTATTTTTCAACTTAACAGTTCAGCTAATGAGAAATCCTTCATTCCTGGACTAATTAAATCAGTTTTATTTTATTCAATGTGTATTTAGAAAGTTGAATCTTCGCAAGGAGGTTTTTGATATTTCCTTTATTAAAAAAAAAAACAAAAAAACAAAAAAACATTTCTCAACAGCAAACATTTTCACTGATCAAGCCTGAAGGCTCCTGGCATATTTTTTTCAATAGTTCTGGATGTTCAGTGTTAAAAGTTTTGTTAGCAGAAAATAAAGTTCAGGATGCATTTCTGTAAAAACTGTGTTCACAGAGGCTTCCCTCAGTTGCTTCAAGGTCAAGGGGAGCTGCAAGGTGGGAGGTGAAGTTTGTCTTACCCTCTAATTAACATCTTTGGAGAAAAGAGAAAGGGAGCAGAGAGCACACATTTGGTGCAGCCTGTGGCTCCTTTTAAGAAAACAACTGGCTTCTTTTGTATTTTTATTACTGGAAAAAGTGAAAACAGATATCTGGGGGAGAAAGAAGCAGGTCTCCTGCTGCAAGGACACTGGGTGAAATCCGGCCGGTGTCTCAGCCCCGGGGAAAGGCTGGCCTTGGGAAGAGCCCCGAGAGCTGGAGCTGAGCTGGAGCCCCAGCGGGGTCAGGGAGCTGCCCCTGGGGAGTCCCAGGGGCCTGGGGAGCTGAGCTGCAGCTGCTGCTGCTGGCACGGGAGGAGATGAAATTATAGCGTGGAAAAGGGAGAAAAGCAGAAAGTCTGAACGGGTGAAAACACAGAGTTTTGGTTTCATCCCTATAACATTCTCAGGAATCCCTTTAAGGGGATGAAAGCCAGCCCTTGTAAGTCTGATTCTTCTGTCTTTATGTTTTGCAGGAATCTACAGACAACAGAAACAAGTGATAATCAATAAGAATGTGAAATAGTACAGACTGCTGCCTGAGTCTCACTGAAATGAGTGTAGCAAGACACAGGCTCCTTCAACAACCCTTGTGACCAGTTATTTTAGTGAACAGCAGCAGCTAATGTGCAGTTATGATACAACACCCTCTACAACTCCCAGCCAAAACCCTCTGCAAGTAGAAAAAAGTCCTGTATAATCTTACGGGCACAAAGCCACAGACTTGAAACTTAGGAAATTGTAGAAGTGAAGCTGCATGACTGATCTTACTACAGCTTCCCAAGGCACCTCTCAGTCATTAATTTCATTACTTTTTCAGAGTGCTGTCCCAGTGCAGAGCATAGATAAGAAGAAAGTGAAGTGCAAAATACTTGAGGTGTATGAACACTGTATGATAAAGAATCAAACTTCTTTGAAACCATTTAATTCACAGGCACCACTGCTGAATGCTCTCAAAAGATGAACAAATAGTTTCCTCAGGAGTCTGCAAGATGGAGAAGGTAGTATTACATCTGAGGTGGCACTGTGACTAGAGACAATTTTCTGAAGAAAGCTGCTCTCCAGATTTCCACAACCAAGGCTTCCAGCCCCATGTTTAGAAGCCTGTGGTGTTGGAGTTAATACAGGGAGAAAAAGGACACTGATGAATGTCCCAAAACCCTGATGATCTTTGACAGCTTTCACTCTGCTGTCTGTACAAGGCTGACTAGTTTAAAAGTTTAACCTAGCTAGCCCAAGGCATCAAGCAAGTTAAAAGTATTATTAAAGCTTAAATGGGGCCATCTCCTGGCTTTGTGAACACTTCCAGGCCAATAAATAACTAGCTCATTAGCATAAAAAGGAGTATTTCCAATTCTTATGGAAGGATCAGTAAGCATGTAATAAATTTTTCCATTCCACTGGCTGTATTTAATGTGTTAAACTGTAATATTCTGAATAAGACACAAGTTTTAATATCTGCTCTTTCAAAACATGTGTAAATGTTATATTCATTTTGGTTTTTTAATCTTGGTTTTTGTTTGTATGTTTTACATAAAATAAAATATAAAATGCAGGCTTTGATTGCTGTCTTCTGTTTTTCTCTCTGCCTCCTAGTTCTTTTCCCAGCAAAGCAAAATGTAAACCCTATTGCCATTTTTAAGTATGCAAGTGAAAGAAAATTGATTCCCCAGCAAAGTTCTGTATGTGCTGCAGAAAATAAGGTTAGGCTTACAAAAGTTCTTTTAATTTACAGGAAACAGTTTGTGACTGATTGCTTGGGAAGAAAACAAAGGAAAAATTTACTTTAGAAAATGCTCTAGCTCCTAGAATTAAGACAGCTTAAAGCAGAGGAAATCTTAAGGAGTGACAGACATTTTGAAAGAAAGACTGCTAGCCTGGAAACCATCTCAGCTGCTCACCTTTGAAATCAGATATCTTAATTTGTCACTTTCTTGCTGAGTTACCATGATCAGATCAGAAGTACTCAAATTCAGACAGGTACTAAGATCCCAAAAATCTTTCTCTATCTATTCCTCAGCCTCTCTGTACCCCTTCTACCAAATGGGAATAAAAGACTAATGAATAATACAATTTGCACATCCACAGCAAATTGAAATATGTCTTCATGTCTTTCCTATTACTATAAATTAAATATATACAATAGTTTGGTAAAAAGCTGAAAGTTTGTCAAGTTATGAAGCATACATTTATCTTAGACTTTTTTACCCACTGAAACTTTCAATACTCAAGAAGGTTAAGAATTGTGTATGTACAAATCTTGTCTCACTACTCTTATACTTCAAAGATGACATTGTATTTGCATTGCAATTATACCTTCAGAAACATCGGCTGCTGTACCCTAAAAAAGAAATAATTTTTGTGAGCCTAAATTTGCCACTCCCCCTGAAACCCAGTGTTTTTATGAGCCTGTATTGGTATTCACTCTTTTGGAAAATAATGATTTATCTCACACAACACCATTCATGTCTTAGAAAAAACAACAGGAATTTTCTTTAGCAAAAAGAGAAATATTAGTATGTTAAGGATTCAAAATATTTTTCTGCAATTGTTTTAAATGATTAGTAACAACTTAGCCTTACAATCTCAACTTTCTTAGTATACGATAACTAAGCTACAGAATAGAATTTTGCCTACCAAATATGAACATAAAATCTTAAAAGATTAGGTTTTCTCAGTACTAAAACTAGTGTCAAAATGGTTTCTGGTATATCTGTGGTACTATATAAGCCCTCTGAAGCATTTAAACATGATGTTTCACAACACAACCATTATCCTGAAATGATACAAACAAGATAGATTCTCATTCTTCTCAGTGTCTCAATGCACACAAACCCCACATTTGCTTATAAGCAGCTTCTAAGACTGTTGGCTCAGGTTCTGCTAATTATGAAATGAACTGCAAAATTAGGGTTTTTTTAATTCTCTGTTGCATAGAAGCATCGCTTGTACCTACTAAACTGATTTATGGGATCATATCTAGGTGAAGAAGCTACAACAGCTTGTTCTTTTGTAGTTTAAGGAGTTAGTAAGAAGTTAGTGCCATTTTAGATATAGCAAAAAGTCTAATTTGGAAAGAATAAATAGTGTGGTCTAAGTATTTTTACTTCATGGAGCTGAGCTAGCTGCAGCACACCCAGGTTATTGTCAAGACAAAGAAGTCCAGACAAAAAAATAAATCTTGGCATGTACAGCTGCTATATGGAGGGTCCATGTGTCATTGTTGTGTGGTAAAATTATCTTCCAAAATTTTTTCCCATGTTATTTATAATCTATTGATGTTTTCCCAGCTCTTTTTCTTTCAAATGTGAGAGGAGACGAATCACATTATTTTTCAGTCCAGAAGCAGAGAAAAATAAATTTAGCTTGAAAAACTCCAGCTAAAGTATGAAATGGCTTTTATAGGCATAAAAACAACATCCTGTTATGGCCTAGTGTTGTGGGACTGTCCATGGCTTGAGGCTAATGCTCTCCCCAGGCAGAGCTGAGGGTCCATCCTTTCTCATGGTTTGATGCTCCTGTTTCTAACCTTCATGGTTTGTTAGACAGGTGACCTTCAACCTTTGATCCTGGGAAGACTATTAGTGGTGACACCAGATTTGCCTCAGGAGCACGGCTGCAGGGGAGCAGTCCCAGGTGCACCACAAAGGCACCTTATCACATCATTCTACACTTAATCACTGGGATATCAAAATACATTCAGAATGTGCATATATAAATATAAATAAATGTTGGCATTTAGAGGAGATAAATCAAGCTGCAGCCATTATACTACTGTGACCCACTTTTATGCATGTATTCCCCACTTATCCTAATCCAAAATAGGATTTATGTGCAAACTTTTCTTCAAGGAAAATCTTAGTGCTGTGACTGGGGAATGTTCTTTAAACAAAGCTGTAGAAGCCAATGACTCAAACTTCTAGAGAAATTATCTATGTGTTTCAGAAGCTTTTGTTGCATTGGGGTGTAATCCCAGCTCTTTTGAATACAAACTAACATTTCAAAACTTGGACAGGTTTGACTACATGTCAGAGAAACAATTCAACACCTGCCATATTTGGGATATTATTGCAATAGCAATAGTAAGTAACATCCCAGAGCCTAGAGCTGTTATAAAAAATCCCACTGAGAAACGAAGAAAAAAAAAAGCATATGTCTTTTTCATCATAATTCCCTCTGTTTCTTTCCTTCAAGATTTGCATGGGTGTCCTCTAAAAGATTTCTTTCAGGATAAAAGACTAAAAGGAAGCTTTCTATGTTGAAAATGGTTCATAAGTTAAATTCTACTCTGTTAGATGCAGCTGTAAAATGACGATATTCTTAAAGTAGCAACGCTGTATCTAGATACTAATTTGGAAGCAATTCTAGAATCACACTTTTTTTCTCTTCTATTTAAACCAGAATGAAAATGAAAGTATATGCCTCAGGCAGGAAGAATATTAGCTATGACAATAAACGCTCTGAAGAACATGCTAAAATACCATGATTCTCAAAGCAAGTAAGACAAAACCATATTGTTTTACCAAGCTTATGGAATTTGAAAGATATGTTTCACACACAACACACCATGATTCAAAGCAGCTGACCTATTCTGAAAGAAAGCCAAGAGAAGATTTTATTGACAATTGCAACTTAAAATGGCTCCATTGACAAAACTGTAACGTGAACCAAAAGCCTCATCTTACAAAGTCTTTTGTCCTTTTTATAAAGTGCTGTGGGAAGTCCCATTGACCTCATGGCTCCACAGGTTAAGCAGGCAACTACATCTTCTGCTCTTTATAGCTGAGTTTGTCTGTGATCCAGTAAATGAAGAGCTAAGAACTACCAAGCTCAAAACTCTGCATTTTCATTTGGGGGCCAATAATTATGTGGACTCAAAGGAAGGAAATAATAGATAAAGAGAGGAGAGTCACAAGGAGATAAGAGACAAGAAAAGAATTTGGCTGAGAAATGAGCTCCAGCTGCTGACTCACAGAAATATTTCTCAATAAAGTTCATGAGGATGTTGCATAGAGATTCTGTATGTGTGTGTGACAGCTGAATAATCCATGGATTAAGAGTCATAGACACAGTTAACATCCTTCCTGAGCTTTTAAATTGTAATGATTATCAAGCATGAAAGTTTCTCCTCACCCTCCTTCTTTTTTTTTTTTTTTTTTTTTTTTTAACAAGAAAATTTATGGATTGTATTATACATACTTTGAGTCTCTAGGGACTTCCCATACATATTTTGGCTATATGTATTACACTCTGGTAATATTGTTATATAAATAATCATAAAGAAAGGGGAAAAAACTCCAAACAACCTTTCCCCAGAATATTTTTGTGAACTTAAGTAGTTAGAAATAAATATTAAGTCTACATAACAGATACCTTTCTCAGTACTGAGGGAAAGAGAAACTCTAAAAAAGCATAAAACCAGTCTGAAAATTTCTCCTCCTCTTATCCCATTATTCTCAGCAATACAGGCAAAACCTTTCTTGGAATTTCTCCATCATCATTCCTAACAGGGTTGCATCCCTGACAACACCACAGTTTAAAAGCACCAGGACAATCATCAACATCCTTTGATACAGTTTTCATTTGCATCTAGTCATATGACAAGATGCATAAAATATTATAACTTCAACAGAATATTGAGTCTTATGCCTTAAAAAAGCAATTAAGCAGATACTTTGTTCATTTCAATAGGTCTTAGACTTACTAGATGAGGATGAAAGTGGTGCAAAATTAATATTAGTTCTATGTTTTCATTTCCTGGTGTCTCCAAAAAGACAGACTTTGGAAATGGTTTGTAAATACATTCATTTATTATTACATATCCAGTAATAGACTTGTTCTGGGGAGTCCTATAATACTGCAGTGCAAATTCCTCAGATTATGCAAAAAAATCAAAACACCTATTATATTTAATGTCTCTCATGTCAAAAGATATGCCAACTTCCATAATAATTTCCTATTCTCTCTTTAAAAAAATTTGATATATTTTAAACCTCCTAATTATAATAACAAATAAAAGACCTTTTCAGTAATAAGGAAGGAAACTGGCACAGAATCACAATAAAGAAAAGCCAGCTGAGGAGCCTGCTAGAAAACAATACTATGTATAATTGGTGTTTAATTATGCAGAATTAACAAATGGCAGCAGCACTGGTTGTATTACTTGACCAGGGCTCTTTGCCAAGTCAACAAGCTGGTTTTAATGTAGGAAGTAACCCATTCAGTTATCTGTGCCTTTGAGCAGGGCCCTGACTGCTGTGTTCTCCGTCTGCGTTGCCAAAAACATTTAGCAGAAGAAAGAAATCTGTTGATTTGCTGAAGCATGATAAATTTTGGTCATTGATATGGGTGAATGCATCAATAAGATCATAAAAAAGTTTTCTAAACATTTTATTCATCTGGTGCCAATGGTTTAGAGCTCAAAATACTAATTAGTATGAATTTGCAGGGTTGATATGTTATACAATAGAACATCAAACATGTTTATTTGAATATATTGCCTCCACTAACCCCTCCCCTCTCCATACACGCATATTTGAATGAATTTAAAAACATGGTTAAATATTTATGTTCTCTGGAGCCTCATTATATAATTTTCTCCTATGGTAAGCAATTAATTTGCATTTTGGAATGAGCACAGCTACAATGATATGTAGAAGAAATTAATGGAAAGAATCTGCCAAAATGCCCACGATCACAACTGACCCCTGTGATAAACCTGAGCACTGCCTCACCAGCAGCATTTACTGCTAAATGCAGAAGAGAAAAACCTTTGGGACAAGGAGAAGGCAACAGAAACTCCTGGAGATCCCCAAAGATGTGTAGCAGTCTGCCCTTCCTGCTGAAGTTCTCTTTCATGTGTAGGTTTCTGAGGGAGCTGTCACCATGATCACTGTAACAGTAGCAGGTGCACTGGCAAATGAATGAGAACCTTCAAACAGAATTGCATTGACACATATATTTATGCTGGATATTTATGTTTCTTGCAGGAAGGCACAAAACCGATTGAAAGCCATGGAGAGTGAAGCAGAACTTGGGGTCCTACACAGTTTTTCTCTTAAGGTCAGACCAGGATTTATCTTACTGCAAGATATGATAAGCTACTCTCATCTGAAACTGGGAGAAATGTTAATTTTGCCTGATCTTTCTCATGGAGAGTCACTGTCAGAGAAGTTTGGTTGCAAGTGAAGAAAAATTAAGAACAGAAGATTGGTCTTTGCTTTCAGTGCTTCTCAGGATGACAGAGTGCATGCAAACCAAGGACAGCAACCTGTGGAGCACCAAATGTGATGCAGGACTAAATGGGGTCCTCTTTTACATCATTAAAAAGAATAGGCTTTAGCATTACAATACTAATTTAACACCCACCTTTACTGGCAAAGAACAGTGATTTACTCTTGTTTTGCCGTACTTTTTCAATGACATTCAGCATCATAAAAATCAATTCTTAAATCCACAGCAGGTTATGTTTGGAAAGAGAACATTAAATAAAAATGCCTCTCCGTGTGTGCACATACACCAGCACACAATTTTACAACATTGAGCTATTTCCAATGCAAACACAAGTAAATCTGGACATCCTCATATATTCACTATTTTATAGGCCCAGTAAAACTTGATCAAAATCCACTTATACTTGTGGGGTGTGTGACTTAACCTTTAGGGTAGATTAATTAGATTAACAGACCAAATACTGTAGATTCCAGTACTTCCTCAATGGCTATTAAATTACACAGAAGGAATTAGGTTTTAAAGTCCTGCTTCCTTAAATCAAATTCCAACCGTCACCTTTCTCTCATTTATTAGCCTGCAAAGCTCTTGTTCCTTTCTTAATAAAAACTGAACCTCTGTTAAATTCCATCCTTAGTACTTGACGTTATTTGTCATTTCTGTGCTCAGGATCAGGTAACTACAGAACCTGATCTACAGACTGAGAAGCTGAGAATCTGCTGAGAATCTGGGACTACACTGAGAAAATACACTTCATAACAGGTATCCTACTAAAGGAGTGAAAAAGGTACCACGTAATTTGTAAAGAGTCATAGAGCAGCAGAGTATTCTTACTTTTAAGTGACCAGTTTCAAAATGTTGTCCAGACAGTAAATGAAAATTCTATACTCCTTCCTAATATTCCCAGACATCAGGAAGCCTGGGGATGCACACAAACATGAGCAGAACATCCAGTATCTCTCAAAAAGCAGCAGAGAAACCATACTCTCAACAAAACAAGATGTACATAAGAGGAAAAGGTTTTGAGCTTTCTTGCACTAGCATCTGCCCATAGGCTGTTCCCAGGGTGTTATTGACAGCACAACAATTAAGAAAATATGCCAAGCTTTAAAAACTAACATTTAGCAGAGATCTCTGTTCTGAAAAGGCTGTACAGCTAGGAGAAATATAATAATATAATATAATAATAGCAGTGCCAAAGGAAGGTCAGCCTTCTGCACTCCTTTGATGCAAGAAGAGAGAGGAAGGTGGAATCTAAATATCTGTGACACAAGAATATCACTATGGATATAGAATATACTGCACACCTGACTATCCATGCTCCTGCTTTCAGTATCCCTAGAAACATTGAGAAAGCATTGAAAAGTCTGCCATAGTGTATTTTTAAGCTTTCAGGATACCAGCACCAGCTCTGAAGCAGTACCACACTGTCCACCACTAAACACTGGCATGTGCCCAACCTTGGTCCCTATCCTGTGCTGCAGGCACACAGGATTGTCCCACAAATGCTTGTCATCATCAGGACACTGCAGTCTTGTTCTTCTGCAGCTCCTGTCTGGATTATGATTAGTTTTGCAGCACACTCCCAGCTTTTTCACTGCATTTGCTGCTGATGGAGCTCTTTCTGTGCTCCCCATGTTGCTGGAAGTGGGTGCTGGCAAGTGCCTTTGCAGACACTGGCTTGAGCAGCAAGGCTAAACCACAGCTCCCAATGCCAGGCCAATTGTATTTCAGGGTAACAACTTACCCACAACTTTATTTCTTCAAATCTATACAAATAGAGGCAGTAAATTCTGTTCTTCAATAAGCAAAGCAGTCTTGGAGAAAAAGGTTGATGAAAAAAGACAAAATAATCCTTCACCTTTCCTTATAATGCACTAAAAGCCACCTATTTGTATACATTTTTAAGAGAGACATTTTATTTCATTCCTACCAGGCAGGCAGAGCCTCTAAGCAGCCTGGGACAAAGAGGGTTTGAAGCAATGGGTGACAAAGCAAATCCTGACAACCCTGCACTTGTGTGATCAGGTAGCAGAGCCTGCAAAGGCAATTAAGAGCAGGTGACACTTGCCAAGAGAGGCTCCAATCTTTAGGCAATTCTTGTTAAGAGAGACTTTGACAGAGCCTACAGAGCAACCCAAAGCTGCCCCAAACTGCTCAGAACTTCTTCA
Organism: Lonchura striata; assembly: GCF_050655825.1. Lineage (NCBI taxonomy): Eukaryota > Metazoa > Chordata > Aves > Passeriformes > Estrildidae > Lonchura > Lonchura striata. The sequence continues at coordinate 11,886,539 of NC_140703.1, forward strand.
GGATATGAAGAGAGTTCCACGTCTGGCACAAAGTGTGTCAAGATGTGAAGAGCTCTTACCACAATCATGGCTGCGCATAAAAACATTCTTTAAAAGAGTGTTATTTTTCAATATTGAACTTTTATGCCCTGCTGACACTGACATCTTTGTGCTCTGCACAACAGGAACAGGAAGTGTACATATTTTACATTGCCATCCTAATTTCAATGCCAACTCCATAGTGGTCTGAAGCACCTAAAGTAAAACTGGAAGAGCCTGTCCTCATTTATCAAGTAATTGCCAGATAGAGATAAGAGCTAAAATTGGTGACATGGTATTGCACTGTAAATAATGCTAGAGGGCTTCTGCCCCCAAATGCCTACAGCTCTAAAGCAGAAAAGATGCAAAACAGAGAGGCTTAATTTGCTGTATGGCACAAGTTAGCAGCAGAGAGAGAAATAGTACCCAAAGTCTCATCTCCACTCACTAGACTTCATTTGCACAGCCAAAGGTCTTTGTAGAATCATATTTTGAAGTATTTTTTTGTCAAAAAATTAACATTAGGAAAAAAAAAATCCAAGAAAACATTCGTCTCTTTTTCTTGCGTCTATGAAAAATAAAATTCTTTAATGCCTTCATCTTCTCACTTAAGATAGAAATCTGCATTCTGGACTCCATTTTTCTCCCACCTGATTAGCATATTGAATCTGGGGAGGAAAAGGCACACGGTGAAAGATACATTCTTTAAATGAAAAAAGGAAAAATTCTTGGTGTCACAGATGGCTGTCAGGATGAAACGAAGCTAGTGTCTGCTGAGGGAATCAGACCTTAGTGTGAAATCTGAATAGAAAGGAACATAGCAGAAGGCAACATTTCAAAAGGAGTTCAGGAACAACTGGCATTGTGAGGGTTAATTTACTGCCAGGAACTGCTGGGCTTTTCATTCTCAGTAGACACACAATAGACAGCTCCCAAAAGTACCCATCATAATCACAGATGCTGGGGATTAATGCTAAAATGAAAGCTTCATGAATATTAAAAATATCAAAACTGCTAATGATGTAGCAGAGTTTGGAATAACAACCAATCTGAAAATCTAACAGTGTGCCATGCAGACATAGTGAGACACTGTCTTTTTAAAACTGATTAAACCTACTCAATTTGTAACAGAAAGAGGCTTATGCATATTAGGATCTGAATTGAGTGCCAAACTTTACAAATTGCACAGGCTAATTACCATAATTAAGCTTTGGATTGAAGAAGAAAATTCCATTTATCGCAGAATGACTCAGTGGAACTTCAACAAAGAAGGCAAAGTACATCAGATGGTTTGGCTTTCTTTTTTTCTTTAACCTAAGGGGGGGGTGTTTCAAAGGCAGTTGAGAAAAAAATAGAGTACCAGCATAAAAATACTTTTTCTTGAAAAAATGGAAAAAAAAAAATCACTGGTTAGGGATTTGATTTTAGAATTTGTTGTGAATGCTCCTCTACAAACTAAAACAGTAAAATTTGTCCTATTTTTTAGACATAAAAGCCAAAGAGAAGGCACTGGGAGGTGTTTGACCCCCAGGACGCTCCTGTTGCTGTGCTGATCTTCTGTTTGCACTGATGCTGATGCAGAGAAGTTATCTTGAGGGATGAAATATCAGCTACATTTTGTGATAAAGATTACATGTTATTGTATTACTCTGAGCTAGACCCAAGGACTTCCACTAATCTCAGATGGGATTTGGATCTTTTCCATAGGGAAGGCTTAGTCTGTGAGCAATCACAGCACAGCTGTGAAAACTTTATTATACTGTACAGAAAAACGTCTTGCTCCATTTCCTTTCCTAGCCCAATTTGGGAAAAAAGTAGAACATTAAGGTCTTCCTTAAACTCACCTAGACTTTTAAGTCAAACGTGTGAAATGATATGTGTGAAGCATAATGAAAATGAGAACACTGAGATACTGAGGGAGGATTAATCCTCCCACATACAATGTGACTGACTTTTCACCCAGCAGTTACTTCAGTTTTGTTTGCCTTTATCTAACTTCTACTTCTATGATGATGTCTATACATTTTCAGTTCTCTTTACAGAAGGAATGCCTTTGAAAAAAATTATCCTGGAAAACTGCAGGTAGAGGTTCAGGTCTAGAAAAGAAGCTCAAAATGCATTTAAAAAAAACCCAAAAAACCTAATTCACCAGAATTGCATTTCATTCACTGTAGAATTCAGGCTGTAATAGATCAACTATTCTGGGCATGGTATAAATACTTGTAAAAATAATTATGGATTAAAAGCATAGGTAAGAATATGACAGAAAACCAGGCAAAATTAGAGAGATCTCCATGTTTAAACATAACTTTATGCATCCAGTTCAGAAGGATCCTGAGGTTGCCAGAATAGAAGACTGCAAAGAGAGACCAGAAACAATTTCAAGTGCAGCTGCTTAAAAGTGAGACGTGTGACACAAAAGGAGAAGGATCTCGTGATGCTTGAGTATCAGTATAGATGCTTGCTGGAGCACATTTTTATTAAAGAACCACTAAAATTACAGAAGAACACATTTATATATATAAGTAAGAAGAAACTACCAGCAAATTCTAGTTGAGTATTTGCATCCATCAAGACCAATTCAAAATTTTAATGTGGTATTACTCATTTCTTTTGTGCAAACCACACAAAGCTTACAAAGTCTAATCTTATGTAACAGCTAAGACACAGAAATTACTACCATATTGATTTATTGTGGAATCAACAGATATTATATTAAACCACCAGATCATGGTTTCTTAAAAAAAAGCTTTCCATCTATGTATGCCATGCTTGTCCCTCTCTTATGTGGTTCAGCCAGCTCTGAGATAGCCATCAGCTGAAATTCCCCACTGTGCAGACTCATCAGCCTGGCAGAAACCCGACTCTGCACCCTGAACAATCAGAAAGGGCTCACTTCACATGCTCAAAATTAAGCTTGCATTGCTTTGTGTGGTGTTAGAAGAAAGAAAGACAAGCTGTGGAGAGCCTCTCATCATGAGGCATTTCCAAAACTGGGATATGCAAGTGATTTTGCTGAAGATGCATGTGTGTGAGATGTTTGGTCTGTTACCAATCTTGTACATAGAAATGTGTCACACTCCTTATGTAAACTGGCAATGTACTCATCTGGTGTAGTAGAAATGCAAGTAGTAATGGCATAAGAATCACAGATTCACACCACTCTCATAATTAAAAAGGAGGACACAAACATCAATTACTAATGTACATCACAAAAAAGATTATCTTTTCTCTTTTTACATCATTCTTGTTCTTGTATGGAGATATTCCAGAAACAAAGGCAGCTGTTACCAGATGAAATAGTAAGAGTAAAAGCCACATTTTCAACTGCCCTAATATGATTATGTCTGATTCTTTTTATATCAATCTATTAGAGACTCCATTTTCTCATTTTTTCTCACCAGCCCTGTGTCCAGTAGGGAGCTCAGTGGCCAGCAGTTTGTGTCAGGCAAATCACTGAAATGCCCAAGCCCTAATTTTTAAGTCTTCCTCTGGCATGATAGTTTTCTCTGCAATATGATAAATTACTGAGTGGCTTCTAGAGACAAAAATATGCTATTTCATTATTCAGACAAATATCTTGGGTATAAAACGCCAGCACCTAAGATGTGTCCCTGCTTTACCTGTTTTTTTGTTGGGTGGAGCATTACTCGAGTACTTGTGGATAGAATAAACTGTATATTGATAACATGTTACTTAATAAAACAATCCCTGTGCTTCCTCAGAAAATTTGCTGTTGCACTCACTTTAGGGCCAAGGAAAAATCTTTTTATTCATAGGTGTGCAAACAAGCTCTTAAAACACATCTTACTTGATGTAAAACACATCTTACTCAATGTTTGCAGCCTTTCAACAAAAATACCCACGTGCAAGATGCCTTCTATAGGCACTCCCTATTGTTTATTCTTCAGATAAGAACAAGAAAGACAAATTCTAAATTTTAAGGTATGAGTGACTGCTCAGTTAATGATTCAAGGTCTCACATAGTCTGTTTCTTTACATTTGCCAGTTAGTTTTCAGTTTTTTATCTAAACTAACAAAATCACTTAAAATACCTTAATACAATCTACCATCTTGAGGAAGAGGCGCAGGAAAGAACAGCTACAGTTCTATTATTTATTACCCACAGGAAAAATAAGTCTTTAAAATATTTAGAATTATTAAGGATACAACACCTGTGTCTTGTTGAAACTACATTATTAAAGTAACTTAATTCAAATAGTTGTTTTATATTTTGCACTTCTAGAACTAAAATAAGGGTGTATGTACATGTTTTTTGGAAACTGCAAAGTTAAAAAAGAAATAACCAAAACAGCCACAAACACAGTAGAGTCCTAAATATTAATGTTTCACCAGCTTAATAGAACATTAAGGATCTTTAGAGGATGGTATGTTATTACTCAAAAAATTATTATAGTTTATAAAATGTCTTTAATTTCTAGAATCACTCAGGATTTTCTTTAGTGTTCTTTACATATAAACATATGTTTGCTAAAAACCTTCAAGCTTTGCTTTGGCATTCAGAATACAGGTGCTGAAGAACCAATTCTTGATCCTTCAATGGGCTCAAAGAACATGAAATATGTCTTTCTCAAAAAATCTCATTCTCGTGCTGGCTAAGAAGGAACATGGCAATTTTACCACCTGATACTAACAAGGCTCTGGAAGTCTTCCAAAAATTATACTATGGAATTGAATGCTTGGATGTTAACCTGTCAACACAGTAGAGCATAGACACAGAGGTTTTAAAATTCTTGCCTATTTTTAAAGTATTTCCAGACATAGAATAGAAAAAAATTCACTCAACTCACCTTGAACCTTTAGAATGAAAAACTAGGCATGATCTAAAAGATATATGTAATGATCTTTGGAGGGAGAAATTTGGGAAATACCCTCAAAGAGTAGAGTAAAATTTGGAAGACAACTTATCTTCATATTGAACTGTGGACTATAAATATCATGAAATGTCATCTATTCTGAACCTTGAATTATGAACAGAATAATGGCAGGATCCAAATACCCCAAGAATTAAGGAATATATTGGCTATCACCTAGAGGTTACTGGTTCAAATTCTGTCAGTTAAACAGTGACAGAAAGTCAATCCAAGGCAGTGGCTGCTCCATGAACTACACGTGGATCAGGTAAATGGCCCAAGTTCCTGGTACTGCACAATTCCTGATGAGTAACACCTGGCACCTGTAGGAAAATGGTGAAACTGGACTCTCCAACAAAGACTTCTATTATGAAAATATGTTTGGAAGCAAGGTCTGCACATCTTTTATGCTGTAGGTTTCAAAATCCATTTACCTTCAGCTGCTGTTAGTGTGGCATGAATGCATATACCAAATCAATATCACCAGGCATCATATTCCAGAGCTCTGCAGAGATGGCTTTTGCTGCCCAGGGAAATGCATTAACTTCACAGGAATGTTCACTTCAATGAATATTATTCACCAAGGCTTTTCCTTGCAAAGCAATTAATGAAAATTATAATTTCAGAAAGGCAATATTGGTGCTAGATGACTGTTATAATGAAGACAATATAAAAACAATGCAAAGATAACACTATTAGAGTTTTTAATTTTAATACAACTCTAATTTATACTAATAGGGTGTTTAAAACTTAAAAACTTTAACTTTGTTGGTTTGTTTTGGGTTTTTTTGGTTTTTTTTGAAAGTTGAGAAAAACAGAGGGTAGAAAAGGCAGGAAGATAGGGGGCTTTTTTAATGCTTATTATTAGCAGCACTTTTCTGATTTTAAGTTAAAATTTTTCATTCTAGAAGTTCATTTCTGATATATTTCAATGAATTACAAGTTTCAAGTCAGTATCACTCCCAGGAACCCCAAAGTACAACTCTTTTGGTGCTAGTGGGGCCAGAGCTTTGGGGAATATGTCATGGAAGCAAATTCACTGGTGCTGTAAATCAAATTGCTCTCTAAATTTAATTTCCCATGCTGGCCAGAGTTTTTTAGAAAATAGGAAAGCCAGCAATTTACCACCTACGCTGCAGATAATGCAAAGGATTCTGCTAATGCCATCCGGAAGCATAGAAAAAAATAGATTATTTAAGTCATCAGAATTTAAAGGACATGGTTTTGGAACAGATTTAAGTGGTTCCCAAAGGAAAAGAAAAATAAAATCAATAAGTGCCAAAAAAAATAATTAGAAAAATGAGTGATATTATAAGTGCTTTTATTCATACTGCACACCTCATTGTCCTCTTAATGCCATATTTTCACTTTTAATTTCTCTCAAATTATTATGAAATGCGGCTTATTTCAGAACCTCAATCACATGACTACTGTTAAAGTTTTCCACTAACTTGAAGGCAACAGCTTTTGTAATGTGCATTTTTAAAAGGACCTCAGGTATTTACTCAGTGAGAATTCTTTTAAGTTACTATTTTCAGTAGATCTAGCTGCTTCTATACAAATTTTCTACCTCTTCCACAGGTTATATTTTCTATTAGTTCAAAGACACAAAAAATGAACCTCTGCTATATTTTTATCACTGAATTTCTTCCATTGGGGCTGAACTGCACTTTTACCTAAACAACTTTTTGAACTACAGAGAGAAGCTACGTAGCTTTATCTTGGTTATAGCATAGGAAAAATTCTTTGAAGGAGCTAAGAAGAGCTTGCAAGGCATTTAAAATGATAATGCATGATACTTGGAATATTTAGGAAAAATCTAAAAAACGAAATCTAACAACACGCCCCTTCCACAAACACTTTGTTTTGTAGGAAAGGACAACCTATTTTGTAATACCCTGTGAATTCAATGTGCATACACTTAGCAAAACCTCTTTTCAAAACACAAAAAATTGCAGATATCCATACCAAGGCTGGTTACTATTCTCCAACAGTGGACAATAATATTAAATACTGCTTTTACAGCCTTCTGTAATTTGAATTTGAATCTGAATTTGGCTGCTTCTGAGAGACAAGTACTGGAACTAAACCATCAAATTACAGACCAAATTAATCTTGGAAGGAACAGAAGAGAGGGAGAGAGTGGAAAAGGATACAAATGTCTATCTGTGTGTAAGCAAGTGATAAATCATGGAGCACAACATTATTTCCTGACATCTTTTTATAATGTGGCTAGAGACTGATGAAATACAGGCCCAGCCATAGTAAATCTGAAAACTGGTTCTACCAAGCCCAGATTTCTGCCTTTGCTGGCTGTTCAGAGAGCTAAAATATGCTTAATCTGTTTGACAGTATTAGAGATGCAAGAAAACTTCCTATAATCCATTTGCTGTTGGAAGAATGAGCCAACTTTTTTATTTAAGAGAAAAGCCTAAAAAGAAAAGAAGTTCTAAAGAAGCTAAACACACTGCACATGAGAGAGACACTGAACATTTCAGCAACTGTTGCTGATAGGAGTCCCAAACAACACACTTGGAGTGGAAATCACTGCCACATGTTAAATGTATTTAGGATGTGATGCAGAAGGGCAAGATTAGTACTAAAATTCTAAATATGTGTGGGGAAGGAGATAACCCCTAAAGAATTCCAGCTCCACATAATAAAGGTGAAACTGCCCTGCTCAGGTTTCTCCAGGCTGGCTGCAGCTACATCTGTGTTGCTCTTCCCACTACTGGCTTCATGTGCAGCTGCATCAAAACCTGAATGTGAGGAGAACCCAAGAACCCATCTGTGTTTAGCACAATATTGCCACAGGCACTGGAGTGGCAAACATGCAAATGAGATAATTAATCAGGAGGTAATTATACTTGGATTACTCTTTCTGTTATAGGACTGCTTTGATAGCAAGATTAGGTATTATACATAGGAACAGCTCATAGGGGGAAATGTCACAGCACCCTGTGAGACAGTTTAAAACCCTTTACAAGATCATTTTCTGTAATATTTAGATGAATGCTTCATTTATAGCAATAGGTTTATATGTCATGAACTAAGTGAATCTTGACAGTGAGAATTAAGTCTATAAATTGTTGATTTCCAAAATGCAACAATAAAACAGTAACATGGCAACATGGCACTTTCCAGCTGAGGTAATTCCCTGCCACATAGTACCACCTATTTGCTAATTTCCTGCAAGGACTTTTTTGTCAAATTCAGAGATTCTCAAGTCTTTCCATCTTTTAGAACTCTGCTGCTGCAAAACAAAGTAGGATTCACTAAAGGAATAGAAAAAAAGAATAAAGATAGGATGACCATCTTCACTAACTATATCAAACATCTTGGTTATGAATTCAGATGGGTTAAGTCAAAAAGCAATAAATCTGTAAATCTGTAGCACTTTAGCTGCAGAGTAATAAGCAAAGTTTTTGTGCCCACAGCATAAATATAAGGCACTGGAGGATTTCTTCTCCAATTTTGAGAAAAATTACTGTAGAGGACCACCAGTGCTATCTCTGGCTACTGATGGATCAGGAACTGGCTGATTGACTCCCCTAACTCCCTGGTGGCTCCTCTGCAAGCAGCAGGAGTTGCTGCACTTTGGGATTAGGTGTTATTCTGCTGTACTGTATTGAACCTAAGTACATTCTCCAGATGTGTTATTCTTATATTATACAGCGTTCAGAACACAGCTGACATTTAAAATTAATTTCTGTAAACTATTTCATTCCCTACATGTTACATGCACACATTTCCTACTTTTGAACTTTTACAGTCCCTGGGTGTAGACTTCAGGAATTAGTGGAACAGCATGCACAGAGAGCTAATTCACAAGACAAAGTCTTCAAGGCTTAGTTGCACTGAGGACAGTAAATCTTTATGGACTCCAGCCTATGTTGTCTCTATCAGTTAAGGCCATTTTCCCTGCTGAGAAGATTTAGTGCACTTCTCTGTGAGGGCAGTGTGCCCAAGGAGGAAGCAGATTTTCACAGATGTCAAACACAATAGCCCGTTCACAGGTGAGAGCTACACCACGATTAGGATCACAATAGCAGAGGTTCCTATTTCTGGAGGGACTATTAACTGCCCCAGGATCCATTATTTATACCAACAATATTTATACATGCACAGGTATTGTTTCCAGCCTTGCCCTCCTGGAGGGAGGGTTTGGCTTTGCAGAGCAAACTGACCTGAGGCACAGCCAGGGGCAGCACAGCACATCCATCCCTCACCAGGCAGGCATCTGCAACCCTCCCTGCTTTCACTTGAAAGGTTTGTACCCAATGTTAAACACTGCAAAAAAATGAGGATGAGATGGATACACCCAAAATGTACTTTTTCCTCTGCAAGGACCTTCTGCGTCTTGCTTCTGTAGCGAGATGTCTGTGAAGGGTGTTTAAGGAGGGATGTGTGATTACTGCACTGTGGCACTCCTAGAAAGGCAGCCTGTGCAGGTTAACTACAGCATTCCTCTAAAACACTTTGGCCTTTTTCCTCTTGTCTGGGCTGCTCACTGATGTGGCTGATTACACCTCTGATGAAAAGCTCTGCCAGTGATTTTCCACTGGGCTTGTTCAGAGACTGGGTCCTGGCTGCAAACATCAGTCAGTTTGGACCCTAGCTAATTCCAGCTGGGTTTTGGAACCCCCACATGAACCTTGGATGAGGCCTTATTTAAAAGAAAGAAAATAAAAAGCTAAAATGGGCATAGCAGCAGCGGCAGCCTTTCTTGTGAATGAACAGTCTCATGGCAGCTGTCTGGCTTTAGGAGCTCTTCAGTGCCTGGAATTGCTAGATCAGACTCTGCTGTGCCTGGGGTAAGGCTGGTGATCCATTGGATTCTTGGATGGTAATAATTTGATCATTGGATTAAATCCTTTGAGTTCAAAAACTCATCAGTCCTTTCACCTAGGCATTAATATGGTTCCCACAGGATATTACATGAATTAGGGAGATAAAGAAACACTGAAATAATTGTAAAATTCAGAGTTTTTGTTAAGGAAGAGGCTCTTGTGGACCCCAGATGCTCGCTGGCACTTTTGAAACAATGCTAACTTCTGTATCAACCAAAAAAAAAAGTAGCAACCAAAGATAAAAATACTGCTTTTCCAAAATACTGTTCAGTGCTTTGTTGTAAACTGTGGCATCCTAAGTTAGTTAAATACTTGTATAATTCCCCATTAATACCTAGTAACCTCAAGCAAATCACAACATTAAGATAAATAAATAATTATAAACTCATATGAAACCAGTAATATTGGGCAACTGCTTTAACACCCCTGCTGAGTAGACAGGCCACGCTGTCTTACAGAAACTCAAACAACTTCATTTTGTGGAAAGATGAAACAGCAAAACATTTGAAGTTATGGTGTTCCATCACTTGAGCTTTTCTTACACTACTTACGAGGTGAGATGAGACAGGCCTTTAGGGTAAATATGTTTGCAACCTTCTCCTAGGCTGAGTACCCGAAGTGGACCAGAGGATGAAGAAAATTAGTTTTGTTCAAATAAAACCTTCAGTATTTAAGAGAGAAAACTCCATGGACAGAAAAGAAATGCAAAAAGTAGAGGATAATTCACACTGCTCTCTTTGCCGTGGTATGCCTTTGCCCTTTTTTTCCCACATTTTTTCATAACATCACCTCTGATCAGTCTTTGGTGATCCCTAAAAAGTTATTTCTCTCCCTATTATCAACAGTAATTTTTGGTTTTTTTTGACATGAGCTCCCAGTTGTATCTATGCTGTGACTATCTGCTTTTCCTTTTCCTGTCACTCACCCACATTTTTGAGACTCCTTTTCCTTAGAATAACAATCTATTGACAAAACAAGTAACTTTTTGTTCATCATGGCTGTAATTCTGAAAGAAAAAAATGTTCTGTGTGAAGACACACATTGTATAATTTGAAAACTTAGAAAAAGTTTCACACAAGATGTGTTAAAAGTCAACTGAAAAAAAAAAAAAGATTAATTAAAGAATGACACATCATGCTAAGTGAGGCTTTACAAGCACAAATTTTGCCAAGAGTGGATTATGTATAATGGATTTGTGTGGCAAAACACAGTAGAACACAGTATTCTACTTTGTATTATAACTTCTTAAAGCAGTTTTACAGAAAACAAGAATTCCACCACATTTAGACCAAAACTTATAAAGCTCTACAGAGGGGAAGCCAGGGGGTTTTGTGTTTCATCAGCATGAATCAATAGGGCATTTCAAAAGATTTGGCTCAATTTGTCTGCCTAAATTCAGGAAAGGTGAATTCATATCTTTTCAAAGTTCCAAATCAGCCAAAAGGATAAAAGTTGTTGTGGTCATAAGTTATCCCAGAAAATACAAGGCTTAAAGTTTACCTTTCTTCTCAGTGATTCTGTATAAATTATACTACTTTAAAAATGTGGTGCATTACACATATTCTTCCTTATCCAGAAATCTTTTCAGATTAATTCTGCATGTAGTGATTCATGGCACATACATTAGGATTTCAGTTCAGCTAAAGAATAATAATGATGTGATTAAAATGACTGTAAAATAATATAATTAAAGCTTTTAGATGATCTCTAGAAGCTGCACTAAAGTACTTTGAAAGCACTCAAGCCGCAAATATGTTTCTTGAAAACATACTAAGTATATACCATTTTAATTTAATTTTTTGGCTATTAAAGAAAACAGCATAAACCTCCCCACACCATTTATGCTTAGTTTGCTTTCAAATGTAGATTTCGTCAGATATACGTGAAGCTGATACAAATAAAGTATAGAAATACCATAAAAATAACAAATATTTCTAACTGCCTCGTAATATTGTGAGTGTGATAGTCACAACAAAATGTGGGTAGATTTTTAAAAATGAAAATAGTTAAATTTATCAGTATTGTTAGCTTAAATAGTGAAGTAGTTACCAGACTGTAGAGTTGTTAAAGAAGTGGTAATGAGGCACCTCCATGAACACTGCCTGCCATAATATTTGTTATTTATTCTTTACAGGCTGAAATGATCCAAAAGTAGAACTGAAACCACACCAATATAACAGCCCAGGGAAGGCTGCCTTTAAGTGATTTTTTTTTTTTTTAAGTTAGCATTATAAGCAGCCTCTGATACTTTAACTAAAGCATGCTGTTGATTTGCCTGTGAATTTTACCCAACTGGACAGAATGCTCCTTCATGTTATTGATGTCAGAAGTCCCAAGGGAAAAATTGGCTTTTTTTTTCACCTTTTTACATGGATTAGAGCTTAGGTCTTCCTAGCACAACCGGTTATGTACCGTTTACAATGTGCAAATTACAAGTGGAAATCTGTGAAACGCTGGTGCTTTTCTCAGTTTGGGCAGCATCTGATGCTCAGCCACGTCATTCAATCCCTTTCATGCAATTCTGTTTGCTCCAGGAGCTCAGCATTTAGTGGCTGAGCAGCAGCCAATGTACTGTACATGGAATATAGTACATTAGTGATCATAGTTTTGTTTTCTCTCTTCCAACTGGATTTTAATAAAGGAAAATAGAGAAAATTCTTAGGTCATCAAGTCCAGCCTCCTGGTATTACAGGCAGTCACTTTTTGTAAACGCTTATGTAAACTGATCAAACTCTCTGAAATTCATAATATTTCTATAACCTTCAGAGATGACAGCAGTATATTTATTTATTTCCTATTTAAACACTGCACTAACTCTTTCTATATTTTGCTTTTGCCAAAGATGTGGCTCCCCCCTTGAAACAAACACAATAGGATTTAAGAAGAAAAAGCACCAAATATACTAAAAAACAGCTGTTTCAAAGTTGATCAAATACTTTAGTGTACTGAAAAAAAAAATCTAATACCATGCTTTAATAATATTTCCGGTAAAGTATTAAAAAATGCACACCTGTAATCACAAACTCATATTGCAATATTAATTTTTGATAAGAACTATGCCATTCCAAGGTGCAGTTACCACTTCAATTAGGAATGGGGCTGAACACTCAAAATTAATTCAAAGCATTTGTGAAGCTGAAGTAGCTTAAAGGTTGCAAGATTTGCCAAAAATCCAGTTTAATTTTATTTTATCTAATATGTGGAATCATCCCTACTGAAATCAGAAGAAAAAGGATAAACAATACATTGCACAGTAGAGTGATTCAGCATCAGAAAAGCCCGAGACACTATTATAGGTTGCATCTGGAAAATTTACCTCTCATGTAGAATTTAAATTTGAATATATTGATGTTATCTTTCAAGACAAATCTACAAATTTGTTTAAGACCTGGGAACAGGAATGGCAGAAGATATTTCTGAACAAATGGTAAATAAGAACATTTTTGGCCGGGAAGGAAGGACAATTGAAACAAAAGCTATAATTTTTCTATGGACAATGAAGAACTGATAATTATTGGCAGTAACATGTCAGATGTTCCTTAAATACATTGAGTAGAACGTTTACTTATATTTTCAGATCACACTTTTTTGCTGTTTAGAAAGCTGTCTGATGAAATGCAAACACCTGCTGTACTCGTGTTTGCAGAACAACAGCTTTATTTGTGGTCTCATGAAATACCTCATCTGATGATGGAAAAATGCCCAAACTTCTCACTCAAAGGCAAGCTGAAAAATCAGGGTTTTGGACCAGGAGATACGTAATGAAATGGTTAGGTTCAAATTATGACTTTAGCAAGCACATGCTCAGTTTTCAAGGCTTTTCTTAGCTGCAAGGTAATTAGTTACATATTGTAGGCTTCTCCAAACAGTCTGACCTGGGGAGTGAAAGGGTCCCAGACCTGGCACCTGACAGCAGGGGAAGGGCTGGTGCAGTGTGGGGAGCAACATCTGTGCTGTGTGTGCTTAGCAAGACCAGCTTCAGAGGCAAATTCAGAGCATCAAGCTCCATTTTTTGGCAAAGATTGTGCTGCTACACTGGGGAGAGGAAGACATTTGACCTGGTGGCTGTTACTGTCCATCTCTGGGCTTGGAACAAACACAGCGTTGCAGCAGTAGCTGCAGCATCCTTTCCTTTGCTTGCTGTTTTTTGTTGCACTGCACCTCAGTGATTCACGAGCTTGGGAAGTGATGGGAGCATGAACTGTGGTAACATTTTCATACGCCTTTAGCTGGTGCCCTCAATCCAAAAGCAATAGCCAGGAGTGCAAGAGAACATGCTGAGCCATCTCATATGAGCTCCATTTCTGTCACTAGTATCAAGCACTCCAGACATATTTAATAACTAAGCTATAATAGCCTTGCTTCTATGGTTCTAAAGCTGCAGAAACCACTTTAAAAAAAAATTGTGTGAAAACTTGGGCCAACAGCCAAATTCAGGCCACTGCAGCTCTTGAAATACCAGCTTCAGCTTTTATTGAGAAACGCAGATATCTCACCCAGCAATTGGGCTGTATTTGTTTTGCAATTTGAGTGAGTCAGACACATAAATATTTAAGTTTTAATTCAATTGCCTCTCCTGCGGTCGATGAGTCACTACTACTCTGATATCTGAGGAGTCTCACTAGGGGAGGTCCTGGAAATATGTTATGACTCCCAAGTGGGTTCCAGCCGGAAAGTCTGTGAGCTGTACTTTTAAAATGTATAAACCTATTTTCCTTTCAAACACTCAAAATACATGTAATGAAGTAGAATGTGTTTGCTTCCTGGACAGCAAACAATCTCGCAGCCAGAAAAAATGTTTACTTTGTAAACACTGTTTTCTTTTCAGAAAACAGTTTTAGCAAGAAGTTCCATGATGAAAAACAGTTTAGGTCATAAAAAACCTAAAAGGAATAGAAAGCGTAACACTTTTCCTTCTCTCTAATTCCCTGAAATTAACTTAGAAGAATTTACAGTCACTCTAATGTGCTAAAAATATAGAACATATTTTCTAAAAATGGATGATGCAAGATAATTTCAAAAATCCTTAGCTCAAATAGGGGATATTATGAATATTTCCATACATAAGCTGCAAAGAAATAATAATTGCAAACTTAAAAGCTGCATTACATTGCATACACTTTACAAATCAAGTGGGAAAGTCAGCTGTGACTTGGAAATAAAAATAATTAATGGAAAGGTATAAGAGGCACACTCAATTTTCTATATAGACTGCAATATTCCTGTAACCTTCTTGAGCCACCTTTCCACTGCTTTGCATGGAATGGGCCATGATTTACTCCTGACAGTGCCTGTTTTGAGTAATACTGGATTATAATTTGGGGTCTGTATCAAAGAAGCAAGTAAACACTGGATTCAGTTTCTGCACAGAATTCAGGAGTTTTTTCATCCATGGGGGTACAGGTAAGTCAAGAATAACCATGACGGAAGTTCACAGCAATGACAATGGCAAAGCAAAAGAAATCCTCATGGCCTTCATAGCCTTGAGAGCCTTGCAGCCCGGAGATCCCTGACCCTAGCTGTGAACCAAGCAGCTCAGATAAAAAGCAAACCTGCTGCAGATGTCCTGACACAGACCAAAGCCCCCAGGCCTCCAGCTGCACGTTATGGAGCCTGTGCAAATGAGCTCCCTGTGGTCCAGGTTTGACAAGTCCCAGTCCCCAGAAAGAAGTTCTTCACACACCTCCTGGGGACGAGGCCCAAAGCAGCGTCACTGTGCTGCACATCTGTGAGCGTGGAAATATTAGGTGTGAGCACAGGATTATTAAATCTTCCCCCACCAATGACCATCTGTTGTTTCACCCACTAACCAAACTCTGTATTTGTACATGGAATTCAAGGACATGCACATGCTGTATGCACTTTGACCCTAAAATAGGGACAAAGCCCTTTGGTTTGCACTTCACGAATGTTTTGAAACTGGGATTGGTGTTTACACGAAGTCCAGGCTGTCACAGGTCGCTTGGTAGGTTTTGTGGCAGCTTATAGGCTTGTCACAACCTAATGTCACATATTTATGGAAGCACTGTTTTCCCTGCTCAGTAGTGATAACCCAGGAAACACTCAAACCTCCCCTGTTTTTACAGAATGCAAAAGCCCATTTTACTATAGATGTAGCAAGCCTTGCACATTCTTCTTCATTTTTCTTTTCCTCCTGCCAACCTGTATTAATGAGGTGGTGGATATAGGAAGGAAATTACATACTGCCTACACATGTTATTTCAGAATAAGGATTCCAAAAAGAACTTGGAATAAAATGTCCTCCACATGCTTTAGTTTAAACCCATCTCTCTTCTCTAATGGTTATTAGATTGGCTTCTCTTTTACACTTTGCAATAGGCATATCAATTTTCTGGATGCTACAGTACTTTTATATCATGTTTTGTTCCTAACCATTGCATCCACCTTCCATCAATTGCATTTTCCTGAGGTACTGACAGGGAGCAGCCACTCTCCTGAACACAACGAGAGGGAAATACATGCCATGGGTAATTTCATGGGCATGGAACGACATCATGCCACTAGTGCCTGAAATTTAGCAGTTAACTGTGGGTGCTGTAGGGCTGCTTTTTATCATGGGTGTCAAATTTACAAGAATTTTGCCACAGAATGCCTTTAATGTCAGCTACAGTTTTTAGTTCTGGAAAGTATCAGAGGGATGCAGGGCAAAGTATCCCTGCCCATGTACAGGGATTTGTCTTTCAAAGCTGGAGCTATTATGGATGATGGGCTGTAGTTCACCAACAATCAAGATGTCACAGAACTACAAAGCATTTCTTTCCTTCCACGTCACATAAATAAGATAAAATTGAATTTTAAGCTAAATAATTAGTTTAATTTTTTTCTTTCACTAATCTAATGTTCAGATCTTGATGGTGACCTCTAACTCCACAGACTAAAAATTTAAGTGACATAATTTCATCACTTGGGATCTATACAATCTTGTCCTACATGCTCATACAAGAAAACACTAAACATTTGAGTTCAGATAATCACAACCATGCTAAAGTTGCATCTAAAAATGTACTTTATTCATTAGAAATACAGGTCTAGAGTATTATCATGCATAAATTAACCCTTTCCCAACAATAACTGCAAACACTGTCCAACTTAAAATAACTAGTTTATTAACTAAATATCCAAATTAAAATGGTAGGAAAAAAGTATTTGAGTATAACTTATTACCACTGTAGCAAGAGTAGGGATTTTACATGCATTAATTTGGCAAGGTTTGACATACAGTAGTTGTATTTTCCCAAAGGGAGAGCCAAAATCTGGCCAGATCTGTCATGGTTTTGTAAGTGTGCCAGATACGACATAGAATAGATGTGATTAATTATCTGAAGAATTATATGTGTGTGTATTTCCATGAAACAGCCACAATCCCCCTTATACAAATTCTAGCAACAGCCATCTTGCTGGGAAATCAGAGAAATTTTACTGAAGTAGTTCCACCATATACTAAAACCTGAAAAAGTTCTACTATATATTAAAAAAAAAAATAAAAATTGAAAATCACTCAAACCTAAACCAAAATCAAAATGGAATAAAAAACCTCCAAAAAACAAAACAACAACAAAAAACCTCCAGCAAACAAACCCCCAAAACTTACTGGCATTTATTTCTCATTATAGACTGAAATTTAAATTGCTTCCTCATTCAGTTTCTCCTTATTTTCCAATATAAAACTATGTATAAGAAGCAGCTTAAGTATTAGAAACCCAAGCAAAAATGCTTGGATGCAAGTGTGCTTCAACAATTTTTTAAGAAGGAAACATTTTAATTGGAAATTTCTCTTTAAGTGCTGTTTTTAAAATCACTTTTTCCTTACCAATAATTGAAAATACTTTTTTCCCCCTATTTTTTGTTGTATCTCTGAAATGCACACAATAGCTTTCCAAACTGAGCTGTAAAAATAATTGTCATAATAAGTTATGATTACAACAAAATTTAAATAAGTTTAAAGATTGTATTTTAGTAGATTTGGCACCTAAACACTATTTGTGTGTGTTTAGATATATATATATATATATATATGCATACACACTCTATATTGTTAGATGATATTTTCCAATTAAGCTTGAATTACAGGAAAACAGTATTTTAGACATGTTAGCATGCAGCCTCAGCGTTACTGTGACTATAAAGGAATTCCAGAATTCCTTAGGCACAGTTCTGATTTTTGTGCCTTTGGGAAGACATAAAACAATTGTTTTATGGTCAATCAGTGAAGTCTTTAGAAGGCCCTGCTGGGGAAACTGCTACTGCCATCTGTAGTGAAACTGTATAGGCATAACTAAAATGGAGCACAAGATATTCTTCCTTTATAAACTCAGACCTGCTGGAGTAATTCCTGTGAACAGCCACCTGCTCCCTACAAGCCATTTGTTCCATTTGTAAAATGGATGTTAGCTCCATTTTAACTTCTAAATGAGAAATTCATGGCATTGGCTGACCATTCATGCAGCATTTCATTGTGAAAATCATGAATGTTGCCACACTTCAAAATAGTAAGACATCATTCAGATGTCATCCATCTTAGATGGTACTGTAGAAACATTCACACTGCAAGACATGAGAATGCAGGGCAAAAGGATGTTAGAAAGATTTTGTTGATATTTTTTGATGCACACACTGTGTAGCAGCCCATATCCAACCTCCCTGGTCATCTTACGGCCTTTGAAGTGATAAGAACATCCAGCAGCCACAACAGACAGGAAGGTTTATCCTTACTGTTCCAGACGGATCAACCACTCTAAAGTGTGGCATTTTCCCCCTGGGGAATGACATCATCAAACTGCCTTGAGATGCCACCAGTTGTTTCCATCAAACAGTGTGAGGCCACTTTGGACCCGCACTTCAGCTGTCTCCGTGCTGAGCTGCATCCCTACGGCTCCTCTAATAAAGAGCTGAAGTTGTGCTACAAAGTGGAAAAGCAAAACACACTTGAAACAGATAAATTGCATAAGTTACATTTAGTTTTGCTTCCTTCTGGGTGTGTCAGAGAATGTCTGGGAATTTAAGTGGGAATTTTCTGGCTAAGTACTACAGTCTTCGTGTAGAGTAAATTTACATCGAGGTAGGGGAATTATGGAGGAGAAAGGAGCAGGATAAGGTGTAGTTTGTATCTGCAATGGCAATCCTCATCCACTGTGGAGTTCTTCTGGGATTGTGGGTCAAAAGTGAAATCTAGCACTTCCAACCAGTCCCAAATGTATCACAGGACCTGGAAACATTGCTGGGCCTGAGGGTGCCAAGCCTTGGCACTCACTCTTTAGGCCAATGTGCCAATTCCACATTATATGATAGCCAAACCCAATACATAGAATCTTAACCAAGGGCCAACTGTAAATACAAAACTATTCCCTCACCTCATTCAGACTCTAAGATACAAATGTCCCTTTTTGTCCAGTTTCTGCATATTTACACTCCTCTAATGCCTATAATTAACACTGTGAAATCACTGTTCACCTATAGTACGTTCCCAGGAGTTGAACCCAAAAAAAAAGATCTCTTCTGAAGGGTGAAGGATGCCCAGATATTTTGTACTTACATGACTCTGCTTTCTAAGTGGTGTAACTAAAAAAGATGGAAAGTGAAAATCAATTCCACCACTTTTTCTACCAAAACACACTTACTAAATCACAGGTATTAATTTAACAGTACATTTTTGAGAACATGATCTGATGAAATAGATGGATTTGATGATTGAAATATATGTGCTTGGTGTCCATGATGTGAAATGTTCTGTTGGCTGCGTCCTCCCTGTCACCCAAATGGGAAAAGACCATTTAAAATCCTTTTTCCAATTTTGTTATCTTTATTATGTACTCTGAACAAAGAGGTGTACACTCAGTCCCAGCTGGTTACCAAAGCACATTCATCAGATTATTTTTAAAGTAGTAACAATGTCTAACAATGTCACTTTTTTTTATTATACAATATTAAATAGTACATAGTTTATATCTTCAGAATTAACTTTTTAAACCCTGAAATATTGTTCTTGTTTCAGTGCCTAGATGTCTCAAATTATTTCTAGGTACTGGTCTGAATACTTGAAAAAGCAACAGAGGTGAATTAGCAGACCATATTTAGCCAACAACTTCTATAAAGAGCGTTCTATACTGAGACTACTTGTAGTGAACAGCCTTATCACTACTGTAAAAGACATAAAATCATACCTTTTGGGGGTTTGGATAATTTGTACTTGTAAGAAACATCACATGTACAGTAGCACAACTGGGAAATTTGGTACTCTTTCTGCCTTGGGAAGAGCTGGCAGGAAGCACCTCACTGGAGCTGAGTAGCTGCAGATGCAAAGACTAAAGCAGATTTCCAAAATCCCCCTTCTCCTTCACCTTTTAATAAATACCTCTGGTTTTATCTGTTCAAACACATTGCAACTGAAGAAAACTTGCATGTAGAAAGGATGAGCAACAACAGTGGAAAAACTCTAAGGCCATTTTGTCATCAAAAGAAAATAGTAAAACTGCTAGGATTTGGGCCTTAGAGTGGTGAAATTCAGAATTAAGACACAGACTTCCTCTCTGACCTTGAAAAATGTCACTCTGCTACTGAATCAGGTCTTAAAGTGGGAGTATTGATGCATTCTCCTTCGTTATCGATAAAGCCTGAAAGTTTGTCAGACATCCTGGGAACAGAAACTGTTAAAGTACATTAACATCAGTGTGACTTCTTTGAAATGGATAACTTCAAATGGATCCCCACTTTACTCACCAGGGCTTTACTTTTAAATAAGTATATAAGTACATACATGCATCTCTTTACAAAAAATGCTTTCCTCAGGTTTATGTTTTTGTATTTCCCTGAAACTCTCTCTGAAGTTTATTGCTGCAAATCAAAGTATGAATTGTCTCCTGTATTTTTTTCCCTCTACCCTTACCCTCTGAGAGGTCGCATTAACTGTCACTTACACGCACAGTTCTAGTTATGTTTTGTTTATGGCTTTTCAGCAGCTCTGTAATCCTAGAGGATGAAAATATTTTCCATTTGCCACAGTGACACGTGCTGTGGAGAAGAAATATGAACAGCTGCCGACTTCCCTAATGGTGGGATCAGATAACACTCTCTTCAGGATTTCGGGTTATCTTTTTTCCTTAAAGGAAAAAGCAGGCTGTCTGCTTCATCTGTGACTACTTTAGGACTATCATCCTCTGGATCAGGAGCAAGGGCTCACTGGTACAGACTCAATCTATTTTAACCATCTTCTCCTGACCCAAACTTGTTGGCTTTAAATTAGCTCTATGTGCTCTATGAGTACTCAAGACTTCTGTCCTTTGCAGTTAAACAAACCCTTCAGAAGAAAAAGCAGCCTGCAGGTCAATGAAACTGAGGTGGTGAGTTACCATTCCCTTACTGGAGAGCTTTCAGTATTTGTCAGTGATATATTAGGTTCATAAAAAATAAAATTTCATTATTTAAGATGTTTACTTTAGCTTGGCTCCGGGAGGCATTTGTGACCCTCCAGAAGTACTTCATTGGAGGTCATTATTTAGACTAAATTCCAGATACAGAAAACAAAGAGGTCTATTCATAACAACTAAGACAGCAATGTATTCACAAGAGAAATAAGAAAG
Source organism: Lonchura striata (assembly GCF_050655825.1). NCBI lineage: Eukaryota > Metazoa > Chordata > Aves > Passeriformes > Estrildidae > Lonchura > Lonchura striata. Next base: position 11,907,878 of record NC_140703.1, read on the forward strand.
AATTTAAAAATGTAGACTAAATAAATGTTCCAATCTAGGAAAGCAACCTTGTAAAGCTAACTCTTTAAGCATAGAATTATTTTCATTCTAGGCAGCAGTTTATTCCATACAACTTTAAAAACACTTGAAAGTAATTTTTTCAGTTGAAGACTAGAATTCCTCTCAGGTTCCTTGATTACACATAGGATACACACTTTTTTAGAAAACAAAAGTCCTCACTGCAATATCAGACACCACTGCAGCTATCAAGAACATCTTATTCATGGCTCAGACTTCCAGTTATTCTTACCCAATGGCAGAAGCACATGGGTCAGAAAGGGATGCAGCTCGCAGACAGGCAACTGGAATTAATTGAATCAACAATAAATAAGTGAACCAAAAGAGGGAAGTTTGTATTCCCAGGATATGCTGTAAGCAGGGTAGTCTGTAAAACCTTAAGACCTGAATGAGCAGATCAGTTTTTAATGAATAATTCATCTTCCTATCTTTTCAGCAATCAGCCCTACTGAAAATATCGAGTAAAAAGAACAAGCATTATTGGGGCAAGGACACTGTTCTGTTTTGTCATGAAAGATACATCAGTCTTTCCTGAGGAATACATAAGCTCCACTTAGCTCAGGTGATCTCAGAAATATTAATGTGTTTCAAGGTACCTGCAAACAGTCTCCAGACTGACAAGACAGGTAGAATAAAAAAATTAAGAAGAGGATTGCTAAAGGCCAAAAACTGTATAAAGACAATGAACTTTTGACTGACTTCACTTCCCTTTATGGAAGCTGTGAAGAGTGGGTCAGTGGCTGGAGAGGCCCTGGAGACTGGTTAGTCTGTCAATATCAAGTCTAAGAAAAGCTGGGTATGGGAACTTTTCTGAGAGTCACCTTAACTAAATATGTACTGATCATCATTATTCCTCTTATTCCTCTCATATGAAATGGGAATCTCTACTAGGGCTGTGTAGTCCTACACAAACTGATCTGGTTGTGAAAAAAATGAATCTGTAAATTTCACATTTGTTCTTGAAGACATAAAATAATAACATAAATTCTCACTGAGAATCAAGCTAGCTTTAGATTAAACAAACTTTACCATTAAAATATTACCCTGAAGGACCTTCAACAAATACAAATTTTAGTAAACACCAGTGATTTACAAATGGAATATTTTAGCTTCTTCTGAAGATGCTCCCTTTTCCATTCTTTCCAATTTTGTATGGCTTCATAATGTCAAGTCTTTGTATAAAACTGGTTATTAAATGGTTGTTATACATCCTGCATCAAAGGGCTTACAAAACCCTTGGAGATATTTGTGGTATTGTGCTAATAATTGGTGAGACATGATAGCAGGAATAAATGACTTTCTAAAGAACATCCTTGGAAATCCAACCCTTTTTCTGTCCTTGTTGAATGCAGGGGTTGCAAAGCATTACAAAGAGAGAGGAAATGGGTTTCACTTTTACAGACATGGTAAAATGAAACCTATGTAATGCTTATGGGACACACATTTTACATCTATATTTATTATTTTTAAGCCTTCACACTATATAAAGACCACTGCTTTAACAGTGTGACTTAGTCCTCCCTCCTTCCAGATTAAAGAACAAAGTTGATTCCATTTCAATTAGGTTAATTTTATTTAAAATCACCAAAATATTTTTTCTGTCACTGCAGATTTAAAGGCAAGAAATTCTTCTATTCTCCTATAAGTTATATTAACATATTTTACTATATTATTTTTAGTCATTAAAGTAGATCTCCTGATCCTGCTAGATTTTTCTGTTTGATCAGGATTTTTACACTGGAGTGATGTTGAACCTGTAAAGGAAGAAAGATTTCATTCTTCAGAAGGAATGATAACAGAAAATTGAAAAAAGTCTTTTTCTTGCTTTGAAGAGCAAGAGGAAAAATCTTTGCAACAGCTGCATGGAGCCAAGAATGTACTTTCCCTGTATGTTCTTCACCTAATACAGAGCTGTTTTGTTGTTAACAAGTCCCTTTGCCATTGTTTTGGGGACTTAATGGTTCACATTTACCATTTGGCTTCATTGCAGCAGAGGAAACCCTGAATTCACTTACAAGTATTTACTAAGCTGTAAATACTCAATCCATGCAATTATCACAGTAAACACATATATAAATATTAAAAAAAAAAACAACACCAAAACCTCAAAGCTCTTCAGGAATAAAAAGAAAAAAAGCACAGTCATTAATAGCATATATGCTTGCAGTGCAATATACTGGAGTACAAGCAATAAGGAATTTAATACATTTGCAACAGAATATTTATATATTAAAATTTTATATGAAGCTCTCTGAGATACCATTAACTTTTGGATTGCTTTTGCACTGTCTGGGCATTTTCTGAAAGTTTAAGATTCAGCAATCTTAAAATGAAGGAATCTTTTCCCACCTTCTCAAACAAATAAAAATTCAAACCAACCCTTAGCGATTATACTGTTCTGATGTATGAAAACATCAAATCTGAAAGGGAAATTTCATTAAAGAAATAGACTCCTATGCATACAGCAACATGAGAAGCTGAAAAGAACAGAACTCATTTAAGCACAGTTTCACTCTACAGCTAAAGCATTTTACAAGTGTCTTAAAAACCTTTAATCCTAGCTGCAGTCATTCCTCTGCCCTGTGGAGTATGAATTATCGAAGCACATGCTTTACTCTCTTTTTCAAGGAGTCACTAAGATTTCAATTTGTGGGTGCACAGAACTACTGAATGCAGATCCCAATTTCTGAATGCAGATCCCAAATTCCAGACCTCACTGTATCTATTGTACAAGCTAACAGGATTAGCCAGCATTAGCCCAGCATCCACAGGAAGCGTGATGCACAAGACCTGAGGAATTCTCTAGGGAGGCAAAAGGTCCAAGTTGAGGCATGCATGATTTCAAAGCAAATCTTGGCATAAATTAACTGCCTGACCTGCAAGATGAACAAGCATATAATTTAATTAATTGCCCACCTTTTTGGAGCCACACTGTTCTTTTTTTTTTTTTTTTTTTTTTTAATAAGTGTAAGATAATATACTGCCACCAGTTTTTATGGAGACAATCAAAGAAATCACACATGATATTGCCTGGTGATTAATTGGGACAGCATTTCACATTGCCCTCAGTCACTCTGAATTCTTTTGATGTGAGACAAATATTTATGCAACTTAATATTGCTGCAAAAATGGAGCAACTAAAATAATATGGAAGTATTTCTGGTTCTTGTGGAGGTTCCTTTTTTTGTCTCATTGAAAATAGAGGTAGAAAGATAAACTGAGAAAGAAAAAAAATTAAAACCCTTGATTAGGCAAGGTGTGAAATATCCAAATAATTATGTTCTATAAATAGTTTCTGTCACTTTCAGACTCCAGCAAATATAATCTAGGCTGACATCTGTACAGTCTAGAGCCCACAAGTCAGAACAAGAAAAAAGCCTTTTTCTCCTTACATAAGTAAATTAAAGAAATTTTCTCCTTTTTTTTTCTACACATACACACACATTTCTAATAATTTCTTTAACTGGTATCTGCTTAGAAGCAGAAATATGTTTTCTTTGGGTTAATGGCACACAATGCATTTGACAATCCATTATTTAACTTACAGTATGCACAAGGAAACACACATGCTTTGAAAATTTTAGATAGTAGCTTATAAAATGATGGCCAAGGAACGTAAGAAAAACTTAGAGAAAATTACAATTTCTTGTCCAATTTCTTGTTCCTTTATGTAGCAAATTTACAAACAGAAGACCTTCTTTACTGAGCTCTTATGATTTTTGTTTTGACAAAATAGGTAGATTCCACCTGGAGTACTGTGTCCAGCTTGAGTTCTCCTAACAAGACAGACACAGACCTGCTGGGGCAGGTCCAGAGGGGGCCACATAAATGATCAGAGAGATGATGCACCTCTCCTGTGGTGAAAGGCTGGGACCATTTGGGCTCCTCACCCTGGAGAACAGAAGGCTACAAGGAGACCTTACACTGGCCCTCCATCTTACAGCCATTTCCTTGTCCTATCACTTCATGCCCTTGTGAAAAGTCATTCTCCAGCCTTCTCCTAAGCCCCCTTTACTGCAAGGCTGCAATAAAATCTCCCCAGATCCTTTTCTTCTCCAGGCTGCACAACCCTTACCCTTTCAGTCTGTCTTCATGGGAGAGATGCAACCACCCTGTGACCAATTTGGTGTCCTCCTCTGGCCTGGCTGCAGCAGGTCCCTGTCCTTGCTGTGCTGAGCCCAGAGCTGATGCAGCCCTGCAGGTGGGGTCTCAGCAGAGCGGGGCAGAGGGGCAGAATCCCCTCCCTGCCCTGCTGCCCACGGGGCTTGGCATGAGCCCAGCACATGGAGGTTGTGGTCGCCCTTTGGGCTGCAAATGCACATTGTCTAATCACGTTGAGCTTTTAATTCTCAAACATGTCCGAGTCCTTCTCCCCCACAAAAAACAGGTACAGACTTTTCAGTAGGGCCTGTAGTGTCAGAATGAGTCAGATGGCAAAAGGGGGTCAGTTCAGACTAGGTATGAGCAATTAACTTTTCACAAGGATTGTCAACTGTCCCATCCCTGGAAATATTCAAGGTCAGTTTGGATGGGACATTGAACAACCTGGTTTGCCTAAAGATGCCCTTCCTCACTGAAGGGAGTGGCTGAACTTTATGACCTTTAAGATCCCTTCCAACACAAAACATTCTAGGATACTATGACTTAAGCAAAATCATCCTAAAAATCTGCTTTACTCATAAAGCTTGGAAGAGCTAAGAAAATGATCCCGTGCTATTAAGACAAAATTTTTAGTAATTGAAATTCTGCCTTGGAATCTCTATAGCTATGTCAGAAGTTCTAGGCAGCCCTATAGTACACACATTAACACTTAGATTCTTATTCATTGCCTGTATTTTTCCAGTAAAATTAATTTTAAAAAGTGATTTGAGTCACCAACAACTCTTTTTTTAATTTCCAGCATTAATTTTAATTCTTTTTGGACTGTACTATTCTTTTGTAGTTCTTTCTCACCATTCCCAATCAATAAACATATAAAATTCCTAGTTGGTATCACCTATATGAAGCTCATTATAAATATAACATGAATGAAACAGCATTTAAACAACTAATGTCTTTACATGACCAAATTCAGCAAATAAAAAATTAGGGCTACTTGATGTTCACTTCCCTAAATCTAAAAGACAAAGCAGAGACACATCTGTATTTTTTTTTTTTTTTCATTTACTCATTTAGAAGAGGCTACGCTTTTCCCCCATTTTTGGTTTTGAGTTTTTTTAAATAACCATACCTTTGTATAATTTAGATGGCAAGTGACAAAATATTTTTTTCTTTTCTTTGTAGAAATACGTGTATTTATAGAACTGGAGAAAAAATAAGCATTCCCAAGAAGCCTCTAGCAATAAGATTTTTTTTCTAGCACCAACCTTTTAGTTTAAGTAATTTCTCTTTCATTAAACAGCATCAATCTGTTGCAAAACCTGTTGATTTTAAGAGCTAGTGAAAACATAACAAATTTTCAAGATGGCTTGAGAGTTTACTAAGTAATATATGAAAATAGTGTAAATAGCACTGACTTTAATAAAAATGTAGAGAAAACTGGGCAGGGAGATAAGCTGCAGGGATGGAGGGGAGTGTATATGTCTTCAGAGACTGAGGAATCCAGCCTTTGATACCTCTTTTAGTCTCAGAACTATTCTTCCTGACAGCAAGAGATTTGCTATTAAAAGTGTTTCACTCTTCTCAGTACTTATCATTTACAAAGCATTAAAGATTTTCTGTGACCTTATCAAGTCTCCACTCACTTGAATTCACCTCTGCTATAAAAAGTACCAACAAGAGTTTTCTCTTTAATTCCCTAATATAATTAAGTTAAGCTTGAAGCAACTCGTCTCTTCTGTGATTAGCTTAAAGTCTTCTGTTTCTGACCTTGGTGCCTGAGAGCCAAGGAATCTGTAGCTCCCAACTGTGTCACCTAGTCTAATAAAGAATTAAGGAATCCCCAACAAGCCTTGTCCCTGAAGCCATAACTCTCACCCAGTTCAAACTGATTTATAAATGTACATTATTTCTTAAAGTGAAGCCCTTAACACATTCTGATGCTTTGAAACTAGCAGACTGATGATCTGAAGAACAGCCACTCCACAGTTAAATTATCATGGAAACTCAGAGGCATAAAGACCCCAGTGAACTATACCAGGAACACATAAACAACACCAGGCAACAAGTGGCAGGAAGGTTCCTGTATAATAAAGCAATTTTCTACACAAGTACATCTGAAAGAGATAAAAAGGAACACCTCCAAAAACAAAGCCTTTTTCTCTGATGTACAATTTTTTCCTTCTCCACACCTCTTTATTCACATATACCTAACCACCAGACTTACTGATGTCAGAGATCAGAAATCAGCAGCCTGCACTGCCACTCCTTTTAGCTTACAAGCCTGAAGGAGTCACAAGACCGACACAAAGAAAGTGTGAGACAGAAAAGCAGCCCTGGGCTGCCTCCTGCTCTCTCATCTTTGGTGTCTTGTGGTCAAAAATATTCATTAGTAGCACAGAGAAACCCACTAATGGCATGCAGCCCATCCATACACCCCTGTCAAATACTGGAAAGGCAGCCCATTGATTTGTAGAGGTCATTGATCAACTGCTTTAGCAATGCAACATCACACAAAGAAGGACAAGCAGGAACTCTGACAAATGAGCCACATATTCTGCACAATTTGTAGAAAATGAAGTAATAACATTTTTCTACTTCCTAGATGTCCAATAGCTTCATCTTCCAGTGCTTGAACTTATTTTTAGCAGGTACAAATGCCAACATAATTGATAAATATTGTGTTTAATATCATATTTGCCATTTATTTCAATTAGGTGAAAATAAGACAAAAGATGTCATTTTTTACTTGTAAATCCTCTGTGCATCTGAAATACCTTATGACTATCCGTATAAGTTTTTTACCTGCCCTATGTTCAATGACTAAAATTCGTGCTCCAGAAAGTCCACAAAGTCCATCACTGTCCCCATCTCAAGAGTCACAAACCATAAGCCATAAAAATCCACAGAGAATCACGTGGCAAATTTTGAACAAAGTAGAAAACTAATTTTTTTTCCTATTAAGGAAACAAAAGAAAGGAAAACATTTTAATTTGCTGTCTTTTTAATAGATGTCCTTTAATATAAACCCCAGTACCCTAACACTGCTTTAAGAAAGGAAAATGATTGGTGCATTATTTAAGGTAAGGAAATTTCCTAAAGAGCACAAACATCTGTCTGCTATATGATGTCATTGTATCTTCACAGAAATTGATGTGAACTTCCACACATTCACCCTCCCAAAGTCTGGCAGAAAGTAAAAATAATTTCTTTTCAAACAAATTTTCTTTTTATATTTTCAAATTTTCTGTGGAAATTTGTGCCCAGTGCAGACGCCCAGATGCTGGTCTTCTTTTCAGTTGGACAAAATTTTGTATATGGCAGAAAAATATGTGAGAACTAAGTGTGGAACTGGGAAAGAACCAAGTTTGCAGACCAAAGTGGAAGGATGAGTTGGATTATTTCCAGCAGTAGTTCATTCTGACTTTAAATAGATCCCAGCCACTTGTGAGCTCACGTCCCCACAAAAATGTCAGGTGAAATTCTGAAAACGTACAGAGGGACACATATCTTGTGAAACTGTGTGCAGCTCCAAGACAGAACTGGTCAATTTTTCACCTGAATTCAATCTACAATACCTTGGGAGAGCTAAATTCACAACAGTATTTACAACAACCAGTAGCAAGAGCAGAGTTTATTTTAAGTAAGCAATTACGAAATCCTGAAAAAGTTCTATTCATGCCCAGGCATAACCAAAACCTGCTGGGATATGGTCCTGACCCACATGCTCTGGCTGACCCTGCTCCCAGCAGGAGGTTGGGCCAGGTACAATCTCCAAAGGTGCCTTCATGCCCTACGACTACCAGCACAATACACACCCAGCCTCTTTAAGAAGCTGTGCAAGAGTTGGAAATCAACATCACACAGCTGTAGAATTTCAATGGTTCCTATTATTTTCATTCTAAAAAATTACCTTCTATCCGTTAAAAAGTAAATGCTTTTACATAAATTGTCAAGAATTATTCATTTGTTTTCTGAGAGGTAAATGTACCATTCTATTTCCAGTAGTAACACTTAAACTTTATTTTGGATACTACTACAACATGTTAACTGATTAGGAATACAATCAACTGAAGTTATTATTTTTATCCTAACAGACGTCAAACAAACAAACAAACAAAAAACCCACCTGACCTACTGCATTTTTAAATAAGACTGAAAACTTCCTGGCTAAACATTCTTTCTCATAAAGGTGCAACGATTTACTGCTTTCATGAAACATTTTAGTACAACTTCAATCTCAAAAGAATGCTATTTTATATTCAGTACTACTTCTGGCAGCCCTTTAAACTAGTCTTTCTGTGACTTACAGAGCTATCAGTCACTGTTTAAAAGTCCTCAATAAACTAAATCGACTGCCCTGAAAGAAATCCATCAATCATATTGACTAGCGCCGAGAAAGGCCAACACCATGTTAATTGTGTGCAAAATTAACAGGAATTTGCAAGTGATTTTCTCAAGCAGAATCCCTCCTCTGCTTTGCATGTCTTGAATTACCAAGTATTTTTACCATAAGAAGTAGCTCAGGAAATCACTTAATATTATCAAAACACAGGAAAAAAACAGTTGGAGATGAAGAAGTTTCTTTTAAAAGCTTTGACTGCATCAAATAATATCTACCACGCTTGTCTGAGGCTTTAGGGCAGGGCTGCTTCAGTGTCTGTGCACCTTCCAACATCCCAACAGCTGCTGCAATCTCAGACATGGGGCTCACAGAAAACCTTGGCCAACTGAGTGTCAGTGTTTAAAATACAAGTAGCAGTAGCATAACATACTTAAGAATGAGGTGTTCAAATTTGCTGAGAAAACCCCCTACCCCCACCACTGCTATGGCTGTATTTCTAAATTCCAGAAATGTCTGCTTTGGTGATCACAGGATTCATTTCGTAGAAGTCTTAGTGTAATTCCTTATGAACAGCATTAAACTTGTACACACAGCTGTATCCATTTTAGTCTGACAAGCCTTTGTTCTTAGTTTCAACCCTGTACTTTTTCCACGTTATAACTTGGGGGGATAGTCTCATATTGATGAGTTCAATGTTTCTTCTATAACTCTTAAGAAGATAATTATCCTCTGAGTAAGGTCTGACACCTTTTTCCCCCCACCTTTTTTTTTTAAAGACTAGGTAGATGAAAGCATGCTTTTTGGATTTTATATTGTATGTAAAATAATCATACTCCTTTTCCATTTGATCTATATAATCTTTATCTAGCATCAGTCACATAAGCTTAAAAAACAACAGGGGCAGATCACATGAAAGCATTCTAGAGGGGCAGATGTGGAGATTAACAGCTATGAGAAGGATACTTTTTCACCAGCCTTCCAGACAGATCATAATGTCTTTTAAAACAGATTTTTAATCCTGCAAGTAACAGACTGATGACCTGAAACATTCTCAAAGTGTAATATTTTGTACAACATCTACACATGTTGGGGGAGTTTAAATCCAAAAACATACAAAATCAAGTGTGAGTTTTGGGTGGTTTGGACTTTTGTTTGTTTTAAAAGCAGCCTGTCATCACTTCATGGTCTGTTAACAGAGTCGTTTTACTTTCTAGTTCAAATTCTATTTCTTCCAGGAGACTTTTCCCAAAAACAAGATGGGCCAGACTGTGGGTCACACTCTCTACACTGCATGTCTGTGTTGGCATAAAAAGTCTGTAAAACAGAGCCATGGCAGGCAAGACAGCTCAGCTGACCTAAAAGACTACTGTAAGTGACAGTTCACCTACTCCTTCACTGTCCCCTGATCCTCTTTTACTCCCAGACATGTACTTGTGCCTCTCTCACACTCACTGTGGTACTGATCTGACTTCCAGCAAGCTGATCTGGCTCATCACTAATTCCCTCAGCTGGTTATTACTTTTCTGTTCCCCTCTGAACTGCAGTGGTTTACCAAGGGGTCAACTAAGCATCTGCTTGATCAGCTACACCCTTGTTTTGCAGTTACATCCTAATTCACCTAATTTCAAAATCTGAGAACCAGCAAATGGAATAAACTGGTAAAGCAAGGCTCTCTAGAGAACATTTCTGGGGGCAGTCACAGGCTCATAGAATCATTTGGGTTGAAAGAGAGCTTTAAAAGTCATCTAGCTCCAACCCCCTGCAGTGACCAGGGACATCTTCAGCTAGATCAGGTTGCTCTGCTGGAGTCCACCCTCGTCATGACTCTTAGACAGAGAATGAGTCTTACAGATTGCTCTCCCAAAAGGGAGTTGCCAGGTGTGCTGGGGTCCTTTGGAGTCAGAGCAAATGGGTCACAGACAGAAAAACTATGTGGCAAGAGAAGATAACTGCTCTGAAGTCCACTTTAAACCAACTTGCAGAAGGAGAAAGCTCATTTAAACAATTCAAAACTTTGAAACTGAGCCTAAAAGTACCCCTATAAATCAAGTGATGATTAATCTTGCATTCTACTAGCTCAGCCTGTCTGAACCCAACAGTGTGAAGTTCTGCATGCACCTATAGCAAGAGGCAGTGATACTATTACTAAAAGATGCATCCAATTAATGAGTACACCTGGAATTTATCAGAGGACAAAAAACATAATCCTTAATGGTGAAGAGCAAGAAAAGAAGTGTGTTTGAAAAAAATTACAACAGTCTTTGAAAGACCAAGATGAAGACATAACCTATTCAAGAATCCAGGTAAAATCAAGCACATTCATGAAGTCTTAGATCTAGACATAATATTTTTTATAAATAAATAAAAACTGAGCCTCCTGAGAGGCAGCTCTGTTACTCTCCCAGGTAATTTGATGCTTTTCCCTCTACAAAGTTACACCACTTACAAAGATCACTCTGGTACTGGCTCTCTTGGGCAGCAGAGTGGGAACAGCTGAACACACTGATAATATCAAAGTATAGATTCGTTGGTCTAAACAAATTCACTAGTCATCAATACCATTCACAAAGTAGTTTCATGGGCAGAAATTCTGCCTGAAAGCTACTTTCAAACCTGTTTGCTAGGCAACAGCAGTGTTAAAAACTTCTCTACTCCTATGTTGTCTGTCCTTGGTCAGGCCAGGACAGGTGCTGGCTTCATGAGAACCACACTTGATAATGGACTCAGGGCCCTAATAATGTTTTTGAGCATGCCTTTTTTCTTCCTTTGGATAAATTTTCTTAGTAAATTACTTAATCCTATGGAACATAATGTTTCTAATGTGGCTGAACTGAACCAGATTTTTCTGACAGGAAAAAGCTGCTGGTTCAGTCCATGCCCAAGCCCCTACCCTCAGCCTTTTTGAAAAGGAAAAAATGCAACAATTTGGTTTCATTACCACATCAATAACTACATGTGCCCTCCACACTAAGAGCTCAGAGAAGTAAACTGAACCTTAATGAAGGATTTATTTAAGTATCCTCTTCAACTCGTTGCACGTGTATTTTAACCATAGCACTGACTGCATAAGACTGACAATTTCAACAAGACTGGAGTCTCCTTGAAAATACTGACACCTTCAGTGAAGTACTGGAAATTAAATAAATACAGTATACTACAGAGAGACTTTCTCTGCTTTAACCCATATATGCCTGCAGTTGAGCAAGCACAGACTCAGAATAACAAACTACTGTTTTAAGATGATTAAAAGATAAAGACATGCTAAGAAAACAGGAGAAAGTCCAAAAGCTGAAATCACAAGAAAGACGTAGTAGATTAAGTACACTTTGATAAGGTAAAATGTCAGGGCAGGACTCAAAATTCTCCTGATGAAATTAGCATTCTCCATTAACAAAATAAAAAAAACCAATAAAACCAGATTAACCATTAATGCACTAAACATGTGAACCCCCTCATGAGTGCAGTCTTGTTGCAGCCCCTGGAAGTGCACAACCCACTCTGCTGGGTCAGACTTGTTCCCCCATAGTATTTATCAATAAATGCTGCCATTCTCTGGCACCCGTGCTGAAGGGGAACCTCCTACCACAGACATGGGGATGTGGCACATAAACTGCAGGAATCCAGTAATCCCAGAGGACCCTCTCCTACAGCAAACAGGAGAGTTCAGTTTTGGGGAACACAAATACAGGACTACTTAAATAAATGAGGCAATTTTTTCTACCACCTCTTCTGTGTAGGAATTCAGTGAAAAATGCACTAGGTTACTTATTGAAGTTTTCTTCCTTTAGGATAACCCCCTCAGGCTTGCTTTTGCAATAGTGAGAAATTTGAGCTTGATGAAGGGCAGAGCTGGCTGCAGTCAAATGGAATCCACATGCTTGTGCAACATGAAAAGACAGAATAATAGAAAGAAGTTACTACATGTCATGACTGTAGAGTTTCCAGCCCAACTTCCTCCCCATTTTCCTTACTGTCTGTCTCATTCTCATTCACATCACAACTCTCTAAAAAATAAATAAAACCAGCTGGGCTTCTTTCTGCAGCATTTATATCCAGGAAAGTATAGCTAAACCCAGTGTTCAAGTTACACAAATTTAGATCAGCTCAGGATGAGGTCCATAAAACTTCTGAAGTAACTCACCAGTATCATAAAAGCTCAAAACCACTGGCCAAGCCAAAAGGTCTTAAAACACTGGGAAGCAGCTGAAGCTGGCAAAATTATAAGCAATTGAAAACAGACCTGGTAATAGAAAGTGTTAAGAAACTTTAGCTATAGACATTGCTGCCAACTCCAGCTATAAATCAGACAAGTAAAATGGGAGAGAAACCTTCAACTGTCTGTTCAGAGCTTTTTAGGGTAAGAGTATGTCTGTTTATATATTTTTGTATGGTGCTAGAAAAATATGGTAATTCAAATGGAAATTTTGCTTAAGACTCAGGAAATTAGAGGTCTTCAGAATTTACAGTAAAAAGACAAAATCACAGAACTAAAGATTTCCTTTCAATTTTTCAGTGTTCTCTAAGGTTGTGTTAAAGTTATAAAGTTTGAAACAAACTACATCTCCCATGCAAGTTTGTTGAAAGTGTCAGCAAGGCATGTTCACCTTGGTCTAGAATGTCAACAATTCTCTTAATGAATTTCATTTAAATTATCAAGCCTACTCCTTCAAAATTAGGTTGATATTTTGTACAGAACTAAGGAATCTTTTGAGTATCACAGGGTTTAGAGTGAAGTGAACGTGCAAAGCCCCTCCTAATTTTGGTCGTTGTGTTTACCCTTCCTCACATCTGGCCCAGAATTTTCTTCTTTCCATCTTAAAACACCTGACAAAATAATACTGTTTGCCTCTTTCAGTGTTTTATACCTGAGATATGTTCACTCATCACAGAAACGCTGTCATTCCTCACCTTGCAGATGAGGAACAAAAGTATTTACCCTGCTTCCTCAACAACTCAATAGTTAGAGAGCACTAAAATAATCCAAGCAAGGGACCCACAAACACCCACCCTCTGCTGGGCTCTGCCTCTCCCCCACACCTGAGTGGCACCACCTGCTCCATTCCCAAAACATCCTGGTCTTCACAAGATTGCCCTCATATTATTCCTACAGTTGCTGACAGCCCACCCTACTGGTAGATTTTTATGACTTTTGATAATGCCAGTCCTAGATAACCACTGTGAATGACACCTCAGCAATGACAAGCTTTGATCCACAGCCACCTCCCTTGAGTTCTGCAACAAGCCAGAGGCAGGCAAAGAAAAGCTGTGATGAGGATGTCAAGAGAGAGTGAAAAAAAAGTGAAATAGGAGGGCAGATGTCTAGTAGTTCATTTCTTAGTACTGGTGATTCAATGATTATGAATTATATACCAACTTTGTTATATGAAAATAAGTGGTATTTCTAAAATTTAATTTACCCGCAGCCAGAACTTCTATCATTAAAGCCTTTATTGAAAATATAAAAAGAAAGGGGCTGTAGAAAAACATATGCAGTTGAGTTTTTATGAACTGCTTTGCTTATTTTCATTAATGACTTAATAATAATAATATTTATTCTCCCCCAGGTGGCTTGATAATAAAATGCATTATTAGTTTTAAATAACTCCAGATTATCCTAGAGGTCGTTTCTGTAAAAGCGAAAGTAAATCTGTCACTGACCTTGACAGAATATTTAAGCCAACTAAGCCTTTTACTAATTTTTCAAATTCTTCTCTTTTTTCTCCTAAACTATATCTTTTTGTTTGACTGGATTGCTAAATAGAAAGTAAAGCTCTGCAGTCTACCTATTTATTTCAGCCAGCTTCTCCCACACACCTGCTACTTGGAAATATTCTTCCAAAGGTTTTTAAGAATCTAGTATTTCTTACTCAAAACTACTGGAAATACAAAACACTTGAAGAATTCTTGTTTACTGTAGTATGCAGCCAGAACAACAAATAAATAAATGATGGTTCAATGCTTCTTGGACATGTTTGAGTTTTTATTAGATGTGTTTCAGTGAATTCAAGAATACATTGATATACAGACACAAATTTTGGGTTCGCTCAACTAACACATGTACAAAAATTCTTTTACATGAAAAGTACTACTATAAGGGACTGTTTCACTTTGATTTAATCAGGAATGCATGATTTTTCTAAAGACCTGAAAAACCTAAAATTAGTCCCATTCACTTTGAAATAAATCAGATAAACTGTCAATGGCACAGTATAGAACCTTTCCCTTTAACCCAGAAGACTAAAAAAATTAGTATCTATATTAGAACACCTGGGATTATCTAGAATAGGTATATTTAGTAATGAAGTGTGAGATTAAATTGCAATAACAACAGCAGAAACATTGCAAGAAGTCCACACTAGTTTTATATCCAAACACTGTTTAAGAGTCAGTGAGCTCTTTCCATGCTTTAATTGATTATAAAGGATGTGAAGTCAGGTACTCAGAAGTGAGAATATATAGAGTAAAACAGCTTTGAATGTGTTTTTTGGTTGGTTTTTGTTTGTTTGGGTTTTTTTCTGCCAGTGATACAAATTAAGCAGTTAATTTGTATCTTAATTAATTAATTAGTAATTAGTTAGAGAAAAAGAACAGTGCAGTAACAAACTATATTGGTTTCTTTAGTTTTAAGCTTGGCAGTGCTTTTAACAAGCAGGAAAGGAGAACCACTGGACCAGCATATCTTTAAACAATCAACTTGATCAAGGTCATCATGCTCAGTGTTTGCCAGGACTGAAAGAAATTCTGATACTGAATAACACTACTTTCCTTCCTCAGTTATACTCCCCAGCCACAGTGGTGGGGAAACACAATGCAAGGTGTTACTAAACAAGATTTAATAGATCATAACTTATTAATTTACCACCTATTACTGATTAGAGGGGCAGTGGGCTCAGACCCAGTGTGGCATACGTGTGTTTTAGATATCCATGCATACCTCCTGAATTTCCTTATACATCCCAACTCCAGTTCTGTGTGATGGCCACTCTCTCCTGGTACATGAATCCAGGCTCACACTTAGGAAAGGGTGGAAGGTAATGCAAAGGATTAGAAGAAAAAAAAAAGGGTCTAAAAACTATGCTTTTTTAACATATATTAGTATGTTTTGCTTTTCTTTCTTAGACTAACCAGCTTCCTTTACTTCTCTAGCATATATTATCAAACATGCTTTTGATTTGGTTAAATATCCTCCTCCTGTGCTAGAATGATTAGACTAAAAGAATCCCATCATAGTTATTATTTACAGAGCACATGGGAACAGCTTAGCAAAAGTTCAGGTTGAACAAAGCTCAAAAGATGACTATTTTTGGCACTTGTCTTGTTTGCAGAAGAAACAATATCTAAGGAAGTGAAGTTAATGAAAGGAGTCTGTTTAATCAGCATAAAATAAACAGCTAAAAGCAGGTTGCACAGGGAGAAGCAATAAAAGAACAAGTGACTTGCTATAGCATTGTTGTCTTTCCAAGTTCTTCTCACAACAGAAGGTTTTCAACAACTGTATTTAAATGCCTTGGTTTCAACACTGAATTCCATAAGGAAGGAAAGAAAAGCTTTCAGTCCTTTTTACTACAGTGCTCACAAGCCACCCTGGATCTTCCATAAGCCTCGTTACATGCTCATCTAGTGAAAGGCAAAAGCACAAAATTGATTAAAAAGAGCCCAATTTGTACACCAGAGCCAAGTAAAAACACTAATGGAGCATAAAGGCTGAATTTTAACTGAAAAGTGGTGTTCTCTGAAGAAATAAGCTCCTCTTTATACTATGTATGTAGATTGAAGAGTACACACTGAATTTGGGAATGTTCTGCTGGAAATCTTTATATGATCAAATCTATTTACCTCGGTAAGAGTTACAAAAGGGAATCCTAGATTTTCTTCCAGTTGTAAACAGTTATGATGCTATTTTGATCTTAAGCTGCTACTAGAACAAATAATGCATATAACTGGTTTTGGATTAATAAATACAAAACCCCAAACCAAAACAACAGCAAAGCCAAACTCCTTTTCCATTTCAGCAACCATTCTTTTTAAGAAAGATAAAAATAATCTGAAATTGTATTAAGTCACCAGAAGCAGAGGACTGTAAAATTATGGTTTTAAACTGATCTGTGTTTTGCAAATTCCTTTATTAAAATACCAAGGCTTCAAATGCACTCTTCTTAGGAAATTGAATTATATTTCCATTATTAAAAGAAGTCTGCACTATAAAATACCCCACTTTTTAAATCTGCTGAGTTCTTTTTGGAGGCATCACATGCAGCAATCAGCAGAGTCAGCTGAAGTATCCAACTGGGCTATAACAACGTGGTACACATGAGTTTGTTCTCTTACTGCTATAATCATGTAACAATCTCAATAACCTCTGGTTCTGTGATCTGTAACAACATTTTTATACAACAAATATTTTTCTGGACTGTGTTTCATCATACTAGAAGAAGCACTTCTGTACAATATTTTGTTTTTCATAGTTTAAATTTTTAAGTACAGTGGAAGTAGTTTCACTGGCAATTTGTCAGATAGAAAAATAGGAGATGTAGGTAAAAGTTTTTCCTTAAAAACTGTCCAGAAAGGTTGTGAGTAAGAAGTAGGGCCAAGGATGAAGACCACTCTGATCTTTAAGAGAGATGAGTAAAAGGAGTCATGTCACACACCACCACAATAAAAAACAGTACAGGTAAAACATCTGAGCTTTTCAGCTCATTGTATCTCACACAATGAGGAACAAGAGAAAAAAGTAGGGAGCAAGAAAATCACTGCCCAAACTGAGAATTCACTTAGGAGACTTAGGAAAAGGAGAAAAAAATTACAATTGCTAATGGCCTGTGATGCTGCAGATGATTATCTTCCTGAGGCCCACCTTGAAATTGTTTATGCTCTCATTATTCAGGCAAAGGTTGTTATGCCAGATATAACTGCAGAATGAAGCTTTTCATTCATTATAACCTTGAAGAGCGTCAGTGTGATTCCATACCCTGGAGTCTAAGGTTTCTGAATATTTTTTCAGTTCCTTTCCCTAATAAAAATCAAGCAACCAAACAAGAAAACAACAAAAAATGTCTACAACTTTTCCCTCAAATCACTCATTACATTTACATGAATCACTGATTACTGATGACATTCTGTGCTCTAAAAAAGAATCAGAATATGATAAAGGAAACTTCTGGCAGCTTAATTTTCTCAAAAATTTAAAGCTGAATACTGAATATGTCTAGAAACATTAACTTTAAAAAAAAAAAGTTTTGCAAATAGAGAAATATTGTGTTCATAAGTAGCCTAGGATATAACCTACTATTAGCCTGAAGAGTCTGGAAGGTAGAAAAATGGTAAATATCCAACATCCACTAGCACAGCACAGAAGAAATGAGAAAATTGTGGTGTTAAAAGAACTGCTGCTTCAAAGCACATACGTTCTCCAGTGAAGGAAGGGAGGGCAACACGTGGTGACTTTTTCCTAGTAACTAAACACAGGAGAAGTAAAACTGACTGTAATTGTAGTGCTCTGTACTGACTGAACAGCTGCACACTCAGAGAGCCTGGACTGGGGCTTGCACAGGAACTCAGCAGTTCATGGAGCAGTTGCTGTGATTGCAGCATCTGAATTTAAAGTGGAACTTGAAATAAAACTGTGTCACAGATGGGCCATGTCAGTGGTCTTTGGTTCAAAATAACCACAATACCTGCTGTGCCATATTGATGCAGTTCCACTATGTCTTTGGTTCTTTTCCTTTAGGAGGTGTGTCTCTAGTTTCCATCTGGGTTCTTTGATTTAAAGGTATTTTTATGTGCTGGGTGCTTTGATTAAGAGGTATTTTTAGAGGGAGGCAGGAAAAAAAAGGAGGATGGAAAAAAAAAGGAGGAAGGAAAAAAAAAGGAGGAAGGAAAAAAAAAGGAGGAAGGAAAAAAAAGGAGGAAGGAAAAAAAAGGAGGAAGGAAAAAAAAGGAGGAAGGAAAAAAAAGGAGGAAGGAAAAAAAGGAGGAAGGAAAAAAAAGGAGGAAGGAAAAAAAGGAGGAAGGAAAAAAAGGAGGAAGGAAAAAAAGGAGGAAGGAAAGGAATTTTGCTTAAAGCAAGACAGCTCACTGTTGAAGAAAATTCCTATAAGTAAATATATCTTAATTTTAAGGTTTTGTTTTAGGAAATGAAGGGTTTCACCATTCGGTATGCATTTTACCCTTTCTTACAGCTAGAAATGTATTACTTTACATTTATTTTTGATCATGCTGGGTGTGTTTACATTTTAAATGTATATACATATCAACATAGAGTTCTGCCAATTTGTTTTCAGAGCAAGAAAAAACTTGGGGGGAATAAAAAGGGAGTATTTTACTCAGTAGCAGCTCTCCACAATTATTTCAAAAATTCACTAAAACAGAAACAAAAAACAGAATATTTTGTGACTTTATGGCCTGATAGCAATAGCAGTGATAATAGTATACCTTTATCCAATGCCTATATATGAAGAAATAGAAAAAATGTGACCTATATAGAGTGAAATTATATTTCAAAAATCCAGACAAAAATGCACGTTTTTGACAGTCTTTTCTATAATTTCCTTTTTATGAAAAATGTAAACATCTTTAATTCTGAAGGAAAATTAATATAGTGACAGAGGATTTTAGCAGCTGAAATTATACTAGGCATTACTAAGCCAACTTTTAAATGTATGCATATAAAGATGTATAAATAGAGGGTTATCAAAATCCTGACTGAAAAAAAAACTATGAAATTAAACTATGAAAATGCATATTATCAATTCAGTTATCAATTAAACCTGAAGTGATTGCAACAAACTTCTCAATAACCAACTCAATAACTAATCCATAAGCTGTCCCTACTTTTGCAGTTTTGTGCTGGAGCAGCAAGTCAAGGAGTTGGAAAAAGTTTTTTCCACTCCAGTGTTTTGCCTTTACCAGCTTCAAACTCTCCAAACCACGTGAGAAGGATGCCTGTTTCCACTATTGACTTGTACCTTTTGCTGTTAATACCAGAAAACAAGAACTGTCCAGGTCCCTGATTTTAAGGCTTGTCCTCACAAACCTCTAGCTTGTCAGCCTTGACATCCAAGATATGTTACAGTAAAAGAAATTAAGCAATTTATTCATTATACTTAAAATATCGAGCATGAAGTCTACAGGAAGGCATGTGTATACAGAGGGCTTTGGTCTAAATGACCTCTAAAATGCCCCTCCCAACTCAGACTATTCTATAGTTCTATATAAGGAAAAAAACTTAAAATTACTTGCATTTACAGCTAATTCCCAAGAAGCTTCACTCCTGCTTCATCCAACTAACCAGCTGCTATAGCAAATGATCAGACACAGCTGGCTACCCAACCTTCACCTGGAGACATTTCTCCATTGGAGCACATCTTTGCTAGGATACACACAAACCTTTATCTTCAAAGCCTCCCCAGCATGCTCCTCAGATGCAGACCTTCCACCCATGAATATTTCACAATTCATAACTTAATTGGGTCAATTTTATCACTTTTCTAACAAAACTATCTACTGTCTTGGCCTAATTTAAGAAATATGTGATCCTATTGGAAATGGCAAGTTGAAACCAATAAATCTGTATAATGTTAAAAGATGTGACCTCTTTTTAAATTGAAATCAATCTCATACTAACATATGAATATAATATACTGTATAGTCCTATGCAGGAAAAAAAAATATACATAGGCTTCATTCTCTTTTATTTTGGGAGTTATAAGCATTTTTAAATTTTAACCAAATGTTTTATTTATGCTACTTCCTTGTGATGTTTTAGTTTAGATAGATACAAAATTTTCTTCCCACAGAAAAGATGCATATCATGGATTTTGTAGATGAATGTAATTTTAGGGAGCGTCAGAATTCATTGCATGATTCTTTATAACTTCTTCAACTGTAAAAGCTGTTAAAAACAGAATCTGCAGAAGGAACAAAAAAGGTTAAAAATCTCAGGCTGTAATTTATAGCATAGAAGGCAACCATGAATGCAAAAAAGAGTCAATTTTATACTGTTTTGTAGCAAGAATAACTTAGGAAAGAAGGTGCTAGGGGAATTCACTAGAAATAAAAGAATATCTTTGCCTTGTAGCCATGCTTAATGAAGGTATTAAATTTTTCTCTTCTGAGGCTGTCAACTTACCTTGCTGTGGTTCACAAATTCTCCCTTAAGAGACATTTGTGGAGCATGCATATCAAGAAAATGAGCTGGAAGATGGATATGAAGAGGGTGTCTTGTGAACAGCATAGGGGAAGCAGAATAAAACACAGGATTTGGCTGCTACAGTGTTGTTTTCTCCCCTTGCTTTGTTATGTTACCACCATTGCTCTTGCACAGACTTAAAAGAAAAGACTGGATCAAAGATAGGGAATGCTGAATATGCCAGTGGGTAAAAAAGAAAAAAAAAAATTCCATGAAACAGAGGATACCAATACAAGAAACCCTGGGAATTAATATAAGTGAAAAAAATGAAGACAGACAAGAAAATAGCAGAAGACTGTGTAGGAAAAAAGTGGTAAGGGAGAGAGGAAAGAGCTAGATACAACTGGAAATGCTAAAAGAAGTAAAAATTTCAAAGAATACAAAAGTAAGTTTGGAATATAAATCACTTGATGGGATTAGCTTAATATTTAGTTCAATGATTCTCCAAGTTAAAGGCTTCTAAGTAATTATATCTTCTGAATATGGGAGTTGAGCTACTTTGAAAGTTTTATTCAAGGACAGAAGTTATCTTGAGGAAAGGGAAGGGATTTTTTGGAGAGAATAACAGCTTTAAACAACATGTAGAGCTTCAAAAAGGTTAAAATGGAAAAATGAACTAAAAAAGATCAAAGAGAAATTAAGATAAAAAAGTCAGCAAGAATAAGGGACTTTTTAAGCTTTTACACAAATGCAGAATGAAGAAAGGGAAGAAGAAATGAATACAAATCAGGGACTTGCTTGACACAACAAACTTGAGCATAAAGGGCAGATCAGTCATCTCAAACTCATGTGTTTGCACTCAGCTTTGGTACTTTAATTTCTAGACATGACATTCAAATAGAGGATTCTCATCGAATTAATGACTTTAAGCAAAATACATCTCTTAATTCAGCATGTTACTGGGGAAAAACTTTGCTTCAACTTAGCTTGATACATGTGCCAGCATGTCATTACATTGCTGCAAAAAACAGTCCATGAATAGGAGGTTGGCTTAGCTACAGAAACCTTTTCTATTTGCTAGCTGGCATGCAGGACAAGGTACTATCATTGAATACTAAAAAAAAAAAAAAATCTATTTGTAGGAATACAAAAATTCAAGTTCAGACAACCTTAGCCTGCAATGGAGCAGAATAAATGCAGTGCTTATTGTCCTTAGTTTTCTTCAGTAGTTTCCAGAACATCAGGATAAATAAGAGAAGAGTACCAGACAGTAAAAGCTGACTTCTCCCTCTCCTAACTTCAGGGCATGCAAAAAAAAGAGTGCAGAAAGTCTCTATGGAATCAGTGATCTTTCTAATTTCTAGCATAAGGATGCAAGAGTTAAGTCTTGAAAGTATTTGTTGAAGTACCCTAACTATTTCAAAATGTCAAGATATACCAGTGAAAGTGTTTTGTACCAGTAAATATTTCAAACAATTTCTTTCACACTACCTTGAAATAGATTTTTAAAAAATTGCCTTCAGATTTGTTCATCTACACTAAAGTAAAGGATTTATATTAAGGACCATAATCAGTGATAGTGTTGGTTATAATTTGTAGGAAAATAGTCTAGAGCCACAGAATAAAAAAAGATGAGCAGAGGCAGCCTGAAGAGCAAAGAGGAGAAACCATAACCTGTGGAGGCAATATCAACTTAGCAACCTCCCAGCCCAGCAAAAGGCTGCCATGACTGGAAGTGCTGCAGACTCAGTAGGGTCTGTAGAGCCATGGTACAAAACCCCAAAAAACCCCAATCTGTATTTATGGATGGTGATTAGAAAATCCACCAGCAGGACATCTGCTATCCTTTCAGTCAGGGCTAGGAAATGACACAGCAGTGTAGGAAAATCTTTTATGTACTGTAAGGATTCAGTCCCCACCCACACTTCCTTTTTTTTTTTTTTTTTTGCCAGCTTGCATACTTTTGATAATCATTTCAATCCGTCTTAAAACTGCTTGAAATATAATGCTGCAAATGAATGCACATCCAGAGTCCTGCATCTGCAATTACATTTTCAGCATAGCTGAAACCAGAAGCAAAATCTTGATAACAGAATTCACAGAGTGAAATCTTAGTTTAACCTTGGGAAGATGAAAATACCTTCATTTAATATTCATTGACCCACAATCCTAGTTTTGATCAATATTAATTCCTGATGCTAATAAATCTTTACACTCTGCCAAGGACAGGGGAGTCAATAATTGCTTATTATAGTTAGAAATGAAAATATAATCTGGCATTTTTATTCATTTCACATACAGCAATTACCAGGCAGCATTAAAGTTTATAAAAACATCTATTTCGGGATCCATGAGGTAAAAACAACTTAAAACTTATTAGAGAGCCATGGTTGATTTAAACACTATGGAAAATTAGAGGTTTTGCTCAGTGAGCCACCAAGTACCACATCATTTAATACCTGTTATGTTGCAAGTAGTTTATTTCATACGGACAATCTATAGACACATGATTCTTCTCTCACTGAGAAACTGTTCCATAGACTTGGACCTTATAACTTAAAACCATTGAGTTTTTAGGCTAAACATTTATTTTCAAGATTTCATTCCTTACCTGCACTTAGGCCTGAGACATTGAAAGGAAGCTCCTGACTGTTCTTAAGGCAGTGCCTAAACTCCCATTGATTTCAACTTTGACAGGTTCTCTCTTTTGGGAAATGACAATGACTGTCAGCAATATCGGGAGAGAAGACAAAAGGCTCAACTAGCCAATATTGGATAATTGTATTTAATTTCAAAAGTATCCTGTTTTTGGCTCTAAGAACTGATGCCTGCTCTATCAGAGTCACTTCTGACCAGCACCAGCGAATGAATGTGTTTTAATGGGATGGTGGTGTCAGGATAGCAGGTCATGCAGATGAGAAGGCAATATATAATGACTTGACATATTGATGGCTTGGTTCCTCTAATTTCACTCCTAAAAGGGATTTTCAAGCCCACATGTAAGGCTATACACAAATCTTACTGCACAATTAACTTTAGCTGGCAAGTCCACATTTTCAGTTAGATTCCATATAAGTTAGTGACTTTTGACTTTGATGATTAAGGTTTTTAATGGGATGCCACACGTTCACAGGGGCAAACAATCAATCAGTGCAATATTCAAGCCATTTCATCAATGGCTGCAGCAATTGCTTTTTATCACACAGTCAGCAATCTCCTGCTTTTAGCCATCAGCCACACAAGAGCAACTTTAGTCCACAGCCATTTTTGCCTCCTTGACACATCATAGTGTGTCATTTTTACTTAACCAGCAAAGAGGCAGTTATGGATTCTCAGTTTTCTGATACTTGTCTTTTGGTAGAATCTTTGTCTTTTCACTAAAAAATGAAATTGTCATCCAATTTTCTGAAATCTAATTTATACCTATGTTAATTATGCAGCCAACGAGCCTCAAGGGATAATGTGGTACATTCTTTATCATCATAAATATTGCATTACTTCAAATGCACTTTGGAAATTCCATTCTCAGCATTTCTTAATGATATTCAGAATTCCAGGAGAGAGCAGACTTATCTCCTGATGTTACAAGTTCTACTGCTTGTGTATTATTTTTCAATTAGTGAAATATCAATCTTCTTTTATATTTCAATAATCCAGTAAAAATGAATGTTGTTCTTGCTAATCAAAGGGTTACTGAAATTTCTATTTAAATGCTTTTAGTCAAGAAAAAATGTTAGCAGTTGCAAAGCTGTTACCATTGGAAGAAAGACCTCTACATATCTTTAATTGCAGGAAATCCATCAGTTGTAGAGGAAGATTTTATACCATGCCTCTAAAACTAGTACACAATGTAACTTAAGTGCAATAATTATTTTATATAGAAGGGATTTGAATGGACTTCTAATCATGATTCCCTTCACTATCTTTCTCAAGATGACTCCTTCATTTCTGATATGCTTGATCCTTGAAACTGCTAGCCTTCTCAACTACTGAAATGATTCACTGTTAATTTATTGCTGAGTACTGACATTAAAAAAAACAAAACACACGTTCATGCAACCACCTGATGTGAATTTGCCTTTGTGGCCATTAATCAGTAAATGCAAAAATGGAACTTGTTTCTACTCTAAAGCAAATAATGCAAGTACTCTAAAAGGTAAGAACAATGCAAATCATCCAGCTCCAGGCAGAAGAGAGAAATCACCTGCAAACTGTATTTTCTGTTTCAACTCACTGCTGTTCATTATGATGGCTCACAATAGAAAATGTGAGCTGAGAAAATAATGAAAAAGACACTGTGAGATTGCCATATAGAATTCTACCTGAGTGTTTGGTGATGGACTGCACAGAGAACATGTGAAGCTGTGCTCTGGGAGGGTCACAGACTTGCTGTGCACTGTAGATTACTTTCATACTCTACAGTTTACATACCTCTCACTAATAGAAATGCTGGTTTGCTGTGCCATAAGCCACATTAAAAGCCTGACCCACAGCTGTGGCTTCCTCCTTGGCTCTTCAGGGACTGGACAAGGGCTGGGAGCGGAACTGGACTTTGCCTTCGTGGCTTCCCTCTGACCCCTCCGCACAAACGTGTGGTTTCCTCTCAGCTGCACACAGGTCTGATAAGCGCAACTTGTGGGACTAATCATATCCCAAAAGCCCTGTGGAAACAGTGCTGAAAGCTGCTTAAAATTCAGATACCTCCCCTTGCATTTCAGAAACAGTGTGGGGAAGAGGAGATCTCTTTACAAAGAACATCTTTTTATGTGGGTTGAAATGAATGTATCCATTCGTCCAAACCAACACAGAATATGGCAGTTCCAAATTCAACATGGCATTAGAATGACAGCATCTAGAAATGTTTCAAATATTGTGTCCCTGCCATAACTTGAGCTGCAAGTAGAAGTTGTGTCTCAAAGAGGAGATAGAAAGAATGAAGCATGCAGTGTTTCTGAAGTTAATTTAAGACAGAATTCCAAATGGAGTGAGTTCTCAAATCTCACTTGCTTATCATTTCTTACACCCACTCTATTTGTATCAGCACATTTCAGATTTCAATGTAAACTTAACTGCATTTCATCTGAAGTATGACAACTAATATTATTCAGGTAATTTAAAGTGCATGTTTAAGGTTTTGTTATGAAATAGGAGCTAATAAACAAGTAATAAGAAAATGAAATGCAATTATAAAAAAAATACATTATGCAAAAAAGAAGATTTTTTTTTTTTCCACATTTGGAAGTTGGAAGTTTGGAAGTTGGTTTGTTAAAAAGGGCTTCTGTTTCTGCAATTGAACAGATGAGGCTCCATCTAGATTTTCCCAATGGTTTCAGGTAGGGGCTACTTCTTTAAAGACTTTTATTAATCATAACAGAACCACATTTAATATAAGTCAAATGGAGACTTTCATGACAGACTTAAGAGATTGCACTCTCAGGTAGAAATATTTTCTTTTTTAAACAAAAAATGCCTCCACTTTTGGAAGGTTTAATTTGTTGGAGATACCATATTGCATTTCTCCATCTCCAGGAACCCTAGATCTCTTCATCTGAGGACACTGCGCCTGCACAAAGAACCATTTGTTACTTTCAGGATCTAGAGTTGTTTTTCATAATTTTCCTCCCTAATTTATTTTTTTTTTTGTTTTGTTTATTAGATACATTTTTCTAAATCAGCATGATTTTGGTGTGATGGCTATTTTGGCAAAGAAAGTTGCAAATAACCCAGGTTTCTTTTTTACAGGTGAATTGGGATTGAAAGCCCTAAAAATTGCAGAGGTCTACCCAAATCTTAGTTATACAGTTGAAAACAGCTGAGAAATCATCAAAAAATTAGAAGACAGAGCTGAGGAACCATTCGCTGCCTTCACAGTGCTCCACCCTTCCTTTATTCTTAATTTCACTGGGTTTTAGTCTGTTACTTAAAACATGGATTTACATGTGGGAAGGAGAAGCTTTCCAGTTAAGCTAATTCCCATATTTCACTTCATTTCAAGCCCCTTTCCTGCAAAAACATCAGAGCAGCTCCAGTCTGTGCACTGAAATGATCTGTCCATACAGCACTCATAGCTCCAATGCCTGAAAAAACCCAAAGGTTTTCATCAAGTGAACTTACTCAAAGTCAAAATCCAAGCAGGAGGTTTGACCAAAGTTGCAGCAATTCTGCTGTTCCCTACCTCAGCCTGCACCCCTGGTGCCTGCTGGCCACACTGTCCTGAGCTAAGGGCTAAGGAGCTGCATCCCTTTGGATTCAACCTCATGCCAGACCTCAAGCCACAACACCTCCTACCTGCCCAGTCTCCATGGAAAATGCAGCTGGAAATGTTTCTGTCATCTGTCTGTCTCATCAGCTCCTGCAGGTCAGAAGCCTCACCTGTGTTGACACATAGCTCTAAACTCACTCACTGCTAACCTAACGTCTAAATAAATAAATAAATAATAACTTCTAAATAAAACATTAGACTTAAATTCGCTGATATGAGAAGGATATTTGCTGATATGACCCACTCATTGTGTACTAGTAGAGATTATTAATAAAACACCACAGATTTACAGTCCTTTCCAAATGAGTCTTTTTCAAATCTTGTAAGAGTTGTATGAGCACAACGTGAGCTACTTCTGTCACAGAATTGCTGATTCAACATCCTAAAGCTATCCATAAGTTCTCAGAGTATTTCTTGATTTGTGATGACATTGTGCTTTTTATACTGCATAAGTCTTCCTTTATTATATATTGATTTTTATTCCTATTAACTATACAATTGTTTTCATCTTTTTTTATATTCCTTTATAAGGTGCTTACATCATATTAATTCATCTGTCATAGTTGGTGGCAGTCTACTTCAATAAATTATGATTGACTTTTAATATATGAAAACAGTGGCTTTGTAAAACATTCAAACATTCAAGTTTTTAATGAAAAAACAGCAGAAGTTAAAAAAATTATAAGTGCTTTCATACAAATGTAGATAGTTTTAAACAGGTTTTTTTTACAGTTTTAGTATTCAATCAAGATACTTCAAAATAGAATAGCTACTATTACAGGCTGCAATCCACAGAATGAAGAGTTCCAGTCCTACTTTTTATAGACTCCAAGACATGATGATTTGAATTCTGCAATTAATGCCACAACTTTGTCTTGAGCATAAGATATGTTTATGAAAATATATAAATAACTGGCATTTAAATCACATCAAATTACTGAATGCCAAGCTCCTGAATATCTCAAAAATGTTATAGGGTTGTCTGTGGCAGGCACAAATGGAAAGTGAGATAGGATGGAAAGTACAAAAGCACAAAATATTCTGAATAATAATTATATTTTGAGAGCATTATCAGAGTGCAGCTAAGGAAGATGATTTTGCCAAGTGGATAGGCCTGTAAGGCAGCACACAAGGGGACAGCAATTAGAAAGATGTGTGAGTGAATGACCCATTCTCACCCAGCACTCTTTGCAGTAACTCCTCTCCACTGATTCTGAAATCAGCTGGGCCTCCTCACCTGCAATTTGAACTTTGGACCCCCGGCATGCACTATATACATTTCTTTAAAAAATTGGACATGAAGAACCTAGATTAACATTCATAAGTAAGGAAATAGAAATCCCTAACCTAAAAAAAAGAAAAAAAAATTCTCTATTTCATTCCATGCTGGGTGGTATTATTGAAAAGCAAGATGATGAAATTACATTCAATGTCTCTGACCAGCTTTGGGGTGAACACACAATATGATCTTTGCACATCTGTGATTTTTTTTCTCTGTACCCTCTGAACCTGCACCAAACTGAAAACCCTGAGGGTGGGAATCTGTCTTACTGCTTTGGGTAAGCAGGTTTTCCTTCCTCCCTTTCACCCAAGATATGCATTGGGCTGTTTCCACAGCCCTTAAGAAGCCAGAGTGGGGAAAGTGGGATTTGTGTCCTGCTCCTCCAGAGGCCAGA
Source organism: Lonchura striata (assembly GCF_050655825.1). NCBI lineage: Eukaryota > Metazoa > Chordata > Aves > Passeriformes > Estrildidae > Lonchura > Lonchura striata. The sequence continues at coordinate 11,936,443 of NC_140703.1, forward strand.
AGACAATCCTTGTCTCTGCACAAGGAAAGTGAGTGTTCCCCCACTTGGATTCACCACATTGATTTTTTGGCTTCAACTGTTCAAGACCACTGATCACTAAAAGAGCAGGATCCCTGGGTACCTACCAATCTGAGCTTCCTGGCGTGACACTCCTGATTTTGCTTTAAATAAATTATTCAGTGTTTCTTGGCTAATAAAATCTCACAAGAAAAGGTATAGACTTTTGAAAATACTGAATTTCCTGATTAGGCATATTTTATCAGCTATTCCTATGATTTCACAAGTCACCCAGATTAATACAGCTTAGTTAATAATATCACAGGAAATTAGACTTTGGCATCCAATGTTCCAGAAGAGAAGATTTTTGAATAAAAGTAATATCTTTCTTTGAAAACTGTTTTGTACAGTAAATGTAGCAAATGATTTCTCCTATCTGAGAATTTTCCTATTATAATGTTCACAAGAGAATAACCTAGCAGTACTAAACACCACCCTTAAGCACCCTTGAGGACACAACTCCAAGTTAGTGAAAGCATCAAGGAAGGTAAAAAAAAAATTCTACTAATCAGAAATCCTACTAGGCAAATAATGAAACATCCACAGATGCTGTTTCCTTGCAGGGCTACTATAGATAGGCACTACCCAAAACCATTATTTGACACCAAGAAATAAAAATGCAGACCCAGCTATTTTCAAGCTGAGTGTCGGGAGAAAAAAGCTGCAGAACTGGAAATGAACAGGACAGTTTGCACTGCTCTGTTTTATTAGATTTATTTTTGTTTATTTTCACACCTCTCTCCCCTACCCCACCATCCTGGAGAAGAAATGTAACTCGTTCAGAAACTCTGCTTACTGTGAGCCAGGGGTGGGAAAAGAACAAGGCTAGAGCCTAACTGGAGCTTCACTTCCCCGCTACAGCTATTTGAAATTGCAGATGTACACATAAAAAAAAAAAAATAAAATCTATTTTTTCTTTGGAAGCCTAAAGGATCATCAATGTTCTACTGGCACCTCAGGTCTGACTTACCCACCTTTAAGGTTAAGACCATTTTTGCTGGAAGTTTGTCAGCTTTCTCATTACCTGTGGTCAGGAGCTCAAATCTTGCCACTTTGGTTTTGCCTTGGGGTCTTGGGTAGTATAAAATAAATATTTGGATTAAAACTAGTAGTCATGCAGAATAGCCCCAAACTTATTTACTAATTAAATGCCAGATGTACATTCCATACAGATATTTCCCACTAATAGAAGATATTACTTTGATGAATGCACCATTATGAATTTCACCTAATAATTACACTTCAAAACGTTATTAAAAAAAAAAAAAAAAAAGACACCTTAGGAGATACAACAAATTATTGCATCTATATAAAAACCATTTATTTAATTTTTGATTTTTGGTATTTGGAAAGTATCTTAAGCCCACTGCAACAAAAAAAAAATAAATTACTTTAATTCAAGATCATCCATCTACTAATTATGTTGCTAAGATATTAACAGGAAAGAATTTGGTCCTATGGCTCTTAAAAGCTTGATTGTTAAATTCATAATGATATGGGAACTGTCTTTCATTGAGCAGAGAAAAATGAAAACCAACAAAAACAAGATCCCTAAAATGAGTAGGTACAGTTGAGGAGCCTAGTTTACTGTCACTGAATTTTATTCTCCTTTTCATTTTCAGTAATTGCAGCAAAATAGCTGCTCTTCAGGGACATATTAGGAAAAGAATAGTAATTAAGCTTAGGAAGGTATAATCTGTATAAAAATGAATTGCAACTGACTCAGTTTAAAACTAATGTATTACAGATTCAAATGAAAACCTAGCTGTACCTTGTGAATAGCTTATTCAAAAACACTTCCAGATTTCTACATGTCAGCTGTGTCACTTTGGGCACATTCATTATCCTCTTCAAAATGTGTAACCCTTCAATGTGAAAAATGACATCACTGAGGAGTCAACACTTTTCCTTCCCTAAGGAGCCATGCCTGGGAATGCAAGCAAAAATCCTAAAACCAGATAAATAGAACCTTTCTTTATGAATGAGTCCGGATGGTTTATCAAGAGAACCACTTAAATGGCCCTCATTATTTTAGCAAAACACATAATCCAGCCAAAAGGAGAGAAATAAACATCCCAAGGGCTTTCAAAAATTAGTTTTGCAGCACCAGATTTTGAATTGAATCCCTCTTTATTAAAAATAAATTCACTGATGAATAGTTCCTATACTTGGTTTCCAGAGAGTGAACAGCAAAAGGAGGACTAAAACCATAAAGAGTCAGGAGCTTTTCCACAAAAAGTGCTTGAGAAAACAAAGCAGCAAAACATGTTGTTTGATGCATATTGTGGGAACATTTCTCCTGCTCCAAAGAAAATGAACAAAAATATTTATGGATTATTAGAATTTAAATTATCTACCAAAATTTCATAAAATGGCACAAACAGCATGAAAGATACCATCATGTTACCAGCCTTTACATTCCTGTGAGGTCAGAAGTGGTGTACTTCCAGCTTTGTATGACACTGGGTGAAAGGAAAGTAACATTCTTTCAACTCCAGTTTTAGGCCTTCCCTTTTTTATGGGATTAGAAACCCACATCTTATTCTGTCAAGTCTACATAGTAGATTTATCATTAAAATTATTTTAGTCAATATTTACACAACATAAAATAAAAGACTTTAAACAAACTTATTGTATTTCTTTGCTATAAATTATAAAATGAGAAATCATATTAAACAGAAAGCAAAATAAAGCATGACCCTCCCAAACCGCTAAATCATCTGTAGCAACCTGTACAGATGGATGTATTTTGGAATGCTCCCAAAGCCAAACTGTTGAAGCCAGCTTTAAAACAAGATGTGAATTAGCTTGGCATGTTCCACCCTTGACATAACCCTCAAGGATGTGGTCAAAAATTTAGTAGACGAGCAGTGAGGGAAGTAAGAGCGATATCACTGTGAAGAGCTTGTACAATTTCTCCCCTAGAATTTTGCAGAGCCCTGGTCTCTGTGTAAGAAATTTAAGAAACAGAGCACATGAAATGCTCTACTGCTCTCAGAAAAATATCCTGTGAGATAATATTACTGCTTAATTTTAATTGAAAGTTACATTTTGATTATTACCACGTTACATTGCATTTCTCAGAATCATGCGCTATTTTCAACTTCCATCTTTGAATAACATGTGAAAATTCTGTGTATAAAAATTGATAAATGTGTAGATAAAATATTTGAGTATGGCTTCCAGGATACAGTCCTAAAACTTTCAAAAATGCATGATATTGGGTAGTAAAGATTTACTACCCAATGAGAAATACTGGTTTTAATTACTCTAAGGACATTTGCAGCAGAGTTGTCTAAAACCAAGGAGATTTGAAATGCTGTTCAGTAACATTCTGGTTTATGGATACACACACAGAATATCTGAGTCCCTTAATGCTGGTGGCCAAGGCATTATTGGCACAGTTCCAGCCTGACACACATGGGCATCCATTGCAGCATGTCCTGGAAAACAGGCAGTTGGTTTGGAGAATGCAGGGCTAGGGAAGATCTACCTTTTGTAGAATGCAAAACAGTAAAAGAGGTTTAAAGGATAATATAGCAAGGAGTCCATAAAATAGTCTTAGTTTTATTTATTAAACACTTGGCAGTGGATATCAAGTGCTGGAGTATATCACAAGTGGTTTGACTGCATCATTTATTTGTAGTGCAATACAAAATGAGAAACATGCCCCAGCTCCTTATTGTATGTTAATATTAAATCATTACACATGGCAGCTGTTTTGTGTTCCATGTGGTTTTCAGTTTCTTGCTGACAGGTGTCCAAATCACAGAAACTATCCCCACATGTAGTGGCAGCTGGCCATACTGTCATCTCTGAGATACCAGAAGTGAATAAAGAAGCATTTTGTATACTGGAATGATTAACTCAGTCATTAGTTGGCTTTCTGTTTGGTTTGAAAATCCTAGAATTTAGAAAAGTGTATCTTTAAGTGTTCAAGAAAAGTAGTCTTGCTCAAAGCATAAGCAGGGTCTTGGTTCTGGATGGGGGAAAGAACCCCAAACCCCAGATAACCACTTGAAATATTTGGTCCAAAGGTGATATATAATTTTCAGTTCTCCTTTAGCTTAGTAGCCTTTCCATAACATGACTGTGCTCAAACTGGGTAATCCTATAATTGAAAGAACTCATTATAGTACACAAACACATCATGTCATTCCTATATATCCAAATCCAGATTGTTGTGTGCCTTTGGAGGTTGTAGTCATTTTTCTGATAATAAGTGAGAAGAGTTAGAAGATGAAAGAGGTTTAAATTACAGAGTAGCGTTAGGTCAAATGTGAATTCTCATGTTTTTACTTCACTTGCACTGGGCACACAAGTCAACACTATTATTTTCAGCTGCCTTTTGTAGCATTTGTAGCAGCAGTCTATTGCACAAGAACTGCTCATATGCCCTAAAAGAGGTAATGCAGGAACACTTGCAACCCCCCACAAGGCAGAAGGTGAGCCCTGGGGCTGGTGACATCCCCACGTGGGCTGTCCTTGTGACCAAGTGGCACCATGCCATCGCTGTGAAAAAGGGCCAGACCTCGACTGGCCTCACAGGAACAGAGCCCAGTGAAGGAACAGGGACTGAAGAGAAAACCTCAGGCTGGGCAGCCCTTCCCAAACACAATGTCTGCCCAACATGTCACCATCCAAACTTTTCCAAAGCTTAAAATTAGAAAAGAGAAGTTGAAGGCCAAATGGGCTTCAAGTCATACAGACACTCCGTTTTCCCCTGTTAACTTCCAGGCTTTAAAGGGTTTAGCAAACTGTTACCATCTTGGTTGCAGTCTCAGTCCCTTAAGAAATTCTAAACCTGATATTGCAGAAAGCCATGGATATTTCATCCTCACACCTGCTAACCCTGGAGGGAAATATCTTTAAAACAATCTTCTGGGAATGCTTAAAAAAAATAAAAAAAATTTAAAAAATCCTTAGAGCACATTCCCAAGAAATTTTAGCAATCTTCAAGCAATGCTGTGCCTTTGAAAAGAAAAGGAAGCAAAAACCCACCACAAAAAAAAAAAAAAAAAAAAAAAAGGCAAGTTAATTCAAAGCATATTTTGAAGTATCAGATGTGCTTAAGTGTAGTAACTTTTGCTTCTATCACATAAAGTTACAATTCAGCAGTGCCATTGCCATGCACATTTAAAAAAAAAATCCAAGGGAAAAAAAATAGCTTACTTTTTAGATGGTTACAAGAGAAATAAGTGTGTTTTTTTTAAACACCAAATCTAATTTTGCTAATAGGCATATGTATAAGAACTAATGAATTCTGATTATCTGTAGTGCACTGTGAAAATTGTTTTTCAAAACAGAGAAAATTCTACAACAGCAGTTCACAGAATAGTCTACTTTTTCCTCAGAATTCTGTTTAGAAATAATAATTATTATTGGTAAGATTTTAATTAAAAGGTACTGACATATACAAGCATGGAGGAATCTACTAAATGTGGCAGAAGCCCAAAATTACAAAAATGGTGTTCAGTTGCATACTGTTTACAGACCATTTCTTGTCAGAGAAGGGAGAAGCAGCTCTCCCATTTTTCCTGAGTGGTTGCTGATGCCATGTGGAGGAAGCTGCTCAGTGGCATTCTGTTCCTTCCCTCAATGTAGTGCCAGCTATAGCTGCATCAGGAATCACTCCTCAATATGCTATCAGCAATTTAGCACAGAAACCAGCATTTCTGCTACAAACACACACTATTTGACCTGATGAAATCACAGTCCCACAATGCTTGCTCTGTCTGTGTCTTATAGAGAGATAAATCCTGTACCTACATAAGACAGAAAGGAACAAGCTCAGATGGGAATTGTTTCTCAGTAGTCGAAGTCACATGCTGATAAGCAATCCAAAATTCCAGTTTTGGATCCATATGAAACCAAAGAGAACAGATGCAGAACCCACTGGTCTGGCAATAAATCTCCCCTGCCCCCAGCACTGTGGTTTGCTTTATTGAACTGGCTCCCTTAGAAGTTCACAGCTGCCCCCCAAGCCTGACCTTCAACCTTCTGCCCAAGTTGGTGTTGCAAGTATATTAACATTTGCACTTTTAGTGCACATCAGCAGTTCCTATATTTTATTTTTATTTTCTGCAACTTCCTATTTTCTTTCAAGCAGAAACATATTGGTTGAACATGCCATAAAGATTCAAGTGATTATTGCTGCCCCACTCATGAGTATGTCCTGAAAAGGGGCACTGATGCTTGGCATGTTTAATATCATAGATCAGAATAATGCAGTGAGAACAGCCTGTTATGTGATTACAGGAAGCCCATTCCTATGGGCCACTGAGAACAAGATGTGCAAATGCAAATCAGAATTAAAAAATAACCCATCAAATTAGGAAAAAGTTCTATTCATTTAGTTATTTTAATTAATAAAAGGATACCTAGAAAACATTGCTGACTCTTCCCAGTGTGCCACCCCCCCTCCCAACAAGGAAAATGAATGCAAGGGAAATAAGAGTACACATTCTAAACTTTCTGTTTATACAGAATCCTCACAGATTCAGAATCTGAGACAGAAGAGTGATTCTTGCAATCACTAGTCTCAAACAGTCTGGGCAGGTTTCAGACTACCTGACCACATCCTATATATGATGATGTTTCAATTATTTTTTTTTTTTCAGTACTGCAACTGTGGTTTACCTGACAAAGCTGGAGAAGTTCACAGCACTATTTACTGAGGAGAGACTTTTTGCTATTACAAAGTTATCTTTGTGCTTTCATAATGGGAGTACACCTATCTTTACATATCATTAGCTACCATTTAAAAGAATTAAATAAAAAGATATGTGAGTAAATAATCTAGTTTACATAAAACTATGGTTCTTTTTATTTAAACTGACTAGCAATATGATCTGATTCAGAACTATAAACATTTTTTCCCATTTTGATCATAACACTCCCTCTAATTTTGTTTGCAATATAAAAATTATCCCTATCTCAGAACATGCTTTAAAGCATATTTTTTCTCTGTATGTGAAACTAGCTACATAAATTTCTACTTTCCATGAATGCATTATTCAAAATGGTTTACTAGAAGGTTTATACTGGTTCTCTGTGACCTGAAGAGATTTAAGCAACAGTTCAAGGAAATTAATCTTTAGACTCAGCTTGCCATTTTAAAATACCCCAATATATCTCTATTAGTCCCAAGTCAAAAGTCAACAGAAGTACAGTCTGCCTTACCTCCTTATTCCTACATTAATCAAATCTCATCCTGCTTAATTTTCTTTTTGGAATAGGAAAAAAGTGAAATAAGAGAGGAGCTAAAGAAAAAAGAGATGATTACACAAACATGCACTTCAAGGAGATAGATCCTCTGTAGCTACACTGTTGAAAAATTTTCAATAAAATAAGGTAGGATAATGCTTTCTTTATGTAAAGGAAAGACCAGTCACATTAATGAAAGAGCCAAATGGAACCTTCAGGTCTAATCTAGTAATTCTCCAGTAAATTCCAATTAATATTGAAGTAATATGTCTGAAAATTATTTTTCTCCCTTTAAGTATAGCATAAACTTGGAGGGAAAAAAAATGAAGTTTGGATGCCATCAAGGACCAGGTCTTCAGTTAGCTAAATAAAGCATTTGTACATACTGCACAGTTCAAGATGTGTCTTAAAAAAAAATAAACCCAAACCAAACCAACAACAGCAAACCCACACATCAGTAAATTAGGACCATAATGCTGGCCCTTGGAATGGTGCCATTTGATGGCCATTTTCAAGCTGGCAGTGCCTTTCACTTACAAATAAAACATACTGTATACAGCAGCACAGAATGCACTGATAAATGGAAATCTTCAACAAAGCAAAAAAAATATACAAAAACAAACAAACAATGCCCAAAAACAAACAAAAACCACCAACCCCCCCTAAAAAAACCCCAAACCTAACTAGGAAGCACCAGCCATAATGTACTAGTGCTTTGTGAAACTGTGTATAAATATGCTATAAAATTGACTCTGCTGAAGAGAGGGCTTTCAATAAATACTTTGTACAAAATTCATTTTTGAAAATCTTCTTAATTAAGGGTATTTTTAAATATCAAAATTTGTGACCAAATGATGCTCACATTCTAGCAGGTAAGTGCTATAGACTTTTGACAAATACTATACTGAATATTCTTTACCACAAGTGAACTTAGGATCTGATTCCATCTGCACTGAGTGATGGTGAAAATGAAAGACAGAGATGATTACCATTCTCACACATTCCTACAACATTGTCCTATGTGTAACACAAAATTGGAGAGAAATTCCTAGACTGGAGATAAAATCTTATGGAATTCATAAGAATCAAGACTTCAGCCCCAGCTACAGGCACAAAGTCTTGAGAAGCTCAACTCAATATACAAATATGTTTTTTAACTAACTGCTTTTCACAATTTTGCCCAACAGAGAACACACCCACACAAAACCCACAATAAACAATCCAATGAATCACCTAATACCTTTGATCAGTAAAATAAAGTTTGCTTCCCTTGCCTTTGATTTCTTTCCACATGCTGGCCAGTAATCGGAGCTAATGCAAAGAAAAGACTGCCCAAGAAAATCTGTCCCCAGAAGGGGGAATTTGTCCCCAAAGAAGAGTCTAAACATCCTTCCCAAGACATCTCTGTAGCAAGATTGTGCCTTTCCGTGGACTTTGCCATAAAAAGCAGTCCAGTCACAGACCAGAAAAATGAAGCAGTAGCTGTTTACCTCTTCCCATCTACTCTAATAATTTTTTAGATAGCATAGACTAAAAACCACTCATTTCACTCATTTTTCTATATACATGTTTAACACTGAAAGGAAAATGGGTTTAACTCTTGCTGCTCCTTGGCTCCTTGTGTTTATGTCAGCTCACTACTGCGTTCCCCCAAAGACCTGGGCACTCACAGATTGCATTTTTATGTCACTGTGATTTACAGAGTGCACAGGGAACAATTACATAACTGTTTACTTAAACTCATAATTTCTCAGAAGCCCTACACAATCCTTTTGTTATCATAATCTCCAACAGGCATAAGTAGCACGGATATATCATGGCATGAAACTGGATATAGCTGACTTTGCCTGTCTGACTGGTGACTTACAGAGTCCTGCATATCTGAACTTCTGGGAAACAGCTGCTGGTCCCGCACTGAAATTAGAACATTTGAGCTCGTCTGATTTATGTTAATTCCCGTGGGAACAATGACATGAAAAATGAACACCACTTGTAAATAAAGTACCAGTTCTCTCAGTGGTTAAAAAAAAAAAAAAAAAAAAGAAAAAGAAAGAAATAATCTATTTCAATACACACTGATCTATTTACCACCTTGCTACACTGAAACACAGGCAGCTTAATGGTTATCATTTTAAAAATGGAGCCTTGAGTATTCAGCTATTCAAGGGTTATCTGTCCCTATCTTGCCATTATTTGAAAAATTCATTTGCAATAGTTATTGGTCTGGTTTTGCTTTTAGAATAAATATTTTGATGTTTTCAGGCATAAGAGAGATGAGCGGAAATGAAGTTTATGTAGAAAAAGGCAAGGTATAGAAAATAGTTTCAGGTGACCCAATTGGCAAGGAGTGCATGTTCTCAAAAAACTAGAAGATATTACAGTTTATCTAGTTCTGACTGTTCAGCCTGACAGGTCAAACATTTGAAATCTGCCTTTTTAACATACTGGGCTCTCATGGGATACTCCACACAACATTTTATTTTCCAAAGATCAAAGCTGGTATTCAAAAGACCAAAACCAAGGTGGCTGGAAATGATTCCTTAAGGATTTGATAGTTTTCCTGTAGATGAGAAGAATAATCCCTCCAAATATTTAATGCACTCACAAAAAGCAGTTTAAACAAACCAATGTAGCATAGCTGAGATACTGCTCAGACATGCACATGTAACAATGGTGATGTTTTACGTTCGGTGACCTTTTATCATTCAGGATTTGTTACTTCTGAAACACTAGCAAGAAAATCTCTAGCAAAAAGTCTTTAGGTTTTATCTGAAGAGCGCAGGCAGACTTTAATTGACTCTGGAGATCCTGCTGCTTGAGTTACATGAGGTAGCAGAGCATAGACACAATTACTTAGCAAGAAATTACTCTTAATTTAAGGAATTTCCCTTCAGGACAACGTCCATTGTTAGGGTAGCTTGGAAAAGGGGTGCAGAGAAGGCAAGAGGAACAGTCAATGTGGTTGCAGCTACAAGAAGAGCCATTTCAATAAACAGAGCACTAAGAGTCTCTTACTACTTTTTGTTTCCTTTGGAGTTTTCAACAATGGACAAAAACTTCTTCCCATCCCCCACGTTTGCTGTTGTCAAAATTTCATTTAATTTGTCACCTTCATGTTTGAAAAGGCCTAAGATATACAGAAGAAACCTACAATCATACAGCTATGAAAATTGCAGATTGTTTATTTAAGGACCTCCATGAAATGTTAGTTTTCATGTCTAAAATTTGAAAGCGACAGGCGACAGTTATACTGTAGTGTGTAAGTGCTAATATGGGTATGAACAATGAAGCCAAAAAGCAGGATGGTATCTTCATAAAATGTGCTGATATACTATAATGCTTAAAAAAATCCCTCCTCCCCACCACCAAATATATGTAAGACTGACTGACTGCCTCCTCATTCTGTAGCTCTTTGGATGAGATTTTGTTGCAGGCACAGAGTGACCTGAATTTAAATTTTGATGTGGTCTGGCACAGTATAATTTGAAAACCTAGTTGACTAATCTGCAATGGCATAACTGCAAACAACTCTGAACAGGAAAGGAGGAAAATATGGCTTTGCCAAAGGAGTGGGGAAATATACAAATATCAAAGGACTGAAGGAAGGGCAAGGGAACAAGATACAGCACTTCATACAGATGTTTCATTAGTGATTGCCAATCCAATTGTGGCTCTCCTCAATGTGCTAAAGGAGATTAAAAACTTTACTACAGTCTTCAGGGTTTGAAGGTAAATTAATGTGAAATAGGACTTATTGGAACTGGGAATTGGACTAAAACAAAGCATAAACAAAGGGAAACTGTTACCAATAGAGGCTATTACTAACAACTGAAGTTTTGATTTTTAATTTTAGTTTCTTTTTTTTTTCAATAACTGCAATGACTGAGGAGAATGAGGAACAGAACTCATGCTGGAAAGAAAGCTAAACAGAAAGGAAGAAGAAGCTACTATCATTTAAATCTTAGTGCCCCATTTTTTCTCAAAAATGTAGGAATGGCAAGATGTAACACAACCACTTGGTTATTTCAGGATGTAAGCAATGGGGGAAACAATTGAAGTACAGTATTACTTTGAAAGACATAATAACAAGTTGTAGCCTTACTTTAATATTTACATGCTTTCCTCTTCAAAATTCCCAGAAAAAGAAAGGGGAGAATGTGGGAGGCAGAACAGGCACATGTAACCCATACAAACATTCAATTCACCTCTGTTTCACTACCCTGAAACTCTTTTTATGGTTTCCCTGAAATTACATGTCATACTTCATAATGTCAGCTTTCCAATCTCTAAAAACCATAAAAAAGGGAATTTTGCCTTATGCATTTTGAGAACTCTTAAAGGAATATTTCTTAGACCATCAGTACAAATTTTTATTCATTTTTTCTACATGCATCCATTGGAGAATTACATAAATGTTGAAGTACCTCAGAGTCATCACAATGTTGTTCCCAGGCAGAGATGGCTTCCATGCTTTTATCCATAGAAAAATTCCTCAGGAACTCAGAATCACAGAATTACGAGATAAATCCCTCCAGAAGCTTCATTTTGAGCCTTTGTGTCAGCACTGATTTTGAGGGAATGCGCTTTGTGCTTGACTGCCACACTTGGCATCCTCCCACTGATGAAGCATTCCAACCAACAACAATGAAATATAGATACTTTATACATATATTACCTATTAAGCTAATAGTTGCCTTTTTTTTTTTGTAAGTAGCATAACAATTCTTCCTCTAGTAACTAGCCCAGAAGAACAGCAACTAGAGGTTATGCTCTTATTAGTGCTTCTGCACTTCATCAAGAAAGCTGGAGTCCATTTTCTCATTGAAAATGCAATAGCTACAGATTTGAGGAGTGAAGACCGTACTTGTTTACTTGTGTCCTGGTGCTTTGTTTCCTCTAGAAACTGCTCAAAAAGCAAATTTCATGAAAATTCACACCATCACTTCATCAACATTTGGATAAGGCACAAGAGAAACAATTACACTCCAGAATTCTGTCAGTTCTTATTCCTGTTGTTTCGCAGGACAGACACATGAGGGAAACAGTTATTTTTGAGAAGAGAACAATGAGACATTAAAATTTTATGCCCACAAGTTGACTTAAACCACAGAAGTAGAAATATTCAACCCATTCTATTTCATGGTCAATGCATCCATGCCAACAAATGAGTACGCACGCAGACACATCCTGCTGCCAGATGCACTGGGGCAAGATGCAGCAGACCAGTAGCATGTAGTTTTTCTAGATTTACTTGAACTACTGGAGCAGCTAAACAGAAGAAGGGATTAGCAAAATGAAAATAACCAGAGAAATTCATCCTTGTGCCTAGCAGACAATGCCATCCTAAGGCATTCACATCAGAAAGTGCTTATAGATTCCTGTGTTGTAATCTAACAGTTGAAGGTATGTTTACAAAAATCAACCACAGAAGGAGAAAAAGAGAAAAAAACCCCTCCCAAATCTTCCACCAAATAAAAAACACCTCCCCATCCCCCACAAATATTCAGACCAAATTGAAGAAATAACCTTAAATATTCCTTGTACAACAGGTGTGGTAACACTCTTATCTGGGTAACACTACACAGCAACAGCACAAAGTGCTCCCCCCGCCCTCTTCTCCATTTACATTCTAGAGAATATAAATCCTCTAATGGTCCAGGAAGAAAGTTAATAGTCTGTGCTTCTTTTTTTTTTTTTTTTTTTTTTAAATTAAGTATTGAAGGCAAATTTTAGGATCAAAATACTTATGGAAGCAATTTTAAAAATAGTTATCCAAGTAGTAGTGATTAGATGACTCAATCATTTTTAATTATAAAATGACAGGTATGTGTTCTTCCACTGTGCTTGCTTTCAGAGATTGTTACTCAATGTAGTTGAACATTGAACATTTTCTCCTTCAAACTGAATAGCTCTCCATTGTGACGAGTAATGTAGGTTACTAATAATTTGTCTGATTTTTAAAAAATTCTTATTTATTTACTAATAAAACTTGAGACAAGATTTACCTTTAAGTTGTTAATGTTAGGGTTAGTACTGAGAAGGTCTTGGGTTTTTTCCAATTTCTTTTCAAATAATTTATTTTCTTCAGCTCAGATAAGACCCTTGAAGTCTTCAGTATGCTGCTTTGCTTTAACAAATAACATAATAGCTTTTGCACAAGACCCTCTTATACAAGGGGTGTTTTACTTGTTAAGATGAAACAGGCAGCCATGGTGGTGGAGCTGTGAACCACAGAGCTCCTTTCTCTCCTCTCTGCCAGGAGAACTGTTGTTTCCATGAGATGCACCTTCCCCAAGCTCATGGGAAGCGACTCTATCATCTAATAATGGAATCAACATTCATCTTCTCACTTTTCCTTCAAGAAAGCCATCCTTTTGTTGGTTTTTTTAGCATTTCCATTTTATAAATCTGTAGTAATCTTCACTTGAGGGCTGATAAGACTTTCAAGGAACTATGATTAATCATAATTTTCTTGCGTCTTTCACATCTTAAAAGTGCTCCTGGAGCAAAAAAGAAATGGAAAGATGCATGCCTATAACTAACACATCAATATTCCTGCTTTGTCTTGATCCATCATCCTACTATGGCTGCTGTAATTTCTGATATTTATGATGCAATTATAATCCAGTTGCTCCCAGCAGAATAATCTTTTGTTTCTACCATATCCCCATAAATAGAGCTACTTAGATGCGCGTTAGAAGTAGTCCAGAAATACACTGAGAGGGGAAAAGGACCCTGGGCTGAAAGACCAATAATACAATTTTCACAAGACCCAGTGAAAAAACTTCAAGGTGGAACATGTAGGATTCATCCATTCTCCTCTTTTATTCTCAGAATCTTGAGTTTTGACCAAAACCAACACTTTTTCTACATATTTAGACCACTAAACTACTTCCTGATTGTACATCTGACAACATTCCAGGTACTGTCTTGTGAGAGAAATTATAAATCAAGTATATTTATAATCTCATATGTAGTTTTTGCACACAGTGCTACTCAGCTGTTCCTCAGAGCCTTTCCCTTTCAAACATACATTAATCCTGCTGCCACAGAGCAAACATTCAATATTTTGCATATAGTCTTGTTTGCAGAGTGATTCTCTTTGGCTTGGGGGTCTTGAATATGGAGGACATGCCCAGGAAAAAAAAAAAATAGGAATGAAGTCCAAAAAATTGGAATGGAGTCCATCTTTGAGTGGAGTCCCAGTATTAAAAAAAAAAAAAACAAACAACAACAACAACAAAAAACCCAAAACAAACAAAAAAAACCCAAACAAAACAAACAAACAAAAAAAAGAAAACAAAAGCCTAAACCCTACAAAAAAAGCATACCAGTGAAGAACTAACACTCAGAAGTCTGCCAGACAAGCTAAAGTCCTTCACACATATTAGATATTTTTTCCCCACTGTAATTTGCTGAGGTAAAACAAAGTCCATTGGAAAGAAAACAGAAGAGAATATGCTATGTCCTGCCATCCTACATGAAATATTGATGATAACTCATGTGGAAAAGACTGTAATGTTGAAGTTTATCAGCACTTGACATATGATGCATTCTAAATAATTAGGAATTATTGTAGGTGATAAATAGACCAGACCACAGAGTCAATAGGAAGGGTCAGTGTCACAGCAGCCTTAATCTGTGCAGGCACAGTCAAAAAGAAATATGTTACCAATGTGAATTTCCCATTAAAAAGAAAAAAGAAGAAAAAAATGCACACACAGACCCACACAGAGTTTTTCTTTCCAAGTAAGACTTGATTCACACAGGATACCAAAAACAACAGGAAGACCTACAAAGCTGCAAATGCCTTTACACAGAACTCAAGGTTTCAGTGGCTGCAGCTCCAAATTAATTAGAACTAATTTTAAGAAAACATATGGTACTGGCAAAATCTCTTTAAATCTTTTCAGCTGTGGAATCAAAGAGTATCTTCTTACCATCTTCTATCTTTATATAACCCCTTTCTAACCTCTCCTGTCTTTAGAGAAGGGTTAGGAAATTAGAGCAATTAGTAGACAGGCTAATAATTTTAGAATGCAAAGTTCTGTACAAAATAAGTTTTAAATCATATTAAATATACACCTTCGATATTGTGCTGCACAAAAAAAAAATAGAATAGTTTGGAAAGTGCAGAGATGCAAAGGAGCTTAGAGGTTCATTTCTGTAATTCTGAAGTGGAATATCTGAATAAATATGTACTATTAAAAAATTAGTTGTTCTTTATTATACTTCACAAAATAGGCTGTTATGCAAATTTCTAAGAGATTGTTTAAATAGAACATGGAAACATCTGCCTGTGTATTTTTCACTGTGCTTTTAATAGGAATATTGGTTCTACAAATAGCTTCCTGTGAAATGTCCTTGTGTTTTTTTACAGAAATAAGTGTTCTCAGTTAAAGCCATTCTTTCCCATCAGTTATTATACAACACCGAGTCCCATCATTATATGTTCCCTTCTCTATAGACTCTTGGAATAGTTAATTTTCCAAAACACATTTGATCACTGTATCATATTTATAATTTTAGGACAAGAGAGGGAAAGAACAAATTCTTGGAGTTATTTTCTAAGAACAGAAGTTACTGAAAGTTGTTTGGCCACAACCACTCAATCAATAGGCCTGCATCTTTTACTCAAGACGTCATTTACAGCACCTCGAGTCATCAGCACAAAGGGGTAACAACTGGGGGTCAGGGATCCTTTCCAAAGCTGCTGCACAAACTAGTTAGGCCTTCTTCAAAAAGTCTTGACTGTGATTATTTGTAAAAAAATAACAAAAGGAGGACAGACTGGCACAGAGACCTGGCCGAGTGTTAAATAGATGGAGGTGAGCACATGTGTCGCTGTAGGACACATGAAAGCACAACGCGAGCCACCTGCTATTTGCAAAGTAAAGAAGAAAGTTTATTTCTCTGACTCCACCTTTTATACTTTCCCAAATGTGACATTGGATTGGAGAGTGAATGGGCCACCTCTCCAAAGACATTGGACAAACCACCAATACATCAAGTTTTCTCCACCCCCATAAAAGAATGCAAAACAATGTGTTTATAGAAATCACGTGGGAAAGTTCTCCAACAGAATGTAAACTCAAAATCTTAAGAATCAGGGTGACACACATGTCCTGCAGGGCCACAGCTCCCACTTGGACAAGGACACAGGGACAGCCAGATGCTGCTGGCTAGCCTGGCTTTGCTCAGCTTGCCTCTGTCAGCTGCCTGGATCTGCTGTGGAGCTGACAGAGACTTGCACAGACCATGCAAGGCTGTGAATCAGAGCAAAGGGCTTGGTGACTAACCCCAGACAGCTGCAATTCCTAACACAACTCCCTCCCGCTGCACGGATGGGTGGGGATGGCTGCGCTGCTGTCCGACAGCCAGAACTATAAATAGCCATGCTCTGGTTGTCTGGCCACACACTCCAATCTCAGACACTCAATAGTTTGAAATTTAAACCAAAACCTCCAGAAAGACGTATGGGATCAATGCAGTTGTGTGCAATTCAGGGGTGGGTCGTTGGTTTTTGTTTGAGTTTTCGTTTGAATTTTCATTTCCCAGGCAGTTACAGCTATTGCTAAATCAGCACAAGAGAGCTTCAACATAATTATTTACCATCTCTCAGGCTGTCTAATCCCCTGAGTGAGGGGGCAAGCCTGTTGTGCAGCCCTAGGAAGATAGGGAAGTGAAAGCCTCCTGGCAGCACATCAAAGAGTTACCCTGCTAGCTTGCAATGCGTAGAAGTCAGAAGCATCCAGAGCTTTCATTAAGGCAGTGAAGGTTTTTCCTGTTCAGCCTCTTAGCTGGCCATTGAGTTGACTCTGCTGATTGCCTGAGGGAGACACAAGTCAGGAGACAAGGAGGGTATACACAAGGAAACCTGTCTTTCCATCCATCAGAGAAAAAACATCCAGCCAGCGATAGTTTCACAAACTAGCCATTAATTGATGTGAAGTTAGTTCAACTCTGCCTTTATTTGGCTACTGCTACAAAAGAGAGTTGCAGCATTTTGTGCTTCTTATTTTGAAGCAGGCAGTGAGGGCAGATGCCCAGGGGCTGACACAGGACAGGCTGCCAGGTGGCCTCTGTGAGGAGAGGCTGGGATTGCCTTGTGACAAAGGATGGTTCCAGACAACCCAGCCCAGGGCACAGCTGAGCTCATGGCTCAGCTTTTCCCACAGGGAAAGTCTTGGTAAGGAAAGGAAGAATACAGCTCAGAGCCAAGGGTGAGGGAAAAAATGTGACAAACAACAGAGGCAACACGCCCCAAAGTCAGCAAAGCAGGAGATGTTCCATATGGTGCCCAAGCAGAGGATTCACTCCAGGCTGTGGAAAGCCCACATGCGTAGAGAGGAAATCTGTGAAAGGGAAGAAGTTCCAGAGAAATCTCTCTGCTGAATCTGCCCTCTGTACAACTCCCTGCTGACTGCTTAGGGCTGAATGCAGAGAATTTGGTAGCCAAGGATTGATGCTGAACCTGGGAAGAAGAGGCAGCATGGAGAGAAGCTGGTTTTGCTTTTATCTTTGTTTCTCAATTTCAACTTTATCATTATATATTTAATATATTTTCCCAAGCCAAGGCAATTCTGCCTGTGACAATACCTGGTAAGACACCTTGCTGTCTTTTTCCTCCTGTGCTCCCCCTGTCCTGCTCATGATGGGGAGAAATGGTGAGCATTTGACTGCTAGCCAAGGCTGATCCAGCACCACACAGATGTCATGGTCACATTGCTCTGCACAGTGAAAAGGCTTCACAGAGCTTACACGGGCTTTTCAAAATTGATTTGGGTAAAGAGCAGAATAAAGGGACTCTTCAGGATTGTTTTTGAAAAATGTATGGAAAGATCTAGATGAAAATTATGTTGCAATATTGGAATTCCCTCTAGATTGGGAAGAAGTTGGTGATCTTCGTTGCTAACTCATGCCAAGCAGTGCAGTTTTAGGCTCAGAACCTCTCCTGTTCATGCATTTATGGGCATGCTACATGCAAGAGCACACTGGATTGAAAGCAGAGCCCTCCACAACAGCAGCACTTTTCAATACACTTTGTGTGCCTATGAACCACTTCTCAAAGTAGAGAACTCCTGTTTCATAACAAAGAGTCTCATTGCAGAGATGGTATTATAAAAAGAAATTAATGAATTCAGATCCATAAATTCTGCACCAGAAAAAAAGGGAGATCAGAACTGTGTAAACTGGGCATGACACAATCCATGGTAATTTATGATAATTTATAAGACCATATGTCAAGTCATACTTAGAAATGAAGGTACCACAGTGTCTAGAATGAAAAAAGTCACTCCATTGCGCTTGGATTGTTTGATAGTGATAGATGAAAGCTAGAAAATATGGCCACCACATTTCATGTATCATACTGCAGATTGATGCATGCACACACTGCACTTTGTTTTATGATGAGGCAAAAATACTATGGATGTTTTCCAATCTGGGAGCCCTTTGCCTTGCTCTATATCAAGATAAACTGTGACAAGTAAAGCTAACAACAAACAAACAGCTTATTTCTATGTCTTTAGGAAATCTCCATCAATGGAATCCACTGAGATACTGAAAATTCATATAGGTTTTCTTTGAGCCATGTGCAATTGTCACATGCCTTTTTTTTTTCCTTTAAATGCACAGCTGCCTAATTGAGCATTAACAATCTAATAAGGTACACAACAGGACCTGAAATGCAACTTTTCTTTCAGGCCCAGCAGTGCACAGGTTCTGTATCGCTCCCAGCTTTTCAATTAGATCATAATTATAACATGCCTCATTTAGAGCTACAGGAACCCTGACCTTGTCAAAAGTACTGGACCAGAATGTGTCTGTCTTAATTAGATCTGATTAGTTCTGGGCCCAGATTGCATTGTGAATCTCAGCTCTGTTAAAAACTGCTCATCTGTTTGGCAGCTGGGGGTGTTGCTGAGCCTTTTCCATCAGCCTGCATGGGTGTGTTTGGCTCTTCCTGACTCTCCTGGGACAGCAGGACACTTTTCCTTGGCCTGCAGAAATCAGCAAATTATGGATAGTAAGGAAAAAGAGGTAGAAGATAAGTCTTAGCTTTATGGATGACTTCATACCTTCTCACATAAGGCAATTACCGCTTAAAAAGGCTTAAAATGTGTAGCAACAAGTCATATGCTGGAAACAAGGAAGGATTTTTTTATAAAAGGTAATCACAGATATGCTGAGATTGAAGACAAATGGCAATAAAAGATCATATACACCATCTATGAGTGACAGTAAAGTGCACAAATAACTGACATTGCATTTTGGTGTTTTGTTATTGTTTGGGGAGCTGTTGGCTTGTAGTTTTGGGGGTTTTTTTTTCCATTTTTTTGGCCTTTTTTTAACATCAAAAGCAATAAACATTACAGCATTACAATTCTGGGGTTACTTCTCTACTGCAGTGTTTTGACTGTATTTTAAATTTTATCATTTACAAAACCCTTTGTTTTCTGTAATGATTTAATCTAACTTTCACAACACACAATTGGTGCAAAGAAGAAAAGTCACATCCTTTTTAATACCCTTCTAAATTTTAATGGTTGATTTTTCTTCTGTATCACATTTCTGGGGTGATATTGAAAGACCAGTATGATTTCTCCTCTTATTGAGACAGTTATATTGACCATTGTAACAGGCATTTCCTCAGAATTATTTAGGACTGTATACCAAAAGCCATATTTTCATCATTAACTTTCATAACCACGTGCACTAATGAAAAACTAGCAAAATTCAAAAACTTAGTTTACAAAAAATCCTGCTACAATCTTGTGCTGTTAAAATTTTTTCCATATCCAACCACTCTGACTGAAAATCCCTCCTTCTTAACTCCCACAGTGATTTTCATCTACTGGCTGTAATTACAGTGGAAAGCTGAAAAGTCCTCAACGTTATAAATACAGACTTCAAAAGCTGTCACTGTGTACAATACGCCTATAAATGCACTGGCTAGGAAAGGCATTTCCAAGAGCTTCCACTATTGTCAAAAATACAGACTTTTATTTACATATAGAGACAGCTCAGGCCCCTCACAGAAGGCTTGTCTGTGCTACAGACAGGCAGCATTTCCAGACAAGAGCTGTAGTTTCCAAACCTCACTCCCTGCACATTTTGTGTTTGTAGGAAATGAAGAGATAAGTTTTACATGTATTCTGTATCACAGCAAAAGTAATTTGCATCTATCCAGATATAGCTAATTTAGTATGAATCCCCAAGGTTTGTAAAAGTTAGGAGTATCTGAATAACTTCACTTGTGAAAGCATGGTATCAGAAAACTTACTGTTTGAATTAGAGTTAAAGAATGAATAAAAGTTGTAGTAAGACATTTTTCAGAAGCCAGGGCTAATGAATACCTAAATCAGCATAAGCGATTAGATCAGAGTAAAATCAATATGTTTTTAAAAACTCACAGATAATAGTACAGGGTTCATTATCAAGGCCACATGTGGCTGAATTTAAAAGCCTGAATTTTCTTAATTCTGTTTTCTTCATAAAACTACTCTTTCTGTTGGTGTGGTTTTTTTGTCCTCCATACATCACAATAAGTGCAGCAGGAAGAAAAAGCCCCAAATACAAAAACTCCATCACTATAGCTGTCAGAAGTCCATCTTGCTTTGAATATGAAAATATTGATCAGGAGGTAAAGAAGGGAAATGTTTAACTACTATCCTAGTATCTGTATAAAATGAATTAAAATAAAGCACATGGATTTCAGGGGTTGTAGACAGGTTAAATTCCAGTTTTGCTACAGACCCAAGTGACTTGCACGTGCTAATTTAGGGAAAATTTTTATCTTACTTGCACTAAAAGGGTCACCATTAAAGTCTCTACAAATTATTTCACAAATAATTACACATAATATTTAAAAACATAATATTTATTAGGTATTAAAAACACAGTACCATGGTGATCTTTGCATATTTACCCTAGTGAATAAATATGAATCACTGTACATCTGTTCAGATTTCTGCCTGCTCTCTATTAAAAGTGTCAAAACTTGTTTGCAGAAACAGAATATTTACCAGATTCCATACATGGAACTTACTGTAAATTAACACAAATCCATTTTGAATAACAAGATCACCAATTTTGCAAAACATTGCTGTAAAAATTAAAAGTTAAATAACTCACTCAGTAAAAATAAATATTTCAAGATACTGTGACATCACTAAAGGAAGCATCATAATAGAGAGACTTTTCCCAAGTCTTATGCAATACTTTTTGCCATTAATCATAGGAAAAAATATTTCCATGGAGAGATCCATGTATTTAATAAACTGTAAATAAAAATGATCATTATAAATCACTGGGAATTATTTCCTTGAACTTGTATTAACTAACAAAATACAGTACAAGTTTATACTTGACCCACCAACTCACATTGTATTGTTACTTTATCTACATTCCTTTTGTGTTGAAACTTCAGTAGTATTGTTTTCCTTGCATTCTTAATTTCAGCTGAGAGTGCTGTGCTCAAGCACTTAATTTTGGGGTTTAGAAGGGCCCTCTCAAGATGATGTACAACATCTCTGATCAGCCTTAGTGCTGCCAAAAGAAAACCACCAAAAATCCCAAAAACACAACAACAACACCACCACCACCAAAAAGAAATTTTTAAATTCAGAGGGTACTCTGTGTTTCTTTTTGTGCCAGTTGCCCCTTGTCTCATCCCTTCCTCTTGACACCCACCTTTCAGAGACTGGCACACATTGATGAGATCCAGGCTAAACAGCTCCAGCTCCTTCAGTCTCTCCTCATAAGAGATGCCCCCATTCCCTAATCACTTCCCACTGGACTCCCTCCACTAATTCCTTGTATTTCTCGTACTGAGGAGCCCAGAACTGGACACAGCACTCCAGGGGCAACACCAGGGTTGAGCAGAGGGGCAGAATCACCTTCCTGACCTGCTGGCACTGCTCTTCCTAACACACCTCATGATATCACTGAACTTCTTGACCACAAGGATACTTTGCTGGCTTATGGACACCTTGGTGTCCACCAGGACCACCAGGTTCTTCACCACAGGGCTGTTTTCTATTAGGTCATCTCTCAGCCTGTACCTGGGGTTATTCTTCCCCAAGTTCAGGACCTGCATTTGCTGAATTCCATGAGATTCCTCTCTGCCCGTGGTCCAGCCTATCCAGGTCTTCCTCAATGGCAGCATGGCCCTGTGGTGGATCAGCCACTCTTCCCAGTTTTGCAGCATCAGCAAACCTGTTTGGGGACTCTGTCCCTTCATCCAGGTCACTGAGGCATAAGTTGAAGAGAATTGGACCCAGGAATGCCCACCAGGGAACACTGCTAACCCCAAACAAGACTCTGCTGCTGATCACAGGCCTCTGAGCTGATAAAAAACAAAGTCTGCCACAGGGTTTTTTCAATAAAAACTTTTAGAGTTATCTTTGAAGGCAGCACACTGGACACAGGCATGCTAAACCCAAAGTAAAGAAAGTGAATTTGGAAGTATGAATGGCTTATCTTTAAGATGAGCAGGTGAGAGTTGTTGAGAATATGATTAGTGGGATGAACATCGAGCCATACCATCACCTATTCCTACAAGACATTGTCTGCAGGCTTGGGACTGACCAGGGAAGGAGGGTGGATGTCAGAAGCTAGAACAGCAGCAAAGAATTTAGTCCTGCAGACTCTACCATCCTTTTAAATTGTAATTAATGCCCCATTTGGATACAATTTCACTTGATGGAGAAAATGAATAATTATAAAAAGTGATCTTTTTGTCCTCAGTGATACAAATATTTGGCACGGATATGAGGGAATATATATAGGCAGGGATATGAGGGAAGAAATGTGGGGATCAAATATACAGATTTTCTTTTTATTCCCTTTAAGGTAAGTCAAAACTACAGTGTTACACTATTAGAATTGCCTATGAACTACTGAAGCAAGAAAACATCTTGATAAAATAAATTAGAATAGCACTGTCAATTGCTCTCCACAGCTTAAAATATTCCAAGAATTACCATTAGGAAATGCCAAGCCTCTTTCCCTTAATACTGTTGTCATCATCTCTTCCATTCCCCTAGCATTCCCTCTCCCTTTCTTCCCTACCCACAAAAAAACACAAATGCAAAAGAAGCCATCTCCAGCCAAGAGCACAAAACCATACTGCCTACATCTAAATATACTTGTAAATGAAAAGAAATACCTAGCATGTAGGAGAGGAGTGGCACATTAGGGTTTTAATTTGTTTTCTTTGTGCGTTTTCTGTTATTTGCTTTTTGTTTAGTTGTTGTTGGTTTGAGTTTTTTCTTTAACACAAGGGTAATCATGGAAATGTGTTTTAATCCATAACATGGTGCATAAAATAAATTCAGATGTAGTTTAAATGTTAATGAGTTGTTAGATTTATATATTGCCACTCTCAATGTTATGCCCCTAGAATGATGCCATGCTTCATCTATGTAAATATAGAGCAAAAATAAAACTGATCCATCATAAGGGAAATTAAACTGTCCCTAAAATATAAGTACTTCTGGAACTGATGAGGAAGAGAGAGTTCTGACAGTCAGATAGATTAATAGCGTGATAATAAATTAAACATAAACCTCCAATCCCAGCTGTCTGTGATCTAATGGTCACTCAGGGACATTGCAGAGCTTAAACATCTGGTGCAAAGAGGGCAAAATTGCCACTACACTGGCCTTTCACCTTCTAAAGACACCGAGATTGCATATGGCACAGTTGCATGTGCGCCAGATGCTTCCTCAAAATGTGCAACAAACTCTTCCTAGCAAGCCTAAAGTTTAAGTTACTTTAGTCCAAAGTAAAGCACAGTGATTTTTATAGAAAACAAAACAAAAATACTGCTTTTCCCATATAATATTTCCGACTTTGGAGATCTGCACTTAGATAAGAGAGGCACTTGTTTTCCTCCAGGTCAAATGAGAGGGCTGGCCCTTAAATCCTGGGAAAAAGCTTTGAAAAGCATTGTATAACAACAGTCAGGTCTCTTTAGCACATTTTCAGTATATCCCTTTCAAATGAAAATGGCTATGCTTGAAAGCACAAAGTTGCAATTTAAAAAACTAATGCCACAGCATACAAAAATAATGATGTCCAAAACAATAAAAATGTAAAGCCAAATATAATGGGAGATTAAATACATAAGGAAATTAACATTAAAGCAACAATTTTATATTCCATACAATAGATTATGTTTTACTCTTTCTTAACATTTGGAAAAAGAAATATATATAAAAGACTTACTGACAATACAATGTAATATATCTTTGTACTCAGTAATTCTGCTGCATTTAACCCTTATATAATGGCTTATTTCTGTTCACCACACAAATTATAACTTGTATCAACATGACAGTACTATATCACACTGGAAGTTCTTGTTTTGAGTAAGTCTGACCTTCATCAATAAGCATGGGAATATTACAAGTTTTTGTCTTTTTGTGGTTTGTTTTTTTTTTCCTAATTTTAACCATGCGTTTTTTGGAATATCTTACTACTCAAGCTCTCCTTTATTATTTAGCCAACAATTGATTGCCTTTCTAATTATTCATACTTATAGCTAACTAATTCAGCTCAAGAATTAGAAATTAGCTGGACAAAACAGTAAATTCTTAATGGTGCCTTCCAAGCTGAACAAACAGATCCCATCCCTACAAGTCTATGAGAGTTTTGTACTATGAGGCAATGGGACTTCATTTGAAACATGCTTCTGGGACAGGCATGACTTCTGTGAGAACTTCATGCACAATTGACTTCATGGAAAAGGTCATTTAAGTCTATGTAAATCTTCCCAGAAATCACATAAAAGCTCAATTTGTTTTCTCATTATCAGTTTTCTTCTTGTCGTTTATTGACTTATTTGTACAGCACCTTACATAATGAAAGTACATTGGGCCTAGGTAACCATCTGTAATACCACGTTATAAACAGAAATCCAAACATTTTCTGTTGGTGAAGAACTTCAGACAATTGTGGGACTGTTTGCTTCCATGCCATGGCAGGTGTTAAGACAGGCATTTTGTTAATCGTGTCAAATATCAAGCTCCTAAGCTTGCAAGATTGTGAAATCACCAGAACTTAATTGGCTCCTCCAAAAAAGGAGAGATGGATTTGTTACTCTTTCTCCTTTTAGAGGGGGGATGATGAGAGGAAGGGATATGTGTTTTGTGGGGGAGAAAACAGGGATTACAAAACCGGAATTATTGAATTAGGGACCTTTTAGGAGACCATGCCCTACGTTATTAATCTGTTGGGGGTTTTTTCTTTCCTTCCTGTGCAAATCTAAAAAACTCAGAAGCCTTAAACAAAAAAAAAAAAAAAAAGAGTCATAGTCATATTTCAAAACCATCTTCCCCCAAAAGACCTAATAAAGCACAGTACACATGAGAAGTGGGCCTATTTGAATCAGTAACCGTGAACCCAACTCAATTTTATTATAGACATAGTTAATCTCTAATTCTGAACATTACTGAGAATAGTTCAATACAATAACGTTCTGCATCACTATCAAAAATTAATACAGGCATAAACCTGCCCCATACTGCTCAGCGTTTTACCACGTTTTTCACTGTGGGTCACCATTTCCTCAAAATCAAAGATGGAGGCTTCAGTACTGACAAGACAGAGGTGATCATTCATCCTGTAATGATTTTACAATTATCATGCATTATCTTCCATGATCTTGCAGCACTGTCTGAAGTATGTTTTGTATTTAATATTTTAAAATCCATATGTTCAAAAGCAAATGTCATGCAACTGAAGGTAAAAATTTGGGTAATGTATTTTTCAAACTGGAAGACACAAACTGACTTATGAATTTACTCCCCATTATTTGAAATCACTCAAGTAGAATCCTACCAAACTAGTTTGGTTTTCTCACCAAAAACATATCCTGACATGAATCACAAAAGAAAATTTTCTATTGAAAATAAGAAGAGAAGGGGCTATTGTGGCAATTAAAACCAAACAAGTTTTTACCATCTCTTGTTGGGTTTTATTTTATTCTTGTTTTATGGTTTCTTGTGGAATCATATTACTAAGGGAATGCTTTGCATATGAGCTAAATGCATGAGACAACATCTGGATGTTACATTTCACCTAATAGCATTTGCAGGAATGGGCTGCTGGGTTGAATCTCCCTCGTGGTGAGACTCTCCATTTTATTTTACTATTGGGCTCCTGTATAAAAATGCCTGCGCAAACAGCATTCACATACGAGTTGAAGGACATACAAGAAGGAACCAACTTTTATCCTTTTGTATGTTTGTGCTACATTAGAAAAAAATAGATCTACACCACATTTAGTGTACTGTAGGGCACCTCAAGAGAGGTGACAAATGTTAGTGAAGTTCTATTATCATGCACTTTTGCTTAGCCCTTTGATTTCCATGAGATTCACTAATTCTGCAGAACTTCAAAAGAAATTGAATGCTTCTAGACAACATACCCTACACAACAGAATTCTTCAAAATTCCTTCAAAACACGGAATCAAGATAGCAAAATGAGAAGATGTTCATGTTAGTTATGGTTTTCTATTTCCATCAGACTGCTGCAAATATTTGGACAATTTTTATGCCATTATGGGTGTTCTACCAGAAAACAATGACAACTTTATGATTTCCTAAAAATTAGCTACCCCTTCCTAAAAAAAATTAGCTACCCCTTAAGCTTTCAGGTACACAATGTGTTTCCAAAAATTACTCTCATATCAAAATTTACAGTCCCTTTTTAGAAATTTTTTTTCAATTCAAATACTAGAAGTAATATAATGCCTTAGTTACTAACACTCATCTGTTTGGCATTTTTTAATTATTACTGAGTTTACCTTAAGCTTCATGCACAGACATTTCCATGATGAAAACCCAGATATTTCAGAAAAGTAAACCAGGGAACAGGGAGTACAACTGCTGTAATAGAAAAACCAGAAATAATGTCATTTGGGCTTGACAGCAGCTATCCTCCCTTACAGACCTCAAGGCACTTGATTTTGATGCTCCTGTTGGAACATAACCTAGTGATTACAACCTGAAACATAACCAGCACCTTTTCAGCCACAGCCTGAAAAGGATTGGGGGATTGGGGATCACAAGGAAACCAAACACAAACCCACAGCACATTATAAAGTAATTTTTATCAGTCATCTGAATACAGAAGGATAGCATGGAACTACGGGGAGGTGAAGGATACAATATGTGGACTAGCCTATTTACATGCCCTCATATTTAGCTGCAATATGATTTTCAAAGCCATCACTCCAACCTTTCCTTTTTATTGCTGCTTATATTGCCATTGGGCTTCCATATCTTTACTGCAGTTAACATGGAACACTTGAACAGAGAAACACATCATTTTTCAAAGCTTAGGAAAAAAAAAAGAAGAAATAAAAGCTGCTAGAAAAAGAAGAAATAAAATGTGCTGTGCTAGCTGAGATGCATGTAAGAACCTGGATGAGAATTTTAGGTAAAATTGTGAAAAGCAATTACTACACTTGGGTACAAAGAGGTGACAACAAGGAAGAGGTACCATGGCTTCACGAGCTATAGTTTGTTAGCTGAGCAGTAATACCTGAGCACACACCAACTCCCAGCCTGTTCCAAGCACAAAAGCTGGTGTTGTCACCACGGGACGTGCACCAGCAGGCCTGCACTGAGCCTGACACGAGGCTCACTGCTGACCTCTCAGCTAGGAGTGATCTGTCCCTGATGTGAGAGCATCGTGTTGGAGCTTGTGCGTTCCGGCAGGCACACACTTAAGTACAGCCCCTTGATCTTAGAGGTGCCTCACTGATTTCTGCTGGATAAAGCAAAACACAATCACATCAGAGGCATCCCAACCCCGCCATCTGCCAGAAAAGGGGTCAATTTGCCCTGAACGTAGAATACCAATATATTTCTCTCTGAATTGGCATCCTCAAGATAAAGAAAACAAGAACTTAACACGTGGCTGTATGAATACTAAAATCATAAGGGAGAAGAGAGCTGTTGAAAACAAGATGTTTTACTTTGGGTGCTCCTGATATCTTTACAATCATAAGAAAGTAAGATTATTTCAAAATTAAAACTTCACATGGGAAAGTCAGTGTTTAGTTATTACTTTTATTTCAGTAAACAAAAGGAAGTGATGCTTTAGTTTTGTTCTTATTTGCCCTCAGATTAACTGCTGAGAATTCAGTTTCAAATACTGTACATGAATTTGAGAATGCCTAACACAGATTAGGCAATTTTTTTTTTAAGAAATGAAGGAACATAATAAAATTCATTTATACATTCCACTCACATACAGTAATGCCATCAACAATACATGCTCAGAGACTCTTGCGTTTCTATTTTATGCAGAATATCTACTTCTTGTATATTTATTGTAATTGGAATATTTTAAACCAGAAGCTTTTCATAGCTCCACTGTCAATGACAAAGTAAATTTTTTTTTTTTCTGGAGGGGGTGGTGGGGAATAACAATATTGGACAGAGCCATCATTTCACCCAAGTGAAACAAAATGTAAGGTTTTCATTATTAAAAATTGCTATCAAAGCTTTGTGAAGTAAGAAAAACATCAGTCTTAGGCTGTATGAAAAACCCCAAAGGGAGACAAAGGGCCTGGGATCCCAGCAGGGGAAGGCAGCTGATCTTGTCTGCCTGGCACCTGGAGAAAAGCACAGGAGTGCAGGTGCTCCAGAAGCAGGCAGCAAGTCTGGATGCCCATCGGGTTCCAGTATCCAGACAAGCCAACCAAAATAAGTTTGGTGAGTCAGTGAACATGACAAACAGCAAAGCTGTCTAAGATGCCTTGATCTTGTACTACAGCAAATCTCTTTCTTTTTTTTCCTCCTTTCAATTTGGCCTTTTTGTACTTCCTCTCAGAGACCTTCAGCTTCTACTGGTACAGATTGTTTCCAGGGCCCATCCCTGCTCCCTCAACAAAAAACCACAGCATCATGAAAATTTAGACTTGGTCTTCAAAGAAAAAGTAAATAGCATTCAAAACATCCACCTGGCCTTCTCAGAGGTGAAAGTGCTTGGAGGTCTGTGCCTCCAGCCCTGCAGCAGCCCTTGAGCTGCAGAGACCTGTTCTAGCAGTACTTTGGTACAGGCTGAGCCCTGCTGGAGCAACAGCTCCCAGAAATGTACTTGAAACGTCTGTCCATTGCAGAACTGGCAGGGTTGGGAGTCTTCTGCCTCCTTGATACACAGAGAAGGCAAATACCACCATACATCAGGAATAAACACATGCATTTGAAATGTAAAGATGTTCACCACACTGGCTGTTGGGACTGTACCTCTCCAACACTCGTTTCTTGGTGTAAATAGAGAACAAGTTAAGCTGGATCCTAGGCTTAGCCTTAGTAGTTTTGCAAAGCTTACAGCTGCCACACAGCTTCAATTGAGTTTCTAAATTCATATAGCTCATTAACTCTAATTTATTTAAAGTGCTTTATTGAAAGCAGATTTTCTTAAAGGTGTTTGCAGTTAAGTTTATTTTCAATGCACCATATTAACTTACTGTTGATTATTCAGATGTTAGTCACAAAATTTGTCCTAAGCCCCTCAATCCCTGGAAAACTTTCTAAAGTTTGAGGTAAACAGAGAAAGCTTCTGCATGTTTGCCTGGGGAGAAGAGCATGGAGAAATTACTTCTAGCACATAGCCCATATGATATATTTAAAGCATTTATAACAATGGCTTTAATTATTTTAATCATTTTAATTTAAAAAAATTAATTATTTGAAAGTACTTTAATTATAATTTATTAATCTTAATATTACTAATTTCCTGGTGCCTTCTTCAATCTTCTTGCAATGGTACTTGTAAGACAAGTACCATTTATTCCAGTCTAAACCCTGCTTACTAGCACTGGGACCAACATTTGGCCAATAAGTCCTAAAAGATTAGAAATACTTTATATGAGTGAATTTTCCTTCAAGAAGGAAGGAACCCTCAATCAATAACAAACCTGGAAGGAGTTATGTAGCAGGCCTGTGTGTTAACCAGAAACAGACATCAGAAGTCTTACAGCTGCTTGTATACATGGGATTACTTTATGGGCAGCAGTAATTTTTATTCACAGAGGTTACTTCCCAATAGACAAATGAATTAAAGAAAATTGCATTCTATTCACTACTCTTCTTCCACTATTGAATTCAAGAAATTCCATCTTTATCTGCTGAACTACTTGGAAAATTAATAGAAAAAAAAACAACTCAAACACTATTAACATCCAAACCTAAAAAATTTTCTTTTTCCTAATGTCCTGACCCCATATGGAGGCTGATTTAATGTAAACAAAATACGTAAGTAATAACTATAATAAGTCTTCAACCATCAAGTAATGTTAAAAAAAATAAAATCAGGAATTAAATAATTTCATTTGATTGTTTTCATGAGAACTTAACATTTGTATCATGGGAAAACCAAACCACAAATGTGCACACGGGGGAGTATTTCCAAAGCCAGTGACAGTATAACCTAAACAACAGCACACAATTATTTAGGGCTGTCTTTAAGTCCCAAGAGTGAAGTTATTTAAAAATAATTTTTCCTCAGTGCACCTTCTGGATCTTTTGCTCACTTAAATAGAAAAAAAAAAGTTCTTATAACCTCCTCATTCCTAAAACATTACTCATGTTCTTTACAAACATTTTATTTTGGGTACACTTACTGCACTATTTCTAATGCTGTTATAAGTCCTTGACATTTGGGGGGCGTATTTGTTAAAATCAGAGTAAATTTTGTGAGATTTTAAAATTATATGCTGCTCTTAAAAAAAAAAAAATCAGCAGAGAAGTTTTATAATGAAGATTTTTTCAGTCAAAAATATAGTTTCACCTTCAAAATCTATATCTGATAAGAATCAAGTAATAAAAAACTTGGCTTTTTAGAAGAATTTTTTTGTATGTCTTCTTTAGCATACATCCACAGTCAGGTACATATTGACTTGGTTTTAGTACAGCCTTTATAATGAAGTAACATTTCTACAGATGCAAAAAAATATTTTGTACATATTCTATCATGTTCCAATTTCCTATACAAAAAATTAAAACCAATACAAACATTCCTAAACAATATCATTTTCTCAGGTTTAAAATGTCCTTCATCACAGACAGAAAATGATTACCAGCAGCAGACCAGCAGAGATAAGGATGGAGAATGTCTACATTTGGCAAGCAGCAAGAATATTCAGTCTCTAGGCATTTCACTACTGGTGTCCATAAAATGAGGAGAGCATGAAAGGTAGAACAGCAAAAACACAGGAAAGGCAAGACAAAGGTGCTTACTATGATCACTAATTTTTGCTGCTTTTCTGCACATCAGAAACTGTACAAGCAAATGTGTACCAGGACCCATGGAAAAGGAGGAAAAAAACCAGGCATAATTCAGTGGGATATGAGCACTCTCAGTAGTGCACAGCTCTAGGCTGTGCAAGGCACCTCAGCTTGGCAGCTCCTCTGCTCCTGGGGCAGTTCAAAAGCCATGATCACCTCTGAAGCCATAGATAATTCTTGAATTCATAGGTGGGGAGTTGCACCTTGCAGATATTTCCTCCTGGAGAGCTACTACAGCTAACTAAGATGTTAAGCTGATGCTCAAAATGGCCAGACACCCAAAACAATGGGTTTGGTTTCTCAAAGGGAACTCATTTTCTGAAATGTTCCAAGAGTCTCTTCCAAACTTTGGCCTCAGTCATGTCCCAAAGTCCATTTTCCACTCATAAGCTATTTCTAACATGCAAAACATTCCCCCAAAGGTTAATAGGATTTCTCTTCTGACCAGCTACATACACAGGCTGAATGCAATGAAGATTTTTTTTTTTTTGCATAATGCCTAATCTAAAACATACTTTCAACATCAAGTCATGAGCTGGACTCTCTGCTACCTGTACTTTCTTAAGGCAAATTATAAACCACTTTCTGCAGCTATATTCCATGTCACTTGGTATCAGCCTGCAGCTAAGAAAATTTCCTGATCCTTCCCTGCAAAACAGGACATTTTAATGAACTGATAGCTTATCATCTCTAAAGGGGAATATCAGAAGCTGCCTTAAGCTCTTTTTGGCTACAAGCCTGCTTTTTAAGCTTGAAAACTTGGCTGCATTAAGTACAGCCCAACATTTTTTTAGCTTCCTGCCTAGTTCCTTTAAGAGATTTCCATGAAAATAAGTAAATAAATGAAGAAACAATTTGCAGTAAAACATACACAATTAATACAATAATTTCCCTATGAGCACAACTTCACAGGGGAAGCCCTTACTTACATATTGCTTGCAAATAACCTCAAATTGAAAAATTTCCCCTGTGAGGGTTCATTGATTATTTGAGCAACTAACTGTACACATGACAGGAATAGGCTGCTGTATTTAAAATTAGCAGGCTTAGCCAAGGTAATTCAAATATCATGAGTGTGCTTCTAATAGAAAGCAAAAAAACAATTTTAGTTTTCGACTCTTCCCTCATCTAAATTCAGTTGTAGTACAGTCATCAATAAAATGCATTGCAGAACCTATTGTTTTCTACAATTGTTAAG
This sequence comes from Lonchura striata, assembly GCF_050655825.1. Classification (NCBI taxonomy): domain Eukaryota; kingdom Metazoa; phylum Chordata; class Aves; order Passeriformes; family Estrildidae; genus Lonchura; species Lonchura striata. The sequence goes on from NC_140703.1 coordinate 11,969,213, forward strand.
AGTCCCTTTATTTTCCATAGAGAAAATGAACTGTCATAATGGACACAAACAAGATCTCCTAAAAAGCAGACACCCAGACATTAGGCATGGAGTTGTTCAGTAAATATCATTAAATCCAGAGGCTTATATTAAACTCCTCTCAACTATAAGTGCAGGAAACAATCAGTTAAAAAAAAAAAAAAACCAAAAAAAAAAAAAAAAAAACCACCCCCAAAAAAAAACAACCCTGAAGAACTCTGGCAAGGTACAGTAAAAACTGTTTCGCTCATTGTCAATGATGAGAAAAGCCTAATTCACTTGAGATTCAGGCTGAAAAAAAGGTGTTTTTTTCTCCTTTGGTGGACATGAATCAGAGCTCTTTGCAAAAGCTTGTGAGGATGGTGCTCCTGGGTTCCCCCTGTAATCAGGAGAGAAACAACCCTAATCGTGTCCTGGAGAGCTTCTCCCCAACTGCTTTGAAAGAGATGAATCCTGCCCTTGGAGGCCATTAAGCAGAGCACTTCCTCCAGTGGAATGACCTCCTGGACCTGCAGCAGCCTGGCCTCCTGGTGTGAGCTGCAGGACCTGCACCACGTGGGGCACAAAGGACATACCAAACTCCTAACTCTAGTCCAAAAACAAAAGCAAGGCTGCAGTTAGTGATTAAAGCCAAGGGTGATCTATGAGGAGGAGTCTGCACCCTGGGTCTCTGGTTGTAGTTACCACAGTAATAGAAAATTGAAGCAGTGCCTGATATATACTGCAGTAGTCCTGCAAATCATTTTCCCTGCTAGGAACAAGAATTCATACACACTAAACCTGTTTTGTGATATTAAAAAAAAAAAAAAATCTTCCTTATTAGATAATATTTGAATGTAAAGTCAGTAATGTAACATGCAATCCCACATGACATGATTTACTGTCCTGACATACAAAAATCTCCATTACCAGCACCACATGGGAGATCATCACAGCCATTTCTTAACATCCTTTTCCTTTTTTTTTTTTTATTCTGTACATCAACCATCACCATGGACTGATGGGGATTTCCAAGACAGGTTCTCAAATCCCAGCCACTCCCTGTTGTTGGAGTTATTTCTGTGAGGACTGATGGCAGTACAAGACTGCATTTTGCCCTCTTTTCTGCTATGTGTATATAGACTACCTCCATCTGGTACAGAAATTAGAGCATAAATGTTATTAACTGAAGTTCAGCAAGGTGATTGTGAACAAGACTCCAGTGGTTTAAGTATCAAAGTCTGCCACTGCTGAATGTGATCTGACCATATGATAAAAGAGGCCTTGGCTCCTTTTAGGGTGTGGAGTTCAGCAGTTTTTCATATCACAGTTTCTACTCTTTCCCAGAGCACTGATTTTAAACAAAGGAAACATTACAATCTGATATTGTGCTTATCACTCAGTAACATCCCTTTGATAGGCACTATGTCCTTGAAAAGAATAACACCAAGTAAAAAGTGGAATGTTACAGAATTTATAATATTGTCTGGCTATAACACACTTTTTAAATCACAGAAGTACAGTTTCAAAAATAGGAAGGAATTTTAGTTAGGTAAAGATCATAACTACTTCATTTTCCTTAAAACATACAAAGTTCAAATAGAATTGAATTGAGAGCTATAAGAGAACTCTCAATGAAAATCATCAAGAGACAGAAACAAGAAAATTGCTGTGCTTAATCTACTTTGTTAGACAGATGCCTATGAAAAAACCCTTTAAGGGCAGTTGTTACACAAAAGTGCTACTTCAAGATGTTACAATTGGTTTTGTGGGAGTGCACTCCCACACTTCGGAAAATACGTATCAAAATAATTTATCAGTATGCTTCTCCTATATTCCACTGTTCTAACAATCTTCAGTCTTTTGACTAAAAGAAACAGCAGGAATTAAAAAACCCAAGCACTGCTTCATATAAATCTAGGAAAAAAATAATAAAAGGGTATTCTGGAGTGATTTAGACATTCAGGGTCACATGGTAAAAATCCACAGCCATCCAATCTGGGTGTAATTGAGCTTATCCAAATCAACTTTGGAGAAAAACTAAGTCAAACAGGACTCGAAAAGAGTCTGTTTAAAAAAGAAATGCCTACTGCATACATTATGGTAATCCTTCACACAATGTGTGATCGTCTATTCTCCTATCAGATACAGAGGATAATTATTTATTCAGACAAGGAGCAATGCACAATTAAAAAAAAAAGGCAAATATTTAAGTTCTTGGCCCCTTACATATAAACCTGCCTATCAGGTTGTATCCTTGATTTAGAACAAGATTAACTTGCTTTAGGTTCTGCTCAACCCACGCTAAAATTACTTGATAATAAGGCAGTAATTTGTTTGCCTGTTCAGCATTTTAAGAGAGATTAATCTGCTAGTGACATTTAATGGAAATTAAATCACAGGCATATTACAGGATAATTGGGAAGCATCAAAGGAATTGCTCAACTATAGTCAACTATGCACATCCTGTTCTTCAAAATTACAGTACCAGAGACTTAGAGTTTCTTTAAATTTCTCTGTGAGGGGAATGCAGTAGAATTTAGTGCCTAAAGGTTATAACAGTAAGTGACTATTGAAGACCAAAATACAGAACACAGCTTGCAGCTGGCTGCTCCACAAAACAGCAGGATAATTGCTGAGGGAAGTGGGCAGTGTGTCCATCCTCCTGCTGGACTGGGGTGGGGAGCACAGCCAGCTCCCAGCAGAGCCAAGGCCAGGCACATTCTGCATGGACACCACACTGTTGTTCAACCCTTGCTGTTTTCATTCTGTCTCACCAAGGACATTCCAGTTTTCTGAGTTATCTCAGGGCTGCTTGACTAAAAAAATGTCTAACACAGGCTTCTGCACAGTTGTTAACTCTTTCATAACAAGAAGTCGTCCTCTGCAAACCCCAAATCTATGTAATATAGACTACTGATACTTTTATCTCCTTCACATCTTCAGATAAACAGGCTCTTCTGAAATTTCAGTTGAAAGAGACACAAAAGACTACATATTTAATTACCCACCTCCTGAAAATGATTTGCAGTCTTCTCAAAACACAGAAACTTGATACAGTGCTCTTTGATACCCTTGATTATTAACAGAGAGCAGTTTTCAATCCTGATTAAATAATGAAACAAATCTGAGACAAACTTAAAAACATAGTGAACCTCAGGTACACTAAAAAACTTTCAACAGTTGTTTTGGCCCCACATTACACTTGCACATCATTTTTTTAATACCTCTATAACAAAAAAAAAAAAATAGTAACAAGAAAAAAAAGAACAATTATTTTGAAGTAGTTGACTTGCAGTCAAGAGAGAATGATAATAGCCTGAAGGGAGAATTATGGTAAGCTGTACAAAATAAGGAATATTGCAAAATTTTCACGCAAGTTTAATACTTGGGAGGAGAAAGGTGGGGCAGAAGGCAGGACTACTCCTCTGCATGTGTGGGGCCTGACTGAAAGCAGAAACGGCAGCTGCTGTTTGGGTAGAGCCTCCTTTGATGGTGGTACCCGAGCAAGCCAGACTTGTGACTCTTAGATAAAATGTACAAAACACAGATGAACCTGCAATGCCCAGTTAGAATAGGTGGATGCAGTTCCTTGGGTTCCCTTGCAAGGTACACTAGCAGTGATTATTTGCCTTTATGGCTCAGTATCTTTCATTGTTATCCTGCTGTAAATAACAAACTTGTTCCCCACACCACACATCCAGGCAAAATCTGAACTTCAGTAAGAATAACAAAAAACACAATTAGGAAATACCAAGAGATATCAATGTACTTCATTTTAAACAGAATGAGATTGAGAAATTGCCTTCCATTCATTTGCCTTTTAGCAGCATAACACCAGCTACAAACTGGAGTAAGCACAGCAAGTCTTGCTTGGACCTCATCTCAGTGCAAGCAGCACGCTCATGGATGGCCATCAGCTTGCACACCATATGCACAAGGAGGGTGGTTACAGGTCAGGAATGCTGTGCATTGGTAAGATGGTGTGGGAAAACACATATGGCACCTGCTGACACCCTACAGGCACTTACCAATACCTTACTCCTTCAAGAACACTGCATAAAGACGTGAAATTCCTCATTCTGAGATTTACAACTTACGGGCAGGCAGATTGCTGTGCCCACATGGTGCCTCTCTGAAGCCAGTGTGGCTCCGTGCAGGTGCAGCTGTCCATATGCATGTAGTAAACTGCAGGCTCAGAGCTCATACTTATTCTTATAAAACAGAAATAAAATCAAAGACACAAGAAAAGGAAACTGCTTTACGCTTTTCCCTGCACTCTAAATAAATGAATTTTCTGGAGAGAAATAACAGAACCGATGCTAGTTCTATTTCTCTTTCTCTCTGGATAGATGCCTGAGGAAATGTCTCCCCAGAGTAGCTTGAAAAAGGCAGCAGCACATATTTTTGCTTGCAAACCAAGGATATTGGAGTAATGGTAATCTAGTCAGAGTAAACTATAAAGAAGCATGATTCACTACTGCTGAATATATTTTGACTTCTTTATGTATACATGGATCCTTACAAAGAAAAGATCTTGGCTGCAATATGCCTTGCTTTGTCAGGTCCTCCAAGTTTGGCTCGGGGAATGCGTGGGAGTGGCACAAAGCAGACAGCTGTTCCTATAATCTTTACTAACCTCCTGTTTCGTAACTGCTAGGTCATATTATACAGCAAGCACATTGTAAGTATTACCTTTCAAAGCAACTCTGCCTATACAGTTGTTGCTATGAGGATACTCTATGCTGGCATACGGCACACAAAGCAGAGCTTCTGCAGCGTGAAGAAGAAAGAAAATGGGTCAGAACCTCTGTCTCCTCTCGCATTCTTAGAAAATACAAGCCTCATTTTAGCCACCTGAATTCTCAGTTCTGAGGCTGGGAGTCACAGACTGTAGACTCATTAAAACAAAGTGTTTCAGTATGCTGTTCACTTTGAATGATGCCAGTTCATCACCTTAGCATTGATTCAGAAGCCCCTTCCCATGAGCCAGCAAAGAATCACAGAACTTATTTCATCAGTTTTCGCATTTAATTACTTAGTCTCATTTGCTGCTTTGGTGTTTGAGAAACCTCAGAGGACAGCAAAGCTTAGTGTCATGACAGAAGCCATTTTCAAAGCAAGATTATCTCCCCCCCTTTTCTTCCAATTGCATATAATCTCCAGTTTTAAAAAGGAGGAAAAAAAAAAAAAAGAAAAGAAACCAACAAAAAGCAACCTAGCTAGCAGCCAGGCACATGTCACCATGATATTAGGGATGCAGCATCATTGTTCTCATACACCCCCGGAGCATTCTTATGTGGATTTCCAATACAGGCAGATCTTCAAAACAGTTTTCCTCAAACAACATATCCATATCTTTTGACAGAGATAGCAAAGCTCTTAGATGGCAAAGTTAAGCAGCAAACTTTGCAGCCACTTCCACATTTCATCTTTGTGACAGATATGCAACTTTCCTATCACATTTGAAGTTAATATACCAGGAAATTTATTCTTTTCCCACTCCAACATATACACGACAGATAACGCAGAGAATGCCAGGGCAGACCATGATTCCACTCTGCTGTGGTTTCACAACACAAGGGCAGCTCAGAAAAACCAATTCTCTTGCCACTTCGTATATTAAATATATATTGCACAAATGAATTAGATTGAGGAGTTAAAATACTGGGTATTTTAAATAGTGGGTGTTTTAACAGCCAGAATAGCACTTGTGGATTAGAAGACAGTTCAGACAGGCTTAGCTACAACAGCAGGGCAGGGCACAGAGCACAGACCTGTGTGCGGCCTCCACAAGCATTCCTTTCTCCTTGCCTGAAGAGTAATCCGTCACGAAAGCTTGTTTGATTTCCATAATAGAAAACAGTTCAAGAATATAGCAACATATTTTCCAGTCCCTCAGTTGAAACCGAGTATTTTCTGGTTTAAAAAAAAAAAAGTTGTTGAAGCGTTTCTTGTGAAATTCTGTTAAGCCCATTGTTTGGGGACTACTTTTAAGCCCCTGTTCTTCAATTTCCTGAGTCGTGCCTTAAGCGGCAGGTTGTAATCACTTCCATACTTCACAATATTTTAAATATGCCTATTTCAATCTACAGTCATAAAAAAAAGAAGACAAACAGAGTGAAGTATAGCAAGTTTGATTTTCTAGCCATTAGCCATTTTACAAACAATATGGAAAGGGTATGACCTGCAACAGCTTTCTTTTTCCAACTCCTTTTTAATAATGTTTTATATAGCAAATACAAAACACTTGAAAGATTACAGTGTTTAAGATGTCTTTTCTGTTAGATATTCATTGAACAAGAAGACTGGTAGAAGCCACATTTTCTTATTTTTTAACCCTCTCAATAACTTCTTTTTCTCCAAGTGAAGGAAAAGGCTGGCTGCTATTTTGTTTTCCCTTCTGGAATTAGTGCTTTTATGAGCTAAAGGTACAGGAGAGTATCAAATCATCCACTAAAGCTCAGTGCTCAAGAGGAAGAGAAACAAAAGCTTTACTATGTCTATGATTTTTCCTCTCTTCCAGACCAAAATCTTCTGAAGAAATTTTTATTTTAGATTAAATGATCAAAAAAAGTCAACCAGAAGTTTTATCTGTTGGTGTCTTCTACAGAAAAAAAAGCCAATCTAGATTTATGCAAAAATGTACAAAGTGTCAGCAAAAACAATTCCAATATTCTTTAAGAAAGTGTAGTAATTTGAAGACATGAACTATGTACAAGCAAACCTAAGTATCCTCCTGTACACACTAACTTTTGAGAACTTGGAGTCAATTATCAAAATCTTTAGGTAAGTTCATAACACTTAAAACAATTCTAGTTAAGAGTGCTTGGGATGAACTTTGAACACAGTTTACAGCACAAAGCAAAATACTTTGAACATATTCTGAAGTAGTGCAAAAAATGGTTGCATTTTAGAGTGACCCAGTTAAAACTTCTTTCTCCATGAAAACCTGCATAAATAGGGTGCACTATGTGTTTCTAATATTCAGAGAAACAGGCTTCAAGCACATCACTCATCTGTTATATCGGCCTGCCATCTGTAGGCCACTGAGAAAATTCCTTCCTCCTGGCATTTTAGATCTGTTTGCTCCTCTGCATTTTTGAGTCGATAGTACTGAGAGGCATTACCATCCTGCACACATCATAAAGAGCTGATTTGCAAATCATTCCAGATACTTGATCATCACAAGGCACATAACACTCCCCACCCAAGAAACCCCCAAGATGCACAGTTAGTCTGTTAGCCTCAGATCTAAGGGTATACCAGGATTATTAAAGTGTGAACTACAGCCTCAGGAATGGTCATTTATATCTTCTCAGCCCCATGTCTTTACACATCTTATCCTTGCTATCTGAATTGTACTTTTTATTATATATGTGTGTGCATATAAATATATATATATATGTGTGTATATGTAAAAACATATTCTTGCATCCCACATTGTTTCCCTGTGGGTTGCTTCCAAGTGTCATACAGAAGGTTTTTTGAGAGATGCCACATAAATGAAAGAAAAATCCAATAGCCTTACAATGCAAAATACTCTCTTCTCTTTTGAATGTCCTCAGTCAACCTCGGCTGCAATTAGATGTGAGCATTCAGATTCTGCAGGAAACAGGAACTGCTGTGTCTGCATGTCATGCTCGCAGATGTCACTTAGACTGCTTGGTAGGAACAAGTGTTCCCTTGGAAATTACTCCCTTTCTAGCTGTTAGGATAGAAGAAGATTAAAAAAAAAAAACCAAAAAACACCATCCTCCAGAAGAGTTGAGACAAGGCAGAGGTAGAAGGCTCAGTGCCAGAATCTCCCAGATTTGGGAAGGTTGTCTAGCACATTCCAGGGTGTAAATGAAGTTGTGGTCCACTGGGATTGTTGTGCATCACACCAGCACAGACACACAAAAATTCTCCTTAGACTCAGATGTTCTGCATTGCAGTGACAAGCTATTTAAGTATAAGTTACTTGGAGGAACTTTTTTCCATATTTCACAGCCTTTCTGGAGTGAAAGGCAAAGGACTCTAGGTTTACAAATTGATGAATAGTTTCATGCAATATGCACCAGTGATAATCAGCAATTGTAATGATCACAGCTTCAGTGCTGAAGCATGGAAGGAACTGGATACAGATTTATAATCTGTAAAATCGGAAACTCTTCACAAGTCTGTGGTACTGTTGAAGCAAGAGATGATCTTTTTGCTCAGACATTTCAGACCACTAAAATCTACTCTACACAGTCTTGCCAAGTTTCTTAGAGCAAAGAACATCTGCACTGCACTATATCTTATTGATCTGTGTGCAGAAATGTCTTGGCTGGCACTGAACAGCTGAATCACTGGGGATAAGAAATAGCTGAGGAGTCCCTGCACAGACTGGTTCCAGTGGGATTAGGCTCCTTCCATGGCTTTGGCCACTAGAGCTGTCTAAAACTCTGCTGCACAGCACTGACGCATAAACATTCACTTGGAGCAGCTTATATTTCCATCACTCGGATTTTTTTCCATATATTGTGCTTTTACTGTCTCTTTGTGTGTCTCTGCAACTGGTGGATGTGGTCAGCACAGTTGGAATTTGTGCCCAAGTCTGAAAAAAGTCAATTATTACAAAGGAACAAGGAGGATTAAAATCTCTACAGACAAACCCTCCAAAAATTACACCCTACTTTGTGATTCCCCGCACATATCTCTTCATATAATAGACTGCATTTTTTGGAAACATAGCTGTTGCTGAAAATATAGATCATCATCCATTATTCCAGCTTTTACTTCCTAAAATTTAAAGATGAAATATTTAGTCAAATCACCTATTTCAGATCATACTATAATATTTTTCTTTCTGAAAGCTGCATTGAACTTGAATTTCTCATCCAGAAATGCAGAAATGCCTTTAAAGACAAGGCATAGAAAAGATAGGCCATACTACCAATTTATTTTAAAAAAATCAGAAAAAAAACCCCTACCAAACTTAATGTCACCAGTATTGTGTGCTCAGTTCTGCACTTGTATGGTAGAAGTTGGAATTTTACCTCACTTTGAAAAGAGCACAAGAGGAGCTCTCCCACACTTCCAAAAACCAAAGTAGTGTCTCAGAGGAAGGAAAAAGGGGGTCAGTAATCCTGCAGCACAAGAATAATTTCACAAGATTACTACCATCATTAGCAGAAGCAAGTATAGATAGCCTACATCTATCAAATGGGCTTCCTCATTTTTTAGGGCACTTTGGCTTTATTATTTATCAAGAAAAAACAATACCTATAGCTTCCCAATCCCATCTGAGCACCTTAGCAGCAAGACAGATCTACTTCCAAATTAATTTAGAAAACCCTGCTATATTGACATAGTTGCAAAAAAAGACCAGTAAATATTATACTGAGGATTCATCAGTAAATCAGATCAAAGAGTCAAATCTCCTCTTTCAGACAGGTGTCCAAAAAACTTTCTGCACTTCGATATAGAACTGATTGTTCTCTTGAATTATCAGTATCCTATACATGGTGATCAGCTCTAGAGGTTCTTAGACAGGGTCATTTTTTATTAAACATTCTCAGGGCTTTGTTTCTTTCCCTCCTTCTGTGCAGTCCTAAATATATTGTCTTCAGAACTTTTTTTGGACTCTTGCTAGTTTCCAGCCTCCAAACTCTCCTTTGGAAGGGAATTCTATGGTGTAACTGCTTCTCCTAGCAGAAGCACATATTTTCATGCATAAAATGAAAAGATAAATAAACTAAAAAAAAACCAACCAAACAAAAAAAAAAACACCTCCTCATCTGTCCCACCTGCCTCTACCTTTCAAAACCCCAAAATTAAAAACCCAACACTGATAGTCACCTAATTTCTTTTGACCTTAGACTGGAGGATTGCACTGTGCAGGCAACTGAGCACTTAGGCTCAAAATGCCAGACAAGTTTTTTTAATCTAATCCTAAATTTCCTCAGGAACAAAGAGTGTTTCAGAATACAGACTACCATAGCCAAAATACAAATTTAGCCCTAATACAGAGGAATATTAAATCCAGAGGAGGATTTTCTATTGTGCAGAGCACAGCTATGAGCTGAAGTGTCCCACAAGAAGACACAGCATGTGTGCAGTCCACAGCTCCAGCATCAACATGGCTCATGTCCTGGCCAGTGACAAAAAATTCCTAGTGACTACCACATGATGATATCTGTCACAAATCCCAAGCTGAACGGGAGAAAATCTGGGTCTGGAAATTTGAACTGTCATTCAGAACTTGAGACAATGAGGTATGTTTCTAATCATTCCACTTTTCAAACAGACTTGTTTTCCTGTAGGAGCCTGCCTGTGGCAAATAAATTGGAAACAAATCTGAAAGTTATATCATTGCACACCTGTGAGCTAAGTGAGCCTCTGCAAGTCTATTCTCACAGCTTGAAAACTGAGAGCACATAAACCTGCTGTGATCTCAGGTGAGATGAGGTGATCTCTGATGAAGGACCAATTGGATTATTATAAACAACTACCACTTAAGATTACCCCTTTTCCTAAAACACCACTATAAATGCGAGTTATGGGGTTCAGTGTGGAGGTATCTGGGCAGCTACTCTGTGGTTTGTAACCCAGCGAAAGTTAGGCTATGTTTTATGATTACTTCTTGGAAATAACAAGCCTTCTATAATTCTGTATTTAAATATATATACATATATACACACATGAGAGACTTGCTGGTCAATAGAAGCTTCCTGTGGTGTAAATAAAAAACACTTCTTGATTAGATGGAAGACAAGAACAATATTAACTTTGAGAAGAGGACAGACAGTATTGTCCGAATGTTCACAACTTCTTTTGCTTCAAAACTGCCAGACCCCAATATATTCCAATACTTGACTGTTCCAGCTGTGAAAACAAACTTTTCAAAGTTCTCAAACAGCAGGCCTTCACATTTCTGGGAAATGAAACACTACTAGTTGTTTTATTTATGGTATCTTTGCTTTATGACGGTTAATGAGCTGTAATTTTATAAAAGAGAACAAAAACAATACTTCATGCCATCACAAATAGCCATCAGCATTATTTATTGCAGATGTTTTAATCTATTGTGGTAATAATGAAACATTCATTGTTTTGCTACCCTGAGCTATCTGTGAGAAATTTAAAATGACAAAAGCTCGCTCTCCCTTTCCCCCCCTGAAGCTTTTGCTCTTTCCAGAAGATTCTGTTGTGGAAAGGACAATGACGCGCTTGGTAAAAAACAACATAGTGGAGGAAACAGCCAATGGATGAAAATAGTTTCCTGATGAAGTCTAACCAATGCCTTCTGCAGAATGCAACTGTTTGGTAGACAAACAGGACATTACATTTGTGATTAAAATCTATTAAATCCTCAACTCCATGATATTAATGTAAAAGAATGTTTCACAGTATTCAGTCAGTGGTTTTAGTACTGTAACTTGAAGACTTCAAAGAGCAAGTTGAAAACCATCAGTTCAGATGCATCCGGGCTCTGCTCTGATTAGGAACTCCCGTGGCTGTTCAGTGATCTTATCAAAGCCAAGGAGACAGGTTCACACATGCCAGAAAACACCTGCCAGCTGTGGCCATGCTAACAGAGAGCAGCACATTGACCCAGTGTCCCCAAACTTAGCCATCAGCTCTGCTTTGAATCAGCAAAGAATTCAGTGCTGGAACCTGCAAAAAGTCAGCTCCTTCATGGTGATCCTTTGGCTTCCTATCTACTGAGCAGTGAGAGAAATCTGGGATGATTTTACAACTTGAGCTGCATCTACTTTCTCTCAAAATCATCAGGGGCAAATAAAACCCAACCCAAACCAACCAAGTCCCTGAAGACTTGCAGGACCAAGTTCTTGGGCTGCGTTCCAGTGAACACTCCACATCATTCCCTCTATTTCTCAGTTAGGTCAAATATTGACTAATGCAGCCTCACTTGCCTGGTAAGACAAGTAGACAACTTAATTTATAGCAGGTTTAGCATCTGTCAGGCAAGTAACAAGACAATCATTCACAAGGCTCTATACCTAAGAGTGTGGGCAATTACTCAGCCGTCTGGAAAAGACAAAAGAAAAACTGAGAAATTTCGTGCGGTGAGCTCATGTTCCAGCAGTTGATTTTCTGCAATAACATTAAGGAGCAGGGAGCCCAGCTTCCACAGCTCTACAGTGTTTGCCAGCATTGTAGTTTCACTTGAAGTCAAGTTGAATCACAGATGAGACAGTGAGTTGCAGAATATGGAGATGTGTTGGGGAAGAAGACCTATAGCCTGATCGAAGCTGTCTAGATATAATCATTACATTCTTATTGTTTTAATTCAGGCATAAGGAAAGGAATAATTTGTTTATATCACAGCTAAATCTTAACTTTTAAAGATTATTGTATGAGTTACTTATTCCAGTTTTCCTGAAAATTACCAGCTTCAAGGATGCAAAATATGCTCACAGGATGCAAAAGCTTGCATCCAGCTCCTTGCTCAAAGGATTTCCCAGCAAGGAGCAGCTCCAGACTTACCTTGTAGCTATGAATCTTAGCCAGAGTGACTGAAAGTGCAAGATGAAGCACAGCCCTACACACCTACATTCCTACCCTAATCCCTCATTTCCACTGCTCATAGCAAGCAGACAGTGCAAGGAGAACACTAGGGAACCACAGATTGTGCTCCTCACCACAGCTCATCAGAAAGGGTCTTAAACACCCAAAGAATTCCCTTGGCATTCATTATGGAAAGAAAAATCAAATGTCATGAAAGAAAGCTGCAGCATCAGAAGATCGCTGTACCTTAAAAAGCACTGCTTTTTTTCTCTTAACAGCTTCTGCAGCAACTATAAATAGAATTTAACAGTGAATCCTGCTCATATAAAATGACAATTTAGCTCAGTATTGTTATAGTTGGACTGCATTGCATCTCTTAAAGCATTTCCAAGTATTTCAGGTACCATTTCACCTACTTTCACCCTAGCCATAAAACAGGTAACATCTCAGAATAGCCTGGCCTATTTTTTCCAAGTGGATTAAAAGCCACAATCACCTAGCAACTTCCATTGCTGTATTTCCCTCATTCAAGCCAAGTCTCAGGAATGTCCTCACTGTCATTATCTACCTCCACAACAGCCCTATCTCCACAGCTTCAGTTTCCCCTTTGAATAGCTCAGTGATGCTATCTGCTGCAGAAATACCTGGCATCTGTAGTTTCAGGTTCCACAGAACTAACATAAAAACTTAGTAATATTCATGTTGCAACAGAGATCTGGGCCTTGATGTTTGATTTACAGCTTCCTAGAGTTTGTTTGCTTGAGCCAAAAGATCTTTAAACAGGTAATTTGCATAGAGGTCTTTCAGGACTGTTTCCAATAGGGAGGCTTTCAAATGGAAAAAAAGGTAAATGCTACTGACTTTTATCACCAGTGGAAGGAGATTCCTTCCCTGAGCCAGATGAAGCTCTTCAAGAGAGTTAATTACATTGCTAATGGGATAAAAAGACAAAGCAACATTAAAAAATGACCTTAAACAACCACCCTGATGCAGAATATGTAAACCTCACTCATTGCCCCTTTTACTTGAGGCAAAACCAGCTCTATTTCCTAGTGTTAGGAGTAGCAAGTCTAATTTAGTTTATTTATTTTAAGCCAAAGATCCTGTGCTTCTACAGGTGAGCTAATGTCAGAGAGCAAGAACACCAAATACTTCAGTTCAATAGAGAATTTTCATACATATAAATACTCAACAGAAAATGTTGGGACATTAACAGCAGAGATTTAGGTATAGCCAGGGAGAAGGTTCTGACAGTTTTGAAGATATGTCAGAATTAAAGGGCACTGTTACATGTAGGTATACTGTGATCTACTTTGCAAGATGGAAAGAAATATTATTTAAGAGCTGTAATTTTGACCTCCAGTGCCCAAACCCTTAGCTAAACACACGAACTGCAAAGCCATCATTACATGCAAAAAGACTACTACCGCACTAGGAAAAAAACAACCACAAAACAAAACCAAAAAAAAATCAGTAAACCAGGTGGTTGCTCTGCCACATGACTTGCAGAACAACCTGGATTCCAAACATAAGACTGCAGTGGAGTCAGTACCATCACAAGCAGAAAGTGATGAAGGCTTAGCCATGAGCCAAAGGCCCCTCAGAAGCAGGATGGTCAATCTCATGCTCCACAAAACTCTGATGACTATTTGGAGATGCTTTTTGAAGCAGCAGATCTTGACATGAAAAACAAACCAAAGAATACAAAATAGAATACACCATCAGGTAATCCTAATTTGCTGTTAGAAGAGGTAATTGCTAGAGATCCTTAGACATCTTTATGTCAAATTTCACACCCAAGCATACTACCTGCAAATGAGCTGATTTCAGCTGGAAAATAGCAAACCTGAAAAACAGCAGTTTTGTGGAGCCACTCCCTTGAACTTTCATAAATGTTTTTGTAAGAAGGATAACAGTGGATTTTCCAGTACAGCAAGGATTGCTGTTCCCACAACTTCACTATATGAGCAACCTAATACACCATACATTATCCTTTAATAGCTTTTAGCACAACTATTCCTAGCACGCAAAAATGATTAGGAAGAAACTACAGAAAACTAAATAAAATGCAATTGTTATTTTCCCACCCTAAGATTAAAGGCAGATACAACTTTGACTGTTCCTGACAGAAATGTATATAACTTATTTAGCTGTCACAGACTCAGTTTTATCTGTTAGATGTTATAATCATCAACTGCATCCCAATGTCTTGTTATCAAAAGGGTTAATTTGCTTTTCAGCAACTTAATCACTTCTATGAGATCAACAAGCCTCAAAATCTGTTAGGCACCATTTTTGTAAAGCTCACTGGGGAAAGCTTTGTAAAGAGTCACTTTGATATTCTGGACTCAATAACAACAACAGTTTTGGCTCCAGATTGACAAGATCAGAACTAGAAATATGCCATGTGCCTTACCACGCCTAGAGTCCTGCAACCAAAGTAAGGCAACAGTAAAGCAGTAAAAAAAAAAGAAAAATCTCCAAAAAACAAAGCAACAAACTAAAACCAGTCCACAAGGTAAGCTTTCACCATGGAAGTTTGAACAACACAGAGAAAAGGATTAAAGACCAACTATGAATGAAAGAAGAATTTATTTTAGCTTCGTCTACCCATGACAATTTAAGCTACCAGCTCAAGGCTAAAACAATGCTATTATATCCTCAGAGAAAGCCACCTGGGCAACCTGTTCCCACATCAGTGTTTTCATCTCCCTGCCCCTGCAAGAGGCCACATACTAAGATTTCCTCCTTCTCAGATTGTTTCATCTGTTTCCCAGTACAGTTCAGCAGTATTCTCTCCAGACTGGGTTACAAATATCCACTAGCTAATCACCACCACTAGGGTTACAGTACTTAAAAATCCCCAAAACCTCCTCAAGACCAAACCAAGCTCAGATTAATTTAACAATGAAAACCACCAAGCCAAAAACCAACACATGATATTTTCATAACAAAAGTAAGATATTTTACCTCTATTTTACTGAACAGCTCTGCAACATTTAGCTTCAGCTCCCACATCATTCTAAAATCTTTTTTTCCACAAGACCAGGCTACTGATGGGCTGTTGTCTCTGCTGCCACTTTTCTCTCACAATGATATGCCTCCACAGCTGGTATAAATCAATCTCATCATTAAATTTATTCCCACCAGCTGAGGAAGGGGCCTCTTTTTACTTTGTAGCTTGAAATACACTTCATCTCCTATGCCATTTGTCATCTCTTATGCAGCAGCCTTAGCCCAGAAATGGTTATGTTCCTGATAGACAGCCACTCTTCTTACTTTAAAAGGCACCTGACAACACATTTGCCTGTCGAACTCTTGACAGTAAAAGTAATTTAAAGAGCTGTGATGATATAGATTACAGTTATTGAAATCAGATGCAAGTCTTGAGTGTGATGAGTAGAGGTTTATTACTTCAGACTGGGGGTATTCTTACACTTATTTCTCTCCATAGGTGGACTGGAGATAATTCATAGCTGTGAATCAAAACACTTGGCCAATTTAACAGCAATCTTTCATTCTCATTCGTTAAGTGTGCACAAACCCTGCACTCATTTAGAAACCAGAACCCTTATAGAGAGCTCACTACCCCAAAGTCTGAAAATTTCTGAACCATCCCTTTCCCCATCACCTCTCTCTTTTGATTTGATGATCACATGAATCCTGTTGCATATACAACATATTTAAAAAGGGCAAGTGCTGGTTTAAGATCAATACCTTCTGATACTCATCCTATTAAATATACTACTGGCATTTTCATGAGATGAGAACACAGTGAGCTCTTTCCTGCAGCAGGAACCTGGAAGGGTTTTTCTCAGATGTTAAAATGCAACTATCTGTATAAGTAGTCTGTATAAAGAGAGATTTACATTGTAACTTTATACTACACGTGAATAACAACATTATAAAAAACTAATGCAGGAATGGAGATTTTCTACATTTTGATAATCCTTCTTAAATTCAAATTTATAGCCTATGCATGAACTTTTGGCAAATTAAGAAAAATTTCTTTGCACCTGTAAGTTGATTTCAGCTCACCAGAATAATTGCAGCTGACAGTTATGCAGCTGAAATGGCTAAGTTCCTAGATGAAATGTTTTCTTACTTGCTGTTTGAAAATTAAAAACTTTTTTGACTTTTATATATGCATTTTACTATAAATTTAAACTACTGAGGCTGAGGACAAAAATAAAAACAAACTTTCTCACACTAATCAAAGTATCTCATTGAAATAAAAGTGCCTTACAATCCATAGCATATTATCCCAACAGTCTTAGAGTTGTTAACAAATATTCTTTAAGTACTTCATACTTCTCCTTCCAGTCTCATCTCTGCACTTTCTAACTCTCAAAAGAATTTGTAGTTGTCAGAAATACATGAATACTATTGAAAACAACCAAAGTTACAGTCTGGCAAAATTGAGCAACTGTTCCCTTTTAGTGCCTTTTTTTCCAAGAACTAGTAAGTTTTTTAGAACTTTCAGCACCAAGATCTTGATATTTTTCCATTTTTTCCAACCCCCACAAAAATGAGTGGTGTTAATTATGCAAAACCAGCCTTATTTATTTTGAATGAAAGAACAATTTTTCTGTACTTGTAAGCATACAAGTGTGTTTCCTCTGAATAACTGAAGCAGATGTAGTCTGGAAGATAAAATAGCCATATATTTCAGCAAGTACTTGTGGCCACCTAGCTCTGGAAGCTACTGGTTCTGTTACTGTATGAAAATATGGAAACTGTGCACTAAATACACAAAATACAATTAGACTCACTCATCTTCAGGGTCCTTTCCAACCTAAATATTTCTATTACCCTATGAAAATGTGATTCTTTCTATGAACTTGGCAATTGTATTCTAAGAATGTGCTGTGTGAGGATGCAGGGTTAATTTGACTGAACAAGTGAATTGGTAATATTAGATATTTGCATTTTTCTGAATGGATAAAAAGACGTGAGTAACTGTAGGCTTCTTTCAGGTGCTGGAGCACAAGGTAAGAAAGAATTGAAGAAGTGCAATTGAAAAAGTTGGACAAAACTTTTAAATAGCACAGGAATGGTATAGGATGAAATATTTTCAAGCATTGGCACTGACAAAAGGGATTGAGAAAAGAGTACATTTTAAAAGAAACATAATTAAAACTTATTTTATGAGTACTCCCCATCTTCAGGACTGAGTCTCTAACTGCTGTGCTGAAGTATGGTAGCAACACACAGTGGCAAGCAAAGAGCTTGAACATGTCTTTATGAATATTCACAGAAAAGGAGTTATATGAATGTGAAATCATATTCAACATACTTGGCAGCTTTGGTGTGTTCTTTAGTAATTTATAGTTTTTCTCCAAATGCTAACCTTCTGAAATAGTTGTAACTCAGCTGCAAAGCACTGACATTTGGATTTAAAATACCATACCTGTAAGAATACAACGTATTTTCCAAGAGCTGTACAAATAATCAGGAAAACACTTCCAGGCTAGTGCTATGTGTGCATACATAGAAGAGATTTTGGCTTTTGGGCTCTCCTTGTCTTCAAGATCAAAACTTTCAAGTA
Source organism: Lonchura striata (assembly GCF_050655825.1). Classification (NCBI taxonomy): domain Eukaryota; kingdom Metazoa; phylum Chordata; class Aves; order Passeriformes; family Estrildidae; genus Lonchura; species Lonchura striata. The sequence goes on from NC_140703.1 coordinate 11,987,256, forward strand.
ACTACCTATTATAATTGAAGTAAAAGGTAGAATTAAGGGTCACATCAGGCAAAGTGGGCTCAGACTGGCTAAACTGGAGAGTTTAAGGAGGTGTTTTTTGCTAAATAGAACTAAAGGTGTTTTAACAGGCTATTGCTTAGAGCAGCTCTAACACTTCTCTGCTGCATCTCAATTGAAAACAATTTTTAAAAAATCAAGCTGCTATGAAAGCTGCTGATAAAAACAGATGCACATATCATGTCTCAAAATTTCATGCAGATTATTGCTTTATTGATATTTGTCTAACTCTTGCTAAAATAGAAAGGTTTGATCCTTGTTACCATACATGTTTGGAAACATACATATTCAGATCTCCTCTAATAGCTAATGAGAAACTGCTGTCTGCTGCTTTTGATTCCAGAGCTTCATTTTGTCATACTGAGTTTATAGCTTACACTTTTTCTCTGGAGAAAGTAACAATTATCTAAGTACTGAGTAAATGCTTCTGGTGTATGTGAGAGACACATATGCTGCTGTGCATGCTTTACAAGTACTATAAATTTGTTTTCCAGCTCTGTCACAAAAGAATTCATTCCTGTTGGTAATTCATTACTCAACCATTGAGCAGGTCCTACTTGGCAGGCTGCTTACCATCAGAATCTACTTTTTAAAATATTTACTTCTCTATATAAGTGATGGAGACTGCTGTGTGTAATCTTAAATCTGATTTATTGTTTGGTAATACCTTATTCTTGCTTAGTGAATAATATCACTTAAATGCAAACCAGGACTTTTTATTAGAGCACAGAGACTCTGATTTTCTGAGGTGGTTTCAGTACACTATTGTGTAACTGCATTCTACAAGGTCACATGTCAATGAGATTGATCTGACTGTAAGCATTCAGTTGTTCCCTAAGAAACAGACTTTATTGCATGTTTTCCCTGTGTCTGAGAAACCTTTTCCTGGCTGCTTTGGATTTATGTATTCTTGGATATGCTCTTGGCTCTTAGGACATTTCTGTTTCATTGAGGACCCCAGGCCCACAGCAGAGATATGATGTAAATAAATGCTGTTGCACATTGAGTGGTCCAAAGGCAAACTTTACCCTAATGAGCTTAATTTCCCTAGGCTCCCCTTACTGGCTCCTGCAGCAGAAACTCTCTGCTGAGAGGCTTTGGATAGAGAGGCTAAATCTAGCCATTACAGAAACACCACCCTTATTTAGTTACTACCTTAATTGACTTATACATCTGGTCTCTTGGACTCCAAACAAAATGTTAAACCATTTGATTGTTCTGTAACCCACAGAAAACACATTTTCCTCCAGCTGAAAAAGCTGCTGTAGATTTTGCAAAGCTGCTTAAGAACTGAAACCATAACTTAATTTTTTTATTTTATTGCTTATTTGTTCCTCGTGAGTTGCTAGCATTGTGAGAACTAGGTACTGGAAAGCATTTTTGCACAGTAGGAGACGACATGCTGCTGCTGTACATATAAACATAATCATGTAGAACCATCACCAGAAACTGTGCCAAAGTTTTATCAATAAAGAAATGCTTGAGCTAATCCAGAGTTACATTTGCTTTCTACCTCTGCTGCAATGTCCTCAAAAGCCCACATATGCCCAGATATTTATGGATTGCCCCTATTTCCCTAGCTGCTCATAACATATGGCAACACTGTCAGTAATCATCATAAAATACATCGAGAGCCAAGAAGATGTACAAGGGATACCCATATATAGACTTTGCACTCTATACTGACATATCAATTCATCTTTTTTTTTTTTAGCAACACCATGTTCTCATGAGCAAGAATCTCATTATAAGAATCTGCAAGGCTACTAATTTTCTGTGTGGCTTTTGCAAATTCTCAAACACATTTTGTCTATCACTGAATTCATCCATGTAGAAAAGACAATCAACATAGAACTATTTATAACACCTGGCAGGAACATGAAAAACATGGAACAATTAATGTCTTTAGACACTACAGTTCGTGTGAAGTTGATATATTTCTTGGACTGGAGCTACTTCAGAAACAAAATGCTTTTGATAAAATTCTATCACAAAAGGAGGCTGAATTCCAGGACAAACTAACTCTTCAAATTGTCTTTTGAGGAAGTGCTATTAGATTACCATTGATGATTCCTATAGTTAAATTAAAAAGTGACAATAATTTAGAAAAATGAAAATTGGTTCATTCTGATGGAACACATTTTCACAGAGCAGAAGGTGCTGCAGCTGCAGAGGGAAAGAGGGAGAACTCAAAGAATGTTTCAGGAAACAAATAAAGTGCATATCTGTTCTCTAGATACAGGATAAATCTCTCCAAAGTAAATATGGTAATAGACCAAGGCATCCACAGCAAAGAATAATGGACAATATTTTGCACAACATGATGATATATTGAATATACACCAAATTCACAGATCTACCCTTACCTGAATCACAGTTTGAGATTTTAATATTTAAGAATAAAAAGGAAGAGGTGGGAACTTTCTAATCTGAGTGGGATAAAATGCATGTCAAAGATTTTCTTTGGCACCTGCCACATCATTTTCATATTTCCCTAACAGTTCATATGAAAAGGGTTTCTGAAATACAGCAGACACCCCTGGGAGACAATCTGACAAAACAAGCTCAAGTCTGCATCCCCCAGCACAATAGCATCATTGCTTCTCAGTCTACAATTTCCACATTATCTGGGAGGTGCTTATGTACACAGACTATCAGATGTCCAATTAAAGCTTAAAGGTGCTGCATATAAAATGCAAACTAAAATGTTTACAGTCATTAAAAAGAAGACATTAATGTCGTAGTGTTATATGAAACTAAGCAGGCTTTGCTAAAAAAAAAAACCTAAACACTGCTATTCAGGGTCATGTGATTTTTAAACCAAATACAGGATATAAACACATCAGAAGCTGGCATGTAAAACTGTTATATTCCCAGTGATCTCAAGAAAAAAGAAAAGCTAAGTCAGTGAGAGTTTATTTTCAATGAAACAAGTAGTTAAATTCTTATGTTGATGAACACATACACAAATGGAAAGCAAAAAAAAAATCTTTATTGGCATCTGAACATTAACAAATCACACCAACATATGTTAAAGCAACCAGAAATTGATTGTGGTAAAAATATTGTCTTTGGATACTGTTGGAAAGGCACAACTGGTGTTAAGGAAAAAAAAGATTATAAAATTTTATTGAAAGAACTAGAATCATCATAAATAATTGGAATATCTATTTATTAGTTTCTTTGGTTTTTGTTGGTTTTTTTTTTTTAAGGAAGACCTACAGAGAGACTGCATATTGGACAGAGTAAGTTAAAAACTCATTTTAAGTAATATCTTAAACACCAAGCATAAAATTAACATCTTGTTACAATGTCCTGTAACCTACTCGGTTTTAATTCCTAATATTATGTGTTGTTTCTCTTTACACAAAACAGTAGTCTTTCTCCATTAACAATACACAGGCCCCATCTGTTTCTCATTAAACACCCTGTTTTTTCTGTAGTGTGTTGTGTTTCTGTTGCTGCAATTTCTCTGAGAATGAAAGGGCTCCATAACTAAGGATTTGAGTAAATTCTCAGAGCCTCCTCAGCTCCAATTCACACAGAAAAAAAAGGGGTGAAGGGACTTCTCTGTGCACTGGGAGAGTCAAGGTTTGTTCTGGGAGAGTAGGGATGAAGGGAAGAAAGAGTGAGAACTCCACTAGATCCTTCCAGCAAAGCCTGTTAAGGAGAAAATGCTAATAAAAACAGAGGGAAGAAAAGCAAGTCCGTTTTCTGGACTGCAATGTATCACAGGAAACATTCCACAAGGGTAATTTCCCAGTTTGACAATTCAGCCCATTGAGCAGGCTGAAACATATAAAAACCTTGATAGAAGCCAATATAATTGAGAGTAGCAAATTGATTGATTCTGAACATGTGTAAAAAAATAGCAAATAAATGTAACAGTACAGCCTTCAGCTCAAGTCTTCACAGGCAAATGTTTCACACTAAGATTTACTAGACAGCATACCCAGGATTTAATTTTTGTGATTCATGTATTTTTCACACTTATTACTCAAATATAGACTTTGACCATGTTGTGATTGCTCACTGCCTATCTCCACACAAGTATGTGGTTTTGTTTTTATTTTATATCATACTCAGTCTTGAGTAAAAAGAGACTGACTCACCAAAGATTCTGCAGGAAAAAAAAAACACATTACAAAGGATAAAAAGCGTTTTGCCTTAGTCAGTTTGCATCACAGAAATGACATATGATGTATCACAGCACCAAGTAAAACTACTGATGATAAATAAATTATCTCATGCACTCTTTATTATTAAAGAAGCAATCGTGATTTTTATAAATATATTGCTCATAAATACAGACAATACATTTCTGGAGACTGCAGATGTGTTGTAAAATCCATATTCATTCATATCTGTATCAAGTTTCTTTAGGTAGCGATCCTCTTGTTCCTGAGCTAACATACTCTAGGTTTTTGGTGCCTATTTGGATTGCACACTTTTAAAGATAGTGAGAGCAGTTGAAATACTTCTCATTTATTACTCGCAGGAATGTAAATATGAGTAATCATACAAGAAACAGCCATTCCTTAATTGTTTGTGAAGAAGTCCAGTTTAAATGGGTGTTTGCAAAAAACAAGCAAGTCAAATCACTGGTGGGGCCACTGAACAAATATTTAGAAAATAAACTTGTGGTCACAAACTCTTCTTCAGCATTTGTAACAATAGTTGGTTGCCTTGAGCTTGTGCTCCTGTAGTTTTGGAATAGTAAAAGAAAGAAATGCAGCATTATCAACAACTTCCACTTTTGGAAGAGTCTGATTTGATGATTTTGTAGTCTAACACAAATATCCAAAGTTTGCTGAGGAAACATGTAGTACATTTTATCCTTGCTCTATATGGAGCAAGCTTCATGTTTATTTTTTTGTTTCACTATTTTTCCTGTATGCAATTCTTGGTTGACACTGAGTTCTGTTTCTTAAAGAAATTGCATACAGGCTATCTAGACTTGATTCTGGTATCTTCATTAATCACTCACATAAAAATAAATATTTGTATGAGTATTCTTATATTGCTATAAATATTTTTTTTCTTTCATCTATTTCAGCAGGGACACATTTATAACATCAGTAGTCCAGCACCATTTCATTATAAAGCAATCATTTCACTGGAGGGAAGACCTGAAGTAATACAGTGATGAATCAGGCAACTGTTCATTTTAAGGAAGTACAAATGGCTCATCAGAAAAATATTTATTACCTATAAAAATAAAAATAATTACAACTAAATCTATACTTATTTTCTGGAAGAATACCTGTGCAAAAATAAAATAAGGGGAAAAAAAGGACTTAAGAAGATATCAATGTATTCTGATGCCTTGCTCTCTACTGAGGCTTTGAGACAGGCATCATCATCTACAGAATCAATGTAAACAAAATAACCCCCCGTGACCCACTTATGGTCAACTCATGCTATGGGACTCAAGACTTTTGTAAGAATTCCAAAATTATAAGAAAATATTTTTATTTTGGGTAAAACATGTCTCTCGACCAATACAAGTAGTCCTAAACCCCTGCTGTTTTCTAGCACTGTTTTTTTTCAGTGGCAGCCAGATTTTCTGATACTTCCAGCTCCAGCCAGAAGTTTCCATCTTGCTGACATTCGACAGGTTCTTTAGAGAATCCCATACAGTAACTCTGAGGTTACAATCAAGATCCCAGTCCTTCAAGAAGCAAGAAGTAGAATCCCAAGGATAGACTAGAATCTTGAACACAGCAGGTTGCTTGTTTTCATGGGAATGCTGGCTGCCCCAGGGCTCTTCTGCCATGTGGGTTGGCAACACACAAGGTACTGGAAGAAATGTGATAGATTAGAAAAGCTTGAAAAAGCTTTAAAAAATAGCAGCTGGGGTACCAGAAAATGATGTGGTAAAGAAGAGGTCACAAGGGAACGGCAGAAGGGAAACTAATGCATGAGGTGAAGGGATAAAGATACTCCCAAAGACATGCCCAGGCAATACAGCACTGCTCTAGTCCCAGCTGTTATTCCTATGGAACAATTAAAAGTTTCCTTTCCTTTTGCTTGGGAAAGTAGGCTGACAGTGGGATTCCAGATTCACAGGAAGAGAGGAAAGGCAATCAAAAGGGAAGCATCCCTTAAAGAGAAAAAGGAAACAGATAAAGGGCTGTGATTCCCAAACTTCTCGCCCCTACTTGTAAGCAGGGCACCTGTGACTCCCACTGCAGGTCACATCCTGGGCTTTCATCAGCAGTGGGACACAAAAAGTGTCCCAGTTTCATTTCTCAGCCCTGGAGGTGAGCAGTGACTGTTTCAATCTTGCTTGAGTTGGGAAAGAGCCTGAAAATGGAGAAGCTGAATATACATACAAGGTTTTAAGATTACCCTAAGAGGAACGAGAGGGAACAGCTCTTTTCTACTTCTTGAGACTTCTTAATCATGGATTTAGATGTTTAGAGTTAATAATGGTGCTCTTGGCAGGAAAGCCAAGAATTAGAGCATCATAATCTGCTTATCTAGGTACTGGGTGGTCCTCATGTTCATCTTTGAATGCTTGTGCCTCACAATTCCATATATCTCCAAGCCAAGAGGCAGAGAGAGATGAATTATTGGCGAGCCTGGCTATCTAAGATAAGAATAAAAAAGGGAATGCAGTCCTGAGGATTTTAGTAGCTCACGTAGAGAATTGTGTTAACTCTTCCATTGTCCTTAGATCATACCTTAAATACCTAAAATAAAGTGTTAAGAATAAAAAAGGATAGTTATTCTTGTAATTGTTAGGAAATGCATATAAAGTTTTATGAGTCAACTACAGAGTGATTTAAAATAAATTATCAGTGAATATATTTAAAGGAGAATATACACAGGCTGCTTTAAAAAAATGGTACAGGAAGGTCCACAAAGGGAAATGAGCAATTATCTCTCAACATAACTAAGTCATAAAAAGAACACTTTTTTTTTGCTGTTATTCGGAAATAAGAAAAGAAAAATAAAGTGTCTAAAAGTTTTTAATAAAATATTTTTTCACAAAAATAGACTAAATAGGAGAAATTATGTTTTCTTCTCTTAGGTAAATATTTCAAAATCATTTAAGGGGCCTCTAGAATTTGTGAAGTGTGTTACAGAAATATAATCTCAGAGTAGCTTCACTGCCTATCTATCATATGCTGCACTGCACACTGAAATTAAATTCAATTCCATTCAAATTTATTAAAGGTCAAAAGTTCTGGGGCACCAAATGTTCCAAATTTTAATTACTCCAAAATCTCTATGCTTTTATGAATCTTCCACTTTGATTTCAGTTGCAAAATATTACTGAAGCAATTTTAAAATAAAATTGTTCATTTTATAACTTAGCCAAATAAAAGTTCTAAATAAATTTATTTCTTGATACAAGAGGTTATTTCCCAGATGCTACAGACAGTATGATGGAAGTGGGACACAGTCTAAACAGTTTTCATGAGAAACTGCAAATTAGTTAAATGTTAACTGAAGAAATAGTTTGTTTTAGGCTCTTCCAGATTATCTTCTTTTCTCCTTCTTATCTTTCTTTTCCCTTTTCTTTACTTTCCATCAGCCTTCAGCTATTCAACTGTCCCCTTTTTGTTTGCTTCCAATTCTCTTTTCTTTTTCTCCTGTTAAAAAAAAATCTCTCCTTTTCTTAATGTCTCTTTTCACCATCCGTCTAAGTTTCTTATCAGCCACGTCTACTTCAGGAATAAAAAAAGGCTCCAGCATCTAAGGGCAACTGTCTTTTCTGTTTATAGTTCTTTTTAGAAACTGAGTTACTTGACATTAAAATGTCTGTGATAAAACACTTTCCTCTGTTGTGTGAAGTAAGATTTCTTGTAAGAAATACAGCTACCTCAAAGGGGGAGTGCGGGGGGAATGTATTTTGAAAACAGCCTCAAGGTTAGGAAAGTGTGTGTTAAACCTTTCTGGTTACACTTTGACCACCAAAGATCACTACATGGTTTTGATTTGCTGTTCTATTTAAAGCTTCCAAAGAAGCCTCCAAAGTGCCAGATGATGATATTAGTATGCAAACTTGCAGTTAAATTATTTGGTGCATGTCAGGGTTAACTACTGTAATAAAAGAAAATCTAAACATCAAAGACCACTCTGTAGCTCTTCAAGAAGGACAAATGTTTTACTCCCTTCTTTAAGATAAGGAACTTGCTGGTTTCTTTAAAATAATACTAATTTTTAACTATACACCTGACAATCTTTTTTCATCAAATCAAGATAGTGCATCAGGGCAGAGAAATTAATCTCCTGTTGATGATGTACTTCCAGCAGTTATTTGTCTGGGGATCCCAGTGGTCACTGCCACATGGAGAGATGGGCACACGGGCACTGATGTCCCAGGGCAGTGTCACCTGAGAACCCTAATCTCTTTCAGAACTGGTTTGATCATCTTCTTTTCAAGCATGATTTTATTTGAGGCAGCAACATTACTGTTAAATCTGTATTTTTTTTTTTTTTAGGAATACATACAAGTAAAGCCACTTATCAGATTCCTTTTCCTTCTTACCAAAACTACTTAAAAGATATATTTATTTGATAGTCAAATATAAACCATGAAACAACTTGCAAGATTTAACCCCAATGCACAATTCAACTTGTTTAAATTGTGATCAGTCTGAGGAAACTGGGAAAGACGCAGCTAGATTTTGCTTTATAACAAAATAAGAACTCTGTTTCCTTATCCATAGAGGACGGGTAAAAATTATGACTACTAAACATCATAAGAAATTCACAACATATGAACCAATGAATGAAGATCAGTATGATATATTTAGCAAAAAAAGTTAACGCTTTTGGCATATTCCCTCTACCTAGAAAATACAGGACTGGGACTGACTGAGAAATGACTGATAGGTTACTGACAGGATTTTAGCACTACAACAGAAAAATTTTGAAGCTTTTAACAGAGTAAAGTAGCTCTTTAGTGCCCACAAGTACCTATGTATGCATGTGTACATACCTGGATATATATATATATATACACATACATACATATATATATATATATAGATATACATACATATATATATGTATATTTCAACACACAAAGAGTCAGTAAGAACATGTATAATTGCTTTAATACCTCTACATTAGTGGCATTCCTAATAAAAATAATAATAATGGTTAAAGTAAGACCGTGGTTTTTGGTATTTCCAGTGCCAACTGCAGTAAAGAAGCCAGTTATACTGATCCTAAGTATTTTACCTGAAATACAAAATGAATTGAACAACAGAAAGAGTAGCTCTAATGCCTATTAAAATCTTAAAATGTCATAATTCTGTTAGTTCATATATTCATATTTCTACCAGAAATATGAAAGACATATATCTGCTGCATCTATTCACTGTGGGACAACTTAAATGATGACCTTTACATCCAAAACCTGAACAAAAAAATCTGCTTTTATTCCCTTTAAAATGAAAATAAATCTATTCACAGATTAAACAATTCTGATTAAGTTTTTCTAAAAGAGAAGATTACACAAATTACAACAAAAATATATAAAGTTATAGAAGTATATAAAGTTATATATGTGAAGTCAGAAAACATGCTTGTAAAGTCTTCAGTGTAAACACTACATGCAATATACAGAAGTTAGTAATAACCAGGGTATTGCTCTATAACACAGTTTTCTGAGAGATAGTAAGACAGTCTTAATACATTGCCATTTTGGTATCAAACCATGAGATTTCTTTTTATAATTTCCAACCATCACAGGCATGTAAATCATAAAGTACAGGCAGTCAAAAAGTAATTGTCTTTTTTAAAGAAGTGAATACATAAAAGTAATAATGAGCCAGAAGACATCACTGCATAAGCAATTAAGCAGTGTTACTTTTTACATATTTAAATAGTTTAATATTGTCTCCATTGTGCTGTCATGCTCCCCACCTCCTACAGAAACTACAGGTTCATATGGGAATAAGTCCCCTTATTTTCCTTCCATACTATTTTTTGTTGCATTTATTTGTCAGAAAATAACACGTATCTCCATTTTCCCAACTTCACTCATTTGAGCTGCAATGGAGCAGAACTGGGCTACAGATTTCTCAATTCCAAGATCCCCTATGGAAAAGCAAAGAAGAAAACTTCATCTGATGAGGTGTAAGCTCAGATAAAGTAAATGTCAGCCATAGAAATTAAAGTTTTATTGTAGTCCTTGCTGGACCTTGAAAAGAATGATTAAAATTGGATCACAACACCTTTTCTGGACAACATCTTATGCCCCTTAGGATACCATTATCTTTTTTCGAGAAGCATCACAGAGAACTTATAAGAAGGTTGTTCTCTCTTCTAAAAGACCACTTGAAGCAAAAATATTTTAAAATCTCTTTATATTGTAAATATAAATTACTTTTGAAGCATTGCTGAACTGCTGCATGTGAATGCTTTAGTGAAAATTCCAGCCATGTCTCCTCTCAGGTAATGTCAAACTTTTTGGTTTTAGTTATGGAATTTAAGTGTAACCCAGTTAAATAGAAACATATATCACATTATCACAAGCATTTTCAGAATATTTTTTCATTAGAATTTTAATTATGATGTGCAAAAATGAACCAACAATGAACATCTTCAAGTGCAATGTCGACTGACAGGCAAATATACAGCAAGAATAGCAATCAACAAGTAATCTATCAACTACGATTACACAACATTTTTCTCTCGGAAATGAGCTCTCTACTGCTCTAAGTCTCCAGCTCTGTGTGATAATCTGTACCCCCACTACTAGAAAAATTTTGACATCATGGATAGCAAAGCCAAATAGTACACAAGGAATGGCATCCCTGTAAAATCTTCTTGTTCTTGGTGAGAGTGCTTCTAAAATCTAAATAAAAGAAACGTTAAAGTCTGCTCTAAACATCTCTTAATTTCAAGGAGAGCTGATTAAGATCCATAACTTTTAACACATTCAACAACTGATCCCTCTAAGCAATCAAGTAATATAATATTAAGATGCTATAAAATGAATTTACAGCCTATTTTTCCTTTAACCAACTATAGCAATCTGCTAATGTGCTGGCTTGAGAGCACCCTGTCCTGAGAGAAGAAAGCAAGTAATATGAATCCATAAGGTCTAATAGCTAATACAGGTGACATTAAATAAACATTGTAGATGCAAAACAATTTTCAAACAGGTGGTAGTCTTAAACTTCTGAATATTTGCATGATTTACTTATCATGGCTAAATGACATCCCAAGGTGATTAACTTTATTAATGCTTCTGTGAGACATTAATGCCTATATCACCATCTATTTCAATTCTTCACAGGAAAAAAAGCAGACTGAATACTCAGAATCAGAAATTTTTAAATACCTGCAAGTCAATTAACCAAAAATGAATGTACAGTAGTTTTACTCTTGAATGTGGCTTTCTTCATAACAGATATACAGATACTTATTTTAGAAGGTATTTTTACTGAGAAAGAAACATACTGTGAAAAAAATTCGTTCAGCATATGTCAGTTGTGCCTCAGTTTCCACAATGAGCAAAATAAAAGGCTCTTTTAGTCATAACAAGTTCATATGTTCAAATATTTATAAGCTGTGGGTTGCTATTTTTGTGCATCCCTTACGCACACATTTATTCCCTGCTATAGTTTGGGCAGTGTGAGCTTTAGATGTAAAGTACCTGTGAGTGGGCAGGGCAGTCCTCACTTCCACTGAGCCCATCACCTCTTTCCTTAATGCTACTGATATGGGCACTGGGAGAAGCAGCAAATTTATTGATATTAGGTTCATGCTTTAGGGAAAAAAAAAGTATTGCTCAAGCTGCAGATGAGCTTCCAGATAAGAGGACTGACAAAGTAACACCTATTCCAAGAATAACAACAGCCAACCCTCCAAGTTCTGGTTATTTTAGGGATTTTCATCACATATATTTTCCAAGCAACAATATCATATTTAGCTGAATTCAACAAAAGCCCTTTATTCCATTTTGAATATTCTTTCTCTCTTTTAGTATTGTAAGTGTTTCTAAAAAGGAAAAAAAAAAAAGCAAAAAACCACAACAAAACCTCAGCAAATATTTACAGGCATAATGCTAATATTATGCTGCCCATCATGGGCATTCTTGTTTATAAATAGCTGGACAGGAAAAAGGAGCAATGTCAGCAAGAATTGAGTTGCCCTTTAAATGGAAATAATCATCTGGTTATTTCAGTCAAGCAGCTGTGTATGCAGTAGGAAGTCTCACTCACAAATATTATGATGACTCATCTACTTTCCTTTTCTAATAGTAAATGCTCTTTTCTCTTTATAAGTGCAGCACTGCTAAACCCTTCACAAGCTGCAATTCTACCTTATATCCCCTTACCTAAATCTGCAGATTTTAAGATACAGCTATGCATGTATAGCTATAAAATTCACTATTATAATCACTGGGGTTACAAGGTTCTTTACGCAAACTGCAGACCTGTGAGATTTACTGCCTTTATTAAAGTTAACATCTGAAATAGCATGCAAAATGCTAAGAATATAAAGAAAAAAGGTGCAGCCTGGACTTCTCCCAAGCCCTGGGAAGAGAGGAGTTAATCAGCACAGGCAGTCCGGAGAGCTTGCACACAGGACTGTACTGCAGATGTGTAGAGCTCACGGAAGGTGTGGCCCGTGCCTTCCATATGCATATTTAAATACTTAAATTACATGGCCTTAAGGCTGCTATTAGAGAACAACCTCACAGAGAGGAAGAATTACACAGTGAAATGAGGCCTAACACATTTCTTCAAACAGAGAGCTGAGAAGAAGAAGAGAAGGAAAAGCCCGGGTTACTCACGATTCTTTTCACCTCTCCACCTTGACCCCGCTTTTATTCTAGGTGCGACGTCCACGGCAGCAGTTATGTCTATTAGCCCAAGCAGCAGCAGCAGTGACAGCACAGCCATGCCAGGTAACAAAAAAAAAATAAATCACCTCTACCTGGAGTACTGCTAGAGATGAATTGGAGAAGACTTTCCTTAGTAATGAACAATTGGAGCTGACAGCACTTACTCAGCAGAGGCAGAGGGAGATGTAAAATATTATTCCTGCTAGAAATGTTTATTAAAAATTTCCATTGCATCGCTTATTTCCTTGATCCAGGGAAAGCAAAAACCAGAAGAGTTGTAAAGGCTTCCCCTAACTAGGAGCCTCTGGCACTCAGACGCAGGAGGAGATGCAGTGGCAGATTTCTGTGGTCCCTCAGAAGCCACCGGCTCCTCACCTGCCTCTGCCACCTCTCAGCCCTTCCCAGTGTTTATCAACATTCCCCACAGCACCCTAGCAGGGGACACAGCCAGGCTGAAAAAGGAGTTTTTTCTCCCTCGCTTCCATATTTCACTGCAGTTTCACAGAGCTGATGACACGGAACATTTTAATGTTGACACTCAAATCTCATTACGTTTATCAATGGGCAGAAAAAACACAGTTTTTTAAGCTTTTCCCCCCTTACCCACAGAGGGGGGGAAAGGGCAAAAAATAACAAACATATCCAAGATGAAAGATAAATGCTTAAAAAAGAAACTTTTTTTTTAAAAAAAAAAAGCTGTGCAGAAACTCTGCCTCTTATTCAGCACAAGTATCTTCTATTTCTAGGGAAAATAACACAAACAATACCACCTCCCACACAGGTTTCTGTCAGCAGATGCTGCATAAATGGAGCAGTACATCTGAGAAACTGTGTAGAGGATCTGTGTTACCTAACAAACCTTCCCCCTGCAGCCCAGCAGCCTCGGGGCACCCAGTGCAAGCAGATTCCAGTGCTCCCAGCAGAGCTGCTGGAAGGAATTGAACCCCAGATTCATCAGTACTGGGGAGCCAGATCATGAGCATCCCCAGGGTCATTGAAACAGTCTCAAGGAAGAGCTGGAGCACAGCTACCCCTGCCTACCCCTTTCACCACAATTATAAAATCATTCCACATGAGTTGTGAAGACCCAGAAAAGCTTTATGGTGAGAGCTGGAAATCACTATAATAAGACCAGAGGGCTTTTCATTAGTAGTGACAGAGGTCTTTAGTCTGCACAAAGTCTACATTTATATCCAGTAAAAGTAACTGCAAAATTTCTAGTCCTTTAGCACCATAAGCATCAGCTTTGAGAATACTTAAAATTGTTACTTATATGACAGCAAAACTTACTTTCTTCACAAAACAGCTATGAAATAGTATTCTCCAAGCTGATCTTCTGCCTCACACATTGCATGCTGCTTGTCGTGTATGGATGTAACCAAGCAGCAGAATTGAGAGCCTTTTTTTAAAATAAAGTACTGGAGTAATTTCTAGATAAAACTTCAATTACTAAGAAAGAGACAAAGTAATTTATTTCCATCTTAATAATGCATCTATTAATTTATAATGTTCACAACCACCGCTCTTTATGAAATTTGAGCTCAAAATTATTAGTGCAAGTGAAATACTGCACAAGAACCAGTTAGAAGGTGACCAGCTGAAGACACTAATTTCTAAACCTTCTCAAGTCAGTGATAGGAACTTTCCAAAAGAGGGCCTGAAGAATTTTCTCACCTAGAGCTGGTAGAACACAGATGATCACAAGAAAGTTTCAACAGCCATTAAAGTAGTTATCCACAAACCCTTTAAAAGGGATGTTCTTTCCCTTTGAACCAGTTAGCGAAATTAGGAAGAGAGATGTCCTCTTATTTCAATTTGGGTGAACTTTGTTCAGTGCAAAAAGCAAAGTATTTTTGGAATAGGATAGAACTTTTGATCTCTCAAATCTCCTGGTTCTAACACATTACAAGCAACCTTCAGTTTTGCTCTGACCCCAGCAGCTCCCTGTGGCTATTCCCACTGCAGAGATGACCAGGAGGGTGTGGGTTCCACATATGAACCCAGTACTGTATCTGGGTAGGGAGAGAGTCATCACATCCTTGTCTCAGTGGGATTTCTTCATGAAAAGCTTTAGTTTTTTTGTGATCATTTTATTTGACAGGAGTCACATCCATGTGCTGAAGAACAATGGAGACCATTCCTACACATGCTGTTGGGCTTTTGCCCTACAGCAAAAATCACTCCTATGGTAACATATAGTGTGAAAATAAATGTCTGGGGGGTTCATATTGTCTTTTTTTAAAGCACTTTGTAATTGCACATTTTTCACCATCTGAGCTCATGCCAGTTCAGTCAATAGTAACTCTCAAAAAATGACTCACTGTGTTGCTGGTTATGTAAGACACCTGAATGTACCACACTGTTTGCTGCACCAAAACACAGCAAAGGAAAGAAAAAAACCTCACTTAATATAAGGCAGCCCTTTAGGATCACATGAGCAGCAATGTAGAATGGTGTAGTTTACTGTGAATGCAGAAATATTGACTGTTCAAAGGACAGCTGCAGTTTTGAGCACCAAAACCAAAAGGTTTTGCAATCTCACCATTGACAGTGAAGTGTTTGAAGGACAGACGATAAAGATTTTCAAAGAAAAAAAAATCCAAAGCAAAGCATGAAATTCCAGAGTGAAAGAAATTAATCTGACCTAAAAATTCAAGCTGCCTCATAGAAGAATTCCCTGCCTTGTAGCTAATACTTGTTATCCTTTATCTGGTCCCAGATCCAAATTTCATTGAGCCTTGTGCTGTGCAAAAGTAAACTGATTCATCAAATTGGTATTTCCATAGATGTTGGCTGAGCTCTCAAGCCCCACAGTTGTTTTGTCTAACAGGGAATCCTACACAGAGTTAATGGAAAGTTTCAGAACTGTAGGCCAGACAGATTTTTCTCTTACAAGATTAATGAAAGGCTACTTTTATAGACACAAACCACTGCACAGACACTTTAGCATGGGTTGCATCCATTTATCCCATCAGAGCAGAAGGAACTGTTGCCTTCAAAAAAGCTACCCCCTATCCTGAAGAGTGTGAAGGGATGCCTGAAGCAACATCTCACAAGTGACACAAAGAAATTCACACAAAGAAATGAAATTAGACATTGAAAATTCAACACCAAAGAGCTTTTACAGCATTCTGTCTAACAGTGCCCCATGCACAGAGCTGCTGGTTAGCAGGGCAGTGAGCAATTAATGCCATCAAAGCAAAGCCTTCCCCACTGGAGTAATAGCAAGCAAAACCAAACCAATTAAGCATTCAGAGGTGTGAAGCCAAATAAAAGGTGGCCTGTTCCTATGTGATTCAATATTTTATAGCTCATTTAACTAGTTTCAGTTTCTGCTGTATAATTTCTGCTCATGTGAGTTCCTCAGCTATTTGGAAGCTTACTCAAAAGCAATATAATTAATACTGGAATTAGCCATGTGGACAAATTTTTCAGGGATGCAGTGGACCACTTGAAGATATTATGCTAAGACTGGATGCCTTTCTGACTTATATGTTACAGTTCAGTCAAAAGGATTTGAAGATAAAATTACATAATGAATTTATAGTCTGTGTTACATTAGTTCTATCTTAGCTTTAATACATCTAATTTTCTCAAATCTTCAAACATATTTAATTTCTTTTCTTCTCCACTTTCATTATGTCCCAAACTTTTAATTTCTGGTTTAGTGCACCATAGATAAAAGTCACTTGCAACTTACTGTACAAATCTTTCCTTGGATCAAGTAGCTCCCACAGAGCTTTTTATCCATAATAGTCAGAACTTTTTCCCTAAAGTTTTCTCCCCCTTCATTAGAGAATTCACCTCCTTTTAACTGGTAACAGAGTTCTCTGCAGCATCTTGGCAAGGCCTTCCAAGGAGGGTTAAATAAATTTCCTCTGCATTCATTCACAAAGACAGGATGAGAGCTACAGCCTCTCCTACTGGAAGAGCAGCTGTCCTCTGAAAAGTCAGTAATTCTTGTGCACAGAGATGCTTCTCCACTCCCCAGAGCCAAAGGACTTCCTTACCAGGGACATCTCCCTTGCTTCTAAGACCCTGCCACTGGCTGTGTTGGAAATTGATGACCTGAGGAAGCTTTTTCACCACAGAAGTCAGGTGCTGGTTTGGTGCAAAGGAGGACAGACTGACAAGGAAGAACCTGGCTGGGTTCATGCCACGGGTTCTTGAGTCACACAAGGACTGGCTCAACCTCCTTTACCATGAAGGGTAGTGAGCTGCCCTTTTGAGTCCTTGGTTTTAAGGCATCTTTATAAAATTTGCAAAACAAAGCAGATCTCTATTTCTGCAGTATGAGCTCTACTTAAATAGCTGCCACATACAGTTCTTACACTGCCTTTGATGCACTTCTGCAACAGTCTCTCTTTTTAAAAGAAAAATTAAATCTGGTGGCTATCAAGGAGCCTCTGCGAGGCAGCTGTGCAGAGACTTTGGGGCATGACAGGACAACGGCTACAGAACTCATTAAAGCTAAACATTACCCAAGTTTTATTTTACAAGCCTTATAACTCTAAAAGCTCCAGGGAGATCAACTCAGATGTAGCAATGTTTGCCATGAAAACACTGAAGTGCTGTGAAGTGAAGGGCACACACACGTAATTCAGCAGTGTGTGTGGAACAGACCCACACACCATTGTACCCCTGCAGTCTTGGGGAAACACTCAAGTTCCCAAATCAGCTTGGCAGTGTTTTTTTTGTTTTGATTGTAATACAGATCTAATTAATACATCAACTGAACAAAGATCCCAAGACTGACTGGGTTTTTTTATCATGCAAATGCATAAATTTGAAAAAAAAACCTGCCAAATTCACCATTCTAACATACCTGGGATTTTTTTCTGTGTACTTATAGAACACCAACAGTGCACTCAGCACTGTATAATTATATAAATTAACATTACCTCTCCCCTAAAGACTGCATAGTCCAGCATGACTGAGTCTTAAAAGTCCTCACTTCTCTGAGGGCATATATTTTTTTCTTAATTTCCTCATGTTAAAGCCTTTACATTCTCAACCATAACATTATACATTTTGCTAGCACATTTTACATTTTTGGTGCAAGAGGAAAACAAATGTGTTCTTCATGCATGCATAGATACATACAAGTCTTTAAGTAAATGTACAGCCTCTATGCATACATGTTTCTGCTAATAAAAACCACAAACACAAAAATATAAACAGAGCAGAATTTGCACAATTAGAAAGCAGTTCTGATACATATTATTTAGTCTTGACTAAAGCTACATTTAAGTAAACTGATCTTGGTTAGGATCAACCAGCTTTACTAATATACTCATTAATTATATAGTGCTAACAAGAAATAAAATTTCTCTTGATGAAATAGGAAAAGAGATGATCTGGTTTTTAGAGCAAAAAAGTATGTTTTTCTCACCCATGTTCCTTATCAATTTGCCATCTATTCTCATGCCCTCAAGGCAACACAGATTTTGATTTTTTCAGACACTACAATTTTCCTGGATTTAGTTTTTCCAAGTGGCTGCAGAATAGTAGACATTAGACAAAGCCTGTAGAGTTAAGTTAGGAACTACTATGAATTTTACAAGAAATTCCCCATTACAGGCCTAGCTAGTAATGATGCTATGAGAAAAGCATTTCTAGGTTTCTCTTGCTATGAGAAAAGCAAGAATTAAGAATTTTTTTTCTTATTTCATAACATATTTCTTTTCTCTTTTGTTTTGTGAGATGCTTAAAGTCCATCAGGAAATATATGAAAAAGAAAAAAAAAAACAAACCCTGATCTAGGAGCATGTAATAAAGAAGATATTTTGTTCTTGCTGTTAAAAATGCAAAGTGAGTTCCAATGAGATATCTCCAAACTTACACTCAAGCAAAGGAACATCCTTCCTAAACAAACTAGGCATGTCAGACATGGTAACTGGCTAAAGCCTAAGGAGACAACATCTCTTAAAGGCTGCTGTCTAAGATGGAGGGGGCACCTTCATACCAGGAGAATTTATGCATTTAAAGTCACTATTTGGAAAGAAAAATTAAGTAAAATAGCCAAAGGCTAAGGACCAGAAGAGCAGGGCACTCCAGCCCCAGCTGACCCAGGGTGACTGAGTGATGCTGACACTAACACAGCCTGGCCAGCTGAGCTCCTTCTGGCACCACCTCCTCTTCCAGCCACAAACTGCTTATGCACAGTAAAGAACTAATTTTTTAAAAACAAGAAGTACCAGCAGGCTCTGGATCCCAACACAGCAATCTGAAGGAAGCATGGCATCACATCTCTCAAAATGCCTTCTTAGCTCTGGCACTAAGTCAGCAAAACCCCGGAGTGCATCTCAAGTGCTCTCAGGACCCTCAACAACAGCACTCCAAGCTTTTAAAGACTTTCTGTCTCTTACTGCTGTGATCCCACACCAGCAGCCAGAGTGTGCCTTCCTCTAATGATTATTTAGCATTTTTATGTGTGACTGCACAACTAACAGCTCTTCACAGCTCTATGTGAGCTGATATTTCAACACAGCCAGTGTTTTATGTCAGCACAAATGAGAAGCCATATGAGACTACCACAAGAATGCTTCCCAGATCATGTTGATAGTAAAATTTTATAAGATAATATTGGCGCTTTTAACATCAAGTTTATGGATTAAATATGTCCCAAACATATTTAATGTATTCAAGTCATCTATCATTATCTGTTCTAACAAACTGGCAATATTTATCCTATTAATTCAGGCAAATGTAGGACTGTTTACTGAGTGGTGGAGAATTATAAGGATATGTTCAGACAAAAATAAACACAAGAAAACTAAAGTGAATATTGTTTAATGTAAAAATATGCCATCCTACTCAGCTCTCAAAATAAACTGCTAAACTGTCGTCGGCCTCCTGCTTTTCAAAAAAAACTGATTGTTAGGCTAATCTGTCAGGACTGATTTGCATTTCTATATTTACTTTTTCTCACACATTTTAAATATAACCTTAGTGTGTTTCAAGAAAACATTCAGAGAAGACCTGGACATTTTATGATTCTAAGTTCAAATACATAGCTTGTTGCATTTTTTCTTCTTATTTTTGCTTTAAAAATGTATTTCCTTTTTGCTTTATTTTCCTTTCCACTGATCTCTGACTTCTGAATACTCCATCTCTATGTACCACTCCCTTTTCTTTCCACTATATCATTTTTTTCAGCTTATCATTCCTCATCTCCTTCCCCTCTGCCTCCAGTTAACCAAGCCTCGCTCAGAAGTGAGGTATTGCCTGGAAGAATTGCAAAGGAAAATGTAGCTAAGTTGAGAACTGTGCCAACACAAGTGAATAACTAATGATGAGAAACCCAGGAGAGTGTGGCATTATCTCAGCAGATGATTTTGAGCAGATAACATGAGATAAACATGTATTTTGTAAACTGTCCCTCTGCTTAAAAAGCTAGAAGTTGAAGCCAGCCTGCCAAGTACCTAAATCTCCACGAAACTGATCCCAGAAGATAGAAATATTCCTGGTATTCACTCCATTTAAGAAAAGAAATTGCTTTCTACACATGCTTGCTGAACAGGGCATGTAGTTGGAATACAAAATCAGCTACTTTTTCCTGGGGTGGGTGGTGCCAGAAACGTGGGAAACTATCTTGGCAGATGGGCAGAGAAGAGGAACTATGACAAAATATCTAAAAGCAGATATAAGAGTCTGGTTACACTTTTTCTGGTCCTGCCAACCCAAACTCAGATGCAGTGAAGGCTTTACAATATCTTCATCCAAGCATGTGAGGACATTTCCTCTGCAGTATTTTCATACTGATCTTCAGTACAAGAATCAAAGTCAATGTCTCACAGCCTAATAAGAAAAAAAATCAGTTGAAGGACAATTTTACCAGGCAGTTTCATTGGTGTTAATGAATCAGTTGGGGTTTTTTTAACTTTTTCAGTTTTCCATTTTGTCAGGGAAAACTTAATTCTCCAGTGATGAATCTCGTTATTAGGAGACAAATTAACTTATAATAATTTTAGCAATGACATGGCTTGTGTCCCAAATGGTGCAAATAATTTACTGACTGTACTGGATCTATAGCAAACTGTGAGCATCTGGTCTCCTCTGCTTTGATCAACATTTTCAAAGCCTACTTGAGAAAGATGGATGCTCTGTCCTATTAAGAGAACAATGGGAACTGGGTTTCTCTGTGTCCAGAGAGAAGGCAGTAATACAATTTTCAGCAGTCAATGGAAGTTAGTTGTTTGACTTCTATTTGTGCCCTTGAAAATCTCCCCAGTGAGAGTCTTTGGGTGAATTAGAGCTATGGGGTAATCTCCTAAATTGGAACAGAATCAATAAGCTAAATGAAAACATTTACCTCAAACTCTAATTTAAGTCCTGAGCTGATGGAATTAAAAATGTCGTATCTTTAATACATGTACAGAAATAAAATTGTCATCATTAGCTGATATGTCATAACGAGTATGGGGCTAAAATTACTGTCTGAAACCTTGTGCAAACTCTACAGTCAAGTGAAATAAAACACAAACACATTTAATGTTTTTCTGTGGGTTGAGATACAGCAATGGTAGGAACACAGGCCACTGTTCCTGACTTTTGTTTATATTTCAAACTAAAAATTACATTCTTAGCTGATTCAGGGCAGCATTTTACTTCCTATTTCATATTGTCCTACTGTACACAGATGTGTTAATGGAAATCAGCTGAAAAAAAATAAAAAGTGTGTGTTTTTAATGAGTTCCATACTTTCTAAACTAAAAAAATTGCAATCATAATATATTGATGTTTAGAACAATTTTGTAATAACTTAGACATTTGAAAATAAACATTCCTAACTATATGAGCTACTTGAAATTAATAACCTCAGTAATAAAATCAATACTCTCCTTATAGTTCTTAGTAATTTTTTCCAATATTGATTTTTTTTGTAAGGCACTGTAAGACTTGCTTATTGTTTGGATTACTAATATTGCTTTTATCTAACATAAAGAGAAGCATTTTTATGGAAAATTATTGAAAATGAACTTGCGAAATAACCAAGGAACAAATAGAAACAGCCAAGGGATTAATTTTAAAGATTAAAAAATCAAAATTTAGAGACATCTAATGCTGAATCATTTTCCTTTGAAAAAATTGAAATACTTAAAAACTGCAAATGTACCATTCAGTTACTGTAGTGTGATGGGAATAAGATGGGAATAAGAAAATTGTACATTAAAATAGAAGATGTGGTTTTAACAAAAACTCTGACTGTAATGACCGAATTCTCCTCTCTAGTAACAGGATTAAACACAGTAAATTTTGATATAGAAAAGAGGAATTTTTCTATGAGAGGTAGAGCTATGTAGCAAATTTTTTTTTACATATGAGATGGGTATATCATGGGTAACACAAAAATAAGTCATAATAATCAAAACAAAATTAAAGAACATCAACTTTGTTAAGGGCAGATGAGAGAGTGATTTTCTTACTTTGCCATTAGATTGAAGTGATGATTATCACCTTTCAGAATTATCAGTAGAAATCCCTGTTTATTCAAATGTTTAATGCTGGAATGTTTAAAAATGGTTTCAGTGACTTCAGGTGTTGCTTCCCACAGACTTTTTTTTCTCTAATTATTAAGCCTAGTCTATTCCTCTTCTCTTCCTTTTTTCTTTGTCCCAATTTTTGTGTTTTCCATGTTAGCTAAGTTAACACATTCACTTTTTACATGGGGACCAGTTGTCTGATCCATTTCACAGATCTCTGTTCTGTTGACAGCTCCTCTAGGTGCATTCAGAGCTATTTTAAAGATGAAGGCTGCTAACATGACTTTCTCAAATATGTCAGCAAAGACAATAGTTTAAAATTTTAAAGACTCTGTAAAAACCTCCATAAAAAAGAACAAAATTACTGAAAACCACTTTAAAAGAAAATTTTATTCAAATTTGGAAAATATTTGCAGTCACCGAAATATTGATACCTTTTCAGATAAAAAGACTAATTTTGAAGTATAAAAACTGTACTGCTAAAAAATATTAGCATACAATCAAAGTATATTTGGTTGTGATAAGATATAAAATGGAAGGTTTTTGCAAAGAGTAAAAATTACCCTCTGAAACCTACTGGCCTTGCATGTAGTGCATTTTTACAGCAGCGAATAAGGAGTCTGCAATCTGTAAAAAAGGAAGCATGTGAAGTCTGCAGTGTGACAGCCTCCCAAAGAAGGTGCTCCTGCCTTTTCAAAGTGAAGGCTTGACAGTAGCAAAGCTAAAGACCAAAAGTGCCAGGAAGGAGGTGAGTGAGTGCAAAGTGTGAGTGGCATCCTTGGGAAGGGTGAGCACCTGCACAGGCTCCAGCCTGACACGTTGGCAGGGGATGGAAGCTCATACTGGGAACTGCCTGAATATGATTTTTTGTGGGGCCCTTGAAGTAGGTGAGAGCATTCCTGGCTGACTCCCACTCCTTGTTTCTTACTGCCTGCTCTGGATTGCTGCAGCTTGGCTCAACATGTCTAACACAAGCCCAGAGGGCTGGCTCAAAATTGTTTTTTTTCCAGATTTTATATATATTCAATGTTCATTGCACAAATGAATCTCAGCCTTGGTGTAGTAGGACACCTTCAACATTCCCACTGGTTTTGGAGATAACAACGGCCTCTAAAATGGATTTTCCCCCCCACCATATTCCGACACCTATCATTAGCTTTTACTGTGCAATGGGACTTCATGAATTTGAGTTTTAAAAGAAAAAAATCAGTCAAAGAGAAGCCACAGTCAACTCTAATGTAAACAAACTCCACAGAAATTAAAAGTATTTGGTTCACAAACCTCAGGGCTGATTTCAATCCCACATCACTATGACATCTGGAAAGAAGGAAAGAAGGGAGAGAAAACCCTGTAAGAACAGCACAGAGCTCTTCCCTTTGCTCATCACTGTTTTTATTCCCTCACCTTTTTCCTAATTTCCTCCTTCTCTCCATCCTCCACATTTCTTCAAACAGCTCACACTTAACTGGACTGCCAGGGCAAGTTACATGGCAAAATTTCATATATGCCATTTCAATTTGTCTAAATAATTTATTAATTTAATATGATATTCATTGATCTATCAGACTACACAGTTAGAGAATTTTTTACAGAAAGATTTGTCCTGAATTGAATTAACAACTTCTCTTTAATTTAAATCCTCTTCACTCTATTTTTTCAGAGGCTGTTTAACAATTTGTTCTTTTCCTCTCTATGGAGCAGTTCACATCTTTTTCTTGGAATGTAGTGCCTCCTTATATATAAATATATGCAAGATATACTAGGATTTTTTTTTAATTAATTGTTTATAGCAAGGAAATAGATGGAGAACAAAGAGAAACAAATACCTAACATATTGTTTGGTAAGGTGATACCTTCTCCTCTAACAAGCTGCTCCACTCTGTGGCAGAAATTGCAAGGCCACCTGTGGATCCATTCCCAGTTATCTGTAATTTAGCCTATCAGCCCTAACACTACATGACATAATTCTCTGCTTGCAGCATATGTTGGCAGTTTCACTCTGTGAGGTCCATTTACTGAATCTAAAGCACACAGCAAAACTGGGCAGTGTACACACAGAAATCCCCAGAGTAACCTGATATTTGTCAGCCATAATGCTGCTTGATTTGTTTTCAATTAGATATGTTTAAATTCATGATTCTGAGACTTATGGAACTTTTTATATGCTACCCTGCTCACTGTGCTCATTATGCAGTACAAGGCAATGTAGAGAAGAAATTAAGAACTGTAACTTGCTATGTCACAGGTTAGAAAATGGCACAAAATACCCCAAACAATCAAAACACCCAGCTGAAGTAGGAGGAAGGAACTCAGTATTTCTAGAGCTCAACAGGAGTTATAACTAAACTACTTAGCCAAGCAATGAAACAATCTAATAAATTTGCAGCTACTGGGAGATGTCTGAACTTAATTTTGTGACTAACTCCAACTCATCATATTGGCTTTTAAAAGCTAACCTCAAAGAAAGTTTGGAAAAAAATGGCTTTTGAAAACTGATTTAAAACCACTTCTATGTTTTGTTTAATTTAGACTGTAGATGTCACTGTATCAACTGTTGCTAAAGCCAATACTAATAATTATAAATGGCACCAATACAGCCAGATTAAACAACAGAATTTTAACCGGAAGAAATTATTTTTCATTTGTATTTGCTTTAAATAATTAAGTAAATCTAAGAATATTTGGCTCCAATGTATGCATCCAGATTAAAGGAAGGCTATGAGAGGTGACTGTAGACATTATGAAGATTATTACACAAAATTAACATTTTTTTCAGACTGAAATACAGCAATGTGAATGTCTTGGGACATACTTTCTAAACCTTTTGTTATCAAATACTGAGTTGACTCTGGTACTTCAAATTCCAAAGGTAAGGATTCAGCAGACCTATAAATACTCATTTGGTGTACAGAAATATTTTTTAGTTCTGCAACACAGAAGAATTAATTGATTAGGATTTAAACAAGTATTAAGGCTTCTGGATAAAATTTGTGCTAGGATAGAAGCATGTGCTTTTGAACTTGAACCACACTACACTGATGAATTAGATATTTGGCCTTGTGAAGTTCTGCATCAGCATTTTACAATTGTAGCACATATTTCATTTTCATTGGCAAACCACAACTCATTACAAGTCTAATTTATACATAGCCAAGTGGTATGGCTTGTCAAATAGGAACATATGAATTTGGAAATAGCCAGCATTTTCCAGTAATTTCAGAATTTTTCAGCCTTCTTGAAATGGAGAGTTAACAGCTTTAAGATTTTCTAGAGTACATCTGAATAGTTTCAGGAGCCAAATCTTTTATTCTGTGTTTCAGTGCCAGCACAAAGCTACTTCAAAACCATCCTCCCAGTTTATATTCTTGAAATAGTACTCCATGCAAAACTTCTGGCTTTGGCAGCAGAACATCCTTATTTTCTTTTATTCTTCTTTGGATCTTGAGAATTTCTCCAACTTCTCATAAAAAAAGATCATGGGAACATGCTATTCTCTCAAGCACACACGTGAGAACTGCAGACAGGGAAATCATAAGGCAGAATTTCAAAGGGTAACAAGGATTAATGAAAAATGAAGAGAGTTGTGATGCTCCAAATCTAAATGAAAATCACAAGGAAAAAATCAGCAGAAAAAGAAGACTAATTTTTGTTCAGATTTTTTGTCAGGAACTTTTCTCAAGCTCTGAAGCTGATAAACTACTCCAAATGGTCTTGGACAGCAACCTCCCCCCCCAAAAAAACAAAAACAACAAAAAAAACCCAAAACAACAAACAAAACCGCAACAACAATAACACACTAAACAACAAACAAATAAAAACCCAAACACAAAACCAAAATGAAAAAAAAACAAAAAAGTGTAACTTTGAGAGACAAGAAATCTAAAATATAGTGAACAGTTGCAGTGTGCTTACCACTCCTGCCTGAACAACCCTTTTTAATCTACAGAAGTTAAAAACATTAAAGCAGCAACAATGTTCTTGTCTCTTTAAAACTGAAACACCTGAATTATCTACTCAAAACCTTCTTATTTTAGTGCACTTAATTTGCCTGCAGTCTGCATGCAACAATGTATTAATTAGTACTCTTTTTACAGGAATTCTTTTAAATAGAATTCTGCATATAAAATAGACATTTTATACCAAAACTTCTGAAACAGTCTTCATGGCTATAACAATCTGTAATTGAACCAAATATAAAATGAAAGTAATTTACAAGAATCTATATAATGGTTGTAGTTTTGTTTACCAAGATGGTTTCAAAAACAATATAATTCACTCAAGCCATACCAAAATTACTTTGTCCTGGCTCTTGGCAGATAAATCAGAATGCACAGGCATATGCACAGATTTGTGCTCATGTGTACTTTACTCACTAGACAGGAGCAAGACTGCATTTAATTTGTTACAGCCTTTAAAATATCTCTACTGTGTATTGCACAAAATTTCAGTCCAAAAGTTTCAGTCAAAGTCTTTTCATCACTCAGACTATGACCTCATTGTACATTTTGTTCTGAGAAATATAGTTTGCTTGTTCATTTGCTGTTTTTTTTTTTTTTTAAGTGAATCCAAAATATTGAATAGATTTTTATTCTTGATTTTCCAATAATAAGTTTACTATGGAATAGAATAATTACCAGTTAGGAATGATAAAACTGCAAAGCTTGAACATACCAGAATTGTCATTAGAATTAGGTTCTAATTCTCAGTAGGTATTGAGCAAGGTAAGTTGCTGCAGCTAGCAGTAATTAATAGTAGTTGAGGCTCCAGTTTTGATTTTATTAGAATGCCATATATGCTGACTAATGTCACACTGGACTGTTCTGGACTGTTCATTTTTGCTCCAGCCACAGAGTTCCAGTTTGGTCCATCCCCCTCCTGGAGAACGGGAACACAAGAACCAATCTCCCACTTGCCATGGGGGCTGCTCCAGCCCCGTAAACACAAAACCAAAGCCAGATGTCACAGATCTGCAGCTGGGATTTGGAGATATCTTGTGGCTCTCAGGCACAAAATAAAGCTCTAATGAATTTTTTTAGAATGAGGCGATAGGAGTTAAATATCACAAAATGCTCACATGGAATATTGTAAGTTGTTTCTACGTCATGCAATTCCAAAACCAATCCAAGCATCTTAAAAATGGATACTCTACCAATTTTTTTTCTCACTCTCCCTCATTATCTCTAAATATATGAAAATTGAAAGTTTTACAGTACTAAAAGTTGGACTTCCAAGATAATTATCCAAAATAAAATACTTCAAACTTATATTATGGAATTAGGTTCAAGATATGTTTCTGTCAAATGAAATTTTCTTTGGCTTCAACTAATCTTCTCTTGCTTAATGTGTTACACAAACATTTTAAAAGCAGAGGCTCTGCAATAAAGATGGTGCTAAGCTGAGAAGCTCCACACATGTGAACTAATGATGTAGCTGACAGTCTCCAAAATATCTTTAAAGAATACGTCACCCTTTGAGAAACTTTAGCCTCAAGGACGTTAGTGGGAAGTTTTCCATTGTCTCTTATAGAATTTAGTAAAAATGTTTGACAAGAAAAAGTGTCAGTGTCTCAAAAAGACCTTTAAATAAGATGACTGGGGAAGAAGAAAGGCACTGTTTTGCTCAGAAATTATAAGTTCTATAAAATACATAAGCAATTAAAATCCTAACTCATGCTGAAGCATTAATAAAAAATCCCAAAATATAGTGTGTCTTTCCTTAAGGAAAAAGACCATAAAGCTGCTTTGGCAAACTTTAGTCATGTACAAAAATGAGAATTCTTTTAAATTTTAGATTGTTTCAACTTTTAGTATAGACTTTGAGTAGTTAATATAATCTCTACCCATTTTAGAAAGATTTAAAAAAAGTCACAAGTAGTTAAAACTTGTGTGACAAAATTTATAACTTAATGTTTCATAATAAAATACCTGCTAGAGTTAATTTTCTGTATTCTATAAGAATCCTAGACAGCTGCAAAACTATAAAAAGACTTATTAAAAGTGCTGAAGTAGTTTTATCTTACTTTAAGTAGGACAGTCCTATAATAATTTTTCTCATTAGCGTGCATGCTAAGGAAAGAAGATGCAGTCTTCTGAATAATTATGTAAGGCATGTTTCTCTAGCTCATCCTTCTGAAATCTTCTACATGTTCTACCTACAATTACAGACAACTTAATATTGAAGTAATTTACAATAATGTATCTGATGTCTTTGTTTACCAAGGAAATTTTCAAAGCAGAATTATTTACTTCAATTTAAATCTGATTTGCTATTATTTTCTAAAGTAATTCCTTCAACAGAAACCTCATCTGTGGTTCTTGTTACTGATATCCTCCTCCTTCAATTAATTTAATACAATTGTGTTACTGTCTTCCTTGTTCTTAAAGCAACTCCTAATTCTTATTTAGTGAGGTTTGCAATGAGCAACATAGTAACAAAACACATTCTTATTTTAATCATATTAAATAGTGACTTTGATGTTTATGTTCTTCTTTGTTAACCGTTTTAAAATTTAATCCTTATCCATGAAGATATTTAGATGTTAGACTTAAGTGGACTAATTCTTACAGCAAAACTTGCAGATACATAAATAAAACAAATGTAACAATTTTTTGGTGCATGTTCAGTAAATAATTAAAAAGATCACTCCAGAAACAAGATGAAGGATAAGCCACATACATATGCCATAGACAGTCCTCAGTGGATTAAAAGTGGAAACTTCAGGTGAATTGAAACCGGCAATCCCAAAAAAAAAATCCCAGACCTCAAAAAATGCCCTCTATACAACCATTTAATGTACAGAAAATGAAATAAAAGTCTTCAAAATGTAGATTTTCAAGAAAAACATGTACATATAATTACCTTGAAAAAGAAGATTTCTGTTTTCAACATAACTTATAGAATACAGAAGATAAATTGGTAAAAATAACATTAAACTGATAAAAGCAGAATTGATAAAAGAGAGATGATCTCTCTTAAATTACAGCTTACAATAAATTCAGGCAAGACAAATGAGGTTTTGAGTTGATACATCACAGAAGTCAGGGATGTCAAAACTGTATTTTCTAAGAGTTCATTATGAAATGTAACTAGCACTGAAATTAATCTTTGTGGTCTTCAGAAATTACATTACAACAGATAGTGAAGTGGTTCATATCTGTCCACAGGAAGCAGAAGTGATTTTTTGGAGTCATTAGTCAGCCTTGGACAAGAAAATGCCCAAGAACTGTATTTATGAGTGAAGATATGTTGCTGCAGGAAGCGTATCTGTTTATTTCCCATCAGCTTCATCCATCTCTTCTGGCTGATGCCTAGACTAAAAATTCATCAGCTCACAGATGTCACATCTAGAGCCCAGTGCTTCCATGTGAATGGGTACAGCACACAGCTTGACGTGCAGCTGTGTGAGGACAGAAAGGTGAGAGCAGCAGCTGCTTTGATTGCCATAAGAGACAGACATCACTGCCACATGGTTGTCATGTCTTCTGTTTCTAAGTCAGCGCGGCGGAAACTCCGCAGCTCGCGCCCGTCCCTCGGTTTCAGTCACTTCCATCAGCCAAGTTCTGAGCTCTGCTTGTCCTACCACCCCTGTGACGCCCATCAGTGTCATTCCTGATCCTCCCTTCATGTCTAAGAAGGTGTTCTCCTTCCCCCAGGCTGGTTGCATCGAGCTGGGAGGAGACCAGCATCAGATAACCCCACTCAAACACTAATAAGCCACTTGCACAGCTTTGGGCTGCCTGAGCAAATGGATGCAGATAAAACTTTCTGACCAAAAGCTTGTGAGTCTCTGCACTTGGCCATGCTGCACAAAAAGCCTTTGACCTTGAAAATATTTGAGTACCATGGACAACTTCCCTCTCACTGGAGTGGGGACTCCCAGTAATTAAGAGCCCAAGATTTTTCCAGAGTTACTCAGTTACAGGTATGTGCCACCCCAGAAAAATTCTGAAAAATCCTGATTTGATAAATAGGAATAAACTGAAAATTGTTTTAATGTCCCATGTCCACATGAGTTTAAGTTGTGAATGTATAGTGCCACAGCAAATAAAAGAAACCCAAAACTCAACATTATATTAATTCAGAGAGAAAAAATTCAGTTTTAAGCCAGAAAAACTTTGACATATGAAACAAATAGCTACTGCCTGTCTGTGTAATCTGCTAAGAATACAATCTTTAAGCTCCATCCTTCTGGGCATGTAGAAAAAAGAAGTCATTACAGCAGTGAGAAGGGACAATATTCTTCTTCAAGGTCAGAGAGGTAACTCCTGTTTGCTGGCAAGTGGACTCCTTAAAGCATGATATGATCAAAGGGACACTCCAGAACAAAGCCAAGGCACAATTGCCTGGTTTTCTCAAGTCACATACACTTAAGTAAATGTGAGATTAAAAGAATACAGTATTGGGAAACACATGACTTCCAAATTTTGTACACGTACAATACCTTCCTAAGAATATTAAAATATTACTGTTGCTCTTGTGATGTGTGCTACTAGAAAGGTAAACCCTGATTACAAAGATGACTCTGCCCATGCAGAGCCTGGTGTACATTGCACATGATGTACTAAAAATGGAATTCTGACCCGACAGGGAAATGAGGACTGGGGGAAAAAAAAGAGGAGTCAGGAAAATGTAGACCCCCAGGCACAAAGCAACAATTTATTCAGCCTGCCTGCTAGCTGTTGGGTACTTCAAGCTCACTAGGATATGTTCCAGTACTGATAAAAAAAATGTGTCACAGGGAGGTGGAGGAAAAATAGAAAAGGGTGTTGAAATTTGTGGTCAGAATTCATAATCCATATTCAGAAATACCTAGTAAATGAAAAAAAAAGAACAAGCAGCAGAAAATAGGGTTTACTTCAGCTAGGATTTTGTTCCTATTGTTGGGATGATTTCAGAGACTGGCAGAAATGCACCTTCATTTAACATTTGCATCTCATCTCCTCTTTTTGCTTTATGAATTTCTTACATTCACAAAATAGTTTTAGGCATTTAGTGTCCAAATTTCAGCTGTATCTTCATGTATTTACTGATTTTGTTTGGTATTGTTTCTGCAGCCTAGAAAAAAAAAAGTAAATACCAAAATAATCTACAGCTTTTGCACAAATCTTCTGTGCAATTTATGTTTGCACAAGCACATTACATTTCCACTTTTTGAAACAATATTCTGGTCGGGAAAAATATCTAGAGGAACTCTAGGAAGAATTCAGATATGAACAAAACTTTTATTTATAGCTTCATGCTTGTCATTTATTAATACACACAAATCTACCGTGTCTTTTTTTTTCTAGTTACTTACTTTCATTCCCTAGTTTATCATCCAAATATCTGCCCATAGCTAGTGTTTTCTAAAGGTGTTTCCCTGTGTTGTAAGCCAACAAAATTATGGCATAAGGAGTTGTTAGCAGTTTGGTGTTTTTTTCCCCACTAGTGACAGGTAATACCTTGCAACAGATGCTATTCATTTCTTCTGGCTGAGCTTGGTTCTCACTGGCCTTGCAAGGTAATACAGGGGATGGATTGATGAATAGTGTAAAAGTAAATGAGTTTAGAAAAGTAATACTTTAGAAAAACAGAAATGGAGCTGGGATGTGAAAACTGTGGTGAAGACAAAAGTGTTTGTGGTTAATGAAGAAAATAATTGGAAAGGGTCAGTTTTACAGCCTGCCTTGGCTGTTCCTATTAGAAAATCCAATCTCCCATGTCCACAGGATGGCAACTTAAAAGAGATCTTGGAGGCTGACAAAGCCCTCAGTGTTACACCATAATGCTACTTTCACCAAGAATTTATGAGGACATGGCAGTGAAAACCTGGAGTCCTTCCCTTCCTCTGACAGAGAGCAGGAAGAGTAGAAAGACAAAAAGATGCAGCACCACACACATAAATAACCCACGTGCACAAAACTAAGCTACAGTGTCTAACACGACACTCCTGCAAACAGGCTTGAGCACCAGGTGCTGACAACAATGTGTTTGAACAAAACTGCTAAATTGTGGCTAGAGCACCTGAAATAGGATTTTCAGGGGCACTCAGTGTAGATTTAATTGGTTTGCCAAAAGCAGCAGGCATTTTTGATGCTGCTTCAACAGCAGAGTTAAATCATGCTTTTGTTTTGAATACAGCACTGCTAATGGTTTGTCTTTGACAAACTGCACAACTTTTTGGCAACATTAGTCCCACAAACACTCATGGCTTTGATACCTGAATATAACATTGCCATAAATCCCACGCTAGGCAAGGTGTCACACTGAAATCAAGATAAACCACTGCAGCTTTCTGGGACCTTCTGGTGATAGTGGATTTCTACCTGGGGGTGTGGATTTCTACCAGTGCTTTGGGCAGCACTAAGGACTAAACTATTAGGATTCAATGTGTTGGTTTTAATTAGAAAAGCCTCAAATAATTTAAGAATATGCTTAAATGTGAACATGCCTAAATACCTGAAGCTCTTTTAGCACGAACAGAAGGACTCTGCTGGTTTGCATTCATTTGGTAGAAGTGCAGATGAAACTGGATGTGACAGCCCCCTGACCATGCCCTTCCCTCTGTACCTTCCAAGGATGTGGGAGAAGAGGCAGCTGACACTCAGAAAGAGCAGAGCTATTGTTTAGCTTTAGCATGGTTCTTCTCTGCTGTTTGGTTTGCACTTGTAATTGTGGATTCCAAATTATGTTGGTAATCCAGAATTTGGGATAGGCGTTCTCCCCATGACTTCCACCACAACATTGAACTGACTCTACAAACACAGAATGACTGAAGTTAAAGCACATCATAGAAGATTTCCTCAGCCATGAAGAACATTTCCCTGTAGAAAGTTCACTTTTCATTTTTTGGATCGCATTTACTTGTATTATTAGAGGATAAATGTCTCTCACATGTACTAAATTTTGAGATGCAAAAGGCATATCAATAGATTTGATTTCTCCCTTTACTGCACCTGCTAACATATGATCAAAAAATACTTCTCATTTAAAGTGTCATACCTTCAGCAAAATAAATGTGTTGAAGTACTAATCCTAGATTTAACAATAATTTTCTTGAAGCAGGTACTGTGTAATATTTTACATCAATCATTTTATTCTTCCAGGAAATTTACAGAGCTAATTGTAGATTCAATGACCTAGGTGCTTTGCCTTTTCTTTTGCAAATTTTATGAGACTAATCTGTCAAAAAAATTAAGGTAAAAATTCAAAGATGAAAAGGAAAGCACACCTGCCAAAATACCTCACTAATTAGAAATAATTTTGAAAGGTGGGCATTAAATACAATTGGTTCTGCATTTCACATCAATGAAATATACTTGAACATTTCAAATCCTTTCTCACTTTTTCCTAATCACAACTTCCTACATTATCACAACTTGGGAATCCCAATGCATTATTTTTGGAAATGCACACATCTTCATAAAAAGTGACTATTCAATTTATATCATCACTCCTATGCCCTATCATTGCTCCTACTAGTGAATAAAAAGATCTGTCAGCATGATGATAGATGGCCTGGAGTGCAATTAACCTTTCTTAAGCTTATTCTCATTTAAGTGAGATAATGGAACTTGATTTTTCTTTTCAGAGACTTCTAAGTTTTAAAAATTATTTCTCAGTATGCAGAAGCCATGCTCTATGTTTCTTATGAAAAAATTCTACATTTTTTCTATTATGCATTTGCTTGTCATTCAAAAGAAATTTAACTGATTATAATTATTCCACAAAAATATAACTCTAAATAACAAGACCTCCTGAATAAATAAAAATACAGTTCAGATTTTGTGTTCTAGTTTATTTTCTGGTATCCTGATGATGACTTTAAAATGCATTCTCATGAAGATTTTAGGTATTCCTCTGAAAGCTTAATCTCTACAAGAGAGTTAAAAATGATTCTCTAAAATAAGAATTAAATAAGGGTTTGAAATTCTGATGTTGTTAGAATGGGCTAGGAGCTGATGGGAATTTTAGCTCAAAACAGAAGTAGAAGAGCTGTAAGTGTTGATTAACATGCACATATCTTTTCCTGAACACAAAAAAGGGGAACAAGTCCACTTGTGACAACTCCTGCTTAGAAAGGCTAAGTGACTTTTCAAAGTCACACAGGGATGACTTTGCCTTCTGATTTCCATTCCCTTGCTCCATTAGATCTCTGCAGTGCTCCACACTCATCCTGACAGGAGGATGTGCATGAGCTCATTGTGACTGACAGTTTGCTGCACTGTCACCACTACACAAGGAATATTAAAAGAAAAAAGGAACTGCATTCTTTAAAGCAGGGGGCAGAAAACCTTAAAATGCTACTTCCCAACATTATAAATACATCACAATGTCAGTCAAAGGCAGAATTTTATCCCTTGGAAACATGTGGTTGCACATTTAGCTTTCTATTTTTTGTCCTAGTGGGGAGAGAAGATAAATAATGTCTCTCAGCATAACAGACTTCCTTGAAAATATTTGCCCAGGTGAAAAAGTGCATAGTTTTTGATTTTAAAGCTTGGGTAATCCTACTGGGATGACTTTCATAGAAGAAAACATTATCTAGTAACTTGGTCAAATGAATACTTAAACTGGCCTGTATTGGTCAGAGCATTTCCTTTATGCTGGTCAGCCTGACTCAAATTCAGCAGAAAACCCCACCTGTGCTGCGTTGTAGGAGAGATTTTATCTGTGGAGTGTTATGCCACTCCTGGTGTAAAAGAGCCAGGACATGACAAAATAGCTGTAGAGGTTGTATGGTAAATATGGGAAGTCCTCCTGGTACAGGAAGTCAGCGAGGAAGCTGATTCTTTACAGCCTCTGAAGTTTGGACAGTCCAAGAAAATATCCAGGGAAAGAGAGCAGCCAGCTCAGAGGCAGAACCAGGGACTCTTCCTCCAAGGACTGAACAGGATATTGGAATAATATCCTTAGCCTCTGGCTAAAGAAACTCTGATGCTCACTTGAGCATCACTCCAGACTCCTCTTGGCACAGCAGTCCTGGGTGACCAAGCTATAAATGAGCATTTCCCAGAGGCCAGGCTGAGCTCTCTTTACTCCTTTTTAAAGTGAGATCCCTTGATAAGGCAAGGATTACCAGGAGGAGCTGTAGAGCACAAAAGGGGTCTAACAGTGGGAATAAATTGGGAGAGCATTAAATGTATCCTTTAGAAATTAACACATTTACTGCTGAAAGGTACTGCTGGGTTCCACCATTTGTGGATTTTTTTTTTTCCAGGACTAATGTGAATGAACATTTATTGATTATTTCTTACCAAAGATCTGACAGTGTTAAGTTCAGAAAAGAGCACTTGCACTTGCAGTGCCAGAGTCAAAATGTGAACTAATTTCATATATATTTGTGTATAGTTAAAATTAAGATATGTAGTTGAACTGATTTTTCATTTCATTGCAAAGTGGTAGATTTTGTTTTTCAGAATCTGAAATTTATCTTCTTACTTGTCACTTAATTGCATGTTTCCTTTGCATTCCTGAACTGAACAATTAAAGACTGCTGATGGTCCACCTGAATGCATGTAGAGAAAAATAGAAAATGCATTATTTGATTTTTCTTTTCTCAAATAAATAGAAGCAAAAGCATGCTTTACATGCTCATTGCATGGTTTGAGAGATGAGGCAGAGTTGACAAAACATAATGTTTTTCAGCTTCCTACACAATTTAATTAATCCTTCAAACTACTAGGAGTAAAATAATGCATAATCCAACAGGATTTTGCTGATAATTTATCATCAATTATCGTTCCTCATTGTAATGTTAAATAATACCAACCTCATTCAACCTGTGAAATGAGTCTCATTGATTCCTTTGTCTTTGTAATTGAAAGGGACAGTCCCATCAGTTTCAATAGAGGTTATTTGTCCTCTAACACATCAAACAAGATTTAGAGCTTAAATATTGGGGGGTGAGGGGGGAAATCCATTCCAAAACACAAATAAACCCAAAGGAAAAAATTTATAAGGTCAGTGAAATACTAATATTAGGTTCAGCTGCCCAAGCATCCCAGAGACAGATAACATATCAGCAGCTGGTACATGATTTCCCTGTGAAAGTTGCAATAAAAGAAATGACTGTAACTTAAAATCAATGCTAATACAGAGAAGTATGACAATACACATTGGAGGCCAGTGTACATTTCTGAAAAATGTACTTTCATAACTGCAATATCAGTCACTTTGCCAGTCACACTCGTGTCATGCTCTGATTTAGGACCCAGAGAATGCTGGGACAGCAGAAGCACCACTATTCAATCATATAATTTTTGGCTCAGAGAAAATGTGCTTCTTAAGGAAGCAATCCAAGCCATAGATAAAAATCAGTCCTCCTTAAATAAGTACTGGAATTGCCAAAGGAGCTTAGAAATATGAAGCAACACATTTTTGGTTAGGGCAATTAACTGTTTTTATGCTGGAAAGGTATGAATGTAATATAAAAACATCAGGCAGATGCTATTATATTATGATAACCTAGGCAGATGAACAAGAGCTGTAGTAGATTATAAATATATAAACAATTATTTATTTAATATTCAGAGGCTTGGCCTACTATTATCAATTGTTTCTAGAACATTTTAATTGTGTTCTTTAACAACATGATGCTCTATTCTTGACCTGAAATGGCAAAGCAGAAAAGAAAAATAGTACTTAGCTGTCTTGGAGAAACGAATCACTTCTGTGTTCACTGGGTTCAATATTATTATTCATGCATGAAAGAGCTACTTGTGAAAAGCTGTTATGGATTACAATTGATTCCTCTCATTAGGTTCCAGAATGAATCTTTGCCTTTAAGGCATTTCCCTGCTGGGAGAGCCCAGTTTCTGCCTCCACTTTTTGGAGAGAAAAGAAAGTGAGGCAGGGCTGCACCTGTAATATCATGTTAACTTGGGATTCCAATCTCTCCTGCAGCCCAAACTCCCAGATTATCTTCACCCTTCATATGTTGGTTCACTTCTGCCTTTCCAGGCAAGAAAATACATTTATAGATTAAGGACCAGCTCCACCTGAGCTTTGCTTTTAAGGGGAGGATGAGATGAAATGGCTCAAGCCCTGTTATCTAAAGCAATGCAGATATATACTGCCTTCAGTTTGAGAAAGATGAGAAAAGAATGGTAAAAACTATTTAGCAATTAGTATGTCACAACCAAAAAGATGCACTTTCACAAATTAATCTGGTTAATGAAATGTACAAGTAAAAGAGCATAGCTTAATATTTTACAGCACATTTGTCCTGCTTGCCATCTGAAAGTAGGTTTTAGGTACTGCACCAAGAATGCATCACCTTAGCAAGGTCTTTGTAGTTAACTAGAACTCTTCTTCTCATCTAGTGTGCCTTGTGTTAAATTTCTTTCTTGGAAGACCAATGTGCAGTTAACATTTGTATGAGCTAAATCTTAGCTTGGAAATTTTGTGCCAGAATACCATTTTCATCTTACCTGTGTTTTATTTTCTCCATAAATATGTCAAACATATATTTCTGTACGTATTGGTTCTTCTTTCCTTAAATATCCTTAAAGGATGGATTTTTTTTTTTTTTTTTTTTTTTACAAAAAATGGTAATGAGGAAGTTTTCTGGACTATTTAATGCATACAATGAATATCTAAAAGTTAATTTCTTCTTTCTGGAGCAGCAGCTCAGCTTCATTCAATGCCTCAAGCCAAATTAGCTATAGCTAATGAGGCTTGGCATACAGAATAATGACACAAGTACATGTTTACTTCTATTGCTTTATCTGAAATAATGAAGCTATTCTCTATTTAATATTCTAGGTTCTCTCACCAACATTTTAATAGAATATAAAAAGGACATGTTTAAAAATAAAGGACCAACAGACAAAATTTTTCCCAGCCCTTGAATTTTGGGGGAAAAAGGGGAAGTAACGTTTTCTCCTACACAGACATCTACACAGGCAGTGTTTCAGATTTCCCCACCTTCTGTGCAATACCAAATCAAGAGCTTTATGGGATGGTCAATAATGTTCTTAGGCTACTTGAGGAAGAATTTCAAACAGAGACTTTGGAAACCTGAGTTATCCCCAGCACCACAACAACTTTTCCCCCTGCTCAGCAATGTCTCCAGCATGACCCTGATGCAGAGTCATCAGCTGCTTTAGCTGCCCCTCTGGCCAGGGAGCAGAAAGGAAATCTCAGGTAAAGGTCTTCAGGCTTTTACACAAAGCAACTGCTATAATTTCCATCTGGGAGGTTGAAACAGAAAGTTGACTCCAAAATTCAGCACATAATCTATAAATCAAACCAGAGACCCAGCAGTAACATGAAAAGAAAAAGAAAGGCAAGAAAAGATGGTGATTTAGGGCATTAAAAAAAAAAAAAGGGAGCTAATAAATAACAGCAGAACAGAGGATAAGAACAAAGAAAACAAAGTGAGGAGTGAGGTGACTAAAGGGAGCGCTGAATGGAAAGTACAAAAAAATTAAAGACTTTTACCTCCTCTCTCTCATTTTTGATAGCAAAGAGAGGTTTACAATCTTTCTATAAAACTTTTCTAGTGGGAACTTTGTGACTTCATAGTCTAAATATTTTTCTAAATACTACGTCTAATTTTCATTTTGGTGACCGTGCTTGTTCGGGCACTGTCTTCAAATTTGGGTTACAGTCCTCAGGCACTATCTTGAATAATTATTTCAGTATTTATTTAATTATTTTCTGCATTAAGGAATGAGTCTTAAAAGAGCTCCACAGAAAATGTGAGGAGCAAAACTGCCTTTATGTTTGGGATGTCCACTAATTTCATAATAAACACATTCTGCTGTCTTGAGTGTCAAAGAATGGTCTGTATGTTCCCTGGATTAAAAACAGATGTTTTTGTTTCTCTGCTCAAGTTTCCTACCTTCAAAAACTATTGAGTCTATGCAAAAACTTCCCACATGTCAAATGAAATAATGGATTTAAAATATACTAAATCTTTTTCATTAATTCTTTTTCTTTTTTTCGACAACCTGGCTGGACAAGGTAAACCAATGCAAACTGTTGTGCATAAATGCACTTTTAGTGGGTGCTAGAATTAGATAGCTTGCTATTAATTCCTATCTTACATTATTGTGTAGTATTTTCCCTGTGTTCCTAGAATACAGAAGCAAATGGAAAGTGATGGGTGTGTTGTACTTGGAATCTGAAGGAGACTTTATGTTTATGTTTGCTATTGTTCCTTTTAATGTCCCAGTAGGGTTTCTCTAGGATATGTAGTCAGCATTCTGAATTCCATTAAGTCTACTGGACTATATAATGAAATATGAAACCATATAAGCAAAAATAAAAAGTCCTTAACTCTTTTCTGTCCATTTCTTTCTATTCAAAAATAATACCTGGATGCCATCTCAGCATCTAGATATTAAATCTGTATTTTTGTATGTATTGAGTATGTTTTACTGTATTGCAAGGACAACTTGTATAACATAAGAGGATTTCCAAAAATATTGTTCAGTTGTCTGCATCCTTACTCTGTAAGAAAATTCAGAGTATGGAATTTGAAGCAGTCCCTCAGCTAAAGGATGATCCTCCCTGTTTGTAAAGATAAGTAATTCCTCATTTTCATCTCTTTTTTATTTGATAAGGGAGTGTGCATTTCAAATTTAGTAGGAATACAAAGGCCAGTATCACTGTGCTCAACTATTTGCTCTGATGTAAGAGAAAAACATAATAATCTTACCAAACTAAAAATAGAAAAGTTCTTGGTTGACAGAAATAAAATTTCGGTTTTGGTTACAGAATTTAGTCTTTTTGACTAAAGCCCTTCAAAAGTTCCTACTTCCTAAATATTCTATTAATTTTTCAGCAGCTTCTTATGGTCCAGTGTATACCCTTCTATATAGAAAAATAGGAACACTTTTTTATTCCATTCTCCTGGTAATGACACCAGATATCAGATGACATGAACTTTTTTGTGCAAATCAAAACAAGTTCATTTTTTTTCTCCTAAATTACAGGATTTTTAATATTTTCTTTTTATTATTTCTGTGTGATTCTACTTAAATGTAAGTGAATCAAATTGAGATTTTCACTTCTCATCAAAGGACACAGTGGTTTCAAGCCAATCACAGACTTCATCACGATATAGTGACATATTTATTAACTATGAATACCATGGACCTCCACTAATATATAAAATCTAATGATCTGCTTGACATTTCTACAAATATGACTTTTTCAGCTTTGCAGAAATGAACCTGAGTGTCCTGATAGACAAGATGAACACAAGCCAACAATGTCCCTTTGCTGAAAAGAAAGCCAATGGCACCCTGGGCTGCATTAGGAGGAGTGATGGAAGCAGGTAGAACATCTAAGTGATCCTGTCCTTTGCCCAGAGGTAAAATCCACTGGCAAGGCCACACCAGCAGTGCTGGGTCCTGTTCTGCACTCCCCAGTATGAGACAGAGATGGAAGTACTGGAGAGAGACCAGCCTGACTAATTAGCACTCTAGTGGAACAGCCATTCTTCATTTTTACATATATACAAGCAGAATATGTAAAAAAGTGCTACTGAACTCCAGCATTTTCCATGGCCTTCAGAACTTCAAACTCCTCGGGCTCTTTAAACTGCTAAGAAGTACCTCAAATATAGTGCATGTTCTTTGTAGTAAATACCTTATACAATCCCAAGGTTTATCTTCTTTAAATTAAGCTAGCCCTCAGAAGCTTAACGTTTAAATCAGGATTACTTCTCCACCAAACCAACACAGGCTGCCCTTGAATATTCCAAATCAATGCATGACTAACAGGATTTTTCCTGCTGCAGACCAACTAAATTCAAATATAATCTTAGCTTCTGCTTCCTTCTACTGATTACAGTCAAGGATGCAGCAACCTTTGCTGCTTGGGTGAACTCTTTCTGATATCTTAATACAATTTACAGTACACCCTGGGATAATCCTTGTTCAATATTGCTGAAGTGGCTTTTTCACTGACCAGTGGTTTGAGAAAAGCTCAAGATATTATTAGTGAGCAATCATTAATTAAAACAGTATATTTTTAAAATCATTTTAGTCCATACAGCTGAACAAATGGCTTTAAATATGTTATTCTGCGAATATGATTTTTTAAAATTTATTAAAGCAATTAATTTTATCCAGACCATCAATTTAGTTAGAT
The DNA here is from genome assembly GCF_050655825.1 of Lonchura striata. Lineage (NCBI taxonomy): Eukaryota > Metazoa > Chordata > Aves > Passeriformes > Estrildidae > Lonchura > Lonchura striata. Next base: position 12,028,698 of record NC_140703.1, read on the forward strand.
CCCAGTACTTTATCCAAAGTAAATTCAATTGAATATGAATGCACATTTTTGTAGACAGAAGGACAGTATTTAATGATTTCAATGTAAATACGTATTTCTGATATATACTGGTATCAGTGGGATTGACTGACAGCCCTGGGGTCCCCAGCACAGGAAGCACAGGGACCTCTCTGAGCACAGAGGTGGCCACCAGGGTCAACAAAGGGCTGGAACATCTTTCTTTTAAGGAAAGGCTGAGAGAGCTGGGGTTGTTCAGCCTGGAAAAGAGAAGATTTTGGGGTGACCCAATTGTGCCCTTCCAGCATGTGAGAGGAGTCACAAGAGAGATAGAGTCTATTTACAATGGCCTGAAGTGAGAGGACAAGAGGGAATGGCTTCAAACTGAAAGAGAGTGGGGTTAGATTAGGTATTAGGAAGAAATTATTCCCTGTGAGAGTGGTGAGACCCTGGCACAGGCTGCCCAGAAAAGCTTTGGATGTCCCAACCCTGTTCAAGGCCAGATTGGATGAGGTTCTGAGCAACCTGGAGCTGTCCCTGCAGGTGGGGTGAAATGAGAAAATCCTTCAAGATCCCTTCCAACCTAAACCACTCTGTGATTCTATGAAACACCCTTCAGCTTTGCCATCAGATGAAAAACTTCTTAATGTGAATGACCAACCCTGCAGCACACTCCCACCTTACAAAGCATCTCCCCTTTTGGTGGTTCTTCCTCTTCCCTGCCCAGTAGGTGAGCAAAGGCAGCTTCCCTGAAAGTGCAAATGTCAACTCCCATATTTTGGCTGCAATTAAAGTGCCATCCATGCCGTAGTTTAAGGCTAACATTTGCAGGATACCTCAGGTTTTACATTTTGACAGTTAAGGGAACCACAGTTACATAAGAGAGGAGAAACCAGACACACTGAACTATTCCACCCTTTCCAGAACAGGCAGCAAACCCAGGTAACAATTAATGCTTCTAACAGCTAATATGAATTCTGCAATTTTTGTTCCCTTCTTTGTGATAACAATGAAAAAAGTTACAGATAGATCTTATTATAATTATATTATATCATATTTTTATGTTATGTTATTATAATATATTATATTAATTATATTATATTATAATACACACCATTCTGTCCCATTTAACTGAACTGAATTCATTCTGGGAGGCTGAATAATGACAAGTCTCTCCTAGCCCCTGCATTAGACAGCTAAAGAATTGTTGGCGAAACAGCCTGCTTAGTCCCTTTTGTCTTTTTTCTGTCCTCCACATGCCTTGGCCAAGTAAAACAATCTTTTTCATCCTCTCAGAGACTGTTTTGCATGTGTACTCACAGCATTGCTTTCTGTGCTTGTGGACAATGACTATTTATGAGAATTCTCTGGCAGCCTCTCTCCTCTCTCCTGAGCCCCACTGTGTACCCAGGCATGGGAAGCTGCATCTCCATCACTGCTGGGTAAGAGCAGAAGGAAGGCATTCTTGGGACCATTCCTTTCATTTGCCTTTAAAATTCCTAGAATCTGATTTATCTATTTTCCTGACTTTCAAGATTCCCCTCATTAAAGTATCTAAGCATCACATCACTTTTGCAACATACTTATAACACACCTGTGAGAAGGGAAATATTTTTATTCTCATTGAACTTACCTGGACTTTAGGTATGGATAGTCTAATGGAAAAAATCACACACCTTTACAGGGACTTTCCCTGTAATCTCCTAATCCTACAAGCATTTCAATGCATTAAGATAGGAAAGAAAATGAAATTATTCATTGTATCTATTCTTCTCTTCCAGAAGAGAAAGAAAAATCATAAGAACACCAGAGAGATAACACCAAGGTATTTTTGGATGAGGGACATTAGCTGCTAACAAACAGTGTTTCCACAGCAAGGTCAACATTTAGAACTTTCAAGTAGAAGAGGACTAAATTAAAAAACTCAAAGCTGAACTAAAGTTATCGTATTCTGAAATGCTGCAACTAGCTAATTCTATAAGCACAGAAAAATTATTTGTTTTCTGGGCAAAAAGTAGTTCAATATTTTAGTTATGTAAGTGGTTGGACGACATTTTGCAGCAGAAGCTGCACAGTAAAACACTCAGGGGATTATTTTCTGCATTTTCCAAAGTAGCTTAGCCCAAAGCCATGCTCCAACTTTTTATTTTCCATTTTACAAGTGGGAGTTTCCTTCCCATTCCTTTGCAATGCAGCTGGGGAAGGTCAGAAGCTCCCAGGTGGCCATCTTTTGAAGGCAACTATCATTCTTGTTCCTCTGAGCTCTTTTATATCAGCACACACCAATGTCAAACGTAATTACTGGAAATAAAAAATTTCCTAATCGATGAGAAAGTCTAAACCTAAATAAATGGGTGGAACTAAGCCATTAACCAAGCATTGCTCAGCATAGGAAGTGCTCTGCAATATATGTTGCAAGAGGGATTAATTTGAGATATTAGCAATGAGCAAACCCAAGATCATGTCTGCCAAATTATAAATTAATTTGTTCCAAGGCAGAAAAATTAGATGGAACAGATATTTCCATTACAGTGAAATCTCAAGCTAGTTGTAAGAGGCTCCTTCTGCTATTATCTACATTTTTTTTTACACTAACTTCTAATTTTAAAGCAGATCAACCTAAAGTTATTTCCAAAGAGAGCAGAGCTCTCACAGTACATTTTATATCCATGGGATTAAAAAAACACTGAATCTTCTATTCATTTCAGTTCTTACCCATTACTAAAATTGAGAGATTTTGGCAAATAATAGCACAGTCTATGGGTGGAGACAAGTACAGAGGGATCCCTCAGTGGCTGTGATCAATGGACAAACATATCTGCACTGCAGCAACCTGATTGGAAGTACAGAATAAATCCATGAACCTCCACTTTAATTAGAGATTTCACCCAGACAGTAGGCTTTGTACTACCTCAAAAACATTGTAGTTCTGATAATTAGGACAGAAAATCAGAATCCATTAAACAAAGATCATCTGCGAAACTCAGTTTAGCCTGCAGTGAAGTACAAAGCAAGAACTGCTGGGCTGTAAATGTCCACCCAATTGTTTTTACAGAAAATAACATGATAAGTGTTGCAGTCAGGAAAAACTGGTATTAAGTCAAGCTCAAAGTAGTTCAGTCCTTTTTTCAATCACCAAAATTCAAAGTGAATTACATAATTTGGGGGGAAACAGTTGCAGTTTTTCACTTCATGTTTTTCATTTCCTTGTAGCAGACTTTTTCATAACTACTTTGTCTGTATCTGCAAGAATCATAAACTTACAACTGATTAAGTACTATTCCTTTCCATAAAATCTCAACCTGCTACTGAAATTATGGGGAAAATTTATTGTGATGGGCTTCCCACTTAAGTAAGGGCAAACTTTAAGAAATGTACTGTAATACACTCCGAAACTTAATTTTCATCTGCTGGGTAGATTTCTATCGTAAATATGTTGAAAAGTATCCCATATGTTAGATTAAGGACTGATGGCATTTTCACTACTGGCAGAAGTGGTGATAAATATCCATCAGCAATAGAGGGGGACTGACCAGAGGCTATGAGGCTTTGCTTAAACTGTTCTATAAAAATCAGAGCACGTGGTCAACTGCAGAGACAAGAAGGGAGAATTACTCCTACAGTGATCAAGGTCAAAGAGACCATGCCACTGAAAAATACAGATATCATCATGCAGTATTAGGTTTTACTGAATTCTTTGTTTCTTTTAGAGAACTGAAGAAAGAAATCTCCCCGGGGAAGAGCCAAGGCATCTTCTGAGGCTTTTCAGAGCCTGCAGCACATTCTGAGTTACAGGACAAAGTCACATCTTAATATTGCTACCTCAAAGCCAGGGGCAAGGACAGTTTTGCCATAGGTATTGCTAATAAGCAATTAGTTATGTTTCCACGTTGCTGGCTGAAGTTGTATGAGGATTTTCCCAACTACAGAAAGAGAAAGCTTATAAAATACACTCAATAACCATACACAGTCTCTGCTCTAGCAGAAAACAAACCACTTGTGGAGCTTTTTGGTGCAGTGTGAGGGGGTGTCAGCCATGGCATCTGTTCAGCTGGGGCCCTGGGCTTGACTGTGGCTGTGCAAATCTGGGATAATCAATTAGGCAGGGTGTCAGCGTGCCAGCACAGATGTCCTCAGTCAATTGCAGATAATCATCGCCTTCTTTGAAATTTCCAGAGGAGATTGCATTACTCTTGGGACACCCTTGACCTCCCATCAGGAAAGGTTTCTCAGATAAGAAAAATAAAAGGATCATATCTTTTTCCTAGTGCAGCAATATATATTGCAGGCTATTCATAACCTTGAAGGGGTTAGAGTGATGCACTGAGAGCTGCAGGCATACTGCAGGACACAGGAGCTGAGCTCTGCTCTCCTTCCCCTCCCCAGAATAAAATAAATACTATAGCACGTTATGAAATACATCCAGGCACTTACTAAGAGATATTTCTCCATGAACTACCTATCGTGACAACCTATCAATGAGGAATAAACAGTGCCATCAGTGATCTCAGCATTCTTTACCCAGGAAAACCAGCAGCTCGCTTTTTGACCAGCAAGGTCACACAAAGGGAGAGGGTTTTTAATTTCAGTCCATGCTTATTCAAGATGGCACCTGGAATATAAGGAACTGTTTGTGGAAAAATGAGATGAAACTTCATCTCACAGGGACTAAAAGGAACAATTTATCAGTGCTTCAAATTTTACTAGTACTGACTTCAAAAACTACCTAAGTAGGAACAAAACAAACCTGATAAAGTTCTTCCCTATCATCCAGCTTCAAATCTGCTGTTAGAAATTTTTTTTAGAGCTGATCAAAGTATCAGTGGTAAGAGCTTGGAAACAAAGCTTGGTTTCATTAGAAGCAGAAGACAACTTTTGAATCTGGAAGAACATCTTAGTGAGAAAACACAAATGAAGCTCATTTTGCTTAATCCATCACTGTACGAAGGGCAGTTACTGGAGAAAAAAAGGCTAAAAATTACTATGATACCAAGGAAAAGAAGATAGATTCAGAGGACTATTTTGAACTTTGGTCACCATATTCTGATTATTAGTGAAATTACATTATATATTGGGGTTTTTGTTAAATAAAAGTAATGGGATAAGCAATAGCAAGAACTTGTCCATATGGGAAAGAATATGCAAGCAGAAGGGTCTTTGATTCAGCTCAGGTGCATCTGGAAGACCTAAGGGTAGAAGACAACTCCATTTTGCTCAAGGCAGAGTTTCAAAACCCAGGCAGCTGCTGAGTGGACCAGGAGGCTGCAAAAGCAGGCTGCAAAAGCTTGAGACAACCCTAATTTCTCTGATCCACATTACTTCACGAGAAAGCAAAGGAAAAGTAACACTTCAATAGAAAAAGAAAAAAAAGAAACAAAACATCAAGGCTCCTAGGCGACAATGATAAATACAGAGAACTGGGTATGCTGGAGTTAGTCATGTCTACATTGTAGTCAGGGCTGTGTAGCTGAGAGATAAATCTGCCAGTCTTTATCTGGCTTGGGTTTCAGTAGTCAAACTGTTGTGACAGCACAGAGCTCATCAATTCATACACAAATAAGGGCTGTGACTGTATTTTAAATATCCATGGGCTTACTTGGGCATACACTGGATCTCCTGTACTCTGAGTTTATTCACTCTCCACGCACTCTTTTATCACATGGTTGACCTAAAGCAGTGAGTTCCTATTTTCAGTGATTTATATTTTATTATTTTTGTTCTATTAAGCATTACTCGAAGTGAAATAAAACATAAAAAGTAGAATTCTTTGTCTGCTATTCCTAGAGCTTTTGGAGAGGTAGTATTAACTCTTAGAGCAAATTTTTGTCGGCTTCAGTCAGACCAGTATGGAAAAGCAAGAAGCCTGATTGAGTGTCCTGTGAATACAATAATGACTATCCCTCTTTCTAAGTAGTTATAAAGGGTCATACTTCCAACTTTCAAGAAAATGTTCATTACAGAATTAAGGCTCAAGAGACAACTCTGTAAAAAATGAATTCTTTCTTTAAAGAAATTATATTTTGGAGTTTGAGCATCTTACTGCATTGGTAATTTTTTATGACTGTACTGTCTAACAGTACTGCCAACTTTGACACTGAAATATCATTGCATCAATTTTTCTATAAGTTAGACTGTGTAAAAATGTTCACACTAAAAAATTGAAAAGTTTCACTTGTTTATTCATGGTGAGAGGAAAAAAAAATGCTTATGCTTCTGATGTGAGGCCTGTTCTGAAGAAACTCATGAAAGGCTGAGTTCTGTGCCAGTGCCATTGATCACATGTCAGTGTCTTGCAGAACTGATTTAATTGTTTTGGATCAGGTTGGACCATCCTGATTCTATTAAGGGTGTAATTGATTTTATTGCCATGACTTGCAGAGAAAAGTAGTGTGTATAAGAAATTAAGTCTCCTGATACAGGGAGAAAAGGGGCTAATCAAACAAAAATTGCACTTCCACCTTTACAATTTGGGGATTTTTAAAATAGTCAGCAGGGATTCCATCCTTTAGCTGTATAAGATGGTGCTGGGTGTTTTGTTTTTTTCCTCCAAGAACCCTCCCAGTGTTGTCATAATCTACTCCAACATGAAATTATCATAAATTCTGCTAATGTGTGACCTTCTAACACCACATGTTTCCCTTAGCCATGAAGGCATCCCCAGTATGAGAATGCTCATGTGAAGACAGCCCAAGTGATAAATGAAATGCAGATTAAGCCTTACTTGTAATTAATTATAAGCACACATAGCAATGCCTGTGTTCAGCACCATATAAAATTGGATTTTTTTTTTTCTATGAACACCTATCAATGTGTAAGGTTTAGATAACAGCACAAATTCATACTGGAGAATGCTAAATACAGTATCAATGAGCTTCACCCAAGTCTGCTGTCTAATGAAAGGATTTTAATACTTTTGTAGTTAAACGCCTGGTACATGTTGCCCTCTTGTGGAAGCTGTGGTAAAGTACAATTTCCTTTGAATTTGTTAGGATTTTGCAGTGATATTTTAATGCCTGGAATGTAATGATTTATTAAATTTACGATGTGAGTAGTTTATCATGTTAAACACTGAGTATATTCTGTAAATGGCTGCACTTGACAAGCAAGCCTAGGTAATTAAATCTACTAAATCAGGCTTATCCACTGCAAATTGCATGGTGGTAGCATGTGTTTCATTTGCTCATTTGAAAATAAGACAATAAATATCATGTATAATTTTAGATCCTGGTCTAAGTTAAAGTTTTTTGTAGGCATTCAAAATGCTTTTTAGATTTTTTTTTTTTAGCTGTTTCTTATTGAAAAACCCATGCTCACCTCACCTATGAATGCTTGTATGTGTATTATATATGACATAAATAGAATGTTTTGGATGCTTCACATCTCACTATCAAATTACTCACATTCTTTAAATGCAGATTAATTCAAACACTTTCAAAGAGTTTACTAATATTTTTGCAATACATATTTAAGATACAAATATATTCCTTATCAACTAAGAAGAAAATCATTAAGACTGAATTAAAAATTTAAACAAACATTAGAGAACTAGAAAACAGATTTTAATGAAGCTAAAGAGATGAGTCAAGGACTTCAAAGGCAGTTTAACACACTATCAGGATACTTTAACTGTTAAATATTGAATGGCACCTGGATTTTCCATGGAATACTCTGCTAACAGAAGATAAGTTATATTTGACATGCTTACATAGCATTGTATTTAGGGAAATTTCAGATACTCCTAAGTGGTTGTCTTTGTTGTTTGTTTGGGGTTTTGGGGCATTTTTTGCCATTTCAGTTTGATTTCAGAGATGAGACAGTTTAGTACAAACTTGATCAAAGATTTCCATCAGCTGTGGACAAAGGTCAGGTGTCCATGTTAATGTTATCAGTGGTCTCTGATACTGCTGACAGCTAAGTGTCACTGATATGTCTGCAGGATCTGATGGATTTGGTGTGATTGCTTTATTCTTCACCCACTGGCATTTTATTTAGTTTAGAAAAAAGGGGCTGAATGGAGGTTGTGATTAGCTAACACATTTCAGCTCACCCTGTCCCATGACCCCTTTGCTTAGTGCTGGCACAAACTAAACATTTTACTTGATTTGCTTGGATGAAATCAATCCAAGGGGCAGAAGGCTTCAAAGTTTACCTGGTTGGTATCCCTGGATTGTCTCAAAAAAAAAAAAAAAAAAAAAAAGGCAAATTTGCAGGATGTTTGAATTCTTTCAATATATGGGATCATTTATGGAAACTGTAAATGACTTGGTGCCACAGTGTCATTGATAAATATTTGGATGAATGGAAGTCTTCAAGTTTTTTTTCTAGCAACTCCCTCTTTTCTCCCACGTGAAGTTTTTGGCTGTAGCTTCTCCTGCTCTAGCAAAACAATGATTAATGAGCATCCTATAAACTGAAGCTATGTCGACTGATAAGACCCTAAGCCACTGGTTAACATCCTCAAATGATTTTTCTATCTTTCTTCAAGACCAGTTTTCTAAAAAGAGCCTTGTATTTCTTGGACTTTTACATCAGAATTTTGTCTAAAACATCCCTTAATTCTGGTTCTGTGCTTTTACAGTATTCGGATGTGTAGGCTTGTGTTTAGAAATAGATATTATATGTCTTCTAACATATATTCATACATGCTTATTGAATGTAAATTACTGGAGTTACACTTGCTTCACAGAAGTGTGTTAAAGGAAAATGTCTTCTGAAATTTTTAATGGATTATGGCTCATCTATTGTCAAACTCAACAAAATATAATGTCAATGATATGAATATAGACACAAAGCTATTTCAAAAGTTTTATCTCAATATGAAATATGTTGATCTGAAAAGCAATTTACTATTCTTTAGTGTTCACTTATCAGTGCTGGTCTGATCAATTCTGGGAGCTGACTGATCATTCAGCTCTGCACACATTAATGCTGGCTCAAGGCAGGTGGAAGGCACTCCTGGCAGAGAGCACTGGGGAGAACACAACCATTGCTTCTGCCAACAGCATCAATTTACTTTGGCTTGATTGAAATGTGAAGCAACACCACAGCTGGATGACCTAGGTAAATTGAGGTTTTAGCAGTTTGAGGTCAATAAGGGCCAGGCTTGAAACCCCAAACCACCTACACGTATCACAAAGCATTAGGCTCACGTGCTCACAGAGAACAGCAGCACTGACACAGCCCCTGCCCTTCCCTGAGCTCCTGGGACTTTATCCATAAGGAGCATCCTGCAGCACAGCTCATCTCCTCACCAGAAAGTTATGGATCATGGAACTTTAGTGGCACTTAACTATAACATCTAAACTGATAATAAATGGAAACAATATATTAGGGTGACTGCTTTTATATTCTTGCTCAAAAACAGACATAAATACAGCAGCACTAGATCTGGTAATAGCCAGAGTGGCAAGTGCTCTCATTTCAAATAGCAAAACATAGTTTCTTCTGGCTCCTCACCTGGCCAATTACACCTTCATCTTATCTATCTGGTAAATCATTTTAGAAAAAGTACCATGAAGGCACTGACAAGGTACTTGATATTTCTGTTGATTCTGACAAATAATTCTTAAAGAGAAGAAAATAATCAGTGCAAAAAAGGTCTTATTAATGAAAAAAATCCAGAGAAATGTGAAAAAAAAAGGTCAAGAGTAGAATCCTTCACATGCAGCATATACACAGCTGCACAGACACAGGAAACAAAGCAAAATTTGTAAAATAGTTTTTGGGATCTATGCAATCCAGATACATGTAAATCCTTATCAGTAGCTTGAGTCTTGACCAGCCTGATAGCTTGTTCAGTCCAAGCTTTCATAATTTTAGTGCAATTAGCACTTCACAGTGGAGCTGACCTGTCTTCAGGTAACTTCTCCAGAGGACAATTAAAGAATTGCAGCTTCAGAAAATCAAGGGCAAATTTGTTTGGTGTGAAATGCTTCAAGGAAATGCTTCCCTTGGAGGAAAAAATAAAAGTCATTCTGTGCATACACAGTACTTTCAGTTGAATAAAACATCTCATGGGTCGTGATCAATGTTTCATATCCTGATAAATTAGATTAGCAGCCATACTCCTTTACAAAGGTGGCTGAAAAAACCTGCTTGTTCAGTAGACCTTCCATTGGCTAGAGGTCTCAAAAAGCTTCTAAAATAGCTTTTCTTTTTTTTCTCTCTACTCCAGAAATCAATATGCTTTCAAACATTTTACCTTTAAGAGTTATAGCACTTTAAAAAGAATTAATTAAAAGCAGGACTATTCCCCCAAGATATTTTTTAATCTTGCTTCTCAATATACAATATTATTATATCCAAAAATGTGAACCCAACTATTAAGGTTCAAAACATATATTCTTCTGTCATGGATAATTTTTTTATTTTTGATATCCAGAATGCAAATGAAATATCTTAATTTCACACATTTCAGGGGAGGTAGGAAGGGGTGAGAGGCCACAAGATCATCCCTACTGCATTCTTTTCTGCTTTTCAGCTAGTATAAGATTTATGTGGTACTTCAGTCTTCTGCTGAATTCACTCCATAGTGAATGTGCACATATAGCAACTTTACAGCCAAAATCAATGTAAAACTTGCAGATCTTGTTTTATTTGTTACTCTGTCAACACAAAGCTCATCTTGGCAAAGAAAAATTTAATTCATTTTGTTATATAGAATATGATTTTAATTACTTTAATACAAGGCTTATATGAAAAAGGAGTAACTGCAACATACTAAAGCATTTAATCCTGTTTCTCTTCTAAAACTGAACATGAGAACAATGATTTTCAAGCAAACCTGATCAGGAATATAACAAGGATGAGGAATGTCATCAGCATTTGGCCCAAAATCTCCAAAAAATCATTAAAATCAGTAGGTTCTGAATTAATACCCCCAGCAACAACCAAGGATTAAAATGAATCTATGGCCCAGTATCAAAAAAGTTACATCTCTTTAATCATGGGATTTATAGAGCTCTGTCATTTCTCAGTTATCTGCAGTTTCTGTATTTTCTGCTCTTCACTGTCATCCCATTAACTCTTCCACATCCAGTGAACACAGCTGGTGACAGGAGCCATGATCACAGTTTGAGGGAATCATGTCAGATTAATTAATTAATTGTACATTAACAATATAATGCAGAAGACATCCTGGCCAGAATACAGCAGGACTCAGCACTACTTGACAGCTATTTATGCATACCTTGGAACGTAAATTTTAAATTGACAAAATTATTTACGTAAAATTCAGTTACTTTATTCACTTATATCAAGATAGCATTAAAAGGGATGGAAAAAGCTTGCCAGGCCAGCCCTCCCTGTCCTTGGAAAGAACAGATATGGGACTGCTGAGTTGTTATCCTATGCCACAGGCCAGGAAACCAGTCCAGGTGCTAGTCAAAGGGAAAGGTGGTGGTAGCAGGCTCTGCTGGGAGATTGCATCTCTCATTTTCAATTTTCACCCACAGGATGAGGAGGCACCCTTATACCTTTTGCTGGCTATTAGCATGGCCAGCACAAAGCTAAGTATTTTCTCTTTGCTCTTCAGCCAGCATTCTGTCAAAGTTCTACTCCACAGCAGCTGGGAAAGGAAAATTTATTTTTGTCTGCATTGTTGAGAAGCCCTGAGTCAGCTCTGCTAGAATGATCCCTCATGATGAAAAATTTATGGCTTTTGCTTTGCCTCACTCCCTGCCTTTTAATATCCTTCTCTTTTCCCAACAGCATTTTTCCCAATTGGATTTGGCATCCTCCCCAATTCCTGTTTTACATTCTCCATCATTATTTTCAAAATAAATGTATCTAGCCTCATGCCTCTATTTCAAGACTTCTATCCTTGGTTTCATGACTGATGGATTTTAAAGGGTGAGCCAAATCCCTAAATGCCCTGAATCAATATTGTTCTTTAAGAGCCACTTTAATCACTTAGATGAGGCACCTATTTCTGGCAAACTTGTGGAAGGAGTGAGTTACACAAGACAACGTTGTCAGATGTGAAATGCTGTCACCATCTAGAGATGTTGGAATGTGCACAATCATCTAAAAACAGCCAGCTAAGCACAAAAAGTGACTATGAAAAAAGGAAGCAAATCAAGCAATACCCCTCTTTCCTGCAAATTACCCCTCTGCCTGCAAATTACCATTCTCTCCACCCAGCCCAGGGCTCCAGCCATGAGGGTTGATGACAATCAGAGCCTGGGTAAGAGAATGGGGCTTCCCATCAGTGCCAGCAGCACAAGAGTGAAATGGGAAGGGTCAGCCAAGCAATCTACCTGCTGCCACACTAAATGAGCACTAAGAAAGCTAGGGCAAAACTGCCACTGGGTGTACTCCAGAATTTTGTGGGCTTAATTTACGAGAAAATTTTCCATCTCAGAAGAAAGACACAGCTCAAAGGAGCATTCAAAATAAATTTGTTTGTTCCAGTATAGTATTTTAGAAACAAAATCATAAAAAACAGATACAAACATTTTCCTTTGGTTTGCCTGGGGATTTCTCTGGGTCTCATTTTGATCTCTGCACTTTTCCCTTGCATTGGTTTATAAAAATCTCTTTGTCTGTCATCTCCAGGAGTGTTTCTGCCACATCAACAAGCAGATGAGAACAACTGACCTAGATGCTAACACACTTTTACATATTATTATTATTCATTTTTATGTATATTACCTGTTTATGAGTAGCACAAAAGTAACTCCTGTTCACACTCCACCTCCTCTTTTCTTTGGAACAAAGGAATGCTACATCTGTGCTCAGAGGATGCCAGACTGCTGCCTAGCTTTGGCTGGCAGGCAGCCCACTGGGTGGCACAGCAGCTGGTAGGAGTTGGGACAACCCTTCAAGTTTCTGATTTTTTTTCCCAAAACTGCACCAGCCATTGTCAGGATGCAGCCAAAATATCTCAATTATCCTAAGTTACACGTTCCCAGAAGTATGGAATATCCTGAGTTGTAAGGGACACACAAGAACCCACAAATCCTGATCCAAGAATCCCAGAGTGGTCTTGCCCAACCCCTCCTTGAAACAAGTCCTTCTTGAAATCTGTGAGGCTTTGGGCTGTGACCGCTGGCCTGGGGAGCCTGTCCCCAGTGCCCAACCATCCTCTGGGAGAGGAATGTTTTCCTAATATCCAACATAAACTTTCCCTGGCATGGTTCCCTGCTGTTACCTTGGGTCTCATCTCTGGTTAACAGAGAAGAGATCAGTACCAAGCCCTCTGCTTCCCCTCCTGAGTAAAAGCCAATGGAATGGTCATTCCAAAGGAACATGTACTGTTCCAAAACTCTTTTTTGTGAAATTTCTAATTTCTGTGTCTGCCATTAACAGATTGTCTGTGTTAGCAGAAGCATGACAAGGATGGATTAGTGCTTTTCTTTCTTCCTAAAAAGAGGACCACTACCTTTAACGAAGAACTAGTTCCAGTTCAAAGACAGAAATTCCAAATAAGTCATAAACAGGTGTTTACACCAGGTAGCAGAGCTGCCTGTACACCTTCTGGGCACTGGGAATCAGCTTCTGGGGGACTGTGTGGAGCTGGCTCCCAGCTGGAGCCTCCAAGGGAACTGGAACCAAGGACCCACCCATAAAGACACTGAGCAGAGAAAGCTTTACAGAACCTTCTTATTTTTATCTGTTTTGACCAGAGTCTCAATACTTAAAGAAAACCATTGAAATGCATTACACCTTAATTCACTAATAAGGAAACCTGTTCTCCAGGCAGCAACAGCCAGGTGGGAGCAGCACAGAGATCTCCCAAGCTGGAGAAAAAAGATCATCCTTTTTGTGTTCTGCTTGCCCAAGTGACACTCTGAGTGAGCATTCACCTGACCTTCACACAGAATGGACAATGTCCAGCAGCAGTGTTAGGGCTGAACCTCAAAAGAATCTCATTTCTGATTACTGATCTGTGGGCAGAGTTTCAAAGGAACAAATAATAGCAAAAGCAGTATCAGCAAACCAACTAAGATATTGAATGTAGTGCAAAATATATTTTTTTATCTTTACTGACTGATGCATGTATCTGCTGAGCTACTATTTCAGAAAATGCTGTCAACAACAGGAGAACATCCTTGCTGCTATCAAGAGGAGCATATTTTGATTTCATGCACGTACTGATGAATGCAATAACATTTCTAGGAAAACAAGTTGCAAGGTTTTTTTATTATTTAGGTAATTTCATGCTTTTAAAAGAGAGAGCACCTCTTTAAATGAAAATGTTGTCTATAAGTTGTGCATTTTGTCAAAATTATTTTTTTTAAATTAACATTGTAAATGCTTCAGACAATTGAAAAAGGTTCCAGTAGAACTGATACTGTGATAATGGAGAATAATGGAGATTAAAACTGAGTAGGTGCATTGCTGACAAACTGGAGGGTCAAATAGAAAAGTGTATTTGTTTCATTCTAGAAATAAAATAGATTTATTGAATTTTCTTGCCCATGTATGAGCATGCAAAATAGAATCCAAAGATGTAAAATTGATTTTAAAAAAAATTTTACCAATAGCCAAATTATAGCTAAAGTTATGTTTATTTGCCATTTACAGCTTTGAACTAGCCAAAGGGCTTGTGGGGCTAAAATTTTGGAATACATTTGAAGTATGGTGATGAACTCATTAAAAGGATTGAAATACAGTAAAATTATTTGCACTTTGAATTTATATTTTTAAAAAACTAATATGCTGGGGGGGAAAAAGGCTCTTTAATAACTACTGACTAGATCATGCTAGGATTTTTTAATATTAATTTTTTATATTTTTATATGAAATTTTTAGCAGTTTTTCTGTGCCTTGTCTTTTACCTTCTTAAAGAGCAATACATACACAAGAAAGAAAAAAAAATAGTATTTTCTTTTTTTTTTTCCCTTCTCATTTTCTTTCCCATCACACCCTCTGCTGGTTTGCTTATTTGCTCTCCCCCTCATCCCTTCCATGTTCACTCCCATGCTCAATAGGAATGGATACCTCTGGCTTATGATTTTGCTCTTCTCTCCCTACTGAATTATCAGCATAATTTGATGCACTAAAGTGACAATAAGGACAGAGAAAATATGCAAAATAAAGTCAACAAGCTTCCTCATCTGCAGTCACTTGAAAACAGGTGTTGGACGAGGAGGTAACAAGAAATCTGAGCCATACAAGACCTGCTTTGCTTGTTGGCATAGTTCCTTTTTTTTGTTTGCTGCTTCATGATAAATGACTCTGTTGTCCTGAACTGAAGGCAGAATATTCCCTCCCTTCTTTTATCTTGTACCCATTTAGAGTTACATCGTGTTTGCTTAAGGTTTTCTGCAGACTACAGGCTGTATATTTGCTCAAACACGTGTGTTTTCTCTGTGCCAAGGAATGGTGAGGAGTGCACTCTCACTGAAGGGCCCCTGCCCTCTCCCACAGAGAAAATTTTTGTTCCTCTGCTCTGGACAAGAGCATCAAAGTCTGTTATTTTAGCATTATTAAGATAAACATCATAACATCTTTAAGCCTTTTGTAAGATGGAAATGGAAATGTGTGGGTCTCAGATTCAGTCAAGGAGAGAAATGGGAATTTCTATCCAGGCAGAAGCCTGGAAAGAGTTGGAAAAGAATGTAAATAATTCTTTATCTTTCTTGTTGTTCACATTGTTTATAGTTAAGTTCTATCACTGTGTGTCAAGGACTTTGCACCAATAGTGTGGGTTGTTTTCACTTCAGGACCAATAAAGTTGGTCCTCAAGAAGCCCTCTATAAAGGAGCAGTGTATTTTAAATAAACCAGAGTTTTATTCTCATCAACCTTCTAGTCAAAATCTCTTCATTCCCATCCTGCCTCGACAGCAACAGAAATGTAGCTTTTTTCAGTCTTTTCCCACTTCTCTATTAGTTGGAATTATGCAATCATTTTTCTTTTTACTTTTTTGTGAATGTGGACAGTTATCAAGATACATACATTGGGGTGTGAATACTGGTAGCCAAAAAGGATTTGAGATTAATGCATGGCAGGCAAAGCAGCTCTTTTTGAGATGCAAATATCCACATTAAATGTAAAAATTGTCTGTGGCCAACTAGAAAAATATCAAAGCTATATTGTGCCATTTCAATACACAGTTGGACAAACTTATCCATCAGAGGTTTTACTATTGCATAATTAAAGTATTCATACTTGACAGTTCCAAATAAAAGTATGATTGAGACTTAAAAAGCAAATAATACTGTTTATCTGTGTAGAACAGGAATATGACTAGATGCTGAGAAGTTATTGTAAAAGGAATACAGCCAAGACTGGATGCTGAGTGTTACAAAATTCAGACTGAATGGGATATTTTTTGACATCTAAACCATGATAAAATTCATTGACTGGTTGCAAGAATAAATTCAAAAGGACCTGGCTTATAGGATAAGGGCCTTCTGCAGCACCGAAATCCAATTTTCTTAGATAACTTGCAGACATACAAAACATAAGCATTCTGTCCCTGATTTTTATGCAGTAGATTTTTTTCTTTTGGTCAAAAATTGCTTAATACCAGAAAATAAAAAGGAAAAGGTTGGAAATGGAAGGCTTTAAAAGAGAAATAGGTGTCACAACTGAAGGTGCAAATAGGAGCAAAGACTCTGTTCTACAAACATAAATATTACCAGCCACATCTAACAGGAAACAAAGCAGCCCTTTTATTTTTTTTTTTTAACTTGGTACTTATACAACATATAAAATAGCAAGATTCCAGAAAGCAGGAAAAAACCCAACCACTTAAAGCCTGTGCATTACAATTTGGAACTTCTTCAGAGCTTTTGTGTGTGCCCCATGGTTTTTGGGGCTGTAGCTGAAGTTTTTGTGGGAATAAACACTCCATGTACCAAAGGAGAAGCAAGATGGAATGCTGGAGGTATGCTTGGACAAAGAGGCTGTGTGAACACAAACTTAGCATTCCAAATGTTAAAAAAATACAAAGAGAAGTAGACAAATATGATTTTCTTGCATCTCTTTAAAATAGGACATAAAAATCAAGCACATTTACTGACATTTTAAAGGTTCTAAGATTTTTTTTCACTTTTTGAAAGGGAAGGACATTAAAATTTTTTATGTCCCTAATTCTTCAAGTTCCCACAAAGACCAAAAAGGATCCACATCTGAAGAAAATGTGAAAGCTTGATATCACAGAAGAGATATGATGCAAAATTTCTTGATCTGTCTTTCTCATGGAGATTTGTGCCATACTGCACTGTTCAACATGCCAACAGGATATTCCAATCCATAGGTTTGTCAGAGATATCAACAGATCTCTATTAATAATTATGTTTTCTTTATCACCTTTCAGCTTTCTTATGCTTTTAGAGGAGATTGATCAGACATAGTGTTAAAATTGGACAAGGAAGGCTAGGGGCATCTTGGAGCATCCATCATTCATATCAAATTACAGAGTTTTGAGGCACTATATGGAATTATTTTAAGCATTCTTATTTTACCAACAAATTTTGATAACATTGCAACATATGAAGAGAGAATTTCAGATTTGGAAATATGAGATGAATCTACTTAGGGCTGAAGAGTTCTTATGCCAATTTCTAAGTAGTGTAAGTCTGTGTAAGCCCACTGATATTAAAGCACAGAATTGAATATGGAGTATGACCCTTATTAAACATAAAGTGTTGAAATTGTGTACTTATAGCTTTGTATTCCTTTTATTTTTCCCCTAGAATTTCTCTATCTCTTCAAAACCTCATTTTTCTCCCATCATTTTTTTTGCCTCTCAGCACCAAGATAATACTATACAAATTATACAGGCTTGCTCTTCAAGAGCTACGCTTCACATTTCTAAAAATGTTTTTTTTTGGTTTCTCTTTTCCTCAGTCATAACAGTATTTATTAAAATTTGACAGAGGTTTGTAAACAAGCAAAAAAACCCCAAAAAACTGAGAAAAACCAACACAGAAAAGTAACCAGCCAATTAAGTAGAAATTAATAGTGGAAAATAATGGCTGTACAACATTTGAAGATGTCTTCAAGAATCCTTGTACTAACCACAAGATGAAATTCACTGTTAACAAAGTACAATTTAAAAATGCACTTAATTGATGCACATTTTGTTCTACAGATTAACAGGGAACCCACCAACACAGTTTTGTACCATAACTCCTAGTTAAATAAGTTTCCATACCATCCCTAGGCAGAAGTAATTTGTCTGATAAAGAACACCTTGAATGGTCTGAAGGAGAACCAATAATTTTCTAGCTTTAAGAGTCCAGATAATCAACAAATTATTCAGATTTCAAATAGTCAAGAATAAGTAGTTTGAACCACACCCCACACACACACCCAAAATCTGAGCAGTAATTATACAAAGTATCTGGTGACTATTTATAATAACATATATATGGTAAGAAACAGCTGGATTCACTCTTAAAATTAAATTTCTGGTATTGAAACAAAAAAGAATCCAAAACTGTGGGACTAATACAGACCTTTACAATTGTGCCAGTGAAAAATGTTAGCCTAGATGATGACCAGCTCATTTACTCTCTACAAGAGAAATTCTATTTAGAATGCAAACAATATCATTTGTATTGAGCCCTTCCCTATCTGTGCTACATTTTTTCATGCTAAGAAATGCTGTTTTTTTCACCCTCTTTTAAAGTGCTTCCTTTTCCCTAAAATAGACTTTAAAATCACTTTGTTGAAGTGAAACTGGCTATGTTAAACGCTAGATGGCAGAACAAGGCTGGAGCTGAGCATCTGAAAAGGCTTGTCTTAAAACTGCATTTCCAGAGGTACCAGTTGAAACATTTCACCCGGTCCTTCCTATGAAAGTTGTCTGTGGTTACGTAAAAATCACCTCCATATATAATAACCTTTTTTTACACACACGGTTTACATTCCCTGAAAAAGAAAAGCCAGAGGTGTCACTTGGGCAGCCTCCTGGTGGCCAGAAGTGTTCACTCTGCAGCACCACAGAGCTGCAAGGTCAGGTCCTGAGGACAAATCCTCTTAAAATCTTTATCTGCCTGCCTAAGCTAAAAATTACCAAGAACTCAATGTAGAACTTAGGCTGAAGTACAGATCAGAGAAAAGGACTCACCTTTTCAGGTTTGTCAAGAATTCTAACAAGTAGGGCATACAGAGACAAAACAAAGACAGAAACCTCTCAAAGAAAGAAATGAACACATGGGTTTAAAAGACTACACTCTGTCTTCTAAAGTTTTAAATTGCTTTTTACAAATAATAAAAAATTGAGTTTAACAGAAATTAAATTTGAATGGCCTTCCAGTATCTAAAGGGGGTTGACAAGAAAGACAGAGATTTTTGACAAGAGAATGTAGTGACAGGACAAGGGGGAATGGTTTCAAACTGAGAGTAAGTTTAGATGGGATGAGGAGGAGACTCATGACTGTGAGGGTGGCAAAGTGCTGGAACTCGCTGCCCAGAGAAGATGTGGATGTCTCATCCCTGGAAGTGCTCAAGGCCAGGCTGGATGGGGCTTTGAACAATGTGGTCTAATGGAAGGTGTTCCTGCCCATAGCAGGAGTTTGAAACATGATGATCTTTAATGTCCCTTCCATCACAATCTATTCTGTGAAATTAAAAGATTAACACATAAACTAATTTACCTGCATGCTTGAAAGAGTATAACAAACAAAAGCACCTAAAAAAAATTTTAAAAAGCAAGGTGCAATTCAGTTGTATTGCCACTGGAAAATATTAAGATACCATTTTGCTCACAATCAGGCTCTCAGTATCCCACTGTGTCTATGACAAATCCCACTGCATCACTTCAGTGGAGCACCTCACATTTTGGGTAATTGGGTAAAGTGGAAAAAAGACCTGTGTTGGCTCTCTGAGAAGTTACATCCATCTGAACTTGAGCAGCTTCACATGTGATTTTTTGCTGACAGCACTGGCAGTAGGTTGCAGTTTGGACAGCAAATTTCACTGCAGCTGCAGCCCAACTCTGCCTTTGATTCTTGTTAAAGGGACACAGCTGTGGCAGCCAAAAGTTTTGCAGACAAACAAAAATGCACCCATTAAAGCCCAACATATATTGGGCAGCTTCACCAAATAAGCAATTCATACACATATTTTCCCCTATTGTCAACCTTCCACATTATTTTTCTCCCCACTCTTAGAGGTATACTTTAGAAGCTTCAGAGCTGCCTCTGACTGCCACAGAAGGGATGTGCATGGGGGATGGCTTGGGCAGCAGCCATTTGTAATCAAATATCTAATTCATGCTGCATTATTCCAGGCTTGTAATATCACATATATAGTGTTTCAGGCTTCATGCTGAATGATAGGCTGAGGATTGCTGCTTGGGGAGGATGAAATTGTATCATCTCCTAAGAATCACTGTACAAGCATGTAAACCACAGATTAAAGACAGGTAAGAGGAGGGAGAAGGAGGAGTGGGGGTGAGGGAGGAGGAAAACTCACTTTATGTATGCCACTCATTGGCCTTTTGTTCCAGTTTTGCCTCATTCTTAAAATTATCATTTTACTGTAATTAAGCAGGAATTTCAGGCCAAATGGACTGAAGTGAGAATATGTTTGGCCTGCCAACTCCCCTGTCCCACGGGCAGCTATGTCCTTGGCACTGCAACAGCAATACCCCACATTTCCCAGGAGCCTGTTATTCCTGCCATTCCTCCTTCCCCAGCTCCCCCTCTGCAGCCCAAACATCTAGAAATGGGACCAATCTCCAAAATGATGAGAAAAGAACACAGGGAAAATCAGATGACTGTACCCCAAATAATTCATAATTGTTTTCCTTGTCCTCAGAGATGCCTTGGCACTACACAAAGGTATCTCAGCAAAAAGGATGCCATGGAAAATTAATAGGAATTTCCTTCCATTTTTGTTCACACCTAAGCTATGCAAGCCTTTATGCCTGGAGTTTTGCATTGCTCAGGTTAATAAGTTTCCCCTTCATATACTTTAAAAGCAGAACAAGAGGTGTTTTCCCATCTCTAGCCATAAATCTCAAAATGCCAAATTAAAAACATATTATAGAGATTAATTTCTTTTCTTTTTTCTCCCCCTTTGGGATTAATTAGCTCTTTATCAACAGTCAAGCTAGCATAGAAGTACTACTAGGGTCAGGAGACTCAAAAACTTCATGATCAAGTAGGTTTTGGATGGCTCAATTTTTGTACCATTTTTCTGCCTTCCTGTGTCTCATCTCATGTACAAACATCCTTACATATATACTCAGAAATCCATCTCACTGCTCTCTTTCAACCCTTTCTTTACCAAGATCACTGCACAAACCCTGCGGTGAAGGTAATTTCACAGCAGCTCACATTGCTCCCATCTGTTTCAGACCTTGGGTTTGTCCCATGAGGACAAACCTATTCCTTCTTCACCTCAGACTCCAGCCTCTTTGAAATGTTGCCATGTTTTTTACTGTGTCATGATCATTTAGTTGGCATTGAAATAAAAAGAATACATATATTTGTGTATATATATATATATATACACAAAAGCACAAACACACATATATATACAGACACACACACTTTTAAATACATATATGTATACACACAATATATATATTTGAAAAATAACAAGGCTACTAGGTTTTCTGTTCAAGTGTGTGTGTGAGTCCATTATACAGTTGAACTATGACCCTGACCATGTATCATCATCAGTGCAAACTTTTGGGTGCACACTGATGACCCCATTTGATATATGTATATATACATATGTAGCTTCTAAGTTCAAGAGCCTTCCCACTGAGAACAACATCCTCTTTCATTGTCAGAAATATCAGCTTGCTAGCCTCTTGACTGGATTAAAAGTAGTAATACCTATGAAGAGTTTATTCAAGCATAGAACCCTTCTCTAGATACAGCAGAAGAGCCACAGGGCAGCAAAGGTAGGTGGCAGCAGGTGACAGATTTACACCCTCGATTTCCTTCTTCACAAAAGCCAAAGAAGCCATTGCACTCTCTGACACAAACCAGAGATGATGCTAAAAGTTTCCAAAAACATTTAGACAAATTAATGGACAACACTCACTCCCACCAAAAGCTCTTAAAGACACAACCTTGGGCTGGGGAATCCCCTGGAGTGTTTTTGGGAGATGAGTTTTCCTTGTGCATATACTGCACACACATTTGCTCTTGGCAATTTTGGATTTCATGCATCAAAAGAGATGGGATTTGTGATAGCCTTTTCTACCTTCTTGTTAAGCTTCAGTGTATTTTGATCAGTGAAATGCTAGCCTACATCAATTATTTCAATGATCATTATAGAATTTAGTTAAAGAAACACCTTTTTGCACTTGTTGATTTTAGAGAAAATACTTCATCAGTAAAACTAGTGCATTATACTCTCTCTGAATACTCAGACAGTAAAGCAAAATAATTAGCTTTTCTTGGCTTTCCTACATTTTTGTGTATTTTCATTCAGATTAAGACAAGTCCCTGAGTAAATAGAATTACTGCTGAGAGCATCACTCTAATCATGGAGAAAAACATGCCATCCTCACTAATAGCAAACATAAACAGAAACAGCTTTTAGTTTTATTAAACTAAGTAAGACCTCTTGGACAGTAAAATAACATTTAAGCTGATTAAGCACAGCAGAATCAGTTAGTGTATGAGTTAGTTCAGGTTATTTTAATATTGCCTTTCTGAACATGGAAATAATAACTTCAGCTGCAATTTACCATTGAAAGCTGATAGCTGTTTCCGATTTAAAAGAAAGAAATGTTCCTGATAGTCATTTACAGGAGCTTTGCTGCTTTATTTTGAAAACACCTTGTCACCAGTAGTTACAAAAATTGCCTACAGCCTTCAGTTTTGTAAAAAAATTCAGGCTCACTTAAACTTCTAGAACAGTCTCTACAAATCAACACAATAAAAATCACCCACCCCTGGAAAACCTCGCACATTAGAGTCTGACAGGAGGATGCAAATAGTCATTTTTCTCCTGTGCTGCTCTCAATAAACAAAGGCTTAAACTCAGGAGCAGCCTGGGCTTGGAGCAGACACAAAGCACCAAACCAGAGTGGGGGAAGAGCCAAATCTCTGCAGGCTGGGATGTGCTGCTCAGGTGGGAATGTGACAAGAGCAGCTCACATGGAATGCTTGGCACAACTGGAGCAGCAGAATGTGGCTCCTTCTGTGACCCCTTTGAGGGACAAATTCCCACAAATGCCCATGCTCTCAGTTATTTTGAACTCTAGGAAACAAATGGGTGAAATTAGATGCACCCGGGGTTGAATAAATTTTCAGTAATGAAATTCTAAATGTTAGGTAATACTGCTTCTGTGTATATTGCTGTCTAAATACAATGGGATGTGTTTTAATTCTAATGCACAGGGGAGTCACATACACAATCCTTATTAACAGCAGCACATATAGGGAAAATCTTCATATACTAAGAACAGATTCTATTTTTGTTTATTTGGCATACTATATTTTATCAGCTGTCTCACTACAATGAATCAATAAATAAGCATGTCTGACAAAAAATATGATTGTGAATTACATATAATTCAGCCCTTATTATGAGTATAAGAAGGGATCATAGCTATTCTGAGATAGTATCAATCCTATTTTTTACCATCTAAATTGAGACATTAAATGGTAGGTAGGTTCATGATCCATGGAGTCTTGGAAGAAGATCATCTGAAAGTGGAAACCAGCTTTAGAGAACTGGAACTACTTTAAAAAATATTTTAAAATAACCCAGACATGAAAATGTGGACTCTGCTAACATTTTTCTCACTTTGATTCAGAGCAGAGTTGTGATTCTAGATGAAAAATATCATGTGAAGGTAGAAACAAAGTATGCCCCTTGTAAGGACACGAGGAAGAATTTTTACTGCTGAACTATTGGGTCTTATTCCCAGACCTGGACATTGGGACCTCCAGCTCCATGTGTTTTTTAAACAGACTTCATGAATCTGTTCTGAAGTGCAGCCCCACCACTCACACTCAGTAGGCACCTCATTGCTTCCACAATTTCACTAAAAATTAGTGGGACTATTCAAGCACTGGTTGAACATAAATAATGGCAGTCAAAAACAGAGACAGCAGAGACAGAAATATTAATATAATATAGCTAAACATACAATTAATATAAATATATTTATTATATAAATAACACTGCCCTTTTGCCAGTGCTGAACTGTGGTGGTGAGTGGTACATTCCCAACAGTTGGCAAGAAATTGATTGCAGGAGCCAGAGCTGCCTGCAGATCTCCTGAGTCTCAGCCCAACATCTGTAGCACCACACAAGCACCACTAAATGTGTTGGAGGTACTCACAGCCTTGTTCTCCTGGAGAGGTGAGCACACAGCAGCACTTCTTTCCCAAGGAATGCTTCAAAAAGCAATCATCTCTCTCATTGACAGATATTTCCCTCTGTCAAACTGTTTTTAATGGCTCTACACATATTCTGGCTTACCTACATTTTCTCTACCTCCCTAGAAAACATATTCTTAGAAATGTCTGGTGCTACACAACAGAGATAAGTCACAGCAGAGGTAAGGGAAAAGAATATTTTGCTTGCCCATCTCCAGAGGAGATTACAGCCACTAGCCTGAGTGATTTATTGTCTTGGACTGTAAACAGCATGCTGTAGCCTGCAGTAAAGACCCCTTGTAAAACAGCAAGGCATTCTGCTTTTATATTCTCTAACACATACTGCTGTCAGCTAGGACAAATTCACTGAAGTCAATCTTCACTGATATAAAACCACACAACACAAAAGGGTAGAGCTCTAAATACTCTGGTATTGTGCCAAAGAATTAAAAAAATAAAACAAAACAAAAAAACTACACAAGCATAATGACAAAAAAGTTTAATCAAATGAGAACAAGATATTCTTTCATTCCCCACTAGGAAGCAGCATAACCATGTTTCTAATAATCTGGAAATAATAACTATTCAAGTCAGACTTCTGGAATATTTAAAGAGGAGACCACAGGACAAGAAAAAGCCATTTCAGTCTGATGACTATATCAACTACTTGTGACACTGAATGCCCCTTCAGGAAAGTAAAACTGGAGAGAATTCTGAACATGATGGAAAAGCTTAATGGAAGATATTTTTCTCATGATTAAAGGAGATAATTTGCAATCTTTCTTGCATCCTACATGCACAAGTTTAGCAAGAAAAAAAAAGACAAGTGGCACAAAGGCACTGCAATTTTACTGTATTGCACCAGGCAAGATGCTCAATTACAGCTTTTGAAACTTTCTGATGACTTTGTAGACCTTTATAAAGGTCAGAGCGTTGTGGTGCATTTATAAAAACATGAAAAGAAAAATGACAATATCATCCTAAAAATCTATGGAACAAAGTTTAATAGGTTGAATTTGGGCCTAGATAATTGTTTAGGAGATGGAAATAGTGATAACTCTTGCTACATACATCATACTTTATGATATTGAGTTTTGCATCTATCTTCAGGAAGAAAAGAAGTGGAAAATACTTTATCTCTGTCTGTAGGGTCAATGAGTCCATAATCCTCTGACCCTTAAGTCCTAAAGATGTCCTAATTATTTCAGTAATAAGATGTTATATTCTTAACTGAGATTTCATTAGCATGAAAAGTCTGAAGGTTCAGATTCTCTTGCAAATCAAATATCAGAAGATTACTTGCTGTGGTGATGGCACTTAACATTTACATCCCTTCATTCACCAGCTACTTCACAAACATCAGCTAATAGGGCAGACTTGGAAGTGTTTATTTTCTTCACCTTCCAGACTAGAAACCCAATCCAGGGAAGTGATTCATTAGTCAAGAGCAATGTGTGCTAAAGCCCACTTTAGTGTTACTTTCCCCAGCCTTTCTTGCTACCTGAAACCACTCTGTTCCACTTCTTGATATATATCATGTGTCAGGACATTGCTAGAAGGAATGCACTGCTTTAATTTCCAAGACATTTAGTACTTTCCCGAATGTTAAATGCAGTTATCTTATGTCTTATGATTTAATCTCAATATAAAGGGTTGGTTATTTTTGAAATGTTACCAAATGAAAATGTGAGTGTGATAAATGTGTCATAATGTTCACCATAATATTTATGTTACTGGCTTTATACTGATACAAATAATGCATATCCCCCTTACATCTTTTCTAGGCAGAAAGTTTTGAAAGTAGATGTTTTGCAAAAAATGGTGGATTTTTTTTCAATCCTGGTTTGTACTCCCTAGAACCTCTACTCCAAGTGATAATACAAACACTTCTCAGCTCTTCTGAATCTTTCATATTTCTCTTTCTTGCACATCAAGACATTTCCCCTGCTCTTTCTAATTTAATTCTGTCAGTTTTGAAGACTGCTGACCAAGCCCTTGGCAAAACACCCTGTTGGTATTTATTCTAGCCTTAAAGTAAAATGTCATTAAAATTCACACACACACACAAAGGATCAGCATAGACATCGCCTGAGAGAGTTTACATGACCCTCTAGACAGAAAGGTCATCACTAGAAGGCAGAATAGGTTGGGCTGGGTAAACAGTGAAGGCTGCAGCAAAAATTGCTAAAACTGCAGAGTGAGGACTTCATTCTGACTTAAGACTTCACAGTTCTCCCCAGGCCCTTTGGTGAACTTCCTCTGAATCTTTTGTGGGCAGAAGGAGGGAAGGGTCCTTTCTACATTAAACTATTTTCAAATTTATGCTTCATAATAATAGCAATACACACTCTCTAAAGCAGAAGTACTGTGACTTCTCCCCACCCTCCCAATGAACTCGTTTAAGTATAGTAAACAGGATGAAAATATAGCACCATGCATCACAGGCAGCAGTATAAATGATATAGAAATGAAATATAGGCTGGCTGGCAGCATTCCAGCCTTCTTGGCTACTTATCAACTCTCTGATGTGATGATATGCTGCATGAGATTTGCCTCCCTGTCTTCCACACATAACCCTTATCTGACTGGGGCCTAAGCAATGGTCTGCAGAGGAAGCAGATTATGAATGCAGCAGTTTGCATTTCAAGCTAAATTCCACAATTAAGTATAATTATGTGCCATATGTTTTCATCCTTTCAATTTTATGTTGTCTTAAAAACTAAGTAAATATGTAGGCCCATCAAATAATGGGCCCTGTCACTGCCTCAGTGCAGCATCTGTGGTACACTGCTGCAATTCTAAAATGAAAACACAGTCAATGTAATTATTCTAAATTAGCTATCAGGATTGCATGGATGTGGAACAGTTTTGAAAGTTTGCTCATTTTTACTATATTCAGGTCCCATTTCAAATCTCTTAAATGCTGAAGATCACAAAGGAACCAACAACAGTGCTCCCTAGAGCCAGTACCATTTCAACCTCTGCTCATACATTCACAATGAGCATTATTGAAAACTATCATTTCCTTCTTTCTTCTTTACCCATCCAACAACCTGGATATGAGGAAGAATTTCTTTCCTCTGCAGTGACTGAGCACAGGAACAGGCTGCCCAGAGAGGGTGTGGAGTCCCCCTCACTGGAGATTTCCAGGAACCATCTGGATGCAGCCCCGTGCCATGTGCTCTGGGATGGCCCTGCCTGAGCAGGGACATGGGCACAGCTGATCCACTTTGGTCTCTTCCAGCCTGACCCATTCTGGGATTATGCCTCTCGGTCATATCCAAAATATTCTAATTTCATTTTAAAAATTTAAAAATCAAAAGATGTTATAGAAATGCTTTTAATATAGAACTGCTTTTAATTGCTTTTAATGCAATTTTCCAATTTTTTTTTCTTTTTTTTTATTTGGACTTGGTTTTGGGGTGATTTTCAAGGTATTTGCTCAGTTTGAAAGAAAAATGAATTCAATTAATCCATTGTCATATACTTCAGGAAATCAATACGTTTTCTCCTTTAAAACAATGAATTTTTAATACCATTCAAAAATACAATGCTAGACCACTGAAACCATGAGATTTGGAAAGCTCTTTCGTTTACAGAAACCAAGTGTCCAAGACTGAAAATAAAGTATTTTAAAATAAGATAATTCTAGTAGAGCAGACACATAAGCAATTAACTTTTTTGACAGTGCAGCAAAGAAATTGTCCTATTCTTATAAACTTAATCTATTTTCATATATAAAGTAAGTAACTATGTAGTTTTAATGAAACATGAGAAAATAAGTAATCCAAATGTATGCACAATGCTGCCCTATTTCCAGAAGGATAACTATTAAAACATGTCCTCTTTTGACTTGTAAGAATTGTTCAAAAAAACGGACTCACAATGAAATGCTACAACAGCCAGAACGACACTACAACATTACATTACTGATGGCCCAGACTGGTCTGATGCATTTCCTCACCAAAAAAAAAAAAAAAAAAAAAAAAAAAAAAAAAAAAAAAGCTAATTATTTTTATCTGATACTTTAAATGGCACATTTAGGCCCAGCATTAAAATAAAAAATATTCAGAGAAATGCTTCATCATAAGGAAGGTAGTTGAAGACTCTGCTAATTAAGCATTAAGGGCTCTCTGTGATTAGTGGGGTTTTTTTTCCCCAAATAATTTTCCACAGAATTGACAATTACATACTTATTATTAGCTGTTGCATTCTACTAACAATTAACATTCACTATGGTAGTTTTTGTATACAGTAACATATTAAAGATATTCCTACCAATGGAATAAGACTACAGAACAAACCAATAATGCTCCATTGTCTAAATCAGCAACAAAAGACAAAGAATGGAACTTTAAAGACATTTGGAAATCTTTCCTCCATAGTGAATACAGGTCCTGGAGTGCTGTTTTTTTGATTATTCAACATTCACACTAGAACTAATATTCTAGGAAAGAAACCAACAAACCATAAAGACAAATTCTCTGTGATGACCTTGGAGTCCTAACACAGTGAACACTCTTGCTACAGATCAGCACCAGCAAAATAGAATTTTAAACTAAGATTGAAGAAATGTACAAGTATGGACCAAAAATAATTTTTCATTCCTACTTAAGATACATTGTAGCAGACAGAAGTCAGATACAGATAAGAAAAGCTCTTTTTTTCAGAGTTTCAACAACTAATACTCGATCTATTGGAATGTCCAACTGCTACCTCAAATCCCACTAATTGTTGGCCTCTACACCAATAATAGGCTTCACAATCTGCTTTGAGCATTTTATTATGGAACAGACCCATTCAAGATTATCATTATTATAGATTTTATTGAAGCACTGCACTTCCATTAAGCTAATATACTTCTGCTGAATTTTTACAGTTAGTCTAAAATGCTGCACTTATTTTATGAAGATGATACAGGTCACCCATCATCTTGCAACAGATTCTAAAATGAAACAAAGCTCAAGAGTGAACCTTCCAAATACATATAAAAGTTCTTTTTTGATCTTGCACAAGCTGTTCTATTAAAAAAGTAGTCAAGATATTATGTGTGTGGAGAAAAGGGGAAAGAGTAAATCAAAGAGGCAAAAAAAAAGAGAAAAAAATTTATCAGTCACAAGAGAATGAATCAAGCACAATGAGTCAAGGCACATTTGGGGCTCAGCCAGGAACCAACAGACAGCATGCATGCATGCAGCTGTATATCTAACATGACAAAAAGAAAAAGTAGGACTTTGTAAAATCATATGGTTTCATATAATGCCAGTGATTAGCAGAGTCCAACAGACCTGTTGACTTTGTCAGCATTTTGAGACACTACATGGCCTGCACACCCTGCAGCTGTCTCTAGAGAGATGTAATCTCCCTCCTACTCTTACTCCAGTAGACAGCCCTTGCTATCCTGAAATAAGAACATGCCTGGTGGCCAGCAGCAGAGCTCAAGAAGCATCTCATGGCTCAGAGCCCACAGTCAGCCTGGCCTCTCACTGATAATTCTAAACCTCTACTCAGTAGCATAAATATTTAAATAGCTTAAACTCTCTTCTCATTGATCACTGACAAGTTATTTAACAAGTCTTGTCCAGGGAAACATTCACTACCCATGATTTCTTTACACTATAAAGAAGAAAATTAATGATAAATAAATGAAATGAGCCAATTTCTCCAATTACTTACAGACAGATTATGTCAGCTTCCATATCACCTTGTTTGCCTGTTTACAAATAAAAGCCATAAAGCCTTCACTTTCTGCTCTCCTACATTATTTCTTTTTAGGGTACTCAAAGCAATCTGAGTATGGTGAAATGGAAATTAAATTCTATGGTCTTGGCTGGGCTATGAAGTGATGCACATAAGAATCAGAAAGCAGAACAAGGTACCATGAGATGTGCACAGAGACAGTTTGCTGCTTTTACAGCACTGTATGGATCAGCCAGGGAGGGTGTGGAGTTGCACAGAACATTGTGTTGGAGTTCCCCCCTGGTTTTTCCCCTCTCAGTTCTCACTGGCAGTGGAACAAAATACAGCAAGTGGCTTGGGCTCCATCTGGATCAGTGCTTAGCATTATTATGCCACTGTAGAAAACCACAGTAAGTCGACATCTTGGGTGCTACATACAAATAAAAAGTAGTGTATAGCACAAATAGAAATAATACAGGAAACAGCCACAAAATTGATGGGATACGGGCAGCAGAGTTTGCATGAGGAGGGATAAAGTAGCCTAGGATTTTTCTTGTGGTTTTGATTCTGATACTTGACCATTTATTTGATGGTGTTGATTTATTTTGAAATAATTTCCTGCATATTTTCATTTTAATGCCTTTCAACTTTTATTTCCTAATAACCAACGCAATTAAACTCTTCTTCATAAACTCATTTCATTTCTTAAATTACAGCCCTTCTTGCCACAAAATGTTAGGAACATCCAAACCAAAAAATTTGACTGCAATTCCCTGCAGTCTGAGGAGATGAACATGGGCTTTACATTAGCAGCATTCCTGATGGGAGTGGGAAGGGATTGCTCACTCCTGATGCAATGAAAGCTGAGCTGCCCTCAACACAGAAGGGTCTGGAGGGCAGCTTTTAGCCTGCACCAGCTGATGAGGTACAGGCTGACAAAGGAGCCCAACACAGACTACAAAAGTGAACAACCAGCAGAACCTAGAAGAGAACAAAGGGCTTGTGATGGTTTGAGCCCATGTTCTCCTTCCCACTGTCATGGTTTGACACTGGCACAATGCATGAAAATCACAATCACATGAAAATGTGATCCCTCCCTTGAATGCTGTGAAGTGGAATCTAGAATAGAGCAAAGCAGGCCCAAGCTTAATAACAGGAAAAAAAACTTTATTAAACTACTACTACAAAAGAAAAGAGAAAACTAAAGAGGGA
The DNA here is from genome assembly GCF_050655825.1 of Lonchura striata. Classification (NCBI taxonomy): domain Eukaryota; kingdom Metazoa; phylum Chordata; class Aves; order Passeriformes; family Estrildidae; genus Lonchura; species Lonchura striata. Next base: position 12,059,839 of record NC_140703.1, read on the forward strand.
AAAAAAACCCACACAAAGATCAAATGAAAACCTTGCAAAACATTCCTCCCCCCACCACCCAACTCCAACAAACCACAGTGAGACACAATCTGGACCCCAATCAGGTTTCCACTCTCCAGACAATCGATACTCAGCCCATCGAGGGAACAGAGTCTCTCCTGTGCCACAGACCCCCCAAGAAACACAGCTCCACATCCTGTGTTTCCATGTCACACATGGCACCGCCCGGAGAAAAGTTTGCCATGGTGACCCTTCTCCTTTCCATGCACAGTGCTCTCACCACCAATGCATGGATGGTCACTGCCTTTAGGATTTTTCCTTTCAAGGATGCCCTGCCAAGAGGGGAGAAAACAACAGTTCAGTTTTTCATTGTTTGGGACCACAGTCCCCCCCATTTTCCCCTGGGGCCGAGGGCTCAAGAACAGAGATCTTCTTCTCTTCTCTTTCCTTTCCAGGGCAAGGGGGTGCCACCACAAACCCCCTAACCTTTTCTCTGTTCACTCCACTTTTGTCTTTTTCTCAGCTGAAGCAGGTCTCTTGACTCACTGGCATCCTCCCAGAACACAGTCCCTCTTGAAGGAGAAGATCGGTTCAGGTTGTGGCTAACATGGAAAAGTCCAGCCAAAAGCCACTCCTTGTCCCCCTCCCATCCAGAATTCCTCCTTCCAACATCCCATCTCAGGGTCCAAGGTGTCCCTCTTCCTCTCTTTCAAACCGAGGAGGGGAAAGGAAAATTCACAAAGCTTTCATTTCTCAAGGAAGGGTTAAAAGTCCGAACTCCCAGGATGGCACGATGCCCGGACATCCAGCAACTCCCACACAACTGGGCACCTTGCAGCAGCTCCCCCCGCTCCTTCTTCCTCGCGGTGGAATTGCTGACAGGACAGGACCTCCGCCGTCTCTTTCTCTCTCCCCCTTGGGAGAGAAACCGGGGGGGGGGGGGACATGGAGACATCCCAGATTTCTTCCACCCTTCCATCTGCAGGGGCCAGCCTGGTTCCAGTCCTTCTACCACCCTTGGGCCTACCTTTCAGGCCATGGGGGCTTCCCCTCCCCGACCCAGCTCGTGGCTGGGCAGGGGAGGTCTGCACTGCACGCTGACCAGAACCAAAGAGAGCGAGTTCCCCTGGGAATTCTGCTTTCAACCCCTCTGTGTTCTCAGAGGCGTGTCTACTTTCAATTGGTCAATATCTAAATTGAACTCTTCCTTCCGGAAAAAATTCTCTTTCCGTGTCAAACCATGACACCCACCTGCTGGAAATACCCAGCCATTTTACTGGGATTTATGTTAGCTGTGCATTTCAATTGTGAAGTCTACTTATATTTGATTAATAATACTACTGTAGTACTGTACTATATCAAAATCCCAAGTCCCACCAGGTAATGTCAAATAAGTAAATATGATACTGAATATCAAACCCTTCATGTGGGAATATAAAAGAAAAAAGCTGGTCAGAGAGAAGTGTTATCCATCAGTGGTCTGATCACTTAGTGTAAGTAAAAGCCTTCAAGGACTATTAAACACCATTATTCAGTACAAGCATTCACCTGAGATTCCCTAATCTACATGTGAGGGCAAATACCATTTTACAACAGTTGTTCTTCTCTAAGGTGCTGGTCATAAAAATCCCAAGTTGGCCCTTTAGCCTGATCTGGTACATTGCATGGGATAATTCAGAAGCTCTAAAATAAGTCTCTCTGTTCCTTTAGTGTGCTTGTTTATTGGGGGTGCAGGGGGTTGACAGCAAAATCAGGTCATCTGTTCTCAGTTTTCATCATTTGCATCTAAGCCAGTCTTTGTTATGATCCAACACAACATTTACAGCTTGTATTCTATGACTATTCAATATTTTTGTTAAGTGTTGCGAGAGATCTCTTCAAAGTCTCGATGGAGTTTAAACAAAATGTCAATTATAATCTTCTTAATATTCTCATTTATTAATGTGTTTGTAAAGATTCAACAGATGAAGAAGGGAGAGTTGTTCTTTTTCACACAGCCTTTTCTGCTGAGGATTGTCATGTAGCTCTTTCCCAAGTTTTCCCTTGTCCTAATAGCTGAGGCTGACTTGACATACATGGTTTGGAGGCCTGCAGCCCTTTGGTTCAAACACAGACCTCTATAAAATGTGGGTGCAATATCTGTCACTCACCATCCTCTGAATAAGAAAGACTCACATATTTTAAATAGCTTGTTCATTTTATATTCTGCACTTTTCTTTTAGCAGATCTGAATTTGTCCTATTTGATTTTTTTTTTTTTTTGAAGTGTAAATAGTCCCAGGAGCTCTCCAAATTCTCAGTCGTTATTGCCAGAAAAGGGAGATATTCCTTCACACCCATGTGTCAGCAAGTCATGCACACAGTTCATTTAGCTGCTTAACACTTTCCATTGCTCCCATGATTGCCATTTCTACATAATCAACACATTTCTTACTTAAACATCACAGAAAGCTTTCCATATGAGTTCTCTGTGTACAGCAATAGCCCTTTTAATGTGTTTAAATGAACCCCAATTAGTCCTAAATGACAACATTAGGAATCTATTTTCTACTACCTTATAGCAGTTATCTAAACTGCTTCACCACTGGTGCATACAATGATACAATTCCAACTAAAAGGAGTTTATCTGTTATTGTGACAGAGAAGTTTTATATTATTACTCCTAAAGACATAGGTAAATGTCAAACAATCTCTGACATTAGAATAACTATACTTCTGATTAAAAATGGAATTTAAAATTATTAAAAAAGAAACCACTCAAAGATTAAACTAGACAAAAAACAAATGAAATTCTACCTTATTTTCTGACAGTTAATAAATCAACTTTAAACAAATTAGTGCATGTGCTTAGAACAGGCCCGTTTGAAAAATAATCTTCTGAGCTCATGAGAAGTGATGGTTTAGTGAACAAACTTAATTTCCATGTTTTCACAAAGAAGAATGAAACAAAATACTTCCTGCATATATCTATGGAGTCACACCTTTAAGTTAAATCCTGCCATAATCAACAAGCAGAACATTTGACAAATTTCATTTTCCAGTTTATCTTCTTCTTTTTTTTTTAATCTCTTGCCACCCTGCAATTCATCATCCTAAAATCTTTGATCCCTAGCATTGAGCAGACATGAATTTCCTAAATGACTAAAACTTATGGGTAAGTGTTTCCTTTTAGAGCTGCATGTAAATGCAGTGTTAAATTTTATTTTTGTAATCTCTTTAATCAGAAACAAGGGAATTAGCCAGCTGTTTGGAACTCATGTTAAGATCTAATTAAGCATCTGATTGGATTTCTGTGCATATCAAACAGCAAAGGCTGGTATTTGCACACAAGACCGATTGCTTTCATTAAAATAAAATCCCACCAAATGACAACAGAAAGGGTTGACACCAATAGTAGGTCTCAGAGATACCCCTCCACGAAAAAGCACACATTGGAATGGCAAAAAAATGTGCTTTATGTGTCAATCATACCAACAGGATCCCGTACTGAGTGACACCTAGCTTTCCCCTACATCTGTACTGCATGCTCCTGCAATACGCCAAGGAATTGCCTGTCTTGAAGGCTTCACACAGGAAAAAAGATTCCCACAAATTGTCAATTACTCTAGTGTGGAAAGAAGATTTATTGCCACCTGTGTATGTTTTATTTTCATTTATTTGCTGGGGAATGCTTTTTTGGTTTTTGATTGCTAGTGAAAGACCTATTTAAAAGTACCACTGCTGAGGTTTATGTATTTATATCATATACTGCCAGGACTATTATATCTGGTAAAGCAAAAACCAAGTTTTCCCATTTTTATGTGATAATGTCCAGAGATTAAGAAAGATGAAAATATATCCTGTTTTTTAATGCTAACAAATAAATACAATAGGGAGCTAAATTTTAAACACAGGCCTCAGTGAAAAAATCAGTCCCAAACCAGTTTTGACTGTTACTTATCAATTATGGTTCATAAACGAATGCTAATCTGGAAATTTTCCTGTACTTTTTCCTTCTTTACTCAGTCAATTTAGAGAAAAAATTCTTTAAAAAGTAACCACTTATACACATTTTACACATAAATTTGACAAAACACTTGCTAAGGTTTGATCTGTGTGAGGAGAGTTTAAAAACCCACTTTACATGTAGTGATCTCCAAGCCTTTAATTTGATCAAACTCGATTAGAAAAATTAAGGGAGTCAGCTTTTTGCATGTGCTCATTGGTTTTTTCCTGAGATTTGGACAGGGTTCCTTTCAGTCTAGATCTTTGTAATCTTTACTCTGAGTGGAATCTAATGATTTCACTACTCACAGTTAGTGAAACACTGGCACCTGGATCTCTTGTGATGGAAAAAGGTCCAGTCAACATCTGTCTTAGTGAACAGCAAGAGGAAAACTGGCCCATTGCTATGAAGCAAGGAATTAAGCTGAAACTGCCCAGCATTTCATTAGAGCTTTAAATCCTCAGGTTCTGGAGTCACAGGATTCTGTCAAGCTCTCCATTTATTTATTAATTTGTCTGACAAGACTGAAAAAAAAAATTTGAAGCTTAAATAGAAAGCATTTAAATTGCTGGAAAGGAAAATAAATGTAATTTTTTCTCAGGCTATATAATGACTTTTTAAAGCTTTGGGTGGGTAATGTTGGATGTGAGTGATATTTTCAGCTTTAACTATTTATCTTAATAATAAATTTTATTACAATTTCCAAGTGAAGAGTGAAGAAAAGAAACCAAACCCCAAATATCAACTGTGATTCAACCATGCTTCAGAATAGACAGGGAAGCCCCACATAGCCTCACATACAGTGACTGTAACAACCATTCTATAAATCAGTTATGAAGCAACACTGACTGCAGAAAACCTTGTAGAGAGAAATCAGAAAAGATAACATTCACCTGGGAACTCTGATATTTTCATACCCTATGGTTGGACTCAACGACCTTAAAGATCTTTTGCAACCTAAATGATTCTGTATTTCTAATTATTATTGAACAAAAGGTCTACATACATTTCCTGAATCCTCAGTTCAGAGAAAATTTCCTTTTCCTAATTGTTATGAATACTTGTCCAGAAATAGCTTTCCCAAGCCAAATCAAAACACAAGAGGCACTATCTTTCTCAGAATATCTTAAAACTTAGTTTAAACATTTGTCCACAGATGAGTATAATATTTGCTATTATATGTGAAATCAATTCCTCTTTCCATGGTCTGCTGGCTGGAGACTAAATTGTCTTAATACTCACAGGTATTAAGAGTAGAGCTTTTAATTCAATTTAATTTTAAATGGAGTTGATTTTAGTCCTAAGTGTAGGAGACCACATGTCCCTATGCAATGGCATCATAGGCATTTCAGTCACACTTCACCTTGGAGGCTCAAGTACCTGTTGCCTTGGCAACACCATGCTTAATGTGTTTCATTTTGCCTCTCCTTTTGTGAGTATGAACTTAAAAACGGAGGAGAAAGTAATGTAGCACACCTTTTTCTAACTAAAATCCTATTAAACTAAATGCTAATAATAATACCACCATAGGAGTGATCACTTCACAGGCAAACTATCAAAATAATATATGTCATAGAAAAAAGACAACATGTTCTCTCAGAATTGAACTCAGGTATTCAGTCTTTTAGCTTATTGTCAGCACCAGATATTTTTCATTCTTATCCTCTAAAGGAAACAGCATCTTTTTTCCCTTTATTGTAGACATGCAATTAATTTTATATTTTTATAACTCTCTACACACATGCATATTTTATTTTTATAAATATTAAAATAATTTCCTAATATTTCAGATTTTACTGATTATGTCAGTACCTTCACTGAGATCATTGACTGTCGCAGTACAACACAAAATAACTCATGCATTTACTCTAGATGTAAAAGAGGGAAAAGAGAGTAAGTTTATTCCTGACCTTGAAATATAAAGAATTCCAAAAGTGACAGAGGATTGGAGGATCAAAGTACCACCTCTCCAACCACACTGGTCAAACCAACATCAATTCTCTCCTCCCACAAAGAATGCAAAACAATCATTATTTACATTACAGTGTGTAAAAAATTCCAGTAGAAATAGGTAAACATCAGAAAGCATAGAAAACTTACAAGAACTTTAAAACTTAAAAAAAACCCCCAAAACAACAATTGACAACCTTTAGAATCCTGCAGCATCTCTGCTGCTCTGACAAAACCTTTTAGCAATGGATAGGCCAAAGGCACTGCCCTGCACAAAAAGATGCACACACTTCTCCACTGCTCACACTGAGTTTTACACACCCATGTAACACCTGCACTCTCAGCTGCAACTGAATACAAGGCAATCAGAACCCTTAATTGTTCAGCAGGTACAAAAATTAGCTCCAAGTGGAAGACACAAAGTAGGTACTTCTAATCTAATCCTCTCAGTATCTCAGTTCCTCTTCTGCAAATCAGGATAATGCCTCTTTTACCTTGCTGGAGTCATCTGAATATATTTCAGTGATATTTATGAATCACTCAGATACTTTTGGAAGAAGCAAATTAGGAGAGACCACTGTAAAATGAATTGCTGTCTTCCAAAGCTGAGCAGTGTCCATAAAACCACGACTATTGCATTCTACCAGTAGTTTTAATCACCCTTCAAATTTGCCACATTTCTGTCCTTTGGAAGAGCTACCGGTTTACATGAGCATTTCAGAAAGAGTAGCTGATGACATGGTCTGGCACACAGATTTTATGAGTGTGCAGTTGGGATTGTCACTCATGGGTAGCTATGTCAAAAATTAATTGTATAGATGAGCCTGAACAAATGCAAACAAAGTGTTTCTGTTGCATTGTTATGTGTTTTCTATATAATGAACAGAACACTATTTGAATGAGCTATTTGACAAGGATCCAAGAGGTTTCAGCAGTTTTTAATTTTAACTGTTACACTCATCTCGCTATATGGTGTACAATTTATATATAAACTATATATACTACATACTGTAATTTAGTTCTGCACTAGACACACAATGTTTACTTCAGTTTACTTGACTTGGCCTGGCTGGAAGAAAAGGATCTAAGTTAAAAGGGCATTTCCTCTATTTAAAGTACAGAAGAGATAATGCTATGACCTTATTTTTAAATATAATTTATGTTTTATTTGGAGACACTTCCAGGCTGCAGTGTTTCCCAACTACCACTACTGTGAATGCTGTATATGCTCTGTTGGAAACCGAGATCCTATTTTAACATTCAAGATATTATCCAAATAATATAATATTTTATTAAAATAATCATCAATTATTCCTTTCCTCCTAAAGCCCTATATTTTTCTATATTTCCATTTTCTTGGTTTTGTCTTACAGTTACAGAAGCTATATTAATTTCAGTACAAACTTAACAAAGCCATTCTGATATCTAATGCTCCTGCCTCTTTTCTTTTTGGGGACAACACCTCTATTGGTCTTTGAAAAAGTTCTTAGGCTTTGTCCCAAAATTAACACACTGTTTGCCACCATGTTGTCTGTCCTTTTCACACAGCCAGGTACACACATCTGTACAATACAAAGAAAAAAAAACACTTCTAGCATCAAGAAAGCAAATGATTAAGCTTTTTTTGAAAAGAGGTGTTATGTTTTACCTCTGCAAGGATATATATATATATATATACACACATATATATATATATATATATATATATATATATATATATATTTATATATTTAACTAGCTGGACCAAATCTCTGTTCATACAGTAATAACTGTACACACCGCAATTAATAAAGCAGTGCTGATCTTTAACTGTGAATCAGATCAACCATTTACATCCTCAGCTTAAACCAGTAAGAAATGACACAAAAAGAAGTTCTAAGGTTTGATACACGATATACAATTTGCTGGTAGTTTCTGCCTATGTATCCAGCAGCAACAGCTTGCTTCCATAAGCAAACTGGACATGGAATGTCTTTAATGTTGACAGTAAAATATCCTATTATTTGGGCTTGACCATCTACCCTTAAATGCATAAAATACGAAGAAGACAGAACAGCACATTTTCCAGAAAGCATCCCACTAAAACATTTCATCTCTGCTATTAAAGGCATGATACAAGTGCCATAAAAAAGTTGCTCATCCATTTATGCTGTCACTAAATTGATTAATGATGAAGAGGAGGTGAACAGTTCAGCAGAGTTGAGCCTGAATCTAATACATATGAAAGCACAAGCATTTGCTGAACAAAAGTGATCTTGTTTTTATTAGTTAGGTTCAGATTTGATGGGATGAACCATTCACCCAGACACAGTCATAACTCAAGAGACCTATAAGCAGCAATAAAGTGTCTCTTCTACTTTAGCATTTTACATCCAAATGTAAAGACATAACATGGGTCAAATCCTACCCTTTATAATTAAAATGCTAGAAAATATATTATCAAAAATATTATTCATTGAATATAATCTCATCTGAGTAGAAGTACTTGCCTACCATAATGCTGCACAGATTTCCCATTCAATCATCTTAGGAAAAGAAGTAATTCGAAGAAGGAGGTTTTTTTGAAGATAAGTAGTAAAACAGGGAGTATTCACAGCTACAAGATGCCTGTGAACAATCTGCTTTATTAAATTTCACAATACTCTTAGGTTTCTCTGCCCATGGAGCACCTGACCAATCAATTTGCCTCCTCATGTATTTTTGGGTGTGAAGAAATGTATAAGAAGGAAATTTGTTCGCTTATTTCTTCATTTGTCTCTCTCTCACTGAAGCACATAAAATGTACAGAATCTAGCAAATAAATGTTTAAAGGGCATTGAAAGGACAATTTAGAAGCATATTTGCAGTTCCTAAAAAGATGTTTTTAATCACTCATCATTAAGTAGAGTTATCACATTAATCTGTAGTAGTGTGAACCAGCAAGGATATGGACCACAGCCAAGTACACAGGCAGAGGAATTAAAGGGCCAATGAAAATTTATAAGGAATATGCTACACAGAAAACAAATGAACTACATTATATGATCAAAACAAACAGAAGTAAAATCTGACAATTGAATAGTTTAAATATACCAAAACTCTGGAAATCTTAATCTCAAAAAGTATGAAATAAAGAAAATATATTTCAAGGTATGTTATCACAAACTTGTTAATAAATTTTGTGTTAGTGATTTTATGTGTACCATGAATTTAATGTTATTAATAATTTGTAATAATTAATTATTAAAACCATTAATAATTTATTAGCTTATTGGAGAGGATCAGTGCCTATTATGATCTATTCAAAGAAGCAGTAATTGTCAGGATGCTCTTGTCTCCTAAGACTGGTAAATAGTATTAATTTCCTTATGTGATTATAATTATTTGTTTAAGGGCAGTTATTGTAGCTTTTAACTATAATCATTGTGATAGATACTACATAAGCAGACATATATCTTATCTGGTCCTTGCCTGAAAGCTTTGACATTCCAGCTGAAAGGAACAATAGAAAGATAATAAAACAAGCAAGGAAAGAATGAATGCAGAGTTCAATAACAGATTTTTGCCTGCAAAAACAACCATATGCATAAATAATATATTCTCTACTCTTTAATGTATTCTGTTTTCAAATGCAAGCTTCTATTTGATCTGCTTTTCCCTGATTTCTCACTAATATCACTACTGAAATAGATTCTGATGCAAAGTAATGCTCCCAGTAAAAAGGAAACAGCCCCTATGTTTAATTTGGAAACTTTCTGAACTTCAAGTTTCAGTAGACCTATCTTGTGAAGGAAGTGTGTGCACTGCAGTTACAATGCAAAACACTGCCAAAAGTGACTCTCTGGTCATTATAGTTAAGCCTCATACAAACAAAAATGTACTTAACATTTGAGAATCAGATCAGCCTATTAACCAGGACACACATACAATGTGTATCCTGTGGTACTTAAGGACATTAAATAAATTCCAAAAACCAATTTAAATTAACATGCAGAAATTATGCATGAATATCTGAAAGTACTTTAAACATGATTAATGAAGCCTGGATGATAATTACATTAGGAAACCAGTAGCATTAAACAAAGATTATTCTGTGTAAAAGAACAAAATTCATCAAAAATTTTAACAAATGGGTGAAAGATTAAAGTCAAAAATCCAACTCAATTACTGTCTATGGCCCCAGTCCAGCAAACCACTTAGAGCTTAAGTTTAGTTTTATCAAAGTTAACAGACCTCATCAGTCTAAAGATAAGCATCTGCCTCGGGCACTTTCCAAACTGGGGCCTATGGACTCTGTGCAACTGCACCAAAACATATCTGCCTGGCAATAGTTACATATTTGACTATTAATTAAAATACTATGCTTGTTCAAACAAAGTATCTAGAAGGTTCTAGTGAAATGCAAATGATTATGTTTCTAGCTCTGTTACATGCACCATTATCTGGAAAATTTTCAAGGAAGTTAAGAGGTCTTTGATTTTTAATTGCAGAAAGAGATTAATTTTACAGCTTTTTTTTTTCTTTATTTTTTTCTTTTTTTATGCCTCTCAGAAACACATTTAACTATTGAAAAAAAAATCTATTATGGCTGAATGGAATTTAAGCATAGCCATAGTATTTACTTCATAAGCATAGTATTTACTTCAGCTTTTTAGGATAAAAGAAATCTAAACAAAAGGTGAAGTCTTTTGTGATAGTGATAAGACCACTGTCATTGGCTCTGGATATCAATAGAGAGCTGTGCTGAAAATGAGGGAGTATATCTTATTAGTAAATATGTTTTACATTGAAGATACAGCTTACAGAACAAATATTGCCCTTGGGAGTAGGCCTAACTGCATGTGAAATTTGATGGTCTCTTCACCAGAAGAGATCCTGAAATCCTGACACATTTTTAGACATGGCTTAAATAAGAAGAATAAGCAAACAGGAGAAGGTAGTTTAAAAATAAACTCGATTAATTATATATTGATTTAGTGTAAGAACAGGTTTGCAATATAAAGTGAACCTGTAAACAAATGCTTAATCACAGTCAACTCGATACAGAACAAAGTGCAGTCAAAAAACCCAAAGATCAACTGTGATATTGCCCTGGAATGTTGAAGACAAAGAAGAAAAACAGAGACTATTTTCTAGATAAGAGGTACCTCTATCAGAGAGTGAGGACTAGCTGAACAAAAGCAGGCAAATCTTAGAATTGCTTTTTGAGGTCATAAAAATTGCTAAAATCTGTGAAAATGTGACTACATTAAAATATATTTTGTGAGTTTTAATAGTACTTGACAATACAATATAATTTTACATTGAAATTTCACTTGAATTATTTTTTCTCCTTTGGCAGTTGTAAAAGCAAACAAATAAAGGTTGACTTCACCTTAGTGTCTCAAGACTTGATTCTCTAAGGAGAAAACTGATGTTGTTGATGAAGTGTTGATGACTAGAAGGGTAGTGTTGCTTGTCTCTTCTTATAAAAATTCAATATCAAGTACAGAAAACTCCCAAGAAATGTTTCAATTTCTTCTCTCTTTGAACAGTTTCAATACATGAGATTTTATCTCAGGGAGTGATAAATGTTTGAAGTACTAATGATGATAGGACTAAAGATGAAGAACTAATGATGGACTGGACACCTTCTCAATTCAATACTTTTAAAAAGGAGCAGGGCTAAAGCATAATGTTTGGAAGGATGTCCTAACCAGCAGATGAGAAAAAAAGTGTCTTCTAAAACACAAACATTTCCACAAGAACACCAGAGTACAGACATTTGTGATGTGTTTGGCTGGACATTGGGTGCCCACCACAGTGGCTCTATCCCTCTCCTCCTCACTGGACAGGGGAGAGAAAATAAAACCAAAGGTTTGTGGGTCAAGGTAAGGACAAGGAGAGAGCACTCACCACTTGCCATCATGGACAAAACAGACTTGGGAAACTTAACTGAATTGACTCCAAATCAAATTAGATTATTGTAATAACAAACATAAATTCCTTCTATTCCTCTCTTCTTCCTGGTCTTAACTTTATTTATTCTTGATGTCTAACTCCCCCTCCCCAGTGTTGCATAGGAATGGAGATCATCAAACATTACCTCTGCCACTGCTTCCTCTGCAGGGTAGGACATCTCAGTTTCCCCCTGCACAGGGGGGTCCTTCCAGCAGGAGACAGTCCTTCTGCTCCACCATGGGCCCCTCCATGGGATTCCTTCAGGAACAGACTGCTCCAGCATGGGATTCTCTCTATGGCTCCTACCCATGAGCCAGCTCCAGTGCAGGTCTCCCTTGGGATCAGAGCCTCCCTTGGGCACCCTCCTGCTCCTCTGTGGACCTCCACAGCTTTCAGGAGCTCAGCTGCCTCACAATGATCTTCGTGGGCTGCAGGGGCACCTCAGCTCCTGGACCACTTTCTCCCACTCCTTCTTCACTGACCTTGAGGCTACTCCTCTCCTCAGTCCCCTCTCCAGCTACAGTTTCTATTGCACACTTTTGTCCTCTCTTCTTAAATACATTACTCCAGAGGCACTAGATTGTCACTTATGTCCCTGGCCACTGGCAGGTCCATCTTGGAGTCTCTTGTCATTGGCTCCATCAGACACAAGGAAAGCCTCTGGCAGCTTCTTACATCCCTGCGGCTCACCCACCACCAAAACCTCACCATGCAAACTTGATACAACATTTTCACTCAGTTGCATATAAGGATTAATTTAAGGATGCAAAAGTAGGAGGTTATTTTGCTTTGCACGGTATCATATATAGGTTTTACACAGCCATAATTTGAAAATATATAGAAGCATTACAGTTAATTAAAAGTTTTGGAACAATAAAATGTGTGCAAAGAAAATACACAAATGTTACTATCCACATGAAAGAAGACTGTGCGCATTACTTAGGTTAATTCATTGGACATAGCTGAAGCAGTCAACCATTATATATTTTTTAAAAGAACATTAATCCTATTAAAATTATTCCACTCTTCAGCTAAATTTTTGATAATTCACAATTTATGTACATAATATTTTCAGTAACTTGCAAAAAACTTCATGGGCAGGACCCAGGCAATGCATTCAATAGAACTTGGATGTAACAATTCTCCCTTTTCAATTGGTGTCAAGACAGAAAACATAACTGTTGTGATAAAACTCCAGTGGATGTACATAATCTGGAACTGCCAATCCTGCCCCACAAAAAACCCACTTCATAATATGCAATTCTATTTGTCATTGCTGGCTGTGAAAGCACTGTTTGTCTACACTGACAATGTTAATTTGATTATTTTAGAAAGCACCTGGGTGAGGGTGTCACTCTTCAACTAATGCATATTTCTTTCAACTCTAAAAGAATATTCTCTCTAAAAAAGTTCCAAGAAATAAATAGGTGCACTTCCCATGAAATCACATATATATCTGTTAGTCTTCAGAAATTATAACAATTCTACAATGTAATGTATCAGATATACTCTGTGGAAGTATTTTCCTTTTTGAGAACCAGAGCACTTGCAGTGTTTCAACAAGTAGTTACTCCTAGAGCATTTACAAAGACTGCAAATATCATTTTCAATAACTTTTCTTTTTTTTAGAAAGAGCAAGCATAACTTTCAAACAAAATCCACAAGTCACTTTGTCCCAAATTCCCCCAGCTGGATTTAAACATTTTTAGCCTATTTAGTTATAATTGAGAAACAATATTATGTCAAATAAACACATGGAAACATGGCTTTTTAAGGATTTCATTCCTTCATGTTGCAAGTCAGAGACTGCTAGTTCAGCAGGTGTGAAATTCCAGTTTAAGTACAAGCTACTCTAATTTCACAGTTGAATCACAGAGTTGCCACAGAGTCCCCATTGAGTAAATTCCACATTTGCATGCTTTCAAGGTTATTACTGAAGGTGATTGAAACAAGACTCGACATCTCCATTTATTTATTGTCAGAGAATGGATCTGAAATTTGCACTGGCTCTAATCATTCTGATTGCACGTCTAAGTCAAGGTTATTGCAGTCTCATCTTGCCTTGTTAAAGAAGAATTTCCACTTCTAAAACATTGGCTTTCAATAAGTCCCATCTTTGATCAGATTTCAAGCTCAATAATTCAGACACAGGTACTGTACAATCTGCTTGTACATTGCTTCATCAATTCATATTATTACATCTCATTGGATTAAACCAGCATCTTTTTCTTTCCTTTCCTATATTCCTGAACATTTCACTCAATGAAGCACCTCAGCATCTTAAATAACACAGAAAACAGTTTAAAATAGAAGTATACTCATTCCTCTGTTTAACAAGACAACCTCTTCTTTGCATAAATATATTTACACATACAGGCATATGGCATATATAATATATTATCACAAAAATGCAAATGTGCATCTAGAGAGACTCATAATAAGAGAATTTAGACCCTGATAGAAAAGAAACAATGTGTGATGACTATCAGTAATCTGAATCAAAGTTACAGTAGAAACTCTATAATTGGAATGAAAATCATCCAAGTATTGAAAAGTACTGAAAATCTTACTAATTATTTAAAACAAAAAATAATTGTGCCCAATAACTATTTCTGAAAGTGAAGTCCTGAACTTCTGAAAAATATGTTATTGAAAAAAACCCAGCATATATTTTAGTCTCAGTTTGATTAGTCTTAAAATAAGGAAATTTCAAGGGTCTGTGAGGAGTTCACATGAATGGGACTGTTTTACCTCCATTACATAGATGGAAAAAATTTTGGCACATAAAAATTGCAATGCACAAAATGACACATTAATCCAGAAGTGTTGACAAGCCACCACGGACTGTACAATTGTTTACTCTAAAAATTATATTATTATAACCACATACTACTCCTTTCAGAGCTTGGTCAAGTCCTAGGAATCATTAATTTCTTTTCTTCTCTAGCATCCTGATACAGCTCCTGAAAGTTTGCTGGTTTAATAGCATATTTTTCAGGCTTTGAACTTGAACTTGGAACATGCTAATTTATTCAATGATTGATCATATGTAGTTATTTTGAAATGAATTTATTATGTCAGACTAATTCATTAAGTCAAACCACCCTAATTTGAAAGGTCCAGCTATATTTTCTTGAATTAACTTCCATGGCTAGATAATCTCTAAACAGACTGGAGAGGCAACTGCTATCAATTGATTTCCTTTCACTCATTAAAAAGCTTTCTGTTGAGCTGAAAAATAAGCAGTGAATTGGTAAGTGTGAAATCAATTCCTTTTTACTCTTTGCAGGCCAAAGATAAATACTTGTAATAGACTTGGAAGTTACAGCATATGGCTAACTTTTGATCCTTGCACTCCCTGTACTGCCCTAATGTCAGAGTTATCAGAGTTTGTCTGATTCACAGATTCATTTCTCTTCCCTAAAAAATTAAGTTAAAATGTCACACTAAGGAACCATCAATAAACAGTTAATTTGGTCACTGCATTCATATAAACTGGTCTTCCACTGTGAATTTTGCTGAGCTTAATACAGTGTATTCTTCATGTTACATGTTTAAGATCTTTGCTAGGTATGCATAAATAGACAACGACTGTTAGTATCAGACTTTAGTTATTTCTATGTTTATTCTCACATATACCTATCATTCTAGGTGTATTATTATCTAACTTTACAGAATAACAGAAAACAAACATAGAAGTATTAAATGAACTTTTTTTAGCTGCACAAGGAGGCTACATAAAAGCCAAGGAAAGAATACTCAACACTGAGGGCTTTACCCATGGACATTTACTGACACTTCCTTTCGGAGACATTATCTATCCATCAAGGATAGATCATGTTCAGTACTAGTTCCCAGTAACAGAGAACACATTCCTTCTACACAGCACAGTTTTAAAACATGTTTCCAAATAAATATTTTTATTGCTCTTCAATTAATAGTTCCACTCTTGAAAAATTTTAAATAATGACTTAATAAATTAAATTTAGATATAGATATTTTCTGGTTTCAGTCCATTCAAAAAGAAAGATCAAATTTCTTAGTCTTGTTTCAACTATTCTAAGAAAACCTATTTCTTCTGAATGTAGAGCTGCAGAAACAAATTTTATACAGAAAGGGAATTCTGGCTAAAAAAAGGCAGAGAAACAACTATCCTCTGGTCCCTTTCCAGCTTCCCTGTAGTAATATCACTTCAACACTTTATTCTAAGAGATTCCATAGCTGAAATCAACACTGATCTCTGGAAGGTGCTGTCTGGTTTCTGCATGAACTTTAGGTATTTCTGAGATTCAGATCTTTTCTTTTAAGAGCCAGATAACTATGAAGGTGTTTATACAAGGACTTGTCATTCTTGGGTGCCTGCAACAGTGAATTAAACACTCCACTGAGATCCTTCCACAGGGCTTTGTCTGTGCTACCAAACTGTTCCAGTCTCCAAGGGATGGAGATCTCCAGGGTCTGTTCTCCAGGCAATGTTCATGTCCAGTCATGACTCTTTTCCAGCATATCCAGTTTATAAAACCCTAAACTGAGCTTTGACTTCCACAAACTCAGCACATCCTTCCATTAATATATAACATACTAAATAATTTCTCAAGCTAGAATTCTCTCATCAGTCCTGAATATTATTCCTGGAACTTTTTAGCAGCTAGTAGTACATGCAAATAATAAGCTAAGAGCTGTAGGGTGTGTCTGTAACTTTACATTAAATAAATAAGGCCCTTCAATTTCTATTTTAAAAGTTGCTTTTTACCAAAAGTATAAACACTCAACAGATTGTAGCAACTTAAGAAGACTTTGGATGGCTGGTGATTATTAGATTATATTAATATCTGATAGAAGTGCAACTAAGTAATATATTTTTGTCTTTTTCTATAATGCAAAACCTAAGGAAAATTTTTAAAAAAGGGGGAAAAATAATTAAAATAAAAGCCACACAAAGTCCTAAAATGTGCTCATGTTTTAAAACTGCCTTTCATGAAAAACCAGTGGTGAACCTGCTTCCGAATGATTTTTCATTCTGAATGACATGATATCCCTTTTAAAAAAGACATAAAATTGTGTATCATAAACACTACTCTTAATTCTGAAATACATTGCAGATAATGGTAAACTAATTCTTGAAGTCCTGATAACTGATTTTCTGATTCTAAAATTGATTTGTGTTCCTTGCTCAGTGATTTTACAACAGAGGTGAGAAATGTATCTGGGATGCATTGATATTTAATGATTTGAAGGAAAATATATCTTTTTGAATACAAACCTCAAGTTTTATCTTGCCTACCTTGTTGCTCCAAGGGGGTTTTACTAGTTTGCTTTGAAAAAAGAACATTTTTAACTTTGAAAAGTAGAAATGCAACATACAGAAATCTATCAGGGAATCACTTAATAAATTCAAATTGTCTAAGCAAGCCAGAGAACAAATGGTACCTTTACAATTAGATTTTACAAGGCAGAAATCTGCCTTGTTTATAGACTCATTTTTCCTCATTTTGACATATAAATCCAACTCGTTTGTCTTTCCCCCTTTGCCTTGGAGAAGATGCTACCAAGGCTTCCCCCAGGAATCCACTTCAGGGTAATGCAGAGCAGACACAGCCCAGGATAAGCACTGTGCCTAAAGTACCTTCCCCCTGCTTTATGGATTTATCTTCACAACACACCTGTCAGGAAGTGTTGTACAGTTCTGCCTTTCTGATACAAAAAGGTCAAAGGTCCAATAAAAAAAAGTTAGGAACATAAACTAAGTAAAACCAAGGTGACTGAAATTGGTTTTTCTTGTCTTCTTTCTTCTTCATTTCTTGAAGAAATGAAGCTGTTAATGAAATCAGTTTCGAAGTTCCTCTGGAGTCTGGAACCACACTTCTAAAAATGCCTGGAGCAGCCTCAAATCAAGAAGCCCATGAAGATCAGTTCAACACGCCGAGAATACTCAGCCAGGATTAAGTCAACATGGATTTGTTTCATGACAGAATGTTTTCTATTCAGAATACTCCAACCTGTATGAGAACCTTTCCTGCAAGCCCTTAAGCCTGGCTTAAGAATCTCACCAGGGCAGGAGCTACCTGCAGAACCACCATCGACTGTGATTCCAGCTCACACAGAGGACTCAATGCACAAATATCTTTCAAGAAAGAAGTAATATTAAAAGATGCACATTATTATCTTCCTTGTAAGAAGGAAATAGCTACAAGAGACCGTATTACAATGCTTAACATTGTGTAAAGGGCTCTGCAGGTACATCTTGACTAGCTGCAGTGAGTGGGCCCATGCTGCTTCTGGGCAATGCTATGGGCCTCAGCAGAAATGGTTTAGCCTTGCATGACCCGAATTAATGCCTTGGATAGGGAAAATAACCATTACTATGTGTCTTTCAGGTGTCAGAAGTTCTATACAGGAGTTATAAAGATACCAGTTCATGTTATTGCTCATATTTTCCTGCTTGTCTTAGCACGCACAGTATGAAGAAAACAAAACATATTTCTATCACCTGTGATTTCCTGAACAATTTTTTGTTAGATACTTCCAACCTCACTATTGTTATCCCATAAAAATGACACCACTCTCTTACACTTATATTTACTTATCAAATACACTGTAAAAACACTAAGGCAGAGACACACTAAAAGCATCCTGCTTCTCAGTTAAAGAGTGAATTATTGAAAGAAGATACAGTGCTCCATCCCTAATATGTTTCCCCTATATTCAGCAATTACCAGGTCATGGACTTTTAGTGCTTAAAGTATCATTTAGTATGAAAGGGGTTTTTTTAATACATTAATTTTCCCAGTTAATTTCTGACATATATTGTGAAAAAAGTCCCTCAAGTTGACTAAATGTTTCATGAAAGAAGAACAAGGGGATTTGCTTGTTCATTTTCATAATGGGATTTTTTTTACTCAATAAGTCTTGCTTAAAACATATTAAGTACAAATAAAACCAGAAGAGAATAAACAGTTAACATATTTTCCCTTTTTTTCTTGTTTTTAAATTTTGGGTAGAGGGAAATACATGTTGAGAAAAAAAGCACTGGCTTTTATAATTCTGCTCTTAGCAGTCTGTCCTAGCTCAGAAAATACCTTCAACTCTTAAGTTGCAAATCACAGAGCTGCAGGTCCCACATTAGCAATCACAGCCTATGTAGCAGGTGAAGGAAATAGTTGATTCCCAAGCTGAAAATCAGGTATTGTTGTGTTTGTTGCTTGTGGCTCTTTTCTGCTTCAGCTGAAATCAAAACTGAAATATCCATTGACTTCAGTTGAACTAGATCAAATAGAAGTGCATGTGTTAATATAAATGCAAAATAGGGCTAGTACAGAAAGGAGTTGCATGAACAAAAGGAAGGGAAAGCTCAAAGAAATCTGTTGAATGAGCCTTGAAAAGGTAAAACTTTGGTAACTTCATGAGCAAGACTGAACAATCTGAAATACTCAAGAATGCTGTGCTTCTAAAGAGCAACAAAATTATTTTGGTACCTTGGTTATCATAAAAGTATCTGATAATGGCTTTTTTTTTTTTAACATTCAATTTTCCAGAGAGATGGGGAAGAAACACACAGTCTCTGATAAATTTTATACATATTAGTTCCTGGCATCAGAAAAGTAAAAATAATTGTCATCATAAAACTTGCACTTTTTAAGGTCTAAGCCCAGAACTTTACATTTAGCTGTACATTAGCCAGTGGAAGTGATAGCTGTAACATAAATAAATTTGGAGGTGGTTTCATACAGGTCTTGCCTAAAATCCCATTTTATATAAGAACAGCTCACCAAGGTCTTAGTTCCCACCTCCAACAGCAGACAGTGATCGATACCCATCAAAGCACATCTCTGGGCAAAGGAATAGTGCTCCCTCCTTAATGTGCTTTGCATGTCATCAACAATTACCAGGTCATGGACTTCCACTGCTAAAAGCAGTGTTTGGTATGGAAAAGCACTTTTTCTTCCCTTAATTCTTCCAGTCAGTTCTTGACATGGTATCCTGTGGTAATGAGTCCTCCAAGCTGACTAAATGTTACATAAAAGAGGAACAAGGTGACTTGTTCATGGAGGTTCTGTTGTTTTTTTCCCCACAATTTTTTTTCTCTTTCTTTCAGTAAATATTACTGAATGTTTCCAGTTCTTGAAGAAAATCTTGCTGGCAATCTCTCCAAACTCAGTTCCTCTGTTACAACCATATTTTCTAAATCTCCATCCTTTGTCTTTAACTGTCTCTCTCAAGGGCTGACTAATCCTAAACTGTGAAATCAGTCTGTCTTTCTATTCAGTCACATTCACTGTTTTTCTCCATTTTCCAACTCCACTACAGACTTCAGAGATGATAGGACTAGAACCAAGTTCAGACATCATTCAAAACTTTAGCACATTAGAGATTTTTATATGTGCATATCAATGTTATTTGCCTTATGCTAGATTCCTTTCCTAATAAAACCTAACATTTGATTTGCCTTTTTCTTGACTGTTACTGAGCTCTGAACTGATATTTTCACAGAACTATCAATCATAACTCCAAAATCTCATTTGCTCATTTCCATGCGATAACAGTCAGCTAGGAATCTATCATTACATATGTAAAGTTGGAATAGTTTATTTCCCATGTGCATCACTTCATATTTATCTAGATTACATTTCATCTGCTGTTTTACTGCAGTTACTTTGCATGGCAATTTCTTTCTTCCCTTCATCATAGTCAACCTTTGCTCCTATTACCTTGAAAAACTTGGTGCCATCAGTAAATTCTGTCTGTTCACACACCCCCACTTTTTCAGTACTAATGAAAATGTTGAATAACCCAGACAGGTGTGACTCTTCTGGTGACCTTCTTCTCTCAAGAGAAACCTTTTATTTTTCTCTTCTCATTCCTGACTGACTTGACTCTGCCTGGAAACTACAGTTCTACTTAAATACTTTATTTCTCAGCTCTTTTCCTTACCCCTGTTTTCATTATTTTGCTAAAATCTCTTCAACATCATCCTATAATATTCTACACTGGTGTCCAGATGCCTTCTACAACAAAACCAACATCAGCTAAAAGAGATAACATCTGGATAGGAGGACTGGTACTGCTCACGCCTAACTCTTATTGTGTCTATTTTTTTGATTGCTATTATGGGGGTAAGCAAAAATTAAACCCTACACATAAATCCCCAAAATATTTTATAACCATCAGATATATACAAATGACATCTCCATGTCAGAAGCAATGAGCCTAAAATGACTGCTGCAAACTGCAATGCATCACCATGTTAAAGAACTGGGGTAGTTCCTCAGTGAAGAGCCACGTGTTGTGCTGCTTATTTTTCCTCTTTTCCTTTAGAAGACTAACACTCATTGTGAATCACATCACCTTTATCCTTTTGGAATGTGAGCAACTCCAGCTTCAATATCTGGCTATTAAAAACAGTTTGAATCATTTTGCAGCAGTTCTCAAGAGTATGTTAAAACTTACATATACTATGACTGAACCTTTCATTATAATACATTGACAATATTAATCTGCCACAAAATAGATTTCCCTCTCTTTGACTTATAATTTGAAGGTCTTATGGCTATCCAAATAAATCTATTTACACTAAGTACTGGGATAAAAATGGAGATCTTTTTTTCCTATTTCCCTGGTGATGCTGATTTTAACATCAAAATGAATGTACCTGGAGCTTCATAGCCAACAATTTCTACCTTCATGCAAGTGCAGGGTTAGTAAGGATGGTTTGCTTTGTTGCACAGTGGTCCATTTAATTAGCTCATATGTAGTGCAGGTATTAAAATGCTCCATGTGAAGATGTAAAGTTCTGTACTACTAGCCCCATCTTCATGCTTTTCTTGTTTTGCTTGCCCATCCTTCTCAACTCTCTTGCAAGAAGAATCAGAAGAAAGAGTGCATTTTCTCTGCAGCATTATTGCCTTTTCTACATCTGACAACAGGAAAGGTCTAGACTGGTACAATCTACCCAGCTGTCCACATATCTTAACTCTCACACTAGCACATGACATACCCTACACTCATAAATAAGGCATGGCCAGGATGGCACATACTTTCCCTGTTCAGTGACTAAAAAAAAAATCCACCCCATCAAAAAAATGATCCCCCATACTCCCCCCAGAAAAAAGCCCTCAACAAATCTGCACAAAACCTAAAACAAAAAAACAACTGAAAACTCCAGTTCCTTCTGAAAGTGAGAATACTATTTTTAATGCATTTTTAAGAAATGTAATAGATACTTCCAAAATTCATTGAACTCACTGCTTTTTTTTCCACTACATTGAGCACCTGAGCTTTTTAGTTATCATAGGCATTTTTGTATGTATAAAAGGAGGCTTTGAATATCACTTGTGAAATACTTCCTATAATGTTTTCCTTATTCCAGTATGAGAATCTCCTTTGTTTGGTGTTGAAAATTCATTAAAACCAGAAAGCCCTGAACTAACTTGCATTTGACAGCTCATTTAAAATAATCTAGTATGACATCTTATATCACATCTCACATTTGTAGAGAAAAACACAAATTATGCATCCCAGCAATTTCATGAATTTTATGGATTTTCCCGGATGATTTATCCACACCAGTAATTTTGTACATGTGAATGCATCCCCAAAAGACTACGTAGAACCATTTCAGCTTTTCAAATCTTTTCTTGCTAATCTTTTAAATGCATTTTGATAGCACTCATTCATTTCTCCCTAAATATACAGTCAAAGCTGGAGTCTGAATTACTACATACACTGAGTACAGATAATGCAGCTATTGAACACAGATATTCATATAGAGTTCCAATCTCTTCTCTGCTCATAAACTCTCACAGGAAGTAGGACCAGTAGCAACATAATACATATTAAACATAGCTACATAGAATCTCACATAATTTTTTAAATATTAACTTTTTTAAAGTTACTACAATTAAATTTGCAACATGCCATACAAACACTTTACATAGCAAAAAATAAATTTCCTTTTCTAATCACAGGAACTGCCTCAATCCTGCGAATGAGTACAATTCATCTTTCACTTGTAATCTCCTTTTAAGTCTAGAATTAAAAGGAACAGATGAAAGAGTCTATCCCATCAACCTTTTCCCACCCTGTACATCAGCTAGGCCACAGTAGGTAAACGGAAGGAGGTAGTATTTCACCCAATTAATTTCACAGCATGAATATTAGAAAGTGGGTCATAGTAGCTGAGTAGTAATTCTGCATTCTCTTAATTGTAATGAAAAAATAACAAGAATTGACACAGTTCAGTACTTCTCAATATGACCGGTATCCAAGCATATTGTACATGTCTTTCATTAAATGTATGGGTTAATTGCTAACAAAGTATCATTATCTTTCTGCTGTATGACACACTGGAAAGACTGTGTGACCACTAAGTTTATCTTGATAAGCCATGTTAGATGCTTCTGTTAAAATATTATGAAGTATTATAAACTAGCAAACCTACACTACCATGCTGGTGCACTAAAAAAAGTCAGGATTCACTGAAAAGGAGGGAAGCACTTTGCATTGATTGGAAAATGAAGAAAAACACAAAATTGAAAAGAAAGAGTTTTGGGCTGGATACAAGAAAAAGCTTTCCCCCATGCAGATAGTCAAACTTTGGAGATGGTTTTTCAGCTAAGTTGTGCAAACTGAGTCTGGACATTCCCAAGAAGTGACAGGAAAGCTTGTCTGACCTGGTGGCTGACCCTGCTTTGAACAGTGACCTCCCAAGGCTGCTCCAACCTGAACTGTTCCACATTCCCGTGACTGTCCTCTCTGTCTACAACCTAGTGATGTCATCTGGAGCCTGATCTTGGTTCCTTACCAAAAACAAGCCAACTCCTGGGTGCTCAGAAGTGCTGGATCATGTGTGTATGTGTGTACACAAAGACACGCACACCCCACACACTCTCTGCTTTAATAACACCTGATGCATCCAGAATTTCTTCAGAAACCCAGTGGAACTGGGTACCACGTTCTTATTTCTGTTGCACATGTATTAAAGTACTTAGGATTTAACCTGAACAGCACTGTCAATGAATGTCTTGTCACTTGACTGTTTTGATATCTTCTAGGGTCGGGGAGAAATTTAAATACTAAGATAACATGAATAAAAATTTCAGAAGGAGATTTCCTTTCATATAGTAATTTCACACTGATCTGGTGGACTGGAAGTATATAAGGATAAGAACTTTAAGCTGTATGATGGAACATTTTAAACTATGTCAAATCTCCTCCACCTTTAACTGAAGTAATTAGGTAGCTTAGTCTGCAGACTGGAATTGGTTGCTTGACTGTGAAATATGTGTGTCAGGGTAGCATTAATTAACAGAAATCATGATGGAGCACATTCTGAATTGATAGATTGGCAAACAAATACATTTTTTTAAAATTATATAGAATATGCACTAGCGACAATTTCAGAAACAGATATATAAAAGTAACTGATGGTCTATTCTCACATTTTTCACAGCTCACTTTTTCATATCCAAGTCTTTCTTGCTTTAGGCTTGAATGATCAAGATTACTTTGTTGCTACCTGGGACTTCACTGCTACCTTCTCTGAAGGTTTATTGTTATACCTTTCCACTTCATTGTGTTTCCTCTCAGATAAAAGACCTTTCTTTGTTGTTTCCCTATCCTTCTTTATTCCTCACTACATTTATGAGAAGAGAAAACATTTTCTCCATTAATGCAATTACATCTGACAACTCCCCAGTCAACTGATTTATTTTCATTCCTGTGTCCTATAAAAACAAATAGTTTTCATCCCATAGTATCTTTTAGAATGAGCTCTTTACAGGGATTTCCTCCCGGTTTCGGAGCCTATAAGGAAATTTCATTTTATAAACTTGTGGTTTATACAAAAAGCTCAGGAAACTTCTCAAACACAACCTCTTGAGAAGTCATGCTGTAAAATCTGAGCTACTCTGGAAGTCAGTCTTGGTATAAGCTTATGGAAACTTGGCTGGGGAATAAAAGAACCTTACATTTAGTGAGGCTCTTCATTTCAGATGGTGGATTTCAGCATTCATTACTGTGCAATCAAAGAGCTGAACTCATGCTGAATTTTACTATTTTTCTAATCCCCAAAGAATCAGAGAATAAGAATCACAGAATAATAATGAGGTTGGAAGAGACCTCTAAGGCCATCAAGTCCAACCTGTGCCCTAACACCTCAACTAGACTATAGCAGCTGGTGCCATATCCAGTCTTTTATTAAACACATCCAGAGATGGCGATTCCACCCCTCCCTGGGAAGTACTTTATTATTCTTTCAGTGAATATTTTTTTCCTAATATCCAACCTAAACCTTCCCTGACATAGTTTGAGACTGTGTCCTCTTGTTCTGTCTTCCTCATTGCTGACTGTACCTTAAAAAATTATGCCCAGGTGAAGGTTAGGAGAATATTTATTTGACATGTAGGATAGATTAAAACACATTAGCTTGTTTGTGAATTTTCAACAGTTACTTTCCACAATGCTGATTTTCAGAAGATAAACTCAGCATGAAATTATTTTAAATCCAACATAATTCAATCTCTAGGTGTGGAAAATACTACAAGACTTCTATCACCCTGTGATTCTTTCAGAGCCCTGAGAAGAATGGGTCAGAGTATCAGAGGAAACAGTGCCCTTGATCAACTAATTTTGTATTAATTCTAAGACCTGTAGTAAGAAGTGATGTATACTTTTCTCTGTGCTCTCTGTTGAAAGTGATTTTTATGTGGTTGAAAAGGACAATTTTTAGTGCAGTCAACATGAGATTTTTCTATTCTTATATATGTTAATTTTTTAAAATAGTATTTAATCTAGTCAAACAGCTTCTCAAAGGCAAAAAAAGTATAAACAAAAAAAAAGGATCAAAAAGGTACCATCACTGCATGTGAAAGAAAAATCACAACAGATAAAAAAAAGTGGTTGGAAATTATATCTGACTTACAACCAATCAGTTTATCTATTTGTTCTAAGTAACAATCCCTTGATTATGGCTAAGTTTCTCTTTGCCAGACCCTGGCATCAAACTTGTAGGTGTTCTTTTGCAGTGATAAAATATATTAATATGCATTCATCACCTTGCTCCTCCTTGAGTTGCCTTTATGCTACAGCTGTATATTTTCAGCAGCAAACATTAACTTCCAGCTTTTAAAAATATTTTTTTTAAAACTTCTATATTCCTTATTACTGCAGTAATTGAGACAGTACACAATTTACTATTCTGAGTTCATATAAATTCAGATAAACTCACTAATAAAATAATTTTCTGAGTAATCCATTTAAAAGCACATTTTTTGCACACTTACCTAGAAACACAGTAGTTGCCTGAGCTACTGATGTGTTTTGATATAAAAGTATTAAAAAGATAAAGTGACTATAGTGACTTCTGAGAAAGACTCAGTGGCTGTCTGACACGTTTGAATTGTACTGTGACTGCTAAAAAATCTCCCTGAGTGGCACATGGGAGGTTAATTCATGTCACCAGTCATGTCACCACACAGTTGAATCCTTTAGTCAAATGTTCTTTTTACTTCTCTTTTCTCTTAGAAAGTAAATGTATTATTCCTGGGGCTCCTTTCTCCTTTTCTCTTGCCTTTGGGCTACAGCTCTAATGCTCATGTTAGTTCTCCAGTTGTCAGCTGCTCACTCTAAACTTTAACAGCCAGTGAGCATGTGCCTCAAATACTGCTGTAAGGACACAATTTGTAGGACTTCTACCTTTTATTCGCTCTTCTCTCTGTTACTTCATTTCTTTAATTTCACTGATGCGTTTAGTAAAATAATTTAGCAATATATAATATATATTATATATATAATTTAATATATATATAATATATATATAAATTTAGAAATACTTTAGAAATAATGATCAAAACACTGCTGTGTTTAGATAAATAGCCTCTCAGCTATTTATCTAGTAATTCTCCTCACCCTTAACAAGTAATCTCCCAAATACTTGCATCTTCTCTGCTCATTGCCCTCTGAGTTCAGAGAGTAGGGCTCCACAGTAAAAGGAATCTGCTCTTCCCTTCAATGCAAGCTATGTCAAAGACTTGGACTCAGAAAGAGCAAAAACTCTTTCAAAATGTACTCAGCTCATAATAAAAATTAGATATTACTTGGATGAATTTTATGTGGCTGTATAAAAATTCAGTCTTGCAAAGCTATTAATAATAGCTCAGCAAAAACAGTATTCAGTACCCCAAAAACAATACTCAAAACGCAAAAGCACTAGAGGAAAATAGCACTTGAGTGAGAAAAAAAAAAGGCAGGTTCTCTGTAGTGAAAACCATCCGTGTCCTTTTCATTATCAGTATGTAAACTTGGATCACTGCTCCATATTCACGTGAGAGTTTTAAATTTGATGGTTCACTTGTGCAATATAATTTTCAGAAGTCAGTAAGCAATTTGGCATTTCTTATCCATAGGTAAGGATGCTCACTGCTACAGCAAACAACTACACTGAATTATAGCCCTAACATGGAAATTACTTCTGAACCATGCTGGGGCAATGACTTCTGTATGTGCAAATTAAAGAGGCTTTTAATAATAGAGAAATAAAATCTTTCATGTGGATGTCTGGGTAATAAACAGTATCAAAAGCACAGCAATAATAATATGTATGTTTTTACTATGCTTGCAGCATTGGATGATAACTACATCTCTAATTCACAAACTGCAAAAATACAGGAGCAGTAAAACATGAACATGCTGTTATTAATCAGAATATATGTTCAATTTATAATTAATATAATCAATTAATTGTAAAGGCTTGTGATGTCTGTTGGTCCAACAATAATTCCAAGGTTAAGTCCCTGAATATTTTTAGACTCTGAAGAACACCAAATATTTATAAAGACAAGTATGGAAAACATAAAATTTCTACATTCCATTCCACTTCAGTGAGCCAGTCTGGGGTTGATAAATATCACAAGCCTATGATAATTCATGTAAGAAATTGTGAAAGACTTTGAGAAGATCTAACTATTTTCAGTGTGGTTTAGAGTGTAGGAGAGATTTCAAAAAAAAGCATGATATCAAGAAATAAAACACTGTTTTGGGAGTAAAATACCTATATGTAAAACTGTGCAAATACTATCTGCATGTGCTAGAAATTAGGAAATTGGGATGTGCCAGTAAAGTTGGAATGTGAAGGTTTACTTTCATGCTTATGAAACAAATAGATTGACATTTGAATTACAAGCAGCATGCAAGATGAGGTATTTCCTATGTATTCTTTCTCAATTTAAATTAGTTCAATTAAACAGTTTTAAATTAGTTATGTTAGTTCTAATTATTATAAAATCCATTTTTCCATCCCTTTTTTGAAGTAATTCCCTGGAGCAAGTCTTGATATGACCAGGCATGCACAAACCTATTTTTGTGTACGCTCTTTTACAAATCTTTAAACACCAGTGTGATTCAAAAAAATGCAGCATAAAATAAAATTTAAAATGACATTTGAAAATTAAATATTCTGATTATCTTTTCTAACTGCCATGCAGAAAAACATCCAACCAAATTATTTACTTGGCAAATGCAAACATGCTGACAGGAAAGCTTTGTTCTTAGTTCTGCAGTGTTCTTTTCCCTTGTCCCAGGCCGAGGATTTCACAAATTTATTGTTATGGTATTTTGTAGCAGAAACAGCCAAGCAACTTTCAAAATAGATTATTCCAACCTCAAAAACATTATTTTACTGGCCTTCTACAAAACTACATTATCATACATAAAGAGTGATTATAAAGTGAAATTCAACATCTAAGAAAAGTCAGCAAACTAGGTCTATGCAAAACAGTAATTTATTTTATTCTTTTCTTCTCTAAATTTAAAGTGCATTCGTATGGTAGAATATCTCTTCCAGTGCAAAGGCTGAAGATTGGTCATGATACCTAGGAGCAGTACTTCATTTTGGCATCTTCTATAAAACTGTTAACCTGTTTTATTTAAAGCATAACCTGGTAATAAATTACTTTTCCTGATGGCTCCTGTGTTCTCTTAAACTACATTCTTAAGAAATTTTTTTTTTTTTTTAAATTCTTGGAAGAGGGGAAAAAAGTAGTCCCAAGAAGAAATAGCTTGTAATTTAATCTAACACTTTCACTACACACACACATTCTGGGACAAAAATAGAATAAGGCACTTCAGAATTGTCCTCAGAGCCTGACACCTGGAGAAGCTCAGGGGTCTGAGGAGAGTGAAAAGAACTGCTGTATCTCATATTAGAGCAAGTGATGTAAAGGCTCCTTCACAATGTTGGTCCTGTTTCTTATCTAGCATAGAGATTTCCTGGCTCAATAGAAAACGAGAATGCAGATTTTAGCCTGGAGAGTGTGGCTGGATTATTTCCTAAGGAGTCTCATGAGTGTCTATAAATGAAAACAAAGGATTCAATGAATTTGATCCAAAATCAGACACTCACCCATTTCATTACTGCTTCCTTCTATAGCCCATGGTCAGACACAGGTAGCCAAGCAATAATTCAGTCCACTTCCACCTTGGCTACAAGGGATGCCCTAACTCAGATGCCCCCACTTAACATAAGCTGGAATGAATTCAGGCCCTCATAACTACACCATAATTTATTTCCTGGAGCTTTACATTGAATTTTTGTCTCCTGAGTCTGGTTAATTTTCAGGCACTGTGCCCAGAGCTAAAGCTCCAGGCATAACTCTCTTTCCTCTCCTGAGATCTGAGATGCTCTCACCCAGCTGCTGAAGCTTGTGACTCATGATTCAAGCTTTTCAGCAGACTCACTCCAGACTCCCAAGGGGATGCAAGGGTGCTGAAGACTTCACAAAGACTTTCAAATTTCCTTGTTTCTTAGAGCACCATGCTCAAGAGATGCCATGGAAATATATCATGTGTTCCCACAGCCTTGCTTACCTTGGGAAATGCTAATGAATCCCTAATATTTCCACTCTCTGCACTAGTGCTACAAGCCTCCTGCACAATTTGGAGCTGCTGCCAGAATAGGTTAGAAAAAGTACTTTTCTTATAATAGATCATCTTTAGCTCTCTTATCAGCTTGAAAATGAAACAAGTCTCACATTTAAAACCTAAAGACTTCTATGCTACACCAAAATATGCGAGTCTAGTAATACATCCTCAGACTGACCCCAACTTCAGGCTAGCAACAAGGGCCTTTTTCCTACACTTAGGTTTTCCAAAAAAAAAAAAAAAAGATGACAATGCAGACTACAGCACAGCCATGTAACACTTTGCCTTGAGAGTTATTTGGATAATTATAGGACAAATAAGTGCAAGATACACAACAGAACATCCACTGTTTAGTCTAGAGGCAGCCCTGTTGTCAGAAGAGAATTAACAGACTCTGAGGACAGGATTTATCTCACCAAAGGTAAACCCATAGTCTTTAGCTTAGTTGAGGGAGAAAACAGACAACTAGAGGGCAACCCCAACAGTGCACCTAGAATGCCTCAACTCTGAATTGCCTCACTTTATTGGACATAAATTATGCAGAGCCTCAGGGATCACTTCAGACACAAGTATCTACACCATCATGTATGCACCTGTGTGTGATGCTGGTTGGACAGATGAGGATCATCAAGTGCCAGTACAGAGATGGAAAACCTGCATATTTGAGGGGTCCAAACAATTTATTTCAACCTTGCATTGTACAAAACAGTGAGATTTCTGGGTTAAGATGTTATTAAAAAAAATTTACTTTTTTTTTTTTTTGCAAATATTTGGGCATCTGTTAAGTTTGCAGAGAAAATTTGCAGTGCTGTTAGGTGCCTGCTTTTGAGCAGCTACATTGAGTTCTGCATACAGCACTACTGAAACTTTATTATTGGTAAACCCCTATCGTTTTTTTCCCCCTGAAATTAAAAATACTAATAAGTATGCAAAAATATAAAACAATATATGAGAATTTTCTGTTGTATTATTTTAACATTGTCACAGTACATCATACTCTCAAAGTATGTTAACTTGATAATTTTCCCCATGTAAAATATTATTCCTTTCCTTACACAGAAATGGAAAGTATAGGGAATTATTACCCATAATACCAAGACTTTCCACCAATACTGCACAGATAAACTGAGACATGGAAGATCTAATTTCTAAAGAATATTTCAATATCTTTATCCTTAATATGCTTACTATACTTATTTTGTGATGAAAAATATGATTATATGCAATTCTAATGGCAAATGCTCAGACCTGCTGGAAAATGATTCCATGGGAGTCAAATTAGATATGGAATGAGATGTGGACTATTGATATCTGTGAGTTGGCAATTTGTTTGAGGTCTTTTGTGCAGCAGCACTGGGGAAACCTGTGGCCGATGCATGGATGGGCTCCAGTTCTCTGTGACTGCAGAGGAAACAAGACAGGCATAATAAAATCAGCACTTCTGTTTTATATTATGTTTGTATTGCTCCTGACTGCAGTTCAGGAGCAAGCACTGTACACTCAAAGATGGTGGGGATATTGTAGAAAAATATATTGTTCCATAAGCCATAAATCCATCAAAGCACAGCCTTCACTCCTCTTACATTCTCCCAACATGACATTCCCAGCTCTTTATGAAATCTCTCTGAAATCCTTTCAGTGGTGATTCATTTCTGCTGCACTCTGTCTACAACCTTCTCTACACAACCCAATTCTCATGTGAATGTCTCACACCTTCAAATTCTTTTTTTCCTGCTGCATCCAAAAGAATTGGTGAACAGATTAGAAGACTAGTGAAGGAAGGAAAATAGAAGAAAATTAAAGAGCAGCAAAATGTATTAGCCTGCACATACACATCACTATCAGATAAGTTAAATCACACCAAATATCAAAGTGCACAGTAACATGTCTGCAACAGGAGTTTTGGTAGTATGTACACAGAGCTGATAGCATGAAATGCTAACTCATGTCATACTAAACAAGGTAATGACATGAAGAAAACAGGCTTTCAGAACTGATGTACTCAACTAAAATTTTCTATTTTCCTAATCCTTTAATGCAACCATCCTCTGACTTTTCCACATTGATTTCAAAAGATTGACTCTTCCATTCAGCATCAACCTCCAGGAAATTTATTGGACATCCCCTTAAGTATGCAAAAGATTGGACAATCTTCTGATCACTTAAGTCTAATTCCTATTCTTCAGGAGCAATGATCGTAGGATTGACAAGTATTTCTCTTTCTAATCTAAGAACACAAAGCCTTTTTTCAAATTCCACCAATATATCAAATACAACATCAGCTGCTGAGCATGAGAATTCCTGGGCATATACAACTGGAGTACATTTAAGCAAGCTCAATGGCCAGTTTTAAGTTCTTGCTCCGAAGATTTAAAATTTATTAAAGAGTTCTTTTATCAAACCTTTTTTTTTTTTTTTGGAAAACAAACTAACTAACTAAAAACCACAAAAAACACAACAATCCTGAGCCACTTCTCCTACATTAAACAAACATGAATTTGGTTTACATGGAAACATAGATAATTGCAATCTAAATTATTAGGCTAGTCAAATGATAGGTCCTAATAAGTGGAGCTATCAATATGATGGGGTCCATTACTTTAACACTAATGATGACTGAAAAAAACTTTCCAAGTGATGGAGAACTTCACTGTATGGTTGGAACTGAACAGGGAAAAGATAAAATATATTTGCATTTGATAAAAATACCATACTATTCCTGTATATTTTAGTGACATAACCGGCTAAAAAATAAAAATAAATATTTTTGTAGATAAATGTGAAGAAGCAAACATAAGGAAATATACAAAAGGTAGGAATGAAGAATCTTGCAGTGAAAATGCAGCAAACCGGTCTATTAATGGGAAATGAAACGGAATGTATCTCTATGAGGCTGAATGGGAACATTAATATAGGAGGCTAGACAAAGGCTTCAACTGAAGATGACTTAGACCACTTAATTCCTCATTTTGGCAGATTTCAGTTCATGTATAAGTTTTAATGGTGACTGTAAGTGCCCTAAGGCCATTTAGGGGAATTCACTTTATTAGTGTAGTATTCAAATATTGCTTATGCTTAGCTACTTACATGAATGCTTATATCATCAACTGTCAGAATAAAGATTTTACACAACTGACCAGAATGGAGCAGTTTTACTCTAGATCTTCCTTCAAATTCAAAAAGCATGGGAAAAATGTGCTTTTATGAATTTCAAACATATTATTACTGCAGCCATATGCATCATACATTATTTTAGTCTTTTTTTTTTTTTTAAAAAAAAAAAAGAGGGTAGACTAGTTAGTTTATTTCTAGTTATGCCCATATTTCTGAATTAGCCCAAAAGACTGCTCTGCAAGTGCTTATCAAGAGATTTCAGTTATTTCTTACAAGGTGACTGCAACACAAATTGATTGGAATTTCTGCAGTAACAGAAAGGTTAAATATTTCAAATTAGAGCTCAAAGTCAGACTTGACTTGACACTGACTGAATACCTTCCTAAGCTACTACTGACTTCAGACTATCCTTTTTCTCACTGTACTAACTTTCTTTGAAATACTAGAGGATGCAGACTTTCCTGCTAAAGCACACACAAACTGTTTAAAACCCTCTGCACAGCCTTTCAAAAGCCATGGGAGACAAAATCTTAATAATAGAATATTTATTGGGGGAGGGGGGGAAATCAGAAATAAGAAGCCAATTTAATTTACAGACTATAATATAGCTTCTAAAATGTCTACAATAGGATAAAACACCGGAACCCTGCAAGAAAAGCAGCACTATGAAATAAAGACAGCAGACAGTGAAAGAACAGGGACTGTAATGTATAGTCAAGGTGCCAGGCTAGCTTTAAATAAGCTCACTCAGGTCCCAGAAGTAATATAGCCATGACAGCAGGGAGCTCAATTTGGGAAAGCTGTCTGAATGCTGGAAAGAGCTGAACCTAAGTTAACATTTTGACCTCTCCATGTAGCAAGCACTTTCAAGGGCAGAGAAATTTCATTTAAAAAATGCTTTAAAGGGATGAAAAATAAACCAGGTAGGCAGTAATCATTGTCCTCTTCCCAGGTGTAAGTTTCATGCATTTTAGTTCAAATGCAGAATTGTCTGTATATTTTGAAAATTTGTAATTAAATTCACACAGCAGTTGTGATCTGTATGTCAGACTGCCATGATTAATTTATGAGGACAATCCAAATTGCCTTCTTCATCCCAAGTCCTAAAACAAAGTTATTGCCTCAGAACCTTCTACTACTGCAGCAGCCTCAACTTAAAACCAGAAGCCCTCCATGAGTGTTATTTCAGAAACAGGCCACCAAAGAATCTAAATTTAAAAACAGATATTACCTTCCTTGTGCAAAGTGGCTGAAGTAAACATGATATCTGCAGGAAAGTAAATCATAGCTATTTCAGACTGTAAATTGTAAACAAATCTAAAAATTGCAGGCTAGAATTCTAACATGTTTAAACTCCAATTCTGGATCAGCACAATGCCCAGATGTCCTGATTTCAGAAGCAGAAAATCCAGCAGATAAGCTCCCATTCATGAACAAAGATGTACTTAAGAGAGGTGTCAAAAAGAGATGACAGGAGTGGTCATGGGCACCACATCCTTCAAAAACATGATTCTTCTTTATGTATTACAGGTCAAACAAGTAAAGAGGTCTAAGTGTGCATCAAATATCAAAAGTTAACCTGTCCCAGACATTTTAAGTAACATACACTCCAAGACAACACACTTGCATATCTTCAAAAAGCTCAAGTGATCAGCTCTGTGCTAGGTCAGTGCCATGACCTTTAATGAGTCTTAGTGAACATAACAAAGCATATTTTCTGAAGCAGTATTACATATGAACAGAACATTTAAATTTTCGTCTCTATTTTGAAGTGCCAGATGGATGTAAGGAGAACCGGAAATTGTTTAATCTTACTGTGAGTATTGCATGTGAATGCAATCCTGAAGGGCATAGCTGATCCCTTTTGCAAAGACAGAGAAAGGAAGGAAAAAAAACCCACAAGCACCCTTTTGTTGATTACCATAAACTGCCTTTTTATTTCCATATTTTCTTCTATTAAAAGTGTGACCTTGGTGGTTGCCTGTGTCTCAGAGTGAAGTGGATTTAAAACCTCAGTCATTTATGATCTGATTTAAAAACCAAGTTCTAAATAACATAATTAAAATTTACCTTTAGGGTAATACTGGGGAGAAAAATAATTAAAAAAAAAAAAAAAACACCAAAAAAAAAACCCAAAACCAAACACAAAGCATACCCAAAATGTAATTAAAGCAATATCTAAACATGGGAATTTAACAGCAAATGGCTACCCAGATGTGCTCCCCAGCACTTTTAGGGTTCTTTTATCTTTATGGTAGCCTGTAACAATGCCTTGAGCAAAACATATTTCTAAAGGATAGGTGTTTCTTTGTTTTCATGCAGCAGGGGAAAGGGGACTTACTGGTTTAGTAGTAGCTATTATACAGAACACATAATAATAATAAAAATAATATTCTAATACATAAAATATTTGACAAGTGTTAACCATTTGTATACAATAACTAATGTAGGAAAAAAAAGTCAACACGTACTAAAAATAGAAATTCACTGAAACACGCAGCACCTACAGCCTTACACTGCTAAATTTATCAAATATAAAGTATTGACTCCTCTGATTATGGGCCATATACAAGTTTTATCCTGGGTCAAAAATAATATGTGGTCATTACTAAACCTTTACTTCTAGAGAACAGTAAAGGATTTTCATGAACACTTACACAATGCAATAAAAATGTTTGTAATAAAGAAGATGCAGCAATAGTTGCACGATGCTGTACTGATAATACACCACAGTATAAACACTTGGAATAAAGGTATTGTCAATCTAACTCAACAGTTGAGAAATAAGCTTAAAATAAGACTTGTTTCTTTCACCAATATCACTTTGATTTAAAATTCAGATTAGTCAAAAGGGAGTAATTTCCTGTTTCATTTATGCAAAAATAAGGTGGCAGTGACAAAAGGATATTTTTTTGGCATATGCAGATACAGGTGCATATAAATCACCCTTTGTCAGGGCAGGAATTCTGCAAATATGTTCAGCATTTATTAAAATATCTAATAAAGCATCTCTAGACACTCTATTTCACTGCACTGAAAATAAATTAGCAAGAGTAGATATGTCTACTGTAACCCCTTGAGTAGTCATAAGTGAAAACACCCTTGTAAATTGTTTCATTCTTTTACTGATATGACTGAAATTAGTTTTATAATTGATGTTAAAGACATGAAATTGCTTTGAAGCATTAACAGATTGATCATCTAAATAAATATTAGAGTCAAAAGAGACTATGTCATTTTGTGTTCTACTTTTCTAACTGAAATTATTCTCAGGATAATTGAAAAATTATGTAAAGAAACATTTATTCTTGTTAATTTTAAGATGGGTAGAATAATTTATTGGGAAAATTCTATTTATATTATCTCCAAATACAGACAGAGCATTTATGCCAGTTTCTCCATTACCCATAAGAAACACAGCCTTTACAGAAGAATTTAAGCAAATGCTTTATTCTTAGATTCCAGTGTGCAAATGCCTGCATAGTAACCTTCCTATCCAACTGGGGCTGTTCACAGAGCTATGTAAACTAAGAAAGCTTTGCAACTTAACTTTACGATGCATATGAATATGCATTATAAAAGTATGCAAAACCTGATTATACCATTTTCACAACTGGCCTATTTTTGTCTCCAAGAGGCTAAGAATTTCAAGTAAAACTATTCATGGTAAACGGAATGAGTATTTACCAAAAATTTTACCAATAAAAACTTCAGATTCCTGTCTACACATTTACAAAATCTTCAGCTGTGGCCAACCAAGTCCACACAGAAAAACTGTTAACATCCTCATTATATATACTCAAACTTTTTTATATCTCCAGGATTGTGATTTAATTTTTTTTTCTCGTTTATCTTAAAATTTATCTTAGTGGGCAGCTTCCCACATCCTGATTTTGAGATCAGTTTTGGTGAATGCTCTGTCAGCGCATCCAAAACAAGTAGAATATCAATATATTTTGAGGAAAATGACAGGCAATAGCTTCACCGAAATAAAAAGGATGAAATGTCTCTGAAATTACATCCTTGAAAATTAAGAGAAAAGAAAGACAAAGCAAACTCCTCCTTCACACACAGAAACAGCTCATAAAAGCACCTACCTACAGGCACAATGACAGCAGCTGTAGAATCTCACCTCTATCAGTCATAATCTAGAACAGTGCCACTTTCTATTAACCAAGCAATAGAGGAACTAAAATTACTTCTCCTGGTCTACACAAGTCACTCCGGTTGCTCCAGTGCATTTTGATGACTTAATTAGGAAGATGGTGCAGCACATGTGGTTTTCCAGCCAGGTTCATCACAAAGGCCACATCATCAAAGCACAAGAGTTGTGTCTTCTACAGCTAGATTAAAAATAGGGATTTCTTCATTAAGTGTCTTGCAGCTGACTGTGCCTCTTGGTTTGTCTCCATCTATTCAGACAATTAAATAAAGCGTCATGCTTTATTTATTTCTTTTTAAAGGCTAATAAAGGAGCTGTGAATTGAAGTACAGCTGGCAATCTTTTTATTTATTAAGAGCTCAGTGTACACAGTGACAATCTCTGGAAGGCGAGGCACGTGCTGGGATTTTTTTTCCCCTTTTTAATATATGTCCTCCTTGAAGGCACAACATTTCACCTAATAGGCATTAGAAACCTTTGCTATCCTCTCCAGCAGGGAGAGAAGTAAAAAAAAAAAAAAAAAAAAAAAAAAAATCACAAAAAGCCCAAAACAATCAAAAAACAAGACAAAACTAAACCTACCACCTAACAAGAAAAACAAAGTCACACCAAAAAAAGACCACAAATGTGAAATCTGAGTATACAAACATGAACACTTTGAAAAAGATGGATAAATGACAAAGGTATAAATTAGCTAGCATATAATCAAGTCAAAAAGTATTTAAAATTTTGTCACAATACTCCAAATTAATAAAAAATAGCTATTTCCCTTTACTTCCATCAGCAGGGATGGATAACTAAAAAAATTACATGATTGTTATGTATGTATATTAGCTGAAAATATTATACAAGATTTACTACACACTTTTCATTTCCTGATAACAAGAAATTATTATCTCTTGTGTTATTAAGTAATCTCATTTGTATAGCCATAATGGAAATTATGCATGGTAATGTCATACCATGGAAACATCCTAATATTTCCTCGATAACAATTAGATTGTATCACAACATAATGGGATCTAGCATTAGTCCATGAATAATAGGAAATTTAAAAAATATTCTGCATGGAAGGATGACATACTGCTCTGCACTTCAAAGAAAGCTGAATGTTCCATGAGGCAAGATGACTTGCCAGTCTTAAGAGTTACTAACTGATAATTGCATGTCATTATGCATATTTACAAAGGCATATGCACATGCATACAGAAAGAGCAGTGGTGAAATGAGGTGATCTCAGGTGCCACTTCTTTCTTTCTGCAAGAGGTTTAAGGATGGCCTATGCACTTTGCAGGGATAGGAGAGAAGAAAGAGGCAGATGTGAACACGAACATGGTTTTACCAGAGCACAGATTCCAGTTTTTCTTAATTTCTTATCTCTCTTTTTGTTTACCCAGCCTAAATAAAACCTTTCCTTTGGAAGGTCTAGCCAAAATGTGAGGGATGTTTGATTTGGGTTTTGGTTTACCTTTTCAGTTCTGAACTGACAACAATATTCAGACCGTTTCACGTTAAATTGATGTGCATGATAGAAGCACATCTTTCTACACGTTCCTTGACCCCAGCAAGGCCTAAACTGTCTTTCTATTCTTCCTTAATGTGACCTTGACTTCCACAACCTACAAACTTGGTGGCACTTACAAGTGGAAGCAATGCATTAAATCATCACCCCTTGCTACACATCACTTACAGATGCATTTGTCACTGTTATATTAAATTAGGATCACAAAAATGTAATTTATGGCCAAGAGTGACACTTCATAAAGCCTGTGAAAACAAAATTACCAGAGAATGTGCACCAAAACAGTATTTCTTTCCACTCCAATCTGTCAACAGAACAGATCCTCCATGATTATGCTCTCTACAGCAGAAGTTATGTGATGGAAAGTTAAGAGCATGTCAAGATGAATCTGGGAGCTATGTTGGTGAGCTGGATTTGAGCTGGCACTGTGCCCTTGACCTAGGGAAGGCTACCAACATAGTGGGATGCTTTAATGAGAGCACAGCCAGCAGGGCAAGGGGTGATGCACTTCCTCCTGTTGTTGCTCATGAGTGCACATGGAAGGAAAAGAAAAGAAAGAGTGCACCCAGTGCAGACTAAATGGCTTCCATGTGCCTTCCAACCTAATGACTTCCCTGATTCCATCAGTGTTCCACCATCTGAGCTACTCATTTCAACTCATATCTATATGTATGTATTAAATAAAAATATAGATAAATGTTATCTTCGTTTGGGCTCAGATACAAGGACAGAAATAGAAATTGCAAGGAATTTGATGAGTTATTTTTAAAAAATCCAACTCTCTTCAATTATATTCTTCCTTCTTCAGAGTTATGATTATTCAGCAATTTATAGTTCAGCTAAAGTTGCACATTCTCAGTTACAAAGTATTTGTTTAGCTTTTTTTTTTTTTTTTTTTGCTTCTGCCCTTTCCTTATTTTCCCTGTGGCCTAAAAATAAAGCTTTGGAAGGTTTCCTGGCTCATCTCACAACAGTTGCCAACATCACTTTACTTTCAAATACTACAAATATTACAATAAGAAACTACAAACTCTGCCATTATTTTTTACTATGAGCTTTTCTGTCAGATCATTTGCTCAGAAAAGGTGAAAACTATCCTGAAGTGCCTCCCAAATGAAGGAATTTAAATCCATATACACCACCCTTCAAGAAGTGCCAAGATCACTTAATTTTCCTAGCTCAATGAATCTTCACTGTTCCTTTACATCCTCATGATGAGGGGCTTACATGAAATTTAAGCATTCAATTCTTTTTGACTCTCAGCCTATGCCAAAAGACAGCATGGGTTGGTTGAGTTTGGCTGAACATTCCCTTTTTTAAACATTATTTTCAGAAAAAGACCTGTGCAACCACAAAAGTAGCAAAATTCTTCATCTGATCTATTCAATGCCTTGTTCAGTCATTGACAGATTTACTTTGGCTATTTAACTGCAAACCACTTCAGGCTCTTCAAATGTACAGAAAAATGCCTGAGTGAACATTAAAAGACCCTGGAGTTTTTTTTCATGAAGCACCAAATTAAGATCTTCCAGTGCTAGGAAACTTTTATTCAATACATCTTCACAGGTTGCAAAGAAAATAGAAGAATCTGGAATTTCTCGTTAGAATGTATCAATCAGAAATATAAATCCTAAGTAGCATATTCAGAGAACAAGTTCAGTAATGTTACAGGTCAAAAATATGAATCTTGTTTTCTCTACCCAGATGACAAAACTGAGTATTAAGAAGTTAACAGCAATTAAAAAAAATAGACATCAAACAATTTAGTTACTGGTGTTAGTGAATTATGATTGACTTGACAAAAGCTCTAGTAAAAGAGTACTCAGATTCCAAAACAATTGCCTCTTTTTCACTGCCTCTAACATGCTATAGTAAGCAATCTGAATTTATGGGAGTTTCATTATGAACAAGTCTCTCCTGTTGAAAACAGGCAAAAAAGGTAGGCTGCTGAATTTATTTCCTGTAGTGTTTCAGTATTAAGTCAGGAAAAAGGAAATTTAAAATATTACTCTCTGCCCCAGGAAAAGTCAAATCCTGAACTGATCCTCCTCAGTTAGCTTCTGTGGCTTCCAGAGTTGTCCATTTTAGGGTTTTTTACACTTACTCCCATGAATAATTTCTCAAATTTATATTTCATGATGTATGTTTCATATAACTTATGCTATTTTATATATCTGCAGTTCCTAAAGAAAACTTATTTTCTGGAGAAACAATGAACAGTAATTGTAAACCATAGAGGTCCAAAAGCTCATATCAAAAATCTCTCAAAAATCTGGGTTCAAAAGAGGTTTTTCCTTTATCTTCCTCTCTGTAAGACCTATAGAGAATTCTGTTGCAAAAATCTATTATAATCCATCAGAAGCATTCAAAATTTTTTCTTTGTTTGCTTTCAGCATTGCTGACAAATTTTTCATGTTTTTGCAAGGCTTTCTTTGTGCAGGTATCTCTGTGAAGCTCAGGGATTGACAACAAACAAGAGAATTGGCAACTGCTCCAGTTGGGATGGAGAGACTTTCCACTACACTCACTGTTAAAGAACCAGGTTCCAAACCCAGCCAAACTCAGCAGGAATGCTCCTCCTATCTTTATTAGCAGTCCAAGAATTTGTAAGATTGCAGTTATTGATGTCAAAAAGAAAAAAAATCAGTTCAAGTTAATAACATCTTTTGCAGTATGTCATGTATAGTTTTAGTTTCTTTGGTTTTTGGCTTTTTTTATTGACAATCCAGTAACTGGTAACTTTAAAACACTTTAAAGACTTAACTGAAAACACAAGCTCAACATATGCATCTAAATATAATATGGCATTAGTTAATGCCATGTTTTCTTAGATCAGTGCACTTTAAAATCAGCTATCAATTTTTCCAGCTTTAATATATGCAGAGCAACTGGGAAGGAGAAGAAAAAAAAAAATCACATCTTTCCCAGATAATGTTCAATCCCTGATTAAATAAAGATGTGCCAAGGCAGAGATACTTTATGCCTCAGGAGACAGCCATAGTGGAATTGTGAGTGTATTTTATATGTGAATTAGAGGTAAGATGTAATGACATGAGATGAAAGGCTCAGCCATGATTTTAATAAAGGGGGGAGACAGTGCTTCCCTGTGGACCCCATATGCAAAAGAGTGAGACTCAACAAGAATATATGAAAATATTCAACAAAAACTACAACAAATATTTCAAAGTTATAATGCTACTATTAAAATTCATCACATTTTACTGAATCTGAATATTCAAGATCTGAAGGTAAGCTCTAACACATTTCTGATAATTTTAATTTCATATGAAAGACTATGCCATCACTAAGGTTGGGATAATTTCAATTTTTAGGTAAGACAGAATTGGAGCATTGGAAACCACAACATTTAATTTTTTAAAGGTTTCTAATAACATGATCTAGAACCAATTCCATTTAATTTGTTATTTTAAGAGCATGTTTTTAATTGTAATAAAATATCACAATTTATTAGTACTATGATGACAGACATTTATGCTGCTTTGTGCTTTTAGCAATCCTCAGGAAAAGCTACTACCTATTGCTCTATTGATTTTTAACATTTTTTTAATGGCTGCAACAGAATTCTAAAGAACCATTATTTCATTTTCCTTCATTAAATATAGGAAAAAGTTTGAGATTTTTCACAGTTCTCTCTCTTTCTGTACATTGAAAAAAAAAATTAAAAGAGACATGCCTTTGTAAGGAATAGACATGAAAAGAGCAAAATGAATGGGATGAACTGCTTAAAGGAAAAAAAATAATCCTGCTTTATTTGATCTTTTGTGATAATCACACTCCTGGCACCCTGCCAGCAAGGCGCAGCCTGCTGATGTCTGGCCAAGTACAGTAATCTCTTGGTTCAAGTCTGAGGTCTGTGATGAAAATTACAAAGCAGGAGCAAAAATCAAAATGCCACCTATGATTTTATTCAGAAACTAATTTGATGGAAAAAGCAATACAATGAAAACAGTCTTTTTAGTAAAGACTGCAAAACTATGACTAAATTGAAAGCAATGCAAGTGGATGGAGGTAGCTATCAAGCAAATACATATGGATCTGCAGGCATTCCTTTTAAAATGAGCAGTAGATGTTTTTGTGACAGGTAAATTGCTTTGAGATTATGTTTGAAGTGCGAGGGCAAACTTTTAAAATGATAATTTTAACTTGCATCTTCCTTTATTCTGGAGTCTTTCTGCATTTAAAACCAACAAAACGAGGAAAAAACTTCAGTAATTCATTTCCTTATTTTATTTTCTGTGAACCACCATTCAATACAGGCCAACAAATCCCTGAGGAAATATTTTTCCTTTCTCTTTTCATTCAGTAGTCTATATTTGAGCTAGTTGCCCAGAGATTTGGGGAAGAGAATTGCATAGCCACAAAATTCTGCATTCACAATGTATTCAAATTAGAAATTAAGCCAGTAAAGTCTTATAGATTATTATTCAGATTGAAAGCAGGAAAAGCAACCAGTAAAAACCAGCATGTCACTTATTTTCTATATAGTTATTGTGTTTTCCTGAGAAATTGTACATGATTAGCAGAATTGATCAAAGTTTGTTTAGATTTTTCTTTACAAATATTGAAAGTTATTCAAAATTACTTGGAAGCTGCTTTTAGAGAAGGATTCTTAAACAAAAACCCACTACAACATTTTTTTTCCTTTGTGTTACTAGAACACAATTCCATTATTTGCTGAAGTGATACAGGTTCCCTATTTTACCATCACCTTCCTTATAAACTTGTACAGTATATTGCCATTTTTATACACACTGCATTTTTATACACATACCCTTCTGCACTGGTAAGAATTTTGATGTGCAAGCACCAGGACAATCCCTGATCTCTGGGCCTCACTGAAACACTGCATTTCAGCATTCCCCAGCTGCTATTTTGCTCTTTCTTGAGGAAGGTTCTCTATAGATTTCCAATTCTCTTTGATATTCAAGTCTGTTTCTGCACTCTATATCTTCCCTCCACCGACTGTGCTAATCAAAGGAATGCTTTAATAGTCACCTTAACCTTCTCATATTTTAATGCCACTCTTTTTCTATATTTTCCTTTGCAGTCAAACAAACCCAAACATTTCACGGCAGACAATACCATTAAAATACCAAATTCTGTGTGTT
Organism: Lonchura striata; assembly: GCF_050655825.1. Lineage (NCBI taxonomy): Eukaryota > Metazoa > Chordata > Aves > Passeriformes > Estrildidae > Lonchura > Lonchura striata. Next base: position 12,103,532 of record NC_140703.1, read on the forward strand.
ACACAAGCAGATAGGCTCACAACTTTCTTAACTCCACACATACATAGGTTTTAATACCCAGAGAGAATTTCAGGTATATTCATGCACACACTCACATGGACAGCAAACAAACCACAGATATTTATGTTTAAATAAAAGGTACCTACCTGGAATGAGCTGGCCCAGTAACTGATGGCATCTGGAAAGGCTGAATACAGCCACTACAGCCAGAAAAGGATAATGTTTCCATTTCATGATGTGTCCCTCCTTGCATTACACCAGCTCGGCAGCGCTGACGTAAATGTCACCTGTGATACACCATGGAAATAAGAACAGAAGAATTAATGACAAATTGAGGTACTTATGAATATTTTTGTCCAGAGTAACTCTATGAAGAATGCTGGTTTCAATACAGCTTTAGCTATTATAACAATGTTAAATTATCTAACAGTTAGACAGTTGAAAACCACAACCAGAATATTAGTTATCCTTGCAGAGCAGACAACTCCAAACCAGATGTTTTAAAGGGAGACATGAGGATCCCCATAGTGCACATATGTATTAAAGTGCTGCATGTTGTTTGGTTAAGTTATTAAAGAAATTGCTCACTTCAGCAGGATAATTAAGTACATGTTTAATCCATCTCAGTGCTGGAAATACTTAAACCCTTGAATAAGTTGGAAGCACTGTCAAGGCTATTCAACTTACTATGAAAGCAGGGTTAAAACTTCACTTTAGTCTTCTTATGAAATTATGTTTTGCTGAAGGAAGATTAAGGATAATTTTACACAGTAATAACTTGAACAGTCAAGACAATTTTCTGGTGAGTTTCTATGTTCTTAAGGGCAGAAAGCTCACTGATTGACAAAAAAAAATAGAATCTTAATGAAGAAAGACAATATTTTGAATTTAAAAAAAAAATTAACCAAAATATGACTTTCAGATGCATCATTCCGACTAATCTAAAAAATTAAATGTATTAATTAAAAGCATTCACAGCTGTACAGGTGCTTAGAAGCCATCTCTGCTCATCCTACTCATTTGTTTACTCTTCACCTACATTAGTGCTTAGTATAGACTTGTCCAGAAATCATGGAATTGTTGGGGTTGGAAGGGACTGCTGAAAATCATCCAGTCCAATCCCTGGCCAAGGGAGGGTTCGCTGGAGCAGGTTGCACAGGAATGCATCCAGGTGGGTCTGGAATGCCCCCAGAGGGGGAGACCCCATGGCCTCCCTGGGCCTCAGGCCTCGTGTTCAGCCTGTTCCAAATGCCTCTCCTTTAAAGCTTTCTAAAATACATATGGTGTTTTTCAGATTATTTTGGTAATTTCTAAAAGCAGTAAGATGTTTTATAGATAATTAAATACATGAAATCTGAAATCTGATTGTTTCATTTTGGGTGGTTGATTTTGGCAGAGGTTCTTCAAGTATTCTGTTTTTTTTTAAATTTTTAAAGGGCTTTTCTCTGAATACAAACCCAAATGCATGTGAATGCAATATTCCATATATTCCAGAGTATCTGGGATTCATGTCAAGATCTTGATAACCTTGAAGATCAAGATATCTCTTGAAAAGAGACACTGTTTCAAGTGTCTGTCAAGCTATGAGATGTGCCAAATTGCCCAACCCTAACCAACAATTAGAGACCAACAAGGAACTGTAAATCTGATGTACATTGACACATCAAAATCTACTCCAGCAATAAATAATTGTATTAGATCTTGATAACTTTACAACTACACTTCTTATTTGACTCTCCTTGTCCTCCTCCTTGTAGTTAATGTATATTCAGAGATGAGCAGCTTGAATGATGAATCCTACATTATTTAAATGCCAGCAGACATAATTGTAATAGTGAAGAAAACTACAGTGACACCAGTCACTTGTTTGTGCTGTTGGGACAGAGGAGTTTCATCTGTAAACCTAATACATATTTAATGACTACAGATTGAAGAGTTGCATGACTACTGGGAGCACTCAGTGCCACCTGACACTTTTGGATGTTCAAGAACGCATAAATAAGTTTCATATGGACAGATTCAATCTCCTACACATGTCGCATTTTAAATTTTCTTTTTGTGTTGCACCCGTGCCTCTACTATCTTAGTAACTAGAAAAAATAATAATCCATTTCCTATTACACTTACCTGTATCCTAAAAAATAGTTTACTTCATTTTGTTCTCTCAGTTCAACCACACTGCACATGAAAACTCCCTATTCCTTCCATTCTCATTCTTTTAATTTCCCCTATCACTCATATGGCTGCTCTTCTGTTGCAAACAGCTTGACAGCTCTTAATGGCAGAGTTAACTGCAATTAATGGCCAAGGTGTCACATGCTGCTCTAAATGCTGTTCATGGTATGACTCCAAACCTGAAATTTGCAGGCTCAGGCCCTTAGAATATCCATCTCTTTCTCTGTACAGTAACATAGGTTTACTCTGTAAAGATATTTACTACTTTGGTTTCAGACTCCCATTGTTTCTTTACCTTCACTTTCTGCTGTGAACACAAGACTGAATGTTGCTTCCAACACAAGCCTGAGGAAGCAGCCCTTTGATTTTTCTTCAAACAAAACCAGCAGAATAACACTTTCACGTCAAGACTTATTTTCTCATAATAACATGGGGTAAAGAAACACTGAGGTGAAGGAGGAGGAGAGAGAAGAGGTTCTCCTGGTGCCTGACAGATTCCTCTACATCCCATGGAGAGGACTCTGCTGAAGAGCAGGTATCCATACCGCAGCCCTTGGAAGGCCCCAGGTGAATGTTCCCTGGAGAAAGCTGCAGTCCATGCAGGTGCAGGTTTATCCTTAATTATTGCAGCCAATGGGAACCAACTACTCTGGAGCAGAGGCAAAGTATGAGGAGGAAGAATGAGAGGCAGAGAGAAGCTCCTATGGACTGACCACATCCCCCTGTACCACCCCAGGGAAAGGTGGGGTAGCAGAGGTAGAAGAGTTGAGGATGAAGAGATGGAGTTGAGCCTAGGAAAAACAAGAAAGGTGGGAGAGGGAGGATTTTCATTTTTGGTTTTTTTCATGCCATCCAAATCTACTTTAATAAAAAATAAATTTTGATCTTTAGCAAAGGTCAGCTGATCCCAACAGTAAACTTGCAAGGAAGAGATGAATAGGAACATACCTAATGGCACTCACCTTCTCTGTGAAGGTATGCCGTGCATGAATCCAACATTTTCTTTCCATACCTCTCTCTTGCATTTACTTAACTGGTAGACTATGACTTCTTTTTAATCTCTGTATGTGACAGAGCTCCACAGGGAGTTCTGACCATGTGTGCTTGGCTGTTTAGTTTAAAACCTTTCTACTCTCTTATCCCGCTTGTAGGCTTATGCTTAAAATATTTCATTCTAAAGCTGGAAATGATCTCAGCATCATTAAAAACATTCTTACAGAAAATTTCAGTGAAAACAGCTTTTATGAAGCCAAATATTTTTAACAGGAAAACATTTTTTTAGTCTACAGTTTAAAAACAAATCCTGTTTTTTTGGAATTCCTTGAAGACTATCCTAAATAGGAGGCCAATTCTCTTTATCTGGGGTACAGAGCTTCTGAAAGAGTAGCCCTGATCACAGGAAAGATAAAGTAGAAACAGTTGTAATCAGAATGGTTTTCAGATAGTGGTTGAGTCCAGCAAAAGTGAAACAAGATCTTTCTTTTCATCATCTACTGCCACAGTGCCACAAATCTTGCGCTACACAACAATGGAAGAAATACCCAGAAATGTACTACAGCCAAAGGGGCTCAGATACAATTCTCTGCAATTAGTTTTTCAGTGTCTGACCTACGAAATGAATGCTGCAGAATAGTGACTGGCACTAATTAGATGTTGCCAGTGACAGGAGAAGGATGCACTCACCACAGACACTTCAGCTGGCCTGAGACCTCACCTCACTGTGCATCAAATAGCCACAGACCTCCACCAGAATGTGCAAGAAAAGATTCAGATCCAATGCCTTGTCCAGAGTGCACAATGAAGATAAACACTGGCTTCTCTATGACATTATAATCATTAAAGAATCAATGGCAAATTAAACTGCACAAGCCCAGAGGGGAAAGAAGTAGCATGGTAAATGCAGGGAAAAGGTCCAATCAATTTTTTTCCTCCACTTCCAAAGTCTAGTGCTATTTATCACTTCAGTCAGTGTAGAAGCAAAGACATAAACAAGATCAAACCAATGCTGGCTTTATTTTCATGTCTTTAAGAGTTTTGGTTTCTTTTTTTCCAAAAATTTGATAACTATTGATGCATCTCTTAGGTAACCAGCTTCCTAAGACTGGATTTTGACAGGCTCTTGAGTAGAAAGAGTGGACACAAAAGTCAGGTAATTAAGATTCTAACTTGTAAAAATAATTTCCCTTTATAAAATATATGCACTTTGGTAAATATTATGCTAAAGAAGATTGCTTATCTACAGAATGAGGCAGAATTTTGATTTGCCTTGTACCCAGCCATTTAGGAGTGGACTAGCAAACTTTACCAAATGGACAAAAAAAAAAATAGAAAATATTCCTTCTGATTCAAGGTCAGCTGTTTTTGGAAGTGGAATTTTTTAAAGCTTGTCATGCATTTTTAGGCCTGCTGGTAGTGGATGGTCCTTCCCTTACTTTCAATTCCCATGCCTATTAGTCAGACACCCAGTTATTTGGTCATCTCTGTTTAGACTGACACTACTTCTAAACTTTGGCACACTCTCCTGTGCCTTAACATCAGTACAGTTATAGACCACTGAAATGAAGGACTTCCCTTTACTATTTTAAACATCCTATGTTAAACTACATTTATTTAATATTCCAAAAGGAAGCTCTGCCCTATATTGTCTCAACTCTGTACATTTAGGAGCAAAAATAACAGTTGATGAACTAGGAGGAAAAGTCTGGTTAGCTCCTTTTTTGCTATAAAGTAAATCTACTCTACCAAGATCAAAGCAGCTCAAAAATATAAATTTATTTAACCCAGAGCAGTTATCAGTATAATACATCTATGGATGTAGACTTTCAGTGACAGTTTCAGCAGACATTCATGAAGCTCATCTTATCTAATCTTTTAGTATTTCTAGACATTTGCATTTTTAGAACCAACTGTTAACAATTGGTTTTAACAGCTGTGATGCAAGATTTGCACTTTACTTACTTTAAGCTGTGGTTTGCTTGCTTTTTTTAATGCAGTGAGAAACCCAAGAGTAAAATATTTGTTGTTATTAATAATAATAATGTATTGAATGCGTTCAATTTATATTTGTAAGCTGGAAGGTGACAAATTTGCATGCAAAACAGTCTCACCAAGATTCTGACTTGATTTCTGTATGGTATTTTTACTGCCTAAGCAGTACCACAGGAATAGTTCATCTACTATAATTAAAATTAACAAGTTGTGTCCATGCTCATCCCCTTGTACTTAAACTCAGTCTGAGGCATCAGACATATGATAAAAAACCCAGTTATGGACTAATTATATATGTCAGTCATATGATAAAAAACTTCAGTTTTTCTGCCACCAGTTCCTTGACAGATGCACAGGAAAGACTCCTGAGAACTGGAAGAAAGCCAGGCTTGCTCCTATCTTCAGGATTAAGGATACAGGGAAGAGCAGATCTCAGCCTCATCTCAAACCCTAAGAAGGTGAGGAATGAACCAATTCTGGAGACCACCTTCATATGCATGGAAGGAAGAGAAGGTGATCAGTAGTCAGCATGGTTTTATAAAGAAAAAAAATTATTTAATCAACCTGAAGGCTTCCTGTGATTATTGGCTAGATAAGTAAGGGGAGACCAGTGGGTATTGTTTATCATGACTATCAGAGGGCCTTTAATGTTTTCTTCATGAGATCCTGGTAAAGAAGCTGATGAGGTACAAACTAGATCAGCAGAGAGTGAGGGGGAGTGAAAACTGCCTGAACTGTCAGGTTTAAAGGATTGTTTTCAGCATCACAAAGTCCAGCTGTACATGCAGTCCCTTGCAGTACACCCCAAGGGCTGCTACTGTTTAATAGAGTCCAACTCTGGTTATCTTTACCAGTTTCCTGGACTGAGTAAGACTGAGTACACCCTCAGCAAGTTTGAAGGTGACATAAAACTGGGAAGAGTGGAACATGGTTGTACCACTATCCAGAGGGGCCTTTGCAGTTTGGAAAAATCTAATTCATTCAATTCAAAGAGTAATCCCAAATCCTGCATTGGGTGAGGAAGAATCTAAGGCACCAGGATACCCTAGAGGGCAGCTGGATGGAAAGCAGCTCTGCCAAGAAGGAATCAGTATTCCTCCTGGACAAAAAGTTGAGTAGCAATGTGTTCTTGCAAAAAAGAAGGACAAAGCTATCCTGGACTATTCTGGGAAAGCAGGCAGGAAGAAGGGTTCCTTCTTCTCCATCTCCTAAGCAGAGGCAAGACACACCTGGGGTGATTTGCTCAGCATTGGGCCCCCCAGTACAAAACTGACAGTGGAGCAAATTCAGCAGAAGGGCACAAAAATGATTAAGAGTTAGGAAAATCTGTCATTTGGGAAGAAGCTGGGACTCCTCAGTCAGCAGAAAATCTGGAGAATATGATCCATGTGAGAAATTCCTTGCTGTGATGGAATGAAAGAGCCAAGCTCTTCACAGTGGCAGCCATTGACAGGGCTAAAAGCACTAGATGAAACACAAAAATTCCACTTAGATATAAGAAAAAAACTTCTCTACTGCAAGGGTGAATGCACAGTGGAATAGGCAGCCTGGATAAATGTGGTTACTCCATCCTTAGATGCAAAATGTGATAAGACACAGTCCCAAGCAAGTAAAGTATCCTCTCCCCACCTCATCTTTAATTATCCTACTTCCAGGCTTAGGAACATTGCATAAAAATAAGCAATCCATATTCTGTTTTGGGCAATAGAATATTATAGAATGTCCAGCCCTGAATGAAGAAAGGCTTTCTCACTGAAAATTGGTCACAAAATGCTTAGAAGTTGTAGTGCAGGGTGACTAGAAAAAGCTGTCAGCATCAAATGGTCCTGGAGCAGGGGCAGACTGAATGATGATTGCATGCTAGAGATGTTCTTTAGGGCTTAATAGAAAAAAAAAAATTAAATCATATGAATACAAAAATCATTTATTCTGTGAAAAGCCCTCAATTCACCATCAATAAATAGAAAGTTGAGGAGGTTTGTGATGACATTTTAGGGGAATAACCTTATAATCCCACAGGGAAAGAGAACAAGCTGATAGATGAACATTTAAATATGCTATGCAATGTTGTAAGCTATGGCCTGTCATCACGGTGATAGTGGTGTTCAAGTTGATTATTCCCCTGGAATGCAAAAATCAATTCTAACTTGCAGACTATTATTTTGCAGAGACCCTCAGCATTGCAGATTTTGTTCTCTATTTCATCTTCAGTCACTCTCAGGGGAGCAATCAGAGGCCAAAAGGTAATTGGTAACAGCCACCAGTGAATTCACTGAACAAAACTTCCCTCAAATCCAGAAAGTGATTTCATTCTGCTAATTAGCCTTTTTTTTTTTTTTTTTTTTTTTTTTTTTTTTTTTGTGGAAACTGCTGATATAGCTAAAAGCTGGGGGAAGAGAGGGGAGAAGTGAAGAGTATGTGTGTCATCACTCTCAATAAGCTATTCGAGAGGGAGACAAGAGTTTAACAGTGCAGGATAGTCTGTGTGCATACAAAAAAGTGCCTGAGTGAGAGGAAGAGATGATGTGGCTTTAGAGATCTTTAATCTCATAAAATTTACTTCAAACCTAGAGGAAGGAGACACCTTAGGTTGATCTTCCCAATATAGCCAGGCAGCCTCACATAATTCATTCTCAGAGAACACAGAATTTCTCTATAATTAAAATAAGTCTGCCAAAGGAGCAGAACTACCACCAACAGCAGCTTCAGCTGACTTGCTCCATGCAAACTCTGAAACACAAGACTTTTGAAACAGCTGTTTGGGGTAGGTTTTAATGTAGCTTCATATTTTTCAAAATTTTATCCCCTGTGATCAGCCTGGGTCTCCCTTTATGCACAATTAGGCACTGTCTATTAATAAGGACAAGCAAGCAAATGGGAAACAACTCCTGTATTAACTAACAGCACTACAGAAAACCTTATCAGAAAATGAATAGAATTCAGACTTGGATTTGGATGTTGCACCACATTCAAAATATAAAGCAGGGAGGGGAAAGTAAAAGCCAACAAATCACTAACTGAGGCAAGGTATCTGCAAAGAAATTGCTGATAGTCATGAGACTAAAAGTGGTAACAAAATTAATAAATTATCTATAAGGTTGCTACATTTAAAAATCTTTGCTTTGCTATAGTGAGATTTTTCTCCTTTTCTGTGATTCAACAACCAGGAAATAAAAATTTAACATGATTTTGAACCCAAATTGCAAGACTGCCAAACATCACATACTTGTCTATACCTACTCAGAAGAAAGCAACATGTATGATATGAAATAATTTTCTCATCATTTCTCAAGCAGGGGAGTTTCTCAATTCAGAAGTTTCCTACTGAATGCCAGGAAGAAAGAAAGTGGTGCCTTAGTCCTATTAGACCAGATAATTCCACCTTTCCATTTTACAAATTCCTTTGCACCTAAGTGGTGCAAGAATTCAGTATATCCAGTTCAAACTTAAATAGCTTCCTTCAATGAGGTTTGAACTTGAAAGAAATTCTATCTTTTGAAAGTAATCTAAATACCTGAGAAATTCAGTAACAGTGTAATGAGGCCTGTGTTTTCCACCACAAAAATTTTAAAATCTGGCAAAATGTTTAAAAATTTTGTGCACAACCAAGGATTGATGTAAATAAAGCAAAAACTCTTATACTTTGCATTACTGGTGCCCTATCTCTTTTTGTCCTTTGGCAAATTAAACAAAAGACTCGTGTCTCAGCTACCAAGACTTTCAAGGGAGTGTCTGGGAACCCTGTTCTCTACAACTATAAACTCATCACTTTTTTAACAGGAAAAAATTATTAATGCCTTGATGTATCCAGTAGTTTCTTGATTTGTAAGAAATACTGACAGCTTTCAAACACTATTAAGTAGTGGACATTTAAGAAGTGGTTGCTGTCAAAAGTGCTTCCAAGTAGAGTCACACTGGAAAATAAACATTTGCTAAAAAGAAAATCTAGTGTCTGAAAGGTTAAAAAAAAACCCAACAAAAACAAACCACTCCTTTTAACTGCATTTTGATTTCTCTGTTATACCTTCTCTGGTGTAAAAAAGCAAGGGTTTTTCAAAGGAATTAAGCTTTAAGCATTCACAGTATCTTTGAATGTCCTCAGCAGCACCAGAAAAGAGGGATTCAATTTTCAAAGATAATTGTGTCAGATAGCTGTCTCATCCCTTTTCAGAAACAATCTGATAAATACCTAATTACCAGCCAAGTGATTTCAGAGCCACACAGCTGGGCCTGAGAAAAGGCTACAGGGAATGACAAGGTCCCCTAAAGCCATCAAGAGCAAGAGGCATTTGGTTTGTGAATTACTTCATTTATTCAGCTGATAAAAATGTATAGAAAGTCCCTAGAGGAAAAAAATATTCATAAAATGTTGAAATAATAAATAGAACCAACATTTAACCAGAGAGGTAAAATATTTTCAGATAACACAGAATTGGATACTACAGAACAATTACATTCCAAAATCCACACTGGTAATTAAAGTTCTTAAAAACACTTATTTTTTCCAGAAAGCATTTGTACTGTACTCAGACTAACCTTGTCTTTTCTTGATACTGCTGTGCAAGAGAAAAATTGCCATACAGTAAATTTATATTACAGTTTTGTTGCAAACTGGAAAAACACTCTGATTTTAAACAGTTAGAGTCCTGCCTGTTTGGCAGTCCTAGCTGCCAAACTAGAAAGAATTGATAACTTTTCATCAATGTTTATGAACTCTCATTCATCTTGAAAAAACTGGTAATACAGCAATGTTTTCTGAAAATACTAAGTCTCTTCACTTTTAAGTTATCTCCACCAATTAAAAAAACCCACAGGTATTTAATGTACCTCGGATTTCAGTGAATCTTTTGAAAATTTACATTGTAAAATCCAATCCTGTAATCTTGCTGAATTCCTTGTGCTTGTACAAGTGTTGGCCCCTATTACATATCCTAAATGTTAATGGATTGGAGAGCATGAAATATCAAAGTAATGATGTTGAATTCAGACTCACAGATGGAAAGGAGATTAGTGATAATGCTTCCAGAACATGAAGCTGAACAAGTTATATATTCCTCAGGCTTTATGTGAAAACCAACAGCTCTGGGGTGGTGATATCAGAAGAACCCATTTCTCACCTAACTCTGCTCCCAGAAGGGAGCAAATAGATTGGAATTCTGCAAATGCAAGGATGGATCTATGCAATTCTGTAAATCTCACTCACAGAATTTAAAAATGAGGATGCAAAAAAGTCTTGCATGTACATGCTGGAGATGTGAGTCAGTGGCTAATGTGGGATCAGACTGCCCAGCAAAGTGATGGAGTCACTATCCCTGGAAGCATTTAAGACACGTTGATGTGGCACTTTAAGACATGGTTTAATGGTGACCTCAGCAGTGCTGAGTGAAGTTGGACTCAGCCTTAGGGCTATTTACAACCTAAAAAATTCCACAATTCTGCAACAAAGATTTAAGCTAAACTTCCTTGCCTTTCCTCTGCTACCTCACAGTAGTGATCTCACAACAAACAGCGTGGCAATTTTCAAACCTGCTCCTTTCTGATTCTCAGCTGGTAAGTTTGACATTTCTGCATGTGTCATTATTCACCTCACACAAAAACATGAAGTAAATTTGTCTGGAAAGAGCTAACACCCCCTTAGCATTTAAGTTCCAGCAGTCAGGTGGGCATCAAAACACAGCAAAAGGTCTTGGGGTTTTGCCTGCCTTGAAATTAAGACATGATCTCAGATCACAGCTTTTGGCATAACCACTGTCTGAAACTGTTTAAATTATGGAAATAAAAGTCCTAAATGAATTTTCCCCTGCAACTGCATCTGAAAGAAGAGACCTGAGTACAAATCACACAGTACAAGGAAACACACAGAATTCTCTTCAGTATATAGAGAAACTTTTGCGTTCATCTAGTTTCCAAGCTTTTAGCCTTCTATCTATCATGACAGGCAGGGTCATTAAATTCCCTCTCAAAAAAAAAAAAAGGCACAAAAAACTTTCTGAAATTAAAAAAAAAAATGAATTCCAGACAAAATGGACTGCTTTCTACTGCAAAGCAATGAAACATGAAGAATTTTGGAACTGTGATCTGCAGCTTCTGCTACAAAATGCTTGCTGGAATTATTTTCCACTTTAGATCCAACTCTGAAGGAAAGACAAAATAGCTTGAATTTTGCCCTAAGTAAGAAAAAGAGTGATTAGAAAGGATTTCCACAACCTGCCTCACCAGCAAGCCTTCTCAAAGACAGAAATGTATGCCAGGATTCAAAGAATACTCAACTCTGCCCTACAGCACTCTCATCCTTCTGGAGCTGCCAGTGAAGGTGAAACAATACAAGGACTTTCAACCTTGTCTGCTCCTTGCTTAGAGACTTGGTGAAATGCTAACTCCTTGGGGGAAAGGAAGAAGATGTCAGCTTTCATGAAGCCTCTGGAAAAGTGGCAGGACCCCTTTGAAACCGAGACTGATGTGATAAGGTCTTTATGGTTGTTAATAGCAGCTCCTTCCTCCCTTCCCTGGAAGAGACTGTGGCATCCAGGGGCAGCTCAGGGCAGCCAGCAGCCCAGCTCTCATTGCAGGGCTGTGCCTCTGAAAGCTCCATCCTCTTCCTATCTAGCAGACAAAATTGCTTCTCTCTCTAAGTGAGGACTCCTAATGCCTCCTAGCTTTTCTGGAATGAAATCGGTAGCTTTTTGTTGTGCTTCATACTTTAAGCCATCTCACTGGTTTTGTTCCCACTGGCTTTTAAACCAGCAGTGCAGAGAAACAAAAGTATTTAAAGTAATTGCATTTCTACAGCTGCTGAGATTGTAAATCTTTGGGTCAAAGGTAAAAATCCTAAATGTCACCACTGCCAGACCCAGGAGGAATGCAGGGAGGATGTAACCCTTACCTCTTCTGTCTGGCTAACGTGCTCATGCAAATTTCCACACTACCTCCAGGGCAGAGTTACAGAGCTGGGCCTAAAGCACACATAAGGGAATAAAAACAGATGTGGGATTATTTAAATGAGAAAGTTCAGCAGATGCAGGAATCCTTCAGAACGTTGCAGTCTTGCTATTTTTATTTCAAACTCCTACAAGAGCCAACGAGGCAGTGGCACCACAGACTGCATGCAAGAAAATGCTATTCTGTAAACCCTAATAATCCCTTGAGGATGCTTTCTGAAAGGGATTTGTGCTGTCAATAACCTACAAAAGGTTGAGGTATCACCAACAAAGTCTTCCCAGGAATGGGCTTCCTGCCCTTAGAAAACAGAAGGAAAAAGAAAATCTGAGGCAAGACATAAAAACTCATTTTTAGGATGCCTATGGAATCTCAGACAAAATATATTTCAAAGCTGCACTAAATTTGATGAGGAGCAGGATATGCAAAAGAAGTTTCCTTCATAGTCTAAATAGTAATTTGGAAATGGAGATCACAGCTAAAAACATTGTTGCCTTCTTTTCCCCTCCCCCTCACTCCTCTTCCTCTTCAGTTTTTTCCTTTTAAAAAATATTTTTTATATTTTTAGTCATCTCAGGTCTATTGACTCATAAGTTCTGGTTCATAATTTAAAAGCTGAAGTTCTCTTATTGAGTTAAGAGTCTTAAGAGTCAAGTGGATAGGTCATTCTGACCCTGGACAATTTCCCCTGTGAGGATGCTCTCAGATGATGAATTCTGTCTATTAGAAAGACAGAAGCTGTTAGCATCAGTATATGAAATACAGTAAAGAACAGGGTGCTTTTTAAGTTTCGTTTCTAAGTATAACTGTAAAAAAGTAAATAAGTATAACTTTAAAGAAGCAAATTAAAAAGATAAAGCTAAGAATATCCTGACCAGGAAAGCACAACAGATATAGAAGAGAGAATAAAGGACTTATGTCTTTAAAAAGTTACTTATAAATTCTGTGCAAAAACTGAAATAACCTTTACATACAAGGACAACCATATGTGTCTCAATGACAAATTCTAGAGTTTCAGCTATTCCAATAGCAAAGTAAATTTCATACATATTTTCTCCTATCAATATAATGCACTTTCCTGAGAGAAAACAGTCAAACAGAATGGATTTTATCAGAATATATATAATATACTAAAAGTTCAGATTAACTGACTATTATTTTGGCTGTTCTGCAGCTCCTAGCATGGGTGCTCAGGCATTTTGCATCTGTCAGATGCACCATCAGATACTCACACATGGATCACGCTCCCTGTAAGTACAAGGGACACCAGCTATAAACATATTTTAAAAGTTATGGATGTTCCTGACATAACTGGTGTGACCTTTCCTGATAGAGGAGCTGCTGTATAATCAGTCTCATGTGGGCAAGAAAATACAACATCTTGAATCACTGAATTCAGTCACATCAGCAGGAATTTGAAAACATAGACCAAGCAACTAAAATATATCAGCTCCTAAGCCTTCAGAGGCTAAATGGGTTGAAGCTCAAGTTTTCCCAAGCTTGACAGAAATAGACAATTAGAAACTTACAGAGGTGGACAACTGATTTCCTAGCAGTAACCCATAATGATGGCACTAACCTTTAATGGATGAATAACTAGTTAGGGATAGAAAAAATGACAGAATCCTCAGGAATTCTGTGTTCATATCTTAATAATCAGCTATAGTTGCACACATTTTATTTAAATGGTTTTTGTGATCTGGGACTACTAGAGGAGTAGGTATTGTGAGACTGTAATTTTAAAAAGGCTAAGAGTGATTCAAGAAGAGTATTATTGTACTTGACTTTAGAAAATTCTATATTTTCTTCCACTGAAGTGGCTGTCTTTGAAAATACATAAAATAAAGTGGCATTCATTTTCTAATAAGGCCTGTGCTATAAGAAGTAACATGCCAGAGGAACATAGGAACAATATCATATACTTTATCTCTGAACTGGAAACTGAAATGAAGAATGTTAATTTGATATTAAACAAAATTATATATGTGCTACTGGCACTTTTGGAAGGCAATATTGTTTTCTAGGACTCAAAGAAAATCAACATTAACTTAACTAAGTAAAAGAAAATCACTGTAAAAAATGACTCAAGATATTTTTACCTCATTCAGCCCTATTTAAAATAAGAATTTTGTTCTAATATTTCCATTGGCTTGGCTTTTCGACACCCACCCATTCCCTCCTTTCCTTCCAGGTGAGTCTGTTAGCATTCAGGAACACACATAATCACAAGATATGATTCTATGCAGGTACATTTATTGAAGAGCTCTGGGAGTTGGGGTACAGGCCCAAGTCTGACTCCGACATGGCTTTCAAGCTGAACATATTTTATATTCTATCGTTATATAACTCACATAATAATTATTAAACTGATATTTTTCTATTGTATACATTGACTTTATTCAAGCATGAGTTCCTCGTGATCTTTCTCAAGCTTCTGACTGCAGTTTCTCATGATTATTCTTATGATTAAACAGTAATTATATTTAATTACTAAACAATCATCACATCTAACAATCATATCATTTATCATGTACTAGCTACACAGGTGTAGTTCTAGCAAGTACAAGGCCTATACCCTCCCAGGGCACTTTCCCAGGGCCTACCAAGCTCAATTTTCCCTCCAACCCCCAAATCCCCATGATTTTAAAACCCTTTTACTATCAAGTCCATCTAGATGGGTGCTTTGCTAATGCTGTCACCAGTGAGAAGGCAGTGGATTAGACATTCACATGGTTTCAGTATACATTTTTTCACATTTTGAGTATATGAGTTATGATAAGTCAGATGAACTAATCAGTATTGATGAAGAGGTTCATAGCATGCCTCAAAGTCACACCCCTAGCAAGCATTAAACTGATTCAGAGCTACCCTTCTCCAGTCATTTTCCTGTTAGTGAAAGGGAAATAAATTTATTTTAAATCCTTGCTCTCTTCTGCACCAACCTGTACCACAACCATTCATTTCTATTCATCTCCTGATAAATGGATACTTAATTTGTTTTCAGCCTACCTTGGAGATCTCCAGTACGTATTGACCGTCAAAAAGCAAATGTGTTGAGTGCCACACAAAGCACTTTCTATAGAGTACAAAGCCTTCCTCAACTTTATCACTAGAAAAGTAAAGTTAATATTTTCCCAGAGAAATTGGTATGCAATAGCACTTGTATGTGCTTATAGAATAAAACTGTATCTTGCACAGCAAGAACTAAAATTGAAAACTCTAACAATATATGATCACATTATTAAATTCATACCAGTAAAACTTCTTTTAACCACAAAGCAATTCAAGAATTTTTGTACCTGAAAAATAATTATTCCCTGTTACTCTTCTCATTTCTTTTACGTCACCCTGTGTCCATACTTTTACTTCTGTCTTTTTCACAGGTATCAGCATCACAACTATTGGTCAAATTTTGCTGACTGAGCTTTTACTGACCTAATTTCCATGGGATGATCTGCTCCTAAGAAGGAAATCTACAACTAACCTGGTGTTTGCACAACAGTTTATAACTTTTGTTTATAAACAGTTCCTCCACCTCAATAACAACTTCAATAATTCAGTTTTTCATGGCAACATTGCCTCAGCTGGGAGGGAAAAATTGTTTCTCAGTCTCTCAAATGTCTCCCAATTCCACAAAAGCTCAGCTTATTCAGTGCACTCAAACAGCCAGCAGATGACAAATCAAAAACTCATTTTCACAAAATGAACACTACTTCTCTTGGCATTCAAAATTCTTCTCAAGATTGCCTTTGATCAAATAAGAAAGTTAAACAGAAGCCAGGGAGGAAGGGCATGGTAAAGTACATTGTTATACTTGCCAGTGGACCAATGATACACAGTGGGACACTCTAATGTGTGTTTTGGAAGAAAACACCTTCATCAGTACACTGGGAAAAATTTTGCCCTCATTGATGCCTCCAAACAACTCCCTCTGCTTCTCTCCTCCAGAAACATCACCTTAAAAGATACTCTCACATATAAAACATAACCAAACACAAGATAATTCATAACTGACAAGTTGTTGACATTCTTCAAAGCAAAATATGCTGCTCTGCTATTGCAAGCAAGGAAAGCTAAGATAAATAAAAATGTAGGGCATGAATAGAAATTATAGCAGATTTGATTACAGTGAAAAATAAGAAAATTCAGACCTCCTGAAAAGTAGTTTGAAAACCAACAGTCCTTGGAAGGAAAGAAAAAAACCCAAACAAACACAACCTGTTTCCTAAATGTCTTTCAGAAAATCAAATTTCCCTGCAAAAACTTTTCATTTTTAAATATTCAGACTCCAATCTTCAAAAGCCAATATTTATGAGACTCCTATTTAGCAATTTGGTGCTGTAATCTAAAATTGCATTGCTCACATTTACATATAAATTAAGGCAACTATATCATCACGTTCTTTAAGCAGTTTATTTACTGTGTACTTGCTAAAGCATCTGTTTTAGTTTTCCATAAAATAGAAAATATCATATAGAAAAATGTCTTCTCTGAAAAGGAAAACTGAAAAAACTTAACTGTATGCTCAGTGTGATGCAGAAAACTCAGAATACAACATCAGAAGAAAGAAAGAAAAACAGTGCAGGAATGACATTCTATTTTTACTTCCAATTAGTGCAACCTGTCAGTCTAATTGTGAGCATAAGCCACGTATGAAGGTCAATCTGATCTGTTAGGCAAACATTCTGGCAATTTATCTAGTGGATCACTGTGTCCCTTCAAACACAAATTAAACCCCGTGTTGTAAGCCATAAAAGATACAAGAACATCTTCTGGTAGCAGATCCAACTTTGAGTCATGAAACCCACAGTAAATGCACCCTTATTAAAAACATCTTGTCACAGTCAATGCCTTTTGAGGGTTTCTTGGGTTTTTGTTTTTTTTTTTGTGATTTTGATAAAGGCTTAATAAAAGTATTTACAAAACAGAATACACAAGCAGCTGTATAGACAAATCCAAGATTAACCTCTCCACTCCTGACCTTTCCTGTACCTAATCTCCTACCACAGCTATCTCACTGATACCTCACCTAGCTGGCATGCCATCAGCTTAACATGGCCAAAATTCACCTCTTTGTCTTTCCACCAAAACACTGCATCACCAGCATCCCCCTGTCACGCAAGCCTGTAGTAAAAATGTAGTTTTTGTTTCACCTTTCCCTAGCCTTCCTAATCCAGATCATAAATATATCTTTCTGCAGCTTCTCCTACACATTAAAGATAATTTTCTTCCTTTTTGCCTGCACAGCTAAATGCTCACTTAAGCTCTTGGTTCTCATTTTGATTCATTTATTCTCAAGCTCCATTACATCGTATCAACCATTCCCTTTCAGCCCATTCTAAATGCAGGTTTTAGTTTTATCTCCATTTAGGTTCCATCACAATGGGTAAAAATTCCAAAAGCATAAAACAGTCTAAAACCCAAAGATCCTTGAATCCATTTAGGATTCTAAATGAATATGGGTTATTTTTGTAAGCATTCATGCAGCTCAAGATGCAAATTATTATTACACACATGAACATCTACAAAAGCTTCTCCTCCTGACAATGGCACATAAGCCCCTAAGTATCTTGGAAATTAGACAATTTTACACTCTCATCTGCACTTGTAAGCCTTCTGCCACCTTCTTACATTTCACACACCCATTTATTTTGGTATAAAATAAAATAAATTTTTTTTCCTTTTTCACCTCATCTTCTTGCTGGGCATTTTAAATTATTTTTCTTCTGTTACCTTCTATTTTAAATACAGCTTTGCCACCTCATCCCATAAATATCTAAAATTCCATTTCATGTCATGCCTTTGGCATAAAGCATCTTCTGTATACTTCCTCCTTAATGGCATAGCTAACTCCAAGTAGCAGTTCTTTAATGTCAGCTCATTAAGATGCTTAAAGCTACAATAGTAACAAAGCAAGGAAATATTGCTATAAAGAATGTATATGTACATAAACAACATATATTTGATGGAATATTGTCACCCTGCTTACTTCACATTTTAATCCGTGTCATTCCTGTGCTGCACCATGAGACTGAGTCTCCACTGGGAACAAGAAATCTTCTATCTATACATACATTGAACCCATAACTTCCAGTATTTCACACACAGAGACTATATAGAAAATTATCAAACACCTGACATTAAAATTTTGAAGGCAGCCATGCAGAAGTATAAATGAATAGTATTTCATTCTTTCCTGGTTGTTTCTGCCTGGGACTGCCCCCTCTCATATATGACAGCAAAATTTTGTTGAATTTTCTATTAGAATTCTAAATTTTGGAGAGCAAATTAAAAAAAAAAAGTGTTAAGGTAGAGAGAAGAATTTTGATGTTGTTACCCAGAGAAAATGCATGAGGGTACTGCAGTACCCCCTGAGGCAGCAGCAGATGAACAAGAGTGGTTCACAGGTTCACAGCTGACTCGAAGAGCAAAGTGAAGCAGAACCTGTTGATGTTCCAACAGCCTGGTCTGAGTCCATGTGCTGGATGTCACAGAGGGATGCTTCTGGGCTGTGGAGGACACCAAGCCCTGTGCTCTGCTGAAGTGGTGACAGGACTGGAGATGAGTGGGCCATGGCCCTCAGCCAGCATCCACCCACTTCCATTCTGGAAAGACGAAAGGATTGACTCCCTAGGAACAGTGCAGTTTAGAGGTTTTGGTAAAAAATTTTTCCTTCAAATCCAAACAAATACAAACCACCCACGACATCAAAATTCCAGCAGCAGTTTCTCCTGTTTGGTTTGGCCTGTCCTGTTCCCTTTGACACAAACAAGCAACATAGCTAGGTTTTGTTTTCAATGTGTCTAAGTGTCCATCCCTGTCAAAAAAGGACAGTCCCAAGCTGTTTGCTGGTGATGTTATAATTCCTGCATGCACCCAGCCAGTCACTTCTTTTTATTGGTTAAAGCTTCCACTTAATCCGTGGTTTAGCTTCACAAATGATACAGGGATCATGAAGGGCATAATCAGAGTAGGCAGCCATGACTGTGGAAGAGGAAGGAAAGAATTGCTTCTGCTGGCATTTGTGCCAAACTAAATGACTGTATGACCATGGCTTTAGACCATGACCAAATCACAACTCTAACTTATCAGATGTTCTCAATAACAAAACTCTACCTTTTGGATTAATTTTTAATGTATACATATGCAAGTTAGCGCTGTACAACAAAACAAAACTCCAAGGAGAAGGCAATTAGCAGCCTTCTTGGTAAGCTTTATATATAACTAAATTGCTAAGAAGAAATGTAGAGTTCTTTTCTATCCATAACAGAAAATACATATGCTCTATCTATAGATTCATTTCAGAGTTATAAAATGAAGGAATATTTAATTATTCTAATAATAAATCAGCGCTTTTTATTTAGTAAACTCTACTGCATTTTTGTGGCTGTTGCTATTAGAATGTTTTTGATAAGCACTAAGTGTGACAGCAAAAACTATCACATTTTTTATAAGAAGAATTCTACCTTAAAGCCTATATAAATTCATCCCATAAAATACTTGGAATTTTTCCTTCAAAGAGGTACTAAAACTTCTCCCCTTTAATTCATTAGTTTTCATTCAACTTTGACTGCTGCTATAAAATGCTATTCCTTTTTTATGGTACCATGATCAGGTTTTTTGGCTTACCATTAAGTAAGAGAACATCAATCATTTGTATTGTTCTATCATGATCAGTGCTCAGGTGGGAATGCTCAGGTAATTTTATTAAATCATGCATTTCCTACAGGTCTCAGTTAAAGAAAAACAAACCACTGAATCCAAACCTATGGTTAGCAAAGAAATATTAATTACCTTTTTCTATATGTATTATTAAGAATCCTTTACAAACAAAGGCCTAATACTGAAGCCAAAAGCAAATCACATTAGATACATTTAGGGATGAAGCACTAAGAAATTTCTGACAGAAGTGTTAATTCAGCACATTTCAATGGTGGAATAAAATGGCCAGCACAAGTATTTATCACCTGATACTATCTTTTGTGTAACAGCACATACTCCTCTCCCTTTAATTGTTGCTAGCTGAAATGGCATTTGAGCTGAGGAGAGACATGAGGATTAAGGTCATAATGATATACAGCCAGAACTGCTTTGCCAGGTGCTCTGCTGAGTGTATCTTGGCCATGACTGTCAAGGCACTGTTAAAAGCTGTAATCAAGACACCCAGACAGTTAAAGAAACAGAAATTACCCCCAGTCTAAGAAGCATGTCCCAGTTTCTCATAAAAAAGCATTTTAACTAAGAGATCAAGAAGATGATCAAAAATGTGTTTTTCTTCTGTCTCATGGCAGAAAGAGTAACTGTGAGCACAAGACGCTTTTTCCACATGGGAGTATCGCTATTAACAACTCCCTCATAAAGGTGTTCCTCATGCTAGACTTCCTACATTCTTAGAGCTGTCCAGAAGCTTGGAGACTTCTTTGACATTCCTCCCTTAACGTTTTGGTGAATGTAGTTCCCACAAATGCTGCTGGATACTCAGCCCCACATACGACTTTGTTACCTTGGCCTGTATCACAACAAAAATCACTACGAATACTGTCAGTAACACCACCAGCTTATTTCCACTGGTCCTAAATTTTAGCTGTGGGAGTAAAATGATGGACTTTTCTGCATAAGCCTTTGTCTTAAGTTGCAAGATGTGGCCAGGGGTGTGCATTCTATTGCCATCTGTTAGAGGTGGGGCAGTTATCTCCTGTTAATTGGGCCACCTGTTAAAACCAAGTAGGGCAGTTTTTCTTTATTTCTTCCATAACCAATCCTCACTCTGGGAAATATCTGCTGTTAATGGGCCACTGAGTGTCACTGCATGACTGATAAAATCACATCATCCCACTGGGAAATGCTCCACCCAGGGGGAAGAGTCAAGCATTCCTACCTGAATATAATCTGAGACTGGGAACACCAGAGAAGCCCTTCCCCACTGGATTCCCAGAGGAGCAGCTTTCTTCTTCACTGGATTGCCAGATGAAAATCAGGCCCATCTACACCACCACTGGACCTTCAGGGGAAAACTCCACCCTTCTACAGGATCACTGCTCCCACAGAACCACAGGTGCCACTGCAGGAGGGCTGCAGCCACCATTTCATGGGACTGCTGCCACCACCCTGACCAACAGGGTGTCAGAGCCTGTTCTGACTCTGACAGGTTTTTTTGTTTGTTTGGGGGTTTTTTGTACTATTGCATTTGCATTTTTAATTTTTCTAATAAAGATCTATTTATTCCTATTCCCATATCTTTGCCTGAAACACCCTTAATTTCAAAAGTATAAGAATTTTGAGGGAGGGGGTTTACATTTTCCATTTCAAGGGAGGCTTCTGCCTTCCTTAGCAGACACCTGTCTTTTCAAACCAAGACAGCCTTGGATGTACATTTTTGTTAAACTTAATAATCTTCTAGCTCTCAAAATTAAAATGGAAACATGCAAATATGTCTCTATATTCAAAATATGTTACCAAAAAGAAAAAAATGGGTTAAAGCCAGGGAAAAGGAACGTTTTAGACTATATCTCTGGACAAGTAAAACCAATATATTTAAAAGCGTTTATCCTCTTGCCTGCAAAGAGATACTGTGACAAAAAATTTATGAAAATTAAAGAAATTCACAAGTAGAGACAAATTACCATTTAGTTGCTTGCATATTTAGAATAGGATGAGGAAGGAAACAACTTGACTTCAACCCCTGGAGACATAAAAAAGAATCTGTGCATCTGAAAAAAACATTGTTGCCCAGGGGTTTGGGCTAGGAAAGTGCCAACCTTGGTGAAGTGGAAAAATACATCCCAAAGTCATACTGCAGAACCCTGGCTCTAAGAAGCACCTTTTACCAGGAAAGCCACTCTTTAGTTTTGGTGACACCTGGATTGGCATTACAGGAGTATTTGCTAGAGCAGCAGTCCTCCCATATTTTTTTGTGGGCTATGAATACTGAGTGGCTTTAATCCCTATTTCCCATGCCACTTGGCTCGGGGTGACTCACATCCACACTGCTCTGTGCAACCACCACCTGGTTGCAGTGACACCACATAGTGTTCCATGTCATCTCTGGATTGGTCCCTACAGCACAGCTATTCAGACATTGGCATCTTTAGCACATTTGCATAAATGTGCTAAAGCACATCTCTAACAGCTCAACAGCCACTGGATTTTGTCTAGGGATGCTCGTGCCATATCACACAGGGGTCAGGGAGTGATGTGGCACCATGGAGTGAAGATGATCCAGGGCACAGGTGCCCAGAACAAAAGAGGGAGGGATGCCACCTGAACCACAAAAACAGGAGGAGTAGTTAGGAATGTATGAATCCATTTGGCAGACCTGGACAGATGTGTAACACAAAGTACAGTAACAATGCAAAGTGATTGATACACTGGTCCATCTCACAAGTCCTATTTGCTTTCCAAAATATCTCAAATATTGAATCAACCTCTAAAAGATATTAGTCTTTTTCTACACATTCTAAATTGAAAAGGAATCTAGGTGTTGATTTCTAACAAAACAAACAAAAATAAAGCCCTACATGCAACATTTATCATCTTAGAAATTCTTAAATGCTTTCCACATGACAGGGCAAAATTCAAGTCCCAAGGTGGGGCTTGGAATTACAGCAATTGACTCGAGGAAGAAAGTTTTTTTAAAGATCCCTAGAATCCTGTTTTTCAAGTATGGTTGGCTCTGACAATATTAAATTCCATCAGGAATTAATATTTTTTTTTCTCCTCATCTTGGTCATATACTCAGTTAGTGAAATGGTTAATCCTTACTGAGACTAAATGATTGCCTGGCAGTAAGTGTGACAATAGAAAATCATCTTACTGAAATATCTTGAGAGATGGTATGAGATTCTACAACTAGCCACAGAGTAAGCAAAGCAGCATTTTGTAGATGCTAATATGGGTAAAAATGCCTCTTATTTACATATTTATACATTAACTTTCCATATTTCAGTAGAAAAAAAAAATAAATATCATAAAGATAAGTAACTGGAAATACTTTTTTTTTTTGTAATGCCACCTATTATACATTTGCAGGGAAACTTCCAAAGCACACCTTGCATATCATAGTCTCCATATTTCTTATTTACTTGTGCAGAGTTTCATGCATGTAGGGACATGATTTCCAGGTAGTTATGACCTGAGATAGTTAAGGATGAAAAGTTAAAGCATGCAACCCCAACCCTGCCACACTTTGGGACTGCCAGGGTGTCTTTAGTTGAGGAAACCCCCTGGCACATGGGGTTGAATTTCCTCTTCCAGGCAGCACCATCCACTTCCCTCTGCTGGGCTTTGTGTTGGCATTTGTATCACTGTGCTTAGCACAGGAGGGAAATAAGACCCAAAAAAAAATAGTTATAAACATCTGAACCTCTCTGCCCCCACAGAAAGACTTGGCTCACCTGCCACTCTTGGACACATCCCTCCCATGTTTTCCTTGAAAGAATTTGAGACAGGTGGTCTGATTTCTTTCTCCTTTCCTCTGTGATGTCCCCTAATTTATTGCTTGGGCATGGCATATTCTGGCAAAACAATTAGAGCCTCACTCGTGCTGAGCAGAAGTAGTAAGCAAAACTTTCTCACCTGCCTACTTAATTCTAAAAACTTGCCTCAGGATAAAGCCAAGACCTTTATTTTAATACTCATGAAATAGAACAAAGTGTCAAGAAGTTTTAAGTTAGTCCTGGCTTGAGCAGGTGGTTGAACTGACTGCCAAGCACTGAAGTTTGAACATCATCCTAAGTGCATATGTTCCAACTACAAAGACGTGGGAAAACAATCTCCCTTTTCCTCATGGCTGCAGCTCATTAATCTCTATTCTCTGCTTGTCACCTGACCAAAATGAAGCTACTTGGCAGCTTTTGGTTTTCAAGTTCTACTATCTGAGAAACAAAAGATAATATGCATGTAATTTAGCGTGTCTGAAGTAAAGATTATCTTCCTCAACAGACATTCTACACCATAGCATTAATACATATAATTCTGATGTAAAGCCATTTACATAATTTCATAAATGCTTTACCTGAGCCTTCCTAAAGTTTTGGTACTTCAAGTGCAATTGTTACCTGAGCTTGGTAGATTTATAATCTAAATGCAATAATTTCAACATTTGAATAGGAATAGTTGGAATCTGAAATAACTTATGGTTAAGTTGAAAGTACACAACCGATTAACCAAAGAAACTTCCTAAATTATTTTAAGAAACGTCATGATCTTATTTTGGTCTTCCTATTTTGACTGGGTTTAAATACACAGTAATTACTATTCTAGAACTAGGATTATATCCTATATCTGTGGAGTAGTTGCTACTTAGATCATGGGAAATGAGCCCTGAGAATAAAGAATGTTTCATATTTGTTCCTGAAACAATGAGAATAGTAATGAGCTGGAAAATGGATGTTTTAAATAGAGAAGAGAGACAGCCCCAACAAAGGGTCTGCAATGCTGGAAAGCAGTAGACAGAGTAACTGAGGTCCCTCTTTAGAATATCTGCTGTCAGAAATAATTTTTACTGCAATATCAGTAGATGTTGAACTGCACTTTTTCTAGATGGGCAATAGGTCACACACACCTAGGAATGTCTTTGTATCCACTTAGAATAACTGTACATAAAGCTCATTTTTTATGCCTTGGTAAAAAGGCAGGTCTTCCAACCTGCTCTTATTTGACTATTTAGTCATGTTAATAAGAAAGCAGTCAGAACATCACCACAAAAAAAAAAAAAAAAAAAGCCCCAAACCATAATCCTAAACCTGTATGGACTGGATACAAATACATAGAAATATATATTTGTTGAATCTCCCTCTTTAGCAGTCTGCATTTATGCAGTTCTCCATTCTTTCATTTGCATATCTCTGTTCCCAGTAGTAACTTCAGCACTGGAGAGTTTTCTCTTCAGGAAAGCAGCAGTGCTGATTGATTGCTGCCAGCTCCCCCCACTGCTCCAAGCCCCTCACAATGGGCTCATTGCTTCCTTCCATCACCTCAGCCTGAATGCCTGAAGCAATGTATCCCTATCTAAGCTTCAGATCAGGTTTTCAAGGAGCAAAGGACCTAATTAAATCAACTGGAAAAGGAGGTTAATCAATAGCAAGCTATAAAGTCGCATCTTTGTTTTATCTGTAAATACATAAATTACAAAGGAAAAGTTGAATGCGGCAAAAGAGATTGAGAGAAGCACTATGCAATCTGCACTATCCAATGCTTCCATTAAATTAAGCCTCAAACTATTCAAAAATAATAGCTTGAATTTCAATCAGGAAATGCAAGATTCATTGTATGCTTTGATTGAGGCAGGTGAAAAACTATAATTTATTCCCTGTTTTCAGCTTATTTCAGCTTGCAATTTCTGCTCTTTAACAATTCTTTCCTTCAGCTATTCAAGGTACAAAACTCTTTTCAATTTCCAGTAGTGTTAACCATATACTGCAATCTGTCTTTGCCCATTTAATTTGGAATTCAACATAATAGATACAAATACTGATCAATCTTCATTATTCACAGTATTTTTTTTAAATACTGTGTGCAATGTGTTATCTCCACAGCACATCTGTGCAATGTGTTATCTCCATTGTGTTGTTGAAAAGGACTCTGGTCATCCAGACAGGTCTGATAACCAGAAGTACCACAATGGTTTCCTCTTTGCATGAAAGATGTCAGGTTTTCTGCTCTGTTCACATGGTTCTTACCATCTATGCCTTTATAAGCCACAGGCTCTTTCACTGTTTTCATGACATTGTGCTTGTACGCTCCTTTTCTAGACCCCACCAGGCTGAAGCAGTGATGAGCTCCATCACACCACCACACCACACACAGTATCCAACACCATGTGCCACAATCTGACATGC
Source organism: Lonchura striata (assembly GCF_050655825.1). NCBI lineage: Eukaryota > Metazoa > Chordata > Aves > Passeriformes > Estrildidae > Lonchura > Lonchura striata. The sequence goes on from NC_140703.1 coordinate 12,129,469, forward strand.
TTAGTATTAAGCAGTTTCTTAAAGAGAGAATTTAAAAAAAGTGCAGAGTCCACTTTAAATAGCAGGCATAACTCAATACTGAATTTCCATTCCATCCCACTCTGCCCGTGTTGCTTGATTTTGCAAAGTACTAAGTCAACATTCTTCTCAAACTTGCCTTCTTTTATCTGCATGTTGATACCTTCATAGGCAAAAAAAAAAAAAAAAAATCCATATTTCTAAAATATCACACAGCATTTACCTAAAGAACCCTCCATCCTAGATTTGCAGCTTACTTTCCATAGATGTATATGGAGGTTCACTTGTAGCCAGAATTTCTCTCAAATCCCATGGACACAGATACATCTGAATGCAGTTTTCACTTCTGTTTAAACCAAGTGTCAAACTGGCATGGAAAGGGAAGTAAAAATGTACCTGAATAGGTGAATATAATCTATATATAAGAGCAACATTTTTTTTTCCTGGTAATAGCTGCCTAAACTAAATAAACCTGACTTCTTTTTCCCCTCCAGGCATACTTCAAAACAAGATTTATGCAATCAAATGCCATATACGCTGAATCTAAGATCATGTCAGGTGTAGAATTTGCTCATAAACTGAAACCAAGCTTGAGAGGTGGGGTCTCAGGGAGAACCTCCTCCTGGGTGCCCTTCAGTGAGAGCACTCATGGAAGCCTGTCTCCAGGTGCCCATTTCCAGCACGTGGAATTGCAGCAGGGTGTCTCCTCACCAAACACCCCCTGCCCAGCCCAGGCAGTGAGTTAACACATCTGATCTCTGAACAAGCCACCACTGGCAAACATGCAGGTGGGGAAGTCTGGACCAGGCACCATCTGCTTTGGAGGGATGAGGATACACTAGAGGTGGAGCTGCCAGGACTGGGATGTGACAAGACAACAAAAACCTGGAAGAACATGCTTGATTTCCCTACAACAGGACTAAATCACATACTTACCAAAAACAAACAAACAAACAAACTCTAGTCAAATAATGTTTCAAAGGAACACTATTATGCTAGTGACAGACATCAATTCACTTTTCCCATCATCCTTAATTCTGCAAGGAAGCTGCAATGAGACAAAATCTGTACATATCACTACAGTAATCAAGTTTTTCTACTACAAAGTCCTAGCTATTCAGTGGAGTCAGATATTGAGTTTAATAAAACTAATTATTCAAAAAGAGCATTGCTGCATAGCATTGACTCTATTTTTTTAAAGCTGTTAATCATCTTCAAAAAAACTTAGGAAACCCATTGCTGTATTTGACCTACAAATCATTGACTTCCATTAAGCCTGCAGTAATATTTTCTCCTCTTCCCATATTGCAGGGTTCATTTTATTACTGTCTATATAAAAATGTGGAGAAATATAACTCCATATTTTAAGCCTTGCTTAATTAATTAAATGTAAAGGACTTTATATCTTCCCACAAAACCTACATCTTATTTATGGTTACAACCATGCCATTTGGATATGCAATTTCAGAAAGAGAATGAGGAAGAGACTTATCCTTAGTTTCTATAGTTCTCTTAACATCAGAAAAAAAATCACTAAAAAAAAGTAAAGAATGAATAATTATAGGGAAATTTACTTAAAATTTATTTCAAAACCAGCTTTATGTAGTAAAATCTCTTACTAATGTTTTTAGGCAAATAGAATGAAATTATTCATGCTTACAACTGATAAAGAGAATAGATAATTTAAATCTTCAGTATATGAACAATTAAGCCCATGCCAAAAAATTTCCACTTCTGCAAGACAAATTGGAAAAAGGCACATCTGAAAGACACCCTCCACCTCTAACTGGTAGTTATGAAAAATAACTGATAGACCTGCAAACTACTTCACTTTGCACATAAAGAGCCAAAATTAACTCTTGCTATTTTCTGTCTTTGACAATTTTGAAGTACAAAGAAAATTTGCACTTTTGATGAAAATTGCAACAAACCAAAGGGGTAAATTTTGTAGCATGTAGTCAATTTTTCATCTTTCAAGTTACAACAAACAAACCAGCAATTCCATCTGCCTGTATTTCAGACTGATCACATCGGAAAGAACCGAGGTTACATCTTGAAAATTTAATCAGCAGTAAAATCAGAGAGCCACTCTAAATAAGCAGACAGTGTGGGTTTTCTTTGTTTTGTCCCTCATCTTTAAGTAGAAATGTCTGTGGATAGGAAACTCTTCTATTTATTGATCATCAGCCATTTTCACTTTGGACCCTGTTTGCATCTAAACCTTGGGTCACCTACAAATTGTAAGAAAATAATTGTTACATGCCTATAGTGACACTCAAGGTTGTATATTCAGTTTGAAAGCTACAATAATTTTTATAGAAGTAATTCTTTAGTCTTTTGATCCAAAGACATTAACAAGCAGATCCTTCCAAACATATGCCCTTAAAAAAAATAAAATTGTCTAAATGGCAAAAATATTAAAGCCACATAAAAAGGTGTTTGAAGAGCAAAAAAAAAAATAAGCCTACGATTCTCATTATATGCAGAAAAACATGCTACTTCAAAATAAACACTTCATTACAGTAGTTCAAGAAAATGCCAAGAGGATACAACTGTTGACATTTATATAAACAATTAAATGTGATTACCGAAAGGCAGAGTGGCTAAATCAAATCTAGTTTATGATCAGTAATTTCCAAGTCCTGATAATGTATTGGCAGCATTCCTTATTTTGACAAAGTAAGTCTTTAATGTTTGTTGTTAACTCCTGTTAAATACCCAGGTTTCCACCACGTCTGGCTTCTAATTACACATACAGAGCAGCTGCTAAAATGTGCTCTACCTTTTGAGACAGGAGACATCATTTTCACTCACAAACATATCAGTTCTATGCATCATTTATGTTTTCTGACAGCCAAAACCTCTTCAAAATTACATTTCCCTATTCCTAACAGCTGGGTTGGGCTTGTATTAATCTGAAGAGCCTTTACAAGATGCACCAAAGAGCAAAATGAACCTACATGGATCTACTCCTCCTAGAGTACCAGCCTGAAGCTCACAAAACATTGAACACTCACGAGGCTTGTTAAAGTAACCAGGATGTGCAGATGCTTGGCAGTGCAAGAAAAGTGACAAAATAAACTAATTTAAAACAAATGTGAAGGCCTAAAGCAAATTTTAACCCGCTTAATATTGCTACAGTCTGAGGAATGGAACAGAGACACTCAAGTTCCCAATGCTTCCAAGACAGGTAACAAAAATGACATAGAAAGAGGACAGTATTTTTTACTTTGTATTTTAAAAAATAATGCTGTACAAAGAAATTTGAATCTTATATTTCCGAACCAAACACCAGAAAACAGACCAGAACTGCATGCAACATTGATGACATGTGCGTAAGTATTTACTTGATTTGCTTTGCTTCACTTGGGTAATATTTTACTTCAGTATTTTTGCAGAATATTTTTTTAATGGAAAAATGAAAGATTATGCCTCATTCTGTTTTTTCACTTCCAGCCCAGACTGAACTTCCTGGTGTTTTGGTTAGGTTTTTTTTAACCTTCCTAATCAAGTCCAGGAATTTTACTGCCTTCAAATAAATACTGCAATTTTCTGCCTATGAAAATATAAGCCTATAAATCCCAATGTAATTGTTCTTCTATGGTCAGCTGACAGTACTTGTAATAAAGACACATTTAACTTTTTGAAACATTGCAAAGTAAAAAAAAAAAAGTTATTTGTTGCTCAAGTCAGTATTTATATAAATACTCCACCTGTTTAAACATGTTGTTCTTAATATTAATTTGTACACACAATGATGTAAACTAAGAGTTTTGGAAGTTATATCTTGGAACTGACACCATCATCTCAAGGTTATGATTTCAAAGGAAATATTAAAGCTGTTTGCCTTTCAAATTTTTCAATTTTTCTTCTGCCTTACAATAGTAATATGGAATTTTTACTCCATATTTAGTCATTTAAAACATACAGTAAAACTTAGTTACAGAAAGGTTCTATATTGTCGCTTTATTATCCTTTATCAATTACCAAGTAATTCAACACTGCAAATGGCAGGGGGAGGTGATACCTCTCCTTGTCCCACAGTGGCTTTCAAATATCCTTCAACTTTATCCACAGAGCAATATGTAAAAACTAGGAAAGTTCAAGTGCTCTTTACATTTGGTATTTTAATACTCCCCTTCAGTGTCTGCAAGGGTAAAACAAATTGTTAATATCCCTGTGCAAATTATGATTGTCTGAAGGATGTCAACATTTGGATAGCTAGAAGCCAGAGAAACTGGATTGTGACAATTTTCCCATTTCTCATGGATTATGGAACAGCTGTCAGATGGTAACAACTTACACTATTAAGCTAGTCTGCATTTGAACTGGTGACCTAGGAGTGAAATATTCTCTCTCCTATGATCGCTCATTCTCTCATTAACAAGGCCCCTGAGTCTTTTGCTTTCCACTTAATAGTTCTTCCTTTTTTCCTCTTTCCTAAGCCAAATGTATTTTCCTGATTATCCAGTAGGATCACTCCAACTGGTGCATCTCTTTCAGACTCCCATGATCAGGGATAGAACAACTGCTGGCTGAAAACTTAAAATGGAGAAAATAAAAGACAGTAAAGAACATGTACATTGTACCACATAGGTGAGATACAGGTTGCCAAAAATTTGAAGACTAGAATCGAAAATGAAGACAAGGACGTAATGGATAATGCTACATTTTTATAGATGTACATATCCACACAGTAACACTGCCTACACCACCTTTGTCAGCACTGAGACTGAACAAGGAAAGCACAGCTGATCCTGATGGAAGAGCACTGAGTTCAAAGAAGCTGTATATCAATATATCTGCCAAAATGCCACAGTGGATGAACAACCTGTCCTAGAAATATCACACATTTTTGCTTTCCAAGTCCTGTAACATTATTAACAAGCTGATACCTCTTAAAGACTCAACAAACTCCTGTAGGATTTTACTGAACACACCCCGAGGCAATGGATGTTGTAGAACTATAAAAATCACAGAAAGATATACTGCAGAGAAAAAACCCCACAACCCCACTATCAAAAGACACAAAACTGTCAAAGTGACTATATATTTATTCACTAGAGATGCAGAAAACTAGCAGAAACATAAAAGAGGAATAGGCAGCAACCACTTAATCCTCAAAGCAACCAAGAGTCAATGACAGCCAAACATAGAGGAGCAAGAAGCACAAACTATCATTAAGAAAGAATAACAGGCATTTAGATGCACCAAATCACAACTACATTTTCATTCATCCTTCTTGGCATAATGGACTAGTAGGAAAGTGGAATGGCAAAAAGGGAAGGAAGATTCACAGCACTTACCCGCATTTTAAAAAACTTGGCAAACTTGATTCTATGGATTTTCAAGACTGTATAGGATTTAGCAGTAGAACAACTACACAAGTGTAGGCTAGAAATTCTAAGCTACACCTTTGTCAATTTTGTTACAAAAACAAATGAATAAATAAGTAGTTAATGGCTTCTGCTATTTTTTATAATCAGATTTTGCAAAGAAGTATAACATGAAGTTCTCAACCAATATATAACAACTACATACATAAATAAATACTTATGTCATTCAGCAAAGGGTCTGACCAGAGGCATATAAACCAGGCATCTTTTTCAGTCAGCTAGGCAATTAAAATTAAATCTGGACACTCTTACAAGTGAAGGTGCCACTTTATGTTTCATCATTTGCTTTTAACAGAGATTCTAAGTGTGTTGGTGTTTCTGCAAGCTAGGGGTTAAATTACTCTCTCCTCTATCTGAACCGTAACCAAAAAGCATTTTATGAGTGCAATAATGCACTTCAATAAATGGAGCTCACAGTAGATACTCACTTTTCACTGGGGAATGAAGAAAACTTGTGTTCTCTTTCTGCTTCACAACACATTGGCAGGCTAAGGTATCCTTTGAAGGCACAGAGCCCATTGTATATTAGTGGATATATTTCACTTATAGAGATGCAGGAAGCAGTTAAGTACAGTGCCTCACCTAAGGTCTAACTATTCTGCTATTCTCATCTCTCAACTGTTACCTTTCTTACTTGTGCAGAAACTAACACATTATTTCTTAACTTCATCCGAGTCCCCGTTTCCATTTTGGGAAATAAAAATTGAGAAGTAATCATAGAAAGGGGCCTTAAAGTTAAACCCCATATATTTAAATTCTCTTACTTATACTACAATAGCCATTCTATTACCATAATAATAGGTATATGAATATAAATAAATGCTTCACTTCATTTTTGTCAGCATTTGCAGAAAATAATATGACAGAGAGCAGGGCCCCAGGGACTCATCTGACATTATTGAACAATCTCTTTGCCTAGGATATGCCTGTAGCTGCCCTGCTACAGACAGATTACACAAAGGAAGATCTGCTGTTGGCTTTTCAATGGAAGTCTCAGAGACTGATCCCTGCTACACAAAGAATTCGCTAATAGGAATGCAAATAGCATCACCTGTATAAAGCAAAATAAAAAAATAATCCGAAGCACGAAAATCCCAACAATTTAGCACCCATTTAAATACTTTCTAAAGAATGCTTCTCTAAAGAATCCCTTGTAAAGATTCTTTCTGCATGCACCAAGGAGCAACAGTTATGATTTCCCATATAAAATTTATATTAAAACTTTATCATTCCATTTCAAAAACAATAAAATACAATAAGATTTTAGCTTAAGAGGCCATGAAACTTAATAATAACATACCCTAACAAATAAGAGCATAATATCAAGTGCTATATTATTGGATGTAGCTCACCTGACTAATTTCTGATAATTTAGTAGCAACCTGTATGTGGTAAAACTACCAAACTAATTCTAAACTATTTTTTTTTTTTTAATGGAAGTGCATCATATATTCAAGACCACTATAAAATGTCAAGAAATTTGGGATACTCCATTGCAAAAGTATTTCCAGCATTTCAGCTGGGGAATATCCTACACTGTCAATGCTCCAGGAAAGGGCTTGTTACCACTTTAAAGTGCAGAAGGAAGAGAAGGGGTGTGGGGGCAAATCAAGCCTCTCAGTGGGGCTCCTTTAAGGACAGACTCCTGCTGGTCCAGGGCATATTGGATAGCACCTCATACCCTGAGAAAAGTCAGGAAGGTCAGAGTCGTTATTCATAGCAGAAGGCTACTAAAGTAAAGATTTAGAAGGTCATTAGAGATCATTTAAACAATAGCCTTTAGTTTATTCAGCAAAATAAGGGGCACTCTGATTTCCACATGTAATCACTTGGAGACCAATACAGCCCTGAAGTATACAAGCTAAAAATAGCTTCCAATTTATTTTTTTTAATGAAATGTGGCCAATTACCTGCTTTTTATATTTTGCATTTCAAGTGCATTTGAATGTCAAAAACCAACAAATTTCCAATTCTTATGAAGTCACATGGAGGAAAAAAAAATCAACTTAGATATCTACAGTATTAACAGCTTGACCCATAAATTTGTTTAAAATTAGCATGGGGGGAGCCATCTCCAATAAACCTATGGATCACATGGCACACCTGAGGCCACCTACAAGACAAAGGTTCCATGCAAAATTTCCCTGAATGACTGAAGTTAAGGTAAAATCACAGCTCTGAAAGGAATACCTTTTTGGCTTTTCAAAAATTATTAGTAACTTGATGGGAAGAACTCGTTTAAAGTTATAATATCAGAGCTGAATTTTTACACTGTTCCACTGCTGATCTTTAGGAGCTTTTTATATGTGCATCAATTGATGATGAATTTAGAAAGAAATAAACCAAATAGAAAGTTACATTGCCATATAAAATGTCACTATAAGAAAGCCATTTGTGACTATATGAAGCTTGACCTTAAACAGGTGGAAATCCACAAAGCTTGGTTTTACACCAGCTGAGAATCTGACCTATTGAATTTAAGGTGACACTTCCCATCAATCTTGTATTTCTTTCATGCCCATTCACAGTTTTCTATGTATTGTATTAACCAAGGTGGACTAAATCTATTAGCTGCTGTATTCAAGAGTCAGCATGATGACTTTAGAAAAAATAAGGATCAAGTTCAGTTCTTTCTTTCCTTTTTTCCTCCTTTAACATGCTTTACACTTCTCTTCCAGTACATGGTAATTCTCCTTGGCACCATTCAGGCTACTTTGTCTTATTTCTAGAAATAAAACAATCTGAATATTAAAGCGGAGCATGCAGAAAGAAACTTAGATATTAAGGATAAATTGAAGATGCTTTGAAGCAGTAAAAAAAATTTTGATTTTTATTGCAATGAAACCACCTATAATAGGCTGCTTCAGCAACCTTCTACCATGTGATAAAGGTCTGACCTGCCCACACATCAAAGCACAGAGGATGAGGCTCACTACAAAATCACTTCTCAGCTGAGGACCATCCTTATCACAGGTGGGAGGAGAATGGAGAGAGGCCTGGCCCTTGCCTGCAGCATTCCTACTCACTCAGTAAGGCTGGTATAGAATTTGTATTCCCTTGGAAAAGGAGAAGAGAAATAGGAAATTACCTGCATTTATATTTTACTTGTATTTCCCAGGAGCATTGGAGATAATATCTTTTATTTGGGGTGAACAACAGGGCAACCATCACATGCAGAAAGAGCTCAGGTGTAGAATACAGGGATATAGTGTAGAATATAAAAAGTAGAGAGTAACAAGGAAAATAAGGGGGTATAAGAAAATTGCATGTGAACTGCAGATAAAGAACAGAAACAGTAAGAAAAACAGCCTTCTTCTGCAATGGGGTACAGACAGTACCCACTTGTTCTGCAATAAAAAGTTCAACCTAAAAGGACTGGGCAGACCATGGCTTTGCAGCAGTACAGTGCCACATCTGCAAGGCTGAAGCTGAAGAGGTGTTTGAAATGGAAATATTCTTACTAACTAAGAAACTGCAGCAAAAGAACCTGTAGTTAATCTTTGCATTGTGCCACTGGATATTACTTCATGCCATTAATTTGGCAGTGCATCTACATGTCGGGGCACTCAAAGCTGCAAAATACTTTGAATATATCACAGAATGTGGTAGAGGGGAGTAGGGAATTGTGGCAGCTGCAAAGGAAGCAGTTTGGATATAGCATTTGGGAGCAAATTAACAAATAATACAAAGTAGCTAATTGATCATTGAGAATGCACTCTCATGTCAAGGATCTTGGCTAGTAAGCAAAGCTGATGAGGGTATAAAACCAATCTCACTTGGCTATAGCTCCTGGGCTTCCAACATCTGTTAGAAATAAATTGACCCTGCTTTCTGATGAAGTTTATCCTCTTACCCTCAAGAGCACTCCAAAAATGGTATTTGAATGTAGGAAAATGAAGTACAACTTCTTTCACTTTCCACATCCTAGTCCCAATCTGTTAGAACCAGCCTCAACTCCTCAGATTGCTGAGATACCATAAATTTCTCATCCAAGTTCAATCTATACATATCCTCAGTAAACATTTAATTTCAATAAAATGTCATGTTTATTGCACAAGTACTTTTGTTGAAGCAGATTCTGTTTCCTAAATACACTAATTCATTTCACAGCTGTAGTTTTTCTTGACAAGAAAACAGCAACAAAAACACACAACTAGAAAAACAACCCAAATGCTTATCAGTACCCACATCTTGGAAAAATAACTCCACACAAAATTTTCAAGTAAGACAGCGTATCCTGAAACTTCATCTTCTGGCCTTTCTTTAAGCACAGGCAAAAGTGGCTTTTAACTGACCTTAACTTGAATGTCTATCACCAGTAAAGAAATACAGGTACCTTCAGGTATGTGGCTCACCTTAAATACAAATTTTAGGAGGAACCAACTCTCTGGACACAGTCATTGCTCTCCACTGAGAGCTGTAAGAGTGCAAGCCTATCCTGAAGATAACTGACTTGGGATGGCAGATTCCTTCCCACTGTGGACACCTGGTTAACATTTCAATATGATCTAAAACTGGAAGGAAATAAAGCTGTTCTTCAACACTTCCAGAAGACATCTGACACGCAGGCTTGTGAGGGAGTCCATCAGAAAACTGCTAAAGCAGATGGCTTTCTCCTCCATTCTCTGCATATTGAAGGCTTTGCTCATTCCCAGTCGGTTCCTCATTGTCACTCATCTGTGACTTCTCTCTCCATCTGTATTGCCGTATGCTGAGTGATAAGGTCATATCAAAACCCTATCCATAATTTAAAAAAAAAAACTAAAAACCCTTCTATGTAGCAGCTTAGGCAAACAAGATAAATTTAACAGCAGTATTAAAAAATTCCTTTAGCTCCCGTCTCAAAACATAACCACTCTACAAGTACATGAGTATAAAACTAGGGTTACATTCAAATTCTGCCCGTGTTCAAATTCATGGCTCTCAAACATCAATACTCTGGATTGCTTTAGGACGGCTTTTTTTCAAATCTGATAGAGTATTTTCTCTTTATCATACATTCCTGCACAAAGAGATAATAGACTATCAGATATTCTTTACAGTAACCACAGGTAGACAAAAAAACATAAACCTGCAAAGTGGCTGAAGTAAACTATTTCACAACAAAAGGGTTTTCTTTCTCTGTTGCATGTTACTTCCTCACCCTGGCGTTCTAAAACACCCGACAAAATGGTGGCAAAATTTATGTAGAAACTCAGACCTCCAATGTCCCTAAAACTGCTGACACAATAGCCTTCTCTAAGGATGCTACTTCTCATGGGTGATGAAGCAAAGAACACCTTAATCTGCACATGTCAAGATAAGTAAAATTCATGTCAGCCCTTGCAAAACAAAACTACTGGTGTAGAAGGTCACTAACCACTTCAGGCCAAACACTGAACTAAGGAACTTATCCTGCAACTTTTCCACTACAATGCAGAGACAATGGAGATTATGAAGAATATTTGAAAACAAGTGAGGATAAACCCTTATTCAGGAGCTTTTGCACAAACAAGAAAACTTATCCTGCATATTTACTGTTGCTCTGGAATTCTGAAATTAGGTTACATAATAAAACCTAGGAAGAACTGTAGGTGTGAATATAGACACTGGACTACCAGTTCAGCAAAGCATTTAACCTTGTGCTCTACAACTATCCCTACTCAGCAAACTCCCTTGACTCAGATGAAAATTATAAATGCTCTAGGTAATAAACAGCAGTGGAGAAAGCCACTAGATACTGAAATTATGAACTCGGGGATCATTTTTATGCCTATGCAAAAAATGGCAATACTTGCATTTACACTGGCCCACATAGTCAACCAACAGATATATAACTGCAAAAGAGGAAAGAACAAACAGCTGAACTAAAAAAAAAAAAATCATATATATATATATATAAACCATAAACTAGTTAGAATGCTTCAAACCAGAAGTTTTTCTAGAGTAGTACTGAGCACATAAGTCAATGGGGAAAAGGAAAGAGGAAGGACAAGAACAATTCAGGTACACAGAACAGAACTGCTTCTCTGGTGTGACTGCCCAACTTGTAGCAGATCCTAGCTGAGGAGGTTCCTAAGTCTGAGGTCAAATCTGTATCTTTACTCGTTATATTTTGTATAGATTGTTTTTTCCTTATTCAATTGATGTTTTAATCCATTTTGGTTATTGCAGCATTTGCCATTGTGGCCTGCATACTATAGAAGCAATTCTTTATATTTCATAAACATCTTGGTAAAACAGAAATATCAGATTCCATAAATCAAAGCAATAATTTGTTAGTTTGGTGCTCCTCACAGGCAAAAAGCCCTTCAGTTGCTGAGTTCAGTATGGATGGTGCAGGGTACACCAGCACAGGCTGCTCAGTGGGCACAGGTATCACCATGCCATTCCTGGCATTTTGTAAACCTCTGTGAGAAGCAGGAAACGTCTACATTTGTGTCTTTTTCAAACACCTTGTTCAACCACTTCTACCACAACCCGGAGTGTATTCCCTTAGCAGGAAGGACACTGGGTCAGGACCTGTGGGCAGTTTTTGTCAATCTCCCTCCTGCTGCTTTCAATGCAAAGGGAGGGCTGAAGCACTTCCCTCTAAGGCCACGTCACATCTACAAAAGGGGACATTAAAGCAGGTGTCCCTGCACTGTTCTGTCTCAACAGCTGCAGACAAGGAAGCAGGAGAGCATTGATATTGATTATGTTACTTTTGGGTTTCCCATGGGAAATAGCTTCGCCAAAATGACAAAAAGTTCTCGGGCATGGCAAAAATCTTTTGTATTTGTTATCACAAGATAAAATCATCCAGATAGATGAATTATTACTGAGATTAATAATAAATAAGCAATTTCACCTTCAGCCTCTCTTTCCTCTCAGTATACCTCGTGAGTTGCAAACTAAGATGAGCATAAAATTAGGGAAGAAAAAGCCCAAACTTCTCTGTATTAACTACCAAAATTATCATAAAGAAATTGATTTAAAAAAAACCAAAACCTCAGAAAATGAAAGAAATTAAAACTATAAATGTAAATTTAAATTTAAGAAGACACTCTCAAGTCTTCCTCTGCAGAGTCCAATAATCACCAACAAGCTAGCTACAGACTGCTCTGAAGTGGATGGCATTTGTGTAAGAGTTTTCACTTTCTTGATTTTTATGATTTCAGACACCAGGGCTGGGTAATAAAAAAGCAAATCTTGATGGAGGCAGGCAGAGGAGAAAATCACATGAATAGCACAAGCCAACAAATTGTGGAGTTCTGCAATCATAAAACACCACATACCAGTGCTTATGGAAATTTTTCATGTAATCAGGAATAGCACAGTTTTGGTAAGAAAAAAACCCTCAAAGGCTATTCTCAGTATTAATAGTTAAACTGAGTTAGTTACTTATTTGAAGTCTTAAATTACTGTGAAGCATTTTATTACACTTCAGATTTAGCTTAAAGATTTTCAGGTAAGCATGGATTTGTGACTGAATTTTATTCAGCTTCACAAAGAGCAAGTAATGAACAACAAGCCTGATTGTATCTTAAGACTTGATTAATATTAGTTTCTTTAATTAGAACCCAATATATCTAGCAATTTCAGGGTGATCAGGTAGAACTCCAATTTCAGATTTTCTCCATTGGAGAAGTGGGACACTGGGCAGATTTAAAAGGCAGTGTAAGGGAGTAGGATTCTCCTCATCTGAGGGATTTTCAGTGGCAGTTGGTCTAAATTCGCTCCAAAATCCCTTTGTATGCAGATTAACACTCTCTCATTTACATCAGAAAATCTCTCCCTCAAATCTCGCAGTTGTCATGCACAGTAGCGACTCGTGGCTGTCCCTTTGATTACATTATAAATTAATATTTGTCCTCGGTTTCCCAGCAATAGGAAGAAAAGAGTATTTTGTCAAAAGGCAGGCTGTTGGCAACACTGGAGCATATTCATGAGGGTTTAGGGGTGAATTTTGTGCTCGGGCACAGGCAGCAGCATCGGAGCTTCTCCCACCTTGCGCGCTTTGTGCCTCTCATCCTTCCCGGAGATTTTCCACCGGCTCTAATAGCTCCCGGTTGGCCTCCCCATGGCAGACCTCTGCACAGCTGGGAAGCCAACGTTGCTATGGAGCACCACCACCATTACTGAACAAAGGTGCAAACCAGTGCATTACAGCTGACACGCGGCTCGGGAAGGCATTAAGTGTCTTTACTGAGCTGTCACTTACAGCCCTGTGGGAGACAGAGGCGAGTCACGGGTCCAGGAAAATAATATAGTGCATTAGCAATAACTGTGACAGAAAGCTGAAGGGGTTACACAGAATTAGGTATGCCACATATGGCCGTACTTGGCAAAGGTTGACTGAACTAATATTGACTGTTTCAAAGCACACAGCTCTGCCCCAGCCTCTGAGAAACTCAAATGTGTTGCTAGAATGATGATCTGACAAAGAGTTATTACCTGCGTTAAATATAGATGTATATTAGACATTATATGTGTATATAAAATAGACATATCTATTAATTTATCTATATGAAAGTGAACCACACTCTTTTGAAACTTACACATGCCAGCCTTATTCACTGCCCTTTAAGTTGTGAATGCACATCCCTACACCACAGTTTATGCCTTATAAGCATACATAAGACAAGTAGTGCTCTTCACTAACTTGTATTTCTGACATTCTCTTCTGTAACTTGGAGAAACTTCCATACAGTCAAAAGTAATGAATTAGACAACATCATGATCCATCAATTGTCCCTTCCCCTGTCAACATGTTCAGTTCTCAGAGTCAATCTATAAAATATGCTTATTCATATACACTTTTATTCACAGGTTTATGTGAGAGAGGAAATGCTGACTTGTTCTTTCTCCTCCAATTTTTTTTCAGGAGACTATCAACAGGCAGGTGGCCATAAAAACCCACCAGTTCTTACTCGATAAAAAAAGAAAAATCTGCTCTTGTACTAAAATATAATTTATTTTGTGTAACCTTCCAGTTTAAGCCCTCATATTCCTTTTACCCAAGCATGAAAGTCTCTCAGTAAATAAAATGCTCCCCTGGGATGCAAGTATGCATGCATCATGCATAGATATACAGGAAATCATGATCTTCCTATGACCTTGTGAAATAACTCACTATAAATTAGGGTCTGAGAACAATTAATTTTAGATACCATTGGAGCTGTGGTTACAGGCTATCTGTACTTAACATGTTGGATCCAGTGTCACACAAGGGATGAATTCAGCTGGCCAGTGACTGTCTGGTAGAGTAGAAAATAGCTCCTGATCAAACCAAGACATTGCCCATCTACTAGAATTTCTGCAATCAACACTGTCCATATCAATCCATGTATAATTCCTACTACACAGGACAACATTAGCTCATCCATTCAGGGTTTTATTGCATTCTGATAATATTTCTGTGTTTTCTCTAGATCAGAACCTTTTCCAGAGCAACACACTAAATGGGAACAAAAAGGTTTTATCTCCCAAAGATTTCAAGACCTTTTCTTTTTCTACAAAGTCTTTTTATTTATGTTCATCATGGCTGAATACTGTTTGATATCATTATTCAAGAGTGGGTTTTGTTGTGGCATTTTTTCATTGTTTTGTTAGGGTTTTTTTAAAAATGCAAAGTATGTCTTTGCTACAGCTATTGAAAAGAATTGAGGAGGGGCTTGTTTTAAACCTCAGAAAAGTGGAAGGATTTGTTTTGATAAGAAATTACTTCAATTTTATGGGCCAGATGGATAAGGCTTTGCAGACCCATGGAAATGTACACCTCTTCCACATTTCTTAGCTAACACAAAGACACACAACATGGAGTTATATTGTATCTCCATTATGAAAACAGCAAATTAAATCAGACTATTTTAAATCTATGATGAACTTAATCTTCAACAAAATTATTGC
The DNA here is from genome assembly GCF_050655825.1 of Lonchura striata. NCBI lineage: Eukaryota > Metazoa > Chordata > Aves > Passeriformes > Estrildidae > Lonchura > Lonchura striata. Next base: position 12,144,753 of record NC_140703.1, read on the forward strand.
AAGTACAAGCATAGGCAGACTTTGAAAAAGTACTACTAAGTAAACAAATTCAAACATATAAGTTATGCTAAATCAGTAAAACCTGGCTCAAATGCAAACAGTGTCTGGGTTCTTACTCAAAAAAGAATTCCCAAGTTTAAATAAAAATACAGTAGGGGGGAAATCACGTGGTATTACATATTTAACATGGGATGAAGAAAGCAAGCCCTCCCTTCTCCAAGCACAGCCCCTTTCAGTGTCCCCACTGGAGATGCACAGGCGTTATTTCACACCTATGGCTGCCAGCACATTACAAGATGCTTTGATGCATCCCAGCCAAGCCTTTTTTCTGCTGTTTACATTTTGCCCATTGTCCGACTTCACAGTCCAGTATAAAAAGACCTGCTAAAGAAAGTGTACACTCATAATTCATGCAGTGCCATGTTCCAAAGGATGTGGAGAGACCTGGTCAACTGTTACCTAAAAACAGTTAACTTTGACTTTTAAATATGTAACATAGCACTTCTGTGATATAAACGCTTACACCTATCCATTTCAAATATGCTTACAAAAAAGGAGATTTTGGATTAATTTTACCTATGAAGGTGCTGTTGCTTGACACCACATCAATTCAGTTGTCTCCAGGGGAATCAGACACTGCAGTGGTGCAGTGAATAGGAATACTACAGTAAGTAGTTTTTTTAATAATTTCTGATAATTAAATAATTTCAAGACATGCTCTGAAGATGTTATGGCTATGGATAATGAATATTTTATATAATTTTTTTAAAGGATTTTTTTAATTTGATGTGGGACTGACATGAAACAAAAATAAATTGAGGCTTTCTAAAACATTGGGAAAAAGCAAACAAGAGTTACAGTTACCAACCTTTCTTCTAAAGTAGCACTGTCTTCCTGTTAATAAAATATTTCAAGTCCATTCCTACTAGCTATTAGGCTTTTTGTTAAATGTTGGGGTTTAAGTGCATCATACCTTTATTTTAACATTTGCCCAAATAAGTCAAATCAACACTGGTAAAAAATGACAGATGTCCATTAGCATAACTGACTGATCGAAAAATAACATTAATGCCTTATTACTTATAACATATTCACCCAAATGTTTCATTAACTTCGTAATGCAATATTAATGAGAAAGATAACTAAAATTTTCTGGACCCAGCAAGTGCAAACTGCCAGCTAATCATTAAATCCCAGCTCTCCTTTCACTTAGTTTCATCTGCACAGGTTCCTCACAAATTCCCATTCACAGATCACAAAAGAACAATTTGGGTTACTTCAAGAATTAATTAGACATTTGTATGAAAGCCACTAGAACAACTGCTCCTCCTGCGAGTTCATAAAGCTGTTTAATTTGCGCTTGTATTTTCATTCAGAGAAGCTGGCAACACCACAATAAAACGCAGCATGCAGAGATAGCAAGCCAAATTTCTTACTTAATTGTTCACTTTCATTTACTATGCTCATTTAAAAGAAGCAAGCACTAACACCTTTTAACCTCAGCAGTGCCACAGCTGGGGCACTCTTCACACATAATGCAGAATGACTTGGAATAACGCGCCCCTTGTCAATCTGTAAAGAGCATTCAGGTTGAGATTTAAAGTCTATGCTTGCATTAGCAAAAGGCTGAAAAACCCCTCTCTTGTACAGTTTAGCTTTTATTATGTTTATGTCTTTGCAGCTAATTGCCTGAAGAAAGGAAAAGAGACTCTGAACAGGAAGTATTGAAATGTGTATTAAATGCTGAAGAATAATAAAACAGCATAATTACTGATTTCTTTTCTTTTTCTTTTCTGGAACATCTTACCTTCTTTACCGAGGAGTTAAATAGCCATTTGAATCATGCTCTTTTGCAAAGCTGTCTTTATAAAGCTTCTATTGAGCAGAAGTAATGGACAAGCTCCTACACGGGACACAGGACAGATCGGATTTCTGTATTCAGCAGAGGTATTCCACAAGAAACTTGGCTTAGCCATGGAAATAATGTCACTGAAAAGTCAGAGTGAGCCCTGTGGAGAGCTAATTGAGGATGGAGATGAAGATAATCCTCCCTCTGAACAGCAGCCCTGGCTAACCATAGCTAATATCTGCTTCGTTCTACCATAATATATTTTCCTGGAGCTGGAAAGCACTGGTGCATCCTTTCTCCCTCAACCTGCAAGTCTTTTTAAGATTTTCAAATTTGCTATCTGCAAAGGAAAATGTAGCCACTCAGACTCATGTGCAATGTAAAAACTGGCTGGAGCATACCAGCACTAATATCCATCTGTCAGCATGGCACTTAGCCCACAGACAAGGTGGGACACCAGTTCCAGTAGGGCATAGGTGCCAATTAAATACAAATTTAGAGTGATAGCCTGCAGAAGGCAGAAAATAGCATAGAGTCTGCAAAGAGGCATTACTGATGGTAAATACTGCCAAATGTTTTATTATAAGGGACCACTTGTGTTTATGATAGCAGGCATTAGGAGTCAGATCCAAATCCCATGAAAGTCAAAGTAGCCTTCCAAACACTGCAGAAAGTATACATACGTAATATGTGTCAGTTTGCTCTTGCTAACTTGAATAGCAAGACTATTTAATTCATCAGAACAACTGAGGCCTTAGAGAACGTGCCTTTTCCCAATCAATTTGCATGACAGTGAAAACTCTCTCTGCACAGAAAGTACTAATTACGTGTGATTGACAAGGTAAAAAGAAAGACTGCAAGGCTTACTCTAAAAAAAAAAACCCACAACACAAAAGTACACTAAAAGAAAATCTTGGCTGCTTGTAACTCTGTTTTCACCCTTCCCCATGGCAAACAGGTTGCAATTAAGTAATATTCATTCCAGCTACCTCCTAAATAATTTCTGAAACAAATGTGCTACATCAAGATAAACAAAATCTGGAAATTTGCATTTTTTCTTCAGTGAATATCATTCAAAGAATAAATGTAATGCATTAAGGCATTGCTATTATTGTTGTTATTTTTCATTGACAGACTCAAATTTCCTTCTCAATTCCCTCCTCCTTTGTTCCACTACCTACCTTCCAACCTCTGCTATTCCAGCCTTCCCCTCCTGGAGAGACAAAGGAAGATGGAAAAAAGCACAACAGAAGCTCCAATGGTTCCTGTAAAGTGCAAGAGATGAGAAGGGAAGAACTGCAAAGGCTGGATAAAGAGAGGCAGCAGTCAAGGAGCAGCTGATATCAAACAAGTCAGACCTCACAGGTGTGGATCCAAATTAAAGCTATTGGAAGCAGCTGGGTGTGGGAGGAACTGAGGGGGCAGTGGCTCAGAGAGGTCAAACCATGAGCACGTGTGGGTTGGCAGAGTTAGGGACTGTGGTGCTGGACATTGCATTCAACCAAGCTCCTGGAGCTCTGTGGGGCCAGACTTGGAAGACAGGCAGATGGAGCACAGAAGAGGAGCATGGACCACTTCACACCAGGCTTTCAGAAACAACCACATTTCCAAATTCAAATAGCTCTTCCTCACTCGCCTTTTCCCCCCTTCAACCTCTTACCTAGCCCTGTTTCCCCCCATCCATATCTGTCATCTCTAGATGTTTGCAAACACTGCCAATAGGCACAGGTGAGCTGTTCTGGATGTTTGCAAAAGAGATAATAATGGGGTTTATGTAGAACATAAGCTCATCCTGCCACTTTAACTGGAAATATGCTGCACAGGCACACTGTTACAGTAGGAGAGTTGAACATCTTGGTATTAATATAGCTTTTATGGCTTGTTTCTGTGAGGTGTATCACTCAACCAACCTTCCCCTTCTCAAACTTTACTTGAAACTGTCTGACTAGGGAAATAACACTTCATTTTCAATACCTGTCTTTGTTCTTCTGTCAAAATTACAGCATTTCAAAGTGGCAAATTCAGCTATCAGACAGATTTCTGCCACTACAACAGATTATTTTTTCTGTCTTGTGGTTGTTTGTTGTTGTATTATTCAGAGACAGAAAATTTAAAAAAAAACAACTAAATAAAAATAATATATACAATCTCTTCAGAGTACATTTCATAAAATATTCAACATTAATTTCATTAATTCATGTAGTATTGTTAGGATTGCTAGTGTCTGCTTCTCAAGAATCTAAACTTTATAAGGGCATGTAAACATCTGTCCTGCATTAGAATAAGACATAAGAAAGTTTTGTTAAGAATCCTTATCATCAAATATTTGATATACGTGGTATCTTTTGGTGCCAGCTTGGACTGGGGTACTTTTTCTATTCAGCTCTTCCCTTAGAGAAGCCTTGAAGAATGAATTTTATATTTGGAGGGAAAAAAAAAAAAAAAAAAAAAAAAAAAAAAAAAAAAGACTATTTAAGAGCTCTGCATTTGTTTCCCATTTCCTTTCTCCCCAAGAAGAACCTCATCACTTTCATTCTCTCTCTGAAAAATATTAACTACAGCAACTTATTACTATGTATTGCAGTCTCATTTACTGCAATAAATGGGAGAGTTGAGCTTCTGGAAGGTTTAGGGATAGAGGATTTCCAGTTCCTGAAAAAGACCCTGGTAAAAATCACTTTTGCTGAATTCATCACTGAAAAGCACAGAACAAGTTACTTCTAACGAATACACAGAACCTCAGGTAATATTCCAGCACAGAACAAAATTAATCATACTCTAAACCGCATGAGAACTTCACAAAAGATGAATAAGAATCCTTCAAACACTGGAATACAAACAGATGATGGGTACCAGAAACAGCAAGCAGTGAATAACAGAGGATTATAAAGCACAATGCAGTCCTTCAGTGTGGCCTAAGCAGTGCATGTCTTCAAAGTTGTCAGTGAATTGTAAAACCAAAGGCTTGTTATTGAAATTATCTTGCAAGTGGCTTTTCCTTTGCATTCCTTGTAATGTACGACAAACATGGCTTAACAGATTTAAACTTTCCAGACCTGAGACAGGAGAGAGACTGTGCTCAAATTTAACAGGATCCCAAATTGTTAAAGCTCATTAAACTATAATGACAGAAAATTTTAGTTGAATCCACAGTGTTAATAGTTGAATACACAGTGTAAAGTACAGAATTTTGATAGAGGATAATTTTCTGCCTTTGCTCTGTCTGAGTAACAAGTTTGAATACACACACATTTTAGCATTCCACTGTACATACCCACCCTCCCCCAAAATCAAGACCTGAAATTCTGTGAAAGTCTTAATTCCTTATATTCCTTATTTTCCTATAGTTCCTCACATCAAGAACCCTTAACCTTGTGTGTGATGTCTTTAGGATAGCAAAAGAGCTCCTTTCCTTCCAAGTGACAGGGTGTGAGCACAAATTTCCTGGTAGAGGCTCACAGAGCCTTCCCTAGAGTTTAAAGAACATCTGTCATGCTTTTCCATAAGTAGATGAGCTAAGAGGGGAATATTAAATGGTATCAAATCAGAGTGCCCTAATTTGGCTGCCTGGAAAACAGACAAAGGGCAATCTCTCAAAGAACATATAAAACATGGAGATGGATTATTATTAACACTAATTGTAGTAGTATTCATTTTTAATAATAAATAGGGATAATAACAATAATATGATTCCTATTATGTAATAATGGAACTCAGACACTTTTTGTCACAAATGAGTAAACTAGAATCTCTAAAAAACTGATCTGGCTAGAAAATTAAATGTACTGAGATGACCACCAGCTAGCATTTCTTGTGTCAGTGTCTGAACTAAAATGGAGCCTTGTTACCTGAAGGTCTGCTCTTGGAGACAGATGTTATTGAAGCAGCAGACAAATCCATAGATTCAGGGACACATTTAATGATCTCTCTGGATGCAAGACTCCTAGATGAAAGGTGTTTCACAAATGGACTTCAGGTAGTCTAAGCCCTAAGCCCACCTCTAGCTTTATAGAGATGGATCATTCTCTTGGCATCCTCAGTTCTGAGTGCACAGCAGCCTGACAATCCTTTTGCCATTGGTGTGACCTGCAGAGGTGTCAGAGAGCTACAGAATGAATGCATTAACAATGGCACAATGACTTGCTTGTGCCTGTATAAGTAGAACAAAATCATGACAGGAAATTGGAAAGATCTGCTCTGCACTACCAGGGCATTTCTGAATGCCAGCTGTGACACAAGCCCTTAGAAACAAATCCCTCACAGACTAAAATAAACACTGACTTTGTCTGCTTAAACCTCTTCCTACTAAAATACTGCTTTTGCTCAGTATTTGCTGTTCTGGGGGAACCTAAAAGGAGTACAATCTTTCCAAAATCTCAGCCTCACTTCTTCCATCTCTGCTGCACACCCACTCTAGTATGAAACACAGAGTTTTATTTACATAAAGTGTCCCTAGTTCTGGACTACCACATAAAGAGTCTTTTTCTGCCCATTTCAAAATTCCTTAGGGAAAAGTGTCCAAGCAGAGGCCATTCCTGACTAAGATGGGTCTCATACAATGAGTTCGTGGCTCTTTTAATCCTCTCCTCTCCTCTGGACAGAATGTGCTGTATCACCAGTGCACATCCTGCCTTCTCTTTAACTCTGAGCCTCCAAAAGACCCTCCAAAACCCAAGTAACTCCAGGCATGCCTGTGGTCATTGGCCTCACCCCACACTCCCAAGTAAAAGAGTTAACTGAGGATCAAGCACTTCACAGCTTGAAGGAAAACTGATGTGCTCCAAGCTGTAACTCCAGAAAGTCTTTCTTGGTGCCAGAGCTCAAGCAGGAGTAAGTTAATCAGCCCCTTCCTGCTCTGGGAGGGGTCACATCATTTTAGAAGCACACAGGGATTATGAGTGCCTGTCAGAAAGAAAATGCTAGCCCAGCTGAACCAGATCCAAACTGTGCCAGGGAAAATCCCATTGTTCCTTGAGCTACAAAGCTGAAAAGATTCGGTCAGGTTATGCAGGGTACTGAAAAGAAAAAGAAGAAAATAGAAATTGATGCTTTGCAGTAAGAAGGAAAGAAGTCTTACCAACAGGCCACATAATGGATCATTAACCATTACATCCATATTCAGAAGCTCTACAGATTTACAGGCATCGTACAGCTCATTAGCACTAGAGATAATAGCTGTTGATTAAAAACTGACACATTGATCATTTGTTCAGGTTTTTGATTTGCCCAGATTCTTCCATACAAATTCTTGCAGTCTCTTGCAGCATTTTATCCCCCAGATCATGAAAACTGTGGTCCCAGCTTCATGAACACACATCCTTAATCCATCTATTTATGGTATTTATGCAGCATGTCCGTTGATAGGTTCCTGCCCATATAATTTAGTCATAAAATCTTGCCAGGCCCATGACATGATTTGCTTCAAATTATTTAACCACTTTGTTCATTATTTATTATCGCAATATTGTTTGCCCTGTAACAGCTAAGGTTATGTTAGCATTTCCATTACAAACACAGATACATCAAGGGATTTAAAACTTGACTGTGAAAATCTTGCTTTAGGCTGGGAAGCTGCAGACAAGGTTTCAGCTGACAAGAAATTTTTTTTAAACACTTTGTGTTAAGAATGAAAACAAAATCCATCTCCTAACAATTTGGCCATAGCAATAAGGAAGAAAATAATTGCCATTTGTTATCAAATCACTTTCACATAGGCATTTTCCTAAATTAAGATTTTATAGCATGCCCTGGGTCATTTTGTTGTATTTCAAAATTATAAGTCAATTCAACTCTGTAAAGCTGGCCACTATATCTTCATAATAATTTCATATTTTATGTATGGAACTCAGAAATTGTACAAAAGCATCATACCCTGCACATGTAAATGTAACAAATTGCTATTTAAGGACACATAATGGACATTTCTTTACCTCAATATCCATACAGAGGGGTTTCAATACAACTTTTCAACCAAATTGAAAATCCCAAATTAATAATAACATTTTTCAACACCGAATAATTCATTTCTTCTCCATAAAGTGCTGATCCTATTGCCTATGCCAGCCTCAGCAGTTTTTATGGGACTAGTGTATATTTTTTAAAAGTGTGGATGTTATTTGTGTATAGATGCAAATGCCCAGCACAGTATGAAATTATAGTTCTTACCAGCATTAAGATTAAAAGAAAGAAAGAATTCAATGTTGCCAGTGCATTTGCTCATAATTTGGATGCAGAGCACATCTTATTCTGATGGATTAGAGAGACAGACAATTCACCTTCAAAGAAGGTGGAAGTAATCTTTGCTTGAGGCACAGCAAATTCCAATACAGTTCACTTTTTCTACTAATGCATAAGCAGATATATGATAAGGATTAGTAATAAGGCCATATGGATTCCTGTACTAGGCTGTCTCAGAAATCTTAAGCAGAATTTCTCCATTTGTTTTTTTATACAGGTACCTATCCATAGGCAGCTCATGGGCTACCTAAATTTAGTGTTTTGGTATATCAGCTATTTTCAGTTGCAATGATGGAATGACTCTATCCCTGAGATAGGAAGCTGGAATTTTAAGTAATCATTTGTTTTAGACTTCCAAGAACTGCTACTGTATAATCCAAAGGATCTTGTATTGCACATGATTGCAGTTTGTGGAGTGTGAATTTGAGATTGAAATGGAGAAAGAGGAAGAAGTTCAAGCTTACACTTGATCATGCTTCAGTAGTGAATTTCATTTCTCTGACAGTTACCTAAAGTAACAAAAAGAATAATATTTTTAATAATGGAAAAGTTACAGCAAAATTGTAAGCAAAATTTTGAACTCCATCTTTAAAAAAAAATAATACTTGTAGATACATACTTCCAGAGATATATAAAACAACACATTTTCATCTTGCAACAGCAAAAAGAAACATGAAGAATCTATGTAGATAAGAAAAAAAAATCATTTGAGTTACATCTCAGAACACTTGTTTCTATAATTTAACATATGTACTTTGTCATCTAGAGTCAGTAATGTTTGCATGTGAGCTAATTTAACTACACTTTGAGGAGACTGGTTTTAGGATCAGGTACAAATATTTTGCAGTCACTATAGATACATTTGTAAACTCATCCTTTCTTTGTTCATTGTGGTACCTTTATCAAATTTGGTATTTATTATAAAATGCTGTCATTTGTCTCTGATGCACTTCTTCCCAAATCTTTTTCACACTCACTTCACTCTGACCTTCCTTTAGCCTTCACAATCACACAAAAAAAAAAAAAAAAAAAAAACCAAAACAAACAAACAAACAAAAAAAACCCAGAAGATAAGACAGCAAGAAATGATTCAGTGTAGCCTTGTGATGGAAGGCTGCAGCAATTACAGAATCACTGAATGGTTTCTGTTGGAAGGCATCTGAAAGAACACCTGATTCCAAACCCCCTGCTATGGGCAGGAACACCTTCCACCAGACCAGGTTGCTCAGAGTCCAATCTAACCTGGCTTTGAACACATCCAGGGATGGGGCATCCACAGTTTCTCTGGGCAACTTGTTCCAATGCCTCACCACCCTCACAGTAAATAATTTTTTATTAAAGAAATTTCTTTCTAGGTAATTTCTCTTTAATATACCTCATGGTATTCCCAACCAGATGTGCTCCCAACTATTCTTGAGGCTTTTGTACCATGGATAATTCACAGTTTTCCCAGCTAATCTATTTCAGAGTTTTACCACCTTGTCATTGCAAAGACTTGCCAGACCTATAGGGGAGTCTTCCATGTTGTCATGCAGAATTTATTTGCAGCTATTTGCATATGCAGACTGATGGGATGACTCTCAGTTTTCTCACCTCCAGAGTTGGCAGTCTATTACCTTCCTCTTTATTTCAAAATCATGTTCCTGAGTTCATGTGATTGCTTTCCTCCACATAATTCCACTTCGTTGGAAATGCATTTTCAATATGCCTGTCCCAGCAGATTCTCAGGCTCATTCTGAATAGTTTAATTTGATCCTGGAAAGGCTGTAAAGCCTTACCTTCCTTTCAAAGGCAACCCAACACCACACAAGTCCCAAAGAAGGGAACTTCCTGACTGTCACTTGTGTGATTATATTTAGATTCCTACTAATCTTCTCCTTCTCAAGCAGACCATAAAAATGAGAGAGCACAAAATTAGATTTATCAAGATGGGGGGAAAAATAATATTCTGATTTTATTTCATTTATATTTCCTGTGAAGTACAGTTCTGTCCAAAAAGCTTCTTAGTAATATTTAATGTATTCAAAAGTGAATACTTTACCAAACTTTGCAGTTCATTGGAAGACACTTAACCATTAGCTTGCTTCATGGTCCAGCAGAGCTGATGTGGTGTCAGCCCGTGAGCAGAGGGCAGTGATCCAGGTGAGGCTGGATAATAATGTGCTGAAAGCTTGGCTATTACTGGGGGCACTGAGCGTGTATCTTCAAATTGATTCGCAGGTCACCTTTCTGTAACCAGTATACTCCAACAGTGTTCTCCTAGCTTTCTTAGCTAACTTTGAGTGGGGAGAGGCAACAAACATGAAAGAGACATCAGTTCCTGTTAATCGTGTCAGTCCATGGAAGACAGAGAATTTTATCTGCTTACTTTAGATGAGGAACAGGTCCTTACTCTCCAGAAAAGACCTACAGTTGGTTTCCCACGCCTTCCAATATTATTTCCTACCTGTCCACCCTGCTCTGGCTTTTGAACAGTTAAAATATTTTAGCACTCAAGAGCTGCTAGAGGCATGCACGCTGACATGCAAGAGCAGCACAAATCACAGATATAGCTCAGAAAGAATCCAGCCCAGAGGAACTGCAATAACAACAAAGGATTCTGATTTTCACCCTCCCTGCCCGTGCTCTGCCCTGTTTCTGAGTCAGCACAACACTGCCTGCACTCAGCTGCTCCATAGGGCCAGGGCTCTTCCCCCTGGAGAGAGGAAGAGCTAGCTGGTGCTCATGGTGCTTGTTTGCAGCTCTAGGAGCCACAGCACCCATGGCTTTCCTGAGCTACCTTGTGCAAGTCACTTCAGTTCCTTTGGAAAACTCAGCCTGTGGATATACACATGCAGTATGTGCTGGGAAAAAAAAAAAATTGCAAGATCGATTTTGACTTCCAAAGATCATTAGAGTCAGGACGAGTAATAAGGTGCTTTAAAAACTCTCATTAAGTATCTTCAAGTAACTGAACGTTTGAAATTTGGAAATGCATCAATAACTATTTCAGTTTCAACCACGCTTCCTGCCACACAGTGGAGGCGACAGATACACAACAGTAGCAATCGATCTGGAGAATTTAGCTTCTACTCCTTCTCTGGGCTTATCCCCTTTGACTGATTTACAGAAAGACATTTCCACTCTTTTTTTCTTGACACAGGATACTATGTTATTAAAGGAGAGGTTATTGATTGAAAGCCATGATAGCCTGGGCATCCCAGTAAATTTTCACTGAGAAGGTTTTAAATTACTTTGTGAATGCATTCCAATCTAGAAATATGAAATAATGTCTGAAATCATTAGGCAGATTTAAAATTAAGATTCTGAAATGTTTGTTGCCAGCAACAGAATTGAATGTCTACTGAGCTTTTTCATTATTTTCTGTTTGCTTGTTTTAAGTTGGTTTTTCTCAAAGTGCTGTCCGTGCCTGTTAGCTAAGCTGCGAAAGAACTGCCTGGAGACTTTGGGAGTAAAATTCAAACTTGTTTTGTGAGGCAGCATCCATTTCCCTGTCAGAAGGAACTACCGCGGGACCTCCTTCATGCCTCTCAGCACAGAGATGAGATTAAAGTTTTTTCTACAACACCCAGGGGGAACACTCCAGAAAGCAGTTTAAAATTTAAACAGATAGCTCAAAAGGAAGCCTCAATGCAACAGCAGGGTCCACTCAGGTGCTGAAGGGGAGGTGTGTTAACCAGGGGTTAGAAAACTCCCCCTCTGGAGTACAGTCCTCTCCTGCAGGACCTCTCTGTGCTGTGCTGGAGGTACATGGCTGTGTTCCAGAGAAGACCCTAATTGATCCCAGAGCTGGGTGGCCTCCTGCCCCAGAGGACATAGGAACTGGGCTACAGGACAGAAGCAGCATTAAAAAACATTAGGTCTTAAGAATGACCAAAGTTAGGATTACTTTGTGATGTTGATTACTTGTAAAGCTCTAAAAATAATTTCTCATTAGAAAAAAAAAATATCACTTAGGAAAGACACTTCTTGTAGGAGTTTAATTCTGATAGTCTGGAACACAGCAGCCTGAGAAATGTCTGTGCTTGAGACAGAGAGGGCAGGTAGGTGGGATCCCTTTAGCTTGTATTGCCACTGACATTTGTGTCTCATCCATCCACAGCTTGGGTGGTCACTCCTGAACCACATGAACACTAATCCAATCAAGTGGCTTTTGGATGGTTTAAAAGTAAACTCCAAATTAACAATTAACTGTTTTTTTCCTTATAATATGCTGCCAGTCCTGCACAGATCCAAACCAGAAATGGTCTAAGGCTACATATATTTAATCAGCTTATCTGCAATTACAGTGTTAAATGGTTCAAGCGTCTTGTTGATATTCTTGATTTCATTCAGATGAGATCTGAATTTTGGTTTACCTTGCATTGGTAAATCAACAGTCACAAGCTGCAACTGTTCAAAACCTGATGCCTCAGTCATTCAGCTAAACTGGTGTTTAAATCTAGTTTTGCTCAATTGGTGAAAATTATATTTTTACACCTTTTAGTTTGCTGATTTGAAACAGAAGGAATAGCTATATTCATACCAGAATCAGATTTTTTCCTGAAACCCATTTGTCTGCTCTTCATTCCCTTTCCATCTTTTCATTTCTTATACTGTACTGTTTTATGTATTCCTCCCTAAGGCATAAAAACATATCATATGTCATGTGTGAACTTATAAACTCTTTTGAAATACAGGGATAGTAAATTCTGAACAGTATCATTTCTAATGTCTGAATAACTCTACTGAACAAACCATCTATCAAACACACAAGAAAACGTCCTCCACAAGGTAAGAACTGGAGGAAGAAATAACAGTATAAAACTTGTCTTACTTCCCTAAAAATCAGATCTTATAACAAATACTCCTATTCATTCAATGTGTAAATAGTTTTTACATTCATATTTAGTACAGTGTCACAGTCACTATGGGATACAGCTAATCCATGTACCATATGGAGGGATACACTACTGATTATTGCACCAGCAGCTACACCACAAAAATCAAACCCCACAGGCAGACAGAAAATGTCTAAATCATTCTCTCTCACTGTTATCCTTAAATCCAGGAACAGCACGCTTATAAACAAATTTTAATTATTTCTACTAAAGATAAATTTTCTTTTCAAATACACTACAATGAGAGAATTTCATAGAATCATAGGATGGTTTGGATTGGAAGGGAACTTGAAGATGATCTAGTTCCAACCCCCTGTTAAGGAAATTTCCTTGTGTGGCCATTCACCAAACTCTCTGGCAGTCACACCCCCAGTGTCACAGACTGTCACTGCTGGGGCTGTCATCCCTTCACAGGGGTGGCTCCAGTGACCTGACAGGTCCCTGCCTGACTCCCTGCACACCTCTCACAGTCAGACCAGGTTTCCTCACCAGCTCAGTCCCAGGGTTTCCATAGCAGAGTCTCAGATGTTTCATTCCATAAAGCCATTTACCCACAGTGCAGTAACACACAGACAGCCTGAGCTGGTGCCTCCAAGGAGGGACCCTGAGCTAAGGAGCCCCTGGGCTCTTATCCCCTCACAGTCCAAGAGCACCAAAGTCTCTTCCTCCTGACCCATCAGCTCCTGCCGTGTCTCAGTGTCCCTCACCTGGCTGTGCCACAGGTCCCTGTGCCCTTTGCTGTGCAGTTCACAGCCTCTTGTCTCAGGCTCCCACCCAGAAGTGAACCTGCAGCTCCATCTGCAGCTGCACCCCGAGCTCCCTGCACCCAATGCATTCCTCAACACCACATGTGTTCCTCAACACCAAATATGTTCCTCAACACCCCTTGTCATGAGCAGAGGCACCTTTGATGAGACCAGGTTACTCAACCTGGCTGCAGGGATGAGGCATCCACAGCTTTTCTGAGCAACCCATTCTACTGCATCATCAAACTCACAGTAAGGAATTTCTTTCTAATATTTAATCTAAATATACTCTCAGTTTGAATCGATTGCCCTTTGTCCTATTTCTACATGCCCTTTTAAAAGGGCATTCTCTCTCCAGCTCTCCTGTAGGCTCCCTTCATATACTGAAAGGTTTCTATAAGTTCTCCCTCAAACCTTCTCCTCTCCAGGCTGAAGATTCCCAGCTCCCTCATCCTGTCTTCACAGGGAACGTGCTCCAACCCCCTCAGCATCTTTGTGACCCTCCTCTGGACTTGCTTCAACAGGTCTGTGTCCTTCTTATGATGGGGGTCGCAGAGCTGGGCACAATGCTCCAGCTGGGGTCTCACAAGAGCAGATTCTATTACTTTGATGCAGTCAGAAAAACATATTCAAAGTATTCATACTGAAGCACAGACAACACCTTAAAAGTGTTTCAAGAGCTTAAAATGAACTAATTTTTAATTCATAATGGTTTGGACTGATTTGTCACAAACTTACAAAGAAGCATCTTCAAACCATAAGAAGTTCATTGCATTTTGTGTCAGTAAGGATGTCATGTACAACCAGCATATCAATGATTTCTATTGCATTCATTGCTGGATGTGAAAATGGGATAGTAGTCTCTTTACAGATCATTACTTTCTAGATGTTTATTCAACTAATTATAATAATCCTTTAAGGAGACGTAATCCATCATTTTAATAGGTAAAAATCTCTTTTTTCTGCACTGCGAACAAGTTAGATGAAACATTAGGTTTCAATTTCACACAGAGGTCTTTATTTTAAAATATGTAATGATGGCAGAAGCACTTGGCCATGAATATTCATCAGGTGCCAACCACAGAGATTTCTGTGATTAACTGTGCATGGTGACTGCTTTGCCCTGTGCGCCTTGATAGGCTCGACCACTCTGTGGATTTGGCTGGGGGACTTGAGTCCCTGACAGCAGAGTTTCCAAAAGGCACCAAAGCCATTCTTTCTCCTGGCTTGCTTGGTGAGGTGTGGGGCAGGCAGGGAATGTGGGCTTGAGCCCCAACAGGACAGGAAGGGCTGGGGAATGATCAGGTCTACCTCCAGCTTTGGCTGGCCCAGGGAGAGGCGAGACTTAATTTCTTGGATTTGCTTCAGGGCTTGGTTGTTTATCTTTGTTTTTCACCCCCAATACCCAAATCGGTCATTAGAAGCTCGTGTTAATTGGCAAGAAATTAAGTAAATATCCTGTGGCTAAGACCATTTTGCCTTGCCAATATGTGAGATATTTTTATAGCTAGTTGGGTGTTAACACCGAATGAGGGAGCATCACAAGATACTCCTCTTTTCTAGATTTCAGCTCAGCCCATATCCTATAAGGATGAGTATATCATACCCCATATCCTAAAAGGATGAGTGAATTACAATCTGAGGGCTGATACCTCTCTGCAAACTTCACAACAGATTAACTGGGCACACTGACTCAGAGCACATGGTCAGACCTCCTCCCTCAGCTCATATCCCAGGAAGGGATGATGGAATTCACCTCCACAGGAGAACTAAAAACTGTGTGGTGACACAGAGACATTCAAAAGGCTAAATGAGATAGACAAAGCTAATCCTAGAAGTATTTAATTTTGTTTTCCTCCTGTTGAACTGTTCTTTTAGTGCTCAACTAAAATCTGGAGTCTGTTGAACATGGCAATTTTATAAATAGGGATTCAAAAGTATTTCCACTCTGTTTACTCACATAAATTAGCAAGAAGTGCACTTTCAATTCTAAGTGGTTCTGACAAGTTGGTCAAAGTCAGATTTAATGCAATTGATGTTAAAAGCAATGACCAAAATATCCCAAACATTTCAAAAAATTGACAAAATGTTCAATGAATTACATGGTTCCAGAGCATCAAACCCAAAAAAACTCCCTGTAATGAATGTATGATGCATCTTCAAATGCCTTTAGGAGAGATTAAATAGTTAGAACATAATTTCTTGTCAGTATCTGCTTCATGAAGGCCATTTGAACATTCCAGAATCTTAATATAGCTTAAAAATCCGTCACATAATCAAAATTCTTATGAAAAAAGAAAGGACAAAAAATTAACATGTTAACTCCAGCACAAAAATGCATCCTCCATATTTCAATAGTTCACAGAGAATCACAAAATACAACACTGGTAATTTCCATGTTAAATTGTAAGCTGCCTGCCCTGAAAATTCTTCATAACTATACATGATATAATTCTCAGATATCATTAGCCCTACTGAGTTTAACTCTTCCAATACCCCAAAAATCAGTGCAGACACATGGTTCACCAGCAGTGAAAATTTGCTGAAAAATTTCAGACATGGATTATTAGAATGAAGAAATCCTGAGAGGTTTTTTGCTTTGCTTTATTCTGGCTATTATCCATGCTCATAGCAGCTGAGATCAATGGAAATATCTTGAAAGTTCCAAATCTTACAGAGGTTTCAATCAAACTCTTAAAAGAAAAGGATGATTTGAGAGGTTTGTGATTCTCTTTCTTGTGGAAAATAACAAAAGAAAATAACAGCATGAAGTTTGCTGTGTGTGCAAGATTAATAATGATAAAATAAGACAAGACAAGCTCCCCCACTAGCTTTTAATATTAAAACCAGAAGTGTAAGCACAGTATGTTTAAGGCATTTGTTTAAACGTCAATATCCTGTCTGCTTCAGCAGCGATGCAGGTTTTTGTGTCACTTCTCTTGGCTGCTATCGATTAAACAATCATGATTGCTAATGAGGAAGCAAAAGTCACTGTTTTTAATCCCACACTGCTTTTTCACTCCAGTTTTTCAAATGTGAAATTACCTTTGTTGCTTTATGATTCAGTATGTTCTTTGTTATAGACTCTGAAAACTGTAAGTGTGTACATTACGGTATCTCTCAATAATTCACAGTCACATCCAAAGGTTATTTTTCCCTTCCCTCAGAATTCAATTAGTCTTAATGAATTGCCCTACCACAAGCTGCCAGTGAAGCAGAACATATAATCACTATGAATGAAGTTTTCAGGAAAGGCGAGGTCTAAATATTCAAGTGCAGTCTGTTCACCCTCACATAAGCAGGGGTAAGGAAATGTATGCAGCTAAACCCCATCCAATCTGTTTGCTGAAGGCACTGGGAAATGTCAGTACAGCATTCTTACTCCATATTTCTGTGGAAGATTTTGATTCATCCTTTAATACAGATAATAATTTACATTTCTGTCACATTCTTGTGACAGAAGTAAGGTACGTGAACAACTGACACCAAACCAATGTCCTGGGTTATGGAAGGAGAGCAACTGTTCTTTGTGTTCAAGCACTATCTGTACACTCCAATGGTGTCTCATTTCTAATGAAGATTAACAAAAATGGGCAAGCTATGAATCCTGGAGGTAATTACTTTAGTAAGGCAATGTTTTCTGGAGCTAGATAATCAAAGTAGGCTTGGAAGTTGTAAAACATTTCCCTTTATTTTACTGGAGTCGGGAGTTGGGGATTTTGGGGTTATGTTGGTAAATAAAGTGATAAATTTCCAAGTAAATGTGACTGTCACAAAGAATTTCATTGGGAGGGCAGTATTTTTGATATTTTAGCAGGATCTTACTACTTGATTCTCTTCTCCCTTCTGGGAACTCACTTCCAATGATTCAAGAGACTTTCAGACAGAAAGTATGAAGAAGTTTATTTCCTCATGTCAGGAGGATGTTCTCTTAAGGGTTTATCTCAAGTACTGTTGTTGTACTGAGACCATACCCCAGCCTCAGATGCCTTAAAAAGATTTTGTAGTACATGAAAATCATATTTTGTAGTATGAATTGACATGGATGCTCAATAAAGTTAGCCAGACAGTGATTATTTGCTGTAGAGCCAACATGCTGTGGTCTATAAGGGATACATAAATACAGTTCAGCTTCTGACAGCAGCTTCATGAGGGAAGTTGGAGGGAGAAGAGCCACAGAGTGGAATTATCTGACTTTAACTTTTTACCAGAAAATTCAGTCTAATATAACCCATAAAGTATTAGACACAAAAAGTAAAACACACATATCTTGAGTAGTACTAACATTTAGTGAGGAAAAAATTAAGTTTAACTGGGTAGTAATTATTCCTTCCAACCATAAACAACTCTCTCAAGTGTTCTGATGGCAGGTGACTCCTTCTATGGTGCAAAATCCACACAGGTGGAAAAAATGGTTATTCCAAAACATTTCTTTTGGTCAAAATGTGCTTCAAGGCAGGTGTAAAATACATGCAGGGCTGTAGCACAAGACAAGTTGTAATGGTTTTTGATGGGGCTTACAGAAGAGATCCTTGCTAGTGCAGGGATACTAATACCACCTTGGGGGTACATTAAAAAAGCTTCCTGGTGCAGCAAGGAGACAAGAAGCTATGCCAGAGCTTTTCAGCTTCATACCAGAATTCCTGTCTCCTAGCTCGTCCTGACAAGGGATATTGATCCTGGTACCCACAGCACCCCTCTGCTAGGTGAAGCCATATCTTTCCTTGGTCTGCTCTGCAGGACTCTCCCTGCCTCAGATGAGGATTCATGTCCTATTCTCCCTGCCTCTCCCTGGCCCCCTACAGGGTATTTTCTGGAGAACACAGCTGTCAAAATGATTTACCACGGTGTGTGGTGTTCCACTTGAGGCTGGCACTAGAAGCACTTTGTACTACAAAAATGTGCCTCTTTAAACAGAAATCTTACCATGTCTAGTAAAAGAAAGCACAGTGTCATGATCACCAAAGAAGCTGGAAAACTGTTCATGGAGAGGAACACTATTCCTTTCTCCAATTTTGCTGCTCTTCCCTGAAAAATACCTTAAATAATTGGCAAAGATGCTTCTCCATTAGCACCTCCAGAGCTTTGACAGAGGACAGGTAAATCAAAGATCCATAAACACCCAGTCAGACTGATTACATTTCACTGACAGCCAGATCTTTAAAAAAACACTCTGTATTTATGCCATGAACATAAAAAATGAATTAAAACCAGAACATTTTAAAGTGCCTAACATAACCACCATAAATTGTTACCAGGAATGCAGAAGCGTTTAGTTTTTCACCTAGTGGAGTGTGGTCAATCCTCTCATCTATCATAGCATGTGATTAATTGGTCAAATTCCTGCAGCCCTAGTTTTACCTTTGGAAAACAAATAATTTATGAAAACCATTCACTCAGAATTGCTTGAGAGAAAACAGTGCAAAAAGTCTTCACTAGAATTTCCTGTGTTATTCTTAACAATTTTAATGCTTCAGACAAAATGCACTCTTCCAAAGCTGCTTGAGAGAGTTACTTTGGCTTATCTGTAAACCTCTGCACCATATTCTGTGTAGAGATATACCAGATTTGTGGTGAACTGCCTGTACTATGTGCTTGATTCACTTACCATTTACACTGATAACAACAGCTGATGACAACATTCTGTATGGTAATCATTTAATATTGCCCACTAAATCACTTGCCATTACTTGTGCTATGGCATTTTTGGTAGAGCTCAGATTAAAAATATATTTTTATATTTCTAGGTTCTTATCTAAAAAATTCTGTTCCTTTATGATGAATGTCAGCTGTTATTAAACTCCTGATTATTAAGCTGATATATAAGATATATAAGCAGTAGATATAAAAGTTATATATACAGGATGAAACTACTACTTTTCATGTCCTAATGATTCCATGTTGACAACCCTTTGTATATATAATATAGGTTCCACTACAGGGAATGTGTTCAAACAGATCATGTCCAATGAGAAACTGTTGTTTGTGCAGAAATTTTGAACACAGTATTTGTGCACCTTCTCTATAAATAAAAAAGGAAAATGAAGGGGTAGGATGGGGAAGTGCAAGCCCAGCACATAATTTGAAATACAGCAATGAAAATACAGGGCAAACATGTGCTGCTTATCCATCCAGGCTGATAAGCCTTGAAGCATTAACACCAGAGGTGCCCATAGGAAGGTGTGGCTGTTTGGCACACTAAACATCAAGGATAAACTCATGAGGACTCTGGGTATGCAGCTCATGTTGAAGCCCAGTCAATCACATTGTTACCATAATCCACATTATCTGTGGAAGCTGCACACAAAATAGATGGTATAATCAGAAGGATTTTGGCTACAGGTCAGTTATTCTGCTCAACATAGTTTGCAATGTCATTGAAGACAATGGCAAAAACAGAAGTTGCATGTTAAAATTCCTGTATAAAGCCAAACCAAGCAAAAACCCATGCTGCTTGAAGTATCCCTACTACATATAAACATTTTTTTACCTTGTTATTTTTCTCTTTAAATCATCTTTCCTAGTCATGCAGACCTGCCTTGTTATGAAGACAGGGAAATAAATTTTGTATTTCATAGTTGTTTATAATCCAGAATTTAACCTTATATTTTTCAGTGATTCTAAGCAGGAAACTATAAATATATGAAGATGTTTGAGGGATTTCCACAAGGTCCAAATCTACACACAAAGGCCCTGCTTAGCATTCACAATGGGCTGCTGTGGAGGTAGGAAATGCTGATATAGATCCTATATTCAGATTTATTTTTTTTTCTCAAGTGACTTTTCAAAGGTGGATGATTCTGGCTTTTCCATCTTTTGCTGTGTTGACTAAATCTGCTGTGGCAGGAGTGACCTGTAGACAACAGCACCAGTGAAAATTTGGTGGCAGGTCCCTGTATAATACTGAATAATGATCTGTTAAGAATAAGAATCTGTTCATGTGCTGTTAACAGGAATTTAATCAGGGGAAGAGATACAGACAACCCTGCCAGTTGTTAATTTGTGAAGAAGAGGGGTAGAACAGAGAAGTCCTAACAAACACCCCAACTTTCCAAATATTATTGAGTAAATATGTAACGCTGGTCTATCTACAGTGCATGCAAGCTAGAGCTGGTCTTTCGGAGTGCTGCATTGTGCCTTAAGTGCATTCAAATGTCATTATCCATACTCAACAAAGTACCTTTCTCACTTTCTTTCTTTAAATCTTTTTGTAAGCTATAATTACAATTAAGCAAAGACATGTTTATTGTCACAAAATGTATGCCAACAGCTCACACTAATGCAATCCAAACATTAGTATGAAACATTTTTCCAATTACTGCACAGACTCCCTATAGTGTTTCAAGCTGCTTTATGACATTTTAAACTCCACATATAATACAGTCCTTTAGAAAGCTGCAAAATCTTTCTATTTCTTTCTTATGACCCGAGAAAACCTAAATCTATTAAAAGCACATTTTCATAGCAGCAGGATAAAAATGCTTTTACTACATTTATCTTCAAAATTGGTGGTGTTAAATAGTGCCGGGGGATAAATAACCATAAAATATCACATTAGTGTACAGGGTACTGCTCTAACTAGGCATGAGGGGATGTCTCTCTACCCTTTCATTTCTTCTTTCTATTTGTCCCATTAGAGCTATGCAATCATTCATCAGTCACTGTGGCAAGCAGTGCTGCTCCATCTTGACTCCTGCCTAAAAAGAGGCCCAAGAAATAAAGCCACAGAGAGAAAATTGAGTTCACAGCATTCCAGAGATGTCCACACCTACATTCACAACTGATTTTCTGCCATAATGTTCTTGCTATTTATGGAAATAATATTTTGATAGCATCACATATTGAGCCTTGAAGTTATATTAGAGAAACACTCACTTTGGACATTAGATAGAACAACCAAAAAAATCTGAATAGTTAAAAACCATGCCAAAACCCCCTAGTTTTCAGCTCTGATTTAAAACCCAGATGTTGAATCAACTTCTGTTAATCTATTCTGTTTTAGACTCCTGGCACTTCCAGAAAACTTATGACAACTTAACACAGATGAGCTGTCAAATTGTTTGAGGTTTAGGCAAATGTGATTATTCCAATCAAAATACAAAATCAGTGGCATTGAGTCCTAAAATAAACTTAATAAAATACTGAACAAAACATAATATTTATCTATGGTAAAGTCACACTGTTTTTTACTAAGAACATTGAGAGGAAGAATACAGCTTGTGGAAAAGTATTGACATATATTTTGATAAAAATGTATCTAGCAGTTCTTTATCTATTATGCATCCCCCTATATCCCCCAGCTACATGGAGATGAGTAACTCACAAGACATCTTACACATTTTTTCAATATAATATCTTTTAGGAATCAACCAGAATATTGATTTTTCTCATGGAAGAGAATTTTTCAGCAAAAAACCTGAAAGGTAAGTGTCCGAATTTAGGAGCAAAGCCAGAGTATTTGCTATGTGTCTTATAGAAATCAATTCATAATAATACCACATTATGGTTCATACATATTCTTTGTTTTTCAAGGGATAACATGTACCCTTAAAATACTTTAAAATACTGAAAATTATATCCAGAAGATTAGGTTTCTTCAGAAAATCTTGCAAAGGAAGTATTCCTTAAAGGATTGAAAACTGCACAATCATGTGGTGTATTTTATCAGACACTTATTAAGCACATACTCATTACTTCCAAATATGCCCCTAAAAGATGTTTTAAAGAAAATAGACTTCTTAAGAAAGAAGCTAAACAATAAAACCCCTGAACTGTTAAACTCTGAAAAAATTCTGAAAGAACAGAAAAAGTATAGTCTTCCTTTCAAAGGTAAAAAAATTCTTGAGCTTGTAGCTACTGGGAGCTCCAAACCATCTGGATTTTGTTAATCTAAATTATTTATGAAATCAAGGAAAAGAAGTATCGTACTTCAAACCCATGATGTCTGAAGTACAGAGGCCAGTAGACATGAATTTCTAAATCACTCTAGCAAGACTGAGTCTGACTCATAAAATTACCATTTTATTTCACTGAAATTGAGGAGTGATCTCACTAACATAAACAACAGAAGGTCTATGTTGATAAAACTGCCCATTTTCATGTTAAGACCAAGAGTCAACATACCTGTAGTCTTGATGACCCCAAAGATACAGTACATACTTTAGATTTTTTACTTGTTAACTACTTCTGAGTCAAAGCCTAAATCCACAATGCAATGAGCCTAACAAAGCCAGGGATTTATTTTAAATTCAATTTTTTTTTTTTTTTAGCTAACATGAGACAGGAACTTTCATTTATTATGGAGACAAGTGGAATTGTAATAATGGCAACTCTTCAACATTCAGATCACTGGCAGTAAGGGATAAAGGAAATCCATGAACAAAGCAGAAAAGGACACTCTCGTTTGAAATATAATTTCATCCACAAAATAATACATCTTGTATTGACACTGCATCTGTTGCCACAGTGGGTTTTATGAAGTGTCTCAAAGCAACCTGGAGATGGTCCTTTTGTCATAGGGAGTTCCAGATAAAACGAAGAGAACTGAAATTATGGACAGACACTTTGCAGATAGAAAAAGACACCTTCCTCACTTTCTCTCCAAGCCTGACACTCATGCTTCATTGAAATGTGTGGCTGTGCAGCTGTAGGAGTTTACTGCGTTCCACAGTTCAAATGTTTGGATGGAAAGAAAAGCAAAATATTTAACTAAACTTGTTTAAAAGAGCAGCAGATCTCTAGGAAGCTATTAAATATATGGTGTGTCAAATATGCAGTATTTAATACTCTACAATCTTTGAATATTCCACCCTAAAATAAGTGACAGAACAAAAATGAAGTCCAGATCAACCTTACAGTAGGGATGTTTGATTAGTATTATCAGAAGACCAACTGTTTCACAAACTTTTGAGAGCAATTATGCCAGTTCCTATGTTATCCAATAACCATAACAAAATAAGAAGGTGAAGGTCTTGGATCCTATTGTGAAAAACCATCATTCCCTTGGTGTGGAATTCAGCCAATACATTAACTTTGAGTATATATGTTGAAAACTTCCAACAGCAAACTTAATTCGAAATATAAACAGAACAACATTTTTCAACTTCATTGCTCAGTTCCTAATTAAGCAATATCTGAAGGTGGGACCATCCCAACAGAATGGGAAACCAAGAGCCCAACCTGCTGGAAACATCTGAGAAGCACACATGAGCTTCATGCCTTTGAGAGACCCTGCTCCAAAATTACAGTAACACTCTATACTTGACATGAATAAACTCTGAGGGAAATAAATTTCAGCACAGGCTGGCTCCAGAGACTATGGTTGAATATGTGGTAAATTGCCATTCAGACTGGTTTCACTGTATCTTTATTTATACTCTCCAGATCCAAATGCTATATGGCTCACAAAAAATATTTCTATAGGCTGTTCAAATCTTTGGCTTGTCTCCAACAGTTCTGCTGGTTTAGATTCTACACACCCAGGAGGAACTATTCACGCCTCAGACATTTATATTAGCACTGTAAATATTCTGTACTGCAGAGAAGACATCAGGGCACTTCACAGAAAACTATTTCAGAGTTTCATAGCCAAAAAAAGACATCTCTGCTGCTCTCTTTTCCACATTACTTAATTTTTCATGAATGACAATAAGGACATAAAATAATCTCTGCACATAAATATTCAGTAATGGATTTTTGACCAGCTGAACTGACACAGCAGGTTTATTCCTTAGTCTGAGCCTCATAATGATGGCAACCTTTAATCTTGGGAGAGGGGTCACTAAAACACAAATGCCCCACTAAGACAACAAAGCCTTTTAACTGACTTCAATAAGGATTTAGAGATGGGGACAACTGATTTAAGGGATACTATTATCCATACTAGGATCAGATTATGGTGGGGGGTAGCAGAGTTCTATGGGCTTTTTGTTTCTTGGTGTTGAGAAAGATAAATGAAATATCACACTGAAGCCTTTTGCAGAACCTTTCAAGTTTAAAACACTCCAAGTCTTCTTTAAAAGAAGAATCTGTCACGTCAGCACCTGAATAACAGCAAGATCAACCCAATCTATACACAGAAGTTGAAATCCAGTATATTTCATGTGTATTTTCTAGCCACAGGTTCTAATAATATTTCAAATATTGTAGAGATAAAGTTTTCTCCACATTTAGCAAAAAGTTTGTGGGACACAGAATGGGACTCTTGATGTAGAATTCTTTTTTCATATAATTTGAGGTTATGTAGAAAGGATGATTCCCATAATACATGTACAACTTATGCTTCATCACAGGGATCGTGTGATTTTACTTCTTGGATAAGAAATATGATCTGGTATGAACAGCAAAAGATGACATCAACAAATACATTGCTTATAAACCCTGTGAGGGGTTGTAACCTCCATTATACAAGGTGGATGAAATTACATATTGCTAATGCAAAAGAGCTTCAATTTCTGAATATTAAAATATTATTTTTAATATTGAAAATTTTTCTCATGGAGTTTTTTCTCTGTAAGGAACTGGATACTGGACACATCTATGAAAAACAGTTGAAACCTATGGTTCTAGGACCTTATTTTGTCCTCATTTAACCAGCAAAAATTTTCAGCTACATGAGCATGATAAAGAAAAATTAGTTCTATCTACATCTTTGAAATATATAGAACATCTCATTTAGCTATAAAATAATGTGTTTTATATTATTCATAGTTCATTCATGATCTTAAAGAGTAGCATCACAGTCTTGCTAGTTAAATACAGGTCAAATACATTCTGAATGTAAAAGAAATTAATTTCATAGACAAATTTTATGTCTACTTAAAAAATTCCCTAACATTTGTTGTCTCAGTCAAAACTAATTGGTATTTGTCTAGCTCAAAATTAAGACTTCTTTTTTTCTTACACAGATGACTCCCCTTCAAGGACTTAAATAATCTTTAAAAGTTTTAAAATGACAAAAACTATCTCTCACTATTTTGCTATGTATTATAGCAACTAAAGATCATAATCATTCTTCTCAAGAAACATTATTTTGCATAAGTATTATACAAATATACAAGTTCTGCATATAAAATTATGTTAAGTAAAATATTTATTTGCTATTCCCTTATTGCCTTATTGTCCCCCTACTTCCCTCTTTAAGACATTTGTGAAACTGTCAATGTGTTTCTATCAAATTGTCTTTGACAATGTTTATGTTCTTACAGTCACTCGGAGCCCAAATTAAGAGACAATTGATTTTCTCTTGAATTATATCTGATTTATGCCAGCCAGAAACAGCATCTGCACTATTTGGTATCATAGAGATGTGGGCTATCCAGACCATGGCACACTGCTCCAGGAAAAGTCTGTGATTCATCCTCCTTCCCAAAAACTGAAATTGCAAGAAACTCAAGCCCTTGTGATGCTTTATTAAATATTATGTTTTAAATCTTAACCAGAATTCGATTTAGAAAATAATTATTTAGCCTCTTCTATCTCTGATATATTTAATGCCTACCTGGGGAATGTTTGTTCCATTAAGCAAGTGTTTTGTCTAGACACTGTGGTTCAGAGAACAATATTTTAAACAGAAAGGATGCTGTATGAGACATATGAGTTACCAGAAGAATCTGAATACTACATGGTCCCAAATGGTCTCCTCTATTAAGCAAATTATCAATTTAGCTGAATATGAAAAATATGGAAAAGAGACGAAAAAAATGTATTATTATTTTTCAAAACAAAACAAAGAAGGCTAGATCCTATAGGTAAGGTTAAAAAAATTATATTTAGTTAGAAACCTCCAAAATCAAGGTTGAAGGAATTATTTAAGGATTTTTTTCCCAACTTCATGTTCTAGTACAAATAAGCCATTTCTAAATACCTTTCAATGTAACATGTGATTTTGATTTTCTCTTTTCCAAAGTGAGTATTATCCAACATTGAACTGCTTTTCTGATACAAGTTACTATCTAAAATGAAAGTGCTTTCAGGTGTGTTTCACAAATTCAATGAGAAGGTGTATTGAGTTAACTGCAGTGAATGTTTTTTACAGCTACTCAGCAACTTATTTGTTTAGATTATTTTATATAAGAACAGTTCTGTAATCTTTGTGAATGTCACAAAAACAAACAAATACACTTAAATTTCTGATGCAAGCCAGAAATTATGAATATTTAGAAAGAAAAACCTGTTGTGGAAAATTTCCTGTAATATACATGGCCTCAAGTGGACTTAAAAAAAATATCCAAATTGACTTTTCTACCTTTACTGGGTTGTTTGTTTGCTAGGGTTTTTTTGGTTGTCTTTTCTTAATCTTGCAGTGGTTCTGTAGTTCTAGCAAATTAAGTCTCTGAGGCTGATGGCTGGGTGGATGGGTGGATGGATGGATGGATGGATGGATGGATGGATGGATGGATGGATGGATGGATGGATGAATGGATGGATATAAAAAATTTTCACAAATCATGATCAGATTTCATTTGCAATTTTTCAAGGGAAACTTATTTCTCCCAATAAGCTCTGAACAACCAACGTAGTGATACATTATTGGAACACACAATGACATATATTCACTACCACTTCCAGAAACTTCTCTGACAAAACCTAGTATATTTTTACTTCGTGTTACCACCACTGAACATCTTGATTAAATTAAACATTAAATACAACACACGTGTCCTTAATCTACATACTCTAGTTCTGAGTCTTGGTTCTATAAACCATCTTCCTTCTGAGATGTATCCACTTAGGTCATGACTAGATAGAGATTAAGTGGGAATTATTCTGAGGTTAATTCATTCAGTAGAAACCTCCAGATATTCAGCTTTATAATTCTGGCATGCCAAAGTTTTCCTTTCTACGTGGTCTTAATAGAAGACAGAGACAGAAGTTTTCATTACTCCATTTAAACCATTCAAAGTCACAAACTGAAGTTTGTAAGCAGAATACATGCTAGAAAGTCAAAATGAAGGAAACTGGTTTCATGTCATCCAAAGATCCATAATTTGGACAAGAGAATGGGAGATTTAAAAAAAAATGCAGCAGGAATAATTTCTTTCCTCCTATTATATCAGAGTGGTTTATTCTTATTAGGCTGCCTCTGACTGCTGATTCTGCCTGCCAATACATAGCTGGTTTACCCCATATTCCTTTTTAACAATGTTTCATCCTTCTGATCTGGTTTACATTTACCCTATTAACAGGATCAGGAAAAGAAAACCAAGGGAAAACCAAATCCTAAAAAAGTATATCTATACATTGGCTCAGAAAATAAACCAAAACAAATTCCACATGGAAAGTCATAACATTTTACTATTCTACTACCCCAAAAATACCAACTACAAAATGAGACAGAACAGCAAATATAAGTCATTGAGGTTCAATATATTTATGAACTTTCAGAAAGTAAAGTTGGCTGATAGTAGTGTCTTTTAGAAAACCTTTTTTTTGAAAAATATAGTAATAGCAATATGTACTCCTACAATTTTAATTAGAGAATCAGAAAAGGTAATGAGAAATAATTTTTCCTACTGTAGGGAAGGAAGTAACTTTTCTAGTGCTAAGTTACCCTTTACACAGATCAAGTTAAGTATGCAATCAGGTTTTTTCAGAATATGAGAGAGGCTGAGTAATTTCATTTTAAGGATATAAGCAGCAGGATAATTTATTAAACATTTCTTAAAAGCTCAAATTTCAATGCTCCTGTGGCAGGCATTTGAAGGTTTGGTGTTGGAGCAGATGGAATGCTTTACAGCAAGACTTCAGTTCTCAATCCAAAAGGCATTGCTTTTGCTTCTGGTCAAAGGTGAATTTTTTCCCTCTGCTAGCTCTGTCCTGGGGCTCTCCCTAGGCAAGGTCTGTCAACTGTTCCATGCTTCTGCCAAATTACATGATGATTTTGTCATGTGGGCTAATATTCCCCAGTGATTCAATTCTAATCAAATGCATAAAAGTGAAGCATTGTTGAGCAGCGTAGTAACAAAACCAAGTTCTTTAGAGGGATATGGAAGAAGTACAGTTGGGATTTAAAACCTGTGCATGTGCAAATTTAAAAACCCTTCCCCACCTCGGAAAGGCTCTGCAAAGCAGTTACTACAGACAGCAACTCACATTTATAAGTAACTTTATAAATCTGTAAGGTTTCTCACCGTAATAATGGAAAATATAATTCACATTGGAATTTAATCTGTGGAGCAAGGGATTGAGTTTCCTATGGGTGAATTTTAGGGCTGCTATTTCATGCATACTCCAACAACATCCAACTAGCTTTGTAGAATTGTACAGCAGCTTAAATAATAACCTATTCAAGTGCTGGGATAAGGTTTTAAAAGGCAGTGACAGCAGCAAGAGATGGCTCTGACCACAGAAGTGAGCTTCTGCTGAGGGATACAGATCATGCATGTTTTGCAACATTCTAATATTATACAGTAATGAAGCTGTTGTAACTGACTATCTCACTGAATACATGTAAATATTTTTTTGTGCTGCACTATAGCAGTGCCTGCTATGGTTGTATAGGAGCAATGTCTAATTCTTCACAGAGAATCATAATTTAAACAAAAGCCAAAATAAAATAAAATAAAATAAAATACGTGCAAAAATTCAAAGGCCATTTCTAGGTTAGCAGATGGTTTATAGATGAATAGTGGCAACCCTGTAGAGAGAAACAGTTGATGCTGACAACACGTGTCCATAATGTACACCTTTCAAGGCTTTTTATTTCAGATTAACTCTAGTCTGGCTCTCTGGACTGAATGCCCATTTGCAGCTGGAGTGCATTAGTTACACTCCTGGAGTGTGCTAAATCTTCCAAATCTGAACCCTAGTTTCATCTGAAAGGAATCAAGTTGAGACACTGCAAAAGCTCCCCATGACATGAACCAAAGCTCAATTAGAAAGAAAGAAAATATGCACTTCAAAAGCACACTCTTGATTCAAACTAACACACTAACAAAGATGTGCCCTGAAAATGCATATGCATATCTCAGCCCACACACATATGCATATAAAACTATATATGTATTGCCAACTTAAAAATAAAACAAAAAACCCAAAACAAACCATAAACATTTCTAGTGGATATAATTTATCTGTTTTCCTTATGAGTTAATTTTCTTTGCTAAAAGCCAGCATAGTTCTATCAGGATGCATTTGCCCTGATTTTTTTTAAACTTCACTCTAGTTAAATTTTAAAATCTTTTAATGAGCCTTATCACACAATTTTTTCCTTCATTAAAATTTGGTCTCAGAATAGTCATCCAGTAGTTTGAAACTAGTTAAAATTGTTCATTAGCATGGAATTCTGAATACTGAATTTGATGTTGCACATACTTGTAACACAAATGTTGTATGATAAACAAGTTAGTGTTCTGTAATATCATTCAGCTTATCAGGGAAACTATCTGTGTACATATAGCTAACAGTCTTGCCAAGGACACCAGTTGATTTGCATTGGCAGTAACTTTCTCTTGGTAAATAACAAGTGGTTTTTATTTTTGGGCAACAATCTTTGAGTCTGATTCTACAGCAATAAACTGTAGATGCACATATGAAAATACTCATTTAGAAATAAGGTGTAGACCCACAAAACATTCAAGTACTACTGAAAAGACTGCCAAATATAACTTCTTATTTATAAGGCTAAGGTAAGGAGGGCTTGTGTATTTAGTCACTCACACTCACACTACAACAGAGCTAGAAGACAGAATTTAGGGGTATAAAGTGCCTGGTGCTCAAGATTTCTGTATTGGTTTAGAAAACCCTTTACTCAGTTACAGCCAGTAAATATTTGGATTTTTTTTTTTTAAACTTGGCTGTATTCTCATTTCCCAACAGTTTCCAATAAGCATCTGGAGCACTTACTAACTGAAAAATGTTCTCTTTTTAAGCATGCTGTGTTGCTCAGAGTTTTGCATTGCACAGCTTGGGAATACATCTCCTCTGCTTTATACCTGGGCACCCTGAACAGTATATGCTCAGATCACACAGACAGTACACTGAAAAAAGAACAGTGCAATTGCACTGGGTATAGCAGGCACTCCAGAAGGCACCTTCCTCAGCACATCACCACTTCCCATGGAAAACAACTCTGTTTATCTCAAAGGACCTCAGCTGGCTGATGCAGAGTAGGACCACATCTTATTAGGATGTCTTCATCAAGTAAGTATCCCAGAAAAATCAGGACCTGGACATAAATTCTCTGCTACTCTGCTACTTTAAAGTAACTTGTGTTTCTGCCTGTATGTACTCCACAATAGTATTTATGCATGCACCCCATTTATATTGCAGTAGCTGAATATTTTAGACACCTGGATGCTCTGATATTTCAGATGCTCAGATCATTTGATGTTTACAGCAATCAATGACATGTGGGATATGGTGATTGGGTGAGCACCAGCTTTGAAAAGCTCCTGTCCACAGTACAAGTCCACAAGTGTATTCAGCTGACAGGACTGCTGGGAATGAAGGCACTTTCATTTAACTTAGAATATGTTTTCCATGAAGTTCTGAACGAAGAATTGTACTGAAAATGCATTTTTTTTTTTTAATATATACCAAAGAAGCAGGGCAATGACAAAAGCTAACATTTAAAATGCAAAACAGCCAGTGCTGTGTGACACAGTGTGAGATGTATCTCAAAGTCTTAGGGCTGACTAATTGAATTGCCATCGATAAGATGTCACTTAAAGAGACATCTCTGCAGTGAAACATGGGTTTGCTATAAATGACCTGTCATTAGAGCCATGGGTAATGTCCGTGTCCAGACTGAAAAATATTGTAGCTCCCAGCAATATGCTCAGTAGGAATTAAAACAGCAAGAATGCTAAGAAGTCAGTGTACACGAACCACCAGAGAATTATGCCTCAGGTGCTATGTTAATTTACTTGTTGGCATACATTAATTGAAACCAATCAATAAGGCTGGTGGTACAACAGGGGCAATGCAAAAAAGTAATCGATTGTCACACTTATTCATTTTAAACTTGGAAAACAGTAATAATTTGGTCTTAGATTTTTCATTTCTGTCAATACAGATAATGAGATTACTTATTTATTTTCTACTCTTTCAGCACTAATTATAATAACTATGATGTCTTTCAACAGCCCTTGTGCAAACACCAGTATTCAGATTAGCAGCTGCTAACTTGCATATAATGGGGGTGACTTCTTCCAACTGAAAAGTTAGAAATTAAATGTGTTTACTATTACAAATAGCATTAATCATTTGTCACAATTAAAGCCATTGCATATTTTAACACTTATAGACTTGAATTCAATTTGATTTTTCCATTTATGGCACAGTAACTTTTAAAATTTTTCATTCCCAAAGATAAATATATTCAAAGTAATTTCATAAGAAGAACAGAAAGAGCTGTGCTTCTGATTTTTTTTGTGTTCAATTTACTCTAATATATTCATTCTATACATCCAGTGCTGACTGATATAACTTATTATTTAATTTTTAATGAAGGTTATTTTAATGTAGGTTGATGTAGCTTTTCTTTCTTTTTTTTTTTTTTTTTTTGTGGTTGTTTTATTTTCTACAATATTTCTATGAGCTCCAGCAGTCAGTTCTCAAGACCACACTGCCTAAAAACCAAAATAAATAGGACCATTACTTGCTATGCTGCATTTATCATCCTCTTTTCACAAAAACTGCTCATCCTTACTGATCATCTGTTTCCAGAGAGATCAATGGAAATCAGCACACTGTTATCCATAACTGTTTTGCACAAGGAATGGGAATTTATTTTGTAGTAAATGTGGTGCTAGACACTCTCATTATGTCTCCAGTGGCACTGAGCTTTCTCAAAAATTGTCCATAAATGAACTAAACCTAAAAATTTAGCCTCTTCCAAATCTGTAATAGCATTATTTTCCTTCTGATCATGCTCAAAGGCATTAACTCCACATAATAGTTCTCAATTCAACCTCCAGACAAAGAATGGATCTGCAACACTGTCCTTGTGTTCACAGAAGCCATGGATGCACAGATTTGGATCAGGTTTGATGATGGCAAGATGATTCAGCATTGTTTGCCAGGGTTTCAGAGCAGGGCAGATGCTATACAGAAAAAAACAAAAAAAAAACAAAAAAAAAAACCCCAAAAAAACCTTGTTAATTGGTGGGCAGGATGCTGATAAGGGGTTGCCCATTGCTGGCAGATTTTTCCCACACTGACATGTTTACCTTGTAAGTGAACTGTACCATCCAGCTCTAAGTTCCATATATATGATTTTTTATCCAAACTCTTGCTTAATTGTGTTCTAAAACATCAGTTCTACACGATTATTTTGTAGTGCAGTCTAATTACTCCTTATTCTTGGAGGAAAAAGAACCCAAAATAACGCAAAACAAAATAATAGAAGAAAACCACCCACAACTTCTACCTTTTTGTTCGACTGAAGATACAATAACCCTGCAGATGTTACTTTTATCAGAGATTGGGAATATTGGTGAGTACTAGAACTGCAGACAGTGAGGGTGGTGTTCCTGCCAGACAAGCCAGAAAGCAAAATAGTAATTAACATCTAACTGGAAAACAAATTTTCTGTCAACTCAACTAAGTTTACTGCAGGCCTTTAAAATTACCTCTTGACTACTAATGTGGCAGAGATTTGTGAAACACTGAGAAACAGTATCAAACTCAGGCCCTTTTCCATGGCAATGCTGTACAAAAGTGTGGAGTTATGGATTATACATTTTTCAACAGTTCTCCAACCAAAGGTTAATACAATTCCCAGAAAGGAGAAAGTCCTGTCTGCCAATTAGTGTGTAATGTGTGAGACTGAAACCAAGTACTGAATCCCAGGTTGCTGCTTCAGGAATTCAAAGTTAGGCTGAAGTTCATTTTCCCTCTCATATTCTCTAAATCTTATTCACGATTAAAAATTTCTATAGTTCGAAGCAGCTTTTCATTTTGAAGCTTGAAAGTAAAAATACTGAAATCTCCTGTCATAAGAAGTTAGAATTGAAATATAAAGACCATAATTATAAAAGTGGAAGTAGATACTTCCATCTCAAACTTTAGCAATCTTTTTAAACACTGATAACAGAAAAATATTTTATAGCAGGAAAAGAAATAGGGTATTAGACTGCTTAAAGTTTTTGCTGTTTACTTGCAGCTACAGTGTAGGATTTAGAGACAGTTATGAAATAGGTCTACTGAAGTAAAAAAAAATCAACTTATGTAATTTATACTACTCATTCAAGGTACTAATAGTGCATGATAAAAGCTAGACATACTAATTCTCCTTTCTTGCTGTGGTAAAGGCTAAATACTTTGTATTTTATACAGTCCCATATAGTTGGTCAAATCCAGACCTAAAATTATGTAGTATAATATTTATATTTGAATGGAGATTTAATAACTGCAATTGTGAGGGACAGAGCAACAGCCAATTTATGAATTTGTTTCCTGCCAGTAAACCCAGGGGTTGATCTCACATTTTCAGGAATTACTAACTGATGGCAACTACACCCTATTTTCTCTCTGGTTTTCCCCCCTCTTCCTTCTCTGCAAGTTGTGCCATTCAGCTTGTGCAAAAATGCCATAGGCTGTCCCTGCAGATGCCTGCAATGAACAGCCTGCACTCTGAAGGGTCTCTTCCTAAAGATTCAGGCTTTCATTCCCTTCTCCACCTTTATTACAACATTTCTGGTTACAATTCATCCAGCTTCCTTCCAGCCACAGTGTACAATAGTACATACCAGCAGGTCAGCTCCACATTCCCCAATTTCCCACCAGCACATGCCCAAGTGATGCAGAGAGACAAAACAGGAAAGGATCTGGGACAGGTCTGGAGCAGCTTGCTTCTCCTTAGCCACCCAAGAAGTCACTGCTCAGTCACTCAGTGAGACTCACAGAACAGATAAATACCGAGGTCATGTAGAGTTTAATTTGGGTCTCCCTCTTTTCCTCTTTTATTTGTAGGAACTTGGATATCTTTGAGACCTCAATCTCTGAAGCAAATTGGACTGCAGAGTCAGAGAGCAGATTCCAAGATTAGCTATGAACACGGAGTGGCTGTCATTGTTATTGCGCACATTTTGTCTTTACCTGTTTGAAGCATGTGAGAAGAGGACAGTGTAAAATCATCCCAATTTTAGGTACTAGATCCCAACTGTGTTGGCCAACACCACTGTGAAACCCAGCCTGACAAACAGCATGACTGAGTCCCCTCCTTTAAGACAGGTTTTGTCTAAAAGTCTACAAATATGTTTTAAATAGAACAACTTTGCAAAGAAGCAAGCAGAATGTATTCTACCCTAAGCTGTTAAGTGTCCTAAGATAAACAACAAAGGACAGATTTCTTGTCAAAAGAAGTCAAAATGGACAAACAAGGGACAAAGGGATAATAATAAATAATAATATTTAAAGGCTTACTCCAGCAGCACTTGTTCAAGTTAGGCTTGCTAAAATATCCAAACAAACCACTAGCAGCTTTGTAAAGAGATGACAAAGGCCAGAGTTTATCCAGAGTGTTTCACCTGTACTTTTTATTTTGTCTTTTAATATACAACAATTCACTGAAGTCTCACTTGAGATAGAAAAGTATCCTATAAGCAAGTATAGCACACTATAATAACATATAATGATTGATTATCCTCAACCCAGTGCCTCAAATTTACATTCAGAGATCCACTTTTAAAGCATTGTATAAATGGCTTCTCAATTTAATTAAAGGCTTATAAGCTTTATTGAATGAACTCTTCAGCACGCTTTACTCACCAGCTTATGACTAGAGACATTATTCAGGGAACATTAACCTCAATCTTTCATTTGAATCAAAACTTATAATTTTAAACTTTTAAAGGCAACTTATCTTGCACATAAAATTACAAACAAAAAATGGATTTCAAACATGATGTAAAATAACTGCCTATCAATCTTTTCTACCAGACCTTCCAGGCTCATACTATCTTAGCCTGCAGATCCAATTATCCTCCAACATTTGCTGCTCAACCATGCTGAGATTATTCACCAGCCCTCCAGTTAGACTGTAATAAGAGGTCTGTGGGTGCATTTACACTCAGAGAAATAAGGTATAAATGCTTGAATTGCCATCACATCTTTCTGAGTTACATGCACAGCCATAAACTGTACAGTAATGAATCAGACTCTTTCCAGCTGCTTTATCCATTCATTTGCATGAGATTTGGACTTGCTAATGCAACAAAAAAAAAAACCAAAAACAAACAAAAAAAAAATCTAGGTGCAGCATGCCTTTAAGATGATGCATCTCTTGACTTGAAGGCCTTACAAACAAAGTACTAATTTCCCATGGAAGATATTTCCTCCTGTGCCCAGACAGCCAATGCTCCAATATGGATGTGTGATTACCCTCTGTAAAGGCAATCTCAGCCCCTTACCATTTTTTTTTAAGCTTTACATCTTAAGAAAGTAATCATACACACAAACTACATTGACCTCAATGATTATGTTCTGCACAAAATTTGGCAGAATTTCTGCTATTCAGCAAAAAATTATAATGGCAGATTAATGATAAAGTGTTTTCTGATACTCCAGTCTTAATGGTGTTTTCTCACTGCAGTAGTTGTACATCATGACAAAACAAAAGCCCTCTGCCACAGGACATCAGGATACATTGCCAAAAATGTCAGAACCACAGTTTTCAGCCCAAAGCTGCAACTACTTGAACTGCAGGAGTCATTTCATTAGCTGACAGCTGCAATAAGCTGTTCTTTCTCTGTGGAGAAGCTACTGGTGGGAGGTACAATTCACACAGGCAGCCCCCATAAATCATATACCACTTTAAGAAAAATATACTTAAGGAAACATTCACAATGTAATGTGCAGTACCTTTCCTATTTATTATCCTTGTGTTCTCAGTGCATTCATTCCTTGACATTCCGTATTTCAAAAACTCTTAACAGACCCTTAAGACATGGACAAAGTTCAGGAAGATTCAAACATTTTGTTCCCATTTGTACTATTTTTGATGATCTAGAGAATCTAGAGCCTTGGTGTTTCTTCATGACCTATTTCTAGTCAGTGTGTTCCTACTGACCCAGGGAAAACAGGATTAGGTTCTTTAGTTACAGGTTGAAACCCTGATGGTGTTTATTTACTGTGTTGCTACAATATAAGGTAACAAGAAATTGTAACTGGAAATGTAATCAGCTGAAAAAGCCACTAAGACATTTCAAAACCATATGGTATTAATTAAATACAGCATATCATTGAATAATGAACACACATAAACATTTTCAAGTCTTTAATGCTGTGATAACCTGTAGTCTCCTAAATGCCTAAGGAAAGTTGTAGATGCATGAGTCGTGAAGAGGGTGGGAAGAGGCTTTGGTGTCACAAGGGGGTGTTTGCCAGCCACTGCTGAGTCAGGCAAGTTATAGGTCCTCACATCTACCTCTTCAAATGGTTTCTCTATTATTCAAACAATTTTCACGGGAACCATTGAAAATTGCTGGCAGGTAATACTGCAGCTGAACACCCAGCTTTGTTTTGTTTCTTTAAATCCATATTACATCCCCTATGTGAATCCAAATCTGATGCACAATCTCCATTTTCATAGCAAATACTTCACCAGTAGCTTATTGTTAAAGAAAGAGAAATGCTACATTTGAACAGAAATAACATTAATAGAAAGGGTTGGATAATATTTGATATTGCATTTATTGCCTCTTTTATTTTTTTAATCATATAATGTTATATAAGCTACACAGTTTGTAGTTTTGTTTTGGGGGTTTATTTGTTTTTCTTTTGTTTGTTTCATTGTTTTTGTTCATTTGTTGAGACTTTGTTTTTGTTTGGTTTCTTTTTTTTTTAATTTGGAAGCACACAGAAAAGCATTGATATGTGCATTTTACTTCTGAGCTACAGTCATTCTACTTTAGATTATTAGTACCAACTAATTAAAAAACAACTGCAGTTGAAGCAGATTTTTGGGGAGGGGTGTTACATCTCTGTGACAGACACATAATTACCTGTCACATCCCCCAGGTACTCCCAAGCACCAAGGCAAAACAACAAGGCAGGGCAAAACAGGTTCCTTCCTCCTGCACTCCAGCAGTGGCTCTAACCAGCAGGTGCTCCAGGTGGAGCAGCATTTAAGTTTTCTTAGCTGCCTGTGGAAGCAGTTCTTATCCATTCACTTTTCTGAGTCAGGTAAAGAAGTCATGGAGAAGAAGAAAAATATGCTGTCAAGGTTATGTATTTCCATTTTTTTTTTTTCCAGAATTACTGATGAGAAGAGTATCTGTTCCACTAGAGGGAGGAGCAGGCTCAGGAACTGAATTTCCAACTAATATTCCAGTGCCACCTACAATAACAGATTTACTCCTACATGAAGGATGGTCTGTTGTCAGAAAGTGTTGAAAAGGCACAACTGGAATAGCAAGTTCTGTAACAACAAAAATAAAGGAAAAAGGAAGAATCTCACTTGAGGTACATTTGGATTTCTTGTTTTTTCCCTGGTTACCTTGAATAAAGGATGTGGTTTTAGTCATCAATAATTTCCTGCATAATATATATGAGTTTCTAGACCATGCTTTTCTTTGACATAAAGCTACCTTGAGAAGAAATTTGTAGCCTCTCCTTTCCTCTAAAGGGCTTCATGTAGATGCTTATTTTCATGTATTTTGTCATATTGCTTCTTGTTGCTAAGATCTGGTAGCAAGGTATTATCTTCACCTGAAAACTGGTATATTGAAGAACTTATAGATTATTCATACCTTTCAAGTATGAAGATGTTAATACTTGTATTATCTTCATCTGAAAACTGGTATATTTAAGAATTTATAGATTATTCATACCTTTCAAGTATGAGTATGTTAATACTTGTAATTCTGGTGGGATTTCCCTAAAACATAGTTCAGATAGAACAGACCTAGAGATTTTTAAAGTTCAACTTTTCCCAAAGAAATCTCGAGAAATGAAAAGGCCCCATGTCAGAGCTTCTATCTGTTCACCTGCATGTAACTATATGGCAAATCACTGTCATGAAAAGATTAAAGTCACTTAGTAGAGAAACTATTTTTAGTGACTTTGGCTGGGACAAGTCCCATGACTCTTTAGTGCAGCCCAAGGAGACAAAGGAGCAGCTGCATCTTATTCAGGCAAGCAAGGCTACAAGGAGACATGGCTGTGGTCCAACCTATCCATCTCACCTGCCAGAGCATAGCTGTAGCAGAACAGGAGGGCACTCATGGAAGAGCTGGAACCTGCCATGCATTCCTCTCCTCCTCCTCCTCCCACTCAGAGTGATGTAGGGCACTTTGTGATGCCATCCATGCAGTATACACAATACAAAGCAGGTTTCTCTCTTCTGGGTGGGTTTGACCAGCAGCTGTCATGTTTGACTCTCATTGATGACTGAGACACCATCCTCCAGCCAGCCAAACAAACCCTCTCTGTGTTGTGCAATCAATCTAGACATGACTCCAAACCAGAGGAGTGCTGTATTCAGAGAGAAGGGTGCACTTAAATGAGTTCTTAAGTCTCCAGGGAATAAGTTTCATAGTCCTTTAGCACACACCTCTAGAAAATCTTTCTTTCCAAGGTTTCACTGCATTTTATATTCCACCAGGCCAGAAAGAGGCATTATTTACAGAGCTTGAAAAATTCTGTTTATCCTAGACCAAAAACGTTAAACTCCCTGGATATTAAGACAGAAGCCTTGAACTTGATGGGATGGAAAGAGTAGGGTCAACATGCTGCTGGCAGCCCCAGCAGGAAATGTGCTGCATGATTTTGTATTGCCTAGTGTTTGCTAAATATTTAGTCTCTCATGCTTCTCATTACTGTAGCTCAGCCAAGAATCAATGAAAATCTCAGTAACTGAGGTCAGCTGAAATTTTCCTGCCTTCCCAGAGATGTGTGAGGGTTTGAACCATTCTCCCAAGCAACATGTTATATTATAATCAGAATAATACCAGAAAGAGCTTTAGAATCACCCATGATCATCTCAGCAGAAAAGGGCAGAACTGTCTTGTACTAAACTGCAAGAAATATCTACTGGTTTTCTTATTATAGGTTACTCCTGACAGCAGGATAAGATGTGTGTAGTCTGAGATTAGAAATGCGTTGCAGAGTCATACAGAGGTCAGTGAGGAGAAATTTGCATTATTTTTCTATTCCAAAGTATATAGATTTCCCTTCTGACTACCTCGATCTGTGATGATAAGCAGATGAGCAGAAAAGCTGTAGGAATCACACTTGGTTCCTGTTGTCAGCCAGAAACATTGTGAATAACATCTGCCTATGGCTGGGCTCTCTCTGGATCAATGCAGGGTTATGGCCACTGCCTCCTTTGATCTCTGCTGAGTAGAACAGAACTTGTGTCTCATTAGTCAGAGTCGGGTGATGCTGGGCACAGAGGGCACTTTACCAACAGCAGATTATGAACTCTGCAGCCTTACAAAAAGTGTCACAATAAAATGGATGCATTTTGCTCTGCAGTATTCCACGTGCCTTGACCTAGACCAAGATCGGTTTCACCTGATTTCATCTTTTAAAGTGCTGCCTATTGGTTTATTGCATAAAGTGAAATTGGCACCAATCAATGGGAAAAGGTACAAAAGAATTATTGTTCTTGCACTTACAGTTATTTATCAAGTGAAGCAAACACCTACCCATTAAGAAATGTCCTAAAATAAGCAAGGAGAGTAACCATCAGCAAAAAAAATAAGGGAGCCACTTTGAGCCTATAGGCATTTTTTTCCATTACATATAAATATCTGTGACCTCAGATAGTAAACTAGAGATTTACCCTAATGAGAGCAAAAATCTATTCTAGCTGACTTAGGATAAACTTTCCTGAAAAACAGGCTTCAATATTTAAATAAACAATATTCAGAATATGTGTTCTTACAGAAATACTGTTGCGAGCTACGTTGCCAGTATGAATGGGATATTGCATAATTGCACACAGCTTCTGTCATACATGACCTTAACGGAATGATATTGAGAGAGGATAATGAAATCAGTGAGATCACCTACTTCAAATTCCTCCTAGCAGAGATTTTGAGAGACTTATTTCTTA
Source organism: Lonchura striata (assembly GCF_050655825.1). NCBI lineage: Eukaryota > Metazoa > Chordata > Aves > Passeriformes > Estrildidae > Lonchura > Lonchura striata. Next base: position 12,185,469 of record NC_140703.1, read on the forward strand.
TTTAAAGAAAAAAAAAGGTCAGTCAGAAGGGCTGCTCATATTATGTCTATAGTGTGAGAAACAAAATAAAAAAGAAGAAAAAGAAATTTGCAATTGCAATTGATATGCAAATACAAGCAAAACTACTTAAATTACACAAACTACTGATAGAAGAACAACACCCCTCTGCAATCAAGTTTGAGTATGGCAAGTCATGAAAATTCCCATTCTCCTCTTAGCCATTTATGCTTACTATATTTTAATATTTGTTAGCAGAACTTTTAAGATGAAAAAAACTCACTATCTCAAAACATGTCCAAGAGCTTACTTTATATCTTATACATTACATGAACACGTCAAGATTGAAATCTTTGTACTTCTCAAGTTGAAATGTTATGGACAGAACTCTGTGCACTTGATCAAAGTATGGTTTTGATATTTTGCAGCTGGGATAATGCTTCAAGATAGAAAGATACCTCTTATCCTGCACATTGCTGAGGAACTAGAAAATTAAAATTCTTGTTTGGATTATGTGTTGAACACAAATGATGTAATAATCTTCATTTCACCTTGGCTGCAAAATTACAGAAAATGTACTCTTTTCCCCTTAGAAGAGAAGAAAACTGCTGCTTGGTTTTGCTTGCCATCTAGTAATTTTCATTATTTAGAAATATATTATTTACTTGGCGGTCTTCTCCTTACTGTGGCTGTTTTCTGATATGAGGTTCACTAATAACACACAGGCTCTGGGTTATTCCAAAATACACTTCAGCAAACACAGATAAATTTAACTCACAGTGTCAAATCTCCATGCAAGATGAAGAATATTTGGACCTTGTAATCCCTTCTGCCATACTTTCCATTCTCTCATTCCTCTTGTATTTCACCCAGAGGAAGTGTTCCTATCTTTGCATAACAGAATGGAGATAGTTCAAAAGAGTTCCTTGCTTTCATCCATGTACAGCACACCCAATCTGAAAGTTATTTGAAAACAGTTTCTTCAGGACCTCATTTTTAAGCCATATGCAGTTAAATCAGATAACTATACCCTCATATGGGAAACAGTGACACTTTTTGAATTTCCTTAGACCTTATGGGTGCAATGTCCTCAAGAGCAGCTTTTTTCCTATTTTGAAAAACATTCAGAAGGGTTATTAGCCAAAAATACTTAGCTGCATCAGGGGCTTATCTGGGAACTGAAGTTGGCTTTATTACATGCAAATATTTCAGTTAGAATTGTCTGCAGTCCTATCTGCCTGCAGACAATTTGTTTAATTTTCCTGTTAGATTTTTTTTTTTTTTAACACAGAAAAAAATTTTTGTTTCAGTTGTCAGCTACAAAAACTCAAGCATGAGTTCAAAGAGTCAAGACATATCCTTATATTCATTTATCACTAATAAAATTCTTTACACAGCTAGGGTGGGTTTGAGACATAAACTTGTCGGGTAATTTATCTGAGTCACAACTACCACTGGTGATAAGGGAGAGTGAAAGAAAAGCATTTGACTTTCACATCTTATGTTGGGTGTGGTAAGAATTGCAGTTAGAAGAAGTTTAGTAAATTAGTGAGTTTTATAAAGAATCAAAATGAATTTACGACTCTTTTGTCCAGCTGTTCTTAGTAAAATCCTAAAATATTTGCGTACTTGGAACAAAAGCAAGTTACCAATACTGTTGCAATTACTTTAGATTTCCATATTTGCTCCAGGCAGCACCTATGCAATGAATCTCCTCCAGTAGTTAGGTAATTTGTTCTTACACCTGTATTGGTTTGGAGGCTCACTTTACCTTTCATCTTTAGGGTTTTTTGGTGCTTTCTACCACTAGTTTATTTTGAGTGTTGAAGTGTTAATGAAGACTTGAAAAAAGTTCCTTAAGCCTTGGGGTTTTTTTAGAATGTACTGCAGGACACTAAAAGGTGTGATTTAAGCAATACAATACATTTGCTCACAGCAAGTGTCTTACAATGACAAAATTTCTTCCCTTACCTTTCTACAGTTATTTTAGAAAGAAAAGAGTTAGAAGCACAAAATATATTTAAAAAAAAATAAAACAAACCAAGTGTTTAATTGACACGTGTCTGAGGTCAAACAGGCACATAAAATAGTAGAAGCAGCAAAGAGTGCAATATTAGGTAACCTAGTCAGATAAGGTTTTTTTTTAATATGGAGTCACCTTAGTGTGAATATGGAGCAAACTTAGTGTGAAAAGTCACCATTGTTGGCAAGTGAATCCTATTTTAACAGATGAGTCAAATTCTTTCTTATGCTGCTTTTAGGAGCAGAACAGACTTAATTGTTATGGGGAGTAACAAAGCTACACAGTTTTTTCATGCCTCCCCATTTCTTCTATCACACAGAGTCTCTGAGAGGGAAATCCAGAGTTTATGCATAATGATTTCCCCTAAACTGAAGAAAGGGGTATAGAAAAAGCCACATTCTAATTGCTACTCAAGGTGTTTCTTTCCTCAGTCTGAAAATTTCTCCAGAGGGATGGGGATGATGCAGAACTTTCTCAGGTAGGACCTTAGATCAATTCACAGCAATACAGAATCAGGATGAAAGGACTTTTGAAGTCAATCCCATACCCTGGCTGAAGGAAGCCCTGTGCTCTGAGCCAGGTGAAGATCCAGGCAGCATGAACTGCAATACAAACCACTGCAGCTACTTTACCTCAAAAGACTGAGGAGAAAGAGAAGGAATGAGATATCGGGAAGGAATTGCTTCATGTGGAAGTAAGGGACCTCCATTCCTGCCCATGCCAGGTCTCATGACTCTGTTTTAGGTCTCTGATACCTCCTCAGCCCTAACAAACTAATCAGTGTTGTGGTTCAAGGAAGATGGATGAGGAGCATCTTCCATCTCTTTTGTCCCAGGCTGCAATGAGAAAAAGATGACACTCAGGGCCCAAACAGCACATAAGAAAAGTCTGTGGCTCAGAGACTCAAGAACTTGTCTGAAGACAAGACTTTCTGGGCTCTGGGTCCTAGTCTCTTTAGATTAATTTTAAACATTATAAACACAGAGTATTTGTCTGAAAGCAGTTGTATTACAAAGTCAGGCCAAAGCCAGCAGTATTTCCCCTCAGCTGGGGACAGCCAGTAGGTTACCAATTCACACTGCTGTTGCCTGCCAACACATTTTCTCCTGCCACATTCATATTATTGGTAAAAGGATCAAACCAACTTACTCCTCTTACTGAGGAGCAAAAGATGAGTGAGTTTGCAAAGAGGACATGCAGTCAATGTTTTCACTACTGACAGAGGAAAAAGCTAGAGGACACCTAGGGAAACAAATTTACTCTATGAAACATGACTTGGCAGACCTGGAGAACAGATCTGAAAATGGCTAAGAAAAGATGGATGATACAGGATTGGAAGCAAACAAAAATGCCCTTATGGAATTGACACAGAGAGGGCCAGGGGAGGCAGGAGGGTGGCTCACACTTGGATCTCACTATGGGCAAGGACAAGTTAATGAATGGAGAAGTTTGTAGGACAGAGTTAATTGAAGCAAAGGATTGATGTGTTTGGACAGGCTATAAATTGGCAATGGTGAGAGACAACTGATGGGGCTGATGATTAGAAGAAGGATAGGGAATGAAAGATTTATGGACTGAGCAGTTTAGACAGATAGAGTATTACAAGTGAAACAGAATATCTATTAAGTCTCTTGTAGATTGGAAGAAATATTTCATTGCATCTCCCCACATGCTCGGTGAGGATTACTTGAGTCTTGTGAAATCTAATGTGCCATTTAGCCTACATGCTCAAGTATAGATCCATGTTTTACAGTTCTTTCAAGGGTTTTATGGTTATTTATTTTCCCTGACCTTTCTACAGCTTTTTTTTTTTTTTATATAATGTAATTGCTGGGGAGGACACATGATAATTCCCTTTGCATTTCTGTTATGTGATGGATCATTTTGACAAATGTAGAAATTTCAAATTGTCTAAACTTTCCTTGAAGACACTCTTTTCCTGATAATACAGGCAAATATGTGTGCAAACCCACTCAAATTGCTTGAGTTATCATGTTATGAATCATGGAAAGGGGCGAAGAAACATTAGGCCATATATTCCTCCTTAACCTGGAACAAAGGGATGAACTATTTTCACAGGGCTTGACTAATACAAATTAGGATAAACTGCTGACAAAAAGTGTTACCCAAAAACTTTAGTAGTGATATGTAATTATTCCATTATTTTCCTCAACAGAAGAAATGAAAATATGCAAGGTTCCTGATCTTGTATGTTAACAAAGACGTAGTTAAAGAAGTAACAAGGCTGTACAGAAACACATCAGTACCAGGGCATACACTATATATGTTAAAAAAATATAATTTGCATTTTAAGACACAGGAAAAGTCATCTGGAAAAGACAAACAGATGTAAAAAGTAAAGTTTAAGCTCTCTATCTAAATCTCCATCTCTTTCTTTCACAAGCACATGTTTGTAGCCTCAGACGGATTCACAAATTATGCACAAAACTTCTCTCACATGCTACCTGAGAATTCAGGTCTGACTCTAAAGCAAATCAAAACATGAGATTACTACATGTTTCTGAGGACATGGAACACACTCAAAAGTCTCAGTTCTACTTAATACTTTACACATGGGTAAAGCATATTGCATCTGCTTATCTGTATACATTGAAATTTCCTCTGGTTTCCTAGAAAAACAATAAAAATCTAAGCCTCCTATGAATAACATATTTGCCTTGCTTAGATTGAAGTTTGGTTGTGCATATATGCCTTGAAAAGTTACTTGAAGGAAATACTTTTTATGTATAAGGTCCTTGTGGATTATGTTGCTTATTGTGGTCCAAAACCAATTGTACCAGAGACAATATAAAAAGTCCAAAAAGTGGGGGAAAAGAAATAAAGCCCCAAACAAAAGAAATAAAGAAAAGCAACAGGACTCAAATAACCTTCCTTATTTTTAAAGACAGCCTATTAGGATGTCTTTGTCATCTTGCAGATGGATCATTGTAAAACCAGTTGAGTCCTCCTCATTTCTCCAATATTCAACTGGTCAATACTCAATATTGAGGATTCAATATTACCAAGGAAATGGCAAGAGAAAAGGGTTGAAATATTGTTTCACTAAAAAGTCAAGCTAAGCTGTTTCACATTTCCACAATGACATCCTTTGTTTTTTTGAGGATTCTTATGGAAATGAGTGCAGCTTCTAGGCAAGCGTCAGCCATGGTAGCAAAAATGCTTGCAGAAATCTGTTATTGTAGATGGTTAGGACAAAATTGCTATACAATTTGCAGAAGTTTCCCTGTGTTTGCTGGAAGACTGAAAAGCAATAAATTACTCTGAGAAGCATTAGAATAATTTTACTAGCTTTACTAGCACTTCTTTCTTTGCCCCTGATCTGTGTCTCTTTCTACACTCCTACAGCCCCTTCAGGCCAGCGTAATGCTCCTGGAATGTACAGCAGTGCAAGATGTAAGGAGAAGACACACATGCAGACAAATATAAAATGAATTAAGAAAAGCAGCACATAGTAAAAGTCAGATGTGATGTTTGGAGATTAGCCTTACTAGTCCATAATGCAGCTGGACATTCTTTATCTGTTTTGTCTACAAACTCCATACAACAAAGGCTGCTTTTTTCTTAAGTAAAGAGGGTGAACTTCAACTTAATAAGAAACCTTTCCAAATGCCACTTCTTGCCTGTCAGGTGAACCTTAACATGTATTTACACACTACTATTAGAGAACTGTCCCTTTTACCCATATATCTGTGAAACAGGGGCATGACACAAAATATTTTTCCCTCAAAAGGAAAAAAAAAAATCCTCTAAAGATCTTCAGTATACTCATTACAACCAGTAACTTAAAAATAATTCTTTTTATAAATAAAAGGTGAAATTGAAATGAAAACATCTTAACTCCATTTAAATCCATTTCCGAGTCATCAATCATTAATTAAGATACATCCCAATGAGCATGAAGGAAAGAAACAACAACCAAAAAAAAAATTGGATTCCGATCTTGCTATAGGTAAAGTTAATTGCATCCTGAATTTCGCGTGTGCATTTTGCACTTCTTTCTCCATATGTCTTTGGGTGTTTTCTTTTTTTTTTTGTTAATACTTTCACACTCAGGTGCACCAACACTCCTGCTGCCAGCCCTGTACCGAAGGAGCGGCTCTTGGTCCATACCCCGCGTGGCAGAACCGCGCAGGGACCGAGGGGAGCCGGCCGAGAGCCTCCCCCCGCACCGGGACGGGGCCCGGCTCCCCGCACGGGCGGCGAGGGCGCGGTACCCTCCGCGGGCCAGGTCGGGCACCGCGCCGAGCATCCTCCGCCAGGGCGCTGCCCCGCGGGGCGGGGGCGACGCGGGTCTGCGGCACTGCAGCAGCAGGAGCAGCTGCTGCGGCGGAGCCACAGAAGACCTCCCTCCTTCTCCTCCTCCTCCGCCTTCTTCTCCTTCTCCTCCTCCCCCCGCCCCGCCGCGCCGGGGGCCCTCCATTGTGCGGGGAGGCGGCCGCACACCCGCGGGATGCGCATCCCCTCCGAGCGCCGCAGCGCCCCTGCGGAGAGAGGCGCTCCCCCGCCCACGGCTGTCACATCCCACTCCGCTGCTGCGCTTTCCATTTCTAAAAACGCTTATGCGCCTACATAAATGTATATACACATAACAAATATATACACACGCTTCCCCCCTCCCGCGCAATCCCGCTCTCCGCCCCGCGGGGAATCGTCGGGGGTAGAGGAGGGCGCTTCCCCCGCAGCGCTGCTCCTCGGCGGCGGCATCCCCACCAGAAGGGAAAAGGTTACTGCGAGCGCGGCGAAAACAAAGCCGGCGCTCCTCGCCCGGGCTGCGAGGAGCGACCCGCCAGAAGTTGCGGCGCGGCTCCCCCGCCCCGCTCCGCCCCCCTCCGCGGCAGGACCGCCGGAGAGGCACCCCGACATCGCCCCGGGGCGGCGGGCACGGCGAGGGATGCCGGCCAAACTTCTTTGTTAATCACCGGCGAGCCCGCCGGCGGCGAGAGGAGCGGGGCATGCAACCCGCAGAGCCCCCGGCAACTTTTCCCGACAAGGCGCACGCCGCCGGTACCCGCAGGGAAACTTGTTGGACCGCTAGCGCTGAGCACTCGCGACTTGCGCATCCCCTCTCCCGCGGTGACCTCTCCCGGCGCTCCGGGAAACTGTTGCCTCCCTCGCTCGGTGCCGGTGCCCGGCAGCGCGGAGCGGCCACCCCGTCCCTGCGGCTGCCGCCCCGAGCCCGGCACCGGCCGCTCCTCCGGCAGCTGGGGACTCACCCTGCGGGATCAGGCGGCTCTCACAAAACTAGCGGTTCCATCATCCAGGCGGTGCTTCCCAACTTTCCTTGCACAGGGCGAGGACAGAGCTCCGTGTATTTATACGGAGAGGGAGAGCGAGGGTGAGAGAGAGAGAGAGAGGAAGCGCGCTGAAGTCGACAAGCTGTTCAGCAGACTTTTGAATAGAAGGGGGATGAAACCGGATTCTTCCCAGTATCAGGACCCTGGAAAATCAAATCCTTCTCCGGAAAGGGATTCTTTCGGCCCCGTTCTGCGCGTTACTCTTCGGGCGCGGAGCGGGAGGCATTGCATACAAATAGAGCCCGGCGGCGGCGATTGGCGGCGGCGCGCCCGGGTCCTACAGCCCCGGCGCCGGGCAGCCACAAAGCCGAGCGGGGCGGGCACGGGCGGGGGCGAGTCCCGCCTAAGCGATGCCTTACCTCGCCCATTGTAATACGTGTCGCGATGTTCGAGCGGGAGAAAGGCACGCTCTGGAAAGATGCCATGCCATCTCCCCTTCCCGAACTGCTCTTGCAGGGCTATTGTGCGGCGTGGTATGAGAAATGTGTCTGATTTTTAAAAACAGGGGTTTATTTGTCTGCAGCCTTTTTTTTTTTTTTTTTTTTTTTTTTACCTTTCTCCTGCGCTGTCACAATTCTCTGTCACGTTCCTTAATAATTATGTAGTTACTTCAGTAATCAATTATTAATTGAATGCTACTTACCTATGCTTTTCCTTCTCAAGTTATGGTCTTCCAAGGGCACATCCGCTCCTCTGTGAAAACAAAGTAAACAAACATTCTTTAAAATTAAGCAACTTATTCCTAATTAAAAAAAAAATACAAATAAAAACCAGCTATCAGGGTAAGTTTTCTCCATGACAGAATACAAAGACAGAGAATTAATTATATTTAAATTATGGTCCCTTTTTAGATGGACTAAGTTGGATTAAGGAAAATACCCCATTTGAAAATCCAGGCAGTGATATGACCAAAAAACAGATGCAACATTTATGTATCAACTGCTACATGAAGGGCAAATGTGAGATAATGACAACATTGGTCAACATAATGAGAAATGAAAGCAACATATGCACTTTTATATATATGAAGGAGTATCACACATAGCTAAATTTCTGTTACTGCCTTTAGATAATATACTTTATATAATAAGCATGCATTTAGATAATAACCATTAATAGGCTTAAAACTATGTATGTAATGAAGTCTTTTAAATAGTGTATGAAGATTTTCTGGAAATAAAGCCTGCAATGCATTGCAAAGCATGATGCTGTTGAAAGTCTAAACATGCCACTTGTCCTACATAGAAGAATGGAAATCAGAGACACGTGGACAAAAGGTCCAGTGTGTAAGGTGTTGTTTACATGGTAAGGTCCTTACATTCTAGTTAATATAGATATTACAAATATTATTGACAAGTTATATATAGAGCAAAAGGTTATTTGCCACTACCCCATTATTTCACTAGGTATGCACAAAGAAAGAGACAAGATAAAACATGGAAGACAATTGAGTGTTCTTTCAGGATCACTCTTGGAATGAAGTACACTGTATACCTTGGAGAAGAGCAACAGAGAGGGCAGGAGGAAATCAGTATTTTGTGCATCAATAGGCTCTGATGAGAGAAACGCTGACAAGTATGGGATCAAAATCAACTTTTCAGAGCTGCAGTTCAGGTCTACCTCACACCTTGCATTTTTAAGTATGTGCATCTTGTTGCAAGAAGCCTCTAACTCTCTGTTCTTTGAGTTCTGTTGCAGCTTTGGTTTGGATCTTTAATCTTTTAGATAAATGCTGAAAGCAAGTAGCATTTCTGTTGTCAGAGGAGGTATACTAGAACAATTAATAAATAGATTCTATGAATACACATCTTCAGTTATTACTGTAGCTAAACATACAATATTTTTTCCTGTCAAATACAAGAAATTTAAGCTTCATTGAAAGCAGCTGCCTATTTGCTCTAGTAAATATGAGTTATAAAGGAAGATGTAGTTTTTTGCAGTTTTGACCAAATACTGTTTCACTGCTTTGCTTTTGCTTCTCTTTAGCTCTACTTGGAACAAATTATGTTTACCTGAGAGTTCAGGATATGCCTCTCATAGTTTATTACTTGTGTTACACTTACCATCATCACCTTAAGGAGATTTCTGATTAACATCAGTTTAAAAGATAACAGACTCTGGGCTATTGTATTTAACAAAGTAATGTGAAATCATTGGCAAATTTGAAAAAAAGAGTGGATTAGTATAAGTGTGGATGAAGGAGGCAATAACCAACGCTATCACAATTAAGAAATTGCCCTGTGAAGGAGAGAAATTACTGTGCCCATTGTAGAGCCTACAGAGATTAATGGAATATGGCTGTGAAACTATTTCAATAGATAAATTGGGTGGGTGGTTAAACATCTGAGCAAAGATGATTACTTTGTAGTGAAACAAAACAAAGAGGAATAAATCACAAAACTGCTCTACTACCACAATTAAAATGCAATTGCTTGATCAATTATCACTCCAGCTAATAGGTTGATGGAAGTCAAGCAAATAAATAAAACATTACGCTAACCAAAGATCTTTGAAACCTATTAATAATACCTGTGCACTTGTATGTTTCCTTGTTTGCATTCATTTATGCCTAATACATGTATAGTGCATTACATGACATTAGCAAGGCTGTATATAATGTGTTTAATTATTCCTTTGTTGTTTAAGAGTAAACATCAATGATACATAATCATTATAATGCAGTGGGTAAGTATCCAACACACATCTAGATAACTGCTACATTTCAGTATTTCCTAGATCTCTAAGAACCTTCTTGTTTTACAGACATACCAGTCAAAGGTGATTTGGGAGGATTCTGCTTTGGAATAGTTTCCAAGGTCAGCATAAGTGATGACACGTGTTGTTTCCCAGCTTGCCCTTGGAAAATGACTGGAGTTTATGTGGACATGGGGAGGCAGCAAAGCAGAGTGTGGCTGTCGTATATCAGCATTAGGTTTTTATATCCGGTGATCAGCAAAGCGTGCATTCCTGTACAGGAAGGTAAGTGGTGACACGCATGTTTGTGTGAAATAAAACCCAGGGTATAAAGGTAAATAGCTTGTACAGAATGAGCACGCTGTGATAACCTGATCCAAAGTCAGTGGCAGTGACCAGATTTGTCCCCTTGACCCAAAGCCCTGTTCAAATAGAATACTTGATTTCTCCGTAGAAATATTCATATAATATAGTTTGAATAACATTTTGCAATGATTATTTATCATGGGGGGGAAAAAAAGTATGTGTATCTATTGATTAACAGCAACACAGATTGTGTCAGAATTTGAGTAACATATGAAAAGATGTTTTCAGGTGTAAAACTGCAAGTTAATGGCAATTAGCTCCTAGATTCTTTTGTAGAGAGTTCCGTCTGGGGTTTCTTTTGAACATTTTAATGCTTTTTCCTATGCAAAAAGATTACACATATTTGGCAAACTTGTTTTGCATTTCCCAGGGTAAGAATAATCAGAAAACATATAAGGCGTATAGACACATTTCAAGTGAGCAGTGTATATGTTGAAAATACATAGGTATTACTGGAGTGTACTAATGAAAGAGCAGAATTTGTGCTGTCCCTAAAGCCATAACACACCTCACCTGACCACTTATGTCCTGTTTTTGCCCCAGATATGTCATCCACATAAAATCCTTTTCCTTCTATTCTTGCAGTTAATTTTTATTCTTGTTTATCTGTATTTGCTAGTTTATTTGGAGAAAAGTCTGTGACTCCTGCCATCTCATCACTTCTGACTAAAACAGTTTGAGAAATGGGGACTCCTTCCTTTTAACTTTCTTATTCATAATGGCCAGAGATGCCTCCTGACTATCAGAAAGATTCTACTGATGAAGGCAGAATTTCAATTTAGAGAAATTTTGCAAGGAAAACAGTATCATGGTCACTGAAGAACAACAATTTGAGTGGGAAATTGGACTTTGAAGTTCTCCTAGAATTATGGGCTGAACCTTCTTCAAGTACCTATATTACTCAACATCAAGTACATCTAGTGATGAAAATGTAGGAAGGATGGAAAGATAACTGGTAAAAGAAAATTTAGAATGAGTAAAATGAGATTTCAAAAAGGAATTGAATAGCATCAGAAAAGCACAGAATTAGAGAATCAGATAATGTTTTGGTTTGGAAGGACTGATAACAATTATTTATTTCCAATCCTCTGCCATGGGCAGAGACACCTTCTTCTATCCCAGGTTGCTCAAAGGCCCACCCAACCTGGCTTTGAACACTTTCAGGGATGGGGCATCCCCAGTTTCTCTGGACAAACATGTGCCAGTGCCTCACCACCCTCACAGGGAAGAATTAATAGCAAATCAAAGCCTACTCTCAGCTTAAAACTATTCCCCCTTGTCATGTCACTACATGCACAAATCTACATATATACAAAAATTATACTGTATTGAACAGAAACATTGGTCTATGGCTAAGAGTAGACAATAACAAAAAATAACAAACTATTTAACAATAGACGTCATGAACTCAAACTGGCAGTTGTCTTTGTTGCAGTGCATGAAGGATATAATTGAAGAGCAACCTCATCCCCTCATAGAGTCACATATTGTGCCCCATATACAATGCTTTTATTCCAAAGCCCAAAACACTTCCAATCTCATTGACATCTGTTATCAACAGCAAGGAAGGGGGGCAGATCACAACTCTATGTGCCCCTATATTTTGGGAGAGTGAGGGCTTTCTATTCCTATTTTTTTTTTTTTAATTTAGAGGAGGAATTAACAGTTTGGATGTTTTCTGCTGTAGTTCTGCATTAGTACCTATTGAGATTTATTATGAAATTGGATACCTGACCATTGGGAAGTCATTGTATATGCTATGTGCTTAGTATTTTTTGAGAACTTAAAAACAAAGAACCAAATAAACTTATAAAAAACAAAGACAGAGCCATGAGCTGTAGTGGTGCATGAAGTCTGAAGGTTAAAGTGAGCTTGAAGTAAATGTGAAAAATAGGAAAGCTAAGTATATATACTTAGCAAGGGCTGCAGAGAAAAGATAGTGTCAGGAAGAAGCTAAATTAGTTAGGGCATTCCAAAAACTGTAGGAGAGGGAAAAAGACTTCAATAGTGTTTATCAGAGGAAAGTTAAGTGTCAGGGAGAAACTGTTGCTATTACCAAATGAAAAGGAAAATAAAGACAGAAGAAAATTGATTCAGACACTGGTATCTTTAATTTTCTATATTCTTTTTCCTTCTGATAAAGAAATCCAAACGGTAATTCTGAAAACAATTTTGACAGAGCTTCTACCAAAAATTTAAAAAGTCTGCCTCAAAAAATTAGATCTGTGGAAGATATCAATTATTATAATATCAGATATTTGATTTTAAGAGAGTAAACATAGAAAGATACAATAACTAGACTAATTGATGCAGCTGGTAGTTTGTCTCAGTCACATCCATAGACCTTGACAGCTTCAGCAACATGAAAACTGGCATTTTGGTTTGAAACATGAACTTGGAAAAGTGCTTCCTTGGACATAGTCTTCCAGCACTGGAGGAAATCTTGACAATTTTTCCCTGATTTAAAAAGTATACCAAAGTAAGTTGAAACAGAAAACTCTAACAGTGCAATTCTTTTTTATGTAGATAATGCTGGCTTCAATATAAACTGAAACAACAGTATAGAAAGCATATACAAAATCCACTCTAATAGCACAAAACCTCATGTGTACATAAGATTTTGAGCTATAGGAGACATCTGAATCTCAAGATTAGTGTCCCCTGAGGAGTGTGTATGGCCGTAGGACATGGAGCAGTGGATACCTGGATTCTAATCACTCCATGCTTTACAGGAATGTGCAAATCTTCTGCTGCTACTGCTAACAAACAAATGTGGCCTTTCAACAAAACCTGGGCTCTTGCTGAAGCAGTAAGAGATGTGAAAAGGGTGGCAGTTCTAGATATTCCCTCTCTGTTATTTTTACACTTGCTTTTTGCTGACAGAGGGTAAACAGGTTGTGCTGTTTGCACTGTGCACCCTGTGAATCAATGATTTTTAAAGGATGACTCACCCCAGCCACCCTTGATCCTATTTGAAAGGCCTTTAACTGTGTATGGCACAAGAAAGTTTTGTCAGAGCTCAATACAACACTTTAAAAGTTACCAAAGTGCTTTGTTTTGTTTTGGGTTTTTTTTGTTTTGTTTTGGGTTTTTTTTGTTTGTTTGTTTGTTGTGGGGTTTTTTTTGTTTTGTTTGTATATGGATGTATCAAGGGGCTGGAATACAAAGTAATTATGTCAGCAAGTTTACTGCTGTGTATAAAATAAAGTCCTATCTTGTTTCAGATCCTTGTTGCTGAGAAGTAGAGAAAGAATGGGAAGATTTTCATTAAGACTACCATAAATTTAAAAGGCAGTTCTTTCAATTCACCGATGTATGTGTTTAACTGTTGGGCAATAATGTTTTGTTAAGGCAATATTTTGGGGAGGGAATGGAGTATTCAACTAACAAAAAGGTAGATATTTTTAGGGAAACAATAATTTCCTATCAAACACACAAACTCTAGAAAAGCCAATAAAGTTAACTGAATAAAGTTAACTGAATCCTTAAATTCAGAAGCACTACTTTTGTATGTCCCTAGTACAGATGTAATGCTTCTGCATCATTTTATTCTTGATTTCTTGGTCTTGCTCCATCATAGCTTGTACATTCTTTATGAACAGACAAAAAAAAATGTTTGGAAAGGAAAGTAAATTTTCAGGGTCTGTGCACATCAGAGAAGAGAAAGATTTTATTAGATTTTTTTTTAAATTAGAGTTTTAACATGCAGGAGAAGCTTATCCTAGTCAATAGGAAGACAGGAGTGGATGAGAGGTTGTCATAGATACCTTTAATTGACACTATCTTTTTTTCAAAACCTGGAATTTATTTTTAGCTGCACCCTATGACATATGGGAAGAATAAATCCAGTGCTAGAATAGAGTAAAGGGTCTTCCTGTTCTTAAGCAACCTCCTGAGATGAACCACTGATGGGAAAATGCTGATTAAGTCACTGATGATATGAGCAGGTGTTTCCTTTTTGTTTGGGAAGCCTTAAGAGCGACCCATGGGAGGGAAGAGCTAGAGTTGGAGAGTGCTTGTGGATGGAATGCTGTGGCTGGGAGCATGTGCAGGCAAGTATGTGGATGATCTAGGCTGTTTATGGGCCTTTTAAAACTTATGTTATTTTTGCATATAAGTGTTTGTTGAATCTGTAAACTTTGTGGAGGGAATAATTTGCTATTTTGTGCAAGATGGATTGTTCCAGTTGAGGTAAAGTTAACTTAGCTAAAGTAGTTCAATCTAATTTTTGTTAAGAGTCTGAGTAAACTGGCAAATGGATTTCATTTTCTAAGGTATTTCTGAGGCATGAAAATACTGTGTAAACAGTAAGCAAGGTTAAAAACTGGAAACAAAAAGGACAAGGAAAGAAACCATGATGTTCAGCTGGACTTTGAATATGTTTTAAGGGATGAAAATGAGCAGTGCCATATCTGGAAAGGTTCCCAGGAGCTAGGCTAGGTGAAATAGAAATTTTAAAAAACCTAAATACCTGAAAAAGATTATTAACTTTGACATATCTGTGGTTATTCTGCAAAAATCATTTAATAAGTGTTTGATAGGGAGCAATTCTGTATTTGTACAGTTTTTGTAAAGTGACTGCTTGAAAGTTATAGCTTATGTGATTCTAATGATTTTTCCCTTTGCTCTTGATATGTTTTTTTTTTCCTAAAATACTGTCTTACAATCATTTAGGTTTTTAAATTTAATTTTTAATGTTTTATTTCTATTGTAAGTGATGGTTTGGAGGAGGTCATCCAATTTATTTTGTAATGCTCCCTCAATTTTCATCTCTGACTTGTACCTTGGCAAAAGTAATGGTTTTTTGAGAATATTAAGTCCAGCTTGCAATAAGACAATGACACAATATAAAAGCTAAGAATTATTTTTTTTCTTTTGTGAAAAGTTGTGATATGGAGTTTTTCTGAAGATGATCTGAAGTGCTGTGGCACAGGGGAACAAAACTCTCAGGAAGACTCACTGAAGCACTTTTAAAGCAAATTGGTGTAGTCTGGTCATCAGCCAAACCATTCCTATGCCGTGACCTTAAATTTCATCCCAAAAAATCTTATGTTGCACCACTGAAAGACATTTTCAATTTTCTTTTTTATTTTTTCTTTTGTGGTTTTGGTTTTTTCTCTCTCTCACTGGAAAACATGTGCTGTGCTGTGGTTACAAGTCATGTGCTGTTTCTTCAAAACCTGGAATTGTATTTTTGGCTATGTTTTCTACAAATCAGCTTTTTATTAAAGCAGTCTTGAGAATACTTTTTTTTTTTTTTTTTTCCTCAGTTAAGGTTATCAGAAAAGCACCAGAATTCACCAGTCTCTAAATCTATGTCAGCTGATTGGATTAGATGAAGTTATGTTCTCCTTTCCACATCTGTTTCTCTACTCGTTTGACATTGATGCTCTCAAACGTGTATGAATATTTGGATTGTGCTTGGTGCTGAAGCACTGCTGAAGCATTAGGTATTGTTATTGGATGCTGTATTAGATAATAATTAATTGGATAATACTTATTGCTTCTGGAGAGACCACCCAGACTTCATTTGCTTAACATGGAGAAGTTCATGTTTATATGGGGGCTGTATGTTCTCAAAGTTCTGTCTAATTTTAGGGATAAGTCTAAAAGAAAGGTTTTTTTTTTTTTTGTGTTTTCACTAAATTTTAGGGGGTAGTAACATGGAGCCAAAGTATTTATTTCAGTGCTATACCAAGCAGAAACAAACCCTTAAATTCTTCATGCAAATATGATTTATGATGACTTTTTAAAATACTATGTGTATGTCTTCATTACAGTGTTTATTTTCCTTCTGCTGTTTTCTCCTCTTTAATGAAATACTGCTTGTTAAGCCTCCCTGTTTTCCAGATATTTGAAGAGATTGGGTCATTGAATCTGGAGGATATATTTTACCTGCTTGCCTAAATTTGTAAATATTGTTAGCAGTTGATTTTTGGTAGAAGAATGATAATTGAATTTTTCTTCATAATTAGGGTTGTTTGGATGATTTTGAGGCTGGACAGAACATGAATAACAAGTGATATTTTAAAGAAAAAAAGCCTTTTTCCACAAGATACCACTATAGTAACTTATTCTGAATGTCTTTTTCCTTCCTCTCATAGTAGTCTCTAGAAAATGAATATAAATTTCTTTGCTTTCTTTTTGCTCAGGTTGAACCTCATGTTTTTGCGTCTAGTGGGAATGAAAGACAAATAGCATGAAAATGAGGCACAATCAATAAAACATCAATGATCAATTTTCTGTTGCCTTTCATTTACTGTCATATTTTCCCTTTTTTAGATTTAAAAACAATAATGCAGATTAGTGCAGAGATCCAAAGGCAAAGAGATACATCACCTAGAAGGCTTCTGGGAAACTGCATCATGTAAACTTGTCTGAAAGTGAGAACCAAGAGGATTTTGTAGCTGACACTATAAAAAAAAAAAAACAAAACCAAAAAACCTGATGAAAAAAACCAAACAAATGTGCTTTTCCTACTGGCTATTTGTATGGATGATGAGACTTGATAGGTTGGGAAGGTGAAGGGAGTTCTTGAAAAATCAAAAATTGAAACTCCGTCTTGCATATGAGGTGATTTTCAATGTGGTTTTAAAAGTGACTAAAAGCAGCCCTTGGTTTTTAGGGAAGGAATGGAGGCATCCCAAGCAGTGGATGATAACTTGGGGTTGAAAAAAACAGAGAGGGAAAAACTTTGAGTCCAAAATCAGTCTGGAGGGAAAAAGATCTGTGGTGGGCAGGGAGCCTGTTGGACTGCCTGCTCACAGAGGTCACACTAGAGCAAAGAGAGATGAATAATGGCTGATGAGAGTCAAACATGATCTCTCTGGGCTTCAGCAGGAAAACTGAACAGTGAGGAGCACTGACAGCCTGAATCCCAGACTCTGAGGAGGTAAGGAATGATGATGTCCAGACCAAGGAAGGAAATGCAGCATGATGTAATATTAGAGACACAAATAAATGTGGGTTTCCTTTCTAAACTCACAGATGCAGCAAATGATGAAAACACTGATCCTAATGATGGCTTCTGCAGTCAGCATTTTGTATATGAGGGGAAAAATAACAATTTTCTGTTTTGAGACAGATATCTAAGTAAGTAAATGGGGAGTAATCACAGCACTGCAGTGCCTTACAATAGATTATATTCAGGAACTGTTGTGTATAGAACTATGACTGAAAACTTCAGTTAGTAGAGCCTCCTAAGAGAAAAATGTTAATAGAAGTATTTTGATCAATAAAGTTTATATTTAAATAATGTAAATATAGTTTCTACACACTTGCTGAATTTGAAGCTTCTACCAGTATAAATATGTAAAAGTATTATTTTTACCATCTTCTCAAGAGAGTAGTCCTGGAAAAGTTATTATCTCACTTATTGCCTTCACCTGCACAAATCCAGTGTAGTTAGGTAAACTAAAACAAGGCACATAGATATAATTAATACTACCCTTGATATTATAGCACTTATGCCTAAAGTTAAACCTGAATACAAAAATTTTGGCAGTTGAATTAAATAATTTAAATGAAAAAGAAAAAATTGACATAATGATTGGCATATCTACTATTACAAAAGAGGAATAGTAAAATTCGTACATTTTAATTAGCAAAACTTCTTTTTCAAAACTTTTCTAATTTGAATTTTACTGGTGCTTTCAGCAGTGAGGTAAATGTGTTTTAATGAAGACCCTATCTGCCTATTTTACAAGTTTCAGATAGACAGATTAGGCAGAGTCAACGCTGCTGGAGGTGATGAAATGATTGATGAATAAAGCGACTGGGAAATCCTTGAAGTAACTGTTCAACAAAAGTCTACACTAGAACCTGAAATCTCCATTTGAATAGAAATTTTGGCAGAAGAGGAAAAACATTCATGGAAAATCAGGTATTCACTGTTTTACAATGAATTTTACAGGAACAGCTGTCCTATTTTGATGTATAACTGGAGATTACGGTTATCAATGCTGATACTCCCTTTGCTTGGTGAAACAACATGAAAACTTATTTTGCTGGTTTTATGTCAGTTCTCAAGTTCTTGGAGTGTATGTTTTCTTTGAGCTAATTGAATCCTAAAACCTCATTTCATTCCATAAAATGAAATTTTAATGGATCTAGGGCAAAAAAAAAAAAAAATGGCTTTACTTTTGAGTGGGCAGGTTAATATCTTGCCCCTGTGTCAGAAATTGCATCTGGAATGAAAAAGCAGCATCTTGACTCTGCTTGAGCAGGGAGATTGTCCCAGACAGCTGTTGTAGTCCCTTCCAACCTGACCCATTCTGAGATTTGTTTTCTGTCAGAGTCTGAGGTATTGATGATTCTGAGATTGTAGAAAGTCTCTGTCTGTCAGCCCCCTGCCAAAGCAGAAGCCATAATTGGTCTGTGCTGGTTTCAGGGTTGTTTATTCTGTTTATCTCTAACATGTTCTGCTGCCCTGCCCAGCTCTGTCCTGCAGGGCAGCGTGTGGGGCTCTGCGCTCAGTGGGATGTTACAAACATTAAATACCAGAAACTCCCTGGGCTGGATTTGCAATAACGTGCCAATATCTGTCACCCACGTTGGACAGTGTGTCCCCAGCCTAAAACAACAGAAAAATGCCAACACCACAATGAAACATGGAGGGCATGAAGAAGGAGAAAAAGGACAAGACACACCCAATTTCCTCCATCTTGTCCCCTTTGGACCCCTCATCTAGAATCCTAAAAATTTATTTTTCCACCTGTGCCACACTTAATTATTACTTCTATCAAACACTCAGAGCTGGTAATTCATCCTGTGAGATTGAAAACTCTTTTGCATGGACAGAGATCACAGACAGTGTCTATGGGGGCTCTGTTCAGGGGGGTTCCTGACCCCTGCCAGGGTCCCAGACCTGCCAGGGCAGCCAGAGGGAAGCCCTGGATTCCCACAGTTTTCCATGCTGAAAATGCTACAACAGGGCTGTAGTCAGACCAGCTGAATCACAGCTGGGGTATAGCATCCCCTACAGCCACCATTCCATGGCAGCTCCTTGGAGGCCTCCATGGATATTTTTGATGTGGATTGTCTGTGTTATTATTTATGCAGCATTGTACAATAGCTGGATGTGGATAAAAGTAGCCCTTGCAGAGGCAGATATTTTGAAAAGCTAGATTTACACATAAGATAGAGAAGCACATTTGGTACAAGGTCTCCCCATCTAATCTTGTCTAGAACACATTAATCTTTGTCATTCTCAGGCTTCAGTTGTTGAGTTTACAGACACCAGAAATAAACTTGCAAAGACTGAAACTTATTAAAGCTTTAATTTGTACTTTGATATACTTTAAATATATACAGTGAAGCCTTTTTTTGGCTGCCTATTTTTTGTAAAATTTTACATCAGTTGATTTAATTTAAACTAAATTTTCACTTTAAACTTAGTACAACTTGCTCACTTCAGCAATTTAAACATTTTTCAGTAAACAGCTATAAAAAGAAACTTAACAATGTATCTGGGAGTTATCTGAGATCTGCAGGCTTCTAGACTCGAGCTTGTAGTGCTAAATGTTTTGCTTAAATCCATTAAAATGCTTAATCACACAGTTTATTTCTGAACACTAAGTAGTTTCAATTAATATGCATTAGTGGGGTATTGCATTCCTTAATAACTCAGATGGCTCAGGAGTGCACGGCACATACCAGCCTCTAATCACCTACAAATTTCTGAAACCTGAAAGAAGAACTGAAACAAAGCAGCATAATGAGCTGGGGTTTGTTTTATTCAGTTCATTGTTATGACCAAACTTCTATTGGGTTTTCATGTAGATTGCCTCAGTCTTCATTTGCATTACAAATTTTTATTCTTGTTGGTGTTAAATAGATATATAATACTCACATGACTGTAACAATGAGCTTACAGGCTCACTTATTTTATTTTATAATTCAGTATTGCAGTGGAACAAAAATCAAATATTTTGCTATAATGGTTATGCTAATTGACTTTTAATGTTGTTTTATTTTCCATCTACTCACCAGCAGTCTCCCAAGTTTAATAAAGCTCAAACATTTAATTTTATTGCCTTGGAGTATTGATTATCTGTTTAACACCAAGAACAATGTGATCTGTTGTCTTTGCCTTGCTGATTATTTGAATTATCTTGAAGAAATAAGAGATGTGCATGAGGAGAATGTCATGCAGTAAAAAAGTCACTTGTATGTATTATTTGTGGCTATTGTACCAAAACCACAAGTCTTTAATCTCAGACTCACAAGGGAAAAAAAAAATATTTTTTCACAACTGAATTCAATATTCCCTCAGGCATTGCACCACCATTTACGTTTCTTTCTTGATTTATATTGCCAACATAATCTTATTTAAAAGAATGAATAGCATACTATCTAGTTTGAGACAAATATTTAAATTATACTTAAAAACCCTACTAGATTTATTAGATAGGGTATTTTTTTCAATCTTATAGGTTAAATTATTGAGAAAAACAACATCTGTTCCAAAGAAATAACAGAAAGAAAAATGGAAGGCTGCATCCATTCCACTATTAAATATTTTTCACTTATCATAATGTGCCTATGAAAACTTGGAGAGAGGGGAGACTAAAATAAGCTATTTGCAAGAAATAATGAGTAACTCTTGAGATATCAAAATCAAAGGAAACCATGTTTTGCAGCACTTTTGGAGTGCAACATTTCATGACAACTAGCAACATTTGTGTGGGTGTAAGTATATTTTCACTATTTGGTAATCACATGCTTGGAAAGAGCTACTCAATTCTGTCAAATGTATGGAATTTCTGTCTTTATTGCACAATTAATTCTTTTGAAAACTGCTGTAGTGTTGACTGTGCTGCATCAGTTTTCTGTTTGTGAAGTAGAACAAGTTCCAGGTGTTGTGGCAGCAGATGTTTGACTCTCAGTGAGTTCACAGAAACTGCTGTTCTAGTGAATCACAGAGTGTGATCTTGTGCTCGGTCAGCTGGAGCAAATCACAAGTGTTTCTTGCTGCCTTTATTTAAAGTATATCACATGCTGGGCCTCCAAATTTTTTTGAGAAGGGTGTAACAGGTTTAACAGGGACCCCTAATTTTTCTACCTCTCTGCAACTTGCTGTGGTTAACACTGTTGCTAGGAGTATCCATTGAATTTATTGGAGAGAGGAAAAGAAACGAGAGAACAAATCACTAGGCTATTATTTTTGATAAAGTAAGTGAAGGTAAGATGTGTACAGAATGTGTTGGTTGTTATTGGGATCTCTAGGATAAGAAAATCTGTGTTTTGCTTTCATATCAATATATGATGTTTAACCAGAACAATGTTGAAGAATGACTCAATGCAGTCTCAGCAACTGTAGAGCTTCTAGAGTTAAGAAATGGGAAGTGCTATTAATTCTATTTTAAAAATCCCCATTCCTCTCAGGTAAATTTTGCCTTTAAGATTCTACTGTAAGGAAAATGGAACACAGAATCATGGAATTGTTTGGGTTAGCAGGCACATTTAAAGGTAATTCAGTCACACTGCCCCTGTGATGGGCAGGGACTTCAGTTGGATCTGGTCACTCAGAGACCCATCCAACCTTACCTTGAGTGTATCCAGGGATGAGGCATCTGCACCCTTTTCCTGGATTTCACCAGGTATAATGTGTTAACTTATAGGTGAAAATAACAATGTGGTCCAGATTTGGACTGCTCTCACCCTGGCTTTGATTTCTGCTTATAACAAAAAAGAAAATTTTCAAGAAAAGGCATTAGTAAAGACCAAAGTGTTTTCTAAGTTCAAAATGGGATGCATGGTTTAATTTTATAATAACCTTTTGGTCAATTTTGATAAAGTTCCTGAAAATATAGATTTAAAATTGAATGCTGGGACCCTCCTTGTCAATAATTTGGCATTTGGTTTGTCACTTGTATTTGTGGAGAAATTATAAAAATACCTAGAACTCCATCTCTTAGTGTTTAAATTCAGGGATAGTAGACCAGTTTTCTTCCTCAGCCAAGCTTATTTTTGGTTTCATCTCAGTCAGGAGAGACTTTGAATTGTTTTACCTCTGTAATCTCACTTCAGAAAACATTCTTAACAAATATTTTGTGAGATTTTGTGAAAATCTTATGTGCATGACATATCAGTTAATTATTATTAAGACCATTTGATGATTTTAGTAATTTATCAGAGAGAATTTTTGCATAACCTTTTGACCTAAATGAAAATATTTGCAAAGTTTCTTACCTTCTTCTATTTAAAATTTAGATCTAAAAATGATCAATAAATCACGGCACTATCTTGGAGGCTATATAATTTTTTCTTTTAAAGGTGACATTTTAACATGGACATGGAAAAATACCATTTTGTATGGATTTTGTTTGTGGGTTTTGTTTGGTTTTTTTGTTCTCAAAAAAAAAATCTTTTATCACCTCTTGCAAATTTTTTTTTTACGTTGCATAGAAGTTCAATTGAGGACCACATGGTAACATCAGTTCTTGATATCCAGACATCTCTCTGCAAGTTTGTAAATGCATTCTTGGTGAAACATGTTAAAAATATTTCAGGAAATATTGTTCTCTATGTACATTACCTATGGGCTTAGTAGGAGCTAAAATGTACTGAAGTGAATAGTTTCCTCCTTTGGACAGCAGCCAAATCAGTAAGACACTGATTGCAACTATTGATTTGAATAGTTTTCACTGTGTTATTGTATTGTAATAGTCTTAATAGATAAATGTTGTGCATTTATATATAAGACTATTACATAAAAAACTAAATATACTTGTGTATACTTACACAAAGAAAAATTGGATTTTGGTCATATACAATTGCTTTTTTCAAGAAAAATGTTAGAAACTTGAGTAAAAAATAAGCTGATATAAAGTAAATTTAATATGATTTCATGACAATTTGTTCTATATTTATGTTGATTACTATTTTCTTGAACTTTGAATAAAATAGTTATTGTATATTTTCACTTTAACATTTTTTATAAGGCAAAATAAATAAAAATGTATTTGGGCTGAAAAGAAGAAAGAATATTCAGTGTAAGTACTTAGGTTGCTTTAGAAGTTAGGACTTGTAAATTTTAATAGAGTATCTAATGGACCACCAAAAGCATCTTTGTTTTCTGTGTCGGCTGCAGTAATGACTTTAGATTTTTCTAACTAATACATATAAATTATTTTAATGTGGCCCACAAGACTGAAACAAAATAAGCCATAGCACTGTGTGAAAAAACTGTCCATAAAACACCTGCGAAACCAGAAGATTTGATCTTAAGAATTTGCATTTTTACCCAGTGAGATTTGGCTAATGGCAACTATGTCCTGGAGGAGACTGTGTGCTTTTAAGAAGCTTTCTGCCTGCCTGTGATGGGGGCTTAGCTGTGAATCTGTGCTGCTCCTGCAGTCCCTCCATCCATCCGCCCCGGTGGCAGCTGTTCACTCACATTTCTGTGCCACTGTCAAGTGTTTGGGAGGAAGATGCAAAACACAGAGCAGAACTGCCAAGCATCATTGTCGTGGCAGGAGTGTGAATGTCCAGCACCCTCCCAGACAAGTGTGCTGTGGCTGGTGTTGTTTCTCTGTCCTTTTATAATCAGATGCTGACAGGAGTTGAGAGGTGAAGGTGAGGGTAGAAAGAATAAAGGTGTGAGGTCCAGATCTCTTCTCCTTGTTGCTCCAAGGCAGAGAAAAGCAGAAAGGTCATGGATAAGGTGAAAAAAACTGGATGAAGGCAAAGGTCTCCTTCATTTTCTGTGAGCAGTCAGACACTAAAACAGATTTCCCTGTTTTCATTCATTCATTTCATTCAATGAATGTTCATTCATTTCCCTGTTTTCAGATATCCCATTTCATGGATGTCCCATTACTTGATGTGCTCAAGGCCCGGATGAGTTTGATGGGGTTCTGAGCAATCTGATCTAATGGAATTTGTCCCTGCCCATGGCAAGGGGTTGGAATGAGATGATCTTGAAGGCTCTTTCCAGATCAAGCCATTCCATGATTCTAACTGAGCAGGCCAGTTAGGGAAGTGCTCTGACGTGAGCGTTGGCGCCTTCTTGTCCCTCTCTCTGAGCTCAAGGCCAGCCTGGCACCACAAGCCCTGGGGACACTGAGGCTGGTGCCTGCTTGAGGGACCTTCAGGGAGTGCAGGATATGGGTGTGGTGAGCCCAGGCTCTGAAAAAGCTTTCATGACCTTTCCTTGCTTTGGACTCATCGTGGTTTAGGGCATTTCTGAAAATCTGAGATGCCTTCTGGCTGTGGCCTGACTGCTTCAAGAAGCTTAGGAATGAAAGTCACCCCCTATGTTGAGTTGGAAAGAATAAGCAATTTCTTAAGTGTAAAGAACGTGAAAATATGGAAATTTCCACTGGTTCAGTTCATTTAATGCTGCCTCTTCTGATTCCTGTGTGTGCAGTGTTTACTGGAAAATTTTAGCTACTTTTAGCAGAAGGTTCAGAAAAACTTATAGAAATGGTATTATTTTATTCCACTGGAATCCAAATGGAAGAGTGATTCAATGATTTTTTTGAGTTCATCAAAGGCAGAGCCAGGGATAAACTTGTGTTTGAGACCTTGATCTTTATTTACTAGATCATAGTATTATCAGAAATATGGTTAATTCTGAGATACAATTACCATTACAATGTTAATTAAAATATTTTTATAAACTCTCCCATTTACAGGTACACTGGGAAAAGGCTATTAGTTAGTCTCATCTGGTATTTTCTAATGTATAGCCTACAAGTGCTGCAGTCTTTGTTTTGCTTTGTCACATTTTTACTAGCAGTTAAAATATTTTTTATGGGAATGCCTAATATAGTCAGCTTTATTTATCTGGTTGGTAGAATCTTTTTAAAATAATTTTGTAATGGTTTTGAATTGTAAATCATGTCTTTAAACAGGTCAGGCTTGTCTTGCAGTGTTTGAGTGGATTCACAGTTTAAATTCAGGGCTTCTTTTCTACTTGCTCTCTCTTGCACACAATTTTTCTCTTTGTTATTTGTGTGATTCTAAAACCTGAAAAAACAGATGTGATTGCTTTGCACATTAAAACAGAAAAGTGTTTATCTCATGAAATAGAGAATCAAGCTTGGCATTTTTATTCTTGGAAGGATGAGATTTGAATTGCTATTGATCAGAAAAAAAATAAGGATAAACTCAAACTTATTTGCTGAGGCTTTGTAAACAATTTAGATCTATGACAGACTTTTAATAGAAAAATCTTTTTGCTGAAAGCCATTGGGCTTTGTTAAATCTGTACTGCTCTCAACTCTTTAAATTACTATTGCTAAATTTATGATTTTGAATCCTATTCAATTAAATGTTAAAATCAGAAGAGGAAACTAAGGCCTCGTTGTGGTTTAACCCCAGCTGGCAACGAGATACCACAAAGCCACTTCCTTCCTCCCTCCCTCCTGTTTTTGGGGACAGGAAGAGAAACAGGGAAAATCAACCAAGCAAAAACCCCCAAAAAAGGAGCATTGTGGATTAGATAATAAGACTAGTTCAATAAAAATACTAATGATAATAATAGTAATAAGAAGGAGAGAGCGATAAAGTGCAATAAAGACAAGTGGTGCACCATGCACCTGCTCACTGACAGATGCCCAGCCTGTGGGGTTTTTTTGGGGTTTGTTTTTTTTTTTTTAAGGTTAAAACCTGGAAAAAATTGTGATGTGCATGATCTTCCTGGAAGGAGAAGGTTTCTCCACATTCTGTGGGATAACTGGATTTATTTCTGTTCTGGAAGCTCTTGCCTGAAGAACAGCAGGTGATCAGAATGCTTTGGAGCAGCTGCTGGCACTTTTGGAAGGTGTTAATGCCCTTTGCTGCTGAGCCTTCACATGTTAGTGACACTTTCAGACTGTTAGAGAGTGCTTCTTTAAATATTTTTATCTTGAAGGGTTATTGTGATATTGACCTTGTTGCATGTAAAAAAAAATCAAGTCTAACAAAAAAAAATATCTCACTCTTACAAGGGGTCTGAAAGATCTGATATTTGTTAAACATCCTTGTTGACTAAAAAAGACCCCCATATTGCTTGGATTTGATGGCAAGAATGTTTCTATTAGGGTACCTATAGAAGGTTTCTCTTGGATAACTATGGCTTTCTCTTTCCATTTTAATTGGTACAGGTTTTTTGAGCTGTACATTGAATGCATTTCAATAATTTTAGAACATTAACAATACTACACTTTTAGTTTTAATTTGTATGAAAAGTAATCTTAACATTTCATTGTTTTGATTACAGTGTCCATTTTTATGCTAATTTTGCTTTCTGAAGTACTTCTAGAAAGGTATAAAGGAGCTCCCAGAAGGGACCTTTTAGTTCTGAAAAAGGTAGGGATTTCAGTGTACTTATCTTTGCTTTTAAAAGCTGCCTCTCCATTTTTTTTTTTTTTTTTTGGTGTCAATGTGATTCATCTTGCTGGCTTTTTTTTTTCTTCATTCTGCCTCTACTTTGCCTTTTTTGCTGTGCTGCTAATCCACTGTGTGTGTTAGGACTCCTTCTTCCTTCCTCTGAAGCATCTGGAGTAGATTAATGCGAAGGTCAGGCTGGTAAAGTGTGTGAATTTCTGCTCTGCCTAAAATACAGGCAGAGAATTAATTTTCATCAGTTATTCTCTTTGAAATATATAAACCTCAGACCTTTTCAGCATGCCATTGCTCTATTAGTGTGCAAGTTTTCATATATATGCACCTTTATAAAAAAAAGATCAGCACTCAAGGTGCAAGATATAGAGTGGTCTTTGCTCGAGACTCAAAATTTTGGCTTTATAGCTTATAATTTTCCTGAAATAAGGAACAAACAAGGGAAGAAGGAAAGGAGATGTAAAAAAAGATTTACTAAATTTGGCAGTTTTGAGTTTTGGGGGGTTTAGGTGAGTTATTTAAGACTTCTCATTGTCATTAACACAGAGGGATTTGTCCTGAACCTGATCTATGATTATTTATGCATAAATGCAGATTGTTGTGCTTTGGATACATCTCGCCCTTGTCCTTCTATTGCATGTTTTTGTTTCCATGGATACAATTACCTCAAAGGTCCAGAAATATGATTTAACCCAATTTGATGGACCCCAAAATTATAATTTTGAACCAGAATGACCTTGATTTAATGGAGTTCTCCTCAACAGGCACAGTGAAGTTTGAGCTGTTATTCATCTGAGGGTGTGAACTACACGATTGCAAAGATATACTGATCCAAAGGCATGGTGATGAGGATTTTATGACCCACTCATTTCTTTAATATCTTAAGTAGGATGAGGCAATTGCCTGACTAATGAGATCTTAATGGGTGTAGTGGTCTGGGTGAGGGGAGTGTATTACTGTCTTCATTTAGGCTGAATCTGTCCTGCTTAGAAATTGACTGTCCTGAGAATTTATCTTGTAATACTGCAGAACTGGTGCTTACAAGATAACCAGTGTATGTAATGGTTAGAAAAGGGGCAAAGACAGCAACAGAGAAAGTAATCAGCAAAAGTTGCGTTGTTGGTGAGGTTTTTTTTGAGGGGAACCTGCATAATTTCAGGAACCAGACAGAATTTTCTTTTGTTAAACCCCAGGACTTTAAATATCTCTGGCCTAAGAAATAAACTTAATAATTTTCCTTAGTTAAAGTAACAGCTTTAATTTTAATTTTGTTCCAGGGATGCAACAAAATGTAGGCATGTAGTGGAATAAATCTGTTACATAATCTTGTTTGCATCCTCTATTTTTATGTTTTAATTCACTTCTATTTCTTCCTTTTTTTTCTCCCCTAACTTCTGACTGGGCTTTTTACTTGAACAGTTTACTTTTAGCTGATGTGCTTTTCTACCTAAAAAGAATTGCTCTTGCTCTCCCTTTTCCCATCTCATCCATTTCTATCTGATTCTTCCAAGTCTGCTAACACACTAGCATAGTAGCTATGACTCACAGTTTATATTTACTTTCATTTGCCTTTTGGTTTAAAACTGCCTTCACGGATGCCTCTTTTACTGCTGTGTGTATGGAAGTTTAACATCTTCTGGTCAATTAGGTTTCTGAAATTTATGTTGCATTTGGTTGCAGCAGCAATATTACTGTAGCTGTTATACTCTACAAGATTTTGGCTGGAGGTAGCATCTTAGACCAGCCAGCATAGTCTGGAAGAAAATCTGCAGCTTGTAGGGATATGTGATCTTCCTGTCTGAAAGAGAAGCAGCAATCATTAAACCCAAATACCAGTTGAAAACAATTATTCTAACTTAATTAGCTGTGTTACTTAGACCATGGAAAATAGATAATTGGCGTCTATAAGGAGGTGTTAACTATGTCTTTGCCTATTTCCCGACTTATATAGTGAATTTTTCTTTCTTTCTCCCTACCTGTGGAAGGCTGTTGGGTTAACAGAGGGAAATTAGAGTGTTCCATAAAGGCAGTGCTTCTAAGGAGTTCCTAACTGTGACTGTCCTCTAGTGTTATGGATTCCAGTTTCTGGTTTTTATGTGAATTAGATCATCTTTCCCAGACTTCTGGGGAGTGTCCCTGATGGGGAGGAGAAGGGAGTCAAAGCTGACTCAAGATAAATGCTTTGCCCTGGATGCCTATGCCCTTCATCCACTGTCTTTGCAAGGTCACTGTGAGGCTGTTGATCCATACAAACTGCCTGAGGAGCACTGTTGGTGCTTTTGGATGGTTTTTCATTTTGGAAAGGCTGTGGACTGGGTATGGGATGATTTTTTCCCACTGTGAGTTGAATCTCTCATGGGTGTCTAGTTTTGTGCTTTTTTTCCCCTTGGTGTGTGCAGGTCATGTTTGATGCATATAATGTATTCAGGGAGTTTAATGATAAAAAGAGCTGCTTGAAAGGTAGGAGCTTCTGGGAAATATCTTTTAAGATTGAAAATTCTTCTAGCACAGGCTGTAAGTTTTCAAATGCTGTATTTTGGTGAAAAAGCATTGTCCATTGCAGGTATTTTCCAAGAATACTGCTCTAGTTAAGTTAAAAATCTTTTTAGGTAGCTAAGTGGTATCATAACTGTTCTCCTCAGAAGATATGCTGGTGTTTAAGGGGGTGTCTCATATTATTTATATTTTTTATCTCTATTCTTAATTAATTTATGATGACTGATTAGAACAACTGCTACTGCTACTTTGATAGTGATAGTATCAAAAAATAATAACTCTTGTCCACAGTACATGTGTTGAACTTATTTTCATCTGGTTGGAAAGATGGAGGTAGAAATTAGTCTGGGAGAACTCCTGACTATTTTCTGTTGGATATCCTCATTTAAAGGGGACATGAATCCTAAAACAGGCTCAAGATTCCTTAGTCTCCTGAGGGCTTTTTAATGTCTCTAGAATGACAGTTTGGGTATAGACCACTGATATGCAGGAGGGATAGAAATATAACACTTTTTAAAAGTTTGCTGTAGTGAATAATCTCAGAGTTGATTGTCAGCCTCACTGATGTGTTGTTTCCATTTCATTATTTCTATCTCCTTTCTTTTGTCTGCTATTTTAATTGCTATTTGATGGTTATGGGCAGTATGGATTTTCCTCTCTGAAAGATAACAACCTTCTTCTCTTCTACAGCATTTTCTACTCTCTAGTCAGAAAATATAATTCAGATGGACAGCTTTGAAATTTCCTCTGCTTTAAATTTGAAGAGCTTGTTTACCTGAAAGTCTACTTTCTTTTCCTGATAAAGGTTCTTTTTTTGTAAATCTTGAGTGGGAACCTGCCTCTCAGGCAGCAGCAGAGATGGAGGTGAAGTTGGTAGTATGCTTTCTGTGTGATTGCATATTAGCTGAAGTGCCTAAACCAGTCTTTAGAGTGGGTTTGCAATTAGAGTCCTTATCTTTCAATGAGATAAATGTCTTAATGAT
The DNA here is from genome assembly GCF_050655825.1 of Lonchura striata. Classification (NCBI taxonomy): domain Eukaryota; kingdom Metazoa; phylum Chordata; class Aves; order Passeriformes; family Estrildidae; genus Lonchura; species Lonchura striata. The sequence goes on from NC_140703.1 coordinate 12,215,672, forward strand.
GAAAATAAAGGGTTATGGGTAGTTTTCTCTACAGTAAGGTCAGGCTCTTTGTTGCTATGAGGGCATGATCACTACAGCTGAAGTCCAGAGAAGAGTGTAGGAGAATAAGGACCACAAGGCCTATAATTATGCATTTTGATAATTCTTTTCCCTATGCAAAATTACCAAGTTTTATACTGTAATCGAAAGCCCACATCAGGACATCTGGAGCAACAGCAACCACTGGAAGAACACCAAGATGGACATCAACACTAATTTTCCTGGAGACAGCTACAGATATTGCTGCTGATAGTGTTTTGTATCAGAAAGAGGAAGTCCTGCTCTTTTATTGGCAGTGGGGAAAAATTGCAGTAAAAACAAAAACAAATTAAAGGAAATGGATTTATTGTAGCTGCTAAACAGGTGGGAATACAAGAGTTTGACAAGGGTTTGCCTTCATGTGATCACAAGGTCATTAATGTGCAGAGCAAGCAGTTGGGGGCAGGTATCCACCAGGAGAGAGAATTACCTTGTTTTTCATGTGGTTTAGGCCACTTGCAAGAACCTCTACTGCTTGTATGGTGTTTTATTTTCCTTCACACCTTCCCAACAACCTGCAACAGAAGTGCTTTGGGGGGCACTATACATCCTTCTGCTTTATGGAAGGATAAATCTGGAAGATATGTTCTTCTGTCCTGAAATAATAGATTAAGAGTTAGAAGGATTTTTTTTATTAAAGGACTTATATTGTTTATAACTTTACCCCTAATTACCCGCTTAGAATTATTTTGATGTATTATTAGGGTATATGACTGGTCTGGTCCCACTATTTTTAGTGAGGTTGCTGTAATCTTCCAATTCATTTTTGTTTTGGCACTCAGTTTGTAACTCTATTTAGCCTGTCAAACCTTTTGACAGCAACTCTAAGCATTTGCCAAGCTGGCTATCTTTAATTTGAGGAAGGAAACACTGATAGAGATGATTTTCTCTGCAAGTGTTAATGATTTTCTTGAGAAGGACAAGTTCCAGACAATGATTCATGCATGTCTTTGGGAAGCAGTCTATACATCCAATTAACCAACAAGAGTTACTACTTTATCAGGAATAGGATGAACTCTAATGCTGCAAAACACTTTTTATAGAATTTTTCTTTGACTTGAGTGAGCAATAATCTTAATTTTATGTGATAATACACATTCTACTATAGTATGGCCAATTAAATGGGTCATCTTGATACAGATACATTTCTTTCATGTTAAGAGCCTTGATGTAGCTGATGTAAACTAGTTTTTATTCAATGGAGTTTATTTATACCAGTTCCAGATCTGGTCAATTATATTCTGCTTATTTCCTCACCTTGTAAGAGGAAAATAACAAGGACTAAATTCATAACCTTGTGTCTCATTAAGTAAAGCAGCAAACATAAAAAGTTCATTAAGTAATAATTCTATTTAACTAAGCATTTTGTCTCTGCTTGAAGATACAGCTAGAATGCACACATAATTGGCAAGAAAGGAAAACAAATTACAAAGAGGCAAGTTCAGCATAACCTCAAGAATGTTAGAATTCATTCAAACTCACTGTTAGGAGTTATGGGGGAATGCCTTCATTTTTACCTCACTTGAGGAAACGGAGTGTACTGAGACAACTAAGCCAAAGGAAAAGCCTCTCATATTAACAAATAGATCTTCAAATAATGACATAAAACAACTTCTATAAATTTTTGGTGATTTGATTCCCTTGTCACTCATAATATGTCCATATTTATAGATTGTTTGATATCTTATAAAAGTACTGTGGCCTGGAATGTGCCCTTTTTAATCACAGATGGTGAGAAAGTCATGTGGTATTGGAGATTTATCAATATATACTTATAATCAATTGAGGTGTTTAAGATGATAAATCTAAATGTTTTTTGTGAATAAGATAGGATTGATTAAGGGTTGAAATTCAAGTATCAGATTTTATTGGGTTGGGTCCTTGATATAGGCAAATATGTAAACAATATTTTTTCCTTTACCCTGAAGAAAGATACAGTACTATCTTGTTTTTGGACTGAGTTCCATCATTGTATTTATCCTCTCTGCCTAATGTCCATAATAAAAAAAAAAGTAACATTTAATTAGAAGTAGTTATTGGGAAACACAAATTAGCAATCTTTTAGAATTATAACCTGGCTATTTTGTGGTTAGTGTTCTTCCTTGTAGATGTGAATTATAACTTCTTATCATGTTTGCACACATGACATTTTAGTTTATGTGCAAGACTATTTCTTCAGTACACTGCTCCCTGCACTGCCAAAGCTGGAATTTTGGGTAGACAGGGCTGCTCTAAATCAGCCTGAATTAGTCTAAATGTTGCCTTTTGTCTACTTGATTATATATGCAGGAAACAACAGAGTAGAGAATTAAATACATTTTATAAGTTATTTAAAAGATTGAAGTTTGACTTAATAAAGTGACCAAGGTTTCCAAGACAATTTTCTCTATGTCACAGATATATATATATCCTGTATCTGCTAATGTTTGCTGCTTTATATTTCAGTGGCTAGTCTTTTTATCTGAATAGATACAGACTGTCCAAGTCAGTGTCCTTCTGAGTTTGATCCCAAATCCTCTCTACCTGCCATCACTCTAAGTCGAAATGGTGAGTTTATTACTATTATTCATTCCTGGACCTGATTTTGCTCACTAGTATGTGGTCTTTTCTTGTCTTTTTGTGCTTCCTTATTTCTTAATTAAATGGATACTTTTTACCACTGGAGATTAAATGATCCAATAATATCTGTAGTGATCAGAATAATGAGAAAAGGATACTTTTAAGATAGGTAGCTTTGTTTCTGAGCTTCTATTCAAACTAAGTGGAGTATTAAATTAGACAATGATTGAATTTTGGGGAAAGCATTGTACAAGCTAAATTTTCAAGTAGCTTTTAATAATGTGTTTCTAGTAGAACTTTTGAAGTGCTGTCTAATATTTTCTGAATGACCATAGACACATTAAATGTCATTTTAGGCGGTTTATACTGGTGAACTTCTCATATTACTTTTTAGATAGAATGTGTACCCTTGATTTGAGTTTACTTTTGTAGATCTTGTGCCATAATATCTTCTGGAGTACAGATCAAAAGGCACTGACTTGTGCATAAGATTGCAATTTGGAGAAACCTGATTTCTTATTTGTTTTTGTTCTTGACATTTTTCCTCTAGTCTTGTTTAAAGATAGAAGTGCATTTTTTTTCTATAAAAATGGCTTGAAATATTTTTCTTAGGAGTGTGGATTCTTAATTTTTTATTTAGTTTTTACTAGTGTGCTAATGGTTCCTGAAATAAATTCAAGTGGTTTCCTGATTCTCACACCTTAGAGAAAAGGGAAGTTGTCTGAGGTCACAAGTTGTGTGCCACAACTTTGAATGGAAACTGTTTGTGGGGATAATTTGGTTTGGTGATTTTTTGGGGTGAGTTTGTTTGATTGTTTGTTTCCTAAGCAGCTATGGAAAAATTTCAAAGCAGGAATTTAGACTGGAGGATTTTTTCTATTTTCAGATGGGAAGACGGAGGCTCGAGGAAGCTTGGTGACTGGCCCAGTGCCACCAGTCATGTCAGCCACTGGTAGCAGCAGTGACAGAGGTCTTGTACTCAAGGTGTTTGCTTGGCTTTGAGCTGAAAGGTGTCTGCAGCTTGAATGAGAGTTGACTCCTCTCATTTTTTGTTCAGAGAAGTTATTAATGGTCTTATTTCGCCTGCTGTCTTGCTAATATCAGGGATCAATAAAAATATGTAGTCTTATACACTCAGCATCCTTCTTGAGAAAGACACTATGTTTGATAAAAGAAAGAAGGTTTACAGACAGATGGAATATGCCAGTTTTGGGAAGGGGATAGGGTGCAATACAGATGGAGTTAGAAAAAAAACAAAGGGTAAATAAGGGATTGCTAAAATACAGCAGCAGGATAGGATGAAAGCAGGTGCAAGTGTGCAAGTCCATCTGGAGTCAAATCTCTGGAACTGTTTACTGTAAACTGTTTATATAGCTGTAAATATTATTGATAAACCAAAGTGGAACTCTGGTAATCAGGATCCTGAAAATTTAAAGAGGTTAATGTCTAGAATATGAAAGTTATAAATGTCCTTCTAAATTAAAAATAAAATAGTGTCATATTTGCCATTAAAGAACAAGACACATTATTTTTACTCCCACTTGCAAGGACCTGCGGATGGAAAAGATTAGCAGTAAGCAACAAAAGCTTGAGGGGAAAATTGACCAATGTCACCTTTCAAGCCACAAAAGCTGCAGCAACTAAATTTTTATGTTGCTTCCCAGCTCCTCACAATGACTTACAGTTAACATTTGCAGCAGAGGCTGCTGAGAACTAAAGGCTTACTCAGCAGAAGTAACCTGAGGTGAACACACGGCGCTCGCTCATATGGGGTCAACGTGAGATGAAAACTCCTCACACCCCACCATCATCAATATTGCAGATAGGGAGGGCAACCACATGATAACAGGGCTGGCTGTGACCTTGGTGGAAGTGACAAACACCCCACATTACAGCCGTTCACAAGTGGCAATAAGTAATAGGGCTCGCAGAGGTGGCCATCAAATATAAGTAATTAACTGGAGCAAAGCAGAGAGAATGCATGAGCCTGGGAAATGGTCCAAGGGAGAAGTATAAAAAATACCCAGACAAACCAGAGGAAAAAGACAGTTTTGTTTTAAGACAAGAGACTTATGAAGGTTGCTGATAACGTCCTGGACTGGCTGGGAAGTGGAGATAAGTTGAATGAATGCTATATAAAAAAATAAATACCTTGCATGCTTTGGATAGTATCACATGGGCAGAATTTGTATTTTCTTTCCTGCTTACAAATGAAGCATATAGCAAACTAATACACATCTCATGGGAGGAGGGAAGGAAGACCATGTCCAGACATAAGATATAAAGATATAAAAACATCCAGGGCCATCCTGGACTTAGAGTAAGTAATGATTGCTTTCATTTTAAATACTTTTTTCTTATTCTTACCTATGTGAAGGGAAAGAGATGACACTTGAAAACATCTCCAGCATGTAATTGAAGTAATGGTGCCTTCCTGAGTCAGCAACTGAGGGTGTGGTGGGGAAAAATGAAATTAAAAGAGATTATTGCAGTGCAGAGGTGCATCAGAACTGCTGGTCACACAGAATAAGTCCTGAAGAGGCATTTCTACCAACGAAATGAGTCTTGCAGATTTTTCAAGCATGTGAACTGTTATTAAAAGTATAAATTCAGAAGAAAGCCATTTCTGTTAGTTTTGTCTCTAAGCATCTATCAATTTCTAAAGCTTTGGAATCTTCTGTGATGGAAGATTCAACCTTCAAACTGCTTCAGTCTCTCACTGTAAGTAGAGACTGATCTTACATATATCAAAATCTTTAATTTTTTTTTTTTTTTTTTTTTTTGGTAGCAGATCATATTCTGCTCTCCATCTTTTCTAAAAAGTGGATGTTGCTAAGCAGACAAAGAACATTTGAGGTTTCCTGCAGTAGGGAAGAGCCACACACTATATACCTCTAAAATCCAAGACTTTATGCCTTCATTTTGTGTAACCTCTGGAGAACACTTGAGTTCAAAAATTGAAGAGAAATATAGCATATCTCTTTTTCCCCTTCATTGTGCTTTACAGATATGGTTGCAAAATAGAGCATTTTGGTAATTGATGTCTGGGGCAAATGATAAGAAAGTTTTAAGTAGATCATTCATTTTCAAATTCTTTTCTTGTATTTGAATAGCCTCATTTTTATGGTGGGCAGCAAGCACTTTTGTGTGCAGAGAGAAATATTATTGAGTTCTTGCTCTGCTTTTCTAGGAATTCCACAACTGGGCAAGGAAGAAGGCAATATTCCCCCCCTTCACATTTTCCCCTTTCAATTTAATAAGCTGGGGCAGTCTTAAACAGGTGCCATGGAAAAGAAACAACAATTGTTTAAGATTGTTCTGTGGCTCATATCAAAGGTGCTTCTGAAACTACATGACAAGCTGAGAGATTTGAGCAAGAGACAGAAATAGAACTTCTTCAGAGGCTGTGATTGCAGAGAGGTGACCCAGGGAACCCTTGGGCAGCTCATAATCAGAAAGAACTGGTTTCCTTAACTGGAGTAGTAGGCTTTTTCTTTTCTACCAGATTGTCTTCTTTTAATCTGACATGTGGGCTTGAAGGAGTTCCACTTTTGTAAATTGGCCAGAATTCCTTAAGTGCTCAGTACTTAATGTGCAAATTCTCTTTAAAAATTGCTGTTTACTCTGAAGATAAACCAGTTGAGTCCCCTTGAAAGTCAAGCCCAGACCCTTACAAACAGTAAGAACAATAGCAGCACAATGACTTCAAATACTAAAAAAAAGTAGAGCTTGATGTCTTCAGCCTGGTGTATTCCAGTGTTTCTTAAAGAAATAAAGAACAATAATAGGGAAGTTGTCTATTAATAGGTCTGAGAACAATTGAGAAGTGGAAATAATTATGATTGCCCTGGAAATCTTCAGTTTTGGTTTTTCTGTATATTAGAAGACTATGGGTTAAAAAAATGGATATGCATTGTTGAGTAATTTTGACTACTGATTGTTTGAAGATGCTTTATGAAGAGGTCAGATGCTTTTTGTGGTATCTAAATCCTGCAGTGAACAACAGATATCAAAATTCTAGAGGATTTAGAAACACAATTTCAAAGGACTCTAGAAAATTAGCTGTTTATAGGCACTTCTGTGCTTTTGAATAACTGCTCCTGAATACTACTGTTAAGAGACGTATAGAGTACGTAAATTAATAAGTTTTATGCAATTTTAGTGTAAATTCCATAAAAATTATAGAGTGCTATCAAATAATCACTGATCTATATATTTCTTTTGATTGAGTGTTCTTCAGTGGCTACACACACTCGTTCTCATATTTTTTTCAGGCATGTAGCATACTTGATAATAATAAGTAAGCTTCTCTTTCCTTGAAAACACTCCTAGCTGGAAATCCCATTGAAAGCAACGTGGTTGACCTTGTTCACATTATCTATGGAATAATTTCTCTGCTTATGTTTAGAAACTGTCTGGTCATGTTGAATGCTATTCTGGTAAAAAGCTGTGGGAAACATTGGAATTGTCATGGAAACCTTTCAAGTGAGGGCTGGTAAGTTTGCTCCAAGCACACGGATTTCACTGGTTGCCTTTAACTCCTGAATTCTTGACTCTCTTTTAATTTCATCTGGTTCCCTAAAATGTAAGTTTCCCTAAATGATTAGACTATTGTGGATGGGTGCATATGATTCTTTCCAAGCACCTTTTCAGCGAGAGAAGACACTGTTTTGGGATGAAACCACCCGGAACAGTTGCTAGAACATATTGCCACCCACAGCTGATGGCCAGTTGGCAGTGGCTCCTTGCTGGCTGCAGATACTTGCCAGAACTAAATGTGGTTTTGTCCTCCCTGCCTTCCAGTTTTGCTCTCTCAATTTTAATATTCCCTTTGTTTCTAATGTTTCAGAATCATCTATCCTGTGCCCTTTGCAATGCAGTTATAAGGAAATGCCACCTTTTTCTTTAATATATAATAATATATAATCCCGGGGCCAAACAAGTATTCTTCAACTAGATTGAAGATAAAAAATCAGTATTTTACACCCAGTTTTGCACTTCTTTTATATTCAATTCACAGTACATTTTGTGATGAAGCTTTTACTGAAATGTTTATCAACTATTTCCCTAACTAATATGCTGTTTATTTTAATGATATTTTTGGAATATATTATCTACCTCTTGACAGTTCTTAGGGGCATAATATATATTAAATTTACAGAATTTGTGATATCTTTCAGGATGCTGAACGTTGCCACTAGCATTAGTTAGAGCAAGAAATACAGAACATTTTAAATACAACTAAAACCTGATTTTTTTTTTCTCATGATAAAAAAGTAGGAGTTTGGTTATTAGTAAAGCTACACTTTTACAACTTTTGAAAGGAAGAGTTAATACAGACTGACATTGGGCAATTTTGCATGTTTTTGGGGTTTGTTCCAAGTATTTCAATGAAAAAAACCCTAAATAGCATTGCTATACTAAATAGAAATTCTTCATAATGCACAAAACTACACTTGCACTTCTTACATGTTATTTTTTTTATTAAAAGTAAAATTATGTAATGCATTATGCGTATTGTTCTGGCAAATTATGGGGTTTTTTGTTTGTTTTTGCAGCTCACTATCTGAAAAAATTTGAGTGGAAGTTTTCCATGTATTAGGTGATATTTTACCTGATAATATTTTATCAATCTAACTTATCAGCATTTTTCTTTACAGTCTGGTGCCTAATTATGATAAGTCTCTTCATAAATGCTTATATACAGCAGGAGTAAAAGAAACATAAAGAGCATGTCTAGAAAACTGTTGCCATTTTGCTTCATATAGAGTTATGTACAGGTACTTTCTCTATTTGATTGGTTTTTTGTTATTTCTTGGCTGGACTTTCTTTCCTATGCACTCTTAAATGTATGCAGTTGAAAATAACAGAAAATTAGAACACAATTCTATGAAACAACTCCCTATATTTTCCATTAAAAAATCTCACTGTGTTTTCTTGTATTATATAGCTCTTAAAAAAGGACATTTTTGATAGACATTATGGGGAGTTAACAAATACTGTAGTATGCTGAACCTCATCTTTTATAAGTATTTGTCATAACCTTTCAAATCAGTGAAAACATTTTTTTTTCAGATACATCCACTCAAATTAATTACAGAAAGCTGAACAGAAAATGGCAGAACTGTCTCCTGCAAACTAGCTGTAGCACAACTGTAATCCAAAAAAAAAAAAGTTTTAAATTTCATATTAACTCCATAGAAATAATCATAAAAGTGGTGCAGGTTAGTTCTGGAAATTTCTGTGGCTGGTCACAGCTAATTATTTCTGAAACACTTTAAACTCTTTTTTGCTAAGTGCTCAGAGTGTTCAAATCCCTTTCTGTGTGGCATAATAATTTACATCCTCCAAATGTTATCTAGATTGGAAGTACAGCTATCAAGCATGGTATGGTACTTTGAGTAATTCTCACTAAATGTAAATCTGGAAAATAGTTTTATGACAGATTAATTTTTTAAAAAAGATTTTATACTTGCAGGTTATTAAGTCTGAGACACATTAAAGATGCAAGTTTTAAACTATCATTCTATAAAATTATATCCATGATTTTCTAGATGAGATTTGAGAAGTTGTACATGCAAAAAGAGAAGTTACAAGGCTGTAAGACTGTTTGGGACTCTGAAGTGAAAATAAAAGCGGTGGAAAGGGGAATACTGAATCTGAAACTTGCATGCAGCAGGGCAATGGGATTTCTTCTGAAGGGAATCAGGGAGGTAATGATCCTAAAAAACCTCCTCTGTGCATGAATAAGGAGGTATCAAAAAGTAGTAATGATGAGTGAGGAGAAAGAGGAGATGAAGCAAGGTTATTAAGAAATTGATCATAAATTAGCAGTGAAGATTTATAACAATGTGCCACAACAAGAGAGAGGAGATAAAGTATGATGGTGAAGGAGGCAAGAAAGAAAAGGTCACGGTTTCCTACTCTCCCACACTGCCTCTCCATAAGCCTTGCTCTCTTTTCCAACCCTTGCAGGTTTGTTGGGAAGTGCAGCCTTTATTTGTCCTGGTCTGGAGGCTCCTGACAGAGATCCTTTCTGTTCCCATCCTTCTTTGCCCTGTGTTTGTAGATAGCTGGCACTGTAAGGCATAATATACACTTAACTGGCAAAAATTCCTGGTTTTTGATTGGCTCTTTTTGGATTTTGGATTCTTAGTCTCTTATTATAAGAGATAATTTAATTATAAGATAATCGACTCATAAGAGATATTATGAAACCAAATATATGTTCTTGAGTGGTGGTCATGGAGCACTGACATTGTGAGATGGCACACAGAGAGGGAGAGCACCAAACTTGGAATGATCAGCCCCTGGACAGTTTGAAAGTGGCAGATAAGAGCAAATCAGGGATCAAATCAAAGTGGTGGTATAGACACATATATGAGCATTCCACATTTCCTCTCTAGTCCAGCATAATGTCTAGCTGCTAATATTTACCTGTGTTTTCCTACAGGCTTGTGAATTTTTGGTGCTCACTGGTGAGGTTATAGAACAGGTGCCTTCTCAGAAAGATGCAAATAATGATAAATGTTTGAAGTCTAAATAAAAGAAAGTGTAAAGCATTCACTTCAAAGACTTCACACTGTATTATTGAAATTAATGCTAAGGTTTATTCAGTTCTCACTCATTATATTTGTCTTGTGTTGAGTAGTGATGATTACATGACACTGATGCATGAACTAATATTCTAATAGATCTTTAATTGAACTGAGGAAAATACTTGTGGGGTCAAAGTTTTTAATGAATGAACAGATTAAATGTCCCATGAAAGGTACCATATGGTTTTTTAAAATATGAAAATTAGTTGCAAAGTCACAGTTAATTTAATTATATGGCCTCTCTGTCTTGGGATAATAAAGTAGACTGAAAATTATAATAGACAATGAAACCTTTGCTATTGCAAGACCTTTTAAAAAAGAAATGTTTGGATAACTGCTTTTAAATAACTTTACTCATATTTATGAGCATATTATTTTAAAGATAATATATTTAGGTCATAACACAATAGTGATTGGTGGTGTGTCATCTTCTCTGCTGTACTTCCTTGCTGTGCCAGTATCACTCCTTATGCATGCACACTTTGCTCCCAGTAAAGCAAAGATACTCTTGTAAACAGATAGGAAGCAAATATTTTGGGCCACTTACAGGGTTTCTTAGTTTTAAGTACTTTGACCAACCTTTTTGACCAGTATACACTGACTTTTACAGAACATCCTTGTAAGGAAACCTCTCCTTTCAATATACCTGCAGCTGCCATCAAAATAGTTTGAAAAATACTTATGTATACTAAAAGCCAGAATTTTACACAGTCTTTCTTGAACAATGCATTCTGGTAGTCCTTCTGGATCTCTGATTTATGCTCATACTTGTTGAAATTTTCAGATGTCTCTTCTTTCCAATGCAGTGGTATTTACCAGATGTGATCACTACCAACATATATATTTTTTAAATGTAAATTCTTGACCTGCATTGGTTCTCTTCTTACCATTCTTTGATTCATTAATTTGAATGCTTATGAAAATCATGTACCAAAGTTTATCTTGTGGTTAGAAGACAAGATAGAACTTGTGTAAGGAATTAAATTACACGATTCACAGAAACAGTTCTCTACACCAGTGAATATTCTGCTTTTAGTGAAGCAGAGAAATCAGGAGTCTATTTAGCAGCAAAGTCAGCCACTGGTAAAAAATAAGGCTGGTTCTGATTGCATTTTTTCAGATGTAGTGTAAAAAATTCTTTTAAATGTAGATTTCTTTTAATTCTGGTCAAGTAACATTCTTGAAGATGTACACTCAAGACACTAAGACATGAAATCAACTTTCATGTTCTTCTGAAATTGGTTAATATATTTATGGTGTCTGGAGAAAAGCAGCCTCAAGAAATCTTATTAATAATTGTTAAAAAAGTAAATATGCAACAATATAAAATGAATTGATTAGACTTATTTAATGAGTAATTTTTAAAAAAAATAATTCATAATGATGTAAAAATGTAAAGTAAAATTTCACTGATCCGGAAATTTTTATTAACAGCTTTTTTTTTTTCCTTACTAACAGCTTCATGAAGTGTGTATCTTTTCAAACAGACTGATCAGAATCTTTAGGTATCTATTCTGACTTATACCAAAATGAAACAATAAGAAAAGGTTAGAAGTTGTCATGCTTCAACACTTCTTGACTAGAAAGAAACCCTGGTTTGTAATGGTGAATACCTAGAGGAAACTGAAATAGATAACCTAAGTAATTGTTAAAAGATATTTAATTATTTTCTTTTCTTTATCTCTTCTATCTTCAGGGGCAGAGGTGTTTCTATAGACCTGTGATATTGTCTTGTACTTGACAATTTCCTCTTCAAACCTATTGGCCTTTGTTTTTAAAATGAGCAGGTTTGAATTCACAAGTGTTCATGGTGCGGTAATATAGGGAATCTTATTGATTTTATTTATGATGAAATATTTCCTACTTCTTGTCATATTATTAAATTATGCAGCACAGGACTTGACATAAAGGGAACTACATATGCAAACAATTTTTTGCTGATCTAAAAGACTGTGCTACTGAGTATTAAAAGTGTATTTTATGGGAGATAAAGGAATTGGAGTGCTCCTCTGTGCAAAATACTTTTGTTAGATAGGAAACACTTCCTTTTTTGCCTCCAAAAATTTCACACAGAAGACAAGATTTGCAGACAGATTGATTAGCATAGGAAAAGAGTTTAGTGGTTTTTTTATAGGCCCTAGGATATAAATCATTCTCGACTACCACTTGCCTGAATCTCAATTCCTTGAAACCTATACCAGAAAAAAACATTAATACTAAGCACATGAAAAGATGAGCTTAAAAATTTCAAAGCCTTTTTCCATGGAGCTGGTTGTATAGAAACCTATGGGAAATACTTTAAAAAGCAATGGCTTAAAAATGAGAATTCTGACATGATTTATTGTCTGCAGAGTTAGGGAGAAAGGAACAGTAGCAGGCTTGTGCCTAGTGCCCTGAAGCAGAGGTGTATCCAGCCCAGTTATGCCATGAAAGTGGAAAGCCCAGGTCTCCTCTGGCCCGTAAAGGCAGGAGAATATCCAAGTCTGACCTCATTCCTGAGCTGACTTTGACCTTAATCTGTGCTGGGGAACTGGGCTTCAAGACTGCAGTGCTTGGTCTCACTCGGAGTGCCCAGTACCTCTGGTGTACATTTGATCTGTAATCACCTTTAACTTCTAAGTTGTTTACTTTTATTCCAGTCTTATAGTTTAAAAAGAAAATCTTTAGGCAGTGGCTCTTCAATTCTGCCTACCTTATAATGTTGTGAGTAATAACTGTGACCATTCTTATATTAAATACAATTTTTGGTTTGATGTATACCATTTGCAGTGAAAGCTAGAAAGCTGAAAGTAGATTTAAATGGACCAAAAGTATACAATTGAGGGTTTTACCTTTATATTATTGTTTTGGTTTTGGTTTTTTTTTTTCTCTTTTTTGTATTGTTGTTTTTTTTTGTAATAACTGAAATCTGAGAGAACTGTGGGTCTATGTTTCTACCCCTGACATGCAATAAGAATGGAAGAATACTTAAATCTGGATTAGAAGCAGGTAAAATGTGAGGAAGATGTGAAAGAGTCAGTGGAAGAAAAGAGGAAAAAAAAGTTTTATATTGACATAACCTGTGTCAATAATATCAAAGTGTTTGATATTGATATTATATTACTAAGAAAAACAAGGGTTTGGACTACTTATGATCTAATAATTTAATGTTAAATCTAATGTAAATATTCTTTAAATCCTGGTTTTAAAATTTAAAAAATGAACAACCAAAATGTAATTCTTAAACATTGTTGAAAAATAAAAGTTTTCATTCCCTGTTACTTTTGTTATTTCTTATATCTGACTGTATCTGTTCATAGCCATAAGGAAGATCACCCTTTATGATGAGTTATTGCAGTTGTGCCTTCTTTATACTATTGGTTTTTGCTTTGCTTAAATTAGACTTTGTAATTCTTCAAATTATAGATCTTTGCAGCTAAATCTGATAGATTCTGGTAGGTTTTGTGTTTTTTAAGGATTCCACACAACACCAAGTACTCTATTTCTGGTCATAAGTAATTGTAGTAAGATATCCAGCAAAAAAAAAATCCCCAAACTATACTATAACAATGAAAAAATAGACAATTGATATTTTAAATAATTGCTGAAGAAGGTATTCTGGTGAAATTATCAGGGTTTGAACAGTTTAGTTGCAAACAATAGTGAGGAAAGATGAGGAAAATAGATTCAAGTGGAACTTTCTTAGCTGAAAAACAAAATAAACAGAGAATGAGAGAGAACAAGGTGGCAAGTTTTTATTCCTTGGTAAAGACACACAATCTTGACTGAAGGACAAATAGTGCTGAATAAACCCAATTTAACACAAAAGCCAGGTTCTGATTTCTGGACTTTTGCCTGTACAGAAGGTAAGGGAACTGGTCTCTAACTAGTTAACTGAAGTAACAGGGAATGAAAACTTTTTTTTTCAATAATGTTTAAAAAATTACATTTTGGTTGTTCACTCATTTTTAAATTTTAAAACCAGGATTTATAGTAGATTTTCATTAGATTCAACATGAAATTATTAGATCATAAATAGCCCAAAGCCTTGTTTCTCACAGTGACATAATATCAGCTGCATGAAGGCAGCTTGGCAGTGAGTGACTGATGGGGACAGAGCTGTTGTCATCTACACTGTCACCTTCTCCAAACTACAGGGAGACTTTGCTGGACTGTTCATACAGCAGCTGTGTTTGCCACCTTTAACTCTTCTGGTATTGCAGAGAATTTATTCAGAAGCACCTGTATTTTTTGTTCCCGATCCTGAAAATATGAGCGTGCATAAATTCTACGTGAAATTTATTTATTGAAATTTATTCCTGTCCCACTGGAACGCTATGATTAAAGTGAATTGCATGACTAGAATTTTTCTTATGAGCATGGATTTATGAGTAGAAAGGAGTGATATTTTCCAAAGGGATATTCCACACTCTATGGCATCATGCTCAGTATATAAAGCAGAGCACAGAAGGAGGAAGGGATGGATGTTGGGAGTGATGTTTGTACTCCCAAATCACAGTTTTGTGTGATGGAACCCTGCTTTCCTATGGATGGCTGAACACCTGCCTGCCCATGGGAAGTGGTGAATGAATTCTTGTTTCACTGTGCTTGCATGCCTGGCTTTTGTTTGACTAGTGAAGTTGTCTTTATCTCAGCCTGTGGGTGCTCTCACTTTTATTCTTCCAAGTCTTTCCCCCATCCCAACATGGAGGCAGTGAGCAAACAGCTGGGTGGTGCTGGGTTGCTGGCTGGGGTCAAACCACAACACTTTTCCTTTTTTTTTTTTTTTTTTTTTATGGAGAGAGTTCAGTTTCATGAGTCTATTAAAAAAAGCAAATGAAAACCAAGAAGTGACATTTTATAGGTCATCTGCATGGCTGGAACATGCTAAAGCCATTATATGGATGTTTGCTACCAGACCTAATGGGGGACTAATAAGAGGAGCAGCTTACCCTTTTTGTGTACAAACTGCTGCTGAACTTACTCAGCTGTGCATTTCATAAATATTTGCTCATAGCTTTAGGCAAATGCTACAGTAAGCATCACTTTGAAGCATTTTAAGTGGATGTTCTGGTGGCTGCACATTTCAAATCCTGTAATAAACCCAAAACATATTGCATAGGGTGTTGGTGTGTTCATACTTTTATACTCCTCTTCCCTTTTATGTAACTTTGCTTCTGCAGCTCCAGGCTCCCAAGCAGCACATCAGAAGGTGCCTTTTTTGTGCTCTTCAGTTTGTATACATCCCTTTCAGGTTCTTCATCTCAGTCCTTGTTCAAGATTTTTGGAAAGCCTCCTTGTCTTGATAGTACTTATTTTTAATTCCTTTTCTTTCTTGCCCTATGGCCTTGTGCAACTATTGCTTCAAACTTCAGACATGAACCTAATCTTATACTTTCTCAATTACTACTCCCCCACCTGTGTATTTACCAAATTTTCTGTATTTACCAGATCCATGGATCTTTCCTGAGTTAGCTTCCATTTTTCACACCAGCTGCCAATCCTATTTTTCTTCTGATAGCTCCCACCCAAATCCCCTTTTCATTTGTTTACAACAACGACTTTTGTCTCTTTATCACCCAAAGGGCTTTGGGACATTTTGCAATATTCAGCTTTTCCAAATGAGGCAGTTATTCTTCCTTACATTAGGATTTTAATTTCTCAAAGGCCTTGGAAATGCAGATAAGTTAAGAAAATCCCCAGTAAGCATAGTCTTGTTTCTTTTTTATCCCATTTATTGTATTTCTGCTAGGTACAGTGATATTGCTTGTGAAGAAAGTAACAGCTTGACAAGTTTGAAGCAACTGGTGTAAATGCATGGCTTTTTCTGCTCTTCTGTTTCATATCATGGTGTGTCAGCATCCAAAGGGTATGATTTTATTTTTTTCCTTGTGCTAAAGGTGGAGGATTGCCAGCAGCAGCAGCTCCATAGTTGCTGGCATTAGGAGGACAGGCTCAGCAGTGCCAGGAGGCTGAGGCAGCTTTCCTGTGCATTTCCAATTCATCCCAGCAGGTTGTCTCTCCGTGCAGGATGACACATAAAGTGCACTGTAGGATTGTGGTGCTTTCTGCTCTACAGATGGAAAAGAGAATACTTGTGTCTGTACTTCAGATCTAGAGCTAGACAGAGCCTGCCTGCAGTCTTTCATCCATGCATATATTGTGAACAATCTCGAGTGTACAGCACAATCTGGCAGGTGCTCTTTCCCAGCTGAAGATCCCATGACTTATTCTGAAAATCAAAAAGAAAACCTGTGCACACACTGACAAAAGAGTGAGATCCTAAGAGTCAAAGCAGATGAAATTACTACTTCTGAAGTTGCCATAGCAGACTGGATTCTGTTTTTCTTGGCACATCTATTATTGAGATGCTTGCTGTGCAGCTGTTATTCATGTAAATACAGGGATGAATTGTACTGAGGTATCAGAACTGCTGGTACCTGCCCTTTTGATGATGAATAAATGAAAGCACTGATTGCTGTTACTGCTAAAGAAGGGCTAAATAATGCATTCACATGTACATATACTCTTATAATTTCTGTAAATTATTAACTATCACAATGTGATTTTGTTTTTCTAGATAGTGGGCTTATTAATCAACACTCCTATCAAAGTCATTAATGAATGATATTTTATTACAACAGATTGTATTTCTTACATACATAGTGTTATGAATTTACAATGAATAGCTGCACGTCTCTGGGACCTGTTAATCCACACCAGCTCAGAGCCAAATAGCCACCAGCTATTCAGACAGAGTTCTGAGCTATTGTCAGCTATTCTGACATTTCTGAGTTCTTTTGTTTTTTCCTACCATCATAGTTGCAGAAGTGAAATCAGTTAACACAGCAAACATTTTCTCTTAATGATTTTTTCATTTGTACTGAAACCCTTTTTATTTAAAAATATAAATGTTTTTCCTAGTTCTCATATGATATTTAGAAAAATGTATATATTACACCTGTATAATGATCCAAAATTAAGGGGGTTTTATGCATTTATATGTTCTCCCATATAAGATTCAACCCTTTTCTTAGCATTTACTCACTTGTTATTTGGATAAAAAACTCATGTTTCCTCCTCAAATCTGCTACTTGATGTTTAGTATATTGGTGCTTCCACAGATTTTTTAAAAAATGATTGTAAATTAAAAATGCTACTTTCAGACATAATTAAAAATAACTTAAACCTTTCTCTGCTATTAAAATATAGATACCTACTCTCCATGATTAGAAAATAATTATTTCTATGAATTACTGCACATTCATTACTGAAATGTGATCCTGTGGTCTCATTTTGCAGTGAAGGTGTATAATAGGAGGTGACCAAGTTTTAGAGGTTAGAGCAGGATATTCCATTTAATAGGTAAACACGAGGATTCAGTAGAGTGATAAGATAAATATTCTTGCAGGTAACAGCAGGAAATGCTCTTTAATGTGTTCTCTGGCAGTTCAGTACAAATGGGCCTATCATGAATGCTGATGGAATTGAAAACTAACCAGAGGAGTCAGCCTTGAGAACATATCCCCTTGCAATCCTCTTTTGGCAATAGAAGTATAATGTTTTATAAATAAGGAAATAAGTCAGACAATCCAAACTTATATTGCCAGTGTATACAATGAATAATTTTCAGAAAACGCTATTAAGATCTCTCTGGATGAAATATTTATCTTTAAAGGCAAAAGTCATTGAGTTTTTTAAATAATGAAATTGTAATCTATCCAGAAACTAATTTTTCAAAAGGTGTATTGTTTTCAGAGAGGACGAGAAATTAAGATTCACACTTCTCAGAAAAATCTAAAGATTTATTAAAACTGTTAAGGTTTCATTAGTATTGTCCTTGGGGTAGAGCATTTAAAATAAACAGATACACAATTTTTTTTGATGTCAGCTTGGTGAAATGAGTTGAAAGACTTTAGTTTTCTGTATTATAATATTGAACTTGTGTCTCTATGTACTTTCCTGGTATTTCACAACTTGTTGAGTTGTGTACCTATTGAGTATCTTTATATGCCAGGCTCAATCCAAGTAGATTTCCCAATATATGTAATATATATTAGGAAATATATTATTCCTCCCCTCACATAGACCAAGGAATTTTTGCCCACACCATGATATATGTGCTTCAGCCAAGGAAGCCAAACATAGTAGATTAAAGAACAATTGTCTTGTTGTAGTTGAAATTGTTCTTCAACCTCCAAAACATTGCGGCTTTTAAATGTTTAAAGGGGATTTATAAGATGGGAATGGGTCTTTGAGCAGGGCCTGTTGTAATAGGACAAATTGTAATGTTTGCAGACTAATGGAGGGTTGATTTAGACTAGATATAAGGATGAAATTTTTTACTGTGAGGGTGAGGAAATTGGCACAGGTTGCCCAAGGAGGTGGTAGATGCCCTGTTCCTAGAAAAATTCAAGGTCAGGCTGGACATGGCTCTGAGGAAATGTCCCTGCTCACTGAAGGGTATTGAATGAGGTGACCTTTAAAGGCCCCTTCCAAACCAAAATATTCTGTGATTCCATCCAAATACAAATGTAAGCTTGAGTGAGAGCAATATACTTTACATCCCGTGCAGAATGCATTATTTTTATTTATGTGTTTTCCTGGCTGCATAACCATACAAATGGAATGGCTTGGAATAATATATTTGAAGGATAACATATATACACCATTTCTAATTTATAAATGATAACATTGTACAAATAGCAAAAACCAAGCCATTTGCAGTGAAAATTGAACCTGGAAATAGAATAGAAGGACTCTTGTCCTTGGGGAGAAGTTTGGGTCCTATGAATGCTCTACTGCTTGAGAATCTTTTACTAGAGATAGAAATTATCTTTTCCAGGGAAACATCACAAGATCACAGTTTTTAGATTTTATAAAATTCCACATTGCATGGAGGAACAAGAAAATACTGACGTGAATTTCACTATTTCTTGAAATTATCACTTCTTCTAAATTGAAGTGTTTTAAAGAAGATTAAGTGGCTACTGCTGGTTGCCAAATGTGAGGTATCCTGAAGTACAAGTGCTACTGGCCTACAGAGCAACAACAGGAAGCCTTGGGTTTAATGGTAACTTGGGAAAGAGGATTGTCGTAGAGAGAATATGGTTCTGGAGTTGAAATTTACAGATGTCAAAGACAAATTGCCTTCATCATCTAGTGGAGTCATTTTGATTAATTTATTTTTGTTTTCCCATGGGTATATGGATCACA
Organism: Lonchura striata; assembly: GCF_050655825.1. Lineage (NCBI taxonomy): Eukaryota > Metazoa > Chordata > Aves > Passeriformes > Estrildidae > Lonchura > Lonchura striata. The sequence goes on from NC_140703.1 coordinate 12,235,102, forward strand.
TTTCAATTAAAGTGGCTGGAAATATGATGGTTATTAGAAAACAGAGTCTGTTCTACCTCACTACTGTATTTTTTGGGTTAGTATTTTGACTCCAAAATTATTCGGGTTATTAAATAAATGCAGCCTATAACATCTATTCTGAAGAAAAAGTATTTAAATATGGAAAACAATGATAATAAATGGGAGATTTAGCAGTTCTTTCTTCTTCAGTAAGGGTTTCAGGAGTAATGTCTCCTTTTTTTTCATTAAATGAGTAGAATTGGCTGGAGAAGGAATTGAGCGAATAAAAGTTTAGATTCTTATCTCATAACAAACTCATGTGTCAGCAGTTCTGAATGATGACAGTTTTACACAGCTAGATATTTTAATGTAGCACTGTTAATACAGCTAATGTTCTCCTGACTATGGAGAATTTAGAGGAAAATTTTCCTCTATCAATTTGTCGCAGTGCTTTGCCAGGAGGAATCTACTTAATTATATCTTAATTTGTAGTTTTAATGAATGCCATGAAGTTGCCTATATTTTTTTTTTTTGGGCAAGACAGTACTCAGTATATTCTAAAAAAATCGAGTTGCAATATGCATGTTACTAAATTTATTTTTTAAAAGAAGATTTTGTTAAAAAATAATGTATGATCTTAAATCTATTCTTTAAACAACTGCTCTAAAGAAACTCTAAGGAGATTGCAGTCTAAAGATTAAGTTTCATGTGCAGATTTAAGTTTGGCCACATGTCAATTGAAAAAAAATTCGGATCACCTTCAAAAAGTCAGGCAGAATAAAATCCACATTATTACATAAAAGAAACAAAATAAAACCAATAAATTTTTATAGCACTAATAATTTTAGTTATATATGTATTTAATTGCACATCCTCATAAAAACAATTTTATAATATTGTTTTGTAACTATATACCTCCTAGGTTTTACAACATGCAAGTTGCTTTATGAATTAATTATTTTTTTATAACTATTGATTCTGAAAATATTTCACTTATTTTTTTCTTATTCTTTTTTCAGGGAGGTGGAATGCAACAAACATAAGGTAAGTCAATGCCATTGAAATCAGTCCATGTTAAGAAGTTTCTTGGTATAAGAAAAATGGGAAGCACAAGCAAGACTAACTTAGAGCAATCTGTTATTTTCATCTACCAACATATACTCCAGAAAAAGGCATTGAAGCACCAGAATTTATTTGCACACAAACTAAAATTATTCTTCAGATTGATGTTTGCTATTTCCTGTTACTCTCTGATGAAAGAAAATATAGTTCCTTGCTATACAAAATCTGTAATATTCATTCATAGTATAGATGGCTCCCAAATGGTTATTTAAGCCAAACAAGGTTTCCTTGTCACCAGGGAGTATCAAGCAAGGTCTTGGGATTTGCATAATAATTGGTTTGAAACAAGTGATATTCCATACAGAACTATGTATACAGAGAGTAATGAATATGGTAGCCACAGTCTGTGAGATCAATATCAGCACCATAATGAAAACTGAGTATTTTTCAGTCTTTGGAGGTTTTCAAACATCCATAAAGCTAATGAGCTAATTTAGATAGGCATTAAACATGAATTTAATCACATTACTGGTAATTATTAGCAGACACACAATATGAAGGCCTTACAATTTCCTTCAAAAGTTGTAATTAACCATAAAAAAATAAATTTTTTGATCTAATGTACTGCATATAAATGACTCAACTAAATACTTTTAGATTTAACAGAATGCTTAGCTTAGAGTCATTTTTCCTAATGTATTTTTCAGCTGAAAGTTAAAGTATGTTTTTTGCCACACATTAGCTTAAGAGCAAAATCTCATATGACTGCAAATGTTACTCACTGAAATCCAAACCCATTTCCTAAACAAACACAGCATAACTTTATCTGATCCATGGCCTTCCTATGCTGGTCATGAGTTAGCAGGTAAGAACCTGCTGCCAGCTATCTCCCCAGCTCCTGGGAAATTATATTAAACCCTATGAGCAAAAATCTTGAGTATTAGAATAAAAAACTGTGCTCAAATAAGGTTTGGAGTTTTGCTTGGCAAGTGGCAAACATGGACAGAAACACCTGACCCAAAAGTCTTGGGAGAGACAAAGAATATTTCTCCCTGGCTGTCTACAACTACATTCCCAAAGCATTTCAGTGATAGAAAGCAATGACTGGAACATAAAAACAAGTATATATATATATATATTTAAAAGATTTTGAAATAAAGTTTCCACCTCTAGAAATGTGTGACCAGACAAATATTTTTAGTTTGGCTGTGTTAAAGTAGCTTTTTCACAAAGGCTTAAAGCTGGAGTATATAAAGTCTGGTCCCTGAAGTTACGGTTCTGGAAAGAAATACTTAATAATCTAATTTCAAATAATGGTCGAGAACTGTTTTTTGAAAGCTGGCAAATGACTGTGACTCCTCAATTTCTCTCAGGCAGAAGGAGAGAGCTTTTTTATTTAACAGAGTGGTGAACTTGTCTACTTTTTCATTTTTCAATGGACCATTGCTCAGTAACACATCTTCCATGCCTTTACTCGTGTTACTCAGAAGTTACAGTTTTTCAGCAATATTGAAAAATTGAGATTTATATGAAAAGAGATAAAAGACCTTTTTTCCAATGGATTATCACTGATATAAAATTATTATCTTTTTAGAGGCTTGTAGAAATCCATATTTTTCACTGTAAAATTGGCAGAGAAACCATTTTCTGTATAATAAATTTTCAGTAAAAAATGTTCAACCACCTTTCTTCCTAGCTATGCTAGCTATGCTCTCTGTGCCTGTGATTAAGCTGAAGCATTTTTTGGGCTCTTTCAGGTCAGCTCTCAACCTAGATTGTTCTTTTGCATACAATGATGTGGGTAGAAGGGAATCAAGCCAATTTTTTTTTTTTTTCTGTCTGAGAAATCAATAACAAAATGTGCCATGCTTAAATCTCATGTGGGCTTTTTATGAACACTCCCTTCCAGCCCCCAAGCCCCACAATATTTGGCACAGGAACAAGCAGAATTCTTCAGTAGTTAATGAGCTGTAGGGGTAAGACATCAGCAATCACCAGGTGTAGGCGCTTCTGTTGTGTGAAATTCTCCTGCTCCTTACAGCTGCTTCTCCTTCCTGTCCTTCACCCAACTGCTCCTCGCTCGACTTGAGAACATTTTTCTCTCCTTCCACCTCTCCCCTCCCCTGATATAGTCACAGCTTCTTCCTTTGTTGTTCTTCCAGCTGGGTAATCCTTGCTAAATAGAGCGCTCCTGAAATATTGTGGAGCTGTGATGACTCCTGCAATTGCATTCCTCAATTTATTTATGTTATACATCTTTCTCCTATGCTATGTTTATGTAAGCAGTTACAACAGTGGAGCACACTATCTATAGACTAATTAGAATTTACTATAATAAACACAACTATGAATCATGACTTTCATTATTTCCTGCTCTAATAAACTGTTGATATAATTCAGGACAATGACAAGGAAATGATCATTAATAACAAATATTTGGTATTTACTAATTAATTAAAGCTGCTCATTAATTTATTTGAAGGATAAAGATTCAAGAAACAGGTCATTCATGTAATTTACTGTAAATGGAAACCAAAAAATCTTCTCTTGGAATTAAAATTTTACTGAAATTTTGCATATTGCATTAAGGACCTTGTGGGTGGAAAGCTATAGCTGTTTAAAGAATAAACTTCCTCATTTCATTCTCAGTCAGAGCACTTGGAAGCTGTATGGTGTATATGTGAAATTAAATTAAGCAAAGAAAAAAATATATTTTCTTGTGCACACTGACTTCACGGAAGGAATATGTCTTGCTATGTTTTCATGCTTTGTCTACAGCAAATGGAGCTGCAATCTTATCTTCACGTCTCACCTGGATGTCTCTAGGTTCTGTTGTGTTTAGCTAATATAACACAACATTTAAAAGTATCAGCTTCTTGCAAGAAGAGGAAATTGGACTAAGAAAGGGATTTTAACTTTTTTGTTGTTGCCTCAGGCACAGCTTGAGTTAAGTGACTCCCATGCCTATGAAACTGATTTCTGCAGCCTATCTACTGGAATTACTCTGCTCAGCTACTCCTGTCTTCTTTTTCCTCATGTCTTTCCCAGTCTGTTTTTATAATACTCTAATTTCACCTAAGTGTTCTCCTCCTGTTGTTTCACTCTGTCAAATTTGAATATGAGAAATTTCTAGCTATTAAAGACTCAGGTTTAATTAATATATACTGCCTTGCCTCTTTCAGAGTCTTTATCAAGACCCTAAAGCATTTCATGTCCTGTGTTGACATACAAAATTTTCCCTAATTTTAATATATGTTGGAAAATCGTGAAATGGAATGAGAAGGTGTGGTGATAACTCAAGAAAGAGCCTATTACAAAAACCATCTTTAATAAGAACTCTGTTTTTTTTTCCTGTTTTCAACAGGGATTGTTTCTCATGCTGTTGCTGAGGAGGTTGTGGAACTGCACAGCCACTTCCCAGGGTTGTGGTGGAAAATGTACTTTGGACAGAGCAGTTCTTACTCAGACACTTGGGCTCCACTGCCTGATTTATGTCTGGAAATCCTCAGCTGGGCCTTTGAACCATAAAACCAAATTTGCTTAAGGTGTGTTGAATGCATTGATGCACTGAATGTGTATTTTTAATAAAAGGTAATTGTTAAGGAATATCCCTTCAGGATATTAATTTATAATAATATTATTAATATCATTATGATATTAACATATAGTAGTAATAATAATACTGTATATCAATAGAATAGGACTATAACTTCAGGAATATTGTCCAAACTAAGTAGACTATTTTTGAAACCAAAATAATCAAAACATAATGACAATGAGTGTCAGCAGAAGAAATACCAAATTTTGTTAGTGTTTCTTTTTGTTATAAATTATTCCATGCCTACCATATCACATTTCCAATTATCCAGGTCCAAGAGTCTGACTTTTATAAAATGTATTTTGAAGCTCATTTGTGTTTGGTCTCTCTAAATTCAAAACTAACTTTTCAAGATGTAAAATTTAGGTGCAGATTCATTCAACCAATACAATTCCAATATGCTTTTGGAATATGATTTTTAAAGCCCTTCATGGTGGGGCTAGGGCATTTTCTTAGATCATGGCAGAGGAACCAGTGCACTTCCAACTGCATTTGAGATTTTTTTTGGTAGAAGTCAATTATTAAATTTTATGACTTGCAACTGTCATTTTTAAGCATAAGTTTTTATAAACAAGGGATGGGTATATTCATCATTAATCTGTGACAGATTCATTAATTTATATCTCATAATAGTAAAAAAAATTAAGGTAGCCTTTCTTTACTACCCCAAAAGAAAGGTACTTTAAAAATCATAGTAATTCTTCTTGTGTCAGTGAATCAGGATGGGTTATAATAGATAGAAGAACTATTCCTATACCATGTTTGCCATCCTCTTCTTCTTTATCTTTTCATTTTCAAATAAAGGAAAGAGAAAACCTAAAAGGAAACCAAAACCAGAGTAATTTTGACCTATATAGCTCCTTCAAACAGTCATTTTTTTAAAAGAATCCCACTAAATGAGTAAAAAATGATGTGCCTGTGGAAGCAGAGGGCTCCAGTGGGATCTTGTTCATTCTGTGAGTTTGTGTGACCTCTGGATGAGCAGAGTGCTGCACATGAATATGTACCAGCCAGGCAGATGTTACACTCACTGCCCTTCACTCGCTGAAACTGATAATCAGTTTGGCTGTCATTCATTGTCCTTTTGAGGCTTTCTGGCAGCAAATGAATGCCAAGGAGACATATTTGATCCTGTAGGTCCTGCCAGAAATTAGCTTTGGACTTGGATATTTTGAAATGAATCTGAGTCGAGTTTGACAACAAAGGGAAGGCTGCTGCAGTAACATGTGCAGGTGATGCTCTTCTCAATCTGTTTGTATTCTCCAGACAGGGAGAGATCAGGGCCCTTTCCTGCCTTTAATTCAGCTGTGGGTATCAAGGCCAAATACACTGTAATGTCAAAACATATAATTTATTTATTTATGCAGACAAACTGCCACTGAAGTTGCACCTATGTAACCTAATGAATGGGGCATCAGTGTTTGAGTTAATAACAGGCAAAGAATTAATTGCCAGCAGCAGAAGTCTTCAGCTTTGTAATTTGGAAATTAGAATGGGGTGAGGATACACATTAAATATTAAGGTTTGTTTTTTTTTTTACACAGCTAATAGTGTCTTGCATACTGTAGTTGCCCACTGAATAAATAGAGTTTGATTAAAAAGCAAATTTTCTACATTTTTAATCTGTTTGGGTTTTGTTTTGTTTTGTTTGGTTGCTTTTTCTTGGCCCCCCTAGTATTTCATTAATGGTTTTCAGAGGCTCTGCAGAAGAAGATGAGGATGAGCAATACTGCAACTGCATGTGCTGGATAGAAGCAATGTGACAACAGAAGCACAATAATGTTTAAGAATCAGGACATATGAGGATTTGCAAGGCTGCAGAAGCTGCAGTGGGACACAGGCCTGTGCTTCACAACCATCCAAAAACTCAGAAAAGGTAAATAAAAAAAGGTAAAAGCTGAGTGTGCTTTCAAAGTGGAGTGAAAAAAATATGGGGAAATAAAAGAAAGAATAAAGAAATTTAATTAGTAGTAATCTACAAAGATTATGTTGCTAAATACTAGAATTTAGACTGCAGGGCTGTAATTGCAGCTTTCAGCTGAGGAACATCCAGGACAGCTCATCAGAAATGTCAGCTTGGTCCTTTTTCAGTCTGCAGTTTTTGTATGCTGATCTAGTCTCCTGCCTTAGCTGTACTTGTCCAGAGGGCTCTGATGAACAGGAAAGAAACCCTGGACGAGCAACCCCCTCCCTCTGCCTCTATTTGTTCAAAGGAGAGGAATCAGAAACTGATATTCTCTCAGGAATATCTCTCAGGAAGGGTGATCCCTCAATTATTTTAGCCTTCAATTGCCTTTCCATTAGCAGTCGTGTTCCACTAAAGCACAGGTGTGAGGAAAAGATGCACAACCCTGTTTCTAAAATCTTTCAGTGAGCTCCTGAGGTAGTAGAAGTCCTTAATGGCTTTGCTGCCCAGGTGACCTCTCAGTGTTCCGGGGCCTCTGGGGTGGTGCTGGCCCCGCTGTGAGAGGTTTGCACCTCACTTTTGTTAGAAATTATAGAAACTCTGAGTTTGCACCTCGGAGCTGAGCCAGAGCTGGCACTGACCTGGGCTGTTCATAGCACACTCACTGTTTTCTTAGAGGAGCTTGAGTTTTTTGAGCACTCTCCAGCCATGTAAGTCCCCGTGCCATTCACTAACCCAGGCTGTTTCTTATTTCCAGAGCTTTTAGCCTCTGTTTCCGTGTCACTGCTGAGTGCAGATGTGATCTGTGCTGGTTAAAGGGGTGCTCAGAAAGATGAAAGGAAATGGCTTTTAGACAAGGGTGAAATAGTATCTCACTTGTATCCATGAATGTATTTTTCACTTTGAGAAATGTATATGATAATTTAAAAAGAAGAAAAACCAAATGTCACTGAGGATTTTTAAGATTTGTAAAGATAGCATATAATTTTACAATAAAATAATATATATTTTAAAACATATATAAATATATATATAACATATATATTTATAATATATATTTTTTTTCACTGTAATTACACTATCCATAATTCCATGTGGGTGTAACCAAGTAAATTTTCTTTTAAACTTTCAATTTTCAGTTCAACAATTTTCTTTTAAACTTAGCAATCGCATGTAAGAAGTTCCATTTCCCCATTGATTTTTCTGCTTTTCCAGTTGTGAGTTACAGCTGGAAAAATCTGCAGTCTTAATGGCAACTAAAATCTGATCAGCAGCATAAAACCACCCCAGAGTGGTACGCATTATATAAATACATATTTTTAAAATATATTTTTTTTCACAGTAACTACACTAGCCATAATTCCATGTGGGTGTAACCAAGTAAATTTTCTTTTAAACCTAGCAATCACATGTAAGAAGTTCCATTTCCCCATTGACTCTTCTGCTTTTCCAGTTGTGAGTTCCAGCTGGAAAAATCTGCTGTCTTAATGGCAACTAAAATCTGATCAGCAGCATAAAACCATCCCAGAGTGATACGCAACCACTGAATCCTTTGAATCCTGTCCTGCCTGAGACCTTAATCCTAGCTTCAGAATGAACACTTTTTAAAATATGAAAGACAATTCAATCTCTGAAAAATCATTATCCCAGGGATTTCTACAGCACAGGTCCCAGTTCCAGAGGAAAAAACAGGAAAACATTTCTGACTCTGTGCAGCTGAAAATTAAGAAGCTAGTAGGGTGATAAGAGGAGAGTCTAAATTTGCCATTTAGAGAATTATCCAGGTTATTTGGCTCAGAAAAACAAAATCCCTGTGTGTGTTTATTCTCCACATATTATCTTTTTCAGTGTGACATTTAGTGTTGGTCACAAATGTGTGCAGAAATTTGCTTTGTTTGATTTATTTTGTCTGGAAGAAAGCACCAGGTTGGCTTGTACTTTACCAGAAAACTGTTATTGTTGGGTTTAAACACGCAAGTAAATAAGATATAAAGTGGCATAATGGTATCTATTCAGCTGATTCCTGTTTGTTGAACCAACTACCATTAGTGGCTGTGAATGGGTCTTATTGTGCTGGTGTCAATGAGGTTGTGCTTAGTCCTGTGAACTTGAGAACAGTTGGTTATAGTTGAGAAAAAGGCTAAATAATTGGATTTGAAACAGTGTTTTGCAATTACTAAGGCACTGTTACTGAATATTTGTTTTACTCTGGAGAGACGGACTTTGCTTGGACACAGAGATCCTCAAAACTGAATGTCCAGGATTATTTCAGTCTGAGTCTGGGAGATCTGTAGCCAGTTCTGTAGTGCTGCATGATGTGCTATTTCCAAATTCATGCTTCTGAGTCCTTATTGGACTGCATGCTTTTAGTCTAGCCAGGTCGTCTCCAGTGTGAGTAACTCCTTTATTTGTGCTCCCCCGTTGCACAGATCCCAAATATCTTTAGGTCTGCCAAAGTGGTATGAATACTGCTAAAAAGAGGAAGCCTCAGATCTTCTGCTGAGGAATGATGATTAATCAGATGGTATTTTTATTTCAATTATTATTTGTTAGATGGACACAGAAGTCACTGTCCAATAAACACGTGGCATTAATGCAGTGGTGCCCTAGAGTCCCTTGGCAGATGAAAAGCTTTTCTTGCAAGAAGTGATGGGAAGGAGGAATTGGTTCACTTAAAGTGCTGGAGACTGAGTCTCAGAAGTCAAGTCATTCATCCTGCCTAGGCAGAAGGTGATCTTGGCCTTGGGACTCACCATTTGCTTGGTTTTCCCGTGGCCTGGCTGTTCCCTTGGGGTGGGTCATGGCACAGGGAGGAGTTCAGAGTCTGCAGTTTTTGTGTCTGGTACTGTGCAGACAATGCAAACAACTGCATTGCAGTCAAAAGGGATGGGATGTAGGGAACTGTACCCTGGAGTGCCTCTTCCTCTCTCTGCTGGACTGAAGAATGTCATTGGCATGTACATTTTTCTTTGTTATCACTGCTATTCTGGTCATATTTTAATTTATCAGAATCCACTGAAATAAATTATTGGTTTTTTCCTTACCAGTCATGGGTGACAGGAAGCAAAGGACTCTAAGGGGGAATCTGGAAAGGATATCACTTTCAAAAGACAGAGAAGAAGGGTACAGAAGGAAATGTAAACAGATTTACATAATACTTCACCTGGTGTTACTGATGAACAATATCAATACGATGGGAATGGTAATTTGGTACATTGGTATGGGAACCAATGTCTTTTGATTCAGCACAAATTGACAAATTGCAATCTGGACACAGCAGAAACCTATGGGAAGGTGAAAAATCTATTTCCAGACATCTCTGGAATTTAGTAGAAATAGTGTTGAGGACTAGATAGGAGCACAGACACCACAACAGATCAGTATCAAAACAACCTAGAAAAAGGCTAATTTCAGTATCTACATGCTGAAAACCACAGCACTGTTTAAATAGAAGATTGTAGTCATGTGAACTTACAGGGACCAACTATTTTTTGTCAGCTATGTTGGCATGGCGCCTGCTGAACTATTCCCACTCTCATTTCAATCCAGAAAATTCACAGGTGGTTCATGTTAAATTATGGGGGCCTTCATGGCCATCATTTTGATATTACTACTCCTCTGCTCACTGTATTTCAGTGCTTTGATCAGAGGATTGGTTTTCCTTATAGCCACAGATGCTTGCTGTTTGACAGGCTGACAGGCAGACAAAGTAAATAGGCACGGAAATAAAATATTCCTTGGCTTTGGTGAGTTTGGCCAATGTCATGTGGGCAAACACTGCTCTGTTATCCTTTTAACGGTGTTAGGATGGGGAGAGGCTATTGTGTATAATGACACACAGGAATCTTGCAGCTTTTTTTCCTGGACTGTCTTGTTGAGGATTTGATCGACAAATCTGAGCTTACAATGACATTTGACTGTTAACTTTTCAATTAAAGTGGTAAGCATTGCCATCACAGAGCACTGTGAAATTTGGAGGGGTTAGTCTGGAAAAATCCCATCTGGCAAAGATGTACCTGATCCTGCATATCAATAGGATTTTTGAGCAGAGATCAATAGCACAATGAAATGCTACATAATTATTGTGTGTCTGTGCCTGTATCTACTTGCCCGCATTCACAATGCAAAAAAGAAATAAAACACTCAGGGAAAAAAAAAAAACAACCAAACAACACAGCACTTCAGGTCACCAGAGATACAGCTCCTAACATAGCATTAAACAAGTTACCTAGGCAGTGTAAATGTTTTTATGAAATATTTCTATATTATGAAAAGAGAAATCTAATAAATCAATACTGATTTTGAAATTGATTAAGTACTTTGGATTAAGGACTGTTGTACAGCATTTGTGGCAACTCTCGATGCGACATCTGCTCAGTGAATTCCCCTGGGGTAATTTTGTGGGATTGGAAACCTGGTTTTCCATAAAGAAATTGTTACTGACCTATTGATGCGATGTGACATTGCTTCCTACTTTGGCAGCTTAGGTAGTAGCAGAGAGAGTTGGTCCCATCAGCCCTTACCCTGATCTGTTGCCAGGTAAACAAGAAAAATAATCAGATAGGGAACAAGCTGACTGCCCTCTCTCTCCCCTCAAAACAAAGCAAAAAAAAAAAAAAAAGAGAAATTCATGATGTCTTTTTTTTCTCATTGTTTATCATTTTGTCATTACCTTTAGTTTATTTTTAAAAAATGAAGCTAGTAATGAAATGGATTTTGCTTTATTGATATATCTCCTAGTCAAAGAGCAACTCTTAACATTCAGTACTTAAAATAAATTATCTGGTTATTGTAAATAGCTGAAAGAAAGCCCCATTACCAGAGACCTTCTGATACAGTTTTTTGTTTTCTGTGTCCTGAACAGTTTGGCTGGATCAGTTTTAGCTGGTAAATTAAGATAAATCATGCTTTGTTAAGCACTTGTGTTGAAAAGAAAAAAGCAAGTATGCTATTCCTAAGGGCATGGGGGAAAAAAAAGTGTTGGTTTTCTCTTTATTATTTCATCCATTTTGGAACTTAGTGGTTTTCAGACCATAGTTTCAGATTAGGATCTTTGAGAGAGCTCTTGCTACAAAGACTGCATGTCTCATCAGCCCAAATTTAATGGGGTAAAACACACTTTGGGGCTGGCTTCAGATGCTCATCTTCTGCCCATGGAAAGTTTGATGGTGGGGCAGGCACCCAAGAATTTTCAAAACTTTGGTAACATAGGAGAAATCCTAGACTAGCCAGGAGTTCTGGCCACCAGTTTTGGAAGAGATCTTTTGGTTTGCTTTGGTAGCTTGGATTTGTTGACCTCTCTTTCCAAGGACAATTTGCATTAATTGTAGTGTATTCAGCTGCTGAAAACAATTGGTTTGTTTTTAAGGAAAATATTTCAAATAATTCAATTTCTTAAAAATTATAGATATTGTGATTTTAAAATAGACTTTGCTTTGTTCCGTAGGCACACAATTGCAAGAGATTATGGTACAGCAAGAAAAAGAGTAGGTAAAACTTTCAAACCTATGTATTCCGATATTTTCTTAAAATTCCTATTATTTCTAAAATATTAATTTTAGAAAATCTGTGTAAATGAAGATTGTAAATCTCTGTCAATAACTTACCCTCAGCTGGGTAAGCATGGTTGGGTAAATTTCAGTAATATGACTATCAGTGGAAACAAGCATAAATATAGATGTAAAAAAGATATTTTCACAGACAAAATTACTTGGTGGTTGATTACTGATGCTTTCTCAGATTGAGATAAATTAAGATCAAGAAAGACGGTATCTCAAAAAAAGAAAAAAAAAGAGGTCAGAAGAGAGAGAACACAGAAAATCTCATGAAGAAATAACCATCAATAGTTTTGTAAAGCATTCAAAAATACATATGGAATGCATGTATTGAATTTTAAGGATAAGTTTCTGGATATTTGAAGTAGATGCTAATGATCAAATTACTTTTGATACTGAGTATTAAAAAAAGCTAAAGATATTTCTGTGTAGCATTTGAGTGTCTGAAATAGTGATTGATCATGGCTAAATCAATCTGCACTGGAAATGTTTCTTTTTAGTTGTACGTGTGTTAGATTCTGCTGATGCCATCAAGTTCTGTTGCTTCTCCCAGAATCTGCAAGATGTCGATATTTATTTCTTCCAGCTCTGTTTTATGAACCAAAAGATGGATTGGCAAATAACTGAAAATGTTAATGGTTTTATCACTGAATTGTTCTTTAGTATATGACACATGAGGCTTTTTGGTGAGCTGTGTGAAGATCAAGGCACATACAGACAGTGATCCATGTAGACTCAGGCTTAATTTCTGAGCAAGTCCCAAGCTTTGATTGTGTGTCACTCCATTGTGGTCTTTCTATTATGAATCAATAATAACAGCTCCCCAGTCTGTCTTCTGAAGAATCCTACAAGCTCTCTGCACTGCAAACCTCACTTAGATCTGTTACACAAACTGGCTGATAGACATATTTGGTATAATTTTTTTATTGTTCCCAGCTCCAGAACTACTACTATTAATTTCCTCTCCCTCAGTTTCCATAAAATTTATGTCTTTTTTTGAAAAAGGAAAATAAACCCAAATGACTAAAACATTCTTATTATTTAAGTTCAAATATTATGACTAGGCTGTTAACTTTGGTTACTGCTAGCAAGAATAACATCATCCATTTACCCTTTCTCTGCTTTGAATAAATGGCCAGGTTTTTTATTCATCTTAGCTGCTTTTTTTTCACTTTTCTCCATGTGTCTATCACTTCAGGAAAATTAATGAGTCAACATTGTACCAGTTCTAGAGAACTGATAAATGAGAAAAATCAGTCAGCTTGTTCAGCTTGTGTCTTTGCATTAAATCAATCTTGAAATAATTTATCCTTCCCATGAGCCTTGCAGATACACAGATCTCATTTATGCAGCTTCTGTGCAACTTTCTTCACAGCTTTCATTTGATTTGCTTATCCATGTGCTTCTGCTACTAATGTTGGATACTAGGCTTAATAGGATGGATGGCAAGTCTTCGTGGTGTTTCAAATACTCTGAGTAAATCAGATCATTAAAATACAGCTTAACCTAATGGATCACCTTGGAGTGTAAAATAAATCCTTCTCTACATTAAAATGAACAGAATTGTGGGTTTTTAGCATCTTCCACAGACTGGAAAATAGCTATTAAAGTGTATGTGGAAAAACAGTATGAAACACTATGTTTGACTTATAATTCCCTCAGGATCAGGTTTTACTCCTCTGTCCACATCTTCCTTTGGGATTTCACTTGAGGGAGGGGCCATATCTTTGCATTTTGTTTGCACATGCCCTGACACATGGTTGGGTGCTCCTTGTTGCACAAATAAGCTCAGTTTTTAACCAGAAACATCATTAAAAATTGGTTTATTATGCAGTATTCCAGTCTAATCAGGTTTATATATGTCAAGACCTTGGTCATGGATCTAAATGTATTAAATAACAAAAGAGAAATGTCTGTGTTTTGTAAGGAACATTTTAATATTATTGCTCTGTCTAACAGGTGAAACTGTCTCAAAGCTCATTTGTGCCTGGACTGCAAGGGCTGTAGCATCTCTCTGGGCACTGCAGAATTGCTCTGGCCCCAGGTTCACCCCCTTCAGCACCCCCTACACCTTGTGGGAGGCTCTTGGTTTAGACACAAAACCTGCTTGCTCATGTGTCTGGTGACATCCCTTGTCAGCCAGAGAGGACCTGTCCAGTACAAAGGTGTCACCCTGATTCTTAAGGTTTTCTAAAGCCTTCTGAGTTTACATTCTGTTGGAGAACCTTCCCACACAATTTCTATAAAAAACATATTGTTTTGCATTCCTTTATGGGGGTGGAGAAACTTGATGTACTAGTGGTTTGTCCAATGTCTTTGGAGAGGTGGCCCATTCACTCTCCAATCCAATGTCACATTTGGGAAAGTATAAAAGGTGGAGTCAGAGAAATAAACTTTTTTCTTTACCTTGCAAATAGCAGGTGGCTTGCATCGTGCTTTCACGTGTCCTATAGTGACACAAAGGCAGCACACAATTTCCTAATTTCTGATGGAAAAAAGGGCTGAAGGCTCACTTTGACCACCAAGGCTGAGTTTGGACTTGGATGCAAGAGCTCACAGGGGCATGTTTTTGGGGCCTGATTCTTCACTCTCCGGCCCAGGGTCTAATCATCCATTCAGTCTGTACATGTTTTGTTGGCTTCTGTCTTTATTTTATTTTGTAGTAACTTTATTTTATTTTGTGCCAAACTGGCTTTCTGCCTTGCAGGGCACTGGGATGTAGCAGGGCCATGTCTCCAAACCTGGGAATGAAGAAGTGTCCCCGGGCTAACTCAAATGTCAAAGAGATTTGTTCTAGGGAGGGCTGACTGGAAGAACAGAGGTAAGAATGTGGTCTGCTAACACTTCACCACATCAGAGATGTGATAATTCTAGGAAAAATTGCCATCATGGATGTTTAGGACACTGCTAAATGTGCATTTCAAGAAGAGAATTAAGAATCCTTAAAAGACCTTAAAGATTCTCTATGAATTCATATCTGCAGTAGCTATTTCAAACCAATTTTGTTGCCTATGCTGCTGCTCTTTGCCATGTGGTGCAGTTCCTATTCAACCCTGCTTTTTTGCTGCTTTTGGCTTATCTCTGGTCAAGGCTTTAATCTCCTAATAGCAAACTGAGGTCATATCAGCACTCAAATGCTGCTGTGATGTGCAGCCACTTTACCAATGTGAGAAGAGCCTCGCTCCCTGACCCTGGGCCAGGCTCTGGAGCTGCACTACAGGGCTGTACACGTGCCACCAACATGCAGGTCACACACAACAGCCAGCACCAGGCACCACCCCTGAGATTCCCAGCAGAGCAAATAGAGGTGTCCATGTGAAAGAAAGAACAAGGGCTGCAGCTGCTGCTTCACAGATTTGAGCATTAGTGCTTCTGCTTGAAAGATTATCATATGTTTTTTATATATTAAATTACTGCGTCAACTGAAGAGGAATTAATTTTAGCACAGAACGAAAGGGTATCTTAAAAAAAATCAAACGATAAATGGAAAAGATGAATGCTCACAAATTTATTAAGTCTCAAACAACTGAGTGCAAACATAAGCATGAATAGTTAAGAAAAAACATTAGAAAAAACCCAGAAAGATACAAAGTCTTTACATTGTCTGCCACCATGGCTTCCTCTGGGTCTGCCAGCTTGACTCTAAACCAACATCAGGCCTGAAAAGGATTTATAAATCTAGGATGTGAAGTATTGCTTTCTCTAAAAGCTGAAGAAAATATAAAATCAGAATAGAACTCAAAGGCTTAAATATTAAATTTCTTAGTAGTGAGACAGGAAAGAACCAAACCTGAACAAGTGCTCTGGGCAAATATTTCATTTCTAAGATTCTTCTTCATAAAATGCAATACAAGGTTTAAAAAGTACGGAAATGCTGATTGGAAGGTGTTCACCAGGACCCCTTTACAAAGAATATTTACAGGAAGAATTTCATGGTGCAACCCAGTTAGCTTTTCTGTAGCTGCAAAACTCTTCACAAAACCAGCTCCCTAAGTTCATGTGCATTGAGCAGTTCAAGTGAAAATCTGTCAGTGGAACTGAATTAAAACCATAGAGCCAAGGTCTCTCCTAGTATAAATCATGTACATTGCTATAATAAAACAACATACAACAGAAGCAATTCTTCACACCACTGGGTTTTTGGCATGGGAGTTGGTCCCAGAATCCAAATCTTACTGTTTCAGCTTCCATATTTCATAATGTGTTGGAAAACCTAAACTACAATATGCTGTAATAATTTTGTGACATTTGATAATAGAATAAATGTGATGTGGGATCTGAAAAAACTAAAATAAGTTGGGATTTATCTTATTTTTCTTTTTTAATGGTCTTGGTCATGCTAGTAAATGTCACTTTCTCATGTGTAAAATGAAGTGGAGGTATTGTACCATGTCCTGATTTTACCAATTGAAGACTCTTTCTTTTTCCAAAGTCATAAAGTATATGTCAAGCCCTCTGAGCAACTCCTTTATGCCTTGCTGGCAGTGCTGCAATTAGTATCACACTGTGTCATATTCAAAGCTCAGTGACTGTTAAATGTGCTATGCCTGCATCACACTAACTACTATATCAGTCATCTCAGATGACCCCCTTGAAAATTGCTGCCAAAAGTTTATATGTCAGAAACCACTTTGAAAATGCTTATGAAGTGAAGAATTTTCACAGCTCTTTACCTACTTAAATACTAAAAACTGTCAGTCAATGAAATCAGGCTCGACAGTTCGACTCACTGTTCAAAGATTTGCTTGAAAAATTATTCCTATCATCTGTCAGCAAGTGGTTTCTGTGTTTAGTCAGTTGCTCACTTTTATATTGTAATGCCTGCTGTAAGTTGCAACAAAAGACCTGCCAGAACCTTGGTATTGTTTTTATATGGGGTGAGCCAGGGACATCTACCTCAGCAGCACCTTCAGTTCTAAGTGATTTTAAAAAAATGATCCAGAGTAGTTAACAACTGATAAAACTCTTAGAGAAAGGAGATGAGGAGTTTTTTTACATTTTAAGAGTATGAACTGTAAACCTTTCCCATACATCCACTGCCAAGGGCAAGGTTTGATTTATGACTGAGTCTCTATTTATTTCTTTTAATTTCCTGGAAAAATATACAGGTGGGACTTTAGTAATATGACTGAGGTCCAAGCCTAAGCTCACAACATCCATAGGCTAGATGTTAGTCTTTACTTTATAAAAGCTGCATAGCCATTAACATAATGCTAAGAGTCAATATCTACTATGAACTGCTATTAATGAAAAGTTAATCTTTTATTTGCCAGTTAACAATTGTTACAATGAAAGGCAAAAGTGCACCAGGACTTTGTGTGCCCTGTTGCCAGCCCATACCAAACCTTTTCTCTTCCTTTACTCATAACACTGAGGAGATTCCTCAGTGCCATTGGTCTTTTTGCTCTGATCAGCCTGATCAGGTGGAGGATCTGGGCATTGGGGATTATTCAGAAAGCAAACTCATCTGTTCTGAAGGCTGTCAACAGGACCTACCCACCAGACCTGTTCAAAGCATAATAAATGTCTGTCTCTGGATTCTTCACAAAACAAAGTCATAGAAAAATTGCCTTACGGTGATCTGTCTTTTATATAGGAGAAGACAGGTTCAGTGCTCTCTTCATTCTCAAAGGATTTAATTTCTTTTTGTTTACTTTCCATGAAATGACTCTAGGTCAAGTGCAGGACTTTGTGTCCTGTCCCAGGAAGAGGGAAATTCAAACAGAAAAGGATATCTGTGTCCTTGTCTTTTAATTGCCGTTGTGTTTTACATGAAACTCTCAGTAGGTGGAAAAAAAAAAAATGATGGGACTGAAAAATGACTGCAGCCTACCCTCTATGTGTTAACTGTGGACATTTTTATAGCTCTGTTATGGGTGCTGTCTCATTTTCCAACAAGGCATACTGTCACTGAAAAAGAGCTAAAAGAGTTTTCTTCCTCATTTAAAGCTGTCTTTTTCTCCTGTGAAATGGGTTTTGAAGATCCAGAAGAATTAGTCAGCCAGGAGGTCATTCTGTCTGGTGGTGCCTTTCCTCCTGCAGAAAGAAAATGCAACTTCCACAGATCTACTCCCACCAAATGTCCAGGAATTTGCATGCAAAGGGTAAACTGTATCACACAGCTGCTTCTTAATAAAGTATGTCTTATAAGGCAAGCCCTTATAAACATCTGCGTGTTTCCAAGGGTGTTTAGGTGTATAACTATTTATGGCTGTAACAACATAGGTATAAAAAACCCAACTGTAAATGATGTTAAATGAATGCATAAACCATTCCTAAAAGTGTCAGTGACAAAATCTTCACTGAATTTCATGTGCATTCAACCAGGCACTTCGCAAGAAAACAAGGTTTTCTCTGCTGGGAACAGAGAATTCTGGGAACCAGATAGACCTTGGACAGGAACAGAGACAAAATTGTTTCCAACAGTGTGTTCTTGTTTTTCTGTAGTCTGGTGAGGGAGCCTTTTTGGGGTCTGGCCTAACCATCTGAAACACCAAGCCTTTGGAGGGTGTTTAACTTTTAACCTCTAACTTCGTCCTTGTTTCCCTGGCCTGACTCAGCATGTTGCTACCAGAAATAATCTAAAACAAAGGCAAATGATCTCTCATGGAGAGATTCCTCTACCCTGTAGAGGAACTGCTCTGAGAATGGAGCCATATTTTAATTATGTGACATGAGAATCGGTTGTATCTAATATTCAGTTCCCTGGTGTCATAAAAAAGTGGTATTCATCTTCCCTGGTGTCATAAATAAGTGTGATGTACTATAGCAGGCAAGAGAAAGTATGATTTAGTCAGAAATAAAATATGTTGCAAGGGAGTGACTGATTTCAAATCTCTTTTACCTGTATAACACCAATCTAAAATGAACTGCTTAAATAGACTCTAAGGGAGATGAGAGAATGATTTCTTATTAGTCTATAGGGACAATACTTATTGGGATTTGGTCAAATTTATTGCTGAATCCAAAATAATTTTTCAACTTTTATGAGTTCTGGTTTTTTGTTTTGTGGGGTTTTTCTTCCCAAAGAATTCCAGAAACCACCATGGAAGGTCTGTGACCACGGAGTTTACTACAAAGCTTTTGAGGCTTAAGTTGCCTGTCAAGAACATGAAACAAGTAATTCCTAGAATGTTGAATCTTAATAAAACTGGACTGCTTAACCACTTGTTGTGTTATCCACCATTGCTGGAGTGATAAACCTGCTTGAGAACATGAATCATTTCACACTTTGTAGATGCTTTTCAAAGACTTATGTGCCAAGTGCACAATAGAAATATGTGATACTTTGTGTATTGCCCACAGAACATCAGTGATGATAATTTCAGCATGAGGAACATCACCAGCCCTAATTTTCAGGCTAAAACCAGACGTGTTTGAGAAAATGTCTTACCAAGATGACAAAAGAAGGTAAGTGGTGCAGAAGAGTTTTGCTGTGATTAGTGTAGGCTGTGCTGACGTTATTTTTTCTTGATGTAATTGAATAACATAAATAAGCAAGCCTCGAATAGGCTGGGCTAATATATGAGTAGGACCTGTAATATTTTTAAAGGTGGTCCTTCATAAACAGAACTATCTAAACAGTATTTATTGCATTGCATTTCTGGCTCTGAGGTTACTCTTATCTTTGTTTCTATTTTGATCATACCTCAGTGGGGATAAGGTCTGGGTTGTCACTGTTGCTGACAGACAGTGCAATTCCACTTGTAATTCCTATAGTCATTAGTCATGCTAAATTCCTGGGTTAGCTTAAAATCCTCCTGCTGCTTCTGGAGTTCATGGCCAGAAAATGGTGGCCAGACAGGTGTCTCGAACTGGTGTTTAATGGTGGGAACACAATACACTCTCAGTGGGACTTTTGAATAACCAAAACATCTACATTTTCATTTAACTTGGATCTGTCCACACTCTCCTGCAGAATTCAGGTTTTTTTTTTTTTTTTTTTTTTTTTTATAAACTATAGGAGTGATCAGTGAGCTTTATCTGAGCTTGATTTCTCAAGGAATTTCGTAGCAGTTTTTGTTGTCCAGAGAAGGATTTGCTTTCCAAAGCAGATTAAAATCCTTTGCCTTCTCATTTGCTCAGTGCCTTTCCTTTTTGACAACCTGGTTGGGCGAGTTCAAGCAGGGGTCAGCCCTTGTGTTGCCTCTCAAGTGCTGCTGGATGAGAAGTCATCCGAAGGTGTTGCATTCTTCTCCACTCATAGGAACCAGTCCTTTGTTAAATTAATGCTTTATACTCACTTACATATAGCACTTGTAATATTTCTTCTGCCTTACTGCGAAATGCCTCTTGAACCTTTTTACAAGCACTGTCAAACCTTGCTATTGCAGTTCAAGTTTTCAACTCCAGGTTTGCATTCTGTCCCAAGAGCTTTCTGCCTCCCAGCTATGTTAAGAGGAGAAAACATCGTTTTACCTCAAATACGCTGGGGTTTAGTGCTTTCCCTGACTCTCTTGTAATTCTGGTAATCTGTGGCAGAGTAGTAGGATGCTAATTTCTACAGCACAGTTTACTAGAATTATCTGTTAATCCCAAAATGTCAGAAGCCTTGTACAGGATTAAAAAAAAAAAAACAACAAACCAAACAAAAAACAGAAACAAAACAAAACAAAAAAAACCCCACAAAATCTGTGGTCTGTTTCAGATCTTACAGTCAGGCTGAATTCTGTCCTGAGTGCTGTACTGTTCTTTCTTGTAAAGACCCTTGGAAACTATTTCAAAATATATAAACCACCCACTTCTAAACGGTGCCAACCTATATTTCATTTATGATCATCCTGTTTTGGCCATATCTGGTAACTGAGGCAATATTCAGGATCTTTGTCCATCACAGAGCACATCCTTTGCCAGTCTTCCTTTAACGGTGTAAGCCTTGTGTAAGGTACAACTGCTCCAGCTGGAGTAGATGGGAGAAATCACTTCAGTTTTCCAGAAATCACTTTTCAATTGCTGGAGTCTCTTGTAGGTGCCACCTTTACCTGCAGTTATCTTTTTGCTCTCTCAAATCTCTATGGCTGCTAAAATTCCAGCCTTGCTAGTCTATATCCTTTATGCCTTGGCAAATGTTTTGCTAAATATGTTTAAATTAAGTGAACAAATTAGTTATTGTCTGATTATTTCAGTTAGCAGTTTGTTTAGTTGCTGTCTTGTCACAGAAAAGGTTAAATATATTTGTGTGGAGCTGGCAATTTATTTCCGACTTATCTTGGTGCAATATTTTAATTACCCTAATCTGTAGTTCATGATCTTTTGATACCTCAAGAAGAAAAAATCCTGGATTTTGTTTTGAGTTTTTCCTTTCTTTCCCTGTTATTTTGGGGTTTTCTTATTTTTTCTTCCCTGTTTACCTCCCTGCATTTTCTTTTTTCCTTTCTTTATTTCTATAATTTTCTTTGTTTTTTGTTGTTGTTAATATTTCTTTTTTTTTCCTGCTCCAGAACTTGAAGGATATCAGATTTTGTCAGAGGAAAAGAAGGAATGCTCTATACTTGCCAGAGAAAAGTACCCTTTTACACTGTCCATCACTGTCCATTCAACAGGCAGAACAATTCCTGAATTGTTTTTTTTTTTTTTGAGTTTACCTTTGTTAAAGATAGCATCCAGCCATATCAGCACAGTGCTTAATCTTCTCTGTGCTTCCCATATAAACTAGATTTTTTATTTTTTATTTATTTCTTTTGTCTTGAAGGAAGGTGCTCCTTTCCTAAGGCCAAAGGAAACAAGACCAGGCTGCTGGCTGGAGTATTTGTGAATTGAAATTGAGAGCTGAGCCAATTCAAATCCCTTAACACAGAACCAGGTTAAATGATTTATGCAAGAGTATTTCTCCATGTACTTCATAAGACAATTTAGTATTGTGCCCTCCCAAATGGAATGTTAAAAAAAAAAATATTTAAATTGATCATAAACCCGAGAAAGAGTTTTACTAAGTGCTTAGCCAGCTCAGCTATTGCTTGTGATCCTTGCTTCATGATATATCTCAAATTTCATTAGAAGCTGCTTTTCATTCAAGTTAAATAATCCCTTAAAATGCTTATAAAATCGGAAGACACACATGCTTGTACTGTTTTTGTTCTACTCAAGCACACATTGCACAAATGAAGCTGACTTTCAGATAATGATTTGCACAGTACTATATAACAGAAATGCATCTGAAATTTATAGCATGCCACAAACTGTTTAATACTCAACAGTTAAACTGCTGTGTTTCCACAGCAAGCTGTAATAACTAAGGATTTAATACAGAATCTGATATCTGGACAGTTATTAACATTGTTTTCCTAGTATTTTACAGCCTGCTTGTAAACACTAGTTTATTGGAATGTATCTACATGGTCATATAAACTGTGAAAAAGACCACGTTGTTTTCTTTGCCAGAGGTACTGCAGATGTAATGAAAAGTCTGGACCTTGAACTTAAACATCCAATCCTATATACACAAAAAAATTACATCCCTTCCTACCACACTATTTTGACCTCGTATAGCTGTTCAGGCTTTTGACAAACAGCTAGAGGAAGTTGTTGCTCTGGAGATCTGGTTTGTTTGAGTTTGGTTTTTAAACTCTGTAATTCCCTTTAAAGAACAAGGCTCCCTCCCTTCCCCCTTTATAATCTGGAAAAAGGAGGAAGGACACTTCAATGTACAGTGTTATTTTTACTGCTGGATCTTGTGCCAACAGAAAAGCTAGGTTTAATTTCATTAGACTGTAAAGATTAAAAATACCATAAGAATCTCAATAAATGGTTATGAGTCAATATATTCATGTTTTAAAGTAAATATCTTCTCTGATCTTATTTAAGTATATTTTAAAACTTGTCTTTTCACTCTTTATCACTTTAGGTAATGATTTTAGGTAAGGCTTTAGCAGCTGCACAAAACAAAGCCAACTAAATAAAAAAATATAGGAAAACTGTTGCCTAGGTGTTGAAGCCAGTAAAGTGTAACACTGACAGGCACAAGAAATCACAGGTATCCAATAGATTCAAAAACTAGTGTAGGATGTTAAGGACTTACCTCCATTTACCCAACTGAGCAAAGCCTAGCTGAATTGTCAATCCATATCATCCTCCACAATGCTGGGGTTTGCTTTTGGGAAAGAAATGTACCTTGTTCATCAGGAAGGGCAAAATAAAGAAAATTAGCAGCTGTTTTTGCTGGGAGGATGTCATAACTTTAGCTGCCAGCTCAGCAGGGTTAAATCCAGAATCTGTACAAGTCAGAGTGTTTTTTGTACAGACCTTAACTTTCATAGGTTAAACCTATATTTCCAGACCTAAAGTCTACAAGAGCTTCCTCTGTAATCCATGGCATGTGTTTCCTTTTTCTCCAGAGAGTATTTTTTGGCTAGATCAGATGTTTCAGAGCCCCTTTATGGGTGTTTTTCTCACTTTGTTCACCTGGCAAATGGAGTCAGGTTCTTACCTGGTGAAATATCCTTCCTTATGGCTTATTCTCTATAAAATTTGCTCTAATTTGAGAAATTTCTAATTAAATTAGGTCTCCAACTAACCTCAAACACTGCACATCTGCTTCATATATATATATATATATATATATATATATGTAAAAATGTAAGAATTTTAGATGCCTGACTATTACAACCTATTTGGGGTTTTAGATCCAGACATAAGCACATCACAGGTATGGCAGAGAAGGCACCATGTGTCCCTTCTGAAAAGTTCAGACACACAAAGTCACTGTTAGTATTTTGGATAAATTGAACTATGGAGAAAAAAAAGCAGTAAAACATAGGAGTAAAAAGTAGAACACAACCTTAATAAAAGAGAAAGTTAGAAGACGTGCTAGGCTTCTCACTATTTTCATAGACTTCCCACACCAAACATCATGTGGTTGTCTCTTTTTGTTTGTTTGTTTTGTGTCCATGCTAATGTCTTTTAGAAGGAAATGAAATTCCAAACAATTCTTACTGGTCCTACTATTTTTTTAATTCTTCTATTTTTGCAAATTACACATTCCAGTATTAGAAAATAGGTGTAAAAAACTCCAAGTGTTTATCTATGGAAGAAGAATATCTTATTTTTAGCATTATGGAACTTAGCTATTCTTTAAAATGGTATTTTTAAAAAAAAATTCATTTTAGTATGAGTAGGTATTTTCTACATTTACAGGTGGAATAGATAGTTCCTTTTCTGTCTATCTGCAACCAGTCTATTTTACTACTAAGTTTGATTCATCTACTTGTACATGAAAAGAGAAAACACAGAATATTTCTCTGGTTCAAGCTGTGGCCTTTTTTAAAGTCCAGTGAGTGTATCTATCACTTAATTTCAGTTTATATTAAATAAAGATACCAGAGGAACTGCAGCTAAAAGACTAAAAATGATGCAACAAAGACACAGAGCACTACATTCACTAGTCAATAGCCCTGTTTGCTTTTTACCCTTTAGAATGACATTTTAAAAATCCTAACAAGGTCTAAAAGGGCTTCAGTAATTCTGTTTGGCTGTGTTTTTTTGTTTGTTTTTTTTTTTTTTTTTGAGTAAAGCATAAAAGTGTCAGATAACAAAGTTTAAATGAAACATGAGAAGGCAGGATGTGATTCTTTTTAGTGAACTTTGTTCCTTCAAGTTTCTCCTCCTTGGCTAAACAGATTGGCTGGTACATATATATATATATATATATATTTTTTTTTTTCGTATTATGTAGCAGGAGATATATTTCAAGATCAGATATTTGTTCTCTATATTCCAGCATGACATGGGGTCTCCCATGGATATGTAAAAGAATACAGAGAGGCTTTGAGCAAAATCCAAGTATTTTAGTACTCCTCAGCTGCTCTCCACCACTGCAGCTCACTTCCTTTCACCCTCAGATGCCCATTCTGTAAATATATAGCCAAAACCTTATTTTTTCTTTTTTTTTTTTTTTGTGAAATCTGCTCTTGCTCCAACAGAATTGTAAAAACAGTGGGCAAAGTTTTGATAGGTCTGTCACATCTTTTAACAGAGTTCAATTTTGCAAACCTTGGTTTTGCCAGCCTTAGACATGATTAGATGGCCATGACATTTTAAAATGGCTGAACTGGGACTTAAATGAATGTAGCCTAATACCTGAGATATGTTTTTTGACATTCTAGACTTAGGGTAAGTAAATGAATGTAGCCTAATACCTGAGATATGTTTTTGACATTCTAGACTTAGGGTAAGTAAATTCTGTACTTTTAGTAGGCTGGTTTGATGTCATCATCTGGCATAAATAGCCTAATCTGTATCTCTAAATTAAAATTCTAGGTATGCTGGTGTTTTCTTCGGCACACACATATATTTAAGGCAGAAAAGTACTGGTAGGGATTTCATTAACATAAATGACAATGACACATGAAGTATTAGAGCCTGCTGTCAAGATAAAGACAGAACTGCAGGGAGAAATCTTTTTCTAACCTACCTGTATAGGATTAATGTTTAAAAACCTATCATAATTATCTTCACTATGAACTTGTTTTTCAGATCAGCATCTTATTTTAAAATATACAGGCATGCATAAAAAATAAATCCAAGTAAAATATGCAAAATATGTATTATCATGGCTCATTAGGGCTTGATGCTCATTCTAAATACAGAAGTTGCCATCACCCTGCTTCTGAGATCCAAAAGGAGTTTGGGCAGGAAAGAGAGAAAGTAGCAGCAGAGTATTCTGTGAAAGACTCATCATCTCCTTGATTACTCCTGTGGACCATCATTTACACTTCAAACCTGAGAGCTCAAAACCTTAACACATAAGAAAATCTGTGTTTCCTGCTGCTTCACCACGGGTGCAAAATTTGCACATCCCCCAAGTCAGTCGGGGTCAGATCACACCACTTGTTCCTGAGGTGCCCATTTGAAACACTCCAATCCTGTATGGAAATGGTTTATTCTTGCTCTGTGCAGTGTGACCTGTGCTCACCAGAAAAGGCAAAGTGGCCACAGCAGGTTGCCCTTTGTTCCACCTGCAGCCCTTGTATCACTCCCTATTGTTGAGTCTCAGCTTCACCTTGAGCCTTGTCACCAAGGTACAAAGGAACCAGCATATTTCTTGACTGGCAAATTCATCTGTAGCTGTTAGGGAGTAAAATGATGGTAACCAGCAAAAGAAGATATTTAAAACTACTGTAGCACATGTGCTAGTATGAAAAAGTTACTTGCAGGTTTTTCTTTCTATCCTAGTTATTGTTTCGAAAGCTCTTGCAATTATTAAAGGTGGTATAGCACTAACGTTTTTTAAGACCAAGGCTTCTCTTGACTTTGCTGTTGTGTCTAAAAAGAAGTTGGATCTTGCTGGCTGTTGATTTCTTCACTGTCAAGAAAGTCTAACCTTCAAGAGAGAAGGTTAAACTTTGCACAGGTACATATATATAAATTTTGGGTGGAGGGATATAAACCTTTAACAGAGCATTCCTCAGTCTACTAAGGAACAAATGTGTGAAAACAGACCCCCCAAAAATAATGAAATCCTCATTCACCTATGCTAACATGAATTTCTGAGTTATCTTGGAAGCATATGACAGAATAAGGGGTCTTACATTCCATTTGTGGTTTATTTGCATTGAACATAACCACATGAACTGATGTATGAAAATAAAAAGGATACATACATCCAGCCCAATCAGGCCACAAAAGTAGACCTGAGTGTTATACATCTCCACACTTTTTATTTTATTTTTCATGTTGCCATTTTCAAGATAATTAATTTATGTCATATAACATTTTTTTTATCCTCATATACTTAGTTGCATTAGCACTCTTAAAGGTGCCTCTCTGATTAGAAATATAATAAATTATCAAGCCACCACTGTGTGCTTGAGCTATCTATTTTCTAATAATCTACAAAATAATTCAGTAAAATAAATATTATGAAGTATTTTGATATCTCTAATATATTTATTACATTATACATTTTTACAGACTGTTCCTGTTGTCTTTTGGCTTGATATTTTCTTGAAGGTTGAGAGGACAAGAAAAAACATACTGTAAATCTGTTGGCTCTTACTTGATAAATTATAAAAAACTTTTGATCTTTTGATCTTGAAACAACATAACCTAAAAGCCTTTTCCTTTTGGCTGGAATCCCAGATTCCAAATGTCATTCAAAGGATACATTTTAATGATAAACTATTTGATACTCTACATCCTTGTATAAATTTGTGTTTCTTGTATTTTGTTATATTGATGCTTTCCATGAGCTTTCTCGTATTCAACTTCAATTATTTACTTTGGGCTGTATAAGGCTGGGTATTTTAAATAAAAATTGTTTTCCAAAAAACAAATACCAGAACTTAGAGAAGATGAAATTTAAAGTGGAAATTAATCTTTCTCAACTATTAGATGAAACCAAATAATTTTGAACTAAACATGTGCTACTATACAATATTTGAGAAGAGAGATGGGTATTTGTGACAAAGAAGGGAAGAACAGTTAAGAATTAGTATTATAAAAAATATCTTGCTCAAGGTTACTTGAGTAGAGATACATAACCAAAAAACATATTGTCATTTCCTTTTCTCTTTATGGCTTATTATCCACATCTAATTGCCTTTTTTAACACAAATTTTACAGTTGGAGGCAAATCAAATTTATTTTGCAATAGTGGAACACATACTGTGGATAAGTAGTGAAGATACATATATATAAAAAAGTATTAAATCTTTGTCATCCAAGGATTACATGTAAGTCAAGAAAATATTTGACTTCAGTAACTTTAATTTAATGAGAAGAGTAGGAAATTGATTTACTACAAATTGTTTTAATATTACTGCATAATACAGCCTTGCAAAATAATCATAAAAATTTCCTGGTATGGATGCAATTATTTATTTCTATGCCTTTTTTCGTAGTAATCAATCATGGTGGTGAACTAATAATTCTTTTTTTCACTGCATTGCATAATATGATTCATTTCAGCAAGCTGAATGAGCAAAACTTTGCTAAACTACTAGACTATAAATACATATTTCCATATCTTTGTCTTTTGTAAATAAATTGTGTGTTGTAGCTCTGTAGCTTTCTTGTGTGTTGGGAATGCAATCAACATTGAAATTTAAATAGAATGCAGGAGGGTTACATAAAATGACAATTGTAAATAGTCTCAAACTTTTTTTGTTTGTTTATTTTTTAATTTTAGGAACCTTACAGGCATAAGATCAATATTAACTACATGACAGGGCATGTAACACTTGCTGGGTTTATATTGTAGGGAAATATCTTTAGTGCTTTAATAACAGATTTGTAGCATTTTTCTCATGAATTAAATGATGATATTTAAGTTCCAGGTCCTGTCAGTGGCACAGTGCTAATGATTCACTCATCTCTCTCTGTGGATGCTTGCACAGGAGTGTGAGACTAACAGGTGGGTCTGGATTTCATCAAGAAGAAGATTGACAATGATTTCTCTGGTCTAACAATTTGAATTGAGAATATTAACCTATCTCTTTTCCTATTGTTTTATTTATTTGGATATTGGCCTCATGACTCAAACTGGGTGTCAAAGCAGTGTTTTATGGAAGATTTTGGGTTCTGTACTGAGTACAGCATAATTTGAAATGGAGGAAGTTTCTGGTTATGAAGCCCAGCCCTCACCAAGCACTTCTATGCACTTGAATGGTTCAGATCCATGATGTCCTGAACTTGGAGTGGCACTGCAAAGAATCAGAAACCTAGAAAATGACGTCTCCATTTCTTCTGTGTCTTTATCCAGTAATAATGACATTACTACATTATTGAAAGAATTCTCTATCTCACCAAAATTAACATGAAAATCCAGTTTAATGCCAAACAATTTTTAAAAAATTAATTCATCATTTGATGGTGTAGAGCTGGTTGAGATGCTGGAGAGGGATTTTATTATGGGAAGATCTCTGTCATTGACAGGGCATTGAGGTGGGTGAGAAAATTCTGGTTTCTTAAGAGACAGTGAAGACTAAAAGTAGGAAAACTGAGCTGGAGAAAACAGAGGGCAATTTTCAACAAATATTCGGTGGTGCTGGAGCTCATGGGAATGTTCAGAGTTGTTGAAATTAATAATGAAAATCAAATCACTGTAAGTAATATACTCTATAAGGCAACAAGCCAGTTTTGCTATTAAAGAGGAGGAGAAAGAAAAGCAACAAAAAAAACTTGTTATTTGCACAAACAGAAAACCTTTTTGTTGTGGAATAAAAGTCAGTGACTTAGAAAATAATGAAGGCACTTATATGAGAGTTTATGACAGCAGTTGCATCTGCCAAAGGGTGGAATATTTTTTCATGTTCAGGTGGGTGATGCCAGAACTGAAGGTTAACTTTTGACCAGGGATATATTGTACAATTTTCTTTTTGGCATCATCGATTTAAATATATGAATTGAGCTATGCAAGAGTGGGAAGCAGATAAACTATCATTAATATCATTCTAGTAACACCAGCTGCAGTGAATACCAAACAGGTTTATACTTAGCAGGGGAAAGTCAATGTAGCTGCACTGAGATTTGAACATCTATTAACAGCTTGTCCAGTGGCTGAGATTAGAGCAGCCTTCCATCAGTTGGTATGTTCCACTCACAAAGTGTTCTGCTTAACATTAAGATAATCACTGTTTATGAAAAGACAAAAATCAAAAATATCTTAATAAATCAGACTGCCCTATAGGATACTAGGTCCATGTCTGGTCATATATAGAATTTATTACTTCCTTCCTCAACACACAAGATTGAACTTTCAACAGATCCGGCATTTAAACCTGAAATTTAGAGTGCATTATTGCCAAATAATCTTTTGCTGCTGTGGAAAGCATTTCAGTTTGTGATGCAAAAGGTAAAACCTCTTCTAAATTTCCCACAAAACAAACACACAAAAGGTACATTTCCCAGAATTTGCAGCCAGGGTAGAACACCTATGTATTTTTCAGCATGAATCAATGTACGGTAACGCATGCGTTACTAATGTAATTTCAGCCATTCTAGTACCATTTCTTGTTGCATTTTGAGGCTTTTGGGGTTAGTTTCTTTTAGGTTTTGGTCACTACTTATAGCACTGAGTGGTTCAGGGTAACCTCTCTGTTTCTCTGATCCCATCTGGAGGCGGCAGGACAGTGCCACTGTCCCTGCACTTCTGAGCAGTTGTGTAGCTCAGAGTGGAGCATGGTCTGGTTTTCATCCCAGCTTCATCCCAGTGAGAGTTGCTGGAAAATAGGTGAGTGCCACTGATTAGGACCTGAGTTGAGCAGTGCAAAACTGACTGAAATATTTGAAGATCCTGACCTAATGAAAATCTCAGGCCAAGACTTGCAGAAATCAAGCATTCAGAAAAATATTGGAAGTATATGCTCCAACACAAGTGATTTCTTTATGATTTAATGCCTGCTTAATGTGCTTCCCTCAATATCAGCTTTGAGTTTCACTGACATAGAAAGAAACTGAAGGTGTTAATTGCTTTGTGTGATTTTACTAGTAGTTACTGTGTTTGAGAATTTGTGGATATTTTCTAACAGGAAAGCAAAAAACACTCTCCTTCCTGGATGTTTCTTCAGCTGCAGTAGAAGTAGATTGAACTTGAGCTTTTCAGGGGCTGTTATTAAACAGATATTGACTTTTCTGATTCAGAGAGTGATATTTATATACCTAGTAGAAAAAAATATAGTTTTATAGCTTTATCTCCATTGGATAGTGGAATCAGAGGTTAAATATAGTCACGGTGGTAAAGAAATTCAAGTAACTCTGAGTTTGCTCAGATATCAGTCAACACATGGTAATTCATTAGAAATCTGATATAAGAAATATGTTCTAACCCCTTTTCTCACATGGATCAGCTGCAGTGGTTCTGTGGAATACTGTGACAACTAAATCTGTTTTAAGAATTCTATTTGTCAAGCAAAACACCCTTTAAACACCTAACAGAGATGGACATAAATTTAATTATCATCTTAGCTACTTCATAAGACTAGGATAATACATACTGGTTTCAGACATATTTATTTCCACAAAGAAAAACAATTGGATGCTTCTTTCACTGCAATCTTAGTAACTTTCTGGACCCTGCCCTATGCTTAATTGACTAACTGCTATTATTGGAACGGGACACTAAGTACATCATGTGGCATTTTTTTGTTTCACTTCTCTAGAGACTTAGGGAAATTAAACATTATTTAGCATAAAAATGCTATTATCCCTGAAAACAACAAAGAAAAATTTATTGAAAATTGTGTCTTCTCTATGCATTAATTCTGGGTATAATCTTGAGAAATTTTGTATAGTAAGAAGAGGAAAGAGGTAAGTTATACATTTAATGTAGAATTTAGATGAAACTAGCTTGGCTTCCTGTTTACATTATATAGATGAAATTGGAAAAGAAGATTGTTCAGTTCCTTTTTCTGTTTCAGGATATAAGTAAAATAGCTTATCCCTGGATTTTGAGAGTTTGAGGGGTTGTAAACTTCAGGCTTCATTTTTAAGCATGCTGGAAACTGTCAGCTGTTCCAGCAGATACACATCATCACACACACATCTGACTAGCAGAACATTTTTGAGAAGAGCTGATGCTTAATTGGAGTTAATATTTGGATCACAAAAATTTCCTTTAAAGCAGAGTGAGCTGGAAATTTTCATATGAATAAAAGATGTTGCACTTACAAGAACAATAATTATTAATCCTTCTTGTATCTCTGAAAGTCCAATAAGAGCTGTCTTCATCAAACCTCACAGTCTTGACTATTAAAAGTGATATTAATAGGAAACATATCTAATAATATATAAATCTGATATTTCTGGCCATATGATATATTTCCCATCCTTCCAAGAAAACTTGGAACAGAGGAATAAGAAGAGATAAAAAGTGTAAATGCCACATTCAATCTCTGATGGAGACAGAAATATAAAAACATTGAAAACACTGCTGAAACAAGTGCAATGTGCTTTGAAAGATGACTCAGCTTTACTTACAAGTAATTTTTCATCTACTTCAGTCACCAGTTCACTTTTGTTTGGTCATAGGATTAAGGCAGAAATATGAAAGTAAGATTCTTGCTCTGATCTTTCTCCAGCTGTTTGCTATCTCATTTTCTGAGTATTTTGCACATGGGCTGGATGGATGCAGCCAGGCACTGTGGTCAGTGTGTCTGTCCAGGCTGAGGCTGGTGAGGAACAGTGTCCCTCAGGCTTCCTTGATGTCCCTATCAATGACACAGTGAAATCAGTGCACTCTCAGCAGGATTGCAGGTGACCCCAAGCTGAGAAGTGCAGCTGGCACAAGAGAAGGAAGGAATCTTGTGGCTTCCCATGTGCAGGGCATCACCAGTAGCAAAGCTCTGGTAGGTACAAAGCCCCACAGCTCCACATCCCCAGCCATGGCCAGGGACAAGGCTGAGCTTGTATGACTTCAATACAGATTTACTTGGCCATGTGGACTGGAGAATTTGTACCACAGGAGTGAGTACCCACACAGTCCAAACCCAAAGATTTACTGTGCTTTGCAAAGCTAATTTTGGAAAAGTTAATATGGGCGCTAGAAATTATTGCATGAATTATTTGAGCCATGAATACAGAACCCAACACTTTCCTGTTGCACCACTGAATCTGCAGAAAGGAAACAAGCAAAAGGCAGTGGGAGAATTTATCATGCTGATAAGGTACAGACTTCACCTCCATCACATCTCAGAGTAGCCTCTTGTTGTGGTCATCTATAGATTGGACATTAACATTCAGGAAAACAAATGTAGTGAGACAGATTTTTACTGTGATGATTTTCTCTGTTGTGGATTTTTGTTGTTGTCTCATCACCTGCAAACTGTCTGGGGTATATATGATAAGGCTGCACAGGCTTACATTTTGCAAACAAAGTAGAAAGCCTCTATTAAGACTGTCAGTTGCGAAATAAAATTCCTGTAAAGTTATTGAAACTAGCTAAACTTTATGATATAAAATCTAAGTGATTTTTCTATTAGAAAAGGATACAAAATTGACATGACAGATCTAACTGGCAAGGTTAGAACATAGTTAAGTAGGATTTCCTCATTAAAATAAAATAACAACAACAAAAATCCTGCAAATTAACCAGCATAAATGATTTCTGGAACCTCTTTTCTCTGCTGGCAGATGATAGTGATTATACTAATTATAGTTATATTTTCTGCAGAAGTTTACGAATAATGCATGAAATTAAAATATTGTTTCAGGTTTTGTTTGTCAGATGTTAAAATTACAGAGACAAAGACTTTATGTGAACTTTTTGAGAGCAGTAATCTCAGGAAATGGGCAATCCAAGTTCAGCATTGTTTTGGCATTACATCCCTTTGCAGTAAAATGCTGAACAGATGTATCTGATAGCAGTTGTAACCTATTCAGAAGGAAGCCTGCCAGTGCTAACCTACCACTGGTAGAAAGCAATAAAATGTCTCTGGAACCTGTTCACTACATATGGTTTGCCTGAGGTTACTGTCTTGCCTTTCTTACAATGTTACCCAATAAATCACGGAAAATATGGATTCATTTTGAACTTAAATAAGACAGGGAAAAAAACCCCAAGAAAACCCAAAAAACCAAAGAGCAGACTGTGAAGACTGTTGGATATTTTCTTTTCAGACATGAAATCAGCTATTTATAGGACTAAACTACTAAAAAAATGCCTAAAATAGTGCCATTAAAATGTTTCTATTCTTGCTTAATATACTTATTTTCTTTTCAGAGAGAAATTCTATTGCAGCCTACACTTATACAACATCTGCTGTGTTAATTATCAATATATTACTAAGCCCTCAATTTCCTTACTCAAACATAATTCTTTGAACCATTACAAGAAACAATGGATTTAGGAGTATATCACTTGGGAATTTGATGTACTGTTCAACTTAGATTCCTTCATTCTGGCCAGATGTTGTTCATAAGAAGTTGTGGGGGAGGAAGCCTCTAAACTATTGCCAAAAAATCTTTACTGCACATGCAAGATTTGCAAAAATGGTGAAAGAGCAGGTTATCCAACCAACCAGCAGCCTGCAGGGAGAAAAGGCATAGGTTTTACATATAAATCAGTTATGGCCTTAATGCAAAATCAAAGGCAACCCTGTTTCAGACTGGAGAAAGCCTGTTCTCATACACTGCAGCTGCTATTTGAAATGAGCCATTTGCTTAATCTGTGCCCATATCAGTTTCCACAAGGGTAGTACTTGAAACAGATAAAGAGTTGGAGTTTTCCTATGATATGTATCAAAGAATGTGACTTAGAAAGATGAAACCAGGAAGAGATAAACAGTCAAAAAATTCTGCATGTTTAATTTTAAATTACTTACATTTGGAGGTGGGGGGGGAAGTATCTTTTTGGTTACCTAAGGTGGGATTTGTATCATCTACATCTGAGCCTGGCAACTTGACCTGCCTTTAAGACAAAAGAGATGAGCTGCCACTTTTAGGAAGCCAGCTAACTTGTTTTGATGATTTCTGTGCATGAGGAGAGCTGCTAATGTTTCTGTTTTTCCAGTGATGCTCCAGGCAGCCTGAGAGGCAGATTCAGTGCTTACATTGGCCAGTATCATCCTTCCCCCATGGCCACGGGTGTGTCACGGTACAGAGTTTACACTGTGAGCACAGACAGTGCACCTCATAATTTTCTTAATTTATTTCTGCATTTACTCTGCTCGTGATCCTCTTCTGAGAGTGTAAATTGTCCTGGAATTCAGCAGCCAGGAGGCAGGCCCAGGCCAAATGGGATATATGTCCATTGGGGTAATGAGGTGATTTACAGAGACTCATCTTTGGCTCTAGGTGTGCTCGGGGTAGGTGAACCCTGGACCATCTTGTTAAACTTGCCTGCTTATTAGACACACCTTGTGTGGAGGAGTCCTTTGGATGTGCAGAGATTTGATATGAATGAATTTGCCTTAAGGTCAAAGAGATTTTTTTTGCCCCCTCAGGAAATATATTAATTTATTGCACCGTGTGGTATGTAGTAGGACGCTGTTTAAAATATGTATAACATTCTTTAGGCGTTCAGAAAACATTTATTTAAAAAGGATTGACTATCTAAATAAATTTAGAGAAAATATGAATTTATCAAATGCTGCAATTAAAGTTCCTTTGCTTTTCTTGGCAGCTCTTCCCAAGGAACAAAATTTTTGCTCTTTTGGAACAATGGACCCCATTCCTAGGAGTCATAAATCAAGTCAAAGTAGCCTGAGGGATTTATACCAGGGAATGATCTGCACCACCAGGTAAAATTATTCCCAGAGGAAGATTCTTGGTGTAATTCAAGTGAATTCACTGAATAAATGTGTTACTTTAATCATATATGAAATAATCCTTCTTCCTCATATGCAATGTCACTGGCTTGCAGAAAGAGATTTCTAATATGCTATTTCCTATCTATTCACTGGCTGAATTAAAGCTAATAACATCCCTTCAGCTGATTTCCTTCTCTTACACAGGCAATATCATTACCTTCTTACTTTATACTACTTTTGAAATGGAAAGTAAATATTTTGACAGTAAATAAAGATTAGGTTGCCTCAGTACACTTAAAATCTTTATGAGATTTTATTAGAAAGTATATATACCTTTACCAAAGAGTTGTAAATGCAGTCTGTAGTGAAGCTCAACAAAGTTATGTTCTTTATCTTTTAAATTATTGTTTCTGTGTGTTAGCCTAGGATCTACAAAGAGATGGGAAATCCATGAGCCTTTGGAATAAAATAGGATGTTAAGATATATGTTAGGAATTGATTTGGTCTTGCCTTTTCTAGTTCTCTGAAGGAAATAGAATATATTATAAATACATTCTTGAATTTTTGTAGTGCTTGAAACTGCTGATATTAAGAAACGTTTCTTCTATTTCTGCAGCTTTGAATTGTTGCAACAGTAATAATTTTTGCTTGAAAGTTACGATCTTATTTATACAAAGAAACTGAGGCCCAAGCAGAGCATTTACTGTCATACATCAAACTCCACAGAGACATTTACTGCCACATATTTGTCCTGCATCAAAAAATAAAATTATAATATGAGGCAGATCTCTACAGATAAAATAAATAACAATTATGATAAAGAAAAACGATTTATCCAACAAAAATAGATTTTGCTACTTTCTCCTAGAAATTTATTTTGATCACGTTAGTTCATAAATTAAATACCTGTGTTTTAAAACAGAAAATGTTTGCTCTCACAATTTAGTAGGAAATTAAGATTTACTGCTAACTTTCATTTGAAGAAAACATGTGGTAAAGTTCAAATGCAAGACATGGAGAACTTAAAACTCATGCAGGCCTTTTTCAAAACTATTTTCAAAAGGTTCTGATTTTACTGTTGATTCTCAATTCAGTTAAAGGGTAATATACAATTAAACTGACCCAATGTTTAAGGAATATGAAGGTTGTGACACAAACTGACAACAGACAGGAAATTCAAAGTTAAAGCTGAAACTCTGGTTTTAAGCCATGTAATGGAAAAACAGAGCATTATAGAGTGTCAGCCTTAGGTTTCAATTTCCTGGCTTTTGTCAGTTTATGTCACAAGGCTGATTATGTTTAACATAAATTTTCTATTTAATTTCCTTGT
The DNA here is from genome assembly GCF_050655825.1 of Lonchura striata. Classification (NCBI taxonomy): domain Eukaryota; kingdom Metazoa; phylum Chordata; class Aves; order Passeriformes; family Estrildidae; genus Lonchura; species Lonchura striata. The sequence continues at coordinate 12,271,733 of NC_140703.1, forward strand.
CTGTTTTCCTATAACTTTTTCTTGTTGCTCTTCTTGTTATGGAGCAAAATAAATTTCATTACAATTAAGATGCATGTTATTTATCAGAATGATCTCTTTTTTTTTTTTTTTTTCCCTTAAGTTATGCTGGTTTTGACTGGGAATGGGTTACTTTTCCTCACAGTGGTTGTGTTTTTAAATTTGTGCTGCAAGCAGTATTGATAACGCAGGGATGCTTTATCTTCTGCTGAGCAGAGCTTGCACAGTCAAGACCTTTTCTGCCTTTTAAGCCACCCACCAATGAATGGACTGGGGGTGCACAAAGCATTTGGAGGGACAGAGTCAGGAGAGCTGACCCCAACAGGCCCAAGGAATATCCCATGCCAGGCTCAGCTATAAAAGCTGGTGAGGGAGAAGGAAGAGGGGACGCTGGCAGGAGTGGCACCTGCCTTTCTAAAGTCATTCTCTTTTGTGATGGAGCCCCACTTTCCTGGGGATGACTGAACCCCTCCCTGCTGGTGGGAAGCAGTGAATGACTCCTTTGCTTTGCTCACTTGCCTCTTCAGCTTTTGCTTTACCTATTAACTTGTGTTTGTATCAACCCATGAGATTTCCAACCTCTACACACCCAGATCCCTCCCCCATCCCCCTGTGGGGAATTCAGTGAGCATATGCATGGGATGGAGCTGCCACAAAAATCCCACAACATTTTTCTCAAAGCCATGATGCATAGCTTGGAAAGCCTATTTTTATATTTCTTATTATTGCTAATTTAGAATTGTTATTATTAATTTGTCTTACCTACCTATAGAAGATAGATGTCTATGTATTTCTCCCAAAACCATTTGCATAAGAAAAAAATGGCATTAAAACTATTAGAGTATTACACTAATTTGCAACCTACCACAATTTTAAGGCTATAATAGGCATTCTAGATCAATAAAATGATAGTTTCTTAGGTGTTATGACAGTTTATAATGAGTGAGCAATTCTCTGCAACATAGAATTTAAGGGTTCCAGCCAACACAATTCTCATTACAAAAGACAGAGAATTGTACCAAGAGAAGAATCTGGTCTTGCAGTATGTGCTGCAGTCCCTGTGGGTGTTGATGCTGAATTTATAGAAGCAAATTGTTGTCTTGTGAATTGATATTATTAGGGGAAAATACTTCCACACTTCTGACATAATTCTATCCTGTATTGTGTTAATTTCTCTGTTAATTTCCTGTCAAACCACGACATTTCCATATTTCAAGTAGGAAAAAGAACCATTAATTTTAGAGTTCTTTTCATTACCAAAAAATAGATGTACTTATTTACGTCTTGATTTAAATTATTCAGTACATAAGGATATTTGATTAAGAGCAATTGATTTTTACCTAAAGAGGAAGTCCCTAGGTGCTGGGCATAAATCTAATCTCACTCTTTGAAGTCTTATATCTACCTTGGATCTGAAGTCTTGTATCAAAATATTCTTGGAAACCTGAATGCAACACATTGACTTTCAAAGCACTTATTCCCAGTTGCAGGATCTTCAGGAGCTTATGTTTGGTGTGACTGATGAGAAGCCTTCAGATCTGAATTTTAACAGTGAAATTAGAATAGGAATCTTTTATGTGTGTTAAAAAAAAAAATTTGTAAACAATAAAAATTGATAACAGACTTCTGTATTTTCAGTTCAATATTTTGTCACAACTGAAAGGGTCTTTTCTACTTTAGTTACTGCAGCTGGACAAGACAAGGTAGCATTCTTTGAGGAACAACAGATCTTGGATTGTGTGTCTTAGTTGGAAATTTTCCTTCCTGCTAAATATTGGTGCCTGTTTTTGCTCTCCCTGTTCAAGATGAAAATTCATCAAGTCTCAGTGACTAAGACAAATTGCAAATAAGTCAAATGTATCTGGCTAGCTTTCTCTCCACTAATACAGGTTTTTAAAAGAACAGGCTATTTCAGGTGCAATCTGTATGCAATGGAAAACAGGTAAAAAAATCCTTTCCAACTGTGTACATAGGTTTCTTAGAAAATCAGGAACAAATATGTAAGAACAGTGAAAATAAATTACTTAAATGACTTTAGTTGGTCCAAGTTTGAATTTTTCTCACACAGTTGGCAAAAAAACCCCATTGAACAAACCGTACTTGCAGATACTGGAAACAATCTCTTTCCTATGACAGGTCAGCCAGCTTAATTAGTCTCTTTAATATTAAATACATTTCAGCATATATGTTTTTAATGGCTTAAGTTCTACTGCGTTCCAAAAAAGTTTTGTCTTAAATTAGTGTTTGATAATGCCTTGTGATTGTACTCAACCTCAGTTTAGTAAAATAGTTTGGAAGGATACATGCAGGCTAAGATCCCCACTATATTCACTATTAGGACACAAACAAATGACCACTTAAGTAAAAGGAAGTATTTCTGTAGAACACAGTGTGCTTTAGCCCACATTCTAAATTAATATTTGGTGTGCTGTTTTTCCTTACATTTTTGCATGCACCAGTGTAACTTGATGTTACACTTTTAGGCTGAGCTTTTTACTGGTTTATTGTTGTTTTACCTTCTCACATACATTGCCACTTAGATTAATTTCCTTGTGTCTGTAGCATTTTTATTTCTGGTTGCCTTTTAAGTGGTCCCAGGAATATAAGATATTAATAAGAAAAGGCATGACTTTTATAGGGAATAAAAAATTGACTGTTAAGTTTACGAGAATGTATCATTACATTAAAAAAAATTAAATTTTTCTTTTTTTATATATAACTGATAATAGAGCTCTCTGATGAGCTGTTAAAGTACTGGTGTGGAAAACTACTTCTAAGTCACCACTAGACAGTATTTTCTAGAGAGCTATTCACTGAAACAGCCATTTTTATACTTTATCTGCTCATTTTGAATGTTGCCTTTTTTTCAGTAACCTCGGACCTATATGTTTAAAAATTAAACATTTCTCTATAAATGTTTTAGAATGTGATCTCACATGTTCTAGACTAAAATGCCTACTTTATTTTACAGTTTCTTTTTATTATCAAGATAGAGCCATGGCTCAGAAGAGAAAGCTGTGCCAGTTGAATGTTCTACTTTATGTCACCAGCCTTTCTCCTTATTAGTCTTTTAAAATTCCTTATTTACCACATGCAGCAGGACTGAGCTCCTGCAATAAAAGCTGCAGCTGTTTCTGCTTTTTTCTTTCTCCTTTTGCCTTCTGCTAGCTATGTCCCAAATGCAGCCAACAATGGTCTGTCTACCCAGGGAACCAACATCAAAAGTCTCTTTTGTTTCAGTACATTCCTCCCTTGCTGCCCCAAGAGCAGCAGCTTTTATGGCATTTGTGGCACGTCAAGCAGCAGTTGTGAGGAAGGCTGTGGGCCACAATCTCTCATTAATTCTTCTGGCCAGAAGCTCTCTGGGGTGGCTCCAGCCTCCAGTGCCAGCAGCAGCAGCTGGCCCAGCATCCCTGTGGGAGGGTGTCTGCCCTTTTGCCACTTCTTTTATAGAGATGCTGTTGGGTCAAGAGGTCCTAAGGAGTCCCAAGCTGTCCTGCTGCATTGACTGGAAGGAAAGACATGTTGGCTCTCACTGAGCATTTGGTGGCACAGAACCTTCCAGACATTCCTGGCTGTGGTTGCACCTCTGACGTGTGATTTGACGCCGGGAGGACGCCAGCTGCTGGTATCTGTAGACGTGCTGCTGTTCATCAGGTTCTGGCTAGAATCCAAGAATAATTATGCTTGAAAAAACCTCCAAGATGACCAAATCCAACCTTTGGCTGAGCACCAACAGATGAGTTAACCACAGCACCAAGTGCTACACTGAGTCATTTCTCCAGCACTTCCAGGGATAATGACTCCACCACCTCCCTGGGCAGCCCGTTACAATTCTTGACTTGGTGGACTGCAGGTAAATTCCTAATATAAACAAGAAAACAAGAAAAAGACCTGGATTCAGTAGTCAGGAGAGACCACCCAGTGATTACTGTTCTTCTGTGTTTTATAGTGACAACAAAAGGTGCTTCTAAAGCTTGCCTTCCCTTTGACAACCTAAGAATGAATTATTAAAACAACACTTTGTGAACCACATATTCTGTCTCACACGTATATTGTCTCAAGATGATCAGTTTTGTATTGTGACATGAAAAGGAGAAGCTGCTTTCATTTTGGAGAAAATGCAGATTACCAAGGAAAAAAAAAAGAAGAAAAAAACAAGATGACATTCTCTTTTTTGTATAGGCAGGAGTTCCAAGAGACAAATTAAGCTGTTTTCTACTCATGCAACCTTAATGTAGCCAATAAATGGCTTTGCCATCACATCCTCTGCTTGTGGTTTAACCCCAGACAACAACAAAGCACCACCCAATCACATCCACATCGGTTTGGGGGAAAAAATCAAGAGGATAAAAGAGCAGAAACCCTTAGGCTGTTAGAAACAGATTACCAGTTTAGCAGTTTAACAGTTTTAGCAGTTTAATAGGGAAAACGCTGTGCAAAACCAAAGCAAAACAAAGAATTAATTCACCAATTCCCATGAGCAGACAGTAGTTCAGACATTCATCTTTGTATGCTGAGCATGATGCCACATAATATGGAATATCCCTTTGCTCAGTTTACACAATAAAATGTACTTCATCTACTGAAATGTCCAATTGTAGAGAGTAACCGAAACTGAGAAAATAGTGCATTCTTGGTTGGTGGAGAAATCTGTTGAAAACAAATTCCTGTTGACTTCAAAAATATTGCTTATGATTCCCCACTGTGGCAAATCCTGTCTAAAAAAATCTTGTCTTGGTTGCTTTGAAGCCCAGTGACCTACTCCAGACTGAAAATTTGAATTTTAACAGATAGATGTTAGACAAAACCAAATATATGATACCTTTTATACATTAAAATGAAGAAAATACTTTGCATACTCTTAATTACTCATTTTGGTAGTGTTAGTAAAATATCACTTGTTACATTTTCAGGACTCTTCTAATGAAAAACACTAAATATTTGCTTCAAGTTAAAAATTCTGTGCTGTATTATGGTTTTTAAATAGAAATCTGCATTTATGACATGTAGCAATGATTATATATTCTTTTGTTTTTTCCAGGCTTCAGAATTTGCCAATACCTGTGAGGTATTTGCTATCTGAGTCATATCTCTCTTATCTGTCTTATTGTTTAATTGCACCATTGCCCAGCTGCATAACCTTGATCAATCTAAACTGATTGTGAAATTTCCCATATCCCTAATGGAGAGGTCTCCATTATATCCCTCTTTAAATTGAGGGATATTTAGGTGGTGTGTTCATTATTCAGACTTATTAGAAGATTGGTAGCTAGAAACCAATCATATGAACACACCATGGTTAATAAATTGGTAAAAAAATACTTAGATTCATAACCTTTGGTCAGCTTACATAATGAAATGTATTTCATTTACTGAAATGTCTAATTCTAGATAGAAGAAATACAGTATTGTATGTACACATTCTGCAAGAAACTTGTACTTAAATGTAGATGTAAACCAGTGCATAAAGAAGCACCTGTAAGAGTTTATGTACTATTTATTTTCATAGAGCTTTTTATAAAAAGGATAATTTATTTGCAGATGTTCTTAGGTATTGATGTGATTTTAATATGAGGAGCAAAATTGATTATTTTAGTCTTTTCTAAGAAAAAGAAAAGGGTATATGTAATATTTGATTATAAACATGGGGGTTTTTCACTTTGTAATTTGCTCTTGCAATTTTATGGCACGTTTTGAGGAAAAAAATCTAGAATATTTGCCAAAGTAAAGCAGGCAATCTTTAATTTCACTGAATTTGCTCCATTTCAGAGGACTCGGATTCATTGTGAAGTCTGCACAACCTGTAGGAATAAAGCATCACAAATCCCCACTTAGACTAGACTTGGGCTGTGATAAATTTATAATGGATTGTTATTTTTGCCTGCTAATTTTTACCACTAAAGTAATGAGTGAAAATCTGGTTCAGTTCTAAAACTGGGTAACTTTTATTTGAGGTGCTAATTTTATTTTATTTTTTTTTACTAGTGAGCTTATTAAGCATTGTAAAGAAATCAAAAAAGTTCTTTGCTGCATTCTTTAGTTTTCAGCATTAGTGCATTTGGTATCTTTTTTTTGTGCATAAAATAGGTGTCATTGCAGTGAATCTCATAGTAAATTTCTCTTAAATTTTATTCTTTTCCTTATGACATGGGATTTGCAGTATGGGTCCACATTTTCCTTTTAAAAATGTAAAATCAAAATGAAAGAACTTGAAAAATGTTATGCCATGAAGGCATATTATAATGCTTATTTTAGAATTATTTTTAAAAGTTACCTCCATCCACTGCTATTTTCACAAGCACTACCAGTATGATTGTCTTGCATGAGCTGATTGAAAACTTTTTCTGTTTTCTAAGCAGGAGAAAACTGAAATTTGCAAAAGGGGAAGGGACTGCAGAGCAGTACTGGAATAAAGGATGGCAAGTAGCCCTACCATATAAAGCTGAAAGATGGGAAAGGATGTTAAACTGGGCACCTTTGCTTTGGCAAAGGAGAACACTTTATATGCAGAGATAAGAATTCACTGTAAGTGCAATTAAAATCATAACAGAATGATCAAAAAAATAACAAACAGTAACTTTTAGTCCAGTTACAATCATGCTAAAGCCCACAGCTAAATTATCTAATTATTGCAGAAAAACCTCTTTGATATCAAAGTTTAAATTTTTATGCAAAAAATTTGTTCATCCTCATCCTTTTCTTGTGCTGCTACAACCACCCTGGAGCTCCCCTTCTGGCCCCAGAATTTCAGCCAGACAGGGCATAAGGGGTTTCAGCAAATGCCACAGCACCCAGGCACATCTGGATGAGCCCTTGCAAGTCCTGTGGCCCTCTGCTGTCAGGAATAAAAGAAAAAGTCTGGGTTCTTTCAATAGGAAGTGCAAACGATTGCAACTGCTGGGCTACAAGAAGCCCTGAAATTCTCCTTTTCAGTATTGACAGGCTGGAGGTCAGACAGCAGGGGCCTTTGGTGTGCCATTTCTAGAAAAGTTTCAGTTTAGAGAAAAAGGGAATTGTAATGAATTTTTGCTGAGCCCTAACTGGTATCCTTTCCCCCCTTTGAAAGCTCCCATTTCATTCATGTGTTTGGCACAGAAATCAATCTAGTAGAGATGCAGCAAGGATCCAAAATCAGCTATTACAAAACAAATTGAGCCTGGCATCAGAGGAGAAGGGGAATTTCACTGTTGTGTACAATTTAACTGGAGACTCCATGATGCTCAAACATTACTTGTCCAGTTCTAGTGCCCCTTTTCTCTCACCCTTCCTGTATTACACTCTAGCAGCCAATATGAAGTCACACAATGGGGAAAAAAAAATCAACTTTATGATTTAACTCTTATTTCTTTCTACTTATATTTTTTTCCTTCTGGATTTTGATTAAATCAGTGCAGAATTTAACAAAGACAAAGGTGCCACCCATGTTTGCTTTTTCCCTCCCTCCCATTAGTTATAACTTTTGTGTGTTTGAAATTTCATTAGCAGTGAGTAGGTTTGATCTGCAGCCTGGTAACAACTTTTAAAATCCACACATTCAGTTAAGAATCTGTGTTTTGTGTGAAAAGGTGTCCGTGCGTTGCTCTTTCAAACTTGACTACTACAGCTGGAATTTTACAATAAGATCTTCCAAGCAGCAATGAGCACCAGCAACAATCCCAGACTGAAATTCTTTCCACTTATTGGTTCTTCATGTAAAAATGCAAAGATGAGTACTGATGACCACAGTATAACAATGTGTGGTTTTGAAATTCTCAGTGGTGTTTTGTACAACTGAACTCAATGTTTAAGTGAAGGAGGAATGTACAACTATTCTCATGTATAACTTTGTAGCTGGAAAAAAACCACACTGGCTCATTTAATTCACTGGTTGATGATCACAGGCAGAAAAATCTACCATAGCTTTTTGTTAGGAGAACAAATTAATTTAATAATGGGTAATATTGGTTACTGGAAAGCCTGATGATGTTGAATAGCTGAAATCTTATAAGTGTATAAGTACAATTTGAGAACAATTTCATGCATCTAATCCAAATATATAATTCAGACAATATGAGAAACAGGCCTGTGGAGTAAATTGTAGTGATCCCAAGAAATAAGATAATGGCCTCAATGGGGCAATTTTTACTTACTGTATCCTCACTACTGATGAGTCATCAAGGCTGGTATTTGGGAAAAAAAATTAAGGTTTTTCCTGACATTCAAGGCTCCAGAAAATTCAAGATAGTTTAATTGCTGTATTACATAATTAGTGAATTCCAAGTGAGATTGGTGCTACCCTGATCTTGAAGTATTTTATAGTAGAAGCACATTGTGGAAAAATATGCAAAGCACAAATTATCTTATCCTGCATTTTTGTTTGCTACAAGAGAAAGTTTTCTGAAGCACTAGGAATCCTGAAGGCTTGCAAAATTTCTCTTGTACACAGACATTTTTACAATCCCTGTGGCTATTTTTTGGGGGTTTGTTTGGATTTTAGGAGTGTTGGGTTTTGTTTGTTTGCTTGTTTGTTTTGTTTTGTTTTGTTTTGTTTTTTTTTATTAATGAGTCATTGTAGATTCCTGAAATATTTCTGCAAAAGTGACCTGAGCTGGGAAGGCCAGTATCACTCACAGAGCTGCTCTGGTAAGAGGTGATATTTGTATGAGTGACCAAATGTCTGGACCATAGAAAATTTCTGCAACAGCAGATGACAGTCAAAGGATTTCAGAAGTCACAAAAGAGAAGATAATTGTGCCAAATTAATGTTTGTAATGAATCTGGTTCTTTTGCTTTGCTCTCTCTTAAAATAAAATAAAAAAAAAAAGCTAATTATCTTTTTCAGTGACTGTTTTGGCACTATTACATCTTCTCTTCACCCCTTAGGAGAGCTTTTACCTTTAATTTTGGTATATCCTGCTGTGGCCATGCTATTACTTAGCTATGACAGGAGCTTTAAAATCACAAACATGTGGGGCTGGGGTTGCTGCATTTTGCTTCAGCCTTTCAAAGTGGCTTGTTGATGTTAATATACAGCACCCCTGCTGTGCTATTTTTTTCTTATTCTGACTTTCTTTTTTTGTTGCATTTTGCATGTGGAGCCTGAGTGATTAATATTTCATCAGTTCTTTAGTGCAGAATGTCACAAGGATGTGTTGCATTTGGCTTTTCTGGAGCTCTGTTGCCACTGAATTGTGACTAATAGGTGGAACTGGACCTCTAATGGTTTCATGGGATCACCATCAAATAGAAACAAACAACTGTTTGCCACATCATTAATCTATAAGAAGTTCATTAAATATTTTCATATGCATTTTAAATGTTACCTTCTCTACAGTATATCATGAATTATTCTGATAATGTATACCCCAGAATTTATTCAATGTTTAATGTAAAATTCAATGTACAGTAGCACAGTTTCATTAGTAAAGTGGTCTGTTGCAAAAAGGAGGGATACAAAATTTTATGTAAAACAATGTTTATTGTTTTATATATAATATTTTGACTAGAGATGACATAAGGAAATGCATTTCAAATTTTTGCAATTTTAAAACTCCTAAATAAAAAAAAAAAATGTGTGTGCACACATGTATGTATATAAATACCAGATGCTGGCAACACAACCACTTCATCTAGAAAATAGATTTGTTTTCATAAGTTAAATTGGATGTAATTTTTCATGTTTAGCATGAAATCATCCTGTGTTTTTATTAAAAAACATCAGGAAGAAGCAACATATTTTTCTGTGATTTTTTTTTTTTTTGCAATCACAGGATGATTATATGATGGAGCAATTGCAATTTAATTTCTTCCTGAAATGAATGCCTGCTTCACAGGTGTTGGTGTGTGATTCTTGACATCAGTTTTTCACATGCACATGACATTGCAGACTTGGTGTAGCCTTGCAAAATAGTGAAAATGGTCATGGTGGGTGGCAACCCAGGGAGAGACCAGAATGCCAGGATTACACGAGAAAAAACAGGACTTAAAAGTGAGGAGATATAATCAGCTTAGCTAAATCTGAAAGAAACTCAGGCTGGAGGGCCCTTTGATTATATTTCTAGCAGATAACCTGTTTGTGCTGGAGTATAAGTGGATAATCCACATAAGTGCTCATATCAGAAGGCTTTGACTCTATGGAGTGATCTCAGTAGGACACAATTCTTCTACCAAAACCTCAGTGATCACATTAACAACTTAAAAAACACAGCTAACACTGTCTTTTTAAGTTATATGCAAAAAGAATTAATTTTCTGGATTGCCCCTGTTTTGGTTAATTTTTGAATAATTTTGAAGAACTTTCAGCTCATTATTCTCAAAACCTAAATAAGGAAAGTATAACAGCAGGCTTGTACCCAGGCTTAGTTAGGGAAGACACAGATAAACAAATCAAACTATTCTCATATAAATATTGAGCACAAATATCTGGAAGAGATAAAGTGTATATTTTAGAAAAATAAAGAAAATTGGAAAATGAAAAGTAAAAGACATTATAAGTCTTCTCTCAGAACTTTAACTTGATACTTGTACAAGAAAGAGGATTAATTACAGATTTTGCTCTGACCTATCAAGCAGAATTAAGTTGATTCTTTTGATAATTATTTCACTGAAGCCATTTCTAGTGTAGCTAAATTTTCCTCCAAAATTCTCATAGGAAAATGTATTGTGGGAAATGAAGATGAGATTGTGTCACTGGCCTTTTGGATTTGAAGGCAAGCAGAGCCCTGTCCCTGATGATTTTGGATGATTATTGCACAGTTGCCTGGTGGTAAGGTCTCTCCTACTTCCCACTGTGTCTACCTTAGACCATGTTTTGTGCTTCTGGAGGGAAAACCCAGCATTCTGTGTTGACAGTTCACATTTAAATAATTTTCTTCTTTACAGGCTCTACAACATTTCTTAGTGTTTTTTCTTTTTCTTTTAAATCTATCAAAGAAAATCAGGAAATTGCCTTATGGTTTTAGCTGGCAAAGGCAGTAATTCCAGTCTTTCACTCTTCTTGTGTGTGATAAAAATTTTGAAAATGTAACCACTGAAAAAAGAAACCAGAAAACCAGGGGAAGTAACATGAGAACTGCAGAAATGGGAACAGTTTGTAATTTTTAAATGTTTAAGAACTGTTCTATGCATTGCAACTTGGTGCTTGTGTTTCCATATTATCAGGGGCACATCTGCAGCCACAAAGCTGAAAGGAGTACAGAGAGGAATTCAAAACTCAAACCAGCCAGGGAGGTGCTCCAGCTGTCAGGCTGTTGGGTATTCAGCAGTGTAGAAGTTTCTCTCTGTCCCTCAGGAGCTGCAAGGATGCCAGCCTCAGTCTCTTCTGAGTTATGGGGCTACATGATGATGAAAAGCATTTTATTTGTCTAAAAAGAAATAAAGAAAAGCTCCAAAGAGAACATCTCCAGAATGTCCATGCAGAAAAAAAAATCCTCTTGGCTAGGAGACTCTTCCATGAAGTGTAAGATTAAGGTTTACCTCATCTCTCTGTATCATATGCAGAGCAGCAAGTGTTTGGAAAGCAGGGAGTTTCTTGCCTTCTTGTTCAATGGTTTTGGCTTACTTCAGTTGTGAAGAAGAATATATAATAATAAGAAGAATATATAATAATATATATAATATTATATTATATAATATAATATATAAAATCTTAATTTTTTCTTTTTGTGGGATGCAGAAAAACAGAAAAAAAGAGAAGCTGGGTATGGATGGCAAGGCAACTCTTTCCAGTATCTGTTTTGCCTGTTGTAGAGGTAAATCTGTATGAAGCTGAGGAAACATAGGCAGCTTGTAGCCCCTTCCTTTGGTGAGGCTTGCTGTGAATAGGCAGATAATGATTTCCCTGGGGACCTCCTTACCTGATAACTGCCCAGTAACACAGATTTAAGCATGCCAGAGGCCTGCCTCTGGCTCTTGGCAGGATTGTTTCTGTAGAAGAATTCAGTGCTGCTAAAACAGGCTTTGGGACTGATGGCCACATACACAGCCATGGCAGCTTCCTTTTCCCCTTTCAACTGGAAATATTTTGCTCTTTTTCTGACACAGCTACGGCCATAAATTTCCATTTCCATTCAGCATTTGGCCTGCTGCAAGCCGCAGTTCAAGTCAATCGGAGTGGAGTTTTTAGTTTGGGGAGCTGCATGCAGCCATTGCATTGAAACAGTGACTGCATTTCATTAGAGCAGCACAAATTTAATCTCGTGTGATGTGCTCTGCCAGCACTTTGCTGGGATGCAGCTGAAGATGAAGCTTCAGATCTCTCTTGCTCCTGAGCTGAGCTTAATCTGAGCATTCACTGTAAATGTGTGTAAAACTCCATATCTCATTACTGGTCTCCTGGGCTTTCTCTAAACAAATACAGTGGATTAAAATGGAAGTTCATTAGGTTAAAGTGCTTAATTATCTTAAAACTCTTAGTGTTAGAGTCAGATGTCAGGATTTGATTAGCACTGCAGGGAGGCTCTGTAAGAAGCAAAATGGAAATAGCCATTGTCCTCCTATAGTTAAAATGATATAAATATGTAAATAAGGACACAAATATAGGTCTAGCTACATATGCAATATTTCTTAACTCTCAAATGAAATAATTAGCATAAGTTATTTTGATGCATCCCTATCTCTGAGCCTTAATTATATCAATGCTTCATTATTTAATATTCTATGACAAGTTGTCATAATCACATTCCTTTCAGTCTTATTTATTGCCTTCTTTATTTATTAAAGCACCCTTTAGTTATGTGTAGAGGAAAAATTAATATAATTTATTATTGACCCCTAATGTATCAAGATTTAGAGTTCTGAGACTCTCCCACAAGGTGTGTTATAAGGATGAATTTTAGCTTGGGAAGAGTACTCTAAAATGATTAATGAGCCAGCATCCAGGGAAGAAATGAAAATACTATGTCTCACCATAAGAAAACACAATTATGTTAAAGTAGTCAAGGGATCTATATTTTCACCTTTCTTCTTTCATGGGCTTTCGTTGTTACTCATGAAAACTTGGTGTATAGGAAAGAGAGCAGAAACTGCTTTCCATGTGAGAAAGGCCTGTAATCAGTGTCCTGTAAATGTTTTTTACCAGGTGTGTATGGGAGGGAATTGGGTTTGATGGTTTTCAGTGCTCTAATTGCAATTCCAGCCCTCCAGTAAAAAAAAAAGTGTGATGACAAGGAAAAAGAACCCAGCTACTTAACAGCTGCAAACAAGAAATGAAATTTAAAATTATTGCTAGATTATTCTTGAGCTTGCACTTCCATGATTTTTTTTTTCATCTGGCTGATCTTAGCTTCAAGAGGCAGTTGTGTAAGTCAGTAGCTATAATTATTATTTCTTAGGTTTTTATTTTCTTGTTTTGTTTTGAGCTATGTTGTTTGCTTTGTTTTTTTTTATTTTTTTTTGTTTGGTTTGGTTTTTTTCCTCATACAAGGATTTTATTCTTACAGTGTGTTAATTTTCGCCTAAGAGCTTTCAATGCTTTCTTTAATCCAAGATGAAACCTGCCACATAACAGTGCACTGACAGTCTCCTGTGAGCAGGTGAAATTCCAGGAGTGGGAGAGGCTGTGGTTTACAAAGGCTTGGGCAATGCTAACCAAGCATACCTTTGGCAGAGGTAGCAGTGCCTGTTGCAAGCTTTAGTTTGTGCCAGGTGGTGCTGCATAAGAACTTGATGCATTTTTGAGCTGAACCATCTCATCTCTTCTGCTTGGATGCCCAGTGTTACACAATATTCATGATGGGTCTGCTCCACTGAGGCTGAAGTATTTAATCTGCAGCTTGCTGCAGGATTTTGAGACCTGTTAACAGGGTGAGATTCAGGCAGGGAGCAGCTTTCCAGTCTATTCCAGTGCCAAGTGTTTCAGCTTTGCTGTAGGAATATTTCACTTGCATCTCTCTCTCTTAAGTGACGCAGTGATGAGATTTTTTAGGTGGTATCAAAATAGTTCTGTAAATAGCTAAGGCAAAATCCTGCCCCAGAGAAGTAAATAGCAGTGCTATTGGAGGGAATTACAGACAAATTCAAGTATTTGGGCAGGTGGTCTCCAGGGAAAAAATCAGAAGGCAGAGATGGACTTGATTGAACCACCTGCATCCACACGAGTTACTCCAGAAAGGGAGAAGGGTCATCATTGAACAATGGTTGTAGCAGAGGCTGTTTAATTCTTCAGATAATGATGGCTCTGTATAGAAATATATTGAAAATAAAATTTCCTTCTGGTATGTTTCCTTTTTTCCAACACTAGAATATTAATATTTCTGTGACTAGAAAAAAGAAATAACAAAACATTTTCACTCAAAAACAGTGTCTGAAAAAAAATAAAATATCATCTAACTGAAAGCAGAGATTGCAAGTTAAATAGTATCATCAACACCTTTTAGTTAGTGCTTCCTAAAAGCATATTTGAATTATTTTGAAAGGTAACCTTGAAGATGTGAAATGTCACCCTGTGTTGCTCTTGTCTTATTTATCCTCAACAGTTTTCAGTGCTTGTGACTTTGGGTTTTGGTTTCTGCTTTGAGAGCCTGTATCCTCAAGTTCTGTCTTGCACTGCTGACTGCCTGAATTTTCTCACTAATCCTAAAGTGTGTTGATACCCTCATACTGCTACAAGTGTATTAACCCTTGGGTTTCTGTGGATATTTATAATTTTGCTCTCCACTGCTCATGGGAGGAAAAGGAATACCAGAAATGTGCAAGCAGTGAGATGGTTAACTGGCTCCAGGACAGATGTTCATGTTGCTCTAATTTTGACAAAAGTACATTGGCTTCCTGTGAAGCAATGGATTGATTTTTAAACATAGTATTTGCAGACCAAGCACTATGTGGCTCAAGTCCAGCTCTCTTGAAAGACTTATTAACAGCCCCTCACATTCTCTTTGTTCTTTGGAAAATCATCAACTGCTTCAGACACCTACTGTAGCTTCCTGGGGTTCCTATACCAGCATTCTATTAATGGTTGCTTCTTTTATCTGTGAACATTGATGCTTTATGATTTCATGTTTTTAGAATATTTTTTGAAATTATATTTATTAGGTAATCACAAGAAGTCATGATTTTTTTCCCTCTAAACAAGAATTTGCTTGCAATTTCTTAGATTATGCCTATTACATAATCAGTAAATTGCCTTCTAGCCCCAAAACATACTTTTAAGAAATCTATTTCAGACCACATTTTTTTAAATGGGTATGACTACCATCATTATTACTATTATAATTTTGGTTTATGCTATTTTATTTATTTTTATTTTATTTATAATTACTAAATTATTTTTAAACAGGTTTATAGAATTATCAGACTTTTCAGTGCTAACATCTATCACCTGATATGTGCCAGACTTTTACAAGTAATAATACAGGAAGAACATCAGGAACCTGGTTTTATGTGTTACAACATCCCCTTACAAAGTGAGGCTTGGACCAACCTTCCAGTGCAGAATGGTTGACACCCTGGCCACAGTACAAATCAGGTTGCACAACTCAAACAGCAGGGTCAGGAATATTAAGAAAGTATTCTAGAGATAACTCTTAAACTAGACTTGCTTTTAACAGGTCATTGACTGCCATAGCAATATCTGGCTCTATTTATATGCAAATTTCTATATAATCTGCATATAGAGGTGTGTAAAAGGACCTAGAAGTTTATTTTCACCAGTTTATTTTTACCCTCAAACACTTAATATCTTGTGAGCAAATAATAGAGTGAAGAATTCAAAGGCATGAAAGAATAGCTCTAAGCCTTAGAATCAGATTTCTTCTCTCTCTTTTTCCCCCCATTTTTGTTTCAGAAAGTTACT
The DNA here is from genome assembly GCF_050655825.1 of Lonchura striata. Taxonomy (NCBI): domain Eukaryota; kingdom Metazoa; phylum Chordata; class Aves; order Passeriformes; family Estrildidae; genus Lonchura; species Lonchura striata. The sequence goes on from NC_140703.1 coordinate 12,287,523, forward strand.
TTTCTTCTTTATAATTAGCAAAACTGATCCCATTTTATCACAATTTAGATCCTTAATGCCCTGCAGCAGACTCAGTCTGCAGTGTGTTACATTTGCCATACTTGAGTCACAGCATAAATTCAAACTTTTCTCCCTGTTTAAGAAGGCAGAAAAACCTGCTGGCATAAATTGACCAAACCTTACTACCTAGATAAAAATGTCACTCCTTTAAAACTGAGTAATATTAGTGTGCAAAATTCCACCATGATGAACTGTAATTGAACAAAATGTTCCTGGGATGCCTGGCTTTCTTATCAGCTTTATTGTTTTTCATCTCTTACTGAATTGTGAAATGCTGCATGTGATGCAGATCATTTATTCAGACTGCTGTGAGAATGGTCTTTCAGAGCAGGTGTTAAGATATTTAATCTTATTATTTTACAGTTAATATATAAAAAGCATGAAAATAAACAGTAGGAGAGGTATGGATGAATGACACAGATGTTTTGCATATAAGAACCATTATGCTTCCACTTACACTGGAAAGTGAATAGAGGAGGAAAAGGCCAGATATGATTCAGCCTATAAGAAATTTTTGTGGTGACTAATCATTAGGAAAAATAGGCAGCCATAATTTTCATACCACTGCTGTTATCCCTTCTTCTCTCAGGGTAAATTGCAAAGGAAATTTAAGTCTCCTCTAAAGTATGATGGGGTGTATGGCACTTTTTTCCTACCATCTAATGAGGCTCTCTAAAAATCATAATGCTGGGGAATGTTAGAGATATGGATAAAGCCCATTTAAAGATGTATTTAAAGTAAAATATAAAGAAGGCAAGAGATTGATTAATACAGTAAGAAGCCGGAGTTTTGGCTAGGAAAATGTTTCTACTGCTTGTGCAGTGGCTACAACGCAGCCAAAAATGATCACCTGCAGAAAACCACTCTGTAAATTCTGAAAGAAGCAGAGCATGTTGTGCCCTGCAGCTGTCTTTCTTTCATGAGAAAGAGACTGTTTCATGAAGCATAGATCATTTTTGTGTGTGAAAACCTGTTAAAAGTAAAATATTCCCCACCACCTATACCCCAGTGCTAATCACTGAAAGCTTCACACATCTGCTGGCTGAGTGCTGCAGCACCTTAAAGGTATCTGAAGTTCAGGTACTTTTAAGGATACCTTAAAGGTATCTGAAGCTGAGGATTAAGCAGCAGGATTAAGAGGTTTAGTCCAGGCAGATTCATGGTGGCTCAGTTTATCTGCAGGCTTTGGGCACTGCAGTTGGGTGGCACTCTCAGTAACATCTGCAGCTCACAGCTGGAAACAGGATCCCACGGAGTGTAAATTTTTGGCCAGGATCACCATTCATGATCAAAGGCTTGAGTTTACATATATGGCCTAGCCCTGAAATCCCCATAAACTGAGAAATTAAAATACAAATATTTTTTAAAAAGTTGTGCAGTTTACCCTCTCTCTGAGCCAAAACTGAGCCCAGCCTCCTCCATGTGATAGTCACAGCTGGAGCCACATACCACATTTCCTTTTAAAATGAGATCACAGCTAAGAAAATGTGGCGGTTTTGTTTATCCACACACAGAGTTCCTACATATAAAGTAGTCTTTATCTGATTTCATGATGTCTAGACTACTTGCACAGGAAATGAATAGTTTTCTCTATTCTAGAATTGCCCTGCCCTTTTTCTCATTTCAAAATATTGCAGTAAGCAGGGGACAAGTGAGGCTGGAGGAATGAGGCAGAAAGAGATCAATCAATTCCGACACATTTTCCAGCCAGTGCACAGCATACTTGGGGAGAAAGGAGTTTTGGAAGCCAGTGGCTATAAAACACCTCCTTTGCTCTGATTAATGAAATTTTCCCACTGCCACCACCACATCATGAAACATCTTTTTGTCTTACAGAAGTTCAAGTACAAGTATTGCATACTGATATGACTTCTCCTAATAAATATTTCCTAGTGAATGATTATAGTGGATTCTGAAGAGTTCTGTAAGCTTTAGGTTTTACTTTTAATTAGCTAGTGTGAGACAAATATGAATCCATAGGCAGTTAATAGCATAATACTTTTTGACTCTCAAGGTATAAAGAAACATTATAAAATAAATTCAGTGTGCCAAACAGAAAAGACTCCCCTAGCTGATTTTGCAGTGAAGAAATAGCAAATCTAAAATCTTCTGAATGAAAATTCACAATGGTTGCAAATAAATTGAGGAAAGTATGGATCCTTAGCTCTTAACATTTTATATTATCTCATATGAATTTCATGGTGCAATGTGTTCAGCTCAGAATTCGTAAGTGCCTGCATCCAGTGGAAGACATTTGAAGGAACAGCAGTTCTTCAATGTAGTTCTTTAAGAACAAAGTTTTTGTAGGTAATATCAACTTTTCTGATATTAAAACAGAAAGATTTTAAGATGAAGAGATGTTGCAAAAAAGTGTTCCAGATTAGGAGAAAATAAAATGCATTCTAATATCCCATGAGATTTGCTTGTTTTGTGCCACAGTAGGAAGATGTGGAGTGTCATCAGAGTATAGAAAGAAATAAGAAATAACAAAACAAAGCAAACTTTTGGAGAATGAATTTTAATTTGAATCTCTTGGGAGCACAATACATAGGAAATCATATGCAATCATAGGAATTTGCATGATGTGAGACATATGGCATGAACAAGGCATAGAAGCAGCACACAGACATTTTCCAAGTTCAGGGAAGCTTCAGCAGCAGCAGAGTACAGAGTGCTAGAAAAAAAACCCCTCTATCTAAAGAATGAGATGAATATTTTTTTTCTACAGTTTATGAAGACAAGTTAAAAAAAAAAAAAAAAAAGCAGAGAGGAAGAAAACAGCACAGAATTGAGGAATTTGTCCCCAAAACCTTCTGAGGTCACAGGTATTGTTTTGTCCCGTGTTTGGTGATCTTCATCTCAGTCTCTGGATTGAAGCCCCTGGCAGCAAGGGGAGGTTGTTCCCCTGACAGTATTAATGTTATGGAAGTTGTACTGAGTGAGCTATTTCCAGCATAAATAGAGCCTTTTTCCTCTTTTATGCAGGAGACAAAAGAGATATCACTTGCAACATCATGTGCAATTCTTATTGCTTGTGTCCTGGAAGATTAAGTGAGAGTGTAACAGAGTGATTGAGGAAGTGGGAACCTTGCTTATAGGGACAAAGAAAGGGACTAGCAAAATAAAAACAATGTCTGAATGTAGAAGAGACAAGCAGGGGAAAAATTCTCTCAGCTAACAGATAACACTTGTCAAAAGACAAATGGGGATAACCTCAACATTAAAAGTAGCTTTCAAATTCTCAGAGCAATGAAGGAGGAACATATAGATGGTGGGAATTTAGCTGGGTGCAATATTATTTCTGCCACAGGACTGTAGAAGAAAATGTATGGTGTACTTCCTTAAACCAGGAGAAGGTCCATTTCAGCCTGTTTCCCATTTTCTTGGCAGTTTGCACACGTATCAGAGTATTTCAGGTAAATACTTTGGAAATCAGTGTTTCATCTTTCACAAAAAGTGTCTGTGTTTGTCTTCCAAAAAGCTGAAATGCATGTTTGTGTTTAAGTGTGTAGCCTTTAACCACTTTAATGTAAACAGATCAATACATTAAACATAGTTAATGTGACAAAATGCATTTTCTTTGCATGGAAAAAAAGCAGGTTCTGTAAGCAGATTTTCAAGAGGTTTACTGGGTGTTTATTTAATATAAAATTATCATTCTTCAAAACAACCTGTTGATCAAATGTAAACTTTGAGCAAATCCTTTCTCATATTGGTAATAAAAATTCAGATCCCTAAGACCATTTTAGACAGTCACAGAATTCTTTCTGCAGACAAGCTAATTGAATAAAAAGGGTACTAACATAACTGCTGTGTCTTCCAAACCTGTTAATTCTGCCCAGAATATTTGTGATTTCATTGGGATGCTGGTGATTACAGTGGTTACAAATTAATTTATGCTTTTGAATTTAATTCACAAGGAATGGCATTGATAAACATATTACTGTTACACTGTCTTTCTATAAGGCTTTTCATTCAACCTTTAATTATGTAGCCATATTCTTTAAATAGGTAGTTTCAGTTATAAATGATAGGTATGGGAGAAAAGGAGCATTGCTCTTGCATATTTGCTTATACAAGCAGAAGGCCAGACCTTCATTATCACTATATTCTCTTTGGGAATTTGACAGAGATTATGTTACTAGTAAGATAATTAACATTACAAAAAGATTTATGTATTTTTAGGCTGATTTTTCTTCTGGCAATTTATTTTCATAACCATGGAAAATTACTTGTTGCTCAGGCTTGATTTTTTTTTTTTTTTTTGAGACTATAACAAGATAAAAATGGCACAATAGTAAACTCATGCTCTTGAATATTAAGTCTGCAAAAAGATTCAGTTTACTGAAAACTGCAAAAATTGCAAAATATTGGAAATTCCTGATAAAATAAGTTTTATGTTGCAGTGGGTGAAAAAAATGTTAGAACACCTTTTCAGAAAGTTAACACATGCAAGAATTTTCTGTCTTTATACCCTGCAATTTAAAAATTATTTCCACTGCACTTGGAATTGAAGTAATGGTACTTGAATTGAGTGTGGGCAAACTAACTGGAAAAAACATTGACAGATAGAGGAGTTTCATTGCTGAAACTCTGATTTTAGAAGTCTTATACATATAGGGGAACCAGAACAGAAAAAATAATTTTTCCCTGCAGCAATCTTAGTTCTCCAGACTTAAGGACTTCTCCAGGTGTAGTTTTTTCTTGCACAGATTTATGCATTTGTTGACTTTGCATTTTTGGGCTGTAATTACGTGGTGTTTGTTGGTTAAGTGCTCAAGTTAACAAACACCTGACAGATGTACAATAGGAACTGCAGCCCTCTGCAGTGGCCAGGAACTGTTCTGGAGGTGCCCATCCATCAAACTGGCACCTGGAGAGCCCTGGAAAGGATTTGGTGTCTTAATGAAACTTTGACAGCACTGCAAGTGCCTTCAGAGACTTGTCCCTGAGTGGAAGGTGGGAAAAGTTAACAGATTGGTTCCCTTCCTAATTTATCATTTGTCAGCCCTTCAGGTACCTATACTTTAATAGTGAATTTTTCATTGTTGGATATTCTGGACTTAATTTTCAGACTGTGTTGTCTTGAAACAAGAATAAATCATTGCTAGGAGCAGAAATATCTTTTTGCAGAAATAATGCAAGAGAGTGTGTTATTTTTTAATTTGGGCAGCTATGGCTATTTAGTCTCATATACTTCCTAGTTTTCTAAGTAAATTATCTGGATTGAGCAAAATCAAGTAAATTGATTGCTGATTTTGGTCTTGCTACATGTTTTTATAAATTTATGTTATCTGCAATTTCAGATTGTTTGCATTCTTTAAAAAAACTCTTTTTATAACCTTTTATTTGATAATGAAACATCTTAGAAAGGTACAAAAGTTCTGGAAAGAACTGAGAAAATCTCTAGTCTGACAAAAGTACTGAGTCTTGCAAGCTGAAAAGTAAAATCATTGTAACCCTTTCTCCCCCCCCAATAAACTATAAGAAACATCTAAAAGCCTAAAACATGTTCTCATTGTTACATCATTTCCCAAAGTGTAAGAATAGATGACATTGTCCAAGATAAAAGTTAAAAAATTGTTAAGCTTTAATAACTAAAAAAAAGGCTAAGGTAGTATATTCATTACGCATGTAAAAATTATCAGTGTTCTTTTATCCTCACTAGAGCCACATAAGGTTTAAACCTGAATTTAGGAAAAAAGGAAACAAGCACCCTAAATAGCCCATTTGCTTTATTTGAACATTTAAATAGGCAAATAAAATGTTAAAGATGCTGTTCCTATCATCACTTCAAATTACGATCCTTTAAATATCTGAAAAGCTGGCCAGATACCTACTAGCTGAACATGGGTTCAGTGGTTTTTTTTCAGGCCTAGATTTTGCTTAGGTTTTTTTTTTTTTTTTCCTTGGTGATGAAACATCCATGAGCAAATGAAATAGAAGTGAGAGACATGGGCAAATACTACATAAAAAAATGGATGATCATTTTCCAGAAACTAAAAAAAGTGGTTTAAGTTTACAAGGTCCCATTACTGTGTTGTTGATATTAATGGACTTGAAAAAATTATACCCTGAGATACAATATTGCTTTGTTATTAATATTTAAAAAATAAAATATAACTGGGGTTTATACTTCAAATTATGGGATATGTAGCTTCTTCAGTGTCAGCTGGTTCTCCAAGTCCTCTTAAATTTGGGCGTTTCTTCCTCTGTTTTCCTTCTCACTACTTCATTTACAATCATTTTCTCCTAGGGATTTTCTCCTTTTCCACATCTCTGCTTTTCCTTTTGCTGTTCACTTTCCTGCACTGCTTCTTATTTTGCTCTTTCCTATTTGAGTCTGTTTTTTTTTTCAGTTTTCTGTCATTAAGTTTCTCATCCTCCACTCTCCCTTCAGTTCTTGCTTCTATTTCACCCACAATTTCCTCAGTTTCTCATTTTTTTAAATTAGTCTCCTTTTTTCTTCTTCTCCTCTTGTTATTTGCTTCTTTTCCACAGACTGCTTTCCCCACCTTATCCATTGCATCCTCTGCAGGTAGTCTTAGTGAAAGCTTTCTTTTGTTTCCTGTTTGCACTCTGCCTTGGAGTCAGTCCCTGTAAACCCTGCAGATAGCATGAACAGCAATTTTCCAGGCAATCCCATCATCATTTCAGGAAGTGATCCCAGCATGCTGCTTTCCCATGCATGGTTAGTGTGCCTTCATTCAGGATACACACATGATTATATATAGATAATCTTTTTCTGTGGTGCTGTCCCATTTCTATGGTAACACTGCATCTCTACCATTTGTGTGATGGAGATTCTGGCAGGTGGGTCCCTTTAGCAGATCAAAATATCTGCAATATATAGAATGTTTGAAGAAACTAAATAGTGACTCTTCCATTACGTCCATAAACTGAATGCAATTTAAACAGCATTTTTATAGCTTTTTTTTTCTTTTTAACAATCTGCTTAAATATGGTCAAAGACAGAATAAACACATTTTATATTCATTCTCCCTACTTTAAATAATAATAATTCTTTCCTCAGGAAAATTCTTGGATGACAGCACTTTTGTGCTTACTGGTGAAATCTTTTTTAAAACCTGTCTGCCTTGTAATGCAATACCTCCCCTAAAAAGGGGAATGTGAATGTGATCTTATCAGAGAATGGTCAAGTTTGGAAAAGACCTCTAAAATCATGGAGTTCAACCATCACCTTGCTCACAAGTAATGTCAGAACAAAAAACAAAAAGTCTGTGTTCCAGACTCTAAAACAGATTTTAAAACTTGCAACCTGTTCCTGGCACAGAAATTATGATTCTTGTAATTCTGCCTGAAAAATTCTTGAGTGTCCACCTCATAGCTGTGTGCTCTGTTTCACTCTGCAGTCTTTTTGATTGCTAGTGCTGTTTTGGATTTGGTTCTAGAACTCTTAGACTGGACAGTTCATTAACTTACATGAATAAAGATTAAACTCACAAAAAATGAAATAAAAAAAAGAAAGCTCTTATTTTTTTTTTCTACCAAATCAAAGTGTTAAACATCAAGCATGATTTCACCTTTGAATATATTCTAAAGAGATATCATAATGTTATAATGTCTTTGACTATTTTTGCTTTCCCATTCATCACCATCAAGACAATTAGAAATGTTTTAATGGATGATGTGGGGTTAATAATGCTGTCTCAAATACCTCACTTCTTTAAGTGTGAATCATCAGGTTCACCACCTTTCTCTGGGTTAGAAAAGGTTCTAAGAAAAATATCCTGAAATTTAGACTCTAAGGATACTAATTTTAGCTTTTCTGCTAATATTCCTTCAAGATTTTAGAACTCAATGCAACTGCTCTGAAGTTACTTTCTTGTTGAAAACATCAATGTTTTTTTAGCCACACTATCTTTATAGATGCTGATTATCTGGCTCTTGCATTTCTTTTCTCCATTATCTATTTTTTTCATTATTATTTTAAAGCTACTTGTGTTCATTTTTTCTCTCTTATGCTTTCATTCGAGCTTTATTTTATCCCTTCTTACTTTTCCTGATGAGAGAGAAAAGTGTTTATCTTTTTTTTTTCCACAGAGTTGAATATTTTTTGTTTGATGGTGGATAAATTCAAGAATGGTGTGGACCTAACCAGAAATTTGTATAAATCTGAGTGTCCAGTCTTTGAACATCTGCTCTGTATCCTACCAGATGTCCTACTCCTGCTGCTGTTCCAAAATTATCAGACTCTTCTAAGTCAGAGCTGAAGGAAGGAATGCCTTTCACAGGTACTCAGGCTGCCCCACAGGTAATAGGTATTGAATTGTGTCAGACTGTATTCTCTTAAGAAACATGGGTGAAAAGTCAAACAATTCAGTCAAGTGTGGAAGAATACTCATGAGAGTCTATTCAATACCCACAGAGATATCAAATAAAGCAACAGTAATGAAAATGGAGCTATGTATGGGACTTCTGATGACAGAATTAATGAATAACTGAGATTTACTGGCTTCTGTTGCATTGCAGGTTAGTGTGGAGGAACAGTATTGATCTGTGGAAAAGGTTTACCGGTACAATTAATGTATTTGTGGCTGTATCCCTGTGTATTAGCTAGACTGGCATTGTGCAGGTGGCAGAATAATTGTGCAGTGCATAAATAAATGCATAAATGAAGCATATTTCAGCTGCAAGGGCAGTGCACTCAGGTGACTGGAACACAGCTGCATTCCCACTCCAGGGGAAGGAATAGCTTCACCAGCTCCTGGTGTGGTCCCTGCACCAGCCCTGTGCCCTGCAGATCACCCTGTCTGCCATTAGCTGTGTGGCTGATTTGGGTTCAAATGGCAATGACAACCATGTAGCTTGGGCTAAGATTCAGTGTTAAGTGTGCTAAGTGGATTTCTTCCAACGTGGAAGCACCACTTGAAAGAGGAAATGATGACTCCACACACAGTCAAAGGTAAGGAATGACCCTTAACCTGGGATGTGACCCTAATCAAAGCAAGCGCCTGCGAGGCAGATGCCACACAGCTGATATCTGAACAATTATGGGTGCCTCATCCCATCTATCAGACCTGCTGGGAAGGCTTCCATAAATCCTCTGCTGCTGGTCCATTAATGTGATAAATTGGCATTATTCTAAGTGCTATTGCCTTGAAGATGTGTTTGGATACGTCCCAAAAATTCATGGGATTTTTGGGACGTTACTGCATCAAGAAGTTAGGAGGCCCAACTTCTTGATGAGGTAAACTCAGTTAAGTCACTGACATTTCATCAAGTTACATGTAAATCTGGTGTTTTCTCTACTAGGGTTTATAGTGCAACAATAAATAGAACACTCAAGTGGAAAAAGTGAGGACTCACTTTGAAGCTAGCTGGTAGTCATGCTTTTAATATAGATTTAATATAAGCATGATGCCATTTATGCAAAAGTTTCAATATGTCAAATAATAGTTTTAATACAAATTAATTTTCAATCCTCTAGAAATCAAGAGGGACTTTGCCATGAAATCTGAGATGGCCAGGATTCCATAAAGTATGAAAAAAATATGACAACATTTTCCCAGTGTCAGTTTTTAATGTGAGCCTCAGCATACATAAAGAAGTACTTTTATGAGTACTTCTGGTAACATTTCTTATTTATTTTGTATATTTTAACCCAATATTGTTTTATTTTATTTTGTTTTATTTTCTTTTCTTTATTAATTTATTTTATTTTATTTTATTTTATTTTATTTTATTTTATTTTATTTTATTATTTTATTTTATTTTATTTTTTTTTTAATTATTTATTTTATCCTCAGCAAATGAGGATGCTGCTTCATTATTTTCCTGTTTTCTGTCACAGACTGAATTATATTGTGCTTTACCTCCAAGTATCAATTGTAACTTCCTTCAACAAAGTCAAACACTGAGATGATCCCTTGTGAAACTAAAATTTGCAGAACAAATTTGTTCTGCTATTATTGTCTCTCTAGTTTACACTAAGATCTCTAAATCCACAAACCCAGTTCCTACAGGGGGGGAGGTGTTTCTGTGTAGCATTCCGTGTCATGGAATGCAAAGAAATGATTAATCAATGAATCACACAGTAAATAAATTAGATGGTGATATTCTGGCACTCATGCCACAGGCATTTTTTGCACACAAAGAGCAGTATCCTTCTTCCAAAAGGGATATGGAATTGTTCAAGCTCATCTCAATTCAGCCCCAGGCACCCACACTCCCCACTGGGAGCTGAGTATTTAATTTCTTGGAGCATTTCTATTACTAATTTGTCTAACAGAAACAATCATTCTAAGATGATCAGGTCTGCTCTGATAATCAGGATTATATTATTAATATCTGTAAAATAAATCTGATCCATTCTGATCTGTGCTAGGTGAGATTTTACTCTGACAGTTGATAGAATGAAGGAAATATGCTTTTTTCAGGGCATGCATATGATGACTGTCTCTACTTGGATGTAAACATTTGAATAGAAAATATTATAACTAACCATAAGCTTTGTATGAAAATGCTGCAGAAAAAGCATATTCTCTTACATGTGACTAAAAACTTGTTGCTGAAATCAGCTATAAAATGAAAAGATTGTGGGTTTGTTTGTGGTTTTTTGTTGTTGTTGTTTTTTTTTTTTCTTTTTTAATGATAAGAAAACATGGATTGAAATCTCTGGGGATACACAGCAGAATCTACAATGGCAGCCCCTCCTTCTCCCCAAGCCAGATAAGAAAGCCTATTAGGCAGATGGTATCACACATGAAAAAAGTGATCAAGCTGTGAGCAAGAAAGCCAGATCTACTTAGTGTGATAATTAGAAAAGAAAGAGCCCCAAAGGAAGTAGAGAACAATAAAATATAATATCACAGCTGGAAAATGGGGTGGAGATGGTATTTTGGATCCAAGAATAGGTCAGATGAAGACAAAATGAAGGAAGGACAATGCAATTAAGGGGAAGAATTTGGGGAGAATGTGCCTATTAGATTTTGAGATTGTAGTTTATTGTGCCACTGAAGATAGGATTGTTCTGATTCCTGTCTGATGCCAGTAGTAGTACAGGAATTTGAAATACAACACTACTAGTACATATAGTACTACATATATTTTTTTAATTCTGTGCTCTGCCCAGCACGTAATTTTCTGTATTTGCTTGTCTTATGCATATGTGTATATGTGGTGAAGAAACCCATTTACAGCCATAAGCTTTAAGTCAGCTCACAATAATACTATAAATGGTTTTGTAGATAAGAATTCAACACAGCTTAGTAGACAAACTATAGCCACTAAGTTAGATCCATGCTATTATCTCATTGGATAATTGTATTTCCAAGTATAACATCTTTTAAAAACCAATTTTTTATAAGTTGTTTGAAAATAGATAGGAAAAATATGAAACAAAAGGAGCTCTTTCTCCCCCTCTTCTCAGCACCCCAAATCTCTTTTCAATTGCTATAGAAAAGGCATTTTCTCCTCAGAGTGGTAAAACATTTTATTTTTCCCTCACTGCTGCAGACGATTTTAAAATTTCCGAGTATTCCAAAAACCACTTCAGTATTTAGAAAGCATCAAAAGCAAGTGCTGGACCACACTCTACAGGACAACTCCATCAAAATGTACACAGGGATCAGCTCTCCCAGAACCCAAGGCACACGGATCCATGCAGTTATTTTATGCTTTTGAACTTTTCTGCAGATTGAAATAACAAGCACCCTGCCTCCTCCATGTCTTGCCATTAGGTTATGGTTTGATTGTGACTAAAAATATTATTTTAAGTACTTAGGCAACTTAACTTAAAAAATAAAAAAACTGTTAGCTCATAAGTTTGACCTTTAGCTTCACTTATACTGCTGTTCAAATAACTCTTATTTCAATGTTGTGCTTCCAGACAATCCTGGCTTTGGCCTTTAAAACAAGCGAGTAACTCTACTGACTCATCTTGCTTCTGAAAACCATGTAGCTCCAGAGTGAGCATTTGTGGCCATTAAGAAAATCCATGTTTAAACTCCTGTTCAACTCTAAACAAACTCCATGGTAACGTTTCCATTTGGTTTGGGAGGGAAGATTCATTTTCACAAGGCTGCATTTAGGATGGAGGCATTTTTCAGCAAATGCACACCAGTTCAGGTCTATATTTTCATGGGTAGAGAGTAACATCACTGGTTTTCAAGGTTAAGAGCAGAAATCTCAAAGATGATTCTTCCCTGTGGAGACTCCCTTCAGTCATGTAAATATTTTTGTTTCTCTAGTAAGGAGACATTCATTCATAAAAGAGATAGTAATGCTTCAGACCCTTTCTGTGCTGAGATTTGAATTTATTTGTTTATTATTTTTGTGGAAAAAGGTGGAAGGAGATGTAATGAATGAAAACGAATTATATACCATACAACAGGGCATTTTCTTTCAGTTTTAAATTCTTCCCTTTGTTTTGACTCAATTTACTTTCCTTCTGTGGATGTTAGCAGAAAAGGTAAGTAATCTCTTTGTGATTGTCTTGGCACCATATACTTTTATGAGTACTTCTGGTAACATTTCTTATTTATTTTTTATATTTTAACCCAATATTTATTTTATTTTATTTTATTTTATTTCATTTTATTTTATTTTATTTTATTTTATTTTATTTTATTTTTTTTTATTTTATTTTTTTTTATTTTATTTTTTTTATTTTATTTATTTTATTTTCCAGACAAGTTTTCATATAAGCTTTCATTTTCCTCATCTTTGAATGTCATGCTTGAATATTTCTGCTTTCTCCCATTATTGTTTCCTTTCCTTGGGAAAATAAAATATTTAAGATAAGGTCTAGTGGAATGCTGCTGCTCATTTTTCTCTTTATTTTTGTTTTGATTGGTTGTTTATAAAAGAAGGAGATTTGGGGGAATTCTTAATATTGTTATTCCTTTTGCTTGTTTTGTTTTACTTTGTTTTGTTTTTCAAACAAATTTTTACTTGCTCCAAGCAAAATGTATTACAGAGTGAAGAGAGAGCCTTGAAGTGCTTTACCAGGGATTGCTTAGTAAAACTAATGACAAAAGTTTGAATTTGCACCCACATCTCCTATAAAAATCTTTATTATTTGTCAGATATAAGCACATCAAAACATTTTGTTGATCCTGCTTGGTCCCTTCCAGCTCAGGATATAATTCTTAGGCTGAATGGAAATATGTCACATACAGCAATACCAGAAATTACTTCAAAATTATGTAACATTCAAAGGTTCTGATTTTGCTGACACATGGGCAAACAGGAAAATTCATTCTTGGATTTTTCTTTTTTCACCCTAGAGAAGTCTCCAAAAAATCCTATTGCAGCACATAATTCCCCTTTCTGATTAATTTTTCTTCCCTTAACTTTATGTAATAGAGGTATGAAATTGGCATAAAACCCCCCATTTATTTATATTGAGACAGATGCAATTTTGTTTCATGCTCATCCTTATGGATGGCCAGGAACACACTTTCTGCTGAAGCTGAATAGGACTTTAAAAAGGGTTTCTATGAAGGCTGTGGCATCAGTAATCTGTATTATTCTGTGGGAACACAGAGTTCTTTGCAGCTTCGAAAAATTATTTTTCATGTGCTTATTTTGGTAATTGTTTAGGAATAGATTGTAATAAAAAATAGCAATAATTTAGTACCAACAGTAAACAGGAAAAGAAAGTTTTGCATCCCATTCTATACAAGTGAAGCAGGAAAATCAATCACATCTGAAAGTCACTGCCTTTGATTGTGCTTCATAATTTTATTCTAATGCATAAATAAGCAATTTAATTGTCATTAACTTCAGCCATACTTCTGTTACATTTTTTTAATGTTGATCAAACAGACTTTTAAATCCCACAGAATATCCAAATAAAATTACATATTTATATGTTTATTCACATGATATTTGAAAAGCATTGATCAGGAAGGGAGAACAGAGCTGAGGCTTGTTTATTGTCACATGAGGTGGTGCTTGAGCAGAGAAACAACATGAAAAAGGTTTGTCTGCACCTCTTGGTAAGAGATTTTTATGTTACAAGTAAATCCTGTTCCCGTAAACTGCAATAAATGAAATATTTCCCTTTAATATTCCTCTAATAGGAAAAGTTTATGTACCTCATTCATATGAGAGTGATAATGCTGCTCCAAGCTATAGACAGAAAGGCTGTATCACTCAGCTTCAGTCAAAATACAGCATGGGTGCTTTTATTGGAATGAAAACAGGCTTGAGATTTATCCCCTTGCTAGTGTCTTCTAGAGTAATGAGAGCTTTCTACTTTGTCATATTTTACACTCTGTGTGCAATCTGTAGCATCCACCTGACTGTTTATTCTCTGTAGCCAGCACTGCATTGTATGCACACTGCTACAGAAGTGAAAACACTACAGGAAATGCTTCTCTGAAGCTCTCATTTTCTCAATTTATGATGCTTTTATTATTTAATATTTTTCATTATGTTGTACGCTTTTATTCACTGTATATTATTTTTGGCTAAGAGCCCTGTCTGTTAAAGACTTTCAGAGGTGTTTTGCAAAGCAGGGATATTTCCATTAGGGATCACCCACTGGTGCCTTTCCAGCCTCGTGTTCCCTGATGACAGCCACACATACTCACCCTCGCTTCAGTTTGCTCTTTTCCTCCTCATTTCTCATAATGCATGGTTTGTGAAAACCTCTGGTAAAGGTTTTCTCAAAGTCAACAGAACTCTTCATTTATCTCAAATTGTTTTTGTCACCCCTAAGTTGTGATGAGGCCCAGATTTCAAATGCTCTGTGAATGTCACAGGTGTGCTGCTGGACAAGGTTTTATTTCAATACACAAACTAACATGTTCTGTGTGTTCCTAGGCAGAGTCAGTCCCTCAGCTGCTTTAAAGTGATTGTAACTTCTTGTTTTTTTCCATTATTTGCTGACCCTTACTATTTTCTTTTGCTTACAGTATTCCAGCAGATCCTCTAAGCTTTTATGTCTCAATAAGAACACATTATTAATTACCTTTTCAACAGGTAGAATTAATCCATGCTCTGGGTTTTTTTTTATAGCTGCTTATATTTTTAGTGAAGATAAATGTTTGGGATTCTGTTTGTCTGTAGTATTAAGTTTTTCCAACAACTTCCACATCCCTAGTTTCACTGGAAAGCTTTTTTATTTTAATTCTCGTTTAGAATTAAAATAGACCTGACATTTAGAATTAAAATAGACTTGGACCTGACTATATCTACGAATATAAAACAAGTACTTATGCTCCTCATTACTAAGTAGCAGGCTCAATGTGATGATTGCCCATTATTTTTAATGTTTTTAAAGTCTTCAGTAGTTTGCTTGTTTAGCAACATCCACACATGTCCACAACCACAACAGGATCTGGACTCTACTTTCAGCTAGTGGTGTTTTGCTGTCTACACAGTTCAAACCATGCTACAAATTTCTTTGTAAAGTCACTAAGCCTTTTATTAAAATGTCTTTTAAGACATTTTTCTTGGTGGCTTGCTTCTACAATGTGTTGATTTCCATCCTGTTAGTGGTGCAAGCCTGAAAACTTCAGAGCACTTGCAACTTGATAGAAAGATATGGTTTCTTGCAATACTAATTTCCTGATTAAGCCATAATAAATATCTTGTTTCTCTATCACCATTTTCTGGTTAGAATGCCTTCCCTTTCTCAAATTTTTATTTAAACAGGTTTTCTTTAGGCTGCTTTTCTTTATTCCACAAGTCCTGGTAAAATTGAGTGTAGACCAGTACCAAAAGATCACTGGAAGTAATTTGACTCTATTAGATAATTTAAACTGGATATTACTAAAATCTATTAAACCTCCCTAATGAATGTTTTTTATATAAGTTTCTATGTCTGTCGCTCATATCTATCCCTCTGCTTCTCTATATGGTGTCAGAGGAACCTGGTACTTCAAATTTTCATGCCTCCAGTATGTAACTAATCCTCAAAAAAAATTTTTTTTAGGCTTTTGGAATTGGTGACCAAAGTGATAAAAACTGCATGATTTTTTTTGTTTGTTTGTTTGAGTTTGCATTGACTTTTGATTACAGCAGGATGAATGAAAATCTGTCCCTGCCCTTAGAGAAATATCACTGTCACATAAGTGAGGCCAGGACATTCTTAGACTTTCCCTTTCCAGATCCTTCATCTTCTTTGTACCCATGTGTGGGATTACACTTTCATATCATTGTGCAGATGAAGAAAATGTTACAGAATATTATTTGGCTAACTCTAGAGCATTTAGGAGCAAAAACATTTGTCAGCATCTTTAGGGGCTGCTCCCAGGAGAACAAGCAGTGACACAAGCTGGCGTTCACTGCTCCTAAACTGCTCCTCTCTGGCTGCACAGGGATGGAAAAGAGGCAAGAGAAAGGCTCCTGAAAGAAGATTTACAGTAAGAGCTACATCCTTTTGAGAAATTCCCTGAGTGCACTTCTAGCCTTTCTGAGGCTTTCCTTTACCCTTAACCACATTATATTCATATGTCTTGTCAACAGTACGCAGTCACAGCTCCAAGTTCAGCTTCCATATACGAGGGCAACATAAAAGTTGTACTTTCACTGACATGCTTTCATCTGCCAAAAAATGGATGGAACCTTTTATCTCAATCCTTCCTCCTCTTGCATCTAATGGAAACATTTTTCATTTCCTGGTCTGACCAACTCCAGGAGCAGTTTAATTTTATTTGGCGTGTGGCTAAAATGAAAAGCAAAAGCGATGTGTCTGCAAAGCTACTCACAAGTACCTCTGGACATTAATGCCACTGCTCAGGGAAGTTACTGCTGGGGGTTTGGTGCAACCTTTCCTCTCTGTCCCCTGCTGTTTCTGACTTGCTGGTATGGTTGTGTGTCATGACTCAATTTCATAAATATTGAAATTAGTGCTAAGAATGAAACCATTGAAGATGGCAAATACCTAATGTTTCTTTCCACATTGTAAATGCAGAGCAAAGTGTTCTGGTACAGTAAGTGAAGTTGTTGTAATTTTTAAAAAAAGTTCTATTCGGTCACAAATCCAAATATTAAAAACTGATTTGCAAGCCAGCAGGTTTTTTTTAAGTCCTCAAAAGAAACCATCAATTGCCTTACATTAACCTTTTCTTGTTAAAACAGTTGAGTCATAAAGTCGAAAATTTCAGTGATAACAACATGTAGGTATTAATATACTCTCCATTTGCTTCTGCTTTCTTTCATTTTGGGAAAAAATATTCATTCAAGTAGGTAACTTAAACCAAAGACTAACAAAAATTGTTTTAATATCAGACACTTGTTCAGCAAATTAATTCTGCACAGTGCTCATAATATATATGTGTGTTAAGAGGAAAATCAATGTTTTTTGTAGTGTACAAAAATGGATGGTGGAAAAGGCAAGAAAGAAGGACCTACTTCCCTCTTCTGCATGCACCCAAACCTTGACTTTCACCACTGAAAATATCCTATTACACATTCTCCGCACATAATGGGCAAAAACTCCATTACTTTAGGTTTATGATGGTTCAAATCTGAAGAGTTTTTCACTGGATATAACTCCATGGAAATTCATTAATTTAATCCTAAAGTGATGAACTGAGGAATTAGGCCCTTTATTTTTAATATAACTCATATTGTTCACTGAGTACTTTTCTCTGTTGAAGTGTCATTTTCAAATATAACTCTTGATTTTGAAAAACCCTGCAAACATGCTTAGGACCAGGACTAGTCCTGAAGTTATACATTTTGGTAGGTTAGCATTGACCCTACACCTCGGTGTACTGGTGTTGGAATCTGAGGTATTGATGATTCCGAGATTGTAGAAAGTCTCTGTCTTTCTGCCCCGCTGCCAAAGCAGAAGCCATAATTGGTCTGTGCTGGTTCCAAGGTTGTTTATTCTGTTTATCTCTCACATGTTCTGCTGCCCTGCCCAGCTCTGTCCTGCAGGGCAGCGTGTGGGGCTCTGCCCTCAGTGGGATGTTACAAACATTAAATACCAGAAACTCCCTGGGCTGGATTTACAATAACGTGCCAATATCTGTCACCTACGTTGGACAGTGTGTCCCCAGCCTGAACCAACCAAAAAATGCCAACACCACAGTGAAACATGGAGGGCATGAAGGAGGAGAAAAAGGACAAGGCACACCCAATTTTCTCCATCTTGTGCCCTTTGGACCCCTAATCTAGAATCCTAAAATTTTACTTTTGCACCCGTGCCACACTTAATTATTATTTATATCAAACACTCAGAGCTGGTAATTCATCCTGTAAGATTGAAAACTCTTTTCCATGGATGGAAATCACAGACAGTGTCTCTGGGGGCTCTGTCCAGGGGGATTCCTGACCCCTACCAGGGTCCCAGACCTTCCAGGGCAGCCAGAGGGAAGCCCTGGATTCCGACATATGGGACAGTGACACTGGGAGCCTTCTTTGCTGGGAGAAAGTGTCCAAGCCTTCTCACAGGTGCAGGGGATGCATTTTTGAGTGAGCAGCATTCTGGAGAGTCTGTCAGCATCTGCAGTGCTAGGCAGAGTCAGACCCACTCAGCTCTGATCTCTTAGCTAGTTGCTGCAAAGGAACATTCACATCTGGCTCCTCGGAGACAAGGATGACTTTTTGTCACCTGTTAATGGGAGCTGTCCCCTCACTCAGGCAGCTTCAAGGCCATGTGATCAGTTCATAATTCAGGACTGCGAAATTGCTTCTTGCCAGTGTGAATCTTGGTCTGACTCAAGGAGAATCTCATTCTCCATTTCTCCTCCTACGACTAATTGCCTGGCAGCAGAGTGGCAGAAAAGAAAGAAGACCCTTCAGATTTCCAGCACACTGTCCTTGAGAATGTAAGCTGTACTTCTTGTAAATGGATAGGATATATTTAGTAAAATAATCTAAATCAGGAATGTAATAGATACAGCATAACATCCTTTGTTTGCCACTGTCCCAGTCATTTTAGACCAACTGTTTTATTTATTGTGCGTTTTACATTTCTTTTCTAATACTATTAAGGAAGAAAACTTTGGATCAATTCACTTGGAAACTGTGAAATCAGCCAAGGTGAAATGTGTAAAGCACTCAGCATTGCAGATCTGCTTGGCCTCTTTCCATCTCTTTGTTTATTTTGCCCTTCAGGATATTTTTATTTGTTCTGTTTGTATTATTTTCAGTGTGTCCTTTCCTTCTAAATGTATACGTTTATAAGTGTGAAAAAGCCCACAAAATGTAGAACAGATTAAAAAATCAGAATGCTTGAAGAACTAAGAATGTCTCTTCAGAATGTTTGTTTTACTGCTTATTTATTTCTTTGTTACATATTACATCCTTTGGTCTTTTGCCCTTTAAACTTTATATATTTCTTACCTATGGTCTCTGATTGCCTCTCCCATTGCTTGATGCCATTCCAAGAAATGTAAATGAATGCTGACCTGCTAATATTGATTGATTGATTTTTTTCTTGTTGTTTGTTTAGTTTATTTTCTTTTCCCTTTGAAGATTTTATAATCCAGGATGGCTTGTAACACAGAGGGGTCATTAACTGCTGCCTGTGCTGCAGGAAGCAAAACTTAAAATATATGAAAGACCTTTACCATGCCGTACATGATGAAGGAAAAACAGGCTTTAAGTCATCAGCCCTTACATGTAGTCATTTTTACTTTTTGGCTGCATTTTACAAGTACCAGACAGGTAATTTCAAAGTTAGTAACAATGTAAATTTATTTTTTTCTCATCAGAACAGAAATAATTTTATTTTTAATAACAATTTAACTTATGTCACCTGTCAGTTGGACAGGAGGCTGAATGAGAAATAGATTTGGCTTTTTGATATCAATTCAGATAATTAAAAAAAATTCTATCAGCAGACATTTTCTTTTGCAGTAAATCCTGACAATGAATCTTACAGAGTAATCAAAACCTGATGCTGCCTTTTATGAGGGCAAGTTATCTCATTGATACAACTAACCTTGCTTCTATTATCAAGGTTCCCTGTGTATAGCATTGTTTCTAGATGAAGTGAGTAAAGAGAAACACGAAGTGTCTAAAAAGCCATAATTCATGCTAGACCATTTTTCTTGGAAAAAAGAAAGGTCTGCTTCCTGTTTTGTGTTTTTCCAAGCTCATCATAGTCTCTGCTTAGGGCAAAGAAAAAAAAAAATGACATGAGACATTAGAAATTTCTCTAGTCCAACCTAACTGGTTCTGTGGATTAAGTGAGGCTGGAGAGATGCATTGACTGTAAATTATTGTCAATGCATCCATTGCACTGGGGATCAGCATCGGATTTAAATTAAAATATTGCATTTGGTTTAAGTCAACCGTAAACATCTTCATTAGTATCTCACCAGAGCTTGTGATTATTTGAACTAGCACAAGAATACAGGGAGAATGCTAAAGGGCAAGACTGGTAGTGGGAATACTTTTTCCACACATCCATCAATCGTTGTCTTACTTTAGGCTTGGGAACAAATAAAAATGAAAAAGCTCACACATATTAACATTCATATTTGCTACAGAATTCTTTATTTATGGTGGTTTGAGCCATAACAAGGAAGAGTTCTCTAAATTCTCTATTGTGATTGGCATCCTTTTAACAACACAAAATAGAGTTGGTTTGGGTTATTTTAAGCCTGAATATTTTACTGGGATTCTCATTCTGAGCACACAAAAATATATAAAACAATTTAACTTTATAATGTCATTATCACAAGTATCTCACAACTCACAACCTCTGCAGCCATAAGTATTCTTTGAAATGTGGCATTCAGAATTTTTAATTAATGGCATAAATATTTTGTGGGATATGCTCTTCCCTCCTACCTTTTTTTGGAAAGATCTTTCCTTTGAACATTTACTAATGGAGCTACTTAAATGATTAAATGTGAAGTATTTCAAAAACTGTAATAAGGCTGATCAACTGGAATGTATTTGTGAGTGTGCTGGATGACAATTAACAATTGCTAAATTATTTTGGGCAAGGAACAGAAACAGTTTCGATGCAAACATTAAATTTGGCAGAAGAGCCTCTTGGGAGAGCCAAATGACTTCTGCTCCTCACAAGTAAAGAAAGGACTGAAAAGATTTGAAAAAGAGAAGCTTGAGTGATTAGAGGAGGAGGGGATTGCAGCATACATGGAGCTCTTCCACTGGAGTTAAAAACTCCAGTTCAGCCAGGAGAGAGGTTTAAGTGGATGATATTTATGTTAGACTTGTCTGACAGGGTTTCTGTTTGGATCTAAGTGTTTCTTTGTGACGCTGAGAACTCTTGCTAGAGACAATTGCACCAGCTGGGGTGGCATTCAGCTCAGTCCTTAGCCAGGGAAGGTAAAGCATAATGGAATATGAGAAATGTAATACTGAGATTATAATATGCAAATCTACATATTATAATCTATTAGTCTTGTGAATGTTAAATGTTAAAAGTTAATGTGTTAAGAAAGTGTAAATGTTAAAAGTTAAGTGAATGTAATGAAAATTATGTGAAGGAAAAGGAAGTTGGAGTTTTAATGAAAGACACAACTTTAGGATGTACTTAAATTTTTTCTCCCAAACAGAAGGTGCCTTCATCCAATATATTTTTAGTATGGCTGGAGATCTCCACATAAAAATAGCAAAGAAAAATTTGCATTTATATGAGGTTTTATCAGATTTTCAGAAGCTAAACAATTATATATATATATATATATATATATATATATATATATATATATACACACACATGTAAGTCAGACATTATGCCAAATTATAAGTTACAGTAATTGCTCTATGGAGTAGGTATAGTTTTCCTATTACTAGGGAATATTTCTGATGGATAGCATGGATCATGGCCTTTTGGTTACATTTTGTTTATGGTGCTTACAGGATTTTCTGAAGATATTGGAAAAGGAAAGTTACCCTAGAAAAAAGTGGGAGTGAAGTTATAATAAACCTTGCCTTTCATTTTTTCAGATGCTTTTTCAGGGCCTTTGACCATCCCTCATTGAAAGCCTGTAGACCATTTTTTGTCACTAGATTTTGTCTTTCCTAAGATCTCATCTCAATAAGTATTGAGGGTTTGGTGATTTTTAGGAAGAATTTAAGGGAATTTCTGCCAGCCTAAGTTTATAAGCATGCTAGAGCAGATGAGGGAAGGTTTCCTACAAGCCTTGATATTGTCCAGACATAAACAGCACCAGGAAAACTGAGACTCCAGCCAGCTCTAGAGTAGATCACTTTGACAGGGAGATACACAAATTATCCAGTGAAACTTCAGAGTGGAGTTTAAGAACACAAAAGCTATCTAAAAGCTCACTGGGTTCTTGGTTTGTTTTGCATCCATCTCCTGTGTGGGAGAAGAGAGGAAATCCAGATCTGCAGTCAGGGGTAGTGAACAGCAGATCCCCTCACCCAGTGTTTTCTATGTGATAATGATTACTCTTCCCTCCATCTTGCTAATATTTCTGTTGACATGTCAGACCTTTCTGTTTTAATAATGTACCTGTGGTTACTGTCTGATTATGTTGTGTTCAATCTTTCTTTTACCTAAAAATCCAAGCTCAGGATTTTCTGCTTCCATATGCCCCAACAGAATCAAAAGTGATTTCCTTTTCCAATATCAACCATTCATCCTTTGTGTAGATAATCTGGCAGCCCAGCTGATATTGGCATATTGTTGTAATTTATGCTTTTTTTTTAAGTCACTAAATTCAGATTTTGCATTTCAGAATACATGTCACTACGTGCAGTAAAAACAGAATACAGAAATGTAATACAACTTCAATGGTATTTCATAGAAAAACCTCCAAACTGCATCCTCTATATAAACTGGCAGGTTAATAAGATTTCTCAGCTTCAAAGTGCATTAGTTTGTTTCAGGAGGGCAAAGGTTGCTCATGTTTTTGGGGAGGGTAACAAAAAATTTGGAAAGATTTAGATAATTAGCAGAAACAAAAGTGAAAATCCAACCTATTAAATGCAGAAGCCATTAAGGTGACAGATGGATAAACAGAGCTGTTTTTCACTTTGGCTTTGGGTTCATTTATTAAGGGTGGAAAAATCAGCATAATCCTTCCATTTGCTCCAGATTCTTGGTCAGTACTCAAAGCTGTGCATGATCAGTGCAAGAGTTTTGAAAATGTAGCTTTTGCTTTGGATATTCACACCATCTGGATTCTTGATGATAGCTGCATGCAGAGGCCACCAGGACAGCTGTCAGGGTAGGTGATGGCTTGTGACTCCTTCTGCAGTGCCTTTCTCTTTGTCCTGTCTCCTTCCCATGCCTTGCACATCCCTCACCCTCAGCTCCAGAACAGAAGCAGAAATTGCAGCCCTCTCCACTCTTCCAGCCTCCTTGGCAGGAAGATCTGCTGTGGGAATTGATCACTGTGGGCTCATTTTTCACCCACTTGGTTCTCAACACATGCTATTAGCACATAACCAGATCTTGTGCTGGTTTTCTGCTGTTTCTTGTATGCCCATCCAGAAATGCATTTCTGTTGCTGTCACTCACCTTGAAATCCACTTCAGAAATCCCTTTATAACCCATGCCTGCACTAGCACCCAGCTACAAACCTCTATTTTGAAAGTATTTTGGAAATGTTAGGGTGCAGTATGTAAAAAGAAAAGCTGGAAAAGGACATTTCAAACTCAGTCATGTGCCTCAACAGAACACACTCCCTGCTTCCCTTACCTTAAGTGTAAAACTGAGGGTCTAGAAGAATTAATTGTTTTGCTAATTTGTTGGCACCTTGGAAAATCTCTTTCCATTTTTAAAATTAAATTTGTCTCTGAGCAGAATCTAAACACATTATATGTTCAAAATATGTATAAAAAACCCCAGCAACCCTGTGCCTCATACACAGTCTTCTAGATTGATTTATTCATGCATTAAATACTCAGCTTTGATATTTCTATCTAGCTGTTCATTTTATGCATGTTCAATGTTTCCTTAATTTCTTCAAAATTTACATGAAATATTAATATGTGGATTGGGAGAGTTTAGTTCGTTAACTATAAATTAAGAGTTGGCATTCATTATTTAGTAGTTAAATTCTGGCTCCCAGTTTTTGTGCTTTTTCCTACTCTAATGATTCTTTTCTTAATGAAGGTAATTATGAAGTGGTACAACACCAGGTCAAAAAGTATCTCCCCATATTTAGAAAGACTCTTAAGTGTATTTATTTAGAAGTCAGAAGGTCATTCCAGTGTACAATGTTTTCTTAACCCTGTGAAGGTAGAATAGGAACAATCCAAAATTAGAAAGATTTTACATCTTTACTAGTCTAATTTTTAGTTAGTGTGGATATTCATATTGATAGCTGCAAAATACATGTGTGCAGTATTAAGTTCAGCTGAATAAAGTCTGTAAACAATCAATTCCTTAACTATGACCTAGTCTTGCTAATTTTTCTCACACTGTAATGTATTTCTAGAGTAATTCTTCCAAAGCTTATAGAAGTAACCTATGGATGAAGATTTTGCTTAATGGAGAGCATAAATTATTTCAGCTCCAACAAAACCAAGAGAATAGCAGGGAAGATAGAGGCCTATATAATACAAGGTAAGACCTATTTAAAAAATCACACCTTAAATGGTAGCTTTTATCTGCTGAAATGGCTAGTTCAGTTATCTGTGCCTGCACTAGCAAATCCTAATCCCCTTATTTTGATGGACCCATGCTAGCTTCTGAAATCTTCAGTGTACAAAAGAAAAAGACAACTAAAATAATTTTAAAAAATAGATCAAGGATACAGAAAGATATTTCTACAGCATTTACTGTTTATGCAATATAGTCAACAAATAATGTACATGAAAGTAGTAGAAACAAGAGTGAAAGAGGCAACAGATAACTTGTTCAGAGATCATGATTACCTCTCCTTCCCCCATCCTCTCTTCCTCCCTGTGCTATAAGAAAATAAATTAATAAATTAATAAGGGGAATAACCAACATTTAACAAAAATTATCTTAAACACTGACCTGGAAATTTCTCAAAGAGTTTGAAAGACAAGCTGGTTGGGTTTTTGTCCCTGCCTTTTTTCCCCTCCTCCTTTTACGTAGTGTATGATTTGTACTTTTGCATCTGATCTGCTACACATTAAATTGTCACTTCTTTTCCTGAAGTTTCCAGGCTCTGCAGTTTAGCTGGAAATTTAGTTATAAGACAAGGCAGAAGCAGAATGAGGTTGTTTGTCTCCTGACTTTCTCACTACCTTGCCTGTCCTCCCCATATTTAAGAACTCATTTTTCAGGTATAGTCTTATTTCCATTGCAATTGTTCTTTAGATTTAATTTACTATTCAAAATTCTCCTTACAGTTTTTTATTCTCTGAATATATTGATAAAATATAAGGGAAAGTGCTGATAGCAGCACAAAAGCTGAGATTTATCAATCATACTTCACTTTTTAGCATCCTCACTAGTAGAATTGTTGTTATGTTTGCAAAGATGCTAAAAGGAAAAAATAAAATAACTCCCTTTAAGAGATGACAGGAGGGAAATGGATGCTGATGGCAGCTGTTCTTCCAGACACTGACTTGGGAACTCAGAGGACAAGAGCAGACGTTGCAGAATGTTCCTGGGGACACATCAGGCCCTCTCTTATCACCTAAATGTTTCTTTTATTTGATACTAATAACGCTATGCTATGGTCAACGATATAATAAAAATCCCAGCAGAAGCAGCAGAGTTACTCATTCATGACTGACTAATTCCTCCAGTGTCAACAAATAGAGTTTAAACTACCCTGTAGCACAGAAGGTTATTTCTGCTGTTGTTTCATCAGTGGAAAGAAGCACAATTTTGTCTTTCTTAGGTCAGTATGACTGAGCACCTGATAACTCTTATAAATCATAAACTGCAGATATGTTATGTCAATGTTAAATATTATTTAAGTTTTCAACAGGCTCTTGCTAAATCTTATTCACAATAAATGAGCAGAAATATTAAACTCAGTCTTGCATTTATTGAAGAAATATGCAACCATGTGATTTAAAAGCTTGCTTCTGAATTAATGGCTATTTCACAAATCTCAAATGCAACAAACTATTCAGATTCCTACACAGTCACCATCAGATCTGTGGTGCGCAACAAAACCAAAAATCTCTTCAGCTAAATGGTTGTTAGGATTTTTTTTTATACATACTTAAACTGCCTCATTTAAAACAATTATAATTTCACAACATTTTATGATTTGAAGGAGGATGATGGTAGTGATACATCTTTCAATTATGTCTTTATGACCACAGCAAGTGGACTGTGTGATTCACATCTACAGCTATTAAGGTGCCTTTCTTATAACCTCAGGCCTTTATTTTATCCTGGATGGTCTTCATAAAATGATGGTTTCCACCTTTGGGATTTATTAAGCAGATATTTTGTCCTTCACATTTCTGAAAAAGGTCAGTTTCAGAATGTTGCTGTTCCCTACAAGTAATCATCAGAAAATACTACTATTGGAAATGCTTGATATCTACAACCTCGACATAATGGTGTTGGGACTTTCCAGCTCCACAGCAGGCTGAATCTAAATTCTGTGCAGTTGACTCCAGAAATGTGTTGACTGGCTGCCATCTCTTTTAATACAATGAGAGTGGTCTATTTTTAACCATGGGCTTAATTTAATCAGCATAGTTGGAGTTTTGGCTATGGAGAGGAAAAGGACTGTCATTATCTCATTTATTTAAGTTGCCTCATTTTTCCAATGTGAATGCAGTTGTCAAGCAGAAAAATCCTCAAAACAAAAAGTCAAATCTACAGTTTTGGGTCCAGCTGAAATCTGCTACATGGTACATCATTTGGAATATAGAGAATAAAGGGCAATCCACTCCAGTGACATAAAAGCAGAAAATTTAGAATTATTTAATTGCAACTTCTTATATGCCACCTTACAACCTTGGAACTGTGAATAACTGCATAAAGATGGGGGGAAGTGGAGAGGAATAACAGCATTACTGCTAATAAGGGAGACAGAAAAAACTCTAATCCACCAAAATAAAGGTACTGGAGTTGCATATCTGTTAATGAACTCTGATGAATGCTCTAGGTCTGGAGAAGATGCAGGAATGTGAAACCCTGGCTTATATGAGTTACTGTGCTTAAGAATAGATGCACGGAATTACTGCCTCTTCAGAATTGCATTAAAGCAAGGAAATAAACCCCAAAGCCTTAACTATTTTCTAACCTATTTTTTCAGTTTTTTCTACCTGGAAGTAATTGTCTTCCCTAAACCAAAGTAGCAGCAGACAAGTCTATATATTTCTCTTAAGGCTAAGCATAACTAAAGGATGTCTGGGGGTCCTTCTCAGTCTCTCACAGTCCAGGCCATCTGTATCCCTTTTTGCTATGGAAACCTGAAATAGAGCAAAGTGTTGATCAGACAGATGAAAAAAACCCAACAGGCATGTGTTTTTTATTCTTTATTATATCACATTCTTCAACTGACCTTTAGGAACCACAGTAAACTTTTAATGGTCATCAAGAAAAATACAAAATTTAGTTCTCTATATCACTTACAAAAGCACTAGCCTTGAATTGAAATCAGAAAACAGTTTGCTTGGAAACTAAGAATAGATTTGATGCATCATCATTTAGATACAGCTCGATTGATGCAAAACCAGTGTGCAAATAGTAAGAAAATTACAAGAATTGGAAAATATCAGTGCAATATGTGCTGTATGGATAGACAGGAGCTTGTTGCAGAATGCAGCACATATAATTATAGCTTCATGTTTCATGTGGAGTTTTCTGTGAGCATTTTTCACGCATGAGTTCTTTCTTACCACTAATGACATTTGGAAACTGTTGTGCATTTAAAATCTGATGAGCATCACTTCCAAATTGCTTCCAGGGTGTGGTTTGAATCAATTAATATTTTCTGTTCTGACATAAATTCAAAGACTACAGTTTTCAGAAGCGTGTAATGGTATAATTGTGGAATATGCAATATTATTGATGAGCATTCTAAGAGGAATATAGAGATAATTATATGCAAATGTGCTTATGAAACAAAATCAATGTTATTTTCTATTCATTATTCACAGAAGCATAAAATAGATTCAATGCTAATAGTTCTGCTAATTGCACATATCCTTATGCATGTTTATGAATAAAAGACAACCAGAGTACCTCAGAATAAAAAGAAGCACAACTCCTAGGAGGCATTTACTAACTCAACACATTAAAGCAATAAAAGTTAGTTTATAAAGAAAACAAAGACCACCAGAAAACTTCGTAGATTAAAAAAAACTGATCTCAATTTTAAGAAGTGATTTTGTAATAATTCAAAAGCTTTCCTTGAATTGATCTAAACCACTAATTTTCCTGTATTATTTTGAATTTTTTCAAAAGGACGCCTGTTTTTCTTCTAGTTATTTAAATTTCTT
This sequence comes from Lonchura striata, assembly GCF_050655825.1. NCBI lineage: Eukaryota > Metazoa > Chordata > Aves > Passeriformes > Estrildidae > Lonchura > Lonchura striata. The sequence continues at coordinate 12,315,846 of NC_140703.1, forward strand.
CATTTGTATGAACACCCTTTTTCATGCAGAAGGCAGGTATTTATAAACTGGAGAAATCCAGTGATACCCAACATGATTTAAAGCATTTTAGAAAGAATCAGGATTTCCTGAATGCGAAGTGAGATTTGTACTCGGAGCACTAAGCCTGCTTGAAGGTCCTTGCAGCCCTGGGACATGAGACATGGTGTCACTCACACTCACCTATGGTATCTCTAAAACATTGTACTTTGATTTTTCATATAAAACATTATTGCTGATATTGCTTCAAATGTAGTTATGGATTCTTGAATTCTTGCATGGTAAGTGACATGAAATGAGTACAAAGAAGCTTGGTAAGTTCAAAAGAGAAAAAGACCCAGTGTGGCAAGCACATTTCTCTCCCTCTCAGGATTTTTCATAGAAGTGCACAGAGAGAAATGAAAGCGAAAACAAATTCTATTTCTGCTCCTTGCTTTTCCTATGTGGAATGTGTTTGAAGAATTGTTTACCTGGAGTGATTGCTTGATTGGATTCTGGTGAGGATTGTTTGAGCCCAATGGCCAATCCAACCCACCTGGGGCTGGACTCTCAAGAGAGGGTCACAAGTTGTGTTAGAGTCAGAGAAAGTAGTATGTAGTTTTAGTATCCTCCTTTTATATAGTATATTAATGTATTTTAGCATAATTATAATAAAGAAATAATTCAGCCTTCTGAATTGAGTCAGACATCGTCATTTCTTCCCATTGAGTTCACCTGCATTTACAGTAATCCAGTTTTATTCAAACATCTGGTATTTATAGAATTCCAAAGGTTACCGTGGATTGGAGGATGGAATTATCACCTCTCTAACCACACTGGTCCAAAGATCAACCAATTGTTTCTTCCCACCCACAGAGAAATATGTAAACTATTCTTATTCTATTTGTACATGAAATTGTGTGGGAACTCTTGACTCTCAAGTATGTAACAATTATCAGAAGGTTAAAGAAGTTTTATGAGAACTTTAAAGCTTTCAAAAGAACTATAAAAGAAAACACGTTTAAAAATCAGGGCAACAAGCTTGGGAAGCCTGCCTTGGAGAGGATGTGAAGACAAACCTCTGAGAGCTGCTCCCTGGGGCACTCTGACCACAGCAGCCTCACCAGAATATCAGTGAGCAGCATCATTTCCAGAGTGAGCACACCAAAACTGCTGGGCTGAAAGAAAGCAGCCAGGCTGAGTGAGACTCTGTGGAGGGGCTTGTTAGAAAGGAGTCAGAGCTTTCACAGTTCTGGCTCAGACTTTGAGAAGAGGCCAATAAGGGTGAGTAATATTGCTTGAGTCAACACAGCTTCTGTAAAGGGAAGCCATGAATCACACATCTGTCCCAGCTCTTAGAAGGAGTCAACCAGCACTAGAATAGCATATCAGTAGTCAGTATAATTGAATTAGACAAAATTAAAGTTAAATTATGTCTTTCATGTTTAAAAAAACATTCTATCATAGATAAGAGGTGAGGGTTTTCTTTTTCCCCCCCTATTAATTAGTAGCTGAAAGAATAAAAGAAACCTCATTACAAGCACTGGGTTGAATGAAAGAAACCCCAAATGAATATTTATGTCACTGGAAATTATTGAGTGAAAAGTAAAAATTGCCATAGCATATTGGAGAGTGCCTCAATGTTTATAGAAAATGGATAGTTGTTGGCAGAGTGGCAACAGAGGAAAATCAAAGCTGTATGTAAAAGAGAAGTGGCTTATCTTTGGCAGGAGAGAATGCACTTAGACCAATCAATGTAGAAACTAAATCATACAGCTATGAAGTGCCAATGTTTAGGAATAATCTGAGTTGCCAAGTTTGGTAACTTGGAAAGCATTCTCAGAGATTTTACTCTTTGTCTCTGCTGAATTAGCTGACTCTTCATTGCATAAACTCTGCTCCCCTGGCTTTGGCATCCCAGTCTTATGAGACATTTCCTTAATTATTTCCTTAATGCACACTGTTGGGAACAGCTTGCACCTGTAGAATATATAGTTGATGTTTTCAGTCTTAAGTTTGACTGCATGGAAGAAAAATTTATATCCCATCCAATTTGGTATTTGATGCAGACCTTTTAAGGTACTGACAATTTTCACGTGGTATTTCAGCAGGTTTCCAGCACTAATGATTTATGTAGCTAACTTTATAAACTACAGCTTTATAGAAGAAGTGCTAAATTAAGTCTCCATCACATAAATTGATGGCTTTTCTTCTGCCTTTATAAGTGAAACATTTGAAACCAATAATACAAGTAAATGAAATTGTCATTTTATTAAATCTAGCTTATGATTCAATAATTCTGTTGAACTGCTCTTCTCATTTAGACATCAATCTTCTGCATGCTCTTTAAGAAGCACACCAAGTCTCAGACTTTGCTGATGGTAACAGCATGCAGTGTGAAAATGAGGAGGAAATGAGGAGCTTCAGTTGTATGAAGCTCTGGCTCACACGCAGCCAGAGCAATGATTTAACATAGGGGAAGACAGTAAGCTTACAGAAATAGACCACTTTAGAAAATGGAATCAAAGTTGGCCCACAAAACAAGTACCTAAGCAGTTATGGAGCTATGTTGGATTGATCAAATCTGGGTGCCAGCTGCTCTTCCAAATGGACTCTCCGTCTTCCTGAACAGGCAGGGGAAGAAAATAAGGAGAAAAGGCACAGCTGAAGATAACAAAAAGGAGGCCACTTACCAATTATCATGGGCAAAACAGACTTGGGAAAAAATTACTTCAATTTATTTTCAGTGGAAAAGAGAATTAGTGTGAAACAAAGGACGATTAAACCAGCACCTTCTCTCACTTCTCTTTTTCCTCAGGGTCAACTTCACTCCTTGATCCTCAGCTCCTCTTTCTCCTCCCCCACTCATGACTGGCTCAGGAGGATGGCTAATGGAGGCTGTGATTAGTCCATAATATCATGTCTCTGCTGCTCCTTCTTCCTCAGTTTCCTTCTGCTCCCATGTGGACTGGACTTCCCTTGGGCTACAATCCTGCAGGATAAGCCTGCTGGGCTTTTCACTGGGCTCAATTCCTTCAGGGCATGTCCTTTCTTCCTACTAGGTAGAAAAATGCAATTTACCTTACCAGGAAAAGAATACCAAAATTGAAACTTGGATTCATGGTATTTTTCATATCACTGATACCCACAAGTAGTGTTTGACCTCTGGGGGCTGGAAATTTTCAACTGCTGTGGAGTAATGAGGTCTTTTTAGGAAAAGATCCCTTTCACAACCTCATATTTCTGTTCCTACTGTTCTGGAAGATGAGGTACTTGTTCAGAATTATATCAGAAATATGTATTGTCTTGATACTAGAGGTAATCTTATGATAGATTTCTGTAACACTCCTCTGCTCATTTTTTCATACTGTGGATACTTTGCAGCTTTTTTTTTTTTTTTTTTCCTTGGAGATGCTCAAGGAGTTAAATTACACAGAGGATTATCTTAGTTTAAACTTTACAAACTTGGGTCTCTGTAAGGAGCTTTTTGAGCATCTTCTATCACCATGAACCACTAATCGAAGAAAATGGAAATTTACATAAAGTTATGAGGTAAAAATACTACTTTAAAGATCAAGAATCTTTTTATTGATACTAGGAGAACAAGCTGTATAAAAATACAATTTTACTACAGATTTAGGATTATTGTGGTTTCTTGAAATATTGCATTGGAATACAGCGATAACACCAAACATCATCTCATCAAGGTAAGTTCCATTAGCCCTAGAAGCCATAAAACTTACAGCAGAATGGTAAGCAAACAAGCACTTGTGTTCAAGTTTTTGGTGTTATGACATATCATTTCCAGCTGAACCATGAGAACTTTCATGCACTGATTTTGCAGACATTTGACTTTGTATTTTTGAGTTTGTATGTTATTTTTTGTTTTGTTTTGGTTTTTCTCTCAGGGAGGTTAAACTTGCATGTTCATAAGATTGGATCTTGTGCTGCTTAAAAAAACCACTAAAAATTAGAAAGAAGAAGAAAATTAGCATTTTTTGTCTCACTTCTATTAAAGTCAGTAGCTTTATGTTGGCTGGTTAATGCCTGTGAGTTAGCAGAGCTGAATGGCATGTTTCATTCTACGGTGAACCTACCAGTGTCTCATATTTTAATAATCCTTACGTTCATGTGATAAAACTTTTCTGTGGTCTGGCAGTAAACACTGAAACAGGCAAATAAGTCTTTTCACAGTGCAATTTTGTTGATATATGAATGCGGTGGCAGGAAGAAACTTTCAGAAGCCAGGAGAAGGGCTACTTTTTGTAGGAGAGAAAAATCTCCAAAAGACCAACCAAAAAAACCCCAAAGACCCACATGCAGCACTCTTAAGGAACAAAAATATAAGGAAAAAATGCAGCTCAGGAGAAATCATACAAAATCTATTCTTTCTAGGGGCAGGGAGAAAAATCAACCCAAACAAACCACCTTCCTAGTAATAATCAGGAGATGAAGACTACTTTCCATTCATATGTTCAAGCCTCTGGAGTAAAAACTTGATTTTTAGAAAAGGTTTTACCTGATGATATTTCAGCAGTGTGCTCCTAGTCTGGTGGATAGAATAGTAAATGTATGCTGCACAGGGACAAAAAGTTCAAGAATAGGTTTTACAAATCTTATATCCTGATGGAGCAGTAGTTAATATAATTCTCTTCTTGCTTCCATAGAAAGCCCAAGGAAGAGAAATATAGAGTTTTATACTGGTAAATCCAGATATCAGATAATCCAGATATTCAAATTGCTTTTTCTTGAAAGGCAAATGGACATTTGCCCAATGGAGGAAAGCAAAACCCAGTTCTGAAGTCTATACATAGGTGAAATTTCCAGTGAAGTGGATTTAGTTAACTGCTTACCATATCACTCACATTTTAAAAGACTACAGAAAATCTTCAGCAATTCAATCATTGGAACAATTGGCAAGTTGGCAGAACTAGTTCCATAGGGGAAAAAATTATTTTAGAAAGCAAAAATATGGTTGGTTTAAAGTGGAATTTTGCTTAGATGATGTTTTCAATGATGGTTCCCTTGCTTATAATAACAGCATGCAGTATGTGTCACCAGAGAAAATTAAGAGAGATCAGCAGTGAATTTGACTAACTAAAATAGACCTCAGAAGCCTAAGAAGCAACAATTCCAGCTACTCATGTTACGGTTTCATACATGTATTGTAGGTTTTGAAATGGAGGTAAATCAGATTAAGTCCTGATTTTAAAAGTCAAAAATCCACTGCCAATATTGTTTTGGATTTCTAAGGTATGTAGCTAATATTGGAGTGCCTTATTTGTTTAGTACTTAAATTCTCACTTTGAGTTTGAGAATCATTCTTGTTTTCCTGTGTGTGATTTTATAAGACAAAGTTTAATCTGGGACTCCCAGCTAAACTCCACCCACCAAAAAATCCATATAATTTTTAGAGTGGATGTTAATTTTCACTTTTGCAATGGAAAATGTTTTGGAGTAACACCAGGCTTGGTGTTAAAGAGGTGTTGGATTTTATTATAGAAATTATGTCTTTCACATGTTATTCTAGTACATGCATGCCTTATGTAAAATGGCTTGAGGATACAGATGAAAATATTCAGCCAGTGACAGAATAAACATCCAGTGTCCTTTATTTCTTTACTGAACCTGACCATTAAAAGTTTGAGGTATTTCAGGATCTGGGACCAATTTTAACAGAAGTTCTCTTAGGAATGAGAACAGTACCCCTGGTTGGTGTGTGAAGATTTTTCTGGTGCTGTGACAAGTCTGACTGAGCTCAGAAATATCCTACACTTCATTAGCAGCTACTCAAGACACACAAGTCCACTATTTCTCCCTGATCTTCTCCCAAGCTCTTTGATATTTGCTTTTAAGATTGAAGTTGCATGACAGTTTTCAGCTGGCAAAAATGTATTAGGTTTGTACCTATTTATGCTGAGTGAAATATTTTAGATTTTGTCAATTTAAAATAAGCAATTATAAGTTAACACTATTAGCCTTATAAAGTACTTAAAGCCTCAAAGTATGATGTCTTTACAGCTTGGTATTAACTTTTAATTCAACATTTAAGACACTGGCTTTGCTGTAGCAGTTCAAAGAAAGGAAGAACAATAGTTACATTTTGTAAGTGCAATTCAGATGAATAGCAACACCTAAGGTGTTTCTAAAATGATTTTACTTATGCAATTTTGATTTTCATAGATGCTTGCTATCAGTATTTTTAGTACAAAAATTACTTATCTTGAGAGGCTTGAAAATCACACTGTTTTACTGACACAGAGAAAGAGACAGCAGGGGAAAAAGAAGTGTATTATGACAGCCTGTTAGGCTGTAGGGTAGAGGGTAAAATAGGGAATTGAAAATCAGAAAGAAAAGAAAAGAAAAAAAAGCACAGACAGGTGGGTGGAAAAAATGCTAGAGGGAACAGAAATCGCTGCAAGCAAGATTTACCATAATCATTCATGGAAGGTTTACAAAAGGATATTACAGCTACCTGGGAGACCAGAGCCCAGGGCCATTTTGGCACACAGACTAGTGGGAAACTGTAATGCAGTAATGCAGTGGTTTGGGATCCAATCATAACAGAGGTGTTCAGAAGGCAGAAGGTGGCAAAAATGGTCAACATGTGAAAGTCAGCTAATTTTAAGTAAATAACACTGATGGAATGACACCATCAGAGGTTTTTCTCTTCCACACAGTGGAATGACAGGCTGTCACATCCACCTGAAAAAGCAAATATCCTTTAGAATGAGGGTGAGCATTCTTTATGTTGGTTTAAACTTGGGGATTTGCACTGGCTAAAAAAAATAAGGCAAACATTGGCATCAGGAGCAATTCCTGTCAGACTAAAGGTGTGCCTCTCCGTGAGCTTTGACAATAATGTAGTGCATTTCCTGGATTTTAGCAACTCTTCAATACTGTTAGTAATGCAAAACATCTCTTCAGTATTTCAATAATAGGAAAAGTATTTTTTTTTCTCATTTGTTAATAGCAGCTTCTCTGATGTTATTGCGAATGGCTGTTGATGCACCTTAGAAATTTTGTGACTTTGCTCAGGAGATTTTCTATATTTGCCATTGCAGAACTCGGGGTGCAAGATCTCCTTTATAAGCTACTGCTTCATAACCTACCTAAATGGTGAAATTGGGATGTTAGTTATGTAAAGGGATGGACCTGCCTGTCTTCCCCTTCCCTTGCCACGAGGCTTTCCAGGCTGACCTCTGTGCCAGCATTAGTCGTGCAGGGCATTAGATCCCCTTGCCAGTCTGACAGTGCATTTGCTCTCTTTGGCTACAAATTCCCAACAGATCAGGCCTCCAAACCAGTTTGCCAGGCAGCCATCGGGTTGCAAGGGATAGGGGAGGAATCACACCTTCCACAGGAGCAAAGGAGGGGATTCCAGCCTGGCCAAAACAACCTCACAGTGTCCTGGAGACACTGCCTCACCTGCATGGCCCTGGCTATAGCAAGGGGCTGAGCATATAGCAAGAGATGCCTTCAGCAGTGAGAACTGGAACTACCTGTTAAACTTGTTTCCAAGACCTACTGATTCCTGCTATTTCAGCTCTATTTGCTGGGTTTCCCCCTCTCTAAGCTGAGAAGGATCACACTCTCCTTTTCTTGTGCTTTGTGTGGTTTCTGTATCTGGACAGCCAGGTTTTCAGGTGGAGTGATGTCCTTCTGGAGTACCTGGTACCACAGCACTGTGACCTCAGGCAAGCAGGGGAGAGGCAGAAGTCAGGAAAATCTCTCACTATTACAGTGGTACAAATGAAAAATAGTAATTTATTTATTTGAATTGAAATCTGTAACCTGGCTAACTGTAATTCATTCAGATTTATAGGGGATATCTATTAATTAAGTGTGGGTCCTGGCTATGGTCAATTAATTCTTTCATTTTATTGACTAGTACTATAAATAATTATATAAAAGATATGTAAATCCTCACAAATGTGATATAATTATCTCAACAATTATTCTGCATCTCAGTGGGTATGGGGGAAAATGAAACCTGTTCCTAGAGCATTTCTGGTTGCTAAGGAACAGTTACTTCAGTCGTAGAAATTGTCTCTCACACCAGATACATTATTCTGGCAAATTGGACTTTCAGATTGAGTACCAAGGGAAAGGGGAACAATCAGAAATGAGAAAATTGCTATTACAGAGCTCCATGGGGTCTAGTATGTGTGTGTCAAAGATTCTGGTTTTATATCTGCCTCTGTTTCTATTGTCATGATCTCTATTTTTTTCTTTCATTTCTTTATCCCCCCTCTGAAAAAAAAAAAAGAAAAAGAAAAAAGGGAAAAATAAGTCATTTGATAAGGTAGCATACCATAAAATCTGTTTTCTTGTTAGTGGGGAAAGGGTGGTAAATATGACACTCACCACTTCCTACATCCTTCATCTTCCCCAAAAATTAAACCTGTATTGCAAGGTTTAAGAGAGCTTTCAACAAAAGCAATTGGGACAAGAGGGAAAACATATCAAACTCTTGTTTATGTCTGCTGGTGTGTCAGGTAACCCAAGCTCTTCCTCCTCTGCCAGCCTGAGTTGTGCCCAGTGGCACTGGGATGAGGGCAGGATGTCGGTGCTGCAGGTGACATCCTGGGGCTCCAGTGCTGGCAATTCCCAGATGGGACAGACCCAGGACAGTGTGTGGGACTGTGAGAAGTGACACCCATGCTGGGAGGATGAGAACATAGAACATTTCTGAAGGGGCTGGACACTGAGAAATCACCAAGTTCATTCACTGGACCTGGGAGTACTTTGTGAGGGTGTGTTTACAGCTCATTTACTCTATACACCAGATATAAATTGTCCTGAGTCCTCTTCAGACTATCTATCCTTAATTATCTTTTGTTACAACTTTGTATTTTGTTGATTTCAGATGCCATTAAAAAAAAAAAAGAAATTATATTATGTTTCATTGAATAAAATAAACAAGACCCAAGCTACCTTTCTGTGAAAATCAATGAAAACTGAGACTAAGGCTTTGCTGAGCCCTACCCTTTCAATTTGAAGCTTCTACACATTCTGAGCTATGTTACTGTGTTTTTTGCTTAAACATCTTGGCTAATTAAATTCTGCCCAAGTTTCTCCTGTAGCTTGTTGTAAGATTTATAATGCTAAAGATCAGAAGGTTGAATCAAGGATTTAATAAAATGTGTTGTACAAAGAAAGAAGTTGTGTAGGTGCACAGAATAGCAAGTGCTCATTTCAGCACTCCTTCTGGTTGTAATGATAATCACTGCACTTCTCTTGAAACCAATTTAATTCTCAATTTTACTTTGAAGTTTAAAAATGTCATTAATTAATTACTTTATCTAAACAGATTTGAGATATTGCTGAAAGCCTTCTGGGAGGGAAAAAAAGGAGTTGTTCTTGTCATGTATAACTTTCCCCTTCCATTTCTTATGTTTGTGAGACAGAGTGTTCATATATACACACAAGCAGACACAAAAATGTATTTCAGTCATTCACAGATTTAACCACAATCACACAAAGTGTTATCCTACTGTGTGCTACTCAAATCACATTATAGCTAATGGATTTGTGTTTTCTACATCTGAGACAACAAAACTTTCAGAAATCTTTTCCAGGGTTTTTCTTCCCTGAGAGTGATGGGATGACACTTTTAAGAGCTCTCTGTCTGCTACTGTAACTTACAGATAAAGCAGCTTTAAAGGAAAGAGGCGAGACAAAAATAAAACTCAAAATACACTACTGGTTCTTTAAATGGTATGTTGTTTGGCAGAATATTAAAAAGTTGTTTCTGCTTGATATCAAAGGGTTGTGTTGTTTGTTTGTTGTAGGTTTTTTTCTATGTTCCATTTTGTTTCCTTTTTTGTGTCTTTTTTTCTTATTTTTTTTTAAACTTCATCTTTCTGAAGTGTACTGTGTTATTTTGCATTGCTTGAAAAATCAGAGTTATAAGCTGTCTTTTGAGGGAAACTAGAGTTTGATGTCTTGTAATTCAAGGCCCAGAAGGTGTACATTGGCTTGAATCCCAAGTTTTTGTGTTTAGAACATAACAGGGGCTTTAAAAACTAAGCCAAACAACTGGGTTATTAGCTTCCTGAACTCAAGGCACTTTGCATAGGTCAATGATTGAAGTGTTGCCACATGGTCTTTAAAAATGCTTTCTTAGGCAAACATTCCTCAGGGGAAGGATCAACCTATATTTTCATAAATCTGCATTCAAAACTGGTATTAGTCATACCTTTGAAAAAGGAGTGAATATTGTTGAGCACACTTAGGAACTGTCTCCAAAAGGACTGGGGTACACAGCTCCTGTCTTTGTAGATCTTATCCAGTCCACTTACAGCTGCTCCAGGGTGGACTTCATCAGAAGGCTTGGAAGTATATTCCAAGGAATTTTTATACCACATATCTACTTCTTAAAGTACTGGCATTTTAGTGTATCTGGTTTTCAGGGTCACAGCTTCCTTTTGAACACAGTAGGAAGTTAAAAGAGCCCCTACAAATCCAACTAGCACCACACTCTGACATTAACCTCAACTCACTAATCTCCATAGTCAGGAGGTCAGGCTGGGATCTGAGCTTTGGATTCAGCAGAACTGAGAAATAATGGGCTGGGGTAAATCTCTGGAGCTCTGTCCTCTTCTAAATGTGCTTTGCTTCTGGGGAAAAACATGTGAAAGCCAGGGAAAATTGCCAGTTTGACCTGCAGCTGTTTCATGGTGTGGGGCCAGCTTTTGGAAGCCTCCTTCATCCTCTGTGCTGGAGAGGAGCCCCTCACCTTGGGGGTCTGCCCCTTTGGGCTGCTGGAGCTGATGTGGGCTTTGGAAATTGAGCCAAGGCAGGAGAACAGGTGATTCTGTCTCTTTGTGCTGCACAAGGCTCAGCTGAGTGCTGGATTGAACTTGGTGACTCTCCTGAGCAGAGTGGTAGTGCACGAAGTTAATAAAGCATTCAGCAGCTGGCATTGTTTGGCTGGAATTATTCCTCCAGCAAAAAACAAACACAAAAAAACATAATCCAGCATGGGATTCCCTTCATAACTGCAAGTGCCATTGTTGCACAAGGAATTGAGTGTTTTGATTAAAATCTCTTAGAAGAGAAGGGAAATGAGCTGATGACAGTTCAAAAATTATTTTTTCAATAGAGTATGGCTTAAGGCCATCAAAGGAAGAGAAGGAAAAACTAAATTGATGTGCAGGAGAAAAGGAAATATGTTATTATCTGTTTGCTTAGACAAATAAAGCAAAAACAAGAAAAATATAAATTATACAGATAGAATTTAAATATTACAACTAATACATTAGAAAATAAGTGATGTGGAATTTCAAAACTTAGACATGCATTTCATAATTATAAATTTTTATTTTTCAAAAATAACGTCTTTTTAATTTCTTTTAATCTCTCATCTTTTACAGAAATGGGATAAATGTAAAATATACATAAGAAAAAACCAAAATTATGAAGGTAAAACTTACTTATTTGGAAATAATTACTTGAAATATGATGGTGTATTTCCCTAAACAATATGGGTTTGCTTTCTTTTTTCTATGTGTATGATATTACTCTTTTTCCACTGGATGAAAAAGAAAGAATATGCCATAATAGTTATTGTGGCTTGATAAATTACAACTATAATATCATAAGAAATACACTTTTCTTAATTTTGAGCAGGCAAGTAGAACAGTAGAAAATTCACCTCAATTCCAGATGCAATGTAAGTTACTACAGTCATGCTACCAGGCAGTATTTTAAGTCAAATTATGCCTTTGATATAGTATTTTACTGTGATGAATATGTACTCTATACATAGCAGTAAACCAGCACAATCAATATCTCATTGTTAGCATGTAAATGGAAACTTGGGAACATCTATAAATGTATTAGCCTCTATTAACATTTCTAAAGTTTTATTAAGATGAATGCAGAAAGTATGATGCAATAGAGAAAACCTAAATTTAAGCACATTGGCACAATAGAGCTTCAGAAATAAACAAAATTCCAAAATCATTATGTAAAGCAAACACCAACCAGCCCAGTAAAATCTTGTCAATAATCAATTTCTTTGAATATTTCTGTACCTTGGAGTATGGAAGCTGAATCTGGAAAGTGCGTGATCGTAAACCTCAGAGTCCTCCAACACAAATGAACAATAGCCAACCTAGACTAAAACTGACCATGCTACTTAGAAACAAGATTCAGATCTAAATTTCCTTTAGCACATGAAGGCCATGGATGTGACTTCTGGCTTACACTTCTGTATTTCCCTTGCTTTCATTACAGTTTCTTCCATGTGATGAAATCAGACTCCCTGGCCATAACAGAAGGACACTTTTACCATTATGGAGGTAATTTTTATGTGTCTGATAAATCAGGACAATAGACAATTTTATGAGATTTATTTTTCTTCCTCCTTCCTCAGCATTAACTTTGATTGCAAAATTTTAATTTTATTAATTCCATTTTAATTTATTAAAATATATTAAAATTTAAATTTTATTACCTTTTTTTCTTTAGACTTATAAGAAAAATAGATCATTCCAGCTCAGCTAAATGATGAGAATGTCATGAGGAGTGGGCACAGTGAAGCAAGAGGACAAGCAAAACAAAAAACTAAACATCTGCAAAGTGTTTGGACATATGGCTTTATTTTAAAAGGAAGTCTTGGCAAAAGACTTATTTTAACAATACCAAAAATATTTAATATGAAGAAAATTTGATGCAGGCATTAAATAGAGCTGGAAAAATATCAATCCTCACAAGCATTCTGGATTGTGACCTTACAAGCATAAAATTACTTTTTGATTTTACGATGCCCATTTAATGTTAATTTCCCAAAGATCTATGAACAACTCAGGTTTAATTTAATGTTTCTGGCATCTGTAGAGATTAAAATCTCAGTGATGTTTCTGATGGAAATGTATTTTATATGGAAAAAGATCATGTTCCAAAAAAGAGGGATCTAGGACAGAAAGGATAAGAATTGAGCTATTTTTAGTGGTACAATGATAATACAACATCATTGTGCAAAGTTCAATTCAGAATGAGCAATAATAAATACACAGTATATCACCTATGTGACCCAGGAGGTCACACATCCTTTTCAAAAGACTCTTGAGCACTTGAACCCTCTTTCTAAAAGTCAATGACATTTAAGCTTCTAAGTGCTAGAGGCACTGAAATTCAGACATTATATGTTTTCTTATTAGAAGGGCTTTTCCAGTTTCTCTTTTACAGTTCATTGTTTTTAAACTAGATTATGTTTTGGTTTTTTTTGCTAGATTATGTTTTTTTTTTGTTTTTGTTTTTGTTTTTTTTTTTTTTGTTTTTTTTTTTTTTAATGCATGCCAGGAAAGAAGATAGCAGAGGGAGTAAGATAACAGGGGAGACCTTGTTTTTATGAAGAAAAGAAAAGTCTCTGGGGGGAAAAATTGGTCCATATACACATGAACTATCTGCCATGCCCTCAGCAAGATCATTACATCTTATCTGCCATGGACATGCCACTGAACAAATATTGGATTACATTATGCCTATAATCGTCAGGCATTGTGCACTTTTCTAAATTATTCACACCTAATCACTCCAGGGGATCACACTTTAGGATGACGGGAGGATGCCTAAAATCAGACAGCCACAAAGCACCTTTATTCTTCAGTGCATTCTTGGAATACATTAATCTTGAAGCTTAAAATTCATGGTGGTGAGTTTGCCTATTTGGAAAAGATGATGATGATTGCAGATCTGCCAGACAGCAAGTTAATTGCTATATTTAACTTAGTTATTGAGAATGAAAGGCAAGCTTCCTTCCTTTTTTTTTTTTTCTTATTTTTCCAAAGGACACTTCTAATGACAATTCTTTCTTGCATGTGGCATGGCTAGTCATTTTCAGCAGGTAGAGCTGCTGCTCAGAAAGTCTTGCTGTCAGAAATAACAAGTGCTTTAAATTGGGTCTCTTCAAATAGTAATAGAAGATTACTGTTATTAATGAAAGTATTTGCTTCGTGAAAAATGCAGTATGCCTAAGGAATTTTTAAAGTGTAAAACTACCAAAGGTGAAGCCGCATCTGCTTTTCCCTACTCAGCTTGAATTTTTTCCTATTGTGATTAGAATACAGAATAATATTGGACACAGAGAGGAATTTTGGAAATTTGTAGCTTCTAATAAAACCTCCTCATATAACTGTTCATGTTTTACAGGGACATTTTAATAAAATGACATTTGCAAATGATGCACAGAACAGAAATGGAATATACTGATGTTCCTTCCTTATCTCTCAGCCTGACCAGGTCATATCAGTAGAAAAGATTCAATGTGGTGAATGCTGGAAAACAGCAAAAATATTCTTTATTTTTTAATATTAAGTTGAATATTGTTTCATGATATCTAAATTGAATACATGCACCTGCTGCAGAACCTCAGTTTAAAAGTAAATTAAAATATCTTGTGGAAATTATTGCAGGATAAACAATTTTGAGACCAAAAATGCAGTGTTTTCAAGCACATGTATGAGCTCATGAGAGACTTAGTTGTCACCCACCATAGATGTGACTGGTCCTGTTTTCTTTGGTAAAATGAAAGACGTAAAACCTTTTTTTCACCCTCTCTCCCTTATTTTGCAATAATTAAAAAAAACACAGAATAAATAAGTTTAGAAGGTGTCTCTGAGGATGTTCTGTCCAAGCCTCTGTTCAGGGGTCAGCCAGAGCAGATTTTTCAGGGTTGTGTCCATTTGGGTTTTGAATATCTTTAGAGATGGACACCCAAAAACTTCTCTGTTCCAGTACTCAACCACCCTCAGAGCAGAAAACTATTTTCAAATGTTTAAGTCACATTCCAGCTCATGCCAGTTTTTCTGTCACTGGCCCCCACTGTCAAGAGCCTGACTGCCCCTTCTTCCCCATCACATATCCATACACATGCATCACACTGTGAGCCTTCTCTGCTCAAAGTAAGAGCCCCCAGCATTTAAATCTGAATTTTGAATTAATGATGATGCTTTTACATTTATATATGGGGGGATTTATTTAGATATTTGGTGTAAAATACCTTTTTTCCTACATGAAATATATTTTTCTTAAGAAAGGACTATAAGAAAGAAAACTCACAGTAATTCCCACACAGAATTTTAAATGTATCTAGAAAGATCCCCAGACTGAGCAACCTGGGTTTAATGGATCCTATTTATATATAGATGATCAAATAGAGTAATTTGGAGTGTTTCAAAACTTCAAAAAGATTGGACAAGAAAAAAATTGAGACTAGAGAACCAATTCAGACTAAAGGGAGATCTGGACACTGGGGAACAAACCCTCTGATGAAACCCCATAAACTGTGCAAATATTTTAAAATATTGCTGTTTTAAAGGAGAACATGCTACAAAAGTATGAAGAACTATCCTCTCAAAATTTTTGGGAAGGATTCATTTGTGGTGTTAATGGTATGTGTATGACTTTTTGGGATTTTGTTTTGGTTTGATTTGGGGTTTTTTTGTAAATAGAGGAGTCACATATCAATGCAATTTGAGCGTGGGACACTTATAGCTAATATTAGTTTTGCATATTTTGCAGCAAAACCTGGAGTAGGAAAATAGGAATCTATGGGTGTATTGAGACCTCTCAAATGACATCCCAGTGTTTAAGACACAGGGAAAGAATTCCTCTGTGCTTTTTGTTTATGGTTCAAACATACAAACTTGAAAAGAAAATGTTACTAGAGTACAACTAATGAATCTGTTCTAAGTAAAAATAGCTCTTGATGAAATCTCCATGAGAAAGGAGATTTAGGATTAAAGAAAAATGTTAATTAGATTAAATCTTTTTATCGTGATGTGGTTCAAAAGTGCAATTATACTTCCTCTGAGAATGATGCAAGAAAACATTTTTCTTTTCTGGGCGAACTGTGAGCGAGGTTATATACATATCTTTATTCCTTAATTTCTGCATGAGTGGTGAGTAGGGTTGTAGATGTCTTGACGCCTACAAAAGGGGAAAAACAAATAGATCCTTGGGGTCTTCAGCTTCAGATGCTGCACCCCTGCAGATGTTTTGTTAGTGTTCCATACAGCTGCCTTTTGTAATGAAGTTTCACCATTTCCCTGGGAAACCTTGTATATGCAGGAAAAATAAACCTGGTTTATGGTCTTTGAAGTACTAATCCAAGGGAAAAGAAATCAAGGTGGAGCAGATTTTTGTGGAACAAAGTGCAAGAAAAAGTACAACATATAGCTCGTAGGATATTTCTAACACCCTACTTCAAACCCTCAAAGGGGAATTTTGCCACTCACTTTTCAGAAGGCGAGACTCACAGGGAAGCATAAAATGCCCTTGGTATGTAGATAAGGATGGCATTACACAGAAAATGGCTAATATGTCTTGCTAATAATATTCACAGATAAGCTTTTCCTTCTTTGATTATTTTCTGTATCAGTATTTTTCTCTTTCCACCGCTGTAGTCTAGTACTGGATTTATCTTTTCTTCCACACTGTGGATACAACCACATCTACCAGGTTGAATATCTTCATCAGGCTTTTTTAGTAGGTGTCACAATGGATTAGAGGTGATCAATTGCCTGAAAGACAGCAGAGCTTACTGTACACCTGAAATTAAAAAAAAACCAACAAAACAAGAATTGTCTGTCAGTGCACCCAATAATTTTATGTGGAGATTCTCATAACCTCTGGGCTGAGTTTTGTGAGTATCTCAAAAAATGTGCAACACATAGAAAACAACAAAACAAACAAACAAACAATCTAAATATCTAATATAAACAATATATCTGAGATAATTATATAATGTAAATAATACTGACATTCATTTTTATAAGCAGCACAGCTTTCTGTCCATAGTCTTACAATCCTTTTGCAAACTCGTTAAATAGTATAAATTATTCCAGGTTTCTGTTTTTATTTAATGTTCATTAATATCAACAAAATGAGTCATCATTACTACAATAGAAAGACAAGAAAATTAAAGATATATTTTCAGAGTAATAAATATTTTCACAGGAGATCTCAGTCTTTATATTTGTTTTGTTTTGGTTTTGTCATCTACAAAATGGAACTTGTATTTCAAAAAGTACCACTCAGCTCTCCTGGTGATAACTTTTGGTGGAACACAGAGACAATAGCTTAGTCTTATAGAAAACCACAATTTTTCAAGGATTTCAGATAAAATGTTAATTTGAAAGTTGTTTTATTCAGGAAGTTTTCTTTAAATCATCATGTTTATCAAAAGTGTATTACAAACACCACCACAAAAAGAGGACTTAAATTATGCCTCAATTTTAACTGAGTTCACTTAGATTATCCAAAAAGTTTTTCCAGATTTAGCTGATGGAAATGATTTTAAAATAAATTGCTGAATTCACTTGAATGAGCACCAGTTGCTGCCTATCAGCAAATGTTGCAAGGTGTTACAATATGTTTGAATTTGGCACATTCCATAAGTGACTGTCATATATCAGCTCACAATGAAACCTGCTGGTAGAGTGCTGGGGACATTGGTATTAGATTTGAATTGTGGAAAATACATGGATTCCCAGATCCAGGTGATCAGAGTCTCCTACTGTCCCTGCTCTCTTAGCAATTGTAATTTTGGTGGAGGTGTATCAGTCAGCCTTAAAAAGCTTTTGTTTCAACTTCTTTATTTTTCTTCATATCTTTTCATAAATAGTCCAACTTTAATTTTGTAATAGATGAAAAGGTGATAGGAAGCTGAATAAAATGTAACCAAAATTCACCTTTCTTTATAATTTTGGTTGGGGAAGGCTTACTCCTTTAGGTGGTCCATATCCATTCCTTGTGGATATTAATCCACAGTGAATAATAATGAGGTGTATGTCCCTCAAAACAGATGAATAATTCTGGATTTCATCTAAGTTCTTCAGGCTCAATGTTCTGTCTGTAGAGGTGGGCAATTCCTGAAGTTTAGGAATCAGGATTTAGGCACATTGATTCATACTGTTGGCAAATATTTAATGATTTCACTGAATAGTTTACAAGGCAGTTTATACTTATGAGCAGATCACTTTGCATGTGAATACATTACTTTGATGTTAATATCCAACAGTCTTGCATCAAAGACACCCTGAAAACAGCAAAAGGTACATAATCTGTACCTTATTCAACTTGAAGTACAACCATCATTTGACAAATGCTGATATCTGAAAACAAGAAATAAAAAGTGATTTCAGGATAAAAGTTTTAACAGTCCGTGTAATAATATTACATTAGTTTTCAGGCAAGATGCTTTGTTTTATCTTTTTTTTTTTTGTTTTATTCTTTATTCTATTTTTGCTTTATTCTTTTATTTTTTGATATTTATACATATTTAAATATATATAATGGTTTTAGATTTCAGTATTTTTTTGAAGGTTCATTTACATTTGATGCAAATTTCTTTTGCATTTGATGTACATATATCAATTAGATTAATTTATTTATCCACATAGAGCAGCATCACGAATTTATGCTTTCCATCATACTTCAAAAATGTTGATATTCTCATTTTCTCTCCATGATGTAAATTGATTTTTTTGCTGATTTTAATAAAACATTATGATTCTGAAATTTATTACAACATCTGTATATGTATATATCTATATACACACACATATAGAGATGAAAATACATATACTCACTTTTGTTTCTCTCTGGGACAAAGTACTGTATTTGAAATGAAGTTGTGGATGTCTTCATCAGGCCATAATATATGGCAAGTTTCTGAAAGGTCCTTATGTGTCATATCTTCCCCTGGTTTCTTAATTTAGATGATGAAAATGTAAATTTAAAACAGAAGCTTTTGTATTTTTTCCTGAAAATCAATTCTATGCAATACAGCAATTCTTAGAATCATAAACCACACTCAATATCATGCTGATTTATAACATCATCTAACCAAAGCTACCTCTAACCTAAAGGAAAAATAATTCTGAAGCTGATTTTAATATTTTTCTCTTTCAAGAAACCAAGAGTCTCAGAGTTTTGAAACATTATTAAGATTTCAAGTGAGTTCTTTTTACATATTAAGAGTTTAATTGACATTGAATGAATTTATACATCTCTTTTGAAAATCTTGCTTCAGGTTTCACTTACAAAAAGTGAGATAATAAAATGATTATAAAATGATACTGATAGTTTTACCTGCTTTTTTGGGAGCAATTTGTCTATTTTTTATGCCAAAGGAGAAAGAATAGAAAAAGTCTCAAGTCTGACATTTTTAGTGATGCAGAGAGGAAGGTAAAATGGGAGGTGAAGGGACATGGTGGGATCACAGAAGGCTTGTGACCTTTGACACTAGAATAAATATCTAAAGTAGACCAAAAGAACCATATCTGAAAGCAGTCTTTTCTCCATTTCCTTTGAAAGGAATCCTGTTCCTGAGCTCAGGTGGAGCTGTGCTACAAAGGTGCTGGAAGATGTGTGAGATAAATCCCATCCTTTCTATTGTATCCTGCCCAAGTGATTTCCCAACCTGTCCAGGGTGAGATTACCTCTGACTGCAGGCAAAAATCTCATTTCTGGGCTCACAGGTGTATTTTAGCTACCTCTGCTGCATCCATTTCCAGGTGTCAGGACACCCCTGAATTGCAAGGTATCCACAGCCCCAGTTAATGGTTGGGAAGCAAGATCTCATTTCAGTCTTGATAGTGATGAAGCAATCCCTCATTCAGGAAATACTCTATTAATGTGCCATTCTGTCTAATTCCATGAAGGGGGAAAGGGAAAGCATTTTGCTTTTCTGTGCAGTGATTTCATGCATATTATCAAGGCTCTCTGTAAGAACTCTCCTATTTCTATCTCTGCTCTTTGTTATGAATAAGGGGATGGGGTTTTTCCATAAAACTGACAGTTTTATGTGAATTGAAGATCAGTATATGTTATGGTCAAGTCTGTCCAGATACTTATAGCTTACGTCTAGACACATTTAGATACCAGCATCAGTCAAATGTTTGGCTACGGAGTAAGACTCTGGAAATGCTGTAAAATGTATTTTACAGTGATTGAGAAACTGTTTTACCTCCAGCAAGTACGGTCATCTGAGCAATATCCGCAGAGAATTGCAAGTACACCTTCTTCTCTTCTGAAATTTCTTTTTTATGTGAAATTATGCATTATGTGTGTCATAAATCAGCTTTGAGAACATTCTGAAGCAAATATTTTGGGATTTGAAACTACTAAGAAAATAGGAAATAGCTTGGTGACACTTGCTGCAGCAGGCACATTATGAATGCTGTCAAGCAGAAACCATTTGTCACCTACCCATATTGAAGAGACAAAGTCAAAACAAACTTCATCTACACTGTTTCTATGTTAGTGGAACAACCATTCAATAAAAGTGTTGGCCCAGCAAGGGAAAGCCTTTTAGTGTAAATTAAAAAAAGTGAAATAGCTGGATCTGATGAGAATTTATGTTATCCCAGTTACCCAACTCCTTTGAAATTTAGCATGTATCATGTGCCTATGGAAATATACTGATTTTCTCACTTCTAAAATTAGTGAGTCAAATATCTGGTGCTCAAATGAATTTGTAAAATCATCAGGTTTTGCTTTTTTTTCCAAGCCAGTTCAAATGAGGATTGTTTTGATTTGTAATTGGAAAATGTGCGTATTAGTATATCAGATTTGCTGTTCTAAGGATCTCAGCTGGGATCATGAAACAAATAATGAAGTGCATCTTTAATAAGTAGAATTGTTATTATAATTATTATTGTTATTATATGCAAATTCTAATGAAGCTTCCTTGCACTGTGTGGTTCTCCATCTCTGTGCATCAATTTTCTGCTGCGTTTCTGTGAGCCTTGTTCTGCTTCTTCCAAAGTGACAGCTACTCTGTTACCTGTCAGGAAGAAAAGGATTTCCTTTACTCTCTCTTTCATTTACATTCCCTAACTATCCTTTAAAAAGTGAAGATGTAGATGTGATTATCCAAAATGCATTATTTCTCATTTGTCTATTAGCAAATGGATATTTGATTAGGTTAAATAAAGGAACTTTGCACTGTCAGCCGGTTATTACCAGTCTGGGACTTGTGAGCTCAGCAAAGCTCAGTTTGGCACAGGAGCTTTTGAGGTTTGGAATGTAATGATTCAGCTGTAGGTGGTCCAAAGAGATACCAAAAGATATTTGTACAGTAAAGGGCCCCAGAATAACAGAATGGGGGAGGTTGGAAGACACCACCATGGGTCAGGTGGTTCAGCCCCCCCTGCTCAAGCAGGACCATCCCAGAGCATATTATTCAGGATAATCCAGACAGATTTTGAATATCTCCAAAGATGGAGACTCCACATCCTCTCTGAGAAATCTGTTCCAGTGCAGTGTGACCTCCAGAGTAAAGAAGTTCCTCCTCATGTTCAGGTGGAACTTTTTTGTTTCTGCCCATTGTGTCTTGTCCCATTGCTTGGTACCACCAGGTTATTCTCTTTTGCTCAGGTCTTGTGGTTTTCAATGTCATTATTAATCTGTCGTGATAATAATGTCATGGTTTGTGTTGTGATGGCAAAATGAGGCTGAATATTATTTTACTCCACCAGTATTATCTTATTTAATCAGAACAGCACAAGAGGAAAGAGAAATACTAAGTGTGACTGAAAGATCCTTTAGTGCTGGTATTTTATTGATACACTAATGCAGCTGAACTAATTTAAGCCTG
Organism: Lonchura striata; assembly: GCF_050655825.1. Taxonomy (NCBI): domain Eukaryota; kingdom Metazoa; phylum Chordata; class Aves; order Passeriformes; family Estrildidae; genus Lonchura; species Lonchura striata. The sequence continues at coordinate 12,337,456 of NC_140703.1, forward strand.
TGTTAACATTGCTCACAAAGCATATCAAGTGTTTAATTGTAATTCAAAAGGAACAAATAATGAGAATAAGTTACCCAAATTATTTCATTAGAAAATAATTAATGTGATGGGCAATTAAAATATGCATTAAAGTGTACTCCTTACATTGTCATTCAAAATTACCTAAGCTAAGGTTAAAGGTGTTATTAAAAACATTAATTTAATTTGTTATATAAAAGGCAGATAATTATAATAAAATATTGCAAATTATAATGAGAAACACTTTAATGAAGTCTTGGTTTAATTAGTGGGGGTATCATTATGATTTGCCTGTGGGTAAAATGGCAGACTGTTAATATGTTTTTTTTTCATTATGATTAGAGTCTTAGAGAGTTATTTAACAACTTATATGAAGAAATATAGGCTTACATTTATATCTCTGGGATGGTACCTCATTTTGTTTGGCACATATTTATGATATTATAAAGACTTGATAAATCCAGTTTCTGACGAGTGTTCCTAGTGTTTATCCTGCTTAACCTCCCAATCAAATATCATATCCACTGTTAAAAGGCTTCTATTGTTAAAAAAAACCTCTTATGAAACATCAGGACCTTTTCTTGGTGGTTTTGACCTTTTAAGATCACTATGAAAAATTATTTGAAAATATTTTAAAATTGTATCTGTGTTACACTACGTTGTATTTCTAAAACAAAACAGGCATTGCTCTACAACACAATCTAACTCAAGACACCTTTCTTGCTATAAAATTCTGAGAGAAAGAAGCCCTTTTCTTAATTCCAAGAAGTCTGTAAGTGAACCAAAACATTGAAGAAAAAGCTATTTTCAAGTCACTGAGTTATCATTTTTACTGAGTTTTAAAAATTATTTAAAATTAAATTATTCTGTATTTTCTGTAGAAGTGAATTACTATAAATAGACATTCAACCAGAGATTGTTCTGGCAGGGAGAAATGGTTTTGCTTGAGTACTTGTATTCTTGTGATTATGGTTTTTTGAATTGTCTTTCTGCATTTCCTTCATCCACACTTCTTTAGAGCTGGTAAATGCCATCAGAAGCTACTAGGTTGTTATTTATAACACTCAGAATAATTTGGAAAAATCCCTGTTGGCTGGAGAAGTTCTAGCTTCCTCATCTTTCCTAATTACAGCAACAGCAGTCAGGTTATATTCTTTAATAGAATAAGGTCTGGATTTCAGGGACAGCATCTCACTGTGATGAACTTGACTTGTCTGCCTGTTTTATTCAGTAATTTACAGAGACTGGGAGAAATTAAAAAAGCTGCTCTCATTTACCATCTTATATTTCCCTTTTTTTTTTCCTCTTTCTGTTTCTCTTTATTTCTAACTTTCATATTTAATTCATGGCTAACACAGTAGCAACATAATGAATTCAATCCTCACTCTTTTCTCACTAATGCTTTCATTCCAGGAGGCACATTTCACTTGGTATAACCTTTTGTGTGCTTTATTACACAAATAAAGAATGAATTTGGATTTGGATAGATACTGATTTTTATCAAAACTATGTGACCTGTGACATGCATGCTGCTACATGTACCCCTATATGACGTATTACAGATTTTTTAGGTGAAGAAAAATATAATAAAACTTTTCCAGTGTTGTTGTAGGCCCCCAGCCAGGTAATAATTATCATTGACTCTATGGCTGCAGAAGGTTGATCAATTGCTTTATTATATCATCTTATATCATGTTATATTATACTTCTTAAGAAACACAATCAAGCTTACAGCCAGTCTGATACAGCTTTGATCTAACTGGTCAATCAATTTAAACACTGCCTTGTGTCTAATTAAGAAATCACCCTTTGGTAAACAAATCTCCATGACACATTCCACATGTTCACAACAACAAGGTGCAGCAAGTGAAGATTAAATTTTTTTTCCATTCTTTTCTCTGATCTTGTCACAGCTTTCCTGAGGAAAATGCCTGAGAAAGTCTGTGCCTGCTCTCTGTGGACAGAGCTGCTGCCACATTCCAGGACTTGAATTTATTCACCTAGAGAAATGAAAATAAAATGGGTGTCTTTTCTGACTTTTTACAGCTACTCTTTTCCACCAAGAACTGCCTGAAATTCAATTTTAATTTCAATCTCATTTACTACTGAAACTAAATTTCTTCTAAGAATTCAATTATTTGATTTCTAAAGCTATGCAATAGAGCTATAATAGAGTACAGGTACAAACTACAAGCACTAATTTTTATTTGATTTCTTAAATCAGTTTCATAGATTTTACTAGGTTAACAAGAGAAGAGGTCCTCATGACAGCCTGGTAGCTCTGCCATCCTCTACTCCTCAGGTGACAGACAATTTAAAAGTTACTGAGTTGTAGCTAGAGTTGCACTTGCTCCAAGTGCCACTGTGATTATTTAAACCTAACAAAAGTAATATAAATAACACATTTATTTCACAAGTGGATAGATCACATTCATGCCAAAGTAAGAATCCACATCTGTCTGCTGAGAAAGTAGGTGTGGAGGGTATTTTGATCTGAGTTAAAATTATTAGATGCAACTGGATATTTCAGAAAACAGTAGGATAAAAACCCAGTGACACAACCACAGCCACTGTAATTTAATAATTAATATTGGTATATTTGACAGTTATTTCCCATGCAAGGGAGATATTTTAAGAATGTTTTCAATCAAAATACTAAAGGAATAATTCTAAGGGAATAATATTAATGGCTTTTTCTAAATAGGAATTGATAAATATATGCCTATAAGCCACAAGACATACTATACAGTGCTTACTGCATATTTTTATTAAGTCCAGTATTGAATGAGTTCTCTGATCAGATATTCTCTGATGCTGAGAAAAGGCAAGAAGCTCAATTTATTCTCCAAAATCAGTCTAGTCAGACATAAGAACAGGTGACTGAAGAAGGACAAATAAAAATACATTTTCCATTAACCAACAAATATGAGTTTTGCTGAAATGCTGAATGTGAATGAGTTTTCCTATGCTTTCCAGCAAATATTTGTCTGCCTAACCTTCCCTCATGAGTCAATGTTGGCAATTCCTGCTGAGCATATCAAAGCCCAGAGTTAGTTTATAATTATATTTTCCTGTTTTTTTCACACATGAGAAGTCATATTTATTTTGCTGTGCTATGTGAACTTCTTACAAAGGCTTCTGCTAGTGGTTTCTAACATGGTTGCATAATTTTTTACACTCTCTTTTGTCCCCAAAGAACATAACTGTATTTAAAGTAGAATTCAGGAAGGAAAAAATATCCATTTAGATAATTTTCACAATGGATAGCTTAAATTTGAGAGTTGTGTAAGGCATCTGGAACATGGACAGATGAGGTCACCCACTGTCCAGACCAAAATGTCTTCAGTTTCTTCTGAAGATCTTGGATTTTTAAGGTGTAGTGGTAGAAGTGTTCCCTTTTTGATACAGCAAAGGCAATTTACCTTTGTTACCTTTTTTCAATGAGATACTGCTATTGGCACAGTCCTGTTAGGGCAGCAGGCTTTCATTGTTTTTAGTAGTAGAAACAAAAATGTTGCTGGATTGTTAAAAATTGTTTCATGTCAGAAACTAGAACTAGAAAAAGTGCATGACCTGTTGCATGAGATATAATTAAGTTAGGAGCAGCTTGGCCATATCTGAAGCAATAGAAAGCAATTTTCTTGAGAAAGGTTGAAAAAATCCATATTGATCAGTACTAAGTAGTAAAAATTTATTGCAATGTTGTCAGTTGCCTTATTCCAAATCAATACAAATCTTACCAAAAGCTTCTTAAACGCAATAAGAATCTGACAAGGCCTTTTTGTCACAGATTAGTGTTAAAGCAATGAAAAGGCCCCCGGGGAAAATCATCTCCGACCAGAATGGCAGCTGTATCCCATTTCAGCACTACTCCTTCTGGTATAGGACATCTTTATTGGCATTTTGGAGCCCTGAAGAAAAGCCCTGAAGAAAAGTTAACTGATGCAAATGGTCAGAAATGCCTAAAGACCTTGCATTTCTACTGTTTTTATCAAATGGTAAAAGTTGTAAGTTTTAAGAAGAAAAAGTCAGTCAGACACCTGAATAAAAATGAAAGGTTGGATATACAAGGAACTTTCTTCTTGTTTACAATTTAAAGGAAAAGCTTTCATGAAAAGTTATGTTAGTCAGAGGGCTAAGATTCCATGATAAGGTATTGGAACCTGAAACTCACACAGATGATGTGTGACACACTCACACACTCTGATGTGAAAGAAATATTTTCCTTATAAAAGCACTCGGAACAATTTCAGCTCAACTATAATGTAGATTTAGATGTTGAAAAGCTGCCTTCCCAAAGCAGAACAATCTAATTTCAGGTAGCAGGGAAATATGACAGCATCCTCTGTACTTTTAGAACAAAGTTATTTCAGGAACTCTTATTGTACTAGCATTTGACTGATTCATGGAATCATCAGAGTTCTTTGAATGAAAATAGATATTTTACTTATAAAGTTATCATGTCCTTCCTTATTTTTACAGAAAATGTACACATATTCATTAAAAAAATAAGCCATCTAAAATTGGTGATAAGTACTTAACATTTCAAATCACGTCTTTTTCAAAGCTTGAAATGATCTCTTGATTTTATTTGGGATTGGGAACCTGAATGCTTGCAAAGGTGAAGCCACAAAGAATGCAAATCATATGAAAAGACAATGGGGCTTTTATACTATATCACCTATAACCTGCTAAAAATCTGAAGTATTTTTGTCCTTTGTGTAAGACGGTGTTTTGCAGCATTGTGATTTAACTCCTTAGTTCTTTCAAAATGCACTTGCCATGGCCCTGAGTGCTCACGACATAGGTGCATTCACTTCTGTTGTCAATCCACACTTTTAGGAACAGACATTCATCTTACTTGAAAGACAGCAAATAATAGGGAGAAATTACTTCCTAAACCATCTCTTGGGTGTTTCCAATTACACAAGAGCTGCTTTTGTGCAGCTGTGCTCCAACCAAAGCTGAAGAGTTTGTCTTGAGTGCTCACCCTCAGCTGAGACAGGGAGGCCACTCCATTTCCTAGGTGGAGTTTAATAGAAACCAGCCAGCCACCAAAAAATAACAACTTGCTTTTTAGAGGAGCAGAGGGTTTAAAAATACAAATAGTGGAGATCATAGAGGAAAGGTCTGCAGAACAGAAGACAAGCTCTCTGGAATATACAGTACTTAGAAGGAGATGGGGTGAGGTGATGGAAGAACCTCTCCCAAAAGAAAACCCTCACAAAAACAAGTGGAAATGGTATTAAGTGGGATAGAAATTAGTTTTTCTTTACCCTGGTGCTGATATGTTGAGCCATTTGTCTGAAATGCTACAGTTGAAAGACAGGAAAATTTTGGGAGGATGGCAGATACCTGTAAGGAATGCAAACACTGTTTGCACAAACCCCAAACCTCTGAACTGCTCCTATGAATCTTTAAGGTGCCTTGCAACAAGTGTGGAATTCCAGAACCTTTCTGAAATCTCTTCTGTGAGACTGCAGTCAGGAATGAACCAAATGGTCCTGCTTCCAATGTGAACTTAAATGTAAAAAAAGTTTCTGCTTATAAGGTTGTAAAAAACCTCCAACAGATCTTATATTTTTATTGGAAAGTAAGACCATGGTAGAGAGGCTCAGTGATCCACAAGCAACACAGGAACAGTCCCAACCCTGAAAGTAACTGCAAAGGAAGAGTTAGCAAGATGAAAATGGAAGTGTATGGGAGATGTGGAAGCAAACTAGATTGATGCAGTGGTTGGCATTGGAAAGACCTGCTGCGTTTACAGGGGTAAAATTAAAAGAACCAATGAACAAACCAACAAACCAAAGTAAAAATGAAAACAAAAGAAAAACCAAAACAAACAAAAAAACCCCAAAAAAACCAAAACCATCAAGCCATCCAACAACAACAACAACAAAAAAAATTAAAAATCCTCCTGACCTCTGCTGTGAAAACTACCAGTGGTTTAAACTACTCAGACCAGCTTGGCATTAGAAAAAGTCAGAGTTACCAGTCTTGCATCAGAAACAGGAACAATTTCATATTGCCACTATATTGCAGTTTTTCAGTGCTTTTATCATCTTCCTAAGTTGGCAGGATAAGCTATTTATTTAATTTTATACTGGGACAAAGTAGAAGAAGAGGTGTCTGGTCAGGCACAATTTAGCTGGATGAAGGAAATACAGTGGTTTCAATTTCAAATTCTGGTGCTAAACCAACTTTCCTTAGCTTAGTGATAGACAGATATATTATCTTGTCCTGTTTTAGCTGAAAAGCACTGTAGAAATCTGTTAAGAAAGTGACAACAAGCATTTAAAGTCTGAAATTCTGAGAATTCATCAGGTTTATAGGCCTTTGAATGTCTACACATTCACATTAAAAGAGTCAGAACTAATTTTCATTCTAAATTATATGAAAAATTTACAAAGAGAATAGGAATTGAAAGCAATTTCTAGCATTCAGGCTGATAGTCATGCTTTGTTTTTTTTCATCTTTTGTCATCTTTTCTTTCATAAGTGGGTAATACTTATATTTTACTAAAAAAAATCCCTTCCAGACTCAGTCCTGTAGTCAAATGCAAATGCAATGCACAATGCAAATGAAGTGTAATGCAAATGAAGCAAAAGAATTGTAGGTCTGTTTCATGTATTATTTTCTTTTGGCCTTCTGGAACAGAATTCCTGAAGTCAATGACAGAACCCTCTGCAGAGCTCCTTAGCTGGATTTAAAATTTCTGTTCTCAAGCCATGATGAAGTCAATGGAGAGAGGAGACACTGGTGTGACTTTGGGGCAAGACTGCGACACTGGTGGGACTTGGAGGGGCTCCTCAGGGAGCACTGATTGGTGAGACAAATATTTCCCTGCATGGCTATTGCAGTTGTTTTTTAATGTTGTCAACTGTTTCTCTGTAAAAAAAAAACCACCATCATATTACTAGGTATTATAAGTAGGTACAGAGTAGAAATTAGTCTGAAAACCAGTAATTTTAACATAAATACACCAGAACATGGGAAGAAACAGCTGAAATATGGTTTAGGAGGCTGCTTCCTCTTACCTCTCATCTAGGGGTTGTCAATCCTTTGAAAGCCCAGAAAGTGACTGTGGGAATGTTTATTTAAACTTTCTGGACCAGTGTAAGACTTCAAGTATTTTTCTTGGTTTCCTAATAAGACACAGGGATTTTATTAACTGAATGTAAAATTTATTTTCGTTTGCAAAATCAGCATATGATGGCAGAATTTTATTAATGATAATGGCAGCTTCTCATTCTACTTCGTACTGAGAACACACATTACAGCAAACCAGAGTACAACACAGTTCTTTCAAAGGTGATGAAGACCAAAATTCATTCAAAATGTTAATCCAGCCAGTTTCATTATAGGCAATAGTGGGTATGTAGGAATGGGCTTGGGAGAGTTATTTAGTGGGAGGATTGCAGAGACAGCTCCTTTATTGACTGTTGCTCTCATGGAACAAAACATAGAAAAGAAGATTTTTGTAAGTAATTTGTAAGGCATGACTGTCTCATTAGAAGGTTTAGTTGTGCTAAAGGCTGGATTATGGAAGAATCCTTATGTTCTGTGATGAATTAAGAAAAAGATTTGCTGTCTTGGACAATGGGAATTCATGCAGTCTAATACTAAGTAGCACCTGTTATGTACTTCTAAGTTACTTGCAGACTGTAAAACACATTACGGAAATCTGTTGGAAAAGAGGCAGATTTCAAGGTCCAAAATATAACAGGTAACAGCTGTTTTGGTCAGATGTTTAAACTAAAATATGCATTTTGTGCTGGTTTCTGAGACAACAAAGAAGACCAGAATTCATGACTTAATGAACTTCATATGCAGTAATTTTCTTTAAAAAAATTCCTCAGCATGCAGAGCAACATTGCAAATAAACCTTATTCCTATTAACAAGTAATTCTATTTCAGGTGTCTATGAGAGAATCTTGAATTTTAACTCAACTGACCCAAGCACTTCTGTCAGATTTCCAGATTCTCAATGTACCCAGCAAATTAATTAAAATCACTTACAGATGGCTTTTATGGTTTTAATATGCATATTGTATTTTTATAAGCATCTTCTGCTATGTCTAGTACTTCAGTGGGGAAATTGGAACGCAGCCTGTAGGAATGCTTTTCACATTGCTCAGATATTTTTAATTCTTCTCATCAAGATACAACACTGCTTTTAGCAGTCTGGTAAGACTCATTTTGACCATTCTAATTTAAGCTGCTTGTCTTTAATTGACAAAGCTGTGAACGTGTTCTCCAGGGTTCTCTGTAATTTCAGAGAAACAGGAACTTGAGCATTTTACAGCGAGGCTGTTAGAGAGAGGGGGTGACTTCTCTCAGTTGTGCTTATGGTGCTGTCATTGCTTGTGAAGCTTTTGGATTTCCTCAGCATTTCCAGGGGATGCACAAGCCTGCTGTGCAGTCCATGGAGTGTCTACTGGGTTGTATTGGGACTTTCAAAATACCCTAGAGTCATGGAAATCTTCAGGAATGGTTGTTTCCTGCCACACAGTTTACCAGGCACATGGGACTTAAGGGCATAAGATCCCAGAACTGAAAGAAAATGTGGATATTCACACAGCACCATTGCTAATTTACCCCCTAATGAATAATGAAACATAATTCAGTTGCTAAAGTATTTCTGTATCCTTAGAAAAGGATTACTCTGCCGCATTTAGTGTTTTTGCCTATCACTGACACTTTATTTCAATTGCTGCCCACAAGGTGTCCATCCTTGGCAGTGGGGAATCTGATATCTCTCCAACTTCCCTACAGCACATCCCAAAAATCTTCAATTTAAGCTATCTTACACAGTCACATATTCTTTCTAGACTTGCCAACAGACAGTTAGGTAGGTTTTTTTATTATTACTATTATTTCTTTCAAGATCCTCTATTTATTGATCTGAACTGGGTGAGACAAATATTTCTACCCTTTCTTTTTCTTTTTAAAAATTCCAATTGTTTTGATTTATGCATTTTCACATTTCAGATTCCTAAACTGACAGGGTACATAGAATTTTCAAAAATAAACAGAAAGGAGTGCTTATCAGAGCCCTGCAGGTTGATCTCTACCCTTTCCTTTGGTAACATTTTTTCAGCACAGTAGCAGCCAGCAGAGTAGATAATGGGGCACTTCTGAACCTGAAAATTAGATGCTCTCTGCCATGACTAAAAAAAAAAAAAAATCCCAGGATGGAAGAATATGAAGAAAGGTGAATGAAGTTAATTTTTATTTGTATTTTTAAAAAAAAACAGCATAAGGAAAAATAAAGGAATTCAGAACTTATTTGAGAGGTATCTGCATGAAGTTAGGGAACACCACCAACAGACCTACCCATTCAATTACCTGAAAAGAGCAATACAGACCCTTACACTTATTTAATAGGTAGAAAGTTTGGTTGGATTTGCTTATTGGAAATTAGTGATTGGCTAAAAGTAGCAGAGTCTCTTTCTTTCCTTTCATATAATTTCCAAACCAGTTTGTCTGTGCAGGCAAGAAATTATTTTGCATATACATCGGTGAAGGTATTGCAGTGCCTGTGTTGCCATTTCCTTTTTGCAGCGAAAACATTTATAAATAACAATGGGTGTTGAATATGTGAAGTTTTCAAAGCAGACATCAAAAGAAAAAAAATCTTATGGACAATTTTACAATGCAAATGAACAAAAGTTATTTTATTAAAACATATTGAGGGGTTCTATTTTTTTCACTTCTTTAAATTTTCATTTGTATATATCTGTTAACAAATCAACTGATAAAAAAGAGAAAAAAGAAGAGAAAGATCATTTTGCCTGTATTTTTTATATCAATGTAGAGATGTTTTGTGCCCATAAAGTAAAATGATGAATGAATTTTCTAGAAAATTTCTGAGTAGTGTCTGCTGACACTGGGCAACAATGCTCCTTTTCTGATTGACAGCTGGAGCACTCCAGCTCTGTCTGTTATAACACAAACATCACACTGAATCTTGCACGAATAGATGTAGTCTCCTTCCCTTTATTAGCTCTCTCATCCCATAAAGTGCAGTCAGGACAGGCATCATTCCTGTCCTTTAGAAAGCAGTAGATTAGTCCATTTCCTCATGGGGCTTTGCAAAGTCCTTCAATAGACGTGACTGGAAGAGGAAGAGGCTGAAGATGGTGGCCTAAGGGAATAAACTGCTGACTTGATAAATCTTTGGGTCTTAAGAGGTCATCTCTTGATGTCTGAAAGAAAGATTGACTTACCAGCAAATATGAGCACCAATCTTTATGGGTTTTTGAGGTTTTGTTTTTTTTTTCAGTAATATAGAAAACATTTGTATATGAAGTACTTATAAATTTTCTGCAAATACAGAATAGCAGCACTTTCCTTTCTTGGGTCTTATTCAATTCTCATAGATTTATTTATTCTTTTTTACACTGTCTACACGCAGTCCATGAGATGTGCAGAGAATTTTAATGAGTTTTTACACTAACAAATGCAGCTATAAAATGCAACATGGAAAAATCTGAGACTCTGATCTTTTGATACCTGTGACTACTCACAGACCCGGATGAGCTTAAATATATCATTAATAAAGTTTATGAGGGCTCATATCCATTGCCCTGAGATGAAGAATAAATTATAGCTAGGAGAAGATTAAATTTACTTAATTTTCTTTTTCCAGAGTATTTCTTAACTTGTAAAGCTATACTTAGTTTAATAAAAGGTAACCTATATATTTTTGATAGGGGATTTTTCACAAGTGTATAACACTTATAACTACTTGAAACTGATAGATTCTAAAAACTCAAAGCCAGACCCTTACATATGGAAACTGATGGGGTGCATAAGGAATTAAAGGAACAATGTGTATTTGAAAATAATTTTTTTTTGTTATTTTAATACATAGGTAGGACATGCAGACAAAAGAGTGTAATCTGCTTATTTTCAGACTGTAATTTAATAAGGATTCTTTCCCAAGACAACCAGACCATCCTTTTGTGGAGTTTGAGAGTGTGGGTGAGAACACTGTGTTTCAAAGGAGGGACACCTCAGTGGACCTGCTGAACTCATTTCTTAGCTGACACAAAATCTGGGGGTAGGTTATGCTTTCTAGATATCTTTTGTTTCTTTAACGTGCTGCTGGCAAATTTCCTGCTGTTCCTCAGTACCCAGAATCCACAAAAACCCAGGGGTACTTCTGGGTATTTGATGAGTGCAGAAGGCTGTCTAGACTTTGGGAGGAATCTAAAGGTAACTTGGATCCTTAGAGGGAAATAACAAAAGGCATCTCTGTCACAGGACATACTCAAACTCTCATAATCTGTAACTGCACAGGGATTTACGATCCATGGAATTTCCAGGTAATTTTTGAGCTGATTTCGATTTCAATTTGAACAAATAGGGGAGAAACACAAATGTTGCATGTGTACACTGTAAGGTTTTAAAAGCATGACAAATCTGTGAACAGAATTGGTGATCTACCTTTGTAGAAAGATTTTTCCTAATTCTTTATTGTTAGGGTTTTACATTGTGAAGTGGATTGATATTTTTTAAAATAACAGCTGGCATAACAAACAATTCTATTCAGTTCTGTTTTGCTTTGATGTGGTTTTTTTTTAACATTTCTCTCCTGAGAGCTCTATAATATAAGTCCAGATTACTGCTGTCCTCCTCTGACAGGATGTGGGAGAAGTATTGATCTATCATGGGAGCATGGGATGAAGTGACAACAGCAGTGACTTTTATTTGCTCATTTCACAGAGAAATACCAGAAGGCAGTGTTAGCCAACCTCCATGTTTAAGAATGAAGAAGATGCTTGAAGAACAAAAAATGTACTTGGTTATTCCTCCATTATAACTGGAGCAAGGGTATGTTGGCATTAAAAGTCGCCTTACTGAGAATAAAAACACTCTAATTTATTACAGCTTTATATGCACCAGGATTGAGGGAAGAATTTGGGGCCTGCTGCACAACCAAACCCAACAGTGACAGAGATGTTTTATTCACCTTTCCCACCACCTGACAGAGGTCACAAAACATTGCAAATTGTTTGAGATTATGTACATGGTAAAATAAAGAAAATCATAAGCATAGCTATAGAGACTAAGGTGTTGCTTTTTTTTTTCATAGGGAAAGGCAGAAATTTAAATAAAAATGAAGAGAGAGGTGTGTTGAGGGCATCAATGGAAATCAGCATTGAATAAAAACACTTGTCTCTACAAATCTTTTGGCAGAACACAGACTCATGCTGGGTTTTTTTTAGAAGAAAAGTAGCAAAATTAATTTTTAATTGGAATGTATACGATTCACAAGTACAATCTGTATTTTTTGCTCAATAGTACATTGTGTTTTGCCTATACTGCCAAAGAAATTAAACAAGAATAATGTCCCCAAAGACAAACTGTTATGTTTAGGAGAGCAGAGGTACAGAAGGGGAAAAAAAGCCCTGTTAGTATTCTGCAGGTATAGCTGAATTCTAGCCCTTACATGAGGAGAGCAATTGCTCTGATGCACAGAGACATTGACTTCCACATTTTATTTTACACTGAGTTGTGCCATGCCCTGTTTGGCTCCAGCTCTGCAGTGCTCTGCATATGTCTGGATTGCTGCATTCATACAGACTGCAGTGGAACCAGCCAGCTCAGAAAAAATTCTAAAACTGGGGCAAAAGTGAAGAACATTAAATTGGAGGATAAGCATGATAACATGGGGTTTTTTTTGTCAAAGGCAAATCCACAAAATGTTGCTGGCTGCAGCATCACAGGCTGGGATCAAGACACAAAAGCACACTATGGCACAGGAGCACTGCATGTACTGCATGGTTTTCTAGATTTTTGTCCTGCTTTCTTTGCAAAAATATTTTTGGCTGTAAAATATGTTGCTCACACTTTCCTGGGGAACACTTCTAAAAGGGAAGGAGAGATTCTTACCACAGCTTTTTATTATTTTTTACAAAGAAGTAAAAAATCCATTTTGCTAGACAATATAAAGCATCTTAACTATCAGCCATCAATAAGTAATAACATACCTAATATGTTATGAAAATTAGGGAAATTTTGTGACTGTATTCTGTTTAATCCTAATTAAATCCCTAATTACCGTTTATTCTCTCTTTGTAGGTCTGTTACCATCTCCATGACTGATTTTAGTTGCTGATCTGGTCTTCAGACTTAGTAGTCTTCTCTCTTTAAGTAAATTGAACTGAGCTTTTAATTATATAAAGGCACAACAAAGAAAGAGGAAAAAGGAAAAAAGATTATTCTCCAGAAACCTCTGAAGATTTTGTTCTCCATATTTAACATCTAAAATTTTTTGTTATTATAATTTTTTTTGATAACAGAGTAGCCGTGTCATTAAAATGACATTGCATTAGGTAGATGCATACAACTACAGACTAGAAATATTCTTAAATTGAAGAATATAATTTGAAAATTATAGTCTAAATTAAACAAAGCATGATTAGTCATTCACTTGCCTGCCGACCTCTTAATGACTGTGCTGATAATTATCAGTGCAGAGTCACTCCCTTCTTTGTAGCCTCAGAGCTTGACAAGAAAATGTGGATGTTTTCAATTGATACACACAGGAGGAAAAAAGAGAAAAAGAGGAAAGGAAGGGCTGTATAAAAATGTGGGAACAATGAAGCAAACGGTTTTGTCTGATAATTCTGGTCACTAATTTCCAAACTGAAGAGCAAGTAGCAAATCCTAATATCCACCAATGGATTTTTTAGGTAGTATGTCTTAGGAGACACTATAAAAACAAAGATCCACTAATAAGTTTGTGAGGTTTTCTTTCAAATTCTAATATTTTCTTAGGTCTCTGAATAGCAGGAAAATGTAATCTCAGTTTAGAAAACCTGCAACAAAAAATGATGACAAAGGATGAAAAATAATAGCAGTTTTCAGCACCCTCACTTATAGAATGGTTTTGCATATGACTACTTTGCATTCTTTGTTTGAAAGGTGATAGAATTTAATTCTGTTCTTTTTGTGGAGAGTGTATGAAAAATTTATTTTAAGGGAGACCTTTAGGAAGCTTTACTTTAATGCTGTTAAAACTTTAACTTTGTGAAACAGCCTGGAATGTTAATCTTGAAATTTGCTTCAGGAAAGTGCAACATTTTCTGAGACTAGCCTCAAAGTAGGAAAAAATTGATTCTGCAATGATTCCCTTTTACTACTACTTTGTTTCTGATATACTAAATGGTTGATGTAATCATTCAATCTGATGTTGTTGCAAGAGAAGGAAAATTGATCAATATATCATTATTGATCAGTTGCTTTCTGATTGGCTTAGCAAATCTGAGTGTTATTTCTAGCCTCACACAGCCAATGTAGCCTATCCAGAGCTAATCTAAATAAATGTTTGTCTCTTCTAATGCACAAGGTTACAAAATAAATAGATTATAGATAAAGGAGCTGAACAATAGCATAATTCCATATATACATACATGAAAGCATGCAATATGTTCTTAAAATTTGGCATGAAATTAAAATCACACAAATCTCAACATGAAATAAGGGTACTTTGCTTAGTCACAGTCACAAGAGTGCAATAACCTCTCCATTCAGTTCAATTTATACAAAGCCTTTTAAAATTAGAGTTTCTAGGAACCAAGTACTATAACCATGAGTATTTTGGTATTTTCCAATTAAGTTCATGTAGATGTTTTACTAATGAAGTTCTCTAACACAGATTGAAATACTTTGCAGTATTATGAAAAGGCACATTGCAGCTGGTGCATTTAACATAGTCCAATGAAATAATATTGGGCCCATAGTCCAGCGCTTTACCTATTTTTGATACATTCTTTTCATAGTTTGTGAATCACATTGAATAAATGTTTATGATTATGTGAGTGCATTCTCTCTTACCTCAGGACCCTTATTTTCTCCTTGCACATGGAGCAGTGCAAAAGATCATTCTCCCTGTTTTGGGGGTTTTTTGTTGCTTTCCCCACCCCGGCTCCCCAAGTTTAGTAAAATGGTTTTTAATACCCAGTTAATTAAGAAACTAATCAGCATGCCATGATAAATACATCAGCTCAGAGTGCTTTTAACATCCAACTTCAAACCTCTAGAGCTTAAAGTGCTGAAAATCTAGTTATTTTATCAATTGCATGTCTTTCCCAGCCTGGCTCTGTGTGGAATGACATCTGATTAAGAAACTGTGTCACAGCACAACTCTGTTTCTCATTGGGTTTTTTCGTATATATCCAGGGGCACAGAAATGTGTGGGAAGAAGGGTCAGCAACATTTGTGTAGCTCAGCCTGAGAGGTCAGATTATACCAGCCCAACTTAGATATAATGTGTTTGAACTAATGTAATTACCACATTATCCCATTATGTCAACAAAAAGAGGTGTCAGAAGCTTATTATCTTGCTGCTCCAGTGTTACCCTCCTTCATCTCATTTTCTTTTCCTCAGTAAAGTCTTTTAAAGAGAAATAAATTGATTATCAATTTTTTAGTTGCATGCGGCTTGGGTTTTAGTCAGTGTGAGTTGATTTTTATGCTAGAAATTACTTTGGAATGAGAATGGAGACTTAAAGGCTGTATGCTAAGGACTGATCTTTTTTGGCCTCAGGCACAGCTGAGAATTATTGTGTGCAGAGCAGATTGTAGCAAAACCAGATTGTTTAGGCCAATCCAAAGAAGCAATTTATAGTCACTTTGTGAGTTCGTGGTCTCTTGATCACAGACATCATAACCTGCTGAGATACTCCAATATTCTTCTTTAAGAAAAGCCAATGAAAGACAAAGTTATGCTTCAACGCATGCACCAGGAGCTTCCCAAAACCTGGTTTCCTCAGGCAGATGAATAACTGCTCTTGGAAACCTGATGGCCTGGGTCACACACATATTTTGAGGAGGGGAGATGAGCTAATAGAATCAGTCAGTGTTCAGTACTCAATATTCAAAAATCTTTAAGTGACAAGCAGCAGAGTGAAGGAGCTGACAGTTGCTGTTTCAAACCTGAGGATTGATTCCTCTCCTTGGTTCTTTGTCTCAAAATCCTCCCAACAGCCTTTCACCTCATCCTCCTGCTGATGGGTGTTATTTCCTCTAGCTTATTCACTGACTTATGTTATGGAACATAAAGTTATTTTTGTTTTTATGAGTGCTCTGTTTTCTGGGGCCAGATGTTCTCCCTGGCTTTGGAACTTCATGGCCCTTGTTGGACTATGAAAAAGTGGCCAGATGTTACATAAGGACATTTCCATTCTTTCAGTCTATAAGTTCATGAGATGAGAGAGCTCACCCAATATTCCTTCTCCTCCTGCTAGTTTATGTTTTCAGAGAGGTGTAAATGATGTTGCACTATCCCCTGATTAGGCCATAGATTTTCTGGATTCTGTTGTGAAAAACACTGTCATGACCAGTCCGGGTGGGTTCAGACAGGAACATCCTCTACAGTTTCTTTCCTAGCAGAGGAAGGGATTTGGAGAGCTGGGATTTGAGGGCCTGGCCAAACAGTGGTGATATGAGAAGAGAAATTTTCATAACAATAAGTGAACACCTATCTCTCTGTTAACATGAATTCTCCCCATTTTCCTCTCTTTCTCTATTAAATTTAGGGATTCATGTGCAGCTGTGAGTGGAAAGAATAACAGAGAAGGAAACTCACTGTAAAACAGGCTGAAAAGAGCATAAAATATAGTTAGAAAAAAAACTAGCTAAGAGAAAAGGGAGGGGCATCTTTAATACACTTGTGTATATTTAAAAAATATTCCAGCCAGTTGAATGCAGGTAAACCTCAGGAAATTATAAAAAGCCTGGGATACATCTGTGCTTTGTGAAGTAACATAAGGGACAGGCAGCCTGTTCCTAGCTATTGTCTGCTTATTAGTGGGCCTGAGGATAAAAAGAGGTTGCAGCTTTCTAATCTTCTTTTTCCAGTTTCAGGAATCTGGAATTCTGGACTTGAGCTCTATAGCCAAGTGGGACTTCCCTGCAAGCTCAAATTATTAAATTTATTGATGATAATTTAAATTATTAATTAAATGGATTTTGTTGCTTCATAATTTTCTTTCTGACTCCTGATCTTCTAGCATGTATCAAGCTCATTTTTACAAAAGGAAAAGAACTTCAAATCCAAGACTTTGCTGATTGCAAACTCTAAACTTCTGAATCTTCATTAATAGTATAAAAAAATCACTGTGAGATTCACAGTAAAATCAGAGAAGATTCCTTATTATTCTTTATATACAGTTGAGAGGAAGGTATGTCAGTGATAATGAAAACAGAGAGATGACCAGGTGAATTTAGAGCAAAACAGCTTTTTGTCACCTTAGTAGAGATGAAAACTGCCCAAGGGACCACTCAAAACACAACTGGCCACCAGTTGCCATGCACCAGCATATTGGAGGTCACAACAGTTTCCTACATAATAATTTCTTCTTTATTCATGCACTCTATTGCTGAAATCACAAAGAAACTTAACCATAAATTGTGGGGTTGATACATGTAATAATTGACATAAACGATAAGCCAGACATGTTCTGTATTACATCATTTTTTGGAAAAAATACATTCTTGGACATTTCCAGTTGTCCAGCTGTGGAGGCTGCACCATTTTAAAGGGGTACAGCTGGGGCCAAGTTCTCCCTGCCACCTTCTGACATATAAAAGAAATTCTTTTGGTGCTGCCTGTCTTCAAATGTGACTTAACCCTGGGAGCTGTTGTTTAAATTTCAATTTAAAGTTGCCACAATTAATTAGAACAAAATAGAAGGGATGGAGGTAAAGGAGGCAGATGTTTGGGTTGGATATGGACTGGGTGATTTTACTGGGCACCAGGCATTGCTGTGGGGGTCTGATCAATAGCAACAACAATGAAACTGAAAGATTATGTGGGAGCAGGGGGACAAACTTTACAGAATACATATTTTGTACCAGGCACTAGGCATGACCAAACCTGAATGTATCTTCTTTGTAATTCTCACTTTAATAAAAATCTGTTCTTTAGAGAAAGTAAATAACAGGGAGGCTTATTTTATATAACAATGAATAATGAATAACTATCTGTTGAATTCAAGACCAGTTTTTCTCCAATTTGAATTACTGCAGCAATGTGGAATTAGTTTATTTAAAATCATGACACTACATTGAGAACCATGTGAGTGGGATTCTAATGAGATGGTTTAGGATCAAAAATTTAAAGCAAAAAGAAATCTTAGGTTGAGTTAAAAAAATCTATTTTTTGGCTTCCACTTTGAGTTAGATAAAATCTTTGGATTTTTCAGATTTCTTATACAAAAAATAGCCACATTTGATTTCAAAATATGAAATCAACTTATTTCCTATATAGCTAAAATATTTTGCTTTTTGTAGGAATTTTTTCTTTTTTTTTTCAAAACTATTTTCTAGATTGCCATTCACTTATGCTAAATGTTTTTACTTTAATGCCAAGTGAGAACTAAAAATCCCCTAAATTTCAGCTGAGTTGTTAATTTTTAAACTTCACAAATTCAAATTATTCTGAATTTGGGTGA
Source organism: Lonchura striata (assembly GCF_050655825.1). NCBI lineage: Eukaryota > Metazoa > Chordata > Aves > Passeriformes > Estrildidae > Lonchura > Lonchura striata. Next base: position 12,355,941 of record NC_140703.1, read on the forward strand.
AGCTGTGGCAGATTGCAGAAGCTTGTCAACCACATTTTAAAAGTATTCTGAGTTTGGAAGTAGGTGGTGAAAATAACTTTACAAAACCATTTAAATAAACGTGTCTCTGTGCATCTCTTTCCACAAGAGCCCAGATTTTTCAAGATATTATCACAGAAGCAATGCAAATTCAGGAATACTCATCCATAACAGCAAACAGCAGAAATACCTGCTGAATTCTGTCTCAAAATCAGTTTTTTTGGGGGATTTTTTTGTTTGCTTGTTTTCTTTATTCCCTAAATGAATTTCTAAATCAATGCTTAGCTAATAACCCATCATTAAATCTACAAGCTTATAATTTTAGCTTGTGAATGCTGTTTTGTGGTAAATGAAGCTCTTTTTTCTCAATATGATAGCAGTGATAGTGTGCAATAGAACAGTCATTTACCCCATAGCACTCTGCAGAAATGGAATCCTACACTTTCTGCAGAGCATTTTTAATGCCCATTTTCCTGAAATCCTGGCTCCTGATGGTGAGAGCTGATTTACAGCAGGAACTCACCCTCTTCAGGATTATTGTCAATAAATGTGAAGGTATAATTTGAGTGATAATGAAAGAACATTTTATTGAAAATCTCCAGAGAGTCTGTTTCACAGGATATAATTGGAGAGGGGCTGAGAGTCTCCTGCACCAATTTCCAAATTTAGCATCTCAGCCATCAAGACGTGTATATTTTAAAATTGTCTAGGGGGAAAATACCTGTAATATGATCAATAACAGTGTAAGATTAGAATCTGCAAAACTGGGGACGTGGAGGGGACTGGAGAAGAGCTCAAACATTTCAGTGTATAAACTGCATAAATTTTGTCAATGTAGTCCTAATTTTGCTTTTTATCCTTATGTTTAAATCTGCTGGGACAGACTTTCATATTTTGCAAATTGTTCAGCTGTAGTGACTAGCTTGGTTTGTAGAGATAGGAGTATTTTTATTTTTTTTAATTTTTATTTTGGTAGAGGAAGCTCCAACAGCTTGTTGGTAGAGTGTGAGTTTTGCTTTCTGACACTTATGTTTCAGGTAATACTGTGAATTCCCAAAATCCTCACCCCTCTTTTGTGGGTCTAAGATCACATCTGGAAACAAAATGTATTTTTAATAACTACTACACCTTGCCAGTGTATTTTCAGAGTTTATAATGGCAGAGTTGTAAATTTTTCTCAGGTTGTATGTTTGTTACCTTGTGCCATTTAATTCTTTAACATTTTGAGCCTTATTTGTCTCAGGGATGGCCTCATTTCTATCTTCATTAATCCTTTGGTCCCAAAAGCTGAAGCTAGAGCTCATCATTAAAGAAGACAAGAGATTACTGGCTTTCTACTGAATAGGAATTTAGTGGATGGAATCTCTTTTTCTCTCCTGCCCAAAATAATTCAAATCAATAGACGCTTGCTCCTATTTCTTTCTTTTAATCTAAGCTTTTGTGAAAGAGTAGAAAGGCTGTTATTTGAGAGTGAGGAGTCATTTAAATTCCATTTGTCTGTTAAATTATCTTTTTTCTGTGTTGATGAAAAACTCTTTTAATTATTTTACAAAATTATGTCAAAGATACTGAGATTTTTAAAAAACATTATCTTAATTTAATATATTAATAAAAATTATTTTTCAATAATTTCAATATTTCTTCCTATAATACAGACCAAAATTAAATTAATACTCATATTGCAAGATTAGTGAAATTTAGAAATATCACTAGCTTTCTAAATGATGAGTATTATTTTTCTTGGATACACAAACCAGATTTTTCTATAGTGAGTAATCTATTCCATTAGAATTTGAATTAGTTGCGATTTTTTTTTTGGGGGGGGGGGCTCATTAACATTATTAACATAACCACCTTTTCCATGGTTTTAAAAGAGTACCAGTGAGGAAGTTTGATTATGTAGTAGAAAAATAAATTGTATTATCTCACTTTTCTGCTCCCTTTATCCTGTTTTGTTTTTTTTTCTCAGAAAAACCAAAAGCAAACCAAAACAACAACAACAACAAAAAACACCCCAAAACAAAACAAAAAAACAAAACCAAACTCAAAACAAACAAACAAAAAACCCCCTAAAACAGCAGCAAAGAAATTTCCTTCTGGTTTCAGACACACTATCCTCAGGCTTCTAGGCTTAAAGTAAATATTCTTTTTTAATTGTAAGTACAAACTTTCATGCAAGCAAAAAAAGAAAAGTATTCTAAATTATCGTAGCTGATAACAGGGAAATTATTTTGGAGTATTTTTTTACAAAATGCGCTTACAGGCTTCTTTGCTTCAAAGGCTGAAAGCACAGAAAATGATTTGTTTTAAAGACCTTCAGTTTTTTCCATATGAAACTTGTCTCTTTTTTTTTCTTTACTCTACCTACCTGTAGGAGGTGAATGGTTAAAACTAATATTCCTAAATCATACTAGAGCAACCTGAGCACTAAATCCAGATATAATGGTAGTTGTATCTCTGAAATTCTGTTCAGACATTGAGAAATAACCCACAGTACAGGTGCTTGGCACTTCACGTCCTGAGAACAGATCTGCTGCTGAGCAAACCTGTGTGAAATGCACACAGTTCAGATAACTTCATTTTCTGCTGCCATTTTTACACAACAGGTAAAGCCATCCTTGTGAATTTACACAAGCAGCTGTTTTTCTTAGTGGCCATTTAGCAGTTTTTAGTCATGGGTAGTGAGGAAGAGTTGTTTTATTTCCCTTTGAGGGTTCCCAACAATGCCTCATAATCATGGGCTCTTGGGAGTTCCTACAGTAGCTTTTGTGAGCATCACATGGGGGCTGCTCATTTTCACCAATATCTGTGTTATGTTAGTCTTGTAATGTCATTCACTATTGAAAATGGCACAATGTTGGACTTTTCATTCAGTGGTGGTGCTGGTAGGGTTGTTGGTGGGCATCTTTCCTCTTTCTTTATTAATCAAAACATTTAATGGCTGTGGAATACTAACATTGGCATAAAAATGACCAAAACCAGTTTGCCAAATGGGAAGCTGGATGGGAAATTAATGTGTGTTGGCTTGATGAAACTGTGAAAAGTTGTCTGGACAGACCATCTGAGCATATGGGAAAGGGATTTTGCAAAACATGGATTGTAAAGAACTCCACTGTACCAAGAGATAGAGCATTCATCAAATTTTTCAAGCAGAGCCTGCTGAGCTTCAGCAGGACTAGTTTGCTTTACCTTAGCCTTGACTTTCTGAGACCTTATCTAGTTCTTGTAGGAGCCACAATCCAGACAAATCAACTGCAAATTACTTGGCAGTGAGTGTAATTTAATAACCATTGGTTTAAATCCCTTTCTTATAAAACAGTAAAATGTTGCATTGATGTGAAGCATCAATGACCAACATTCAGTATGGGGAGAAAGGAAAGGAAGAAAAAATCATAATTGCCTTATCATTTCCCTTACATCTGCCATGCTAAAGAGCATCTGAGAATATCTGGACATCCTTTCCATTTTGTTGTGATGGGTATGGCAAAAGTCAAAAATGTGTGAGTAATGGTGCTTATTCTACAAAGAGATTGATTTTCTTATGGTTCAAAATGTAAAGTGCATATGGAAAAAAATGAGAAAAATGTAAAATGAAAAAAATGTAAAGTGTCTATGTAAAAAAATGAGGGCCCTGGCAAATGCTCACCTGCTTCTACTGCTAAATGGAGAATTGACAGACATGACCCAGGCAAAGCTTCACACATGAGAAAATTCTGGAATAATAATACTACTCCTTAGAGGGGTAGCATCCTCCATTATTCAGCCCTCCTACATTATACACAAATGATCTGTGCACCCGTTGGGTAATATTAATATCTAAGAGCTGCTCAGGGTGTTCCTATCCTGCTTTGTTGAAAAGAATGTGTGAGGGCATCCTAGACCTTCACAGCCCATTCTTATAATCTAAATATCACAGGAGGCATGAATTTTACATCTGAAATTGTGTGACAGAATAATGAAAACTGAGTACCTGGAACAACTGAAGGAAGTTGCAATATTGTTTTCCAGTTACATCAAAACTTTCTGCCTCAACAAATTCACATACCTAGTTATCCACACACAAGCACACATATATTTATATGATTAGGCATGAAGATAAATGCTAAGTAATTGTTATTGTGGAGATAGAACCACTATGATTGTAACTAACTTTGCTTTTTGACAACTGATTTTTTTCAGAATTGTTTGTATGCATGAATAATGCTTTGTTATTTGCTTCTATATTACGAACCTATTTTGAATGTTTGCCATTTCAGAGGGAATGCTTGTATGAAATAAGTGAAAGAGCTATTCGGTTTTCCTCAGGCTTTCTATACTCAGTAAAGAGAGTCAAAACCTTTTCTGGACTCTCCTGCATAGGAGGTTGTGATGGTTTGAGGTTTTTTTCCCTCTCCTGATCAGGATTTTATTGAGACTAAATATTAATTTGGTAAGCTGAAAAGGTAGATAATAGTGGTGGGAATATTGACCCCTTATTTTTCATCTCCTCCACTGAAGAATTTCTCTGAAAGGTCAAATTAGCTTTTGAATGTTTGGATTTTTTCCATATTTTATGTTGTTACACACACACGTGTACCTAAGTTTGTTCATTATTAATGTCTTCAAATATTTAAATAGTTGAGCTCTCTTATTAATCTAATATTAATTACTACAGACAGACTTTATTTCCCTGTTATCCCACTCCTTAACTTAGTTACAAAGCTGTTCAGCACAATGACACTTTGTCAAGTCACTGTGACAGACTATAGCATTGGGAGGGACAATCCCAACTCCTAATGAAACATATTAAGATTGACAAAGATGAAGAACAGAGATCTTAGAACCAAAATAAAACAAAGAAAAATCCAAAGCTGAATGGGATACAAGGACAAAGACAGGATGTGATTAGGATGTGATTGTATAGCTTTTTTTCTATGCAAATTTCAGTGATCAATGATTGTCTTCAAAAGATGTCATTGGGGGATTTTTTTTATTTTTCCACAAGAAAGGATTGATGAATAAATTGTAGGTATGTTCTCAGAATGAAACACCATTGCCATTTTTTAAATTATTAAAAACTAATACTATTGTGCAACAATGTGTTTCCATATTGTATCGTGAATATTTTCCTTTTTAAGCCTCTCCCTTTAAAGACTTGGCAAGTAAGGTCAGGTGCCTCTTAATGGAAATAGAAATGAAAAGCACTACCTCATTGATTTCTTCTCCTCATCCAAAAATGAGATTGGTTTTTTTTTAAACTCTCTGCTCATCATGGTGATTTCAGATAAGCACCTCCATAATAATAGACTAGTATGGAGAGGTATAATGCTTCATTTGAACTATATTCTACAGTAAGTTTATCATAGATTCAATTCACTGCCATGAGACTGGCTACAGTTGCTAAGAGGAACTCTCATTGAAAGAATTCATCAGTGCATGGAAGACAGTGAACCAAATTCATCCCTGCTATAAATCATCCAACATTATTGGAACTGTCTTAGGAAAAAAAAAAAATGTCCCACTCCATTTGTCCATTACTCTACAGAAGGATACCTTTCGTAAAAGTTATTTTCCTCTTTGTTGCTCTGCTACTTACATATTTCAGTCACTGAGGAGGTAAAGTGAATTATAAAGATGAACTTGAATATTTGACACCTACTTCATTTATGGAGAAGATCTTATGCAAGGGAATATAGCCCTGAGCATTTTACTCTAATTGAGTCATGAGACAAAGTCTAAGCTTTCCCTCAGAGACTGTAAGATAAGGGAATAAAAGCAAAACTTTACAAAAATATTAGTTTGGGAGAGTACTCCCACCTATTTAATAGAAACTATGTTTCTGCAACAGTTCTCTAACTCATGTGGCTGAAGTGCTCATAAATAACTGTTCCTCAAAATGTCACTGTCAATGAGGGAAAATTACTGTTCCTCTTCCAGTAATATGTTAACAGGTTTGATGAACACTGCAAGCTGAGATAGTCATCTAATCATCCCACTTAAAAGAAAAGTATTTTTGCCAAAAAGATGTAGTTCTATTATGTTTCCGATAGCTTGCTTGTCATCTTGGAAAAGGCAAGTTATGACAGGGTTTTTCATTCCTTGCACAAAGTTAGCCAGAAGCTAAACTCAGGGTGAAATACTTGGTGGTGAGTAGAAGAAAGGCAATTGGTTCCTATTTATCTTGTTCTTAATAATAACTATGAAAAATAAAATGAACAGAGGGGAAAAGACTGCTCTGAAGTGTAAGACAGTGCTAATAATCAAAGTAGTCCTTCAGTAGACTTAATATAGGTCTATGTCACATTTTTAAGTACTTTTAAATTGTGTGCATTTCTAAATTAATGCTTCTTTTATTGATTATAAATACTTAGCATAAGAAAGTTGTAAAAATTCATACTGGGCTTGTGTTACTCTGTTCCATAAACTAATGGCAGTTAAGAACATTTTACTCACTTTGAAATTGTACTTTTACTTACTATTCCTCTTTAATACACAACTTTATACTTACAGAAATCTGTCAGTCATCAAGCACTTAAAAACTGTCAGAATAAGAGTATAAAGACAGTGAGCCTTTTTAAAATACACTTGTCACTAGTATGCAATGTAAGGCAAAAGTTTAATTAGCATTTTGCTGTTCAGATTTGTGATGTATTGACAGCACACTGATTGCATACTGAGGAAGAATTCTCATTTTTGCTTCAGCATCCAGCAGCCTGACTTCTGCTTTTTCACAGCATAAAGCACAAATCCATTCATTCAGCAATATTTCAATCTGACATTTTCTGTTCTAATGGAACAAACCTACTTTATTCTTTAAGAAATACATCATCTTTGAAAATTAACTCCCTAAATCAGCAATTAGATTTTCAATGGCAGAAAATAATCTCTAATATCTCTAATATGAGATTTCCTCTTTTTCCCCCTTCCCTCCGACATGCTGTGTACTTTATCCTGTAGAGGGTGCAGTACACAAGAGTTTAGGTGGGTGTTCAAGGAAAAAGTGGACATCAGCTCTGAGAAGCCTGTGTGGGACATTATTCAATCAAATGTTGATGCAGCAGTGACCTTCCTCGTGTTCAGCCCTGCTGCTGAACACTCTGGCTCTTTCTGTGCATCTGGCCTCAGTCAGAGCTGCTGGAAAACCACCTGGAAAATCTGTTACACAGAAGGAGAAAGGGGAGAGGACCCAGGATGACACAAGGCAAAGCCTCTGTCAGTAAACTCACCTTAACTCCATCAGAATTAAATGGTTCCTTTTGGCTATTTTGTGTAAAATATGTATTCAAATGCTTTGCTGAAACACAGCCTATATTGCTTGCTTCTTTTGAAGGCAGGATCTACTGAAGATATGAAAATCTGGCATTGGAGATTCAGATTTCATAAGATGTGATGTTTGTCTATATTTTTTTCTCTACCCCAAATTAAGAAAAAAAAAAAATTCTAAGATGCCATGTAAGTTCAACTGTTCACAGAATGGCTCTACCACAAATTAATCTTGTCTTGCAAGCTTAAGGGAATGAAGGTAATTATTCCATCTTTAGAAGGTCTGAATAATTTTATCACCCAGCTGGAAAGCAAAAGAAATATAGGAAAGTTGGCTTAAGTGAACTGAGGGGAAAATTTATTTTGAATGACAGTGCCATCTAAATGGCAATACATATTTAGCTGCAGGAGTAGTTTTATCCAAACTTCTCTCAAGAGAATTGGAAATCTCATGGTGATTAAAATAAACCTTAGATTAGACAACATTTGTGATTTGTTTTTCTCTGACAGGAGAAAGTGTAAACAGTCCTACAGCAAATATTTTAACTGAGAGTAGTCCAGAGTGACAGAAATGATTAAAAAAAATAATTCTAGTACCATAGTGTTTGCTAGAGTACTTAGTGATGTTTGAGTGTTGCATAAAAGAGTCATCATACTGCCTCAGCTCACCCAAAGTATTGTTGGATGAGTGGGGTGGAATATATTGAAATGTTGATCATGTCACACATTAGGAGCTGCATATTGACAAGCAGCTTCCATACTCAAGGTGTTGATTTTGATTTCTTGTTAAGCCCTCCCAGTGATTTGTGACTAATCTATATCTAATTTAAAGTATTCAATAGAATCTCCCACATCTCTGTTTTGAAGACCATCTTCTTTGATAGAAATGCTTCTGAACTTTATTACCCCTGATTACAGTTAAGCATGTTGTGTACAAGCCTTGAGAGAGCTTGTCTAACGACTCATAATTAGTTTGATAGCCAGTCCTATTAAAAAATCCACAACATTTTCTTCCCCACCTATCAGTTTTATGGTCTGTGACTGCTTCATGGGAATTACAACATGAGAAATTGCAAAACAAGCATTAAGATGAAATTGAATAACGTTATTTACTTGTGATTGCAGCTATAATTGTTTAAGTATTAGCAACATGCAGTCTTCAAAAGCCTGACTCTCAGTTGCCTGTTTGATGTCGTGATTGCTTCACCTTGGGACTGTGCTACCAATTTTAGCATTTCTATTTCCCTCATTATTGAATGCAGCTTTGATTAATGTGAGTGGCATTGGCCAGGATGTAGGTACACTCAGTTCTTCTTAGGAAAGCTGCAATTTTATCTCTAAAATCCCACAAAAGCTTTGTTTGTAAGAAAAAAATAATTTTAAAAAGTCTTTTAAAGCAAAGTTTTATCACAAGACTAAAGTTTATATACACTATCATCAAACTAAAATTTTAATAGCAAGAACAATAAAAATAAAATATTGAGAGGTATAAAATATTATAAAAATAGTCTTTTCTGCACAATTTTTTTGCAAGATGAGAAAAATATGAGAAAAAGGGCAAATATCTTCCCTCTCCCTTTTGTTTGGAATAAAGACTTGAATGACAGAAATTAAGGAAAACCATGGAGATTAAGGAACTGTGGCCCCCAAAGCTGAATGGTGTGATCATTATGTGAATGTCTGGGAGGGCTCGATTCAGAATACAGCCCTGAATTTACATGCAGAAGGTGAATCTGTCTCTTCAGCAATATGCATGCTGAATAGAGATGGATGAGAGCAGGGGCTGGGATCCCCTAATCTCTCACTTCTACCTGCTGAGAGCTACCAGATCAGAGCCTGTCTTCCCCCAGCAAACAGCAACTGTTTTATAAAAGTGAAATAGATTGACAGAGCAGCGCTGGCAGCACTCACCTGCTGGTTGGCCTCACTCCGGCAAGAAGCTTTAAATCCATCCCCCTAAGTGGAAGGGGAAGAGGGAAATTAAAGCAGTCCCATGAAGCTCTAAGCTGGAATGTCTTTCTTGCCTTTTTATTTTTTTTTGTTTCAGTTTTACCATGTGGCCTGGTAGGGGATTGATTTGCAAGCAAACCTTCGAGATTTGCTGAGGCTTAGATGTGAAAACAGCACCCTGGGCCACCTAAGAAAATATTAAGTAACAAAAAATATTGGATGCTTAAATGATGCAATAGAAATTTTTCCAACATAAAGGTGTGAATTACAATTTGATCACATACACTTAGGCAGCTCTATGCAACAAAAGATTGAACTCCTTGCAAATCTTACACAGCGTCTCTCTGAGCAAAATGTGACATGCTAGATCCTGATGTCAAACTGGTGAGCAGGGGGATACAGATCATAGGTTCTTCTCACTCACAAAACTAAGAGAGAAAAAATTATCCTAAAGCTTTATTACTATTTTGTTCCTGAGCAGTATATATAACATTTTATCCATTTAAAAATATATGAAAATTTAAATTTTCATATAGAGTGCTGGTTTTATATAAGGCGCTAGAATGTTGACTAGAGTAAAGCAAAGTATTTGCTAAAATGGTAATTGATTATTTTGAGGGGAAAAAAACAAAAAGAAAACCAACAAAAAACCAAAACCACAATCAAGGAGTCAATATATCCTAGGAGCATGTTCGATATTTCTGCGTGTGAGCCAGAGTAAGAATATTCACATGAAGTCACAGAGGAAGCTTTGAAGCCTTGTGCTGCAGGTGACCTTCCCTCAGGGGACTGCCAGCTCCTGCTGGAGAAGTGATGCTGTATCAGGAGCTCTGCAATAACCTCAGTGACTGTCTTAAGTTAGCTGTGTAAAATATTCTTCATTATGTATTTTGCAAACTGTTGCCAAAAGTAAGCAGAGGTTTTTTGCTTTGCTGAATAAGCTTACATTATTTATCTAATTTTTTTTTTTGTTTTCCCATATTCTTTCATTATTAATTTTTTTTGAGGAAAATCCCCATGATGCCTTAGAGAAGGTAACACTTATTAACCAAATACACAAATCAAAAGACAAGGGGAAAACCATTATTGCAATAATTTCCTATATTAATGTATTCTTATTTTTCTTCTAATGTTTCTTCCACTTACTGATCTACTGGATAAACAGAAATCCACAGGGTTAAAAAAAATAGAATAAGGTAAACAAAAGGAAAAATAAAATGGTTCTGTACTTTGGGCAAGCAGTGGTTTCAGTACTCCAAGGCTAAGGAATTCACCTCTCAGGAGTTCATGTGTCAGAGGAAACATGTAAAGAGTTTTCACAAGGCAAAGACAAGACATGAAAGGGGCTCATCAACTTACAGGACATCTGTTGGAACTCAAAATGTCCCTCAGACATTTTTGGATGTTCTGGGTCCAGATCAGAAGCATTTGAGACCCTGGCAGGCAGCTGGAAACAGCTGTGATTTTGGATTTGAGCCATGGAATGATTTACCAACCTTGCAGGAAGAACAAGAAGTCACAAAAGTTTAGATACTATACTAGAAGTAGTCACAAAGTAGAGGGAAGAATTTTTGAGTGCTGTACAGGGGGGTTTTAGTTTTGTACATGGGGGTCAGAAGTTTTAAGATGGAGTGATTTGGGCCTGTCCTGTCCTCCCTCTTTCTTCTTCCTTACCTCCATGTTCTTTATGATCTTGGCACTCACAGATTGGTTTAGAATAGAACACCATTTATATAGGTAGTAGGTATTGGGGAAAAACTGTAAACATGTATCACATAATGTACCATATAAAAGAGCAGCAGCCCTGGGCAGGGAGAGAAGAAGCAGTCGGGAGTCAGAGAGGATGTCAGGGTGTGTGTGTGCCTCTGCCTGAGCTGTGAGCAAACCACAGCAGCTCCACAAGAAAATCTTTTAGATAACTTGCAATAAACTACCTTGAGACTGGACAACAGAGACTGCTGAGCCTTTCTTTGGAAGCTCGGGTTGGAGGAGAGACTTTTCCACTACATGGAGCCACCCCAAACTAGGGTGTGCTCTGGCAGACACCCACTTCCTTCCCAGTCCTTCCCTCCCAGTGCCCACTGCTTCTGAGGGCTTGTCCAGGCACACTTCCACTGACTTTCTTGTCTCAGAAGGCTCCTTCTGGGAAAGTGCTGGTGTCCCCTGACAGCCAGAGCCAGGTCACTCAACTTCAGGCAAGTCAAGGAGACAGTGCTTGCTATCCAGCTGGACCACATCCCCAGCACCAGCTCCAGTGAGGGAAACTATTGTAAATGCAGGCAAACCCAGTGGGATGAAATGACAATGTCTGACTCAATTCAGAAAGCTGAATTATTTATTATAACTATGCTAAAATACATTAATATGCTATATAAAAGGAGGATACTAAAACTACATATTACTTTTTATAATCTCTATCACAACTCGTGACCCTCTCTTGAGAGTCCAGCCCCAGGTGGGTTGGATTGGCCATTGAGCTCAAACAATCCTCACCAGAATTCAATCAAGCAATCACTCCAGGTAAACAATTCTCCAAACACATTCTACATAGGAAAAACAAGGAGCAGAAATAGAAATTGTTTTCTCTTTAATTTCTCTCTGTGCACCTCTATGAAAAATCCTGAGAGGGAGAGAAATGTGCTTGCCACAGGAAACCGCCAGGAACATAAGGACACCAGGCTCTGCATTGACCTTGTCACAAAGCTTGAGAGCCAAAGATGCCAGGAGAAATAAGGTTTTGTAAAAGGTTATATATGTTCTTCTAGGTGTAGATGTGTCTGCTAAAAATTGTCTGCCTATAGTAGCTCTTGAATTTTCAGCAAGTGCAACCATTCTGCACAGCTCTGACATTTATACTGCAGCTTCATAAGAGAATTTAAAGCCAGACCAATTAGGCCATGTCTGGATTTGCCAATGTCTTAACCTTACCCAGTGTTCTGACTGAAGGAAGTGCTAAGACAGTGTTAAGACTTTATATTTTCTGAGAAGCAGTGTAGAGTTGGGTAGCTTAGAAACAGAAAAGACAAATTTCTCCATTTCTCCAGGATTTCTAGATGCCCCATGTCCCTCTTGCAACTGAACTGCCTGGTTAATGGAATTTCTCCTCTGCTGAGATGCAGAAGTCCTTGACATATGTCCTGCTTTCTATATTATCCATCCATCCGTCCATCCATCCATCTGAAAATTCAAAGATAGAAGTACATAAACCCAAACTTTGACCATATTGCAGGAAGTTAGAATATTACCAAGCTTTTCCTCATTATATGTCTGGTATAAAAGATGGAGCGGGTGGTGGCAATGGATTTTCTTGTCTCTAGGAATTGTATTAGGAAAGAGTGAGGTTGCTGATATCTCTCTTGGGATTGTCCCAGTTTTGTAGCATGCTCATGGCATTGTGATGAGCATGTGCTCTGTGGATCATCGGGAAAAGTATGAGAGACAGAGTGGCTGAGATGTTTAGGAACTGGAAAATTTAAAAAGGTTAACACAAATTTATTATGCAGATATTTAACCCTTTCACTGGAAGTGTAGGTTTAGATATTTTTCATGGTTTTGCTTGGATTTTACTGACAGATAAATGTGGGTTGTGCTTTGGTCTGGCTCAGTGCCAGAGTAATAGAGATTTCCAATGCCAAACTGCAGCACAAGGCTATTTTGAATGACAGACTAAAGTGTGTGTAGGGATGTGAAAACAGGTGGTTTGAGATGTCTGATATCAACAGAGCATCTGGTCACTGGAGTGTGACTGCACTGTACTTTGTACTCCTAATCTAGAGTGGTACCAGCAGTCAGTAAAGAAAGTGGAATTTTTTTCCAAACCTATCATTTTGTAACCTGTTCTGAGAATCCAAATACATACCAGTGTTTGTTTCATGGCTAAAAATACTCCAGCCAGTCTATAAATTCTTAATCTGTATTCTTTAAATGGCTAGAAATCAGATTATGTTGCACTATGCCAGAATTGGGTTTTGCTTTCTTTTGTAAAGACACACAGCTGTTACAAAACATTTCAATAATTTTTAATCTCTTTGTACACTTTTAATAACTAGATACACATGCTTTTATCTCTGCCAAATTTTGCCAGTTATATTAATATTAAGCATATTAAATCCATAAAATTATTATAATATCCTTTGAGGGTGAATAGCCTTTCTCTCTTTGCAGTCAAATTCTTGTTAATAACAATTTATCACCAGTTTTAAGGGAGTAAAGAGGTAAAGGCTTAAAAACAGAAGAGTTTATCACACACTGAAAGATGATAAATAGGGCATGGTTTAAGCTAGCAATATTTTCCAGTCAGGTTTTCATTAATAATGTTTTCCTTTAGAGTGTGACTCTTCTATCAGCATCTGTGTAAGAGAGATTTTTTGGCTTACTGTAAGGGTGAGAAGGACTGATGAGGAAGTCTATCATGTTCTCTGGGTATAAGATTTCAAAGTATACCTACCCACATTAAATACACACCTACAAACATTTAAAACACCCCAAAATCCAAGTCTCAAATACTTGATGAGGCAAATTCTATATTACATTGTCTTCTGCTACTCTGAGAACAAAGTTAATTTTGTTGTTTCTAATCACGGCTTGCACAAGAATACAGCATCCATGAGGATTGTCCAGAAAGGAATAATGGTGTTAGCACCATCCTTTTGCCCTTGTAAACAAATTATAGTAATATCAGGGTGATACCTGATGAATATGTTAAAAAAAAAATCATAAAACACCAGGAAATTAAAAAAAAATCATAAAACATCAGGAATTCCTTTCTGTTCATGGAAAGGAAAATTATTCTGTAAAATATAGCCAGTGATTGTATAACCTCTGATTGTAGAGATCATTGCTTTTCATTGTGCAAAGCTGAAGACCTTTTCCTTAAATTTCAGAGATTGTTAAAGCTGTTTGCTATAACCTGTACAGCTGTTAACTATAACCATATAACCTGTCCAACCAATGGACCGAATTCTGTCCAGCATACATTGTAATTTCCAAGACATTGGTCCAAGGTGTTTGATAAATAAAGAAACCATAAACCTCCAAAAAAAACCACAACCCCCGAAACCAGCCAACCAAACCAAACCAAAAAAAAAAAACAACAAAACAAAATTAAATAAATTGGGGTAACACAATACTGTTTACAGTAATGCAATGCTGTTTACAGTACTATAAGTTTATATTTGTTAGGTGTTGGAAATACCTAAGTGGAAAGAGAAGAAGACAGATACTAACCTCACTTCAGTAATGGGCAGGATAGAGATGAGAGCTCAATTCCAGTCAGTGTAAAACATTACAAAGAAATAAGCAACATTTATTTTCTGTTACAAGCTGAGCTCCTCTGAACCCTGAAGCAAAGCAGAATGTGAGAAACAGAGGGTTCCCCAGCAGACAGAAACCACATTTCTGTCTTTCATTCCAAAATGCTCTTTGGCTGGGTTTTAAAATACCGTGTCTTGTTTTGTGAGATCTCACTAAGGAATACCTGTCAGCATTTAGAATTCAGCCTTTTAAGATGGTACAGCGTGTAGGTGTGTGCTCTTCCTCCATCAAATAGCTTTGAAATACCAAAGGTCATTACCTGCTCTAGTACCAGAATTCCTGTAACATGCTGGGGTGTCTCAGGTACCTCTGTGTGCTCATGTTAGCTTTTTAATGGTGACAGCTTCATGGAGAAATGACTGCTGGAATGAGCTGCTTCAGGCATTGTCCCTCCTCTTTGACTGAGAAAGATTTCCAGGCTTTTTACATGGAAGTTTCAGCTATTTTTAAAATGAAGGGTGTCTTTTTGTTAACGCAGTGCTATTTACATGACAATTATAAATCATGCAAGAAAGGCACCATCAAGACAGGATAGCAACGGTGAAAATAAAGACAAATGTGAGTCAATTCAAAAAATACATCCCCATTTCTGAAAATCCACTGAAATCCAGTAACACACTGGATTCAGAAATAACATGTTCTGATAGGACTCTAAAAAAGTAGTTATTTTAGGTCAGTTTAAAGGGTTTTTTCCCCTCTTTGTACTGTCTTAATGACATCAGGAAGCAAGAAAAATGAGCCAGGGATGGAGAACAATGTGCAAGACAGGTCTGGTGTGCTCCTTGCTAAAGGTAATTTTCAAGCTGTTAGTAATAACAATAATTTTAAAATAAAAGAAATTACTTGCTAAGTTTTTGCCAAATTTAATCTAAAGTTTATTTTCTCTGCTTTAAGATAAAAAATAGATTACTTATAATACTTAATTAACTAGAAACAGCATTTATCAGAAGAAATGAGGGAACCAAATTGTGAGCAGTTACTATAACAATTAACTGAAACATTAGGATGGTTTGAAAGGCTTATAAGGGGCTAATGAGGAGTGGCATTTCTCAGGGGTCAGTATTGGACTTTCAGCTGTTTAACATCTTTATCAAAGCTCTGTGGGCAGTAGGTGAAGGAAGGAGATCCCAGCCTTCTACTCTGCTCTTGTGAGATCCCACCTGGAATGCTGCATCCACCTCTGGGGTCCCCAGCATAAAACATGAACCCATTAGAACAAGTCCTGGGGAGACAAACCATTCCAGGATTCTAGTAAAACAAGACTGATAGATGATATATGTTAAATATCTGAATAGGTCTGCATTTTTGGGTTTTTTTTAATGCATAAATATATTTCATTGCCTTTTTAAACAAGGATATAATCTCTAATATACTTCAGTGCTCAAGCCAAGATCTTACATTATTTTAAAATATTCTTCATTATTTTTTTCTGGAGCTGTGTTATGAATTGCATCTTTCATAGAAATGTAACAGCCAGCGTAATAAGTCTGGAACCAGAATTCATTTTACCTTCTAAATTAGACTTTTATAATAAATGGTAAATTGAAATGCCATTACAAAAAGGTTACCATCTTTTATTACATGAAGTTAAGAACTTAAATTTTACTAATGGTGCAATTTTCTCTGTAATTCATCTTTTACTTAATAGCATATAATTGTTTAAATAACATTTTAGTCCCTGTAAAAAGAAGGTACTGTTAACAAGGAAAGTCTGACTATTAGGCAGCTTAGGAAAAGCTCAGTTGTCTTTTTCAGATATTCAGATATATTGCTTTTTATTTCACTAAGCCACAAGAGCATATAATTTTCTGCAACAACAACTGATTTTTATTCTGGCTATTCCCCCACCCCCCTCCTTTTTTTTCTGAAAAAAGGCGGGGGGGGGCTTTTTTTCAGCAAAACACTTGGGGTGGAGGCTTGTTTGAAATTCATTTTCAGTGTGGTGTGTGGGGTTTTTTAAACCAATCTTAATAAGGTGCTATGAATGCAATTTACTGGAATAGATTTGTAAGTGAAAGAAAAATGTGCTCAGAATTGCAATTAAGCCTGATAAGTGCCTATAGACAAGAATGGGAAATTTTAAGCTTAAAACTTCCAAACCCTCAGGTCTACTCTGTCCTCAAGGGGTAGAGTCTCTCAGTATGCATAAACTTTTTAAGTCTAGATGTTTTTAAAAATGCCAGTAGGAAGATCTTACTTAAATGCTAATCTGCTTTAGATCCACAAAATATATTTGGGCAGGTGCTTTCCTCTAAGTGTGCACCATTAAAGACGTACCTTGCAGTCTAAAACTGTCTGGGGACTCACAACCTGCATGTTGCATTTCTAATTCTCCTGCAGCACAGCTAGCCTGCTCCAGCACAATAAAATTCCCCAAAAACCCAGTCCTTTCCCTTTACATGTGATGAGAGTTATGCTGCCCATCTGCTGTGCAGAGCTTCAGAGGTTGGGGTTAGGAGGTGGGGAGAAAGGAGAGCAAGTCCTGCTTAGTTTGATGGTTTATCTCACCCCTGTGAGTGAGCTCACATCTAGAAGTAAGCAGGGGCTGTGTCCTCAGCTGGGGTGCTCCAACATCCCTTTTTTTTTAGGGAAAAAATCTGTTCCCCTTGGTCCCAGCTTGGGGACTTCAGCATGGGAGAGGCTGCAAATATCACAGGAACTTGAAGAAAACCAGCAGGACCCTCTCCTGCAAGCAGAAAAGCTCTTCATGCCGTTATGTATCATATCCAAAGACTTAATGCAAATGTATAAGCTGTCCCTGGAGCTGGAAAAAAAATCTATAATATTTCTATTGCTGTAATATCTATGCGCCAAGTGCAGACATTTGTTTGATTTGGCCTCGGGCATTTTTATCTGGCATGCTCTCCATTTCATTTCTCCCACACTGTATCAATCTCAAAGCTCCTTTGATTAGGAAGAAAAGAAAAAAAAGAGAAAAAGAAAAGAAAAGCTCCAACTCCCTCTGTATTAGTAGAGATGCAAATTATAAAAAAAAGCCTTCTCTACTGAAATATTAGTACCAGTATGATAGCAACCCTGCTGAAAAGCTGGAGGAGAGATTTGGCCTGTTGTGATTGCCTGTGAAATGCCCCCTCCCCTCCCAAGCTTGCTGTCATTCACCTCCTAAATAGTGGCTGTTCCAGCTGACACATGCTTCACTGAGCAGTGTAGCTCAATGGCATCCCAATCCTGCCACGTCATGTCAGCTGAAATTGCTATGTTAGAATGTAAATTAACCCTAGAAATTACAGGTACACATTTGATAACTGTATATATACATATGTTTCTTCACATCTAGGGGAGGAGTCTTGGATGAGATTGTGTTGGACAGCAGAGGTGAGGCTAAGTAGCATCTCAATTTACCATTGTATTAACTTGTATTTGTACATTTTAAATGGAAAACAAAAAGCCTACATGCTATATGAACAAAAAGGCAATAGTTTGTTTTTAGGCTAAATTACTAATATGTTTTTTCAGGCAATATTTCAGTCAAGATCTTACCAAAGGTAGCCACAAAATGAAGCAAAAATGTCCCAACCAAGTGTGGAGATTAGAGAAGTTCTCATGGTACAAGGAAAGAGAATTATTGCATGTATCAGCAGTCAAAAGATTTACAACAAGGTTATAAAATATTTTTAAATATTGACCCAAATTAATTCAGTCCAAAGAGTCATCCCTGTTATTCACTGAGTGTCGGTTTGGCCACATAACAGACTTGGCACAGACACAAGATTCTCCACAGATTCCTGTCCATTAAAGTGGCAGAAACCCTGAAATTAACACTTACACTACAGTGAAGGAAGAAGTGAGTTTATTTGTCTTCGTTTAATACTTTTCTCTCGTAGTAAATTCTCTCTCGTGTTAATCTAAAACATTATTGCAGGATCATTTGCCTCCATTTTATGCATTTTTTCATATTACCAGCTTTATATTTTATGGCAAGCCTCTGAGAGCCATAAATTTCAAATGGCTGAATAAACATTGGTGTCTTGACAGGCCCTTATTTAAATACATTATTTTTGGCATAAGATCTAAAGTTATGTTTACAAGGGATGGCAACATTTGTTGGCACTTTTTTCCCCCCCTCATCTCATCACAACCTGGCATAATTCCCCCAGTCTCTCGTTTTACCTTACCATAGACTAAGAGTCAAACTTTAAAGGATCAAAATAACCCATGCCTAGAAATATGAGGCAATCATTTGCTTAGAGCTCTTTGTTAGTTATTCTCTGATATTTAGCTGTGTCCCCTCATGCACAGAGTAGACTGAGTCAGTGAGAGAACATTTTTAAGCTCCTCATGTCATCAACCTAAATAGTGAAGAATGATAATTTCAGCAACGGAGACCTGCACATTTCAATTTTCAGTAATAGATGTTAAATGAGCAGTAGAAAACTGTTTGAATGAGTCTGTAGTTATCTCATCCAGCTGTTCATTGCTCCTTAGTTTAAGTTTCTGATTATGCTCCTTTGTACAGGTATTGCTGCAGATCTGCTGGCTCTCTTTCCCTGCTCTTGTCTGAGATCTAATTACAAATCTTTCTAATATAGTTAGCTTGTGCTGAGGAATTGAATAATTTTTTTTCTGTGGGAACAGTGTATTCAAAGAGGGGAAAAATATTATAAAGCATTGTTTTCTGGAATTCCTTGTGTCAGTTCTGAAAGACATAAGAAAGTGGTTTAAAAAAAGGAATAAATGGAAGAAAATCCCCCACATACACATTTTCCCTTGTAGTTGCCAGATCCCTGTTAGCACTTGCTGACAGATGTACTCATGGACTGTCTGCTGTCCTCTGCCAGTACCTGTGAGCAGACAGTGATCACAGGCAGGGGTTCATATGATATTTTATATATCAGTTGAATCCATTCTTTTAAATATTTAAATTAAAAGATAACGATTGTGATAATAAACGTATGATTTCTATTAAAAGTCTTGGTTAATTACATTTAAAGACATGGAATTATGGGGAAGACAGTATCTGGATCTGCAGTTAATGCTTCCATTTTGATATCTTTAAAGAAATTATTCCACCCATGGTCATGAATCATCATCATTAGGCTGCTTCACAAGCAATTAGAAAGGTCAAGCTGACAAACTGTACTTGATACAAGACAGTTCAAGGATTAAAAAACATTGGGAGGTGTATTGAGATGGATTTTTCTAGTGGAATCAATGGGTGCTGGAAAAGTGTACTATACTACACTTCATAGAGCATACAAGGTTAGACATCTTTACACTCTTGTGATGACACTCCTGTCTTGAGTCCTTGATTTAAAGCCTAAAGGTCAGTCAGATGAATTCAGGGCATATTTCAGTCAGCAGACAGGCCTGGTCAGGGCACAAAGGCATTGAACTTCACTTGTCACCTTCTAGGCTTTATTACTTCAGGATCTTCCATTTCAGTGGGAGAACCCAGCTGTCCTGCTCTTGTACCCTGAGATTTGTACAACGACAAAGTGAGTAAACTGCCTGCTTAATTCAAATCTTCAGAGATATTCCCTGATTTTGGATCTTTATTTTTTAATTATTATTATAAAGTAGAGCATGACATTTGTAAGACAGGAAGGAACAAATGAGTAGAGGCAATCTTTCTGTTTCCAGCCTGAGTGCCCAGCAGCCCTTGTCCTCTCTCACATTCCCTTACATCCAACACAACGTGTGGCTGTAAAGGAAGCTCTGCAGAAGAAGAGCAGGCACTGCCTCCATGGTGGAGCCAGCACAAGGACATGAGTCTGTCTTACAGGGCAACTTCAAGGACATGCCCAGCTGCTAAAATATCTGTCAGTCCTACCACTACCTCTTCCAGGAGGTTTGTGTGTCAGAGGAGGATTGCAGTGACACTGATGACGTCTTCAAATTGTGCTTCATTTGTGCAGGTTGAGCATGCACATAGATTATTTTTAAGTTGTAAAAGGGACCAGAAATAGAGAAATTCCAGCAATGGGTGTTTTGGGACCATGATTTCTTGTCACATCTGAGAAACCTTAAGTGCTAGTAACCGGTCTGCTTTATGTGTACAAGCACAAAGCTTCTAGTTTTTATTGTAGCAGAGTGCTTTCAATTGAGAAAAAAATCAATCAACAGAAACAGTAAATGGCACCATGCTCCACATTTCTCTTTGGGAGCAGCATTATAACATTTAGTCTTGCTCAACAAGAAGTTTTATATTGCTTTTGTTTATATACAGGATAATGTAATGGGGATACAGGGCTTCCGTTTAGAAAGGTTATTGACACTCTTGGTGCTGTGTTGGCATTTATTCTTTGGATTTTATTGCTTCTGATCTGTGGTATTTATGTCTCTGAGGTGAGGACTTTCATCTGTGATACATGCTCGTAATTTACAGGCTGCATGGTGCCCTGATGTTGTCTGCAGAAACAGGAAATTAAACAATTAAACAGGAGGCAGATGTGAAGAGTAAAACAAGGTACTCCCCTCAGAACATTTATTTTTCAATATTGTCCATTGGTCAGAGGAGGCTGAAAGCCACTGCTGGCTGCAAATTTTGGGGGAACCTAGGCAGTTTTCCATAGATGGATATGAGAAAATGGCAAAGCACTCCAGAAGGGAAAAAAACCAGACAGAATATTAATTCAGAATTTAATGGAAGTGTGAGCTTCCATGTTTTTTCCTATATCCAGCTCTCCTGAATCTGTGTGACATGTCTGAAGCCTTTTGTCACAGACATTCAACCCCCTCTCCCCAAGCTGTCTGAAGTGACCATTGCCAAGCTCCCCAGTGATTGCTTTAACTGTAATAACAATGACAGATCCCTTTATTAATTGCAAATTGCACTATCTGAAGATGGTGACAACAGATAGGGAGAAAGGAACAGAATATCCTAATTTTTCATAGCATAATCAGCCTGTTTGGAGCCCCAGATAAAAATAAATTACCTCAAACTTACAATACACTTGACACGTATTTATTGCAGCATTCTCTATCAGCAAGTGCCACACCAACACGAGCAAAATCCTCTCACATTACCCTAAAACGTGGAGGGGAGTGTTAATGAGAAAGAGCAATCAGAGCAGGGCTGCCCTGGGATCTGGGTTTGGATTCCAGTTGTTGCATGCCACCACCCCTGGACACTGCCTTCCCAAGTGCCCACCCAGGTCCAGGGAGAAATCTGAGTTAAACATCGTGAGACAGAAAAGAACTTTGCAATCCTTCAGTGGTAGAGATTGACTCAATGGATAATATTGTCTGAGAATACCAAATAGGAAAAAAAGAAATTTCTCTTAACTTGCAGACAGAGGAAGAACAGTTCCAGTGACTTGAGAGAGAAAGCTGTCACCATTCACTCAATTTGGAAAAATTGAGGGACATGCTTATATACTCACTGTTTCTCTGTTCTCAGAGCCAAAATTTACAAGACTTCCTAATGGAAGCAGACAATTCCTCAGCTCCTGTTTGCTGCAGCTGTTTTCACCACATCCTGAATTGTTTGATACAAAGTCTAAATTGGTCTTGAGAAACAGGATTAACCTTTCCAATCACATTTAAGGTGAAATTGCTTAACTACAGCACACAATGTCATGCTACAGATAATCCATGTGCTTGATTAATGCTTTTATAATCAATTGCTGTCTGGAAGTGACTCCTTCCCATCACACTCTTCACAAAAAGAGCAGATGGTATTTAAAAGGTTATGGCAAGAGGGCATTTCAGAGGTCAAATAGAACATCGATCAAGTGGGCAGAAAAATTGCTTTTTTCCTTCCCCTTCTTATCCTCGCAATCCATGAGGGAATGTGGACTATGAATTATAGTTTGATCTATAGTTCAAGCACTAAAATGTTTTCTTGTTTCAAATTTCTGTGTTGTTTTGGGTAATGAACCTGGAAATTGGATTCCCTTTGTGCCAATAAAAAATTGTGCCCAATACATGTATTTCAGCATCCATAATTCTTAGACCCACAGAGATTTGCCTGCTACTACCCTGAACACAGTCTTGATACTGGTGCTTAGTAAAGGCTGTACTCATATCCACAATGTCTTAGATCAATTTTTAGTAATAATAGGGGTTCTGTGAAAGAAATATGCTCTCCACTTCCATGGTCTCTTACAAAAACCAATTAAAAACTGATATTGTAGGACTTGTTCTCACTACTTCCCATGTACATAGTTGGTTGCCATTCTACATCAGAGTCCAAGGAGAGTTATTCTCACCTGAAGTGAAGGGGTCAGGGAGACTCCACTTTTCAATGAGGTCTCCAAAACCAAAACTCAGGGGTTTGGCATTATGGAATACAAAAAATATATTAGTAACCTTCTTCCTCCCCTTTCCTCTCCTGTCATTCTAACCACACAGAGAGTAATAGAACAGAAGAGTAAAATTGTTTATGCTTTTTAGTAATTTTTGCGTTTTTATTAATGAGAATGTAATTATTTTCCTATTGTTTTTGACACAAATATTGTTGTCTTTGTTGCCTAATAAAAGTGCCTTTGTATTAATTGCCACATCTTTCCCGACACTCATTTTTCATGCCTTTTTTTTCTGGTTGTACAGGTTACTGTGACAAGTGAACTGTTCATCCTGACTAGGTCTCTGAAGTAGATTTTCATTTGGGAAGTAAAGATGCTATAATCCTGTTCTGTGATCAGTACCAGGAAGGATTGGCTAAGATATTTTTCAGGATTTTAACTTAAGAGCCTCTGCTCCTCAAATTTTTCTTATATGCACAATTCTCACTCACTTCATGTAAGTAACCTGAGGAGTTCTTAATGAGACAAGGGTTTTATTTATCCAAGAGCAAATAATACCTACCATATATTGCATAAATAAAGCTGTTAAACATGAACTTTCAAAAGGTGAACAGAAGCAGAACTTGATGGAAACACTAATTCTCTTAAAGTGGAATCTGGGTGTCTTCCCATCCAGGAGTCCTATCATTGGATCTGCCAGTATTATTTTAAATAGCCCTAATACACAAAGTCATTTATAACATGCTGGCAGACCTTTCAATATCAGTTTTGTAGTTTAATTTCCTTAGATTTATTTCAAGAGTGAATGTGCATTTTTAAAGCAGCTGAGGTCTATAAGACATTTCGACTAAGTTATGTTTGTCAGCACTGAAAACAACAATGGTACAAAGGTACTCTATGATTTTTTCATGATTTACTGTCCAACAGAGTGGAAAAAAAGTGATGTTTTTGTGTTTCACCATTTAACTTGAGGTTCCTAAAAGGTAGCATACAAAAAAAAAAAAAAAAAAAAAGAAGTTAATGTGAACAACTGCATTGGTATAAATGAGGAGTTAGGAGAGGTTTATTTCCAGTATTAAGTTAAAACACACAGATTTCTCAGAAAGAAATGACTCCTGGGGACTGGCTGCACTTCAGGCACTCTTCACAGGGATTCTGAGTGGAAAGGCAGTATTGGCCCTTAGCAGAGAGTTTGTGTCAATTGCCTTGTTATGACTGGGACCCAAGCGATCAGAACTGCCATATTAAATGCAAATTGATAAATGAAAGTCTTTACTACCAGTCTAAAGGCAAAAAACAGCTGTGAAAATAATGCCAGATATATTGACAGCACCATAGTATTTTTCATGGAGTTTAATATATGTATTTTATGACTAATCCTTTAGAAACTTCTAAAGTAAATCTTTTATCTTCTATTGTGTGTCCATATTGATCTGCTGTTGAAGTGTTGCTTGCAGCTGAGAGGTATTATTCATTATGTTTGGAAGCTGTTTGATCAGAGAAGAAAAGAATACAGCATGGTTTCAAAAGAGTGAAAAAATCAAATGAATTTATATAGATGAAAAATAAATAGTGAGATGTGATTCAACTTTCTGTTATTTATTTTTCAGACCTTTTTTCCCCTGAAGAGACCAGTGAACCTTCAGATAAATTGACAACGTCTTATGTAACCTAATAAAAAACCAAAGCCATCTACCTTTTAACAATAGAGTTGTCTATAAATATAAATGTGCAATTTCAGCCCTTTTTCCCCATGTTTAATTTCACAGCTTAGTTTTCTAATTAGGAAACTCTGATTTTACAGAGACTTAAATGATGTTCTGAATGAAATAATATAATCATATGTACAGCCGAATCTGTTTTTTTAAAATTTGTTGTAGGTGAATATTGACTATATTCCTCTGAATGTTAAATGTGGCATATATATACAGTCAATATATAAAGAACTTCCTATATACAGTCAATCATAAAAAAGGGAAATAATTAAAATAATTTTTCCATCTTTCCTCTAACTAAACCCATTATACCTATACAGGTTCTCCATCGCTCTCCCTGCTCTGTCACTTTCCAAGCCACAGCTCCCTCTTACCTTTGATAACCATTCACAATCAATCCAAAACATATCTCTTTTCTTTATGCTGTGACAGTACCCAAAGGTTTTTCTTTTCTGGTGTCTCCTGCTCCTGATTTTAGACATGGAATCAATCATCAGAGCCATCGCACCTCTCTGCTGAGTGATCGCTCTTCTGCACCCTCAGAGTATTTCCTTGGCCCAATTATACTCCTGCCTGGGTTGTTTGTTTTTTTCTCAGAAATCCATAATACACTACCCATCAGAGAAGGGAGGGAGGAAACGCCCTGGGCTTTTTAGTAGTTGCAGGGATTGTATAGTTTACTCAGCCCATAAATGTAACGCTGAAATGAACCTGCAGTGTCTGTGTTTGGATGACTATTAAGTGACAAAAGCAGTGCAGTATTCTTGTGCAATCAATATCTTACATGTGAAACCAAAGACAGCACTTTAAATTACAAAAAAAAAAAAAAAAAAAAAAAAGATACTACAATAACAACAAAGTGATGTCTACATCTGCTTTTGCTTGTGTATTGCTGCCTTTTCATGGCAAAGTACTTCTTACAGATTCTTTCTGCAGCCACCAGCATGTGCTAAAGGGTGACACTGATAAAGCACATACTGTACACTCCCCACATTTGTCAGATATGCTTCCTTGTGCCTACCTGAAAGAAGCATTCTGCTGTTCCTTTGTTGCTTTAAAAGCTTTTCTTCAATGTCTTCTCAGTTTTAGGTGTTGCAATCCTAAGCAAGTTTGCTCTTTGTGCTTCATCTGAAAAGGTGAGAAGGTAGCTGCTTAATTGCACAGGGAAATACATACAGGTAAAAGGAACAGGTAAAAAAAGGTTATTAGTAAAATCACTTTTTGGTCCTGGTGGTAAATTTAATAAAAATATCAATGTGAAACTGCTTCCGCAGTGGAACAAAGCTAATAATACCTTAAATTGTTCTACTTGTTGCAAGATGTAATAACAGCAATGTGCTATGACTATAATTTTTCAAACATTTAGATGTAAAAATGTTACACCTATCTATGTATTGGCAATTTGAGGCATCTGAATTCCTTCACTAATTTGATTTTATGTTCTTGGAGCCTCAGAGAGAGAGAGACAGTAAATATGCAGTAAAATCAACAATTAACAAATGAGCTTTGCTCAATGAGATTGCAGGTTCAGACTTTTGTAAACTTTCCTCACAGACTGTTGAATGCTTGCAGTTTTCCTGAGGGTCTCCATGGCAGGATAGCCACATTTTCTTCAGGCAAGCTGGTGTGAGAGTTGCACAGAGTGCTGGCACAGCCCCAGTGCCAGGGGCTGGGTCACAGCACACCTTGCAGGTCACTGCTCCTGCAGTGGCAATGCCAGACACGTCCCCAAGTGTCCCTGGATGTGCCTGGGACACTTTGTGTGCACAGGGCCAGCTCCCCCCACATCCTGCCTTGCTCAACTCCTGCCATGGCCACAGCTCTAACTGGGCTGTCACATCCCATAGAAAGGCTCTCTTGGCTTCCTTCCCATCAGGATTTAGTTTCACGACATCAAGAGTGTATCTCTAGGATAACTAGGATATCTGTCACCTTTAGATTTCAG
Source organism: Lonchura striata (assembly GCF_050655825.1). Taxonomy (NCBI): domain Eukaryota; kingdom Metazoa; phylum Chordata; class Aves; order Passeriformes; family Estrildidae; genus Lonchura; species Lonchura striata. The sequence continues at coordinate 12,382,331 of NC_140703.1, forward strand.
CCAGCAGCCTCTTTACCATCCCACAATTAAGAATCAGCTGAGCTGTGAGCTGGACTGATCTGACAGCTGGGGAAAGAAATGGGAATTTTGGTTCACTGGAATATTGAGCACATTTTGATTTTTTATTTTTTTTCCAGGGTAACATACATAGAACTTTTTTATCTCAAATTATTGTTCTTTTAAAGCACCACTGGACTTCGAAACAAGCCGTTGATATGAAAATCTAAATATATTTGTGCAAACAAAAATTTGCTTCTAATAAATATATCATCCTAGAACTTTTTTTTTGTTAAAAGAAAACTGCTTTTCAAATTAAAGAAAATGTCTCAACTTTTCAATTCAGATTTTCTAAAGGATGACCAGAGGTATGTTGAAACAGGGAATTTCAAAACAGTTCTGACTGACAGTGGAATGAATTTCCCACCTCAAAGAGTGGAAAAAGAAAAGGTGTTGACTTTTTTGTGCTCTAGTGGAGACTTGCATGAGCCATGCAAGAGAGTTTTATCAGGCTGCCCTGTTCAGGGCAGGAAAATATTGAGGGAGATGGACATCCATACCTGTCATTAGAGCCTGACAAAAAGCCTTGGTGCTATTCATATTTACAAGGGTACAAACATGGAATGATTGCACTAAAACCAGCGGCATTCCTCCTGCTTCACAGCTGAACAACAGAGGAAAACATTTTACCACCAAAACTCGATTTTATTTTTCTGTTCAAATATACAGCCTTTAAATCTGAGGGCATTTAATATTTTTGCTTTTAACTTCCTTTTGGTTCCACTGATTTTCCTACTTTGCTCAGAGAAAGTAGATAACTTATTATGTCAGCTCAGAGTTACCAGGATGATCAGGTTTCTTTTTGTCCCTGAGGAAAAATATTATCAAACTACCCACTTGAGGAAATGAAATGTATTAAAACACCTAACTTGTATGATTTCCTGTTAAAACAGAATCATTCTGTATGACACTCAGTCACTATTGCAGTTGAAACAACACGTATTTATTTGATGATTATCTGATTGAAACAAAGTTAACACATCAAACTGACTGCTTCTCTTTTCTTTAGTCTCACTCTCATTCTTTAAACACTGAAGTGGGCTGGTGAACTCTGAAAACAAATTCTGCCCTCAGAGATGCACTTTAAGGCAGTTTCTATCAACATATGAAAAGTGCAACATGCCTGATCCAAAAGTGCTGCCAAAAGCTACTGGTGGAAACAAAGGCTTCATCCTAAACCAGGAAAAACCAAAGGAAACTAAACCAGAAGTGGTATGAGCTGGACTAGATACTGAGGATTTTAAGATGGTCTCTCTGTGATGGAGATGATAATATAAAAAATCTGAGGATCTTTTAAGAGTTAAATGTAGCAAGAATAAGGATACCATGAAAACATTTATCCCAGAATCCCATTACATATAATTCAGAGCTTTATTTAGTTTTCCATGTGTTTGGGGAGTATCTCACAGTGAGAAAGTCCATAAAATGAAGAATGTAGCTTAGTTTAAGAATATTTAAACTGCTAACATTCAGTTAATTATGACTGTAATAACTGAGTTCTTTTACATATAATTATGGCTATCAGGAGCTGGCTTTATGCAACCAAAACATGTTCACATGTAAAAGCAAGCCAATAAACTTAATTGAAGCAAGAAATACACTGACAGAAAAATAGGAATTAATGAGAGATAGCAATCACTGAAAAAAAAAGTCACAGACCTGTAGAATTTTGGACTTGAAGAGATTTTAAAAATAAATCTTTGACTCTAGAGACAAAAAAATATGTATTATTAAACCTCTATATTCTGGTACCATCTAGAGGCCAAATGGCACAGCATCAAATTTTTCTAGGAGCTGTGCAAACATATGAAATTATAGATGTTCTCCCTTCAACTCGAAGAAAGGGTATGGCAAACTCACAGCTACTGAATATCTGTGTTATTTCTTCTTGGTACAATATATTCTGTCTGTCTTTCTTCCTTACATATTGTCTGGATCATCTGTGTGCAAACCCTGGGTGTGCCATCCTTCCAGTCTGCCAACAGCTGTGCCACCAACACAAATCATGAGTACAGAAGGCAGAACGTGCCTCTGGTGCAAGAGCTTCAACAGCTACACCCACCAAAATGTTGTAAGGGCAAGAAATACAGCCAGGGTCAGGAATGAATTGTTCCCACCACCATGGTGCCCTGGGATTGCAGTTTTCTTTATAAAAGGTCCAAGAGATTTCTTTCCTAGCATTTGGGGTAGAATGTGGAAGGCCGAAACATTTCTACATCAAATCCTCCTACTTGTCAGCTACAGAGTTTGTAAGTGATGTCTAAGGAAATATGTACACTTGGGTTTTGCTGCTGTTACTTTGATGCTGAATTGTTGTGAATGAGCCAGTGAAGGCATTTTTTAGCTGCTGCTCCAAGAAATAAACATTAAAATAGAAGGTTTTCATGCAAGCCAGGGCTACTGAAGTGATCTGTGAATAAGCCAGCCCGAAGGCTGGAAGGCATCAGGACAGGATTACTTGAATCTTTGCCTAAGCAGGCAGAGTTAGGAGACTAGGCCAGGGAAAATAAATGTAATTATCTGGGGTAGAGCACTGCACTAATGAAACTGTGCTGCTTCCAGCCAACTGAAGACATCTCTGGCTCAGGAATTCCTTAAATGACTCTGTTATTTGGGACCACTGGGTAATAGGTCAGTGGTCTCACCCAGTGACCTCTCAAAGTGGCTTTCACAGATTTCAAGGGGATGTGTACTATAAATGCAGGCAAACCCAATGGGAAGAAATGACAATGTCTGACTCAATTCAGAAGGCTGAATTATTTATTTATTATAACTATGCTAAAATACATTAATATACTGTATGAAAGGAGGATACTAAAACTACATACTACTTTCTCTGACTCTAATTCTAACACAACTTGTGACTCTGAGAGCCCAGCCCTAGGTAGGTTGGATTGGCCATCAGGCTCAAACAATCCTCACCAGAATCCAACCAAGCAATCACTCCAGGTAAACAATTTTCCAAACACATTCCACATAGGAAAAACAAGAAGTAGAAATTGAAATTGTTTTCTTTTTCATTTCTCTCTGTGCACCTCTATGAAAAATCCTGAGAGGGAGAGAAATGTGCTTGCCACAGATGTGTATAAAGCTTTCTCACTGTGAGCTTCACTTCATGTCTGGGCTTCGGGACTTTGAACTTTCTGTTGAATTTAACCTTACTAGCAAAATTCGTGGAGGAAAATATAAAATACAGTGATACAGTCTTGATCATGTGTTCCAGTAATATGCTCCATGGGTTGGCTGCAATGGCCAAGGTGGCTATACAGATGACACAAATAGTTTAATTCATTTTCCATGTATTTAACACACAGAAAAGATTCCCATTATTTGCAATGAAACTATAAGGATCTTTAAGATTTCCCTACATGTATTACAGGAGGATAATGGAAGCCAAAAAATAAATAAATTGGGGAATTTTCTCACATAAAGTAGACATCCTGGGAAGTATAATATTGTACTGGAATTACTTGAAAGAAATTGGATTATTTTGATTTTTCCAACTTCACCTTTCATTTTTTACTTCATTTTCTTGGAGATAGGTATAAAGAATGTCTACCTCATTTGACTATCTTTAGACCTTACCAAAAGTAATAGTCAGCTTCCAAAAATAAACTACAATATTACTTCTAATTTCAGTAGGTGTAAGATCAGGTTCTCGATTCAGATATTTCGACTCAGTTACTTCTGTAAGAGGCTCTAGTGCCAATGTCACTGTGGAAGTCAGCAAGTGGTATCAGTATAGAAGATCATGGCAAATTTAGATGTCATCTAGACCCATCTAGGGCTGTCTAATGCTTTAATCGGTTATTTTAAAAGCAAGATCAGTGTTTCATTGTTATTTCTAATGCTGTGAAAAGGTTTACACCCTTTACCACATCTTGGGAATTTACCAGGACTGCTGGTAAAATTTGAATTTTTTTTCTTGCAAGTTCTGTTTGCTTTTCACTGAACTTTGCAGATGTGAAAGGTAAAAGGCAAGGGTTTGCTTTAAGCTTTCCATTCTTCAGAAGCTAATCTCAAAATCTGAGCTACAGAGGGATCACAAGGGTCACAACTTTAATAGGGGCATATGGAGAGGGAAATCCCACTAGTTTGACATTGACAGTAATGCAGACATCTGATTTCTGCGTGGAAGGTGATAAAGTATAGCTAATATAAATAATAAATCATCCCCAAAACCAGTTTTATTTTTAATGGTAGTACATAAGAAACAAATAAGTGGATGGGGAAGGGAGTGGGTAAGGAAAAACATTAGAACACCTCTAACTTCTTGAATGTAAGAAATATAATCCTGATAAATTTCAGTTCTTATGGGAGTAAAAAGCCACAGTTTGTAATTATTTCAGGTGAAAACATATTTTCAATGCTTCCCAGGCTTAGGATTTTCATATTGTCAAAATGGATTTTTCTTAAATCACTGCCTGCTCTTTTTGCATCAAAGTTAAGTCTTCCATTTTTGAGTGCCCATGCTTTTCAAATTTTTTTAATTAGTTCTTAGGTGGTTTTATTAGAGTTTAACTTCTACTGTTCAAGTGATAAGAATGTTCTTAAAACCTGCTTCCACTCTAGGGTTGCATTAATAAAGCAGATAGATTATTAAATCAGCACAATTTCATTAACCCTTTGTAAAGAATAATTTGAACTGAATTGTTTGATTCAACAATTTTTACAGAAGAGAGGCAATTTTTCATGGACAGAAGTTCACAGTTACTTATTTGCTTTAGAGTAAAAATATTTCTGGGACTGTTACTCAATCAGATTCTGAACTCAGGGTGACTGCTGATGATCACAGCCATCCAGGCTGTCACAGATGCTGTGTTAAGAAACACAACATCTATTGATCATCAGTGGGTAGTAAAATTTCTCTGCTCTCACTTTATTGCTGCCCCCATTAAAGCATCCTCTCAGGTCCTATATTTGTGTAACTGGTTCTGTCCCCTATGACCTGGAGTAGTTAGGCCATCCCTTAGCAGAGGACTATATAATGCTGTCTTAATTAACCCTGTGGATCTCTTTGCCCCAAATAACATTTGAATGGGAGCCTCTAGCAGTAATATCTTAATATGGGTTTCCACTGGAATTGCTTTGATGGAAAACATAATTTCAGAGGTAAATGCTAAAAGGCCACAAGATACTTTTGAGACAATTACAACAGTTTGCCATTTCATGACAGAAGGACAGGATTGATTGTCAAGACAGCATTCCTTTTTTGAATTCCATCCTTATTCAGGTGCAAGTTATTTGAGTTTCTTCTAACCCAAATAAACTGAAAAGAGTAAGAGCATATTTATCAAAATATTATCAGATATATTAATTCACATCTCTACCATAGCTTCTTTAATTGGTCAGTACTCATTGCTGCTTGAGTTAGAAAGTAATTTATGAGATATTTTGCCTCCATGCCTTTTGAATCCTTTGTCTCCAGCATGTCTTTTTGCACATATCTCTGATTCAATCCAAGCGATTTGATCACAGAATGAAACACTCTTATGTCAAGCCTGTCAAATGTGTTTGGCATTAGATCAGTCTATAAGTCTGAATTTGTTTGTGTATTCTACTTTCACTTCAATAAAAACATGAGTAATCTACCATTTCATAGCAATGGCTTGTTTTGTGTTGCTACATTTTATTTTGTCCTTCAGCTGTCTTTGCTTTCATGAATAGAAGTGATCTGCAGGCTGAGATTTGGTGGGATCCACCCTTGTGCACCTTTAGTGAAACTCTAGGCCACAGATCACAGGAGAAGTAATGAAGCACTTTGTGCAGATCAGATTTTAATCTCTATAGATGGCACAGAAGGTATTTTAACCATTTAATTCCTTTGTCATTTCCTTTGAATTTCTTTCTTGTCCTCCAAGTAGTCCAGCTTCAGTAAATCATTCAGTTTTGCACCTACTGAGAAGTGCCAAATGCAGCATTTGCAGTCAGGGAAGATAAACTTGGAAACCCTCACATGGAGAGACAAAGTGACACAGAAATACAAACTGTAAGTCTGTGTATGCAGGGTAATGAGGCATGGGAGTAAAATACTGTGTGTGAATTACCAACGAACGAGGCTAAAATAGCCCTAGAACAGCAGAAATTCAAGAAATAATTGGTCAGGTATGCAAATTTCAGGTCTCAAGCACATAGCTGGCCACTCTCTAGATGACACTGTCTGGAGGAATATTTACATTCTGTCTAAATAATCTATCTAGAATAGTGATTTCCTAACAACATTTTCCATGCATTTTGTCCACTGCACCACCATTCTTCTGCTTCACACACAAGTTGCTGCTAAAATTACCAGTAACTCAAAACTCCAGGATTAGTGTCTGTTCTGCAGAGCCTCCCAGGAGTCAAACCACACAAATGCGCCACAGTGGAGTTGGCTCACTGGGGAAGCATATGGGCCACTGCTGTTTCTTGGATAGGAAATGGGAGCAGACTCTTGAAACTCTTTAAGGAATAAAAACTGAATAGATTGTAAGGTTAATAGATCAGTATTCTTCTGAAATATAAAACATGGATGGCTTTTTAAAAGTACTAATTTAGTACCATGAAAAGTTAATTTTCTGCCCATTTTGGAAAAGTATTTTTACATGTTGTTTCATTTACCAAGTAGAATATGATTGTGTATGCTGGACAAATGAGAGCTTCAGATGAAACATAATTAATTACAAAGTATTTACCCTTTTTTCCTGGACTGGGCAAGCCATCTTATTTGTAAATAAATTTTGGATTTTAATTATGGAGAGATTTGCACTTCTAACTAATTGTTCAATATGCCTCGTTATTTTTATTTGAGAAAATCTGCTAATTAGAAATATAAACCAAATGTTTGTTGTTACTATATTTTTAATAAATGAGATACTGAATAAAATTTTTGGCTTTTATTTATTGGAATAGATCCCTTATGAAAGCTTCACTTATAGAAAGAAGAGATTTGCTTATTCTGTCTTTGACAAATCCCATTTGTACCTTTTTAGGTATAAGAAAATTACTATTTTCTTAATTCAGGAGAAAAAAGCAGAATAAGTTAGACACCTTTAACAGAGTCACATTTTAGGAGCAGGAGATCATAGTTATTTACTTAAAGGACCAGAAAGAAAACAGAAGTCATTCTTTCATTTCTTAAATAAGTGCTCATTAAAATCCACTAGGATTTTTAGCTAAACTCTAATTGAGTTTTCAGATTGCTCATCACAGTAAATAAACAATGTGCCCCTTGTGTGTCCTTCCTATCCCATTTAGCCTCCAGATTTTCTCAGAAATGCTGAGAGAAATATTGAGCACCTTGCCACCACTCATTATCTGCCTTAGCTATTACATGCTCAAAAGCAAAGTTATTATCATTCACATTTTTTCCCCATTAAAAAGGCAAGTGGTGAGGATCAAGGCAGCAGCAGGCACCTCTTCTCTTTCTGTGTGTCTAAAATTTCTAAAATTGCATTGAATTTGCATATTGAACACACACCATGAACACGAGATGAATGTTCCCACTGGATGTGATGAGGCTCTGTGAAGCCTAAGTTTCTTTTTTATTAGTCCTAGATGCTATCATGAAACCAAACTCTGGCTGTATTGCATTTCTCACTGTCCTTGAGAAAATGGATGGATAACTTATAACCATAATTATGCCCACTCACTGGTCTAATGAAGAGAATTAGGGAATGTGTAAACAATAGCTGTGCAGGGGAGAGTATGCATAATTGGCAACTATTAATCTAATAGTGAGAGAGGGAGACGGGTGAGAATGATTAACATAGGCCACACAGAATGATCATTTGTGATAAGGATGACTGAGAAGACATTGACATTATTTAGCTTTCCCTGCTGGCAGAGAGAGCATGAATAGAAAGAAAATTAAATGCAGGATGGATCAGCAGGTGTGGTGCAGCAGGATTTCAGCACTCACATTTTTCCTTGCCTTTAGAAATATTGCCCAGGTATTCCTTTCCGTGCTATCAGTACCACAAAAAGTGCTGAATGGTGAGGCAGAAGAAAAATATTTTCCACTGTCTCATAGGGAGATTCATTGTCCAAATTGTAATTTTCTGGTCCAGTCAAGGGCACTGGGCGCTATGGAAGGCTCTGGTTTAAGTTCCCATTTTTATTTTCTGTCCTCTGAGTGGTTCTTTCCTTGTGGCAAGCAGGAAAGTGACTGCAGGATGATGGAGAGTGATTATTAAAAAGAACAAAAGAGAGAGGAGGTAGATAGTTCACAGAAAGGAAGAAAGTAACAGTTAACTGGAAGTGAGAATGAAAAAAGCTGTAGGGTTTGTGAAAAGAAGGTGATAGAAGGATAGGGAAGGATGACAGTAATGACCTGGTATTTATGGGGTGAGGAATTAAAAAGTATTTTTGAGATTTTTCAGCTGTGAGGGTGAAGTCCCCTGACTGGGTAGGAACTGAACTCATTCTTCTGCTGCAGCAAGGAACCAGATAACCTTGTAGAACCTCCAGTTCCCAGCACAGGTTTGTCTTGTGTGCAAACATGGGGAAAATCAGGGAATAATACCTAAAAATTGCCTCTTAAAGCTCAAAATATGAATTAATGTGAGTTTGTGCTGGTAAACTGAAATCTAATATTTTCTCAGTTCTGGATTTTATTTACCCTTTCTTCAGCCTGTTGCTGTTTTTACAGCTATTTAGATACAGCTGCCATTGAGAAGGGATGCAGACTGCTCAGATTAGCTGAAGGTACATAAAGAGAATAAACATCTGACCATTTTTTGTGAAAGTTCTTGGCACTTCTCAATAGTTGCACAGGGTGGAGGGTCTCTGTACTAAAAAATCTGCTCCAAATACAGGGTTGTTTACCATTAAATTCTACCTTTATTTTTTATTGCTAGAACCCTTGAGATTATAGGTAGGAGAAAGAACGAAGATAACTGTGAAGAAAGCTTTGGGAAAGCATAATTGCTAAAGTCACACTCTCAATTTCTTTTTTTCAAAAGGACTATATCAAAACTGCATCTATGCACATAAAAGAAATACAAATGGAAATTATGAGATGATCCTGTACTTTCCCAGGCATGTGTATCTTCTTCTGCATCCAGAAAATGCAAAGAAAATATTTGATTTGTGTGGATACATGTAGGTATAACTCCAAAACCTTATGAAAAACAAGCAAATTATTTCCTCTATGAAACAAAACAAAGGCCAACACCCCACCCAAAGACAAAACTAGAAACCCTTAAAAAGGAACTCCCTGAAAACCCTGAAAACTAACACTCATCTAGTTCAAGCTTAATCAGAGACTATCCATCTGTTCTGGGGATGCTGCAAAGGTTTTCTGCCTTCCCATGTGCTCCAAAGACAGAGAGCTTCCAAAAACTGTCAGTGGAATGAAGCCTTTCCTCCTTCCCTCTGCTGTTGTTGAGTTTGTTTGAATCAGATTCAAGTCCTCAGCTTTTATTACAGAAATTTTCTTTCATTTACTCAAGCATCGTGTCTTATTTAAAAATATGTATTTACTTTACTAATACATCACAAATTGTGTGTATTCACTGTAGACTGTGGAATTAAGAACAACACCCTAGGCATGCTTTTCGTTTCCCATAGCAGGCCACCATCACCTTAATATTTAAATTCCTATGGGCTCAAAAATATTCTTTTTTTTTTTATTTCCATAGTGATGGAAATCAAAGGAAAAAAAGGCTATGCTATCATTTTCCCCTCTTTTAAAGCCATCATTTTTAGTTTTTTTACCAGTGAAATACTTCACTTTAAATTTTTTTATCCTGTGTCAGAGTAGTTCAAAGATCACAGAAAATAGCTGGAAACTATTTTGAAAACTGAGACATTAGGCAAGGAGTGACAGAAATCAGCAAAACATTAATTAAACAAGTTATCAAAGAAGCAATTTCTGAATGAGACAAGAACAATATTAAACTTTTGATTAAAAATTGGAAAGGCTGCAGAAAATCCAATATGTATATAGATAGACATAAACGGTCAGCGTATGAAAATAGCTTCTAAGTAACTCATGACCAATGTTTATTCTCTGGTTTCCTGAGCACAAAAAAAGAATGGATTAATGCTTTGGTGATCTTCTTCCTGTATTACATAAATGACTATCCCCACCCTTGTTAATGGCGATTTCAGATCATTCCAGCTATTTTGGAAAGCCTGTGAACTTTCAGCCAAAGGTGTTGTTTCATCATTCAGGAGGGTGGAGGTCTCTGCTGCTGGTAACCCCCAGTTTACCTCAGCTCAGCAGGCAAAGAGCTGTCACAACCTTCTCTGGGACACTGGGTTCTCTCATGTCCCTGACTACTCCCAGGCAGGGAGGATGAGTTTTTCTTGGCTAAAATGAAGTAATGGAAAGAAAATTGTGCCTACAATACTTCCATCAGGATAGAAAGAAGAACTGTCTTTTCTCCTTTCTCCCATCAGCTGTAGAACAGCACAGAACATAAAAGATTTTAGCTGAAAGTGACCTACAATTGTCATCTGATGATCATCCCGTCCAACTGTCTGGCACTTCAAAGCTGACAAAAATTTAAAGCATGTTATTAAGGACATTATCCAAATGTCTCTCAAAACCTGTCAGGCTTGAGAGATTCTGTTCAACTCCATTTTTTTCTTCCCATATATCTTGTCTCTGAACTTACCTCTGCAGATGCAGGCCCTTCCTCATGAAATTAATTTTATTTTAAAGAAAATTTCCTGAATTTTCTTTGTATTTGTAATGTTCAATTTCTCTCCTCAGAGCTTATCTGTCTCTAGTGCATCCTAACCAAAAACTTTGCAATGCCAAAACGAGTACCTAGTCCTAAAGTCTTTGTCTGGCATCTGCCCCTGGGGTTTTGGTGTGGCTTAGCCAAAATTTTAAATCTGACAGATACTGCCACAGTGTCCCATAAGCTCCACACATCTCTAACAAAGCTCAGAATAGAGAAAATTTTGCTATTAGAATCTGTTTCCTATTACAGATACAAACAGCATATGCAGAATCATCAGTTAAAACCAAAAAACATCAAAAACATCCCAAGCAAAACAAAAAACAACCAAACCCAAAAGATAATAAATAAATACTATGCTAGATAAACATCTGTCGCTATAGGACACGAGAGAGCACAACACGAGCCACTGCGATGGCAAGGTAAAAAAGAAGAAAGTTTATTTTCTGACTCCAGCTTTTATACTTTTCTAAAGGTGACAGTGGATTGGAGAGTGAATGGGCCACCTCTCCAAAGACATTGGACAAACCACCAATACCTCAATTTCCTCCACCCCCATGAAGGAATGCAAAACAATACATTGTTTATAGAAAATGTGTGGGAAAGTTTTCTAACAGAATGTAAACTCAGAAGGCTTTAGAAAATCTTAAGAATCAGGGCGACAAACATCCAAATAGATAGCACAAACCAGATATTTTATGTCAGAAAAAAGCTGAAAATAAACTCTGTGATGGCCTCTGTGGCTTTCCAAGTCACCTCTGATTTATGGAATTGAGCAGCTTCAGCATCAGGAGGAAGCCCACTGGCAGTGAGGGTTTGAAACAGGATTTGGACTTCTCAGGAAGCAGAGCAGGACAGCAGGCAAGTTAGAAAATTAGTTTTAAGTTCTGACAATATTAATTTGACACATAATGAGGTTAATACAAAACCACAGTGTCACTCATTGGTCATTTAACAGGTGCTTCTACAGGCACAAGGGAAATGATCTACAGCAAGGCATCATCCATACACTCTGAGAGAATTCAGGCAACAAAGTGGGAGACATTCCTGTGGAAGCCAAAAGGTCCAACAAAATGGGGGTTTTCTACCTCTATGGGTCAATTTGACTTTTAATATCTGCTGGAATTGTGCCACCTCCTACAGTTCACTTCAATGGTGAGATGCCAAACTTTGGTTTTCGTTAATTCAGCAGGACCTCCCATAGTTTTAAAGGAGAGGAGGAAACTTTGCTGCAGATTGTTTGGCCCAGTGGGAATAACTGGTTTTTAGTCTTTCAGAGCAGGCAATCATGAGATTCCCAGTGCTGGGGAAATGCACCTCAGCTGAATTTCCATCGGCACTGGGGGTGCAGGGCTGGATGGATCTAGGGACGAAGGGCTGCCCTGGCCTGGGGACAGTCCCAATTTGGACAAGGGAACAGGACAGAGCACATTCCATTTGACACATTCCTTATTGGTTTTCGAAGGATTGCAGCTTGAGACAAGCTTTGCTTGCTTTCAATATTAAAAAAAAACCAAAAAAAACCCCCACCTAAATAAAAACAAACCACAAAACCCCAAATATCCTACTAAAATATGATGGTAAAGTCAATATGATGAAGAGGGAAGAACTTACATTAATTCAGGATGCACTGAAAAAAATTTACAAGTTATGAAAATATATTCATCATTATTGTAAATAAACTAAATTTTTACTGTGCTAAGAGAAAGAAAATTCCAAGGACACTTTCCCTCTCTTTACAGAAGAGGCTCTGCAACCATTCTGATTCTTTCCATGTTTCATGTTACTGACTCAAATGTTTTTATAAGCACAAAAAAAACCTTATTTTCTACATCGATGAGACCAGAAATGCAAATAGAATCATAAAATACATAATGTGCCTTCTTAAAAATAATTTTCCACAGGTGAAGAAAGAAATTCATTGAAGGATTTGGCATTCTTTCTTCATCAATATTGTAGGAAAATGAAATTGCTCCTAAAATTTCCATTATATTAAAAAGGAAGTGTAGGAGAACAGTGTGTGGGCAAGGCAGAGAATGGTATAATGCTGTTCAATTAAAATTTATGTCAAAAAATTAAATGCATACAATGTGTACATGGCATATGCCTTAGGCATCTTACATTTGAGGCCATATTAAAATAAAAAATATAATAATATAATTCTTTAAAGTAATAAGAGTCATCAGGATGCCTTTTGATTATTATTAGAGCATGAATAATTCTGAACTCAGGTGGCATTAAAATAAATCATTCTCCTTTAGCAATTGTAAATAGAGCAGAGATAGAAACTGATTTTCCAGGTGAAAATGCAAACAAAAAAACAGTCATTTCTGAGTTTTCACTCCAGAATATAACAAACATCCAGACAAAATCCCCACACCAACTAAGTAAATTTGAATTTTCTGGAATGTAAAATATTCTTCCAAGAAAGGTATTAGGTCAGGTCAAGTAGAAAATAGCTGTGTAGCATTTCACAGACCTATTGTGGATACTGGTGCTGTGAAAATGTAAACCAGACCCTCAGTAAGTGTTGAACTTTTGGGAAGAGGCAGCTTTGCCACTGATGTACATCAGCCCCTTTGGAGCAAAAGGTATTTTTCTATAAAGCATAAAGCCATGGAGATCTTCAGATTAGTTACACACTTCCCATCCCTTCCTGTCAGGAACTTCTTTCATTCCCCTAAAAAACCAAACCAGAATAGGTCTTGACATAAAAAAACCCACATTTTTTTGCAGCAGGATGCAGATGAGGCATCCCAATTACTGTCCACCAGGGCAAGCTCTCCTTTGGCAGTTAATTATTATGTGGCAGTACTATAAATGCCTCTGTTCAGAGGCTGGAGAAAGAATTTTCAAGTTAAAACTGTTTGCACAACGTCCATCAAGCCCAGGGCTCCACCAGAACTATTTCTGTAATTCATGGCTTTCAGGGATCACTGGGAAGTTTTTCCAATTTAATTATTACTTGGTTACAATCACAGTCAGTTCAAGATGTCATGAACTGTGTTTTTGGTGCAGATTGGACAAAATAAAGTTATGCTTGAGCATGTACTGGTTTTGTTTTTTCCTTCAGCTGTCATGGAAGCAACAAACACTGTGAATTAGTACCTACTTAAGTTTGTCTTTTCCATTGAAATCTGGCCATTTCCTGAAAAAGTTCTCACAGATTGGCACAGCATCACAGGATGTAAAGATGACAGCAATTTCAGCACGCTAATGTCTCATTTACATGTCTTAATATGCAGTATTCCTCCATGACTGGCATTCTCATTAACTTGACATTAGAAAAGACTGCCTGCTAAACAACATAAGCAGCATTTAAGCATAACTGCTATTAATCCCACTGCTTTACAGCAAGGAGCATATAAATTTTCAAAGGTACACTAGAGATAAATGTTTAAAGTTAGGCTGTTGATGCTGAGACCTTTTTTTGTTTGGTTGTTTTTTTCTTTGTTTTTTGGTTTTGTTTTTTTTTTTTTTCTTTATTCAGTGTCATTTGGGCCAGATATGGACTCCAGACTCCAGATAAGATCACATACAATTTAGCAACGACAGAGGCCAACAGATTTTCAGCATTTGTTTATAAATGTGTGGAGATAATTTTTTCTAATATCAGTTGGGAAAAGGTCAACTCCCTAATGCTCTGCTCTGAGGTATTATTAGCATTGCCTCTCTGATTAAAAACAGACATTCCCTAAATGCACAGAACTACAGATTACTCTTTTAAATGTTAAAAGCCAGTGTTAAGACTGTATTTTTGTTGTCTGCTCTGAAACAGGCTTGATGCAAGCTTCTCTTTGGTATTTCTCATATCAATACTTGAAGATTACTGGGCCAATTAACCTTTTTTAAACAAAATATAAGATTAAAATATGTGGTTTATCAGAATATTTGAAGTTTGCTTCCTCAAATCATCATCAAATGCTCCCATAGGATCCTGTTGATGCTATGATGGCCTGAACCAGATGAAGCCAGTAAAACTGCACCAGGGAATAGGTGTGACCTGATGTGACCTCCTCAGAAGTCTGAAAGCTGCTGGCTTCTCAAAAAGCCAAAATTCTGTAAAATCCTAAAAGGCTATTGGTATTACACATGCTTGGCACAGCTCAACTTGGCACATAGGTAACATTTCTAGCCCAGCTCTAATTTGTCCCATCAAAAGTGAAAATGTTTAGGCTTTGTTTTCCTGGGGCTTTTTTTTTTTTTTGACACTCAGTCCCAAGGATTTTATTTCTCAGGCAGAAAACTATGGTATTTAGACTACCTTAAAATTATTTTCAGATGATAAAATCTCAAAACTTCCAAATATTTTTTTTACCAAATCAAAGGAAAAAATTGTTCTGTCATAAGACATTTTTCCATATCTGTTTCAATATCCTGACATTATAGACAGAGAGGTGCTTATTATGTGCTTATTAGGTGACCACTCATTATTCAAGATCTGGAAAAACAGGACAAACAGATAGTCACAGGGGTCTTTTCCCAGGTTATTACAGCTAGGTAAATCCTTTTGAGAGGTTGCTGTTTCCCACTGAAACATGCTGGTCTTTACTCCACTGAAGTATTGAGTAATATTGCCACAATATTTACACAGTGCTTTCTTATTTAAGAATTGTTGAATAAGGTTTGGGAAACAAATTGCTTAATGTTGACCAAATCTGTTGAAGGCTTCCAAGCCCACAAAACTTTATGTGCAGATTGACAGTCTTGCATGCAGCCACCTTGACTTTTGAAGAAGCAAAGTCAAGCTTAACACCTTTCTGATCAGAGACTCAGAGGCAGGTTTTGCAGCAGCCAGAAGAGGAGAATTGAATGCCTATGCATGGGCAGCCTAACCTAAATGCTAATAAATGAGTGTATTTTATTTTTTATCTGTTGACTGAAGTGAGAGATGGAAAGTGAGAGCCAAGTAGCAGCTATTATAGCATTGTGCACATGACATTGAGGTTCAGGGTCAGTTGTTTCCATTACAAACCCCATTTTTCAGGGTTTATAACTTGTCTGCCCTAAATCACATCTGGCTGAGACTGGCATGCGACCTGTCAGGACAGCTATAGGAGATATTTTCTCATTTCTTTCATTAAAAAATAAATGAAATCCTTACATCATTTAACTCATTTTTCTTTCCAATGAAGTTAAAAGCTACTTAGGAACTACAGACACTTCAGGGGAACAGAAAGGTTCTAAGACAAAAAGCAATAGTTTTAAGGGAAAAACTTTTAATGCAGTGTATCCTGGGCCATAGGAAAACTGAGGCTATGAATTCAAATTTTGCAGCTCAAGTCAACTCTGCAGCTGTTAAAAGTGATGTCAAGCTGTGTCTCCAGACACACAGATGAGAAAACATTTTCTCACTACTGTTTTTTCTCTCCATTTACTTGTCTCTGATGTGAAATCCAGCTAGTGAGCCACCTGACTCAAGAAGCATAGTGATGTCTTTAGTGCTGAGATCAGTAGAACTTAGATCCCCGCACTGCTGTGCCACAGGGAAAAACAAGAGATGACTATATTCTTTTCATAGATCTCTGAGAACACAGATGGCAAGAGAACAGTAGGGCAGGGGGAAAAAATGAGAAAAAAAAAAAAAAGAAGAAAAAAGAGAAGAAAGACAGTTTTCATTAAATGTAGTTAAAGCAAATTTATTCCAGGCCTCCATAAAGGAAGAAGGACATGAAAATTGCAATTAATGTTACAACTCCCACTGCTGACAGTGAATACCTCTTTGTTCCTTCCTGATGGTTCTGCCCCAAACATCAACTCACTTAAGTGCATTTGAAATACTCTTCTGAGGTGACTTGAAGCTGACACAGCCTCTCCACACATGGCTCCCCTTCCACAGTATATTACGGACACCAAGGAGAGGATTGTCTCCTCACACCCATCTTTACACTGCCTCCACTTCTCTCTGTGATGAAATAAGGTTTCTTTGCTACATCAGAGGTGAATTCAGAAAGTGTTTACAACATCTGGGCTATGTAGCCCATCTTTCACCTCTTGGAAAAAATTTGTGCAGAATACAGTGGTGAGGCACATAGAGGAGGCAGGTTCTGAGTGAGTGTTGACTGTCAGAGCCCTGCATCTCCTGACACATTAAAAAAAATCTTGTGACATTTACAGCTGGAGCACCAACTGCCTAAAGTCATCTGAATTTACAGCTCCCACAAGAATGAGATACTATCAGGTAGGATGGAAGAGGGTCTTATTTCTTTTTCTCTGCTACTCTTCTGATTTTGCCTTTCCAGGAAAGAAGATTAGATTTTTACTGTACAGAAAGTGTGCCAATATGGGATTCAGATTCAGTCAAAGAGAGAAACGGAGAGTTTCTATCCAGGCAGAAGCCTGGGAAAGAGCTGGAGAAGAATGTAAATAATTCTTTATCTCTCTTGGTTTTCACACTGTTTATAGTTAAGTTCTTCCACTGTGTGTCAAGCACTTTGCACCAATGCTTTGAGTTGTTTTCACTTCAGGACCAATGGAGTTGGTCCTCATGGAGGTCTGTATAAAAGAGCAGTGTATTTTGAATAAATCGGAGTTTTACTCTCAGCAACCTTCTGATCAGTCTCTTCATTCCCATCCTGCCTCGACAGCGACATGCCAAACTTTGACTCAAGTTATCCTCAAGATTCCCATCTAACTCAATGTTTGCTTAACACATTTTCCAGCTCCAACAAAAAGCAACAGGAAAGCTCCATCCCGGACTGTGCAGCAAAAGTAAAATCCCTGAAAAAGCCCATGCAAAGGGACACAAGCAAAACCTAATTCAGATCAAGGATTTAACCCAAGATCTGTTGCCCCCAGAAAAGTGTCACGAGAAACAGCCTTCAGAGTATTTACAATGCAAACAGCTGCAACATTTCCTACTGGAGATGGGCCATAATGCACAATACCCCCAGTGTTAATTGAGCCCATGAGCAAATAGGTCAGCATGACTCCTTAACCTTGCAACCCAGATCCTCACCTGGGAGTTTAAGTATTTATGTGGGATGATCGTGTCAGCAGGAAAGGTTGAGAGCAGGTGACCTGGGTTGTGCTGTGTCTAGAGGGTAAGAACATGTTTTTGATAAGTCTGGGAATGATGCTCGTGGTTTCAGATCCTCAAACTTAGAATCCTCCTAGTGGAACAAACATTCTGATTGTCATAGTCTGCTGAGTAATGTGATTCCATGTTGGTTTTCCTCCATTTCATAACTCTATTTCTTTGTTTTATTGATTTTATTGAAAATTTTCTGGAGACTAAAAGTTTAATTTTTAGGCAAAGTATATAGGTTTTTAGTACAAGTTGGTCTTGTCTTTTAGGGGGAGGGGTTGTTTAGTTTTGGTTGATTCATGTTGGTTTTGATAAAAAGGGGGAAAAAAAGAAAGAGGTAAATATACAGAGGAATAAGAAGAAATTATATCAGTCCAGTTACTGATTTTATTCAATAAAATGTACTTTAAAATATGTAGGAATATTTTCATACTTCCATTTGGAAGGCAAAATCTATTCTCCAGCTTCAGGCGTCCTGCAAGCATTTTAGCTTGAAATTATAACTTGCCTTGGAATGATAATTGGGCTAGGTTACTACTGAGTTTTAAGTGATTTCATTGGGGTTTACTGGGCAATCAGCTATTTGGCTTCTGCAAAGAATGGCTGCAATTTCTGTCAGGACATATATATTTTAACTTTATGAAAAAAGAAAAAACCCAACAAAAATAAAACTAAAAAAAACTCAAAAAAAATAATCCTGTCAACTTTTGAGGGAGAGAAAAGATGATACTTGGCAATTTTTCTATATGTGTGTATAAAGTTGCATATAAAAATACTTAATGTTATTTTAAGTAGAAGTGCAGTAGAGAACAGACCTGTAATCTTAGTTTATAAAGCTGGACATGTGTTGTATTAGAGAGCCCACTCAAGATCCCTGAGGGAATCTAGACACACAATTAGAGGTAAACACAAAAAACATCCCCAAGGAAAAACATAATAATAAAAAATATTTTTTATAATAAAGAACTATATTAAAAAAAAAAGAAAGTTGTGCATTGTATAATAAAAGCACAGAACCCAAGGCAAAAAAGATCCAGTCAATCTTCCAAATGATCTTTATGAGAGTGAAGGGAGAGTTGGTGATTTCACGAGAGACCTGGAGGAGCGAGGTACGTAGAGTCTCATTATCCAGCACTGCCTGGACACTAATATCAGGGGTAGGGAGAGGCAGACACAAAGCCCATCATTTGGCTTGTCATACATAGCTAATAAAGCAGAACTGGAGACTTCTTGCCTCTGCTGGTTCACGTGGGACCAATTTCTGGCAAGTGCTGACTACAGGCACCTGCCAATAATCCCAGGCAGAGTGAGGGCTGTGTCTTGTCCTGGCTTTCCAAGCTGCAGGGCTGTGCTGCTGACCCACTGCAGCGTGCCAAAGAGGAGCATCCCTTGCTGAGCCCTGCCAAATTTCCCTCTGCATCTCCCTCGTACGTGTGTCTATCTCTCTGCAAACAGCAGCTTTAATCCACTTTGCAGGTTCACACAGAAAGCATTTGCTGCCTGTTGGAATCTGTGGTATTGGTGATTCTGAGATTGTAGAAAGTCTCTGTCTTTCTGCCCCGCTGCCAAAGCAGAAGCCATAATTGGTCTGTGCTGGTTTCAGGGTTGTTTATTCTGTTTATCTCTCACATGTTCTGCTGCCCTGCCCAGCTCTGTCCTGCAGGGCAGCGTGTGGGGCTCTGCCCTCAGTGGGATGTTACAAACATTAAATACCAGAAACTCCCTGGGCTGGATTTACAATAATGTGCCAATATCTGTCACCTACGTTGGACAGTGTGTCCCCAGCCTGAACCAACAGAAAAATGCCAACACCACAGTGAAACATGGAGGGCATGAAGAAGGAGAAAAAGGACAAGGCACACCCAATTTCCTCCATCTTGTCCCCTTTGGACCCCTAATCTAGAATCCTAAAATTTTACTTTTGCACCCGTGCCACACTTAATTATTACTTATATCAAACACGCAGAGCTGGTAATTCATCCTGTAAGATTGAAAACTCTTTTCCATGGACAGAGATCACAGACAGTGTCTCTGGGGGCTCTGCCAGGGTCCCAGACCTTCCAGGGCTGCCAGAGGGATGCCCTGGATTCCCACAGCTGCCTCTTCTCTAAGAAGGATCCCAGTGTGCCCCAGTGAGTGTGCACCCAAGGGGAGTTTCAGAGTTGGGAAATTTAATTGAGAACTGCATTCTCTTCATGTTAATTTAATAATTAGAGCAATCATCAATATCACTGGGCCTGTCTGAGCAGAATTTAACCAGTAAATATTCTTACAGCAATCAGCCGAAAGAAAAGTGCTGCTGCAACAATGGCTTCACAATTCAAAGTTCTTGGTTTATGGCTATGTGTGAAACTGTAGTCCTTATAAATAAATAAAATACTCTCTGTGACTGATGGCTAGGCCTGCCCTATGAGTGCAGGAACAGACGCAGTGAGTTTCATGTTTAGTGGGCCTCAAGTCTGGCACATTTTGTAATTGCAGGGGAACTGGATCCCTTGGATAACTCTCTAAATTACATGGCCAACAATCTATAACACCAAGACTCCAGGATTTTTAATCATAATAAAAAGTATACCAAGTGGCCATGTATACAATTAGTTTACAGACATAACTAGATGGAAGATTCAACACTCACTTGCAATCTATTTATGAAGACAGGCAGACAATTATATGAGACAAGGGAACTAATTTTGCAGAGTGAGATTTAGTGATTAGCAGCGGTGCCTTCATTTAATCTTTAAACCTATAAAATTCAGTGCTCTGAAATCTATTGAACACACCATTCAAATACCTGTGGTATTATTTTGGGATGCAGTCACTGCAGCTGTGATCTGCAGAACTAACCTGTGATTGAATAGCCTCTTACAGAACTAGTCACCAAATTAGGCTGAGAAAAAAACTATTAATATTTTTAGTTCACCACTTTTCCCTCTCTAAGGACAATTTCAGAGAGTTATCTGGGCTGATTCTTGCCTCACTGGTTATCTATTCCACCCCATGCAGATATTTTTCAGAAGTGCTGTTACATCCCATGCCCATAAAACATACGGTATGTGTAGCATATATAGGCTGTAATTAAAAAGAGACACTTGTGTTGACAAAAAGACAGTTGTCCCCACATAAGTGTAAAGACTGTCTTCTCTACCAATTAAGAATCAGCAGAATATGGGCTTTAATTGTCCTCTTGGGGAACTTGTCTTTTGTATCTATGATAAATACATGATTATAAGGACAAATTATATGAGCAGCAATAATTTCCTAGTAATGTGATCATTAAAAGCCTTCACAACTGCAATATATCAATATTAATTGGGACAGATGATCATTTTACTGACATGCTCAAGTCATTATCCATATTTCAGTACTTCATGAATACCTGAATAGTCTTAATGATGTGATTTTTTAAAGATTCTTTCTCCAGTGGTTTTAACATTATTATTTATCTAAAAAAAGAAGAAGAGAAAACAAATTAGAACAAATGCAGGGAGTTCTGAGCTAAAAGTAAGCAAGATCCAGCAAAATTTCAGTTTCTGATAGAACAGTTAATCACAATGATTGAGAAGAAACAGCCAAATAAACACTGTCTGCTGGGCCTGGGCCATGTTAAGTCCATGGTCAATGTTTGCTGATAAAGAGGACACTTTCACTCTGCTTTGGAGGCCAAGCAGTCTATACAACAACCTGTTGATTCATACTCCTTAGTAATATTCTTTGCACTGCCTGGCTGCTTCAAAGACCTTTTCTCACGTGGAAAAAGATATAGTTTGTATATCCTTTTATTTGCATCCCCTTTGACAGTGGACTGGCAAATAATTTTGTTTCCTGCCGTAGACAGGCAGTTGAAAAAGCTGCTCTGACTTGTAGATAACACGTTTGCAAGAAGAGTGATAAACATGATAGGATAATATCCTGAAAGCTGAAGTGAAATGACAGAATATAGCTGCAGAACACATTTTGGATCTCAAAAAGTGTTATAGACTCACTGCCATGGCTTCTGGAGATGTGAAGTCAGGTCTTAGTCTGATTCCTTCCTTGATATCACACCTGCTGATTTTTCTTCTGCTACAGACTCATGTCATGGTTTGACACAAACCAAAGATTCTCCTGACTTTGTGCATTTATTGATAACTACAGAAAAAAATACATAAATGCATAAGCTAAGGCTGAAGAATAAACATACAAGTTATGTTTTTATATAAGGGTCACTGGACACAATAACCATATTCATATCCTCATTATTAAGGCTTGAAGAGTTAATTTTTACTGTAGTTGTTTAATAAGACACCAAGTATCATCAGTAGGGCTGTAGCAAGGACATTTTTCTTGCTAAAGCAGAAGCTAGTACCTGTGAAAAAGTAACTTTTACAGTGTAGACTGAACTGTGATCGTAATGTCTATTAGTGCCCTCTTTTTGGTAGCCATGACTGTCAAGGTGAGTTATCCCCACATAAAAATTATAAACAGAGCTAACAAAAACATATCTACAAGCTCAAGGCCATAATTATATACATACTAACTTGCCATAATAGAAAAACCCCTACAATAATGAGCTGCTGCAGTAAAGAAATTGAATATTCAACCCTAGAACAGGTGAAAGGAGGCTGTTTCACTCTGAATTGCAAGATTATCTATCTTCAGAATGGTAGAGTTACAAACATCAAACAAGTTATTATTTTAAAATTTAAATTTTACAGTTAATTTTGAGTTAACATTCTTTACAATTAATATAATTCTAGAATTCACACAGTAAAGGTAAAAATATTTCTCTTACTGTGTTATATTCATTCTTCATGGAGGATATCACAGGCTGACACTGTAGGATTTTACTTAAATACGTGGGTCTAATGGGGAGAGATGTCCAAACAGTATAAAAGGGAAAATCTATAGATATTAGCATACAATTGAATTTAACTCTAATTCAAAATGGTGAGATTTTTTCTGTAGTTTAAATTCAGAGATTGGTTTTTGTTTTGAGACTAAATATTTTGATGTTATTTTCAACTTTGGCATAAAATGCAGGTGAAGGGAATTCTGAAATCTATTTAATTTACTCATCTTGCATCTGGAATTCCGTGGTTTAATATCTTCTCCTACTTGATGAGTCTTGAGCCCATTGCTCTCATCATAGTCCTTTAATGTCAGGCTATTAGGCATTGCAAAATCCCATTCTTTGTCTTTCCTTTTGATATTTCTCCATTCTCTATAAAACATTTTTACAGAAGAAGAAAATTATTCTCTTTTTTATTAAGTGGGACATATCCTTATTATTTAAATAGGTCAGATGAAGTAGAAAAATTCCCAGAGAGCCAGAGAGAGTTACATGTCTCCAGAGTCTGTGACAAAGCCATTCATGTGAGAAAAAGGAATTCTTGGTCCAACAGCAACAGCTGCACGGTTTATTTAATCTGCCTCTTTTAACTTATTCTCTCACAGCTTTGGTAGGACTTGGAACCTGCGAATTTTCTGGGTTTTGTAAATTATGCTCTCTTTGTATGTGGGAAACATAATAAGTGCTTTTTGTTATCTTTTGTATACAGTGAACTAACTGGATAATCATAGATGGTCAAAATGTGTAAATGGTGTGTCAGAGGTCTAAACTGATGTCCCTTGGAGTAATGGAACTATTGTATTAAGAAAGAATGAATGATTTCTCCACTATTAGGAAACTGTTCTGTTGGGTATTTACTGTGGAATAATATGGCTACTTTTTTTTATTCAATTAATTAAGAGGATGCCAGGAGCTACAATAGTGTGAATGAAGCCTAATATTATACATTTAAGATACAATTATATTAAACCATTCAAGTAATTACACTTATGCTCTGAAGAAATAACAAAATAAGCCAGATAGAAAACTCTGGCTCCAAGAACTTAATACATTTATAATATAATTTAGTGTAAAATTAGAATTGGAGATATCGTGTCATGGCACAATCAGCAAGATGGAAAAATTTCATCAAATTTCACATCAAATTTCTCACCCTTCATTCAGCATTTTCCATGACATAAATGTATCTTATTTCTCAGGAATACAATAACAGACTAATTTTGCTGGGATAAAATGCTATCTATGGCCAGGACATGCTATCCTCTTTTTTATCATCTTTTAGATTTCTTTGGTAATGAGAGATAGCATCCAACCTTGCAGGGACTGCTCAGAACTGGGAGTTCACAGGTTGAGTCTATTAATGGGCACTATTAGCATTATTGTTATTTTGCCAAAGACAAAATTAGCTGAAAGAACAAATCATCAAACTAAACATGATTCAAATAGTCATGGTACCCTGTCCAGAGTTCATCATTACTTGTTCAAACTTCTCATGTTCTATTCCTCAAATTAGATGTTCATTTCAGTGAAATTTGGAGAGAGGGAAGCTTTTTAGATTTTCTGACATACTGTCATCCGAGACATTCAAAAAAACCCAAACTTTACTAAAAAATAGCAAGAAGTGAGCAAAAATAGTTTTGCAGTGTTTTGGATGCAATGTTTTCCTAATTAAAAATAGCATCCGGTGTCACTAATGTAGTTTTTATCACTTAAACTTTTTCCAGCTCTCAATCTGTATGAGCACAAACAATTCATAAATAAAATATCTTTGGGGATCCAAAAGGCTGTCTTTTCTGTAGGAGTTCTAATAAGGAGCTCACATGCTGCATGTTGCTATGCTTATTTGAAACCTGCTGGTGTCCTCCTCTCAGTAGGAGAGTATAAAACACTCTCCAAAATAGTGCTCTTCCACTGTGGCTTTCTCTGTGGGATGCAGGCAGAGATAACTGGTTGTTAGTAAGAGGAATATCTGCCTCCTGTGTCAGTCAGAATTAAAGTATATCCAGTGCTATTGGAATCCTGTTTTCCCAGGATAGTGCCACGACTGTCTGGTGTTGGGCACACACCTAATGTGCATTATCATTATTAACATGATCTTGTTAATAAAGATGTGTCAATGGTTCTTCTTGAATACCTAGAATATCTTGAAAATCTTGAATATCACTTTTATGACCTGAAAGCAGTGAGATTTGTTTAATGTTGCAGGGCTTTGGACATTTGATTTACTCTGCATCTCATGTGCTACCTGGAGTGACTCTGGCTGCAGGGCCACTCTGCTCGTCTGGGAGGAGATCTCTGTCAGGAAGATGCTCCTGAAGAGAGGCAGCCAAATCTGCTCCAAATCACTCTGTGTAAAGAATCCTCTCCTAGTTTGTCCTTATGGTTTCATTCCCTTTTTGTCTTCTCTTCTTTCTGGTCTTGGTTTCATAGGAGCCTTTCAATTTTCTCATCTGACAGAGCAATAGAAGTCATGTTATAATAGCATGTTCAGAACCCCGCTGGAGAAGAGATGTGTTAAATTCCTCAGAAAGCTGAATTCCTCTGGGACACTGCTGAAATGTGCTCTGAAAGACAGCATGGATTCTCCATTTCATATTTTTCCACAAATAAAAAGTAAATTATGCATAGTTCCAGAGAAAGAGGGAGGGATGCAAAAACACCTCTCTTATATCTTCTGTATTTTATGCTGTAACAATTATTTTGGGGTTTTGCCCTGAGTAGTGAACTTACAGCTAATGAGATGTGGTCTCATTAGTCACATTATTTTTTTCATGATTCAGTTAAAGCCCTATGAAGACAGTTTAAAAAAATAATATTAATTTATTTATTTAAACTAAGGTGAAAGGGGATAAAGAGAGCTTCCTAGTATATGATTAGCATGCCAAAAATACCCCGTTATCCTCAGACTCATTGGTGTGTCTAACCTTGTCACAGCTGCAAATCACTTTAATTGGCACAGAAACAGAAAAGAGCACAGACAGGATGATTGCAGACTTTCTAAATGATAACCCATCAGTTGACCAAAACAGTCTTTCTGAAGGATGTGCTGAATATTTATCAAATGTTTATTATATTTGAGAACTTTAAATAGATAATCTAGGACCATGTCACAGTAACTTCTTTAAAAGCTTCCACAGTTATAAAAATCTCAATTTTGCTCTGTGGACATGCTTCCATTCTTAGAATTACCTTCTGGTGTCCTACTCCTATACTAAATACTTTGATTTTTCTTTTTACATGTGGTGTGCCTCCACTGTCCTGCAGCACTGATTATGTACAGTAAATGTACAAAGCTTAGGAGTAACAGGAGCCCTTGAGACAGCATGTACTTGCCTTTATGTAATCAGTTCAGTAGAATTTTTGACTTTATTTTCAAGAAATTCTTCTTAATATATCATATATATATATATATATATATATATATATATATATATATATATATATATATATATGTATATACACACACATATGTATAAAAAGAAATATACCTTTACATTCTCATATCCAGTTAAGAGAGTTGGCCTATCCACAAAAGTACCATTCAGAGGACATATATTTTGTCTCATCTGAATAGAAGATTCTGAGTTGCTGGATTTTGAAAATCGTATTTTCCGGGCTACATAAGTTCTGAATTACTGTGCCAGTGAACAATAGGAATATTTTTAATGCTGTGATCATCTGTATTTAAGGCTAAAGTTAGCTGGAAACTTTTTAATGTCATTATTCATTTCTACAAAGAGGAATCTGCTACTGGTCACCTGTTGTCCTAGGACTTTTCTTTTGTTTTCACCTACAGAGCATTTGACCTCTGTTGTGGAACAATAAAGTAGTTTTATTAACATTATAGTTAGTCTGGACAGTAGCTCTGCTCTCTCATTTTGATGTTTTTCCATGAGTTTTCCAGAGAGGCTTTGATCACTGAAAAAAATTGCTTTTTCATGACCTCATTTAATATGCAGAATAAGCTTCACTACCAGGTGCCATGGTTTTCCTTCACTGAGATTTCCCTGAGGACATCATGGCCTTTTTTGTAAATCTCCTTGTGACTCCTTTGTTCTTCAAAATGTAGGCAGTGCTGAAACTCCCAAATCTGCATTTGAAAATGCTCTTTCTGTGATTTTTTTCTTTCTCTTTCTTCTATTTTTCAGTGAGGCCTCGGCCAACCCCTTTCCTGTATCTGCACATATTTGAAATGAGGTTTCACTGGCTGTCTTCCACAGTCATATTTTAAACCCTGGGGCTTCCTGGAACAATTTTGCTCTACTCAGATTTTGGCTCTCACTTTTTTATTCTGGGTCTTTTAAGTGCATACATCTAAATGAAAAACTGCTTTTGTACTGTACTGCATGCTGTCTCTCTATTGGAAATATTGCATGCTCTATTATAGTTATATAGAGGTATAGATGATTGTTTATTCTGTGTGGCTGAATATGTCCAAAGCAAATTTCAATCTTCAAAGTTATAATTGGTCTTTTGCCTGTCCTGTTCTCTCCTGAAGCTGTCTGTCTGTTATTGCATGAAGCACAGCATTATCCCACAGAGGACTGAAAAGGTGTGTGAAGCTACTTGCTCAGGTTTCCAAAGTGCAAAAGCCATGGTTGTGTGTGGACTTTGTACCTCTGATCCAAAATCACACTGGCCCCCAAAAGACTTTATTATATAAAACAGAAGGTGGAACATTGGAAACTTAAATGAAGGATTTGCCTTTATGTGTTAAGTCATTTTGAATCAGAAACTCTTATATTGCCAATTATATTAAATCTGTTGGTTCCATCTGTTTCAATTCAGTAGAACACTTACTGCACAATTGTAGCTTCATTAATAAATGAATTATGTTCACTAAGTTTGCATTCCAAAGTCAAATGGATTAAAGCATTTGTACTCCTTCCTAAAAATACTCTTAAGTACGCAAAGCGAATAAATGTCTCTGTCTAAAACAACTATTTTAATTAAAAAAATGATGTTCCACAAGTAGAGTGCTACACATCAAATTCATTCCTGACCTAACCAGTCCAGGGAATCTCTGGGAAATGTTAAATGTATTTTACAAGGTAAAGACTTAATGGTTTTAAGGCAGATAAGAATCTCTACTGTAATGATTTATAGGTCATATAACATATAACATTTCCCAGAGACTTCTATTTGAATTAGCACAATACAGTTTACAGGATTCAGCCAGATCCTCAGCAAAGTACGAGACCCCAGGTCAAGCTTTGGTCCATGAAAGGGTTCTGCCTGCCAGCCCTACAAAAAAAAAAAAAAAGCAGGCAGAGCTGGAGTGGCAGTGATCCTCACCATTTTCAGGCGATCCAGAATTTTTCGGGGGGCAGGAAGAAAGCAGCAGGTCCCACAGCATCTCTTCAGTGCAGTGCCATTTCAGCCCCATCCCATGAGGTTTGCACAGCAGCCATTAGGTTTCCTGGGAAGGGAACAGTGTCTCCTCAGAGTTGAGATCCTGCAAGGCTGCAGTTTGAAGCAGAACAGCTCTGTTGCAATTTTCCTGCTCAGTTGGTCCCGGGGGAGCCGTGTAATACCAGGGAGTTACATGTTTGCACCTTCTGAAGGTCACTCCCAGGGACTCTCTGTCATAAGCAGAATATTAATGCTTTTCATTACACATCCTTCAGGTTCAGCAGGTGTCAGGGAAAGAACTGCCTTGTACCTGTGAATATCCCTGCCTGCAGGTGCAGGGATTTCCAGTAGGAATAGCTAGTCAAGGAAAAAATGTGTTTCAGCCTAGTGCAGTTTCACTAGAAGGGCATAACATGGAGGTGGGAAAATCGGAGCCAGCTGATTCTCCAGCACAGCAGTGAGAGGGAGAACAGTGCAGGAAAAGAAAAATAGGGAGTTAATTGAGCTGGTTCCTAAAATATATGATACAATTTATAGTCCATAATTTTTCAGATAGAAAGGATTTTGCTAGATAATAGCTCTGGGAGTTGATTTTTTTCCCCTTTCTTTTTTATGATATATCTTCCAGATTATCCCTTATTTTAGTTGTTTGTTTCTTCCTGTTTAAATTAGTCTAAATTATTACATTAAGGTTCAGAAAACTAACTAAACTAAATCACAGAGGAAGAGATTAGACTTAGTCTTTAGGGGTTTAACAAGACAGAAGTAGTCTAGTTCTTTAAATTGGGCTTCCTTTTCCTTTTCCTTTTCCTTTTCCTTTTCCTTTTCCTTTTCCTTTTCCTTTTCCTTTTCCTTTTCCTTTTCCTTTTCCTTTTCCTTTTCCTTTTCCTTTTCCTTTTCCCTTTCCTTTTCCTTTTCCTTTTCCTTTTCCTTTTCCTTTTCCTTTTCCTTTTCCTTTTCCTTTTCCTTTTCCTTTTCCTTTTCCTTTTCCTTTTCCTTTTTTCCTTTTCCTTTTCCTTTTCCTTTTCCTTTTCCTTTTCCTTTTCCTTTTCCTTTTCCTTTTCCTTTTCCTTTTCCTTTTCCTTTTCCTTTTCCTTTCCCTTTTCCTTTTCCTTTCCCTTTCCCTTTTCTCTATTTTTCTTTTTCCCTCCCAAGAAAACCATTGCTATCTCATGCTTACAACCAGTTCCTGAGGTTATGGAAAGTCACATATTAGAAGAGGCAGGTTAGTATAGACAAATCCTGTTTTCATTTAATAAAAAAAGGCCTGAAAGGTTCTGGGTCATCAGTTGTCCCAAACCCTCATCTTCTCACTACACATTTGTCCCCTAGACCTTAAAATGAATTAATGTTTAGAGTTTGGGAATCTGAAGAATTGAAAAGATCTTCTACACAGTCTGTTCTGTTCACAATCAACAGATCCACCGCAAACTTTGGTTAGAAATACCTATAATTGTGGAAAAAAAATGTAGGTAAGGATTTTAGGTTCATTGAGTAGCGAGGAGTTTTGTTAAAGTCAAAGAATATGGGGATATATATGTATACACACACACACATATCTATATCTATATCATCTATATCTATACATATACATATACATATACATATACATATACATACATATATATATATAGTTATCTTTTGCATTCTTAGACTCAGGATAAATTCAAACCTGGAAGAAACTTTTCCCTGTTCCTGCTAGTGAAAGAAACTGATTCTAAATCAGTCTGAAAAAATAATCAGGAAAAAAGGACATCATCATCTTTGCAAACTAAAATTAAGCTGTCACAATCAGAGTTAAAACCGATGTGATATCTCTGCAAGATGACTGATGAATTTTTCAGCCTGTAGTAGCAAATCAAGCCAGCAGAACAATAGCATGTGCCAGGTGTCAACTGAATGAATAGTGCCACATTCCTTTTTGTTTTTTTTCTTCCCCAGAAGATGCTGGCTAAAAACATTTCTGTTCTGCACATCTCCAGCAGGCCTTTTCTAACAGTGTAATATTTTCACAGTTCAGCTCCAATGGACAGCTGTCTAATACTGGAACATTTCACTGCTCTGATTCCATTCCAGTCCCACAGCCTGGAAGGTGTGCACGTCCTTTCTTCTGTAACCGTGAGGGAGGGTTTGACCAGAAGGTGGTCAGACGATCCCTGCAACCTAAATTATTCTATGGTTCTATAGAATTCCAGAGAAATTCTAAAAAATAGACTCAGCCCTTCCTCCTGGATTCATCCAGTCATACTGGAGTGAGTGCAACTAAAGTAATTCTGCTTTGCACCCATGAAATCCTAGACAGGGGAGGGAGAAAAGCCATGAGAAGAAATGTGATACAATCAGCATGACCATTTGGAGTTTTAGTACCATTCTCAAAAAAAAAAAATCTAAAAATATAGCTTAGTCTGTATTTTCTCCGATTTTAAAAAATTTCTTTGTCTGTACTTGTAATCCGTAGTAATGATTCAATGCTGCTATTGCTATCACAGATGGTGAAGGGTATATGATGAAATTTTCATTCACTGCAAAAACCTTTGTGACATTTTTATAAAGAAAATAAGTGGCATCTCCACTCCAGAAATGCTTAGCTGCTTGGGATATTATACTGATAGCTATGAAAAAAAAAAAAAAAAAGCAACAAAAAACCAGCAAAAAAAATGCTGCAATAATGCTGTAGAAATATCATATAACACTTTATTTATGTGCAAATTTTCTTATAGTTGTTTACCTTTGACTTTTCTATGCAGTATGGTAATATGAATATGTTTCAGGTAATCCAAATTCCGTTTCTATTTCTTCCAGTTTTAATTTAGACAGCTGAAGTGCCACTTTAGTTCAGATGGTCAGAGCCTGATGCTAAAAAGGCCAAGACTGTGGGGTTTAATCCCTATGTGGGCCATTCTCTTAAGAGCTGGACTTGATGATCCCTGTGGATCCTTTCCAACTCACAATATTCTGTGATATTGTGACTCTCATTCTAGTGCTGCTGATATATTTATAATCCACTCTCAGGAATTAGATAGTGTATCAGCAATGTATTTATATATTTCTTGTATCTATATAGTTCTTCTTATATTTCTATTTGAATATTTCTTAACAGCAGATAATGACAAGAAAAAATGTAATTAGATAAATAAAATAGAAGTCACAGCAGACCCCTTAGAAATCTGTGTTAGAACATTTACTTGGAAACAAGTGTATTTTTTTCACAGCTGCACATAATTTCAATGTAGGACTTTCTGATCTTGTTCAATTGACATGGTTTCAAGAGCAAGTATTGACTGTAGCAGTGTATAAGGCCATCAGAAAGCAGTTGATAATGAGCTCTGACACAGTGAAGATGGAATTTTTGCTTTAAGGTGTGCGATTAAGGTGTGTGAAATTACAAGTGCTGGGATAATGTGTGACAAATGGTGAAAGAAAAATACTTTTAGCTTAGAATCACCTGCTGGTCTTTGAAAAATACATGTTCAAATGATAGTGATATTATAAAAAATAGAAATTGTGTTTTAAAAAAATAGAGAACTAGGAAAATACAGCTTATTCTTCAACATCAATGATATGAATAGTTGAGACCACATTCTACTATTGTATCATCCAGGTGTGAAGGATGTATGATGCAATTTACCCTGTGGAGCTGAGTTTATTATTACTGACACCACATGCATTTTTCACATTTTTATCTACATCACATGGAAGAAGTGAGACGTGTAGAACAGATAAGATAGAAAAGTGAGATAAAAACACTACTCACTTAAAAAATATTTGGTACAGACCTTTGCAATTCCATACAGATGTAACTGTGTGCATAATAGCTATGCTAAAAGAGGAAACTGCTCAAAGAAATAATTTAAATACCTGTCTTTTTCAAAAGTAACAGTCCAAAAAAGGGAGGTTAGCAAACTGTCAGTCCATACAGGATTATGTGTGTGTGTGCAGTGATTAAGAATATTGACAAGACATTGTGTGGCATTGAGAAGACAAAAATGTAATTCCCAAAAAAAAAAGGGAAAAAATCCATAGAAAATCAATTTTAAGACGAGACATCAGTATCAAGTTAATTTGAAGAGACTACACTAGCACAGAGAGTGGAAGAGGGGCTTTGTGAAGGCATGATTTTAAGGAAGAATTGAGTGACACGTGATTTGCAAGCTAGAAATCTCCATTTGCTTCATGAAAGGAATGAAGGCATGGAATGATTATTGAAGAGTAGAAGTTTAGAGGCAAAGCAGGGGAAGGACTACAGAGAGAAAACTTTCAGGAGAAATTTCAGAGCATTCTGCAAGCAAGAATGAACCCAACTAAATCTTTGTAGATGACACACAGGAGTTTGAGTTTGAAATGCTAAAAG
This sequence comes from Lonchura striata, assembly GCF_050655825.1. Classification (NCBI taxonomy): domain Eukaryota; kingdom Metazoa; phylum Chordata; class Aves; order Passeriformes; family Estrildidae; genus Lonchura; species Lonchura striata. The sequence continues at coordinate 12,414,616 of NC_140703.1, forward strand.
AAAAATGGATATCCTAAAGCTACGATCCTCTGACTAAAAGTTCCTTTTAAGGCACAAACAGTCTGCCAAGGGAGAAAAGTGTGATTTTGTTGTGCATTGTGAGTTAGGTGGAGCCTGTGAGCCCATAACAGCCTGAAGGCACATGGTCTTTCCCCACTCCAGTCACCTGAATGTGGACCACTCATGCTCTAAGCTCCAGTGACAGAATTACCACTTGGACAGTGCTTCTAAGCCTCAGCTTTGGATATCTTATAGAAAAGAACTATGGAAGAACTTAATAGCATTTACTTTGCAATGTGACTCAGTAATGAGCACAATGGCAAGCGGAAAAAAAAAGCAAGGGAATAAAAATCAACAATAAAAACTGTTCTGGGAGACCATACATCAAGGATACACCTACAGGAAGCATTTTTGTCTTAATTCTAATGTGTAAAAATGTCACTAGCAAGGGTATTTCTGACAGAGTATTAATGACATTGTGACATTGAAATTTGAATTTTTGGTGCAAGAGACCGTGATAGGGAATTCACACAGCTCTTGCAAGAAGGTTAATATAATTGTTGGCACTGTGTCTGAAGAGAAATAAAAGGAGGTGAGGGAGCTCAGAATGGCCTGGGATTGAATCTGGTATTGATCCATAGTAAAGGAATTCACGAGTGATGTGAATTTTTCAGAAATATTTGGCTCTTGTTCTATCTGCTATAAAGTTATGCTATAAATGAAGCACACGTTAAAAGAAATAAGGTGTAAGGGCACAAGGAGAAAAGAAGACAGCACACTGCTAAATATGACACATATGCACTAATTTGTTAGGATCAGGCAAAGAAAACCTGGAATACTGTGGAGCGAGGTGATTGTTACATATGTATTGGGGCTAGAGGGCTAAGACATGAGCCCTGGGATGCATTTGTCTTGGCAAAAATACAGAATAAGACCATGCTAATTTTGTTTCTGTTCAGTTTCTTTTTCAAAGAGCTCGTGGTGATAGATGTTAAGCAGTGGTGCTGGGTAATACCATACCACAGGTATCAAATGAATATTCTCTGGATAGAGCAGTAGGTGTGGTGATAGAAAGACCCCTTGAGAGGTTTCCAGTGATTGTAATTATCTTTACCAAGGCTATGGTCAGTGATAAGTGATTCTAGCTGGGACCAGGTTATAGATGCATGTCCTACCCACCAGGCAGGGTGTGCTCTGTTTCCCTGGGGGAAACTCTTCCAGTTCAGACAAAAGTCTTGAACAGACATTGTGAAAAGAAACACAAGGAGATATCAAATTGGAGCTAGGCCATTCCTCTGTGATACTTAACACATTTAATTGTTAGTCCTGTTCCAGAAAATCTTTAAATGTTTAATGGGAGAGCACCTTGAATCTGTTAGGGCACATTAAGCAAGGTTCAGCCACAGAGTAGAAGAATTGACAGAATTTCAAGGCAGGAATTGTTTTCCCAGGAACAACTGAAGAAGGCTCACATCTAGCCATGCCTGTCTATATTGACATGCCAGCACTAATAGTTTGATCTATTTTTTTTTTTTTTGTGGGGGGGTCACATGGCAAAATTACAACTCTCAAAAAATATTTTTATCTCTTTTTGTTTCTGCTGTATCCTAGTGAGGGAAGATAGGGGGGTCTCTGGAGCAGAAGTCTCAGCAGAGGATAGTGTTGTGATAAATAGAGATTTCTTATCTATTGTTGATCTGTGAGGTAGCTGGTGCACACTTACCCAGGACTCATATTCCCAGTGCTCCCTTGGGATATGAAGAACTCCCACAGCAGAGAAAAAGCAAGTAACATCATATATTAAACACACCTACAAAGGCAACAGAGAATTGGTCTGTGAAGGCATCCATAACCATAACTGGTTAGGTCAACAGCATACCTTTGTAAAAATAACTTTCCTATGGATTTTCATGTCATGGTAAGGAAATAAAAAAAACCAATAGAAATATCTATCTTTTATTAATTTCTCATTGTTGGTTTCACAAGGAGTTGATAGTTTTTTCCATACTGCTGCTTTTAAAAACATCTTGTATATGTCAAAAAAAGAGATGGCATAGTATTTTTTTTTCTGTTTAAAAATTTCATTACCCTGTCTTTTTCAATCTGGTCTTTCAAAAAAGAGGTTATTGATCTCTTTCTCTTATTTTATTAAGCATTTCTTTAATCTTCTCTCGAAAGCAGTAGCTTACATGACTTAAGAAATGCATTTAAGAGGAAACCTTTGTAAGAAAATTTTTATCTTTCTCTCAAGTTAGTCTTCATCTTGCTTTTATATGGAGAAGGCCCATTAACATATTAACACAGTTAAGCCAGGGCACTGTGAAAAGCATTAATTTAGCAGTCAAATACTTTTTATACCTTCAATAGAGAAAATTTTCCTTCTTTATTTTTTTTTCCCTAGGCATCAATGTCCAGCCAGTGTGTTGCTATGATTCCATCATTTCCCTACTCACAGCTGTTGACCCCAGTGCCAGATGTTAGCTTTAGAGAAAGGTCACATCATGAGACTTTGCCCATAAGAAATATATTTTAAAATAACCCTGTGGCCTGGACTAGCAATAGCATCTCTTCTTCTGTGAAGCCAGGCTAAATGCTAATTGGGAATGCACAAGGAAATTTGCATTGTCTGTGCAACTGAAGTGCCATGAAATTTCATTAGCTTCCTTTCCAAGTGTGTGAGCAACAAGCATGTAGCTCATTTTAATATGGATTCTAAACAAGCACATGCAAAGAGAATAACATCTGAGGAGATCATAATAGAAATCCCTGGCTTACTTAGAGGTGATAATAAAAGGAGCATTATTTATTTGGGTTTGGTCCTCAGTATTCCAGAGCCACTGAACCTCTTTTTAAGAGACTGGAATTATTCAAGTAGGAGTACTAGAAACTTCAATTAGCACCAATTCTGACAAACCAGCTATGAACTCATTAGGCTTTTACTGGACAGCTGACAACATGTGTGTGTGTGAAAATCATCTTTAAATTAAATGCAATCTTTGCTCTCGTGGTTGTCGTGACCTGTCAATGCTCCTGTTCTTATTCAGGGGATTGTTCAGCTGGCCCTGCCATCTCTCCTGCTCTTGTCAAGGAGTCTGGGCTGCTTTTTACAGGCTCATGTGGTGCTGCACAGCATCATAGCCTGTGACGCCCTGACCACGTCGTGTCTTGTGAGAGAGACATTCAGGCAGGTTTCATGTAACAGCCTGTGTGCCTCATTTCTTTCAAAATTATCTCAATTTTGCATCAAAGAAAATGTCTCTGCTGCGTGGAGAGGTCCCTAAGTTGGTTACATGTTCAAAATTTGCACAGCTATCCCTCTCAAACGCACCAGATGTCAAAGTGACGTGAACACCTCCAGCAGCACAAGATGAGCAGGATAACTGGGGTTTTATGACAGAATGGTAAGTGATAAATTAGTTGGCTGTGATAGAGTGTTAATGGTAGTAATGGGTATAATTTGGCTTCACAAATTACATCCTTTTCAAATGAGTGGATGAAGTTCATGTTTCTCTTACTTTTCATGCTGAAATACATGTGACCTCTAAAGGACATGGCACATCATTTATGTGAATAAAGAAATAATTACTTCAAAAGAGTTAGTGAAAATATAGGAGGTTTATTGTTTCTTGTTTTTGTTTTTTCTTTTAATTAAAAAGGTCTCTTTTCCCTTTTATGTACAGGATAATCTTTAATCAATATAGATCTAGGTTTCATGACAGATAATGACACAACTTCCCAGAGACTTCAGTGGAGTCAGAAATATTTTACAAGCTAAGGAGCCAAATTCTTATTTCTGTACTTTCCTGATCCCATATTTTTATATTCTCCAGTATGTCCTCTCTTTATGAAAAGAGGCCTTAGACATCTAGGCAGGCTATTCTACAGGTCCATATTTATGCAGATGGTCCTTGCTTTATAGTACTTGTTCATTCCCTAGCAGCAGTAATAACTAAGGACTCCTAGTGACTGTAAATTCCATGGCTGTTACACGTGGTTTACCACTGGCAATAATGAGAAAATACCACTTGCTTTAATTAAACAACAATAAATTAGAAACTATGATTTACTGAGGATAATTGTTCTTTATTTATTAAAAAATGCAGCTTGATGTGTGTTCTTTTCATGCAACATCAACTTCTTTTTAAGTAGTCAGCCTTGCACTTGCATGGTTCATGTCCATGAAGTGCTTGCTGTAAGGCTGGAAACAAATGGTGATTAAAAACAGTGGCCGTTATGTTTTTGAAGGAGCTAATGGCCCCCTTTGGAGTTGCTAATTGGCAAGTTCTGCAACTCCAGGCTTTTGAGGTATGGTTGCCATGGAAAAATTGCTTTGAAGTTGGCAGTTGTGAATATTTGACCACGGTTTTTCCTAGTTTGGAGACCAGATGAAAAGCACTGTCATCTCTCCCACAGGGCAAAAGATAGCTGGAGAAACTGTGCAAAATGATTACCCATCCGAGTGGGCAGAACAGTGGCAGATGATGACAAACAAGGTTTTCCCAATGGACTTTGTTTCTCTGTCCTCTGTGTCTCTGTGTGCTTTTCTGGAGCTTTTCCTGTTTAGGTTTTGGTTGGTTTTGGGTGGGTTTGTTTTGTTTTGTTTGGTTTTTTTTTTGTTTTTTTTTTGTTTTTTTTTTTTTTTTTTTTTTGTTTTTTTTTTTTGTTTGTTTTTTTTTTTTGGTCAGCTCTTGATCAGATTAGAAGATTTGTGGATGAGCAAAGGTTAGTGACTTCTGTTTAACCTAAGCATTTGTAAAGGAAATGAAGTGTCCAGCACTGGGAGGGAGATAAGTTGAAGTTCCTGAAGTACAACACACAATTGAAAATAAAACAACCTACTGAAAAGCTATTTGGAGAATTTACATCTATTGTATTGGAAAAAGATGCAGACCAATTTGTTTGAGTATGACCAAGAGGTCCTTTTGTAAAAAGCTTATATTATACTTTAACACCAAGGGAAACAATACAGGGTTTACCCTCTCAAACTATCCTGTGTCACAGTTTCTGATATTCCCAGTGACATATTAGCAAGCTTAAAGCCCTCCTGTCCTATTGTAATCTTTCTTTCTTGAAATCAGTGTGCAAGTTTGCCCAAAATTTAAATTGGTTTTGACCTTTACCTATATATGCAATTAACCCATTAAAACCAAATGAATGTTACTTATGAAGAAAACACCCTAATCTTGTTCTCTGACTACTTATTTTCTCACTACTACTTTCACAAAAAAATGAAATACATGTTTTTATCATTGGACATGGGCCAATTGTCCTCAAAGAACTTTGCTTTAATGCCTCAGCTATGTACTTCAGTTTCCTTTAAAAAAAATTACCCATCATGTTAAAATGCATGTTCATGTGGATACTGGGCATGAATGTGAGCAAAAAAAAAACCCTATCCCATCTTTTGATTTACACATAGCTTTTAGAAGATGTTTCAAGAGGTATGAATAGTTCATTTTCTGGATATTTATCTACATCATTAAAAGGTCTTTTCTTAGTACACTCACAGTGATTGTGATTATTGTATAAAATATGAATTTTGAAGAAATCACCTACCTTATAGTAGTCTCGAAAATACTAAAAATATAAGAAGTATAAAAAATAAAAATGGTCACAACATAAATATGATATGATGATGCAGACAAAGCAATATTTATTTCTTTCCAATTACCTACTCTGACCTGAAGCAAGTCAGACTTTCTTAACACCTTTTGAAAAATGAGAGTTTTTTAGGCTTAAAATTTGCTGGTAGAAGTAATAAAACTGTGTTCACAAACAGTGAATTTTTAATGTAGAATTTGAGAGGTGTCTATTATTTTCTTGTTTGATATCCACAAGATTTTTTTGGGGGTGAAAAGCAAAGTCATTTTGATAGCAAAAGAAAGTAACCAAATCAATACAGCTGGGCATTGATTTTAAGCATATACTGGGATTTTGATTTCAAAAGAAATTGGTTTGGATAGATTTAATTTTCTTAATTGGCTACAGTGAACTATGGTTTAAGGTATTGCAATCCACTTTATTTTTTTTAGTGTATAATTCTTCCCCTAAAGTTCTGCTCTGTATATTAAATAAAATTGTTTATTTATTTTCTTCTAAGTCACAAGAATAATCTTTAGGTAACTTTGTGGATGTTTAATAGCAGTAATTAAGGTCAAGCCTTTCCTGATCCCCAGTTCTGTCCTACTAGCTGTGTGGTTATATATCTTTTACAGGTTCAGAATTGTTAATGTTTATATTCTGTCACAGGAGAGATTTATCTAGGGTACCTACAATTTAAATGACTTCTATAAAGAAGAACAAGTCAATATTTTGGGGTTCTTTTAAGATACTGTTGTAAAATGATCTGAAATTGAAACTGAGATGGTCAGAAATGTCAGAGGCTTGTGTGAGAACTTGGAGCAGTAAAAAAGAACCGTGTGAACACGTACTTTGGAAAGTAATATGGAATAAATGAAAATTGATGTGAGGTGATTTACTTTACACATTACATAGGAAAGAATGAGATGACATAGGATGGAACTAGAGACAGAACCTTGAGCTACTGAGGTCAAAGTAAATTCTTCTTTGTAGAGCAGCAAAGGTGACCAGAAACAGAAAGATCACAGTCCTTCATAAAAGATCAAGCCCATAATTCTCTTGAAGTTGCTTCACATTACATTCTTTAATGTAGGCAATGGCAAAAACCTCTGGTTTTCCAGAGTAAATGTGAAATGCTACTAATTTTTCCACTTAAGAGAGTGTAAAAGATTGCTGATGTTGATAATAAAAGTAATATGAGCAGAAAAAAGAGATGTCGCATCACAGGAAGCAGATTCAGAAGAACTCACCCGATATTTTAATCTGACAGCAAAAATGCTAGATTTAAGCTATAAATAAATTGAAAGATGTCATTCCATTTTACAGCTTCTTCAGTTGTGAAGCCTGCTCAATATGTCTTTTCTCTATCATATAGAGGGCCATTTCTTCAAATTTCTCACTTATGCCAATGTAAATATTTGTAATCTGTTTTAAAGGACTCTTTTTTTTTCATGTCCTTACCAGATTTAAAGTACAGAATATCTCCTGCAGCAGCATGACTGTTGAAGTGATAAAGTGCAATGGTGCTGTAGGTATTGAACAGACAGGACTCCCAATGTACTTTTGCTGTATGCATCATCCAGGGCCTGGAGCTGTAAGTGAAAGACCAGTATGTATCAGAAATTTGACTTTTCCCTTCCTTGTCTCCTCTGAGGATATGCATGTTACTCTGACAGGTGTTTTTACTAAAATAGGGCCTCATAAAAAAGGTTTTATTTAAAACTCAGTAGAGGCAGACTGGCTTCCACTACCAGGTGAGGACAGAGCAACCCCCTTGCAGGAGCCTTGGATTAATGCCCAGTGAGTTTTAATCCTCCCCCATTCATACTGGCAAAACATGAGCTGAGCACCAAACTGTTTTGGGAAGGATGACTCCCATCTCACTAAACTGAAAAGTAAATATATCAAGAAGATCAAGATTCATTAAGTGATTGTCTCCAGCATGATGTGCAAGGCTAATTCTGGAAGATGTGGGCTTAGTTTACAGGATCATCTCCAAAGACTGTTGAATCACTGGGCATGATTAAAAACATGCAGAAATGGTCCACAATCAAAACCTGTTCTTTTCCATGAAATATCATCACTAGACTACAGAATCATACATATGCTTGCACTCCTATTCCAGAATAAAAGAATCTTGAATTAATTTTATGTAAGGAAGAAGACTGACATACAGCATAGGAAATCCCTCCCCCAACTCCTTTCACAGGTGCATGAGCACTTCTGAAGTGGCCAGTATCCTGGTAATTAGGCCAGTCTCTGCAGTGATGAACATTTGAAGCTATTAAGAAAATTGGGGGATTGTAGCTATCTAGGATACTTGTACTCTATATTGCTATTGTAACCACTGGAACACAACAGTAAGGAAAAAAAAAGTTTTCTTGTATTTAAAAATGCTTATAATTCATATAGAAATGCAAAGGATATACAGGACAAACAAGCAAAGACTACAAACTGTGAATAGTTTGTAGTGAGGCAAACCTACTCACCATCCTGAGGCAGAACCCTTTGTTTTAAATTCCTGTTATGAGGAGCACAGTCCAACTCCAAATCTTCTAGATCCCTTTCCAAGACACAGTAACTCCACAGGTCTAGAAGCCATAAGGATAGCACTTAGGAAGTAGATGTTTGAAACTTACATGTTTTTGCCTTCCCTAGTTTTGTTTTCTAAATACTTTTCTTAATGTAGTAACTTCATATAATTTTTACTTCAGTTTGTTACTGGGGTTTTTTTATGTCTACATTTTATTTCCTGTGATAAATCACAGGTTGATCTTCTAGGGCTTTTCATTTTTTTTTTTTTCTCCAAGTATATTTGGACAAAGGTATAGTTGATTATCTTTATAGCTATTTATACTCTGAAGTGGTATTTAAAAGATCAGTATTTCTATGGGCTCATTTTATTTCAATGAACATGGAGGACTTGTATATAATAGATATACTTGGCTCCATACCTGCAATGCATTTTGCACAGCTCTTCTTTTTCTAAATATACCAACAACACAGTTCCACTAAATTCATTAATGAAGGATAGGCAACGTTATTCAAGTGAAAAGCCACACGAGTGCTTTTAAAATGCAATGTTTACTGTCTTCTTCCAACAGTTAATAACAGGCTGATGAGAATTTAGCGTGCAGGAGAGGGGAGACCTGCAAGACATCATAAGCACTATTGATTTTTCTTAAGTGCTAAAGCTTTTAAAGAGATTCCTACAAAGACACTTGCTACATGGAACAGGACTGTGTGCTTTGTCAATTTACCTGGACAGCTGAAGAAAGATATAGACTGGAAAATCAAAGAAAGGGAGAGACCTCTGGGGTTAAGAAAAGTGAAGCTAGGTTCCTCCCAAGCTGCTTTGGAGACAATTGGGAAGGCATCACAACCTTCCCTCTGCTGGAGTATCCTATGCAGGAGGTGTTATCAGCCCCACTCTCAAAAGGTTGCAGAGACTTAACAGAGAAGTTAAGTTATACTTCAGAACTCCTCAGAAACTGGGGATACAGCCAGCCACATTCATAACCTCACATCAATATCAACCATATACATGACAAAAATCTCTCTCATAGAGCCAAATTCACAAATAATGTCATGATGCTAAATGATCTGTTTCAGCCTCCCATTACACTTGCTGTTCCTTTTCTGACGGATCACAGAATGTGGCACTTGGCTTACCATGAAGTGTATACTTTCCAAAGGCCAATTGCTGAGCAAGAGATCCATCAAGGCTTCTGAAATGCATTTTCAAAGAGGTTAAAGTGATCTGGTGATGTGCTGAATTTGAAGTGTTTTTCTACTTAGAAAACCAAAGTCGAGAAAGTAGCAATTTAAAATGAGGTTAGGAAATTATTTACAATGTATTTGTTCTTTCTATATGGTCAAAAGCATGTTTTGAGGCTTTTTGTGAATGTTTTGACCATGTGACATGAAGTATCAGTAAATTAAGCTGAGCTAGTTCAAAATACTTACTGACCTTTTAACTTCTCATGGGGTAAGGATAAATCAGATATCAAAACTGAAAATCAGAGTATTTGTTATAAACAACTTACAGGAGGCTAGAGATGCAGCAGTCGGCCGGATATGTGGTATTTACATAGTCTACAAAAAAATTCTTCACTAGCTGAAAACAAGCCCAGATTTTTGCCTCAAGCATGTTTTAATCTGTACAAGGAAAATAATTTCTGATTTGATTTTGCATAGAATTACAGCACTATACAAAGAGATATTGCCTGTGTATAAATACATCTATCCTAACCTCTCAGGGTTCAGGGAAGATTTGCATGTAAAGTGAAATTTGGTCTTTTCAATAAATCAGTAAACATCAGGAACTCTCACAGTGCCTGCTTTTGGTTCGTTTTGATTTTGAAAGATTGAAATTGAAAATTTTTCAGCAGTAGAGCTTTTCAGTAAAATATAAATAAGGAAAGCAACGCAGGGGCTGAAAAAAACAGTTTGCCACCTGGATTTCTTTTTCCTTAGCAGCTGTAACATGCTATCAGACCTGCTCCTGAGGTCTCATGTAAGCTTCAATGGAGATAGCACTAACTCTCCTTGGCTGAGGGAGGGCCCTTTACCTTACTTTTGATAATAAATCATGTAATAATAAGGGGCCAGGAAACCCAAAAAGATCAGGGCACCGTAACATAGGGAACCAGTACCATAGGCTCATGGAGCTACAGAGAGGGAATACAGCAAAATGTAAAACAGGAACAGCCTGCTCCCAGTAATGAAGGTAAAGGAGGTAGAAGACAAGTTCATATCCTCCAGTAAATACCATGACATGTGAAATTCCTGCTGCTTTTTTGAGAAAATTAATTAAATCTTACTGATTTAAAGTACTAAAATAAAAAAATTAAAAAGTACCTCTGCTTCTCAGACAGATCTGTTAACAAATAACCTGAAGTTTTTTGCAAATGGGATTTATTCTCATGTAAAAAGCAGTAAACAATCTTTTTCAGAGAAAAACCTTATGAATAAAGGACTCTATAAGATCCTGCAAACCAAAATAAGTGTGAAATTAGCATTATAGCAGCTTTCCAGGTCCTAAAGAAAGGTGGAGAAGTACTTTTTCTAAGGGCATGTAGGGATTAGAAAAGAGGAATGTGGCCTTAACCTGAAGGATGGCAAGTTTGTATTGGATACTAGGAGGAAATTCTTTGCTGTCAGAATAGTGAGGCACTGGAAAGGTTATCCAGGGAGGTTGTGGCTACTCCATCCCTTGGAAGTGTTCAAGGCCAGGCTGGATTTGGCTTAGGGTAACCTGGACTAGTGGAAGGGGGATTGGGATGAGGTGTTCTTTATTTAAGGCCCCTTTCAAACCAAACCACTCTAAGACTCTATGATTCTGATACAAAAAATTAAGTTTAACTTGCTCTAGCCTTTTTCCTTTGTCAGAACCTTTGCCAACAAATGAAGTCCCCCATTGCTGACATCCTCTGAATTATGGTAGGTAGTGTACACATATACTTGCATACTCCCACTCTTGGATATTTCTAATTATCTCAGCTGTACTTCAGCTTTTTGACACACCTATCTTACTTTTCATGGGGAAAAATAATTTAAAAATTATTATTAAAAACACTCCAACAGAAAGGACTGCCAATCAAAATGTAACGTCTTGAAAAGGTCAGATATTTCCCTTTAATACATTCAGTGTCAGAGCTCTCTTTGTTCTTTAGTTTCTTCAATGCTACAATTAATTCAATTAAAGTAACTTTAAAGATAAGAAGTGTTGTCATAGATCATAACCTTTAGAAATCTCTGTATTCTTTCTTACACATTTACCTTAGTTAGCATATTTTAATGATATCTCAAAGAACTGTTAGGTGCTCCTGGCTTCTAGAAAAAAAAAAAAAAACAGTAAAATTAATAAATAAGGAAGCTGTCAAAAGCATACAGAAAGATTTAGAGGCATTATATTTAAAAATCAATACCCATTCATACAATGAATTGGACACAGAAATATAGAGCAATAGGAAAAAATAGAGTACTGGGAAAAAGTTAATTACAGTAAAATGTTTAATGTATCTCCCATTGGCATCTCTGCACTTTCTCTCAAGAAAGGATGATGGCTGTAGTGTGGGTTTAAAGGAGATAACAGGGTGAAAAGAAAGGTGGAGGAAGCACATACCTGAGAATTTGGGTGACTGCCCTACGTGAGGAGCTGACCAGCTTCCTAAAGTTTGGTCTGTGTGACCTTTCAAAACATCCGAGGAAAACAAAGTTGGATCATTCCATCATTTGGAACATATCTGGCATAAGAATGTTGTATGACAATCAGCAATAAAAAGGTGGTAGAATTCTCCCTTAGGCTGTCTGTCCTGGTCCTTTTACCCTCATGGAGCCACCTCAGGAAATGGGAGTGCTGCTGCCATCTACTCTGCAGGACTAAGCTGGTTCCAAATTATCAAACTGGCTCCAAATGGTTTAAACCAAATCTATCTGGTCCCAATCTGTTCCAAAAGGTTCAAACGTGTTTAAAACTTGTTCAAACCATTTGAAACTGGTTCTAACCAGATCAAACCAGTTTAAATTGAACTAAACTCATTCCAACTGGCTAAACCAGTTTCCACCAGTCTACACCTAATCCAAACTGTTTCAACTGGATCAAGCCAGTTCAGTCAGGTTCTAACACATCCTAACTTCTTAAGCTGTATTAAACTGGTTCCAACTGGTTCCTGCCAGTTCAAATTGGATCAACTAGTTCAAACTGGTTTAAATCACTTTAAACAAGTTCATACTGGACAAATCTGGTTCCAACCAGGCCAAACAGGTTCCAAACAGTTTAAACCAGATAAAATCAGTTCAAACCAGATCCAAACTGTCATAAACATTTTAAACTGGACTACACTGGTTCCAACCAGTTCTAACTGCTTTAAACCAGATCAACTTAGTTTGAACCAATTTAAACCAGACTAAACTGGTTTCAACTGCTTCCAACTGATTTTACTGGATCAAACCAAATAAAATTGGTTCAAACCGGTTCCATTCAGCTGAAGCTATGTTAAACTTGACCAAACTGGTTCCAAGCACCCAACTTGGGGACCTCCAAACCTGGGAAGCAAAACAACCCCAAACCAGCCAGAAAAGCCAGCCTCCTCTACCTCCTGCCTTAAAGAGGCCAAACCACTGTCAGCAATCCAAGGCTGTTACCCATGAAGGTTTTTTCAGCCAGCACACACAGTCACTGCTTTGCTCAGCTCCCTTGAAAGAATAGAACAACTGGCAACAGATGTGACATTTTCCAGCCCTTTATAATCCCTTTGATCCCTCAGAGGGGATGGTAATTTTCAGACTGAAAAACAATGCTCGAAAAAATATTTTCAGATTATTTGCAAGAGGAACTTGAGAATGACAGTCAAATATTTTATAAATCAGGGCTCATCTCCCTCTTTTTTGACCCCACACATTACTGGTTTGTACTAAAAAAAACCACACTCTTCTCATATGTGCACCCCCCCCAGTTAAGTGATATCTGGGAGGTTATGTTCTGCAGTTTAGGAAATGCAAGTTTAAAACAAGGTGGATTTTTATGTTCCTGGTATCACCCTGAGACAGTCTTCCCTGCTATGTTGAAAGGTATGGAATAAATAAAAAACACCTCAAAAAGTAAACATTCACAAAAATACTGATTCATTTCATAGTCAAGAACTATTCCCAATTTTATTTAAATATATAAATAGCTTTTCCTTTCCATCCTCTATGTCAAAACCTATAATAACCCTGAATATCAAAACAGAACAGCAACACAAAATATGGATTATTTGTGTTCACAGTCTATATTGTTTAGAAGCAAAAGTATTTTTCTGAGCACCTTTATTTTGGTGCAATTACTAATAAAATTTGCAATTTACACAAATATACCACTGTTTGTTCAAACATGGCATCTCTGGAAGGCACTAGTTCAAAGATACTGTATTGATTTAAATTGAAATGAATTACCTTTCAGGGAAAATGCATTAACTTCAGTGGAGAGACATGGCAGTGAATATAAATGAAAATAAAAATTATTTCACTAGACTATTTTGGCATCAGTTCACATGATTTTTTTTCTCTATTTTTTTTCTTTTGTAAAATAAATTGAATCCAAACCAACACTAGCTTATGACATTGTATATGTATGAATTTCAACAAGGATGAAAAAAAGATGGAGAAATGGAAGATGTATGAAATATGAATCAGATGGCCTTAAGGTCCTTCCTTTCCCCAAGGATTTTACCTACCTATCCTTATTTATTGTCTGATTTAATAGACACTTGAGGAATTTTATTTTATTATTTTGGGGGAGGGAAGAGTAAATCAATTTAAGTACTTAATGGGATTTCTCCTTTAAATAGTCCTGTGAGCAGACTGATTAATATATTGTATTTTGTGTATCTTCCAGAGCAATGAAGCCATGTGATTTTTATCCCAAATAGCTTCTCATACATAATATTTTTATGAGAGTTGCCACTAAAGAATATACACTTCTAGTCAGAGTTTTTCTCTACTTACTAAAATTAAATATTCATGCTAATCACTTCCTTTCTGAGGATCACACAAAAAGAAGATGAATTACAGCCACAAAAAAAAAAAAAGAGTATATAGATGTGTATATTTAGATAGATAGATGATAGATAGATAGATAGATAGATAGATAGATAGATAGATAGATAGATAAATAGATAAATAGATAGATAGATTAGATAGATAGATAGTCCTTTCAGGTAAATCTATTTCACTCATGAATGTGAAGTCATTATAATACATGGGAAAATGCGGACTAGTCAAGTAAGATGTCAAAGTTAAAGGCTTTCATTAAACTGAAGTAAGGAAATTATATCTTTTCTACAACTTAAGTCAGTATTATGCAGCCAGTGCAGTAAACTTCACTTGTATTAAATAGTGACTTTAGTTGGAATTTTTGTATCAGTATATTTAAAGTCAAACAGACTCCATTCACTATTTTCTCCGTGCTTATCAGCTACCATTTTGGCAATGCTGTGATGAGTTGGAATTCTGTAGTTACTCTTTGGTCAACAGTAATCTTTTATTGATTTCATATTGAGTCTTTATTCCCCAGCTAATCTTTTTTGGAGGCCATCCAAACAAGTGGACTCAAGTCTTGAAGCAGGGAATAAGCTCTGATGCAACATGGAAAAAGGATGGTGAGTGATTGCATTAGTTTTGAGAGGTTGAGGATAGCAAACAGAAAGAAGAGATTTAGGAATGGAGATGGAGAAGTCATCCCATTAGAAAAATGAGTATAAAAACCATCTGGTGAAGGAAATGCACTCACTGAAGACACTTAAAATATATTTCTTCATACTCATTGTTCATGAACCATTAATGGCATGGAAAAGGTTTAAAATGGAAATTTTGACAAGAGAGAATTTTGAAGAAACCAACCTACTGTAGAACAAAGTGAACATTTGTTACCTTTATGAGGCTGTGTTCATTAAACCAGAAGATGCAATTAAAGCAGTAGCTATTAACTTGTTAATCACAAAAATATTGTCAGAAGAAATCTGCTTTCCCTAACAAGTGCACAGCCACTGACTGAGTCACCCAGAAATGTTTCAACATAAGGTAATAGAGAATGGTTTGAATGGTTTGGTATTGAGCACTGCTTTTCATCTCAGCATCATTCTCTTGCCTTTGAACTCTGTCTCAAGGATGAAATACAATGGTTTGATTTTCATCAATGGTATTTAATGATACACACCTGGATGATACACCTAAAATTAAGATTTCAAACCATCACATGGAGCTGAGTGGAAGTTCACTCATATTTCAGAGAGGTAAAACTACTCTGTGGTAGTTCCCTGTATTGGTTTCTTCTCCAATCTCTGGAGCATATATCCATATATTTGCAGGGATCATATAGCCAGCCACTTGATGTCACCATAACTCCACAAAAATATTGCTCTTCATGCACTAACAGGGTGCAAATAAGTGGCTTAAAACTGAAATGTGCTTGGAATTAATGTTTCTGTCACTAGACATATGAGGTAGATAGACGATGTGCATCATTACATTTATTCTCCTCTGCACAAAGAGAAAGGGTAGCTAAAGGAAATCTTTTTGTGTTTGCACTAAGGATTACTTTTAATTAGGAAACTTGTCTGAGGGGAATTAGATTTACTTTTTTTTTTTTAAAGAATGAAAAATATTGGTGAGGAAATAATAGTGGCAAAATCAGCAACACTGTAATAAACTGAAAAAGTTAAGAGTCTTTGGGTCAGAAATATTTGTTGTTGAGTACAACTTCCTGAGTACAAGTTGTTATCAGAGACTGAAAAAATATATTATGGACTTTTCTGGAAATCCTTTCTATATGTGAAAAACCCCAAATTTTTAACTACAATGTCAAGATTCAGTTTATCTAAAGGATTAATGCCTTTTAATATTGCAACAAAGGCCAGAATCATACCTTATTTGAAAATTGCATTTGTTAAAAATGTGAATTTTCATGGGTTTTATTCAATTTATGATGTAAAAGTACAATCTATGCACTCAAGATAATTCATTTTTAGGTTGTTTATAAAGAAAAGTAAAAGTAAAAGGCAGTCTTTTACTTTTATAAATTTTAATAAATTAAGGATAAGCAATGGATGTGATTGCTAATATCCAGCCATCAGCATAAAATAAAGTAAATTTGAGCCAAATCAGTTTCTACTCAGCTGGTAACTTGCTTTTGTCTCCTGTATTTATATTATATTTCCACAAACAATATATTTAAGCAATAAAAGCAGAGGAACAGAGCTTTTTCTGAGAATTAACAACCTCCTAGGAGTCAATGATCCACAACCCTGGAAAGGGTCATTAATCCCCAAAGAACTGTCCAGTGCTGAAGTTGTTATTGATAGGAGCTGAAAGTGTGTGCATTTATCTGCAGAAAAGAATGGGGCAGGCAAAATATTTGGAATTTATACTTCTACCTGTGAAAATATCTTCAGCAAACCAAGTAGATGATGCTATTTTAATTACATGAATATTCTTGGTGACTGTTCATCATATTCCAGAAATTTCAGTCCTTGGTACATCATGATAAAATGTATTTGATTATGTGGTTTTTGGAAGACTCTACACTCAGAAAATACAGATAAACTTTTTTGAGGGAAGAGAATAAACAAGAAAAACTAAATGGATTATAAATCTGACTGATAAACTGAGGACACAAAGGCAAAGAAAGAAAGAGTCTGGAGAATAATAAATTATAGGCAGCAAAAAAAAAGATGGAGAACAAGAAAAAATGAAATCTGTTTTAACATTTTGATGGTTTTCTCTGTAGATTTGTGTGTAAACAGAACTACTCTAACACTAAAATGTGGAATTGCCTAATGGATGTATTTCAGATGAAGTTTCTTTTTGGATGACTGAATCTATTCCAACATTATCCATGTGGATAAATTTAATATGTTATTTATTTATTTATTTTCTCCCAAGAGTGGTGTTCTGTCATGGACAAGCAGAAATTCAGCAATTTCTACAAAAAATTGGAAGCTACATTAGACTTCATGGATCATTGACTTAAAGAGGCTAAGCTGAGTAACAATATGCTTTATAAAGGACAGAGCACTTTGAGAGGTATGATTTTTCCTTCTTTTTCTGATTTATATCTCTTCTCCCAGCATCTGAGGGGCTTTTTAGGCATTCAGCTGCAACTATTTTCTCTCTACATTGGATAACTCTTTTTTTTAAATTCAAAAAGTACTCAAACTGATATACTAAAGAGAAGTTATGTCTTGAATAAAGGATTTAATTTGAACTGCTAATACATTAAATTTCTTAACAAAGATCATGAAAAGATATTCTGGTGCATAATAGGGAACTAACATGCTTTTATTAATTAAATCTCCCTTGGTAGACATGGTATATTGTTTCACCTATCCAGAACAGATTTAACTTCTTTGAATCTGGTGTTTGCCTTAGGGCTTTCTCTCAAGTATTACTGAACTTCAAAGCTTAGGAGCTTGGGTCTTCTCTAGTGTTGAAGTATATCAGATATTGGAAACCGTGTCAAGCTACCCAATACGAGAGAAAAGCCTGACCTTAAATTTTTCTTTCAGCCCAGGGCTATATGAAAGTGGAAAAGAAAGCCCTGAGAGTAGGTGGAGCTGCAACAAAGCCATTTATAAAAACCAACCAATCAAAAAACCAAAATACCAAAACCAAACCAAACCAAACAAAACAACCACCCAAAACAAACAAACAAACCAACCCAAAAAAAACCCCACACCAAACCAAAGCAAGCAAACAAACAAAAAAAAAAAACACACAAAGAAAACTCACCCTGGCAAAATATTATGTTTGATATTCTGAAAACCAAGTTCTTAACATAAAGCTTAAAAAAGCTGCAGTAAGAAAGAAGTTACACAAATGAAAAACATATTCCTCTATATATTAGAAATATCATGGGCATTGGAAGTGACTGGGTTTTTATGCATTTTATGCAGTACTGTAGCAAAACATATGATATCAGGGGTAACATATTTTACAGTCAAATCTTTTTCATTCAGCTTCATACAGGGTTATGACCAGCAGTACACATATATATGGCTATAAAAATGTCTTGTAAATAAATTGTAGTTTTAATTTCTATTCATGGTAAGAGCAACATATATTTAAACTAATATATAAAATACCAAGCCTTCGAGACACTATAAAGGACGTTAGGAAAAGATAAGCTGTTCAAAATCCTGGTGTTTTTTATGGTTAATCATAAACCATTAATAAGTGCATTCATGTATATTTCACATTGCTTATTGCTGCCTCGCTACTGTTATCAGTTGAAGTTTCATATCAGCAAAACCATAAACATAATTCAAAAATAATAATCAGGAATTTATTGCTACTAATAAAAAAAGCAAAACAGAAAATGCAATTTTCTATGATGTCTCACAGTGCTTATAATTAATTTCAGATATAAATTGAAATTAAATTACACATTATAGGCAGTAGAGGCTTTTTGGGGAACCCATCAATAGGTCATTTTTCTGAAGGGTATGTTTACAATTGCACATTGATGAAATGCATGCATTAGAATGCAAATGCAAGGAAGAGAGTCCGGAAAAACATGCGAGAGCCATATTCTCCTCATGGTAGGAGAATATGACTTTTGTGCATATTCTTAATCTTGCTGGCATCTCCTTCCTGGAAAAATCATTCCAGGTGCACTAAAGCTCTTGGCAAGATAATAATTACTGTCAATGGTTTTCAAGAAGGCCCCGAGATAACAGAATTCTTCTATCAGCAGGTGTGAACGACTCTTCCCATCCTATTTGCTCTAATTTCACAGAATAGTTAATAACTTGAGGCATAATCAAATATAATTTTTCCTGATTTTACACTTGAATCTAATCTCTCTGACTTGAGTGGAGTAGATCTTGATCTATGCTCCTGTGAAGAAAGTAATTAAAATCAGATTCCAACATTTTTACTCTAATCCCAATTATCTTCTAGTTATTCTTAACATATAGTTTTCTTTTTAAAATTGTACCATAAATATATAGTAAAACATTTAAGTTTATGAGAACATTAAGTATGCACTCTCCATTTTTTTGGAAGATACAAACATGCGTAATGTTTATGTTTTCTTTCTAGATAGAAATGCTTTTTAAATATCATTCCTCTAGAAGTCTTTACATTAGAATAGACAAAAGATTTTAAAAGTGTACAGAATCAAGGTTTTCAAGGGTCAGAGCATTTTGAATAACTGAGGTAGTACCCATTTCAGCAGGTCTCCATGCTTTCTGTGCTGGAATTACAGTGTACTCATCCTGGAAACTCTCACTTTTGTATCATCAGTCTGCATAATTTAGTATTTGAGAAATGGCATCTCTCTGCCTGTCTATCCATGTGTGTGTGTAGTTTTATCTTTTATGTCTCGAGTCCCACATAATGCCACAAAAGTTAATTTTGTGATTCAATGGGTTCTCAGGTGAAATTCTTCTGGCTCTGCAAATAGCATCTGGCCTGTTTGCATGAGCAGGAATTGTGCTTTCTAGAAAGGAAGTGGGCTTTTCCCACCACTTTAATTCTTCAGTTTGGAGGAAATTGGGCCAAATTCACAACTCCCCAGTTTTCCAAAGTTACAGAAGTGCTGGTTACAGCAGAACAAGCTTCTTTCCTTAACAGAGAAACTTCAGTGGTCCATTCTTCCCCTGTGACTTCCTTCTACTCTTCCTCACCCACAGTTATCTGCTCTGCATTTCTTCTAGGTTTTTACTGTTTATTTGTATTTTCCCCTCAAAGGATTAACATCTTCACTTTTTCTGCTCAGTGCCATTTTCATTACTAATCTTGCAGCCCAGTTTGGAGGTCTTGCACTTGATTAGATTTTGTGAGCAGGCACTTTACTAAACTGCTGTCCAAGTTCTGACAGCATGCATCTCTTGGAATGCAATAGATTAATGAGCATGCACTTGTACTCATTAATATAAGGCTATTCCAGCAGAAAAATTCTAAATTACCATTTCCTTAGGTTGTGTTAATTTGTGTAGCTCAATGAAACTAATTCAATTGCACCTTATGACTATTTGATGGATTCTAGTATTCTAAATTTCTTTTTACATTTCCCTCATTACTGTAGGGACTAAAGAGGAGAAGACTTTAATTTAGTAATTTTAAAGATTTTTAAGAATAGATAAGTACTTTATTTTGTATTATGAGTACTATCTTTGCAACTTAGGCAGATTTTAGGACCTTTGTAGGGACAAATGCCACTTTCTGACAAATTTCAGAAATAAGACTAACAGCACCAGGACTATTACCAGTTCATACATGGAATAATAGCATGTAAAGAATTCTACAGAACAACATTTTCCTTCCTTCTAACTAACATTTCTATAAAGGAGATAAAGTCTTTCCTCAGGTCTTCTTTTTCTCTTGAAAAACTCCAAAGTTTTAGTATTTAATTTTAAGCCATGTTCTCTTGGTCACTGACTAGATTTTCTATTCTCCTTTCACTGACTGGCAGGTAAAAATTTTCATTCCAGTGTATTTGCAGAGCTGGGCAGACAATTTATGATCTGTGTTGTAGAAAGGTTATGCTTCATGTTTTACTGACAAACTCACATTTCATATCTCAGTAGCATGCCAGTCTTTCTGAAAACAACATGACATTGTCCCACTGAGTTTTCAACACTTTCCCTTCTTACAGGTCTTTTGTGCACAGCCAGGAATTTTGACGTGATAAGATCCCTGAAAATCAAGATCATAGGAGAGAAAAGTGAATCAACTAGAGCAGGCATCACAATGTAAGAATTCATTATATTCCAATACAAGGGGAAACTTTTAAAAATTGAACCATGTTTTGCTGGTTGTTGTTTTTTTTGTTTTTTTGGTTTTTTTTTGGTTGATTTCTCTAGATTGCCAGAATCATCTTACATTTGAACCCATCTCCTAAAGGACTGCCAGCTTTCTAGAATAGGTGGCACCTCTAAAGTGAGTATTCCTAATCTCTTCTATTGGTTGGCTAATTAATAAAAAATAGTACAAGACTCAGAACAAAACTTTAAAGAATTATTGATGCATTATTCCAGTTTAAAAATGCACAATATTAAGTATCCCTTGAGTATTGTTTTCCAGATGTTTATTTTAATAATTTTAGCTTGGGTTTATTTTCTTGTCTTGCTAAAGAACACATTCTGCACAGAATCAAAAGTGTTTCTGAAGTCAAGGCACATAGGGTACAGAGCATGCTCTTCTTTCCTACAGATGGAAAATACATTGATTTAACATAATTTGCTCTTGATAAAACTGTATTGGTACATATTCATGTCCTATATATCATCTATATGATTGTTTTAATTGAATATTTTTTCCAATGTTTTCTTGAAAATTGAAGGTGAGGAAAATCTAATTCTGATGATCTTGCTTTCTTTCTCTAAAATACAGCAGCCTACAGTCACAATTTTCCAGTCTTTTGGAATTCCTAAGAGCTCTTATATATTCCTGCTTAATATAATTTACCATTTTTATTACACCTGTCAAATTAAATATTATCTTTTGAAAATATCCAAAATATATTGAATACATTGTACCCATACTTTTTCTACCTATTTACATACCTCATTCTTTTCCCTTTTGTTGGTGTTGATAGTATGAATGATACAGAGCTGACCTCTGAAGAAGTGTGATTCATGCTTGATTGATAATCTAATTTTTTATTTATATTTGCTAGACAAAATGAATATGTTTATGAGACTGTTGATTAGAATTTTGACCCAAAACTTATACTGATTTAAATAAACAAGGCCCCTCTACATATGGAATGATTTAATGTAAATTTTTGCTACTTAAAATGTATCTGAATGTTCTCCTAATTTAAACTAAATGAATGAGGAAAATCACATTTTTTGGACAAATGCAATTGTTAGTATTACTTCAAAATGGATCACTATTGAAACTAGATTTTGGATATGATCTTTGGTTACTTAGCAACTGTTTTTGAGTTCCAAGAGATATGGAAAGGTATTTTCCACTTACTTGCATTTAATATGGTCTTAATATATTTTATTAAACCTCCAGCAAGAGGAATCACACCACTCCTCTTATCTGATTTAAATATTCTGCCTCTGATTTGGCTGCTACTGCTAACCAAGATTCAGTGGAGAATTTCCATCATTTTTATTCAAGCATCACATGAAATTTGTAAATAATAAAACAAGATTTAAAACTGAATTTTTTCCCCAGTTCTGCAATTCCACCATAAAATATTTCATTAATCAATTTACCCTCTCTTTTGAGCATCTTATCACCTTTCTCTTAGCCTCTAATTTTTTCACCCTTGATAATAACATTTTAAAAAACTTCTGGTAACTTTTAATGAATTCACTGATCCCACAGGCATTCAAGAAGCTGTCCTCCAAAAGAAATAATGCTCTAGTTTTGGTAAAAAGTAATTTTCATTCTAGTAAAGACTGATATATTTTGCTTGACTTTTCATTCTAACCATAAAATGGCCTGGATTGGAAGGGACCATAAAGGCAGTTCCATCCTCTGTCATGGGCAGGGACACCTTCCACTAGAGCAGGTTGCTCCAAGCCCCATCCAACCTGGCCTTGAACACTTCCAGGGATGGGGCATCCAGAGATTCTCTGGGAAACTGTGCCAGTGCCCTGCCACCTTCATAGTAAAGAAATTTTTCCTAATGTTTTGTCGGAACTCAAAATGTCTCTCAGGTCAGAAGCATTTGAGACCCTGGCAGGCAGCTGGAAACAGCTGTGATTTTGGATTTGAACCATGGAACGATTTACCAACCTTGCAGGAAGAACAAGAAGTCACAAAAATTTAGATACTACAGTAGAAGTAATCACAAAGTAAAGGGAAGAATTTTTGAGTGCTGTACAGGGGGTTTTAGGTCTTGTACATGGGGGTCAGAGGTTTTAAGATGGAGGGATTTGGGCCTGCCTTGTTCTCCTTCTTTCTTCTTCCTTATCTCCATGTTCTTGGTGATGTTGGCACTCACAGATTGGTTTAGAGTAGAAAAGCAACATTTAATATAGGTAATAGGCATTGAGGAAAAACTATAAACATTTAACACATAATGTACCATATAAAAGAGAGCAGCAGCCCTGGGCGGGGAGAGAAGAAGCAGTCGGGAGTCAGAGAGGATGTCAGGGTGTGTGTGTGCCTCTGCCTGACTGTGAGCAAACCACAGCAGCTCCAGAAGAAAATCTTTTAGATAACTTGCAATAAACTGCCTTGAGACTGAACAACAGAGACTGCTGAGCCTTTCTTTGGAAGAACGGGTTGGAGGAGAGACTTTTCCACCACACGGAACCACCCCAAACTAGGGGTGAGCTCCTGCAATGTCCGATATAAACCTGCTCTCAGTCTGAAGCCATTCCCCCTTGTCCTGCCACTCCAGGCTCTCCTAAGCAGTCTCTCCTTCTCTCTTCTGAGCCTCCTTCAGGTACTGGAACCCTGCAATTAGGTCATCCTAAAGCCTTCTCTTTTCCAGGCTGAGCAATCTCATTTTTCTCAGCCTTTTTCTGTAGGAGAGCTGCTCCATCCCTCTGCTCCCCTCGGTGCTCCTCTGGCCTGGCTGCAGCAGGTCCCTGTCCTTGCTGTGCTGGAGCCCAGAGCTGATGCAGCCCTGCAGGTGGGGTCTCAGCAGAGCGGGGCAGAGGGGCAGAATCCCCTCCCTGTCCTGCTGTCTGTAGTGTGTCTTTTGAAAATTTATATGTGCCAAATTGTTTTCTCTTTCTTCCCACAACAATCACATTTATATTTTCTTTCTTCTACAAGTCATTCTAGTGGTGAAACATGAAAACAAATTTGGTAAACAAATTTACCACTATTTCTTCTGAAGCTATGGAAAGTTACACCCACACTGTACTTGCTACAAAGCTGCTGCAGAGCACGGGTGGCTCTCTGAGAAGTAACAGGCATGTAAATAGAACTGTTCATTTTTTGCTTTGGACTACTGTAAGCCTTCCCAGACTCTGATAAAACATCCTGAGATAATCCTTCAGAAAAACAGATTGAAAAAGATAAAAAAAAAAAAGATTAAAAAAAAAAAAAAAAACCAAAAAAAACCCAAAAAAAAAAAAACAGAGATTATAAAACATTTTCATATAAATAGGAATATGAAATAACCCCTTCCAGCAAAAGCCCTGAATAAACTCAGCACTGATGCTCCAAAGAGAAAAATACAAGAACTCTGCCTCTCCCTCTCTCTGGTGCAGCCTAAATTTAAACTTGATACAACTCTACTGAGGGCAGCAGCATTAAAGCAGAAATTTGTTCCAGTACTTCCAGTCTCCTTGAGCGAGCGGAACATTCCTCAAATGGCCAATCTATTTGAATTAAATTAGGTGAACTTAACATTCATTTCAAAACCTTTTGTTCCTCCTCTTGTCAGCCTTGCAACACAGGGAGCATAACTCTTGTCTTCAGGGAGCTGTTGCTACCAATGTAATTTAGATCAGCCTAGGTGACTGCTGTTAAGATGCATAAATGAAGCTCCGCCAGCCCCAGGATTAAGGACTCAGACTGCTCCTTTCAGCACTTTGCCTCTTCTTCCTTCCCTATTATCTTCTAAAATCTAATTTTAAAACATCAGATGCAGTAACTTTTTATAATTTCTCCTTTTTTTTATTACTATTCCACAGCCTCCGTAGACTTTCACTGTAAATTTTATGTGCTTTTATAAATCCCTCTTTCCTCTGCTGTTTATGCTCTCAAGTCATTCACAAAACAGTCTCTCCTTCCATTTTGTGTTAAGTCCCTTCAAACACTGGATTTAAAGGTTCCTTCATCCTCCTAGCTCCATTTTTCCCCAGAAGCCTGTATATAGTTTGCAGTTATGACAAGTGGCTCACTGTGTGCATCATAATTTAATGTAACTTACTTATATTGGATTCCAGGGCATTATTATACAATAAATTACAGGAGGTTCACAGACCACTTACAGAAGCAGGTGAGCTGTGGGCAGAAGGTCTCTCCTACCAGTTCTGCTATCAGCATTGTAATCTCTAGTGGAGCAGACTGATGGATATTCACTCTAAGCTGCTGGAGCAAGATGCACTGGAATTAATTTGTCAGAGTCCAGTTCTAGATGAAAAGCACAAGATTTATACTTTGGCCTCCTGTGTATAACAAGGGGGAGGACAGTTTCTGCAGTGTTCTGGAGAACTGGCTGCTGATGGCAAACAAAACCAAAATGTCACCAAAGCACTATGCACAGAATTTTTCACATAGTGTAGAAATGGTTCTGAGTCAGAAAACCATCTGCAATAAAGTCTTTAATATATCTGAGCAATTAATTTGAGCTGTCCTAATTAAAACCTATTGTATTTGAGAAATTTCTTTACCCAGTTACTTAAAAGTGCTTAGACAGCACAAGTTTTAAAGAGGAAAATTTGCTTAAAAAGATTTAGAGATAGCTCTTTAGCTGTGACAGACTGGAACAGTTCCATTACTGCCTGTGGAGTTAGCTGGATTTATACCTGGCAAGGTTAGGTCTGACAGTATTTAACACATCATTTTCCAAGATGAAATTGTGAATTGTGGTCCCTGTCTTTTCCCACATTCCCTTTTTTAATATCAGTACTTTATTATTTCAAAATGCTATTTATTTTGATTATGTTTGAGCTGCTTTTTACTAAGTCAATGCATTCTTTCTCCATTTCTAAAATCTTTTTAGGATAACCGTCATACACAGTTGCTTACCAAATCCATCCAAGTACTCTGGAGCCAAATCAACTTGATGGCTTTTATGAGTGGAACTAATCTGAACCATTTCCATGCCTACAAAGCTAGCATTTGAATAAAAACCACCAAACCAATATTAGAAATAATTTATATCAATACACATTTTAATCACAAATGTTTAGGAAGAATATTTGCATATGTGTTTTCATGCACATATAGGCAAACATCCATGCAACAAACAGGGAGGGGAATTTCACTGGCTTATTGATTTTAGCTCCATGGGACTATGTTTGCTATATGGAAAGTTCTAATTAACTATTTTTTAATATCACATGCCAACTTTACTTGTGGATGCTAACATATTCTTATAGATTAAAGCACAAATTTCTTCTTTATAGTTTCCCATTTTAGGCCATACCATAGATCCTGCTTGTTGTATGGAAAATATCCACGATATCTTTTGCTTCAACTTAAAGCTCAAAATAATTTAGTAGAAATCCTTCACATTATTCTGAGTCCAAAGAATGGGTGAGTACAAACTTCAGGAAAGTCTTTATGGTGAAAAGTTAACTAATACTTTTAAAAACATGCTAATAATTTTTTTTTAGCAATTAATTTTTTATGTGTTTTTGACTTATTTTTATTAATTGAAGTTTAACATCCTAATTACACTTTCTGTAATACAATATTAATTAGCTCCTGGTCCACAAGACACTGAAATATTTTTAATATTAAAAAAAATGGGATACCAAAAAAATTGACAATGTGTTTTGCTAGAAAGACAAAGCATTTTAAGGGCAATGTAGAATTACTGTGTGCTGTGCTACCAAATCTAAAATGTTCATTGTCATTTTCTTATGAAAGTAATTTCACCTCCCTGGTGTTAGGCCTACAGATCTATCAGTTCAGGTGGAACAGAGAAAATCAGACTGAAGACATACCCAAATTTTATTTATTAACACTAAGAGTGATGTTCTCTTTCCCATACTTTAAGAAATGGAAACAATAGAGACCAAAAAAACACCCTAAAAACCCAAACAACCCCCCTCCATTTGTCTGCCATTATGTGCAAGAAACATCATACAGCATGATTTTTAACTTTAATATTATTTCATTCTTTTGAACTGAGTTTAGGCTCTCCACTGAAAATCAGTGCCCTCATACTGGTAGTAATTTTTTACTGCTCTGATTCCTGTTATTTTAGAGAGAGAAATTGTAATGATAAAAAGCTGTTCTAGATATGGCAGAATTTCAGAGCAATATTAGGCTATTAGATGACTAGTTTATACACACTTAGAAGGAAAAAAAAAAAAAAGCCCAGATCTCAGATATTGCATAAATATTTAAGTATTTGAACCAAATAGCTTTTTCTTCTAATGTATTTATATGTATGCATTGCATTAAATATAGCTTGTAGTATATATTGCTTAATTTCAATTTTAAATGTCTGAAGTATTTTGTGGTGAGAAATTTCAAAATTGTAAATAATATTTATCTTAAGTAATTTCTTCCTGTACTGAGAGACAAAGAGCTTCTTTTTTAGTAACAAAACAAGGCAAATAATTAAAAGACAAGCCATGTTGCCAGTAGTGGAACAATACTGCCACATCATTTACCTTCCAAGGTTTTGCAATCCAAAGTGCTGTCTGCATGAGAAAGAATGTAAAAGAAATAGACACAAGGAAATAAGTGGACCTGGTAAAAAAATTAGTGCCTAGCACATAAATGCAAATCTTTTTAGTATATTAGGATTTTTCTTTCCTACATCAAGAAGAATTTTATCTTAAGCAAATTAATCAAATGCTTATAATGATATAGCTGTGTCTGAGAGTGCTGAAATATAAGGATAAAAAAGATTTTATTTTAGTCTCTGAAAGGCCTGACATAAACCACTTTTAGGAACTACCTTTAAGTCATGTCTCTTTATAAGAGCCAGCAGGAGGTAGAAAATTGATTAAATACATTTCAGGGCTTCAGTGATTCTTTATCTGTCTCAGCTGAGTTTAAAAGTGTCTGTTTACAGAGAGAAATCTTTTAAGTGGTTATTTTTTTGTTTTCTTTTGTTTTGTTTCTCTGTTAACAGACCAATTATCTGAGAGATAATTATGTAATTTACAATCTGTGAGTAGCTTGTTTTTCCCCGCAGAAAAATCAACTTCACTGAATTCTGTTTTTCAGGCAGAAATTTAAGTCTTATTCCACTGCTTCATAATCAAACATATTTATTGTCATATTCAAGTCCAGAGGAATGTTAGACATTCAGCCTTCTTGCCTCCAGCTCATCAGTAATAAGTTTTGGTCTTACAGCTATTTTTGGTAATGGTACTTATTTCTTTAAAGGCTGCAGGTATGCTCTGCTATAAAAACCTCCTTATCACTGGCAAGTCTTGGAGTTTCTTATATTTTTGAATACAAATGTCAAATTGGATTTCTGACCTTGGGAAACATCCTCTCCAGCAGAGACCATAAAATATGTGCTATTAAAAAAATAAAAAAAAAAAAGGAAAAGGAAAAAGGAAAAAAAAATACCATTGTCCCCTCCTCACTTACAGGGTAAATTTCTAACAAGCATTTCCAGCAAATCCCTGGGAACATCTTAGCACATAACTGCCAGGTGGGCCAGCTGGCTGGAGGTAGGGAAGCTGCATCCACTTGGCTGCCAGCAAGATCTCAGGAGAGAAGCTCAAGCCAATTTTTCCACATGAAAATTCAGGCAACTTTTGTGGCTCATCCCTGGATATGAAACCAGCAAGCAGAGACTGCACAGCACTTCTGGCAAATCAGTGTGTTCTGCCAGATTTTAACTGAATTTTGGACTGACAATCTGAAACAAACCTCAAAGAGGAGCTACTCCACATGGACCAATTTCTGTTATTCCACTTTCCTCAGAGTGACAGCTTATACATAATTCTATGTAAATGAAAAAGTGAAAAAAATAATCTTGTTTCTCTACTAATTTCCTTCATTACTGTTTAGCCAATAAGTGGATAACAGACATAGACATATTTTACTCACATTTTCCTATATGTAGGATGGACAGTTGTTGAATCCAATGGAAAAGACTTTGTTTTTTAGCTTTAGCATTGCAGTTTCTGACAATACTCTCAGGAAAGGCATTTATGAAATATCAGGTTTTGAGTCACTAGGGGAAAACATCTGCAATCTGTAACTTAAAGAAACTGGCAGATCATCTAGCACTATTTGACTTAAGTATCTAGTTGGAGCTGATAAAAGAAATAAACATATTTCCAATGAAATTTTAATTTTATAATCCTTTAAAAATACCAAAATTCAGAGGAACTTTCAGTAGAAAAGAAGGAGAAGAAAAATTAAGATCTGTAACTGATCTATTAAATACCAGAAAATACTGCTCAAAAAGGTGCTTGCAATCCCATTCTCTATATTTCTGACTGTAGAATCATCCATGAAAACAGATTTGGAAATAAGAAATAAACAACTTTCATAATGCAAATGTAAAAAAATTCATTTTTAAAAACTGGAATAACCACATAAATTGAACACCTAGAATTTGAAAATCACTTTTCATTCAAGATTTCATGGGCAATTTGACCAGCATCATTGAGTTGTTGATTCCTTATACTCAAGTGAATTCTTATTATAAAAAAATCATACAAGTCAAAAAATTTGGACTGAGGCTCTTGAATCCAAGGTCAGGCTATCCCAGTGCTACATGGAATTTAGAGGCATTCCTGCCTCTATCCTGAACTTCTTTATTGCACAAATTTTCTATGTTCTTCAAGAGGCAGACAGAAAACTTTCTGCAATCAAAGGGCACATTACAGATCTGAGATATTTGAGCCCATCATTACTTACTAGGGGCTCCCTCAACATCATGCAAAATAAGATTTGAAATTTTATTGCATATGTTTCTTAAGAGTATTTAGATAGAAACACAAGAAAATGCCAAAAAAAAAAAAAAAGGCATAAATCTGTAGATTTTGAGGATGGTAAATTAAAAAACAAATAGCCTTGAAAAGTTTCTGCTGAGGAATACAGATCCTTATTTTCTAGGGAATTTTCTAAGGAATTTCTAAGGCCATGTTATACCTGAAAAAAAAAATCCTTTTAGCTACAACTGAAGAATTTATTCAGAGGATTTGGTCTCTTCATGAATCCTATCAGGAAATAAGGAGATGTAATGCCTCATAAATTATAAAACAGTCATGGATTTTGAAGCTACGTGACTTTTAAATGCTTTTAAGCTGTCAAAAATCCCTCCTAATTTTATTAATTTACAAGCAAAAAAAAATCCAAAAAACAAAAACAAACAAACAAGCAAACAATAAAAACAATACAACCAAACCAATCAAACTCACACTTCAGGAACCATTTATGAACAGAGCATTTTGAGCCTGTGTGGAAGCACAGAATTTTGCAGATCCAGGCAAAGACTAAGAGTCCTGTAGCTCTTAGCTATTAACATAATACTTCAGCCCTTTAGTCCAAAATTTCCAGATGTTCAGAAAGCCTGTCAGGCTGCTCAAAGCCCTCCTGTCCTGCACAGATGGCAGAGTTTAAGTGCCCAGTGTGTGCGCAGAGACGTGGTGCCAGAGCGCTCCCGCCCCGCCGCGCGCGCCTCGTGCGGCGCGGAGCCGCTCTGTGAGCCATGGAGCCCCTTGAGCTCCACACCAGGTTATTTGTAGAGTCAATCTGTGACCAGGATGTGTCAGACTCGCTGTGTTTGCGCTGGCTGCTTGCCCTGAACAGTTCTGGTATGTCTCTCCATGCCAGTATGTGCTGCATTTCCAGGTGTGCAGGGTGGAAGATGTCACCTCACGGCCCCCCATAGCATCACTGGGGATTTGTGCCACTGTTCAGGGCAGGGGTTGACTGTGCTTCGGTATTTTCACTTTAACCTCTTCTTTTGTTTCAAAATAGAATCCTGAGGACTTCATCCATCCAGAGATAAATGGATATTTTATTGCTACTATCCCTTGATGGAGTAGTGCTAATTATGAGGATACGTCAAGCTTAGAATAACTGAAAGAAAATCCAAAAGCAATGTGATAAATTAATGTGTAAGTGAAGGACATGGAGTTTATTTAACTTTTATGGACAGTTAAGAATACGTAGTGTTGAGCAGAGATCTGAGTAGAAAACCAAACTTACAGCCAGGGTAACAAAAGAGCCCAGTAAGATTAAAAAGGTCATGCTGCAGCCAAAGAAGAAATCTGAGGACCACTTGGAGTGTTTTAAAACTGTAGCCAGGGATAATGCCTTAAGAGCCCATTGATACCTGGAAAGATAAATATTGGCTTGGGTCACTTGTGTTTTCACTGCTCCTGCTAAAATGCTTTCAAGTGAAATACTGGTGTTTGTGTCTCGAGTAAATGGATACATCCCCCACTGCTCCGAGTTCCCAGCTCCATTTCCTTGTCTTGGAAAGCTTTATGTTTTGATCAGCTTTCAGCTCATGAGAAGAGGAAAATTTTGTGCCTATACTGGAGCACACAGCCATGACAATGTGTGAATTTTCCAGCTGTGGCATGCACAGGTAGCAAGGATACATGGGACACAATGGGCCTGCTTCTATGTATAATGGTGCTTATGAAAGAACTCCAGCAATTAACATTTATGCTACTTAAAACAAAAAGAAGCCTTCAATGATGACTTTGGAAGGTGAAGACAGGTCAAGATAAATTCCACAGATTAGATTGCCTATGGTTAAACTATTTTTTGAACTGTACTCCAGATCTGTAGAGACAATGTTTGTGGGCCTGTTTTCTCTGACTAAAATAAGAAATTATTTTTTCAGAGACTCTCTCCTAGGTTCTATAAGAGAAGGCTGGTAAATCATTTGGTATCATGTGTGTATTCATGATACAGACAGAAAAATATGACTATTAATTTCTTGATGAAAAACTGCTAAATTTGTTTCCATAGTTTCTCAGTATAGAAATTCTATTGTTATCTTGATGTTTGTTTTGAGTATGACCATTTCCTTTAGAAAAAAACCCTCTATAAAACCATGTTTCTTTTTCTCAGGTGCTTTTTCTTTTCCCTCAAGCTTGTTTTCAAGCTAGATTTCAACAGATTATTCAGAACAATATAGGACACACTACTAAAATTTCTTGGTTAAATGTATCAATTATAAGCTTACTGTCAGTTATCTGGTCTAACAGATTATTTTTTCCCTGCCAACTCCAAAAAATACTAGGAAAAATACCATGACTAGATGGTGTGTATCTCTGTAGGAGAGTGGGGTTTAATTTGTCAGAAATTAACTGGATGTGATACTACCTGATCTAAAAGTTCAGGAAGAATAGTGTGCCCATGCATAATAAAGTTCATCACTCAGGTCCTACAGAGTAGCAAATATTTGTACCTCTGAAGAATTAAATGGGGTTGAAAAAGTTTCTGAGAGAGGTCTGCAGTTCCCTTGAATGGTACAACTATTTTTTCTTGCTACTCTTTGTTCTGCATATAGACCATACTTGGATTTCTGCACTCACTGGAGGCTCAGCTGCTGCAGGTTCATCCCCTCAGTACTATATTTGCATGCCCCCACTTTTCTGGCTTGTTTTTACTGCAGTGAAGCTGCACCTGATTTATGGTGTATGAGAGAAGGCAAAACAAGCACAGCATGCAAAACTTATGAAATTATTCATAATCACATGCCAGTGTTTTCTGTGTATTTAGTACTACTTTTTCATAATTCTCCATTTCAAGGAGAAGGAAAAGAAGAAGGAATTTATCTTCAGAAAGATACTCAATAGAATGTGGTTTGCTCATTTGCTAGTAAGACTCTGGGCTGATCACATACACAGACCTTTGAGTAATTTAATAGGAAGAGGGAAAACCTAAAATACGTTTTCCGCACCCCCCCCTTTGACTTCAGTAATAGTTCAAGCAATATATAAATCAAGATTTGCTTTAGCAAGTTCCTGTTTGCTTTCTATTCTCTCTCTGAAAATTACTTTTTAGCTGTACGTGTCCCTTTGGGTTCCATTGTCAAAGTATGTCATTATAAAGGAAGAAATTCAACCAACGGCAGAAAATACTCTGGTGAAGAAATGATTTTGAAAGCACAGGTTCAATATATGTAAACACAAATAGAAAATATTCCTCTGGAAACGTCCTGGAATTGGAGGCCAATCACCTGCTGGAACCAGAGCTTTGCAATGCTGTCATATCACAGAAAACAAACAAAAGAGTAACCTACTCCCCAGGCCCTGAGACAAAATACAATTTAGCAGAAAGTTGTGTATATATGTGGTGAAACTTTGCAGTCTTATTCTGGATTATCTGTAAATCTTCCTGCTAAGTCTAGCCATAGGATTCAGTGTATACCTGAAAAAGAACAGAAGAAAAGGGTTCAAAAGGAAAAACAGAAGTACTGTAGATTTCAGCCTTTTACTTTAAATGGTCTGTGCAGCAATCTCAGATCAGCAGTCCTTCCATTGTGACATCTGTCATTTTCAACACTGGATCTGCAGAGGTAATGTTAATAATTTTTTTTTAAAGAAATATCAAGAAATTGGAGTCAGACAGAGTTTTTTTTTTTTTTGAACAAGGGCTGTTTGGGTGCTATGGATTATCTGCTAGCCCAAGGGTACAACCAAGGGTTTTCAGGACCCCTCGGGTTTGCCCAGTGTGGGACTTTTACTTGTAGATAGATCCTCATGCCCCTGGTCTCTTGGAGAAGAGCCACCAAAGGCTGCTTTCCTTACTCTGCTCCTGGGATCCCTGCAGTGTCCCCATGGAACATTTTCAACACTTCACCTCAACATCACCAAACTGCCAAGGACTAATGAAATAAAAAGTTTGCATGCTCAGAGGTAGGATATTTTTTCCAGTGGGTATTTTTGGAGCTGAATATACCTTGCATTCAAGATGCCCTTTGACACTAACCACAGGAACAGCCCTCTAATATTGCCTTAAGTAGAAAAAGGCCCTGTGTCAGTGCATGTTCCTCAAATAACACATTGTTCTCACCACTCAAATTGTGTGTATGACACCATTAAATGGCTGCAATACAGCATGAGAGTTCACAACCACAGACTGATACTCTGTGTGGCAGCTTGTACTGCAGTTACTCAATTTATACATGATTCCACAGTGTTATCATCAGTCATTTCCTCCAACAATCACCAGTGTAGGCTAGGAAGAATAATTCTTTCCTCTCCAGAGATTCAAAACCTAAACTATAACTCGTGGAGTGTCAGTGCCAAGATAAAGCCTGAAATTAGTTTATTCCACGTTATATTGCTATTAAATCTCACTGCCTGTTCTAATTATTGTACTATTGTGTATTAATCTGATACTACTATTATTAATATTGTTCTTTTATATACTACATCTATTCTTATTATATAACTTATGTTCCAATATACGTTCAAGACACAGGTAAGTACTGCTAAGATTAAATAGGAAACAATCCCTCAATTATTAAAATGGCTACTATTACCTTAAAAAAGATCATTATTTCACTATTTCACTTGGAGAATCTCCCCATGTTTTATACTTTACTGGCAGTTTTGCTATTTTGGGGGTTTTTTTTGCATTACTTTTTCTGCATTGCTGGTTTTACTGTCAAAGTCTCTCATAAATTCTACTTTGCCATGGGCTTTTGATGGTCCAGGTCAGTACTTCAAGCTCTAAACCTGGTTAGATCAGGGTTATGTTAAAGACATTGAATCATTCATTCCATTAGGATTAGGAAATTATTGCATATTTATGCAGAATCCTAAACCTGGGGCTGTTAGCTGGAGCTGAAGTGCAACTGGCTATAGAGATAATCCAGTGCTGTACTTTGATCAGTCAACTTGAATGATCAGAGGAGAAATGAAAACCAGAAAAAAGGTAACAGGATGAAAACAGTGAATGATAACAATTATGTTGGAAATGTGCCATTAAGAAACTTGGAGTTATGCTCATCACAGGATATAGTATTTCTTATGAGAGTTAATTAGAGGTTGAGCTGTAATTCTTCAGATCTCTCATAATGTTAATATTTTATAAGGTCTTTTCCTACTGAAATGCCACAAACCCTCTTCACTATTATGCAAATTAAGGATATACAGATTTCCAGCAAGTAGGCAGCTTACTTTCATTGCAGCTTACTTTCATTCTGTAAGCCTGTGGGGAAATAAAAACCCCAAATAATAATGTTGTATATGGAAAAGAGGGTAAGCAAAGAAACAAGAAAAAAACCAGCATGGAAAATACCTCTGGGTACAAAATAATTCTTCTTAATACTTTTATTATTTAGAGAAAAAAACCCAACAGACTTAAACATTCACCCAACTGCAAGATGCACCTTTCTGCAAACAGCTAACAGCTAATACACGAACATGCTTATAAAGTACAAACACAACAAACAAAATTCAGATCCACACTCACAAGCTACTGCTAATATACAAGTTATTTGATTATATATTTCACTCAGGTCTTCGAGATTTTACCCCTGTACAAGCAGGAGTTGGAGTCTCAACTTTCATTCAAGCAATGATGTGTTTAATTATTGATTATTTATTTAGTTAGTTAGTTAGTTAGTTAGTTTTTATTTGTTTATTTTTATTTATTTATGTGTTTAATTTCCTTGGTCTTCCTCATGTTGTTTATCCCCCCTCCTATGCCCAGGACTGGCAGCGAGACCCTAACATCCTTCTGGGGTTGAAAACCAAAATTGCAGCATTCCAGCTGCACATGGAAGACCTGACTCCAGCCAGCTTTCTAAGAGTTGTCAAATAACTGTACAGTACATGGGAGTCAGACACAGCTTCCAGCAAGGACAAACCTCTGCACCCACAGAGGAAAGAACCATTTTCCCTTCTGCTGAGGACTTGATGGTGCTTTTGCTGCTACTTCCCAGACAACTGTGACAGAATCACTCATCTTTATGCACACATGATTTATTAAGTCTGATTGGATTTTTTTCACTAAGAAGTGAGTTCTGCACTTGAAAATACTCTGAAAATATAGGTTATTTGAAAAGCTGCAAATGTATTAAATTTCAGTGCTGACATAATGTGCTGTGGAGTATTTCGAAAGATGTCTTACCTAAAATGTGCAGGTAATAATGTTTGTAAAATAGACAAAATCAGTATGGATGTTCTTGTATGCATAGGATATTGACCTTGATTCAGCAAATTTCTTCAGTACATATAGAACTAAACCATATGAATAAACCCTCTATGAAACTAATCATAAGTTTGATATTAGACATCTAAACAGCTAGCTGAGTCCCACAAGAGAATTAAAAAAAAAAAAGAACTTCCTTTCATGACTGCTTTTCTTGCACTTACAAAACAGGATTAAATTCTTTCTAGAATGGCAATGTTTTAAAAAGTCTCTTTCCTTGCTTTCATGATTGTACTGTAAAGATATCAACATATTTAGTTCATCAATATTAAAACCAAAACTCCTGGTGTTTGCAGAATTATGTTTCCGTGTACTTACCAGCCTTTTTGTGCCTTTGTTAATGTTATGAAGTAGAGTAATGGACAAGGGTGTGGGATCATTTTTTTCTGAGCTGTAGCAGTATGTATCTACTAAATAATTTGTTTAGGCCAGCTTTACTGGCAAGTCCTTCTCTTCATCCCTAAGGAAAATGAAACTGCTTCCACTTCAAGAAAACTATTGAACTTACTCCTGAGTTTATAATTAATTTCTGGGTTTTGTTACAGAAATCCCAACCTTTTTACCAGCTTTCCAAAAGCCAGATGTTCCTGGCAAAGGAGGATGTTCTCTGAGCCCACAGCTGATTGAAGCCATGCTGGGTTGTTATAATCTTGTTTTGGCTTGCTTTCCTAGCCAAAAGAACCCCAGGGTCACTAATTGTCCTGATAAACATCTCTTCTGAACCTTTTATTATGAAAGCAAATAATAAATAAAAAATGACCTACTATCCTAAAGCATAAAATAATCTGCAATAGTGCTACTGCTCATTAAAAAATCACTTTGGTTTATATTAAATAATTAATCATTAAATACAATTATATGACTGCAAAAAGTTAAGTTACAAAGGAAAGTTTGGAAAATATGGGGTAAGATACTTGGTTCTTAAGAACTTAGAAGTGCAAGACCAAACCATTTTCAAGTAATACAACAACTGTAACCTTGCTTTTCTGAAGACATATGGAAAAAATATTTTGAATAGTCTAGATACAGTAATTTACAGCCTAAATAATGAATTAAAAATAATGGTTATCAAAAAGAAATATATCTTTCCTAAAATGTAGAAGTACATCTACTCTCTCATCAGAGATAGTATATAATGTATATTTATTTATGTGCACCTATTTAATTTATGATTATAACTAATGGGTCTGCTTTCATATTCATTTTGTATTTCTGCAGCTAAAAGCTCAGCCAGCCTAAATGTAAGTAAATAGAATTTATGCATATCTAATCTGGATGATAACCAATTTTTCACTGATGTGAATATCAAACGGGTAAGCGCACCCACTTTTTTCTTTACCAATGTACCAGTGGATATGACTATAAATTTAAATATTAATAAAATTTTAAAAATAGATTGTATCCAGTGAATAATGATTTCACTCTTTTAACAGTTTAACACATCTGTAAAGCTGTAGGTGCCTTAAAGACATGTAGATGTCTTAAAATGAGGAAGTTCTCATTACGAAATTAGTCCTGCCATATCCTTGGCACTTCAGAAATCTTGGGGTAGGGCTGCTGTCCTACAGATGCCAACGCAATGAAGGTAACGCTGACCTTCTGCATAAACCGCGTCAGCAGAAGCGTCACGAGCGAACCCCGCGAGAGCCCTCCAGGGGTGATTAATACTGAGTCAGGAGCCATAACTCTGATGAGCCTTTAATACAGTAAACCAACAGAAGCAGTTAAGGGCATTGTCTGAGAGAAACGGAGAGGATTTAATCAAGTTGCTAATATACTTTGACCGGGACTCTCAGGTGCTCTTAAATGGAAGGAGGGTTTTAAAGGGATTGAGACATTTCAGCTCATGGCTCTTAAGGGGCCCGTTACTCTTACGACCCTGCTGAAAACAGAGAATAGTGCCCTGGTAAGCATCTATCATTTCTGCAAGAAAAAATGATATTTTGCATTCCCTTCATTCAGTTTTATGAATGAAGTGTATGCGAAATACATGTTGTGATCTGATGAAGGACAGAGGGCAGAAAGGCTGTGTTCAAAAGACTAATGTAGTTTAGCAGAGTAATTTCTCCTCCTACAGTATTCCATGGAGAATCCTGCAGGGAATATTCAAGCTACAGCCTTCTCCCTGTTGCTAAAAAAGATTTTGCAACTGAACAAAAGACATTGATAGGGACTGTGCAAGCAATGCATTGCCTCTACACAAATCCAGAGACCTGGCACTTATCTGCGTTGCCAAAAGATTATGGGCTAAGGTAATAGCTGCTTTTATTTATTATTTTATTATTCATTTATACTTATTAGCTAATTGTACTTGGATCTGAATGCCCAAAGATGAAATACTCTCATATTATTCTATGTTGGCAACAGCGTAGTGGCGTAGAAAAGAATTCAGATCTGTCAGGGGCACTGAACTACATTAAAACAGACATATTTTGTAAATCCACTGACATTTCTTCACTAATTAAGTGAGAAAATATACTCAGACCAGCCAGCAGTCATTCACTGATACAGCCAATATATGAACAACAGACAGACCTAGAGACATTTTCTAGAGCATTCTATGCCTTTTGTTAGAAGATGTTATTGATCCCAATTTACTATGAATGAGGAAGGGATTTTAAAACAGTTATATTTCTGTTCTTGAAGTAATTTTCTAATTAAATAGTTACATCTTAATCAAATTCTTTCATCCTCTTTTCCAACCAACACTCTGTTGCTATCTTTAGAGTACCAATGACTCACTTCTTTCTAAATACAGCATTGTCTCAAAAAATAATTGTGCATATTGAATTACAAAACATGTACTGAAGTCAGTAAGTGTTAAAGTCATTGGCAAAATTTTCCACTAAGATCTACATTAATTGAGCTGTATGCAAGCAGTCTCCATGTGATTTCTAAAATATTCCAGTAATATAGAATGCGTTAGACATTTGCGAGAAGGTACGTGTGTGCTGGATACAAAGCTTTTCAATATGCAATTAATAGTGAAGAAATAACATTTGTAGTATTTTCCTAATGAAGTAAACTGGACTCTGCACTATGCAGTGGGAAACTTCTGGCCTTTCCTGAGGAGGATTTTCAGTTCACAGCTGCAGGGAGTTGAAGTTTAGCATGGCAAGAAGAAATAGTCTGGGACAGTGATGGATGGCTATAGAAACATTGGCAGATAATAATTTTGTTCACCATGTATGTCCAAATCCTGAACACACTATATGAATATACAACTTCTCTACCACAGGCAGCCTCACCTGCTGTAAAACAGGTGTCCACTGAAGTAAACCTAGTCAGAGATATAAATACTCCAGTGATTACACTCTGATAGATAGTCTAAGTTGTGATGAATGTTTTCTGTAGGTGTGCCAGTGCAATAGATGCCTGTGTTGGCTCTAGTAAGTGCTGACTTTTCAGTTTCAAATTGTTTTTTATGATATTTTATTTTCATGTTGAGCAATATGACCCATAAAATCAAAGTATCTGTGAGCAATTTCTTCTCATTTTGCATTAGGAAAGGGAAACAAAGTATAGATCATGTTGGTAGAACCAGTACTTTTGTGTTCTGCAAAAAAAAAATGTATTAAAAATTGTGGAAATGAATTTTGGATTAAGTTCAGTGACTCCATAAATCATCAAAATGGCATATAGCATCAGCAAAAAATAATTTCTGCTGAGAATACTTAAGAAATTAGCAGAGATTCTAGGGATATTTTATTTCAAATATACCAAGAACTGAATGAAATCTGGTTCTTGTAGCCTCTGCAGAAACAAGAGTTTCTCTCTTCAACTACATTGAAAAATACACAGGGCCATGAAAAATAGATTAGTTTGAATGCTTATCTTCCCACTGTCCACATAAGTATTATTTTATCTATTTTGATTTTTAGAAGTAACAGATTATCAGATTGTGTTTAAAGCATATGATTTCTGCAAGAAAGGTTAGACTGCAGCAAAAACAAATAATCTCTTAATCATGCCTGCCCAGGGGTATAAAAATTGTTTGCAGATGGGTTCCTTGTTTTCAGCCCTGGAACCTGAGAGTAACATTATACACAATGGTAGATCTCATATTTCTACACAGGATTTCAGTTTCCTGAATTACTTGATCATTTCCAAATTTTGGTCCCACATCTGACTCTATCACCATTAGGAGCAAATAATAATAATAATAATCATCATCATCATCATCATCATCAAAGCTACCTTCAATTAAACAGTCTGGTTCAATTCATAAGTTTATCCATTTAAAATCAACTTCCACTTCTGCAGTATATCAAAGGGATTAATGTGTATCCTGAATTACTTACTTGTACTAAAGGTGTGTCAAAAATCACTCAGAAGTCATTAAAAAATTTAAGGATAAAAGAATCATAATTATGTTAAGGCATGAAGCATTTTTAGCAGGATAGACAGCTGAGCCATTATAGGCAGTCATAGGATCACAGAATATGCTGAGTTGGAAGGGACCCACAGGGATAATTGAATTCAGCTTCTGGCCCTGCACAGGACCTGAGAGTATTGTCCAAATTAATCTTGAATTCTGTCAGGCTTGGTGCTGTTACTACTTCTCTAGGGAGCTTGTTCCAGTGCCTAAATATTTCCCTCAAATTTTTAAAATAAAATTAGATATATATACACCTAACTTCCAGAGTCTTTGGAAGAATACTGGTTTTCTCTCAAATTTTCATATGGGCTCTAGACTGTGATCACTTGCAGTGATCACACAGGATTCTCAAAGTGTGCTTCCATCTGTGTCTGATGCCATTAAATCCTCCAAACAAAGTTAAGTTCCTTCCACCACATACATGCCCCATCAACATGCCCTATCTGGATGTCAGAGGAATATAGAGAAGCCTCTGGAAGGACATTGGTCTGAAAAGTACGGCTGTTTAAGGACAGCAATCACTGGTTTTGAAGTAGATAAATCCTAAAAGTGTGCTCTGTGTCCTGAAGCTTGCTAAGACATCATCTTAAATAGGTGGGACTCTCAAGCTGCTGGAGATGAATCTGAAATCACTGGCATCATCTGGAATGATTCAGTGTGGCTCCTGTGGGTCCTGCTGGGGCAGCAGCTGCTCACTCTGGTTGAACAGATTCTGCAGCCGTGTCTAGGGCAGTGTGAGCATAGCTCTGTCCCTGCTGCCTGCCCAAACTCCTGCCTCGATTTCCCTGCCTGAGCAATGCCAGAACATTACCCCTCCACATCCCTCTATTCCTCTTTGACACACATGAGGGTCTGGACTAATGCTTGCTTAAGTCTTTGGGAAGGCTGATTGGAATCAAGTGAATGGGAGATTTCAATCATTGATTATCAAAAGCAACTGGTGTTACTCAGTACTGCCAGCTGGATTAGGCTGTGGCCAGACAGAGAAACAGAAAGTTCACCACCATGTCAGTTTGCTAAATTGAACAGAAATGTCCTTACAGCTCTTCCACTGTACAGACTATGTATGCTCTGCAAAAGGGAAGCAGCATTTCCAAGAACAGAAGAATAAAGGAAGAAAACTGAGTGAAAGAGAAAAAAAAAAACAAAACCTCAAAGCTTCAAAAAGTATGAGGGTATAAATTCACAACAAGGACTAGTGTGCTAGC
Organism: Lonchura striata; assembly: GCF_050655825.1. NCBI lineage: Eukaryota > Metazoa > Chordata > Aves > Passeriformes > Estrildidae > Lonchura > Lonchura striata. The sequence goes on from NC_140703.1 coordinate 12,456,025, forward strand.
AATGCCCTTAGCATGCTCTGGAGCACTGACCTGCAGCTTGACTTTCCTCCAGCATATTTTATATAGAGAGTCAAAAGAACATTTAGGTCTGGAAGCAAAAAATCTATGAACTTGAGAAAAGCTATAGTAACCTGATTAGCATGGCATTCATTGTGTTATGCTTAGTATGCAGAGTAAGATGAATCTGCTCTTCAGTTTATCAGTTACTTCAGGTGTGACTTGTGGGAGGACCTACTGAAATTATCATAACATTTTGTTATTTTTCAGCTGGCTGTGGTGAGGGAGTAATTCAAACATCAGTACAAACCAAAACAAAATCTGCAAACCAACCAACCAATCAAAGCAAAACACCCACACCACATCCACCTACATGTTTATATGTATCCATACTTACATGTATATGTATGGTTATGTATACAGAACCATCTATATGAAAATAGATTTAAAATAAATATTTTTTTCAGACTACTGGAATCTGTAGCAATTAATTAGCCATAAAGCTCTCCAATCTTGCACAAAATAAGAAAAAAAATATGAGCCAGGATGATTTAGACAACTAAGCCAAAAGAGACAAGGACAAGAGTAATGCAATTGGCAGGAACTACATTTTAATTTTTTTGATAACATGAATGAAATTTCTGTTCTTAAAACAAATAAATAAACAAGCTATTTAAATTAAAACATGCCTTGGCCAAGTAGCAGAAACTACATGAAAAATTAAGTTGGTGGGGATCTGAGGACAAGCCATTTTCAAATGACACAACCTTGCTACCTTATCACTTTTCTGGGGTGATAAAGGCATTCAGCATTTCAACCTATTTCAGGCATTACAGAACTTTTCCTTTTTGGTGAAGCTTTTGGGCACGTCTGCTCTCAGGTGCTATTTCCCTTACCCTTCAAACTTAAAATACAATAAAGGGTGGAAATGAATTTCTGTCTTAAGTGTGAGTTTCTGCAGAATATTGAGCTCCATTAGATTCTCACTGGTCATGTGCATGAGCCATGAGAAACACAAGTAGTAGAGTGACTAAAAACAGTGTAATTTTTGTAAGAAAACAAGGGTATTGTTCTCCTGACACTTCGATCATAATATTTCTCAGACTGGAAACACAGCTTTCCATATGATAAAAGATATGTCAACAACATTTATTTAAATGTTAACAGTGCATTAGACTAGCATCAGGATAATAGTTAGGTCTGATTTATAGAAACATGGCATACAGCTTTTTTCAGGAAGAGTTTTTATTAGCAATACTATACAATACATCACTTTAATGTGTACAGTTCAGGATACATATCCATCCACTAGTACCTTGATACTCTACGTAGCTTATTGTCATTAATTCTATCCATTGTTAGGAATGATGATTAACTAATTTGCAATTATCAGCTACTCAGATCTATTTTTATGTAACTCTTGTTATAGTATGAATTTAAAATTAAGCTGGATTAATGTGAAAATTTGCATAGAAAAAAGAGGAACAAAATTAACCTATAATTAAGATAGACTTCTGAAGGAAGGAATGCCAACATTTATATTTTAGCTTGTTCTGAAGTCTTAATCTGTGCTCTAAGGCTGCACTGAGGTCAGTAAACATACTTCCCTATGTGTCCCAGTACTCAAATCCCCAATTTGATGTGATAAGATGTAGCTTTTTCCTTTCCATTAAAAAACTGGGTGCTCTTCTATCAGCCACATTGGATATGGCCTAAACAGTGGCAGAGACCAAACTGGCACTGCTCAGTCAGAATAAATAAATGTTTTATCCCTGTTGAAAATAATAAATATTTTCCCTTCAGATTCTTTGGCTGTATTTCCTGATTTTGCAATTGCCTTATCTGTTATTCAAGTGATAATATTTGCAATCTTTATTTGTACAATGCCTGCTTAACATAATGAAATATTGACCTTAGTTCTTCGGTCAGCAAAAAAACCCCAACATAATAATGGTTAACAATAATGAGAAAATTAATTTGTCTTTTGATTTTAAATATAAAATACAGATATGCCTGTCTTATTTGGTGGGGACAAAGTTCAGAATTAAGTTTGGAAGGAAAAAAAGAAGCAAGATCTTAACATGAAAAATTTAATGTTCACTGCTGAGAGAATTTAAGGAATATATGAAAATGTGCATATGTGACTGGAAGTTTCTTTTGCATCCATGATTCCAGAAGGGAAAATATATGATAATGATATGATGAAAATGAGGAACATAAAGAACAAGAAAAAGGATGAAACTGTGTCTGCTTACCTCCCACTAAAAAAAAACCCAAACTGATTTAAGTAAGTGGTGTGGCAGAAGTATGGTTTAAACACAACCCATATTCCAATATGAACTAGAATACCTGGCTTTGCCTCTGACTCACACAGAGAATGAATTCTGATGAGTGGCTTTATTTTTTGTGTTCCATTGATCATTTCAGGTCCATCTGTCTTTTCCCTCTCATCTGTGCAAAGCAGAGATTTTGCCATGGTTAGCAATTTCTTTAGGATACATTTGCAAAGGCAGTGAGGGACTACCCTACTACCTGCCACTATACATCCATGTTTTTTTTAGTCACATAAGCTTATTATTATCTTTGCCATTTTTTTTCCATAAAATTGAGCCTTCTCTGCAGCAGCACTTGAAGCAAATATTTGGTTGTTTATACATTTAGTCCAAAATTTCTACTCCATATCACTTTTTCTCCTGAGGATAGATAGGCTTCTAATTAGAAAATGCATTTTACCTACATTTCCTATCCAGGTACATGGGAGGACTGTTTGCCATGGGAAGGACCCCAAATTGGGGCTGTAGGAAGGAGTGGCAGAGCCAAAGCATCATGAACTGACCCCCAGCCCCATTACTCACAACTCTATGCCTCTTGGGGGGAGAAGGAGGAAGAGTTATAAGTGAATTTGAGACTGAGGAGGGCTGGAGAGAAGGTGTTTTTTAGTTTTTTTTCTTATTTCTCCCTATAGCACTCTTATAATTTGGCAATGAATTAATTTTCCCAAGTGGAATCTGTTTTGCCTGTGATGATAACTGGTAAGTGATCTCCCTGTCCTTACTTTAATCCTTGAGCTTTTCCATCATATTTCCTCCCCATCTTGCTGATGAGAGGGTGAGAGAGTCTCTGGCAGACAGCTAAAGTCAAGCTGCCATAGCTCAGAAATATCCAGATCTGATTACAGTAAATGACATTTCTAGGGACATCTAAATATATGGCTGATGGAAAAAATGACATCTGAAGAGCAAAAAGTGTCTGAAAACTGTACAAGAAAGCTAAGGTAAATTTGAGAATTGCTACTAGAATTTGCAAACAGGATGTCACAGAAAAGGAGTTTCCAAAATGGATTGTGAGATTAGATTTTCTTCCTGCTTCTGAGGTGAAAACTAAGTACTGCAAATTCCCTGACTACCTCTTCAATTTCCAGAATGTTTAAATGTGTGAATTTTGCATATCTGCTGTAGTAGCCAGGTGGCTTTTGATTGTGAAGGAAAGCTGATAGGTATCTATCATCCAGGGCAAGGATGCAAGGGCAGCAGGTATAAGCACACCACATCTGCAAACACAGGAGTCACTGCAGGTTTTAATGGCTAAAACTCCTCAACATCCCCCTTGTGCCACTGTTCTCTTTAAAATACAAGATTTACATGCTTAACAGTGTGATATTTTGGGTTTGCAAAGGAGTTTTTCACAACTTGAGCAATTTGCAGTTGATTCAGCAAGAAGTATGTGGCCTCCTCAGGGTTTTACTTTTCTTGGACAGGACTGTGTGGGGATTTGAGCCCCTGGCTGGTCAGCTGGAGTGAAAAAAAAAACAAAACAAAAAAAAAAAAAAACAAAAACAAAAACAAAAAAAAAAAAAAACAAAAAAAAAACAAAAAAAAAAAAAAAAAAAAAAAAAGGTTTTTGCTGGTTGGCCAGTGAAATAAGGATTTGATTCAGCTGCAGGGAGAGCCCCTGGCTGACTGGCTGGAGGCAGAACTGCACAAGATTTTTTCAGGAAAAGAAACATGTTTCTTAGGATAAACACAGGATCAGCTCCTCTTATTTGACATGTGCTGGTCTATGCTGCATGTAAATGAATAAATTTTCTTCTTGAACCAAAATCCTAGATAAATTCTAAATACTATAAAATTGTAAAGCCTGAAAGGCTTTACAAGGCGTTGCTTATGAACCATTCCATAGTTGATCATGACTGTCTTATATATGTTTTAAATCATGAAGACTTTAGTCTTGCAGCTGGTGAGTGTCCCTTAAAAGTGGCCAAGAGTTGTATAAAGCATTGTGGAATTCATTAGAAATCAAAGCAATTACCTATAGAGTAAGAATATTTTGGTGGTTTTTGAGCTATTTTATACCACTCAAGATACAGGGAGCTATAACCTCAAAACTATTTAAGTCACTTGTATTGGTGAAAAAGGAGAGCTTCAGTGTTGTATTTCATGAATAAACAAATTCACCTCTGTGTGACACCAAGTCTTGTGGGTAAATTAGCTGACTGACCCCAAGTCACTGCTGACTTCTATGAAAGTTAAAGACAGTGATCACTCTCTCGAACACAGCATTCCAAAATTTACTTTAATGGATTTTCTCCAGTAAAAAATAGCTTTGAAATGAGTCTTGTGTATTGCAGATAAGCTGTGCTAAATACCAAATGCAATCATTATGAAACAACATGGGAAAATCCTGTTTGCTTTAAGATCTATCTAAAGAGGAATTTAAGATTAAAGATTGTAAAAGCACCGCTTAATATTCAGTATTAAAAGAAGAAATCTTTGAGGCACACTGATTAGGATTTGAGTCTCATCATTTTACTCTTCAGAAAAATCCTGTGCAAGTAGACTGCTTGTTTCATCACCAGTCATGCTGCTGATTAAAAGCAGGAATAGCCCAGGAAATACTGTGTAAAAGCCTCCATTTCTCCATAGGTGGACATAAATCTTTGGTCTGTCATAACTAGGAATAAACAAATGTGAGCACTTGCAGCAAAGAACATATTAACTGGCTTGAATTTCAACACAAAATTTACCAGGCATTTTGGGAAGACTGAGATTTGTATTTTTTTTTCTCCTTATCTAATTTCACTTTCCCAATTTTAAAGAGATTAGCCAAAAGGTAGCATTTTACAATGACAGTGTTGACAAGTATTAACTGTCTTGCTTTAGAACTCTTCAAATTTCTGAAAGCTGTTTTTAAACAGTGGTTAAATAAGTAAGAATTTTGGGATAAAACTCCAGATATTTGATCATGCTTAAAACTAATTAAACTGCACACTCAAGATATAAAACAAAAGTAATGTCATTAACGTGCAAAGGGGGAAAAGATATGTTTTGGTCATCCCTGAACAGGTCAGACAGTTAGATCATTACTTGAGTTCTTGTCCAGACAAATTATCCTGTCCTATCCTACCCTATCCTATCCTAGCCTAGCCTAGCCTAGCCTAGCCTAATCTCACATAAAAAGTATGGTGGATTTTTACAAGTCTACATAAAATCTTCTAATTGCAAATCTTTCCTAAAAAAAGGTATTTCTATGATTAGTAAATTGCTGTTAGAGTTTTCAATTGCACTACTGGATTGTTAAATCATAAAATTAAAATGGTTGTCTTCTCAAATGCATCAAGGTCAGTCAATATCTAAGTTTTAGAGAAGCTACTGCTCTAGGAGAATAATGCATAAAGATGTGCTGTAAGGTGTCAGACTACTTTTGTGAAGTCAGAAAACAATCATGGAACTTGTCTCTCTGTAAGGGCAATATAACCAAACTTTCTGAAAGCGTGTCATTGGGAGTTTTGGACAATCATTCAAATTTGACTTTGACAATCTAAATAAAGCAACTTCATCTTTTAAAAGATTTCTAAATTGAGACCTACTTTTGTCTGCCTGCCTTTATTTGTTAATTAAATGGTCTTGAATTTGATCTCAGGCCAGCTTTGCTTCTGTATCCACTTTCCACAAAATAAAGCTGAAATTTTATTTGTTTATTAATTTTCTTGCTTAAGGTGAGGACTTGCAACATTAAAACTTCTCTGCCTGGGACCTCAAGCAGCCACATTGCTGCAGGGTGAAAAGTTACCACGTGCTGGCAAATCCACAATAAATATCTATTTGAATGCTCTTAGCCTGTGGCAAATGCAGCGTAATTTAAGTTAGCATGAAAGAAGGCTAGGCAAACTCAATTTATTTTACATTTGCCATGGGCTAAAAGAATTCACAGTGGACAGTTCCTGTAGATTAGTTGCTGTATTTATGAAAGCAATTCTTTTGTCAGTATGACTGGTGTGAAATCAGGGAACAATCAGGATAGAAATCTGTAATTCTGGTATTGCAGAACACAAGTATCCAGGTAGTTATGTAGTCATCATTTCCTCAGTGTGAAATACTAGGACAAATATATTAGATGGGAAGAAAAAGAGTTTTGGAGAAGAGTTGTTTGTGATGGGTATTGTTAGGTTTTTAACTGGAGCCAGAATAATTCTTATACTGCCAAGCAAACATAAGAAAACATAAACAAAACCACAGACATCACTTTTGATATTTCAAGTGGAATTACAGACTTATAAGTGTAATGAATGGAACTGTATAAAATACTAACTTTTCTTCCTGGAAATTGATGAAAATGTGCCAGTGATTTTACTTGGAGCAAAGGTGTGCTCAGCATTGCACAGCCATTAATTTTAAATATGCTCTTGAAGTTGTAGCCTCCCGAAGTGTAAAAATAGGGCACTTTCTTTCCATCATGTAAACACATTCTTAACGAACAGATCAGATAGACTATTCTATAGAAAAATTCTCTAATATGAGGCAACGTAATTTTGTTTGTAGGAGGCCATGAAGATGGCTGAGAGGGCTGGAGTCCTCCTGTGAGGACAGGCTGAGAGAGTTGGCATTGTTCAGCCTGGAGAGAAGAAAGTTCTGGAGAGATCTTATGGCATCTTCCAGTACCTGAAGCAGGCCAACAAGAGATCTGGAGAGGGACTTACTCCAAGGGCAGGTGATAGGAAAAGGGATAATGGCTTTGATCAGAAAGAACAGATTTAGTTTAGTTACCAGGAAGAAATTCTTAGTTTGAGGGTGGTGAGGCACTGGTACAGGTTGCCCAGAGAAGCTGTGGATGCCCCATCCCTGGAAGTGTTCAAGGCTAGGCTGGATGGGGCCCTGAGCAAGCTGGGATCAAGAAAGGTGTCCTTGTCCACGGCAGAGGGGCTTGGAACTATAGGATATTTAATGTTCCTTCCAACTCAGACGCTTCTGTGACAATAAAAGAGATTTCAGCAAAAACCCCTTTGGTCAAACAGTTTTCCTCCTTGTTTTTCATGTCCTTTCTGTACTGTACTCACATGCTTAAGTGTGGATCAAATTTTCAAATTAACTGATAATTTTCATCTATCACAGCAGGCACATGCAACTCTTAGGTATTGGTCTCTTTTATATACATATTTTATAGAGAGGATAAGTATACCAGAAATTAAAGGAGATTTTAAATACTATGAACAAAAAGATTATATGGTTAGAGAGACAAAGAGGTTAAGAATATGAGAAATTTCCCCCACCTTCTGCAAAACTGGTAGGTAAATATTGCTAAGCAACACCACACACTGTAAATTATATTTGGTTCAAAGGTATTTGAGTGGACAAAACCAGTTCAACCATCTAGGACTTGCATTTATAGCATACTTCTAATCTCTCTGCTTTTCAGTTTCCTGCATAAAGACAATATTATTTCATTAAAAAACCCAGAATATTTGCTATGAAAGAGCAAAAAGTTCTACGAAAAAAGATGATCCTATCCAAGAATGAGAAGATAACTGCCAGACTGTAGAGAAACAGTAATTTTTCTGCCTTTTTCTGCAGCTATTTATCATTCAGTGTGTGACAGCTTCAGCAGGACGTAGACAGTCCCCTCAAACTGCAACATCCATAAATGAATGTTTGCAGTACTTTCCTGGATACAAAGATTATCCTCGAGCAAGGAGAAATGATGGCTGAGATACCTCACCTCCTGATGTGAGTAAATAAGCTATTTGTCACTTGAGTGAGGACTGGTTGGGAACATAATATAACAGCAGGGCTGGGGGTTGGGAATGGAGAGAAATGTCTTGCTACAATTTAATTACAAGCCCACAGAGCAGGGAAAAAATTAGTAAGCCTGCCCATTTCAAATTTTCTAATGGAAACCAGGAGGCCATTTTCACCTGCTGCAGGTTGTATTTTGGAAATTCCTACTTATTTGCTTAAATCTTTTAAAATAGCCCTTAAAGGATTCATGATGCAAGTTTAGTTATATGATTTGAAGTTAAGTTTGAAGACAGTCTAACTTCCAGTTGTCATGCTGATGTGGTGGCTGGAAAGTAGGAAAAGATCTGAGGATTTTATGGGTTTCACATCTATTTCTTCTGGTACAGTTTGGTATAAGACATTGGCAAAAGCAGGATACTGAAAAGGATGATATTCAAACTTGATTTTGTCTGGTTTTTCACCCCAAACTTCTCCAAGATGAGTCCTTTTCACAGGCTACAGCTCTTCACAAACTGCTCTGGTACAGCTCCTTTTCCTTGGGCCCCAGTCATTAAGGAACACACTGCTCCAGCATGGGTCTCCCATTTTTCCTGCCAGAGGACTCTCTCCTGTGTGGAGTTCTCCCCATGGGTTCCGCCTCGGGTTGCAGCCTCCTTCATTGCACCTGCACTTCCTTCAGATTCACCTGCTCTGCTGAGGGATCCTCCAAGGGCTGCTCTATGTATCTGCTCCACTGTGGTCTTCCGTGGGCTTCAGGGAAATGTCAACCCCACCATTCTCCAGGAATGGCAAAGGAACCCTGCTCTGGCACCTGCATCCCATCCTCCTCTGTGTCTGGCACGGGTCAGCTCCAGCCACTTCTCAGACACTGCCCAGCAGCCCCAGCCAGACCCTGGGCACCTTCATCCTGCACTCTGCAGTCCAGGGATGCCATGCCCTAACAGTTCATCGGATTGAAAACTACAGGAATACTTGTGAAATAGGTTTGGGTCTGCATTTCCAAATATATTTATAGTGGAGACAATAAAAAGATTAATTCATTCCTTTAGAGTAACAGAGAAAAGTACTTTGCTACAAGATAAATACATTTTAAGCCAATGTGATTATATTTTCAGATGAACAAAAGCAATGAAATGTGGCCCTATATTAAATAAAAAAATTCTCTTGGATAAAATTTTAATATTATCCAAAGGACAAATCTAGAAAACTCTTCACATTTTTCATCCTCCCTCACATCAATAAACAACCCTCTGTCTACCTTTGGTCATCCTCAAATATTTATTGCATCTGATAGTGGTTCTCTAAAAAGCAGATGATCATCTCTTTGGGACATGTGCCAGACTATCAATATCCCAAAAACTTAGGTACATAAGCCTTATGAAGTGTTGCTGGCACTGGTGGCTGAGGCACTTAGTTTAATGAGATGGGCTTGCCATTGCTGAAACTGCTAAATGTGTTTTCAGCAGAGCCATGGAAATAATCTAATTCATTAGACCTCTGACTGTGTTCAACTATTGTTATTGTGCTGCAACATTTTGAATATAAATACAAAAGGCCCACAGAAAGCAGTATTTCACTGTTTGAATTTGCACATATTGCCGAAGGCCATTTCAGTTCTCCCGCTGATGTTGCACTGCCTATAGCATATGATTATATACCTGATGCCTATAAAACTATGACAAAACACACAGTTGTTACAGTATGTAAGTATTGCCCTCTGTGATGACAAATGACAGGACATTTTTGCAGTATGGTGCCTTGTCTCTGCTAATACAGAAGCTAACACAGTTATAAGAAGAAGAAAAGCAAAAATAATAGTGCCATCACTAATAGTTGAGTCTGAAATAGGCAGAAAATGAGATTAGAGACTTTACAAAAAATCATCAATCCCTTGGTATGTTTTTTCATTACTTTTTTCATAAGAAAAAGCGATATGAAGGGAAATCATGACTAAGACAATGAGGAATCAAAACCTGAACAACCTTACTTTTGAATATTAGCCTATAACACTTCTGGTTTAAGATATGACATTTTTTCACACAGTGGTGCAGTATTTTTCAAATAATTTGAAGTGAAAATGTGTCAGTTCTAGATTGAATTTCCTTAAAAAAATGGCATTTCTTATAGAATCTGTCTTCAGTTGGAAATGGGTGTGTGTATCCTATTCCTATCTGTTAGAGGTGGTGCAGTTACCTTCTGTTAATTGGGCAGCTTTCTTAACTCTTCCACAAACCAATTCTCCCTCCAGGAGATATCTTCTGTTAATGGGTCATTGAGTGTCACTGCAAGACTGATAAAATTACATCATCCCTGTGTAAGAAGCTCTGCCCAGGAGGAGGAGCCAAGCATTCCTACCTGGATATAATCTGAGGCTTGGAACACCACAGCAGCCTTTTCCCACTGGATTCCCAGAGGAACAGCTGTCTTCTAAACTAGATTCCCAGAGGAAGACCAGGCCCATCTACACCACCATGGGATATTCAGAGGAAAACTCCACCCTTCTACAGGATCACTGCTCCCACAGAACCACAGCTGCTACTGCAGGAGGGCTGCAGCCACCATTTCATGGGACTGCCAGCAACTCCCTGAACAACACGGTGTCAGGTCATATTCTGAATCTATCAGTAGTCTTTTTTTTTTTTTTTTTTTTTGTACTATTACGTTTGTATTTTTAGTTTTCCTAGTAAAGAATTGTTATTCCTATTCCTATATCTTTGCCCGAGAGCTTTTTAATTTCAAAATTATAATAATTTGCAGGGAGGGGATTTACATTTTCCATTTCAGGGGAAGCTCCTGCCTTCCTTAGTATACACCTGTCTTTTCAAACCAAGACAAAATCCCATCATTTTCAAAATAAGACAGAATCCCAGTCATAACTGATCATACCACCAGAAATTTTAGAGTAGTGAACTCTACCAGAATAGAGGGTGAATTATGTGAACAGTAGCTGCAGTTTTCTCAGTTTATGTCACATTCCATTTGGTTAGTTACTTTATTTGCATTTTATCTTTAGAAAACCAAAGGCCAGAAGTCCAACATCTTGTCTGAGGGGATGCAAGAAGTGTGCAGCTAGATTTCAGTGAACTCCAACCCCAGGCATCCTCCTTCTTCCATGTTGGCAAAACTCCCACTCCAGCGCCTCTAATCTCTCTGATCTTGGTTCTTTTCCTTGCTTGCTCAAATGGTTCTTATCATACCAGACACTTGACTGTTCTCTGGAAAGAGGTATCCAAGGAGAGAGATGACTCCCAGAAGTCACCACAAAACTCCAGATTACTGTGCAGCACCAAAATGTTTCAATTATTAAAGCTCATTTCATTATTAACTGTGGGGAGGAATTGGTTGTTCCTTCTTTAAAATCTTCATAAATAACTCATTTTCAAAATTTCATTAAACATTAAAAATTTGTATATTTAAGCTAAATTCTCACTTCTGTCTCAGACTATATGCAGGCTATGGTATTCATACATTGTAAAAAGTATAATGTACTCTTTATTTCCTGTCCAGCTAGAATATTTAGAATAAAATTAGAGAAAAAAAAATCAAAACAAATAATTCATTTCCATGATTCTGAGATCTGGTTCATGACACCCAACTTCACTCCTCTAGGCTTGGAGATCTCTTCCTTTATTTTAACAGAGGCTATGGCACTGACTATGAATGTCAGAAGTGGAACTGCATAATGTGTTTATGTTCCAGTGTGAATGGCCTTGATAAAGAGTCTTATCAGCAACAGCCTCGTGAGTTTTCCAGTCCATTATTTGCACGAGGTCCTCAAACCAATCCCCCAAAGGAGGTGCACTGTTCTTGAAGAGCTCTGCCTTGTGTCTTCACTTACTGTTTCGCTGCTTAAAGCAAGTTTCTACCTGGGAAGAACATCCTTTCCCCATTGCCACTGGAATCAGACACTCCCACAGATGCCACAAAGCTCTGAGAGTTCTCTTATGACATCACTAGTGAGTAACTACAGAAACCATTTTGTGGCAATTTCTATGCTTTTTCTTCCATTTTAACATTTGCATTGTATCTTCTGTGAAGTTGCCTTGAAAACTTCAAAACTTCCTGATTATTTTATTATTCAAATCTCTCAGTCCAAATAGATGCACATGAAAATCCACAACTTTAAACCTCAGAACACTACACAGGAAGACCTTCAGATCTTGTTCAATGGTGAAGCTCCTGGCACTCCTACAATATTGAAATGATAACTTTCTCAATAGTATACCATGGTGGTTTGTGGCTATTAAATATCTTCCTTGGAATTAACCTTTGAGATTCATACTCCCTCTCAATCCCTGATTTAAAATATCATTGAGTTTCACAGTAATTTTTGAGACATACTAAAATGTTCTGCAGCAATTATGAGGGGCCAGAGTTGAACAAATTTACAGAATTTTAATGAGTTTGCAGTGGTAATTATTTTTAATTGCCTTCCATCTCATTAGCATACCAGGTGGCAGCTATGTAACCTCACCATGGATGCTGATTGTCTACATGGACATATTTCTCTGCAGACACTAATGAACACACATATCCACAGCTTCTGTAGTGGTCTACTCACAGCAATTTTCTTGTTCCTGTGAACAAGGAGTTTGGCTCTGACCTCATTCACACCAAAATTAACTGCTAGGATAGCACAGCTTCATACAGCTTCCAGTGCACCTTTTTAAAAAATAACATACACATATTCAAATATATTAAGTTCTATTTCTGCTGTGAGCTGTTTAAAGGCTTTTACTTTTACTTACCACTTTAGAAACAAAGAGAATTATCCCTGTTCTCTGTTTACACAGCAATATAGCAAAAAAAAAAAAAAAAAAAGGAATGTTCCTCTACACTTTCCTCCCTTCTATAAGAAGTTTTTATTAAAGTTATTAATTATTAATGATCATATTTTAAAAGCATCAATTTCCTCATGTGATCAGAAGAGAGAATTTCAAATGTCAGCAAAAAAGCAATAACAACAGAGTCCTGTGTGACTGTTGATTGCTAGAGGAATTCATATGTTGTTACTTACTGAGGAAAAAAACCCAAACACAAAAGAAACCAAAAGCAAGCAACCTAGCATTGGTTTAAGAAACACGACACTGAAAATTTAATTCCTTAGTTATAAAAAAAGGTTCATCTGTTTAGGATTAGTACTTTATAATAAATGCAGATTAGAAGCTTCCTTATAAAAGCATGCACTACAGGAAAAAAAAAAATCTAATCTATAAAGAAACCTCTTATTTTTTGCTTCTATAATAAAATGATTGTTCCACCATGTTGTTAAGGCTGTTTAAGAGTTCTGGCTTCCAGATGTGTGAAATCAAAATGATTCCTATTTCAATTATACACCATCAGTTACAAAGTTCCAGATGCCATCTAAAAGCTCTGCAATATCTATCAACCTGTGATGAAATATCTGTAAAATTTAGAAATTTCCTCCACTGCTTTTTAATAGAAAGAAACTTTAGGAGATAAAACCTGTAATGAAGTATCATTAGGTTCTCCTCTTTCTGTCCAGATAGATGTTGACTTTACACTTTCTCTTTTTTAAGAAATATATTCTACAGAATAATTGATCAGTTTATTTAATGTGTCTTTCTTTTCATATCTATATGTTTTACCTTCTTCCCAGGAATTTATTTCAGACACTTCAATTGCAGAGTTAGAAGATGTATGTATTTTTCCTGTTTCATATTAATAATATACATCTATATGGTGTTGGTTTTCTGCTCCTAATTGAGCCTTAAAGCCACTCTTAATTAAAATACTTTCTTCCCTTGGCACAAGGCAGTGAATAGCCAAAGGCATTGTCATCTCAAAAGATATCTCTCACCCTATATATCATTTAGAAAATACAAATTTTACCATGACCTGAAGTATTTTGTAAGACTCTGAACTGGTTATCTTAAACTATATTCTTTAGCTAAAAGTTCCTTTTGCCTTGGAGTTCCTACACCTATGACATGACAAAAAAACCAATGTTCTTAAACCTACAAAGTGTGCTTCTGAAAATCAAGGTGTTTCAAGATGGGTCTGTTGTTACTACTTGAAAACATTGGCTTAGAAAATTTTTTCTTTTTTTTAGATTGAAATCGTACAATTTTTGCTTAAAAAACCTTTTAATTTCTGTGTATGCAGGAGTTTTTTTCACAACAGTCCTATTAGAAAACTAAACATAATAAACTTTCTTGCTACTAAATAATGGTATGTTTGAGAGAACAATTACATATGATTAGATGCAGATTAGATTAGTGTTCACGGCAACAATCTTTTCAATTCATTTCTGTGCAGCTGGGGTAATTAAGAGAAAAGAAGAGCAATAAGTGTCTGAATGGTTGGAGTCATGTCCTCTATCCCTTATGTACACATGAGTGCATGACATTTAGTTGTCATCTTCTTGGTTTAGGGGAACAGCCTGGTCTATTTTTATAACCTATATGATCACATAAACAGAATTTATCAGATTCATTCATATTGCAAATATCACAAATAACTCCAAACCCAAAGAAATGTTGCACCACTCTTCAAGCCAAACAAAACAAAACAAAAGAAAAGTAAATTTAGAAATAATTTCTCTTTAATACCAATTTTTATATGCATAAAGAGTCTTAAAGCTCACCCTGGAATAGTCTATGAAAGAAGCATGGAAAATGCAGTGAAGCTTCCATGTGAAAGGCTGTAGGTGAGTTTGCATTAACGATGAAAGATTTTGCAGTTCAAGCAGCACTCTCTCCTTTGCAAACGTGTATATTTTTTGTTATTACCTTACAATTGTGTCAGGACTTTGTGTATCAGCACAGCTTGAACTCATCAGCAGCTAAGCTTGTTATGGATAATCTTATTTATTCTACCACCTCTCTGCAAGATAATCACATTATGGTTCTCTCAAGGGCTTATCACCTTGAATCCACCCAGGACCTGCAACATGCACACAGAGGGAGAAAGAGATGTACAGATGAAAAATCCAGCTAAATGTCTTTTTTCCCTATGCTCAGAATGATTACATGAAGACTGAAAATTATAACTGCTACTATTAAATATTTCAGAATAACAGAATTAATTGGCATAGAAATTAAATATAAATGTTAAGAATTGCACTTTTGATTAGGAATGAACATTTATATTTTCTATTAAAAGTATAGGGAATCTTCTACTCCCTAATACTCTTATCTGTAATGAGTTACCAATAATATCAAAGACTACAGATATGATTTCTGTAAGAAGACCAAGATAATATTTGCCTTTCAATGAGGCACAGTGTAAAAGGAATACTTTCTTTCAACCTTCTACTAAGCACATGAAAAAATGCAATTCCTTTTTTTGAGTAACTGAAAACTGGACGTTGAAAGGAACTTAATGGAGTTAAATTAAATGTCCTGCTAGAAATTTTGCTCAATGTCCATTTCAAGAGACAGAATTATCTATTATTTCATCACTTCCAGCTGTAGTCCAGATTAGATTAAATGCTATTAAGTATTAGGTTTAAATTGATCTTCCACTGGCTAAGATATGTATTAATGTGTTTCTTTTTACAGAACCCAATACTATGCACAAAAATATAAGGATAATTGTTTTGAATGTAAGAGTTGTTTTTGTTTTGGTTTTTTTTTTTTTTTTTTTTTCAAAAGCATGTCAAATAAAGGTATCAGAGCCTGTGCTTTTATATACTTGGAAAACACTTCACAAACCAAGTCCAAATTAATTTTCAACTAGGGAATTCATATTATCCATTAGGACTTCTCTTTGAAGGTAGACTTTGACCCTTTGAGTTGTTTGATCCTATTTGATCCAATATGATGACTAAATTGGTAAAATTAAGCAACAACTCTGTCTTCATTGTATTCTCAGACTAATTTCCCTCTCCCTAGTGTCTATTAAGACTGTCTTAAACACACCAGTCCCTCTGCACACAGTTCAATATGTCCATATTTTCATATGTTGCCACTCAGCAGAAGTTCTGTGAAATATGGAACCAAGATCTGACTTCAGAAGCATTCATGTATTAGTAGAAATTTGCTGTCCCTGTGGGCAGAACATAACCTTAAATTCCAGGAGCTTTTTATTTGGCTGTATTCTTGTGTGACTCACATGGGTATTAGTTTGTATTTATAAACCTCAGATACTTAATTCCCATCTATATAACTACTCCTTACATAAGCACAAATGTTAGCACACCCTGTGCAGTGTGGAAAGTGATTAAGTGTGAAGTGCTATTTTGAATTTCAAGTGGATCCTTCTGAATGAAGTACAACACACTGTGCAAAGTAAAAGATTCAATTGTTTGATTTGGTTTTCCTCCTCCCTTTTCTCCACAAAGAATTTTCAGTGTTAGAAAAGGAAGTCATTTTAAGACATGTCTTAAAGCAAAAACAAAATCAAGCTATAGAATTTTTCAAAAGATATTTTATGATTTAGATGTAATTATTTTAAATGTTTGTTTACACAGTATTCTTTGGTGACATAACACTGCTGTGATACACAGCAGTAAAAATATACAATAATGAAATTATTGTTATGATTTACTTTTTTAAAAAATATTTTCCAGAGATAGGGAGATATATCTAAAAATTCACAAAAAAAATCACCAAAAAATCATTTATTAAGGAAGGTAAAGATACTTATTCACTTAAGCTAATATGAATAGTACCAGAAAAAATGCATATTACCCTTAGGGGGGTCAAAATGAATCAAAGTTATGAGATACCAGTATAGCTTTACTTCACCTTCCTCATGCTCAAACACTATTAGACTTTCTTTTTATATTTATAGTTCCTTATTGTGTTCTCCACATAACCCACCCTTCATTTACAATTTGGAAGGGTTTGTAACCACTGGCAAAGGAGATGGCGTAGGGACCAGGTCCTGTTCATGAGGCAACTTAATATGTCTCTCCTGACATATCTAGAACAGAATTACACAATATTTTGTTCTCTAAAGGACTTTTCTGGATCAGAAAGCAAAGTAGGACAGACAATGGCTTATTGGACAGAGAAGGTGTTTGCTTTGTGTAACCTCATTTTAAATACCTGAGGTAATGGTGAATAGTGATAAAAGGAAAAATGGTACAAACTGGGGGGAATACAGGAAGTGGAAGCCAGGGAAAGTTGAATCATTTTGGTTGGAAAAGACCTCTGAGATCCTCAAGTCTCCAAATATTAACCAAGCACCACAATGTTCAGTTCACCATGAGAGCTAGATATTATGAGGAAATGGATAAATTTGTTCTCTTATTTTACCTACACCTCAGTCATTCAGAGATGCTTTGCCTGGGTCACTCACTGACTGTGCCATGGCTCAGAGGAAGCTGCTCAGAATGTGGTGGTGCTCAGCATGCCCAGTCCCACAGGACTGCCAACAGACCTGAGCTGGCTGCCTCGAGTGTCCTAAAGGGAAACTTTCAAATTAATTTTTAATGGTCCTTGTGCATCTCACCTTACTTAAGTTATTGCAGGCTATTGTAAACGCAGGTGAACTCAACAGGAAGAAATGATGATGTCTGACTCAATTCAGAAGGCTGAATTATTTCTTTATTATAACTATGCTAAAATACATTAATATGCTATATAAAAGGAGGATACTCAAACTACATACTACTTTCTCTGACCCTATCTCTAACTGTTACACAACTCGTGACCCTCTCTCGAGAGTCCAGCCCTAGGTGGGTTGGATTGTCCATCAGGCTCAAACAATCTTCACTAGAATCCAATCAAGCAATCACCCCAGGTAAACAATTCTCCAAACACATTCCACATAGGAAAAACAAGGAGCAGAAATAGAAATTGTTTTCTCTTTCATTTCTCTCTGTGCACCTCTATAAAAAATCTTGAGAGGGAGAGAAATGTGCTTGCGATAAAGGGCTTTTTTATTTTGTGTACCCCTGCCCCTTGTTGGTCCAAGAAGAGGAGGGCTGACCTATCATCAAACATTTATGTTTAGTATCAGATGCTCAACAGCTTATTCAAGAAAAATGACCCTCACTCCTCTGCTCCTCCTGTGGGTACAGAAGTCAGTGATCCACCATGCAGGTAACTGAGCTTTTAAAATGAGGCTGGTGATTTTCACATATTACACCCTGTGAGAAGGGAAAAATTTAGCATCTTTGAGAACACAGATCTTGGCTTTTCATCACAGAAGGGAGATTTTCTTTCTAGACTTCACTACTGAGAAATGAAACTGATGATAAAAAAGAGCTCATCTCCTTCTCCAACTTCTCTCCCTGTTGGCAGTATCTCACCAATTTTCCTTGATGAACTAGAAAGTCTCAGATGACTTCTAGGATTTTTAAGGACCTTTCCATTTTCTCTGCAGCGTAGCCATCTTTTTTAAAATTTTGAAAGCTCTTTTTTCCAGATTTGCTTAGAAATAAGAAACCCAGATATAACAATAGTAAAAAAGGTATGTTATTCACCTATGTTGTTCACAGTTGCTCACCTGGCAACAGTCAGAAATCCTGTGGTACTTTCCACCATGCATTAAACATCACTCTGACCTCCCTGCTGGTCTGATACCTCCTGGTGCTATAAAGGCAAACCATCAGCACAGCTCAGAGCTAAATTAACACCAATGGTTTTCTTCACTTGGATCTATCTGCTCACTGATTCAAGCAAACCAGTTAAAACCAAAATGTGTTTCAGGCCCTTGGTTCTTCATCAGTATATATCCTGTTGCTAATCTCTGTATCCTGTAGCTTCTTCTAATTACTGATCTGCTGTCTCTGCAGCAAATGCAAAACTTAATAAAATATTGCTGACAGATTTGCCTTGTAGCAAAATCCTGAGTGCTTATTTTGAATCCAACATTCTGTCAAAATCAAACCTTTTATTTCTTGGCAACCTCCTTTTTTTTTTTTTTTTTTGATACTGCAATCTTTATTGACACAAATCTCAAATACTGCCCCTAAGTATACTTTACTTACATACTGATACATATTTCTGAAGAGAATACAAAGATCAATAATTACAAATAAAATGGCCTATTGTAACTTAGAGTACTTTAGCTAAAAGGAAATTTATAAAATAAAAAGGGCAACTTTTACATAGATTTTAATGTATGGCATTCTATTACTTCAGATCTTTTACTTGAATATACACTTTTGTATTACAAAGGCCAGAACTTCTGCCAGTGTGAATAATAATAGTTCCCATATTTTGGGTATATGGTTTACTGGAACTAAGAGTTTCAGCTTATAAACTAAAAAGATTCTTTAGTCAAATTCCAAAGACTTATTTTTCTTGGGTTTATTGTTTGTTTCTTTTTGTTTTGAGTTTGGGTACGCACGTGGCTGAAACATCTCTGGAAGTATACATGCACATCAGTGTTTACAGGGAATCTAAGGGAAGACCAGTTAAAGAAATATCATTATCTTAAGCTCTAATTTCTGACACGCACAACCAAAAGCATCCATGAAGTGGCTCTCTGACAGTCCCAGGAAACAACACAGCTGTACTCTAATACACTCAAGCAAAATCATTTGCAAGCTTCAAATATTTCTGTTCTCTCCTACAGAAAGGAGACCCTCCTGCCCCTTCAAGTGAACATTGTCACATAAAAACAAGCTATAGAGGTCACAATTTAGTCTAGAAGCTGTAAATTTCTAATGGATTCTGTCTAATAGAGACAAAATTCTCCTCTGCTTCCCTCTTCCCTTCAGACATCTTTGCATATCAGCTCTAAAGCCTGTCTCGTGCACCCTTTTGAGGTTACATATCCAGGTTCCAGCACGATCAGTCATCAATTCTGTGTCACCACAACACCCACTACATAAATAAAACAAATTAAATTCTCAGGCTGTTTTTAAGGTGAGCCTTCTTCTGGAGCTGGCCATATATGTAAGTGAAGTCTCTGTGACTCTCTTAGATTATCTTAAGGAAGGAATCCTGTCTTTCCTTTTCATCTTCATACAGCATTTAACACCCTATCAATTAATAGCAACATCAACTAATTAAATAGCTTGATTGAATTTGGTATGCTAAATAGATGGATAGAATGCTTTAATTGGTCACGCTGGATGGACGATGAGCGAGAGAGGTTTCAACTTCACCTGTTTCCACTTGGTCAAGACTGAGAGCACTTTTCCTTGTCTTCAGAGCTGTACGTACTTAGCAAAGAAATTTATTAATTTAAGACTGATACAGTAAATTCATCATTAAACAAAACAGTAAAAGCATTCCTGTACTAGAATACAGATAAAAAATATAATTTTTTTTCATGTCTTTATTCTTCACTGTATCACTCTCTCTCACCAATGAAAATTTTGCTGTGTAAGCAATCACATTGTTTCTATGTGCCTGTATGCAAGTTACTCAGAGCATTACAAATACTGAACGGTTTGAATAAAAAAGGAAAATCAAATCCTACAAAAAAATTCCAAGACAAGAGACCAAGATTTAAAATATCCCTTAAAATTCCACCCAGTAGAAGGCTGAAATTTTCACCTAGTGTCAAGGTTTCCATGCACATGTCTACATGAGTCAAAGCATACAAGAATGAAATATAAGAATGAAACATCTCTCAAGAGTGGCCTTGAAATCCAAGGACAGGTGCAGAAGAAACCAGAGTAATTCTGGCTGTGATCCTTGCTACTCTGGGAAAACATCCTAGCATCTCCTCTTTTGTTCCACTGCTCACTGCTATCATGGAGGTAAACAAGAACAACCTAATGTAGATAACAAACTCTGATCAACTGTAATTCACATCCAAAATGGATGGCCATAACTAACAAACAGTGGGTTAACCGTGGCAATGTTCCAGTGACATTTTATAGGGTATAGGTTCAGTGTTGCCAGTCAGGAACATTGTTTGTTTCACCCAAAAGATTGAAGGATCACCCCACGCGGCAGAAAAAATGGCCACTGACCCAAGCATGGGGGAGTGGGAGGATGGGAGGCACTCAGTCATGAGAAGTGTCCTTGGGGAGAATCCCAATCCCAAGGGAGGGCTTCCAGTCACAGAGCCACTGCTTTGAGGAAAACCACTTCAGGGGTTTCTGTCAGGGGCATTGTGGTGAGACAATAAGGGTATGAAAGGCTGGTTGGCACCACGACTCTACAAACTCCACAGGTGCCTGAAGGAAATAGTGCATAAATAAAATATTTAAAACTAATACTACAATGCTATTTATATGGCTTTACGAATATTACACTAAATGAAGCGTCAAAATCCGCCAGAATTTGATAATAGTCTCAAAACTAGATCCGTTATAATCAAAAATTATGAAACTCTTTAGTATGCACTGAAGGGTTTACCATCACAAATTTTATCTTTTTTTCTATTTGATCAATTAGTAGTTTATTGTATATGAGCTTTTCATTCTCTGTGTTTTAGCTCTCCATGAATCTGCTGCTCAGGTCTACTGGATAACTGAGCTAATAAAGACTACAGGTATCAGCGTGTGAATTCCTAGCCTAGTTTTCAAAGGCAAATTACAAGACAAAATTTTAAATATTATCTGTATTGCAATTTCTCTGTTAGATAGTTTTTTATACTATATACACCCAAACAAAAATGCATTTAAAATTAATCTTTCATGAAGATTTTTTTTTAAAAGACAACTTTATGTTACAATATAATCAAAATTCTGTAGTAATTCAGTTTTACAGAAGATAAACTGTCTATAAACTGCTTCTTCTATAATTCTGTGAACTAGGACATAATCCATGTTGTTTATTAAAGGCTGTTTATTGAAGGCTGAGTGTTTATTTTCTCAATCTGCAGTTATTTCTTTAAATTGTTAGAGAGAGAAAACTTGAGAATTGAAGTGGATCTGCAAACAACCAAACCAATAACAAATTGCAGCCTAGTCTAAGCCTAAAAGTTTTTCAAGCTTTCACTGACTAATTTTTCAATAAACCCCACTGAGTCACAACCACCTAACCAAATAATTCAAAATCCATTACTAGAGTACAAAAATATACCAACCAAAATTTTCTTGCTATTTATGACTGGAGTTCACAGATTGAAGTAACAACAGTGAAAACTAAATCTGAAATGGTTACTTGCACAGCCTCCTAGGGTAGATCCTTAACTAACATAAGCCAACATAAAATTGCTCACCAAAACAGGAAAAAGGCTGCTAGAGATCAGCCTCTGAGCTCAAAAGATTAGGGATTTTCTTTCTATATCTGTGATTTTTTGGTACTGCTTACAAGCAAGCTTAGCACTTGCAAGGAAAAGTCTGTAACTTGCAGTTTATCGTTATTCTGCCAGAATGAGAATTTTCTAAAAGTCTTTTGTATAGAGCCCTAAAAGCAAAAACCCATGCATCATTCAGCTTGCCTCATTCATAGAGGTAGTACATTTACTATATTAAGATAACCTTTTAAGGAATGACCTAATTAAAAAAATTGAATGAAGGAAAAACAAATCACTGGCACTTTAATCTAATTATAGGAGAAAACACTGTGTTAACTGCTGATCCTCAGAGAAATCCAAAACCAGCAAGAAGAAAATATTACCACTCAATAAAAGTCTTGGCAACTTCCCACTGAGACCTGAAACACAATATGTACCCATCAAACACACACCAACTTATTGGATCATTAGGTAAAACCCAGAGTCAGCTGAATGAAGTGCTGGTCTCTTTAAAGCTGAAATATTTCCTAGTACAATAAATAAAGCAGGCACAAATAGCCCCACATAATAGGAATCATTAGGAATAACAAATATTAGAAAGGAATGTGCTAAACTGTGTCACTTTGAAAAGTTTCACAGTGAAGTTAACTTTTCTTTGTTGTAATGTTCAAGAAATAATAGCAGTCCAAACAATGTTACTTTCCGTCTTCTGTAAACACAGAAACCAGAATGTCAAGGACATGAAATTCAAATGTTCCTCAGTGGAATTAAAAAAATGCAGATGGAAAGGAAAATGGCATCTGAAAATGTTATTGCATAAATTGCATAAATGTGCAAATAAAGGCAATATTTTTTCTTAACTATCTGTTCTTTGAAAAACATTTTTTGATCCCTCCCCTTAAGCTACTACCATCTATCCAGAAATCCTTCTGACTTTGCTCCATCCATACCTTCTAGAGCCTCTTCTTCTTACTTCCATTCCCCTTTATAACACTGCAGTACATCTCACAATTCTGTTTCTGCCTCCTATTGTGACACCTCTCTTCCTCCTTCACCATTAAATCTCCTTCCCTGACTAATCCCTCAAGTCTGCTTCATGACCCTTCTCTCATGCCTTGTCTCTCAAGTCACCTTTCCCCTCTCTTCCACCTCCACCCTTCCTTTTCTCCTTGCTGTTTATGACTGGGAGGTGAAGATAACCTGTGCACCACCTAATCAAAAAAATCCCTGAAGATCCTCTCCAAGAAGACAAGCATATTTCTGCACACCAAATACTATCTCAGTGGAGAGAAAAGTGTTCTTTTCCATTAGATTCCATTATCTTTCCATTACACTTTTTCTTCTTTAAACTCTTTTAATGTTCCTTAATGCTGGATATTAAAAAAAAATAATGTGGGAAAATTTTAACTAGATTAATCAGCTATTAGTGACTGAGAATGAGTGGGGAGGTGTGAATTCCTCTGACTTCTACAGGGGAAAGTCTATCCCAGCTGCTATCCACAGTTGTAGATCTGCTGACAGCCAGGGACCTAGGAGGATTTATGCCATTTGGAGAACTACTCCAGTATTTGGAATGCAAGAAAAATTGTGAGACCACCTGAGTCTTGTGTGAGGGAAAAGTCAACTTATTTTCAGGCATTTGTTCATAGGAAAACAGACTTTTTAGCAGCAATCAATTACATTTAATGTATTATTTTCTTCTTAGACAATAACAGAATGTGGTAACATTCCATAGCTCTCATTTAACTGTTGTTTTTAATGTGTACTCAAGCAGTTTCTTTCAGAAAAAAAGACACAATGAAAATACTATCATGCAGATATTTGCTTTCTTTTGATAAGACAACCTATTTGCTGTTCAACCCTCTTGCACTGTCTAACTCCTTGAAAACCATAAGGCACAAATGGCACACAAGCTATAACATTATTACAGCATTTGTAATTAGTTTTGCAGCACTTGACACAAAAAGAACAAAGAAATGTGCAATATTGTCATTAACTATTAACTGGACTCTCTTCATGTGCAACTACAAGTATAATTATTTTCTGCTTTATGCATTGTCTTTTGCATGAAGCCCTCTTCAACAAAAACTCTGTCACATTCAAACGATGGCATACAGTTTTCTTTTACTCAGGATTGAAGAAAATGTGTTCATCTTTTCATCCAGAGTGAAATTGTTGATGGGACATGAGGGAAAATAATAAATTACTTGGATGAAAATCTTTTTTGTGGAATAATTTTCCTGATCTAAGTTACAGTGGTTGCGTTCATGGGCTCCAGAGGAGAAGGGTTTCAGAGATAAGGAAAAGAGATTTGAGCAAGGTTTCTTCTTGTACCTTTGAACCCTGTGATATGCACAACTCAAACTCAGAGACAGCAGTGAAATGGGAAATAACTTCTTTTTTTACACTTATTTCTAGAGTACTCACTCTATTGAAATAACTTAGGAAATACTGGCTTCATGTCTTTACCCAGAATATACTACAAAAAAAAAAAAAAAGATTTAAAAAAGTTAAGTACACTTGGAGACAAGAGTTTAAGACAATACATTCTTTTTCAAAAATCTGCTTTCCCTCAAAAAAAGAAAAACAAACAAAACCCCCAACAACCAAACAACAACTCCAAAAACTTCAACAACCATGCCACTCAAAATCAATAGTGTCTTATATTTTTATATTTCAACGGCTAAGCAGGGGTGGAAACATCCAAGCTCTAGGTTATCTTTCCTTAAAAGGCAGTTTTAAGGTAGTTTTCTGTTCCATTTCAGCGTGTTTTCACCTGCTTGTAAGGCAGCACTGTCTTTGTGGCACACTCAGTTACACTCTATAGGCATTCTCTGGCTTATTTAGCCCAAATTCTAGTGACTTTTATTTAATGTGTTGTAGGGTTTCAGTGTCCTAGCACCACCTTTTGTAGGTGTTTAGGGTTGGCAAGGATGCTTAGCATCCAGCAGAGCTACATATAGAAAATTTCTCTGGAGTGATCCAGCAAGGAGATCAATAGGCATGAACATTGCAGCCTCCTTTTTTCTTCCCTTGGGGGAAGAAAAAAAACCAAACATGTAAGCAGAATCAAAGGCAATGTGATATGGATGGGCAGGAATAAGATCAGAATATTTATGAAAGCTCACAGCCAAGTGGATTTTGTTTATTCCTGACACAATACAACATCATTCCCATTTTTACTGTGCAAAAGTACAGTTTTGATGAAATTTTCTACTCCCCACCCAACAATCCAAAGAAAATCTATCTCACTTATCGAACATTGGCATGTCAAAATCCTTATAAATTTATGGGTTATAAAACATGGATGTAAATTTGTAGTTCAGAAGCATCTCACATTCCCAGAACACTTTCTAGTTCCCCATCTGCAATATAAAGTCAGACTGATCTCTCTAAATCAAAATTGGATTTTTCTGACACTTCATCTCTTTGTCATGTTTTCTCCTCACAATATCTGTGCTACAAAACTCCCTTTCTTTATCCATTTATAGCATCATAGGACACACATCAATTTTACAGGTAACAAGACTAATGTATATAAAAAAATCTTATAAATCACATTTGTAGAGAGGAAAACTGTTAAACAACACAGTCATTTAAGGAAAACCCATTTATTCTGCAATTTTTTCAGTTGATGTGTAATATTTTGAAGTCAGGCTCTGTTGGACATATTTATTGTGATGTTGTATATGATGTGCAATGCACATAAAGCTGTGATAGGGTGTATTTTTCCCAATGAAGGAAAACAACATTTCTATTCTCAAGTGCTGTAATACCTCTAACTTCTCTTTTCTTCTCTCTCATTACAAATTTTTTTACATGTTCAGCAACTCATTTGTCCCCTTTGCAACAGACAGAAGGATGAGTATCTTGTAATTCTGTCAACTACTTTCCTCCTCCAGTTACTCTCCATGAATTTGCATCCAAACAACCTTCCTAACTGGGCATAACACCATGAGTGAATGGATCACTCCAAACTCTGATCTCTTCCTGCCTTCTGCTGTACAAACATGCAAAAGGAATTATCAGTGTTAATTATCTCTAGCTATCTCTAGTGAATTTTAATGATCCAAAGGCAATAGTTTTAAACAATTCTTTTGAAACCTACTCATTCAGAAAAGTTCTTACCCCTCATTTGCTTTTGTTTTTATCATAAACAAATACCTTAAATGGATTGTGGATAAAAAAAAGCTGGGGGTAAAATGAACCAAAAATGGAAAGTTATAGACACAGTTATAACAGTACAGAAGTTTTAGAGTGAAATTTGGCTGCTACTCCCTGGATGGAAAGTGGCCAACATGCCCAACTTCCCCCACACAATACATGCTGAGGGGTGGAGCAGAGTGGAGACACCATGGCCAGGCTCTGTTGAAATCCTTGCAGAGATGTGAACTCCATGCTACCTTTTAGCTCATAAGCCACAGAGCAGCTGTGAACCAAGGGAGATAAAAGCACCACTGATGCACATCTCCATCCCAAAGTTACCTGCCTTCACCGTACAACCACACCTCACTGAGCATTATGTGTGACTAGAGTCACTCAAGCTGCATGTGATCAAAAAGAAACAGAATAAAAGTGAGTTAGGAGTGGGTGGAAGTCAGACTAGACTCCATCATAACTTCTGGAATCGAGCTGAATTTGTCTTCTCCCTCACAGGGCTGCCTGCTGGGTAAGAACCATCCTCTAGGAGCACTGAATGATTACCTGGAGTGAGCTTTTGTTAGGGATGAGAGCTATTCAAAGCTGTGTATTGCTTTGAATACATTTTTGCAATCAGATACTGCCACCAGCAATTCTCAAACTGTCACAGTGTTATTAATAATGAGCATTCCATGAGCCATCAGTGTGAGTCCTTCAAGGGAGTTAGCAGTTGTTGGCAGGGGGAAAAAACTCAAATGAAAGCATGGAGACCCAGGGAGGGGAGATCTTTTCTATTCTGTGTGTGTCTCTGAACAAGTCAGTCAAACTACTCTCCTATTCAGGGGGCTGCTCACTGAAGTGTCCCCAAAAGGGGATGATGACAGGCTGGTTGGGCACAAGGAGCTTGGCTTACCTGGGGTGATGACAGACTGATCAAACACAAAAGGTTTGGAGAAATCTCCCTCTTCACATGACATGGATCAAAATGTGCACTGTCTCTCCTTTTCTTGTACTGCTTAACTAAGTCCACAGAGATAACTGTGAGGGAGAGTTAGCATATAAAACAATCCATCCTTATTTTCAGAATATTTCAATTAGCTAAACTGTTTCATGTACCATACTGGTAGTTCCATCTGGATAATGATTCAACAGAATTAAATATATTTTTATAGAAATCCCTGGATTAATAAAAATGGGGACTAAAAACAACCCTTGACTTTAAGCAGCCCATCCCAGATGAGAAAAGACAGTTCTGTTTCTTTACATTTCAACAAAACCTGAAAACTTGCATCTTGAAACACTTCATTATTCTTTTCAGAAGAAGCAGTATCTTTGATTCCTGATTCAGTTTGACACTCAGCCTTTCATCCCTTATTCCCCAAGGCTTGCCTCAGAAAGATTAAGAGAATATTTTCCCATTGTAGTAATGACCAGCATAGCATGAGACAAAATTCTCAGCCATAATTAAATATCAGGCTGGGGCTTGGGGTCTAGTAAATTTACCTGTTTTAATTGTTTCTGTGACCTAAGGTACCTCCTGTTTCTACTTCTGTTTCTTTAACAACATTGCTCTGCATTAATCATGGAATTTATAGGGTTGAGAGGAGTCTCTGGAGATCATCTGGTCCAACCCCTCTGACAAGGCAGGGTCACTCAGAGCAGGTGACAGAAGAATGTGTCCAGGTGGGTTTGAATGTCCCCAGAGAGGGAAAATCCATGACCTCCCTGGGCTGCCTCTTCCAGAGCTCTGCCACCCTCTATGTCAAAAAGTTCTTCCTCTTGTTGTGGTAGAACTTCTTGTGTTTTATTTCATGCCATTGTCCCTCATCCTGTTTTTGGGCACCGCTAAAAAGAGTCTGGGACCACGCTCTTGACAAGCACCTTTGAGACATTTATATGCATTGATGAGATCCCCTCTCAGTCTTCTCTTCTATAGACTAAAAAAAAAAAAAAAAAAAAAAAAAAAAAATATATATATATATATATATATATAAATGTATATATATATATATAATAAAACTATATAAACCTTTTTAATCCCTTTTATTGCACCCTGGAAATCCTAGGCTGGTGTCAAAATGTGCAAAATGTGCAATAAAATTCTGTTATTAAATAATTTCAGAGCTGAGGATCCAGCTTTCTGAAGTGAGGCTGCTGCTGTTCTGGAGGTTTAAAAAAAGGTTGCACTAACCTGCAGGAAGTATGTAAGAACACTAATTTTTAAATTATGAAAATCCATAAAGGCTATTGAAAATGGAAATTTTATTCACACTCAAAGTCAATTTATGCTCTGAGTTAATAATAAAATCCAAAATCTGAAGAGTCTTCTGATGTTATAAGTACCCTTTAGATATTTTTGTATATCCTGTGGAGGGGAAATCTATTTTTTAATATAGGTGCTCAGCAAAATAACACTGTTAAATAACATAGCTGCAGTGGCACAGGTCTTCTGAGCTATTCTTTACTCTTCTCATACCAGCCTAACCCTATTGACATGCAAGTCATTAAAGCAAAATTCACACCCCTGTTCTTGGCCTATGCATCACTTAAGTTCCACTTAAACCCCCAAACCAGAGCTTTAAAAGGATTTATGAGGTGTGCAGCCTTATGAGCCTTCCAGGCTGGCAGGTGAATGTCACCACTAATTTGCTTTACCTCTAGAAATGCTTACAGCAAAGTTTCAGTAACTTCAGTTCTTGTCTTCCTTGAAACAGGTTCAGCAAAGCTTGGCAGGACTCTTGTGCTCCTGTCTGTTCTTGATCTTATTTCTGGAGTCTGGCATGAAACAACATTTTAAGTTTTATAAATATAAAGCTTCATAAAAAATTAAGACCAAAAAGAGCTACAGGTATTTTTTTAACTTAGTTAAATAGAATATGAATAAAACATAATTTGTGGGTACTTCTTTTACTATCATACTCTTTAGCTTCCAAAGAAAAAAATAATCTAAATGTTTTTTAAAATGACTAATTAGATTGTACATCATGCTTCTATATTGTTTAGTCAGAATTTGTGATAGTATCTTATGCAGTCTTAGATGATCATTTTATGATGCTCATAAATCATAAGAAAGCCCATAGATGATAATTTTATCCTTCCTTTACATCTGCAAAGGTTGCAAACTTTCAAACTAATTTTATTGTGCTTTTCATATATTACATTTCTCTAAGTTCTTTTTTGTTTAAATACATCGTTATCCTTGGATTCTGTCTTCCTTATTTCATACAAGACATGAGTAGTCTGATGGGTACTCATGTCCTGTTTTGCAAGGGTAGGATAAACAAATACTTTTGAAATCTGATTTGTCTAATTTAATGTGTCTCATCCTGAATGTGACCTGACCTATGTAACTAAAGAGTATTTAGTGACCTATGTAACTAAATACCAATATGTAACACCTGTTTGGATCATGCAATTTTGAACTGGCATATTTTCATCTGGCAAACTGTGAACTTTTTATCCACAAGATTATTTATCCAAAGTCAATCAGTTTTTCCCTTTAGAAAATAATTAACTTTTAAAAATTAGTCCAAATAATTATTTCACAGGAAAAATTGAAAAAAAAATAATTTTTTTTTACCTTTATGGTAAGGAGCTGTTCTGCACCTTAGGTAGTTCCTTGGGGTCATTAGATCAATCTGTCAATGCAGTTATCAGTAACATGAATCAGAACCTGGCACTATCTAAGTGTGTCTATCTTTCTACAGGATATTTTTTGTGGACCTCTCTGCAAAAAACCAACTTCCACTGATAGAGTTTCCTCTTTTTTCAGTATTCAGTCTTTCAAGAGCATGTGTGATGCCAATAATCACTGGTTTCCAAACAACCTTAATGTCAAACCACTCTACTATTTACTTTCATCTCTTTCTAATGAAATAGCATCTGCAACAAGAAAGAGGATATTTCAGAGCTCCTTCTCTGAAAATATGATATTTATTGAGAGAGATTGAAAAAGGTAATTTAATTCCTTCTATTTTAATCACTGCTACTGGGGGTCTGGACCATATCAAGAGGGATTCTGACAGTTTAGGATTAGTGGGAGAAGGAAGGAGAAAAATCTATCAGCAGTGAATGATTGTATTTAAGGTTGACAATGATGAAATAGTAGAGGCCATAGTACAATTTCTGCTCCTTCATTTGTCTTTGTTGATAAAATGAGCACTGTCAGAGGTTCAAGCTCACAACAAATTTAACGTGACTCTGTTTATTCCTGCACTAAACAAGGTGCTCACATGATGAGATGAAAAATGCAAAATTCTGGGATAACCCTTCCTTCTGTTTAACAGAGACATGCAATTTTCTCACTTTATTTTTTTTCCCATTAAAGGAATGAAGATGGAAAATAGCTAAGATTTTTTCAGCAAGACATTTCATCCAACAGTATGACCTCTCCAAAAGTATTACAAAGGTATAATATAACCAGCCTTTGAACACCATTTTTTCCAGAATAGTCTTCAGCCCTTGTTAAAAATATATATATTCACAATTATTTCCCACCGTTTGACAGACTTCTCACCTTGTCATTCAAAGGTGCTTCTTCAAACTAAAGGTTGAAAGAAGTTTGCTGAGAAAAATGAAAAAGATAAATTGAGATGGAGCTGAAATTAGGCAAGCCTGTTGAAACCATTTATAGGATTCAACTCAGGACAGCTTCCTCATCATACAATCAGATTTTATTTTTTCTGTGCAAAAATGATTTGCCAAATATCATTTTATACAAAAATACATCATGGCTAAAAGATAGGCACCAAAAGGGTTGAAACACCAAACTATGTTCTATAAAACACATATATAAGAGCACATAGGGGATGCTATACACTTTCATTTTAAAAATAAGGATGTAAATCTAAATTTACAGTCCTTATCATATCTCCATGATATTCTGCAAGACTTCCTTGCTTTATGCTGATCAAACTACAGCACAAAGCTGATATGACAGACTATTCAATAACCCCAAATTCATATTTCATGCAATCAATGTTGTTTTTTCCCAGCATTTTTCAATACCAGAACATGATAAGAATACCACAGGTATTCTGCAGAACTTTGCAACTGCCCCTCAGGTGATTTCTGGATATCATTTCAGTCAGTAACTGGTTTCCATGTGGTAGTAGTAGTAGTAGCAGTATAGTAGTTCACTCATTGAGACTTTTCTGAACTCAAAGCCTCCTTTCTGCCTTTCAAGAGGGGTGTAATACCATGGAATTTAAAGTTTAAAAGTTCCTTGATAAAAATGATATAATATAGATCATCACTTTTTATCATCAAAATTCCATTATATAAATTATTTACTTTTAGAGCTTCTTTCTGGATGGGATTTCTGTAAATTCTAACTAAGTGTAACAGAGGTACAGGTGAGAAAAGAAGAATGACAAAAAGTGCAGTTTTTTCTTTTTTTTTACATTACATTGATGTTAGGAGCCAAGGGATGAGAGAGATAGGGAATAAAATTTCTATTTTCAGGAACTTTACTGTTTCTCACACACAATAAACTTTATCTTAATATTTAAAAGCAAACATAAAAAAATCTGTGCTGTGCATCATCTACCCTTTGTAGGAAAACTCATCTTATTATCAATGATGAATAATGCCCTTTCTGTTTGCTACTGAAAACATAATATATTTTTAGCTTTTATATCTGATTTCTTAGAAATATTTTCAAGTGTCTTGTTAATGCATTAAACTTTGTCTTAAGTAGGAACAAAGTACCTTTTGAAGAGCAGTTTTCTAGATGCGTTTCTGGGTGGTGTTTTCTATCCCCACAACCCACTCATACAATACCTCAGATTATATTAATCTCTCATTACCTTTTCTTTTTAGTTGACCTGTGGGCCAATCCATTTTCCCATCTGCATTACTTGCTATGATATCCACCCAATTCATTTGGGAGGTATTAAATTAGATAACAAACCTAACTAATCTGTATCTCTTAAAAAAAAATATCCAGTACAAGTAGTTCATAAAGGAGTCTTCATAACTCTCTCTTAAAAAATAAAAAAAGCAATATTAAATCAAGACAAATCAGATAAGTAGTCTTTACATAATGAGGGAAACATATTTACTAATCTTTATCAGGAAGGTGAAAACCAAAGAATCAAATCAACACCACTAAGCAAACAAACAAACCTCCATCAAACCATTATTTATTACTCTTATTACTTCTGGTACCCTCTCAGCAGTAGCATTATTCCTTATGCAAGAAATACCATTCTTGTACTGCTTAGCTGGACAAGATTATTGGGAGATGAAAGTTTGAACAGAATAAAACTGTATACCCAACCACTGTGCTTCAATTCTAGCTCCCAGTTTTGGCTAACACAACCCACACCAACTGAGCAGGTTTTTCATTGTGGGCAGCTGGTCTGTGCTAAGTCAGCTTCACTCCAACACTGAACTGAGATACAGAAAGAATGATGTTTACCTACGTTCTTCAGAAGACAAAAGCTGCTTCACCTTTCATTCACCATTTATTTCATGGTAAAATACACAGTTGTGTGTGTGCTTATAATTACATATAGCAATATTCCTTTGATTCATATAGGCACGTCTGCAGAAGGAGATAAAGGACAGATATATAAACCATGTATACACACTCACATACATACATATATATATGTGTGTGTGTGTGTGTGTGTGTATAGGTATGTATCTATGTATATATATATGTATATATATGTATATATATGTATATATATGTATATATATGTATATATATATATATATATATATATATATATATATATATATATATATGCTGGATTTGTAAGAGTAATCAATAAGTGATCTGCCAGTTAAAGGCTTACTTCCCAGCCTGAAGAGAAGGAAGCACAGTACAGCTTCAATGGAAACTAAAGGAGGAATTCCACACACTTTCCTAATTAGGTGGGTGTTACAAACAGCACCCAAGGAAGGCTCCAGAGGGTGGATCCATCCCGAGATTCCTACTCTCTCCCGCCCGGATGCGCCCCGCTATTCCTGCCAGGATCTACCCCTGGATTCCTGCCCAGATCCATCCCAGGATTCTCACCGGGATCCATCCTGGGATTTCCACCCGAGATCCATCCTAGGATTCCCACCCGAGATCCATCCTGGGTTTCCTGCCCTGGTCCATCCCAGGATTCCCGCCGGGATCCCTCCCGGGATTCCCACCCGGATCTCTTCCGATATTCCCGCCCGGATTCCTCTCGGGATTACCACCGGGATCCCTCCCGGTATTCCCGCCCGGCTCCATCCCGGTTTCCCGCCCGGCTCCATTCCCGGTATTCCCGCCCGGCTCCATTCCCGGGTTTCCCGCCCGGCTCCATCCCGGATTCCCGCCCGGCTCCATCCCGGATTCCCGCCCGGCTCCATCCCGGTATTCCCGCCCGGCTCCATCCCGGATTCCCGCCCGGCTCCATCCCGGATTCCCGCCCGGCTCCATCCCGGTATTCCCGCCCGGCTCCATCCCGGATTCCCGCCCGGCTCCATCCCGGTTTCCCGCCCGGATCCATCCCGGATTCCCGCCCGGATCCATTCCCGGTATTCCCGCCCGGCTCCATCCCGGATTCCCGCCCGGATCCATTCCCGGTATTCCCTCCCGGCTCCATCCCGGTTTCCCGCCCGGCTCCATCCCGGTTTCCCGCCTGGATCCATCCCGGATTCCCGCCCGGATCCATCCCGGTTTCCCGCCCGGATCCATTCCCGGTTTCCCGCCCGGCTCCATCCCGGATTCCCGCCCGGCTCCATCCCGGTTTCCCGCCCGGATCCATTCCCGGTTTCCCGCCCGGCTCCATCCCGGTTTCTCGCCCGGCTCCATTCCCGGGTTTCCCGCCCGGCTCCATCCCGGTTTCCCGCCCGGATCCATTCCCGGTTTCCCGCCCGGATCCATCCCGGTTTCCCGCCCGGATCCATTCCCGGTATTCCCGCCCGGCTCCATCCCGGATTCCCGCCCGGATCCATTCCCGGTATTCCCGCCCGGCTCCATCCCGGATTCCCGCCCGGATCCATTCCCGGTATTCCCTCCCGGCTCCATCCCGGTTTCCCGCCCGGATCCATCCCGGATTCCCGCCCGGATCCATCCCGGTTTCCCGCCCGGATCCATTCCCGGTTTCCCGCCCGGCTCCATCCCGGATTCCCGCCCGGCTCCATCCCGGTTTCCCGCCCGGATCCATTCCCGGTTTCCCGCCCGGCTCCATCCCGGTTTCCCGCCCGGATCCATTCCCGGTTTCCCGCCCGGCTCCATCCCGGTTTCCCGCGCGGGCGCACAGCGCCCCCTGGCGGCCCCGCCGGGCCCCGGCCCCTCAGGCCCTGCCCGCCGCGAGTTGTTCTCCCTCAGGATAATAGTTTTATTTAAAGTACCGGTCTAGGGAATATTATTGCTTTTAGAGATGCCAGGTTTTCTGCATTCTGTGTGTGATAAGTGTCCGTGCTGGCAAAGCCGTCGAATGGAGCGATTTACTTTTATCCATGTAGCACTGAAGGAGGGCCCGCCGCCTGCCTCTTCTGTTCTCGTAGGAAGTTTAAAGAAGCCAAAAGGGCCTCAAGTTCACGTAAAATGATTTTGTGCTCCTAAAAGCTCTGGAACAGCAGGAGCAAGGAGCAGCTCCATCCCTGGATGATGAGCAAGATTCACCCCCTCAGCTCCTGAAACAATGGAAATAGAAATACCGTGTTCCCTTTGCCATCCCTACGTGAATACTGCTTAGAGAGACCTCAGACAAATATTCAGCATAACTGGAGCTCACCTGTCAACGTTAAACTCTGCAAGTTGTTTCATTTTATTTCCAGCATAATCAAAGGGGGTTTTTTTCTTCAGGGTGGATTGTCTTTCTCAGACTGTAAACTGCAGACAGCTTTTAATATGGTGTTTGAATTTTAAAAGCAAACACAAGATACAATCTCTGTTAAGCAACATCCTCTAAAGCAAATGCAAACCAACCAGAACAAACAGCTTCAGGCAAATTAGCAAAGTAAACAACAGAAAGCAAAGAGAACAAGAGAAGACTAGAGAGAGGCTGTATTGCACTTTCTTTGGAGGTCTTAAAGGGTTTGGCAACTCCCAGCTCCATCTGTCTGCAGGAAATCAGGTTTTTGCCACTGGCACGAGTATTAAAATTCTGCCATGGGACTGGGAAAGATGATGCTCCTGGTGCTTTGGAACTCTCTAATTAGTTTCTCTCCCGCCAAAGAACACAACATCAACATATTTTAGTGCAATAAGTAGTCTCAGACAATTTCTCAATCACTCCTCAGGATGTGACTGGAATTTAATCCACTGACATCAGCTCCCGAACTGTTGACTTCACTAGAGCTTCAGGGATCATCACTCATGACCAGCCTGCACAGCCAGGGTGTTCTGTCTACTTTGCTGGTAGAGGTTTAACATTCTTTGAAGTAATTTAACTCCTTCCATAGATGTTAGCCTTGGTCTTCTGTTCTTACATGCTTACCTAGCAAATTATCTACTACTTAGATTTTGTCCTGAGGCTCTGAACTATCAATTAGTACTTTATTATTGCCATTTGTTTTTTTGGTTTTGTTTTCTTTTTTGTCCAAATAAAGATTTAAGCCAAGACAAAAAGCTTTTTCAAAAGGTAGACTGCTTTGCAAAGACATACTGTCAAAGCACATTTGTGAGTCAGACTGGATAATTCATGGGTTTTTGTTTGTCTCTGAAAACACTACTTCAGTTGAGAAGAATTGAGGTAACAAGATACACTGCCTCAATTCTCAATAAATTTTAACATAAAACCATTAGCTAAAAAAAACCCCAATCTTTAACAGGTACTGAAGAAAATGCTACTGACTGTACAAATTATATTTTAACAGATGGATTGCTACAGTAAGATGTAATTTTTTATGTGTGTTAATCTATGTGATACTATAGGTGACGATGGAATGTTCTTTAGCTCCAAGGGACATTCAGCATCTTTAGAAACACGAATCCTGTAACAAAAAGGTCCATTATTTTCTACTTTATGTATTTTCCTTTAAAATCTAATGATTTTCAGAAGTTGTTAGGGTTATGGGGTCAACAAACAGTGTAGGAGTCCATTAGATGTACGAGAAAGCAGAGCTATGAAAAGCACTCATGAGGAAGAGCATAAAAAACAATTACCCAACAAATGTTGGAAGTATTGTCATGTGTGGTTGTTGTTTCATAAAGCAGGGCACTCAGACAAGGAAAAGCATCCTCAGGCTCTGCCATGGCCTGTCAGGTAAATGTTTTAGGGCTGTGGGAGAAAGTTCAGTGTCTGAACACCAAAGACATCTATTTACAATCCAAATGCAGAAGTTTGTGAGAGCAGGACTATGCTACACCCACTATTTCATATTGCTGCTTTCCCTGGGCTCTGCAAGTTGGCCTTGGAGCTTGTGATGGTGATGCTTGGTGCTCTTCCTCACACCTGCAAATTGTTCCAGCTCTTTCCTATAGCTAAGCACTATCCTTTAATATAATTAGACTTACAAATTATTTCCCTGGTGGTGGTGGGTTGACCTTGGCCAGATGCCAGATGCCAACCCAGCCACTTTCTCACCTCAGTCCTCAGCAGGATGAGGCAAGGGGAAATAAGACTGACAAGCTCATGGGTCAAGGTGAAGGCAGGGAGATCACTGTCATAGACAAAGCAGACTTGGCTTGAGGAAAAATAATTTGCTGATCTAATAATAGATTTGGATGGTGAGAAACAAAGTCAAAAATTAAAACTCCTCCACTGCTTTGTCCCAGCCTCACCTTCACTCCTTCATTGCTGATTCCTCAGACTGTCTCCCTGTGAGTGCTGTTGGGAGAATGGGGAATGGGGGCTGTGGTCAGTCCATGGCAGCTGCTCTCTGCCACTCCTTCCCCTTCACACTTCTCCCCTGTTCCAATGTGGATGCAGCGAGATTCCTGTTCTGCCATGGTCTCTGGAGGAGCTGCTGGATAACCCCTGCTCTGGGACCTGGGTCACCTCCCTTTCACCTCCCCCTCCTTCTCTTGGGGCCCACAGGGATGCTTCTCACACTTTTCCCCTTATTGCCACAGAGCATTTTGCCTTTCTGTCCCCACACTTTCCCTGAGGTTCACCCTACTGGCTGCCAGACTCAGCATTTCTCAATAGAAAGTGCTCCTTTTCAGAGAAAAAGGAGGAACCCCATGCAAGCTGAGCTGAGGAGCTGGATTACTGGTGAGGAGAATTACTGGGAAGGAGAAATGTGCATCCTTTTGCAGATCACAAGGGTTCTTGAGCTGCTTTTGCTGCAAAAGCCACTGATGTCTGAATCTTACAAATAATTTCAAAAAGAGTTTCCTAAAAATTATTCCTGGCCTAATGAAAGGACACAAGGCAATGGGGAGCCATTTGACGGCTCACTGCTCCTCCCCTCCTCTTTTGTTCTCCTTGCTCTGGCTACTGTTCATCCATATCCCTTGCCAGAGTTTTTCCCAAGCTGATTTGTATCATGTAAGATTGCAAAAAATTGTTTGAAAATTAGACTGCTTTAATTCACTAATGCAGAATGAAGAGATCAGTTTATAGTAAGTGTGAAGAGAACATCAGATGCAGAAGAAAAAATGTCACAGGAGTGCTACCAAAAATCTCAAGACGTAAAATGGAATTGAGAGCAAGGCATAAAATGAAATGAGAGAGCGTCCTCTTCCAGGGAGGAGGAGCCATTAGGCTGCCCATGCTGTCCAGAGACCATACTCCATCATCTTCCTCACTCTTCTACTCCTCCTTGGGTTGGCAGATAGATTTAAAAAAACTGTCAGCTTTGCAGACATATCACTTAATCCTTTGGTACACTAGACAAAAATTACTTCCCTATAAAAAGACATTAAGATCTGTCTTCACTCACCAAGTCAGGTATCAGTAACTGAAAGACACAAGTTTTGCTTGGGAGTCCAGTTTCTCTTTTTCCTGTTTCAGGAGGTGCTGTTTTGTATTGACTTTGTGGAAAAATGAGGCAGCATTCATTCAAAATAATGACTTGTCAGATAAATCTGAAATCACACCAACAGACCTCTCAGACCAACCTTTTGAGATTCCTACTTACACATTTTTGAACTTTGGTCATCCTGGAAATTTTGGAAAGTCAAACCCAAGACACATTGCAGCTCCTGCTGGTGACCCTGCCATCATTAGCTCTTGCACTGCTGTCTGTCAAAAGACAAGAGGCATATAAAGACATCAGATAAACAAGGTTTTCAGCTTACCAGATGTCCATTCTATGTGCCCAATTCCAAATTCCAAAACTTTCTCTTCTTTTTTGGCCATTTGTTTGTAATTTAAGTGAAATCTTTCTTTTTGTGAGCTGATTGCTGCTTTCCTGTACAATCCTCTCATGCCAAAATGACAATCAAGAATGGATTAATCCAAAGCAGTCCTATTTTTTACATGCTTTAGCTTCAATAAGGCCAGATTTCTGAGCATTAGGAATAAAAAAATGAGAAGAAAAAAACAGACTGTAATTTTTGATAAATTATCAAAATGGACATCTGAGACAGTCCATTCATTCTAAAAATTCATTACCAAGTACTAGATTAATTCTCACTTAGAACGGAGAACACCAATGTGCACCAAACTCTCACCTGAATTTAAAGCTCTTTTTTTTTATGCTCCCCCTTTATTCATTTCACTCATGCTAGTTTTGCAGTGTTCTGTAGCTTAAAGCTCCTGATGGCTCTGGAGCCTGAACACTGAAATTCCATTGAGAAAATGTATCTTTTTGTCTTTCTGGGCAGCTGGATATAGGATCCACCTGAACATATTTCTATAAAATGCTGTATGTTTCAGGAGATTAACATAGATTGCATAAGCTTCAGATAAGCTTTTGAACCAAATTTTACATCTTTAGAGGATTACCTGCATGCTGTTATTAATTATTTCAGTGACATTATTATTAATGCATTTCATTACACAGTTAAATTCTTTTGTGCTTCTATAATGAAAAATGCCACAAACTGCTTTGGTTTTGGGGAATGTTGTGATTAACATAGAAGCATATAAAGAAGAAAAAAGTAGTAAGCATTGCTATTTAAACTGACTCAACTATCAAACAATGGCATTTCAGATCACAGAATTAGACTTTTCCCAAGCTTTAAAAATTTGAAATCTCAATTATTAACATTATGCAGATGTTCTCAAAAATTAAATAACAGATTTCTGTTTAATTCCACTTCATTTCTGCAAGTAATTAATAGTCCAGGTAACTTCTGTCATGTGAAAGGTAGTAAGACTGTGTTTCACCATTGTTGTGATGAAATGTCTTCAATGCTTGTGGTAAGGATGACCACTACATTTTAAATGCTTTTATGGCAACAAAGAAGGTCCCAGGCTGTGGAATGAAGGTATATGTAAGAAACTGTAGAAATCCCATATGAACTCCAGTGTTATTTTTGAAACTTGAAAAAGCACAGATATTTTATCTGACATTCTCTCCAGTCATTCTGTTTTCTGATCTACAAAGGAACAAGCATTTTCTGATGAAGGGGTACTTACATGTCACTCAGCATGTGCACCATGTTGGTATGCCCAGAGCAGTCAAACAAACAGGTAAAAAATTGGTGACAAGCTTGTTTTTAGGGAATCTTGGCCAAGGGTATAGGGTGATTTCAGTCACAGCTTTCAATAT
Organism: Lonchura striata; assembly: GCF_050655825.1. Taxonomy (NCBI): domain Eukaryota; kingdom Metazoa; phylum Chordata; class Aves; order Passeriformes; family Estrildidae; genus Lonchura; species Lonchura striata. The sequence continues at coordinate 12,495,825 of NC_140703.1, forward strand.
CTGAAGTACAAAAGGCAAAACTATGTAATATGCTAAAATGCCTAGTTATTGGTCCAGTCTCACAGCTGAAGATCACTGCCTTAACAACTCACTCCCATATGGGTAGTTAATTAGGCCAACAGTGTACTGTATTTTCAAGTTAAACACTTTGTAACTGGATAAAAAGGTGTCTTTGTCTGTGGATTGTTTCAGTTCCTTTTGCTATTCCTGATTTAGATCTGAGAGCTGAGGGCTTACCAGGCAGAAGGCAACATAGCCAGGTCAGCTCAGCAGCCAAAATACCAGGGTTGAATTTGAACAGTGTTAACTGTTTTACCCCACACGGCTTACAGCAGCAAAATACAAGCAGCAAATGTCATCTTCCCACAAATACTTTTAACAACACTTGTTCTAATTTTGATGACAAGCCCTTTTGGAAAGCCCCAATTCTTCCAAGAGTCGGTGTACCAAAGTAGGGTGATTTTTTTTTTCTCCTTTGAGCCAACAGTCAAAATATGCATGAAAAAAAAGGTTGTTCCAAATGTATTAGAGGTTTTTAGTCTGTTATACCTACAGAAAGATTTAAAGGAAGGTGCTATTGTACTGTAAAAGAACTAGAGGGTAGCATTGTATAGAGTAGTGGAAGCTATCCTAACTAGAATGCTTCACATCCACTTACAGAGCTACTGAACTTCAAAGAAATCAATTACAAGTCCAGGATTTCCATGGAAACCTAACAAAAACAAACACAAGATACCAAAGAAAGTTAGGCTTGAAGGCATCAAAAGAAGAGCTCTAATTATAGAAGCAACACATCATTGGAGGGAAATATTAGAGTCAGCACCCACCTAGCATGTGTCATGAATAAATACCGCATTCTAAGGGGAAAATTCAACAGTCACATCTGCAGATGTGTGTCTCTGACAAGTGATTTAAGTAAAGCTCCTTGTGGTCTCTGAAACATTCAATGTATTCTTTGCAGGAATCTTCTTAGGCTCCCTAGCATACTTACCTCTAGACATAATATTCAGCTGTGTGCCCTGGAAAGTGTGGAATTTGAAGAAAAAGGGTTAATTTTAACACAAGTCTTCTTATTTTACCCCATCTGATCTCTTCCTCCCTTCACCTCTCCTGCTGTTCTTGCAGGAATAAAAGGAAGTGAAATACACCAGGTTACATTCTGGAGCAGCAATCCTATTATGCTTTAGTTTTTTAAAAAGTTATATCCTAATATGTTACAGGAAAACTAGAGGAATAGCAGAAGATGGAGATACATAATTTTAATGCAGAGAGAACTAAGAAGTTACATGATTTTACCAGAGAATTTGGATCCCCAGGACTATCTCATTATATTGCTGAGAGAAATCAGTTGTTTAGAATAAATCAGTTTTAAGTTGAACGAGTTACATAGTTATAATACTGTGTGATATAGAATATAGTATGTTTGCGGAAACCTCAGGCTGCAAGCTGAGACCTTAGACCTAGACATGGTTTTAGACAGAATAATTTTCTCAGTAGTTTTTCTAGTAGCTGTTTTGTCTTTAGTATGAGAAGAATATTGATAACACTCTGGTGTTTTTGTTGTTGCTAGGTAACGTTCATCCTAAGTCTAGGGCTCCTTTATTTTCCCGTGCTCTGCCAGCAGGCAAGTGAATTGCAACCACAAAGCAGAATATAAGGAGGATACAGTTGTCAGCAGAAGCTTCAACTTGACAAGATAATTAATCAGTTACAATTAATGGCCAGCCTGCCTGGACACAGAGAAAAAGCCCAATGTTAGAAGACCTGAGGCCAAAAATTACCACTGTGCCAAGACACATGAAGAGTGTGTGAGGGGCAGGTGCAAAGTTGTCAGGATATGATTTCCCAGGGATTTCTTTGTCCTGGGTCTCCCTCCAGAGACACCCAGCTCAAGCTGATCTGCTGGCTGGAACCACTTTGAACCATTTGTAGCTGGTTGGAATCAGTTTGAACTGGTCTGAACTGGTCTGAACTGGTTTGGTCTGATTTAATTCTGTGGTGAGCCAAGGCAGGTAGCAGAGGTGCAAGCACTCTCAGCAAAGGTGAGTGCAGAATGAATATCTGAGGTGTGCAGCACATCTGGGGTGAGGGGAACGAGTCAGAGAGACCCTGACAAATTAGAGTGTTGCTGTGGCCTCGAGGGCTGGCCACAGTAAAAGATGAAGTTTGGCAGACCTTAAGACTCTGTGTGAGAAGGGCTGCTCAGCAGAGGTAAAGAGACAGTGGGAGAAGTGGGAGGCGACTCAACATAGTCATGGAATATGAATGATTGGGGGAAAGCCAATTCTGCCATGGAGTACTTAACAGTTTATGCCACCAAAAAGGTGACATTTTAGTTGTTGCCTAACATACCAGAAGTTCCCAAATATCAGACTGATCTCAGAGTTAGGTGGATGGCTGTGGACTACTTCCCTTTTCAGCAACTGTTCACAAACTCTGCAGACCCACATACGGCTGGGTACAAACATTTACTGGTGATAGCAGAGCAGCTGTCAGACTGACTGAAGCCTTTCTAACAAGGAGGGCTGACATAGGAGCCTTGCTAAAGGAATTTATACCTAGATACATGGTTCCAGAGTCAAGTGAATCAAACAGAGGTGCTCATTTTAGAGTGAATATAATTGATTAATAGTTTTTGGGAACAAAAGGCTCTTTAGGAGGCACCTATCAGGAACTTATATCCCAGCTAAGGCCAGCGTGTTGGATGGATTTGAATGCATAACCCAGTATAAGTAGTGAATGATCAATTGGTTCATAGTTAATGATTTGAGAATCCTTTGTGATTTTACATTGATAATAATTTCCACCCCATGACAATCTTGTTATCCTTCATTCTGGAATAGTGATTTGTAATAATGTATGTAAGGGAAGAGGTCAAATGCCTTGAAAAGCTTCTGTTTTCCCTCTTAATATGTTAGCAGGTGTGCTCAGTTAGAATAAAGGGAGAACTGTAAAGGAACATGTTCTGTGCAGGTGGTTGGGATAGCTGCAAGTCAGGCTCTGGGTGGGGGCCTGAGAGAAGAGGCTGTGAACTGCCAGCCTGGGGGCAGGGGGACAGAGGGACACTGAAAGGAACTTCCAAACTTTTGCACACTTAGACTGTGAGGGTATAAAAGCCCAGAGGTTCCTTTGTTCAGTGTCCCTTTTCAGTGTCACCTGGCTCAAGTGTTGTGGGTGTGACTGCCAGAGTGGAACCTGCATGGTCAGATAGGGAAGTTTCCATAACATTAAAAAAGGATAAAAAAATCTTTGAGTATGTTATCTCCTACCTGTTATTCACTAAGTTTCACTTAATTATCCAGCCTCTGTCGGTGTCCAAGGCAACCCTACAAAATTTGATTTATTTTTGATCTCATTTAGAGGTTGTCATACAGTTAAAAAGTGTTAGTTCCAAATAACTACAGTTCCAGAAATGAACAGAACAGAACGTATCAATTCAGTTGCTCTCTAATGGAAGAATAAAATGTGTGATATGTTTGAAATATGGAAGGCTGCATATGCTGGAAATAAATTAAATTATTTTAAGTATTCCTACTTTTATGGTTCTCCAGTTCTTTTCTGATTCTCTTCATTCAGTCTTGTTAGGCATGAATAAGAGTTCTTACAAAACCATAGAATTTTAGTTCACTAAAGAGGTGTTTTTCCCCTTCATTGTTAAACTCTATCCAAAATTATACTTTCAAACTTTTCTTCAAATGGAACAGCAACCCCATTTCAATGATACATAGAGGTTTTTTTCAGTTTTTATTCCTTCTATCATCTCCACCTTTCATGCCACATTCATTAGCTGGAGTCACAGACCTGAGACAAGTAATTTAGGAAATGCAGAGGTTCAGGATGTAGCTATTGGACTTGAAGTCAGTCTTCTAGGTGCAAATTTTCTTAAACAACAAGGTCAGCAGATCTGATTTTTTTTCTTGTGTTTTGGGGTTTGGGGTATTTTTGTTCTCTCTCTTTTTTTTTTTTTTTTTTTTTTTTTTTTTTTTTGTGATTTATTTTCTATTTAGGAGTTTTATCTGGGAGTATTTGGGAGTTTTCCAGACTTTGTCTTTTCCCCTGGGTCTATATACAAGGTTGTACCCCTGATGGAGTTAGTTCCAGAAATCTCAGTCCAATACTCAACAGACATGTAAAGATCATATGGCTGTGCAAGTGAAAATCTTGTCCCTAGGCTTTTGCTCTTGGGCAGTGGATCTAATCTATCTGGGAAACTATGGGCAAATTGCACATGTATCACACAGCTGACTGGCACATGAGCTACAACCCTGATGTGTTTGGAATGGATCAGATAATGCATTAGCACATTGAATTCAGTAGAAAAATACAGAAAGTATCAATTACAGTCCTTCTTTTCCCTCAGTACATTAAACTCATATATTCAGTTTCCAGGAAAACCCCTATACCCTGCAGTCTTGCATTGGAAAGGAGAGCAGAGAGCAATCCTTTCATCTAGTCTGCTATATTTTTTAATTGTGTTTTTCTAATGGATTATGTACAGAATGTAGAGCTGCAGAGAGATGAAGCTTGCCTAAAATGAGTATTTTCCCCCCAAAGACAGTAGAATGATAGCATTAATCTAAGGGGATGAAGGCATTTTATACCCAATGAAAGGGCTTTGCTTTTCAACAGGAGGCTGAAATTTGTACCCTGCACAGTCCCCAGCCAGAACTGCTTTGTGCTGCATAATTTACTCCAGCGAGCAGGATATTCACTTGAGAAGTCAGTTAAAATTACAAGTTGCAGAGGATTCTAGTTTATGTTTCCTGTGAACACTTGTGTTACAGAACAAACCAGTGTCAGCTGGAGAAATTTGTGCTGGCTGAGAGTAACTGGGATGTCAGTGGCTAAAGGAGAAGCTTCAGGCAGGGGTGGGAGAAGGGTCCAGTTTAAAACTCCTTAGGCAGAAGGTGGAAGCTACTTTCACTTCCAGGGCAGGTGTAGAGAGGCCATATTCCTTTTTGTCTCTCTTGAGCTTTAAAGACTAGAGGGAGGGAAGGAAAATAAAGATATCAGGAATTTCTCTCCCCAGAAAAGGTCTAAAATGACTCTTTTCTATGTAGGAAAAAATCTCCAAAAACAACAGTTAAGGTTATTATTTATAGGGAGAAGGAGAAGAGGTAAAATCTATTTATGTTAAACCATACTGGAATGTTTTTCCAGTGTCTGAGTTTAGCTGCCACCCAATTAGACTTAGGACTAAAGAAACTGTGTGAAAACAGAACATGAAATCTAGTCCATTCCATTAGCAGCATGGAATATTGCAGCTTTAACTTCTTTTATGGCACAGCCACAAATGTTTCAAAACAGTTACTGATACTTGATGAGAATAGAACATACACCTGACTACATAATTAAATAGGGTGTAAATCTGACAAACTGTAAGCTATAGCTTTTACCATGACAAACAGAACTATAAAGTAGTGGGAGATCAAATCCAATAAACTGAAAAAATTGTCCTTACTGCTGCTGAATGTGACATGCATAAGGTCCCTGAGGATTTGTGCAAAAAATCTTACACTAGGGACTTTAAATACTAGAAATCATCTTCTGTGAACTTAGCTTGTCGGGCTGCAAGAAAAGGGGTTTAAAATTCCTTCTATTATTCATGAAAGAGCCAGCATAGCTGCTAAAGTGAAAGCAGACCCCTGGTAACTCAGCCAAGTCCCACTTTCTCAAATCAGGAGTCTGATTCTCAGCTGAACTTCCTGGCTTTGCTTATGGCACCTCAAACTTGCAGAAATAATTTTACACTCAGTTTATATCAGCATCAATAGCTACACAAGCTTTCCGCATGGCATATCCCAGATGCATCAGCTCATGGTGTGAGGTAACAAAAAAACCCTCAAAAAACCATCAAATAAATGAAATATGTTTACATCGTGGACAGAAGGAATTAATTTCAGAGCTAAATTTCATGCCTCTTCAGGCAAGGGAAAACAAATTGTGTTTGGGAAACCACTTGTTGGCCAAGTCAAGCCTCTTTTGAGGCTTGACCATCTGTAGCAGGAGTTGAGATCTGGAACAAAGTAAATTTTAGAATGTGGAAAAAATCCAATAGAGAATCAATTCAACAGTATGGCCCATAAAATATGTACTTTAATTTTAAGAAAGCAGCATGTGTGTTTGTGACAGTGGCAATTTGCCCATATGTGTTAACATTTGGGTTCCAGCAAAGCAACTTGAAAAGTTTGGACTACTTGCTAATACTTCAGCAAATTTCTCTGCCTCTCACTGGACCTTCATTTTTGAATGATAAGATTTAAGTTCTTCTCCTTTTCTTTAGTTTGAGAAAATGCATGGCGCTTGGTTTCAAGGTATGGAAACATATCAGGAAAAGTATGGCTGATGTAATGATGTGATTTCAAGTCATTTTGGTTATTTCTGAACAAAGAAAATACCTTTTTGGGAGGGAGCTGAAAAGGACTCTAATAAAGGAACACATCCTTCTCACCCTAGTGCTGAGGATTTTTGCCCTTTTCAATTTTTGGGTGGTTCAGAGGAGAAATATGCCCAACTAGACCTGCCACAGTAAATTTTCTAAAACTGTTAAATTAAAACCAGGCTTGCTACACTCATATGTATTCTGTAACATTGTGCCTACAGGGACAGTGGCATAGAGTTTTATCTGCAATATTATTTTTCTGGCATTTGTGACAAACCATAAACTACAGGAATGAATTTTTAAATGGACATATTTCCCATTATTAATCTAGTGAAAGTAGGATTCTGTTACTGTAAACAAGCAGCAAACTTGCTCTCAAACCATATTTTCAGTAGCTCTCATTTTGCTGCAGATGTAAATTCAGAGAGATATATGTTTCTCTCATCCCAGTGCTACTGCTGAATTAAAATATCAGCAATATCTATGAATTAAATGGGCCTCATCAACACTTTTTACAGCAGCTGAGATAGCATTTTATATTTTTTGTTTACAAACAGCAATAAATATAGTCATGTCTATTGATCTTTATTATCTTTAAGATTTATCAAGCAGCTCTTACGCTCCTGGCCTTGCACAAAAGGAAGAACAAGAAAAAAAAAAATTATGAATCCTCTACATGCAGTTTCTACAATACCACCAACATATTTAAGATGTTGGAGTCCTACTTTTGAGCAAGGTATGTTTCTAACTATGCTTCTGTTTGTTGGCAAGAGAATGTCTGAGGACAAATTCAGCAGTGAGTAGCACATTACACATTCTCCTAGTGGCAAAAATCCTAAAGGATGCTTGGTACCTCACTACCTGGAAGCTGCCTTCATCCATCACGCATATGCCTGGCCTTCCAGTACCTGAAGGGAGCCTACAAGAAAGAGGGAAGGAGACTATTTATAAGGGTCTGGGGTGACAGGGCCAGGGGGAATGGATTCAAACTGACAGAGAGCAGATTTAGATTGGATATTAAGAAAAAATTATTACCATGAGGGTGGCGAGCCACTGTAACAGGGAAGAAGCTGTGGCTGCCCCATCCCTGGCAGTGTTCAAGGCTGGGTTGGATGGGGCTCTGAGCAACCTGGTCTAGAGGAAAATGTCCCTGCCCATAGCTGGGATGTTGGGACTGGATGGCCTTTAGTGTCCTTTCCAATGCAAACCATTCTATGATTGTAGGGTTCTACGTATGAACCTTTTCAGACACCAGACTACTGTGAAGTGCCATTTCCTTATGCAGGAGCAAGCAAGTAGGGTTCCCCCTCTATTCTTTTTTTGGCTAGAAAGAAACAACAGAATTTGAAGGGCTCAGTTCTAAGCCAGGATGTGCTTAGACCTCAGGTCTCTTCTAAAGAAGATGAGAAGAAGCTTCAGTGAATTCCTGCCAAGAGGAGGGTGCTCAATGAATGGCACAGCACACAGTGCTGAGTTGTTATCTCAGAGCTGCATCCAGCTGATGAGGCAGCACATGAGCTGCACTGAAGCAGAGGCTGTATAACAACTGTCTGTGCATGGATGCATTCTTCAGGATAGATCATAGGAAAAAAAATATTCTGGATCACTGTAGTAATTTTGAGAAACCAAATAGATTAGCTGATAAATTATTACAGAAAAAGTCAAGAAATTGGCCCCATTCAGAATTTAAACATATAGCCCATCATTATATTTTATTTCCCTCTTTCCTCCCTTCCTCACCATCATGTGAAATTTACTCACACCCACCTAGAAGTCTGGGAGCATTACACTGAAGATCTAGCTGCATAAAAAAAAAAAATAAATTAAAGCCTCATCACCTGCCATCTGGATGAAGTAACACCTCAAAAAGAGCTATGCTTTTCAAAAGGGCTAAGCTTTGGCTAAAGGTTGTTTTCCCAGATGTAGCACAATCCTACTAATTTTAATGGAGCATGACAAGCAACCGAAGGCAGAGTCTGATCATTAATTTGGGATTAGAACCACTTTATTCCCACATTTAAGCATTTTATTCAGTGTTTCCTGCCAAAACTTTATACGAAGCCAAATTAAATTGATTCAAGATTGATTTAGTTAAAGTGGTGCGAAACTCCCATGTAGACACTCTTAAATTGTTTTAAACCTGAAGCGTCAGCCTAGGTTAAATTGATTAGCTAAATCAATATATCATCCATTTTTAACCTGTTTAGTGGCATCCACTAAGTAAATTAGTTTAAAAAGCTAATAATTTAACAACACATGCTGAGACTAGTGTTTATCATGATGATCACTACTGTCTTGTTTCCTTTGAAGCTGGTAACTCAGATCATGTACCCAATCTGGCATAGTGGGTGTGCTGGCATTGAGGCACTCCTGGGTACAATCACAAGGATTTTAACATTAGAACAGTGCAAGTCTGCATGAAAGTGTGGCCTTACTTTGAATTAACAGCAGTGCATTGCCAGCATTTGGGGTTTTCTGTGTGTAAATGCTAAACTTCCTTTTTTCATTAAAAAGGTCCATTTAGACCAAACACTGTTTTCAAATGGGAACAGTAAAAGCACTGCCTGAGGAAAAGAAGGTCTGGGGGAGACCTTGTTGCTCTCTACAGGTATCTGAAAGGAGATTGTAGCCAGGTAGAATTGATCTCCCAGGTAATAAGCAATAGGATGAGAGGAAACAGCCTCAAGCTAAAGAAGGGGATGTTTAGGTTGGACAGGTTCTTGTCAAAATTCTTTTTAAATTGTCGCTAAGGTACTAATCCATATATGGTGAAATGACAAAAAAAAAAAAAAAAAAAAAAGTGATACAAGAATTAAGATGAAGACTGAAGACTCAAGTTTTTAATGGATTAAAACAAATTAAAATTTAGGGAAAGTAAAAATATCATGAATAAAGTGCCTCATATGCAGAGATAATGAAATTATAACTGATACACAGCTTCAAGCAGAGTAGCATCTTTCCAGAGAGGTGCAGGAAAACATGTTGTTTCTTTTAGTTGATTCTCAAGGTCTCATTTCTTGGCAAGTGCAAAGCCACACCAGACAGTTCCTGTGGAAAGGAACATGTGAGTTTGACAGCTCCACTAAAGAAAGAGAATATATCTTTCTGGGTACCATGTAATAACCAATATATGGCACAAGCTTGGGAAGGGGAAAAGTAATTAAATTCTTATGATAAAATCAAAATTTGATTTTCCTATGGCATAGGTTGTGATATAATTGATCCAATCTTTAAAATACCACTGTAAGGAATGAGTTAAATCTTATTTCATATTTTTGCAATCAAGAAAACTTTTGAAGATATGCACCTGTAATTTTCAATATTGAAGAAGCTCTTGTCTTTGATAGCCACCTAATAAATGAGGGACAGTGAATCCTTTTCTGAGTTTTATTCCAGTAAAACCTACCAGACACCAAGGAATTCATACCATCAAAGGTTTATTTTGTGTTAGGATTTAAAAATGACCAGAATCTTTAAGGAAAATGGCAAGACATTAAAATAGGAGGAGAAAAATGGGATTTCCCAGTTAAGCAAATCTGTACTTCTTGTAAAAATTAAAGTGTCTCCTGTCCTAGCACAGTATGATTGATAAAAATGATCGAGGGTCTAGACAGAAGAGCACAGAGTGAAAAAAACATTGGGGCGGGGGACAGGCAGAGGGCAGGAATCCTTTTAGATTGACCTTTAGCTGATAAATTGGTGATGTCCTCATTAGCAGCAACCCTGCTGCTTGCCCTCAATAAAAGATAATGTCCTGTTGTTAACACTATTCCCGTTTGTGTGATTCAATGCTCCTATTACAGTGCAGATTCCATTTAAATGGATTAAGGTTTAAATGAAGACAAAATATTTTTGGGTCTGAAGTGTTTGTCTCTGAACCAAGAGGTTCACTTTCATTGCCCGTGACTGGAAATTGGCAGGCTATAAGGGAATTGACCAGATCACATTAGAACCAAGGTTTTCACAAGGTATTACCTATAAAAAACCCAATTTGGGTTTATGCTCTCAGTAATATTTCATAGGCAGTTAGTCTGCTTATGATAAACTTTTAATGCACAGTTAGCCACATCATCATCCTCCCTTGGGAAAATAAAAAAACAAAAAACCAAAAATCCTTTACTAGAATTCCAGTATTATCTTAGTATGCAAAATTTGTGAGGTTCAGAATGTAGCAAGATAATAAATCACATTAATTACTACAGACAACTGATACATGATGCTAAAAATACAGAAAGAGATGTCATTACTGATCTATGCCTTAACTGGGCAAGTCTTTTTATTTTTTTTTTTTTGCTTTCTGAAGAATTGTTTTGAACAAAGAAGCTTAAGCCTTTCAGTTTGCTCCCCAGATGTGCTTACATTTCAATACTGTACCCTGAGAGTCAATTTGTATTTTCAAGACAAATTACCAAAGTTCTACAGAACAAAGATGTTTAGCAATCTCTCTCATCAAATGTAATTATAGAGTTATTTTAAATACACACAGAGAGAGATTATAGGATCCTTTATTACCAATAGCTCTTAGCATAACAAAATCCTTCATGTTGGTTGAATCTCCTAATAAATAATGTAAGAAGTATCATGACACAACAGAAAGCAATGTCATCACTGGAAAAAGCAGACGATTTTAAAAATCTGATCTATTATTTCTGTGTTCTTTGCCTTTTCACTTGTATTTGTCATCCACCACAAAATCCTGCACTCAGCTTTGATTAAATGCACACCAGATGAAACCATCCCAAAATGGGACATTGTCCTGATCTGATGAGACCCAGTAGCATGGTCTGTGAGGACACCAATCATCAGTGATCCTTTGGAACTGCTGGGACCTGGGACCACCTGTGGGAATTGCCCTGGGGGCAGGCAGGATGAAGATTTCCCCTTTTCCCAGCCTGGAGGTGGGAGAAGGGAAAAGGGGTTGAAGCAGCACAACTCCAGCATCTCCCCTCCCTCTTTTGAGCAGGGCTGCACACAGCACCAGCTGCCCAGAATGTACAGAGCTTAGAGAGATCAGATCAACCACCTCCAGAATTTGGTTGTGCATGGACTCTTCAAATCCCAAATCTCTCAAATTCTCATTTCCCTCAGCTTTCTGCATCTTCCAGAGGAAAGAGCAAGTGATCTTCCCTCCCTCTTCAGGCATATTTTCTGCAGCTTTTTGAGCTCTCAGTCCCCCAGGTAATCAGCTCTCACATGTGCCATTTCTCTTTCACTATGCTAAAAAGGGCTTTAATTAAAAGGTTCGCTGTTTCATCCTGGATTCTTTTTCAGGAAAAAAAAAAAATCACACAATTGCATGAAGCAGCTGTCACTCTACAGAAAGATATGCAAGCAACAGAAGGGCTGACTTGAATAACAATATCCAAAAGACTTGAATAATGTGAAATTATTCAAAGTGACTTGCAATTGGAACTTGTTTCCTTTGAGAAATTTGGTTGGAGGAGCAGGGGTGAGGGAGGGTTCTCCTTGACATAATTAACTTAAATAATAGCTGCACTTTCTTCTTTTGGTTTGTATCTGACAGTAGAAAAAAAATTAAAAAAATCCATCTCTGTTATCCTGGCAAGAGCACAACCTGGATTAGTTGTCCCAAGTATGGGCTGTTTTGCCTGGTGTGCAAGAAGCCAATCCACACGCAAAGTTGAGATATTTATTTCAAGTCTATATTGAGCTGGGTGCTGGGTGGCAAATCCACACATCTAGCACAGCCTCAGTGTGCCAGCTGCTTGCTTTTTTACACTTCCACATAAGCAGCAAGCTAAAGCTCTAAGCAAAGGCTACAGCTTCCTTTGTTTCCATTTCATTATACTGATTCTGAGAATCCTCAAGTATTTTGCTATGCATCCTCTATGGGGAAAGAATTTCTGCAAGATGGGGGGGATTCCACTGTGTTAATGACTAAATGTTAGCACAAAGTTCAAGTAAAATTCTTCTTTGGCTCTCTCAGCAGCTTGTTATAGCGTTATCTCACTTCTTGATTGGATTTATGATGCTTCCTATTATTACTTTTCAAGTGTTGGCTCCTAGTTCCTACTTGCAGAGATAAAACATTTTATGTATTGCAACAGATTTGCCAGAAGATTTTCACAAAATTTTACAGGATTCCTACTCTCACAACCAGAATTTCTGGAACTTTGTTAAACTGCATTTTGCCACTTTGGAGTATCATATCCACATTATATGTCCCAGCTCTGCCACTACATGCAGGATAAATTTGTCAGGAGAAATGGCTGTCTGTTCCTTGGTGCTGAAAACCTGAAACTCAGAATCTGCACAATTTTAGTTATTCAGAGTCATCACTGAATAGTCCTGGCTTAGTTTTGCAATTGTTTTTATGTGCTTTAAGTATACTTAGAATTTTGTAGTTATGTATTGTATTTTTTTAATATTACTTCATTATAACAGCTTTTAAAATGACATATTTGCTATCATGTATAGTCACACTAAAGACAAAAATATTTCTACTTGTGACATCCCACCTTTAAGGAAGAAGGGAGCATCTGAGATTCATAAATGCTTATTGTAAAAGGAATGGAAGAAGTAGGAGAGTCCACAAAAAAATCACAAAATTTTATTACTAGGTTGCATATTGGGTATAAAAATGTTTATGGTAGTCCCTGAACTACTCTATAAGCGCGTGGCTGTGGATTTTGTATAAAAGTGGAGAAAGGAAGAGATTCATGATAGAGATTTTTTTTTTTTATTTCCCCTCCAAAAATTAAAGATCACTGTTTGATAAGCTGCCCTTTGAAATATAATTGAGTAGATTAAAGATGCACTTACAATTATTCATTTATATAGAGATGATTTCGTTCTCATTCTATTTAATAGCAGGAGGTTACTTTATAATTTTATGAACTTAGCAGGAATGAGAAAAAAATCTCTTTATATTAATAATGTAATTACTTCTACTGTCCTGTTCCTGCAGTTACCATTGGGTTTTTTTTGATTACAAAAAAAATAGCTTTAAAAATGCAAATGTTTTGAAGTTCCATCTTCATAGAAGCAACACAACTGTATGGACAGAAGAACTGAAATGCAATACAAATGTCAAATGCTATCAAAAGTTAGAAGTTTTAAAAGGCTTTGTAAAACAAGTTTTTAATGTAACCTAAACTCAAGGGAATATTTTAGGAGTGGATTTTTGGTTTTATTTAAAATTGATGAATATTGTCATTAGTGATGATTTTGGAATGTTGCATTAAAAATCAATTAGTGTCAGTCAAATCAATAATAATTTCTATTTTTCAGGCCTTTTCAGGAATGATTGCTGTCTTCAGCATGTTCAGGAGTAAACTTTTAATGATGATCAGAGGTATGTTCTGGCTCTACAGAAACCACTGGCAATACTCTGCTTCCTCTGTGTTTTGCTTTATTTCCCCAATTGTTCTGGTGTTGGCAATTTCTCATTGAAAGTGCTACTCTTTGTCTTTAAAGACAATGGAATCTAGACTATTCTTAATATTTGGTTAACAGTGTCATCTACACACACTGAAAATCTAAATTAATAGGCATTAATAGGACTAGAGCACAATGCAGAATTATGAGTAGGGAGCACAGCATCAGCTAATGAAAGTCTTCAAATACTGTGATGTACTTTTTGTCAATCAGAGTCTAAAAAATAATGTCAGATAATTTGGAAGATGAGAGTATAGTGGCTGTTTTTACTGCTAAGTGACATAGAAAAGTAGCAAGGAAAGGCAAAGTCATTCCTACTAACATCTGGCACCCTGCCTCCAGATGATTATGGCACATCCTTGGCACTCTCTATATGGAGATTAAGACAGAGCAACACTGCAAAACCATCTCAGCAGAGCAAAATACTAAATAACAGCCAAACAAAACTCCCCCAAACAAACAAAACCTCAAACCAAACCAACAACAAACCCCACACCAAAAAGCAACTCCTATCCAAAATGTAAATAGTTCTTTCAAATATATTTTTTTTCTCCCTCAACCACTTTGCCAATAAATGGCTGTATAATTAACACCTTAACTTAAACAAACCAGAATGCTTACAATGAGTAAAGAGTAAATCATACATTTTTTTCATGTAATTGGTTTCATTTTAGAACACAGGCTCATTTTTTCTTTCTTCTCCTCCATCTATTTGCTGCTGATATATAAGCTGAATTATGAAACTTAAGGTTTTTTAATTTTTTTTCTTTTTTTTCCACTCTTTTAAAGAAATTTGGGGTATGTCAGTTAGTGTTGGATTCTTCTGACCTTCTTCTGAAAATAAATATCCTGAATATTTTTTTAATTTGTCCAATGACATTAGTCTACTAATTGCAGTACTTGAGGTTTTATTGTGATGAATCTTTAAAAAATCAGTTTTGCATGTATGCATGTATTTCACAGAGAATATGTGGAAAAGCAGCAGTGTAAAAAAGCTGAAAAACAGAAGCTTAGTCTTTGGACTAAGAAAAACGTGGAAAAGTGGAAAGGGTCTTCTAAGAGGTAGACATGCTAGTAAGAAAGAGGAGCAAGAAAGAGCAAGCATTTTTGGAGATGTAAAGGTGCTTTATGCTTTTTTTCAGGTTAGTCTTGAAGGTTTAATTCTAAAATGTTTTAAAGGTGGCAACACTGAAAGTAAAAGCAGCAATTCACATGCAGCTTTTTCCTAGCACTTGCAGTGAAAGTCTAACCTGTGATTCACACAGGCTTGTGAACACTTATGGGAAACCCTTTGCCTCGTATGTGAGCAGCTCCTGAGGGAGAATTAGTCATTTCACACAGCACTAATGATAGCTTGCCAGTGTTAAATTAATGGCATCCTTGGGGAAAAAGGTAATAACATTTTTTCTTATTAACCTAACTGGCTGCAGGACTCTGCTCTAGTTCTGTTCAAATTCATCAGCAAAATCATTTTTTGTACATCGCCTTGAGTTGGAAATTTTGATTCTCAGAGCTGAGAGGGCAAAAGGCATTTCTGACGTTCTGCTGGTTTCTGTAATTACCTGTGATCACAAACTACATTTATTCTCCTATGATGCAACTTAAATGTAAAACCCAATGATATTCCATAAATCTTCAAAATAAATTTTTCCATCATCAAATCATTCACTTAGCCTTTTAAAGTCAATCATTCATCTCTGTTGTGAAAGACACCATAGAAACTAAAGCTGAGTTAGGAAACTAAAACATAAAGAATATACAGGTCAGAAAAACACAATTCTCCAGATAAAGAACTTATAGACTTATTCATTTAATATGCACTGCTTTATCAGCCATGAAGAACAATACTTTGCCTCAAAAGATTGAGTCCTATGAGAAGAAATTGAATTGAACAGAAAAGAAAATCAAAGCGTGGACATTTTCTTTTAGAAAACTTTGTTCATTATACAGTACTATGCTACATGCACACTCTTAGAAAGGAGTAGGGAAAATGTTCCTGGGAAATTCTGTGCAATATGATGTCAAAATTCAGTGGAATTGAAAAAAATTATGCTACCAAAAAAGCATCTAGGTTTTCAGAATAAAGGACACATTTAGTCTTGCTTCCTCTAAAGCATCTCTGTAGTAAGTTCTTTTACATTATCAACTAAATTTTGACTTGTTACTAATAAACTTGCCTCAAGTGTTGAAGTTTATTATCTGTGGCATTTGGAAATTGTTGCATCATATGAAACATTAATTTCACAAACAACCATGCTACCTGCCAGACAAGGGAAGTGAAGGTGAGCTTTATACAAGTGTTAAATCCTGCTTTTTTTTTTCTTCTGAGGGTGGATCATCTGAGCCAGAACCTAACTATTTTTATTTGTGTTTGAGAATGTAGGACTTTGCCTATGTGAAGCTGAAATCAGTAGCCTCAGCAGTCAGCCCACTTGTTTCAGTAATTGCTGTAATTGAACTACGATGAGCAACGATTGGTCCCCACTTAAAAGCGGAGGGAAAATTTACTTTGGTGAATTGCAGCACCACTACTCAGGCTGCAGTGTGATGATAAGAGTGTCATGAGGGTAGGAGTGTCAGCTCTGTAGAGCAAAATCAGCTGTGAGAACAGAAATTAGACTAGAATGTTATTGCAAACTAACTCTGGAGAGGTGTATTTAGAAAATTAATTCTCTTATTAAGCTAATTCTCTGCTAAAGCACCTTGCATTTTTCTTTATAAGTCAATACAAGTCACTTCACATCCAATTACCCATGAGAACTTTAGAAAACTCCATTTAAAATTCATGGGAGACTATTATCTAATGATTCATTTCATTAATAACTCATCTCCCTGGTTTCTAGGCCACAAATGCTCCAGTCTCTGCAAACTTATGCCAGTGGCTCACAAGGACATTTTAATTGCCTCGTTTTTGGAAAACGTAGAAGGCTGGATCAGTCTGTGAAATGCATGACAGTAGTGCCAGAGAAAGCTTTCAGCACATAAAAATGAAATCCACATGTAATAATGATGTAGGATTGCTCCTGCTGCTATCCACAGGAAAGGAATCTCTGTTTTAATCATCTCACTTTTTAAATATATAGTAACAAAGCTAGGAACAAAAACTTTATAGCTACTACTATGAGAAACTATTGATAACTATTTTAAATATGATTTTAAAAAAAGGCTAAATCAAACTGAAGAAAACTTTAACCACAAATTCTCAAATTTCTCTTAGGTATGTACATCTAAAAGCAGAGCTCTTAAATGTATCAAGAACTGGATGTTAATTACAACTGTTCTGACTAAAATCTCAGGTAAGGAGTTGATACATCATGTTCTCTGCACACACTTAGTACTTTCAGCAAGAAAGCTCCAAGTGGTTAACGATGCCCTCTCCTGCAGAGGGACAGTCCCATAAAACACACTGTGCTCTGCAGACCCCCTGCTCAGGGAGTTCTGCATGTAGCAGGAGGGACTCCCAGCTGCAGAACTGGTTGGGGACTGCAAATCCTACCTGTTTCAGGTTGAGGTAAGGATGTTGCTTTATGAGTGGATGTTTAAATAATCAAGTCAGAGTTAGTTGCATGTCTCACATCTGAATTAACACTAAAACTGGGCTTAATGGAACAATTTATCTCATCCTTTCTATAGCAAAGGTAGTTCTCCTGCTTCCTCTGCCAGGAAGCACAACAGTCAAAGTTTTTTTAAAATATCAAGGGGGATCTGATCTTTTAAAAGTGTTTTCCCCCTGAACAAACACACTTAAAGGAACCCAAATCTCTTCTAAGATCATCCAGGGACTGCTGCAGCACATTTAATATCTCATCACCTGCATTTGCCAAGCTGCCAGAACGGACAGATCTCCTCGGAGGACACAATGATGCTCAGATACAGATGAGGAACACACAGCTGGTACACAAACCCTCCTTTTCATGCCTGTACTCATTTTAAAGAAGTGACAAGATCCATTTGACACTTCATCCATTGAAACTTTATATCTTAGAAACTGATGGAGCAAGGAGTGCTGTAATTCTTTTCAGGTGGGCGCCATTCAGATTTTCATTGGCATTGAACTGAGCCTCCAACCCTTTTGTGTTTTGTGTTTGGTCAGGAGTTAGATGTGCTCTGCAGACTCCTCCTCCTGTCTCATTCCACATGAGTTTCTGCAGAAGATTATCCAGCTCAATATGAACCTTGTTGTTCAAGGCAAAGCAGCTGTTACGTTTCTGTTCTGGATACAGTCTGAATAAAAAGACTTACATGGTAAATGCCTCTGAATAACCTGGAAACAGCACGAGGAGCATTCCGTCCCATCTTACATATTTAATTGAAGCCTCTCATAGTTCTTTGGATCCCTATAGTAATTCAAAAATGAGCTAAACCCAAGGAATTACTGTATTTCTAAACAAATCATTTTGAAGTAGACAGTCTCATAACCAGAGGAAAGTCATTAAGTTGAAAATCCATGCTGAGCTGTAAAGTGCATTATATACCTTGATGTATTACCAGAAAAATACTTATTAAAGCAAAGTATGGTAAGAATATTCAATTAACTCTACATCCATACAAATTAATTTTCTTCTGATATTGAATGTTTAGAGCCTTTTCCATTTCTTTAAAGGGTTTAATATTAAAAATAAACAACCAATCTCACCGCCCAAAAAAAAAAAAACCCCAAACCAATCCCCACAAAAGCTAAAACAAACCCAAAAAATAACTGTATATTTTTAAAAGAAATACAGGCTTTGAAAGAAATACAAATCTCACAAAAAAAAAAAAATAGAAAGTATTGGTTTCTAGTAATACTTCACAAAAACTGGTAGACTATTTATCAGTAGGATCTTACTATTTATTGGTTTTTCATTTAAGTAATTAATTTAGTTAAAAACCAAATTATTTAGGTAAAATAAAGTAAAAAGAGAAAAAAGAAAAAAAAAATTATTCTGGCTTCCATAGTTGTCGTCTCAAATATAATCTTCTAATAAATTAATCGTAATAGTCCCAATGGAATGTTATCTCATCTGAAACTGTTGAAATATGAATAGGAACCTTCTCCATTTTCAGTGGCTGGAAAGAAGAAAATTTCTTTAATTTTTCACCCCATATTTGAGATGTGTACATGTATTAATTGAAAGTAACTCTGAAAGTTACAAGTATCAGGTGTGTATTTCTTGTAAGACTGTAAAATTAATAGCAATAACAACATTTCATGTGAAGTTAATACTTTCCCAAAATAAACAAATTATTGTTCCCTAAAGCCTTTCATGCAGGAAGAAACCAGTGACCTTTGCAATCTCCTTCAAGTCCCAATGACCATTTGGGACTTTTTAATAGTTTTAAATGACACCTTATAAACCATGTGCTTCAAAAAGCATCAATTGGTTTGGGTTTTATTCCATATTTTGAGAACATGTTTCCAAGTCTTAATCAAGGACCTAATCTGTTATTTCATTAGAACTGATCTTTTCTTTTTTATGCTGTTGAAGATTTTATCAGATCTGGCTACTGAATACAAAGCTCAGTTATGTGGGATTTGCAAATTCAATTACAGCATTGGATGATATAACCTTCCTTCAGACTAAAGTGCCTTTATAAGCTGCAAGGTAAATATACATATTTTCATATATATATATATATATATATTTAGAAATAAAATTAATTAAAGAAGTGAAGTGTCAGAAACCCAAACCCATTCATTTAAACTTTATTTAAAGATATTACATTTATTTTACATTTCTGTTAAAAAAAAAAAAAACAAAAACCTGCCTAACTTTTTCATCAAAGCTGTTGAGATAACTATATAAGTGAATCCAAATGGTAACTTAGAAACTCAGCATTTCAGGGATTAGTTTTGATATAGAGTATGAAGAAAAAGTGAACAAATATGTGCCTTTGTTTGGAAAGTTGACATGGATTTGTAGAGCTGAATTTTCTACAAGCAATCCCTGGCTCAATCCTCAGTCACCTGGATAGGTATTATCATTCATAAACAATAATCACAAATACATTTTCTGGACCTCAAACAACAGGAATTGCTGAAAAATATTATTAAAAAGATGACATTTTTACTTTTATGGGGCATAAAGTAAAGTCTGGCTTTATATTTGAATATAAGCTTATAAGCAAGTGGCAAATAGACATTCAAATTGCAACACAATTCATGAAACAATTTCAAATAGCATCTAAGCTCTTCAGAGCAAGTTTTACCTGGGGAAATTGTTTCCTGTTGAACAAAGTAGAATTTCTCCATTAGTTCCAGCATTACCTGGTCATGTGTTATGGCAGAATTTGTGCTGAGATGCTCCCTGGATATTATCTGAAGGAGGAAAACTCAGGGTCCACTTTTCAAGTTTTAGCAGTGAACAGAATGATAAAAATTGCAAGTCATCTTACCCTGGTTCATTCACTGTATCATAATTCTTCAGTGCTCACCTCTGGAGCTGATAAGGATTAAGCAATAAAGGTGAAAAATCCTTGGACTCAGATTAAAAAAAAAACATTTAGTGACACACTGAGCACAACTCATCTATTAAGTCTGTATAAATCAAACTATATTTTTCCCTCCATGCTCACTTCTGTCTAATTAAAGAAAATCTCAACTTGTTCAAGTGCAGTGAATAAGGACTTAGAATTGTTTGCTTTTTTGAAGTCCCAAGCTACCACAGGTATGCAACAAATCCCATTTTTGAACTGTGTTGGACTGCAAAACCTAATCACAAGATTCTGCCTCCTTTTATTGTCAGTGTTAAGGGAAAAGCAAAATAAAGAAAGACAGTTTAAAAACAGGGAAAACATAAAGGGCTTGTGTACAACTCTTCTTTACCATTTGTAATAAACCTGCAAATATTGGTGTTACCCAGGACGTTAATGCTATGGGTGAGACAGATAAGAAAGCAAAAACCTTAACACAATGCAATTTAATATTTTAATTTTGTGTGTGTTTTTATATGTTGTGAAGAGCTTGGAGAAAATCTAACAGAGGCTACAAAAGTAGCCTCTCCTCTCTCCTCTCCTCTCCTCTCCTCTCTCCTCTCTCCTCTCTTCCTCTTCTTTCTCCTCTCATTGTGAAAAGAGTATAAATATCATTTCAGGGATGTCACTATCAAAAAAAAAAAAATTTAGGAAACCCCTTCTGTCAGCTCTGTGCTAGAACTGGTCTTCAGTGTTTGGAGTTATAAATACCCATGCTTAGATTCCATCATGAAGGAGGTAGGTACATTTAAAAAAAGTCTATCAATAAGTAAGAGGAAAATGAATAAACTTTTATTCTTAACATAGGAAGTGAACAGTAATTTTACTGAATACCAGAGTTATAGAAAATATAACAAAAATGAAAGAAAATAGATTAATATAAAATGCATTCCAGGTCTAGCCAAGCCCTGAAGAGAATAGGTAATTATTTTCAGATTGTGTATCTGATGTGGAAAATTTAAAATGCAATTGTTTATTTATTAGTTATTTGTAAGTTCAAGGAACTGCAACTTTATTTGGTTTCAAAGAAAATCTACCTTCATTATCAGGTTTTTCTTTTAGTAAAATTTTTTCTGATATCATTCATATTTATATTAATCATATTTGTGTTTATGCCTTTATTTGTAAAGGAGAGTAATGGAGTTTTTAAATACATTCTTGTCTAATATATTAAATGCAACATGTTTAAATTGTTGTGCTTCTAAGAAGTATCTTATTATACATATTAATTTTGGTAGTGTCTTCATGCAAAACCCACTTAAATTTACTACAAATTAAAATAATAACAAAGCTTATTCAAAATTAAAAGGTTAAAGCTGTTCTTGAAGGAACAATGATTATTAGTTTCAAACATTATTTCCATCATGAGATTAAACCTATGCAAAAGACCTGAAAACATACTTCAGCTGCTAATAAATAGCAAATCAATCAAAAAGCAATGTAAGTGAGTGATGAAGCTGTAAAAAAAAAAAAAATCCAAAACAAGAGAATATGGATGCTGCTTTGTCTAACTGATATTTTTTAAAAAAAATAATTTCGTAAATGGAAGAACTATTTCATGTACTTTTATAACTGGGGTGGTTTGACTATTAGAGCCCTTTGTTCAATTACAGCCTTGAGATGAGACAGTGCTTCAATATATGTGCTCTCCTAATATATTTGCCTAAGAGAAACACCATAATGGGATCTGATACAATCACTATAAGAAATAAATAGATATTCTTAGGGAAGCACAAACCCAACTGTCCAAGAACATATTTCAAGGGGCTAAAAGACTTGTCCACACTAAAATCTCCTAAGGAGTGTGAAGGTGTATTATGAAGTGTGAGGGAGAATTGATTTTCCTTTTTGTAGCTGTATAACACAGAAGACCAGTCATTTAATTTGTTACCATAAAGTCAATAAGCCCTGGTTTTGAACCAAGAGTAATGCTGGATAATACACAAACAGCTGCAGAGGAATGAGACAGCAGGGGAGAATATTTCTGGTGAAAAAAACCTCCACTTTAAATATAATCAATGTCTCTTAATTTTTAAGTTGATTTTTTGTTTTGTTTTTAATAAAGGCTCATGGTGGTAGTAGCACTGGCAGCTTCAGAAGGTTCCATCAAGCCTTTGCTATACTTTATTCTTATTTAATGCCAAAAGAAGCAGAATATTCATAGGAATTTACTAGACATTGTGCTAAGCAGTATTTTTTAGGGATTTGATTAAGAGTTCTCTTCCTACTAAAGTTGTGAGATTTTTAGACGAGTAGAAAATTGTTGAAGATGGTGCAGGCAATTGCTGAAGTTAAGAGGAAGCAGGAAGAGATTAGACCCTATCTTACGACAAAATTAGTCAAAATCAGAAAATTGTATGTATTAAAATGTGTAGTAAAATATACATTTGAATTTTTTTTTAAGTTCCCCTAGTGAAATTAAGCAGTTTTGCTCAGAAAGACTGCTACCAGACATCAGCCAGGGCTCACAGGGGCTCACAATACCTTTCAGAGAGGAACAAAGTAAGCTTTATATTTTCATTCAGGACTTCCTAATTAATGCTATGACAGGTCATTTTGCAATAGCACAAAGACAAAGAAGATTAGAATTGAATAGTAATTTTTTAAAAACACCCAAACCCTTCTGTAAGTGTTTGAAAAGCTGCTGAATTGATAAGGAAAAACCTCAACAGTTTCCAAGGATGCAGAGATTGGAAAAGAGCTGTAGCTTTTTTCCTTGAGGAAAGAAAAATCCCCAGACTTGCCCTAATGACACAGATGATCTAATTAACAGATCTCTTTTAAAAACAGGGGGTAAAAAAACAAGAGTTCTTTGTGTTGTTTACACAATAGCTGTGGAAAGACCAATGAAAAATCCAATATATAGTCTTCTGACAAAGAAAATTAATGATTAGCAGCATTTACTATTGATGACACCCACTGCTTGCCAGGGCAACCAAGTCACAGTTATTTGACCCTTTGGTTTTATAATATTATCTTCTCTTGCCTCTTTTTCCTTCTCAACCTTTCTCTTCTGAGTCAAAGAGCAGAAAATGTTGTATATAGTGTGCTAGCACAAATGAAATTAGCTAACAAATCCCAATTATGAAAGGTTTTCCATTGATCCTCAGACATCAGAGATTAACTACAAGGTTCAGAGGTCATTTCAATCCCTTCCAAATGTGTCATGGCTTTAATCCTCTTCCCCAGTGTCCTGAGGAGGAGGGTGAGGGATATATAATGATATAGCAAGGGATTAGCTTGTTGCTTGGCTTATGCTTCAAATTGTATGACTGAATTCACGGTGTCACAGACTGGGTCAGCAATAATTAGCAGTATTTTCATAGAGCTCATTAACAAAAAAAGAAAAAATCGTTCTTGAAGCATTGCCCTGATGGAGGCACAAAGGGCACGTGCTGTGGTTATGCTTTTGGTGACAGGTCATATGTACTGCAGACAGTAGAGACATTTTTTGGTTTAGGAAAACAAGATAATAATTTATCAGGCAGGAAGATATTAATGGCAATATAACAAGAAAATTACATTTTCCACCTGTATATTTAATTGGAATAATTTAAAACCTGGAATAGACTATAAGAGCCATTGAATCTGTTGTCATATTAAAAATTAAAACAACAAAAAAAATCAAAACTGGATTTTGAGAGAAGCTGTTTTTGCTGAAAACCAGCAAAACAACCAAGTATTTTAAAATACTGAATACACCAGAAATCACTTTTAAAGAGAAAGTGCTTTGATAAACCCGCAGGCAAGCAAAACATAAAAACAATTAAGTGATGTTCCAGTAAGAATTTTCACAGATTTTCATATCAATAAAGTACTCATTCAGTGGTTGTTTTCTCCTTATAGTAGTTTTACATGAATACTCCAGAAAATTATTTTATTCACAAGAATTCCAAGAAAACTTTATTACATTCATCAAGCCATTTTCAGTCTCTCTTAAACATCTTATTGTGAGTACTTTATCAGAGAGCTATCTGCTTATAAGGAATGAAAAAAGACAATTCTTTGCACTGAATTCATCCAGCAGCACATCTCAGAGTCTGATTTTCAGACTAAGACTAAGAGCTTGAAGTGCTGTTGGTATCAATAGACATTGTCATACCAGTTACTCACATAGAGAGTTCATAATAAAAAATATTGAAAGCAAGAATTCTGCTTCACTTTCTCTGTTTTATCACTGTCCTGACTTTCCCTCCACCACACCAAAGTAACTCCTGCTGCTTTTTTTCCTACTGCACATCTCAGTCTTCCTCTGGGAGCACCCTGGGGCAGGGATTATTCACCCATGTACAGCATGGACTTTTTTCTGTTTCTGGACTTTGCTTTAGCACAGCAGAACCTTGAAGTCTTCCATAAGCCAATGCAGAGATGAAAAATGGCAAAAACCAGACATATGAAAAGCATAAAAACAAATAAACAAAAGAAACCTAAGGTCTGCTTGGGAAATATTCAGTATAATATTATAAATTTATCTTATCTTTCAAAGATGCACTAGGGAAATAAAATATTTCTTCCTAGTTCTATGTGTTTTGTCCAGTAACCTTGAATCATTTTATTTTGTGAATCCTGTCAGTGTAACTTGAATTTGCAGCAAACCATTTTGTGAGGTCTCTGGATTTTCTCATTATTGAGTGTAGGTTTGGGGATTTTCTCTTACCTGGGGTAGTGCATTGTTGGCAAATTGGACCAGGGAATATATTCCGTGTTCCTTCCAGACCTCTTCACCTTCTTGCCCCCAGCAGATCTCAGGTGGCACTAAGTCCCACTGAAAAAAAACATAATCTAAGAGTGTGGGAACTTTCAGGGCATTTGAACAAAAGAAAAAGGAAAGATCATACTTTGGGGACTTTCAAAACCTTCAAGCAAACAAACACAACTTTCCCTTTCTCAAATTACATTTTGCTTCCAATTCTTCCAACATAACCTCCTACTCCCTGAGATTATCCTAAATTTTGAATGAACCACTGATTACTGTTGATCTAAGAAAATACTGGATAAATTTTACTTGCAGCACCAAAATTTGTCAGGAATAAAAAATAATTGCCAAAAACAAAAGGAATTTAAGTCATTGTTGATCTTGTCATAGATTAATGAACAATGACAGTCTAAAAATCAAAAAAGGTAACATTAGAAAAAAATCAGATTATTCCATGGGCTTTCTTTCATGCTTAATTGCTAATGGATATTGTGGGTGTCAAAGGACACTCAAACCTTAAGTAAAAATGTTTAATTAACTCTAAACTATCTTTATGGTATTTTTTTTTTTTTTTTTGTAGCTCAATTATATTTTTAAATAGTTTCAAGGCAAGAAATGGGTATTAAAGAAGAGCTGTGACAAAGTCATCAGCAATTGGAAGGGACCACACAGACTAAAGTAAAAGAACTATTAAAACACACATTTAGAGGGTCTAAAGACCATCCAGATCTTTGCATGCAGGAGTATTTTTATATACCAACTATGAATAAATTATTCTGGTTGAAAGGACAGAACATCCTTCACATGAATCTCTGTGGGATTTACTGAAGAACTTTAAAATGGCAATGGTAGAAAACCTGAAAATAAAGTTTCCTCAATATCACAGTGCTGCTCATGGTCAGCTACACCTGCTTTCTTCAGTGGTAATGCCATCAGCAGTGCATGAATATATGTTATGGAAAAGAATCTCAGGGGAAGATCATAAATTTAGGCTGCAGTTCCTTGTACTTCTGGAATTAAGTGAAATGAAATTAACCTATTTTTTTTGGCAAACAAATTTTTCTGAATTCTACCCCAGAACATGGTAATTATATTTCTATTTTGGTGTACCCTATTTCACAAAATGTATATTCCAGGGTTTTGGTCTTCCAGTATTTTCTAAAGAAAGATAAAATGGCTATTACTTACTTTTCATATTTCTTTCTGTAAAAGCAAAGTTACCCATGCAAAATTCAAGAAGATAAATAATATTAATTAAAGAGAATGCATTGGACATTCTGCTTCATTACACTTGTAACAAATCATTATCATATAAAAATGAAGAAAATTAAATTGCATTAAAAAATTGGAAAGATGAAGACACCAGTTATTTTAATCAGTTTTATAACTTTTCATGTCACTTGTAGACAATTCAAACTGACAAGCATATCCCAATAAAGAAAATCTAAAATGGCAAATTACCTTTTAAGATGAAAATTATTACTAAGAAACCATAATCAAATAATATTATATCACATAATATTTGTTATCTTAAAATTAATTGAGAAATTATTCATTTCTTGCAAGGGTAACACATGCTCAAAATCCAAAATTAAACATAGCTTTAATTTATTACAGTTGAAATTAACTATTTAGGTTATATGATAGAATAAATAATGTTGATGAATTCTTAACTTATGAAATAATAAGTTCAATTCTACGCTGAAAGAGCTATGAGGAATCAAAATCTTCAATATTAATCTAGTTAAAAGTAATTAACTGTTCATAGATTTTATCTTAAATTTCTCTGTTATATATACACAGTTTGAGCTTATGTGCAAGTATAGAGAAAACAGATATCCTTGCCTTTTTGTACATTTTTGAGTTCTCCTTGCTGAAGGGAATTAAGCATAGGAGTCAGTTGATTTTGATTATCTTTTAATGTATTTGCACAGCTCAAAAGATCATTTGCTCTCCCAATATTGCCCATGCTACACATATCCATGAGAAGCAGAAACTGCAATAATGCTCCATATCGCACCTGCATTTAATGACTACTTTTTTAAATCTCACTTATCAATAGAGATTTATTTACCATGGATATAAATAACTCTGTTCACTAATTCCCACCACAACTGGAGGATTAAGTTTTGTTTGCTAATTTGTATGGATATATGACAGAAAACTGTAGAGGTAATGTAGATCTGGTTATATCTTTAGCTTCCACATCTTAGACATGGATTGTGACAGAAAAAAATCTAAAAAATCCCCAAACCTAAATAAACAAGCAAAAAGAACTGAAGCATCAGTGACACTGAACTGCACACAATGGAGTTGTTTTTTATAAGCAATTACCTCAATAAGTATTTAGTAATAGTTTTCAATCAATAAATAACTGTGGAAATGTTGAGGTCTTGAAATTGCCTAAGTTCTCCAAAAATTATATGTTCTTCCTATTCCACACACAAGAGAAAAGAAAATTAATAGGAAGCATTTATGACTGTATAAACTACTTTACAGAGTAAAAACTGTTAAAGGATACCTAAAATAAGACATGAAGAGGTCAGTAACTCTATAATTTATTCAATACTTGCATCAGTTTTGTGAAATAGAAGTATTTTAAAAACATTTGCCTAAACTTAAATATTAGAACAGCCATGGGGGAAACCAGAGCATTTGGAATTTATATAAAGCACACAGTTCTCAGCAGTATTTTTTCTAACTAGCAGCAGTCTATTAAGGCTGATTTCCTTTATGTAATACAAGAGGACTGAAACCCAAGAGAAACAGTTCCTGACATCTTTTAGTTGCTGCTATTTTCTCTCATGACCTTTTTATCCCTGCCTTGTGTCAGCAGAAGTGTCTTGGTGGCCATGGGGTATAGGGCATGCAAGTTAAAAGAAGCCTAGAAACAAATAAATAAAAAAAATCAAAATTAAGAATTACTCTTTTCAGTAGTGATTACTACTTACTAAAGGTTCCTGAAAGTTATCTTGTATCCTTTACAGCTTATTTATTATTTTTACTTGCTTGGGGGTTTTATTTCTTCATATTGTTCTGTTAAATGTTTAAATCCTGATTTAAGGAGATAAGCTTAAGTGAGAATGACAGACCTAGAGTTACTGGGGTTCTTCTTCTTTGGGATGACTTTAACCAGCTTCCACTCAGGTGGGACCTCTCTGGATTCCCAGGACTGCTCAAAAATCGTTGAGTCCTCAAAGATCATCTTCATATTTCTGTCCCTATATATAGTACAGCTGCTTATATTCTTGAAGACAGCCAGACAAGAATAGATGGATTGGAAAAGCACTGCCCTAGGGGACCAGAAGGAGGCAATGGTTTGAAACCAGAGTCCCCTGTGCACACCCTGTGCACCTCTTCCAGAGAAATGAGGAATTCATGAGCTGTAGAGGCTGAGATTGAGGGTATTGAGTAAAAACCTAACAGCTGTGGGTTCACAGCTCAAAATCAGCCCCCAAAAAACCTCTTACCTTGAATGACATGATTTTTCAGTCGTTGTGGAATTCTTTTGGAGGATAAAGGCAGAAGAAGGTGCTTTGCATTTGGTTTCCCTGCAGAAAGCAGGCCACAGAGGACAGGGGTTGGCTGCTCATGGAAAGAAAATGAAGACATTTTGAGGATACATTTAGCAGAACACTGATGTTCTGAATTAGGGCTCCCAGAGGTACTCTGGGAGAGTCTCTAACTAGAACCTGTAAAAGAGAGAAAGGAATATTGATAAAGGTGATAGGGGATTGTGAGGATTAATTCTGCAAAGCCCTTAATAAGGACTTGAGTCTTTTAGGAGTGCCTGGAAACTTCAGAAAACTGCTGAAAGGAATGATGGAGAAAGGAGGCAGCTCTTTGGAGCTACAGACTCACCTGGACATCTTCAGGTAAAACCTTCCTTCTGAAGTGGGTCACACCCTGTCCCCTTTCACATCCTCATCTGCTCTGAGAAATGCATTAAGAGCCACAAAACAGAGCCATCACTGCTCTTCCCTTAAAATTTGATTTCTAAACTACTTAATGCAGTGACTAGGAAGTGGATTAATTATATCACTTTAACAACTTGTCTCCAAGCAAATTTAGACTTACAATCACAAATACCTTTCTCTTTTCTTCCTCTGTTTCTCTCCTAAAAACCCATGAAACCCACGGAAAACAAATAAAAAAAGAAACAACAAACCCAGTTTTATCATCTTTTTCCTTCCACTTAATAAACATGCCTGACATAGTTTGTATGGATTTTTTTGTCATTACTTAATTGCACTAGAGCCAGTTGTTTTGTTTGCTACTTTTTTTTTTTTTTTCACTTTCCTGTAAATAGAAAAGAAGAGAAACTCCTGTTACTTCAAGACAGCATCAGTGTGAAGGGTTTATGGAAGCACAGCCTGTACTGAATTAACTTGCAGGGGAATTTCAGCAGAAACAGGCTAGAATTAATAAAAGCTCAGCCCCTATTTGTGGTATACAAATCTTATTCATCAGCAGCTTTTTGAATTATTATTCACTAGTTTAAAGACTGAATCTAAGTTAATCTGACCCAAACTGAACATTTCCTCAGAAGTGAAAAGTTCCATTGAATTTCTGGCTCTCTTAATACATTTTTTCCAATATTAATGCTTTTTATACTTTCATACTTTCAGCAGTTTCTTCTGCTAAAGCTGCTCCAGCAGAAATACCTTTGACACATCATCATAAACTACATCTTGTAAATAAAAGAATTGCTAAACAAAGCCACAGCACTTTTGTTTGAGACCATAAAATCTGCACTAATCTGTATAATTTCATACCAAGAGTCTTTACTATAGGAGTAGCAGCTCCTCAACTAATTCAATTTGTGAGTATAATATTGAATATTAGCATGAAGCTAAAACATTGTTCTGGTGCCTACTAGAGCTTTATAGCTCAAAACAGTTTCAAAATATTCAAGTGTAACCAAATCAAACTGTCATTTTAGAATGTATAGCTGAATAATATCCATAATGAAATGAACTGTATTAAATAAAAAGCACCCTTATTTCTCTATTGGCAACATAGAAATTAACTTGAGGGAAGCAAGCTATATTATTTATATGCAGCTGTAGTAGTGATTTTACTTCACATTTGCATATTAAAACCTGCATTCCAGCAAAGCAAATGACTTTGATAAATTGCCTTACATATAATTATTGAATATTCTTATGCATCTTAAAAGACTTCAGACACTTTTAAAATTAATCTGAAATTTCACACAAGGATAATTTTATACCCTTTACTTTTTTTAAGCATTTCTCTTTTCTCAGAGAGAATTGTTAATGAATCTTGTCATACACTTTTAAATTAAAAAGTTTATGAAACGAAAATTTGGTTTATTTTTTTTTCAGTCTGTTGCTCATTTTCATTATTGACTGATAAGCCTTCAAAACTTGTTTAATTTTATACATTTTCAAGAATGGTGACTCCTGAAATGTTCTAATATAGCAGTATTTTACTATCCTAGGTTTAGGGTACTTTTTCTTTCCTTGCACATTGGAAGCTTATCTTCTGTACTATTTTTCTGACTACCCCAGTACAGAGCTATGTCATGAGAGTATTTCTGGAATTATCACAGAAAATTTCTTTCATATTGTTTGTTATTTCTAAGAATATGAGCAAAAAACACTCTCTATCCTTGTGCTAGGCAATAAAAAAAATACCTTCACCATCTCTCTCATGGTTTTATAAACCAAGATGTCAAATATCTGCCTACATGGAATTTATATGGACTTTTTATCACATTTTATATAATTTTCTTTTTTCAGACAACATCATCTTAGTCAAAGTAGTCAGCCCTCCTGGAGAAGCTGCTCCCTATCTTTGACATTTGCCCCCTGAATGAGGAAATCTGAGATAGGCAGCAAGGTCAAAATGCAGAACACCATTGATTTATATAGTGTCTTAAGCATGTCTGAATTTGTTGCTTATTCCCTTACATCCCAAAAACTTGTCATTTTTGTGCTTTGTTGTCCCTTACTGACATTGGGCATTTATCCCTTGGTTTATCTGAGTGTTGCTAAAGCCACTACACAGCTCCTCCATCATCACCTTTCCTTGTCCCAGTCCCATTTAGACAGTGGCCCACAGCAGAACAGACACCAGCCAGCTCTAGTACACAAAATCTAGATGCTCTGATGATATTGCTGAATAATTACTTGCCATTATGGGCAGTAATTTAAACTAAAATGCACAGTTCCTTTGTATAAGGATCAACTTTTAAAAAACAGTCTCTGCTGTGCCCAAACAAGGCACATTTCCTGTGCCTCCATGAAGCTCAGCCAAAATTTCCTCACCAGAAACCATTTGCTTTTTCATGCATCCTCTCTACATGATGGAAATGCACAATGTTGGGAAAACTTGGCAACAGTTGAAAAGAGGACTTGTCCCATTTTATATTCTTTCCAATGGAGTGACAGTGTCTCAAAACTGAGCCAATATCCCAAATCTGGTATCAATCACCATTGTAAAAATTCAGTGAGCAATTTAATCTGGTCTGTGTCATAGTTAAGGAGACTTTACTGTCCTATAGGTTAGGAATAGGAAAATAAAAGAAAAAAATAGAATAAAAAAAAAAATCCCCTGAATCTTCCGGAGTGGTGATGGAAGTTTTGCACACACTGGCACTGTTTCTGATGAAAAGTCTTTAAGATGAAGTTCCTGTTGCATATCACTGTAAATAGCTCCTTTTTTTTTTTTTTTTTTTTTTTAATCCCTCTTGCTTCTCTGTCTCAGCTGATATTTTTTTTTCTGCAGCCTAAGGATGCTAAGAATTGTTTTTGGGGGCTTTTTTGTCATTACTATATACCCTGTATTTTAAATACACTGAGCATAAATGGATTCTATTAGGTGTCTAAACACAAGAAAAATCTAAATGGGAATGTAAATTAATACAAGGGAAGGACATTTAGAGAATGCCTCATGCAACACAATTATTTTGCTCCAAAAGCAAACTAATATCCAGACGATTTTTTTTCTGTTGTTGTTGCTGTTTTGTTGTTTTTCTGAAAATTAACTTTACAAGTTGATATTTATTTAAGCTTTGATTCTTTTTTGTGTTTTGACTATGTAGTTAGAACTGCTGCCAGTAGTAATAGTACATCCTTCCTTAGAGATCCTCAAGAAATAGCTAACATCTTCTCTTTTTACTGAACGTTAAAAGGTTGTTATCAGTATAGTAAGAGATTGGCACTTCAGATATCTGTTTAAAACAGTGACAAAAATGCAAAATTTTACATTGTCAAACCTATGATTTTCTGCCTCCTTTGACTATAGCAAACTGAAATTCTCAGCCATTTTGGGATGGGATCATTTTCCTCTGAAGGTCAGGTTCCTATTTATCTTCTAAAGGAAGAATTTTAAGTGTTGATTGTTGTAAAGGATTTTTTTATTAAATTCTTTCATAGGCTTTGTCTGGTGGAATCTGACAAATGTCTCTAATGCAAAAACTAATACATTCTCACACAAAAAATTGCTCAGGCCACAGTTCTTCTTGAAACCAAAATCATAAAATAAATTTATTTTCCAATAATAAATAATAATTATAGGATATAATTTTTAATTAGTAGAGTTATCTGTAGAAGGCAAAGTTCTTGGAGGATAATTTTTTTAAATAATAAGAGTGAACTAAATGGCATCAATTTGTCAACTTTGCTGATTTAGTTCTTCTATTTCTCCCAGAAACTTTTCATTCTTCTTGTAAACTCTCCCAAGTCCAAGAATAAGCTATTGTGTATTGCTCATTAGACTCACCAACTTTCCCCACAGATTACTGGGAAAGTCCTCTCTCTTTTTAGAAAATCCACCTACTATCTAACAAAATCAGTCAATACAACAGCCATTCTCTTCTCCTCTATCATCACAACATATATTACTGTGTATAGTCTAAAAGTACATATCTGGTCTTATTTTTGGTAAACAAAGCAGTTCTGAGTCGAGGAATGGTGAGAAGAATGAAAAAAGGCTGATGTTGACCTCTGGTTTATAATAGAATAATTGATTTTTTCCTAATTTGTATCAGGTAAGGTTTCTCTTAAATATCCCATGAAGCAATTTAGTGAACTCCATTAACTATTTTAAGCAATACTAATTAATTTTGAATAGAACTTGATGCAGATTTTAAAATAGAAGTTGGAAGGAGATGGTCTTTATGGTCCCTCTCAACCCAAACCATTCCAAGATTCTGTGGTCTTGCTTGCACTATTGAACTTTCCCACACCTGGGAGATGTGGACATGCTCCTAGGAAACAGCTGTTATAGGACATATTCTGAATATCTGCCCACTGGGGAATACATCCTCATCTTCTAATAATGGAGGGGGATTTTTCTATGCAAAGAAATTAATCCCTAATTTGCTATAAGTGCTGTAGAAATTACAGGCTTTCACACATGTGCTGATGAAGGCATGCACCCTGAGAATAAAAAGAAAGCTGAGTCTTCTTATAAAAGAATGAGAAAATACCATCTGCTATCCTCACCTCAGTCAATCACTGCTCCCCCGAAGCATCTCCAATAAAACTTCTCATATTGGCTGTGTCACCACAGGGCAAGGCTGGCATGGATTTGTAATTCTGTAGAAAGACTTTCCTCAATCAAAACAAAAACATGTTTGGACAACACCCACCAGACAACTCCACGATGCTGGAAGGGAATGAGAGAGGTGGTTTGCTGTCAGTGCTTTTGCTGTTTCTTGTGAAGGTGGGTACAGAAATATCAACAAGCCCTGGTGCTTCTGGGACAGGCATCAAATCCAAGGGGAGCAGAGCACAGCCCTGGAACAAAGCATTGGGTCCTCTCCACAGGTGAGGAAACACAGTTACCTCAGAATAGGGAAGAAGAGATTAATTAGTGGATCAGCACTATTCCCAAAAAAGGGATATTTTTCATGATGTAATGAGAGTTCTCCTTCAGCACCTTGGGTGCCATTTTTCATGGTGACATTCCTAAGCAGCACAAATCTACAAACTCAAGGTTTTCAGCAAAAATATTGGTAAACTTCCCCTTCAAGTGATATAATACATTTATCTATTAATTTCTTGCTTTGAATATGCAAAATTTTTGCTTGCCTCCGTCAGGATGACTCCTTCATAGTCAATGCTATTTATGCAATGTATATGTTTATGTGTCAGAGTCTGTGGTATTGATGAGTCTGAGATTGTAGAAAGTCTCTGTCTTTCTGCCCCACTGCCAAAAGAAGCCATAATTGGTCTGTGCTGGTTTCAGGGTTGTTTATTCTGTTTATCTCTAACATGTTCTGCTGCCCTGCCCCAGCTCTGTCCTGCAGGGCAGCGTGCGGGGCTCTGCCCTCAGTGGGATGTTACAAACATTAAATACCAGAAACTCCCTGGGCTGGATTTACAATAACGTGCCAATATCTGTCACCTACGTTGAACAGTGTGTTCCCAGCCTAAACCAACAGAAAAATGCCAACACTCCAGTGAAACATGGAGGGCATGAAGAAGGAGAAAAAGGACAAGACACACCCAATTCCCTCCATCTTGTCCCCTTTGGACCCCTAATCTAGAATCCTAAAATTTTACTTTTGCACCCGTGCCACACTTAATTTTTACTTATATCAAACACTCAGAGCTGGTAATTCATCCTGTAAGATTGAAAACTCTTTTGCATGGACAGAGATCACAGATAGTGTCTCTGGGGGCTCTGTCCAGGGGGGTTCCTGACCTCTGCCAGGGTCCCAGGCCTTCCAGGGCAGCCAGAGGGAAGCCCTGGATTCCCACATTTATGCAAAGAAGAAGAAAGTGCTTTTTCACAGAAGAAAGTAGACTTAATGCAATTTAAGCCAAACCCACAAAGGTAAGGCACAGTTCAAGTCTCACCCCAGAAATACTGATGGCAGAATGATCCCAGGCTTTATGCTGTTATTTCCTCTGGGGGCATCACCTTATTGTTGCAACATGAGGATGGGCTATGGTAGTGCAAGGAAGACAATATTCAGTGTTTGCATTTAGAGTACAACATTAAAATGAGGGGGGAAATCAAGTTTATCATCAGGATAAAGATTTGGCATGTTTTTCGTGCTCTGCTTTTGAACAAGAAGGATGGCAGTATGACACCAGAGCTGGGGGTTGGGGAATGGGGAAAGAGAAGCTTATATTAAAAGATGATATGTGACAACCATATAATCACATAATTGTTCAGGTTGGAAATGACCTTTAGGGTCATCGAGTCCAACTGCAAAACCAGCACTGCCAAGCCCACCACTAAATCGTGTCCCTATGCAGTACATCTACACATCTTTCAAATGCCTCCAGGGATGGGCACTCCACCCCTTCCTTGGGCTTGTTCCAATGCCTGACCACCCTTTCAGTGAAGAATTTTTTCCTAATACCCAATCTAAACCTCCTGTGGTACAACTTGAGGCTGTGTCTTCTCATGCTAAAGTAACGCTGGGGTTTTTGGAAGGGAGGAGACTTCCTTTAAATCCATTATGTAGTCTGACCCATTTATGACACAGGAATTCTCTTTAGACCATACTTTATGGAAACAGGGAAATGAAAAACACAGCCTAAATGGAAAAAAAAAAAAAAAAAAAAAAAAGCAGAGCATCACATTGGCAAGATCTTTATATTATTACTAAAATATATTACATGTAGCAGGTAAGCCACAGCTTTATCTTCCACAAAGTTAAACGTCTTATTGGAAAGACTTTTCTCCAGTTGCTGTTGATCAGACATGTAAGTGTGCATCCTGGAGGAATCTCTGATATTTTCACTTTCTTTTAGTTTTAAAATCAGTAAGAAAAATATAACTTTTTTGTTTTTTTATTTTAATGAACACAGTGATTCCCTGGATCTTTTATAGGCTGTAGTATGACTAAACTCCAGTTCCCAAGATAAACCACAGAATATTTTTTTTCAAGAAAATGATGATTTTCTGGAAATCACAGTTCCCTTCAAAAGCCAATCTGAGAAACTCAGCTTTTGATGGGCTCTAAGCACCATTTCTTCTCAGCCTAGTTGTTCTTTGTTCATCCCTGCTGTCTGTTCTGTGAAATCATGCCTGAAAGCTGTAAGTGTAATACACTTATCAGTCATACAATTTTAAACAGAGTTGTGCTATCTAACAGCTTTGTGAGCTTGGAGTGTGTCCACGACTCCTGAGATACGCAGAGTAAGAGACCTAAACTGTTCCCTTATCTTTGTATGACTGTTATTTCCTATTAAGGTACATATTTGAAAAGAAAACTAATTTTGATGTTATTTCTGATACCTATTTCTGATTACTTCTGATAATAGTAACTCTTTTACGCAATAGTATTTTATAATTTTATTATCTGGCATGTGAACAAATATTTATCTTCTTAAAAATTATAGTTTTTTTCTTTTTTTTTTGAACAAGAACTGTAAGTCACCAAACCAGTCCTGTCAATCATAGTGCATTTTGCCTGTCACAGAGCGTGAATTTAATTGGGCTAATTAAAGCTGAAAATCAAACACAGATCTGACCATAAAGGCAAACAAGCCCATTCTTGTTAAAACAGACAAAACGTGAAGGTCACAACTTATATATTAATATATTCTTCCATGTGACCTTCAGTAGTAAACAAAGAATATTAAATGCTGTTATTCATCTTCTGCTAATGAACATATATTACTCTAGAGTCTAATGAATAGATGAAACATCTCAGTTTATAAAATATTTATAAAAGTAATGTTTTCTGTGCTTACCAATTAAAGGGGTATTTTATTACAAATTTAGAGCATTCCAGCTTCAAAATCCTTGGAGACCAGGTGCCTGAGAGTTCCAGGAAATTAAGACTGGTCATCAAGTCATTACTTTCACATGGCTATTTCCAATAAACAAATATGAAAATGTAATAATAAACATAATATTAAGCCAAGTGAATAGCCAGTGGGTTTACTTATTCCTCTCTCAAGCCTTGGTCTGGCAGCAGCTGATGATTTCATTATTCTTTGAACATGTCTAAATACTAACCCGCATCAGAGCTATTTGCAAAGTATTTGTCCCTACTCTCATCCCATTAGAGATATTCAGTTCACCATCATCCACATAAGCACAATACAATAATTTTTAACTATTTAGAATACATATGCATACACCTATAAGTAACATTTAATATCATGAAAGCATACAATATAATATTTACATGGTAAAATTAAAAATATTCACATGCCTACACGGCTCCGATCCCCCCATCCCACTGATCCCTTGTACCTGGTGGAAGTTGACAGTCTCAGGGGCATTAGGTCTTCACAACAAGCAGAAATACCTGTGCTGTCTGTTCAAACAGGCATATTAATACAAAATAAATGCAATGAATAATCTGTGTGGGTTTTACTGTTTGCAAACATGTCACCTTCAGTTTATGGATATAAAGTTATAAAGTGTAAGTTCAGGAACTTATGCATAGATTTCCCCTGCCTAATATTTTCTCTTCTGTTACTACTAGTTTAGATGAAAATTACTGTCACATAAACCACAATTTACCAAGTCTTTAAAACTTTTAAATTATTGATATATAGGGCACAGAATATTTTCTATGAGGAATAAATACTTTTTCTTGGGAGGTGAAAGGCTAAAAATTCCCAAACAACAAACTTTTATGAATAGATAACCTTCAGCAAATGTGTGAGCAATAGATTTTGACAAACAACAGTTTGGACATTTTTCTTGTTTCTGTCTGGCATCAGATGGTGGAAGCTGCCTTTCTGCTACAAGCATACAAGCACATATCTGGAACACCCCAAAGAGTCAGCCCTAAGAATCTGTTAAAATGGACATATTGCTTTGGCTTTTCTGCATTAAGCTGGTAAAAGCAAACAAGGATTTATTGGACAATTTACAAGGGGAAAAAAAAAAAAAAAAAAAAAAAAAAAAAAAAAAAAAAGCCATTTTCCTCCAATGCAGGCCACTGGTGCCCTCTGCTGTCACTCTGCCGAGCATCAAGGGTTCACTTTGTTTCTCTCCAGTCCCACTCAGATTGTTTCCAAACTGCTGTTACTGTTTCTCAATTATACTTGGAAGTTATGGTGCATACGTTAAAACTAAGGGTATTTCTTTTCCTCTTTCAGTTTGTGTTCCTCCCATCAAAAAACAAACAAACAAACAAACCAACAAACAAAAAAAAAAAAAAAAAACAAAAAAAAACACCTTGTCCCAGACAAAGGCTTTCATAATTTATGTGCTCTCTGTGGTTATGGAGCATTGCATCCACAGGCAGCAAATAGTTGAACATACAGTCTGGAGGTTTTCTCTGTGTCCTGAGGTTTTTCTTTAGCCTTAAGAAATTAGTTGGCATTCTGCTCAAAACTTTCTCCATCTTTATTCCCAATAAGTGTGGGAATCCAGGGCATCCCTCTGGCTGCCCTGGAAGGCCTGGGACCCTGGCAGGGGTCAGGAACCCCCCTGGACAGAGCCCCCAGAGACACTGTCTGTGATCTCTGTCCATGGAAAAGAGTTTTCAATCTTACAGTATGAATTACCAGCTCTGAGTGTTTGATATAAGTAATAATTAAGTGTGGCACGGGTGCAAAAGTAAAATTTTAAGATTCTAGATTAGGGGTCCAAAGGGGACAAGATGGAGGAAATTGGGTGTGTCTTGTCCTTTTTCTCCTTCTTCATGCCCTCCATGTTTCACTGTGGTGTTGGCATTTTTCTGTTGGTTTAGGCTGGGGACACACTGTCCAACGTAGGTGACAGATATTGGCACGTTATTGTAAATACAGTACAGGGAGTTTCTGGTATTTAATGTTTGTAACATCCCACTGAGGGCAGAGCCCCACACGCTGCCCTGCAGGACAGAGCTGGGCAGAGCAGCAGAACATGTTAGAGATAAACAGAATAAACAACCTTGAAACCAGCACAGACCAATTATGGCTTCTGCTTTGGCAGTGGGGCTGAAAGACAGAGACTTTCTACAATCTCAGAATCATCAATACCACAGATTCCAACAAATAAGACGATGAAAGCATTTTTTAATGACCATAACATGTACTGCAGCTTTCTCAAAAGCCACTGCTGTCCTGTGCTGCAGTCTAGGGTGGCTGTCTGCCACTTGTACATTTACACATCTACAGTTAAAATTAAAAGCTGTCAAATCTCACTGCATCCCTTTCCTTGGAAAGAAAGATGTGCCTAGCAATGGGCATCTTTATCCAGTAGCCTTTAACTTAAGAGGAAATTTAAGTAAACTCCCACATCCACATCAAAATGCTGAGATGGCTACAGGCCACAGCTGCCACCTCTGTAACAGCTTTTCTCTGATAACAAAGCTGATTTGTACCTGGTGCTCAGACATGATGATGATGGATGTGTCAAAGAATGTATATTCAGGTCCCATTATAAGCAAGTTACAGACTTAAGAATTAGGCACAAAAGTTTTGCTGCCGTTGTGAAAGCAGCGTGGACATCTGGTGATGTGCACTACAGCTCCTTGTCTGTGGCACTAAGCTTCTTAAAGATCTGAAAGCACAGCTAATTCCATTCTTGAAGAGAATTATGCAGGAGGGTGAGAATCAACAGGATGATCTGAGTCCAGAAGTGCAGATTTAAGTTTTAGCCCAGTTGCATATTAAATGGAGATTTTTGAAAAATTTAAGAGGTTAACAGATTGCTCCCCTCTGAAATGCAAAACTGTATTATGGAGAGTTTGTATTACTTCCTTTTTACTGGGTCGAGTTCTCCTATTCTTTGACTAGAAATAAGGATCATTGACCAGGAACAGTATGTCAGAGGCATGGAGGGTTCTGTCTTTCAGAATATATTCAGAGTCTACAGGCAAAAAAAATCAAAAAGGAGTAACTTCTTGAGTCATGAATATGTGCAACTCTTTTTGTGACAGTTATTTTTTACTTGTCTCAAAGAAGAACAAACTGGACCTTTTGCTTAACTAGAGGTAAATGAAAGGAGTAACAAATACAGAAATAGACTCTTTAAATTTTTGAATGTTTTTATACATTTAGTTTGACATAGCCTTTAAAGGCTTTTCTCAGTTCATATTTATCCTGAGATATGTTTGCACAAGAACCCTTCTTTTCAACTAAATTCAGTGTTCTTGTTATCTTTCATATTTCATACTTCATTCCATTTATATTTTAATATATTTATGATTAAAAAAACAAAGTCTATTCAAGACAGAGCTTCTACCTTTAACCACCTTACCTTAGAGTCCCAATGTTTTCTGCAGAGTGCAAACACCTGTAATTTGCCTCTCCATACAAAGAGGCAAGGATCTCAAATTCAAAATGCATGACATCAAGGACAAACTAAATAAAACCATCCTCTTGTCTCAACAAAATTAATTTAAATTTCCTCATATAACAAAGCAGCTGTGAATCTGCTGCCTGGGGGCACAGGCACTGTGGCACACTTAACAAATGGCCAAGCAGATGCCCCTGGTATGGATCCCCAAGAGACAGGAGGTGTTGTTTTTGTGCAACACATTGGTACCTTTGGTGCCTCAGAAAATTACTACTGAGAACCTCCTGCATAATAGCCAAAGCTACTTAGGTATTCACACGCTAAGAGCTACAAAGTTTTATGTATTCTAGTCTGGAGCACAGCTGCCAACTTGTCTTAGTGTTCACCCTCTTTGTGAGGTCTTAAATCACCCCAAAATTGCTGCTTACTTCAGGAATTGCCATTCCTGGGGCTTCAATCTGCCAGCATCAGAACAGGCAGCCATTTGAAATGGCTGTAACACTTGTTGGGCTGGCTGAAAATGTTTTCACAGGTGTGATATTTCCTGCTCCAGAAGCTTAAAGCATCTTAATGATGGAGGAGTGCTGGGGGAGTTCTCGCTGGCGGCTTCCCTGGTGCCATTTTGAAAAGGCCTCTGATCTATTTTCTAGGAAAAGTTTCTTACTCACAGCATGAGAGTGGCCATTTTTTACTGCCAGGTCAATAAGAAGGGTAAAGTCCATTATCACATCTAACAAAAAGGTTCAGGGAAACCTAGTTCAATACAATGGACTTCCTCTGTAAACTGGGTAGGAGCATTTTGTCTCCTATTTAGTGAATTTAGGAACAGTGAGACCAAATAAACCTGCAGGACACATTTATGACTCTCACTGGTGTGCTGTTTCATCTCTCTTATATATATATATATATATATATATATATATATATATGCCCTATCCAGTACTCCATATTCCATGTTCTAGCAGAAATGTAAGACTTTTTTTTTGTTAATAAATCACTGTCCACTTTTGTCTGCATTAATTTTCCACCCTTTTTCACAAAATGGTTCTTATCTTAAATACACCTTCCAGGGCTATATATGCAGTTCACATTTCTTATTCAGAATCCTGCTTCACCATTATTGGACACATGGACTGAACCATTGTTCTTTTAGAGACTCAAATATATTCCTTTCCACTATTGTTGTTCTTGAGAGCTACAGTTATTGGGTGTGTGGCTTTGTGGTTTGGGGCAAATGATTGACTCCTTTATTACTACATCCTAAAATCTGTAACTACACTTTCTTAAATACTCTTACACTTCTCTCACTGGCCAAACAGCTAAAATATATGAGACAATCTGTGATGACAGAAAAAGAGGTGTGCGAAGGACCAGAACTAGAAATCTCATTAGGTGTCCTGTAGTTCAAGGACATAGCACACAGTTTGTTATTTCTTTCTGAACACAAAAATCAAGACAGAGTGTTTCTTCTGAATAGAAATTAAGTATTTTAGAGTTCTGGAGGCTTAGGGAAAAGGGGTTGGTTTTGTAGGTATTTTGAGAGGTCAGGGGAACAATTTCAGCCTGTTGGATCTTCAATAAGCAAGAAAGTAAATTTTGGATCATTACCAGCAGAGAACCACTATGCATTTTTCTTTTGCAAGCCAGGATGGCATTCTTGTCCCTTAGCTCATTAAAATGAGGAAAAATTAAATTATCCAAAGGAAAAAAGATAATAAAAACAAGAAAAAAGAAAAAATTAACTTTCTGTTATACCAGATCACATAGGGGTTAAGTAATAACCAGAATCAGTCTGAGAGTGAGACAAGAGGGTAACACGTTCTCTGTTTTTGTCAGTAAGAAGTTAGATCAGCTCATCTCATCTGTGAAAACTCACCTGGGGAAAAAACCTCCCAACACAAACAGAAGTCCTGACCAAATGAAAAAAAGTATTTTGCAAAGAAGCAATGGAGCAATGGAAAGAAAGAAACAGAATTTTAAACTTTTCATTTCACCCTTCCATGCCCAGCAACTTCTGGTCCTCTATATGTTAATAAAGCTCTCTTAAGAGATCAAAAGTCCTTTTGTATGTCTTGCTATCCTCATGTAAAAACCAAACCAAACCAAAACAAAACAAAAGTGTAATTATGATCAGCAATAAATCCATTGCAACCTTCAATTCATTCAAAGTTTTATTTCAATCATGATATTTCAAGAATCACTTTTAGTGCCAAAGACTTTTAGGAAATGGACACTGGAATTTTGTGGATGCTTAGTCAATCAACATTGAGTAACATGTATGGATGATTTATCCAGCCAGGTACAGCCATGCTGTGGAAGTTCCAAATATGCATAATTACAATCAGTCTCCTTCAGCATCCTCAAAATGAAATTATACTTTTTGAGTTCAAAACAGCAAATATCTCTAAAAGATAAAGTTCTGTGGAAATGTTATAAATATTTTGTTGGATCTTGCTAGATCATGGCTGAAAGTTTCTGGAATTGCACATTTAGATTTGCAAGTGTTGAGCAGATAAGATCAACACTCTGATACAAAAGCACAGAATGGTTTTCAAGAAGTTGATTTAATTTGAACAATGTTTGGTACAACCAGATCCATGTTTTATTATGCTAAACTTTATTTGTATAGCAGAATGCCCAGTCTTGATAAGAAGTCCTTTTCTTGAATTCTATCAGTTTCTGGCTGCTTCACATATTTTGACAAACTTGAATTCTCTTACTGCAAGAAAATAAAATGGAAGTGGAGCAGTAGTATTTCACATAGTTTAGTTGGTTCCCAAAAGTTTAAATCAACTTCAAAACTTTCTTAAAAGTAATTGTGCGGAATCTTCACCTATTACTCTTCTGTCATGAGTTTAATATAAAGAATTTCATTTTTGCAGAAATGGGAAACTAAGCAATAACTAGTAATAACTTAAGCTAGCACAAAAGAAAAAGTTTATCTGGTAATATGAAGACTTCAGGGGAATAAAAAAGCTGTCAGGATATTCCTATGATTTACTGAATGGGCTTAGAGGGAAAAAAAGAAGGAAATGCAATGATCAGAATATCTACAAGAATGTGAATTTTGAAGCAGAAAGAATATAAAACATGCCACATATCAAGTTCAGACACCTGACCTTATTTACAGATCAAGTTTTGTAAACCCAGCATGAAACCCGTGGGTACAAATCAGTTTGGAGGAATTTGCTTTGGCACTCTACAGCTGCAATGATGATGCAAGTGGCAAGCACACACTGTATTGCATAACAAACAGAATTTGTCTTTTTTGAAGCACACAGCCATGCTCAAATATTATGAAACATCCAAGGCCATACCTACTGAGATTTAAAGAGTGTCATACTTGCTATTACACTAATTTATACAAGCCTCAAACTGGACTTCAGAGGAACCTGTGTCCCTGAGGTAGCACAGCAGACTCCGTGTTTCCTTGTCAAATGCTTTTAGATAATGATGGTGATTTGAAAATACCTAACTCGTGGTATGAACTGAAAAATAACTTTCCTTTCAGAAGGAGCAGGTAAGTAATTGTACTCTGTGTGATGCACCTAAGACAGATTCTTTTGGAAGAAATTAGCTCTTTAATTTTTCAGAGCTCAGCTAAGCAAACCCTCCAGCTAATATTCCTCCTCTTCTTCAAGATTTCATTTCTTATGAAAAATGAAATTCTGGTATAAGACTTAATGTGTATAAACTTAAAGATACTTTTTAGTATGAACATTTTTAGTTTTGTCACAACTGCTGCTGACATTAGGTGAAAGAAAATTGCCTGCATGTATCATAGCCTACCCCAGTTCATCTCATAATCACGTGCAAGCAAGTGACTGAACATTTAATCCTAATAAACTGCTAGAGAATCAGGTGGTGAAATCTTTTGGCTTCACTGCTCACAAGTGTTCTCTGGGTAGTGAGGCTATTTCCAGCTATCCTGCTGTGAAATGCACTGCTATTAAATCTTCCACAGGAAAATCAGGAAAACACAAAGAATGACAATTATTTTTCTTCTATATTTTTAAAGCTTTGAGCTAGTTAAGACTTTTTCTATTTATCTCTTGTGGAGCTATAAAAACGTTCATAGTTTACAAAACAAATTAAAGCACTTAGCTGCCTGCTTTGTCATAATCCTGAATGACCATCAACTACAGCCCTTGTTTATTCTCCTGTACAATATTAATGATCTTACTTTTTTTCTCTAAAAGAGCTGTTACTTTACATTTGTGCAGATAAAGAACCCCAAAACACAGACATGTGCCTTTTGATTTTTTTTTTTGTTACCCATATCTCCCTTCTACTGGGTGAAATACAGTTCCATGAAAGAAGTTAACATTAAACCAGCACACCCTCAGAAGGAAAAACTTTGGGGATTGTTTAGATGTTCCAGATAAAGAGTTTTAAATGATACACTTTTATCCATACCACTCCAAACATCACTGAGAAAAGCTGCCAGGATTTAAGTATTTTACAATACATCTACTTTAAACTAGGAAGTGAAAGAACATTGAAATTTATCACTCTTTTCAAGCCTTCAGGTTTAGTTATTTTGTGTCTCAGATTTCGAGTGTTCTGAAGTCTGCATCAGTTTAATCACCTGTCAAAACTTCTCCTGAAAGTTTTTAAAATGGGTAAGATACTGTAGAGTTTGGCACTTTAGAAACTGTGCAACTTAGACAATTTGACAATTTTTAGCTTGA
The DNA here is from genome assembly GCF_050655825.1 of Lonchura striata. NCBI lineage: Eukaryota > Metazoa > Chordata > Aves > Passeriformes > Estrildidae > Lonchura > Lonchura striata. Next base: position 12,540,622 of record NC_140703.1, read on the forward strand.
GCTTTCTGCTGAAGACACAGATGTAACAGACACTTCAGAAGAAAATGTCTTACTAAAAAAAAGACTGATTTGCCACAAATAAATTTTGCTGAACTATTTCACTTTGATTGTCTTCTTAGTTGCCCCATCATAAGTCAAAATCAACCCTCACAGAAATTCCTGTCTTTCAACAGAGAGAGGAGAATCAAGTCCCAACAGTAACACAAAATCAATTGCGGAAGTAAATAATAAATTAATGAAAAATAAAAATACGCAACACTTTCTGCAGACAATGGAAGTTTTGCCACAGTAAAGTTTGGACTAGGTAAAATTTGAACTTGTAAAAAAGTTACAATAATGTTTTCTTACTTTTCACCTAATTGCTGAGTGATTGGCTGTTCTTTTTCAGGAAGGTTTGCAGAACGAAGGTCATTACAGATATTAGGGGAAAAAAAATAAAATCTTCTCACAGAGATTTTCCATCCAGAAGCATCCTTGTTTATTGTTAGAAAATGAAATGTAGGAAGGCAGAGGAGAAAGAGGCACAGTGAAAGGCCTGAAGTGGTATCAGCCCTAGAACAGAGGACATGAGAGTTTGGAAAAGACACATCAGAGTAATCCAGGACATCCTAAAATCTAGAGTCTGTTGCTAAAATAAAGCAGTGCTCATTTGCAAGAAGAAAGAAGAACAAGGCAACCAAACCTACAGAGCCACTTTTCAAAACAGCAAATATGTTACTGTCAGAGACCAAGGGTGAGATTTGGAAGAATATTGTCAATATCAAATTGTATCAAATTATGATACAAACAGAGTAATGACTTCGTTTCACAAATTGTTGTGATTTTTGGTTTGGTTTGGGGTCTTGCATTTGCTTGGTTTTTTGTTTAGGTTTTTTTTTTGTTTTTTTTTTTTATGTTTGTTTGGTTGGTTGGTTGATCTTTTTAGTTTTTTTTTTTTGGAGGGGTTGTTGTTCTTTTGTTGTGTTCTTTAGAGCTTTTGGTTTGTTGTTTTTTTTTTTTTGGTTGGTTGTTTTTTTAGTTTTTTGAGGTTTTTGGGGAGAGTCCTCTAGTAAGAAATTTACTTAGTCTTAATGGCATGTGGTATTAAACCAATGACTGTGTTTTACAAGCATTTATCTCATTAGGCCATTGGAGAACACCTTGGATTTGCCTGGAAGATTCCAGGGGGGAGGAAAAGACAGATAAAATTTTGTGATCTGTATTTTAATGAAAACACCAAGCTTCACTGACACTTGTGATTTACTGTCCTTAGGACATGAGCAACTTTTCCTGTACACTCTCAAAGAGAAGACATTAAATAGATTTTGCTGTGGGTACAATCAAAAGAGAAGAGCTCTCTAAGTCACACCACACATGATGTAAAAGTAATTCCCAGCTGAGTAACTCTCTTCTCATGTGGGCACAAATATTGATATACTGTGCACATGGGTATGCCTATTTCACTTAACACAAATATTACATGCAGTGTACTCAATCTTTTCAATTTTTCATTTTCAGGCTCTGGCAGAATCATTTCAGTTGGGAAAAAACTCTAAGACCATTGAGTCCGAACTTTGAACAATAAATGCATTTCTAATTAGCTAGATATGCATAAACAAGTATTATTTTCCATTAAAATAAAACTAATTTGTAAGAATACAAAGAATTTTTTTTTCCAAAACATGTGCACTTGAAAAAGGAACATTTCCAGTTTGGACATCGGAATGATGAATAGGTGTGGAATTTGAGTTGTTTCATGAAAGAAGGCATTATCCTAAAACAACAGAGTAATGATTGCATTAGGAAATCTACTAGGCAAAAAGGCTAATACTAAAAGTGAAAGTCAGAATTTCATGTAGATTCTATGCAAGAGATGGCTGAAACCCAGGATAGAAAAGATCATTAAGAAAGGAGAAGATCTCAAGATTTTGGTAAATTGGTTCTTTTCTTCCTATTGGATATGCACCAGTTCCAATACTTTGAGAAACTGATGAGCACCTCCTATAATGAAGATGCTCAAAAACCTCATTTTCTGTACTATTTAATGAGACACTGAGTTCTGTCTGTCTGGAACTGGCAGGTAAATACAAATGAAGCCATCAAACCCAGTCTGTGAGCTTGGACACACTAAAATCAATTTGAATGTAAAGGTGAACTAAGGTTCATATTGATTAGAATGGGAGAAAAGCACTAGAAGAATAAAAAGGAAAGGATAATCCTATTTGGCTGCCATGTTACAGGTCATATGTTTTATTCTGCATGTGCATTTTTTTCTTTAAAGATGAGGAAGGAGGAAAGAATGTAGGAAGTAGATAACAAATTGCAAACTAAAAAAGGAAATACTCCTGAATATTGATGAAAGGTATCTGTAAAAACAAAATTATAGGATCCAATCCTCATTATTCTGAAAAACTCTCAGACATTTGGATCCTGAATATCACCTAAGCTGTTTATTAGAATATACATCTCCTTTCTGCAGCTTGCTTTATCAAAATGTTTTATATACTGTATTCTGGAGCAATTTATGGTTAGATATGTTTTGACTTGTTATTACTAGAAAAACAGGGAGGAGAAGTAATTGATTGTCAGAGTATTCAGAAAGTAGTTTCTATCTTATGGCAATACATACAGAATTCTCAGGTTAAAAATAAAAAGTTGAAGCATAGGCAATTTTTAAGCTGATAAACAATCCATGTGGTGCTTCAATTGTTTTTCTATCATCCAGTGTTTAAACAAATTATGATGCTTTCAGACCAGTACAGCGCAATTAACGGTAACTTGGGTATCAGAAAGGTGAAAGTACTCAATGTATCACTAAAAATGATAGTATTTCTTCAAAGAACTTGTAATGGAGGTTCAGTTCCTGGTTTTCATATGTTCTTACTAATGAACATATAGATGTATCCACATAATGTTTCTCTGCTGCTGACATTTGTAATAATGTCTATTCTTCAAGAATATTTTTAAAAGCACCCCTTAGCATTTTGGAGCTTGCCAAAGACTGTGGTGTTTGTTTCCCCCAACCCAGGACACAATCTTTTACTTGAAATAAGGTTTTGGTTCAAATGTTGAGATACCCTTTTCACCACAAGTCTGATGAACACATCCAACAAAGCAAAGTCTTGACATTATGCAGCTAAATCTAAAATAACCTAATGGCTAGTGGTCACTGAAAAAGTCCATTTTTGTCCTAGTATTTCTGCCATTTCCATTTCACCAGAGCTGTCCCTGAATGATATGATGCAGAGAATCAGTGCAGAGTACACTTCTCATGTCTGTCATGTAAAATTGATTTTTGGCTTGCTTACTTTCCTGCCTCTGTTCATCAGGGAGTCAGAGGAGCACCATGGGTTGTTCAGAGTGTTGAGGGCTGTAATGTGAAACCATGCTCTAAATTACACAGACAGGTTAAAAAAAAATAAAAAAAGATAAAGGATCGGTTTTAAACTTGGCCATGTAAAACAGAAGGTTGTTTTTTTTTTTTTTTCCTAGGTCTTTACTTTTAGGGTCTTCAGACCTGACTCTCCACTATAAGATGGGGCCATTCCCATTGGAATCAAAGAGCTGCATAGGATCAAAATGTCCCTCTCTTTCCAGCCTGAAAGGCCCACATAGAACTGTGCACCATTACCTTGCATCCTTTATCACTCTGAGCACCCAAGTCAAATGTTTTGAGAAAGTCAAGTGCTGTTTTAGCAATAAAAAACCCCTATATTTGAAAAGTATTTTAGTGAGCTGTGCTGCACCTCCATGTATGTTGGTTCTTGCAGCTTGTGGGATAAGCTTTTGTTTTCTACTTATGAATAAAAGCTGAGGAGCACACGTGTCCCAAGAGAAGTTCTGAGAAAAAATGGAAGTGTCAAATGGTCTTCCTGTATTCAAAATCATGTTTAGATGTTAAACCAAAAGAATGGCAAATATTTCAGTTTTTAAAAGTGCTAAGCAAACATGAACTCTTTTCTTCAAAAATCGGAAGCCTTTGATATTGATTAATTATTTTGCAGAAATTTCGAGTGTGAGGTTTGATTTTGTGCTTGCCTGTAATAACAAACAAAGCAAAAACTCCCACAAAACCTTAAAGATTCGAGACAGAAGCCTCCTAAAAGGCCTCTGTGTAATCTGTAACCAAAAATGAACTCACAACATGTTTATCCTACTTCATGCATCAAAAGTATCCATTCTACTTTCTCAAGAGTTTCTCATTTATTTCTTTGACTACAGATGAAAAGCTTTCTACAAAGTTGTTTCCCTTCTAAGAACATATGTTTATGACTTCAGAATTGAATCAGATCTGGAAATATCCAAGAAGGAAGCAGTGGATCTTAATAGATGATTAAATACAGACACAATGCTTTTTTCTAGGATTTACTTTCATAGCAATTCAACAACCACATACCATATTCAGTCTCTCTGCGTGTCTTGAGACTATATTGTTCCTACCTAAATTGATCTTAAAATATTTCTTAGTCATTGTTTAGATTGGCAGTGGTAAATAAAGAACAAAGAAATTACCATGGAAATTGTGACATCAGTTTTTGAATAAAGTGTCTTGTTCGCTTGCACTGCAAAGGAGGTGCTGATTTCTCTGATTCCCAGGAGAAACAAGAACTAAGAGCTATGCAGGTATTAAGTGGCAGTGACACAAACACCGTGAGGGGCTGGGACAGTCAGCTTGTACCTCACTGCCAGCTGTGGGATGTTACAAACATTAAATACCAGAAACTCCCTGGGCTGGATTTACAATAACGTGCCAATATCTGTCACCTACGTTGGACAGTGTGTCCCCAGCCTGAACCAACAGAAAAATGCCAACACCACAGTGAAACATGGAGGGCATGAAGAAGGAGAAAAAGGACAAGGCACACCCAATTTCCTCCATCTTGTCCCCTTTGGACGCCTTATCTAGAATCCTAAAATTTTACTTTTGCACCCGTGCCACATTTAATTATTACTTATATCAAACACTCAGAGCTGGTAATTCATCCTGTAAGATTGAAAACTCTTTTCCATGGACAGAGATCACAGACAGTGTCTCTGGGGGCTCTGTCCAGGGGGGTTCCTGACCCCTGCCAGGGTCCCCGACCTTCCAGGGCTGCCAGAGGGAAGCCCTGAATTCCGACAGGTCTTAGCAGGTTCAAAGAAGTTGTGCAATTCTTTCTTGACAGTGGCATTATAGGCATTTGTCCTTCCTCCTGCTGTGCCCCTGACTAAGTTTGATGTTGCCTCTACCTGTGTCAAGCTATAAGATAATTCTTCCAGAGCTACAATTACCTAATTCATCAGCCTGGATCTCATGTGCATCGTGTTAGTAGAATTTAATTGCCAGTATTCTTTTTAAGAATAGTTTTGTAACGTATTTATACAATGATTATAATCTGGTAGATTATTCTATTAAAAAAAAAGACAACAACAACCCACAAACAAGCAAACCCACTCAATCTGAAAGATATTTCCCATACTTTCCAAATATTTCTTTCCTATTCTAATGAGGAAAACTACTGAAACTCATTGCTTTGCAAGACAGGAAGAACTGTCAAGGAAACATATTTGTAGTTACAAAAGCAAGGTGCACTCCTCTATCAGCAATTACAACCATCAAATAATGGTTTAGATAAATAAATAATGAAAAAGTGATTACTTTAAAATTAAAATAATTTCCTTAACACAGGCTGAGTTAGGCATCTACCATGACCTTTCTGTATCCAGCTTCACAAAAACTGGATGTAATTGCTGACACTTACACCTAGTGAATTTCTACAAAGGGAACTCAAAAAAAGGACATGAAGTTGGGTTATAAAATTGTCATGAGCAAGCTCACATGCCACAGAAAACATGTTTTTCAGGTAAGTTGAATATATATAAATCATTCTTATTTCTTCAATGTTTAGTGTTTAAAACATCTCGTTGTTGTATTGCCTCTGGCTGATGCAGTTTTACCTTTGTAAAATCCTATCCCCAAAACAACATCACATCTGACAAGAGCATGAAAATAACAATCTTGGCAACTAGTTTGGAGACTGAAACCCTTCACAGCCTAATCCTCACTTATACAAATGTTTCTGAGGGGTTTGCTCTCTGAAACAAAACTGTTGCTATTCAAGCTGCCTTTCCACATTTATCAGTACAAAACTAAAAAATAATTTACTTCCAAAGAGTTGTGTTTCGTAGAATTCTATGCCCATGTTATATCACTTTGAAAACTTACATAAGACAGCTGAAGTTATTGGTTCCTGAAAATCCAAACCTCTTCTCTACAAGTTAGAAAACCATTATCAGACATCTATCAGTGACACATCAGTCATAAAAAATATGTATCATAAAATCCATGAAAGGTGCACAAACATCATCACTGGCTATTTCTGTTCCTTTTCACAGCTCATAACATCCCTTCAGCTCAGCAAGATGCACGACTCTATGCTAAGGACAATGACAGCAGTCTGTATTGCAGCTCCTCTCTGTGTACATGACAAGGCCAGCCAGAGATTTCAGCTTGCATGGAAAGCAAAGGCATTTTTTTCCAAAATATGCACTAGCAGTATCATTACAGTCTCGAATGGCAGTAATCTCGATTTCATGTAAGAAAAAAAATAAGCCTTTGAATTTTTAGGTAGACTTTGGGGAAAGAAATATGTAAATAATATATAAAGAGATGTTCTGCATCTCTGAGGAAGGAGGAGTGAGAGGAGGGGAGTGAAGCAGAGCCTGTGAAGAAGGGAAGGTTGGAAGGCTGGGGAGAAGGTGTTTCATGACTTGGTTTTATGTCTCATTACTCTACTCTAATTTGGTTGGTAATTACAGCATTGTCCCAGAGCTGAGTCTGTTTTGCTGATGACAGTAATTGCTGAGTGTTCTCTCCCTGCCCTTACCCTGACTCACTCACAAGTCTTTTGTTGCATTTTCTCTGCCTGGTCCAGCTGAGCAGTGACAGAGCAGCTTTGGTGGGCACAGGGCATTCAGCCAGACCAACCCAACTCAACGTGGCCTGCCCTTGATAATCTCTTTTCTTCCCCAAGAAAAACAGAGACTTTTCTGAGGGGCACAGAGTGAAGGATACAAAAGGGAAGATAAAAATATCTTTATTTCTTTTTTATGCACTCACACACACTTAAAATCTGTCACTTTTGAGTGTCAGAGGCACACTAGTCACTAATAATAACTTTTATTTTTCTTTCAAATGCAAAATTCTTTGGCTGTTGAGTTTTACTCTCTCTTAAACCATAGGCTGGAGAAGAGTTTATTTTAACTCTTTAACCATAAGAACTCTGAAGCACTTCTAGCCAATATCAGTAATAATTATTGATATTTTTCCTAAATTGATCAATTATGTTCAGATTGATAGATCTAATACCAAACTAACTGGTTGCTATTGGCAAGGTATCCTTGCAGGTTTTATTTCTAGTTGAAGATTAAGACTCAAATATCTGAACTCTTTACATACATTTCATAGTGAGAAAGAAGACTCATAAAAATAATAAGGAAAGAAATTAATGGTTGCTTTGTTTTTGAAGGGAGACATCTTAAATCTGAAGGACAATTATACAGCTCATAGAGCTGAATGATCACACCACACAAAATGCATTATGTATTTTGCTCTGATGCCTCTTTTTCAGAGCAAAAGCTAAATTTGTTTCTCTGATGCCTTGTGATTTAAGAGGGATGAAACCACAGAGTATGACAGTTTGCTACACACCAGGAGGAATTTTCTTGGACAATGCAAAAACTTACCAGTTTGAAATGAACAAAGAGATTGTGACTGCACATGAAATACTATAAAACATTTATATTTGTGTCAATGCAGGATAGATTTCTTTTTTCACCATGCTACCATTTAAAATCCAAAAAGTCTTTGGTTTACTTATGGAGAAAGTGAAAAAAGAATATTATCCATAGAATAGCAAGCTGATACCCCTTGTCTGTGCCAGGTTTACTGCCTTGCATGTGCTCTTACCTTTTGGTAAATGCAAATTCTATAATCACTACTCTGAACTATAATTTTATATAATTGCATTGTATTTTCAAAAACAAGTGTCCTGTGTATCGCTGGCAAATATTTCATTTCTGATGTATTCTTAGCATAAGGTCTAGTAACACATAATCAGCTGAAACTTTCAAATTTCTTGGAGATAAGAACAAGGATGGTTTCCTTCCTTGATTTGAGAAATACCTGGTAGGATTACAAGTCACTGCTTGAGGGTACTGTTCATACTAGCGAATTTTATATTAAGTTCATACTAAGTATACTAACAAACTAGACTTCATTCTAGCATCTGCTTCAAGCCCAGGAAATACAACAATAAGCTAAATGTTTTAAAATATAAACATTTTTATTTTTATTTCTGATGATTTGTCATCATTTCTGCTGAAGTTCTTCAAAATTGGGCAATAAAAATAATTGAAATAGGTCACTTATAGTAGTTGCAGGTAAAGCTATACAGGGCTTATTTTATTTGCTTGGGTTAGTTAGCTGCTGGCAAAGTCCCTTGAGAATGAAAAAAAGGAAAGAAAGAGAAAGCAAGAGACAACACCAGAAAAATGATGATTTTAACACCACAGACAAAACATTTAGGTACTATTCAGTTTGTATAGATGGATTATACCTTTAGTACACAGCCAGTTATCATGCAAACTCAAGCTTTAGAACATACATTTGGAGCTGAGATATCCAGAAAATAACTGAATATAATCAGCATCAAACAGACCATATGAAATTATAAGACTAATTACTTCTTCCTGTGGGATTAATTTTTCATTTGTGTCCCGTCATGTCAGGCTGCACCAGTTTGACTGATGGGATGCACTGAATTGTGTGGAGTTCAGGTGCCACTCTCACCAAACAGACACCTACTGAAGTGTGTTTTTCTGGAAGGAAGCCACAGGTTCATCTCCAAAGAAATCAGACAAGAGGATAAAAATGGAGGATGATGATGATGAGTAACCAAATCTCAACTCTAAACTGGAATTTGAAGAGAGGCACAGCTACTAATACAGATCTACACCTTCTTTTGAGGATAGATAGCAGCTGAAGGATGATTTACAAATTTTCAGTCAACTCTGAACAGCAGATCTGGTGCTTTCCCTTAATAATCAAATGGATTAATATTCATACTTAAGGCAATCTTTTGTTTCAGTTAATAATGTTCTGATAATAATAAATACTACAAAGTTCAGCCTCCATAGGTTGCTTCCACAGCCATATATCAGTTTTGTATTAAAATCAAGACTTTAATGTCCTAACCAATTTAAAATATTTTGGACACCCAGAATAAATATACAGTGCTTAAAAGAGAGGACCAAGGAATAAGTCTGAGGACTGAACTCATGACTGTCCATCTTGTTTGCTTTTCATCTCAATTTCTCACACATTTTTTACTCCTTTAACATTAAAACTAATTTCCTACAGACAAACCTAGCCATAACTTTCTAGAGCAAACTAACCTGTGCTATCTAGTTTCAAAACCAGTGACTGGTACTTGGAGCCTCCTGTCCAAAACAAAAAAAAGACTTAAACCAAGCCAAAGATCACAAAACCCAACTTTGCACATACATGTGTTTAGACAGATATTGTGCATATATGTGTATATATATACACAAGCATTTTCCTCTTTATATATTCATATTTTAAATTTAAAATAAAATAATAACTGCCAGATCTCTATTTTTAATTCAACAATAATCAGATGTGCCAACAGAATAACACTGTAAAAGTTCAATTGTTTTTTAAGCCTTTCTCTTCTTCCAATTATATTGAGATTAAATAAAATTAAAATATGACACATCTCAGAAAATAAAAGAGAAAGGCTAGGAGGATTCTTTTTTTTTACCATCCTACTTATTTTTTTTCTTTCAAAGTGCTTTTTCTTTTCTCCATTTCTTATTTGCAATAAATGCCAGGCACTAATGACTGTAGCATTCATATTCATATGCCACTACTCCTAAGCACTTCAGGAGGGTGACATGTTCTGCATACTGTCACATCAGTTGATTCTGTTAATTTTCAGAAGGGCTAAATAGACTAATGGTTAAAGGGATAAATATGAGATATATTTGCAGGGCTGATGCCTCAATAAGCAAGATTCAGAAAATCTGCAAAGCCATGCAATACACTAATAAGAGGCCACCAGCCTGACTCCTGTGGGCCAGCTGCATGCTCCAGTGGCTTTCCAGGGTTGGTGTGATGTTAACTACATGGCAGAGAGCACGCTGGGGCCATCAGACAGAGAGCAGTGATCCATGTAGCAGGAGGAAAAACAAAATAAGAAAAATGACATTTCAAGCCTGTGAGTGCCCGTTCTCACCCCTGACACAACGCTTGGCGCACTGTTCTAAATAGCATTTTAAAGCTAATGGAGTTCTCTGAATCCTATTTGCAAATTTACTTTAAGAAAGAGAAATTGCAGGAGCCTGGTCATAGTTGGATGGGTGGGAGAAACCAATACAGCATTCAGACTGCATTTTAGTGCTTGAATTTCATGCCTTTGAAGGTGTTAGACATCTGCTGCATCAGTATTTTAAAATGCAAAAGAAGGGGAAATTGCATTTTTTATTCTTTTAAGTGGCTACTAATGTTGTTCACCTTAGTGGCAATTTCTCCATTTGCATCAGTAGATAATTATTTGGGGAAGCATCTTTTTTATAATTCTCTCATTTGAAAGCAAAACCAAGGCATTTACTTTCCAAATGAAACACAAAATGTTTTGCCATGTAGTTTGGCTGCAAAGTCTTACAGAGGAAGTAATTTGTATTAGGAGCAGGCTATTCAAGGCAGTTTTTTGTTGGGATAAACTTGGAAAAATAGCTGTGTCATACATCAGGGGATCTGCTTCTAATTGCTGGAAGGACAGTGTTTTGATGTTTCTGCTACCAGTGATGGAGGTAGTGGAAATATCCCAAAACCAGAGGTCTACATGAGAATTGTCCCAATGACAGCTGCTGGGAGAACCTCTCGAGTCTCTTCTCTCACCTCTGATTCTGGCAATTTTTTTAATCCTTTATAATCACTCCTCACAGTTTCCCACTATAAACAGAAGACAATAGGGAAAAATATTCCAGTATCTAAAGTAGTTGTATTTGATCAGCAAAAATTAGGTTATACAGAACTCTGAGCAACTCTTCTTTTTATGAGAATGCTTACAGACTGTCCTTAAACCCCTGTGGCAGGTGAGACCTTTGATCAGCTTGAAAATGCAGTACTTATTCCAGTCCAGTACTTATACACCTAGTAATCAGGTGATTATTAAAATGTGAATTGTCAATAGGATTATGGAAGTACTAGGATAAATTCAGACATCTGTACAAGGGACAAACTGTATGAAGAAGAGAACAACCCCCCACCTGGCTACAACTCCTCCAAGGGAGTTTTTGAGTTTCCTCTGAGACTATTTTCCTCCAGGCTAAACAGCCCCAGCTCCCTCAGCTGCCTCTCCAGACAATTCACCAGCTCTGTTGTCCTCTCTGGATCTGCTCCAGCACCTCAATGTCTTTCCTGGATTGAGGGGCCCAGAACAGGACACAGCAATTAAGAAGTGGCCTCCTAGGTCCCAGAAGAGGGGACTGTTGGAACTCAAGTTCCTCAGACATTTTTGGATGTTCTGGGCCCAGGTCAGAAGCATTTGAGACCCTGGCAGGCAGCTGGAAACAGCTGTGATTTTGGGTTTGAACCATGGAATGATTTACCAAACTTGCAGGAAGAACAAGAAGTCACAAAAGTCTTGATATTAGAGTAGAAATTGTCACAAAGTAGAGGGAAGAATTTTTGAGTGCTGTACAGGGGGGTTTTAGGTCTTGTACAGGGGGGGTTTAGTTTTGTACATGGGGGTCAGAGGTTTTAAGATGGAGGGATTTGGGCCTGCCCTGTCCTCCCTCCTTCGTCTTCCTTACCTCCATGTTCTTGGTGTTGTTGGCACTCACAGGTTGGTTTAGAGTAGAAAAGCATCATTTAATATAGGTAACAGGCATTGAGGAAAAACTATAAGCATTTAACACGTAATGTACCATATAAAAGACAGCAGCAGCCCTGGGCGGAGAGAGAAGAAGCAGTCGGGAGTCAGAGAGGATGTCAGGGTGTGTGTGTGCCTCTGCCTGAGCTCTGAGCAAACCACAGCAGCTCCAGAAGAAAATCTTTTAGATAACTTGCAATAAACTACCTTGAGACCGGAAAACCGAAGACTTCTGAGCCTTTCTTTGGAAGCACGGGTTGGAGGAGAAACTTTTCCACCACACGGAGCCACCCCTGACCTCGGGTGAGCTCTGGCAGGGACAGTCACTGCCCTGGTCCTGCTGCCACACCTCTGCTGATCCAGGCCAGGTGCCATTGGCTTTCTTGGCCACCTGGGCACTGCTGGCTCCTGTTCAGCTGCTGCCAACCAGCACCCACGTCAGTCAGTAACATGCCCTCATCCAAGAGGACATTCAACTATCCCCCCTCCTACAAAACCCACACCAAACCAAACCAAAAATCACCAATCCAAAAAAAATCTAACATAGACATGCACACTGTCCTGTGCCTCTTTTCTCCTGTCCTTTAAGTGAAGAACTTAAAAGTATTTTTATGCAGTATGCCTAGAAATCTTGGCCAAGTTAGAACCCCTTCCTGGTAGGGCTTTTCCCCACCCTTTTTATGTAATGAACAGTGTTGCCTCTTTGCAATTCATAGAGATGAGATTGATAGATATGGCAGGGGGAAATCTCTACAGAGAGCAGAAACCTATGGAGATTAACTTCATGTTCTCTATGACATCTGTTTAGGAAATGGGCAAAGCTCACAGAGTTTCAATCCAGTGTTTTCAACATGAGATGATACATTCTTGTTTGTGTATGCTATATTTCAAACCTTAAATATTTCAAATCTTAAATATTTCAAATTCCAGACCACTTCTTTCCAAGAACAAGTACTGAGCAAACTGCAAAAGCACATATTCCAAAGATTTAGGGTACTTTAAATGTTGTACATCTGCTTTTATAGTAGTTTTTATAGCAATTAGCCTGACATTCAGCTGGGTTTAAAATATAGTGAATCAATTCAGGACACTTATCAATACAAAACTGAAAGCTAAATTGTTAAGAGATGTTTTGCAGCATGATATAATGGAACCTTGACTATCAAAGATCAGATCTTTCTGCTATAGCTACAGTTTCTTCAAGGCCTTTGGCATAAAACCATGATTCAGAACAAAAGGAACACATATAAAATTTGCTCACAACATTAATGTAACCACTTATCAAGTATAAACTTTAAATGAAAAACAGAGGGGGAAAAAAAGAAGATATATATGCTGAAGGGAGCTAAATGAATCCTGCAGTCCAGTCTGTTCATCAAGTTTAAAGGAAAATTGAGAAATGATTGAGAGCTTAGCTGCAGGTCAATATTGGAATGAAGATTGTAAAGTCAAGGAAAGAGTGTGCTGAAGATGGTAAGATCTTTGAGAAAAGACTTAGGGTCTTCCTAAAAGGCTGAAATTGAAATGTCATGGTTATGACTTGTGGATCCTCTGGGTCTATTTTTGTTTGATATTGTCTGTACTATCTTCAGTATTTAATAGCATTTCTACCTGTACTGTACGATACTATTTTAAATCTGTGTTTCTGCTCTTCAGTTAGTTGATATTACTCTTTTCTTGTGGTTGATTAGAAATGCTTTTAGTTAAAAGAAAAACCAAAAGCACACACACACAAAAAAAAAAAAATTACCAGGGCACTGAAGATTTTTGGGGAGCAGCTGAGGTCTGTTCAGCTGGGAGCAGAGGAGACTGAGGGGACACCTCACTGCTGCTACACCTTCCTCAGGAGAGGAAGAGGAGGGGCAGACACTGACCTCTTCTCTTCTCTCTGGTGCCCAGTGACAGGAGCTGAGGGAATGGCCTGAAGTTGTCTCAGGGCAGGTTCAGGCTGGGTATCAGGAGAAGATTCTTCACCCAGAGGGTGGTTGGGTGCTAGAAGAGTCCCCAGGGCAGTGGTCACAGCACCAATCCTGCTGGAGTTTAAGACTTTGGAAAACACACTTGGGCACATGGTATGACTCTTGAGGAGGTTCTGTGCAGGGCCAGGAGTTGCACTGAATGATCCCTTCCAACTCTGGATATTCTGTGACTCTGTGCAGAGCCACTGCATGAGCACGATTTGAAGGGCTGTGGTATGCATTTCATCAGATTAAATGATCAGCAGGTCCCTTAAACTCTCTTAGATCTCATACAATTCAGTTACATACAAAATTAACTGAAATAAATCAAAGTCCAGGGCATCTTTAAGCATTTTAAACTGTCAGATTTCTGATTGACAAGCTTGCAACTGGCACTGATATTTAAAACTCAATATAGTTCATCACATCTTTAAATTACACTCATGAATAAACCACATTTATAAAACTGATGAGACAAATTATCAATTAACAGATTATTATCATGCAAAACTTAAAGATTTGAATGTCAAATGTACAATAGTAGAAGGCTGTCACAGGACTAATGAGGGGTAACTAATGGAAATATTTTGCAAGTCTTGGTTTACAGCTTTCTCTTTGTGTCTGTTTCAGGACTTGACATCCCTGACACACTGACTTCTCCTTTGCCCAGGCTCCACATCTCCCTGCATTTTGCAGTAAGTTTTAGAGATAACATTCAAAGATTCATTTGTTAAGCTTTCTTCCTTCAAGGGACATAGACCATTTTTGCAAACTCCCAGGAGAGTTTAGTAATGATACTTTTTAGTCCTGTGATAAGGTAGGGTTAAACTGTTTTTCTCACTGTTGCTTACCAGAGTGAATCTACTTTAAGTGCACAGTAATAGAAGAAGGGTTGTATTTCTCAGACTAGGAAGCAGGGCCACAGACATATCCATCATTCTTAAGCCAAAGGCTGAGACACACAAGAATTAGTCTCTCATTTTCCCAGGAGCAGCAGGAAAGAAATAATGCTCAGGGTTTTTGTTTTTTTGGGTTTTTTTTCCTTCCAATTTTGCAAGGAAATTTTCTATGAAGCTTCATTCAGAGTCTGTAAGTATGGACATGAAATTGAATGACCCTTAATTTAAAATGAGATGCAACTTATAACAGCAGATCTTGACTGTGGGCAACAAGTGAAACATGCTCCACATACTAATATGTGGTGGGAGAAGAGGATGGCAGTGAATAGGGTAAGGATTCACGCTGTGACAAAAGAGCCAGCAGCACATTCTCTTCACAGCTTGGGGAAACCATAGAGAGAGATGCACAGCACAGTTTACCTATGACACCATTTGCTTTCTCCTTTCCACAGAGAACAGAGCTTTTTCTTTTCTGAAGCCAAAACGCACATTTCAATTGGATCAAGAATAAAAGTGGTTGCCATTTATTTGTTTTCTAAAAACAAAATTTAGGCTGCAAAGAGTTATTTCTTGACATCTCGCTGTTAACTTTGTGTGATAAACAGTATGTACAGTCCAGGCAAAGCACCAAACTTAAATGGCAGTTTCTAGTAATAATTTTTCCACTGGAAAAGGGTAAATCTATTGATTTGCCTTTCTAAGAGATTTCATTCTTCCCATGAAATTTAAGGATAAGCATACTTTCCAATTCATAGCTTTGGAAAAAAAGTATGAACACTGTACATTTTAGCACCATGTAGGGAGATAAGATCAGCGCAGTAAATTAATTTTCTCTTTTCACAGCAAAAATAACAAAATCCTGCAGAGAGTGTTTGAGAGCTGATGTGATGGATCACAGTGCAGTAGCTCTATTATGACTGCATTATGCAAATATTTTTATGCAGTCTTTTAAAATGTGTATGACAAAACCATTTTTGATGATTCACTGTACATAAAGACAGATTCTTGACTTCATGCAACCCAATGACTTCTGTAAAGACTTGTGGGTTTATTAAGTAAATAAATACTTCTAACAACTTTTATTACAAAAAGAAAATTACCATTTGTAAAAATATAAGAAAAGGAGATCCAACAAAACAACAGGAGGTATTCTTGAACACTAATAGCAGAGTTTATACTACCATTGTTCATTCTTATTTTTGCATAAGTAAATACAAAATTAGGAGTAAGTAAAGCAGAAATGGGATCAGCCACATACAAATCTCCAGAATTATCTTCAGATTGTGTGTCAACACAATCTCACAATCAGTAAAGCTCTTTTGAAAACTGGTTAGGTAACTCAATCCAGAGCTCATTTCCGTCTCCTGGACTTAAAAATCCACTGTTGGGAAGACAATAGTTAAACACATTAATATATTCAATGAAACCTTACTGGGAAATTAAGGTATCAGTCCTAATTTGTATTATTAACTTTTTATCTCCGTCAGCTAAGTTTGGGAATATCACGTGCATTCTCAAAACTCAGAGCACCTTAAAAGTATTAGAGATGCAAATCTGGAAGAAAAACCCACATTCTCTTTGGAGAAATTCAAGGAAGAGAACTCTGCTCCACTATTCAACAAAGCTAATCAAAAGTTCTTCAAAACTGGAGGAAGTGTTGAAGATCAAAATACCAAAGTTGAATGAAATATGCTAAAGGAAATAAAGGGAAGGAAAACTCCTAAATAGTCTACATGGTTGTACAAGCAACTGGATTGAGCAGAGGACTCAGAATTAATGCAGCAACTTCGAGAGTGCTCAGGATAGTGATGACCAGTGGCTCTTACAAGGATGGAGTAATAGATTTCTCACTTGCTCCCTTAACCTAAACTAAACTTCAGCCCTTTTAGCTATGAAGGGGAATATTTTGAAGGTCCTGCACAAGGGTCAGGGCAATCCTGAGCATAAGGATAGGTCTGGTGAAGAACTGATTGAGAACAGCCCTTAAGGAGAAAAACTTGGGGATGTTGGCGGAAAGGAAGCTCCACATGAGCTGACAGTGTGCACTTGCATCCCAGTAAGTCAGCTCTACCCTGGGCTCATCCCAAGCCCCGTGGGCAGCAGGGCAGGGAGGGGATTCTGCCCCTCTGCCCCGCTCTGCTGACACCCCACCTGCAGGGCTGCATCAGCTCTGGGCTCCAGCACAGGAAAGTCCTGGATCTGTGGGAGCCAGTCCACAAAGATGCTCAGAGGGCTGGAGCATCTCTCCTATGAGGACAGGATGAGAGAGCTGGGGCTGCTTATCCTGGAGAAGAGAAGGTTCTGGAGAGACCTTACAGAAGCCTTTCAGTACCTATAGGGGCCCTACAGGAAAGTAAGAAAAGGACTTTTTCTGAGAGTGTGTAATGACATTAGGAAGAATTTTTTTTTTTTTTTACTGTGAGGGTGATGAAGCTCTGTAACAGGTTACTCAGAGAAGCTGTGTATTTTCCACCCCAGGGCCAGGTTTGGTGGGCTCTGAGCAGCCTAGTCTAGGAAATATGCCTGTGCCATGGCAGGGGGTCTGGAACGAGATGATTTTTTAGGTCTCTTCAAACTCAGACCACTTTATGATTTATGATTATTATTGTGCTTCCTAGGTCCAACTCCAAACAGGCATTGCCCAGTTGTCACACATTTAGGTGTTCCCTGAACTGAAAGGGTAGGAAAAATATCATATTTAGTTAAAATACTTTAAATTCAGCCAAGTGCTGGCTAATCCTAAAAGAACTGAATTTAGTGAAATCTTTTTGAACTTCTGAGTATGATGTGGGAAGAAAAACAGAGATCACCCTTTCCCCAAATATCTGCACTTATTCACAATACAGGTGGTAATGAATTTTATGTCACTATCAAACTGAAATAGATTTAAGTAGCTGAAAGGCACCATATTCCATTACTAAGTCTTCCAGCCCATTCTAAAAAAGCAATCTTCCATGTACTAAATTGAAAAAACTGTCTGATTTGCTGAGACATCAAAACTTCACAATTCCAAAAAGTTCTCAGAGTGACAGCTGTGATGAGCCGTTTTCTGCAGTGATCTATTGCTGTAGAGAGGAGAGCAAGGAACAGGAAAAACAAGACAAAAAGAAGGTTACTAAGTCATGAACGGAAGAAATATTTAGAAAAGCAAAAATTTCCTTTGAAATTTTAGTTTACTCACACCAACTGTGACAGAAAATATTTAACAAGACATGCCCATAATTAATCTGGTCAGTCTTTCTATGCCCAAGTAGTGTGTGCATAGAAGCATGTTGCCCTAAGTTGTTACATATAATTTCAGCTGAAAACAATGATTTTCTGACAATTTGCTGAAGGAAACTAACATATCTAAATTGCTGGAGATAGGAGATGCATTAAAAAGTCTCAGTTTGTTTTTTTTTCATAATCAGAGGTGGACATTTTAGATAGTGAACATGTAAATAAATATAAAACAGGTGTACCTGTTTGTATTTCCTATTTCTATTCTTTAAATTAGATGAGAAATTTCTGTGATATGTCTTTTGTGAAGCCCTATCCTAGACATAGAACAAGAAAATATTCTTGAAGGGGATTTGGAGGCCTGTGGATCACACTGGGTGAAACAAAGATTGGTACTTCAATCAAAAAGGTGGTGTGGGGTTTGCTTTGGGTTTTTTTGCTTGGCTGTTTTTTATTTACTGGGTTTTGTTAGAGTTTTTCCCCTTTGATCTGAATAAATAAAGTCGTGAAATTAGTTGTAATATTTTAGGTGATGCCACAGAAACACAAAGATACTTAAGATATAAGAGGAAAATATCTTCCTCAACATATAGGAGAACTTCCTAGTGAACAAGCAAACTGAGAAAAGGGATTCTCTATAAAGGGCAGGGGTAATCAACAGTATGGTCTTTTAGTGAGGTGTATAAAAGTTAGGAATGAACTTCAGAGAGCTGGAGGAAGCATTTTGTACTTGAAAATCCCTCGGGATGAGGTCAGGGTTAGCTCTACATCTTCAGGCTGTATATTGGTGTCTATGCCCTCATTTCTTCCTTTCTTCCTTTCCTTCAGATTAGGAAGAAAATAAGGTTCCTACCCTTCTTCAGAAGAATAAGGAACCCTAAAAATATATCAGGTTGTGTTTGTATTCAGTACATGGAAATATATGTCTGGCAGAGCAAGAGTAAGAATCACTGCAGTACTTAACTGGAAGGGAATCCTTCCCCCACTGTGGCTTTGATTTTAATAATGTAAAGCTAAACTTCAGTTTTGCTACCTGCAAATTTCTGCAATATCACTGATATTCAATATCACTGATACTGATTTTTTTGCTGTCCCAGCAAGATGTCATGACAGTAACTGTGATCTCTAGAATCGCCTGTTTCAGCCTGACAGTGAGCTCAACAAAATATTATACTGGATAGGTAATTACCTCTTGCACTCTAACCAAGGCATTATTTTCCATTTTCCCTTCAGCTTCATAAAATCAAAAAAAAAATTACACATTCTCATAAAAATGCCTCTGGAGGGAGACACAGCCCAAAAAGTAGCTTATACCTGATATAAGAAGAATAGAATTAAAGTGTTTGCAAAAATATGAGGATATCTACTTTCAAACAAAATAGTCACAATAATCTTGTCTGACTGGGTCTGAATACTACAGAATTTCTTTTTCTCTTACACTTAATGAAAAAAAATTCCTATATTAAGTTAGTTAAATGCTGCATTTAAAATATGAATAATAATCAAAAGCATAAGGCTGCTTGCCTTCTACTTTCATAGAAGTATTTTGTAGTGTTCTCATAATGGGCTTTGGGCATGTAGGACATGTAAAAGATCCCTGTTTTGCTTATTACCTTCATTTATTTTTACCCTGCCACTGATCATATAGAATTTGATATTCACTCTGTGTGAGACCAGCCTCTTACTGTTACAAAGTCACTGAATATCAGGCTCTTTTGCTGCATTCATTAGTGTATATATGCTTTAAAATATAATAAGTTAGTACAGATTTTTGTAGGCACATGCAAATTACTGAATGTGCTTATAAAGCTTATGTTGTGAAATAGGAAATCACTATATTTTGGGTTGGGGCTTTTTGGGTTTCTTTTTCAAGATTCTTGTTTAGAGTTTCCCACTATAACTAGAACATTTTTGTCCTTTACCATGAACTTATATAATGACAATATCAGGATTTTTCTTATCTTGTTGGTTGCATTTTGTCCTTTCTTTCTGCATCAATACAAAGTATATCTTGACTGAAAGAGAAGAACAAAGAGAGATAAACTATAGACAGGCAACATTCCCTCAGTGAAAATAGCATGAAAAGAAACAGTTTACAGAGTGATTCATTGGATCTGGAAGAACTTATGTATTAACATTTTCACATATGTAGTAAATTATCTCAACTAGATTTCACACCGCAGCCGTCCTTTTCCCATCAAACAACCAAGACCATATGCAAATAATTCCCATGTCATTTAGATTATTTGATACCACTGAAGCACAGTAATAGAATAGCAAAGAACAGTTGTGTTATCGTGCAACTAAGGTGCATAAAAGTGTTCCCAAGACAACTCTTTTGTGGTGAGTTCTCTTTATCTGGCTGCCAAACCACCCAGCTGCTTTCAAAAGAAAGAGAGAAGAAAAATTAAGATTGAAAATCTTGTGTTTGCAACAGACTTGAGTTGAAGGCTGTGGTCAGTCCATGGCAACCCCTATCTGCAGTTCCTTCATCCTCATGTGGTTACAGATGAGCTATGACCACCCCTCACAGCCCCTACCAGACCAAGGACACCTACAATCAATACCTCAGACTTCCAGATTTTTCTGAAAGCCTTAAAATCAACCAAGATCAACTTTTTTTTTTTTTTTTTTTTTTTTTTTTTTTAAGTGGTTTTATTTTTCAAACCAGGATGATGGAAAAGGTGGTACATTCCTAGCCTAGAAAGATATATTTGCATTATAAGCGATAAAGACAAAACATTCTTGAGAAGTCAAGTCATTCACCCAGAAAGAAAAGGTGTTCTTGTCCAATGTACCCAAATCTGTGCTTTCCTACAAAGGTGTCTTACAGAGCAAGAAGATGAGAGCACCATGGGTGAGGAATCAAGCTGTGTAGGACTCTCTCAGGACAAACACAGGATTCAAACTAGGATTCCTGTCCCACTACCCTGCTCCTTTTTGTCAAAGCATTAAACATTTCCAGCCTCTGCCTGTGGCTCAAGCACACTGGGCACAGTGGCAAGGCACAGCTGAACACTTGTGAGCTGGAAACTGCTGGAAACTACAGTGATTTTCCTTTTTTGAAGAACCCTAGGAATGGGGTCTGAGAGAACTGCCACAGTCCTCTGGACCAAACCATTCCACAAAAACAAACATTCTCACTGTGGAGGTGATGCTGGCATCCCATGGTATCCATACATCAAGATGAATTCCTCCCACAGGTTTTCAATTTCCAGTCAGTGTTCAGAGATACAACAATCACAAAAGCAAGAAATAACTATATATTTCTATTTAATACACAGCACTGGGTTTCTTTGAGAGGGATTCATAGCTTGACTTCCTAAATGCAGAAATTATGCAGAAGTAGTCAGTTCTGGAAAACAGAAACCAAGTGGGCACTTTTAGACAGTGATGAAATAGGCACTGCATGATTCCACACACTACAAGGCAAAGAGCTGCTGATTATTTATCACCATGCTTTGTAAAGCAGGTGTAAAATGTTAATCCTTTATGTAATACTTCATTACACTTCCTTTGCAAAAATGAAATAGCTTCATAGCACACAAAGTTCATCTAATTAAAAAAAAAAAAAAGAAGATCTAAGATCAAAGGGATCAATTCCTCACTATCTGTGTATAAATGTTTAATCTGTTTATAGTAAAAGTGGGGGAAAAATAAATTATTTCAGACCCTAGGAATAATACTTCACCGGTAGGCTGCACAAACTCAGAGTAAGAAAATTACAAGGGAACTCAGAGAAGGAAAATTACAAGGCAAAGGGCAGCAGAGCATCAAATGTATTCAAGAAAACAAAACCAAATGAATCAAACAATAAACCCCCAGCCAAAACAACAAAGCCAAACAAAATCCAAGATACTTACCCTCCAAAGCCCAAACACAGAGGGAAATTGAATTTTGACCTTGTTTACAACTTTATGCTAATAAATTCCAAACAAATTGCCTGGTATCAAGCTTAAAAATTAAAGACATTTACTCCAAATACTCTGTCTAGGTTGTTGGCGTTTTTTGGGTTTTTTGTTTTTCTCAATTGCAGCTACTACAGTCCCCACAGGAGCAGAAGTTCATGTTTAATATGTGGAAGGAGTTCAGATATAAAACCTACCACAAAGAACAGTGTCCATTTTGTAATCCAAAGGGTTTTCCAGGCAAGGATAACAGATTCAGTCTGTGAAAAATACTGTTTTTCAAGACAGTCACATTCAGGAGAGGAAGGAGTAGGTAAATGCAAGCTACAGTCAATATCCTCCAATATCATAAGGAAATTTTCCTACTGCACCAGCACAGCTGCAGCAGAGCAGCAGCACCTTGAGCCTGTAGCATGGAGCACACAGGAACACAGGGCTTGCAGCTGAGTCCAGACATTAACTCAGCACTGCCAAACCCTATCTCTGTGTCTTTTTGAACACTTTCAGGGCCAGTAGTTGCACCACTTCCCTGAGCAGCCTGTTCTAAAGCCTGACCACCTCTTCAGTGAAAACATTTTCCCTCATATCACATCTAAACTTCCCCTGGTGCAACCTGAGGCCACATCCTCTTGTCCCACCATTTGTCAGCCAGTACAAGATACCATCCCTACCTGGCTACAAACTCCTTTCAGGTCTCCTCTGAGCCTCTTTTTCTCCCGGATAAAGATCCCCAGTTCCCTCAGCCACTTCTCCTCAGACTTGTGCTCCAGACCCTTCCCCAGCTCTGTTGCCCTTCTCTGGACAAGCTCCAACCCCTTAATGTCTTCTTATGGTGAGAAGCCCAAAACTGAACACAGGGTGCAAGATGTGCCCTCAGCAGTGCCCAGCACAGGGACAATCACTGCCCTGGTCCTGCTGCCACACCTCTGCTGATCCAGGCTGGGTGCCATTGGCCTTCTTGGCCACCTGGGCACTGCTGGCTCCTGTTCAGCTGCTGTTATCAGCACCCCAGGTCCTTTCCTGCTGGGCAGGTTTCCAGCCACCCTTCCCCAGCCTGTAGAGCTGCCCAGAGTTTCTGTGACCCAAGAGCAGGACCCAGCCTTGTTAGACCTCGTGCCACACACCACACCAAGCAGATCTTTACCAGAACCGGGCCACTGGCTAAGAACCTGTTCTATTGACAAAATCTCTCTGCAAGTTTTCTGTAAATGTACTAAACGAGGCTCTCACAGCCTAATTTACATGGATTTCATATGATCTCCCTCTAATATGGATAAATGAGAAACAATTAAGTGTGTGATGGAGCCAGAAGATTAAAATCAGCCAAGGAGGAAGGTTAGCACAGTGATACTTGTACTAACCAGCATGGCTTCAGTTCGTTAAGCAGTGGGATATCTTTGTGCACATTTGCTCCAGATCAATTACAAGGTGCTTGGAGGAGGCCCAGTGTGCATTCATCAGCTGCTGAATAGTCACATGAGGCCATGCAGGCACATCCTTGATCCTGGCAGAGAAGCATTTGCAGCAAAGAGTTTTGCTGTGATCTGTGAGACTCCCCTCACACCCCCCCTGCCACCTTCACAGCGAAACACCTGCAGGGGTTTTGTCACATGGAATTATTAGGAATGAAGATTAGAGGCCTTATTTAGAGAAGGATCCTGATGTACTGGAGATTCTGTAAGCATATATTATATTAAACTCATATCCTAATCATAGCATAGACAAAATATATAGATAAGGGGAGAAAGGCAGGAAGCAAGGAAATGGGAAGATGGGAAAGGAACATGCAAGAATCAGCAATGCAATAGCTCTGTCAATAACTGTACAGGAAATGCTATTTCCTACTCCAAAATTAGAGAATCTTTAGGCTAAGAGAATTCACTTGAAATTGTGAGACTACAGCTCTGAGAAATTCACCAAACCTTTCAGAATTTGCATTAATTGTTTTATTCATTTGACCATCTCTGGAATACTTGCTACTGCAAATGACATGCTGAACTTTCTCACTCTAGTATAATGCAGTATTTACTTTGCATGTATGCACATTACCAAATGTGCCTGCAATAACTTCTGAAGTAATTTTGTGTTTCCTAAATCTTTGTTTACATTTCTTATTCAGTATATGAAATCCACCTTTTCTCTTCTTACTCTGACCTTATCTTATCCCCAAATATATCAGCTGACAGATGAAGCTCTCATACAAATTCCCTGTGCAGGAACAGAAGCCTGGCAGTTATTGTAAGAGGAATTCAATATCTACAGAGAAGGAGATTTCAAAAGGATGAATGAGAATTTATACCTCAGATCGCATTTTCTATTAAATACAGCAGTCCCTAAAAATAGAATGGCCCCCAATACAAGACAACCTCTGATTTTTGCATGCATTTATTTTACTCCATGAAGGTTACTTCTTACTTCTCATCGCACCCTACAGTGCTCCTCTCTCATCTACCCCCCACACATTGACTCCTTAGCCAAGATTTCCGTCTCAGATTTCTTGACCTTTCCTCCCTCCTATTGAACATCTCCACTCATTGTCCCACTTTTAGATAAAATTCTTTCTCACACCTATCCTATGTCTTAAGCTGTGGAATGTTAGATTCCTCACACTAATTTTCTGACTGTGTTGTGGAGGAGGTGTTGGAATCATTGTCTATCACTGGCAAAACTTTGTCTGCTGGCTTTCCTGATCATGAGTCATCATATCCGATGTCACCTCTTCCTGACTCTTTCAGCAGAGTGGGATTTTTTTAGTCATGTTCAAAATACATGGGGCAGAAAAAAGGATAATAGACTAAACCAATAAGTAAAGGAAGGATTGAAATCCACTGCTTCATTTACATTATGCCCATTTGATAAAATAATCTGCTTCTGCATCTCTCATTAATAATTTTCTAACATAATTTGAATAGGAGTGAAGGAGTCCCATCTCAGACTGTTACTCTGTTGAGTTCTAGGAGATGTGAAGTAAATTCTTGGAAGGACAGTATTTGATAAATACAAATTAAACAGCAGCAGAAAGCAACATCCCTTTTTGGAACTCATTTTTCAAGAACCTAGATCTTGCTCTAAGAGTCTCAGTCCCTCTGAAAACAGTTTTCTAATAATTTTACCTTTGTCTTCAGTTGGACAGTTTTATTGGAGTGCAGTGAAAAGTTATCCTTTCTAAATCACAAAAATAACTTTCTTTTGACTGGGCAAAGAAGTTGGTTGTGGATCTACAACATCTCAAGCTGTTACTTGTAAACTCTATCATTTACAGGCTTAAAGGTTTTGTAAAAGCTGCGTTTGTCTCTGCAGATCTATGTCTATTCAGATTGATAATAATGAGAATGCTTAGGGTTATTACAATCTCTAAATAATATATCTGCTCTGGCTAACAAATAGCTTCACTGTAGTCTAATAACTATTTATTAACATAACTAAAATTAATTAGGAGGTGGCTTATTCATTCAATAAAAAAAATCAGTTAAGATGAGAAAGATTAATAGAATTTATGTTTTAACTATTTTGTTGAGAGAGAAACAGATACATCACAACAATTAATGTGACTGTTTCTAATTAAAGTCTTCAAAATAGTAATTTCTGTTGTAATTTCACATTCGGTTGGCTCATAGTAGACCAGGCAAGCTTTCAACTCTGTGAGCTAATTTTTGTTTACCTTGTTTTTCTCTCCTCCTCCTTTATGTTTATGATTCCTATCACCATCATTACCATGAGCTATTTGCCATGTAGCACTACTTTTTACCATACAAAGACTTATTTTTTAAAAGCACTTTCCTGTATAATGCTCCATCCCACATTACTCTACAATGTAATTTCACTCAACAATACCAAAGCTACACAGCATGAAGGAAGGAAAACAGTGAATTACTGCATTTTCTGCACCTGACTGAAGAAATAGAAGGATTAGGCTGGATACTAGTGGAAAAAAAGAAAGAAAGTTAAAGCCACAGATTAAGGAGAAAAGATATACTTTCTGATCCATTGCTTCATAGCAGATTACAAAAAAAATGTAGGAGTAGGTCTTTAACAATTTGCTGCACCTAAATTTGGGCAATTTACAATACCTTGAAAAAGCCTTCAGTTTGATTTATTCAAAGGTTGATCTGCAGGTCTGAGTTATCAAGAGACACTAAACTGGGGATTGGCAATCCTAGCCAGTGTGGAGTGGTTTATAAAATAATATTAATCCTACTTAGACTATATATTTTCTGGATACATGATTTCAGAAGGCAAAAAGAAAGAAAAGGATTAGGGCAAAATCTTCTGGGTAAAGGGAGATGCTATTGAACTCTCAAAGAAATACCGAGGGAAGAAAGCCGACAGTTCAAGGAATTTTCCAGTCACAGATTTTTCTTCACAGAGATGGAGGCAGATGGATTTTGTCTAGGTCTGATTGTATGTAAGTTTAGCCTATGCAAAAAGTAATAACTTTTAGAGGACTGATGCAAAGCATGTGAAAATATTTAAGGAAGTTTTTATTGACTTTAATTGGCTTGGACCAATTTTTAAGAGCTCAGCAGTATTTCCCAGATGACAAGAAAATGGTACATTACCCTTTGCCAAACACAGTGTATCTCCCTGTTTAGCCTCTTCTCTTTTATTTCAATTTCATGTTAAAAGACATTTGATATTGAGACTCTGACTACAAAATGTGCAGTACACCAGAGCTGGGAAGAAGGAAACTCCTCTGCAGAGCTCTGCCCTTCAATCTCTTTAGCGACCCCCATGACATCTCTGCTAACATCATGGCTGGGTAGAAACTTCACCATGGAAAACTGCAAAGGGAATAATGTAGTGCCTGAAATTGTATAAACTCATTTATCAAAGACCGTGTTCTGTACTCATTTCTCAAAGACCGTGTTCTGTACTTATGTTTCCTTGGCAAATTGGCTGATTGTAGATAATAGTAACACTTAAAATATTAACCTGGACTCAGTTCAGCCTTTTCCTACTTGCAAACCTTTCCAAGAGATGAGGCAGCACCTTAATGAGTCCATGATTCTATAAATATTGCTAGTGGTCAGTAAGGATGGGCAGTAATTCCCTTACCTTACTTGAAATTCATGTTAAACTGGAGGAAATATGTCCCTTCTGTTTCCCTGAAGAGGGAATATGACTATCCATCCTACATTCCAAGAATAATGAAATGTTTTTTTCTTGGAATGGTCCTTAAAGTACATCTTGTTGCAACCTCCTTTCATTAGATCACATTGGTCAAAGCCCCATCCCTGTTCTGGAGCACTTCCATGAGTGGGACAGCCACAATATCTCCAGGCAGTCAGTTCCAAGTGTCTCACCAACATTTGTCAACTCCTCTGTATTTATACTTTACACAATAAATACTTTATACCAAGTCTGATAGCATATTTGAGCGTAAAGCTAAAACTATAGCACTCTGGTAGTATAAGCAATTTTCTAAACCTTCATTTTTAAAATTCCAAAGAGTTTTCTGCAATAAAAAAAGGAATGGAGGACACCAAATCTCTCTGGAACAATGGTGAGTTTGAGATACAAAAGAGCAGCAACCCTGGGACTGCAGGCTGTCAGAAAAAATCCATGAATATGAAACCTCCTGAGAAATAGAATAACCTCAGCCTGCCATGGTTCTGACTCCTTTTCTAGCCCTTAGAACCCTTTCATTTTTTGTTAAATTTTTCATATTTATTTAAATCTCCCATACTTTCCTTTCAAACATTTATTTTAATAAAACTTCCCAGTTCTCTGAGTTTTCCAAATGCTCTCGACTTTGGCTTAATATTATAATGTAAGTACTGGCTGAACACCGAACTCCAGCAGTCTGAAGGGTGACGAGGATAAATATGGAACTTAATGGTGGATAACTGACTTTGATGCAGTTTCATCAATCAGAAAGAGATAAACTACTTTCTCCTCTTGCAGTAACCCTTTTTAAGAAAAATGTATTGATTTTTTTTTTTTTCATCAGATAGACATATTAACCAGCAAGGCACACAATGCATTCCCCTGTCTTCAGGGGCATTTTGAGCTGAGATTGATTTTTTTTTTTTTTTTTTGGCTCTATGGGAAAACAGTCACTATTGAATGATAAACTCAAAAAAAAAAAAAAAGTGTCCTTCCTCTTGCACTACTGTCAGAGGCACAGAATTAACATTTACAAAATTTAATTTATGAAAGACAAGAAAAAGAATTCTTCTCCCCCCCACCCCTCCCAGTAAAACTTTTTGATTTGTGGGCACAGGAACCCATGGTAGGAGAATAGATATGCTAGTAAAATTAAAGAGAAGCATATTTGATTGCTGTAATCTTCCATTAATGAGCATATCTGTACAGTAATAGGGTGATACAGCCCACTCAGGCCCCTTTGTGACTGATCATTAAAGATCCCATGGCACTCTTCACAAGGGTAGACTTATCCTCCCTGTCCTTGCCAACTTCAATCACAAGTGATAATTTTGTTCTGCCTATCTGTATTTTCCCTGCAGTTCTATCTGGATAAGACTTTGCTTTTCATTTCCCGTACAAAAAATGTTGTTCAATGTTTCTGTGTGCTATTAGAGAGCAGCAGTTTTCCATTCTGAAGATTACAATATCAGATGAAATTATTTCTGTATTATGGATATGACAAAATGTTACAATAGTCTTTTGGAAGTCCATGGTACTTACTTGGATGAATAAGAATCGGTCTATTTAATTCTCAGATGAGAAGTGGGACTCCAATAGGACAAATGCTTTTCCCTGTTTCGATGGCTCCAATTTAGAAACTTTGCAGAAAAGAGCAGAATTTGACCTGTGGAATCAGCATAATTTGAGAATGTGCTCGAGCAGAGAGAAACAGAATTCAAAACCAAAAATAGTGGTTGCACAGAAATTGCAGTGCTCCAAGTGATCTGAGCACCATGGATCCGTGAATTTTTAATGCACATGCATATTTGCAAAAAGACATATTTGTTATATTGACTTCTGTAAGTTTAATACATAATGACAATTTTGTCTAGAAAAGTTAATTATGTTGTATAATAAAATTGTAGTCAGTGCAATGATAGTTCCTAATGCAAGCCATGTGATTCTCCTGAAGGAAAGACTGGAAACGGGACTCTAATCCTGATTCACAGTAAATTTGATTGTTCAGAAGTCCTTAACTTCAGCAACTTCATAAACCATGGTAGCTGTTCTGCAACAAGATTGTAACAAATTCATGTATTGTTTTTTTTTTTTCTTTTTTCTGATGATTCACTCACCATGGAAGGTGAGAAATTTAAGTTCAGCTTTTAAATAAAATAACCTCTGATAATTTCTGAAGTAGTATAAAACACCTTGTGGTGTGATAGGTAACCCTGTTTGTTTCTCTTTGCAAGGATTTTGCTAAAAGCATATGATGAAAAATGAAACTGTTTAGAATTTATTTTTTACCTGTGTTGTCAGGCAAATTATTCCCTAACTTTCTATCTAGTCTTCTTTTCTTCATGAATAGTCACTGCATATCAGCTTATTCATGAAAATATCTCTGAAAATTTTGTGCTGAGCAAGCACCATGGTGCTATAGCGATATCTTAGATTTACATACCAAAACCTCATCCCAGTCAGGAAATGGCATCACTTGAATAGTTGTACAACACAGCTGCGAAGGCAGTGCAGAAACTAAAACAGGAACAGCTTGTATTAGCATTCCCCCCAAAGAAATGCTGCCAAGTGGTGTGGCAATTAAAGGGCCAGGTTATGAACAGCAGCCCTTGAAGCACAGGGAGATGTGGGATGCTGAAGAGGAGAAACACAATAAACAGAGGTGCTACTGTGGCTTCTCTCTTCTTTTGGATTTTCAGGAAAGGAGACAGGTCCAAAGGCCAGGCTCATAAGACTGGGTCACCCAAGGGATGTGTGACAAGCTCTTCTGCATTATTAAAAATTCTTTTGCACTTTTTTTTATCCCCTACCTACTTTCATCCTAATTCCACTTTCACATGAGTGACAATAACAAGCTTTGCCAGATACATTGGAATCAATGACAGAGGATGAAGAGGAAGAAGGAAGGGAGGATTTCTCAGACAACCTTCAACCCGTTAGAAAGATTTAGAGGACCATAGTTCCCTTCTTCATTAAATCTCTTTTCCACAAATCATTGCATAATAAGTCAAATATTTGTAGTAGTGAGACATTTTCCAATCTAGATTTTGTAATAATTTAAGAGATAAGTGTTGAAAGTGCATTTTGGAGAAAGAAAAATTGCTCAGTATCTTGGTATTGCAGCAATCAACTTGAGGAGCATTTTTGAAATTTCCAAATCACCTGTGAATAAACCCCAAATCAGAAAAAAGTAAGTTTTGAAAACAACATTTTCTCATAGGTTTTTTGCTTCCTTTTATAGGCAGGATAACATAAGGGAAGCCAGTCTCTTATAAGAACAAAATGTAAAAGGTTTTGATTAGAAAAAAAGTCAAGTTTGCTCATACCTCAGTGGATTCTTCAGTTCTAATTAGGATATCACTTAAGTCATTAGCAAGACAAATGTTCAGATTGAAATGGAAAATAGCTTATGTTTATACAATGAAGTTTTAATATCAAAGGTTCTTAGAAATGAAATGCCTAAATTCCCAACTGAGAAATATCTTTTTTTTCTTGTTGGACTGTGATCAGTTTTATAATTTCTTAAAGATCATACAAGTTTAATCAACTCCTGACCTTATTAGAAAGCCATGAGATCATGACATTTTAAATCTGAAACTAAAACTGTACATTTGTTTGCAAATTAAACAAAGAATTCCCAGTCTCAAATATTAATCTCCAAACATGGATTTAAATCAAATGACGCCTAATTCCTTTGGTATTCAGCCTGTAACAAATTGCTAAAATTTTAATAAGTGAGATTTAATGTCTGGGAGATTTTTTCATAGCAAGCTATATTAAAAAATATAATAGCAGTCATATACTTAGACTTTGAAATAGACATTTTCTGAAGTAAATATCCAAAGGTCTTTTCCTCTCCTGTAATCTTCTAGTCAGGGAAGAGTTTAGGGGTTCTTTACAGTCATACCTCTCTCTCAAGACCATATGTTCTGTACTTTTAAGCATTTTCTTAACTGTAGTTCCAAATAGAGTTTTGTTTGAATGAAGCTCTATCAGTTGTGCACAGTGTCTATATGTGGTTTTAAGTTCCATCTCATCTAAATATCTCAGCAGAGACTATGGTGATAGTCTCAAACAGTGAAGCTTGAAACTTTTTGAAACTGATGGAAGCAGACTCTCACCTTGTGTACACCATAAAGGAACCACATTTCAGGTGAGTACTACAAAATAATTTCCTTATTCTTCAGTAATAAAATTACTTTCAGGAAGCAAGTTCTTAAAAAAAAAAAAATCTACCAGGAATATTCACCTCCTCTCCTCCCTAACCCCTGATATTATTTATGTCTAGAGAAAAAAGAAAAGGAAAACAAACGAACCCTCCCACCACAAACAAAAAAAACTAGATTTCTTAATTTTTCAGTAACTGTATTTCTTAATTTCTTAAATCTTGCCAAGACCACAAGTCATAGGGATAAAACTATAATTCAGTGATACATACCAGCTTGTTAGTTACATACAATTCTGTTGACTACAAGTTCAGAACTTCTGTCCTGTCCCTTCTTCTATTTGGTTCCAAAGGGGACAATCCAGATGACTTCCCTCACAGAGAAGAAATTCTTTATGATATGACAAAATTACTGTCTGATTTTTTTGGTTAAAATGAAATCTGTACTTGACCATAAAAACCTTGTGCGTGATTTTGGGTGAAGGTAAAAAATCCATAGGTAATAGACAAAACCTAAATGAAAATTGTAGTCATATCAAAAAGCTGTAAATGCTGTCTAATACTTTACTTTAGGATTTTCAGATAGGTGCTCTTTACTTCAGGATTTTCAGAATAATTTTCTCTGTAGAAATAAAGGGCCTAAGTTCCAGGCACAGAAGTGCTGGGCAGGGCTGTGGTTTCACATGAAGGTTTCAGCAGGAACTTTACCTTGTTCAGACCAAGTTCCTCTCCATTCAGCTGCAGCTGCCCATGCTCTGCACTGGTGACACTGTGGGGTACCACTGGAATAAAAGTTTTCTTGAAATGCCTCTCATAAACTGTTAACAAGACCATCTCATCACCTTTGTTCACTCTGGTTGATAAGGGTGATAAAGTTCAGGCTCTGAACTCTGTGTTTCCTCAGAAGGTCTTGAGTAAGTTTTGCTTTATGGATTCACTGGGTTGAAGAAGGCTAAGATATCTCAGTCAAAAACATATATTTGAGCTAAAGTTAAGCTTGGATATATACTGTGGGATCTTATAGGTCAAGGTCATTGTGAAACAGGGTATTTTACAGGGTAAATTTAACAAGGTAGAAATCTATTTAGATTTAGGTGAAATGTGCTGCTTTGAATTATTAGTAGCTTGCTAGCATAGGTAAAATATGCTGTTTAGTTTGCTAGCTCTGCTGTGCTTGTAAAAACTGCCTCGGACGAAGAAAAAATAATCTGAATTTCCAAGCTGAAAAGATAAGAGAGGCCCCTCGAACCTTAAAACGAAGAAAAAAAATCCAAAGCTGAGTCTACAAGAGATAAAAAAAGTGACCAGAGAGTTCTCTGTACAAGGACTGTTCTCTACCCTAAGAATAATTACAAGCTATAACATGAAACTAGTAAAATAAATGTTTAAATAAATTTAAAAAAATATATATGAACCTATTGCATATGTGCTAGAAAGAAGAATAAAAAAGAATTAAGAGTTTTCAAGAGTGTGCTTGTCCTTTAAAGAGGGAATGATCCCCACATGCGCCCGGCGCTGCAATAAACATACCAGCTTTACAACTTCAACAAAGCTGTAGAGTTTGATTCTTTTTTCCACAATTCACTTGTTGGGATGTTTTTTGTTGGTTTGGTTTATTTGGTTGTGGTTTTTGTTGCCTTTTTAAACTGTACACAGGATTATACAGCTTCTTTATTCGCTGTTTCTTTGGCCCCTGCAGTAGCTTGATAAGTAGCATTAACATGTGAAGGTAAACAAGACAAATTTATGCACACATATCTTCCTGCTTGTTCTGCAGATGTACTGCACATATCATCAGAAAGGCATTGCATAGTTCACTAATTGAGTTTTCACTTAGGATCATTACTATTCACATGGTATCAGCAATGGCTAGGAAAGCCTGCCTGTGGAGTCCATCCTGCACTTACTGTACTGGCAGTGTTGTGTCAGACAGAAGTTTAAATTTAAATGGAGTCCAATAAATGATGCCAAAAGTGCATTTGCCCAGGTCCTTGTAAATGAGACCCACTTAGTGCTGCTGTTTCTACCTTTTGTGCTCAGGGGCTGGAGTTGTTTGAATTCCTTCAGACAGATGTGGTTGACTCTCCAATTCACTTTTGAAGATGGATATTGAATGACCTTTAAATGCTACCCTTGCTGCCATGTACACATTAGGAGGGGATTAATGCTTAAAATTCACCTGCTGACCTACAAAGGCACCTGCAATGATCTCTGTGGCTGGCCAACATCATTGATACTTTGATATTCTAGCACTTTCCCCTGCTTCTGATTTATAAGCTACACTAAGTGTTTTTAGATGTTAATAAAAAGAAGAAGAAGAAACAATATAGTAAGTTCCTTAAAAGCCCCTGTAATTCAAAACTGCTTTCCAAAAATCACTGAGGTTTGTATATATGCACTTCAATAAGAAAACAAATAGCCTGAGTTAACTTCCTTACTCTGGTGTGCAATTCTGACATTCTAGCCAGAGAAGACAAAATAAGTGAGACATGAAAATCTTTTATTGTTAAGTTACTCTGTAGGAGAAAGAGAAGCATTGGATTTTTGTTTTCCATTCTTGTTGAAATGCAATTCATCAGTCTAAAATCCAAACACTTGTCAGAAAGGATAGCTTTTGCATTTTTGTGTCTGGGAAGCACTGAAGCTATTGATTTTTAAATTTAAGAGTCTTGTCTTTTTGGGGCATGTTTGGAAGAGTGTCAAGGCTGCTGGAACTTAGTCTCAGCTTAAGCAGGGAGTGAGTTGTTGTAGTATAATAATTTTATTTCATTTTAGAAAGCAGCAATTTCAGAACCTGCTATGCACAAATCACATTTCATAACTACAAGAGAACAAAAAGGAACTCAACCTCGAATTCCCAAGACCTTAATTCACCAGTTCCCCTGAGATTCTTCCTTAAATTATTAAAGTGCTCAGCAGAGATGAGTTGAGGAAAGGAATTAAAATATTTTATATTTTGCAGAATTTTTAGGAAGGGGCAAATGCCTTTTTGGGAGAGTTTAAGATGCTCAGGAAACCTTCCCTCACCCTGAAAGTCTACTCTGTATCACAGGTGGTTTTTTCTCCAGTAATCCCTGATTTCCAGAGTCACATCTTTCCTCTCTCAGTAGAGGGTTAACACCATGCAGACCCCGGTGCAGCAATTGTGAAGAATTTCCTGGTAATTACTACACACTTTTTGTGGTACCACTTAAATAAGATCATCTTCAGAAGCTTTCCACACAAGATCAAGCTCCCTGAAGAGCTTAACCTTAGATTAACATTTAGTCACAAATAGAAGCCATTAAACTAGGGCTAGAAGATAAGAGCAAATCTTCTGTTTGTAGTGGAAGGGAAGGCACTGAGAGGTCAGATTTGCACTACATGTTGGCTGGTTTCCCCCTCAATCTAACATAAGAAAATAAATTGTCTCACTGAAAAATATTCAATTTACATGATATTGTGCTTATAAAACAGTAAATTTGCAAATTACACCAGGCAGTTTTGCTACTCAAGTACACCAGACTGAGATTTAACCACCAAAGCAAGCATTTTACACAGCAAAGACAGAACTTCTGCACCTGTACAAATATATGGTATAGAGATCTGCAGAATCAATTAGGAATCTGAATTCTTTCCTTGAACAGACACAACTTTGGAAAATGTTTCAAATGAGGAAGCATCACAGAATTGATTTGCTTGCCCACTAACAAAATGGAAAATTCCTTTTGTTTTGTGCAGGAGTCAGCAGTGCCTGTCTAAAGTTCAAATCAACTTCAGAGGGTAAGGATAATTTGCCCAGCACATCAGGCAATTTGCCCTTGATTAGTCTAATTAGTTCCATCTGTAACTGACTTTAAACAATACCAACTCCTAATGGATTTAGACATAAAATTAGACATCTGTCAATGAGGACTTAAGAGACATACACCACTCTTCTGCAGAAACATCTGAGAACCAGGCAAACAAGGGAAAAAAGGCTATTATTACTTGTGTTTAAAGTTGTGGAATTGTTCAACATGGCATAAACTAGAACATATAAAAAAAGTAAATCCTCATAATGCTAGAAGGACTTGACAGTGGAATTCAATATAGGACTTAACAGTTTGGAGGTTGAATAATAGGTTTGTCAAATATGTGGTTTATGGACAATAAAAATAACTTGTTAATTTTATGGTGAATTAAGCAAATGATGAGAAAATGAAAAATTAAAGTGTTTTGGTTTGATGCTATTAGGGGCTATTTAAATATCTGAAAATTTATGTACAGTTTGATGTACAAGAAGAAAGCAACAGTAACAAAAACATTTTCAAAATAAATGGCTTGCATTAAATTATTTAGATAGAAAAAAATACACTTCCAATTTGAATAGCTACACATCCATTTTTTTAATTTGTAGATTTTTCTGGCAAACAGCTAAAAAAATCAACTCTTTGAATATCTCTTATTCCAATGCAGCTTTTAGACCAATATATACTTCTCCCATATTAAAGAGTCCCATGAGCAGCAACACTAATAAATTGGGGGTATACTAACCTGATTATTAAATTTCTGGAAATTCCTCCAGTCTAGCACACCCAGCTGTCCATTTCTTAATACTGGGAATTCCAACCCAGTAGCATCATCAGCTGCAGCCTTTATTCCCCAAAATACTCTCTCCTTTTTCACCCTAATGACATCTTTACCTTTCAGTGCTCCCTACTGACCAGCTGGGAAGGTCACAGCCCTGACTTGAGGGATGCACTCGCAGACTTTGGCTTCCCAGCAGGACAATCACTACACACAAGTGGGTTAGGGAGTTTTTAAGGCCAGAATAAAGATGTCAGTTTAGTGAGGGAACTTGCTCTAAATCTCAATTCTCCCCCACCCCAATTTTCCCCTCTCACGCACAAATCCCTGTTCCCCTCTTCCCTTTGTTAAATCGTTTCAAAAAGGGGGTGTGGAAAAGAGCATTACTCAAAGTCAGTGATTTCTGATACAAAAACTCACATATGCATTATAAATTTTTAGAGAACTTCAGTTTGCAAGACATCACATAAGAAAACACACAGATGATGAAAAGTATTAGAAAAAAAATTAAAGCAACGCTTAACTTTCTAAAACACTTTCCAGAACTGACTGGCAGAATGAAATTTCAGTGCATAGGTCGTTGAACATATATTGCTGATCACTGTCAGACTGACAATATACTATTCAATTAACCCCCCAGCCAAATTAACACATTCAGCCAAACAAACAGCTGCTCAACAGTGAAAAAGAACCCAAATTGTTTCTAAATCTATTTTAAAAATGAAATTAAAAATATCATTAATAACATAATCAAAAAATACTGCCTAACTTTTTGACAGTTGTGTGTGAACCAGCTCTCCCGTAGGTGCAGATATTTATTTATAGTTCAGATACCTATATTTTTTGTTTCCTGAGAGGAATTCTTAGAAACCAACCTTCAATTTAATCATGTTAATTATTATCAAAAGAATATAAATTTTAGTCCATTTTGAAACAAAGTCACAAAAACCCCCACAACAAAGAAATTCTCAAAAGCAAAGAACCCCACACAAGAACAACAACAAGAACAACAAAATACAAACCAAAACCAAAAGCAAAACCAAAGAAATTAAACCCCAAGCAAAAACAAACAAGCAAACAAAAATCCCAAGCCCCAAAAAGCTCTAGAACACAAACCACAGAAGTGAAATATAACTTTCTGACTGTTTTGGACACAGACAAATATCAACTGAGAAACCTTAATGTTGTGTAAGTGCTTTTAACAATAGCCAAAACACTGGTGTGTTATCAACACTGTGATAGCCAAAAACACGAAGCAACACAAGAAAAAAATGGGCTGCTTTCAGCAAAATTGCCTTGCACTTGGCCAGATTTATATATTTGAATCAGCTATCTCCTGATAAATGCTAAGGCTAGTGCAAAATCCAAGCTGACATGTTAAATATCACAACAACGAGAGGCAAATAACAAGGTTAAAATGCTGGTGGTCTGTTGACCTTACAGTTATGACTTTTAACAAACCATTTACAAACTGGATTTTGTAAAGCTCAAGACTGCAAAGAAAGAATTTAGAGGAATCAAACAGTACACAGAAGATCTGGAAAGGAAAAAAAAAAAACAACCAAAAAAATCTTTAGACTTATGTTTTTCTTTCCACAAGACCCCTCCAGCCCTGCTTAGTCCTTACTTTGTTGTTTGAGCAGTGGGGACAAAATTAAAACTCATTCAAGCAGTTTGAACCCCCAGGTGATATCACGACTTGGGTTTCTGCTACAAAGAAACCTTTCAGCTGAGCATTACTTTGATGAGACAATTTAAATAATATTCTGACTTAAATGTAGTTCATGGGAGTTGTGCCACTGATTTCAGCAGAGACAGGATTTCATGCAATGAGTTACTTTAATTTAGATTAGTCTTGCAACTTGCTCAGAAGCCGATTCAAAATACAGTGAAGCCAAAGGGAGCTGTATTTAATCAAGTCTAATCCAATTTGTTAATTGAACTTAATATTATTTAAAAATATTAATCAAAGCTAAGCAGATTTCTAGGGTTTTTTCTATGGGGCAAAACCTTCTCTGTTTTAAATAATGTATTATGCAAAGTTTGATGAGTTTACAAGATACCTTTTAGCCTTTTTAGTATATAAGTTTATGGCAAGGGTCTAGGTTTGAATGCTTTAAAAAGTGCTTTTTATTTTTCCATTTATAAAAGGAGAAACAAAAAACCCAACAACCCTAATTATTAAGTTATAGAAACTTTGGTGGGTTAAATGGGTGGGATTTCCAAGACTTTTGTGTTCCCATATTGATTACAGAACCTGAAACAGAAACGGCTTGAAATAATCTCATAAGATATTTGCCCTTTATTAGAGTAGGATATTCCTTTCAGGCCTGATATCTATTTTATTAAAGTTCAGCAATAATGAACTAGGCAGACAATCTAGTTTTAAGTTACTGGACTTATATATTGTAGTGCTCTAACTTCTTTATTGCATTCCTGTGCAAAGCAAGATTTTTTTTCTTTTTTTTTTTTTTTTGGAGACATTGTAAATTAAACCATTATTTGGCTAATCAGAAATAGTCAGAATAGTCAGAAAACAGACGATTCTAAAGGTTTTCTGAAAAATGTGCTTGCTATAATTATGCTATAGAAATAATGCCATAAGGTAAAAATAAATGCAACTCATTTAAAACTACCTGGTACTAGAATACTCTCAGCTAAAAACAAAGATTGGAATCTGTGTTCCACAGAGAAGGCTCTGACTGGACAATATCACTTAACTCTTATGAACAATTTAGTGAGGGTATTTAAGAGACAACAGCTCAGTATCACCATGGGTGTAGAGGAAGAGCAGAACACTCTCAAATCAGGAGAAATACCTTTCTGCCTATTTGCCTCTTCCTGTGCATGCCCAGAATCTGATTTTATCATTATTACTTCAGGACAGGGAACATCGAAGCACAAAGCAAAAGAGTTTTGTCTTGGTGTACAGATTTCTGCTTTCCTTTGCTCTGTGTGCATTA
The DNA here is from genome assembly GCF_050655825.1 of Lonchura striata. NCBI lineage: Eukaryota > Metazoa > Chordata > Aves > Passeriformes > Estrildidae > Lonchura > Lonchura striata. Next base: position 12,579,303 of record NC_140703.1, read on the forward strand.
ATGAGCTCAGCACCAGGACATCAGTTGTTTCTGGAGGCTTTGAGGCTCTGTTGCACTGTAAGAATTAAGCAGTAATAGATAATAGATATCACCCATGTACTCTGGATATCCACCATACAATTAATTCAGAAACTAAATAAAATCATATAAATTAAATAAGCTTTTATGATTAATAAAACATGTGCATATGACAATCTTATTAGTGTGGTGAAAGGCAGAATTTAAATTTCACAGGGAATGAAATCAGAGAGGTTTATTTTCAGATTGAAAGTAAATAAATGGGTTTGATTTTTCTCTGCTCATCTAAATTGAAGTTGCTCCTCATGGGCTGTTCAAAAATTAAGTTAACATCTGAGTCATCAAACTTCCAAATCAATTCTAGAACTTGCTGGTATTTTTAAGTCCCTGGAAATGTTATACCTGGAGTTCCTTGGGCATTTTTGCTTTTCTGCAACACTGAAGGTATTATTCACTGTTTCAAGAGTTTAGTCATCCTTCCTCCAAGGCCTCCTCTGATCTTTGTCACTACAGGATTTTACTTCCCATTTGAAGACAAACTGGCCTAGGAAGCTGCTTTCAGAAGGAATAAAAGGATAAAGGATAAAATCTTGTGCAGTCTCATTTGGGGAGAGCTGTGTCAGAAGAATGGGAAGAAACCGAGCGTCTCCTGGCATTGTTTCCTTCAAGTCTCAAAAATTAGCATCACTTAGGAGGAAGCAAAGTGCTCACTTCATCTGTCACTACAGCATTACCAATAAATGTATTTCTGTCCTGAGCCACTAAATTCTTTCTACAAAAACACTGAAAAATCAAACAGTTTCCAAACACAAAATGTTCCTGGATACCTTAATAGAGAAAAATCACCAAAGCTGAATAGTTGCTTTTTACAAATCTTCATTTGCATGACATTGAAAAGAGCAAAAAAAATGCCGTTTATCACTATTAAATAATAATTATGCTTATGAATTAAATTTTGCTATTTTACTAGCATAGACATGGGATGTCATGTGTCTCTCTTCTGAGTTTAAAGATTATTATCCTTTTATCACATTTTTATTAATGTTTAAGAAATAATTCCTTTTTTAGCAAGTATCAAAATACTATTTAGTCTATAGAAAAATTAATTCTTCTTGTAAAGGTGTAAATTCAGTAATGAATTTCTAGCATTTCTGCATTCACAGATGCATATTAATTCCAGAACTTTCTTCAGCTTTTCTAAAATAAAATAGGAAGAGCAAGTAGGGGAGAGCACTTCCTAAAGCAAGACTGATTTTGGAGCTTGTTATGACTTGGTAATTGAGGTAAATTATTTTATTCTGTCCATGTGAATAGAAAAAATGTGAGTTTAAAATAATATTCAAAAGAAATCATTTTAATATTGGTCAGGACATATGGAAACAGTACATGCAGTATTATTATTTGTATCTTAATTTGGTAAAATGGATTTAAAACAAAATTATCAAACCTGGTTAAAATTGTGGAAAGTTAACTGCAACCATGTGACTAAGTGCTTTCCTGAGTTGGTAACTAATGTAACACATCTGCCTATGAACTTTAAGTAAATTGACAATGCTTTTCTCTTAATATTACTGAAAGGTAGGTAGGAACATCCCCATCAATAACAAAATAGAAAGTAAAACAATTTACGCTACTTAAAGTTTTTAAATCTATCATTTATATCTTAAAAACTTATTTATAAATGTTTCTGTAAAGTACAAGCTATAAATGCATTTTCCCATTATTATATGTCAGTAATGAAGCAGACATGGAAATATTATTGATATTATCCAAGAGAGGATGGAATGTTTCTTGAAAGATTTACTTCAGTAAGGTCAGCCACAGACTTCACATATGATCTTTACACTGTAATTAGATCCAAATCTCAGAAATTACTCAGGCAGCTGGTGGTTGGTAAAATCAATAAAAAAGGAGCTGAAAGTTTAAATATCATCATGTTTCTGACCCTTAATCTCTATGAGAATGTTCATCTAAAAATTACACATTCCGTTTAATCTAATTACCAAGGCTCCTTTTTTAGTTCAGAATAAAAAGGCAGATGAAGCAGCTCACTCATTGGAATTTCTATCCATCCAACCCATGAATAAAAAATAAAAAAAATAATAAATCCAATTTTTTTGAGTGCTTTTGGAGAAAAGAGAGATGAACCTCACCCTCGGTGACTTCTTTTCCTGTTCTTCACCTGGGAGAGTAAGGCAGGGGTTCTGTGCCTGGCAGAATCCTTGTCTGAGCAGCAGAAGGATCAAGAGGTAGGAATCCTGTCCCTACCCCACAACAACCTTCTTTATTGCAAATGGAGGCGTGTTTGGAAAATTTGGGAGGTCCATATACATTCCCACATGTTAAAAGCAGGAAGGGTTTTATCCAGGATCCCCAAATCATTGCATCAACAAAATTTTCTAGGATCGTTTGCCTGTGGAGGACACATTAAAACATTGGTCTCCAGAATACTGGATGAGGAAAACACAGCTTCTCCCCTCACATCCTCTCTGGTTCTGAGCTCATGTTTTAGAAAGTGTCAATGGAGCATGACCCCTATAAAAGCTGTGATTCCCCATAGTGCTGTCCCTATGGGAACCAGGTGCTCTGATCACTTTTAGTGCATTCTGTCCCACTTATCATAAAATTGCAGCAGCTGTTTTCTGATAACTAACTGATCCATCATTACTCTTTTCCTTAAAATTGTTTTTCTCCTAGGCAGGTCACCCAGGATGGTTATGGAATCTCCATACTGGGAAAAATTCAGTGTTTAATGTATGACTGGGCAGCCTATATGACTTGAGACTTGCTTATAAATTCAAAGCCAGCTCTGCCCTGAGTGGGAGCTGGAACCAGGTGACCTCCAGAAATCCTTTCATTCATTGTTGTTTTAGAGTTATATGTATCTGTCTTTGTCAATTGTTGGTCTGTTATCCAACTCAGCTCCTATTTTTATTTATCAATTAAAAAGTGATGAGAGCTGTTGACATTTGATATCAATCAAGAATCAAATAACATTAAAGCCATCACTGCTTGAACTCTAAAACACATAAACCTTAGCTCATACACAGCTGCTCTGGCTGTTTCAGAAAGGAACACATGATTCTTTCTTCTAGTTCTGCCCATTTATGCATTCAGCTGATACCTGCGGTGACTTGCATAGGGGTTGTGCCAGTGAGTTCTTTCAGACTCTCTCAATCATATGGAGAAATTCTCCTATATTCTTTATTTCAAATGTATCAAAACAATTGGTTTTTTACTCCCTTACAAACCAAAGAAATCTCAGTAACTTAAACTCTTGCAGAATAAAGTCCATAATTTGAAATGAAAATGCTTTGTTGGAATTTTTGCTGAGTTTCATCTTAATTTTTTTAAAGATAATTTTTTCCTGGCTAGTAGAACATATAAAGTGAATGAAAGCTTAAATAGACTCTAGTTATCACAAAGGCAGAGCAATTGACATTCAGGGATTGCCAATCAATGAGAATTTTAAATCTGCTTAGGTCCTTTAGGTGTTGAGGAATTCTGAGTTTTTCCAAGGTTTGTGATTAGAAGTATTAATAGGCTTTAAAGAACTTTTTATTTCATATGAAGTTGTTGCTAAATTGAAACAATAGACAAGTCTCAAAGTAAAAAAAAAAAAAAAGAAAAACAAAACATTTTGCATCTTGTCAATTCAGTATACAGCCAAAAAGGAATTGACTTTAATCCAGGAAAAGAGATCTCTTTTACTTTGACCACTGATTAAGCTCCCATTTAAAACACCAGGGAATTTATTCTTGGTCATTAAATAATGACAATGAAATGCTAACTTTTGTGATTGTAATTAGGAATTACCAGTGCAAATTGATGACTCCAGAGACAAAATCATTTGAAAACAAGTTATGATACAGATTTATCCAAAGAAATATGTATTTTCCCTCTACAGAAGTCTTGAGATGCTACTGAGAATAACTAGTGTAGGACTGAGTAACTAAAAAAATGAAACTGAAGTTCTTTAAAAGGACCAAGTTAGATATCCATTAAGCTGAAATTCAAATAAAAATATGATAGCCAAGATTAAAATTCCATTTTCATTTCACAGCAGAACTCATAAAGAAAAAGTAACAGAAAAAAAGAGAAACCAGTAGTTCCTAGCATTTTATTTATATTGATTTTTGCATATGAGGTATTTAACTTAGCTAAGGAAAATCAAAACCACAGAAAATACACCACTGGCAGAGTGAGGAGGACTTAAGGATAATAATTATTCTCATAATTGTATGTTGTATGGAACCATAACTAGATAGAAATAAAAACCTGCTAATGTGGATACCAGAATGACAGGAATTTAAATTACATATATTCTATGTATTCTTTATCACTGATAATGATTTAATAATTTTCAATTTTTTTTTCAATTAATTTTAAACCTCAGAGAATGTTAAATAATGTGTGTAAGGGAAAAAAAGTATGGTTTGTATTCACAATCAGCTAATATAAAATATTTTATCTCCAAAGATGTAAATGTACTATCTAAGGTACCTGTCTATCTCTTTGACATATTAAAAGACATTTCTGAAAACATGAACAATATCTGTAATGTTGTTCAAAAGAGAAAAGAAGGTCGATTATCTTACAATAAAAGAAAACATTAATGTTTGAATAATCTGATTAATTCCAGACATGAATTTGAGATTATTTTTTATCTTGAAATTTTTGTCACACTTATCATGAAGAATAATACTATCTTCTGTCCCTCCACTTCTTCTCACTGAATGTTTCTTTTCTATTTGTTTAATCCCTTTTTCTTTCACTTGAATGTGAGGTTCCTGTGAACTGTATCACTAATATATAGAGGAAGTTTAGAAATATTTCCAATCCTGTGGAAGCCAGCATGGAAAAAAAAAGCATAATCTCAATGTCACTTGATGCTTCATTTAGCAGTACCAAATGGATTAAAATAGTATTAAAGGCCATGTAAAAGATTTATGAATTGACTGACAGATCATGCAAAAAGCTTTTAAATGAAGAAATCAAAGAAACCTCCATTCCCACTCCACATTTTTAGCTGCGCTTTGTGGATCTGATATCTTTTTCTTCCTTTGGTGATCTGGATGAACAAGATTAATAACCAGTAAAAGCTGCCTGTAACAAAGGGAAATTGGGAATAATTGAGAGGATATGACAGGGATATGAGATGTAGCTTCAAACAGAGATGGATGCTGTCCTGGGAAGCAATTACACTGGGAAGGATTTAAGGGCTGTGAGGGAAGGCAGTAACTAACTCCAGTCCCCAGTGGAATAAGGCTGCACAAAGGGCCAGAGATGGATGGATATACAAACCAAGTAATGAGGGGGATGGAGGAATAATTTTCCCTCAGTCTGTGGCATCAGTAAGACAGATGATGTAACACTACACACCACTCTTTGATCCCCATAAATAGTGACTATTGAGTAATAACCATAAGAACAACTCAAGGCCTGGGAAAAAAGGCTGCTTAGTGAGAGACTGAAAGACTTCTGTCTGTATAATTTCTAACAAAAAATAATCTACCATTATTGTATGAGTGTCTGCACATATATACACACAGAGACAAAATTGATAGATATTAATGACCTTTTTAACCTGCATAACAAATATAATTTATAAATTACGTACTAAAATAAACGACAATTCTAGTAACTAACAAGTGAAAGGTCTGGAGCCTTCATCCTTCAATAGTTTCATAATCAGACAGGACCTTCCTGAAATGTATGATTTAATAAAACATATTCTATTTGATTTCATATAAAGATGATTTTCAATGGCCTAAGCACACAAGATTAAGAGAAAAATAGTCCAGGTCACCTCTTGTTCTTTTCTGTTCTCAGCCACTATAAAGCTGAATAACTTTATACATTCAGAACATTTTAACACTTGCCATAGACTTTGTTAGAAAAGGCCTGCCTTAAAAGAAATAAAAAGGTAAAGCATGGACCAAAGTTAACTGAATAGTGTGAGGTAGTGTGAGACTCCTAATGACAGACCTGACAGGTATTTTCTGGGAAAAAGTAGGAATCACTGAAAAATATATATTAATAACCATGAAAAACCCTTCAGCATTGAGGCATGTGATCCACTGAGGATGTAATTTCCTCCCCAGAGCTCCCTGAGGCCTCTGGATGGTGGGACTGCATGGGCTCCCTGCCACCTCTAGCCAACATTAGGGAAAGAGGACCCCTAGGATTTGTTCTTCTCCCATGCCACCTCCCTGGCAACAGCACTCAGCACAGATGGAAAACGTCTCCAAGAATTTAATGGGACATCTGTTTTGATTCCATACATATTGGAAATCAAGTTCAAGGAACCTGCAACCACCAACATCATCCACCCTGAAACTTAAAGTTCTCTTTGAACTCTTTTTTCTTTAGAAAAAAAGTCTCCATTTCCCCCTGTAATTCTTTTGTCTCTTTTCACAGAAGCTCAAAACCCTCTCTGGTCTTACATGCTGAGACACAACCTGTTGTTTCCCCAGAACAGAGGCCTGACACAATAACTCATAGCTTAGCCAAGCGATGAGCCTGACTCATGAGCAACATTGATTTAAGAATAATTACTACTTTTCTCCTCCTCTTTCTATTTTTTTAATATATCTTTCTCCCCTGCACTTTTAAAGTGATACCTTTCATTCAGATAATTTCCACTTCTTGCTACAATGAAGAGATGCAGAGTGCTTTCTGGGTCAGTCACTCTGCTGAAATTACCTACAAAGGAATGATTGCCTCACAAGCAGAAAAAAAAAAGCAAATTAACTGATACCTGCTGTAAGGCTTATTTAAAAGGTCATGGCCTAGTGATTCTATTATTTTCCCAGCAAAATCAAATGGGAGAAATGTAGCTGAGATGTTCACTGTGGAAACATTGTGAAGTTCCAGTCCTTGAAATAACAGAACAATTCATGAAAGGAGGCATAGTGCTAATGACTAAAGGCAAGAATCAAAGCATGTTCAAAGCATGCAGAAGAAAGGAAAACATTACTGTGCTTAAATATATATATATATATATATATAATATATATATATAAATTTCTCTGTCCTTTGTCTCAATATCTTTTTCCTCAGTGATTTAGGATTTAGGCTTTTGCGTCCTTAATCCACCTTCCCCAGAATTAGCATTAGTGTTGTGCTTCATAATTAGCACTGTCTTTATCTCCTTTTCTCTGCATCTATTTCCTCCTGTTTCTTAAAACTATTGTTCTAGTTTTTAAAAAAAAATCCAAAAACTTGTGCCAGAGGTTGCTCCCAGAATTCCTCTCCTCTATTAAATATTCAGCACTCATACAGATGTTATATTTTTCTGGATCTACAGGAACTTATTCAGCTTCAGGACAGAGGCAGAGAGAACAGAACAGAAAATGGTCTGCTAAATTCTGTGCAATACTTTTCCCTTCTCCCTCCTTATCCAGGGCCCTAGAATGTAACTACAGATTTTTGTCCCTGAAACATCAGTGTTGCTGTCCCTGCACAGAAGGAGTCAGACCCCTTTTCTAAGGAGCAGCAAAATTGGGATGAGTTAGGCAGTGCAGTTGGATTATGCAGGATCAAGAAGAGCTGCTGAAGAGCAGCAGCACATCTTCTGCCTTGTTTCAGCTCTGACACTCTTAAGTCTTTCCTCACTGACTCCCTAACCAAGCAGAAATCTAACTAGTTGTGCCACTAAGTAGATTTTCCAGTGGGCTAATTAAATTATCTGATGGACAGGTCCCATGGGCATAAGAACCAGTGACAAAGTAGTCATCACCTGCCCATAGCTGGATTAAATTGTGGCCCAATCAAGACCCTCACTTCCAGAGGAAAATTGTCACTCTGCATCTCAGTGAATGATATCTTGATTCAAACACGATTCCTATTTACTTTATTTTTCTTTCTGCAATCTTAAATGGTACTTTTTTATTCAGATTATTTAATTGATCTGAAATGATCACTGACTCATGGCATTAGTCATGCAAGCAGATCTCTTTCCCCGGTGCACTTGTCTGTCCCCTTGCTGTCATCTCAATTAAATAAAACTGCTTTTTCAGCCACAAAATACGAAACAGACCTGTATTAAAAATAATCTATCATAAATTTAGAAAATTATTACTACTTAGTAATTATTTTCTTTGATAGGGAAATGTCACTGAAAAAAGATCTGTAATAGCATGAAAACAAGGGTGGTTAAATCAATTTGTATCATTGCAAACTTTTTAATATTGATTACCCTTAAACGTGATACTGACTGGACTGACCCCAGGGGTTTCAGAAACACTGGAAAGGGTGGAGGTGGTAGGGAGGGTGGCAAAAAAAGTTGAGGTGTCCAAAGCTCCTGATTTTTTTCATTTTAACAGTGAGACTAGAGCTCAGAGTAAAGTTTTTGACCCTGGTGTAATATACAATGAAAGTTACCTTAAAATTAGTTCTCTCCTGAAGCCATGGATGTGGACAAAAAATATACCCAAATTATATTCCTTAAAATTAACATGACATTCATATCATATTTTGTTGCTAATTAGTAAACTACATAAATAAAAATTCCTGGTTGACTTCTGATAACTAGAGATTAATGACTAAATTAGGTTTCAGCATATCAGTCCATGATGAAAAACCTTAGAAATGTAAACACTGTTTTAATTAGTTGAGACAGGATTTTTCCAGTTTCTGGTTTTAACTGGAGTGGTATGCACATGGATGTGAATATCTGTGTATATGAGAAGGAAAAAGGGAAATAGAGTCACTGTACACTATCCTGTGAACTGTGAAGTTTCCTGCTGAGGTTCACTGCCAAAAGCAGACCTCCGAGATCTCAATATGCCAAAATGGCTCTAACTGAGCAAAGCACAGGTCTTTTCACTCACCCATTCATTTTTTAACTCCTACTTCCCACCTTCAACTGATTAAAAAAAAAAAAAAAGCTATAGTTTTATCTTACTAATAATTCTGTTATTTTACCTTGCTTAGAGAAGCAGGAACTAAAAAACCTGATCGTCACATCAGTAACCCCATGGTTTAGCTGATTGTCAAAGGAAAAAGCCACAATGCATTTGCTTCATCTGAACAGTCAAAATAATGAAAGCCAGTTGTGAAACCTGACAGATAAAAACAATAAATTGTGGAAGTAATAAAATTGTCACTAGGGAAAGACAGGGAGCAAGATTTAATGAGACAGAATAGACAAGTAAGTAAATTATTTATTTGAAGTCTCCATTCAGACATGACACGCTTCACTATCTTTCATTAACTCATGCATAAGTCTGACCTGCTGCACTGGATGTAGTCACTGTTCTGTCTTCTTTCCTAAATGCACAACATTTATTACAGATTAACCATGAGCAGTTTTTCACTAATAATTTATTGTCTTCATTGTGTTGGTCAATACTGATAGACTCAGCATATACTCAACAGATAATCACCTAATGAAAAACCACTCTATAAAAATGATAAAGGAACCTTTTTTCCTGCATAGACACCTGAGGTCTTCAAACAGCATGGTTCAGCTGGTGGGCATACAGTCAGAAGATATTGTACTAGATTTCATAATTTTCACTGAAATTATTTATTCTTGGGTAAAAATATATCCACTTGGATTTGATGAGTCAAAATGCCAGCAGTTCCACGAGCATAGGGAAGCATATAAAGGGTTTATACTTGGGTTACTGAGAAGTCATGGAATATATGTGTTCTTGGACTTTTTGGATATCAAGATGGATAGAGGTTGATACTTTAGATGTAATTAAAGCAGTGGTCTTCAGCCTCTGTTTCCATTTCATTTGGTTCAGGTACATGATGGGCAACATTCCTTAGCAAAAGGCTGGAGTGATGAGCTATGGTCTTTTAACTAAAGAATTCATTCCTCATTTTAGATTCCCAAGCACTTAGAATGCTTTTTTCCATCTGTGAGAGACAAAATGTGGCAAAATATTTTACAGACAGGGAATAATTTAAATGAGCTATAACTTAATGCACGGTGAGTGTTCCAGTCACCAAGATTGAAGTGAGCCAGAGAGAAATTTGCTGCTTCATTTGATGATTTCCTGGCTCTTCATTGTAGCTCCAGGAGCTACTCTCTGAAACAATTTCCCAGTGGTTTGAAGGAGAGTTGGGAGCATGAAATCTACTGAGTAGACTGAATCCATATTTCAAGCACCTCATAGAAAACTAGTGACCATTTTATTTCTGCAGTGCTTCTCACAATGACTTTGCTTTGCTTTTTAGTCTCACAGTGACTCTGCTTTTATGAATTAAAGCAATTCTAAGCAATTTCCTTAGCCTGGAAGCACAGTGAGCTGCCAACACAGGATACATGGCAAATTTTACATACCACGTTGCTGGTCTTTAGTGAACCAACTCTCAAATCAATTATGTCTGCTGGCAAGGAAGCTTTAACACTCTAAATAATTTAAAGTGCAAACTGTGTGGCATGCAATTCCTTTCATCAGCAGCAAGATTGATTTCACCTTGTGGTATCTCTGCCCTACAGAAATGGCCTTCTTTAGTTAAGTTTTCAAAGTTATCACAATAAAGCAGTAAAGTCTGCAACATGCAACACAAGTTACATCTGTTCTTCTCAGATCAGAGAGGCAGTCATTAGTCAAAGTAAAAAATTACTAAAAAGGCAGCATTGAACATTATTTTCCATTCCCTGTTATAAGAAGAGTTATATTCCCTGTTTCAAGAAGAGTTTGTACAAAATATGTTATTTTAAGCATTGATGAAGTTTAGCACTTATTCAGGATGACATTCAGAAGGAAAAGCAGATTATTTCAGAGTGCATGTAGAGTTTAGTCACAGTACATTAATTCCACGTGCTTTTAATAATATGCTTGCCCAATTAAACTGAGCAAAGCTGATGTGCCAAACATCTGTATTGGGCAGCTACACAGGTGGGCCCTTCTTGAACTAGGGGAGGACAGTGAGCTCAATATCTGAACCCAGTAACCTCAGGATGGTTTTGCTTTCAATGGTTGTGAAAAATCCTCCACTCTCTTTCCCAGATACATATCAGGAAAAAACTTAAACTAAGAATGCCTTTGCTAGCATTGTTACCCTGTGGCTTCACTTGGCACCTAAGTGTTAGGAAAGAAAAGTTCTGTGGCCACTATATATTTATTTAGAATATAGCTTTAGATTAAAGTCAACTTTCTTTGGTTACTTTGAAAAAATACTGCACTAGCAGGAAATCTGCTTTCTAAAACAATCTAAAGAGATTTGAGGAAAAAATATCCCAATCTTTAGCACAAATGAAAAAGTTCTGTTTCTTATTAAGCCTATAAAAATTAAACTACCTTTGCAGTAATAGAATATTCAATTGGTTTCAGCAAATAAAGTACAAATTTAAAAAATGAAAAAGAGAAGAAAAAAGAAAATATTAGTTTACCTACTTAGCTTTAGGATTACAGTCAAGGGCACTCTAATAAAGTACATATTTCTCTGCTTATGGAATAGCCTTTGAAAGCTGAATGGTGAATATGTTTTACAAACATGATGTGTGAGTTCAGAAAGAAAAAGGTTTTGTACAATTGAATGTGTATGCTTTCCTGTTCCATTACTGACATTGTGTATGCATAGGCTTTTTTTAAAAAATTAGGGTTTTTTGCAAACCTTGCAGATGTAAGAAGGAGTCCTTGGACAAAGTCAGACAGGAATTTTAGCAGAGAGAACCTTACTTGTGCTATGCAGAGTGGTGTTAATTTCTAAACCAGCTGGCCAGCAGAATATCATCATTACAATCCAATCTGAGTTCTCACATTGTAGATAACCATTTCTCCACTGATTTCAGTCTTTGAATTAGGACCTTTTTCAGTAACTTAAGAGTAATTCAAAAGAATGAAAACCTGAATGTTTCACCAAACACCCCCATACCAAAAAGGTTATTCAGTCATTTTTTCCAGGAATTCTATGAATACTTGGGAATTGAAGTTGAAGTACAAGCCAATGCTTCCATCAAACTATGGATACCAAAGCTTTGCTGCAGGATTTCCAGCCCTACACACCGTGCCAGCCAAACTGTGTTTTCTGAAAATCCATGACCTCTATTTATTTGCCAGAACTGCACAGACATTCTCTTTATAATTCTGTGTAAAGGGCAAAAAAAAACATTGATAAATGATAGAAAATATGACACTGTATGTACTCACAATTTTAACCTTTGAATAGACAGACCACTTAGAGCAATGCTTTGCTATGCTGCCACAGCAAACCAGAGTACAAGTTAGAATTCAGCTTCATATTCAAACCTGATTTTAGTCATATATGTCCTTGGGGTTGCAGAAGGAAGACATGTTAAAATTTGATGAGAGCCTCATAAAATTGTTGCTACTGTGTTTTGGTTTTCTGAGGAAAAAGGACAGTAAAACCATAAAATGTTCTGAAGCATTCAAGAGATTATAAACTTTTACAATTGCATTTTGGATTTTACTTAAATATATACTTGCAAGGAAAAAATAATGCCTTATTCCAAGTACTCAATTGCTCTAAGGCAAAGTGCATTATTTTCAACCAGTTTTATAAAAATACAGTAATTTTAAGTGATTCTATTTGATAATTTAAGTACAAATTTTTCTCTTCTTGCTGTGTATATAATTCTGCTGTGAAGAAACTGATTTAGCTAAATAGAATTTTTAACAGTATATTTAAATTATCCAAGGGATAATAGTAGATTATAGCTGATTTCTTTTTCCTTTTTTAGAATAAAAATTTATCAGAAATCCCATAGCGGACAACAACTGCAGAGGAAAATTTAGTTCTATTTTTTATTTCTTCACTATCTTAAGCAGTTGAAATTACTCTCTTTCAATCATTTCTAGCATATATATTTTCCATATCCATGAAAAAGTTCTCTTTGTGAGAACCTCCTTAAATTCTGTCATAAACTTTTACAGCTGTAAATTTGGCAGACTAATTAAACATTTTGCACAATGGATCTTTTTTGCAATTAGGATTGCTTTCTCTTTCAGTTTCATCAATTGTTCTGACGGTGTATAAAGCACTATTTGATTTATCTTCTTTATCTCACCCTCCTTGAAATTTATTTTCATACAAAGCCTGACCTTCCCATCAGTTGCAGTAATTAGAAGCAACTGGATTTGAAAATCCCATGGATTACATTGGTTCACAGGATGGATTTAGAAATCTTACATGAAAATTGTCTTATTTTGTTTCATACTCATGAGCATCTTCCAGGAGGTCTTAGCTCCTGTGACACCATCACAATCCATAGGAGGAAGACAGTGCATTATGTCACCAACACTTACAAATAGACAGTTTCTCAAAATGCCAGTTTTCAGTCAAATCCTTCTGCTTGTTTGCTTTCAGTGTAAGCAGTATTGTAAACAGTATGCTTCTATAATCATAGCCCATGTGACTCAATCAGTAAACACTGTTCAATTACTTCAATCAGTTGCTAATTAAAAAAAATAAATCCATATTTATTTTAAAATTTATTAGTTAAGCACATGATACAGATATTACTGAGAACTTTTCTCACACTTAACAATGCAGGATAAATGTCAGGTGCAGCAGCCAGCAGAGGAAACAAGATGTTTATTTGAAGAGGTAAGACCACATCAAAATAAACTCTTGCATCAATTACTAATCAATTTCTTTGGAGCTTTGCAGGTTTTACCCTTATTGCCTATGCTTTTCTCACTGGGGATTCACATGAGGTTGTTAGAAGAAGGCTATAAATGCAAACTGACCAGATACCTGTGGTCTGAGCTCTGATTTATTAGTAAAATTGGGTTCCATAGGAATAAGTTCCCCTTTAAATGGGAGCTCTCTGTATTTTTTGAGTCAATAAATTCCCTCAGGCTAACACCACCTCTGCTCTCAACCTTCAATTTCTCTCTTGAACTTCAGACACCAGGGATGTGAATTACTGCACTGATGAATGATGATTATTCACCACAACTGTCTTTCCTAAAAAACAAGTTGTCTCACTGGACAAGAACATAAATATTAATAAAAGCCATCATTGCAGGAATCAGTGGCAAGATCAGAGAAGTGAGAAATATCCACAACTTCTATAGTAGAGCTTGCCTAAGGGGAAATGATACTACCTGGTCCTTGATGAATCTGTGTATTTACAATGAAGGTAGAAAGAGAATCTCAGAATTCAAAGAGGTATCATTTAGAAAGGTTATATGCTTTGCATGTGTGGGGCAACCATTTACCACCTCCTCCCTTTAAAAAGCAAAATGGAGTCTTAAACAAACAGAAAAATCAACAAACCTTTTGTTCAGTCTGTTGGAGTGGGAGAGGACTTCCACTTTAAAGGCCAGGCAGAGTTTAAATTTAGCACAAGATGCATCTTGCAGTGTGCCCAGATTGCAACAGAGGGAGCTTTAGTGAGGAGCTCTCTCTTGCCTTTCATCTTCTCTCATCATGTTCTTACCTTCTTTGGGCTCTGGATCCTGGGAAATATTTGGAGCCTTCTCAAACTGAAATACGAGTGAGAAATTCCCTCAACTGCACCAAATATCTCCTCCCTACCCCTCCTCATTAAAATGTTTAAGGATATGCTGGATACTTTTAGAGGTTTCCCCACATGAAAGAAAAAAAAATCTCAGAAGGAGCCTCTACTGAATACTTAAAATCTGACTTCTAAAGTATTCTTCAAGTGAAAGAGCCAAGTTCAAATCTTCTCTGTCTTTGCACATCCAGGCACTTAATCCCATTTTTGTTACCTGAATCAGTTCTGGGAAATCTCCCTTCTCTACAGCTGCAGCTGTGTGATACAGTGTATAACTGAAACAACTCTGGATAATTTTTGAAAAATAAATTAAATACCAGTTATGAAAAGATTAAAAAATTTGCACTTGGAATTACTGAGATAGGGTCATGCCATATATTCAGGCTGTTGTGTAACTCCTTTAGCCTCACAAACTAATCATTTATTGGGAAAAATTTGCACAAATGTCTGTCAGCAGAGATCCACAGTAAAAAGGTAAAGGTTTTTATGTGATTCATTTTCTTCCATTCACTGTTAAGATTTTTCCATAGACAGAATTAAAAGTTTTAGGTTTTGGACCCATACTTTGTCAACATTTCATTTATGAGAATTCTCTCTAATTGCCTTTTGGAGATCAAGGCAAGTGTTAGAAGAAAAATGAAAAAGTGAGACCTAACACCTAGTATTGAGAAGACAGGTTGGAACAGATGAATTACTAAAGTTAATCTGAGATACACTTCTAAAGCTCAGACAAGTTTTAGAGACAGTGGGAAAAAAAAAAGGTCTTGAGAATAAATTGCATTATAAATCAATTGCCTTTTGGAAGAGTTTTGAAAGGTTTTAAAGGAAGGAAAATGGGAGCAAAAAAGTATCAAGGCATGAAATAAGAGCATTTTTCTGAGGTTTTTCAACATTACCCATGTTTTCTCCTTTCAATTGTCTTTCGGATTTCCTGTTAATTGTTGGATGCTGTGTAGACAATTAACCTTTTTAATAGATCTTTAATTTTGTAGTTGAATTTAGTTCTACATTTCCACATTCATAGTAGTTAATATCACTTCTGGTTTTGTCTCGTTTTTGTTATAGTTTATGTGAAACTAGTCAATTTAGTGTACTAGAAGCCTTTTCATTTACATAATATTTTTGCAGATGCTGATGCCAGGTATAATGTAAAGCAAAATATAGATTCAATATATGTATGGATCTACTATCTACTCTATTTACTTAGATGTGCATTTGCTGTGAGGATAAAAGGGAGATTGATCCAAATGTTTTATCTTTGTGCTGAATTTTCCATACATACACACAACTACTCCCACTGATTCACCTGGGTTTATTTCTTGGTAATCCATGGTTACTATTTCTTAACCCATTTACTATTTAAAATGAGGAAACATTATTAGATTTTCCTGTAGTTCTTGTCTCCTAGCAACAGAATTTCTTCTTAAAGTGACCTTTGTATTTTCTGTGGATTGTGTAAAGCTCACATAGGCTTTTTACAGAACTCAGACATATCTTAGCACTAATTTAATTTGTGTGTTTGAATTTTTATCAAAAGATTAATTTAGTTCCTGAATTGGCCAAGTGACTATAGCATTAGATTTAATAAAAAACTTAGCTCTTTAATATATTAACCTTTCAATAATCTATTTTAATTAAGAAATGAGGGGGAAAAAAGCAATTCCTTTGAAATATTACTAAAATATCCTATTGACAATGTGTTTTTAGGTGTGACTACCTATTTACAGGATAGTGGAAATTATTTTTCCCTTCCAATTTCCTATAAGATCAGGTCAGCTTAATTTAACACCCCAATTTTTGGTCTGGAGTAACATCTTTCCAATAAATCAACATATGTACAACTAATGAGTATAAATTGTTCAAGGAACACACTGTTTCCAGAAAAAAAAGAGCCTTGACAGACCCTGCTGGCAGTAACTGCACAGGAAATTCACAGGAATCTTCATCTGGAGACATCCCAAAGGTGCACTGTGCTGGCTAAGTAGAGCTCTCCTTCCTTGCTGCATAAAATCTTATATTATCATGAAATAAAATTACAGAAAATTAAGAGTATCAGCCTCTGATATTAATGTATGGTTTTGATATATGGAAATTTTAAATCTATGCTATATTACAGTGAATTCCTACAGGTATTCGTTGACAGCAAGAGGTTAGACAGATGGTGCTAGTGAGTTCAGGTTAAATGTTATCTCTCCCCTTCACCTTACATGAAAAACACTGAGACATGAAACACAACACAAATTTTCATTTTTAACTCATATTGTGTAAAAAAATTAAGTGACACTTGAACTAAATGTATTTAAATCTTTCCATTCCTGACTTTTTTTCAAAATATGTATTTTGGTTAATGTATTTGCTTTTTTCCCATTGTTGCTCTTTGGTCTGATAGAACACAATACTACTATCTACTTTAACTGTATTTTAACTGTACTTAGTTAAAATATAGTTAAATGCTTCTTTTCTTTAAACATATCCTTAGACTACCAGTAAGCTTAGACCTCTTCTGACAAATTCTATTCAATAACTCACAAAACCCTAACTGACTACCAATTTTCTTATTCAGCTTTGTGCTATTGTATCACAGTAAGTTTGAGGAAGTCTCAGTCCATAAAATATAGTGAACATTTTAAAGGATGGCCCTGATATACAAGAAAAGCCAAGGGACTTCTCCAGAAGACAAATATGTTGGTACTCCTCCCTCTGTCAAAATTCATTTTGTTTCATTTTATCTTCTTGGGGTGGGGGTTTCTCAGTACAAAGATAAGTACTGTAAAGCTGCTTTTAGTGACCTGTGTGATTTTCCCCCATTGCATATATATAACAGCATTTAATGACTCTTTTTTAAAGTAATAAAAAAAAAAAAAAACAACCAAACAAAGGCATATACAGTGATACACAGGCAAAAAAGAAAAAGGAAAAAGGAAAAAGGAAAAAGGAAAAAAAGGGAAAGGGAAAGGGAAAGGGAAAGGGAAAGGGAAAGGGAAAGGGAAAGGGAAAGGGAAAGAAGGGAGGCAAGGCAAGTAGTTGGATTACAAATGATGTATGAGAATATCCATCTTTCACATGACTCCACCTTTTCTCCCTTACTTCTCTGAAGGTAAACCCAAACCAATGACAAGCACTAGGGATCATATTAGCTGGAAAGCTCCTGATTGCTGGATAGTTATAACAGCAAGATGCCAAATGGCTCCAATCTGAGGAGTAGACTGACTGGAGGTTCCAGTTTTGACATACAGCTGTGTTTAAAACACTCACAAGTGTAGGAATTAAAGAGAAAATTCAAGAAATGTTCCTGGTCTCACATATTTTGAGACATATCTGTCTCAGACACATATCTGTCTTATTCTCTGTCTCCTTGAAAGGAGACATTAAGAATTTTGACAGAAAAATGAAAAGAATGGGATAAAAGAAAATAGAGCAGATTTCTTAAAATGTAATTTAGGTGTTGACCAATTCCCTCTGCTCTCATTTTTCTTCTACCTTCAGTGCTAATAAATACACACGTGCAATGTAATATAGATATTTATCCATATTACATCTGGATGGGTTTGCATCAGTGTGATACTCCAACTCATGGTGAAAACAATTGGAAAACATTAATTCAAATCTATTTAATTCACAGGATTTATTGCCATCATAGACAAGCAACAAAATTTCTACATAAGCTGTCAACATGAAATATAGTATGGTGATTAGACTTCATAGAATTTACATGTGTTACATGGCACATGGCACCGTTTGTTTGATTTTGCCCATTTTCCTCTCTAATAGGCAGTACAGCTAATTTACCCACAGGTGTAGCATAACCCATGGAGTCACAAGGCAAGGAAAATAAAGAAGCAGACATGCTTCCTTTGGCCCTGACTGCATATAACTGGTAATAGAGCCAATATGGCAAAGTGAGTGCTTTAAAACTTTAATTTGACAACATGATCACTATTATTACTTATCTTATATTCTCTTAGTTAAATCTTCCATATTTTCAGAGATGGGTCAATATTTCATACTTTAAGTTCACAGTAGTCTTTACTCTCAATTTACCCTCAAATTAGGGGCTGAAGGGCATTTCTTTAGGTTACATGTTTTCTAATAAACCTAAATGGCATGGTTCTATTCTTTGCAGACAAGAAAAACTGTGAGCACAGACAGAATTTCTCATGAGTAATCCTGTGATTAAAAACCTAAATAAATAAGACTGTTTGCTTGAAATTTATTCATAACCCACTTGCATACTAAGCTTTCTGCAGCATATGCTTTTCTGAACTACTGTGCACAGAATACACCAAAGATTCAGTTCAATTGATTTCTGGAGTTTGAAGAAGCCCAGACAAATCATATCCTTTGTAAAACTCCTTTTGAATCTCAAATAGTATGGAGCTGGATAGCATTGTTCTGGGGGACCAGACAAGAGTGGCTTATGTAAAAATTTCCTAGAAATGAACAGCCTTGGATCTTTTCTGAAAAACTTTCCTTTCAGATCATAAGCAAAGGAGCCTTGGCTGGGGTTTTCCTTGTTTGTTTTGTTATGTTGTTTGGGTTTTGCTTTGCTTTGTTTTGTTTTCAAATCCATTATAAAGAGCTCTACTGCTGCTCTGGAAAGGCTTTATGCTGGCTATGGATGAGCAACCTGGCCAGTGGGACAGAAAGATTGTAGAATCGTAGAATAGTGTAGGAAGGGACTTTAAAGGTCATCAAGTTCAACCCTGTTAAAATGGACAGAGACATTTTCAAGATGACCAAGCTGGGGAGGGTCCAGACAACAGCCACAGGCTCTGGGGCACATGTGGAAATGTTGACTTTGCTTGATGAGAGGAAGGAAAAGCCAACAGAGTCTCTGCAGCCTCTCAGCACCCAAGGGTGCCTGTCAGGATGAAGATGGAGCCAGGCTCTTCTCAGAGTGCACAGCAGAGAAGCAACAGGCCCAGCTCTGCAATGACACTATAGAAAAAGACAATTTTCCTTATGGCCTCTGGCAGAGCAGTAGAAGAGGCTGGCTAGAGACTCTGTGTGTTCTCCACCCTTGGAGATTTTCACATCTCAGCTGGACAAAGCTTGGACCACTCTCTCTAACTTCAGTGTTGGATCTAAGTTTGAAATTGACTGTGTTCTGTGGAGGGGGATTGACAAAATGACCCCCAGTGGCCACCTACCAACTCAATTATGCAATGATTCTGTTGAAACTGCTTAAATTTAGAGCACAGTCTTTCCATATATGATAAGTTAGACAGATCAGGGATTTGAATTTCATTTCACATATGCCAGATAACAACCTTGTACCACTGAGAACAGAGTTGCTCAAGGTAATTATATGTAAATGAATTTTTAAGCAGCCTGAATTACCTGCTTTAACTGCTCAGCCTGGAAAAAGCCAACAAGAGCAATTAGCCTATTTTTAATTTTTTTCTGTTCCCACAGCAAATTGAGATAGGTTTTTATTTTTATAAGAAGACTAACTGAAGTCCTCACAAAGCTCATCTCTTTTGACTCTGAGAGGAACTCCAAAGTCCAGCTGTATTAAGACTTGACCTTTTAGACCTTTCCATTCATGAGAAAAGCAATATTTACACCTTGATGGCAATGCAACCTGAGAGCACAGCTGTTCATATTTTTAGTGTAGACATAACCCAAATGGTTAGTGAATAAGGAGATGCCATTGGAGTTTAATGATCATTAGATCAAATACAGAAACACTTCAGGTCATGATTAGACTTTCTGAAATGGGAGTAGCCTCATGGTGTTTCTGACCCAGAGGTTTGAGTAAATAAATGCCCATGCACTGAACCTCAGGATGCAGCCTTTACCAATTACTAATTGCCCCTTTGCCAGCCAAGTTCTTCATTCATAAAAAGCATAATGTAAAAAAACAGGGGCAAGAAAGTGAATTAATAAAGTTCCAACTCCAAAAGATAAAAATAGTTGGTTTATATATTTACATTATTATAAATTATTTATAAATATTGGTCGTATGGATAGACATAATTAAAATAACAGACATAATTAGATAACTATTCCTATAATATTTATAAAGGCTTATATATTTATGTAATGTAACACTGTTGAATTAATTGTCACGACTCTCTATTTCCAACACTTGCACTTCCAGCAAAGATAATAAAGGGAAGACAGGAAGTGCACTTGCAAATGCTATTTGCCATGCACAATTTACTGGAGGATTTTGTATTCTCCTTGTTAACTGTGACTAAAAATAGGAATGCTGCTGCCTTTCCACTGTGTGGATTTCAAAAGAGGTTTGAATTTTTCTTTTATTGTCTTTATATGTTACAGATAACAGAGACTAGGATCAAAAGGAGAGCTGTGTATTTCTTTCTCAGCAATAATAATCACAACTGCAAAGCAGATGACTGCTGTATAATTCTTTCACTTCTTAAAAACTTGGTTATGGCAGCAAGGCTCTGTTGCTAAGCCTCATTTTTGCTAGTTCATTTCACTATAGCACATTTCAGGGAAAACAAAATCCATTGCATTAGGAGACACTGCTATTTTTTTTGGTCGAAAATTGCATTTGTAGCTCAGGTTGCTGTTATTCTGAGAAATTACAGGCAAACAAAACCCATGCATACTGAAATAATAGTAAAATGGCTTGGCTTGGAAAGGTCATCACCATCCACACAGGAAAGAATTTCTTCTTAATATCTAATCTAAATATCTCTTCCTTTAGTTTAAAACCATTCTCCCTTGTCCTAGTACTACATGCCCATGTAAAAAGTCACTCTCCTTTTTTTATAACCCCCCTTGAGGTACTGGAAAGCTGCTATAAGATCCCAAGACAGAGCCCTGAGGATCATCACCAACCCTTACCTGGACAGAGAGCCACTGACCACAACTCAGAGGCTGTGTCCCTCCAGCCAATTCCTTATCCAGTGAACAGCCCATCCCCCAAATCTGTGACTCTGAAGTGGTGATAAGTGTCCATGATGTACCATAAACATTTGATTAAAGAGTATCTAATGTTTCTCCACTATTCTTCCTCTTTAATTATTAGCCGGGCTGAGAAACTGCTGGGCTGAGCTCAAAGCATCAGCAATACAGGAAGACAGAGAGGTACACTAGGCTATATTTTGTTGAGAATATGATATTCAGTCTCAATTTATTGCAAGCTGCTCTGCTTCCAAGAGTATCTTAATTTAATATTGTCTTTTCACGATGTTGAATTTTCTGCATATGTCTCATTAGGACCCTATGTGTTTGTTTCCTAGTCCTGTAGTAACTTGGTAATTCTTATGTAAAAGGCCATTCTTATCTTTGGTAGATTGTCCAAAGAATAAAATATATTGGCTCTATTTTCCTTGTGAAATTTCTATTTTCTAAATAAACCTGCTATTTGTTTACATGTAAGGAATTTTAAAACAATACTTTTTTTTTGGTCATTATTTTGCATTGGTTTCTACTTCAGGGTTTGCTCAGCCTACTTCAAGATATCAGCCTGCTCAATTTTCCTCATTTCCTCCCTTCCCTTGTCCCTTTCTATGGACTTTCAAACATTATTACACCTCGAATATGCTGAGTTTATCTGTTATATAACTTGAAGAAGAGCTTCAGCCATCCTCAGTTCTCACTTACAGGAGAACTTGGGAAACTACATGGTGTGAGTAACTGTGAACCCTTTAGCCCCTCTGGTAAGAAATCTAGCCCTCAATCTGCTTGCAAATTCCCCCAGTTATCACTACGGATTCCTTGGTTTTACAGACATCTGAGTGCTGCAATCTCATGTACCACTGATACAGAAATACCTTTTTGCAATCGCTGAGATATGAATTCAGTAGTTCCTTCCCTACTAGTTGGAAGAGGCTGATAATTCTTGCAAAGTTTAAATCTATTTCAGAGGCAATTTATTTCAGTAGACTTTATTTCTCTTTTTTTTTATTAGTCCTCCACAGTTTAATTTAAAATTTAGAAGCTGAAAGTGCACTTTTTGTAAAAATAGAAAACAGATATCTACTATACATCACAACATAGCCATTAATAAAAAAAATGTGTATCCACCACGTAGAAATTCTCCTCTAAATTTTATATATTTTATATTCACATATAATACACGTGCACAGAGCTGTTATACTGTCACAAGAGTGTAAAGTATGTATTAATACGGTATATTCAAGTAGATCATTGGTATTTACTGAATTTAGCTGTGCCTGGTTAAAGTCAAATCACACACTTTCTTTGGCTTAAATTTATGTTATTATTACCCTTTAAAATGATAGAAATAGTCACACAATACTTCTTTGTAAGGAAAGATTTCACAAAACAGGGAGTATATAAATTAACCATAAAAGTTCAGTCTCCTCTAACATCTTGTCTTTGTATGTAGGATTTCTATACTAGCAAACTGATGACACTTCACAAAAACTTTAAGTGAATTATAATGACAGGCTTTGTCTGCTGCAACTTCTTTTTTGTTCTGTTTGAGAGGGTTGGGTAAACATTCAATTGGACTTCCATAAACTAGAGTTTCTCTCCTCACACGTTTAAGTAACTTTCATCTGCAAGCATTTCCTTTGTTCCATGGTTTGAAAATTGTCTATATTATTGTTATTATTTTTTAAAAAAATTTTCTTGCAAATTTCAAAGCTAAAGATCAAATACTTAGGCAATATATCTGAAAAGAAAGACACACAAAATCACCTAAACCATACTCACAAACATCCCATTTGAAACTTGTTACCCATGCAAATTTCAATAACCAGTTGTGTGTTGGTTTCCCTAAATATAGACCTGCAAAACTGATCACCCTTCTCTAAACCAGAAAGATTTATTCAGAATAAAGGGATGTATTTGTTTGTGCTGTTTAGATAACATATGTGGAAATCATAGGTAATAAGAATGCTTCTCTAATTGACGTATTATGACACTTTTGCAACTTCAAGCTTGTGTCCAGATAGCAGCTATAAGCTGAAATACCAAACTGTTCCAGGTGTTACTAGAGGAATCACTCTAGGACATCTTCAAACCAAATAAACCAAATAAACTGGAATGTGCTGGTACATGAAAGGGAAAAACTCATAATAATAGAGAGCATGCACTGAAACCATAGATGTCCCTGTTCCAGCACTGAGCTTTTTTCTAAATTGATTTGGAGGGCAATGTGAGGACAACATCTTTGAAGGAGCTATAAGAGTACTTAAGATTATATAATTCGCAAAATTATTGAGTTGTTCATAGAATTCTATTTTCAAATATTTGTTTGTCTTTTGAAGTTCCTGTATAGCTTCTTCATGCCTTTATTTCTTTTCAAGAGGTCTAAATCTGCCAACTCATCTTCTGATGCTATCTGGATTTTCAACTGACACAAACCTTCAATGTAATTGAAGGTAATTATTCAATCTGTACACCCTAATTTTCTATATACTGTATGAAAACCCATTATGCAACCTGATTTCTTTCAGAGGATTCTACTTGTCTGCCTTCCAATAACCAATTTCTTTTTATATACACCAGAGATTCCAAAATTGAGGCAAATAAACCCCTGATTTCTTTATGAGGTTTTCTTTATGAGAAACTCCTTCTGTCTCTAAACTTCATACTTGCAGTCTGTCTATCCAAATATACAGCCAAGTTTCAGACTGAATATGGTTTTTTTACTTCAACACCTTCATTGAGTAACTCCTTTATAACACTGGTTCAAAGTGAAATTATATGTACTTTTCTCTGCTTTGCAATTTAAAATTTAAAAGGATTTTGAGCCAGTCAGTTCAAAGGTGACATAGAAGAACAAATAGTATTCCCAGACTGCAGGTATTAACATGTGCTGGAAAAAAGTGAGGAAAAATTTTACATTTCTCTACAAAAATGCTTGTGCAGGATGATATTACTGAAGGGCTTAGGGTTACAATCCCAACAGGCCAAAACAGCATTTTTATTGTGTCTAAGGAAGGAGTTCCATTACCAGTGAGAAAATATCTTTCTAAATGTAGCTTGAAAAAATTGTAAAGCCCATAGAAAAATAGGCTCTTTTCATTGATTTCTTTAACTGCAAATCAGGTGAGAAAGTACCTTGTGTATACTGAATCTATGAGAAATTTGGCTGAAAATTTTCAAGTTCTGTTAGACCAGACAATTCTTTTTATCCACAAGATTATCTTTCATCTAATTTATTTGTATATAAACACTTCTGGTCCCTATCTACTATAATTGGGACAGTCAGGAATAGAATATCCTGAGAAACTGATGTTCCTCACATAAATTGTTGACTTTTCTACCCTAAAGAGACACAAAAAGTCTAGCTTAGTGAGGAAATTTTTTGTTTTTGTTGTTGTCACAGGGTTTTTTATTTTTTTAAGATCCAATTTATGTAGAACATATATGTATAACATATAACAGATTCCTGGATCACCTGGTTGTTCAGTTATTTTCTCCCTTTTTGACTGACTGAGAATATGAAAACAAATTGAGTGCTTCTTTACAGAGATGATGAAAAATATGATGATACACACTTGTCTCTTCTTTACAGAAAGAGTTGTGTGTATCTTGGGTATGGCAGATAAACATGCTTGCATACAACCCAAAGTACCTTTATTAAAAGAAAAAATGAAACCACATTTAGTATTTTTGAGTCTAACCATGACACAAATGCCAAACGTATGGTATATTTCAGGAATTTAATATCGAGAAACTACTGACCTTCCAGCCTTATTTTTTGGGTACCATTTTGGTAGACAAGACCACCAGAAAAAGAGTTATGAAAGGCTTGCTCTCTTATCAAATAACTTATTCTGAAAATATCATTAAGTTTAATGAGAAGCAAAAACTTTTCTACCAGATGGACTGGAATATTAGAGAGGGAATTCTGGACCATTTTGTTGGCCTCAGAATGAACATTTCCTGAAGCACCATTATGTGTAATTTCTGATAAAAGTTTGCAATATCAGGATAAAATCTGCTTGCTTTTATGCTGCCACCTTTACCTCTAAAAAGTCAGATTCAAAAAGATTAATCCTTTAAATGTGATTAGATTTATAAATGGTCCTACCTGTTTTTTTCTTGTCAGTAATTTACACGGAAAATATGAAACTGCAAATGGCTCATTCTTCAGGTTCTGTGAAGTAATGAAGTCACTGCATTGCTCTGGCTTCACTATGCAGATTTTTTAAATTTACTTATCAACAAACTCTAATTCAAGAGGTGTGAAGGAAATTTTAATCAGAAGAAAATGACAAATTTTTAAAAACTTTATAGCAATAACTGTGGTAGTTTTCATAAAAGCTTTAATAGCATATATTACACTCCTTTTTCATAGTAAAATAACTTTACAGAATTCTTTCCATTCAAAAATTTCAAAATAACACAAATGATCTTTTCTTCATACAATCCAATAAATTACAGGTCAAATTATTACATCAATACTTTAAAAAATGTATTATTTTAAAAAGAAAAAATTCATACTCACATAATTCTTATTAATGTACACTTAGTAATATGTAACATATTATGAAACTCAAACATGACTGATTGCTTACATATCTCTGAAGACAAAGCAGATGTTTAGCTGTGGTAAATTATTCCTGTAAGTCCTGATAACCTTCCACTGACTTTCATGGGTAATGCATCAGCCCTTAAAAGAATGAAAAGAGAAAAATTTATGTCTCCCACAACAATAACTGCAAGGTTAGGTGAGATTATTTCTCCTGAACATACTTATAATGAGCAATGGTCCTTAAATCCTTCTCCTCTCTTCAAAAAAGCAAAACAAGCAGATTTTTTTTTTTTTACTTCAACAATTGGTTTTAAAGTATTGTTCAAGTCAGTGTTTAAATGTCAACTTGTTATCATGATCACAAAAAAAAAAAAAAGTCAAGTGTTGTGGCTTTAGGATTTACAATAAAGAATGATCCTTAAGGATGGACATCTTTACAGAACAAGTATAAGAGATATAGATATTTGAGCAAAAATATTTGTTTGTAAGGATGTAGTTCCTTGGTTTTCTCTTTACATAATAATTTCTTTTCTGTCAGAAATTTATATATTCTTTTTACAGAGTGAAACTTTATATAGATATGCTGTCTGATACCACTTCCACCCTGAGGAATTGTTTCCTTCGGTCTTTTTGGAGTAGTGTTTAATAAGAGAAATAACGTTTTAGTTGGTTTATTTGAGACTTAAAATATCTGTAAAAGTAAAACTCCTTTTCAGTTTTATAGCTATTATTCGCACGATGCATGTGTTGAACTCAAACTCTCTGTTTCTGGGAGTTTTCTCCTTGTAATGAGATATTTTCACTGTCTCTTAAGTCCCTACAAGCTTAGAGTTTGGTCATCTACTAAAAATTCAAGATCTGTTAGCCAATGGTCTGTTATTTGATTTAATTAAAATTCCTGACAATATTTATTGGAGAAATAGATTGTTAAGGCAAAGGAAAAAATCAGTGGTGGAACAGTGACCCAACTTTATAAATCACAGTATAAGACTCTCCTGATACTGTAGGAGGGTAAATATATATGTGACAATGTTTGTATTTCAGCTGGGAAATTAAGCAAATGCTACTGAATTTCTTCTTTCTTATGTGTTCTGTATGGTGGCAGCACAGTGGCAGTTAAATAGGATTTTTCTACACCCCCAACACAGTATTCTTCAAATGTGGGGGTTCATTTAAATGTAAGCAAATGAAAAATTTTGAAGAAAAGTCAGGCACTTTAGAAACTAAAAGTACAAAGGACAATAGGCCATTGAGACACTCATCCTGAGGGTACAGGACCATCCATATAAAAAAACTTACATGATTTCCATTGCAGGACAAGAAATTCACAGTTGAAGTCATTGTCCTTGATGATACCAGGTATTACCATCTTCTTACTTAACACTTACTTAACCACTCCCAAGCTCCTGCTCAGTTACTTGCACTGGTGCTTCCAAAATAATTTCCATTAAAATTACTGACGTTAAGTTTAAATAGATTATATTTGCAACCCTAACACTTTTTGCTTGGCCTTGGCCTGAAAAAGAGCTCAATGAGGTAATGAGCTCATATTAGACAAGGTGCAGACTGTCTTCATTCAGCATAGAATGGTCTGGAACAAAAATTGGGGTCAGCAATATTGTAAGACTCAATGTCAGAGAGAGTAAAGAGTTATTTATTAAGAGAGCTAGATCACACAAACATTAAAAAACACTCTCTGGCTAGGAGGCAGGAATCTGATTCAGGCTTCACATCTTTTGTTTTTTTTTCTCATTTTGACCAGCAAAACTACCCTGAATCAAGATTTTCATTTTTCTTGTGGAAATTGTCTTTCAAAAACAAAGGTGGAAAAAGAAACAAAACAATTTTTTTGTTGTTGTTTTATAGCTCACAACCACAGAATAAACATGGAGAGAACACCCATAAAATAATAGAACTCAAACAAAGGAATGCAAGGGATTTCCTACCTTTTGCTCTCTACTACTACTATTGTAAAACACACTTACTCTTAGAATCTGTCATATTTATGAAAGAAGACCTTCAAAAGCAATAAAGGTTTTATCAAAAGTACCTTTGTATCGAAGATTTACCCTGTGTTCTGCAAGCTTTAAATCATAAAAATATCAATCCTAACATATTTAAGTGTCTTTATGGAAAATTTCTCAAGGAATTTTCATTATCTTCAAGTGAATATATAATGAATACTATTTCATACTATTCATTCAGGAATCCTTTACAAGAGTTTTACAAAGCATGAAGTTATGAATGAACTTTTTTAATCAAAGGATCAAATTATGTCATGCTTAACAGTATACTGGGGGTAGTACGAGTTTTGCCCTTTAAGATGGACAGAAAGGAAAAAATGTCACATATATATGTTAGATGTGCTATCATATTTCTGTATCACTGTTTTGTATTTTTTCCCTTTTGCTGAAAAGCTGCAAGATCCTCTGAGTGCCATTAAGTGCACAAATCTTTTATTAGGGTGTTCAATACCTAAAGAGGACAGGTGGCAGGACCTGGGAAAGAAAACATGCCAAGGGTGTTTTGCAACAGAAAGCCTAAAGGATATTTTAGAAATTGAAGATATACAAGGACATTAATGATAAGTTTATATATATTTGTGTCTTTGTGTTCAAACAAGGGACATTCTGTAAACTACAGTGCCTTGAAAGTTGCCTTGCAGAAAATACATTCTTGATAGTGACTCTAGAGAAAATCTCTGAGCATCTCAAACTGAATCACCACAGCAGAACCAGGGAAAGAACCCTCAGAATTTACAGGGGTGAAATCCTGAGACTAAGGCCATAGGGCAGAATGCATTTAGCCTAAAAGATCCTAGAAGGGAACTTTCAGAGGCCTTCAAAACAAAAGTTCATCTCATTTCAGGTTGACCTGATGGCTTCAGTGTTATGTGTCAGGGCATTGCCCAAACATCAGTGTCAGGATAAATAAAGTGTGTTCTCACTGTGTCTCTTCTGCTGAAATCTGTAGGAATTGCAGGTATCCAAGTCATTCTCTGTGACAGATAAAACCCAGCGTCAGTCACTAAAGATCATTAGAAAACACGGAGCTACTGCAAGTCCAACTCACTAAAATTATTTTCCTGAGAAGCATTTTTACAGCAGCCAAGAAGTGCATGCAGGGCTCACTGGGTGCAATAATAACTTCCAGCAAAGTGGATTTGTTTGTAAATACACATTCCAGAGGGGCCAGCCTGCTGCTTGAGCGTGGAAAATATACACATGTTAACTACCATTTATGCTAAATCTTACATATATTATGACTGATCTTCAGCTTAATGGTATTTGTGAAATGGTAGAGGCAGCACAGAGTAGCAATAATGCAATAAAATGCTTCAGCAATATTTATTTGTTGTCTGCAAGAGGGGATCTGTGCAGTGATTCATCTTTCCACGAGTTACATACAAAGATAACTTTTAATTCCCAAAGTAAAGCAAATACATCAGAGAGGAAAGTTGCTGCTTGCAAAACAACTCTGTCCTAACAGTTCTTTATAATGATGTGAAATTTCAGCTCTTAACATAATTAAGTGAGCAATTTCCCATCATGACCCTTATGGGTTTTTATGTTGCTGTGACTGAGGAAATTACTAACTTCAGGTCTAAAGTCAGATACTTGTCTTTCATAGCTCTGAACAAATATGAATCTTCTATGGAAAAATAATTTCTAAGATACAGCAGGAAGATATGTTATCTAGATAGACCATGATTAGTGTGAAATGAGGAAGGGAGCTTCCAAAATCAAATCTCTGGCAAATCTTAGTATTTAAAACTGGGATTTCCTAAAAAAAAAGGAAAAAGACCCAAGGAAAAAAAAAACAACAACAACAAAAAAACCACAAAACCAAACAAACATAAAAGAAAACCCCAGGCAAACAAACAACAACATAAAACCCCTTACAAACACACAAAACAATTGAGAATTTTTTCAACAAATTCCCATTTTCACAGTTTCACATGACTTTTAATCCTTCAGAGCAGACAGGTTGATGGGCAGATAATTTTTATTAACTCCAAAATCAGTATTTTTCAGCAGGTTTTCTTGCACATAGGTTAACTGGAGAGGTCCTAAAATTTTCTCAGGATTGCAGAACAACATCACCCTGGTTTATGACATCCTTGTGCAAACTGAGTTTCTTTTGTTAAATCTGGAAATTATTCCTTAAGCAGAAAGATGAACTGTACTACATTCAATTGGAGTGCTCTGCTTGCTGTATTTCACAAGGGCTTTGAAAAGCTTTTTTAAGGAACAACTAGGAAATCATATAATCCATTTTCTAATCACTTCTTGCATTTGACAGAGATGTGTGGGAGAAAGGTGGGGTGGTGGAATCTACTCAGATGTTTCTTTTAGGTTAAATATCATTCAAATAGTAATTACTGGTGCTTAAGGTGGAATATTAATGACATTCAGACCATTAGGATAATGTATAACATTATGTGCTATACATCAATACCACCCAGGCTTGCAAAACCATTAGGACTTGCTGTATTAAGGGGAAACCCACTCACTCAAGGGCTTGTTGGTGACTAATTTATTCCTCTTGCCTTTGACTATGGTCTGTTGGAGACTGAAAACATTTAAAGTGAAGCAGTAGAGAAAAACTGTGCCTGTAAAAAAACATGTACTCAAAAGCTAAATAACATGCAATGTCATTTGAAAGATTCTCCTAATCTAATTCCCTCTGTTTCCATACATCAAAAGTAGATTACAATTTTAAGTTTCATGCTACAATTACTCACAGGGGTTATCTGTAAATGAAATTCAAGAACATGACATGAACATAATGTGCTGGCAGAAGACAGGGAGACACAGCTAATCTGCCTCCTATCACACTTTATGTCACTGTCCCCATTCATAAGAGGGACTGCAGTTGCTGGAAGATATGTTGTGAGCACAGTCCTGCTTTCTTTGCAATCCTTGACAAGATCTCCCCCACCTCGGTGTAAAGCTGTGCATTAACCATTATCTTCTCTGTTAGAAGTGAAATAACCCAAACAAAAGCCTGTCTGGAAAATATTTTTCTTTGGAGCTTTTATCAGAAAGGCATTGACATGTAAATGAAAAATTAAAAAAAAAAAAAAAAACAACTCAGGTCTTGCAGGTCCTCAAGCCCTTTGTTATCCACAAAAATGCATTGTGAAAATATTAGTTCAAATGGCACTGGGTTTACTCCTCTTGTTTAAATACAAACACTACAAAAAGCAGTAAAAAGAAAGTTTTTCAGATGCAATTTCACAGAAATCTGAAGATGAGAGCACAGAATGTGACAGCATACCCACATTTGCACACTAAATAGGACATCATAAAGAATGGCAGGGGCCTGAGTTTTACTATGTATAGGAATCTAAAGTATTTTCAGGTTTTTTGAGACTGTTTTTTTCACTATCTTGTTTACCAATGCCTCCTGGAATATTTAGCTCCCTGTTCTTTAAATGATGCAATCAGAAACTTCTGGAACAAAATGGAGAAGAGTGTTCAAATGAGGCTCTTTCTAGCAATCCTAGTTTAATATTCCCGCAAATATTCTGCTGGTGTCAGGGAAATGTTCTGTTCATGTAAAATCCAGAAAACATTATTTAGGATAGTAAGGAGCTCTACCACTACCAGAAGCTCCATTTAGAAGACGAGAAGAAGCCAGACTTCTTGTATGCAATGTATTCTCAACAAGCCAGCTGACAAGCTTGATTTCTGTTTCTGATATGTGTCAGGGGTGCAAGGGTTTAACAGCAGCAAAACCACAGGAGAAATAGCAAATGACAGAGATCTACCAACTTTTTAAAATTCTATGATGTACATTTATGCAATAAACACCAATCAACCAAAATAAACTAAGATATTTTTGTTAAAACTTTTATTATGAGCTACTCATAGAAAAAAGATATTTTGTTAACAACAACCTAAACTAAATATTACTATTTTTCATAATTAATATTATACCATCAGTACAATAGCTTAAAACCTCTCAATCTCCATTGCTGACACGTAATATTAAAGTCAGAAAATTGTGTTCTTGGTATCTGGAGAAGTAAAGAAATGTTAACTGATATTTTTTTTTTCC
Organism: Lonchura striata; assembly: GCF_050655825.1. Lineage (NCBI taxonomy): Eukaryota > Metazoa > Chordata > Aves > Passeriformes > Estrildidae > Lonchura > Lonchura striata. The sequence continues at coordinate 12,611,261 of NC_140703.1, forward strand.
CAAAGAAAATTTTGGTACAGAAGAGAACAGTATTTAAGTCTTACAACAGTATTCATTAGATTAATCTTGCTCATTTAGTAGTGCCTTGCTATTCTCAGGTATTGCAAAAAAGTTCAGGAAGGTTTAGATTGTCTTAATGCATATTTAATTTGCACCAGTTTTCAGATAATGAAATTATTAAAAAATATTACACCAAATAAATACACAAATTTCCCAATTTTACTGTATCAAACTTTCTCTGTTTTTTTTTTCATTGGCATCCTGGTCTGCATTCTGGGTTTGAGTGTTATGTGTATTTGTGGTACTACAAGTAGGTGATAGCAAAAAAAAATTATGTAAGTTGAAAAAATGCACTCTTCCCTTTAAATAAAATTCACAGCACTTCTTGTGGCAGGAAAATGGTTAATTTTCTTTTAAAAACAGGGAAAAAATTTAAGATAAGCATCCAGGAAATTGCCTTGCCTCTTCCAAATGCAAGTATAACAAGCAACTGACCCTCCATCCAAACTGAATTTTACCTTGCCTTCTTCAAATTAACAATATCCACTTCATTCTTTTTGTTCTTGGATTTTGCAACAGAACATTAAAAGGGAATTATTGCCTTCAGGATTGTGATCACCTCTGTCAACATTCCAGATCAGAGTATTTAAGTAGAAAATAGAAGAAATGCAGTATTTGCTTCACCGTTAGGGTTACTGGTTATATGGGACACACAGCAGGAATAGATTGCATCAAAATGCACCATTCACAGTCTTTCCAAGTGAGAATTACTCTTTAGTGATTGGAAATATGCTAGTGATGATGGCAGGAGGTTTTCTGATTTCCATTGTCTCTTCTGAGAAATGCTGTCCTGTTTTTTGACTAAGGACTACGGGCTCAAACTGCTGGACACAATGGTCCCTTCTATATTTTAATTGCCAGGGCATTGAGGCACTTTGGCTTAGTACAGATGTATATAATTTCCCTTGGCTAGTTCCTCAGCTATCCCCCTAAATTGCCTCTAATTTCCTGGAGTTAATTGTGCAGAGTGCAATGTAAATTTGGTTGTTTTTGTCATAGCTCACCATCACTGGAAAACCTCCAGTGGCTGACAAGTGGGTTTAATGAAGCACCTGACCTTCAACTGGGTCATCTCCAAGCTTGTTAGTGCTCACGTTAATGACAGACTTGGAAGAGATACTTAGTGGTGTGCTCAGGGGCACATACACACACCGTGCTACACGAGGAAAAACATCCCCAAGATAATCTTATAAAGCATTCCTTAGTTTGGAACTTGCAGGTTTCGAGGCAAACTTATTTATTGCACAGCTAGGAAAAGAGGTGAATTACAGTTTAATTGCTGTGTTATTCTCCATTTTTACATACAGGAGCCAAAGGCATTTACTCATAAAAGTATTTTTATTGTAGTGTAGGACTCAACGTGATTTTTTTTTTTTTTTTTTTTTTTTTTTTTTTTTTTTGGTGGTTTAACCCTGAGAGGCAGCTAAACATCACACAGCATCTTACCCACAATGAGATGAGGAAAGAATTGGGAGGGCAGAACAAAAGAGAGAACTCATGGGCTGAGATAAAACCAGTTCAACATGCAAGCAAAGTAGAATAAAGAATTCATTCACTGCTTGCCATGGCCAGGAAGGTTCAGCCTTGTCCAGCAGAGCAGGTCTCCATCACACATAATGATGGTTTTTTCAATGCATTTTTCAGGTCTCATGCTGAGAAAAAGTTCAGCAATTTGCCATGTCCACAACAGTGGGTCAGTTCTTTTTTCTTTCAAAATAGGAAGCAGGTAAAAACTTGCATTCAAATATTCACTGAATTCATGAGCATGCCTGTAGGGTGGCCTCCAAAGTGTTGAAATTCTGTTGGAATAAAAGAAACATCTATGACTCATTGATTATTTAAAAACTACAAAGAGTTATGGTACTTTTGTAGAAAGACTCAGGTGAGTTAACTGGAGATATAAAATATTTCCTTGTGTCAGGAACCCACCTGGGCTCCTCTCTCTGGCTCTGTAGAAGGTAATTGTGTCTTGCTCTTAGAAAGCCCTGAGCTCTTTTGGCTCAGGTAATCTTGGAAGAGTTCAGCCTGAGGCAGAGATCAGCTCAGGAAATTTTAAGAATGAAAAAAAGGGCTCTTATTTTACAAACTGCTAGTGAGGCAGCATTACCAGCCACACATAATTAGAGAAGTCTGCGTTTTGTGGGGTTTTTTTTTGCCTTTCTGTGTTTGATTGCTTTTTTTTTTCTGTTCTGTAACAGAGAGCAGCAATTATCAACAGACAGGGGATGGGATCTTTAAAACAACATTGTCTGCTTTAAAGGTCTATTAATTTCTTCTTACAAAAGCTATCAGCTTTTTGGCTATTTTCTGTTGATTTTCACAGTTTTGTTTCAATTCCCCTATGTCAACCACGTTAGTTGTAAAGCTAACCTTGAAAGCAAGAAGTGATAAAAGGTAATAAAAGTCAATTAATCCTGGTAGTTTAATACCTACTCTATTAAAATGCTTTTATCTGCAATATTTCTGTAATTTCAAGATTCAACTATTAAAATGTTTTTCCAGATTTTGTTTTTCCCTGAAAACTTACACAAATAGAAATTTACATAATGGGAAAAAATCTAGCCTTACTTGATTGTACACTATCTTTTTCAAAAGTAAAAATTAATTGCGCAGAATTTTTAAATAGACCCTACTTTTAAATAGACTTTCAATAGACATTTTAAATGTACATTATACCAAGCAAAATAATACACTATAGATAAAAGATGACTACTTATTTCTTGTGGAGTTTCTTGTATACTCACTGAAACAAGTGAAAATCCTGATTAAATAAGACCAAAGATAATTTGGTTCAGATATTTTCAAAATCAGGAGAACTAATTATTTATGTGTGACCATTCTGAAGTTACCTTGGGAAACCAAGCAGTCTTTAATGGAGTAAGAGGAAAAAAACCTTATAGAACAAAAACAAGAAAATCTAATAAATTAAAAAAAAAAAAAAAAAAAAAGAAAAAAACCCCTAAACAAACCAAACCAAGGATTAGAATTACAGTTTTCAAAACTATCACCCTGGTCAATATTATTTTCAAAATTGTTCCTAAATATCTTATTGTTAGACAACATTCTATTTTTTTTTTAAATTTTTCATTTGTTCATTTCCATTTGGCTTTAGATGTCAGGATCATAATGAAATTATTAGAGTAAGAAAATAGCTAGCATGAATCATGTAGTTTTTAATTTCCTTTTCACAATTTCATATTCCATGGGGTCAGGCAAAAGAAAAGTTAAATTCCTAAATGTATCAATTGATGCTCACATTTTGAAATAGACACAATGAATGGTGTGATCCTGATGAATGAGAAAAAACCTGCCCCAATATTTCACAATTTGCCAGGCTGTTATTGTCATTGACAAATGAAGCTTTAATATATCTAGTTCTTCTAAGGCAAGCTCTGCAGAACAGATGTTTTTTTCCTAATATGACAAGTATTAAAATATCTTGTGAGCATCTTGGTATTTTTAAGTCCTCCTAAATGAAATATGTCAGAAATAACATGGACAGGAGGCTCTTAAATAGAAGCAACACAGGCAGTCACGTCTGAGCAGGATCCAGATCTCAAGCTCACACTTGGCTGTGACATCAGCTTGCTCTGGGACTTTGGGCAAGTCATCCTCAGCTCTTTTTTTTCCACTGTGTAATTGTTCTTGTCTACTTACATTGTACAAGTTCTGTGGCCTAGATGGTCTCTTACAGCATTTCTACACTACTGAAATCAGAACACATGTAAATATCTGTACTGCTGTCCAATACTTAAATGCATCTGACATCTCTGGAAATACATAACTCATTTATACAGTCTGCTGAATCACGAAATCGGAAAGTAAATCACAAATCCACAAATTCACCACAATTATTTTTCCCAGTTTCATGCCATCATCCTCAAAGAATATGTATGATGCATCCCCATAGTGGCACTCTATTTATTTCAGTAGTTCTTAATGATCTTTTAAACTTCATTTATTACATAAGCATGTAACATGTCATTTACAGAAACAATATATTTCCCACAAAATTTTGTTAAACTCCTTTTGAGTATAACAGAAACTGAAGGAACATAGTCCCTTGTAATTATGCATCCCTTTTCTAGACTGAAACCTGGAACAGCCTTAGCAAGTCTCTCTGATAGTATCTGTTCTGCTGGGAGGGAACTAACATTGTGAAATGGAAGTTTTTGAAGTCTGTCTTATTTTTTATGATGTTGCTTGAACCAGGCATACAAAATATAAGTATATAACAGTAATCAGATTTAAAATCAGCAAAATATAGTGTGTGTATATATAGATATACCCCATGAGGTTAAAAAACCCATATGATTTATACATTTACGCACACACATAAATATAAATAAAACATACAAGTAGTAAGCAGACAATTAATTTACATTTTCCTCTCTTAACCATGGGGCTGCTCATCTCACAAATCATATTTCTGTGGGAAATGAAAGGTAGACTGCTGCCAGCATTTTGTAAGAAATAATGACACACTTTACTACCTGTAAGTGCTGACTGAGTGCTTCTGCTTTTCCTTCCCAAGGTGACTGTAACACAGATTGATGAGAGATTCCGTAGGACTGCAAAGGTTAAAGATGCAGACCTGGAGCTAGAAGGCAGCCCTGACACTGATGGAATACAGTACAATGAGAGTAGCCACATTATTGTCCCATCCTCTGATAACCAATGTAATATGAAAACTGACTAGAGGAGAAGGGAACAAATTAAATCCATTAATCAAGCATATCTGTGCTAAACAGTTGCTCTGAAGAGAGGAACAAATGAAAAATATACTGTTTGTTTCTATGCTTGCTACCACCAGAGAAAAAATTAATTATAAAGCTGTGGCTCAACTATTAGTTAAGTTTTTTCTTGAAAAAACATTTATTGCTTTGTCAAAGAACAAATGAACCTCATTAGTGAGATTAGTTTCAGCTGATCATTTTGCATTAGGACAGTCTAATAATATATCCTTTAAAGATCCATTCAAGGAAATAACTTCAAAGAAACAGAGTCCATTCTATTGTATTAGACCTAAATCAGAAATATATGATTTGCACTAGCTAGAAGTCAATTTTTTTTCATATTGCCCTGGTAAAGTGGTTACTCTGTTGCCTGGAGTCAGCTGTTTACAGGTATTCACAACGGGGTCTCTCTGGTTAAGGGGTCTTACAATTCACTCCCAAAACTCTGCTCTTTAGTGCATTATCTGAAATCTGTCTAGTTCCTGAAACAACTCAAAAACCCTAAGTAGGGATTGGTGTGGGGGGAAGGGGGTTGGTTTTTGTGTGTGTGTGTAATAAAATAAGTTGAACCTCAACAGAATTCGTCCAAAACTTTCTATTTATAAAGGGAAGGAAGGTATGTGGAAGTTCTCTAATCTAAACAGAGCAAAGAGTAGAGGTTGTTTTCATGTATTGCTCTGTCATCCTGCTGGAATCTTATGAAAGCAGTCCCTCCCCTTTGGAAAAAAGAGAAGCCAGCTCTCTGTGAACTGGAAGCCTTCAAGGCAAATAATTACCTGGAGAAGGTCAGAGAAGTTGTGCATCTATTAGCAGAAACGGGTGAGGGTTTGAAGTGCAGCATTTCTGCCAAAGTTTTTAATCCCTTTTTCGAAAAGGAATTTCTTCATGGTGAAAGCCTCAGGTTTGCAATGGGCTCTTCTAGAGTGCTAGGCTCCTCATGATGTAAATGACTCCTCTGGGGAATTGAACTGAAACTGTGAAGATAAAGCAGGCAGATATCACACAATAATTAACTTGTCACTACTCAATTGACCTGATTCCCACTGGGAGTCTAGAGGCAAAGAGGCAGTTGTCAGACATCACAGCTAAGGAAGTCTGCTTCCATTGTTTTTAGGTCTCATCAGTACCATCCTTGATGGGCAAACCTATGGGAAGAACTTACAAAGCACTTGGTACATTTGAGAAACACTTTCTTCCCCAGGGAAGTAGTCTCATATTGCAAAAAACGCCCTGCTATTATTTTTCACACTTCAACACTGATACTGTGTATTTTCTTGCCCAAATATTTATTTTCCAAAACCTTGAATAAAACTATATTTTGCCTGTGTCCTCTGCTGGAATTGAAAAAAATTTTAAGATGTTACTGAGGGGGATGGAGAAGGAGTTATAACAGCACATGGAAACACAGATATGCCAAATTAAGCAGGGCTGATTTTCTTAGACCAACTAAGAGTTGCTCTATCCAATTATTAGTCATCCACAGAGCAGCACAATATGGATTCTCACCTGCTAAAAGAACAATATTTAAAGATTAATTTTTTTTCAATTGTGAATGGATTCATGGTTCAACACCAAAACCAAGAGCCCCTTCAAAAAACAAACAAACAAACAAACAAGCAAACAAACTACAAAAAAAACCCTGATAACAGATTAAATAATTTTAAATCTAATTTGTTTAAATATGGAAATCCATCTGGAGCAGAACATAAAGTCTGACCCAGAGTCTCCATTACCTTCTGTTGAAGTGGTTTAGCTGGCTTTCTCTTTCCAGAGCATGGTGTAAAATGCAGTAGATATCAACCCAACAAAAGCAGCTGCAAAGAGACCCTTGATAGTTCCTCTTGAAACTTACCTTCAATTGCAAAGCTGCTTTTTGTACAATAGACACAGATGTTTCCTGGGGGTAATGTTCAAAATTATTGAGATTTAACTGCAGACCTCACACTTGTACTGAATGTCCAGGCATTCTTTCAGTTTAAACAAGACAACCTTGTCTGTACATTGCTTTAACTCCCATTAACTCCATTTTGGTAACCAATCCATCCAGCCTTAAGCTATTTTAGCAGGAAAGAATATATTCAATAGAAGTCTCACAGGGTGTTTCAGTGCTTGTCTTTCATAATCCACCTCTGTGGGAAGTGACCAGAGGTTATCTTTAAACACATTTCTCTTTTGGGTGCATGACAGGATAAAATCTTTGACATTATGTCCTTAGCAGGAGATGACTGCATTAGCCTGTGCTCCCCATGGTGCCATTTGACAGACTGAAGTGTGAATGGTGATATCTGGAAGGGAATGTGTCATGGGCATAAAGGGCCATGATTCAAACCTCCCTTCTTGTTTTTTCCACTGCTGGAGAACTTAAATAGCCTTAGTTGTGGGAACCCCAGCCTTGCTCTGGGGTCCTATGTGGTGGTAAAATTCCTCCTCCAACCTGTGCTTCCAAAGAAAAACTGCACAGGCTCTTGCTGTTCAGTCTCAAGGCAGTTTATGGTGAGTTATCTAAAAGATTGTCTTCTCGAGCTGCAGCTGCTTGGTCAGTGGCCTGGGCAGAGGCACACACACACCCTGACATCCTCTCTGTCTGCTGTCTTCTTCTTCACCCTCCCCGCCCTAGGCTGCGGCTATCTTTTATATGATATATTATGTATTACATGTTTATAGTTTTCCCCCAATACCTACTACCTATATTACAAAGTGCTTTTCTACTCTAAACCAATCTGGAGTTCCAACATCACTAAGAACATGGAGGTAAGGAAGAAGAAGGAGGAAGAACAGGATCAGCCCACTTTCCTCCATCTTAGAACTTCTGACTCCCATGTACAAAATAACAACCCCCCTGTACAGGTACTAAAACGCCCCTGTAAAATACTAAAAAAATTTCCCCTCTGTTTTGTAACTACTTTTACTATATTATCTAACCCTTTGTGACTGCTTGTTCCACCTCCAAAGTTGGTAACTCATTCCATGGCTCAAACTCAAAATCACAGCTGTTTCCAGCCGCCTGCCAGGGTCTAAAATGCTTCTGACCAAGGCCTGGAACCTCTAAAAATGTCTGAGAGACATTTTGAGTTCCAACACTTAGTCAGAATTCAAGTCATCCTTTGTGGAAAGAGCACTTTAAAGGTTATCCTGAAGAGCTTTCTCTTTTACTGTAGTAAATCTTCCGTGAATAACAGGCAACTGACTACCATAAAAAGACAATATTTTCTGGAGCCTGTGCAGTCTCTGATGACTCTGGCTTGTAGCTGCATTCATGATTTTGAATGATAAAAGCAGCTTCCACTTTCTTCTGTATAGGTGATACAAATGGAGATGGCATGTGATAAAACTATCTGAAATATCTGTTACTGTGAGAGAAGTTTGCAAGTCAAGGAAGGTGACTAGCCAAACATAATACCGGCAACAGTAAATATTTATGAAACAATAATCTGGACTACTGGTGCTTAGCCACAAATGGTAAAAAGCATGTTTGGGTTTTCTTCTAAATATGGAGAGTGTGTGTGTCTCTAAGTAAATGAACTAGAAAATGGATAGTGGATGCTATTATATCTACAGCATTTCATAGAGCTGAATAGCAGCAAATAATGGATTAGCAGAATACATATTAATAAAATTTATTATTAATAAATAACATGTTTTTTGTTCAGCTGTCTTATTGGAAAACAGAGATTAATGAAAAATGGAGAACCAGCAAACTTAGGATAACTGAATTTTGAAGAATCACAAGAGATTATCAATATAACTCAAGATTGCTTTAAAATGAGCTTGAAAAGATTGAAAATTTCAAATTAACCTTCCACTGACAGCACTTGTGTGTGATGTGAAAAGTTGGAGTTGTAGACTGAAATAGGCAAATCTTGAAACTCAGTGTATCATTTTAGAAGGCAATTGTTTCTCTTTTTTGTGTGTGTTTGGGATGAAGTGTTTTCCTCTGTTATTTTTTATATGAAATGCTTTTACAAGTGTTTATTATTCAAGACAGAATAAGCAGACAAATTTGGAGAGGGCATGCAATCAAAAATATTTATTGACAACTTTTTTTAGGCTGGATCTACAGAGAGCATGGCTCTCTGGCTTGGACTTATTGGAACATTTGAATTTTTGTCACCTATTTTATCAAAATAATCTACTGTAGTCTCATCTCAGAAAACTACGTTGACACAAACTCTTTTTACAGGTTTGTTGACTGAAAACTCAAGTGTTTATTTTAGATTTATTCAGGAGGTAATTTGTTCTGATACAACTACAGCTCTTGAGGCTTTCTACACAGCTTTCAAGATAATTTTCTATTTCTCAAGAGGTTAACTTGATATGTAATGGGTTTGACTGCCTGATAGATATGGAGTCTTCAAAAATCATTTATGATTAAATTTTTGAGACTATAATCTGAAAAATGTGCTTGTATTAGCATTTCATCAGAAAGCTCAAATGACACTTGGAAGCATAATCCATCTGAATTCAGATGCACCTTGTGGTAGCTCCACCACTCTCTCCCCAGATATGCAAACCTAATCAGGCTTGAATCTTGAAGATTTTAGTTAGCATTAATCAGTTAGAGGAGAAAAAGTTAAAACACTTCAGGAATGTCTCTGGAGACTTCATCTTCCCTGAGCAAGGAGGAGATGTTATTGCAAAGGGCAGAGCAGAGTCTCTGGACACGCTCCTGGCACTGCTGCAGACACAGGCACAGGATTTCTCCTCCTGCTCTCAGAGCTGTCAGGAAACTCTGAGACACCAGCTGTGGTCACAGGGACTGAATTAATGACCACAAACTGCAAACACACTGTAACCCCTCACAAACTCTCACTCCTGCCAAGATCAAGTTCAAGCTTCTTCCCCAGAAATTTGACCACTAAATTTCTTTGTTTGTTTTTTTTCTTTGTTACAAACAAATTATGTTTTCTGCCTTCAGGACTCATAAGCTTTTCTTCTTTCAGAAACAGCTGATTTCTAATGCTGCTGACCTACAACATTTCTTACCTTATTAAATTAATTTATCTCAGGGAGGGCTGAAAGCTGAATTCCTTCCAGGAATCATTCATTTATTAATAACTGTCTCTTTCACATAAATAGTTTGTTTTATTAATTTACGTTATTCTAGCTTTGACCAGTGAAGTTATTTTGCCTTGCAGTGTTAAACCTAGAGTGGAGAAAAATTTTAAGATGCAAAACCCCTAAAATTAGTTTTGTGGGTCTCATAAATTACTCATTTTTTCAACAATTTGAGAAAGTTTTTATCTAAGTTGTTTATTACTTCTGTAATATAAGGAATTGTTTCTCATACATTAAAAGTTAATATCTAAGGAAGAGTAATGTTAATATAAGCTAATGTTAATATATGCAAATCTCTAATATTACACATTTTAAAAATGTGACTAATATTATCAAATATATAATTTCAAAGACTTTTTGAAGATTTGAATTCTCCAGCTCTTAAGCCAAAATCAAAATCCAGACATATGTCAAAAATGATTTTGTTAAATAGATTAATTACATCTAAAGTAGATAACAGATTTAGAAAAAAGCAAAACTAGAATTTTTTCCCCATAGAACTATGTGTTAAATACTACTACTACTACTACTACTACTAATAATAATAATAATAATAATAATAATAATAATAATTCCATATTAGATGAGAAAGGAATCGAATTCAAACACAAAAGTCAAATAAAATTCTTCTTAATATCTAAGTATCACTATTTCTAACACTTTAAAGACTTTCTCACATAAACAGAAGTTTTGTTCTCTGGTTAAGCTAAATTATAAGGAACAAGAATTTGATTGCAGCTCCATGTGGAATGATTCCACAGATTATAGTGAGAATAACAATAACGAAGTCTATAGTATTGCAGTTTAAGTTAACATCTCATGAGGATTTACACTGAAGAAACTTAAATCAGAATGCAGACACTGATGATCAAAAAAAAAAAAAAAAAACAAACAAGAAGACTCTAAACTCAACTAACCAAAAAAAAAAAATCAACAAAATTAGTGAAAGGAAGCATTTTTTAAAGTTACTTTTGTGCAATTTATATTCTCTTTAAGAAGCTTCAAAATAAATCAGATTCTATCTAATTACAAGGCCCACTTCTGCAATTTCTACTTATCCATTCATAACTGGTTTTTCATTTAACAGCAGTATTTAAAATTAGGTGTAAGCAAAAGACAGATGGCTGGGGGCTAAATTCTATATTCCAGACAGGTCTGTTATACTTGTTTCTCCTATGCATCACCTATTCCTTTTTCAAAGTTGCATTATTTTGTACTGAAATTGAGTGAATTTACAACAAAATAAAATTAATTTTACCCATGTCTCCAAAGTGGATGGAATCTAGCAAGAGTTCAAGATTTGCAAACTTGTGCAGGTGCCTAATTATGAGTTGTTTTTTTTTCAATCTTAATCACAGGATATATTTCTCTGTTGAAACATGTAACAAAATAAATGAGATTATAAAAAAAAAAACCAGAAACTATTTCATTTTCACTTGGTTAAATTTCTAGACAGGTAAAATTTAGATGAATGAGCTCCAAGTCAAGCTTCTCATTTTGACAATTTTATTACAAATAATACAAATTAAAAGAAGCCCTCCCTCAGATCCATGGGAAAGGCCTCTCACATAAGGATTTACAAATTTCTGATCATCATCATCACAGCTTTTCTTTGTATTTTCAAGGCAAGTATTTCAAAGAATCCTTATTTTCCTGGAGATAAAGATCCTCTATTTATGGAAATTCTAATTCTTTTTCAAAGCCCACCATTCAGAACACCCCTATCAAGTGGATGTTATTCCATATTCAACTCTCAGCCTCATACTGGTGCAAATGAAGTTATTTCTAATTTTGATGGCCTTTCTACATTTCTTTGCATTATCTGCCATACTACAAATACTACATTATGCTGTGTGTTAGACCGTGGTGCTATAGTTGGTTTAGGTACAGTGTGGACAGAACACATTTTCCTTATGTGCCCATCTCCTTATTCAAGGGACTCAACATCTTCATTAAAATTATTGCATTAATAAGCACAGGAGAGGCCACTGAAAACTGATTATCCCTGCAAAAGGGATCTACAGGGTTTGAGGGGACCTACAGGGAAATTAAGCAAGAAAAATTACAGTATGTTTTTCCTTGCATAGGTGAATATTGGAAACCCCTGCAGGAAATCTGTAGAAAAGTGAGGTGCTGAGGAGTAATACATCATAAAAAATGGTGTTTTGACATGGGAATTGATTTGCTTCCCCTTCCCCACCTTTTTTTATTTTTTTACTTTTTATGAAAAAACACCTATCAAATTAAATTTGTGTTTGAAAAAAAATGAAATGTTCAAATTAAGTTGTGAAATACAAACTCTCTTCTTTAAAAGAACATATTATTCAAATAGTACATAGTGAGTAGACAAAAAAAGAAAGAGATTTTCATCCTTTCATTCAATCTATTATTAAAGATTTAGGTTGACACAGCTGTAAAATAATGCAATTCAAATTTTAGGTTTTGAATAAAATAATAATTTAAAATTACACTGCACAATCCTAAAATAAAATGCTTACATATAAGTACCCCACATTTGGAAGTAGTCATTTAGCATTTTCATATCATGTTCAGCTTTGTCCTTTTACCAGCTGATGAACCCTTGGATGAAACAAATCAAACCACAAAGAAACTTCAACCCTTCAGCTGTGTTAACTGGAATGAATTTACTCAGAATATATAAATGCCTTTCTGGATAATTCCAGGAATAGAGATACGGTGCATATGAGTATTCATACAGACTTTGGGACCTGTTTAGGATTCTGTATAAAGCCTTGGGAGGCTACCTAGAACAGAGGCTAGACAGAGTTAAAGGAATAAATATTAAATGGCCTTCAAAGGACACACCTTGGGCAGTACAAGAGCCCGGCCATGGCTCTGCCCAAGATGGACCCAAGATTAACAACTGGTCACAAGTTGTCACACTTTTATAAGTTTTACATATTGGGATTAAGTGTTTTATCAGAGCTTTAGATTATGAAGTCCCATCCTCCCAGATTGCTCTCCTCATTTCACTGTTGTTTACACTTTTTGGGCCTGAAGCTGCAGCAGTGTTCTTGGTTCTCAGGCTGGAAAAGGATTGTCTGACTAAACAGTGAGGAGAACTTGCTAACACTTTATGTGAAGTTCAGAGTCACACACCAATACAGTACAGAATCTGAAAATATGAAAGCTAAAACTTGAGGCATCAGTAAGACTGTTCCACAAAGGCTTAGGCTGGCCCAGGAGATGTTCCCTTGAGTGCAGAGGAAGCGTGGGATGCCTGGCTGACGCCAAAAGGCTGGGTGGGACCCAGTAATGGACTTGTCACAGCAGCAAGGAAGGAGGTGGGATTCTGATCTGAGGGAAATAAACAAATGCAAATGAAGAAATTTGACAGCTACTTCCAAGGTTGTCCTAATTAGTTAGACACTAGTAAAGGAGGAATATTACATACATAAATACCTTGCTATCCCAAGAAACTGTTTTCATGTAGAATTCAAGTCAAATGAAGGAATGTCACATAGAGTTCTGCTGGGCGCAGCAAAAACAGCAATAAAACAAGTCTGTGTGTATGGCTTCGTTTGCTCTGAGGAATGATGAGCAACGCAGAAAAGTGTTGAAAAAGTTCTCTTGTCAGGGAAAACTTGAATCCTGAAAGATAACTAGTAACAGCAGGAACTTTTGCTCAAATTGCTTATTCTTTGAAATAGCAAGGAATTGCATATCAGTCTACAAAACCTGACTGTATCTGACAGCATCCACTGGGTGGTCTTTCGATTGAGTCCAAAGTGGAAATGGCTGGTTGGTCCTGTCTCTTCATTCAGCACCTGGCGTGCAGAATTGTCACTCTGATATCACCTAGCACTGTGTGTGTAAGCTGATTGTCAGTAAAGGAGAATTTTTTTTCTTTCTGGTGTTTTATCTGATACCCTGCCCTCAAAGCTTGGTATCCACCGAATCATCTGTAGCCAGCAATACAAAACAGATGATTTTTTTTTTTTCCTATCTCATAGCAACAACAATTAGGAGTCTTTATCTCTAGTTTTTGATTCATAAAGACAAAATATATTGTGAATATAATAAGGCAACGATGAAAATAAAACAACACTGCACCAGTGCTAGCTTTCACTGGATGTTTTACTGCAATCTCTACCTCTTACACTTCCAACTTTTCAAACAAATTAAATCAATTCTTCACTTTGGATGCCAGTTGGATTTTGACAAGTAAAAGATGAGATGATGTCCTTATAATGTGAATAACTCTAAAACCGACTTGCTCCAAATATTATTTCTGCAACTGCAATTTTTTAAAGAACCTTATTTTCATTAGAAATAAGCAAATGTATATGTAAGAGCATCCTAGATTAATGCTCATTAATGCTGGAAGGCAGCCATGAGTGCCTCATCTCTGATTCACATTGAGTCACTGCACCTTCTCCTGGTTTCAAAGTCAAAACCTCCCAGTCTAGATGTGAGATGTATTTAATCTTCAATCAGGCCTCAGAACAGCCTGTCTCTCTTCTGGCTTTAGCAGCACGAGCTCGGTGACACCAGGCTCCTCGTCAACATTAACAGTGTCTCCTGAGTGAATCTCTAGGAAGTAAAATGAAGGCAACTGAAAATAAAATATGCCTACCTGTGTAGGTGGCAAGAACACAAAGTTTAGGGCACAGAACACTGCTTTGTTGGTGTAATCTATTTTGGATTAGATAAAAAAAGAGCAGAGGGAAGTAATTTTTCTGAAGAACATTATGTAGAATCACAAGGCTATAAGACCTTTGGTCTGCATCCTGACACTGAAAAACTCTACTGCACATTTCTTGCCTTTCTAGCCCTAAGTAAAATAAGACCCACAAGGAATTTCATCATATCTCCTGCTAAGATTATCTTATAGAAGATATGTTGTAACATAAAGGAGTATTTTTCTCCTAACCATTTTGAATAAAATTAATTTCAGATGTTTCTGAACATTTCTTCTAATCCTGACTGATGCCTTTGCTGACATTTTTTTCACTGGAAGAAAGGGAGGAATATCTAAATATTTGAAAGTCAATATGTTCCCCTATTGTTAATCAACTCACAAAGTTCCTATTTATATTCTATTGTTTTCTATTGTTTTTATTTTCCATTGGTTTTGTTTTTCAAACAAATTACTTTAGAAATATTTAAAGAGAGAAAAAGATTTTGCATTGAAGGAGAAAAAGAGATTTTACACAATAGCAGTTTTAGAACTGCTTCAATTCCCTGCTTTTGCCAGGAAACCGACTTCCCATGCCACACAGAACTGGGTGAGGACGTCCTCCAGGTCCCAGGCTGGAGCATCTTCAGCCTTTGAGTCCTGTTTCTTACTTTTACCTCAAAAATAACTCAGTTTTTTGAACCACTGCACTGGTCTCATTTGAAATAACTTTATTAATGTGAAATCCACAACAGATTGTTATCTGCAAAAAAGCAGCAATTACCCAAAGAGACAAGAGATAAAAGTAGTTCTCAAGCATTAATGTTAGCATGCATTGGTACTGGAGAAAGATTATATGCATATGTATAAATATTCCTCCCTTTTATACTATAGAAATACAGAAATTTATAAAGAAAGTCCAAGTGAGGATGAGATTTTAGAAATCTTAATTTTTCCAGACTGAACTGCTTATCACTTTTAAATCACAAACTTTTGCAATCAACCTAAGAAGGAAATAAAAGGACAATTTATTTTTGCATAGTTATTTTCTAAATTTGAGATTAGAAACTGGAAGAAATGTAGGACTCTCTCAGGAGAGATGCAGCAAAGCCTTCAAACTTTTGGGTTAACCTTTATGAAAAGTTAGAAAATCACTAATTTCTTAAACCTCAAAGACAGGTGTTTTTTATTCAAGAAATAAAAAATGAAGCTAATTGGGGTGAAAAACTACATCTATATTTCCTGCTGTATTTCATTTTCTTCTGCTTTTTATTCTCATACATATACATACTTAGGTTTACATAAAATCTTGGAGATCTGCAATGCTGAGGTGCAAATCATGGCTAGAAGTGAAATATTCTCCCTTCTCATCTACCTAAAAAACTCAATTGCTAAGCTGCATCTTTGGAATGCATGAGGATAAAGAAGACACTTGCTGTCACTGTGGTTTAAAATATTTTTAAATAAAACTTGTTTGGAACCCAGGTATGGGTTGCCACTCAAAATGGCAGTGGGAACTATTTACTATTTTTCTACAGTAGAAAGACTAGAAGTTTAATACTTTTAGACATAATAATGCTTGTGTAAAAAGGCTATAGGTGCTCAATATTACCTAAAATTCTGTCCTTTGTCAATTTTTTTTTTTAAGAGTAAGCTAGAATTTGGCCATCCTATTTGGGCATAAGAAAAATCAGTAGTTATCTAACAAGAAAAATCCAGTGTTAGCATATTTAAAATCCTTTACACACAAAAAGTACATAGAAGTATTATTACAAATTTTCTGATCAAACATGCATTTCATAGTCCTAGAATATTGCAAATGGTATTTGAAGTACAACCATTAAATTAAACCTACCAGGTAACTAGTCTGCTTTATCCAAGAATTTCTCGCTCATCTTTGTCCTGTTTTTTTTTAAACCTCAGATTAAAACATTAGCTGGCAATATGTCAGCTCTAAAATCTTTCTGGAAAAAGTCCTGTTTCTGTCAAAGAAACATTTTGACGGGCTGAATGATATTTTAGTGATGGGCTTTGATTATGTCTCAAACTACATCTGAAAGTGATCTATGCAGCACTTCATTTTAGGTGTTTGTCTTGGTCCTCTTCATGAAACCACACGATTTCCCAGAGAAAGGAGAGAAACATAATTGGGGAAAGGAGCCTGGTTGGATTGTTTTTCAATTGTTCTTCTCTTTTCAGCATTTTAAGAGCTTAGTAGGCACCCAATGTCACCAAGCACAAACTTCTTCAATATTGTGCCTTCACCCAAGATCCTTTTCAACAAAACAAACAATGTAAAAATAAGCACTGTTTATTAGATTAACAATTTCAGAGGATACATGTGAAAAGTCATGATGGAATGCAAAATTTGACAGCAAAGTTTATCACCGTTGTCCTGAAATATTCTGTTTTTCAACATAAACATTACAGCTAGTCATATTAGAAGTATTTGGTGCACATGTTCACATTTTGTTTTGTACTCTGTCTTGAGCACGGTTGTCATATTTTTGAAAGGGGTGAATGGTGAGGAAAGGGACAAGAGGGGAGACAATGTGGTGGCTGCTAAAAAGCTACACAATGCCAAGGGAAAAGAGAACAAGTTCACGAAAAGTGGAAGACCACAATGAATTATTAATTATACATTACTTACAGCCATCCCTGGGTCAGACAGTCCCTGAGCAGCAAAATGGAGACTGGGAGACCATGCTGGGACATATCACTGTGTCCCTGCTCTTTCTTTGCTCTGGTCCCAAGGCAGCCTACATTGGTCATTCTCCAAGACAGGATTCAGGACTACCTGGAATCATACAATAGATACCAATATTACAGCTCAAAATCCCTCTTATTGGTGGCCAGTTTTATTTCATATATATAGATAAGCTTTTACAGAATGTTATCCCATTTGTTTCAGGACCACTGATAAGGTACATCTTGTTCATTTTATGTGCAGCTTTATTCCCTTGAAACCTGCTTCAGGAAAGAACAGATAGGCCAAACCTGCCAGACTGCAAGCTTTAAGTAATTTAAAGAGCAAAGTCTTATCATTCCAACAAAGTTCTCAGGCAGAAGTAAAACAGAAAACATGATCAATGCCACAAAGCAAAGTTCTCTACCTTATCTGGAAGGAGCAATAAAAAAAATACTTCCTGGTAGAACTGACATATTTCTGCTGCTGATATAATTCTATGGATAGTTTTCTTTAAAATAATAAAAATTAAATAATTTTTAGACAACAGAGATTTGAATAATAATCCACACAGATGATGTTCATGTACCCATGAAGTATCACTGCTAATTTTAAACATTGAGATATAAACATTTGATTTTCTCATTCTAATACCTTGTTTAATGTGCCAGCAGCACCCTACACAATCATTCCTAGTAAAAGTGAGTTCCAAAGTTATGTCTTTCTCAGTAGCCCATCATTTCAGGGTGACCAGCAGAGGGTGTCTGGAGAAGCATTCAGAGTCAGAGTACTCAAATTCTGCTGGATTCTCTGGCAGCTTCTATTTTGCTATGTTTTATGGATTTTCTGAGTCAGAATAAATGTTAAATATCAACAACGGATCTTTATTAATGCCGTTGTGCTTAAATTAGTTATATTTAATAGCTCTTGCTTGCTTTTTATCTCATCAATGTTTGTGATCATTTTAGAACCAGTCTAATGCCACAACATCCTATGCAAATGTGATTCACTCTTTATCTGCCCATGATGTGAATAAGCATCTACTTTGTTCCAGTTAACAATCACTCCCTCCTTTTTTATGAGACATTCTTCATTTCCTTTCTTGCAATCTTGATTTTACTGTCTTATGTCATATTCTCCCTTCAGTGCTCTCTCTTTCGTTCTGAAGGGTCCTTGTCTATAAAATTATTCTTCATACAGAAACCATTCCATAACTCCTTTGATTTCCCTTCTATCTTTTCTAGTTCTTCTATTCCATTTTTAGATAAATGTTCTTGATAGCAAAAGATAATCTTATGGATAAAGCATTAGAGTGTGGTCCTGGAAAAAGGAATTATGTTTCTGCTTGTGTCACAGATCTTATGCATTATTCAGTCTTCTTGTCTGCTTAATTTTGAGTAACTATTCACTGCTAAGTGGAAATATTCTTCAGAAACATGGAACATTTCTGCCTTCAGCATTTAGAATATAACCACTACAGGATATTTTGATATGAAATTATTAATTAAATGACACTATGAGTCTACTTTGAGTATTTTTTTAAACTAATTGAGAACCTCAAATATTTGGAACAGACCCCTAAAGAATCTCAGAGAGCACACAGTACCTTCAGGAGGAGCTCTACTTCAGTGTCTGTGCCTCTCTCCTGTTTGGAATAGCAGCTTTTCAGATGTTGTTTCCAAACTATTCATAACTCCTAACTTTGAGTAAACTTGTGATAAAAGTCCAATATTCTGGATGTCTATGTAAGTTAAAACAGACCCATCTCCCATTTAGGTAATATGCACCTAGATATTAAAAAGGTGTAAAAACTTTTACACCTGATGAGCAAACAAACAGTTCTCAATTTCCACACTGCAGGTGAATTGCTTTCATAAATGATAACTCACTGATTTCTCCTAATAGAAAAGCATTATTCATTTTATGCTCTAAAAATGGGTAATGCAGAGAAATCTAGAGAGAACATTGAATTTTTCTTTTGTGAATGTGTGACAATTTCTCCAGTGATATCCAATGATATCTGAATTCTATCATCCAAATGGCATCAATTGCACCACCTTTAATGGCAAACCTGCATTCTTAAACAATATGAGGCTTTCTAGATTTATTTTTACTAAGAGAGAGAAGCTTCAATAATGTCTGTGGCCTGATGCCAGAAAGGCAAACAAGGAGGATGTCAAACTAAATAAAAGAGCAGTTGGACTCCAAGCCTCAAATTAAAACATTACTTTCTAATCAGTGGATAATATCTGAGAATCTCTGTGCCTTGACATAGAGCCTTAGGTATCTCAGCTGCAGTCCAACGAGCCCTAAGGCTTTACCCACACTCACAGCTCCAAACTTAATTTATGTACAAAAAAGAGACTAAGAAAAATCCTCTGTAGGGGTCAAAAACTTTTTATGAAGGATTTGACATATTTTCCAATTGAGAGTGCTTGGTGTAAAGACAGTTAGTAAAGACAGGGAAACACTGTAAAGTTTATTTCTCTCTCTTTAGGCATTTATAAATGTGGACTTTCAAATATGCTGTGGCATAATATCAGAACATGTCCTAGGTATTTAACAGCTGCTTGTTTAATTGGGAAATGTCTTCATAGCACTAAAAAAATATATTTCAAAAATTCTATTATATAGATAAGATGAGATTATATTCAGTTGGTTTCTCTGTGAATATAAATAAGACAATATATATAATTTGAATATAATTGAGAGTTTTAGTTTGTTTCACTGAATGCACAGAAATTGTTTTCAGGACTCCATGTGCAAAGCAGCACCATGAGCCACAGGTTGGGTTTGGTCTGTTATTTACAGAGGACAGGACAACAAAACAGGAATTCCTGTTTCCCTAAGTGCTTTCCTGGGTCACTGCCAGAAGACAGGACTGCCTTTCCCAGGTTTCAGTGTAACACTTCAGGTACTCCTTTTTGGGAGGAGGAAAACCTTTTCCCTCAGTACAATCAACAAGTCAGTTCTATTCACAGCAGCAACTGTTAAAGCATCAACAGCTGTCAGTATTTTGGGTGTCAGTTTACACAAACAAGAAAGGAAAGCAAAATTGGACAGTAACATCTTCCAAAGATGACTGCTCTCCTTACAAACCCACTCCAATCTCACAGCAAAGTGCTTAAGTGTTTAACCATTCTATTTTCCTGTCTTGCATTTAATTTGATTTTCCACTTAGGGAATGACTGCACTTAATTGATCCATAGAAGCCCATCTCAGTGGAAGAAGTGAAGTCTACAAAATTCATCAGGGAAAAGCTAATGAAATTATTAGACACAAGCGTCTCCCAGACATGGCCCAGTAAAATTTTATTTCATTTAAAAATGAAAGATACTGAAGCAAGGACTATTTGAGGGAAGGCATAAATAAATAAAATACCGTGGATGATTTGCTGCAGAACTATTGAAAATAGAATTTTAAAAAGTGTTTGGGTATAGTTCTAGGTGAGATAAAACTTGTGATGTAACATGCATTATGAATGATCTGCACTAGGAGAAGTATAATTTGTATCCCTTCATTTTATATAATGAAACAAAAGATATCCTGTAAATTAACAACTATGGCCATAAATCAAATATTTTCCATTACTTACTCTAAAATGACCCAGGCAGTGAATCTTAAAAGATAACTTCATTTTTGAGTATCAGAAGTATCACAAGTATCAGTAAAAGTCATATTTGTTCTTACACAAATTTTTTTCAGTCTTCTGCCTTTGAACAAAATTGTGTTTAGGCATAAAAAAGGTACTTTTTAGAAGGTATTTTCCTAAAAGTATTTATGGTCTATATATATGAAAAATAATATTTAAGCAATTCCATCATATTCTTAAATGCTGCTTTAAAACAATCCTATTTACATTAAACTTCATTTTTCTCCACATTATTTTCCCACACATGCACCTATCAAGAATGTTGGATTTTTTTCTTCTTCAAAAACGAAGTTTGTGTATATCTTTGACTATGACTGCACTAACACAGAGGTTTTCAGCCCTATGAAGTTTTGTTCTGCAAGATTTTGCACAAAGAACTGTGCCTCACATCTTCCAAAAGCACCTTTCAACACAAATCTTAGTTAAAATCTCTTTGTTTCACCATGGTTGTATTTTTACTGAACAGTACCAGTGGAGCTGCTTGGACTCTCTCCAGACCTAATTCACAAAACTTCTCCAAAGACCTTCAAGAATGCAAAGATCATGTGATGAAAATCCAAACTGGAAAAATCTCTTGCCCTTACTTGTGTCCCACAGGATTTTTTTCTTCACTATTTGCCAGACTTTGATAACCAGACAAGCTCCTCTGCCTCTCCTTAAATCTTTGAGTCCTTACAGCCTACAAAATACAACTTTGCAGTAAACAGAAAACTCTGGGACTAGCTGTTGTCAAAACCCACTTTATGGGATATCTTCAAATAAACTGAGCTACCATCTCAAGTCTTTTACACATCTTTTAAACCATTTCTAGCTGATTTTCCATGAAAATGCAGAGCTGGTTCATAAAACAAAATTCTAATTCTGGTGTCCATCTGGATAGCACAGCTGGAAATTGCCTTCCCTTCCTGCAGCTGAATCTCAGCATAATCTTTCAGGGCCCAGCATCTGGGATTTCTAAAGCCATCTCCCAGATCACCTGCTGTTCTCACCTGCTTCTGATTATCCATTATTATCATTGTCCATATTAATAGCAATATTATTTTTGAAATCAATAATAATAAGACAATAAGTCTAAAGACACAACATCTCTATAGATCACTTTGGTTCAGTACTTACCAGATGAAAGTCAGGTTTCCTCTTTTCCCCTTCTTTGTATAAAGATGTTAAAATAAATATATATACATTTTGACTTTTACAATAACAAGAGACAAGGATATTGTCATGTATGTGTCTTGTCTCTGCAGTTTCCAGGTAAATTATTTACTTATTCAGACTGTTGCATATGTTTGTTTTCACATTCAAATATTAGTATGACATCTCTTATTTTAGCCTCCCAGTTTGGAGCTCTTCACAAAGTGCAAGGACTTTGTACATTTAATTAGCTCAACCTCTGATTCAATATTTGCATGTGGCCAGCTCTGTGGAAACAAGGCATTGCAATGCTTCACTTTCATCTGAAGAACTTTTTTTTTTCTGTAACACTGTTGGTCCTTTCTAGGCTCTTCGAAGAAATTTCGTTGTCTTGTTTTTGCAGTACACAGGACCAAAATACCTATTGAAGATCTAATAATGAGATAAGTTTGCTGTTATAGTTATTTTTCACCATGAAAGATGCAATGCCTGAAAGTACATTTCTAACTAGGAAGCCCATGTGAATAAATTCAAAGTATGTTATTCCCCTTTAAAAATGAGCTGACATTTATGTATTGTGTATGCACATGAATCCATATACCAAGCATTTATCTCTCTTTTTAGCTTCCACAGATTACCAGATTTAATCACCCCTAACTCAGCCTACTGGTACTGTATTGAGGGTATTATAAGCTTGCTGTCATTGGCACAGAAATCTGGTTTTGGTGACAAGAATTGTGTCCAAGGAATTGTGTCTGTGTTTGGCAACACTGAGAGATCAAAACACAGAGTGCTGACTCTTCAAATCTGCCCCTCCTTACAACATCACCTGCTAGACTAGATAGTATACAACATAAAATACACTAAATGTCTTCATTTAGGAAAGCCCATATGGCTTTGTTTTTACTGTTCTTCTCATGGACAAAAGCCCCAAAAACTGAATTTGGTTTTAGTGTTACACAGTCATACACAGCAAGCTGCAAGCTGCACTTTAATAACTTTGGCTGTGTAACAAAAGGTCACCCAAATTTCACTGATGAATTGGTAATAGATGCTTTGATGATAAATTCTAATGACTATCCAAAAATCCAGTTTATAAACCAGTCCAAAAGAAAAAATTGCTGTTTGAAATATTTAAGTGTCAGATCTAATGAGTTGTCTCCTAGTTTCTGAAATACTTCCAGAAAACTAAAGTATACTAGAAAACTTTGCAGGAACTGGTGAAAATATGATAATCAATAGTGGAAATATCAAAAAATCCAAACAAATACCCTTATAAAAATATTCCCCTCATGTCATTAACCTTGTCAATCATTCCTTTAAATAAATCCCTGTTTAAAAATAATAAAAGGAAGGAAATGTACAAGTACATACTTCTAGAACGACTTCATAAATTGATTAATTTTTGACATATTTTACTCTGATTAATGAGAACAAGACAGCAGAAATATGTGAAATATGTTAACTGAAGAGACAAGTACACTCTACTTTTTTATAATATCATTTTTCAAAGTGTTTTCTGAGCATTATCTTAATTTAAATACCCAATACCCCGCATGAAATCTGTCAACTCAAGGATTGTTTCTTACAATCATTATGGCAAGACCTTTTATTATTGCTGTTATGAAAATAAAATAATAGGTGATTTTATAGCTCTGATGTATATCACCTCACTAATATGTGTAGATCTTCAACTAACAGAGGTGGATCCCTCCATCTGTACTCTAGGAGAGCTAAAATCTATTCAAAGATTCCACAGGGACACCAAAAGACCACAAAATTCCTTTCTCCTCGGCTCATTACAGCACCAGGGTATTAGTAAATTAGTTATTAGTTATTAATTAGTTATTAGTTATTAGTATAACTCCACATTTCTAGAATATGATCAGTGCGTGAGAGATTGACAGGTTCCAAGAATCACATCAAAAGATTCAACAAGAAGCCAGCATTTGAAGTTAAAAAGGTAGAGGTGACTCAGTTTCCAGGGGTTTACTTTAAATGTCTAATCATTGTTCTGACTCTGGAAAATATTTAATATTTAAAAATGTAAAAAAAACTCCAAAACCCTGACTCTTGAGATTATTTTTTTTTTCTTTTCTTAATGTTGTTGTTCTGAAAGTGATAAGTGATATATCAGGACTATGCCTACTATTTGTACTCCATAAAACCTACAAATAAATTATCCTCACTGGTGACAGAGATGGAAAAAATAAGTCTATATTTAAGTTGATGGGACATCTGTGTATGTGAAATCCATAAGATATAGCTGGTAATAATTAACATCTTTAAATGTAACTTCCTTTTCCATGTCTTTGTAAGGAATTCAAAGGCATCTGGAAGGTATTGGGTATGTAAATTCCAAGGGCTGCCCAAATCCATTAGCTGAAGCTGAAACTTGAGATAAAAAAGAAATAAAAGATTTTTCTGAGAGAGAAAAGTAGGCTGTGTTTCAGCCTGAAATGATCCTGATATCTGATACAATGGAAAAGCTGAAGAAGAGATTAGCCATTTGAAAAATGACCATTTCAGTGCCTTCATTGATTTCTTAAAGGTCTATTCACTAAAAATACATTTAAAGCAGAAATGGCCAAGACCCTACTGGTAGGTCATTACTTGGGTTTGAACTACTTGTAGTCTGCTGCCTCAAAACAGTAAAAAATATTTTTGCTCTAGCAATATTTGCTAGTATTTGCTGTAATTGTGGGATGGCACATGCAGGCACATGCAACAGGATTCAGTACAGTTGTTTGTATAAACCTGAAATTGTGTTGCATTCTACAATCACTTTAACATCACTAAGGATTCCTAGTGGATAATAGCACAAATCTTCATTCTGCAGAAAGATAAATGTCCTTTGGAAGGAAAGATGAGCCCAAAGGTCCAGCAGTTAGGGCCACAGTCAATGCTAGATTCAGTGGTGTGGGAAAGCTAATGTAGTAAAGAAGAGGACATAACAACTTATTTGCAGCAAATTACTGATGTCTGATATATTTGGATTGCTACCTTATTGTATCAGTATCAGGTTATTATTTTCTGGTTAGCTGCTACTCAGAATACCTGATATTTTAAAGACAGATGAGGTCCTAAAACACAAGAAAGTACGGTGACATTCTTTTAGAATTAAGAAAAAATCTGGGATGAATAAGAAAACAAAATATGCAATGCATGAAAGATTACAAATGAACAAGTAGCAGCTGTCAAAACAACTAGTGATGAAAATATTTTGAAAATTTTTTTTTAAACAAGTTAAAAAGTTTAGGGATAAAATGAGAAAAAAAAATTAAACCAAACACTGGGGGTAAGATTCAGCTGCTAAATGAAGTATTCATTACCATGCAGGCATCCAAACAGACTTACAAGGCTGCCAGATATGACTTTTTATCCAAGTGAGACCTGCTGTCCTCTAGCTGGGAGCTGGAGGCCAGGCTGGATATTTTATGTAGCTGAAAATAAATAAATAAACAGATAAACCAGACTGAATTTCTCAAAGCTTTGTGCTGTTTGCAAACATGCCAGGTGATGCTGGCCTTCAGCGTGGTGAGGTCACACCTGGGCTCTGTGTCCATGGTAGGGCTCACCAGCACGGGAGAGGGATGGACAGACTGGAGAAAATCCAGGGGAGAGCCATAAGAAAAGGCAAGGGATTGAAGTATCTCTCCTATGAGGAAAAGGTGAGTGTGGGACAGTCCAGCCTGGAGAAATCTCAGGGAGAATCTCATTTGATGCACTACTTGTGCTGACCAAATGCCACCTTGCAAAGACTTTTGCTGGAAGCGATGAATGTAATGCGTTATCCCAAAATTACTGCTCAGCCTGCGAGAACAATTAGTGTTTCTGTGAGATTACAAGGTAGTTAATTAATCTGAGTTAAACTTAATTAAAATTTCACTCCCATAAGAAACGTGTTGGTCCATTTAGCATATGTCAGTCTTTTTTCAGCTAATGACCTCAAAAAAGAAAATATTATGTGTTCTTGAAGTTTATTTGTAGAATTCCTGCATATAAACCTCTGCTCAAAAAGAAGAAAAGTGAAGTTTAGTATTTCTTATTATACAGTAATTTTTATTTAACTAAGCAAGACTAAATACTGGTAGGCAATTGTGATATCAGAGCTAATGAGTCAATCAAATTTGTATGCAGAATTTCTGGTGTTTTGTAATATATCCAGAGTCTGAGGAGACTGAATATAGGCAATAGAAATAGAATGTGGGGAGTACTCAGCTCCATTTTCATGGAATTTAAAAATCACTCGGCCACATACTGAAAAGCTCCATTTCACACCATTCCCTCTGCTGGGGAAGCAGCACCATAAAGAAAAAAATGTAATACTGCACATCCATAGAGCTTATAGAAATTGTGGCTTGCAGATTGAGCTGCCCTTTTGCCCTCATACAGAATGCTGATGTCAGCAATATTTCAAAATTAGGACCTTATGTATCATCAGCGTGCTTTGACTATTTAGAGGCAAAACAGTCATAAAAGCCAGCTCAGCTGGCTGGCATGCTCTGCTTCCTTTAGCCTGTGGGTGAATCTATTCTTAAAGTGGAAATAAATTATGACTTAAGATACTAGAAAAAATCAGAACTGATACAGAAATATCTGATTTTTCGTGTGCATTATTAGTACTTAAGTTCTGAAATAATTGGAAAAGATTAGAACTAATAGGTAAACATTCTCCTTATACTATTTAGGATAGGAAGGAGTTCTTTAAGCACAAAAGCATCACAAGGATGTGATAATTCCCCAAGAATAACTGATATAAACTAAAAAATATCCAAGCTTTACACAAAACAATGTTAGCCCACATGTGTACTCCTACTAGGAAAAAATATTTTGAGGAAATATGAAGATATCAACAAATAAAATTAATTGTAGAACATTTTAAAAAAATGGCTAACTGGCAGAGGACAATTGTCTTGCATCATAACATATGCTAAAATTTGAGAAATGCAAAACTATTTTTACAAATATTTATGTCCATAGAACACAGACTTATAAACATTATTTCTGGGAAATCTATGAATAAACATATTCTGGCATTTCCATTAAAGCTTCCAATATCCTTTCTTGTTTTATCTTAAGTCACCTTTATATTTTCCTATTCCATCAGTTTACTTAAAGTATTTGAATACACTGAAGGAAAAACTGTGATTTGATTTTCACTATAAGATGTGGAAATTTTAAGGTGGTTTTTTAGTTTGCTTTTTTGATCAGGTTTTGGTTTTAGTTTACAGGACAGGAATCTGTAGAGAAGCTTGTCAGGAATACGTGCTTATTTTATGTATATATTTTAGTTGTTTTATTTTTGTTGTTTTGTTTTGGTTTTGTTTGGTTTTGTTTTGCAGAGTAAACTATTTTTATTTGAAATATAGAAGCCAAAATTTACTAATTTCAAAGTGTAGCAGTTTGACAATGACTGGATGCCAGGCACCCACCAAAGCCTCTCCATCACTCCCCTTCACAGCTGAACAGAGGAGAGAATATTTAACATGGGGTTCATGAGTTGAGATAAAGACAGAGAGAGAGAGCATTTACCAAATGCCATCATGAACAAAGTAGGTTCAACTCCGAGATGGTAATTGAATTCATTACTATCAAAATCAGAGCAGGATAATGAGAAGTAAAAAAATACCTTAAAAACACCTTCCTCCCACCCCTCCCTCCTTCCCAGCTCTACCTCCAGTGGTGCAGGGATGCTCTGCTCATCACCCACCATTTCTGCCTCTGCTCAGTGATAGGGTTTGCTCTCCTCATGCACCATTTGGTCCCTTCCATGAGAGACAGTTCTCCAGTAACTTCTTCAATGTGAGTCCATCCCATGGACAGCATCCTCCCCAGCCTGCTGCAGTTCTTCCAAGGGCTCAGCCCTTCAGGCACAGCCTGTTCCAGCCTGGGTTCCCCACAGGCTCACAGGTCCTACCACCAAACCTGCTCCAGTCTGGGCTCCTCTCTCCATGGGTCTGCAGGTCCCTGTCCCCAGCCTGCTCCAGCCCAGGGCTCCCACAGGGGCACAGCCTCGTCTCAGACATCCTGGAGCAGGTCTCCTCCCTGGGCTGTGGGTGGATCTCTGCTCCCCTGTGCCCTCCCTGGGCTGCAGGGGCACGGCAGCCTCACCTCGGGCTCAGCAGGGGCTGCAGGGGGGTCTCAGCTCCAGTGCCTGGAGCAGCTCCTGCCCCTCCTTCCTCACTTGGTGTCTGCAGGGCTGTTCCTCTCACACCTTCTCACCTGCTCTTCCTGGCCACAATACGTATAAAATACCTATATTCCTATATAAATCTGTTCTCACAGGGCCATTACTATGATTCCTGCCAGGCTCAGCCTTGGCCTGCTGCTTGTCCATCCTGGAGCTGCCTGGCATTGGCTCTGTTGGGCGTGGAGGAAGCTGCTGGCACCTTCTTACAGCAGCCACCCCTGCAGCCCCCCTGGCACCCAAACCTGGCCAGGCAAACCCAGTGCACAAAGATATTTGAGTAGCTTAGCGGGGGAAATGTGACACTCGCCAAAATTCAGGCCTGTAATTTCCTCAAGTACTTTTTAATGAGTTCTACTATTGCGCTGTATTAGGTCTAAACATTAAAATGTTAAAATTATTTATAGTTTTTGCTATTAAAAAAAGGCGTGGTAATGAACTCAATTAAGATAATTTAAAATTATAACATAAGAACATAATTATTATCCTTCATGAGTATGCAAAAAGCACCATGACATTTGAATTTTTTAGCTAAAGTAGTCTTTTGAAGAAATGGATAACTGTAGCCAGTTAGGTTTATTTACTGCAGACAAACACAACAGAAATTGCTTAAAATGTGCTTCTAGTTTCTCCAGTGCCTGGCCCTGGCATCCAGCAGTCCTGTCACCTCCAGGACACCCCACCTGCCTTGGTGAAGGGACCACACTGTCCCAACAGTCCCAGACCAACCCTTATGGAGTTTAGGGGGCTGAATAGAAATTTTAAATGAAGACTCCACTGTGATCTAATTTTAAAGAATTCTAAAGCAATGTAATTTTTTTTTTTTTTAGGGAAAACATTACACAGAAGCTAATTACTATTGTTGATAATGACCTCTTATACACTGCAGCTGAGTGTTGGCAATCCAAACTGAATTCCAAGGCTATAGGAGGGAGCATAAACTAGTTAGGGACATTCAGTGTAAGCATCATTCAAGGTCTAAAGTGTTTATGACTTGAAACAAGATTAACTAATTGCTCATCAATGGGCTGCATTCTGAGAGACAGGTTTTTAACCAGGGTTATAGAGAATAGTAAACTTGAGGGTGAAAAAGAGAAGTTAAAATATATAGACTAAAAAGATAAACCAGGTCTAAAACACACAAATATTTACAGAAAAGGATGTTTCTCTTCAACAGAGAGAAATATTTTCCTGAACACATTATCACAAAATGAATCTTTACCCTTCCTTCCCTGGTAACAAAGCAGAAAAAAAAAAAGAATTTAAATTGTGATTCAAATTTAAGCTACGCAAACTCAATCTCTAAAAAAATTAGTTATTTTCTGCTTGCTCTGTTTAGTAATATGTTTGCAAATACATAACAATAACTTAATTACACTCAAGCTTCTTGAATGAGAGGTTTTGAAACAGCTCACAAAATGCATATGAATTATAACAGCACAACTTATTATGGTTTATGCAGCAAATTTTGGTCTTTTGATCTTTTGATGGATGAAGTAGATATAGCTAAAGCAAAGAGTTAGAAGATAGGAATTTGAAATGAAACAGGCAAGATGAATTTGCATATTAACTTGAGAACACAGATGGAAATGAAGGTGTATTTAATCGGCCACTTTATATTAAGATTGTTGATTATCTAAAGGCTTCTGGTTGTCACAGGAATGTCAGATGCTCTAATTAGATTGTGGTACAACTTGTATATGAACTAATTTCACAGAGGACTGCATATAAAACAAATGCAGTCTGTTTTACACACTTTTCTTTCTTTTTCTTCCCCCTCAACAGATCTTTTACATCTGCTGGGCAATGACAGCATGAAATACAGTTTCTGAATGCAGATTTGCTTTGGGATGTCCAACAACTTTAAGTATGCAGACAGTGTGATTCCTATCCTGGGCTTACCAATGGGTCTATAAAGCCTTGCAGAAAGATTAATTACAGCTTACATCAATTTTGGCCTCTAGATGTCATGTAAAGTACATAACACCAAAAAGGAAGCATAAGAATTTCGATTATAGAGGGAAAAAAGAGAGAATCACAGGAAGGTAATGGAATTTTAAAAAGGGTTGGTTTACTGTTTGCATCTTTTTAGATAACTGAAGTTCTTAAAATTAAGTGAGAAGTAGGAAGAAGGAAGAAATAAGTTCAAAGAAAAACATGTTACTGATTGAAGAACTACTTCTATAAATCAGAACTACTTCTATAATCTAAGATTTGAGAAAATAATAAGCAAAGTTCAAGAACTCACAGATGTCATACCACTATTCAAGGTTAAAACTGGTACAGAAAATAAAATACCTGTCAAAGATGAAGTAGAAATATAGTTATATAACTGACTTTTGCATGAAACTCTACCTGCAGTTCCAGGCTTTTCTGAAAATACTTTCAACAACACCCATAAAACAATTTCACTCATAAAACCATTCCCCAAATATTTTAGTTGTAGTTTTAAAATGCACAGTGCAAAGACCATGAAACCACTTTGCTCCATGATAACGTTTATCCAAGGATCTTAAAAGGCATTAGTCATGCAAGTACCATATAAAGTAAACAATTAGAGTTATATTCATTTTTGCAGGTCAGCGAGCAGGAAAAAGCTACTGAAATGAAGGTCTGAACTCTAATTCCAAATTGATAGCAAAGCCAGGAAAGGAAATTCAAAATCTTTTTCCCACTGAATTAAACATTCCTTATCAAACATAAAGCACGTGACAGGAAATAAATTTAGATTCTATAAGGGATCCTGCATGTAGGGCTTGTGAGAGATGATGTTTTTCTATGTGGTAACATACTCTGGAGAGCTTCAGGTGCCTGCAGACCCAGTTGTCAACATCAGACTCCTTCTCATCCTTATGGGCACTGTGCTTCCCAACAACACCAAACACCCACCTTAACCTGAGCCCCAGACAAAGTGTGCTCATCCTAAAGGGTGAGTCCTGCACAGAACATGCAGGACAAGCCAGAGGGGAAAGCTGACCTGACCTTATCCTCAAGGCCAAAATCCTGATTTTTGTAAGCTGTGCAAGGCTAGAGCTCTCCATTGCTTCTGCTCTCTTTTGCTTTATCAGCTCTTTTTCTCCTAAATGTCCAGAAGCTTGTGCCTTTTACCGTCTTACACACTTCTCCTAAGGTTATCACCAGGACTACCAGCCAGCCAACACCAAAATTTTATCTCCCAGCTTCGATTCCCAGGGACTGAAAATCACTTCCAAGCACAGAGTAGTTCAGGATACAGCATGTGCCAGTTCTTTTCCTCCTGCTAAAAGTTATTTCAACATGACACTGCAAGTTACTATGAAATGCTTCTTGGAATATGATAGTTCTTTTGTACTACTCTAAATGCCCATTTCTCAATTTCTCTTTCCTCCTTTTTTTCCTTTTGAGAGAATAAATGCATTAATCAAAACCAGTTGCAACAGACTGACCATGCTGATCACACTTAATAGATCTAAGCCTTTAAGTATGCCTTTTCCAGGACTTGAGGAATAATGAGATTATACTCCACTTACCAACTAATACATTCTGCTTGAAATTTCCAAGTGCCTCAAAAGCATAAATACACTCAGCTTTGATACACAACATCAAGTATTTTTAATCAGTCTTTAGTATTTTTAAGCACTTGTAGCTTTATTTCACTTCTGTTAACAGTAAAAAGTGGAAGAGAAGCATTTGAAGACAAAGCAGTGCTTGCTTAATGCCACAGTTCACAAAATTGGACCCTGATCTTCACCTTGGCTTTTGCCATGCTATTTTCTGAGTCTGATGAATGTTAAATGTTAAGTAAAAAGCAGCTCTAAGAAAATTGGCTCCAGCCTCAGCTTCTTGCAGTTGCACCCCAAGCAGGTCAGCCACTTTCCATTACTTTGTGCAAACTCTCTGTCGGTGACATGAGTCCAGTTCCAAGTTTTTCTTTTACCATTAAAAAAAAAAAGTAGATGATTTTGTTCTCATGCAGATGACTTCTGCACCATAACAGAAACCTCATTTTTCAACTTCTGTTCTTTTCAACACCACCAGGGTATAGTAAGTGGTTGCATCAGCCCATTAAACAAAGATATGAACTAGATCCTAACAGAATGCAAAATGAAATTCAATATGACAATATGGTAACAATTCTGCAAAAGTGTGGGCTAAATGTTAACAACTTGAAATCTTTTGTGGTCGAAACCATCTTCTCAGTTTGGCAGGTTCTACTCTGGGGAGTCCCAGATTTCTGCTGAACTGGCCTTCGGCACATCAAGTCTTTGTAGGGTGAGTTCACAAACTCCCCAATACCAGTTTATGATGGCAATGGATTCTCCACAAGCAGAAAAGGCATGGGGGCAAAAATGGAAGGAATAAAAAGGAAATAATTT
Organism: Lonchura striata; assembly: GCF_050655825.1. Taxonomy (NCBI): domain Eukaryota; kingdom Metazoa; phylum Chordata; class Aves; order Passeriformes; family Estrildidae; genus Lonchura; species Lonchura striata. The sequence continues at coordinate 12,643,765 of NC_140703.1, forward strand.
TTAAAGTGTGTTTTTTCTCCTGTAAAATATTCTAAACTTGAAAAGGAAATAGTTTCTAGAAATTAAACAGTAAAATAGAAATGATTTTTTAAAACACCAGTTAATATTTTGTGCCTTGAAATTAATTAAATTAAAGTATATTTCAGGCATACAAAGTGCCTTTTACTCAATTTAATCACGGGTTAATTTGATCCTTCATTTAATTTGATCAAAAAACCAGGAATCAAATCAGCTGTATTAAAAATAGCAAAACTTTCACTCCATATTTTGATTAATTTTGATCGCCTTAGGCAAGTAATATCGTATAATTCAATCACTGGTTATAGTACATTGCCATTTTAATTAATTATGAAAATGAAAAAAATTGAGTGTGAACAGAGATAAGAGCCCAAGGAAGAAAATGTATTTATAACAAAAGGACAATTACAACTCAATGTTGTGTTATTAAGACATTGCTACTAAAATTCACCATTTGTCATGGCAGCCCTCTTGCTTACTGCTCAAGCCCAGTGCAGAACTCCATGCAGGAGTGTACTGTAAGCACAGGAAGATCAAAATTCAATAAAAAGAAGTTCCACCTCTTGAGATTTTCTTCCATGGAGAAGCCACTCGTACAATGACATGCAGCATTTTAGCCTTCTTGGGACTTTCTGTCCTGCCTTGAGGCAAATCTTCTCAGACAGGCTGCTGTTGCTGCTTTCCCACCTCTTCAGGGAAAATTTGCTACCAGAACAGGCACAGGAATGAAATCAAATTATTTAAACAAAGCTGAGGAGAGAAAAGAAGAAAGTATCCAGCTGGTCTTTCCATCACTTCCCATTCCCCTTGCTCCATTCTTCTTTCATTTTCACTACCCCCAGTGTGTAGGTGGAGAAGAAAAAGAGGTCATGTTGGTGACTCAAGAGACAAAGAAATCCCTGAAGATGTGCTGAGGCTGGGAGCACTCAGAATAATGCATAAGACTGGTGCCACAGTTAACTGCTGGTCAAGCAGACTAATATTATGTAGATAAGTGATTCTGTAACTTGTCTTCATAAATATGGCAGGAATACCAAAATTAGTGATGCACATAAATGATTCCAGACCTAGGGAACCAAGAGAATGGGAATAATAACAACCACTATCACCACCAGAACCAAAGGAATTGTTAAAAAATAAATGTGAGATCTTCTCAGCATTTGTTTCCATGTTTTCCTTTTTCTGATTTTTTTGGGGTTTTCTTTGTTTGTTTTTGTTTTGCTTTTCTTGGATTAATAACATTGACTCAATAGTCCATGAATAAGAACCCATTTGTTCAAAACTAGTGGAAATCTGAGATAGGATTTATCACCTCTCTGTTATGCACCAAGTAAAATTTTTAGAGTTCACCATTTTGCAAATTAAGATCTGTTGAGAGCTGGCCTTGAGGGGAAGTATTCACAACACCCAACTGCTCTCAGATTTTCTTGATACAGGTGATACTAAGAAAAGTGAAAATGTCCTGAGTGTATTAAGGGTCTGATCAGTACAAAGAGTAAAAGCCTTTTGAAATGACTCATCAAAACTTTGAAATATATTTTCCTCCCATCTCACACAACTTTTTGACTCATAATCCTATTTTCTTCAAAAAACTGCATTATAACTCTGTGATGCAAAAGTGTAAGGATAGTAAATTTTTTTTTTTACATGTACCAAGACCCAGAGCAACAGAGAATAATGCAGTTCCCATTATTTGCTTCCAGATAATGTTCTGGAAGCATCTTTTCAGACTCAATAGATCAAATTAGACATGTTACATTTCTTTTTTTTTTTTTTTATTTCTTTTTATTTAGTTAAATTCTGAATTTTTATTCTGTCATCAATTCACACTGAAATGCAACAAAATTCTGAATTTTTGGGCTATCCCTCATAATTCTGAACCATTTAAAACCCTGACCTGGCAGTAGTATAGGTAGTTGGTATTGGATTCTGTGCTGCCTATTTATGCTCATTTTGAGAATATCTGAAAAAAAGTCACATTGAATATATCTATTTAACTTTTAATTAATTTCAATTGAGTTACCACAGTCATGACATTATCTCTTCTTGTTTAGCTCCCACAGATACTCTATGTCCATCCACAGAAAGCTGCTCCTTGTTGAGGTTGTTCTCTTCCCCACACACACTTTAGGTTTAAGACCATAATTTTCAGCATAAACAATATTCTGATGACTGACGGTGAAGGGTTTTATGTTGTTGAGGTTTCTCATAACCTAAACAGGTTGCAAATATTACTCATTTCTGGAATGTTCCCACAAATGAAACATTCCTTTTGGAGTTGTCTAACTTTATCTGTATTTGTCCTGTACTCCCCTCAGGATCAGAGATGTTATCGAGCACAAGATACACCAAGTTTCAGCTATTAAAATTAGCAATTGTTCAGATAGGCAGGAGAATATTTTTACAGACAGTTCATATTAAAAGTCATTTTAGGATCCTAAATTTCATTTTAAAACCCATAATTAATTTAGAATAATGCACAAAATAATTTACCAAGCTTTTGCAATGTTCTTTTTTCATTTCTTGGGTTTTTCTGGGTTTTTTTTATGTGACATCTATAAAGACAATTAAGGTGAGAGTGACTTAGTGGTTTTTTTTTCAGTAAATAACCTTTCAAAAGTAGGAGAACATAGACTGCAATTAAGAGCAAGTTTGTGACTCTAAAAGATCATCTAAGAAACAGAAACAACACCGGAACAAAACTGCAAGTCTCTGAAAAACAAAGAAAGAGAATGCATTTTTGCCAAGATTCTTTGCTCATTTCTTTATATTTTCTCCCACCATCAGATACTGTTCTAGAGAAAATGAAATAAACTTGTCACTTATTTCTTGGATTGTGTCTTCCTTGTCTTAAGAATATGTGGTATTTTCGGTTCTTTGTGTTTAAAAACAAAGTGTTGAAATTGGTTATTTGGGGGAAACATAATATGTAATATTAAAGGTATTAGAATGCAAAAAAAATATGGATTGAAATAATTTTCAAATATAATTTTATCACTTTTCAAATTTAATTACTATAAGAACAGTATCACTATATTAAAACCTAATTACCTTATACTCTTTCTGGCTTCATGACAATGCTCATAAAATGCTTAATATTCATGTAACATGCTACCTCACCCTGTAATATCACCATATTTATGGAAAGAAATTGTAATCCTCTTTACTGGCTCAGGTTAATTCCAATAAAATATTAAATCCATTTTCTAATCTAAATGAGTTCATTAGGAGAAGCATGGTACTGAGAATACCAAACTCTCTACAGAGTTCAGCTTCATTACATTTCAGTACTATGCATTTCCAGAGCTGTTGTACTACATTTATGAGGATTTATCTGTACTGTTCCAAAAACATTCATCCTAATTCTACTCCTTCTGTGCATGCTAATCATGAATATGTTAAGTGGAAATACTAAGCTAGCAGCCAATCTCATCCCCAGATGGGTTCAAGTTATGATTACAGAAGCAAATTTGCCATAAGCACTCATATAACTGTGCCAGAGAAGAGGAAATGAAGGTTTGGAGATTCTTTTTATTTCCCCTTTTTTTCTTTCACTACCCATGCCATCTTTTTTTTTCATTGTAGTATAGTGGGGAAAAAAAAATCTTTGCTAAGGTAAAAAAATGTCATAGAACAGTTAGAGGGTTATTTCCAGTCCATGCAAACCATTTACATTATGTTAGGCAATGAAATGTAATGCATGGAATAACTTTAAACAATATAAACCAAACTCTTTGGACTGACACCTGGTATCTTCCATAAATTTAAGGGCACCAAAATATCCCTACTGATCCCAAGGCACACCTAGCTCAATCTTCAGAGTGCAAGTGAAATAAATATCTTCATTAAAAGCAGTGGAACATTTTCTTTTTACCAGGTCTTCTACAGCATCACCACCCGGAGTAGTTTTCTCAGATAAAATTTTTCATTTTAAGGAAGAAATCATAAACTAAGATGTAGACATATTATTCTCAAATAACTTATTCTTTATATTTAAGCACCACATATTATGAGTATTTACTGCCAATCTATAGCAAAAGGTGGCCTTTATCCCCAAACTCTTTTCTTTTCTCTTCAGGAGGATCAAACCACAATTTTCCTTGCACAGTTAATTTGATTTGATCTGTGTCACACACCACCAACAAGGCAAGAAAACTTTTAATGGCCATATACATGTAAATACACTACTGAAATATGGACAACATGGGTCAGCAGGGACCTTTTTGATCTGCACGTGGCAGCTCTGTACAGAATTATGAGAACAGATCTATTCTCGAGGAAAGGAACACTCCTTTAAACTCATCCCCAGAGTTAGAAAAAGGAAAAAGAAATAAATTAGCTCCTCCCTTTACTTTTGAATCATAAAAGCATTAATTTGGAAAAGAATGGATGTGGGTTATCTGCAGGGATATCTGCAGCCACAAGGAATAACTCAGCCAGTTTCAGGTGAGCAGCCGCTGGTTGTCACTGTTGCTCCACAAAAAGGGAGCTGCAGAGGGGAACTTTCAAAAGTAATTCACGCATCCAAAAGTTGCAGACTTTGGTTGATCCCTTTGAGTGGCCAAAGGTAAAGGCATCCACTGAATTTTAACAGCTTTCAGAGCTGGGTTGTTGTGCTAAAAAAAAAAAAAAAAAAAAAAAAAGCAGCTTGTCAAACAGAAACAATCAGACAATTGGATATTTTTTGGTTATGATAAAAAACGCAGCAGATCTGAATATACACAGAAGAAAAATGTGTGCTAAAAAAACCAAAAAACAAACTAATCCAAACACATTTTAATCACAAGTTTTTAATTCACTTCTAAAGTCCATATGCTATTTAAAGATGTTTTACTACACCAATTTAAAGCCCAACCATACAAATTATTATAAATACAATGCTGCTTACCCCAAATCATTCTCACCTCATAGTAGCTGTTAGTCTCTTCCCATAATCCCTGCATAATATGCAGCTGAACTCCAAATATGCTTTTCTGAGTAGTATCAGTGAAAAATTTGCTTAGAGCATTTACATTTTCCAGCTACTAACACAAACCACTCAGTGGTGCTATCCTGAGTGGCAAGCACTGAGTCAATGCAGTTTCCAAGGTCACCTCATTAGTTTATAATCACCACAGAATCAGACAAAATTGGTTGTGAAGCTGGTCTACCACTTAGTTCCTCTGTTCTTCTGAGTAACTTTTCTGAAGATGAAGGAATAGCCAATTATTTCACTTAAATTGAAAATAACATTTTTTTAAATCAATGGGAGAAGCTTGCAGGGATTCTCTGCAATTAAAGTTTGAACTTGATGATCTTAAAGGCCTTTTCCAAACTAAAAAATCCTATGATTCTATTATGTGACAATTTATTCTGCTAAGGATTTTAATATAGGGATCTTATACCTCACAAATAGTTGAGTTTCACAACAATTTACTTTGACTATTCACTTTTACCAGGAAGAAAAAAAAAAAATTAGATAGAAGAAAGGATACAAATTCCAGGTTCATTCTTCAGGATTCATGTTTGAATTTTCTTTATTTAAATGAAAATCAAATTTTTAAATCAAGGAACAAAATCTTATTTCCTTTTTAAATGTACATTCATGAAAATAGGAACCTAACATTTTACCAAAAAAAAGACCACTCATTTACACTCACACTAATATCTCACTGTTAAATAAATAAACATTCTCTGCTAAATAGCAGCACATGTTAAAATACAAGGAATATACATTTTGCTGTTTTATGCTTGTTTTGAGTAACAGCTAACAGGTAACAGACCAAATATACTTCATGGGTATTTCTAGAGTTGACCAGCAACACATACCTTCAGATAGCTCCTCTTTGCAGCCCATTTTGTCATTTTTTTACAGTTTTCTCTTACTTTTACTGTTTTAGTGAGCTGTTTATTCATCCTCAGTTAAGCAAAAACTCATTTACCACATTAATATTTTTGAAATTACCAGCACTAAGTTCCTTACAGTGAGTGCCCCTGGGTCCAGTGGCTTGTACTGATGAGCACCAATGAACTGTACAAAACCTCCCAAGTTCATCATGCTCAAAGATGGTACTTTGAGTTCAATAGGTCACAAAGCACAAAATCAATTGAAAAAAGCAGAAGGCCTTAGCCTTCTACCAGTTACCAGGCTGGTAACTGATGGAATCCCCACAATGACTGAGAAAAGAAAGAATAAGAGAGACTGTGACTGAGCTTTCTGTCCCTTCACACAGCAGATTTTTGCCCTAAAATAAAGAGTCAGCTGCAGTTTGTCATAGGAGCAGGGCTCCCCAGGAAATCCCATTTTGGTGCATGGGTTATTGGCTTGTTAAAAAAACAAAACAAAACAAAACAACACTTTGATTGTATGGCACTGTGGAATAATTTGAGAGCTCAAAATCAGGATAAGAGTTCCCTTCCTGGCTTTCTGTTCTGTGCCCTGCCTAGACTTTTAATACTTAATTCCTGTTGCTTGCAAGGCACAAAGAAGTCAGCAGGGCTGCAGAGGAGTATAAAATTTTGCAGTGGCTTCCAAATGTGCCTGAGTACCCAACAGAGAGTGTATTAGGAAGATTATTCAATTATTGCATAAATTGGAGTCATCTTTTGCAGCCTGCTGTAATCTTAGAAACTCCATTCCTAAAATTAAAAAAAAAAAAAAATCTTAAAAAGGTATTTTATTTGTAAGTATAATAATAGGGGCAAAATTGCTTCAACCCCAGAAAGCTATTTTAAAATCCTTTGTAAAGTATGTGAATTACAGGTTATTCACAACCTGATTACATTTCACTACATTGTATAGTAGTTAGCTTTCTTCTGACTGTAAAGAGTTTGTAAAAATGTCCTCTTCCACTTTCAGGTAGGGAATTTCTATAATCAATCTTTTTACTGTGGTACTTTCAGTCAGCAAGGAGCTACTGCATATGGACAAAGCAACTTCCACCTGTTTATTTGGAGGGACTCTCAGTAGGGGTTTATAAATACCTTGCCCAGCAGCTCCCTGAGGAGCAGGTACATCAAAACCAAGCTGTGACATCAAATTGAGAGATAAATCCACACTGAGGCGGATTTCAGAGCTGCAGAGCTCCCTCTTGACAGGGAAGTGATGAGGGGCTGCAGTGTCTGGTCAGGCTCCAAATCTTGAAGCTATTCTGCCAGATTTGGGGGCAGACAAAGGAATTTTGCTGTCCAGGAACCAGAAGCAGATGTCTTTGAGGCAAAAGAGCCATGGTAGCTGTATCATTGTGGGTGTATGGATGCTTTTCTTTTGCAGTGTTTAAGGATTTCAGTAACATGGATGACATGAATGAATGTTTGGGGTTTGGACTTGGTTTGTTCATCCTTTCCAAAAGAATACAGAAAGGAGGAATAGAAAAGAAAAAACAAAACAAAAAAGCCCCTGGAACACTAAGTGCCACTTCAGTTCAGGCTAGATCTTCACTAGCATTTTTGTCCAAGTATATACAGACCAAATTAAATTATTAAATTTGCAGCCACATTATTAAATGTGGCTACAAATTTTCAGAACCTGATTAATTACTTGTTCTTTTGTAAGGTCTCATTTTAAAACAAACATATAGCAAATCTTAAGCCCTACTTTGGTGAAGCCATTAAGCAAATGCTTATCTATTTCAGTGTACCAGGAACAGAGCTGGTACTGATATATGCAAGGTAAAACCCAATTGGAAATTCAAGGATAAGGTCAAAATGAGCATAAAAGCTTTTCCTACTAGGATTTTTTAAGGAACTACTAAGAAATTATTGTTTGCTAGCAATAGTTTTGCAACTCTTTTAAAAGAGTTACCAAATTATAGCTAGCAGACAACAATTTTGTCAAGAAAAAGAAAATCTGCAGCCTAAAACAACATTTAAAGACTAAGAATAATCACAATCTCATTGTCAATATGGTATTGACACTGGTGTTTAAAATTGCTGATTTTCCCACTGCCCACAAAGGAGGGCCATGAAGATGCTCAGAGGGCTGGAACACCTCTCCTGTGAAGACAGAGAGTTGGGGTTGTCCAGCAGAAAGAAGCTGAGCAACCAAAATGTGAAGAAATCAGTGCAGCAGGGCAGTGAAGGAGGACAGAAGGTAGTGCTGAAGTAAGAGACTGCCTAGTACATATATTTCAACCTGGCAGGAGTGACTTTTAAGTAGGACTAATCAGTTAAGTTATCAATTAAAGATGAAGCTCGACTGCATCCACTAATGAGAAAAAAACAAGGTATCATTATGAGTTGTCAGTATATTACTATTTATTTTTTGTGAAAAAAAAAAAAATACATTGGTCCAAATAGCACAAAAGGGAAGAGGAGAAATGTCTGTATGGAGATGTAGGACTGAACAAGAGAGAGAAAAAGGTATTTTTGGCTGGCAGCCACTTGCATGTCTCATTATGTGCTTATTGTTATTTATAAAAGATGCTTTATTTTGCACTTTGAGAGCATTAACCACTATTCAGGAACAGAAGCACGACAGCAAAATTCTTGAGGAAAAGAGCCACACAACCCAACCATAAATGCTGCATGATTTTCCTCATCAATCTGTTTGGGGAGGTGGCAGTCAGGTTAGCCACCACTCCTGCCTGATCTTCTCAGAGCTAAATTATGCATGAACAGCGTAGGCACAGGAGAAACCATCACCAAGATGGTCACAGAACTCCTTGCAATGAATTCATTGCTGTTAGGGGAAAAATACAAAATCAGAGGAGGAGGAGGAAACAGCAAAAATAGTGTCAGACAAGTTGAAGCCTGAGGAGCAGAAGACCTTAACTCTGTTTTCATTTTATAGATTTAGACCCTTAATATTTTCTTGTAATTAAAAGTGATTTCTGAGATACAAATGTTAGATTTATGCCTATCACATTTTTCATCAAATCCATTAGAAATAGTTATTTAAAACAATAACAGATAATCAAAAAAATTATGGACTACATGCCTTCTCTGTTTTCCAAAACCAGTTGTTCTTCAAGACTTTCTTTACTTATCAGGTATAAGACAAACTATCGTAACAAAAACAGTTTTGGAAAGCCTTTTATTATTTGACTTCACTAACACATTGAAAATTTTTGATTCTTTGGTATTCTGCGGTTTAATGGAATTACCTGGTTGAGATATTTATGAAAATTTACCTGTTACTATTTCCCATTTGGGGGTTGGTTGTGGGTTGGATTTTTTTTTTCCTTATCTTCATAGAAATGTCAAATACATTCAACTATGAGTTTGTACACTCACATGATATTGCATTTCTCCTATTAATAGATGTTTCCTTTTTTTTTTTTTTTCAGGTAAAAATTATGTTATTCACGTAATTGAAATTAAAATCTTTAAAAACAACCAAAGGAACTCAGTATCATGAGGTGATTGTTCTCCACCAGGACCCTACCAGATTCCACTGAAAGGTAATATTACTTTTGATATTGTCTACAAAATCAGTATTTACCAGCCAGAGTGTTAAAAAGAACTCTGAGACAATATACTATCCCCACCAGCTGAGAATTGTACTCCTATTTTAAATTAAGTTATGAATAATTCCCATCCACTTGGGATTAACTCTGAAAGAAATTCCAGAGGGAACCAACCCAGAGGGCCAGCAATAAAATGAAACTCTTAAGCAGGCAGAGCAGAAATTCAGGCTGCAGTGGAATTATCAGGGTCTTTCCCTGCTGAATGTATCTCAAACCTCTGCCTCTGCTGGCCCCAGGATGGTCACAATGTGTAAAGGCATCCAAGGTGGCATTACACAAAAGCTGCATTGCTGTGATCAAATTGTATCCTTTAAAAAGACATGACTAAATAAAAATAATGACACTATGATGTACAATAAAGTACTTAGTAAATAAGGTTTTTAAGGTGGGAGGATGGGGGATATTAGCTAAACCTCTCAAGTATAAGAAATCAAGTAACATAAAAATGTAACGCCTTTTCAACATACAGAAGGTATAGAAAAGAGAGAGGGAAGTGACTGAAAATCCACACAGTAATCATAAATTTCAAAACTGTGAGAGGAAATCAGAATCTGCTACTTTAATTACCCTCTGTGACTATCTAGACTCAGGAGCAATATTTTTTTTCCTGAAATATTTTCTGTGGACTTATTTAAGGGCAACACTTCCAATGGAACACAAAGCTTAGTCTGGAAGTGGATCATGGTAAAGCTGCAGCCCATCCCTGCCACGTGGCCCTGGCAGCACCTCTGGCTCCAGCTCCTTTTTCCCCTGCCATGTGCACAACGAGCTCTTCAGACACCAGGCACCAATTTCAGCTTCCTTTTCTAGCTGCTGCCACAGTGCTAAAGCCAAAAGCAAGTGCAAAAAATGAAATATTCTTTTCACCTATTGCTCAGCAGCACTCAAAGGCTTAGCAGGTAAGAGTTGAGACTCAAAAAAGCAAACTAGTCTATCAAAGCCTTCTAGTTTTTGATCTTTGGCAATTCTAGCTACATATTACTTTAGAAAACTGAATTATATAAATCCATCAGCTCATGTTTATTATCATGATTTTTAAAAAATCATTAATGCTGTGGTAGGATTGATTTTAAACATTAACCTTCTCAAAATACTAGTCTCCTACATTAAAAAAATCCAACCTGCATATGATGTATTACATGCGCTTCACGGTGATATGTCTTACTATGTAAAAAGATACAACCCAGAAAAACCCAGAAAAAGCTAGACAAATATGTAATCTGACTATTTTTTCAGATGGAACTTGCAAGTTATTTGCTAAAAATCAGAAGCCAGACTTAGTGGCAAGCTTCTGAAAACTTGCACAGCTCTGATAAGAAAGGACATATTTCATAAATATTCATTAAAAATTACCTTTTCTGGATCATGAATTTTTCAAGCAGACACTGGTTTGACCTCTGCAAGGAACAAAATCCAGCCTGTAGCACAATGTCTCAATTTTCTCATAAAAAAGAAAAAAATAAAACAAATAAAAATGGATTTTCTTGTTAAGCATCTATTTTTTTCCACTACATGAGGCTCAGGTCAATTAGCCTTGCAATCCAAGCATTAATATTAAATTCAAATTAAAGTCTTAAAATTCCAAAGTGCTACCTTCTTATTTTCTTGAAAAATTGATTGTGAGGCAAGGCAATGGTTTGCATTTCAAACAATTTTCTAATCTACCATCACCATTCCTCATACATCTTCCAGTTCAAACAAGACAGTTGTAATTGGTAATCTTAAAGCACTTCATTGACATCTCCTGGGCTAGGAAGATTGGAATACATTTGTAAATCTTCTCAGTCTTTTTCCTGCTGGAAACTGGGGACTCCCTTTGCACAAGTGTTAGCACACCAGGTAAAACATGCAGATTATTCAGTGCCATCATCACTGGTTAGCAGTGGTAAAAATGGGTGCTGGGATAACTGGGATAAACTTTTTCAACTACTTTAATTTTCAATCATCATCATAACGTTGGCAGCTTCAGCTCTTTTGCTGCTCACCTTTACCCTAACATCTTCTTGATGCACAGATCAAAACTCCACCAGCCAACAGAGGCAGAAGCAGAAGGCTTTATACCTCAGCGTCATACCCAAACTGATGTAGAAAAATAAAATTATCCCTTGTAACATTATTTCAACTTGGCTGGTCAAAAGAAGATAGAAACATCATGTTTTGTGCATGTTGCTGCATTAGCATCATCATAATTTCTCCCTATTATTTTATTTTGAAAACTAAGGATGGAAATGTGAGACTTCCTTGCATGATTTCTCCTAGTCATAGGAATCTCAATAGGAGATGTGTTAAGCAACATATAACAGACACTTTCTCTTCAGATGCTCTATTCAATTCCTCTTCCCTCCAATATGTGTGCAGGCAAACCCTATGAACATAGATTTAAATGTAATAGAACCGTAGTTAACAGGGAAAAAACTGGGAAGGTGAAAACTTTAAATTTTGGCATGCTCTTATAAAATTCTGCTTACCACACCATTCTCAAACACCCTGATTCATTTAAGCAAAACCACATGATTTATTGCTTAAGATGAACATAAAATCCTTCCAGTGCACAAACTCACTGGGACATGCTAGCAGGGCTTAAGCTGTGCATTCATAGAGCTTCAGCAGCAGCAACAACAACAACAACAACAACAACAAATTATGGGGACAGGTTGAATTGAGTCTACCTCGAGTAGCAGGGTAGGAGCAGGCATGTGGCTGTATCAGCACAGCACAACCTAGGCACAGTAATAGCTACATGCTAAAAAATGATTGGAAAATGTTCAGCATTGAAGGGGACTTCTGGAAACTTTAATCTTGCTTACTTAACTCTTTGTTTTTACATGCATTTCTTTAGTTTGTTCATGACAAGGAAAAAAGATAATACAGTCTGAATTCCAAACAAGAGTGGTTTGTTCAGAATAGAAGACAGAAATGTGTCAGGGGCTTTTATTACATTTTACATCTCGCTGCTTATGTGCAGAGAGAGCAAGAGAGAGAGGAAATGAAGCAACCCAGTAGCCAGAGAATCAAGATGTGGCAAATAATATATGCTCCCCCTTTCAAAGGCAAGGTGCATATACACATATAGGCTATTCATTGTGAACAACAGAATTGCTATTTGCCTATTTCAAATGGAATCCAAATGTGCCAAGCACAGCAAGAATACTGAGAGCAAAGAGTGCTTAATATTCTAGCCCAGCTCACTGAAAAAAGCACTGAATTGACAGAGCAGTGTTCTGTAGAGCAACATGATGTGTCTGCTTTAAATGGAGAATAATGGATTTAAGTTTAGTGCAGAACTAAAGGGCTCAATTACTATTCATGAATTCTGAAATGTTCTACTACAGAAACTCCTTTTGCATGAAATGTTCATCAGAATCAATGTGTGGAACTACAAAAAGTAAACCTTGCCCCCTCGCACAATACAGTACTTACCTAGATTTGTGCATTTACAAAGAGCATTGCTGCAGCATTTATCTAAAGCCACCTAGACTACAAAATAAACTATTTTAAATGTGCTTCAGAGGGTTGCTGTAGGGAAAGCTGCTCTACTAGTGCCATTTTTTGTTGCTTTTAGATAACTGCTTCAGCATTTGCCTGCCCTAAGATGGGACTAGTACTTCAGGAAAACTGTTTTCATGAGGTCTCAAGAGAACCTTTTGGGCAGCAGTGTGAGATGGTCAGTTTGCAAGCCCTTTGAAGGGTTTCTCTAAGCTGGCTTTTTGTTACAAACTGTATTAACACTGGTAGTTTCAGAAATCTCTTTTTATTCTTTCTGTAAATATTCAAAAACTCAGTCTTCATTCAGCACAAAGAACCAGCACTTTCATCCTGTACAATTCAATATTTCACTTGAAATACAAGGTTTTTCCTACAATTCAAAAGGCTCATCATCTTCCACAGGTTTAGTCTGTAAAATTTTTACGCAGTATGGGGTTTGATCAGTTGCTAAAATGCAGTCAGAGAATTGTCTTCTCTCTTGTGTTGCATATACAGACATGTATTGATGTCTCATGGAATTATTCTTGAAATCTAAGCACATGACTCTTCAGATATGGTTGCCCTTTGCAGTTTGCAGTATTCATTATAATTAGGACTAATCACAGGGAAAATTTTTGTTCAGAATGAGAAAAAATGTAGTACAACGCGTCTTTCATATGAGATGTTGCTGGTATATCCCTTCTAATTATGTTCAAGTAATAATCTTCCTTAAAAATTCATATAGCTTTTGTTCCTTTGTAACAAAAGGCCAAATTAATCATCTCTCTGCTTGGAAAACATCTGCCATTCAATATCTATTAGCATATAAAGGATGACAATTCTCCAAACATTTGTGTATCCTGCATTATAATTGAGATTAGCACAGGAAATTTTTGTTTGTTTATTTCCCCAAACCAATGCCTTTTAAAGAGAAATAAGTTTTGTGTCTTTTCTGAATGTACAGATGACCGTCAGTCCTGAAGGGCTTTTAGGAGCTTTGTATTAACAAATTCCTTCTGTTTGCATATTGCATCCCTCAGAGCAGCACATGTATAATTTTCTCATCATTGTGTGCCATCTGGAGTGTGCTGCTTGAACTGCAGGTTGAAAATAAGGTCTGAGGAGTATTTTCATTGCTTCTATCTGGGAATATTATCTATTTCAGGGCCTCTTTCTCATAGAAATCTGAAATTTGGTTAGGATTTTACCAGCACTTACAGTACAGTAGGAACTTCATTTTGGAAATCTGGTTTTTTACCCTGTTTTTTTACCCTGTTCTTCTCCTCCTCAGCCAACTAGAATCCAGGTGAGATGAGAACCAATTCAGATTGCTACCTCTGAATTTCATGATACCTCAACAAAGTAGCACAAGCTATGAACAAAACCAGCCATGATTGCTGATTTAAACTTCTAGTTCGAAAGAATTAAAGGGAAAATGAAGTAAAAAATCACCTACAAAGAAATGGAAAGAAACTGATGACAGTCATCCAGGGTCACTTCACAAAGAAACTTGAAATCAACTTAGCTTCTTTTTAAGTGATGTTTTGAGGAAGAAGGCCAAGAACAGGTCTGATATAACTACAGGAACAGAGATGTCTTTACTAATTTCAAGTTCATCTGAAGAAACTTAACAGAAAAAAAGGCTTCTGCTGCCAGGGAAATGCCACAGGGAATGAAACCCTGACTCCTTAAGCCACAGCCTAAGGTCAAAGAACAGCAAAAGCAGACACATGATACCCTCTCATCCCCTAAATGAGCTCTACGTTCCCTTGTACTAAGGAGCCCTTTTTCTTCTTTCTTTTCTTCCTCTTTTTTCTTTTACGCACAAAAACCTATGAGCGTCTTAATTTGGTTCAAAACCAGGTATTTCAGTAGGTGAAACTGCAGTGCACCTGAATTTCTCTGGCACACCAGAGGAGGTTGGGTTGGATCTCTGGGAGCTGGATCCAAGATTCTGTTTTGTAAGGCTCTCACTGACCCGTGGTTTGGGAGGCAAGCTCAGAAATATTGGGAGGGTGTCTTTGTAGCTGAACTTCTGCAAGGCTGTATAGCAAAGAGGTTCAACTAAAATTTTAATGTTTAGAGAGGCTAAATTTCAAAATCTCAAAATGCATTCATTGCAGGGAATCAAACAAAATGTAGAAAGTCAGTTTGGTACGACTAGTTCCTTCAGTAGCTAAGAAAATATAAATATATTTTCATAGAGGAGGCAGCTTTTGTTCTCCACATTGTGGTTATGAATGGGGGCTGCTGTGTTACCTTGAACCCTTTAATGTATCTTGGTTAAATAGTGACAAAGACTAGACTCAGACAATTTATTTTATGCAATCTAATGTCACTGGGCTACAGTGGAGATTACTTTAGGTAGGAAAATTTAACTGGGTTCATCCAATTGAAACAGTATAGATTAACTCTGTTGCCATAGAAACATATAATTTTGGCACAGCAAACACAAGAACAGTACATCTAGTCTGGTATTTCACTTCTACTAAACACTATCATCTGATTATTCGAGGGATGATTATAATAAAGCTATAAAAAACTATATTATTATAAAAATGCATATCAGATGCACCTCTTCATAAATTTGAGACTATTAAAACAGTATTCTTGGAGTTATCAAAAAGTTGTGTAAAAGTACCTCATATTATTATATGCACATTGAAAAAGCACAAAAATAGTAATAATTAAATGTATGCAGGTATATTAATTTTCTGTAATGTAAAATTTTTGACAGATAATTATTTTAATTATTTAAACAACTTTAAGACATATTCAAGTAGATTTTATAAATTCAAGTCAATCTTCTTGGAAAAAACAAAGTTAAATTGTGTGTGAAATTATATTAGTAGCTCAAACATTTTTCTCTTATATGTCTTTAACACTTTGAGAGGTCTTTGTGTTTGCTGTCTTCCTACAAATTAATGTACTTAACATTATTTTTCCAATAGCTATGCCCAAGAAAATTTCCTTTCTTGACTTTCTTCAACTAGCAAATTTCAGAGAAGCATAACTTTGGACATCTTCCTCATGGGTAATAGGTTAGGGACTCAAAAAAACTTTCTTATTAATTTTTTTTTTCAAATAAATGATTCAAATATGCTATAAAATTTATGCAAAAAGATGAAGCCAGTTCAGTTTTCCACTTTCCAAATTGTCGTTTTAGATTGCAAGCAAAATATAGAGAAGCATACTCTAGAAAAAATGAGTTACTGGTAAACAGCAACTCCGTGAGACTGGATTCTACATTTTAATTCTGGAACATTTTCATATTAAAGAGACATTCATTCTAATAAGAAATATAACTCAGAAACTGCAAAGTTTTGAGACAATCTTCACTGAACTAAACATATTTTATCACTGCATATTAAATGTCGCTTTCTTTTCTCTTTGGTAAACTACCTCAGTATTAAACACAGATGAAAGCTCACAAGTGATCAGAATTACATGATTTCTATTTTTGTGTACACAGCCTTTTATTACTGTTCTTACCTTGGAGCTGTGATTGGAAAGTTGTCTATGGTATATACCCCTCATTTCAAGTACAGGAAACATCAGGCAGACAAAATTATTTAAAATGTGCTACACTTTTTAAGCAAGAATATTCATGTATATAAATACCAATGCTTACTCCTGAACTCAGTTACTCTTATGGATAACATAATTTTATTGATATCTGGGGCCTCAGGAAAAAAAATGCCAAAAAATATTTAATTTATATTCTGCCTTAGTAGGAGATGGGTAATGTACATTATTTAGAAGGCTTTTTTTAGTAAGTGGCTTTTTGATAGAATACAATATCTTTATTCTAAAATAAAAAAATATTATATTGAAAATTTTTCTTAATATTGTAGACTGCCTATAAATTCATGCCCCAAAAATCTTTCCAACATAAGTAGTATTGTGATGGGATGACCTCATCCAAGTGCCAGATGCTCACCCAACAGTTTTCACTTGCTCTCCTCAACAGGATAGTGGGAGAAATAAGACAGAAAACCACATGGGACAAGATAAACATCTTATCAGTATCCACAGCAGACAAACCAGATTTGACTTGGGGGATATTGATTTAATTTATTGCTAATCGAAATAACTTTGGGTAGTGAGGAACAAAGACAAAGAAATAAAGTAACACCTTCAGAACCTTGCCCAGGCTCAACTTCCCTCCATCATTCCCACCCCTCTGCATCTCCCAACACAAGCAGAGCAGGGGAATGGGAATGGGGGCCATGGTCAGTCCATAAGAACTTCTCCCTGCTGCTCCTCCTTTCCTCTCACTTTTCCCTTGCTCTGGTGCGTGGACAGCCAGCAGCAATTTTTAACCATCTACTTTTTAGACACATGCAAGATATATTAAAATATAGACTGAAGTTGGATCAATTTCAGATTTAGAAATAAGGTGATGCCAGACAAACTTCAGAGCAGACCTGTCAGAGCCCACATATCTGTTTCTTTAGAACCATGTTCTGCCTCCTCATATTCTGCTATCTCACAGTTGTCTGCCATCAGGGTGTGCTGCATCCTTCAATTCCCTGAGGCATCCTTTAAATTAAATCAAATTAAGTTCTTCAGGACCCTTCCTTTGCTACTATCTCCAAGCATGGTACCCGCTGGCATGGCACCTCTTAAATCCAGGCAGCAAACAGAGCTAAACTATATTTCACAATTTGACAAAAAGCAACTAACCCATCAAATTCCAACCACAGGACAAAACTAATTGCCTTGATACAGGAAAGTGTTTCACCACAAATAAGAAAGGACTGCTTAAAAAAAAAAGACAAAGCACATACAAAATGGGGCATATTATCATCTAGCTATTGAAAATATAAGGAGTTAAATGATTTGTACTTACAAAATATTCTGTCCTTCCAGACAGTTCAGTATTCTGCAACAGGCATTGCTTTAGAGTTTGCTTTTCACTCTGCTGTGAACAGAATAGATCTGCTGTGCATCAGCAAAAACAATTACTTGTTTCTAAGAGTTTTTACTACTTTGAAATTATTTTATCTACTAAAGTACTAGAATCCCTGTAAATATCTTAAGGTTTTTAAAAAAATATTTCACCTTGTCATGGCAAAAGCCAATTCTCATACTGAACAGATTATTTTCTAAATGTTTGATTTGATTTTACATTATTTTGTAAATGTTTGATTTTGATTGATTCAGTCTGGAGACATCAAGTCTGGAACATAAATACAGCTGATGGATGTACACAAGAGTTACTGTAAATTAATTTTTTTACTTTTTTTCAAACCTGAAAGGAAACATTTTGTACAATAATTCTGTAATTTCATTTTGCAAGAAACATCTGGGGAAATTACTTTTAATCTATGTGAAACCATACACCTACTGTTGTGAAAATGAAAAAAAAAATCTATAGTTCTTTATTTCCAAAGAAACCACTTTTGTTACTGGCATGACAAAACTCTGGGAAAGGACACACAATGGCAGATATTCTCAGTCCCTTTATAAGCAAACACATATACATTCACCCTTGCAGGAAAGTCCTTTTACCCCTCCAACATCTCATTTTAATTAAAAAAACTTGTACACCTTCCTCACATTAGAGAAAGAAACAAAACTTTGCTTAGAAAATATAACAGTTGTGGAATATTTAAATATCTAAGATTTGAACTCCTTCTTGTGTCCTTCCCCATGAGATACTTACATTAAATATTGAATATGCATATCATATCTGATTTACCTGTTTAGATGGGCAAAAGTGTATTAATAAAAATAAATGAAACTTCTAATGCTGGCCCTGCAGCAGCCAAAGTATAAAATGTGTTAGCCCTACATGATATCTCTGGGGTTTTTTGACACTATCCCAACATCTTCACCAGGAACGAGAGGGGAAAGACCACAAATTTTAGGTTTTTGGGTTTTTTTTTAATGAGAATACACTCAGGCTGAGAGTCCTGATGCTTCTGGACTTCTTCCCACAATGACATGTTTTCAAAGGAGAAATCATAATTATTTTTTTAGACTAAAATCAGGATTACATAGAATTTATTCTGAGGTGATTGTGGCTTTCTACACTTTTGGTTTCCTACAGCACTATCCCAAGTGATTTGGGAGTGAACTGAATTGTTGTATGACAAAAACATATTATTGAATGACCAAAATGTAAGTCTGAGAGACTTGTGCACCTTGTTAGAAATTTTGATGAAAATATAAATTTAGGGCCATTTTGGAGGCTGTCTCTTTTCTTTCACACAGTATTTCTCTCAAAGGGTGCTTGTTAGAGCAGTGCTCCCTGTTCTGGCCCCAGGTCCCTAAGGAACTCATCAGTGGTCCTTCAGGGATCAATGGAAGATTCCTACTTAACTGTGAAACTGAGCCACCATTTACAAACAGGGGTCCTTGCAGGACAGGAGAGGTCGTTTCCAGGGAGGTTTCATGTGAAAATAAATAAGTCAATATGTAGTTTTAAAAATAACTCGATTCAGGGAAGAGAGGAAACAATCATACAATGGGACATTTTAAAATTGTTTACTGTGTGCTGCAGTCCCAGGCAGCAAGTACAGCATTTTCTATGCCACACATGAAGCAGGAGGCATTTTTCCCAGTGGAAAACAACACCAATAAGTGACATAATAAATTGTAGCATCTTCCAGAAAGAGCAATAATTTTAAAGAAAGGAAGAAATATATAAGAAAAATGGGAAATAAATGCTAAAAGCCATGCAAATGATCAGCTCCACTTTGTAAATTTACTCCTTTGAGTGAGTAATCTTATTTTGACTTTGTTTTTCATTGAAGAGAGGACAGTCTCACAAGTTTATGTCAAATGGTTTGTATTTACCTGAACTGGTTTGCAGAATCACACTATAACCAGCTATTCAGCCTGGAGGCAGTACCAGTCAGAACCAGGTTTTCACATGTTGGTCAGCTCACACCTGGTTGCATGAATTCTGATAAGTTCAAAGTGATTCACAGCTTTTATTTTTGGAAAATCAAGTAATCTCTCTTTCCATATCCTCCTGAAATTTAGGAATCCATTGTCAAATGCCTAACTTGCCCCCCAAATTCTTTTGAGAATTTGCCCAGACTATTGCTGAGATTATGGCAGTATATCTGAAACCTGTGATACAGACATTAAAATGCAGAGCCTGTATTAAAAAACTAATTTGTTTTTGAGATCTTGGCATAAGTTAGTGCTTGCAGGGAAGAGAGGATCAAAGATCCTTGCAATGACACCTTCAGTAAGGTCAGGCAAGACCCCCTGAACTGCTGCTCTGCTTGGCTCCAATAATGCAGCTGGCACATGGTTTTAGCATGACCTCTCTGGCACGTGCAGGATTCATTGCAAGTGGCTAATTTAAACTCCATTAAAAACACCTCCTAAGTGTCTTACACACAGAAGATGTTCTCCATGACCTTTCCTGCCTCTGCAGGAACAGTTCTTATTGACTATTTACAAGTGTCTTATCTCTGTACAATTTAATCAGTTTTGCAGCAGAAACCCCCGAGGCAGTGTTGAAAGGAAGGTTCAGATTCTCCAGCACAGATGTTGATCATCACAGTTAAGGACACAAATCAGTCCTTAACTGTGGTGAATTTTTGTTATAAAAGAATTTTTGTTTTTTGCCTGGATTTTTTTTCACAAGTCTTCTTTGAATTTATATAATTAAAGTAATTATCAAAACATCATTAGAATACAGTTGTTAAAAAGCACCTGTACCTGAGAAAACGAAATATTTCTGTAGCACATGCTGTGTCACAAAATGCAGAAGTTACCCACAGAGCACAAGAGAAATTTTCTCCCATTGCCAACTTCATTTTATACTACTTGCTGTTTTGTCACCTTTTAAGAATTTCTATCCTTTTTATCACTGAAGAAAAACACAAGGCCTATAAAATAAAACCCTTGTAAATTAGCATCAATGTTCATATTTAACAATAGTCACCAATTCCTGGTTGTAGAATTTTCTTCTTGCCCTCTTTGTTACAACAATCAGTAAAATGTTGTAAAAAAACAAAACTAAAACAAACAAAACAAACAAAAACCACCCTCAAATCAACAATGAAACCAACTGAAATGAATCTAAAATGGGAAAGATTGGGGGGGGAAATGCTGTAATATGAACAACAAACAAACAAACACACCTGAGTAAAAATTTGTAAAATACCAAATGGTCATGGAAATCTCATCCCATTTTCAAAAGACACAAAGGAGAAGCAGTAAGGACTCAGTGGATTTAGGGAAGCATACTTTTCACAAGAGCATGTAGTGATAGAACAAGGGATTCAAACTGAAAGAAAATAGGTTTGGATTATGATTTTTTTTAGATTTTCTTTTTTTTTTTTTTAATTTTATTTTTTAATTTTTTTTATTTTAAGAACACTGCTGCTACTTTTCCACTACCAGAAAATGAGAAAGGAAATAGACAGAAAAGGTTTTTCTTGTACTTGGCAATCAAAGTACACAAATCTGTATTTTCAACTCCTATGAAAACTGTCAGTATATCATGGTTAACTCAACTGCACAGATAATTTGCCTTAGGAGATGGGAAGATTGTTTTTAGAAGGCTGCTACTCTCACTGATGGATTTTAGCAGCACGACAAAGACAAGTTGCTGCATCTTTCAGAACTTTTCTGTCATCTGTGTGTTAAGTATTGCAATAATTGTCCCTTTGTTTTACCCATTCTAAACTTGTATGTGTTGTTATTTTGAGGCAAAAACCCCAACTGATTCATGTGGCCTTCCTGGTGGAAAGAAACCTCTGAGCCTCTTGCAAAGGCTGAAAGAAGGAAGCAAATGCAGGGGCAAGAAGAATGATGCTGAAATTTAGAAAATATTGGGAGAACATGATGCAGAAAACCTACTGTTACTTATCTCCCAGAGGGTGCTGTGTCAGGTATCCTACAATTAAAAGTTGGCTAAAATACAACCTGGAAACACAAGGACACAGAGGCTGGAGGAAAAGTGGGATGTAAAGCCTTTACTCACCTTTGCTGCCTAACCTGGCTTGTCTGGCTTTTTCTCTTTAGAAAGTTAAACAAACTAGTTTATAGTTTAAAATCCAGTGAATTTTCTTTAGCAGAAAAATCTTCTGATCTTCCTTGGGAATCTCACTCTCAAAAAACAAACAAACAAACAAACAAAAAAAACAAAACCCCAAGCAAATAAACAAAGAAAAACTAACAAAAACCTGAAAACACGCACACACAAAAACCCCAAAACCAAACAAAACAACAAAAAAAAATTGGTCTAAGCAGGTGTGCCTGCTGGTTTGGACCCTCATCATAGTTATCTCTCTTCCTGTGTTTCCTGGCACAGGGCAGCTGTTTGTGGGGACCCTCTGTCCCCACAGGCCCTGCCAGGGTACATCTGGAACAAGAGAGCAGCAGAAGCACCAACCTGAAGACAGAAAAAAGAGTAGAGTGAAAAAATAGAAAAAAAGAATAGAGTGAAAAAAATAAGGAGTGAAGGGAATATGGATCCCTGCAATCTAGGAAGTGCAGCAGACATCTGGAAGAAATTCATGTAACAGCTTTGTCTACTTATGAAATCACTAAAAACAAACTCTTTTTTCCTAACATCACCTTTCAGATAATCAAAAGATTTTTAGCAGCCTACAGATGGATCAAAGAACTGAAAACCAATTATCAATTTAGCCCATAAAATTCTGAAAACATAGCTGTCTAAAATAATTATTTGAGAAAGTGAAGCATTTCATCTGAGAACTTCAGAAGAGGAAGAAACTTGCGTAGGAAACTTGTGAGAATTTTTCATCAAATCTGAAATCCAGTCAAAGTCCTCTTGAATTAGAGAGTTTATGGAAACACAAACTGTGGTCAAATGGTAATGATATTAAAAATCAAGATGTGAGAAAGAGCGTGCTTTGACATCTTAACTAATATTAATAAAATTATTAAGGAATTAATTAATTAATAAAAGAAAGCAGCACCATAAAGTATACACTTAAAACAAATGGACATAAAATTATGTCCCTGGTATTAAACATGAGGGCTTTGGAACAGGAAAAGGAGAGCAGAGATGAAGTCTAAAGAGAGAAACCTGCAAAATGCTACTGGAATGAGTTGATATAAGCTACCATGAAAGGTTATTCAAAATCTTGACAAGGAAATAAACCTGGAGCAGTACTCTATGCTTGGATGGAGTCATTATATTTGAAATGAAAACATTTTGCAGAAGTCTGCAGTCAAAGAACTGAAATTGCCTGAAGAGAAACGAAATATGTATCATATGCAGAGTGAACAAAACTAAAATTTCCTTTATGAGAACTGCTTAAGAGAAAGCCACATTCATAGGTTGTGTTTATACACTTAAATATGAAAAACTTTTGTGGCTTACAGTTCACACTGATAACATAAGTTAATATGATAACAGTAGTTCCTTAAATAAGTGGTTTTGATAGAAATAAAGATGATGTATAACACCCATGTATGTTGGAATTGACACCTTGGTGGAGATGAGAACAGTCCATGGGCTACCATATAATTTTGGATGCAAAACTTGTGTTAATTCATGCAATTTTAAGCGTATCTTTAAACTCAAGATTAAATACACACATTTCATAAGTCTGTAAAAGTAATCTAGTGGGAATCATAGAGAATTATAGAATCATAGAATCATGGACAGTTTCTATTAGACCTTAAAGATCATCTAGTTTCTGTTTTGTGCAGAGACAACTTCCCCTACACCAGGTTGCTCTGGACTCCATCCAGCCTGGCTTTCAGCCCCTCCAGCAATAGGACACCCACAGCATCTCTGGACAACCTGTGCCAGGCCCTCACCTTCCTCACATCAAAGAAATTTTTCCTGATATCTAATCTAATCCTACTCTCTTTCAGTTTGAAGCCATTCCCCCTTGTTCCATTGCTACAAATTCCTGTGAATTATTTCTCTCTCCATCTTTCTTGTGGGCTCCTTTCAGGTCACAATTAAGTCACCATGAAGCCTTTCCTGCTCCAGATTGAGCCAATTCAATTATCTTGGCCTTTCCTAACAGAAGAAGAAGTGTTTCATCCCTCTGCTCCCCTCGGTGCTCCTCTGGCCTGGCTGCAGCAGGTCCCTGTCCTTGCTGTGCTGGAGCCCAGAGCTGATGCAGCCCTGCAGGTGGGGTCTCAGCAGAGCGGGGCAGAGGGGCAGAATCCCCTCCCTGCCCTGCTGCCCACGGGGCTTGGCATGAGCCCAGCACACGGCGGGTTCTGGGCTGCCAATGGCCAGGGCATGGCCAGCCTCTCCCCACCAGCACCCCCAGGGCTGCTCTGGATCTGTTCATCCCCAGCCTGGATTGGTGCCAAGGGTGATCCTGACTCAGGTGTTACCTCTTGGAGCTGCTAAACCTCATGAGATTCCCATGGGCCACTTGCTGAGCTTGTCCTAATCCCTCTGGATGGCATCCTGTCCTTCAGGTGTGTCAACAGCAAATTTGCTAAGGGTGCTCTCTATCCTTCCATTTGTACCATTAATGAAGATTTCAAATAACACTGCTCCCAGTGTGGCACCCTGAGAGACACCACTTGTCACTGAGAAAGAACTGTTGATAGCTGGTACACCTGAGGTAATTTTTGCAGACACAAGCAAGAATGCATTTGCTACTCAGAACAGCTAAAGCTAAAATGGCAGGAAAGACTAAATCTTTTCACTTTACTCCTGACTTCTGCACAGAAAAGAGAAGCTACTCTCAGTTTCTTCCAGAAAAGGAGATGGAAAAAGAAATGAACATTCAGAATTTAAGGTCCGACACAGAGGAGACAGGAGAGGAGATGGTGCAAGCAACAACTTGGAGAGATCCAAACCCCCTGAGGTACCTTGGATGCTGCAGGGCAGGGGGAGCTCTCAGGCTGCTGTGGTGTCTTGACACGAGGCTCAGAGCTGCAGTCCCAGCTCACTTTTCTCTCCTGCTTGCTGCCTTGAGACACGTCTCCCGTGTGCCCAGCAGCATCCACGGAAGGTCAGGCAGTCCCACGCTGCCTCCCTCCTCCTGCTGCTCCTCCTGTGCCTTGCCTCGTGTGTGGAGGTTTCTCTCCAGGGAGCCAGGTCAGCACAGTCATCTGGCAGAAAACATATTGCTTTAGCAGGTTTGTTTTCCACCAGTGAGGCAGCTGAGCAGCTCTAGCTTGCAGAGCCTCCCTTACAGCTTAGTTAACCTGATTCATTCGTTAATGACTCCCCTTTTCAGTTCTGCCAAAATCATGATAATATATCCTCATGTACAACTGAAATAACTATTGCAAGACTCACATCTAGAGTGGGGAGGAAAAAAAAAAGACTTCTGCCCAGAAAGGAGTGAGAGATTGAGAGATGGAAATAAGAAATTTAATATCACCAAACCCACCAGGAATCACAAACCTATTGAATAAATTGTTAACTGTGTCATCCAACTACAATGTCAAAGTTTCAGTTGGATATTTTTTAAAGGGTTCTGCCCTGGCCTGATTTCTTTCCTCACTGAAATCTCACCTTGGGATATTTCAATGACACAACTTACCCTGGCACAAGAAAATATGAGCTGCAATACATAAGTGGCATGTATAATATGGAGAAGGTGAGAATGAGCAAATCAATTTGCTGCTTATTGGAAACTGGTTTTTCCAAGGGCTGGTCACCTAAGCAACCTAATTATGCTATGCATGCAATCTGCTTCCCTTGAACATTCAATATTGATCATTTTTTGTGACTGCTATATACAGAGACATAGACCACCTCTGGTATCTGGACAAGTACCATGTCTTTCTAAAATAGATGAGGTTTACTATTACTCTATGCAAGAAAGTAAAAAGGGTTGTAATTCACACCCTGGTTTTCCATTGGGATCTTGTATACTCTCTTTCCTACGGCTATGTGCAGAATATAATTACAACCCATTATTTTTTTCCTTATATTTTTTTTCCCTACTGGGAAAAATGCAATTTGGCTGAAGCTAAATGTTTTGTGAAATTTAATAAATCTCAATTAAACATTTGCTAGGATGAATTCTTGCACACAGAAGTCTTGGATTGAGAGCTAGGAAAGGAGAGGTTGTGGAAAGAGTCTCTTAGATCCGAAATAACAATTGCTTGAATAAGAATGGGCAAAAATTAATAAAACCTCTCGGCTTCAAAAGAGACAAAGCATAAAATCTAGTTCAGCCATTCTCACTCCATACTTTAAATACTCAGTAGTATCCTGTTTTGAAGTCTTTCTTCCTCTGTGAAAACCTAGTCTCACATTCATTTTATTGCACAATGAAATAGGCTTCAAACATTCAATGTTTCATAAAATTGATTTGCTTTTCCACTTTAATTATAACAGTGACTTACTTAGATAGGTGGTCAGCTTTTTTTCATCACACAAGAAATGTCTTGTTTGAGAAAATCCTTCCTACTCTATGCTAATTGGAAAGATGTAGCCAACGCTAAACATCCTTCAAGTCAGGCAACAAAAAGAAGGAGTACAATGCACAGCTCCATTTCGGCTTGCAGGTGGTCCTCTGATATTTCATTTCTTTGAAGAAATGACCATGCAAAGAATCATGATGGTCTCAGATTAAAAAAAAAAAGAGCCCTTGGAATAATAGGTAGAATAGTGAATCAGCCAGGTGGGACAACATATTTATATATATTTATATAATATATAATATATCATATATCATATATCATATATAATATATCATATATCATATATCATATATCATATAATATATGTTATCTATTATATATTATATATATTATATTATATATTCTATATTCTATATTATATAGTATATAGTATATACTATATAGTATATAGTATGTAGTATATAGTATGTAGTATATAGTATATAGTATATATTATATTATATATATTATATATTATATATTATATATTATATAGTATATAGTATATAGTATATAGTATATAGTATATAGTACATAGTATATAGTATGTAGTATAAATTAATTATATATTAGTATACATGTGTGTATATATATATATATATATATATATATATATATATATACACACACATATACATATATATGCAAGGGTACAGTTCAATACTGCCTAAGCTGTGCTGTTTAAACATAGCCATGAGGTCAGACAAAAATCTGGGTGGTATTAGTCCACCAATGGTAAAGCAATTATCGTATCAAATTACGAACTCTAACACAGAAATATAGATGATAACTTCCAGTAACTGTTGTTCTGTACATATTTACAGTGAATTCTACTTCTTAATAATTATTATTAAAAAAAAAATTCTAAAACAATACTTTCTTTAACTCAGTCTTTTAAAATGTTTGTCAGAAAAGTAACTTTTCAGTTGAGTTTTATTTTTCTGAAAACTGCTGCCTATTATTACCCAAAGAGCTGTAAGGTTCATGCTATTAAAAGGATCTCCTAAAACGTTGAAAATTTTATTACAATAATTTCTGTAATAATATATCATAAAAAGAAAGAAAAAATGCATAAATATGCGCTCTCACTCCTTTCTGAAGGTCGTAACTAACACTGTTAAGCAGATGTTCTAATCTAATATAAATGCTGGGAAGGGGGGCTGAGAAAAAAAAGGGAAAGAGCCATCTACAAGAATGCTAATTAAAATGTGACAACAATTGATCGCGCCCTTTCACTGGGGGCACTTTAACAAATTTTTGCATTTGACCTTCAGTGCTAAGCCACACGAACTATGAATTCAGAGCATAACTAATTAATGATTGATCGCGCCGTGCTTGCGACTGCAGGGCCCAGGTGGCTGCAGGAGGCCGGGGCTGTGTGTGCAATTCCTGCAGGAGCCAGATCCGTGTGCTGCAGCCCCGGCACCGGGACAGCGCACCCAGCATCACCAGCACCGGGCAGAAATTATCCACAGTGCACGGTGAGAGGGTGCACAGCAGGGCGGCACCGCTCAGCTCTTCTCTCCTGGGGGAGAAAGAAAACTAAAGAAAAAGGAAGGAAAAAGGGAAAGGGAAAGGGAAAGGGAAAGGGAAAAGGAAAGGGAAAGGAAAAATGGAAAGGAAAGAGAAGGGGAAGAGGAAGAGGAAGAGGAAGAGGAAGAGGAAGAGGAAAAAAGAAAAAGAAAAAAGAAAAAGAAAAAAAAAAGAAAAAGAAAAAGAAAAAGAAAAAGAAAAAGAAAAAGAAAAAGAAAAAGAGAATGAAGAAAAAGAAAAAGGAAAATGAAAAGAAAAAGAAAAAGAGGAAAATAGAATGAAGAAAAAGAAAAAGAAAAAAAAGAGTAAATGAAGAGGTGTTTAGCAGCCCTGAAAACCTGCGGTCTCAGGAAGCCAGGGTGCGAGCGAGGCCTCGTGAGATGCTGGCACAGGTTACAGGTGCAGCACATCTGTGGGGAGAGTCACCCACAAATTATAAGTAAGGCATCATAATAAGTTCATACTCTGTCAAACATAATCTAAGTCCTTATCTTTGAATGTGCTGTCATAGATCGGCCAATGGAAGGTATCCATAGAATACAAACCTGTGGAAATTGCACAGTGTTGCCTACCCAAAATGTGGGCATGGAAGTGGGATTGTTCAGCCAGGAAAAGAATGGGTTTAGGGGTGACCTAACTGGGGTCCTATAATACCTGAAGGGAGCCTATAAAAAAGACAGAGAGGAAATTTTTGCAAAGGCCTCTATTGACAGGACAAGGTGGAAGGGATTCAAACTAAAAGAGAATACACTTAAATTAGATATTTTAAAATAATTCTTTACTGTGAGGGTGGTGAGGCACTGACACAGATTGCCCAGAAAAGCTGTGGATGTTCCACCTCTGGAAGTGTTCAAGGCCAAGCTGGATGGAGCTCTGAGCACCCTGGTCTTGTGAAAGTTGTCCCTGCCCATGGCAGAAGGATTGCATTGAGATGATCATTAAAGTCCCTTCTAACTCAGGCCATTCTATCATTCTATGTTTGCAGTTTGCATTACAAAAAATGTTCTTGCTCTTTTTGTTTCAACCAGGTATCTATTGACTTAATTCTATGTTCCCATGTTGCAACACCAAACAAAATGGCAGGAAATAAATTTTTGCTTATCTTCTCCCAGACATTCACCAGTCTGCAGGTTTCTTCTCTTTGTTGGCTCTTTCACTTTGCGCTTTCCAGAAAGAAGAAAAAGTTGTTTGCTCACACCATCTGTTGGAATTCTATAAATAATCAGGAGTCAAAAATGGGACCTTTAATAACAGCAGCCTAATGAGCTCCATATCTCCCCAAAGTGTGTCAAAGCTCCTCAAAGCTTTCCTGAAAAGATCCTAAAGCTTAGCCAAGATAAGTCACACACATACAGTGACAAGAAATACCATTAATGCAAGTTACCCAATTTTCATTAAAAAATTCCTTTATTGAACAGTGGTTGAGCAGCACAATAATGTCTTTGGAGAGATAAATCATATAACTATATGAATAACTATATCTATTTGGCAAAAATAACTTAAAAAAAAAGGAAAATTAATCAAAACTAACATCTTGGCAAATATTAATAGAGAATTAATTGGCTGCTCTAGTTATGTGTATGTCAACAAAAATGACTGAAGAAATCAAAATATTGCTGTAGGCTGCTTGGTTTTTCTGATGTAGAAGTAGTAAATAGGTTATTAAATGTATTTTCCCTAAGAAGTGTAACTTCAAACTTTCTCTGTCAATAGGATTTAAGCAATTAAATGTGTTTATAGATCTCCTTATAAGTGGGGGTTTTCTTTAATACTAAAAAATAATAAATACCCTCCCTATTCAGAGAGCTTAGAGGCTGTCTTACCTTCTATTTACATTTTTTCTCTCTTTTCCCTATAAACAGAAAGATACAGTGATCTTATGCAATAATTTATTTTACCTTCAGGACACTAAAACCTTTCTGCTTAAAAGTTACAAAGCCATCAAGAAATCTAAAATGACTGGCAAAGATATCAATGTTTTTTCCATCTTTAGTGGGTCATAACAGGGCAGCAAAATGGCATGGTAATGGAAATTAAATGTCAGCCAGAACATTTATAGAGGACATTATTACTTACCCTGAGTAAGAGTTAAAAAAGAACATGCTGACTTTGGTTAACTTATTAACCAGGGCATGCTAATGTATACAAACTAAGAAAATCATCCTGGTATTTATCCTTTCTGTGACAAAATAAACCATCCATTCAGACCTTCCTTCCTTGGTAGCTCTAGTTTAGGGCACAGATATCAAGAGATACCAAACCATATCTCTAGGATGCTGGGCAGAACTGCATCCACGCACTGCTCAGTGCTGTGTCTCCAGGGTAGGGATGTACCAGCCCAGCTCCACTCACAAGCTGTTCCAGAACAAGCAGAAACTCCATTGCAAAGCCAGATTATGATTTCATTAAATACCAGGTTCGGCAAGCTGTAATAATAAAAATCCTTGAAGAGTTGATAATAAAATATTGGAATATTCTGATGTGCGAGGCTTCACGGATAGAGAATATTAGATTCTCTATACAACATAGATGAGTTAGTCACAGAAATAAATATTGCATTACTTTGAAATTCTGAACACCTTGATCACAAATCTGTCACAGAAAGGGTTTCAAAAAGGAGGCAGCTGTAACTCTCCAGTGTTGTATTTCCTCCAGAGACAGAAAAATCATCATTTAATGGCTATTTCTCTATGCCATGGAAAATACAAAAATAAAGCAAACAGTAATGGTAAAAGAACCATAAGAACTTTAATTGTAAATTAGAGCTTTAGATAAATGTTTCCTGAGTGATTGCTCAAAGAGTAATAGCTCTTAACATTATTCCTAAACAGTGAATAGTTTCAGTATTGATCCCAGTGATCTGGTTCTTACCTATTTCAGTGTACAAAAATCTTTTGTGGAGGATCCATATCCAACTTTGTTGTAGGCCCCTACTGTGAGAAAATTCTCTTTCTCAAGATTACTTGGCTTATAATGTATCACAAAAAAAAAAAAAAAAGGGGTATGGATTTCTCTCTAAGTTTCGCTTCAAACTGTAGGCTGAAGGAAAAAGAAAGGGAGGGAGGGGGATGGAAGAAATGGCGGAAAAGGCATGTACATTTCCACACACAAAGGAAGTAGAAAGTATTCCTCGTGATGGGCACATAAAACACTGCTTTCTGAAATCAAATCCCCAAATTCACCCTCCCCCTTCCTATCTTTCATTATGTACTGTTTGTCATATTCTGTTTTCCCATCTGGTGGCAGTTGTGTACGTCTAATGAATCCTCCAAAACTTTCGACTTTGTATCCTTCCGTGGTTCCTCAGTTCATTTGCTGTTAATTTCTTAAAAGCTTTTCTCAGAAGCAGTCACTCAGGTGAGACATTTCCACTCTGCAGGTGCAAGGCAGGCATTCCTGCTGCTCCCTTGTCGCTGGCCCCGTTCTAAACCCCGTTCTGAACCCCATTCTTAGGGCTTTTACATTACAGCAACAGCCACACACTATAAGGAACAATATTCACAAATGACCCCATTGTTCAGTATGCTGCATCCCATATGTTTGCTTATGGCCATAAATCCAATTGCATTACTTCAGCTATGACAGATTTATACCTGCTTCCTATCAGTCATTGAATTGACTTTAAAATTTTGTTCAGAGTTTTTCATTACCTATCTGAATCATCCCTTTTGTACCTATCAAAATTGGTCTCCATTGATACATACCCTCAGTCCTTACTTTCTAATAATAAATCTCAAATTCATCAGCACCCTTGCCAGGTCTCTCATCCATGAGTAGCAGAGCATTCACCTGTTATGCCCCTGAGCTGTGGAATTCCCTGAACTCAAGTCTCATCTCCAAATCCCCTGAGCTTTTCTAATCCCTCTTTGATTCACACTTATTAAAAATTACTTTTCATACTTGATCCATTACTGACACATGCTGTAGGCTTTACTGACATAAAAATAATTCTATTTTCTTTATAGATGATGCACTGACAATGTCAAGACAAAAAAAGAAAAAAAAAAAGAAGAAAAAAGAAAATAAGCCAATTTATTTGCTTTATATATAGATTGAAAGACTTGCTTTTCTCTATCTTTCTTTTCTGGGATTAAGCATCAGCTCATCTGCTTGGGCTGTGGACACCAGACCTCAGCTCTGAGAATAAAAGTAGAACTTCCTATTGCTATTATATATTCCTATATCATTAATCAAATGAAGAGTACTGAGTAGGCATATCATAAAAATCTAATTTGTAGTAAAAGTATTTTACAAAGCATTAGCACCCAATCATTCCCATGGCCTAACTGGGTGCTATGCTCAAGAAAAAACAGAAGCAGAGACAGGAAACACGCCAGGACATTCCTGAAGGGACTCAGGTGTTCCAGTGTCCAAACTCTGGACTGAGACAAGATCTTTTGCCAGCAGTGGGTATTCCTGTGTCTTTCCTGCACACACTCAGCCTGCTGCTTACATCTGGAAAAACACATCTTGTTACAGGAGCCCACACATTATTTGAGTGCTTCGAGGTGAAGCACAAGCAGATCTGAAGCATGTTAGGGCTGTGACTCCTGAGGGCAGGTGTAATCTTGACCCAGGATGTGCACCCAAGTGACCTACACTTCACCTCACCCTTCAGGGTGAAGTCAGAGGTAGTTTTGAAAACAGGTTTATCCCAGAGGAGCACATTTGTGAGAAGTGTGTATGACAGCAAGATTCCTTTTCTGATCATGTGAAATGGCTCCACTCGTAATAATTTTTATTCTCTGAGTTTACTAAACTGAACAAACTGCGAGTTTTCAGTGATTTCTCAAGTCCTGCACATCCCACTGAACCCCCTGTGACAGAGCACTGCTCAGCCCTGGCTACTCTCTGTTCCCACACCTGGGAACATTAACCTGGACTCCCCATGGCTGGACATGGAAAGAACTGCCATGGTGTGCTTGTTCTGTGTCCAGAAATAATGAATAGAACTGGTGAAGGGAAAACTTAGAACAAACAGGAAAATTATGATGGTTTCTCCTTCATATTTACATTCTCCCCCAGTTAAACAGTCTGTAACATGGCCCAACAGGGTATATATATTTATCATTCTTATCTTTGCTGTTTGAGTTCTAAGTCTAAGATTTGGGCTGAGATTAATAGCAGGTCACCAACTCGATTTATGGCAATGCATTTACTCATGTAGATAATCTGTGCATTGAGTTTGTTTTAGTGCTCTGGAACTTCTTCACTGTTCTCTGGGATTTTTTTAAAAATCAGCATCATGGTCCAGAGAGTTTCCCAACAAGCCCTTTAAATACTTCGGTGCAAATTATCTCACCCTGTAAATTCAAAAACCCCTTTAGTTCTGACAGTTGTCATTTAATGATCTCCCAGTTGATTGATCAAGAAGTAGTCCTTAGCACTATCAGATGTGATTACATCATGCTGGTTCTTTCCAAACCAGAACATAAACATTTATTAGCTTCTTTTACCTTTTCTGCACCATAGTTGACAGTTTTACCTCCTTTCCTAGGTTTTCCAGAGGCTGTGCAGCACTCTCAGTGCTCCAAATTTCTGCTGAACTTTAAGGATTTCCTCCTCTTCACCCCACACTGTTATTCTCTCTAACTCTTCCACACATATCTATAACTCCTAATTAGTAAAAAAAACAATTCCTCCAACAGCTTCTCAGCTCTAAAGATATTTTATGGTGGGTTTAATGAACAATATTCTCTTTCAAATTATGAAGCTTTCTTACACCGTTTTAAAAATGTAGTGTTCCTCTGGAACTCTGAAAAACTTAATGTTAACTACAGTTTTGCACAGTACACTCCTGAAGGAAGTTTATTACTGGCTGAAGAAAATGCTTCTTTTTACTTAACAAACAGAACCATACATACATTTTCCTTTAAATTTGATATTTACTTCAGTAAATATTCCACATTATATTTTAATTCATTATGGATAAATACTGAAAATTGAGATTGTGTGCTGGTCTGAATGCTTTTTCTGCCAAAAATGTTTATCCATTAAATTTTTTATATAGTAAACAGAAAATTTTTAAGTAAAAAAGTACCTTTGGCAAGCCAGTCTCCATTTTCAGTTGTTATTTTTCTTAAAGGTAGTGTGAGGAGCTGCCTCTGCCCTTTCTATCAGTTGTTATTAAAATTAGGCCATGCTCAGGTTTTTTTTCAACACCTCTGATGCAAAAGTCAATAAGTACTGTGGAAGGTAAAAGAGGAGAAACATCTGGGGTTTTTGGTGAAAGAAGAAAAGCGTGGCTTGCATTACTCCACAAAGATCTGCTGAAGAGACTTTTTTACACGCTCAGCCACAGCACCTGCCTTAAACTGCTGGTTGCAGCAGAAGACAACGGACTTCTTCCTGTGGTC
Organism: Lonchura striata; assembly: GCF_050655825.1. NCBI lineage: Eukaryota > Metazoa > Chordata > Aves > Passeriformes > Estrildidae > Lonchura > Lonchura striata. The sequence goes on from NC_140703.1 coordinate 12,677,915, forward strand.
TTCCTAAATTCCCACAGCACCATCCTCCTTGCTGCATCAGGGAATGCCAGAGGGAATGGTCCCAGTGCCATGTGCCCTGGGGCACTGTGCCACCCCTCCAGGGTTGTGTGTTAAAGGCCCACCACTGAGGGTTCAGGCTTTTGCTGGGGACAGTAGGCAAGGGACAACAACATTTAGGGCTTTGAACTCACAGTTTAGAAACTGTGGGAGGGAAAGTGTCTGTTTAGTTTAAGTTTCTGGATGGAGAAGCTCCTCCAAGCATGACAGGCAGCTCAGGAGTACATACACAAGTGGCTGTTTAAAAATTTAACAAGCAGGCAGTGGAGGCTGCTGTAATAGGTTGATCAAAAGCAAGAGCCAGCATCCTGACAGTGAATGAGTGGTAACAGCTATGATGGGGTTGGACTCTAAAGGGCCTGGAAGGCAAAAGCAGTTATTTCTGATGCAGCACAGGAAAAGGAAAAATGCCAGAAAAGGATAATGAAAGAAACTGATCTTTTCAGTACTATCCACCACAGCTACAAGTGGAACAGAACACTATTTGTCAAGGCCAGAGTGAGGGATGTTGCTGTAGCTGAGAGAGATGAGAGGCTCGGTGAGCTGGATATAAAATCCTGTATGGAAATCTTTTTCAGAAGTGCTAAAGGAAGAGAATCTGTGAGACTGAGATATTGTCCAGAAGCTTCTCTAGTCAAAGACTGTGGGGGCCTGGCAGCCAGGTAAGGGCAAGCACAGTAGGCAGGGGCTCTTCTATTCCTACTGAGCTTTCCTGATGGCTCCCTGAATGCAGGTGCCAGAGGTGGGGACAGAGGTGAGCTTGAGGAAAACGTGTGGATGTTTTCATTAGATGAGAGAAAGAGGGAACTAAATGTTTGGAGAAAATATTGCCTAGGATCAAACAGCAAGAATGAGACAAGAAAAATAAGCTTTGAGAAGCAGCTGAAGAACGCAGGAAGGGGGTGGCATGATAAGACTGCTTGTTAAATTTCCCTTACTGCTCAAAGCCCCATCACTTCAGTTCCTTCATTCCTGTGGCTCATCCCTCACCTGCTACAGAGGACTGCAGTGGAATAGTGATGTGCAGTGGGGAGCAGCAAGGCCACCTGATGCCAGCCTGAGGTGAGGCTGACAGAGCAGGAGACAAACTGAGCACTGGCAGCTAGCAGCCTCCTGACTGCCCATACTCATTTGGCACCAGCAATCACTATGGCTTAGCAAAATACTCTGCAGGCTGTTGATACTCTGGGAATCTTCTCTGGAAAGCCAAATCTTGCTTTTTTTTCTTTTTCTTTTTAATGAACTATTTAATTTTTTTCCAGTGTTCTGCTTAGTCATTCTAACATATTCCTCCTCTGATTAGCTATACAGCACATGGCACAGTGGGAGTACTCTGTGGTTACAGACTAATTCTAAAACCAATTTAAAACAATGTAGATGTAATTTACCTTGTATATGCCTCTAACATTCCCTAGGCAGTTGTACCCATTATTGTAATCAGGGAAAGTCTTTTACTGGAGTTCTTCAGTTTTCCACACATTGCTATTTTTTAAATAATATTTTAAAAATACTTATTGTTCTTGCAGAAAACTAGTCTACTTACAACTCTACAGCCTGTGAACATACTAAGCTTATTCTTGCATAAGTTTTTGGGCCTAGTTCTTGCTTATAATGTTTGTAAAATATGGTGTCAAGAGGAAAGATGCAGAGAATATTTCTGTTTATACATTGAAAGAGTCAGAGGACAATCTGTCGAGAACAGAGTCAAGAAAGCCAGGGAAAGTACAAATCTAAGGACAAATGTGAATGGTAACATCAGAGGTAATTAGCAACTCAGGGAACAGAGCTTTAGCTGGAAAAAAGACTAAAATACTTGGAAATAATTTGGAAAAGTGTGTTACCATTTATTGATGATAAATTTTAGAAAACCCGGAATGGAAACACAGTTGAGAGGACCCAGTTAAGGGCAAATCCTGCAAGGGAAGGAAAGATAAATTGGGAAGGTTACTTTTGTCACTCTTTGCATGGAATACATTTGTAGGAAACTGCCTCGATAAGTGAAATGAGACAGTACGAGAAAAGTTTTGAGATCTTACTTTTGGACTACCATCTGACCATTAAATTAGAAATGTTACAAAAAAATAAAAATGTGGCTAAACAATTTGACATTGGAAAAGGAGTGTTACCTTGCATAGAACCATACAGAACTTTATTATAGAACACTATATTGAATATTTAAGTGACAATTTCTCTGAAAATAGAGAATTTAACTCACAGATTACCAAATACTTACAGAAAATCATGTCAAGTTGTAGACGGGAATCTGAATTGAAAATGAGCTTCCACTCTCCTGCATAGAGATACAACATATCTACAATTTCTCAAATCCAGCTGGTGCTTGATTCCATAATTTCTATCCATTTTATGCTGCCTCTTCTGTCCCTCAGGAAGCAGGTGGAGTGCCAGGTCCTGTTGGATAACAAGGATGAAGGAATAGGATTTATTTTCATATACTTAGTTATTTTTTATCAAATACAGTCAATTTGATATCTTTCTTGTATAATTTCTGCCATCATCCAAGAGCATTTCACAAAGGCATTAAGGTATTATTTTCTGAGTCTCTGAAAATATTGTTTGTTTGTAAAAAAAATGAGATTGTTAAGAAAAAGAGATTAAAAAGGCAAGCCTAAATCTAATAGAAAAATTACATAACTGGGAGATCTTATATATTTATCCCTTCCAATAATGATGAGAGTGTCCTGAGGTGAGACAAATATCTGAGTCACTGTGCTCATAATCATTATATCAGAAATTAAGTTGCACATAATAAAATCACACTTGAATGAAAAAGGTTTATCCAAAGAGGTAAGACAGATGTACATAAAGTTCCCCAATGCTACTAAAATTAATTTTCTAGAATCCCAAAGTGTAAAGTGTCCTTAGTTGTCGAATCAGTCCCAAAGACAGAAAACTGAGTACTGCACATAATTTCAACAGTATTACTCTCGTGAGTAAAAGAAGACTTCTTTGGTGAGGCTTAATGACAGCAATTAGTAAACTATCAAAGTTACATTAAATTCACTGGTTTTACCGGAAAAGACTATTCTTAATTGGTAAAATGTAACAACAAAACACCCAATTTAAAATATGCATCCATATTTTTGATATATCAGAATGAAGATTCAGATTTCAGGCGTTCTGAGTTGAAAAGTTTTTGGATGTTGTATCAAAGTGAGCATGAAAACTCTGCATACAGAGGAGGACAATGGGAAAAGAACAGATCACACTTCACCCCTCTTATATCTTCATTGAAGCCTACAGGATGTCCAGAAAGTTGGTGAAGTCCCCAACAACTGGAAAGAGCATTCTGAGTAGATCTGCTTGCATTATCAGAGCCAGCTAGAAACTCTTTATATAATGGAGGCTGAAATTTATTTAATCACCTGTCAAAAACAAGAAGTAGAAAGTAGCTGCAGCCAAAATAAAGTTACATGCATTATTTTATTCTTTTACATAAGGCACCATGCTTTACTGAAGGAAGGTTAAATTCCTTTCTATTTCAGCTAGATTTTAAGCAGCAAAACCAAGGGGAAAAAAAAAAAACACAGATGCTTTTTCTAAGGTAGTTTCACTCAGATAAACTATCTATCTGTTGGACATAGTTAAAAGTATAAGATTAATTAAGACAGGAAAAGTATTTCCTTGAACATTACCAGAAATGCTAGTCATGTTTCAGTGTCAGGCACAATTATCAAAAAGCAAAACATACAGAACTTAAATGGGACAGTCATCCTTGCATTATTTTGTTTCTTACCTTGTCCTTCATGGGCTGTCAGGTCATCCTTTTCATTACCATTTCCAAGGATTGTTACAGAGCAGAGCTGCCTGGGATGAGGAAGGAGAGTTTCTTCCTTTTCCTTTGAGTTGTTCCTGCTCTAACAGAACAGTTTCTAATGAAAAACACTGAACAAGAATTTTGTAGAGAAGTGTGCCGTGTCCAAGATGACCTGTGACCAGAGCTCACTGCAGAGTTTAGATCCAGGATCTAAACCTTTTCTCCCCTACATGGTTCAGAGCAAAATTCTGAACATACATGTCTCAGATGCAAATTCTGACCAGCAGGAATTCTGTACAGAGTAGGAGAAAACAGAAGAGGAAAGGGGAAGAAAAATGGCTCTATTGCAGCCCTTCTCTGCTCAGCAAATCATGTCATCACCTCATAAAAGCCAGGCTTCCTCACTCAGGTGTACATGCTCATAAGCACATTAAACAACAGTGAGTTCAGCCTTTTGATCACAGACCAACACAAAGTACACACCAAGAAACTTCATCTGCAGTGTGCAATGGCATGGCTTTCTTTAATATTTTCAAATGTTTTTCAGAAGTGGACAGCCAGAAACAAAACCCGAGGAAAGAGCAATGTGCTCTTTTTACCAGGAACATCCGTTTGTCCCTAGTTAGGCACACATGTAAAAACAGGGCTAACTCTTTTGCTCAGACATGGAATTGGTCATCTAATTTAAAGATTCAGGTTGTGCCATCCAGAGTTAATTATATAAAACACAGGAAGCATCTCCCACAAACCAGTTTTCACAACATCCCTCGTGGCCCAGGTTCAAACAAACAGAACAAGTCATAGCAAGCACGCAAAAAACCATGAAGAAATCCTGCTGGGAAGTTGTTTGCTCAGAAAGGGAGGTTTTGTGTGATTCACACACATTTAAAAACATTGAAGATTCCAATAATTAAATAGCAGGAGGGTTTTTTCTTCACTGACAGAAGTAGTAAGTGAAGTACAGTAAGAAGCAGCTATTCCCAGTTGTAGCACTGAGAGCACCAATGCAATCCCACTGTCCTTCACTCGTAGTTTTGAAAATACTTTTCTGCAGGGAGTTGAAAACAAGCAATGAACTCCAGGACACTGAAGGAGCGAAGAGTAGCTTACAGAGAAGGTAGAGGAATGTTTGAGTTGATTTTTTACTATGAAGCAGAGTAACATTTCCCCATCTCTGAGAGGTTCTCTGTATAACAAGTGGTACAGTAAAGAACAGGCAGCCAGCACATGTCAGAGAAGAGAAATGCATCCTGAGTTCATGTTCCCACAGAGGAGATAAGGAAAAGCTTGGGTACCCCACATTGGATCCAGCAGTTTATATTTGTTCATCAAACAATTTGAATATTTTTTTTTTTTAATGTAGGTTGCTTTTTGAAATATATCTTATATAGCCATTTTTTTCGTTCTTTTCACACCACTAAAAGTGGAAGAATAATTGCATATCTGATTTTCTATTGAATTATTTTCTTAGTTTAGTTAGAAAAGGAAAAAAGATAAAGCATTAAATTATCCAGATCCTCATTTCTTAACATTCTAATGAAAAGGAAAATTTTATTTTTCAAGCTATCCAGTCCAGCCACTTTTCTGAATAAATGCCGACTTCTTCCTCACATGTTTTTCTCTTGGCATGAACACAGCCTGACAACAAATGTGCAGGTAAACAAACATTTTCACAACTAGAATTACAGAAGGTAATAGCACATTTTTCTGTAAGAAGATACTGAGAACTGCTATTTATATGTGTCCAGAAGATATGATTAGTTAATGACCACATACTTAAATTTTCAAATTTCTTTACTAATAAAGCTGTGTGCTCTGGTTTTTTTCCACACAAACGTAGGACTCCTCAAAGTTATACCTTTAAAATATACCTAAAAATCTCTCATCTCTAATCTCAGGAGTTGAAATTCCTGTCCTTTGTCATTTCTAGGGAAGGACCACAATCTGAAAGGAAAAGGAATTTGACAATTAAATTATCATTGGAAAGTTGATATCCTGCTAGGTATTTTGAGTTATCTGGAGAGATATAGACCTGTCTGCACTAAATATAATGTATTTTGTGAAAATTACTTGAAAGAACATTATGTAAGAAGTTCCATACACATTGTAAAAAACACAACCTACAGAAATAAAAGGGAAAGGAAAAAATGCCTTATAAATAATCAAAAAGCTCAAGGCTGCATCTTTGAAACGTGCATTTGAAAACACTTTCTTTGCATAAGAAGTAGGCTAGTCTACAAACTTCAAAGGCATTTTTTAATATTATTTGTTTCTTATATTATTCATTATTAAAATTAAATGCTGTAAGTGAAGGTTTCTACAAGAAGTTGGAAGAGCTGCCTAAATTTAAATCACCTTAAGTTCAATTAGATACTTTGGAATAATCTTGGCTTGTTATGGTTGTTTTACACTAACTAGTCAGACTACCTGTTATCAAGGCCTAGATAATTACTCATCAGACACTTGTTTTGTACAGCTCAAATAGCTTTGACAATTGTTGAAATCAAGCCTTCTTCCCTCGCTGGAAAACTCTGAAATAACAAAACCAAAGCCTACCAAGTATGAGCTTCGATGTCAAGCTGTGAATTTATACTTCTGTCAAGACAATCAGAAGCACAACTTGAACTGCCTATGACAAAAGGGGAAGGAGAAGGGAAAATAAAAAACTAGAGTAAAAAAGAAAAGAGTCATAATGAACCCCATGAGGAAGAGATAAAAACGATCTCAAATTGTTCCTCTTCACCAATGGACCACAGTTCATCACCATGAAGTGGTTTTCTGTGCCAGACAACCTGTGGCATCCTCTGCCCTGCTGCAAGGAATTCCTGCAGCTCTGCCATGTTCCCCCATGCCTGTGGGCATCCCTGTCGGAACTCAAAATGTCTCTCAGACATTTTTGGATGTTCCGGGCCCTGGCCAGAAGCATTTGAGACCCTGGTAGGCAGCTGGAAACAGCTGTGATTTTAGGTTTGAGCCATGGAATGATTTACAACTTAGCAGGTGGAACAAGAAGTCACAAAAGTTTAGATATTATAGTAGAAGTAGTCACAAAGTAGAGGGAAGAATTTTTGAGTGCTGTACAGGGGCGTTTTAGTTTTGTACATGGGGGTCAGAGGTTTTAAGATGGAGGGATTTGGGCCTGTCCTGCCCTCCCTCTTTCTTCTTCCTTACCTCCATGTTCTTGGTGATGTTGGCACTCACAGATTGGTTTAGAGTAGAAAAGCACCATTTAATATAGGCAATAGGTATTGGGGAAAATCTATAAACATGCAACACGTAATGTACCATATAAAAGAGAGCAGCAGCCCTGGGCAGGGGGAGAGAAGAAGCAGTCGGGAGTCAGAGAGGATGTCAGGGTGTGTGTGTGCCTCCGCCTGAGCTGTGAGCAAACCACAGCAGCCCGAGAAGAAAATCATTTAGATAACTTGCAGTAAACAACCTTGAGACCAAACAACAGAGACTGCTGAGCCCTTCTTTGAAAGCACAGGTTGGAGGAGAGACTTTTCCACCATACGGAGCCACCCCTGACCGAGGGTGAGCTCCGGCACATCGCTCCTCCACCCAGCCCAGCTCATGGATCCACCCTGCTTATTGGACCCATAGGCAGGGCAAGGAGCAGAGCTTGGTGTGCTGCTGTGCCAGGCAGGCAGAGCAGGCAGCCACAGAGCCACCAGTGCAGCATTTCTGGACCTAAATCACAGGCTCCTGCTCCTGCTGAGGAGGGGCAAGTTTTGGTGATAGGGGTAGGAACGTGGGATCCTTAGAAAAGCTGCTCTTTCTGTGAGGGTCAGTGACAAGTGGAAGGGTGGAGGCGCTGACAGAGCAAATACAGGTATTTTGTTGCCTTAAGGAAAAGGGTTTTAGAGCAGGAGAATAAATTTCCAAGTTTCTTACATTCTTCACTGTTATAATACATTTTTGTCCACTTGCAGCTATCGGTTCATTATTTCAGCTCCAGTCCTACCTGCCAGGTTATTCAAGTACCATACAGTAAATTTGTGCTAGGCAGCTTCTCTCCTTTCTACTATTCATATTTCCTAAGGAGACAGCGCCGTTCTTACAAGAGGAGGCATTTAATTCACAGCCCTGCCACGGGCTCCCTGTGTGACCAGAGACAAGCCACTTAACCTTTCAGTGCTTTGGTTTCCCCTTCTCTAAAATGGGGAGAATAACATTGCATTTCTTACCTTTTATTCATTTTGTCTGTTTAGACTCTAAGCTCCTTTAGGGTGGAGGTTATCTGCACTAAGTTATAGGAGTGCAGCATTTATCAGTATAAAAATATCAGTTGCCTGTGTAAAATAGTTCAGAATTTTTATTTTCATAGATGAACTGAAGTTCAGCACTATCCGAGCAAGTGCAAAATGTTCAAATGCTTTTTAAAAAAGCAAGAAAATTGCTTCACACTGCCTGTGCTTACAGATACTCTGCTGTCAGCGTCTAACAGGAGCATTTAAGCAGCACTGCTGTACCTGGATTCCTGATTTGTGACAGGTGAGAATCTTACAGATGGAGGGGGGATTAGGGACTGCCTTGTCTCTGAATTCCCTAGTTTTCTTGTTCAGTGCATTGTTAATGTGATTTTAATGTAGACCTGCAGGTATATTCTTTTTCAATGCAGCAGGCTCACTATGCAGAGTAGCCACAAGAAAACAATATTTCTTGTTTCAGTCCAGAACGTGTCACAATTTGGGGGCTTAAACTGCTAACACTTAAATGCAGCCAGCTACTTTGTATTACAAATAGAAAGAAAAAGTGTGTGTATACTGGCCTTGTCTCCCTATTTATTTACACTCACCTAGATTCAAGCACAGACCTTCCACCTTCAACAAGAGCATTTTTGACATTTTGAGACTGGGGGAAATGGACACATTAGTCTGCACCGAGGCTTGGCATGGAAAGTGGTAGAATTGCTTGATAAGCTTGTGAAAATGGAAAAGCATTTGTCTTTTAGGCTGCCAACCTTGTAGTCATGTCTGCAGGCTTTACTGAAGATGCCACTGTCAGAGTGGCTTTGTTCTCCCCTGTGTGAGCTCCTCCCTCTCCAAGATAGCAGAGAACAAAAGAGAACAAATGTCCATGGGCTTGGAACCCGTTCTGTGGAGTTCAGCAAGTTGGTTCACCCTTCCTGGTAAATTTATACTGAGATCTTTGGGAAGACGAGGAGAAAGGGAGTATGGGTGACTGCAATGAAGAACCATATCTTGTCCAACTACCAGCACTGTTGAATCATTAATGTTCTTTCTAACAAAGGCTGTACCATGGATGACAAGAGCCTAGCAATTAGACATTTCACCACTACAAAAAATATTTTCCCTTATTTTTAAGGCAGCTAGGACTTTCTTATAGTTGAATTTCTAAAGATCTCAACTGGTACTGAGTTATTTCCTGCTTAATATCACACTCAAATTCATTCAGCATAAAAATTTCTAATTCAATCTGAATTTTTTTGTCCAAGATGCTGACTTGCATTTTCAGAAACAGCAAAGCTCCAAATCACAGGGACAATACAGCAACCATTTTAGATTTTACTCAATACTGTATATTGCTGATGGCCCAGGTTTCTAGGGAGCTGAAAGTTTGCCTTTGAAGTGCAGGTATGAAAACATATATTTTAAGCGTTTCAGATCCCAGCTTTATTTTTAATCATCCAAGACTCATGTTTTTCCTTTAAATCTGGCCTCTGTCAGCTCTTTCTGGGTAGCTTCTTTCAGAACTGATCAGAAATAAGTGACAGAGAGCAGAAATTCTGGTGACATTCACAAGTATTCACAAAAATCAGAGGCTTAGAGGAGGGATTTAATTCACACTCAAATATTTGAAATGCTAGACATCCTGATTTATAAGTGAAAGTGGGTTTTCATCAAGGTTTTTTATGATACAAATTTTTTGATGTAAAGCAATCATACAAAAATAAGTATTGGAATCAGCTGGAATGAAAAAAAAATGAAACAAACCCACTTCAACATTAAATAAATACATATTGAATTAAAAAGAAAAATTATTTGTTTGTACTTAATATAGAGATGTCTGTTGACCTTGACTATGGTGTGATTCCTGGGATACCCTGCAAAGTGTCAGGAGTTGTACTTGATGATCCTGATGAGTCCCTTCCAATTGAATGTATTCTATGATTCTATGACCTATTGAAAGTTTTATCTTCTTTGTTCAAAGAGCAGTGATGCATAGGAAACAGTTTGGATTGTTTTTTCCAAAATTTTCAGCATTAATAGGCATCATGATTTGATACACAATCATAGTTTTTCAGGCAAGCAGAGGCTCATTGTTTCCCACAAAGTTGAAAAAAGAAACATTTTTGTAGGAAGATACCATAAACACACTCACACATGAAATATTTCCTATAGGAAATCCTCTTTCTGTTGCAGAGGATGTTGTCCTCAAATTCTGCATCTTCAAGGCATCCTGAGAGTTGGGATCTCCCTCCTTTACACAGAGTGGTTCCTCTTCCCTTTACAGGGAGACAAGATGAGCCTGCACATTCCCTCTCTCTGCAAACAGCAGCCTTAATGCTGTGTTACTTCAGGCATAAATCCTAAACAAGTCCTGTGGTCCATAATCACCAGAATCACAACCAAAATAATTTGCTCTCTAAGCAAAACAAGGAAGACAACAAACAGAAGGCAAACACATATTTCTAAATATTTCATTGTAACCACAAATTATCAGAGGAAAAGTGTCAGGGCTGGGAGCAGCAGAGAAAAGCTGTTCATTTAGTAAACAACTGTAGATGGTAAAATGTAATTATCAGAAAAGCAAAGTTTACTAAGGGGATAAGTGAGAGACTGTTACAGTAAAAGGTCTCTTTGCATTTCTAATCTGACAGGCTGAAAGTTCTCTGGAGAAAACAGTTCTTAATAAAACCACAGAGGCAAGAGGTTCTTTTCAGCTCTTGTTCTCCACTGTGCCTCTGGTAATAAGCTTACAAAGCAAATTAAACTTGTTTGTTCGCAGTAGTGACCACGTGTGGAAGATAAACAAAAGCTTTGCTCAGTATTCACTGGCAAAGTAATATAAGCAGATTTTAGAAAATTAATCATTCTTGACTCACAAGCTGAACTAATAATCTGGATCCCAGTTCTTCTTTCAGCCTTTGAAAAAATGTGATAACTCTTTAAAGTCGCTTTTAGGGATGAGCTAAATTGCTCAAGAGGAGTAATAAAAGCCAAGCTCATTCCATGACCAGCTCTCTAAACTTAAGCCTTGATACAGGAGATACCAGAAGCAGCACCTCTTAAAGAGCAACCACACACAAACAGTTTCTTCCTACATTTTCCCTTGAGAGAATCTTCCTCTCTTAAAGAAGTATCTTCCTCTATTAAAGTATCTTTAATATTGTAAATAAATTTATTGCTCCATTTTAAATGGGAAACCCAGTCTTCAGTGTCTACATTTTTTAAAAATATAGCCAAACCTGTCCTTGCTGTACTGCTTACAATTCTATCATTTAGAGCTTTATTGCTACTCAGTTGCCAAAAACATGCATATGCAAAATTTGGTTTGTGAAAATGTATACTTACATGGGACTGGTGAATAAAAATTCCTACACAGGGTCCTCATAGCTTCTATCCCCTGAGTGGGCACAGAGTCCTATTAAAAACAAAGGGAAGACTCCTACACAATGTCAACAATCAGAGCTGTAAATCTCAAAAGAAAAACAAAAAAAAATGTTGATAAGAAATATTAGATGCAAAATATTCCAAATGCAACCCTTTTAGGACTATGAGGAGTTTTGGAGTAACCAGAAGCAATCTGTACTTCCATTTGCTTCCATTCCACAACAGTAATTCTGTAAATCCCTGCTCTACAAAGTCCACTCAGCTTTCAGAAGGTCCTAAAGGTCTTTTCAGAGAGACTTGGAATTGTTTCATCAGTTCATTGGGTTCATTTGGGAACAGGCAGTTTGATGTTCTGCACTTCTTCATTTGTTTCTTCCTTTCCCAGTCCCCAAGGTCCAGAAGAGCTTAGAACCACAAAATCAGCTGCCTGTGTAATAAAACACCAACCTGCTCTTGAAAAGTTACCACAGCTCAGCAAGAGGTGTTTGGTTGATAAATCTGGTGACATTTCTCCCTGGATAATGCTGCTCTTTCTCAGGCAAAGATCCCACTGAATTTATTCTCTGGTAAAGATGGTTCTACATAATTTAGCAGCTGTGTCTGTGGATTAGTGGTTTGTTTGTGGCATCTTAATCACATTTTCTGATATGATTAAGGAGCCAACATGGTCTTAAGTTTCAGGGCCATAATGCCCTATTGATTTTTAAACAAATTCCCCATTGATTTCAGTAGGAAAGTCTACTTAAAAAAAAGAAAAAAAAAAGAAAAAAAAAAAAAAGAAAAAATAGTCAATGGATATTATGGCCCTTGGAAGGTAAACAGGACAGGAAAAATCATTTGAAGATGTTTCAGGCATTACAAAGGGATTTTGCTTCAAAACATGAAGAAATAAGACTACTGCATTGTCTGAACTTTCTTATTGATTTCCAAGTTCAACAAAGTATAAAGTACAAACATGGAATGTTCATACCTGCCTGAGGGAAAGATAATAAAACCTGCTTAAGTTATGGTGCCAGGCATGTCCAGTGCACAGTTATAACAACAGAGGTATGATGGTGAGGGCAGAGCAGGACTGTAGTTTTCTCCAGATCAGTTATTCACTAGACTTGGTCAGTGAAAATATCTTTCCCATAACACATAAGTTCTGGGAATTTTAAAGTTTATTCGGGTTTGTCTTTGGAGTTTTGGGTTGTTTGTTTGTTTTGTATTTGTAACTAGAAATAAATTGCTATCAGTGCACAATGTTTAGGTTGAGAATAGATTTCTTTAAGCAAAATAAAATAAAATAATACCAAACCCTAATAAAAATAGATAAAGTCTTTAATTTGTATTGCTCTAAGATGTTTCCAAAGGAAAGGGGGGAGAAAAAAAAAAAAGGTACTTTATTAAAAAGAATCCTGCATGCTTTTCCTGTAACTCCTTCTCTCTTGGTCCTGTGAGAGCCCTGTAATGAGGAGCTACCAGACCCCAGCAGAGACTAGTTCTCCTCTTGAAGAGCACCTCTGAACCTCTCTCTTAAAGAGCAGCAAAACTTTATGGTGCTTGTCAAATAAAACCTCTAATATATGCTCGTCATTTCTTGTTCATGTGGTGGGTAGCTTTGCTACACAGAGACTCTCCTCATCAGGTTATTCCTCGTGTTAGTGCAGGTGATTTATTGTGATCACTAGCACTGTAAAAGCACCAGAGCCAAATGGATGGAGCCATCCATCCCACCCAGGAGCAGCGGGATTGTCCCTAACCAAGTGTGGAGAGCAAGGAGAGGCAGCTTGGGTCGACCTGCAGCCAGCCATGTGTCAAATAGCACTTGGACTCCAGGGTGAGCCCCTGCTGACACCTCCTCTCTCCTTTTGCTGCTGCTTCCACTCTCACTCAGCCTGGAAGAGGAGCTGGAGCACTGCCCACGTCCCTCCCTAAAGCATTTTACTAACCCCCTGTGTACAGACTGGAGTCAGGGCTGCCAGAGCACAGCTCTCTCTCCAAAGCTGAACATTTCAGCTGCTGCTGTCTGAAATGAAGGATTGAGTCTCCAGATGGGACTATAATAGACAAACTCTCTGGGTATTGACACAGGTAGGTCTGCAATACCCTCAGCAGTAGGTTACGTTACTTCTGACAATGTCAAAAGGCATTATTCCCTCCACTTCCCTTTCTTTATCTGTGCTTCAATAGAAAGATATTTAGTCTTCTTTAGGAAGATCAAATTCACATTCAAATTATAGCAATAGAGGAGAGATGCATTCCCTTCATTTCCAGTTATGGTAGTAGAAGTGAAAACATGGAAGGAAAGGAACAGATTGCTAAGGATCCCACAACTTTGCTTCCCTCTTCCCCATCCACCACTCCTGAAATCAACAGCAAAAACCTTTCAACTCTGTAAATCATACAAAGGGAATAAACATTAAATAGAGCTATTAGAAATTTGGTATGTTTTGCTTTCTTTTGTGTGAGATTTAAGAGTAACTCAGGAAAGATTTTTTTTAAATCCAAAAATGCAATGAAAGAAGAAATTGATCTAAACTAATAACTGACTGCTAAAAATGAAAGTTCTGTGCAATCAACTACACCCTATGAAATACTTGAGCACTCCTGTGAGTCCCTGTGATGGTTTCTCTCCCTGCCCCAAGGGAAAAAATCCCTGCATCCATCCTGGCACCTTCTCCCCCTTCCAACCAGCTGCTGTGGCTCTCCCAGCTGCCCAGAAAAGACCCTCCACCCCACATTGCCATGGGATAGCTTCCCTAAGAAAACACACAACCCTCAAAACAAGAAAGAGAGAAAGATTACTTTTCTAATACAATGGTGATGAAGGAACCTTCACAGACCTTTCTTCAAATGCTCTGTGCTGAGTGTTCAAGGAGAAAATAAAAATGATTGAGATGTTATTTTGGCTCAAAGTGAGGCTGGAAATGCAGTAACATCTCCAATAAAATGCTCAAAGGGCTTTTTAGCTTGCAGTCCTAGCACATATTCATGATCAATGAATAACCCATGGATTCCAAAGTCTGTAGAAATTCATGAACATGTTATCCTAGGTCTGCTCAAAAAAATAAAGAAGCTATCACAATCTCTTAGCTTACAGATGAGCTTTGGGTGGGTTTTTAATGACAGAGGTACACAACAGATTATAATAATTCTGAAAATGAAGGCTAGTCAGATAAGTAACAGGAACTCACACAATACACATTTTAACAGTTTTGTATTTACCTGAGAGACTCAAATGGCTCCTACAGAACAATTATGTCAATCCAGAAACAGCACATTCCAGGACAATGGTGTTCTAAGAAAAGAAAAGGAAAAGCATGTGTAAATATTCAGAACATTCCTTACACCACAAGAACCCAATTCAGAATTCAAACTGAAGCTGTGTCCTGAATGCATTGCCCCAGAGATTGGCCGTTCCTGTGGCTCTGAGATCAGCTGAAAGCCAATTATAATGTGTGATCCCAGGGAAAAAGGAAATTCTTTTTTGTTATTCAAAACAGAATTCCTCTGTAACTCTGGATGTAAAGTGACTTCTTGAATTTCTCTACATTTCAAATGCATCTGCTTCCTTGACTAGTAGTGTTTGGTATTTAATAAGAGGAAGAAAAGGTGATTCCACTTTTCAAAAGGCTCCTGTTATAGGTGGTGAATTTCAAAGCACTCTACTTGTTTCTGCTGTTATTTTTGAGTATGAATGTCACAGAATAATTCTGCTGTTATTTTTCCATGTTATTTCTTGAGTTAAAAGACCTGACTGCCATACATTCCAAGGTTGCTGATTTCCACTGTGCTTCTTAAGCGTTCAAGCTTACATTATTTATACTGCTTTATCTGCTGCCTTCATACTTAGCTGGCTTCTTCTTAAATATTAAAGTAATATAAGGAACTTTTAGGTATGCTTTATACTTAAAACAATACCATATGGCACACAAAGTCCCTGTGTTGTCAAGCAATACAACTCACCAACTTTGTTTTCTTATTTCAATTTGGCTCTAAGCTGAAGCACCTAGGCATGCATTGTACTTATTGTACTGTTTGCATTTAAAAATCACAGAGAAGCACTACCAAGTGCAATATGTAATTAAATGTGATTAATCAAATGTCTCTGTAATCACACAAGATGGTCTAACTGAAAGATCATACAGGCTTAGTGTCAGAAGCAAAGGACAGGTTAGCAAAACACAATAAAACAGAAAAGGTCAGCAAATGAATCAGAAGAGCCACCCCATCACACGGAGTCTGTCACTGAACTGAGATCACACAGCAACAACAAACCTGTCTTCAAACAATCCACCTCAGTAACATCATTGATTCTCCAGTTCAAAATGATGCTGCTCTTTGGGGACTGGTGTTCAGAGCATCAAAAGTGCTCTCTTCAAAAAGGAGAACTCAGCTGGCTGAAACCATTCTGAGAGCCCAAAAGACCTTTCAGCCTGGGGAGGAGCTGGATGGTATTTGCTGTGCAGTGCAGGGATTTGCAAAGGTGGCTCCCCTGGGGTCAAAACAGTGGGATAAGCTACCCATGGCCATGGGTTTGGCCTCCTGGGTGCAGGGCACAATAAGGTAACTGCAGTGGAGGAGGCTGGCTGGCTCCAAAGGCAACAAAGAGGTGCTTGCAATAAGGAAAAAAATCTTCACAAACTCAGGCTTTCAAGGGAGCACTGTCAGTTTTCTTGCTTTTCTTGAGGTTCTGGGCATTTTAAACAGGCTCTGGCAGAAGAATGACAGGCATTTGGTTTGATCTTTTACTATCCTCTATAATATATGACAGATTTGCCTAGAATGCACATATTCAGAAGTAAAAAGCAAAGCTTACCACTACTTGGGCCTCACATGGGAATCCCCCTGACTTTTCTGAAAGACAGAGTGCTGCAGCCATGGGAGATCACCTGGGTGCATTTTTGTTATTTGTTATAGGAGAGGGTAGAGTTCTTTTAAATCCATTTCTCTGGACTTCATATTACTCAGTAAACAAAGTGTCAGCCAGGTGAAAGTTTATAGGTCAGTCTATTTATTTCTGGATATTTCTTATTATATTTTCTGCATATTTACATGTTAATTAGGAAAACACACAGTCTAACATCACAACACTTGTGAGGAACTGAGCACCCACTAAAAAACTTCCCTATAGTGAAAGTCTAAAAAAAGAAGTACCTCATCAAAAGCAATAACTTGTAAAGCACCTATCAGTATCAATAACTCGGAAAAGACGGAAAAAAATTACTTTCCATAGAGAGTAAGAATTAAAGGCAATTTTTGACAACTTCATTCTCCTTCCTTGGATGTACAGTGTTTAGTCATTGCAGTGCACATAATAAGTAATAAAAATGTAGATGGGTGATATAAACAAGATATTCTTTAAGGTATGAAATTATTCTTATTTGTCATTGATATTGAGGCAGAATAAGCATTTCCTCAATGACAAATGAAAATAATTTTTATAACAAAAGGAAGAAGGGATAGAGAAAAACTAATTATTTTTCTTCAGAAGGAAAGAATTTTTTACCTAGGACACCCACGTTCCATGACATAAAAGAGTACTGAGTATTAAATCTGAAATAGCATTCAGATTTTATTACAGTATAGATTCTAATAGGAATGGATTTCATTCTGAGCCTGCAAAGCTGTACATAAAATTATCCTCTTCTTTCAAAACAAGTTTTAAAAAAAGTGAAGAAAATTCTACATTTTTAAATATTAGCTATGTCTTAAAAGAGAGGCTGCATAGAACTCTACCCTGGGTAGAGTTGAATTGGAAAGGCTTATTTCTCAGAATTATACATGCAAACCCCTGGGAATACTGATTCTATTATATTTTATTGTTCCTGAGTTCAGTGAATTTTTTAAAGGAACCATTTTACCAATCAAGCTAACAGCAGTTCTGAAATTGTTGTAGTAATCTGTATTCTTTATTAAGCATATATTTGCTGACTAAACAAATGGCTCTTGTTTATTTCCATAGGATAATAGATCTGGTGCTATATTTGTCTGCAAGCCTGTTCCATGACTTGCTGCCACGGAGAAATGAAAGTTTTGGCAATGAGAAAGATCCAACTGCAGAACCAAACCTCAGTTCCACAGAACCCACCTGATCATGCCCATAAAATGATCGTGTTCTGCTGTTCTTCATTAACAACGCTGAACATTTAAGTCTATTAAGATGCATTTCAATGCCTCGGCCAAATGCAAATAACTTTCAACCTTTTCAGAGCAGTAAGATTTATCACAGTGTTTAAAGAATGATTGTGCCTCCTTTCTTATACAAACAGAATTTGTTTTCATGGGTACCATTCCCAGCAGTTTAGCAGCTATAATTCAGTGGGCTTGATGTACTCCTGTAAATATTTGTGATGGAACTTGAGTAACAGCCCTGGCACATCTACTTTGATTTACTGAGAGATACTTGCAGGAATGCAGCCACAAATCACACCGCAGTTCACATTGTTAATTACGGAAGTAATTACACAGTTAAAACACCATACAGTGCAGAGAGCAACTCCTGTCTGCATCTCCTGCTACCAATAAGGATGTTCTTTTATGGTAGCACATGGGGTGACAGTTATGGCAAAAGGGAATGTTTATGAGCACATTTTCATCCCTGCTCCTCTTTTGTGATTACATCAGAGAAAATAGGTTGCAGAATTAACAAACTGATTGTGAGCATGCAAATATTCCCTAGCAAATGCAGATCTGAGAGGAAATAAACTTTCAAATCCAAGTTCAGATTTCATCAAAGTTTGTGTAGGCCTTTAAACTTAGAGGCTAGTCTATGCTATTGAGGCATTAAAACATCCCTCAAATCACAGCAAACAACATAACTCTACAATCGTTTCTTCTTCCATCTTCTCCTTGTGCCACCCTTCATTGTGACAGATGAAGAACAGCTCCCCTGAGTACAGCTGGTAGGAGAGGCATGCATTCAGCAGGTCCACCCCACTACACCAGTGATTACTGCACAGAGATGAAGGCAAAACACCTTCCTGGGCCCAAGCACTGATGAAGAGTTTTCCCAGTCACTGGCAGGGCTGCAAAGCAGCAAACTAATCCACAAGAACACAACACTAAAGTATGAATATAATTTATGACACTGATCTCATTGGTTCAGTATTGATTTTTTTCTACTTATGGGTACCCCAAATTACCTGAAGCATTTAACAATATTTCTCTAAAAAGAAAATTCTTTGATGCAAAAGAATTGCCCAGAACTGGAATTCCCAGTTACATATCTCTCTAAACCACATGTTCATTTTTGGTTTGTGTCAACCTCAAATCTGAACATAAGTAAAGATTCTGCAAACAGGCAGGCTATTAAACTGATTAAGGTTGTGTCTGCATCACTAAAGAATCCTTTTGAATTAAGTCTCTCTGATTGGACATGAAACAGTAATCTGAAGTCAATAGATACCTGGAGGTATTTCTACTGTTCAACAGCCTACAGAACATGTTATTCCATTTATTTTCCTTGCACCCTGAAAGAAATATGTCTTACAAATGTAGAGGACAGGCTACATAATGCCATCCCTACAACTCTGAAACCCTTCTGTAAGGTTCAAGCAAGGGAATTACTTGGAGCTAATTGGAAGTAGGAAAGATGCATTGGGTAATAAAATGAAGTTAGTGCAATATATGAGCACCAGGAAGACTGTAATTACTCAGCACTTCTTTCAGAAAAATCTCTGCCTTCATTTTCAGCAACCAACTTTCTAGAATTGTTGTGGCAAATCTGCCCTTGAAGATAAATATGATTAGCCACTTAAAATATATTTCTGTATTAGGAAGGCTGCAGATTTTCAAACTATAAAATTTTAACACAGAGTTACGTATATTGCCAACTAACCAGAAATCATTTCCTGAATGACTCTCAGTCCCAGGTTGACTTCTCCAAGAGAAATATCTTCAGCTAATCCTCACAGTTTTGAGGTGTCTGGGACAAAAGCCTGTTTGCAATTTGGGATGTGTATAGCAGCGTAGTGTGGTTCTTAGCAGGATCCAGCAGTGCCAGGGCATCAAACAGGAGCCTGGCTGCCCTCCACCTAAACCAAAGATGAAGCTATTCCTTCTTCAAAGCCTTCACAGCCTCGCTGCCAGGTCCTCCACCCTTGGTATCTTTCTGGAAAGGGTGGTTGCTGCAGCAGCATTCAGCCAGGCTCCACAGAGGGGCACAGAAGGACCTCACAGACCAGTTCAGAGCCTTCCTTCTGCTCTGCCTTGGGCACGCAGATAAAACCAGCAGCTGGCAGGGACTATTCCAAGCCCATGAGAAGGAAACAACTTCTCCTTTCACTGACAGCAAAGGTCTCATGTGCTGAAGTAATCTGATCTCCAGAGAGGTGAAGGTCCTCCTGGGGTGGCTTGGGTCCCCAGCAGCCTCTGTGAAGGTCAGCCACCAAGGCTTTCTGCAAACCTACTGCCACACCTGTCAATGTGATTTGAAGCAGAGACTTGAGGGCAGGCATCTGAAAAGCTCCTGCTAGAACATAAACACCTTTTAAATTGTGCCACTTGAGTTCTGAAAATCCATTTTGTTCCGTAAAGTCTTGTTTTGGAGAGCTGGCAAACAACATGATGCTTTTTACCTGTATTCAGAATCTGTTAGCTCAAATAACTTTATCATTTTAGAAGCAAAATTCACACAAAACACTCCTTCTGTGAAGTTTTCCTTTACTGGATCAGAATGCAATAATTACAAGGTGCCTCATGTCTGGGAGGAATTTCAGGAACAGGTATTTTGGCTAAACATACTGAGGAAAATGTTTGCATTGGATAATTCCACACAAGAACATTAACTGCATGTGAAGCCATCATCCTTTGTGGTCTGGCTTTAACCTGAAAGTGAGATTTTTTTCCTGGATGTAGCTTGCTTTCTTTTTTGCTAATGATGGGTACCTCTGTTGTTTTTGTGGTCATTTTCCACACTTGATACTTAAAGTATTTTTTTTATAGTGGAATAAGCAAGTAAACATGAAATACACATTTTATACAACTTGATATCCAAGGCTTTGGCCAAGCCTTCCTTCTATTTTGCATGATTCCCGGACAACGTGAATTTGAGTGAAAGAATCATGCATTACTAAAAGATAAAACTTACATGCAATTTGATACTTGGCACTAATACATATAATGATCCCTGGTGCTATTTGATGGACTACTACTCTGGCCTTTCAAACTATTCCAGTTTTCGAATCCTATCTGCACATAATCTATAAATGTGTACAGGACTATTTATAATAAAATTGTCCATGGTCACTCAATATAGGAGTACTATTTCAACCTGAAGTCTGTCTGCACTGCATATGACCCAAAAAGGGAAGGAATCTGAATTAAAATTAAAAATTAAACATCACAAGGTTTTCTAAGTCATATAATTGCATCAGTGATCACTGAGCTAAAGCTACAGTAGCTGGTATTAATTCTGTCACAGAAACACTTGACTCAAGTGGGTCCTCTGCCCTGCAAACCCTTCCTAAATGTGCATTATTCAAGCTCAATAACTAATTTTGCTTGAATAGTGCAGAAGCCTTCTGATAATCTGCTTGAAGTCTGGTATCTGCTAAAAGCTACAGCTCTCCAGAGTAGACATCATATTATTATTATTTTTAAATAAAAATAATGGCCATGACCAAAGTGAAAGTTTTCTACTATGGCACTCAAGGAAGATATAAGAGCTGACTCCAGATTGATATGATTCCCTGAGAATAAAAAGAAATTGTTAAAAACATGTTCAGCAAAGATTTTCAAATTCCACCCCACATACAAAGTAAATGCAAAAGTGCCTGAGTTAAAAAATATTTTACATTGTATGATCTTCAAACTCTGAATAAAGTATTTAAAATGCACTGGTTAGCCTTGGCTGTAGATTTTAAATTTTCAGCAGCAGGACTGGCCAGTAGGTATCAGTGCATACTACCAGATGGAGATTTTTACATTTATGCATACAGGCACTGGAAAGATGCAAAGCTTTCCTTGCAAGCTGTTCCACATGCTGACTGCAGCACAGAGTTTTACTGAGGCGAATGTAAGAGGTTATGAAAATAAGGTGTGCTTGAATCCCTTGAAGGATGCCTGAGCTGTTTTGCAGACCTGCACTCTGTCAGGGGTATAAAGTTTAACTCTCAGAAAGATGGGGCACAAATCCTTGCCTTACTGAACATCATGAGGAAATTTGGCTGGATTATGATCAGGGTTTATTTGAAGTGCTGCATGCTGAAGAATGCCCACGAATCCAAAGTAAGTTTTTGCAACCTGAAGACTTGTTACATGCATTTGTTATTATGTTAAAATATCTCTTTTTATAATCATCACCTCATTGTTCCTAGGTCTCCACCAAAAATAAAAAAATATAAAAAAATCTTCTTTGTGAATTTTTCTTATGCCATGATCTCTCTTTCCCCACACTCATGCAATAAAATTGCCAAAATGCAAACAGTCTACATACAGTATTTCAGGTATTATGTGGCAAATAAGGATGATTCTAAACCATTTTATTACAGCCTTAATTCTCCTGATATACTAAACTTAGAAACAGAACTACCCAAACCCTATAATATCAGCTGCTGCTCAAAAATCTGCAAATGAGATACTGTTCTCTGCATCCAGTGAACATACATTACTACCTATTTAAATGACTGAACAACTGGTACTACAATGGTGAATTTGGAGTGGCAAAACAAGGTTGTGTCCTTTAAATTATAAATGCATATACACATATGTATATTTGATCTTGGAAAACTTATCAGAATGCAATTGGCACCTCACTAGACGCACTTTTGTGTAATATGAACACTCATTTTGGCTGAGATAGAGTTAATTTTCTCCCTGGTAGCGGGTAGAGATCTGGGTTTTGGATTCAGTGTGAGAATAATGCTGATCACACACTGATGGTTTGGTTGGTGCTGAGCAGTGCTTGCCCTAAGTCAAGAACTGTTCAGTGTCTCAGGCTCTGCCTGTGAGGAGGGGCACAAAGATTTGGGAAGGAGCATGGCCAGGACAGCTGAGCTGAACTGTTTCACAGCCCAGAACAACATGCCCAGTAGATAAACTGGGAGAGTTGGCTGGAAGGGGTTGTCACTGCTTGGGATGGGCTGGACATCAGTCAGCAGGTGGTGAGCAATTCTGTTGTGCATCACCTGTATTTCTTGGGCTTTATGCCTCTCTCTTTCTGTTATACTCTTTTTCTTCACTATTATTATTAGTAGTAGTAGTAATAGTAGTATTAGTATTAGTATTATTAACATTTTTTTAAATTATCAGACTGTTTTTATCTGAATCCTTGGGGTTTATCTTTTTTTTTTTTTTCTGATTCTCCTTGCTCTCTCTACTTCCTGTGTGGTGCTTAGTTGCCAGCCAGGGTTAAACCATGCCAGTGAGGTAGACATCCATTTGACTTAATCTGTTTTGCTCTTGACTAGATTACAGCCCCCTGCAGAATTAAATACTGTTAATGAGCTTTGGACTATATTCAGAAAGCCAGGTCTTGGTAAAAAAAGGGAGCTTCAGTTCAGACAAACACTTCAGTACAAAGGAATATATTAAAATAAAGGTTGTGGGTGTATTTGGGGGAACAGAGCTTCTTCAGGACCTACAGGCTTGACATCACAATGTCATGTTAGTGCTCTTGCCAGCTAAAACATGGTCAACCAGGGACCAGAAGAGAGAGGAAGAAAGGGAAGAAGGGAAAAGCAATTTTCAAAAGACAGATATTGCTATCTTGTATCTGCCTTGAATATAGGAAACTGAGTTTTTAGTTTGCAGCTGCTAAATTTAGTTCAGTGCCATTTCACTATCAGAAGAGAAAAGAATTTTAAAAAGTTCCTGAAACTAATCGTGAAGGACTTCTCATGGGTTTGCATGGTTTAGTTTCTGGTTTTTTTGTTGTTGGTTTTTTTTACATAAACCAGTTAGCATCAATCCAGTCTGATGAGCCTATATGAAACAATAATTGAAACTCCTACCTTTTCCAGACCACTCCTCTCCAAGTCAATCAAGTAGTTTAATCCAAACATGCTAAAGGGAAAAAAGATCATGATCATGGTCTTTGTAGACATGATCTAATTGATGCATCTTTGTCCTCAAAGATTTTGTATTAAGATACCACACAGGCTAAAAACTTACAAGAATACACTCTACTAGAGAAAATTAGGAAGAAAAACGGTATGAAAATAGAATACAACAATCCCAGACCATTTAATTTTTTTCCTTAAGGCAGCAATTACACTTTTTCCTGTGCCATGTTCTGTTCTGTTTCTACTCACCCATTGGAGAGCTGCTGTCACAAGCCACCAATTCCTCCCAGTTGTGGGGGATCCACCAGCCCTGCCTGTGCCAGGCAAGGATGACACAACAATGGAACTTCATCATCTTCTGGACCCTGGTGTTCCCTGTCTTATCCTTCCATTCTCAGATGGATAATTGGGCTCTGCCCACATCAACAATACCATTACTGCCACACTCTTGCAAGATGTTGAAAAGTCATAAGATCCTGCTCTTTCCATTTTGTATCGCTCATGGACTTGCTTTTGAGGTAGGAGCCTTGTGGAAGCAAAGGGACACACTCTCCCCTTCAGGAGCTGGTGTAGCAAACGGTAAGGGAACTTATTTTCCAGTGAAGTTGTTCAAGGACTGTCTCAGACTCCCACGGCAGAGGTACAGCCTGATTTTCTGCCCCTCTCTTATCCAAAAGAATGCTGGACTAGGCTCTTTCATAATGAAAACACACATGCAAGCAACACCCAATGTTTTTAAAATTACAGTAATAGTAGAAGTAGGCTAGGATGGCTTAAGAGAGAGGCTTATGGGTACCTGTTTGTGTTACTGATGTCCAAAACAAAGACCAACCAATTAAAAAGTGCTTTTCCTTTAAAAAGTGTGGAATAAAGAGGCCACTTCGCTTTATTCCTCTAGACAGCTTAAAATACAGCAGTCCAGCTGGTGGCAAGAAAGCAGCTTAGCATATGGTGATTCTTATCCCAAAGAAGACTCCTTCCCTGCTGTTTGAGGATTCTTTCTCCTTCTCCCCCAAACCCAGCATTTGATAGCTGCCTAATTCCTGACTGAGCTGCACAGGGCTGCCTCACTCCACGCAGTGTGTGACCCAGATATGTAGCTTACTGCTTTGCAAAGCACATTCCCCTGCACTGACAGATAAATCAGTTTTTTGTGGCTGCTTAAAAATAGCAGCTTTAGCTGCTGGAGAAGTTCTCAGTGAGTGCAGCCAAAACATGAAAGGGAGTAATCCACCACACTCTCAACAAGCCAGAGGAGAGCCTGATGCACAGGCCATCACCCACACACACCCCCTGGCACAGCAACAGAGCTGCAAAATCCTCAAGGCACGGATGAGCACTAACATGATTAACCAGGGGGATCTGCCTGGGAAGGGCGAGCACCACTCAGCTGGGGTGCTCCCCTTAGCTGGGTCATCTCTGCTCTAATAACCCTAAAAAATATCAGCCCTGTCCATCCATGCTGATGCTGTCAATGCCAGCCTGATAATCTTGTCACTTCTTCTCAGGTGACAGCAAACCTGGGCTTGGCTGAGAGGTAACTCAGCTACTTGTGTCTACACCATAGCTTTTGGCTGATGGTGCTTGTTCCACTTCTCATTTATATCAGTTCCAAGCTCCTGTAATAGTCCTGAAGATTTTTAAAAAGCTTGTTCAAATGATAGTTTTTTTCCTCTCTGAAAACATTAGAGACTAAAAGACTAATAAGTTAGTGAGAAGAGTCTCCTTCTACCAAACCTGACTTAATGCAACATTTCTTTTCAGGCCTTCCCCCAACCTTTTTGGCACAGAAAACTCTAAAATATAAGGAACATTATATAGAAAAAAACCACTCTAAAAGTGGCTTCAGAAACTAGCAGAACAAGAGGATCTCAAGTGGAATCCTTCATCTTGACAGTTCACCATCTCTGTGGTACCTACAAAATAAATACTACCTGCTTTTGGATGTGGGTGTTTTTTGTTTGTTTGCTTGTTGTTTATTGGTTGTTTTGTATTTTGAGAAGACTGGGAATGTCAATAAGAACTGGGAGCTGGTGATGGTGACTGCATAACATTTGCTACATATCCTCCCTTCTGATGTGAGGATAATAATTTTTGATTATGCACTTTTTGTATTGGAATGACTGAGATGGGTGTCTTTAGAGCCTAATATGGGCCTCAAACGAAAAACCTGAGCTGAGCAAAGAGAAAAAATCTTCAGAAGGGTGAATACATCCACTACAGTAATTAGGTCAGAAAGGTCTATGAGAAGGTCAGCCGTTCTCAGTAAGTGTTTAATCACTCAGGATGATTGGGAAGCAAGTGTACATACACTTCCTGAAGAAAAGAAAAATCCTGTGGTAATTGATTCCCCTGAAAAATTCACATTAGACCCAGACTACTTACCCATTTGATTTGATGTGTATGTTTTCTAGAATCCAGCATATTTTCCTTGAAGCCTGTCAAATCTTGAATATTCACAGTAAGCTAGGCAAGGTGAGCTGAAGGCAGTAAAACCAAAATGAAACTCCTCTGACAGGTTAAGTTTTGTGGCACATGCTGCAGACAGGAGGTCGCATTCTTATCAAAATGATCCATTCTGACCTTAAAAACCTTTTGAACAATGTGAAAATATTGGCATGCCAAAATTGTTCTCCACATTGCATACTGCCCAGAATGAAAATTTTACAATAGCTCTGAACCATTATGAGAAAGATTTTTTCTACCACTTGCCTGTCCCAGGTGTTTGTAAATAAAAACTAATTTTAAAAAATAATAAAAATAAGTATAAACCTTTTACACTTCATACAGTGGCAAAAAATAAATATTGTCTCAGTTACGACATACCGGATGACATGACAAACAACAAAAGAAAAATAAATTTTTCTGCTACTTTTCATTGAAAGCATAATTTAGTTTTTAAATATCTTTGTATTTCTTTACACACTGCATGAGGTTACCCCACTTTACCCTTCCCAGGGAGATCAGCCAGCAGACTACATTTCCCCATGGGTACTCATTCCAGTGGCTTGTCCTCCAAATCAACAAGAAACAAGCCAGCTCTAGTTTGAAAGCCACAGTGGCACGGAGTTCAATCCAAATTGAAATGCAGTGTCCCTCATCCAGTTTATGGCAGGGCCAGCCCTGAATCCATGCACTTGTGAAGCTCCCAGATCCCAGCTGGAGCTCTCCAAGTGTGGGCTGGATGGGAGCACGCCTGTGGCTGTCATGGGAATACCAACTGGCTGAAAAGGATGCTCAGCTTGCACAGAGGCTGCACAGAGGCTGCTTGTGAGTCAGCTCAGCTTGTTGGGAGCTGGCATCCTCAGAGGGCTTCACAAATGCTCCTTTCAGCACCCCTGGCCTTAAACTTTCTCCCTGCCTTGTACCTTCTGTAGCATTCCTGTTCCCTTAGTACGGCCGTGTCAGCAATTAGTAGGGTTTGAGGGAGCTGGCCATAAACCTCCACTAAAATTGATACTACAATCACAATACTGGCCTTAGTGGTATCCAAGCAATAAAGCAGAAAGGAGGAAGAGTAATTGCTGAAATTAATTGCTGGTAAAAAAAAAAAAAAAAAAAAAAAAAGGAGGGGGGAGTGGTGGATAAAACTGTGCTTGCTCTGTTATATTGTAAATATACTGCTAGCACTGACTTTAGCCCTTTCAGAGCTGCTGCTGAACTGAGTAAAAGCAGATGCAGACCTTTTGAATGCAGGCTAATCACTTCCATGATCATCATTTCCAGTATTATTTTCAGAACAGTTAAGTGGAGCACCATGGTTGCTAGCACCTTTAACTTCATTTGTGGCAGCATCTGTGGCACAGTACTGCTGAAACTGGTTCCTCTCCCAGGCCAATGCAGATATACTTTAAAGTGACCAATGAAACCAACTACCAGGCATTAAGTCAGCTGCAGATTGTCCTTCTTTTAAAGGCAAACCCAAATAAAAATACCAAATATTGTCCTTTTAAAAGCAGACCCAAATAAAAATACCAAATACTTCATTCAAAATTTCTCTTACATGAGTTATTCAACTACAAGAATGTCTTTTGTTTCATATGAGGTATGTATAAAATCAAGAGGACACTTTTAATTGAAATTTTCTGCTACTTTTGATGAACTGCCAGAACCTACAAGCAGAAAGTAGAATGGGCAATAAGTAACTTTACAGTCTGTAAGAATCTTATCACTTTGGAACCTACAATTGCAAACCTCAGCATTTTACTAAATGGTATCAAAAATTCCTTCAACAAAATGTTCTGTCACTATTGATTAAAAATCATTATATAGCTTTTAGCCAATACAAGCTTAATGGATAAGAATTAGTTATATTCCTCTAAAAGACAATACTTATGAGGCCTCACAATATGTTTTTTGAATCAGTAAGTATTCACATTATCCTTAAGACAGAAAAACAAGGCACAGGGTCTGCAACTCACCCATTTGTCCTTTTTTAACCCAATGCATAGTTACAGGACCCCTCACCACCATCACATTTTACCAATAATCCTTAAATTTTTCTATTCTCCTATTTTTCATGCAAATTTAGAGCTCTTCAGGAAATGAGAGAGGAGACAACATTCAAAAAATTTTCAACACATGACTGAAGTGAAAGACATGGTTTGGAACTACCTGCTTTGATGCTCTCTGACGATTCAAAATTACCAGAATTTAAGAAAGGCAAGAACTTCTTGCACTTAAATAGGAGATACTTACATTTAAATTATCCTAAATGAAAGAAACAAAGGGAAAAAAAAAGGCAGTGCTGGCTTTGCAGTAGATTATTTATATATTAACTCATTATAGGTACATATAAAATCTCCAAATCCTAAAATGTCTGACAACTTAGGTTAATTTTATCTTTGGATTCATATCTAGTAGGAAACCTGTAACTGTATAAGTCAGTTTAAAACAAACCTCCTAAAGAAGTGGTCATGATTTTTATTTTTCTGTAGTTCTGGAAATGCACATTGACTGCACAACCCCACTATTACTGCAAAGCTTTAATCTCGTTCATATATTCTGGTTATTCTCCAACATGCCTCTAGCAAAGCAGAGCTCAGCTTATTAGCACAGATTTTTAATCATTTCTCCCTCCCCTTTCTCCCTCATTTTATTTTTTTAATGTTATCCCTTTTCAAGTGCTTTTTTTATTTTGGTTAGCCATTAAATTTAAGATTATCAAGTACATAAAAAGCTGAATTATATCAACTGGCAATAAATACATTTAACTTAAAGATTTATTTCTTTACTAGCTCTGTGCTCTTCCCCAGTCACACTCCAAGGTCTATTGTAATACATCTGGCTAAACAATCTTGGTTTATTTTTCTGTAAAAACATGGATTCCTGCTGACAGCAAAATTTTATTGCAGAGGTATTGGAAAGTAATATCTGTTCACTATAACAATCTCTCCTGAATCCATGCTATCAACCAAAAACCTGTTGTGAGCCATTTGTTTTGTCCGTTTTTCCCCCTCTCGCTGTCTTTTTTAAACAAGTGTAATTGGAGCTGGAGCAAAAAGGCATCCTTGAAGGACAGATCTGGAATGGTCATCCCTCAAAAGTGTTAGGCAGTGCCCAGATGCCATCAGTCAGTGCCCCTCAGTTCCCTCTTAGATGGAAAGGCTGCCTGTCTTGCATTCCAAATGCATTCTGACAGCCAGGTTTTCTTTCAGGTCTCTGAAGAGAGAATATTTCCTGACCTGCTCCCATTAACAAATGTACACCTGCTCCTATTAACAAAACAAAAAAACAAAAAAACAAAAAAAAAAAAAAAAAAAAACACAAAAAAACCACCAAAAAAACCACAAAAAAAACAAACACCCAAAACAACACTTCAGCAAGAAATTCTTCACTATGATAACTCACCAGCTCTGAAAACAGGGCTGCATATTTTAAACAGGGAGCTGCATACAACTCCCTTGAAGTAAGCACCCATTCTCAGAAATACAATGGTCCAAACTCTTACTTATCCACATTGGGTTTTATGAGAGACAGAGATTCATATGCCTTACTGAGAATAAATTAAATGGAAGAATACAAATTCAGCTGATCTGAACTATGACTACACAGGGGCATTCACACACTGAATAATATAATTGTGATGGTACTTAAAAGAGCAAAGACAGAACCAGAGACATCTAATTTAATACACTGCTAGAAAGAAAAATTTTATGTCATAAGAGATTGTTGGGGTTTTTTTTTGCTATACTGCTTAACTTTCCCTAATATTGGCAAGATAAATTTGCACCAAGTTCCTTTAAAGGTACAGTCTTTGCCCTTAATGACACCTTGTATTTGAGTTAGGTTTTTATTCCAACAAGAAATAAAGTTAGGGAAAGTTGCTTTCAGAAAAATAAAATCATAACATTTTCCTTTTTACAGCTCCTGATCTATAGTAACATAAGGAAGAGAGAAACTCTTGTCATCAGCAAGCAAACAAAATTTAAACATGTGTAAACATTTCCAATATGAAGGCTACACACATTTTGAATCACTCCAAGCTCTACTTTATCTGTTCTCTATTTTTAGATTACTCATATTATTTTTTTCATATGAAAGTTTTTCTACATGGGATAGTGATAGCATCCATATTTCTACCAAAAAAAAAAAAAAAGATGCCTGTGAGCATATAAAGGGTGGTCAGGGAGAAATCTAAGAAGGTTCAAATAATTGTTTAGACTTTTAATTTTTTCTCATTGGTACTATTTTAAGTCTGCAAGACAAATCTGATTCTCTGTATTACTATTCCTCCTAGAACTGCTCTGCCCCATTGGCAAGGCTGATTGGAATATTATTACATTTCAACTGCAAGGATTGGATTTTTCCTACACTGTTCTTTTTTGGCACACTGAAACATTTTTTTCCCCTTGTTTCTTTTAAATATATTAGATTACTATAATAAATGATATCTGACCTTTACAGATATGCTGACACAGACTCATAAATCTTGTTTGGTCACTTACTTCCTAATGATTGTAATAAAATGGGATAACTCAACTGGCTTGTTTAGCTTGTGGGTTGTTCCAAAATGACCTGAATCTTTGTGTACTGTCCACCAGCTACTGTAACTGAACTTATCATGTTGAGGTCTTCTGGTCATCATCTGAACACAAATCAAACAGCCACAGCTGGCAGAACAAGCTGCAGGTGTTGGGCTTGGTCGCCAGAGCTGGATCAGTTCTGGCCCTCCATGATTAGCAGCACTTCAGCTCAGCACCCTGTTCAACCTTCTCTTGCTTGTGATCATCTCTTTTTACTCTCCATCCCTTCTTGGGTTTCTTACTTGGGAGAGGTTTAGAAACACATATCAGAGGATGTTCCAGCAGTAGGGACTCAGATATTTTAGTCAGACATTATTTATTCAAGTTCAAAAAGCTCAGCCATCCATCTATTCTGCAAATAGATGCAGCAGTGCCTGAGGATGTGTTATGTAATAATGATTTGAGGCATGTGTACATATGAGTATGTACACACATACAACACACATACAACACACATGCTCCTCAGCCACAGAGCTTCCTTCCAAGCCACAAAGCTGTGCCAAGTTTATCATGACAACTCAAGAGTCATGGAGGAAAACAGGAAGCTCTAAAGAAAGGATTACCATCTGTCAAGTGGCTGTGTACCTTGCCTTAAAAATTATTGTAGCATAACTGATATGCATCTTTGCGTGTCTAGACACAGCATATCTTCCTCTTCAGTTACTGATATTGATCAGACAGAATATGAAAGCAAATTTTCAGATGATCCTCTTATGCATGCATCATTTTGAATGAATGCTCTATCATAAGTTTCTTCATAATCACAGAGCTTTTCCTTTTATGTGTATGGCCTGTAGAGCAAGGATAAGAATTAACTATGAATCACATCCTATTTATTAATTTTTATGTCAGGAAAGCTGATTAATCCAATGCAACACTGATGGATTTCTCAAAGCTTGCAGAAACATCAGTCATATACAGTCCATGACCTGGGGTAAAGTGGAAAAACAATAAAACACGAGCAGAAATCCTCTTTGAAATTGACCTGTAAAATGTTAGTTCTGAATGACTTTAATTCGTACCTGTCTGTTCTGTTATGGGCAGCTGTCCTCCACATGGGGAGGTTTGGCATCAGATTCTGTTGGGACTATTTGAAATGTATTGTGTACTCATGGAAATGCAGTAATGTTTCAGTCAGAAAAATGTTATGAGCACATTAGAAATACAAGTGAAAACAAGACAAATTTTTGATCTAAGGAATAATCAGTATGCCAAGAAAAAATGGTTCTATTAACATCTGAAACTACAAGGAATTTCACCAGCTATAAACATGAAAATTACATGTATTTAATATTCAAGTTATTTTATCAGAAAATATGATAAAAGAAAAATGATTCACATATCACCCAGACTTGTGTCATGATCATTCTTCATACCTAAAAAAACAAACCATTTCCACTTCAGAAGACTAAAAATGTGAGAGCAATGTCACCTAACATCCTCAGCCCCATTTATGCAGTTTTGCTTAGAAATCTCCTAAATTAGCTCCTCATTCACATCAACCTGAAAGAGCTAAAATGCCAGAGATCTGGTTTAATGTACATTTGAGCCTGAGCAAACCTGGAGGGCAAGTATGCAAGTGTCAAAACAGTCCTACTAAGCCCAGGATACCTCTTTCAGGGTGGCCAACACAGATGACACCTTTGGCCCTTCTCTCTCGTGCTGCTTTGCTCTCTAATCAAGGGAGCAGAGCACCAAACTGCAACTTTGGGCAGATTCAGGATGCTAGTGGATAAAGTACCACTACATTTCAGAATTTTAACTATCTCAGACAAGCCTAGAAAGGATCTGGCCTGCTATAATACACTTTGAGCAGCCATTCACTAACACAGAAAGAATTTAAGGCACTGGGATTATAGATCTTATAAATTGCTCTGGATCTACCTGTAAGAGAAAGGAAAGTTTCCAAAACATCCGTGAAAATACAGCTTCAAAATCAAGCTGTAAATCTGTCCTGCATGAATACTAGCTCATACCATCAGGACAGCAAGCAATGAATTATTTTAAAATGAACCCTAACTGTTGTTTATTACATATGAACTCCTAAGGGGAGTGTAAAAAGTGGTAATTTAAGTCACTTAAGAGATGCTGAATTTCTGGTACCATATAAAATTGCCTGAAAATTTCTTGCTGATGCTGTGCATATTCCAGATTATGACAAGAAAAAAAGAAAAAAAAAAGCCTCACCCTTATCTAGAAGATTTGTTAAATTGAACATCGATCTATGCTCAGAAACTTGAGGGAATACCTTCACCCTCAGTAATTCTAGGAAAGCGTTTGTCTCTTTGTGTGTTTTACCACAGACAGAGAATTCCATCACCCCTAAAAACACTCCCAATCTGCAAATGTGTCAGTGGATTAATTCAAATGGGAAAAGGTGCGTGTTTTTAAGAGCAGAATGTCTGTACAGAATGCAAGAGGCTCTGTGAGAGCAGAAGTTTCTGTTTAGGTGAAATGCCAGGCAGAAGGATGCCCTGCATCCCAGCACACAGGTGGAATATCACACAGTGTCCATATCCCTATTACCCAGAGGTCCAGGCTCTTCTGAGGGCCAGCTCTCTTATTCCTTCATCATCTCACAGTTTTCAATACAAGTCTACTTAAAAGGCTCAAGCCTTGCAGTCCTGGTGGAGGCTAATTGCCTACCTTCCAAAGAGGAGCAGAAAAACACTCAAACACTTTTAAAAATCCCGAGAAGTTCTTCATGAGGAAAAATAGATATGAAAAATAATTTGCAACCTGTCTGCTCTCAGCATTCTTTTTCTTTCTTCTAAGTTTTCTCTTTAATTCAATGATAGCAACAATATCAACGACTCCAAAAAACTTAAAAAAAAAAAAAGAAATCTGGCGTGACTTGTGACTTGAATGTCATAGTTGTTTGAAACACCCACTTTTCATAGATGGTAAGGAATGGATATTAAAAATTTTATGACATCATTAATACCTTATACTAAATTTTACCTGAGTGACTAAGTCAATGCTCTTTAAAATCAGGGTTAGGACTTGATCCA
Organism: Lonchura striata; assembly: GCF_050655825.1. NCBI lineage: Eukaryota > Metazoa > Chordata > Aves > Passeriformes > Estrildidae > Lonchura > Lonchura striata. Next base: position 12,711,347 of record NC_140703.1, read on the forward strand.
ACACAGGCAGACACATACCTCATTTCACAGCAGGGAGTTGTCCTCTCTTGCTCAGTGAGGCTGTGTCCATAAAAAGCACTGAAGTGACACTTTAGGGATACCCAGGCTCATTCCAAGCATGGGATGCACCTGGATTGCAAAAGCACTGCAGCAGTGTTAGGAAAGCATCACACCTTGCTATCCTGTTTTTTTGTTTTCTGGTCTTAAATCTGAACGCTGCTACAGGGATCTGTTGCAGTTTGCTGGGCTCTACTCTAAGGCATCTAAGTAGAAAAAAAAATAAATCTGCTGCTCAAAACCACATGAAAAGGCCTTGTCTGCAGTGGAAAACTGCAACATACTAGATATGGTTTCAGGAATACTGGGAATTAGGAAAGTTTTAAATGCATCATATAAAGGATTGCTAAATTTAGCAGTAGTCAGATAGTCAATGTTAATTCAAGGTTAGTTGTTGCTAACACTGAGCATAAGCTCTTTGAAGAGATTAGATTTTTTTTTTTTTCAAAAGAAAAGAAGTTACAAGTAACAAGTAAAGGCTAATCCAAAATATGTTCCCAGCAAAAATAAATGAGGTGTTGTGTTACTGTTGGTCACTAGGTCAAAGCACACTGTAGTCTTCTCTGTAGTATTTACCTGGACCTAAAACTAAAATTCCAGCCTTTACTAAGATTTTTATTGTGTTATTTAGTACATTATGTAGTTCCTATAAAAGCTTTTTTTTTTTTCCCACCTGCTGTGAGTTTGCTCTGTGTGTGCAGCCACATCCAATTCTGCCTTCATTTCTTGACCCTGGTGGGTTCTCCAGCACAATGTGATTTTTGTCAAAAAAATCAGGCACACTCTGCCAGCACCTCCAGCTCTCCCATGAACACGAGAAGCCTCTGCAAAGGCAGGTAATTACAAAGCTACATAGAGATCTGTGTGGCATTGAACACTCCTGGGATTGTCCACTCCTCTCCATCCACAAAGCACAGAAGCTGGCAAAAAGAATTATTCCAAGTAAGAAAGAGGAGACCAAGCTAACAAACCAAAAAATCCTTTGAAGTTTTAGACCCATTTAGTTGTTCTGCACATAAGACCCTCTGTAGATCTGGCATCTATACTGTCAGATTTAGGGGTATTTCTTGTCCAGCCTTATAGAGCATGACAGTGTGCAATGATTTATATGTAGATTCCACAGCAGTGAAAATCAGGACAAAAGCAACTAGTCAGACTTCCAATGGAAGCCAGGTAAATGTAATTATAAATGGAATTAAGAAGAGTTATCTCCTTGTACCAACTATTTTAGAATTTTTTGGGGGCAAAAATGGTAAGGAAGATAACAAGCATGCTGAGAATCTGTGTTAGGCATTTCTACACATCTTCTACTCTGCACTCTACTTTTTTAAAAAAGGTTTTCTTTCAGTACTGCCTGTCTGAAAGAATTTTTTTTTTATCTTTCTTTTAAAAAAAACAACAGTGTATAGTTAGGTCCTAAAGGGCTAGAAAAGTCAAACCAGAAATTATAGAAAAATGGAATTATTTACTAGAATTTAATAATGGCTGAGGTTTTTCCTTGATGCCACACTGTGCACATATGATGATCCCAAATGAACTAATGAAAGCCTATATTTTCAAATATCACACAAAGGGAATTTCCAGCAGGGCAACAAAAAGATTGGGGAAAAATCATTTTGCAAGTCAGTTCACTTTATTTTTAAAAGCTCGCCAAGGTCACAAGCCCAAGGAAAGCTTAATTAAAGTCGATGGAAGATGCAGAAGCGAGGCAGAAAGAATAAGATGGCAAGAAAAATCATTTTTTAAAACATATTAGATTATGTGAAGCCAGAGAGGCTTGACACCATCGATTTCAGAAATGGGTTAAAGATAAGGAACCAAGTATTGTAGGAATTACAATGAGGCAAAGCAGGCTGGGAGCATCTGCTACACACAGTCACTTTCTAATTCCAAGGGATACAATGAAGGCTAAGAGTAAAAGGTGTCTAAACCAAATAGGCTTTCATTAGGAGCCACGTGCTTAACTCACAGGTTCACAATGAGGAAAAACAGCCCAGACCAGTGGTGTTGCTGGGCAAGTATTTTAATCTTTCCTCTTGTTAATTGCTAGTAAAACCCTTAATATTTTGCCCCATACAGCTTTGATTTACACACCCTGTTCTCCCCACAGCCATTAATCCTGGAAAAGGTGTGAGGAGATATTGTAAATGCAGGCGAACCCAGTGGAAAGGAATGACAATGTCTGACTCAACTCAGAAGGCTGAATGATTTCTTTATTATAACTATGCTAAAATACATGAATATACTATAAAAAAGGAGGATACTAAAACTACATACTACTTTGACTCTAACAAAACTCGTGACCCTCTCTGAGAGTCCAGCCCCAGGTGGGTTGGATTGGCCATCAGGCTCAAACAATCCTCACCAGAATCCAACTAAGCACTCACTCCAGGTAAACAATTCTTCAAACACATTCCACATAGGAAAAACAAGAAGCAGAATTAGAAATTGTTTTCTCTTCCATTTTTCTCTGTGTACCTCTATGAAAATCCTGAGAGGGAGAGAAATGTGCTTGCCACAAGGAGATTTCCTGTCCAAGACAACAAGCAGTTTTCCATCAAGCCAAGAAGCTATCTCAGAAAAAAGAACATGAAAAAAAAAAAACAAAAAAACCAAAAAAAAACAAAAAAACAAGCTTAACTAGCACTTATTATGCATAGAATTGTTGCCAACACTTTATGATGCTTTCATAAAACTTCTCCTCATCATTGTTTAACAACCAAGAGAACTCTCCACTGATAATGCGGAGTTATGCTTAAAGCAGTCTTTTATGTAACTGCATCTTAAACTGACTTGAATGGCATAAGGTCAGTGCTTGAAGGTGTAATCCCTGTCAACAGAGCAATTTTCATTATCTGGATGAAGAGTTTGCATCTCAACCTCTAAGACACTTGACTCCTCTCAGCACTCCTTGTCCTCTGGTGCTCCCTGCTGCAGTCTGCAACACTTCAGAAGGGAAAATGAGGGATGGAAGCTCCTCACATGCTGGATGCCAGCTATAGACCTATTAAAAACTTTGGAAACCAGCAAAAGGAAATGCTTTCTGAAGGTTTGTGCAGAAACACAGAGGTGTCTGGAACATGCAATCAAACTGAATTGGTCAGGGGTATTTCTAGAATGAAGGTGGAGAAGGGTACTCATTCAAGGAATTCATCAAAATCTCCCAGGAAGTTTTCAGATTAAAGATGAATAAGATTAATCCCTTGCTTTTTAAATAGAAAACAACTGGCAAAGCATTTGAAAAGACAGTTCAGTGTTTTATAATGTATCGTTAGAGACTCTTGGGGAAGCAGTTTGATTCTAATATGTTAAAAGTTTTTCAGCTTGAGGCAGTGCTGGCTAAGGGAATATTAGATTTGTAATCAATTTTACTACTACTCTGTTGTTTTCCAGATGTGCTTATTGATTATTAGCTATTATCATTAATAACTATGACTACTATTAACTATTATTTCATTTCAAAAAGTAATACTTAGTTTGAATAAAATATAAATAGTTAAGAATCATAAAAATGTTCATATATTTTTTAAATTAATAAGTTTAAGGGGTCTATGTATACCAATATCTACTACACCTTTTCTTAGCATGTTGTTTCCCTTCTGGAGAATGTGACACTTGTTCTATAATCAGATGAAAAATAGAATGAAGAAATTTCATCTACCTGATAATTCTGGAGGACTTTGGAGTTACCTGATTATGCTTAGAATTACCTATCTGATTACTAGCCAAGGAAAGAATTTAACCAAACACAGTATTGGAATATGTTCAATACTGCTAAATTTATGAAACCCATTTTCACTGTTAGTTTGTGCTCCATCAGTGAAAGACTTGCCATTGTTATAGGATGAAAACTAAAATATCTCTTAGGTAGGATGTGAACTACACATCTGCAGCTGCCACTTGTCTGTGCATAGTCTGTGGAGAGCAAATGAATAAATTGCTCACAAAGATACTTTTATTTTTCTCAATGTGGCTGCAGTCTGTAATTATTTGGAGATCTTATGTCAGCAGCATTTAGCCTATGACATGCTTGAAAACTGTGTTTAGAGAATTAATATTGCTGTTTGTAGTAGGTCACCTTGGGATGTATTTCAGCTCTTGCCTTTCTTGATGATACACTTCATTATATTAAAGTACATTCCTGGAAGAGGCAGACTGAAGCAAAGGCAATTAAGGGAAGCCAGCTTAACAAATTAAAAAGTTAAGAGGTCTGGGTTTTTTTTTGTTGTTGTTGTTTTTTTTTTGCAAAACTAGTTTTTTCTGAGCAACTCTAAATATCTCTGGCCAGATAATTTGGATTAGGTTAAGAAAGTGAGCTACAATCCCTGATAGTCAGGCTTCCTCTCATTGCAAGGGTATGTGGCTGTGTCATCTGAAATTCAGCCTACCTCAAAGATTTCTGGTTCAGCTGCTGTGGGGCTCTGCTGGAGGTATCATAAGAATAATATCTCATTCCTGAACCTGTTTCAGTGCAGATTTTCTTGGTTCAGAGAAGGACTTTCTTTCTTGATACATCTTATTCATTGGCAGATATCACCTGCACAGAAGTGACAGAAAACAGCAAGGGCAGGGGGATGTGCAGGAGGAGGGAGGGAATTTCTTAAAACAGGTTCCCTCAAATGTCATTTAGATATTCAAGGACAAGATTCAAACTGTTATCAGCAGCCCATCCAGGTAGTTCTGACTAGGTAGAAGTGTGTAATGGATGGAGAAGTGTGTAATGTGTAGACAGAAAGAAAAAGAAAAAACCCAATGCAGATAGATCAGTAATCACCCCAGGGTGAAGAAGAAAGTATTTTTATATTGGCACTGTCAAAGATCTGTTTGATACAGAGTTTTCTATAATTATTCTATAAAACAAAATATTACAAAAGTCTCACTACTGGAGATACTGAATTGCTATATAGAGTGTTGAATTTGTATATGGAGATAGGTAATGGGGCAATTGGGACAGCAATCACAGAATAATTTAGCTTGGAAAAGACCTCTAAAACCATGTAGCCAAACCATTAACTCATGTTCATCATTAAACCATGGCCCTAAACATCATGCCTACCTCCAGGAATGCTGATTCCATCACTTCCCTGGGAAGCCAGTTCCAATGCCTGACCTCCTCTTCAGTTGAAGAAATTTTTTCTAATATCATACCTCATTTCTATTTGGAGTGTTACCTAGGGAAGAGAGAGGGAGTCAAGGAAGAGAGAGAAAAGAGCCTTCTGACAAACTTAATTGGAAAACCAGAAATCTATTACTTTCACTTTCACCTGAAATGGATTTGGTATAGTATGAAACTGATTTCAGCTTACAATCTAAAATTCTATTTCTCAAACTTTTCTACAAATAAAATTTCACTCACATGAATGCAAACATTTGTGAAGGGATGAACACAGAAGTCAATAAAACATAGCCAGCAGTTTCCCTTTTGAAGTAATTTCAGCTATTTTTGATTTATTTTTCCTATTATTTTGCCCATCCTTAAATTGAACCTAAAGCTTAACTTCCACAGACTTCAAAGGAAAACACAAATTCTCTTACAGCTAGGCTAGAGGAACATTCTGTAAAAAATAACAGGTTTTACCATTCAGTTTGTTGACCTCCATAACCCCTTACTAGACTCCAAATATTGCACCTTCATCAAAAGACAAAACCTTTTAAAAGCCACCTTAATTTTGCCTCAAAATGTGCAGGGGGCAGAGTGAAAAGAAACCTTTTGCTTTTTATGTTTTTCATGGGACAGTACTTAAAATCTCCTATTCCAGACTCTGGCCAAAATCCGGTCTGGGTTTTCCCATTTGCCAAGTCCATTCCTGACTCCTGCCGTAATCCAGGCTGGGTTTTCCCATTTTCTAAGTCCATTCCAAACTCCAGCAATAATCCTGTCCGGGTTTTCCTGTTTGCCCAGTCCATTCTGGACTCTGGCCAGAAAATGGTCTGGGTTTTTCTGTTTGATGAGTCCATTCCAGACTCCAACTGAAATCAAGTCCGGGTTTTCTCATTTGCCAAGTCTATTCCAGACTCTGACTGGAATCCACTTCAGGTTTTCCCATTTTCCAAGTCCATTCCGGACTCCGGCCAGAATCCGTCTGGGTTTTGCTTTTTGCTGAGTCCATTCCAGACTTAGTTTTAAATCCAGTCCGGGTTTTGCATTTTGCCAAGTCCATTCCGAACTCTGGCCAAAATCTGGTCCCGGTTTTGCTGTTTGCCAAGACAGGTAGCTCTCAGCTCATAAATTTTCCTTAAAGTGAAAATTTGCCACTGGGCACTGCCCTTAAAACCACACCTCTTAATGGCAGTGATTAAGTGAGAGAGAAAAGCCACTTCTCTTTGTCTCTAGGTTGCACAGGATAATGTATGCAGAGCAATCTTAGTGAAAACCAGAGATGCAAAGCGTGGTTTGATCCTGAAAGTAATTTCAGTGCTGGAAATGGATGATTTTTGGAATAATGCCTGGTGAACTGCAACTTTCAGAAAGTCAAGAGACTGTCCTATTAAATCGAAAAGGTTGGTTTGGCTGGTATACAACAGACACTAAGCTCAAAGTACAAGAGTCAGATTGACTTACTTGAGACATTTATCTGCTGGAATGATAGCCCACCTTTCACTCTGCTCTGCTGAACTACCACACTCCTAATCGAATCTTTATGGCCACAGAGGTATATGGGTGACATAAGGCAAGTGTCAAGTGTCAACCCAGAGAACCTAAGGCACATGGCAGAGTTATTATCACTTATTTTTCCCCATTTAGGAACAGAAGGGGCATACAGTGTTTAAACACTTGACAGGAATATTATTTTCTTTCCAGGACTGACTTTTATGCTGTGACCCAATCCCTTCTCTGGAATGAAGTTTCCTTCTCTGTTATCCATGGTGATTTATAGGGAAGAAGGCAGAACATGATCCAAATTTTACCATAACCCAAGATATACTTCCATAAAGAGAGGAAAGGAGTTTCTGTGAAATGAGTTACCTATTTTTGAGCATTTGCACAGGACTGAGCGCATTAGCAGAAACCTCATCAAGAATGCTGTTTTACTGCATCCTTATGACTAAGTCTAAAGCACTCCCCTCCCTAGCCTTCTTTTTCCTGCAAAAAGGAAATCTGGCACGAGGGACAAGAGCCCCAGAACAGCTGAGCTGGTGGCAGAAAGCTCAGGCTGCACTGGCAGTGCGCTCAGAGGTCATATTAAACAGAAATTATTTGACTTGGTCATCTCCTGTCTTACATTACAAAGTCATGTAATTCCTTCTCCTTGGCTACCATCTCACAGAGATAACAGCTGCAGGGCCGAGTGTTGCCCTTACTTGTAGTCAGCACAGAATGCTGTCATCTGATTTCACAGATATTGGAGGTGCCACTCAGCCGTCTCCATCCTCATTTTCCTTCAGGCTCAGATTGGAAATGAGAATGAAACTGAAGGCAGAAATTAGCCCCTTGGTCACAAGCATGAGCATGTGAATGGGATCAGTGCAAAAGTCTTATTTTTGGTCTTCCTTAAAAACAGAAAGAAAAGTAGTGTCAGATTCCTAAAGCTTGTTCTCAGTTTTAATGAGCACAAGGGAATAACATTGAAAAGACTTGTATGTTTCAAGCTGCAATACATCAGGCTGTCAAAAACACTGGAATGCCACACACTCTAATCTTTTTTCACTCACCATTGCACAGTCAGTACAATTATCTTGTTGCAGCAAATTGGGGAAAAAGTATTAAGAGTAAATTAGTGTTTAAAAGCTATGAAATCTGCATTGCAGGTTGTCCCATTTCCTAAATAGAGAAATATTATGAAAGCATTAAATAAGGATGTGAATTTTTAAGAAGTCTATTTCTCCTTTCCACAGCGCTGCAGATACTTCTGGTGCACAGCCATAGCATAATCTGTAATAGTATCGGTGACAAGGAAAAAAATTAAAACTGGATGAGACCTGTAATTTTAGAACCAATACATAACAGCAAACAAATCTGATGGAAAATGCCATGAATAGTAATTGCCTGTTTGCAAAAGATATGAAGGTCAGGAAAAACACTGGGTGAAATTCAAATGATGGGAATACATACTGTGAGAAAATAAAAAATTTCAATCCATGCAGATACCTTTCTCAGCCAGTGATAGATTTCTTTTGCATCTTTAAAATGCTAAGTGTGCTCTTCACTAAAAGTAATTAATGGTAAATAAATTGAAAAGCCTTTTCTCTTTTCAGGTCCCTGCTGTTTATGACACTTCAAAACTGCCAGGATGAATTCATCCACCTTTACCTGCTCACAGAAGTTCAAGAGCCACATGCAGTGCTTGGATATTCCATCACCAAGATTCCCATATCACACCAGAGGTACAAATCTAAAGAGACATGGACAAACACAGATATAAATGAGTAAAGCCCTATTTGGTTTTGTCATTATTATCAAGAAGAGGAAAGTAAGAAGAAAATATTAGAAAAGCAGGTTGAGATGACATATTTCAAAATTTTCCTAAAATAGTTGAATGTGAAAAATAAATAAGCTGTCTTCTGTCAATGATGGAACATTCTTTTGGAAACTGTGAAGTGTGATTGTCTGAAGTCCTAAAAATAATGAAGGTCACAGTTTCACAGTTTGACTCCTAGGGACTGTTGCAATACATAAACATTAGTACAGTCTAAAATTGTAGTTAACTCATAATATTTAATTACACAAAGGTAGCAGAAGAATAGAATAAATTCGGTAGTCCAGAGTTAATATCTCAGGTAAATTATGGATTTTGTTTTCATTTTGCTTCTGAAGGACTTGGCAGTGAGCAATAGATGCTGATGTGCTAGTGATCTCCATGGCTGGAGCTTGATGCAGCTGTGGAATAGAGGAAATCTCTGCTGTGACTCAGTCAATGCCTCCAAACATCTCAGTTTTCACTGCTGCTTTGCTTTAGAGTCTGGTTCTACTTTTAGTCAGTCCAGTAGACTGCCAGAGAATCCACACTACCTGATTCTATTGCAAATACTCACCTTCTGATAGCGCTTTTTCAGCTGCAAGACAGATGAAGATTTTAGGATTATCTTTTTATCTTGATTCCACTTGTTGTTTCGCAACTAGAGGGGCAAGTTTATGTGGATAAGTTATGCACAGGAAGGCATTTCTCTCCTGTGGTAATGGAAGTCATAAAAGACTTAAACCCATTTGCTTCTGTAATTAAATCATCCATCTCAGGAGAATCAAGGAAAAGCTGCAAATGGAGACTTTTCAAATGAAGAAAAATTAGGCAGTAAATAAATGTTTAAAACACACCCAGCTTAAATGAATTTTCCTTTAATAGACTGAATTTCTTGCTCTTAAAAAGAAAAAACAACAACAAATCCAACCACCACAACAAGAAACTGAAAGCTGAAGTTACTCCCTTAGCAACAGTTTATTCTGTCTGACTTGGAATATGAAGTTCAGACATTTAAAAACTGATTTGAATGGATATTTTAAATTATTATTGATTGGTTGTCTTTCACCTTACAAAAGCCCACAAATGGATAAATGATAATTAGCCATTTTGTGGTTATAGTGGTTGGTGCATATTTCACATGGGTAGAAATTTAGCAAGTGTTTGTGGTTGTTTCTGTCCATTTGAAATCTAAAAGGGCTTTCATTAATTCACTCGGGTACCCTCATATACATGAAAATATATTTTCTATTTAGATAAGGTTTCTTTTTTTTTAATGTATGTGCAACCACAACACCGTGCAGGTTCAGGAAAACCTTTGATTATATTGGTGAACCCTGCACAAGGGGCTGCTTCCAGCATCAATGTTTAATTGATTTTATAGACACAAACAACTAAGCCCTTGAAAACCAAATTCATGCTGAAGTGGCTGAGCCTTTTCTGTTCATCCCTCTAACTCCAGCATTCAATTCCAGCAAAGAAAGATCACATTCTTCAAGAAGTACTTTTTCCCCACACTTCTATTTTTTTTTTTGGTGATTAGCTATAGAATTCAGTAAAGTGCTTGATGTACCACATTAAGAAAGATGCTAAGCGGTTTACAAATCTCAGTAATTAATGACTATTTTTATCACAGAAAATATAGGCGACTTTCTTATATCTATCTGAAACTCAATATAAGCCTCCATAAGCCTCCAGGCTGCATAATTGGTGCAATAGAGCTGAAAATGAGATGGAGGATATAATACAGCTCAAGTAATCCTGCCTTTAGCTGAAATGGAACAGTGGAGGCTCTGAGCATCCAGAATGTTGTTTCCACTAAGATTTAAAGCCAGCCAGCTGTCGGCTGCTGCAGTGAAAATTGTAGTGTTATTTACATTCTTTAGTACACTCCAAATACTTAAAGAGACACAACCATATTTATGGGCATTTTTTTTTATCTTTAACAACTTAAGCAATGTATGCAATCATATTTTTTCTTGTTAGGGGCCAAATGGGTGCATATCCTTCATAAAAGTTTAAATTCAAGAACTCTGGAAATTACCTCAGGTCACAACATACTAGAAATGATGCAATTGGTTTTAACTTCTCTGTGCAGGGGCCATGAGAAATAAAATCTTTTTTAAATCATAATGGGTTTATAAAGGGCTCTGAGAACAGGAGGGAACTTTGGAAAGGTTTATACAGTGGTGACATTTTAAGATTGAAAGAGAGTGCTTGTTATACAGAGACCTGATGAAAACTGTCAGGTTGGGATTTACTGTTTAGCACATTTACCTCAGATCTGAAACCACAAAAAAGTTTTTAAAAAGTAAAATAAAAATCACATCAATCTCACCTTTTCTTTTCTTTACAGTTTCCATTGCAAAGAAGATTTGAACAAACTGATAAAAATAATGACAAAATCTTTTGTGTACTTCATTTTAATTTGCTATGCAACTTATTAGTAAATGATAAACACATTATATTGTATCTCATTTTTCTGTGAGAGCACTGGGAAAATTCCCGTGTTCTGGCTGAAATTCAGTCAGATTAAGGTTTGGGCTTTTTTTTCCTCTCTAGGGAAATCTTGGTTACTTTAAAGTTATAACAGTCTACAACCTATGGTTTGGGGTGAGGATTATCTCTGTTTTTAATTGTGTGCAAAGAGTCTAGCAGAGTCCAGGGGCAATGCTGTAAAACAATCATTAAATAATATTAAGCCTGTGGCAAGGGAGAAGGAATCAGAAAAATCATTGTACATCTTTCCCCCTAGATTCACCCTCAGCCTAGGGTCTAGCTCTTGGTCTGCTGGAAAAACATCTTTGGATTACACCAGAAAAATCCCATTAATGTTTCTGCCATTGCCACAGTCCTGCTGTGTTTGTCCTTGCAATAGATTCATCACCCTGTTCTGCTTCATCATCTGCATGGCTAAAAACACCAATTTTCTGTCTCAGGGACACATTGTGGATTTTGACACTGCTGGACTGAAAATGATGTGGAACCAGAGAACTTTGTCATTACAGTTTAACAATGTTGAACGAACGATACTCAGGAGCTTCTGGAGCCTCACAAGTCCTGCTCAGAACGTGCAGCCACCTCAGAAGGGGAGGCAGTCTCTGTTTCATCCCAATTAGCTGTGTAAATAATGTCCTGTGTAGATAAATGTCCTGTGGGAGCTGCTCTCATGCTGTGAACCATCCTCCACGATCACTGACCCCACTGAACCTCTGTCCCTGGATAAATACTGTGGGGCTGTGACCAGAGACTGCAGGGAGGAGAAGCTTCAAGGGCTGGTGGTACCCAGCCAGTTCCTGTCACCTTCCTGCAAGAGAGTGCACACATCTTTCAGTGCTCTTAACCCAAGCATGGATGGGCTAGTAAAAACTAATTTACCCCAGAGACCCTTAAATTCTGCATTCTGTGACTTTGGCCTAGGCAAAACATTATTTATCTAGTTAAGAGATAAATACTCAGTTTCAAAAGGGAAAAGATGAGGCATCCTGACTTTTATGGATGGATATAAGGCATCTAAATATCCTTCCTCTCATGAGACAGTTTGGACCTCAGAAGGAAATCTATGTTCTGTATTCATCTCTTCTGAATACTGAATATTTTATGTCTTATTTTGCCTTTATGGATTTTGCTGCCAAAGAGTTGCTAGGAATTATGCTAAGAGATCATATAGAAGGCATTGCTAAAAACTGGTTTATCAAACTTACATTAAGGTGGTGTAATCAAATATGTTTTGGTACTCACTGTGGAGAAATGCTTCTCTTTTTTATGTTAAATTTTTAAAGTTTTAACAGCATCAAATTTGAACCAGTTTTTTCCTAACCATGGTGACCTAGGAGAGAGAGGTAAATACATTAAACTGGAGACATGAACCTCACGTTATTTTCTTTGGTTTACAAAGCCCATTTCACCATATGAGCATTCATTCCAGGAATTTAAGACCACTCTTTCTGAGAGGCAACTCTACTATTAAGAGACACTCTTATGAGCTACAGAACATTTTGATGATGTTTCTGGAGTTATACATGACCAAGGCAACAGTGATTTGGTTGAATAGAATGCAATATTGCCACAAAAAAACTTTCAATTCAAAACAAAAAGAAGTAAGGAAGCAGGACTGAACATTCACTCTTTAATAGAAAAAGTAATAGAGCTGTCCTTATGAGGACCATGTTCTCTATTCATGTCTTGAAATAACTAATCAAAATTTTGATTTTACTATTCAGACCTCCTCTATTTTGTTCTGTAGGTCTTCACATGTTTCAAATTTGCATATTCAAATACAGTCCTTATCTTTTTACTATCATCACTTTCTCTGGACTTCTCATCAACATTATCTTCTTGGTATCATACAATTCATTTTTCTATTTCCTTCTCAATATTCTCCCTTTAGTTCCTCACCATATTGACCTATTTTCAGGAACAGTTTCTCATATCATCAGAAGTTGAATCTGGTGTACACATTAGAATTAGGTTCTGAAAAGCAATCTACAGGGAAAAGAGAGACAAAAACCTTTACCTGTCACACCCTCCATCCCCTGCAACATACCCCAAGAGGACAATATTGCTGTCTGAATATGTACACACACAACTACTCCTTTTTGCTGTGTCCTACACCTTTAATGGAGTTCTGGATGGCACACAGAGGGATTGCCCAAAGCTTAATAGACTTCTGTTGCAGAAAAAAATATCTCTTAACAACACATTTTAAAATTTACTTTATAGAATTTAGCCAGGCAGATAAATGCAGAATAGTTTCTAAGCCTCAATAATGCAAAACCACATACTAAGTCATCCATTCCTTAACATTAGAGGAACATTAATGTTGGAAATTGTGGTGCCTACCTCCAAGATAACTTGTACCTGCAAATTTTGAAGCAGACTGTATTTGACACATCAGAGTAGAGCTAGGAAGAAGACAAAAATAGTTATCTGTAATTGGGAAATAATTATGGGAGGATAGTTATGATGTGTTATATAAATATCAGTAAAGCCATAGAATTGTTATCTGTTGAGCCCGTGGTTGCATTATATGCCATAGAAAATGTACAAGAATTAAAGCCTAGACAGAGTGTGAATAACCTGGCCAGGTAGATGTGAGAAGCTGATTAGAGAGGCTCAAAATGTGGGAGGCTCAAAATTGAAACAACAAATTTTTTTTCCTGCAAGATTATCAGGCCCAGTTTGGTGCATTCAGTCTCCTGGGATCCCATAAATTTCCTCTGTCATGCTGGAGGACAACGAGTTCTCACACGCTCCGTGCAGAAGCCTAGGAGGAGCATTTACCTCTCATCAGCTTCACCTTGATCTGCCCCCAGTAGAAAACCTGATTTTGGGAATGGCAGCCTGGGTCTGCCTAACCAGGCCACTCCTGCTGCCACGTCTCTGCTCAGTGGCAGCAAAGGCTGGGGTCTGACAGCTCTGCTGTGCCTTCCCTGGGAGCCAGGGGTGCAGGCACAGCACAGAACCCAGCAGGGAGCTAAGGAGCCCTACCAAGGAAGTGGGGAACCTCTGCTTCAGGGACACTGCAGCCTCACAAGCCAAGGGATGGAAGAATGGAAGGATGCTGAGATGTTTCTGCTGTTTCCTGTGTCAATTATTTAACTATTTTTACAAGCCTGGCACCACATTTATGTGTATGTATATAAAGAACATATTATGGTGTGGGTGCAGACTGGATGCGAGCATTGCCAGAGATGGAAGAGCTGGGCCAGCTCTGCACAGTAAATAGCCATTTAAACTCAGGTCCTGCTGTTAAGGAAACTTCCATGTGTGACCATTCATCAAATTCTCTGGCAGTCACACCCCCAGTGTCACAGACTGTCACTGCTGGGGCTGTCATCCCTTCACAGGGGTGGCTCCAGTGACCTGACAGGTCCCTGCCTGACTCCCTGCACACCTCTCACAGTCAGACCAGGTTTCCTCACCAGCTCAGTCCCAGGGTTTCCATAGCAGAGTCTCAGATGTTTCATTCCATAAAGCCATTTACCCACAGTGCAGTAACACACAGACAGTCTGAGCTGGTGCCTCCAAGGAGGGACCCTGAGCTAAGGAGCCCCTGGGCTCTTATCCCTTCACAGTCCAAGAGCACCAAAGTCTCTTCCTCTGGAGGCATCAGGTCCTTCCATGTCTCAGTGTCCCTCACCTGTGTGCCACAGGTCCCTGTGCCCTTTGCTGTGCAGTTCACAGCCTCTTGTCTCAGGCTCCCACCCAGAGGTGAAGCTGCAGCTCCATCTGCAGCTGCACCCCGAGCTCCCTGCACCCAATGCGTTCCTCAACACCAAACGTGTTCCTCAACACCAAACGTGTTCCTCAACAACACATGTGTTCCTCAACAACACATGTGTTCCTCAACACTGCCATCACATTGCCATGGCAATACCATCCCTGGGCCATCCCTACAGCCACCACCTTTGCTCTGGAAGGCTGTCCCAGACATCTTGGCCGAGTTCTGACCCTGCTCAGTGCATCACACAGCAACAGGGCCCTGCACTTGCCCACAGCAATTCACGCATCGAGGCGTTATTTTGGTTTTTGTGGTTTTGCTCAAGAAGAACATTTTGGTGTAGACTGAACTGGACAAGGTCACAAGAACTTTGGAGGCTGCAGTTTTGGACAGAGGGAGACAGAGCTTTGATCAGGGAGAAGGATGAATTGGGAAGCAGTTAGTGAGTGATCCTCTCATGGAGGAAGAGCATTGAGCTCTCGCCTCCTCTCCCAGCAGGTGCCGCGAGGAATCTGGTCACGCTCAGCGTGGCTGCTGAGCAGCAGGCCTAGATACTGTCTGCACATTGACAGAAACAAAGTAAACTGCAAAAGTAAACAACCAGTATTTATTTGTGTAATTAAAGGAGACTAAAACATGATAGAAATATCTAATCACCACAAGAAATCCCGTAACCAATTTCCAACATGATTAAACTCGCATTGTTGCAAAATAAAGCAATCTAATCAACAGCCTGTGTTCTAATTACGTCTACCTGATCTCAAAATATTTTTGAGCTTGTTTATATCCCCAAGCCCTTTTATCTTGACGTACTGTAAAATCATTTCTAAAATGAATCAGGTAATGTGTTTTTCTTTCCGCGGCAGGTGCGGCAACGTGAGCGCAGGGAGGTTCAGAGACCACTGCCACGAAGTGATGATTGAAAATCTCAGGCAATGGGGGGGGAGCAATGGAGAGGGAAATGAGAGTGCTCAAGGGGAAGAAATAGGCCTGCTCCTGGAAAGGGAAGGAAAACACACCGTATACAAATGAGGATATAGCAGACTAACAGGGGGAGAAGAAAATATACAGTGCAGAAAAAGAAGGTAGAGCAGGGAGATGAAGGCAGCGCAATCAGAGGCACCTTGAAGTAGGATGCAGGTAGTGGAGAGTATTTCAGCCTCCCTTAAATTACCAATAATCAAGTTTCAAAAATTCACATTTCTATCTCCTTCTCACATTGTACTGTTTTATTCATTTAAGCATTTCCAGATATTTGCTCTCACAGCCATAGAGTTCAAACAGTCAGTGATGGTTGGGCAAGGAGGAGATGGGTGGATGAGAGGTGAGATACACACACAGCTGAATAGCTAATATTCTAAGTTACCTCCAAAAGATAGGGAAGGACAGGGACTTTGGGGAGTGGAAAAACTGTATCTTCCTGTTTTGCTATATAGCAGAGTGAATTAGAAGGTTTACATCATAACATTGGCTTCTGGATGCTACAGCAACATTTGGAATTAACAAGCATGGTGTGGCTGTGGGAAAGGCAGCATGCTTCCAATTAGAAAGACTAGAAATTGGACCCTTAATACTTTTACCAGTGGACTAAGCACACAAATGATTAAGAGGGAAAAAGAAATGCAGACTTTCAAGTTTTTATTTTCTATTTTTTTTCTATATATTTTATAAATTCTTACATAACCCAAACTACTTAAAAAACTACTTTCCCCACATACATACATATTTTACTTCCAGTGTTACGATTTACATCAAATTTGCCTCCTGGAGTTCTGAAAATCAAAAGGACTTGTAGCACACAGGCAGAGTCCCAATTAGAAAGACTCCAGACAAAATGCTGCACAGTGCTGCCCCTCATTTCTCAGACAACAGGAACTTACCTCAGGTAAGAAAAAGGTAACTTACTTTCAATCAGTGTGACAACAGCAAGACTATTTGGACAGGGGAAAAGACAGAAGAGATAAATTTCAACAGAAAAATGAGCAATATTCAGCACTTATAGTGGAGGCAAACATTACCACATTTTTTTTAGCATTCATGAAGATTTCAGATCTTTGCTGTGAAACCCTTGCTCCCTTATTTTCTTGTTTCCTTATGCAACCAGAAGGATATATTCAGAAGAATAATACAGAAATATATATATATTCAGAAGAATAATGCAGAAGATACAATAATTCCTTGTTTAACATCCATGGAATAAATTTCACTGCATGAAAGCTTTTTACTCCTCATCTGTTTCATTTTAGATCTCTGAGATTTAATGCTTTTCCTATTGTTAGTCACTATTAATGGCAATAACTCTCTTTTACTGAGATCAGTATCTGAGAGGGTGGTCTGTCCTCACTGAAAAACAGCAGGGTTCTGAAATTTTAGCAGGCTTCCTCTGAAGCACATCTAGAGGCCCTTCAGTGCAAATAGGTACTCAAAGAGGCAGCAGCTGGAAAACTAAAGAGGGAAAAAAAATGTTATTTTGACAATGACCTCCATTCCTAAATTAAAAAAAAATAAAAAAAAGAAAACAAAAGAGGAAGAAACAGAAACCAAACAA
The DNA here is from genome assembly GCF_050655825.1 of Lonchura striata. Lineage (NCBI taxonomy): Eukaryota > Metazoa > Chordata > Aves > Passeriformes > Estrildidae > Lonchura > Lonchura striata. The sequence continues at coordinate 12,728,571 of NC_140703.1, forward strand.
CAGCTTTATGAGTTGTTACCAGGAAATGTCATGGATGCAGTCCCAGAGCTAGAAAAGAGGAAAATCTTAGCTCAGATTTTCTCATTTACTTTGTACAAGTCAGGGCCACACAGGAAGGTTAAACCAACCTTTTTGTATGGACTCATTTGCTTTGTTTAGAACCCACTGTGACAAATCCCTGTCTCACAGGAGATTTTTCCCAAGGTCTAAAGGGTTTTGGGTGCCTGATCCAAGGGCAAAGCCAGGAAGGGCTTGGAGAAAATATTGTTTTGGGAGAATGCCAGTGGTTTAGACTAAGATATTCTCCTCAGCAAATAAGAGGCAAAAAGAAAATCCAAGCAAAAGAAGAAATGTGACCAAAAAAGAAAAAAAAAAATTTCCTGGGTTAAAAAATAAACAAGCCACAGCTTTAGGAGAAGGTTAGCAACTCCCAGGAGTACCTACAAAACCTGAAGCACAGGTTTGGTTTTTGTTCAAGTATACCAGTGGCTATATCATAATACAGAGACATCCAGATCACCTTCGTACTAGGGCAGGCCTGATTATAGGCAAAAACCTAATGTTGGCTACACAGAACTCAGCATCTAATAATTTATCTTTTTTTTCCTCACCTCTTCTCCTCTGGCTGCAGTGTTTATATTACTTGAACTACTCAAATCTCATTTGTTTGTGTATATCCCCTCTAAAAAGGTCTCTGAGCTTCTGGGGCTTTGCTGTTTCTCCTAACACAGAGAAACAGGGAAACAGGACAATTACAAACTTCCAATTATGCAAAAAGTTGGTGTAGTTGCTGATGATTTATATGTTGTTTGATCTTTTATAGGTCATCTTAAAAGTTAACATTTAAATTATTTCAGAAATTCTGACTCCTAAATTGGATGTTTCAATAATGTTATTGCTGCTGACTCCCTCGAGTGCTTGTGCTCTTAGTTTCCTGATTTTAATTATTAATCCACCACCACATGTTGTGTTTCTAGGTAGCAGCAGAAAGGTTAATATTCATAACCAGTTTTTAGGTTATTTTTAAGGGTAGGTGAGGAACAGTGCAGGGGAAGATGGAGGAGGGAATCAAGTTTTAATTACTTGTTAATATTGCTATCTGGGTTGTGGAGCTGATAGCAGCTCTGCTCTTTCTCAGGCTCTTTATGTGCACATCCACAAGCACAATTCCACCCAAGGCTGAACATCACTCCCTGTCTCTCTGAAATTACCTCTGTGCCAGCTGCTTTCAGGAGCCTCTGACCAGCAGCTTTTGCAATACTGATCTGCTGAAGTAATAATTGAAGGGAAATATTAAAGAATCGTCCATAAAAAAGAAAACCTGTACACACATGGAATCTCATCTAATCTTATGCTTCCTTAAAATACCAATAAAACAGACTGGCTTCTTTCTCTGGTTGGGGAGGACCAAATCCAATTTCCATGCTGTGAAAGCACAGAGATGCTGGAGACCTGAGTGTCTCTCTGCCTTATTCTTTACTGTCTCAGACTGATTTTTCTCCTGACAAAAATCTGGACTTAAATAACCAGCACAATTTATTCCCTTCTGCCTAAGTCTCCGGAAAGTGGAAAAGCTTTTTTTTTTTTTTTTTTTTTTTCCTCTACAAAGACACACTGAGAAATCTTCCTTTATATCAGAAAGGATTTCCATCACAGACTCGACTGTACACTTATTAACAGAATGTAATATTTGGTCCTTTCTCCATAATGGGTGCACTCAACTACATCATTTATAGTGAAGCCAAAGTGAGAAAGAAAAGAGGAAATTAAGAAAATCCTTCCATGGGCAAACTTTGCTCCATTTATTCCCTCAGGAGAAGGTAAAACCAGTTCAAAAATAGGCACATCTAAAACTTAAATCAAAGCTCAGATTTGCCCAAGACAGATCTCTCTCCATATCCCTGTATAACCTCCCTGTATCCACATGGGGAGATTCCTGCTGGGACTACTTGCTTTCATTTTACTCTAAAAATAAAGTTGAAAGTGGACCAAATTGGTTCCTTCCTGTCTTTTAAACATAAAAAGGAAATTGACACACACTTTTGTGCCACTTTAAGTTCTCAGCCCATCCAAAATAAGACCAGAGGCCACTTGCTTCCATTTCCCAGTCTCTCGCCTCCTTTTGCCTTCAGAAATGAACCACCAGGAGCTACAGGGTATAAAGTCAAGTCTTGCTCAGAATATGAAAACTGCAATCTGAAGGGTAACCCAGCAGGTATTTATGGAAGACAGAGTAGGATACATACTACAGTATTAATGTTCCCCACCTCACCAAGAGGGCCAGGATCATCTTTTTAATAAGAAAGCCCTGGATCCACCAACATTACTCAATTCAAATTAAAAAATGAATGTTTACTTGGCCCTCCTGCTGTATCTACTCATGCAAAATGCATTCCAAAGCCCATTTGCCCAGGTTCTAAGGGAGTGATATGACTACAGCCCTGTCACATAAATGAAATGCTAATTGCCATCCTGACAAGAAACCCACATATTTAATTGATGAACAATTGATGGAAAGAAAAAAAAAAATTGATGTGAATATGTTTTTTGTTACCTTGTAGGATTGTTACAGAATTCCTTTCTACTAAATGAACCTCATGGACAATATTATTGCCACTCTGCTTTTATTTTTTTTTTTAATTTTTCAAGCAAAATTTCTTTGTTTTCAGAATTATAAAGCTCTGTTTCACTGTGTTAAGACACAGGCAGCTGTAGAAAGAAAAATTATTCCTCATGTTTTCAACAGTTTCACTCACCTATATTCACAAGAGGACATTTGCCTATTATTCTCTACTGTAAGGATGATGCAAATGTTTATTATGCAGTACCATCTGAAAAGTCTATTTTATGTTCTACATCAAAAAGATGAAGTGAATGAAAACTGAAAGTCTTGCTGCATACACAGGAGATAAAAACTCTAACCTGTAAACTGCACTCTGTTTTAAATTGCTTTTTCAAATCAGAAAAATGATGAGGCTAACCTCATCTTATTCCCTGTCACCAGTCAAAACATGCATACTTGTCCATGGCTTCATGCAGAAAGCTGAATTTTGACTAAGATTACATACAGCTAAGACAAAATACCTACAGAGATACTACAGTGATGCTTCTCTGAAAACATTAAAGTGTTTCTGCACTGTCAAAGCCCTCTAGATGGCATTCTTTAGCAGACTTTGGTGATTGCACACATTTTGGCCTCAGTGCAATTTACAGCGTTTTCACTAATGTTTTTAAATTAATCTACTGTAATGACTGTCAGTTTAATGAGTTATTAAAAGATATTCATGCTTTTGTAGTGCAAAGTGTAACAAAAATAGAATAAATAACATTTTGTTTATTGCGAAAGTTCCTAGAGTAAAATATATTTCTCTGTCTGAAGTGCATTGCAGTCTTTAGAGAAAAGAAAAGCAAAAGTATTTGCAAGCAATTAAATATTTTCTGGAAGAGGACACATGCCTGCAAAGATTATAGCAACCCATCTTCCTCCTGAAGTAAGGTCTTTATAAATGAGAACTTCACTGAGTTTGAATAAGTTTCTCTGGTAGGGATGCTCTGTATGGTTTTACAAGCAGAACAACTTGTAAACAAAAGGAAAACCTGCTGCTAGGACCCCTGCTTAGCCTTGCATCAGAATGCTGCATTAATTTGTAGTAGGCCCACAAATGTCAGTCTCATTAGATGAGCAAACACAAATTCCTGTATAACTCGGGCTCTCTGCTACTGCTCCATGGAACCAAATAACTTTGCAGAAGTAGATCCCAGCAGTGAGGCAATGTTCCTGGAAAAGGGCAAGTCAGAGAGATTCTGACTGTCACTGCCATCAAATAAGGTGGCAATCTTCAGCATCAATGCACACACAACACATAAACACACACATATGGACTGGGACTCTTCCATGCCAATTCAGCACATGATCACTGGACCCAAACAAAGGGATTTCTGAATTCCTGACCCACACAGAGCTACCTGATAATAATCTGGGGCATTAGATTATTAATCTAATAATAATAGATTAATATTGATCTATTATTATTAATAGATAATAACATTATGCTTTGCTAAAGAATGTAGATGTTTGAAGCAGACTTGAAAACCTAACCCCTACACCTGAATCATTAGTTAGTTTGATTCAATAAGTACATCGGCGTTTAATTTACTATTTAAACCCCCCAAATTGAGCCATGTATTACCTCTCTCTGTATTCTATCAGATGGATGCTACCTCATGCCTTATGCAGAATACCACAGGAAAGAAAGAAACGAACAAATGCTATATAAAAAAAGAACAAGCCAAAAATACCCCGGGGTTATTTCAAACTCCAGCAGTTTTTTGCAGGTGTTCTGAGCTTCAACAGCACAGTGAGACTTTCTCATTCATGTTCTGCTTGCTTCCTGGAAAACAACACTGATGTGAATATCCAAGCTAAAGAAAACAAACCCCAATATATATTTCAAAGGGAGAACTGCCTTTATATCTTATGGATTATTATATAGCTGTGCTCACAAACTGTGCCTAGGCATGTGAGGCATGTTGAACTATTCAAGCATAAACAGAGCCAAGAATATTTATAGTTCTATTCTGTCATAGTGGATGTTGCAATTGGACAAATAATAGGGCCCAAGGTGACATACTATAATATTAATAGAGGGGCAGAGTGAGAAATTACCAAACTGAAGTGCTTAGAAATCTACAACCTACAGCAAGAACACCCAATGTCATAAGAAAGTCATTCCAGACTAAGAACACGTGGATGCAGGTTCCTTTTAATCATTTTGTCTAGTTGTGTACTCTGTTTTATGATGGTTTAATTGTAGCTGTACTTCAAATGTGGTGCACTGATGGGGAACAGCAGGGGAGCATTAAGCGTAAAATTTAACTGCAAAGCTCAATGCAATCCTAATTATGGTTCTGCTATGACACCTCCATAATTACTCATTCTTATCCACTGGTTCTACTAAAATAATTCACAAGACAGAAAAGCAAGCTGAGAATGCCAGGATTGTCACTGCAGTCCAACACTACACAGGACTAAAACATGGTGATGCTTGGCTTTTGACACTCACATTCCTCCACAAAATTTACAGAAGCCCTATTTTAAGCTGTGAGTTCCTATATAATTCAAAGATTATCTAAACTAGCTAGAAGGAAATGTGGAAGATGCCGGAACCCCGGCCAGGTTCAGGGGTTCTGTGTGGTGGAAAAGTCTCTCCTCCAACCCGTGCTTCCAAAGAAAAACTCTGCAGCCTCTTGTTGTTCAGTCTCAAGGCAGTTTATTGCAAGTTATCTAAAAGATTTTCTTCTGGAGCTGCTGTGGTTTGCTCACAGCTCAGACAGAGGCACACACACACCCTGACATCCTCTCTGACTCAGACTGCTTCTTCTCTCCCTGCCCAGGGCTGCTGCTCTTTTATATGGTACATTATGTGATACATGTTTACAGTTTTCCCCAATACCTACTACCTATATAAATGGTGCTCTATTCTAAACCAATCTGTGAGTGCCAAGATCATAAAGAACATGGAGGTAAGGAAGAAGAAAGAGGAGGAACAGGACCAGCCCACTTTCCTCCATCTTAAAACCTCTGACCCCCATGTACAAAGTAAAAACCCCCCTGTACAGGTGTTAAAACCCCCTTGTACAATACTAAAAAATTCTTCCCTCTACTTTGTAACTACTTCTACTATACTATCTAACCCTTTGTGACTGCTCGTTCCACCTTCAAAGTTGGTAACTCATTCCATGTCTCAAACTCAAAATCACAGCTGTTTCCAGATGCCTGCCAGGGTCTCAAATGCTTCTGACCATGGCCTGGAACCTCCAGAAATGTCTGAGGGACATTTTGAGTTCCAACAGAAGAGAGAAGTGCTTAAAATTTCATCTTTCTCAGGCGTCTCTCTGTGATCTGTGTTAGCTGTTTTTCTTCAGTCAGGATCCACAGCCCTGCAGGACTTGGGAACCTTTTAACACAGGCAGGCAGCTTACACTTTGTTTTTAAAAAAACACTAGAAAGAGAAGTGGAAGTTATGCTGCTATTTTTCCTTTCACAACAACCTAAGAGCAGAGCATTTCATTCATGGACAAAATAAATAAGCATCACCATGCCTTTGTCCCTCTCTAGACCAGGCATGCAGTGACAGGGCTGGCATTCTCAGCGTGCTTCTTGTCTTGTGAAACACTCAGCTGAGATGGTGGATAGGGAAGAGTGATGATAAATGTGTCATAGCAGTGCAGTAATTAGGATTGCACTAGGTTTTGCACTTGATACAGGAAGCATGGATCAATCTTCAGTCCTCTCTTTGCCCAGGGAGTGCACAGGGCTGAGGAGACAATCCTTCACTTTTTTTTTCAAAGGCTGGCCAACCTAGCCTCCAGCTTCACAATTAGGAGACTTTCATGTCAAAGGACAGCAAGGGTCTGCCTTCCTCAGGTAGAAAATCAATTAAGGCTTTGACCTTCACATCATAATACAGGGATATGTATCAGGTCTGGGGAACCTTCTCAGTTTTTACACTTCCTCCAGATTCCTTTATCATGAGATGGAAGCTAAAAATCAAGCCTGGAGAAATTGTTCATGAAGACAGAAATCTTAGCTACACTATTGAAAAAAAAAAAAAAAAAAAAGAGAATTCTAGCCACCTTGAGTAGTCCACTAAATAATACAGGTTTGTATTCTCATTCCTTCCAACATCAAGACAGTTATTCTGTGCTCTGCACTCTTGTACTTGTTCCTCATTTTACCTGGTTTATTGTTTTAAAGTATATGTCTGAAAAGATCATCACAGTTGGAGGAGCTACAAAACCCCTGATAACCTCTAACACACACTCTGGGGTGTGAAAAAAGCCAGCAGCCTCTTCTATCACAGAAAGGTTAAAGAACACTTGTTTTGGCTGTGCAGAAAAGGTCAAGGACAATTACCAAAATTCTCATTGCTCTACTTCAGTCTTTCTGTCCTCCAATTTTAGAACAGCTTAGGTACAATACAAAATTTTTATTGGATCATGATGCAAGAGATCTTAGATTTTAGCAGCAGAGATACAGATTTCCTTTAGTACTGGCAACTCCAAATCATGCAAAAAGTTCAAACACTTGGTTTGAAATAAAAAGCTTTAAGAACTTTTGAAACAGTGAAAGAAAAGAAGAAAAGAAACCACACATAATTTTGAGGTTGTTTTTTTTTTTCTTTTTAAAAGGAAAGACTGTGGAATTAAAAAAACAAACAAACAAACAAACAAAAAAAAAACCAAAACAAGCAAACAAAAAAAACCCAACCTGAAAAAAAACTCCAAAACGTACCTAAAACCAGATTCTGCAACAACAATATACAACTGTGAATCTGAAATCAGACACCACTTGCTTCAAGAACATCAACTAAACAGTAAGTTTGCAACACTGTCCCTGCTCAGTTCATTCATTTACTGAGGGCAAGGTAGGTTGATAGGTACTGACAGCAAAGGTTAGATCAACTTCCCAATCTGCTGGAGGGTGCTTAAAGGATTAGTACCAAGGGACTTAATAGCATTGAAAGTACCTGATTCTCTCTGCTATTCTATTGCAGGGAGCTTCTTCCCTCTGCCTACACAACAGTAAAATATCTAATCAAAGGTATAATCAGGTACTCTTTTCATTTCCTGATTATTTTGTGTCTGATTTCTAAAAATCGAGACTAGTTTCATGTAATCAAACTTTTAAACCAGTCTGGACTCAGAAGGCACAACCACAAATCCATATAAATTCAACAAAACCAGAATATGCATGTTGACTGTAAAAATGGACTGTTTTTTTTTTTTTTTTCACAGTAATCATATTTAAAGTAACCAAAAACATTTCTTCCTAACCTAAATTTTTGCTTAAAAACAATCTAGATCCATTCTTCTGCTATATATGTGTTTATATATATATACACTCACACACACACATATACATGCATATATATATATATATGCCATTAGTGCTCCCTGAAGAGTTTTCTAAACGTGATTTAAAATTCAAAGTTTTCTCTTCATGAACACTGACAAAGCTTCACTTCCCTGAAGTCAGCTCAGGATTCACCTGCCTGCCTACCAATAAATCTATAATGTACAGGTTATGTGACAGCTGGTCAAATAGGCTTTTATAACAGCACACAGGTGGAGGTTTATTCAGAGTGTGCCTGATCTGAGCTGAATGTAGAGGTCTAAGTGAGACTAGAAGTCTAAAAATGCAGTGAGAGAAATACTTCTCCAGCCCATTTTCTGATCTATCCCACAATATGAAAAATTACATTAGATTTCCATTAATTACAGAGAATAATTAAAAAGCACATGCCTTCAGAATGCGAACCTACAAAATATTCTGTATTCAAATCTGCCTTGCTTTTTCTAATGATCTAAAACCCAATTATTGCATCATCAATTAAATTGCATATTTACAGCTTTCCTGATTCAAAATATGTGGAGGAATCCAAAGCTAACTAAATTTTCATTATTCCCCAAAACACAATTTATGATTTGAAGCCAACCATGAAACACCCAACCTAAAGGGATCTGGCTGAAGGAGCTGTGGAAAATTGACATGAGAGATGCTAATGAAACACAGGCCTAAACAGAGTCATTCTGCACCAGTGCAATATGAATATTTCAAAAGCAAATAATTCAAAAGCAAAATTTCAAAAGCAAAATCACTAAGAAACATTTTTTTAACTATGTACTTAAAATGGAAAAAATCTTGAAAATGAATACTCTACATCATTTTTTCCCCCTGTAACAGTCTGAAGAATATCAGACTTAACTTTTGGGGGAATATCAGAGTAACTTATTGCTTCTTACCTCTTATCCAGTCCTTTCTTGCAGGTTTACAAGTGACCACACCTGTAGCAAAGAGGATTGCAAGGGGGAGGTTATAGATTCATACAAACATCTTCAGGTAAACACAGCACAAAGAGAAGAGGGATTAAAAAGATGGAAAAGGCTTTTTTTTTTAATCTGCAAAATGAACAACATCCACATTTCATGTAAATTTTTCTATTTCATTATTAGTGGTTCAGAGATAAAAGGTAAAGTCACATAAGAAAATTCTCATATCGGAGTTGTTTTGTCAGTACAGAAGAGAAACATGTCTAAATATTCCTTAAGTGGAAAAAAAGCTTCCTTCCTAATGTTAAAATGTTCATCTGTATAAGAAAATGGATAATCATAGTTGTTTTCTCTACTATTTATTCAAGAAAGAAAATTAGGTGGACCATGTATAGGTAATTTTTGTCTCTTCTGTAGCAGCAAACCATCCTTCTCACCCTTTAACAAGCCATCCAACTTTTTTTGCCATCAGCCCAAACCACCAGCTGAGGGGATTTTGCTAATTAACTGCAAGCTGCAAGGTGCAAAATTCAGCCATCAGGTTGTTTTTTCTTCTTGTAAATAATAACATCATCAGAACACTAAAATGATCCTGTTGTCTTTATCTTATATTCTTATGTAAAACAGTTATTTAAGAACCAGAGTAAATATTGAGAGTATTAACTAGTAAAGCTAATGAATGATAGAGGCCCCATGAAGCTAAAAGTGAATGCCAAAATGCTCCAGCAAACGAGGCCATTAGATTTTCCACCCACTACGCTGCCAATAAGACAAATACAATGATTTCATTTATCTAAATAACTGCTGCTAGTCACAGATAATGGCAGCTTAAGCTACTCAGTGTGCAGTAGGCCACTTGGAGAAACAAAACAAAATAAAGCACTCTGCAGAAGAATAAAACAATTGTGCACTTGCATGTCTGGGCTCTGACAGAGAGTGCCCATTATCCCTGGTTACCAGAAGGAGCACACAGGTGAACAGATAAACAAATGGATAAACAAATGTTCATAACACAGCCCACACGTCGAAAAACTGGCCCACAGACCGAACCTGCACAACCTTGAACATAAGTAGGCTCTTTCTTTTTTTTTTTCTTTTTCCTTTTTTTCCCCTTTTTCATGCCTGCATGTAGCAGATAAAGTCACAGGACTCCCAGCCAGGACTAGAACAAATGATCTGGTTCAAAGGGCTGTAGTGAGGCGCTCTCTCGCCGTACACAAAGTGCCATTTTTCCTTTGCGTGCTCAGTGCCATCCCTAATCCAAAGCAATTGCCCTAAGGTGCCAGACACATACAGAATGAGACAGCCAGCAACAGCAAGAAGCATCAATCTGCCTCCTCCAGATACTAAATGTTGCTGGACAGAAAACTCGTGCTGTATTCCGCCTGTGTCCCACCGATTCCAGAAGAACTCATAATAATCTCAGCTGCTGCTCCTCAAATCACCACAGTAATTCTGTAATGAATGTGTCACTAAGGAGAGAAAAGTCATCTAGATTTACTCAGCAAAGAATATAAAAAGGGGGCTTTAATTACAAACAAGATGCTTTATTTTGAGGCAGTTCACAGTTAATTTCTTCTCACTGCCACCGCAGCGAAGATGTTTTAGATGATCAGCAAGCAGACCTTAAACCACATAGTTTACAGTGCAGAACTTCAGTGTAAATGGAAGTAGCTGCTGATTTACACTCTGCAGCTGAGGGCAGTAACTTTCTCAGCCAAACTATGCAAGCTATCCATGCTCATGTAGAAACCCAGGGGATGGAGTGAAAAGAACTGTGGAGAGGGATCATCAATAAATGTTTCTAGCATTGTTTGCCAGAAGATGGTGGACTCCATGTCATGCTCTAAAGTAAGCAAAATAATGGAAAAAACAGCAAATGGACTGGGTGTTGGTTTCTCAGGCTGCTTGTCAAAGGGCTCTGATACCTCACTGATACATGCCTGAGGCTAGAGAAATTAAATGACATGTTACAAACATGTAAAGCAAAATGTGTTTGTTGTGTTTTTTGGTTGCTACAAACAAACATGTTACAGCAAAAAAAAAAATTGTGGGCAACAAAATGGCTCAGCTGGTAGCTCATCTTTGATGAGCAGATACTCTGGCATCCAGAAGGGTAGTATAAGGTGAACCTTGAAAACTCTCTCAAAGAACTTAGGGTTGGCTCTTTTCTTGTCTCTGCCTGGGGGACTGACAGCCTCAGTGGTACAGCAAATGAAGTTAACATTAAGAAGCTTGTGAAGAAAGATTAGCATCTAGAATATCAGTACTCACACAAGATAAGGCTTAGAAGGACAAAGGTAAAATGAAATTAGCAAACAACTGTTCTGTATCACTGAGGAAATACCACCTCACCAGAAGAAGCTACCACATGAAAATAGTGAAGCATTTTCCACCCTCTGAAACAAGCTGGTTTTCTCCCAACAGCATAAAGACAATTTAGATTAAAATAAATGGAGAGCAATTTTTTAATACAAAAGCAATAAAGAAAGGACTGTCCATCTTCAGGCTGAGGTGCAGCTGAACAGAATAATCACAGGTTCTTCTCATACTTCTTGAAGTATGGAGGAAGGCCATCAGCAGAACCCACAGCCTGGACTTCTGCCTCAGAGCAGGAAAAATACCTTCCACTCAATGCACAGCTTTAGGGCCCAAGTAGCAGCTGGGGGAAAAAGACATCAGTGCAGCTGAGCTGATAGATCTGAAGTTATCTCAAGAAAGGTGCTCTTCTCAAATATTTACTTTTTGAACTAGCAGAGACTGTGACCAGACATAAGGTTTTGAGAAGCAGTTTGGCTCACATGTGCTTGACAAGGGAAGAACCAGAAGTTAGCATCACTGCATAAGAGACAGCAAAAAAAAAGCTTTTTTTTTTTTTTTTTTGTTCAAACTACCTGATTTCAGTCATGTGTTTGCAGCACTGCCACCAGCCCTGACCTTGAACACATCACTTCCTCTCTCACCCCTTTGTCTTTCCACCTGTACAGAACCTGGAAACTATTTTAACCTGCAATCTGTCATAACTAAACTTGAGAGATTCAATTCTGATTTAAAAATCCATATTTTATGTCTTTCACATATTTCAGTAGAAGCATGGCCCTTATTTTTTAAAGAAACACTTGAATCCTTTGTTGTTAATTATACAAGATGTATTTTTTCCCCATTAATATCTCTATAATGTAGAATTTAATTTGCTTTCCACTATTTTACTTTTAATTATTACCAGACTCCTAAGCAATAAACAGAAGAAACATATTGATGCGACAAGCCTTTTAAATGATGGGACATAACAATTATTAATGACAACTTAAAAGTCCCTAGCAGCAATTTTTTGCTATAAATACTGGCTGACTTCAAAAGCTTCAAAAGGAAAAGACTAGTATTGTGCAACAGTCAATTAATTAGATATACTGCAGATACCTTTCTTAATGAATTTGATTATTAAAAGCACAACTCTCAGATTTAAATACTGACTCAAGTGTTAGCATCCATATATTTTTTCAAGGATGAATATATTAGACTGCATGGACAACCTAATTTAATTGCAAATTATTTTCTCTGCTATCATGTGGTCTATTGTATGTTGAGTTCACCTTACTGCACTTACTCAGACAGCTGTGCTAGGGGGAAAAAACTTTAAATCATCCATAAAAAAATAGTTTGCATTTCTTCTCTCTATTCTCTGTTATTTTCTGTGAAACATGTCAGAATTTTTTTCTTAGCTTAAATAAAAGGATTGTAAAATAGCATGCCTGTCACAAGTAAATCAAGAGTGTCCTTTTTAAAGACATGAAAATGCTTAGCAAGATTCTGTTTTAATTCCAAGCATGTTTGGGAACTGGTAATTTCTTTTCAGAAGGAATGTCTCCACAGGTGGGGAAGTTCTTTTGTCAGGTCTGTGAAAGAGCTTTTAATTACCTGCATTTAATTGAGACTTGCACATACACACTGGGAAACAATTTATGAGGTTTTCTGAGTCTACAACATATTTCACAAAATAAATCATTCTTTCTCTCTGTACTTAACTCACGTGCTGTCTTTAAGCCAGGCTTTGTTGGTATTCCAGGTTGTTTTTTTTTTTTTTCTTTTCAAGGAGTATGAAAAGCACAGGGAAACAATCTTCTGGTCCCAATAATGTGGCATGGAGCAGGTTTGGGGTCAGAAGGACAGCTCTGTTTTCTTCTCAGCTGCACCAGTTAAATATTAGGAGACTGGACAAGCCATGTCACCCTCAGTTTGGCATTTGCATTGAAGTGGAGACAAGTATCTCCCATTTCTGCTGCAGTTTTCTGAGAACTTGTCCTAGATCGCAAGGCAAGATGTATTCTATTTGCCATCTGTTGGAGCTGGTGCTGTTATCTTCTGTTAATTGGGCAGTTTTCCTTATCTCTCCCACAAACCAATCCTCCCTCCAGGAGACATCTGCTGTTAATGGGCTACTGAATGTCACTGCATGACTGATAAAAGTTGCAGCATCTCATTGGGAGAGTCTCCACCCAGAGGGAGGAGCCAAGCATTCCTAGCTGGATATAATCTGGGTTTCTGGGACACCAGATTCAGCCTTTCCACTGGATTCCCAGAGGAACATCTGGGGTTTTCCACTGGACCTTCAGAGGAAGACTACACCCTTCTACTGCTCCAACAGAACCACATCTGCCACTCTAGGAGGTCTGCAGCCACTCCAATTTGGACTGTTACCAGCACCCTGACCAAAAGGGTGGCAGGTGGTATTCTGACTCTGTCAGTGGTTTTTCTTTTGTATTATTGCATGTACTTTTTTTTTTTCCCCTTTTCCTAATAAATTGTATTTCTGACTTGGAGTCTCTCACTTGTTTTCCTTTCAAACCAGAACAGAATTGAAGAAACAAAACCTGCAGATGGGAACAAAATACCTCATGACTGCTTTGCAGAAGTTCAAACACCAACTTAGGCTAACATGAAATTAAGCCTGCATTTTCCAGTTTGCTTCTATTTGCAAATTGGATTAATTTCAGTAAAAAACACTGATTTGCAACTGTGGTCATGACTTCCTGCTAAGATAAAGGGAAAGGAAGACATGACTAAATGCTTGAGAAGAAATCCAAATATTTGGATTGCAGCAGAACCCAGAGGTCCCAGCTAAAACCAGCAGAAAACTGCCTCTGTTCTGAAGTGCTCCTCTCAGGGATAGGATGTGGGGAAAGGAGTAGCTGTAGTGTTGTTTAGCTAATTATTGTCTTAGTTTGCTCTTTGTTTTACACAAGACATGGAAGGTTTTCTGTGGATGAGTCAGAGTGCAGATTACACCAAGGAGAAAATGATAAATGTTCTAAAGACCTGACTGCACTGGCTGCTGCTGTGGGCTCCAAAATCTTCATAAATTGGTAAGAGTGATCCTGCAGTGAGGAAGACTTTTGCTGGGTTGTTATTTCACTCAGTGTTTGCCAAGATAAATAAAATCCAGACATATACTGCAGAATGCAGTGGTGATGTGAATTTCTGCAAGCAAAGTCGTGGAAATCATTGACCACTTTCCCTTGACAGATGCTTCCTCCCTATCCTTGGCTCTTGCCCCTGGGAAATTCTGCTACAGAGGAAGCTTAAAACAAACATATATTACTAATGACAGAAAATACTCACAAAGCTGACACAAGAGTGTGATACTGAGTGTACAGGTAATACCCATCTCCTGAAGAATTGATTAAATATCTTATGAAAATTTTAAGGACTACTCCTTGGGGAAAAAAAAAAAAAAACAACAAAAAAACAACAAATCCTACTGAGACAGACAGAGAGACTACTAATCACATTTCTTCTCAATTCTTCTCCCTAGCCCTAATTAGTAGGGAATATTTGCCTTGAAACAATCTCTTTTTCTCCTTCATTCATTTGATCAACTGCTTATCCCTCACCTGGAGCCATAATCTCTTGTCTGTAGCTTCATAATCTTCTGCACTGCTAAAAGGATAAGGTATCCAGGTGAAGCTAAACAGCAGGAACAGATGATCACACAGGAAGCAAACACTATTCTGATTTTTCAGATGCCACTTTTCCCCACAGTAATTAGGTAAAAAGAAACTCTAACCACTGCTGCCTCTTAAAAAGCAAAGAAGGAACCCAGTAAACATATAGAAGGAAAAAACCCCAAAAAACCCTAACACAAACCTTAAGACATAGCTTTTAAAATAATTCTCCCCCAAAGCAAAACTGTATAAAACTACAAAATAAGCAATATTAAAAGAGAATAAGAAGATTAAGGGAAAAAAAAAGAGACAGAGATTATTCTAATGCTTTAACAATTTGCTGCAGTCTTTACAATGCAAATATTTTCTATTCTGAAAACAGATGTCACTTTCTCTTTGCTTTTTAAAAACTGGTGAAGGTGAACTGGGGAGAGGAAGGTTACATTTTCTGTCTGTAGTTTTTACTGGGCAAGACTGAGTCTGCCACTGTACAACCTACAAACACATGGTCATTTCATTTATATGTTCATATATAAATTTATAGGGCATTTCTTACATGTCACTTGTTTTAAAGCCAGGACATTTATTAATGTCCTTTGTCAGAGTGCTTAATCTATTAAGGTTAAGCACTCTGACTGCATGTTATCATTAAAAATGCATGAGGCAAATATTTGTAAAATTCAATATGTATTTAATTCAAAATTCAACACTTGTAAAATTCTATATTTCAAAACTTAAAACTGTAAGATCTAAATCCAGCTAGTTCACACCCTTTTGACACACCTTATATTGGAGGCTTTTCTTTTGTTATTTACTGTTTCACTCTTTTCCAAATAGACTTCTGATGTTAGGGCCAAATACAGCTCTCACTAACACACTGTACAACTGGAAGATTTTCAGTAATTGCTTTGGTCATCTAAATTTGTGAGAGGAGAAAATTCATTCTTCTTTTTCATTAGGTTTGGGTATACAAGGAGTTAAAAAAAAAGAAAAACAAAACAATGGCAGATGAATATGACTTTTTTGGTTACTCAGTAGTGTTTCTATGTGGCAATTGGGTGAAGTGACAGCATCACCTGGAAAATGAAGGCACTAGAGAAGCAGAAAACAAAGTCAATCTATTCCAAACCAGATCATTCTTCATGCCTCCCCTATTTGGTTGAAGTGACAAGGTGCTTCTACTTACCAATCTATCAATATTGCCTGGGCCTGACAACGTGTTGATTCCTTCCCTGGAAGTTTAAGGAGCAATGGATCTGCTTGTCTCCATCAGGAACCTGTGGAGTTTTACAGGCAGTCAAAGCAGCAAGCCAAAACCTGTTCCCAAGAAGTGCAGCGTCCCTTTCATCGATCAGGATGGATTTCAGTAAGTGAGTGGACATAACAGACTGCATGAGGTTGGAAAGGTTGTTACAGATCTGCAAATACTCCAGTCAAATGTAGATTGAGTTAAGACAGTTTTACTGATGGAACCAGACCCTTCTGTGCTCCTGCCAGCAACACAAGGGCAGCTTCTAGAGAGCTGTCAAAAGGTTCTGTCCAAGCAGACAAAACCCAGCACCTGAGCCAGGGGAGCTGATATTTGCCTACACCTACATTTCTTCTGGATGGTTATTTAAAGCCTGGCCATTTGGCAAAACTCACTGAAAAATAACAGCCACATAGAGTCAAACTTCACCTGGCATTCCTGTCTACTATACTGTTATAGACAACTACAAACCCTTGTTTTCAGGCAGAGATATACATGGAAGCGGGAGCAAAAATTCAGCAGGTGTTTGGGCTGGACAGAAGATGTGTGCTGATTCTGTGGCAAGGATTGCCTCTGGTGGTGTTACACACTTAATGTTAAGCTGAATTTGAAAAAATGCAACTCATCAACTTGAATTATGAAAATAATGCAAAAGGGCACTCACTAGAGGATTTTTTTTCTTTCCTCCCTTCCTCCTCTCTCCCTCCTGCTCTCTTTTCCGCTTTTCTGAGAAAACACTACCACTCTTCCATACACTGGCTGGAGGTTTCCAGGGAAAGATACCCTACCTAAGACATTTGTTGTGATCTGAAAACCCCTCTCAGCTCCAGCTGTGGCCAGAGGCACAGGAACAGGGTTTGGCACAGGGCTGGCTCATTCCCTCATTGCTCAGAGCAGCCTCGGGCCATTGACCTTCCAGAGTAAGCTGCAAAGCTCATCTCTTTCCCTCATGGAAGTGGAAAAATGACTTAAAAGGCAAAAACCAAGACTAAAATTGCTATGATATGGAACAGCCTGCTTTTTTTGTTTCCCTCCTTCATATTTGTATTCATAATTCCAATCACAGCATATACTGGAAGAGCTTAGAATCTAAGGCAGGTGCTTTAAATGTCATACATAACTCCAATCCACTAAATATCTCAGAAAATTGGAACATCATCGGTGATTGCTCAGTTACTAATTAACAATGAAGGACAAAAAAATCACTGCAAATGTGCTATTTGGCCAAGAATTGACTAAAAGGTATGTGTGTGTTAATGCAACATTTGAGGGCTGCAAGCACCTGGGGAAGGTAAAAAGTTTTACTTTCTTAGACAATCTTAAATAAGAAGGAAAGTCACACAAAATAGGGATAATTACTAAATACTAACAAAAATTGCTCTTTTTGAGTAGCAAAGCTTTAAAAAATATTTGTATGCAAGCACCACAGAGTTAGGGAATCAGTTTCTTCAAAAGAACTTAAGTTTAGGTTGTGCTTTATGTTAAAAATTAGCCATTCAAAAACAAAATTCACCATCTATGGTGCTCAAAGAAGAATATGTTACAGATACATATGCCATATATGTGAATTGTTGAGCAAGAATTTGTAGGTTGATGAAAATAAGGATCTTTTAAATATTACAGCTTGAACACCTTTTGATACACAGTTTGATAACTTATTGGTTCAAAGATAGCAAGAGAAATGGAATACACTAGAAAAATAAAATTACAGTATGACAATGTGACTTTTATATTCAACACTTGCACAATATAAATTTACAAAAAACTATCAGATTTATGTTTCTAGAGAGGGGATATTCAGTACTGTTGTACATCAAGTAATATTTCTTAGCAAAGAAGAAAGAAACAGTGTCCCTATTGAATCTCAATTGATTTGTGCTGCATTGCTGCCAACACAGACAAACACAGGAGATCAGTAAAGGGGGAAAATGCTTATTTTATATATAACTGGATTAAATGTGATCCATCATCCATGAAGGCACAGACTGTGCATCTCAGCTAAAACTGCTCTTTGCAGCCATCTGGTCTAGACCATCACCTGGCCAGTCTGGGCAGGTTGGTGCCTGGGCAGGTGTTCTGATGCCTCTCAGGTGCTGTTTTGGGACACAGTCAGGGAATCAGGTGGAAGAAAACAAGAGAAGGAAGAACAAAACAGGCACTGGGGGAAAATTGGAGAATTGCAGGAAGTTCTCCTGGGTACAGAGCTATGATTTTCCCTCTTTTAACAACTCCAGCTGATCTGCCAAAGTCAATTTAACTCTCTTTTCTGTCTTCAGGTGCTTTGGTTTTGAGTTTTTTTCTTATATTCTTTTTCTTTTTTTTTTTGGTTGGTCTTTGGTTTTTGGGTTTTTGTTTTTTTTTTTTGTTGGTTTTTCAGGTCAAGGAGAGATTGGGATGGTTTTTTGTTTGTTTGTTGGTGGATTTTTTGGGGTGGGGTTTTTGGGTTGTTTTTTAAATTTTGACAAGGGATATGATAAAATATTTTTATAATTTGATTTAGGTAGGTTCAATAAATTACCTGTCACCTTCTGTCAACTAATTCAGAAAGTGTCCTCCTTTTCTTCTTCTGATTCACCCACAGTCCCAAGTACAGGCCATAGTTTCACCAAAACTCTTGTTGTTCTGGTTAACTTCAGTGTTCCCAATTACTCTATCTTTTTCTCATTTCATTTGCCTTTTTGTTTTTCCTTTCACTTTATTTTCTGTATTTGTTGTAAGTAGTAGGTTAGATCCTTAAAATCATTGCAGCAGTGAAAGTAATATCTGAAATCTCTATTAAATAACATAGCTGCCCTACAAGGACTGCTAAATTCTGAGCAGCCCAGCTCATTCTGAGAGCACACCATCAGGCTGCAAATGGATAAAAACATGTGTGCTGAGAATGTTGAGATGCAGGAACATTGATAATGTTACATGGCTAACATATTAACAAGGATTCAGGGAGATGTACTGGGAACATTTGGGGAAAAAAACGACACAGCTGAGGGAAAAAAAGGAAGAGGCCAAGCAGCTTTAGTTCATATCTACTCTAGATGGAGAAGGAAAACTAAATAATCAAATTTTAGCATCTTAAATCAAGGCAGTGGAAAGCTGAATTTCTAGTTTATTGCATTAAAGTTATATTGCTTGTTAGCTCAAGTGTTTAAGCCTTTTTCTTTTTTAAGTTCAAAAATGCTGAATTTTGTAGTCCATCAATCCAACCATCTCAGAGGTGCTACTGGAGCTAAAAAAACCTCATAAGGGAAAAAATTAAAAACAAATTAATGTGAGAAGATGAGATAAATCAAGTAGTGAAGTCAAGAGTAAATTATCAAAAAGATCTTTTATCAAAAATGAATAATTTTTTCTACTTCAAGAGTAATCCATTAATTTTATTCCCCTCACTCCATTCCTTAGCATGATTGTAGTTAAAGCAGCATAATATAAAAATAGGCTTATTAAGATATGAAATATGTTTAACTCTCATCATAAGCACCACAGTCCCTCAAAATTTAATTTAAAAGTATATATAAATCAGGAGAGCATAAAAGCGTTTGCACTTTTCAATAATTAAGGGGGAAAACGCATTTATAATTGGCAAATGGTAAGCAAAAAGGAGCCAGAAAATAAATGTCCTGGGCTGGATTTGGCAACTCTGACAGTACTATGACTGCTTTCATTGACCTTAAATGAGCTTTTGCAGCATTTCCTACAGAGTAATTCCAGGGATTTTTTTTCAAAAGATGAGATGTAGGAGGTCTAGTGTGATTTGGTGTCAGTCAGGCAGAGTGATTCCTTGCATATCTGTACATCATTTCTGTGTGATACTGAGTTCCCCAGTCCTGAAGGAACAGGGACAAAAAATAAAAAACATAAGATATATATATATGAAATATAAACTTTAAGGAATTTAGAAATTTTAGAGGAGCTAAGATTTTAGTTAGAAATAAGCCTTACTAGAGTTAATTAAAATAAATGAGTAGGCCTTGATGAAGTTAGGAGTTAGTAGTTAACTAATAATTGATTGCTTGTCAGCACAATGTTTATTTAGCTGGGTTTATAATGAAGAATATAGAAACTGATAAATAGCTTTTAGGAACATAAGACAATTGTGGGCCTCCTCTGTTCTGAAACCAATTGAAGACAAGGAATGGGAGTTCTACCAAGAATTCATTTGTCATATTTGCGTTGAAAAGGTAGAAAGGTCAGAATGAGGAAGACTTTATTTACTTTCTCATTTTGGGACCCCTCCCCATGAAAGGGACACTGACCCATTTCAAGGAACAAACTATGCATGCTGAATGGCTTTTGGAATGATTAGCATATGAAGCGAGGAATCGGATGTACCAAAATTATGAATATGTATTTGTATTTTGGGTATTCAATACTTGTATGGATAAAAAGACTCTGTAATCACCTGGAAGGCACGGTGTGTATTTGGGAGCTATCCTGCACACTGCCCAGCATCAAATAAACACACACTTTCTAAATTTAAACTGTTAGAGAGTTTTTGTTTGTCACAGTTGGATATCGGTACTAGATCAATATCCATATTTTTAAATAAATCATATATATATATCTTCCTCTTAAAGGCTTTTATCTCACTGGCATCCCTCAATCAAGCAAGCTTTTAAATTCTTGTTCAGGGTGGCCAAAGAGAAGGAGTGGGGTGTGGCAGCCCCTTCCTGACACAGCTGTACCACGTGAATCCTTTTGCAGTGGCTTATTCCATTTGTAAACATATTCATTTTGCTTACTCCTGCACAATCCTGTGCATCCCTATTCTCTCATGGAGCAATTACCAGATGAGAAAGCACCAAAGGGTCCTTAGGCCAAGGCTCCATGGTGCTAGAGGAACATCCAAGGGCATTGCCAATCCTGAAATCAAGAACCTGAGAGACAAATTCTGACCCTGGGGAATCAGCTGCTGAGGTTAGCAAGCATCATGAGGTAACTGGCACAACAATTTCAGGGATTCTGGGAACTCATTGAGAGAGCTTGCAATAAAATAACAAGGTAAATCACAGCAGAGCAGAATGGGGATGCAGCAAAAGTACTGATTGTGAGGGCAAAGTAATAAAAAAGATGAAATAGTTTCCCAGTCATTATCAGCTCATATTATATGATTATTATTTGGCTGAGATACCTATATCTATATCTCAGGAACTGTAGGAACCCAAATTCCATTTCATAATTCATAGGCAGTCTGAGAGGTAGGCAGAAGTTTTGGGCAAATTTACAATATTAAAACACTTCTTCAAATTCAGTATACTGAGCCTCGAATCCTGTGTTCCACTTCATGTAATTCTGATGCTAAGGTATCAGAGACCTGTAATTACATCTCTGTGTCACAAAGACAAAATCACAGCTTTAAGGAGGAAATATAATAATTCCCACCAACCTAGAATGTGTGATCCCAGAACTTTCCCAACTGACTTCCTTAAGGGAACCCAGTTCAATGAAAGATTCAATAGAATCCACTGAACAAACAAATAGCACTGAAACCACTTTAGCAAGAACATTCAGGATTACACAGACTCTATGGCTGCTTTAGCAAGTTGTCAGGGCAACAGTTTCACTTAATAATTAAATAAATATACTTAATATGAAAGAAATATATAAGTCTATTTGCTTGTCTGTATATTTTTCTTAATAAATGTAGAACTTATAAAAAAAAAGGCCCATTAGCAGAATTCCACAAGAGGAAGATCAGTCTTTTTATCATGTTCCTAAAAAAAAAAATAATTAAAAAAATTAAAATCTCTGTAAAGAACAATCTTTTGTTTGAAACAAAGATGATGTGTTAAGGAAGTTTTCATTGTTTACTGATTATGCATACATGTCTAGGAATTTCCTAAATAAACCAGAACTTTTGTGTTAGGTTTTTTGTGTTAGGCATACAAACAGGAGCTGTTCCTGACCCTGAAACAGGTTAAGTATTGATGAAATCTTGCACTCAAAGAGAAGAATAAGAAATATATTTTGTGTGCACATGCACAGGGCACACACACATCCAGAAATGTACACAGCTCCTTTCTATGGAGACAAAACAGCCTTAAAAAGGAGGGACAGAACAGTCACAGTGGGCCAGGTATTCCTACAGGCAAAAAGTACCATTCCACTTAAGGTCATGGCAAAGATCTGGTCTGGCTTTTTCCCTATTCAGGATCAAGGAGTCCAGGTCCACCTTGCTTACTTCCCCAGGCACATTAAGACCAAGATATCAAAAAATTATGATTGGGCCAAATTAAGTGTTTCAAGCATTACAGAATATTGTTTTACCTTGGCAGCAAAAAATAAGAACTGTTTATATGATCCTTAAATGTTTGTATATTATCAGTGTGCTGGAAAAACCAAAAAACAATCACCCAGAGAGACACTGACATCTGCTTAGGAGGAGAAACTAACTTAAAGTTATTGCTGGATTTTTATGAAAGCTGAGGAATGAATTTTTCTGGAGGACTGGAATGAGAGCAACAGCTTCAATACTTTTGTTTAGCCCTCTTAAAAGTTTATTTTTTTAAATCTTTTGTGGAAGCTAAGAATTATTTACAAATAATTCTTTCTTTCTGTGATATCAAATGAAAACATAAACAGGGATTATTCTATAAGCAACAAATCTATTTGAAGTCAGTATTTTTTTTTTTGTCATCAAAAGATGCCTGGGCAATGCCTGTCTCTGGTGACCAAGGGTGGGCAGCACCTGGAGGTCTCCTTTACCTACTCCAGAAATAGAATTCTTGCCATTTATACCTTTTCATACCTTTGATGTACCTTTATCATGCAACATGACACCCTCCAGAATTTGCTCCAGAACTTGCTGCAGAATGCAACATTGCAGCACAATGACAAAATGTAGCAGAAAATTAGCAAAATCAAATATGTGAAGGGCATCAAGGGCAGTGTTCATCCCATCCACCTCATAGGTGAGCTTTTTTAAATTACTGCAATAAAGGAATAATTGAGTAAGGGAAATTGAGTAAGCTCTGAAAGCAGTGAATGAACATTCTGAAATGCATCCTCTTTGTGACAGATCTGTCAAGTGGGCCTGGATCATATTTACTTCTAAGCTTCTGTTGAAGATGAAAATCAGCCCCCCATAATTCCTTATGTGAATATTATAATGAAATCATAGAATGGTTTGGGTTGGAAGGGACTTTAAAGATCCTCTCACCATTTCACCCCCCCCTGCCATGAACAGGAAACCATCCCAGGTTGCTCAAAGTCCCATCAAACCTGCCACAATCTCCCTGGGCAACACCTCCCAGCATCTCACCATTCTCACAGTATAGTTTTTCCTGATATCTAATCCAAACCTGCTTTCCCCCTTGTCCTGTCACTATGTGCTTGTGTTGATAGTCCCTCTCCACCTTTCTTGGGGGTTCCCTTCAGGTGTTGTTTGTGGCACGAGGAAGAACCAAACTCAAAGACTGAGAACCAGCTCCTGAATTTGAGCTTATGGCTGTACCAATGGGAATGGCAACTCTCAGGTAAAGCAGCCTGAGAATGAACCAGGGAGTGTCCAGGGAGTGAGGGGAGCCAAGTGTTTCACTATGTGTTGCTATATAAATTAAAACCCTCCTCACATTAAAAAAACAAAACAAAAAAACCCAAAACAAAACAAAAAAAAACCCCAAGACTCCCAAACACCAACCAAAAAAAATCACATAAAACTTGTTAGCTTTTAAAAATCTTCAGGCACACAAAGACAAATTAGTCCCAGCTACAAAATCCTCTCAAGCCAAATTACAGTTGCCATCCAAACATCCTGTTGGTAATGATTTCATTCACTGAAATGTTACACACACTGCTTCAATTTATAAATCTGCATTTCAGATGAAAAAGTGCAAAATAAGGTCTAGTAAATTAGATATTAAAGATTTTGCTACTGACTGCAGTTTCTGTTGTATTAGACAGGCACATTATTTGCCATAGGAGGCAGAAAAACAATGACTAAAGGCTGTTATTATGCTGTAACAGCTACATTAAAATAACTGCAAAAATAATTGTAGATTCACAACATCAGCTCTGTGTAAACAGTCCCAGAAACATTTCTATGACTTTAATTTGGTTTTCAGTGATACATAAAGAACAGGGTTTAAGCCAAGGGATAGGGATTGACAATAGTAAAGACTTGCTGGCCTATTACGCTACATCTGTGTTAGCAAATATTTTAGGAAGAGATCAAAGTGGCAGCTGAGCTCCTCACACTGCTGTTCCACATGGTTTGGGCAGTATGCTCTGGATTAGAAGCAGTCTTACCTCCTGTGCTGAGGCTTCCTGGCAGGAAGATTTATTAGATGCACATGGGAAGTCCTCACAGTGGACAGAGGCCATGCACAGAAATATTGCAGGTCTAAGCAAAGCACACCAAGGGACATCCAGAGTCCTTTTGGAGAAGAGGTTGTTGTTTATTTCCACCTCTAAAGAATCTACATGTTTCTGTCCCAAAATAGCTCTGGAAAATGAGTTAGCATGTGGTAAGTGCAGACCATGCAGGGACTCACTTCAAAACTGCACATTACTGCTCTGATCTGAACCACTGCTATAGACACAGACTTGCAGGGCTACCAAGCAATTTGCAGCATATTTATCTTTCTGAACTCAACTACCACTTTCCTATTATCACTTTAAGAGGTTCAGGCCTTTTAGGTAACACTTCTATAAAAATGTCACATAGCATTATTACACATCACTTGGTTAATTAAGCAGCATAATTTGCAGAAATATTGTGCAACAGTAGGTTGCTGTTGCTAATGATGCGACCTAGAGACGCAGAAAAGAAGTGGGTACAAAATACTACAGAATGTGTACTTCAAAAATAAGGCCAAATTACTCATGTTCCTGTGACAGAGAGATACATTAACAGAAGATTTCAAAGCAGGAGAAACAGCTTCACTACAGACACCTAGCAGAGATATCTGGGTATTTGTGCTCCACATTGATTCCCCATCACATGCCCTCCATCCCCAAACAAACCTGCCTTCCCCAGAAAGAGGATTATCAGACAGGTACCTGCTGCTGGCTCTTGTGTCTTTTGCCAGCAGCAGTCACTGTGAAAGATGAGGTGAGCAGCTGATCAATTCCAGTAAGAACTGGGAGTTAGAAACACTAAACTCTGTGTCTATATGCAGTGCACTCAAGGTTTCATATTCTTGTTCACCTTGGTCATTCTGTCACCTGAATTCATGACATTGCACCTGTAATCCCTGAGCACAGGCAGTACCTGCATACTGGCATGGACATACTGGATCCCCTAAAACATATGGGAAGAGGGTGAATTTGATTGTACCAATCCAGCAGTTGTAGGAGGATTCACATCAACTCACTCTCACTCATACACTGGGCATGAGAGCAACCTCAGCAGGTGATGTGTCATCACAAACCCTTCATAGCTTCATACTTTGCTTTGTTTCCCCCACTACAATAGGCTGTACCTGGAGAGTTTTGGAGTGATTCTCTCAAATTCTGGGCAAGTCATCTGCCACTTGTCAGCTTTGCAGAGTGGAGATGTGTGGGACACAAAAGTAACTTTGACATACATGCAGAGACGTGCTCAGACTTACCATTTTTCCTCATGGGGGGAATTCCCAAACTACAACATACAGCAGTGCTCAGCAGATGACATGGAGGAGTAAATGTAAGAAGCTGAAGGTGGCTTATTTGCACACTTCTGATTGCAGCTTACATCTGTGCTGTTCCAGTCCTTGCTGTGAAGGCAACACTACTACTGATCTTCTCAGGCCAGGAACAGCCTGAGAAAGGGCCCCCAGACTAGAGTGACAAGAATCTGTAAAATCTGGGGAAGTTAAGAGGTAGAAACTGGACCTTTAAGGATGAAGTAAAACATGGGACAACACATTTGTTTGTGCTGCAGTTCCCTGTGTCTCAAGCTCCTGAGAGGTTTGTCTTTAATAAATCTTTTGATGGCCCAAACCCTCGCAAATACCTCCACACCAAGATCTCCACCTCCCTGGGAGGTGGGAGACAGAAAAATAGGAAGTGAGAGCGACACAAGGACTGCTCAGAAGATCAAGACTGAAACCCATCAAGGCTGTTAATAGCAGAGGTCAGGATAGATCATCAGTCACAGGAATGCACCTGTGACTATACGTACCTGTGAGCTACAGCCAGCGAGAAATCAGCAATTATCTCTCATGTTTAAACAAGCTTGCACAGTGTTTTACATAACAAGGTGTGTATCACCACTCAAGCTCAAATGGGACCATTACAATCAACCACTGTAACAAGCAGGCAGTGCAAGGCAAATGTTTCCTGGTGAGAGCTTCTATAGCAGCAGCAGATGCATAACTCCAGGACATTTGCTCCTTTCATGTTTTGTACCAGCTCTACCCATTTGGGCAAATCATATTCAGCTTGTTTCTAAATACTTAGTCACACTACAGAATTCCTTGGGTATTTTAAAAATGGAGTTAATTGTCACAAAGAACTGTCTGCTGTGTTGATCCATGAGTATGAGGAATTGCATTGCACTTGTCTGATAAGCTTGAGGACCGAGGGCGGGTAGATCCAGAAGGTTATTGAAAAACAGAAGGAAGAATTAGTTCTGTGTAATAGCACAACTAGAGCAAACACAAGTACTGAATGCAGCACTCACCCTCACTGACAGGTTGCAGGGAGACTGAGATGTCTATCCATTGTAAAGAGTCAATTTTCCAGCTAGAGCTTCAGATCACAGCAGCTTATGCCATTCTAGAGTTGTATTTCCACAAAATCAGTTCCCAAATCCAGTGCATCACTTGGAATCACCAGCATTTGTGCAAGGACACCAACCAGGACAGCATGGCCCACCTGGGAAAAAAGATGCTGAGGGCAGCAGCTTGGCCAAACCACTGCCTGCCAAGCTCCCCAGAAGGCACCAGACAGAAGCGACACAAGTGACTGGAATTTTAGAAGAAAAGCCAACTCAATAGCCCTATTACTTAATATGATTTTTAATTTTGTTCCCCATAAAAATGGCACAGTAATTCAATTATACAATGAATTTAATGAAAACCCTCTTTAAGCAGCTGCAAACACTAACAGAGTTAAAGCTGTGAGTGTCCATGCTTTGCACATAATAGAAGCATTGATTTTGAATGGTATTTTTATAGAACTGTTCTGGAATGGTTTTTGACAAATCTCTTAGTATGAAAATGCTCACTTGTCATAATCCAATATTTTTTATTAAAAAAACCCCAACAAAACAAACTCCTGTATTTCAAATACCAGAATATTTTTTTGCCTTGGAAAATAGGGGGGGGTTTGCACAAAAAACCTGTTCTCTATGCTATACAGCTCATCTGCTCCATTTCATGAAGTCGTCAACACTAGGTCTTCTTCAGATAAACAAACCTGCATAGAAAAATTAATTTCTGTTTTGGACATGATGTGCTTGCATAATTTGCTTTCTCATGCCAGTCTAAAGACATGCTTTTTTTGGTGCTGCATAGGGCTCGCTGTTTTCTGACAAAGGCATGCCACAATTAAATATTTAAATTTATTAGTGGCATTGAAAAAGCAGGAATTTAAGTGGTATTTAACAAAACCAGGAAACATCTTCAGTCTCTGTTTTTATCCCCACCCTGGAAACTCCCAAAGCAAGGCTAACCCCGACTGAAAACTGGGATTGCCTCAAACATACATAAGTAGCAGTGACAAGGTTACAGAGCACAGAAAGACTCAGAGTGTTGCCTTTGGTCTAAACCCACTGTTACGAACAAAGAAAACAACAAAAACCCAGAAGCAGCAGTCAACACCCGAAAGAAGCTTTATACAAAAGTAATGGTTAAAATTCAATGCATTTTAAAGGTCTGGTTTTCATTTAATGTTTCAGTTAATTTTCCATATCTTCACTGAACCAGAAGGTAGTCTTCTGCTAGCTGCTTCTATCCCATCCTCCCCTTTAATAATGAATAAATTTTTATGAAAGCTTTTACATTAGAACTTCCATTTTGAAGTAGAAAAATATTTTTACACTTTTCTACAGGGACAATCACACGCTACTACTGCAAAAGAACAGGTCCAAGAACTTCTAGCATGAAATGGAGTGAATATATAGACTGTCTGTTCCCTCTTGCAGGTGATACCTGAACAGCAGGATAATTAACCTACTCCAGTTGTCTCACTCTACATACAACCCAAGTAGACAGAAGATACACACTCAGTGTTTTGTAAAGGCAGCTAAGAAAAGTTGGAATTTATCTCTTCCCTTTTATTTCAAATTACCTTACCTGCTTTCCTCCTGGTCAGCCAATTTCCTTCTGAGGTGGCCAGCTCACAAAGTTCTTGCTGGAGGTGGTGGGTTGATCCCAGCAAACAGCCAAACACCCTCACAAGGTGCTTGCTTAGCCCCCTCTCCTCCAGGATGGAGAGGGACTAGAAGGAAGGTGAGAATACTTCAGCAGGGAGAGCAAAAGGTGCATGTGCAAGCAGAGCAGAAACAGGAATTCATTCCCAACTTTCCACGAGCAGGAAGATGTCCAGGCACTCCTTAGGAAGATGTGAGTGAGGACAGGGTAGGAAACAGGCCTTGACACGGCACAAGCACCATTGAGGAACAGCCAAAATGCTGATTTATCAATACTGTTTTAGCATGAACATATCCCACCAGACCCAATATCCCAGGACAGCTGGGTGCTTGCCCCCAGGTCCTGCTGTGCTGGGTTTGGTGGGGTAGAGTTAGATTTCTTCACAGTGGCTGGTATGGGCTGTGTTTTGGATTTGTGCTGATAATATAGAGATGTTTTTTATTATTGCTGAGCAGGCCTTACAAAGGGCCAAGGCTTTTTCTGTTTCTCATCCAGCCACACTGGTGAGGGAGCTGGGGATGCCTGGGAGGCTGGGAAGATACACAGGCAGGACAGGGGACACAAACAGCCCAAAGGGACATTCCAGACCACAGGACATCCTGCTCACTCTGTAAGGTAGAAGGAAGAAGGGGGAATGTTTGGAGTGATGCCATGTGTCATCCCAGGCCACTGCTATGTGTGATGGGGTCCTGATCTCCAGGAGATGGCTGAACACCTGCCCAAGCATGGGAAGCAGGGAATGAATGCCCTGGTTTGCTCTGCTTGTGTTTGCCTATTAAGCTGCCTATATCTCAACCCATGAGTTTTCCAGCTTTTACCCTTCTGATTCTGTCCCTGATCCCTCTGGTGGGCAGTGGGCAAGTGGCTGCCTCAGGCTTGGCTGCTGCCTGGGATTAAACCACGACACCCACTGCAGCACTGGCAGCTTGGATTCTTCAGTGTTTGCAGACACACCTCTCCCTAAATGCACTCTTACCTGTTCTGTCATACCACCAGCAAAGACAGAATGATGTGAATTTAATGCACTCAATGTTCAATTACAGACTGTCCTCGTTCCATACGTTTAAATTGTCATCTGTGAGGCACAGTCAGAAGACACAAGCAAGTCGAGAAAGTTTGCTCCTGGCTTTTAACAATATGGAAAATTTGAAGTTAATCTGACGTGGAGTCAAATGGCATGGATGATTAGTGCTGCATCAATTTTAATACTCTCCTAATATTGAGAAATTATTGTCTTTATCTTAACTTTCTAAGACAGTTTTCAGACCTATTTCAATTAAAGACTTAGATATTTTTTTTCAGTGTTCAAAATAGCTTTGTAAATATGCAAAACCATCAGCTAAGCTCAGACTGATTTCTTCAATACCTACAAATTCTTATGTTTTGTCCTAATGTCATTTAGGCTTTAATTTTCCATGAATAGCCAAGACTTATTTATATTTACAGGGTACATATTGTACTCACAGGCATGAAAAATATAATTTGTCTCATCTAATGAGTCATCATAAGCTTTTGTTTCTACCTTTCCATAAGCAGATTTTTAATGCATTCAACTGGAGTTATTTTTATCCAACAATTTATATAATTATTTTTAACAAGAGCAGTTATATGTCAGTCCATCACTACTACTGCAGCTTATTCTCACTTATAAATCAGAAACTGAAAAAGCATACTTAAAGGAAACATTCCATGAAGAAAAAAACCCCCAAATTTTCTCTCTATATGAAGGCAAACATAACCAAAACTTTTGGATATCCTTTTTTTTTCTTAAATGCTTGTGAAACTTTCAGAAAGACACTGCTTCTCTCCTCTAAAATTTGAAACCAACTCTAGATAATCTGGAAAACCAAACAGAATTAAAGACTGGCATAAGCAACAGCTCTCCATCACAGCAAATTTTACTCTCAACCCTTTCAAAACACTTGCACCATAAACTATGAGGTGTGGAAACACACACATGTGCAGAGTCCTCCTTGGCAAAACCCTTCCAATTTATTGTTAAGAAGATACCACTTATAGGCTGATTCTTATGGAACTGGGATCCCAGCTAAAGTAAAATACATAAAAATATGTAAAGCACTGCTTCATCTCTGTAGAGGTAGTTCAACAATGTCCATATGCCCCATTTGGAAGTATCAGTCAGTGATAAAATACTTAAATTCCTAGAAAATTAAATTACAAAGCAGAAGACAGGCAAATCATACACCTCAACATATCCTAAATAGAATGTACACATGTATTTAAGGTAAAGGAAACAATTTCTGCTGTCCATTCACTTAATCTTCACTCTTTACTACTTAACTATTGAGCTGCTTTTAAGATCTGAGAAATGAGACTCAAATAGACAGGAAGTTCTTCCTTTAACCATTAATAGGCTGTTAAGAACCTGGAGTCACGAAAAAAAAATGAGGAATCTAAAACTGCTTCAAGATACTTAAAATATAATTTGAAAACAGAATTAATACACAAAAATATCACCTTGCAGCATCTGCAAGTACCACACAATTGCTTATCTGGTATCTTACTGCTCACACAACTGCTCTCCCTTTGGCAATTACCAGCACCACATTCCTGTTCTTCAGAGCACATGGTTAGAAAAGCCTTTACTAAATTGAATAAAATGAGCAAGAAAAACTTCATAGGAAAAAAAAAAAATCCAGAAAGCTCAAAGACTTTTTTTCCAATTAGATTTGTTTTCCAGAAGTACTCACCAATTTTAAATAATGATTCCAATCTTCATCTTCAAAAAAACTTCAGGACAGTAAAGGTTGAGTTGTGGGAGGAGGAGAAAACAGCGGGGAAATTAAAACTCATTGCTCATAGAACACACCAGTGTAGTGGATGCCTGCCTGTTATCACAATAGCCACCTGGTCTGGAGAGTAACTTGAATGATTAAGTGTAAAGAACCCATCACACACACAGTGCAAGACAGAGGGAAGGTCAGCCTCACTCTTTAGATTAATTGGCAGGTGAAGGTGAACTTGAGTTTTCATGATGTGTTAGAGAAACCATGGAGGAACAACTTCTGGGGCCAGGGATAGCAAGAATTCCCAGGTGACGGGGAAGTCTGCATTTCCAAACCTTGAAATATAAATCCCTATCAGTCCTGTACACTAAGAGGTCATTTTTAAAGAGTTTATCCTTCACTTTGTCTGAATATCTGTGGAGAGCTTTGTGCCCTGGGATATATCACCACAGACCACTTTGTTTGCTTCCCTGACAGAGCTGGAGTGGTCAGGTGTGGCCAAGCAAAAAAGCTCTGGAGCTCATCTGCTTCTCAGAACATGCCAGGCTTCAAACAGCCATGGTGGCATCCTCAGTACAGAACTCACCTTGGTTGCAGAGTGTTACTAGAACGAAGATGAAAGCTGAATTTTTCTCTTCATAATCCATCAATATTCAAAGAGCAGGAGGAAGAAAATGGCTTTCCATGGGTGTTGAAAGGGAAAATTTCCCAGTCTTGCAAGACAGGAAGTAGCAACGCTAACCATTAAAACGCAGAGGTGGGCTCCAAAAGCCCTAATTATTATGCTTTCTGTGTTTACATGCTCACTTTGCAAATTTTGTTGCTCACTTTTATTAATCTATCATTATGTTAAAGAAAATATGCATAGGTCAAATATTCTATCAATCTCATTATGAATGCTTTTGACCAAGACAAGTCCCTGATTTTAGGATGGAGCAAAATCTAACCTGTCTTTCACTGTTAAGACTGCTGTAAAATCATTTTACAATGCAAGGAATGAAACCATATATGCATTTGTTTTCTCCTCCTCAGAGTTTATTTTGCATGCGATTTTACAGTTTATACTTCACATCATACATTTATTCCTTGTCTTGAAAAAAGGTTTGACACAGACGCTTGCCATTACATTTTGAAACCTGAAACTGGTGCCAGTAAAAAAAAAAACAAAAAAAACAAAAACCCACAAAAAAAAACCCCAAAAAAACAAAACAAAAAAAAAAACCCCAAAAAACCAAAAACCACCCTATAAAACATATTAGATCAATACAGTGTAAATATAACATGTATTAGAAGTAATTTCATAAAAATGAAAACAATCTGGGAAAAAAAAAAGATAATCAGTTCCAGTTGCTAAAACAGTTCAGTATATTTTATTTAAAGTCATAGCGTAACAGGAATGCTTTTTATTAGCCCACAACCAAACAATGATCAAACTGCTGTAGAGGAAAATGAAGCATGATCCTATGGTACTCAACTGCAATATAACATTCTCTGCCACACAGAACATATCAGACTGGGGATGTTCACAAACCCCTGTCAGTGTGAATTCTGCAAAAGACTGTTTTCCATCATGCTGCATTATTCCATCCCTTATTTTGCTTAAGAAGTAAGCCACAAGTAAGCATTCCAAGAACTGTGAATAGCTTGGCAGCGTTGGCACCAACTATTCAGTAGTTTACACAATGGGTCACAAAGGAAATTGGGTAAAATTATGACTTGGAAATGGTCACGGACATCTTCCTCTTTGGCTACTTTAAAAGTTAGAAAATTCAGATTGGTACAAAAGACATTCATTTCAGAACCAATTCAAATATGTTTTTAAATAAATGGAACAAAATAAAGCATGTCTCGTTAATTTGGTATTAATTTTCCAGAACACTCTGCAATACATTTTCAAATATACAAAATCTTACTCTTTACAAAAAAAGTTGTAGCTTGTGAAGGAACTCACTTGAATTATCTTAGCAGCACTCCAATAATTAACTATCTTAATTTTAATTAAAAAAAAAAAACACCTTAGTTTGATCACTGAATTTTGAGACTGCTTCTTCACAAGAAGCAATGTTTCAAAAGTTATAAAAGTGCAAGAACATCATCATGTTCCAAGCTGAAAGGCAGCTTCTGGAAGTGGTGAAATCAGTATTGCAAGGTCCTGATGTTAGTGAAATAAATGCAGTGGGAAGAACTGTGCAAGAACTTTAAGCACCTCTTCCAGTGTGGTATTATTGCATTAAGATCAAAACATGCTTCTCACTGAACATTTTAGTGATCTAAATAAAACAGCTGTGTCATTTTTGTCCATCTGTAGCAAGTGAGATGTTCAGACTAAGTGATTGGGTGGGAGCAGATAACCAGCACACACAACAGCATCAGCAGGCCCCCACTCAATCAGCCTGCTTGTTTTGCTGCCCAGCATTTCTGTGCATTTGTAATTAAATAAAACATGGCAAAGTGCAAGACTCTCAGAGGACCTTCTCATCCATTTGGATGACTATTTCTAATTCCATGTTAGACTTCATTGAAGAAGAGGAGCCTCAAATTAGGTCCCACAAACCGTTAAGGCTGCCTTTTAGCCAAAAACTTCTGTTTTATTTAAGCAAACTACTTACTTTTAGTAAGAAGCATTAATACATAATGAATATTTGAATTCAATATAAGAAATTACAAACTTCGGATCAGGATCACTCTTATCACTCCTGATAAAATTCTGTAAACAACAATTTAATTGAGTACACCTGCTGCTTTGCAACACCTTAAGTGTAATTTTGCACTACTAGAACTACAAACCCAACGTTTTCCTTTCTGCCTCTTTGTAAAGCTTCCTCAAAAGAGGGCCTAGCAAGTCAAGAGCTCTGCAATTACATGGAATATTAACCTTACATTTTAAACACCTAATATTACTACACTCAGCCTCAGAAAGCCTCCTTAGAGCAAGTTTTGTTATACTTAGTACTAGTACAGTGTATCAGCACTTCTTTGTGACTTCCTTCTTTGGTGGTGGTTACAGAGAACTTCACTTTGGGATGTCCGTGGTGTGAAGCACAAGAGCAACTCTGCTTGGAATGTACACCTAGGAAAAACACGACAAGAACAGGAACAGCTGAAAAATCCAGGAACCTTACAGGACACAACTTCTAAATAACAGCATGTGGAAAACACCCCGCATTTTAACTGTTAAAAATCTCTCATTTTGGCACTGTTGTGGGTATAAATACCATACTTTAAGACTAATTTCTGACTGCTTAGTCCCTAGCATTGGAATTACACAACACAAAAATTTTAAAGGCAGCCTGATTACAACCTCTTTTCTATCTTTCTTTTAACAGCTTATCATGATATATTTTAGGTGGCTACCAGGAGAGGGCCTCCTATGACTTACAATGACCAGTTTCAAAAACGTGAGAACATCTGGGTAAACAGACTGGTCAGTGATAAATGACAAAGTTTTGCAACTCTCTTTTACTGTGAATTAAAGTTGTCCCAAGGCCTGTGATGTCATTTCATACAGGTAAATACTAGCAATATGATACAGAAGCATATTCTTCACACTCTTGGCACCTCTGGAGCATCAGTGGCTGAACAATAAAACTCACTCTCAAAAGTGGACAGAATCAAAATTAACCACTTCAATGATGGCATTTTTCTTCCCTTTTTTTCCCTGAATACCACAAAAATACCCAAACACATATAATCAAAAGACTCCTCATATATCACAAAAGAACTCGTGGCAATGTATTCTACATGACATTCCTTCCAAGCTGAGCAGAGTCACAATCAGAAAACAAGACTGATATGTGGTATCTACCAATTACCTTGATACACGGTACTCCATCAATTGTCAGGTCTATGAATGTATTTTCTGAACAAGTCAATAAAAATGCAATTATAAAAGGTAACACAAGATTGAAGATTATTGGCTTCATTCTGACAATGTCCTCTTTTAGACTATCCTTCATCCCTGTGGAATGTCTAATATTCTGCAATTTCATCTGTGCTATCTGCTAACGAGAGCCTGATGGCACAAAAGGCTTTCATTGTTTTCAAAACAGAAAAAAGCAATAAAGCAAAGAGCTTTAGGAAAAGGAGAAAAAAGGAAAAGAACAGCTGAACTTCATTGAATCAGACAGAGCAGTGTCCAATGCTTCTTGAAAGGCAGTGTACATAATGATTTCCCCTAAGGTTTCAGTGATAAATAGCTTCTATAAACTGGTGCAGGAGAGGAAATACTTAATGAAGTCAACTACCTCAAAACACATAGATAAAGGAGAGATTTTGAAGTTGTGTGCTGAGAAATTCAGTGCTCTGGGTTTGGATGATGAAGTGAGAAGGGAGAAGGAACAAACAGAAATAAGTTTTCTGAGAAAGAATTTGTAAAATGCTACTTCAGTTATGGGGAAGAAAAAAATTTATGTTAATGTAGGACACAGCAATTCTCAATTATATTTTGGTCAATAATGTGTCAGATCCTAGGAGGAGTAAATTAGCCCAATCCCTTTAAAGTCAATTTACATTAGCTGAGAATCTGAGAGCACTGGGGATCATCCAACTACAACCACTTCACTGATGACCAGAATTTTAAAACTGGTTTAAGCAGAATTTCAGAATATGTGCAGATGATTGTATTTAAACAAATGACAGATATGTTTTCCATTGACCATGAAGAGCTGTATATGCCAGCTTATTACTTTAGTCACTTGTTTTTTCCTTACCTGGGGAAATTAAACACACTTTTTAGAGTTTTTTTTATCTTGGTGGGCTTCTTGATAAATCATAGAAAAGTCGCATATGGCATATAAGTGGCCAT
Organism: Lonchura striata; assembly: GCF_050655825.1. Classification (NCBI taxonomy): domain Eukaryota; kingdom Metazoa; phylum Chordata; class Aves; order Passeriformes; family Estrildidae; genus Lonchura; species Lonchura striata. Next base: position 12,764,435 of record NC_140703.1, read on the forward strand.
ATGTGACTTTTCTATGATTTACCAAGAAGCCTAATCTTATTTCATTCATCTTGTAACCACCTCTGAGGCTATTTGCTACAAAAAGCAACAATTAAGGCATGAACAATGAAAAAAGTATCACCTATTGATTAAACATATTAATAATTACAAATAAGATTACAAATTATTCATTCCACTCATGTACAATTTTTTAAAAGGAAAAATACTACACAACTATTAGATACTACTCCTTCAAATATATAGGTATTATTCCTTTCCCCCAGCCCAACAATATTTCCAGAAATACTGCATTCTGTGCTCTAGCTTTATTATTTGTTTAACTAGACAGAACTCAGAACACTGTGATGGACTGAGGAAAAAAAATGTGACCAGTGAGGTTGAAAGATCACTTGTCTTTCCTGAGATAAGGTGAAAACTAGAAGATTATCTGCCCAGGATCCCAGCAGGATTTTCAGCCCAGATTTCTCACTTCCACTCCTCCTCCTGACAGTCTGGACCAAAAAATTTCATCAGCCTTTTCACTCCAGTATTATTCCTTTTCTTTTAGCACATCTCACCTGAATTACCACTCTTATAGTAACATATCCCCCTTAACTTAAATTTTATATTTCAAACTTATATTTAACTTATTTTTTTCTATATTTTTCCTGAGTATACTGACTGTTTCAAGCCATTGCACCAAGTCAACTGTGCTCCAAGCATATGCTTCAATGTGTCATTAAGGAAGACTTATTAAAGAAGTCAGGAATCCATTGCTCCAGGATAAGCTGAAATGCCAGCATTTTATTGTATGTTTAAATCCAGACACTTTCAAAGATATAAATGTATGGATCATCCTTAGCTCTAGATGTATCTGGATTGGACCTTGAACATTCAATTGATCAGTGATTCACTCCAGTGACATCTACAGCTGTGCTCTGTCTCATCATGTTGCTCACTTCTCCAAACTCCAAACAGGATCAGCTCCCTCACAATTCCTAAGACTCTCCTTGACACCAATCAAGAGCTGCACACAGAGCCTCTGATTGTTGAAATGGCAGTGGCCAAGCCAGTTTTTAACCCACTAAACAACCTTATCCAGCCCTGTAGTTCCTCAGCTCCTAGGCAGGAATGCTGCAGGAGACAAGGCTGAAAGTCTTGCAGAACTGACTGGAGCAACCTTGGCACACAGCTTGAGTCATTTCATCAAGAAAGCAATCAGGCTGACCATGCCTGCTCTGACTTTGCTAAATCCAGGCTGGCTTTCTGACTGACCCATCTGATGGAACCCACTTGCTTGGACACGGATTTCCAACAGGAGGTGAGGAGGTGGTTCTTATCTTCTGGAATTGCCCTACAGACTCCTCAGCCTTCCTTTTCAACCTTGGTTCAGCTGTCAGAAATTTCCCCTGACCACTATGATTTTTCTCAGACAATAATCACCAGTCAGATCACTGAAATCATCCAAGCCTCTGGGTGTACCCCACTTATGTACAGCCTCTTTAACCTATTGCTCTCCTACTTTATTTTCAGAGTGCACCATCACACAAAAAGGGTCTGAAAGCAGACTTTGCCCTTGGAGTCTAAGCAAAAAAAAAACAAAAAAAAACCAAAACAAAAAAAAAAAAAAAAAAAAAAAAAACCAAAAAAAACCAAACCAAAACAAACAAAAAAAACCACTGAATACTCCTGATACTCCTGTATTGTCCATATTATCCATCAAAGTTTTGAGTCTTCCCTTTGTCAAGGAACTTGCCTTTTTATTGTCTTATCAGCAGATTTGCAGAATTACCTTCTTGTCCTTCTTCATTATACATACATATAGGATACAGCCTGAAATATGTATCTATCTATAAATAGTAAACCGAGGCTTCTGATTAAAACCATTACAGGAAACCTAGGTATTCATCAGTGAAAAACACTATCAAAGATATGTAATTTTTTACTTTTTCCATACCCTAGGAAGAGCGTCTTAGAAGTTTATTCTTTCATATCCTGTTGCTGAATTATACATTTTCAATTACCAGCTTCAGTTCTACTGATCTCTGTTCTTTTAACATGCTTTTTCTGATCACAAGTTTTATCTCATCCATGTTTCCTTCACCATTTCCCAAGGCTCACTTGATGAACATGGACAGAAGTGAAAACCAAAGAACAGAACACTAAAGAGAATTTATTCATAGCTAATGCACATCTTGACTATCATCAACCAAGTCACCCTCAGAGTCTCTCTTCTGTTCCAAGCTTTCTGCTACTCCTGAACACCCTTTCCACCACTTCCTCCCCTCCAGGCTCACCCATGTTGGGAAGGACCTCAGGAGACCCAAACTCCAAGCAGGGTGAGCTCTGAGGTTACTCAGGAGCTCAGTGGATTGTCCCTCTGCTCTCTATACCAGTTGTTAACTTACAACCTCGAGCCTCCTAAGGTTCACACCAACTCCACTATTCTAAGAAATCAAGAAGACACCTAAAAACACTCACAGGAAAGCTCATGAGGCCTTTTCTGACAGGGGAATGTAAATGGGGTTTGGAAAACATCCAATCTGTTTGAGACAGGATGACTCGGATGCAAAGACAGTTTTCGACAAAGTTAACTTTCAAATGTTTACTCATAAAATATCTCTGAAAGTCTTTTTATTCTCAGTTTGGCAGGAATGGAGTAACTGGCAGATGTGCTAACAGAGAGGATGGTGGGGAATCTTGTTCATAATTCAAATACAAAATGGGATTTTGTTGGCACTTTTGACCTTTTTATACTGCATGTCAGTGTGAGGCAGCTGCACTGTCTGAAACTAGGCAAGTCCCACACAGATCAAGGCTTCTGCCACTAAAACACATATCTCTAGTAAAAAGACAAAAAAAGACATTTTTTTTATAATCAACCTCTTTCCCACCAACTATCTATCAAGATCATAGTCTATTCATGCTGGCTATCTCACAAACAGGACAAAACCAACTGGTACTACTACTGGCCAGGATGTTTTCAGCCAAATTCTTACTCCTTATACATTTTTTTTTTTTTTTATTATTATCAATATCCAGAAAACTTTTAAAGAGTAATAAGAATACAGGAATACCACATGTGAGAAGCACCTGTGAACAGCAGCAGCTATAGGCAGAAATCACTTTATATATTTCAGGAGAGGATTAAAATATACAGCAATCTCCAAAAGTACCTAAAAACCCACAAGCAAGAGGTTCTACAAATGACAACTTTTACTTTCAGATATGTCAGACTAATTCAGTACCAGGTGCAAGCACAACCAAAATTGGCTGGAACTGCAATGAACTACTCTTCCTCTGACTTTCAGGATTGGAAAACACCAAGGCCTAAAAATAATTTCAAGGTCATTTTGTAACAGATGGGAGAATTACTAGAACTCAGAGCTAGATCAGGCACTGCAGAAAAATACTCAGTAGCACATATTGCAGCTGGTAGATGCAGAAGGCAATGTCACAAGAGCCTGTGCCAACATTATCCCAAACTTTTAATTAAAATGAGGGCTTTAGACAATCTCCCATCCCTGTATCACCACTCATTGTCACACATGGATCCTATTCTGAGAATATAATTAACCATCAAAGAATAAAATAGATGATAGCTCTTCCTTTCATACTATAATTTATTATACAAAACCTCACACATTTTGGTTTTTAGTTTGGTAGATTTTGCACATGACAAAGTAGGTGTGCTTAAAATAGTATGAAGTTCTGCCTTCCAATTTGTTTTTCAATTTATAGCTATACAGCATGAATATGCAGAAAATAATTTCTTAGACTATCTTGCTTCATTTATGAAAAAGAAGTCCATATACTGCACAGAGTGTGTCTCAAAATTTCTCTATTATCTTCTGCACTCTTTTAGGTTGAGAAAAAGTATTTAAAAAAAACCAGCAAAACCCTCTAAAAAAAAAGTACACTGAAGACAAAGATAGGATGAAACAAATTACTAAGAGAGTAACTTTACATTACATTTGCTGGGGGTTTTAAGAAATCAAACAATCAATGAAGATGAACAAATGAATTTAGAAGTCTTAATCATCAAGAGATAAAAAAACCTTTGTGGACTTAAATTCTGACTGATTCACCTAGTTTGAACATTTAAGTTTCTAACTACAATCATTCTTTCATTTAATCTGTGTATCTGTGCATGTCATGGGAGAAAACAGTTAAAGATTACATCAGTCCCTTAAAATTCAATACATAAATCCTTATCTTGAAAGTTATTTAAATTAGTATTTTCAAAGCTAAGGTCACTAAAAGCTTTTAGATCACTTCCATCTATGGGAATATTTTAATTTGTCCACAGACTTAAGGAAGCAGGGAGTTGCACTTTGACACTGAATAATATACATTAAGGTCAAGGGTAAAAACTCAAGCCTGTAATAAGGATATTCTTAAAATAAACTATATAATTTCATTTTAATTTAATGTGAAAAGATTTTATCACTGAATGCCAAAAATAGAGAAACAGAAAAAACACAGCGCAGGGGACAGGGGAAAAGGAATACTCTGACATCTACTTATTTTTTAACTAATTGGAATGAACTACAGAAAAAGTAAATCTATAAAAGTCGAAGTATGTTAAGCAATTATGTTTCACAATAAATCATACACTACTTTTCCAGTGACACAACATCCTCTGCAATATTCCACTTAGCCTGCTCATTACTCAGTTTCTGCTGGTGCGTGAAGTAGGAAAGTATAACCCCTCCATTTTCATATAAATCCAAACTTTTGGCATTGTACAATTTACTAGAACACTTACTGATAGCTAGTTCTTTCCTATCGCAAAATTCAATTGAGTTGGATACTTTAGAAAAGACCAACAAGATATTTTGAGTGATGCACTATTAAAAAATTATACTTTTTTTTCCCCCTGCCCCAAATCCAAGTTTCACATCCAACCACAAAAGCCAAGTTAGGTACCCACAAATAAATTAATCCAAAAAGGGGCACTAAAATCTGGCAGGGATTGAAATTCATGTGCAGCACTTAGCTTACATCTTGCAAAGAGATGATGAGACATAAGCAAGACTAAAGGTTTATAAAAGCATCCAAAAAAGCACAGAGCTTTTATAAAACATACCTCCCAAAAGACTATAGAGAATACCAGAGTGGAGTTGCAAACAGAAATGAAGCTGTGGTAAAAAGAATATTCTTACAGTGACAAAATGTTTCACAACTTGTTATTAGAAAGTTTGATTACGTGGAATGTTATGTACATTTCATATATTTGTTAACAATACATTAGAGAAAAAGCAGTGAAATGGAAAAATTAGTACAATTATTTAGATAAGTCATATTACAAAAGGCATTTCTGTGCATTTTTTATGGAGTTTTCAAGGTGTGTCTGATGATTTTGAATTCTGGCCCTCTAAGAGCTTTACTAAACAAGCCTGAAAATTGTACAGTGAAATGCTCAGCAGTGCTTACAAAGCTTCATCTTCTTCCAGGATTCTTTGCTCCAGGAATTTCACATCTCCCTTCTTCTCATTTTGATATGCCACCTTGAATATTTATTTTATTAGGTGATTTTTTAGAATTAATCGCATCACATTTAATCTTCTATTTTTGTAATACATTTGTGTGCTATTTAAACCTGACTTGAGAAGCAGAATTATTGCATGTGATTTTATTTTGTCACAACCCTCTGGGCATGTTTTGCTGACAATGTTTACCCACACAACTAAAATTTCTCTGTATTTTTCCTGAGTGTACTGACTGTTTCAAGCCATTGAAAGGGAGGTGCACCTCTCATTAAAAAATTACTTCTTTGAAGTTTGTAGTGGAGGAGAAATTAAATTTTTGAAACAAGAAACTCGAGTCTCATGTATTATGAATTATTATTAGCAGGAATAATTATTAAACAACAGGAAAAGAACTTTAATGAGTTTATTGAGGTGGCATTTTATTTGAAAAGAAATTTGATGGGAAGACTTTTGAGTTGGATTTTAGAAACTGCAATTAAGCCTAAAGAAACTCCTAAGCAGGACAAATTACCTAATAACCTGGATATAAACTGCTATTTGAAAGAAAACATCTTTGTTCTACTGCAAAGTAGCATTTATTGTAACTTCTGTTTGCTCTTACATGAAGACCTACTTGCTGAATTTAGGTTTTCCAGATTTTTTCCTTGATCACTTTTACTCGGTGTCCTTTCACTGGTACTTTACCTTTATTTGGTGCAAATTACATCCTCTGGGGGGTTGGCTGGAGCTGCTCTGTGAATTGGCAGAAGGACACAAGAGAAAGTTTACCTGGGTTTCTTTCTGACCTAAAGGTGCCATTGCCATGCCACAGCTTATGGAGCAAAAGTGCATTTGCTGCTGTGTTTGCCACATGCCTTATCTTCCACATACTCCTAATAAAACTGCAGCTTCACATTCTGCCACGTTTGTTTCTGGCATGGAAGGCTTGCACTCACCATCTAATGGACTAAATGTGAAATATACATTCCGAATCACAGTTAATTGGCTTGCAAAAGTTAAGTTAGTGATAGATAATTAAGATGCTCTCCAATCAATCAGGCAATGTATTTGAATTGGGCTCACGAAGCAAGAAGTCTGGAAGCAATAATTTGCTACATAACCTTCAGGAATGAAACCTTAGACCTTTCATTTCAAATTAGCACAAATACTTACCCACACTATGAAGGCACTGTCACATGCAGATTCTTAAAAAAAACCCCAAAACCCATTCCTAAGATCCTTTACACCAAGCACAACGAAAGCACAAAATTTTTTCATGTAAAGAAAATATTTTAAATCATGCAAATGAAATGCCAATACTCTGGATACAACGAAAGAAAGAGAGACAGAGGTTAGAAGTGAGAAAAATTCTCAGGCGTTTACATATAATAAGAAAAGTGAAGATGTAACACTAGAAATTCATGTTCTGTTCAGCCATGGAAGGGGAGTGGCCCACAAAAATCAGTTCAGATGCTCCATTTTTTGCAGGCTTTTAAGGTTACAAATGTAACTTAGTTGCAGGTGTTCACATGTACCAATATACCTGTGCATAGAGAAACACATCCTTCACCCACCTAAATGTTTTAGGAATAAATATCTACTCAGCAATATAAGTGATTTCAGAATTTTTTTAGTGAACTCTTAATTCCCAGCCTTTCTGAATCTTATTTTCTTGTGCTTATGAGCATATACACATATGTGAATGCATATAGAAAGAATGGGAAATATGTGCACATATACGCATATACATACATAACGAATAGGGAAAATAACATTTTAAAATTGTTAATTGTGAAGATTCTGATTTCAAGAGCAATTAAGATAGATAGAATTTTATTAGTGACCACCTCAGCTAACAGAAATTCCATGCAAGGATATGTCTCCCAGCTCATTTCAGGTGATTTGTGGGAAATTCTTTATCCATTATTCATACCACTTTAGCACTGGAAATCCTTGAAATTCTTGATGTGAACAGAAAAATTCTGTTCCATTTTGCAAAGTTTTTCTGTAAACTGAGGAGGAAAAAGTCAGTTGACAAACACGTGATTGACTCTAACTCTTGTTTGTATAGTTAGGCACATGATTTTAAGACAACAAAGTAAGACTCAGTTTCTGAAGAGCTTTAAACAAAGCAAGCATGAAGATGTAGTTTCTAAAAGTGAAAATAAAACAAATTATAATATTAAGGATAGCAGCTCAAAAGCATATTAGCAGATTTTTGTGCATGTTGGCTGTGTGCCAGATACTGAAAAGTGCATAGAAATATGAATGTAAGGTTGAAAAAGAAAAATTAGTTAATATTATTGGTTACAATCAAATAAAAATATTATTTATACTGTATTTAGACAAAGGTTAATTTCAGAAAATAAATTTAAAATACCCCCTTTCCCCCAAATACTAGAAGAGACTCCATATTTGTCCAAAGAATTGCAAAACTTACACAGATGAATGTAAAATTTAAACAAAGAAACAAACCCCCAAACAATTTACTTACCATAATTGAATTAGGTCGATAATTGTGAGGATATTCCTCAGAGAAGTACTCTGTATTGTGGTCCAGCCTTTGATGCCCTCCATATTCTCCAGCATCAGAATCCAGAAGGATTTTATACCTGAAGGCAACTGTTAAGGAACTATGCCAATTACTCCTCAAACAGAAAAGAAATCAAATGAAAAAATCTAGAAGAATTAGTAACTGAATAATGCAGTAAATGGAAGCATGCTGATATATTCAACATAAAACCATATCAGCAAAAACCATAACAAAATCTAAGAAAAGAGATGAAAAACATACAGAACATATAGAATTCATACGAAGTTTCATCCTGAAAATTTAATTTTAGCATAGTGACTCCTCTTAAAGCAAGTACCTCCCAGTCTCTTCTGCAATCTGCCACGAATGATAAGTTTATAGCATTACAGCAGATACACACAGCACTTCAGGTGATGAACTAGACTAAAAATGTACCACTAAACAAAAAAAAAAAAAAAAAAGAAATTTGAATTGCATTTAAGAAGTAAGATAATTGTGACCATCAAAATCAATTGGTATTTAGCAATATTTTACAGTCTGTCAGAATCTGATCAAGTGTCAATCAGAAAAGCAGGTAATTTTACAGAAGAAAACCCCACAACTCCTCTGAGAGTCTTCTGGAAAAGAGCTGGAATTATTCTAGCACAAAGGAACAAAAGAAAGAATATATTGTAAGAGAAGGCTTTTTAAGAGACAAATATTCCGACTGAAGTTGTTAAAATGGGGTGAATTATTTAACAAAGCGTAGCAATGAGTTGGAATACCTAAAGTATTTTAAGTAGATACTTAAAAGGATTCAAACAGATTTAGCAAAAAATGGAAGACAAAATAAAGCTGAAACAATAAAGTCAGAAAAAATAAGAAAATAAATGGGGAAATAAAGAGCTAACTCATACTCAAAGCCAATTTCTTCTTATTTGGAACAACCAGAAATATTTTTTTTTTTTATTTCAATACCTTGCATTTTCTTGATTGGACATAAATTAAAACATCTTTTTCACTCCTGAAGTTAGAACAAAAAGCAATCTCCACTCCCCATCATCCAAAAGAGAGAGGGAAATAACAATGCTCTATAATCCACAACCTGCTTTCTCTATTCTAAGCAGTGGAAGAATCTTACTTTCCTAGAGCTTGTATTTAATAGGATTAGGGATGAGTGAAGCAACACTCTTTCAAAAAACTCAGTGGTTCTTCAACTCTTCTTAGGCTTCTATTTTTGGTCAACCTTTTGAAAACAGGCCTGCTCAAAACCTGAAGAATTGTGGTATAAACGGAATTGTTTTCAAGTCTCTTTACACAGCTCCACCAGATGAGGTGGGAAATTCCACAACCACCTGCCTTACTGACTGAAATGTCTGGTGACAAGGAAGGCTGAAGCATGACATCACACAAAAGTAACCACAGATTTACTCTGAGACACTTCAGCCTAGAAGACTGCAATGAAGAAAAGGTAAATGCACATACAAAAACAGGAAAACTGCCAATTAGCTCCCAAATCACAAATGGGAACTAATCCCTTCCCCACAAGTGTTTGCAGCAAAATGAGAGAATGGTCCTAAACTGCCAAGTTAGTTATTGAGTTCTACAGGGCAGGTGCCCAAGATCACCACATTCTCCAGCAAAATCTTCATGTTTGCTGTCTTTCCATAAAAAAAAAAAAAAAAAGTTTGGAAAATTATACTTTGCAGCTTTAGCCCTCAAAGGTTTTCATGTGCACACCACACACTCTCCTTCTCCTTTCTTTCACATGATCTAATTACCATTCATTTGTTGTCGTGTACAACATGCAAAGCCACAAACTACAAGGTCCAGTCACTCTCTTCAGTCTCAGCAGCAACAATATCTGCTATTATTCCACTATCTATTTTATTAACATGGCAGGAGAATGCTTCCAACATTTCACACCTTGCTTCAGTGATCTGCACTATACATTAAACTTAATAAGTTACCAATGTTGTTGAAAGCCCTGACATGTTTAATGAATCCCTCAAAACTATATTCAGCAAATGCCATTGTTATGGCTATGGTGTTTTAAAAACAATTTATAAAATTATGTCTGTATTGCCAGAGAGTACTGCTGCAGTTTATATCACTATGTCTTCACACATATACAATACATTTTGTGGAAATACTGTTAACCAGATCCTGAAAAATGGGGTCACAAAAGAATTTTAAAATCTTCACTGATTAGGTATTTGTCAGGAAAAAGAAACATATTTGGTAAACATGTGCATTTACCTTCCAACTTAAAGCCTCACAAAAAAGACAGTTTTCACATTTCAGAATTTTACAGGCATCTAGTTTTCTAAAGATTACTTTCACAAAAACATTACACAACAGATGTGCAATTTAGTAGAAGTATATTTTTTTTTTTTTTTGCAGTGAGGTCTGTTTTGTTTCTGTGACAGTGTTTGAAATACTAGCCTGTATTCTCACTGGAAAAAGGAAAAGCCTGATTCCTGTAGTTTGGTGCTCCAGCTAAATTTTCCACCCACTATAAGGGAGGAGAGCAGCAAAAGCAATGAACCCTTGTATAGATAGAGCTGAAGATGGAAAAAACTGACACATTATCTACCACATTAATTACTAAATCATTATGCTTTTATAATGTTTCAAAATACATATTTTAGCACAGTTTTTAAATTTAATTTTCTGCATGTTTAGTGACACATTTGCAAAGTAAATGCAAATCATAAAATAGGATAATTTGTATTTTGTTCCAACACTTACTGATGATGAAAGAAACCAAGTAGTGCTTGTGGGGGTGATAGAGTCTTAAGTGGTTAGGTCATTTTGCTTTTCATTATTCTTGAATTTCAATGAAAAAACTAGCATAATTTCAAGATGAAGGGCACCACTTTTGCTCCTCTCCACACACTGCTAATTCTGAAGGCTAAGGATTCAACCTGTGAGTGACAAAAAGCATATGGAGAGTATTTGGCTAAATTTTGTTATGAAACTAAACACCTTGCCCTGATAAAATTCAGTTCAGGATATTTCAATGACAGGTGAAGTCATTTAAGCATTCAACACATGCACAAGTACTGAGAGGGAGGGGGGTACTGTCCCTTTTTACTTCTGCCAAATATGATTTTTGTTTAAACCACATGCAAATTTACAGATATGTCAATCCATATTGGTTGGTGATTATAAATATAAAATGCAGATTCACTTTTGAGCCAAGATAACAAACCTTGTTAAAAAAGGTGGTGGGGGATTTGCACACATATAGCTTAACTTTATCGAGACTTCCAACACGGGAAAAATCAAGTGTGGAATCTCAAGGAGGGAAAAGGAGTAATTTCTGAAATCTTTAAGTCCCTTTCATGTTCTTTCTCCATCCTTTCAGCCATGTTCCTTTTCTATAGAGGAAAGAAGGTTTCCATACTGAATTTTCACTTCAGACTGACCTTGGAATCCAAGCACTATTCCACAGGAGGCCTAGGCAGTACTAAAAACATAAAATTGGAAACTTATGAATGGTTTCCCTATTAACAGTCAAAGTTTTATCTACAATCAGAAAACTAGAGACAGCTGACCTAGATGTTGATTGTTCATCTACCTCCAAACTGAAGCAAATTAGGCAGAAATAATTTGTTAGTTCAAGCTGCCTTTCTCATGAAAAGGCTTCTGAAACAGCATAATTTATGAAGTAAAATTCCAGCATAAGCACAGAAATGTTTTTCCTTTTCCTTCACATAATGACTCAGAAATTGGGCAATAGGATATGCCACTCTTGATACTTACATGGACTCACAGCACTGCAAACCTGCTTCTTCTCCCATGCAGATCAAAGAGGCATTCCCACATTAGTATGCTGTATTTCTTATTCACACCTATTAACCTTAAGTATCAACTACCTTGATGGAATTTAGCATTTGACTGATCCTAAATTAAGTCCTTTGTCTCAGCCTGCCAGAATTCTACCAGGCAGGGACAGTTATACAACTGCACTTCAAAGGGGCGTCTTTGCCTTCAGCAATCACACGCCAGTGACTCATTTAAATGACCTTACTTGCTCATTAGAAGCTCTAGATGCACATTGTAAATGTCAGAGAGCCTGAATGAATGTGGGGATTTTTAAAAAAGTATACTTTTGTAGCATTTTGATGGCAATATTTGTGATTCTTCAGGTCAAATCAGGTTATTTCCTTATGGATGACTCTGGCTTAAAATCATAGAACATCCTGAGCTGGAAGAGAGCCATTAGGATCCAAGTCCAACTCCTGGGCCAGCACAGGAGAGCCCCAAGAATCATAGGTGCCTGAAAGCACTGTCCAAATGCTCCTGATCTCTGTCACATTTGGTGCTGTGACCACTGCCCTGGGGAGCCTGTTCCAGTGTCCAACTACCCTCTGGGTAAAAAACTTTTTCCTAATCTAATGTAATCTAATCTAATCATAATCTGATCTAAACCAGACACAGCTTCATACCATCCCCTCAGGTCCTGTCATCACCAGAGAGAGAAGATGAGCACCTGAATGTCCTTATGAACCCTAAATTCATGCCACTGTGATATTCAACCACTCTGGGACTACAATGCTTTGATACATGCTATGCAGAAATAGCAATATGTAAAAACAAAGAAGGCACTCTTTCCTATGACCTTTTTCCTGCTTGAGCAGTATATGACAACATGAAATGTCAAAATACAGATAAGCTAGCAGCAATTCATACTGCTCAACATTTACAGACTCCCATGCTCACATGTAAAATTAAGGTCTCATTCCTTGAATACCTCACACCAAAGTACAGGATCTCACAAGAACAAATCCTAGAAAAGAGCAACCCAATATCTAAGAAAATAAGCCAAGAGAGAAGAGTGAAGTATAAGGAGGAAGGAAAAACTGACCACAAACTGACTGTGACCTTTCATACAGACACTGACTAGCTGAATGCCCACAGAAACTTTCCAAACCTGGTGGGACCAGCAGGACTGTAATGTTACTGACTACAACTTCTTTTATAAAAGTAGAATTGGGGTTGTTACGCCAACACAGAACAGTTGAAAGAAGAATGATGTTTTCAGAGAGTTCAGAACAGAGGACTGCCTACAAAAATGCAGGCCAGGCAGGACACTCTGTACCTTTCAACATACCTGGTAACATATCTGAGAAGCTGTATATAAAAACAGCTTAGAGATATATATCACTACAATACATGGATAGACCAAAGCCATCCATTTAATAAAGACAAATTCAGTGATGTGTTAGATGCACTCATTCATCTAGTTCAATGCACAAAACAAACTTAAACCTAAGTATTGAAAGGATCATCCCATTTCATTCCCAATATAATTCAGAAAAATGTCTAATTAAAAACCATTTGATCAATATATTATTGCAATTTGTCTCTTCCAGTTTATAACAGCAAAGGGTATCAAATTAAAAATCCACAATTTATTAAAAGAAACAAACAGACTAACAACAAATTTTTGCTTTTAGGTACTTCTTCAAATCTAAGTTTCAAAGGGATCCTAAATAATTCCTTTTCAAGTGGAGAAATTGTTCTAAAGATTTAATATCACATTACCACATGTCCTAATAATAGAACATCCTTTATTGAAGTCTTAGGTAAGAAGTTTCCATTAAAAAACTGTACATAAAAATCATGGTTCTAATTGCAGGAGAAGAGTTAGGAAGAAACCTTAGCCAACACCAAAGTATTTAAAGGAAATGGATAAGAAAATTCCTCTGCATATTAAGTAGCTCCTTACTCTTCTCTGATGAGCTTCCCCTCCCACAGAGGTGTGCAGCTCTGGGATGCTCAGGACAGGAAATTCCATGATTGAACTACAGCAACTGAAACATGGAATCATCCTGAATGGCTGATAAATAAAAAGTAGGCTAAAACTGGAATTGCAGAGCTTTAAACTGACAAAACAGAGTCACACACTAGGCTGTGTTTGTCAAAAGGACTTGAAAGAAACTGAATTTGGGCAACTAAAACTCCCCCAGAATTTGGACACAAATACAAAACCAGTCAATTACCTGAGTCATCATTTACTGCTCATCTGATCTCAGAGCACATTCTCAGCCCACACAGTTTTAAAGTACAAATGTACAAATACAAACTTCTGATAAAGGTTTGCACTAATGCACTTTCCTGTGTGACTCTATGAAGCATCATCCCACCGTGGTGGCTTTCTGTCATGTATTTAAGAAGTGGGAAATACTTGTTCTTTCATTACTCAACAGAATTCCAAAAAACAGCTTCACAACTCTTTAAATTTCATTTTTTTTTACTTTTGCTTCCTACAAAATTATCTCTTATGAAGATGACAAATTTATAGATGTTTTTTATTGCTGTACATAAAGAATGAAAACAATATTTTATTGCTGATAAATAATTGATTTCTTACCTTTTAACTACAGTTTCAATTCATATTAAGAAAAAAGACATAAAATCAGCTTTCAATTTCTGAAATTTTCCTCACAAACAGAACAGTAAAGAAAAGGATATTTTCCTGGAGTTTCAATACCCACTCTGTAGTCCACATAACTTTGGTATGGATGGAAATTGAAAATAAAAATAAGACCTGCTCTCTCAAATGCTATGACCTTATTGGATTCATGCTTTTCACTCACATAGGCCTAGGGGGAAAAGAAAAAATCAACACTTTAGAAATATTTAACTTTTAATGAATTAAAAAAGTTCAGAAAAAAACCACTGCTTCTGTAGCACATTTCAAGTAATACAGGTAAATATTCAAGGAACAGAACTAAAGGCATTAACATATACACTGAAATTGTTTATCTATGAAATGTCATATATAGTTTTTGATTACTAAACTGCTTACTTTTTACAAGGAAACATAAAATTAAAGGGGTAGAAGCTTGTTCAGCATAGAGCACTTGAAAAATTCTTGCTCAAAGATTGGTAACATGGTCTTTTCATCACACTTTCCTTTAGTAAAAAATGGACTCCTTTTGTCAAATGAAATATTCAGCTCATTTGTTATGGGAATATGCATCACATAAAGTATTATTAATTCAGAATATGAAGCACTCAATATGGTTTTTTTTTTGTTTGTTTTTTAGCAATCTGTGTGAGAAACAGCTTTGATAAGCCACAATAAATGGCTGCACATATCACCTTTTTTTTATTTGTTAAAGCCATTAATAAATAACTAGACATCAATTAAAAATTATTTAAAGTGAGTAATTCTTTAAAGTGGACTAGATGGAAATAATTAAACACGGAGAAATTATAACAAGTGATCTTCTTTCATATAAGTTACTGTGTGATACTAGTGTAAAAAATATAAATGCAGAAGCAGCAGGTTGATGACTAGGAGGTTGTAATAACTTACACTAGACTCTGCTGAAAGTTTTTCCTCAGAAATGGAGTAATTATTTTTATAAAGTGTAATGCCAGAACAACTTATACTTTTTCAAAGCAATCCTTGGATTGGATTATGGACAATTTTATAGTCTGCTTTATGCAATCCACAGTTACTAAATAAAAATAGGGAAAATAATAGGAAGAGACCTTGTTATGAAGCTAAAAGGAGACTGTTTCAGGTTTCTATTATCTGTGGAAGATATTTCAGTGCCATATTTTGACAACTTTAAATATATGGTGAGGCATTATACAGCGCATAATAAAACACTGTTTGAAATTTCAGCATGTGAATTTAGAAATGTTGTTTCACTACACATGTACCCAGCTGGTGATGAAATCTTATCATTTTGTATATACAGCTTACCTGGGGAGATGCAAGCCAGCCATACCTTTCCTCCAATTTATTCATATCTCTATCAAAGGCATTTAGGAATTTATAGCGAAGAAGATCATCCTCAGTAAGATTAAACTGTCTTCTGGCATAGTGGTAACTCTCATTATTCCCTATTCTGGGGAAGTCAAGCCATTCTGGATGTCCAAATTCATTACCTGCATTTAAAAATATTAAGGATCCATGAAATCATGTTATAAGAATACACTAAATCTACAAAAGCAAAATATATAAATGTGTATTTCCTTTCTACAAGTTTTAAATTCCAAAGAATCCACTTCCATACATAAACCAGCTATTTTATTATGTCTCTCATTTTTCAATACGTCCCTCAGAACTTCAAATTGTGTTAGCAAGGTTGTTTTTCCATTAAAGCTACAGAAGCAAAATATCCATAGACTCCAGGGGAAGTATAAAGTGATGAATTATGAACTCCATGTTATCATGCCATGCTTAAAAATTTCCCAAAAATTTTTCTGTGTGTGTAAGTGCCATTATATCTCAATTTGGTTTTCTATAGCAGTAGCTTCACAAGTCTGCCAGTCTCACTCAGATTATCTAGCTCAAAAAACTACTGACCAGACTTCTCTTGAAGACAAATAATAGGTTTATTCAAACTTGGATCACATTCAAAAAGAAGGAAACAGGTTGACATTTAGTCAAGAAAAAGTTTAGCTTCTCTTATGTAGAATCTCCAAAACAAATCTCAGCTGTCAAAAGCTATAGATTCAAAACAAGACCTCATTTGGGACTCAGTATTTTGAGTGACTTTGATGTATCCAAAGTTTTCTTTGTTTATGTATTGTTATTACAGATTGAGACAACTCCAAATGCACTTAATAATTCTAACTCATAGTATAAGCTGTTGTCCTGTAGACTCTCTGACATTTTGGACTATTCATCTGACACAGGATTAAAGAGCATCAAGTACCTTGCAAGTTTCAAAGCCCACCACAGTTGATTCATGACAAACATTTCAGAGATTATGCAACACCCACTCACCATAAAACAGAGACAAAAACATATAATTGGAAATATGTATGGAAAGTAATATAATGAAATTTAAGAGCTTTTCTACTGACACAAACAAACAAAAAAAGAATAGCAAAAGGATCCTCACATATCCACAAACTGTTACTCAAGTTTTGTCAATGCACTGGAGCATTGTGGGCTGACAAAGGGCAGGGATGCCAAGGAAAGACAAGAGATTCCTGGCTGGATACCCTACATGTGCATCCACCACCCATCTGCTGTCCCACCCAGCCCAAACTGCCTAGAGGGCCTGGAGGATACAGGCAGCAGAGACAACTATGAACTTCGACTTGTGAAATGATTTCTGTAATTCCACGTTTCATGAGAGCAAAGAAATGAACAGAGGACAAACGAGAAAAGCCTCATATATATTTAGAAGAGTCCTTCAGAGTGGTATCCACATTGCAAACAAACTGACAAGCTGTAAATTAAATTTCCTATTCAAAAGCTAAACCACTAAATTTCATAGTCAGCTCAAAACTGGAAACAAATATAAAAGAATCAGAATCACAGCAGGACTTTCAAAATGACCTTGAAATAATGCTGGACTGAGCTCTTAAACTGTGCTAACAACACGGTTTGGAAAATGAGGAAAGATATTGCTACAAAACAGACACAGTATCTAACCAATTCAATATTCTCTGAAGAGCTAGGCAAGGTATTACCTTCTTTCGTGATCTGCACACTATTGAAAAGATGAACTACATGAGATAGCTAAAGACAGCAAAAAAAAATCAGAAAGACAGAGATGACACATATCTTGAATTGATAGGCAAAGAAATCATACCTATTTGTTCAAGAAAGAAACAACAATGGAGAAAATAAGCAATAGAAGATAGCAAATAAATTAGACTGAACTAGCCCATCATTTCCATAGATTATTTCATTCTAAGTAGAGCAAACTTCCTTCAGGTTTATAATGTGTAATGACTCCCTCACCTCCACTTGCTTTGCCTATTTCCCCACCACAGTAACGAATGTGTTTCCAGTGCTGTTCTGTTGTCTTGGCTTTTTAATAGGAACAATATAAGTGCAGCAAAATATTTAAAGCAGTCTTTATTTCCTAACTATTACTCACGACTATTAAGAAAAAAAGAGAATTTAGTACAGTTCAGCAATTCGACAAAACATTAAGATACTTTCTGTTCCCAAAACCACAGGCTGAGGTCTAAATTCTGCATGTACTTTGACAATCTGTGTCTATGAACATCTTCTGGAGAATGTACTCCTGGGCCTTTTGTACTAGTTGTTTGACTGTAAAAGGGTCACTTGCTTTAAAGGAAGAAAAATTCTTCACAAATGGTAACAGAATGAATTCAAGCAGTTTTGGTTATGTTTTAAAACTGTGGTATAGGGAAAAAAAAGTAACATTTAGGATGCATGTGCGTCTTATGATGCATTAAGGCCAGGCATCCTATAAAAAAAAACACATCTAAATGCTACTTTTTTAATTGCTATTTTTTCCTAGTTTAGCTTCATAACAAATGACAGGAGGGACTAGGAAAGAAAAGGCACAAGTGACCAACAGTTACTGCTAGAGATAACTATTGGTTCACTGAATGTGAAGCATGATCTGCCTCTTTCCCCACGTTACACTTCTCATCTCTGACTAGAATCAGCAACATTCACTTCTATGCTTAGAGGATTCCTCAATTATCAAGAAATATAACTGGGATTTCTTTTCCTCTAATTAATTTACTGTTCGATGTAAAAGTCTAAACTACAGATTGATAAGAAGCCAGCTGCCACAAATGATGTAAATCAAGACAATGGAACTAATATGGGGGAGGCAGAGAACAAAGCTGAAATTAACTGAAGTTTTGATTAGAGAAACAAAACAATGACAAATCCTTGAAGTGCAATGCATGCTAATTTTATCTAGGAATTAATTGAAGTTTGTTATTTCCTGTATATTGCGCACAATGGACAACTTTATTATGTACAGGATTTCAAGATCACAATTCCAACAAATAAATTACTTTCTACTACCGTAATTAAAATTTATGTCACCCTTGTTTATGAGGATAGAAATGCATTAGCACCACAAAGAAGTCAGGCTGTTGTGAATTCTTTTAAAGTTGATCTGCACAGGTCATTAAAGTTTCCTTGATCTCTCTTCTTTAGACATTTTTAGTAGCAATTCTTTCTCAAAGAATAAGCCTAAGAACTGAAGGGACATTTAAAAGATGGAACAGGCAGTTTCAAGAAATGCTGTTAGGAGTTGTTTGCATTTGAATTAAGTACGACACTAAATATTTTAAAAGCAGTTAAAACAAGTTGTTTATTTTACACAATAAAGGTAAGAAGTTTAATTATGTGTAAGGATAAACAAGATTTTAAATTATCTAAAACACTATAAAAAGATCCTATTTAAATGTGATGAGCTGGAGACTTGACACATTGGGACAAAATTCCAACAGTTCTACCTTAAAGTACATCTATCAAAGTATGTGGAGTTACACCAATTTACAGAAGTCAGATAATAAAGTCATTCAGGAGTTGCAACTGCTTTGAATTTAACTTCACTACCTTTGTGAACAATGATGACAGTGCAACAATCTCCAGGCTATAAATAGAATCAATGTAAATCAGATCTAGATAACATATGGTATTTATCATTATTTCAAACAATAAACACTTCAAACAATGGAGTGTTTCTTGATTTTCTCCAGTTGTAAAGCTCTTGGGTGTTAAGTAATTCTGATACTCTGTATTTACTCATATTTGTACCAAATCTTCTTCTTAGCATTCATTACTACCAAACCTAAACAACAAACAGTACACTGTCTCTGAATGAGAAGATAATGAGCCTCAATGCAGGCAATCCATACAAAAACAAAATTAAGTGTTAATAAAATGAAAATTGAAAATAAAATTTAAATCCATGCAAAAATAAAATTAAATGAAATTCTAAATAGGATCCTGAAACACCTGGGCTAGATAACATTAAGACATTAGCATTTTTTTAATCCTTTAGCATCAGTATTTAATGACCTATTGGGTCAGAAAAGACTAAAAAAATCAATTCAGACAAACAATTGTATTTTAACTTCTGCATAAAACAGAGGCTAGGGGAAATCTCTAGCATAAGGTAATGGTAGAGAGGGCAATTGGGAAAGACAGTTCTGGGAAAAAAATTTTCTCCCATTTTCAGAAAATACCAGATATTGTCTCCTCCCATGTTATGAAAGATAAAAATCAGGATAAATACCATATTTGTCTTGCAACTTAGATCTTCCATGTCTCCGAGGGGAGAAAGAAAGGAAAGTTTAACCTTCCCTGTATTAAAGGATCAAAGAATGCATCTCCTCTGGGATGATACAGTCACAAGAATACACAAGGATGTCTCCAATGTATCTAAGACATGGGAAAGGACCGAGTCCTGAAAATGCTTGCCCTAAATCACACAGGGACACAATACTCTGTACAAGGATACAGTTCCTGTTGTTTCTCTCCCATTCCCACTTCTCATCAAGGGTTGTTTTGTGTTTTTCTCATTTCCTACTGATTTTCAAAAGTTGGCAGCTATTGTACCACATGATTTTATAAACACCGATAAAACAATTCCAGGTTCTTAAAGGAGATAATATTCCAGTTGCTCAAAAAAAATTCCAACCATACTAAATGGAAGTGTTCAGTTCTTGTATTTCACACCCAGACTTTTGCCAGATACATTACAGAAAAAAACCCAAGCCAACCTAAACAAGAAATAAAGAATTCTCCTAAGAAGCACCAATTCTGCATCACTACTAGGAAGGGCTTGGTGGCTGAGAGGATTTCTCACACAGAGGAACAACCAGGCACAGGCACAGTCAACAGGCCATAGCATTGCTTACTAGGATTTACTTTATTTTACAACAGAAGTAGATCATAGGATGGTTATGTCCACATGCTGGTATTTAGTTACACAGAAAAAAACCCTCAATTTATCTGGAATAAATTATTCTTCCATTTACTTATTCGTAGCGTGGAATAAATTATTCTTCAATTTGCTTATTTGTAGTGTTCTATGAAAGGAGTATTCAATACAATATCAGTGGCCTCACTGACAACAGTGCTCAGTTCATAAGGGCAGATGAATGTTTTTCCTTGAATGTTTACTGAGCAGAGCAAGAGTTTCTGCAGTTCACACTGACAGATGAGGTGAAAAAAAAAAAAAAAAGAAAAGAGTACCACAAGAAG
The DNA here is from genome assembly GCF_050655825.1 of Lonchura striata. Classification (NCBI taxonomy): domain Eukaryota; kingdom Metazoa; phylum Chordata; class Aves; order Passeriformes; family Estrildidae; genus Lonchura; species Lonchura striata. The sequence goes on from NC_140703.1 coordinate 12,785,367, forward strand.
TTACATAGGCTATAAGGGACCTTGAAACGATAATTATTTTATTAATTTACTCTTAGAAACTATCAAACTTGAAAGTTTACATTGGCAGCCTGCTTTCCCAGTGTAGAATAATATATGACTGACTTACAACTTACTCAACATCCTCATACAGTATTTAAAACAATAAAGTGGCAATGAAACTCCTTGTCTTTGCTAGTTATTTTGTTACTAGGAAAGTAACTCTTTGTTACTCTTTCCACTGAAAACTGCTTTTACACTGAAACAGTTCCCATTTTGCTGTTTCCTATTAGCTGCATCCTGGTAAAAAACAAGAGACTGACTTTATCAAAGTGACATTTCCACCAGCTCTATGTGAACACAGCACAGTATACATTATTTAGACAACCACTTCCAAGGGCTCACTAAAATACTTAGGAACAGAAATATTGCAAAGGTTAAAAAAACCCACAACAAAACAGATAAAAAGCCCCCAAATATAACAAAAAAGTACAAATCTATATCAAGAAACTTCTTTAACAGAAGATGCAGTAAGGGACGTTCTAGCTAGATCTTTCAGTCTGGTGCACTGCCAATTATTAACTGGTACCACAACTGACAGGTTAATGGGCTTACAAAGTGAATGTAGGACAGGGCCAGAACAGAAAGAGGTCCAAGAAAGGTGTCAATCCATTTGCCCCAGGAATTGCAACAAATAGCAATTTACTTGCTGGTATCAACAAGAATTTAATTGTCTGATTTTGAAAGAACATAGGAAGAATTAAGGAAAAAAAAAAATTGTAAACAGAAGAAAAAGATCACTTCCATAGTATTTGATGCATAGGAAAGTTAAAGTAAATAAAAGATGAAATTTCAGTTTTATACTGTTCTTATTACAGGAACAAATCTAATTACTTAAATAACTATGCATTTGTTAACAGCACAAAATGCGAAAATTTGAAATTAAAATTTGGAATAAACTTTAAACAAAGTAGGGCGAGAAAAGGGCATTCTAAAATAGATGTCAGCAATGAAAACAGAAGGTGCATTGTGAGAAGCCCTGCTTTTCTTAAAACAGTACAAATCAGACATCAGAGTAAACTTCTGACTGCACCTTTAAACCTCTTCTTACCTCCAAGGATTATATTCCCAAGATTCTTTCTAGACTCACACATCACTGCTTTGAAATTAAAGCTTCTTTCTGCCAACTGCCTCCTGCCCTCCACCTGAGGCTGGTTCAACCCTGCCGTGCTGAAAATGTATTTATAAACTCCTTAAAAACATTTATTTTTGGAAAAACCTTCTCAAGAGATCCTCACAATTTTAAACTCATCTGCCATTGTTTCCAGCGAACCTGGGCATTTATTAAGGTATTTTCAAAAGCAGAATTATGTAATTACTGTAAAAGTCTTTGAAAAGGCACAGTATGATACTTTTACATACTTTTACACTACTTTTCCCTCACAGAAATGGAAAACCCTTAACAGCACTTGAAGTGGTACCTGGGCCCTGCTGTACAGCTCTTCAAGAGTGCAGAGACCTTTGATGTGCTCAGTCTCAAGGCTGTGGCTGCTAATATTAAGAATCCTCTGATGCTGAAAACCAATCAATGGTATTTCTAAGTTGCCATAAGAGTTATGCTTCATTTCAGCTAAGGAAATGGAGTTGTTTGTTTTCTGAATGTTACATAAGTGATCTGTGAATTTGGAAGGTGCAATCCGTGTTTTGTTTGCAGGACTCGGCACCATTTCAGAAAAACCTGTTACTGTAATGTCTCCTGCTATGAACTTGTATATACACAAATATAAATAAATATATTAAAAAAAGTAATCAATTGGTGTATTTGTTTCTACACAACAGCTTAGGTGGAACTAACACCTAACTGAAGCTATGCTTTAGATATATAAGGATTTTTGCTTAAGTATTAGTTGTCCTTGGCCAAAAGAAACACCAATATTCAGAAACCATCATGAAGAGTAAAATTCAATATCCTACTCTCAAAATAAAAGTGTATAGAAAAAAAGGAGTACAAATTTTGATATCAACTTACGGAATTCTGACACAGAAAATCTTTAATATTAGCAGAGAATTTTACCACACTGAAGAATGAAAAAAATAGTAGAATGATTCTGAAATTAGCCACATTTCATATTAGATAAAAACCCTTTTACACTGAAAACCTTTCAGGTTCCCAATTCAGCAATTAAACATCATGGCAACATGTATCAAAAAAAAAATTACCACAATTGTATCTTCCAATTAAATACGTTTCAGAAAATAAAGATTGGGAACATACAGATGTATTTTCCAATTGTTCAATTATTATAGTTTGACAACACCACTCCAGCATAATGTGTGTAGTGCTTGGTCAGCACACCCAAACCCATCATTAAGGAGAAAGGAAAATAGTGTGATCCAGATTTGTATATCAGCAATGTCTCACAATACAAAACATCTTCCAAAATCAGAAGAGCTGCAAGCATTTTACAGTCAGGTTTCTCTTACAGAGTGTCCTCAAATAATTTGTTTCAAGAAACAGACTTGCTTTAGTGAGCTGATAAAAAAAGCATAGGCCTGGCAAAATCCAACCTTCCTACTGTTCACCAGTGCACCTTCTTTCTTCAATTACTTCAATTTCATTACTCAACAGGAAGACAATCAAATTTTTATTGTACTTCTACCTTGAAGCAAAACAATGTATGAGACTGATGCTAAATAATCATGCACTGATGAGTCAAGGTGGTATCAGGTTTTTGTTTGCAGTTTGCTTTTTTGTGGGATTTTTTGGTGTTGGTTTGGGTTTCTTTACACAACAGATGAGTATAAATACCAAGGACTGACACTGGAAAAGATTGGCCAACTACTCCTTTGGCTTCAGGGCTACTGCTGAGGGATGAATGAAATATGAGACAACTGTAAAACTCAAACATGCTGGGGAAAATAAAAATAAAAAAAATCCACATTTCAAGAGTCACTTTGTTAATAGTTTAAAACAGTCCAGAGAGAAGACAGATCAGCTAAATAATCAGTTTTTCTATATATAGTTATTGAAGTAAATGTTGTACGGAGAGTCACAAAGAGAACTGAATGTGTAGAGAAAGAACTCTGAGTGTGGGCAAAAGGTAAAACTAATCTTCTTACCCTGCTACTGTCAAATGCTCATACTAAACCCTTTTGTGAAATCAATACCCAGCATGATCTGTAAGATAACTCTGCATAAGACATTACCTTGGGAAAGAGTGATGACAGCTATGTCTAGTAGCCAATATAAATGTTGGCTTGGTGTTTTCTAGCTTTATTTAAAGACATACCAAAACCACCAACCCCATATGGAATGCAGCACAACACAGCATCATGCACTACTTTTTTGGCATTTCCACTCCAACATAATATGATTGCTGGGTTTCAGAAGTAATTTTTAACTAATAAATGAAGGGAAAACCCAAGGGCTGCTCCAATAAACATCTAACAGGAGTTCAGACAGATTAAAGAAGAATGGTTAGAGAAGAATGACATTACTTGGACTTAGAATTAACTGACTACTTAAGCTGGGAAATTACAAGTCTGCCAAAAACCTCCTTGTGAAAGTGTGACTATTTTGAGCAACCTGAGAAGAAAAGAGGAAGCCTCAAGAATTACAAATTCTCATTAGGTCTATGCCAAATTAAACACTACATTCACATTATGATTCATTTGCCTTTTGCTTACTATTAAGAAACAGATTAATCAAGTACCTTAACCAGTTTAAACTCTATGAAGTGGAAATAACTTCCTGGTTTTTCCTCTCATAATAATTTGACTCTTTATCTGGGAAGAAAATTAGCTTTGACATACACCGATATTCCAAAGAACAAAACTGCTGCTTTGCTGTGCATTTCAAAAGCAGCATCCGCAGTGGATGGCAAATATTTATGTTGGTATAAACATAATAACATGCATGTCAGAAAAACGTCCTGCATCAATTTATTGATTTTTGCATTCATTGTTTTAGAGTCTTTTGCTCCCCCTCCTCAACTTGTTCATTGTTAGCTTCACAGGTTGGGGATTTGTTTGTTTATTTGTTTTTGTTGTGTATGGGATTTTTTTTAAGATACTCAGACATAAAAAAATGAAAGATAAGTGGTTTATGAAAGACTCTAACCAGACATTTGAAAGCAATTTTTCTTAGTTGTGTTTATTTGTTTTAACATATTTCAAAAATCCTAGCATAATATTCTTATGGTGACAGCATAATCTGTTGCAAGATCTCTGCTCATTAGAGTCAATCAAAACAAGGGCATCTAAGGCAATATTATTTGTATTGTTGGCTGGGTTTCTGTTTGTTGTTTTGGTTTTTTTCTTTGTAGAAATAGGTATTGAAATTTTAAAGTTTGGGGTTTTTTTTTAGAAAGAACAGAAAGATCAGAAGTCAGGGTCTCTGGTACTTGGTCATACTACAAAAAGGGCAGATTTCAAGAAGAGTTTCGTTTGCCTGATAATCAACTAAATTGCTTATGACTATTAATCTGTATATTAAAGCATACAAAACTAAAGTATATTCTGTTCTTGAACAGAAAATGGTTTCAATTGAAATGCCTTGTCTGTAAAAGAGACCTATTAATGAAGGTGCACAGAAGGAGAGGATTAATGAGAGAAACCTCTGATGGTGTAATTCTGACCTGTTTGAAGCAGTAATTGCCCTGGTCTTCTCTCAGCCTCTTACTAGACTATGGACCAAATCTCATGCAGTTTTCAAAGAGATATTCTGACTGTTTTGCAAGATACAATGTGTCTATCAGACTACACCTGAAGAATGTTAAAAATCAGAATTAATTCAGAATCATTAAGATTTGCTGCTTCCACAGAAATACTTAGGCTTGGAATGCTCACTGCATCTGACTTTAAAACGTTGCACAGATTTGCAACTGTCTCGAGTGAACATTATACATGCACATCTTATATGAAAGGAAATGTCACATTTGTTTTTTAAGCATCTTAAACCTGATCCTTGAGTCATCCTTAGTCACATCTCAGAGTATCAGAACAAAAGAGGAAAATTAAAATATCATAGAAATATAAAGCTTATATGTTATTAAAATTCTTTTACAGCTGTTCACAACCCCAGAAGAGGATAAAGAAATTCTGTAATTAAGAACCAGCCTCTGAAAGAGCACCACCTTCTAATACTAATCTACAATTAGTTATACCAGAATAATTGCTGGTCTTCCACTATGAGTGGGCACATGGAGACTGCAACTACAGCGCAGACAGGTATTTACAAGTATCCTGATGGCAAAATGGGCTGGATACACAATGTAAAGATAGCCTTGACTCACCTGAACATTAACCAGAGTCAGCACAACTGAGAAGAGGGAAAAAGGGGAAAAAAAAAAAAAAAGAAAAAAAAAAAGAAAAGAAAATAAAGTAAGAAAAGAAAATAAAGTAAAAAATGAAAAAAAATTAGCAGGTGACAGTTTTGAAAGCTGAAGCAAAACCATCACTAAGATAAAAAAGGGACTTTAAGGAATAAGCACTGATGGCATCTTTGCTGCAAGCAGCATGTCAGTTACAAAATAGCCACCAAAATCTATAGGAACTGAGCACAGTTATGCAGGAAGGGGTTAATCTTTTGTTGGTTTTTTTTGTCATTGTTGTTTTTGTTATGTAAGGAGACAGGAAAAAATAAATTTCACAATATTGAGAGAACAGTTGTTTGTTGAAATTTAAAATATAATACAGAAAGAAAACAGACTGTAACTGATGTTACCACAGACTTTTAAAAAGAAGTTTTGACCAAAAATGCCCTTTCTGCATGTTTGGTTACTCCTTCACATTCTCCTTCCCTTGTACTTCTGAAGAGGACATACCTGAAAAATCAGCTTTAAGAGACATCAGAAGAGCCACAATATGCCCTGATTTAAGTGGCATGATTCCACTCCCCTTCCTTCAGGTAATCATCCTCCCCAGCCAGAAAGACAACAGAAAAGATTATGGACATTTGCTCCCTAATAACAGTTCATTTGACAAAGAGATTTTAAGAGGTACTCAGAGTATCATCAGGCAGAGCTTCTGCCAATTTTTTATTTGGTCTTCCAATTTTCAGGGTTTAGTGCAGAAAAATTTTCAAATAGCTGGGAAACCCAAGACCCACTAACACACTCCATTTCCTGACAATGGGCACATTATGTAGGTAACTCCAGACATATATCAACCCATACATTAAGAACTCTAGTATGGGGTATATCAGTGGAAAGTGATCCAGTGATCTTCCTGACTGTCCCTGTCGTGCAGGTGGGAGGAAAAGCTGAATTTTGGATGCTGTGTTCTGGTGGCAGCTGAGGAGGAACAGTCGTGAAGTCAGATCAGTTATTTGTTCAAAAGAGTTAGGAAGCAAGCAAATAGTTGTAAAAGAATGGTCTAGAACTGTGAACATTTAAGATTTAACCTCTAAAAAAAAGAGGTTCACCATGAACCATCCCCTCTGTTCATTCCATTACCTCATGCTGCTTTATTTGCAGTGGACAGCTAACCCTTCTGGCTTTGAAATTCAACAATTTGCTATGCACACACAGGCAAACATGACAGTATTCATCTCATGCTCAAAACGTATTTAAATTAGCGTCAAGGCCTGAATCAGCTGAAGGCATAACAAAGCTATGAGCCTTCCAAGACAAAACTAGCTAATAATTTTAAATTTTTCTTGTGACACCAAGTTAATGGACAGTAAATAAATTTAGATTGATAAATGAGAATCAGAACAGAAATTATTCCCAGATTACATTATGGCTGCTTAAATCATGACAAAATTATAATTTGTTTTTCAGTTTTGAAATAAGTACCTCTGAACTAGTGTATGAAGTAATAAAAGCAATTTCATTTAGGTAGACACCGCTGTGTTTTTCCTTGATCAACATTTTACTAAAAACATATGTTCATATTAATTGCTCCTTTCCCTACCCCAAAGTTTCACATAACTGCTGGAATTAATTCTGTATGCACACATTCATTTTTTAAAAATATTGCTCCTTTTCCTACCCCAAAGTTGCACGTAACTGCTGGAATTAATTCTGTATGCACACATTCATTTTGTAAAAATATTATTTCCAAAAAGAGTGTTTCAATTTACTGAAATATGAATGCATTTAAAGTAGTAAATTTCATGCTGTCATTGCACTGTACACAAAGAAGAGATACAGCTTTTTTTAGGGGCCATGATGAAAATATACTGCACATAATGCATTTTCTGCCTTTAAGACAAAACTTCTGTGTCAAGAGAAAAAGTAAACTTTGGTCTCGGGGAAAAAAACCCCAACCTGCTTCCATGTCTGAAAAGTGTTGTTACAGCTGTTTGAGGAAAGCCAAATATGTACAAACACTAAGACGATTTCTTCTTTCCCCCTCCAGAAATGCAGTACGGAAATTTAAAATGACAAAAGCAGAACAGAAAACACAGACAAGAAACCATTAGAGATTACTTGCACAAAGGCATTTTGAATTGGACATATGAAATTTCTCAGTAATGATTTTTCATCCCTTTGTGGGTTTTTTCTTTTAAAAAAATAAACTTGCTCAAGTGATAGATGCTTTACATGGATCACCTATAAAAAGGGAGAAGAATGCTCTGAAACAAGTAAAATTACACCTTTATCTGCAAAAAAATATTTGGCAATGTCATTACTCATTTTGTTTTGTTCCATTTCATTCCTTTACATGGCCACATTATGGTGGTAGCTTATTTCAATACTTGTTTTCTTATTTAGATCTTAATGGGGCCATTTCATTGTCAGAAAACAACATATCCTTTGAAAACCTGCTACATCATGGTAACAGCAGAGACAGAGCTCTAACAGGAGTCTGGTAAAAACTTCTCATGTCCCTGAGCTCAACTTCACAGTATCTCAGACATGGATCACACATCATCCCTTTATGAACTAGGAAATGAAAAAAACACACATCAAAAACTTACTGAGAGAATATGACGTGTACACATCACCTTTATTAAAATAAATTTTATTCATTTCTGGAAGCCTCTTCCTGTATTTCAGTTTCCAGAGGCAAGCAATGGATTTAGTTCTATATTCTTATGTGCAGTGTACAAACAAAACAGCCTTCCATGTAGGAAAAAAAACTAAAAACACAGTCTTTCTGGCCTACAAATATAAAAACAGGAAGTAAATACAAGGAGGAATTTGGACAATTTATCTGAAAACTTCAATTATGTCTAGGCTGAACGCCACAAAATGAAAACTATTTTAAATGAAGATACTCCCTGCTTCATATTTAATTAGGATACACCTTTCCAACCCAAAAGTAGGGAAGCAGGATATTAATAAATAGTTTACTATGTTTCTAAGGCCAGTCACAGACAGAACTGTAACAAGCTTAGTGCAATATTGATTTTTCTTTCTGTTTTCTTTTTTTTCCCCTTTCACCAAACAGAACAATAAATTTCACATACTGATGAAATTTGCACAAAAAAGGCAAGTTTTCTTTATTTCTGTTGAAATTAATATGTCAATACTCTGGCATGGTTATCAGCCTGTGGGCTTTGAATAGTCATAGCATCATTATGGTTGTCTGCAAAGTCCCCCACTAATGCATGTCCCCAAGAGCCACATCTGATAGACACCTCCAGGGATGGCGATTCCACCACTTCCCTGGGCAGCCTGTTCCTGTGTCTGACCACCCTTGCAGTAAAGAAATTTCTTAATGCTCAATCCAAATTTTCACTGGCATAACTTGACAGCATTTCTTCTTACCTGTCCCTTGCTACCTGGCAGAAGAGACCAACCCCCACCTGGCTACAGCCTCCTCTCAGGTGGTTATAGAGAGTAATAAGGTCATCTCTGAGCCTTCTTTTCTCCAGGCTAAAAAAATGTATTGAAAAATACACAGTTTTAAATAACTAACTATTCACATATTCAAGTAGAAATACATAAAATCTGTTTAAGTACAGCTAAATAGTACACAAGGAGAAAAAAGCATAGTAACACGAGTGAAGACTTCTGGAAAATAGAATATATATTTCACATAGTATTTTGGTATTTATAAATAACTAATACTTGGACTATGTTAGCTTAGATGAAAGAAAAATGTGAATTATGGAAGTCCACCCATGTTCAGAGTTCTACACTTTTCCTGTCGAGCAATATTACGCACAATTCATGGTTTGCTAAAATGATGGCAGCCACTAGGAACTACAATAAATAACCAATCATGAAAATAAACAAGAACAGCTTGAGCCATGTTTTTTGTTTGTTTTTAGGAGCTCAAGATAAATCATGGAAAAGTTTGCTGCCATTCCAACAGTCTATGTAAACACAGGTTAATGTTTTCCATTGGATATACACTTTTTTTTTACCCATTAATATTTTGAAATAAGACCATACATTTCTTCATTATGAAGATAAAGGTTGTGAGCTTAAGCTGCCAAAGAACTGACCTATAATACAACCAGCCAGATGATCCAGGCTTTCCTGCAGTATTTTGTATTAACAGTTAGCTGGATTAAAAAAAAATATGAGGCCTAAGAGAGCTTTTTCATAGTCTATAGATTGACTCTTAAATCAAGAGTGAGTGGATTACTAGATTGCTTTTAAATAATCTCTCTAGAAATGCCACTTGAGAAGATATTCTATGAAAATACCTTGCTTGCAGACTTGCTCTGAATTGCACAAAAAGATCTGAACATTTATCCCAACTATAGAAAAATTCTAAACTTCTGCCTGTAAAAAGACTGCACTAGTACTTTTGGCTTTGTGAATAATCTGTTCTCCTTGAGACAATCACTTGTCCTGTTACTCCTCCTGCCCTGCACTTTTATGTAGTACATTAAGACAGAAGTAGTGGTTTATATTTAACAAGGCATCTCAACTCAAAAGGTACCTGTATTATTAGGGGAGGAAGAGAAAAATCTAACAAAACCCCAAAAAACAATCCCCCACCAACAAAATTCATTTTACTTTCAGCAAAAAGTAATTTTGTTGTGTTGATAAACTCCCTTTCTAATTTACTCCACTATAAATTCCACTAGTATTCAGATCAGACAGTAGTAAGACATTTTTTGCTGTGCTGGTGGTGAGACAATGGAGAAGTCGCCCAGAGTAGTTGTGGATGTCCCATCCCTGGAATTGTCCAAGGCCAGATTGGATGGGGCTCTGACCAACCTGGTCTAGAGTGGAAAGTGTCCTAGCCTACAGCAGGATTGTTGGGATTGATGACATTTAAGATGATCTTTTGGTTGTTTCCCTTTCAACATAAAACATTGTACAATTCTACGGAACTTCAAATTGAAGATCTCAAAAGACACCTGAGAAAGAACAAGTCAACATTTATAAAAGATGTTCTCGTGCTAATATGCTTTGCTCTGCAGACTTTACCACTTTTCAGAAAAAAAAATAGAAAATACCTATTGAAAGTGAAAATCAATGCAAATTTAGCTACAATGTTGTTCAAATTCTTAGTCTAGCTAATTCCTGTGTGTGTTGGATTGATGACCTCAAAAAATTAGAACAATGAGAAGATTCTAAACTAATAATATCTTGTGAAAATAAACTCTCGAACAAATAAAGATGCTTTTTTTTTTATTCCAATGTCATCACAAAGTGTTATCTCAGCTTAAGCTACATTGATTTGGGGAATTAATGACACTACTGAGATGAAATCATTTCAAATTACCTCAACTTCATGCATTAAAATCCAAATTGCAATCTATGCCTAAGGATCTAATGTGTCAGACTTTCCAAATACAAAATGTGTCCTGTGCAGTCATGTCTCAAACCAACAACTCCTTACTGAGTAACACATAGGGTTTAATTCTATTTGACTCTGCATTGCCCAGAGAAACCAGTCTGAGAAAGAGCAATGTGCCACCAAAGGTAGGCTTGAGATTAACAGACCCCTCTGCATGCTCCTACACCAGCTCACTAGAGCCTGATGTTGCAAAATTACTTGATTTGGACCACCTTTCTCCACCTCTTTAAAAGCCAGCCTAGGAAGTATAATCAGGAAGAAATTTTTTGCTCTTTGGTAGATGGCTTTGGAGAAAATAGTTCCATTTTTCTCTCAGCCCTTTTCAGACTACTGAGTACAGACAGACTGCAAAAGGTAGAAGTAAAACAGCTGGGTGTGGCAAGAGGCTACTGCTGCTTCTTTCAGCACTGAGGGTTTCAGAAATAAGTAACCTAAAACAAGTACTGAAAAATCATCACCATCAAAATTGCATGCAACACAGTGAGCAGTAGGAGAAAAGACAAAAGTTTTAACATCCACATCATATTTACCCCTGTTGATGGGTATGCTTACCCTTTTTTCCCGTTCTTAGAACACAAAGTTCTTGCACAGATTTAGTTTTTAACAGGCACACCACTTCTGTAGACACCTGATATTCAGGAAATGAATGACCTCCTGTAGTAAGCATTTCATTTGTGACACTAATAAACTCAGAAATCAACTTTACTCATCTGTTCTGTGTGAAAATGATATATTTTTACATTAACTTATTGTAGAAGGTATAACAGAGAGAATGAACCCCCCTCAAAAGTTTATTTTCTCACAAAAAGATAAATTATAATGCAGACCTGAATGCTGGACTCCACTTTTATCTATAGATCAACTTAATATTTACTTGAAAATCTGAAAATATTTTTAATTTTCTTTCAGTTTTACATTGTGTCTTTCAACAGGGACACAGAGCACTAGAGGCAGAAGTCTGAACAAAATAAACTCAGAAAGGCATTTTACATGTTTTACAATGTGAAGGCTCTTCAGCAGAACTAATGAGTAACAAATTGTTCATAGATTGAACCAAGCTCTATGAAATTTTCAAAGTCCCTGCACTATGTAACAATTTAAAGCACTTGAAGTGCATATAAACAGAAGATATTCAAGGTATTTTGTTTGAATCAAAGTTAACCACAGCAAAGGAAGTGTAAGATAGCTGTGTTTAATTGCTTAAACAATGAATCATATGCAAAGTGAAGTTTACACACATGTGGATAGAAAAATTTGCATATGTACATATAAAAATGTTTCTATATATTATAAAATTTTAAAGACTTAGCATAGTTTCATACTACCTGGCAAAAATATTCTGTCTTTTACTCGAATCTTAATTTTGAATAATGTCTGATGTATAATCAAAACAGATTCTTAGGCATAAAACTGTATATTTATATGCACAACTTCTCAGAAATTTAAGACATGTTTTTAAGACAGAGTTTTTACAATGGTACTAACATTCTGAATTAAGAAAGCAATAAAATAAAAATTTGTGGTAGATGTGTTGATTTAAAACTTATTTGAACTTAAGGTGAAGATAATGAAAAAAAATATACTTTAGTCTTTGGATCTAGCTTTAATTATTTTTTTTTTCCACAAAAGACAGCTAAATAAAACTAATCAATGTCATGCATAAATAGTTTAATTATAATTTATTGTAAAGAAATTCTGAATGTAATAGCTGTGGAGAGAAAAATAACAAACAACTATGACAGGAGAGAATAACAGCCATGTCCTAAAGAGTCAGAAATCCAGGTGCAAAAAGAGTTTTTCAAAATTATGAGTTTGTAATAATTTATGTAATAAATTTACATAATTTATGTAATAAATAGCATTTTTGAACAACTGAAAAGAGAAATTCCCCTAAAAACCTGTGCTGAAAGTTATAGTACATAGTACACTTATAATATATAGTGTAGAGTTATATAAAATTATAATATAGAGGCCTATTTCTGTGTTCCTCAAAACAACAACAAATAAAGCAATAAAGGAAAAATGGAGGCTGCCCTACAAAGAGAAACAGAACTCTTATAACCCTAATAACTTAAAGATATATTTTAAAACTTTGTTCATCATTCTTTAGCAAGCCCTCACATCACATCAAGTATTATATTTGCAGACAAGGCTGCATGCACTCACACATTGATAGTGGAGGCGTCACAAGTCTGAACTGTGAGCTTTACAAAACACACAATACACAAGGCAACAGATGGAGTCCTAGGAACAAAGTTTGAGACACTAGCAGAAGTTTCAACAACACTATCCCATGGTAAAATGATGCTACTAAGCACAATTATAAATAAAATTTAAAAAATAGTAGTCCCATACTTAAAAATACCCAACACCTTGGAACTGATGCACATTGTCAGAATGCCTTCATTTACCACAAATCTACTCCACTGCTAATGCAGTCATAGCCAATACCCAGCAGATGTGGGTACAAATGAAGGAAATATCAGCATTACTCTGAGAGAAAAACAAAAGTGCCACTTTTGCCAGCTATCTTCATTAAGGCTATTCCCTCTTAAAACCTAGAAAATCCTACCTGGATTTCACTCCGTGAACACAGCTGCAGCAAGTGTTTCTCAAGCAGTTCTGAGGATGCTGCTGACTGTGAAGGTTTCTGTTTCAAGGTTTATGCCTTGAGAGGTCATAGTATGGATGGAGATGCATCACCACATACAGATTGCTGCCCCTAATAATTTCATTTAAGTATTTAAATAACACACACACATGTTATAGTGCTTTATTCCTTATACTTTCAAGGATGATGTACAGTTAACCCCTATAGATTCCTAATGTTTGGACATAGTTAATTTGTGAAGAGAGGTGGCATAAGACAGGTCTGTGTGTGATTTAGTTTTGAATTATGAGACCGTCTCTCTCTTTAATTGTTTTTCTCCCAGTCACTCTAATGTGTTTTGAGCAAGTGTAGAAATGAAGCTTGCTTCAATCAACTCTAAATGAATAAATATTAAAAGTTTTCACCTCTAGACCTTGCAGAAGAGACTGTCAAAGTGATTTATGAAGCCCAATATATAAATTATGATTCTTCCCACTGCCACTGCCCAATCCAAATTGTGAGTGAGGTTGCATATGGGTTATTATGCTACAAAGTTGGAGATGGTCTATCACTAAGTCTCTGAGAAACTGTAGGTGAGATTTCAGATTACACCCTTGTTTTCTACTTTATAGTGAACATAATTGTTTTCTGTCAGGCTGCCATGGAATTAAAGCACCTGCTGGAACTGGCAGCACATTTGTCACCTATCCTAGGCAAGCATATTAAGAAGGATGACATCAAACTACCTCTCCTAAAGCTGCAGTCTTGTACCAAGTGAGCACTTCAAGGTTGCTTATCCAGAGGAGCTGACTGAAGTGAGTGAGTTGAAAGAGTGCATGCTCTCCCCAAGGCCACTCTTTAGATGATGGGACAAAAAAATCACCCTGTAACCAGTGAACAGATGTAAGACGCACAAGAAAGTCAACAGAAAAAAGTGTCAAAATATAACATGCCAAAGAGAACCAAACTCCCTTAGGTTTAAGCTAAATATCCTATTCTTGATACAATTTATTTTTCATCTAGAATAGGTAGCAATAAAAATAGTAGTTCAGATTCTGTTTAAAGTAACATTCCTATTTATATTATCAGTTATGCTGCACCATTTTTATTTAAAATTTTTAATTAATATTATTAAAGAAGATGGTACACACCTTTCTCACCCTGATAGTAGTGCTACTGATACAGTTTTTGTACCATTCCTCTTCTTGATTGTCAATATTTTTTCAAGATCCTGCTGTTACAAAATTCCTTAGTAGAAACATAAATTTATGAAAAAATGTTTAAGTTTCTCCCCCTAAAATACTCCAAGGAATTGATGATGCATAGCATTTTAGTTTTAAGGGCAAAAAAAGAATAAGGTCTTAAAGAACAAGAAACTCTTTTGGTGCATGCAAAAAACTCCTAAGACTGGAGAAGGTGGATAAAACTGATGTGTAAATGAACTAACAAGCAGGAAAGAGGAAATTTAGCAGACAAATTAGATAGTAGTGGAACAGGTGAATGTCAACCCAAACAGTGACACTATCAGTCAATGCTCATGATAGCAAAAAATGCTCTAGTTACTTCAAATAACTTCCTAACTATATATATAGTCTCAAAAGTTGTTTTTACAGGGAGTGAAAATTGGTCTCTGGAGTCTTAATTAAGAGTTGTTTTACTATGGGAGAGTCATGAAAAATAGTGCTAGAGGTTCATGTAGGAATTAATCTCCATTTAAAACAATAGATTAGAGCTTAAGACAATTTCAAACAAAAAAAAAAATCCAAGGAAATGATTGTTGCAAGATGAAAATCAAGACACTATATGGGCATAAAACAGTTCATATTTGTGCTATAAAGGATCTCAAGAATGCTATTTAAGGCCCTTTGGGTATGTATATTTGGGGCAACAAAACAACTACCCTCTCTTGTCTAAATCTAGACACACAGATGTATCTTGCAAGATAAGGAGAGACCATGGAAACAAGTCCACTGAAGAGCTGGCACAGCTTTTTTACATGTCCTGCAGGCTTTCCCTAAGTGCAAGGCACATGCAATGAACAAGAAAAATATAAAAGGAACATTTAAAGAAAAACAATTACCATTGTCTACAGCTTGTCTTCAGAGGCAGAATGAAAAATGAAGCAAAAAGAAAATGCAAGGATGTAGAGACAACAGTTTTGCAGTGGTAAGTTCAAATATTATTTTCAAGAAATTTGTGCAAGTCTTTATTTACACTGAAGTTAAACACTGCTGGGTAACAACAGCAGTGCCTTTATTTTCAGGCTGAGCTCAGAAGATTCCTGTAATACTCTAAAAGCCTTATAACAACTTCTGTTAGTCTTTGTTTAGTACTTTAGGAATTATGCTCAATCTCAAGCCCTTTTGTTATTTTGTGGGAGACTAAAATTGACAATTAAGAATTTTAGTTAGATACAAGTTTTTATTTTGGATTTGCTTTCAAACAAATTAGAGAGGGCAGAGATCTATGGCTGTAAATATTTTTGCATATACTTTACTGGCTTTAAGTCGATTAATGTGTATGGCATTTCAGTATCACTAACTAAAAACAAAAGCAATTGAGTAGGAAGACAGAGTTTTTATTTACAATTAAAAAGACTACTTCAGCTATTTAATATACACACATTCTAACAGCTTGAGCCTTAAGTGTCATTAAAGTTCAGACATTCAAATGTGCATTGTCTCTGTCAAGGCCTTCACAGAAAATTAGTAAAGAAAGAAGCCCCTTAAGAAGCACATGTGCTCTCAACTAAAGCATTGTGAGAAGAACCTGGAATTTTTGTGACTTCATAAAATTCTGTGTCAACTTCTGATTAATAACTAACCTGTCTCAGTTTTAAAATCTAAAACAGGAGCTGGGTTGCACAAACTACAGCTACATTGGGATTGCTGCTCTCTACCTGCTCTAAAACATGAAAATTTAGACACAGCAAAAGTTTCAAAAGAATTGCTATTTTTTTGCTATTACTATTAAACAAACTGGCCTTCCAAAGAATGAATTCACTGCTGCAGGATATTTATAATTGTTATTCTCATTTTCAGCCAAGCATATGTAGTTTCTCCTTTCCTAGGGTAAGTCTTCCATGCCAGATGAACACACAAAGCCCAAGAGATCACCTGGGAAGCTGCACATAAAACCAAACACAGACTGGAGGAAAGAATGCTCCCAAAGGTTTTTGTTACAAGGGAACCAATTTACTGAAACAACAGAGCTTTCCTATTCACATTTAAGTTTGCATACAAGACTCATTGCCAATAGTGGGATATAAGTGGGAAGAAAAATAAAAGCCTCCAGAGAAAATTAAACATCGAGAAACATGAAAAATAAGAATTCCAGGACTTTTGCAGTAGTTTCTTAGAGATACATGTAAGAAGGACAGAGAACCATCCAGAGTGAAAAGTAAGAAAGATGAGAGAAAGCCACAGTCAGTTTTTGATGCACAAACTTTTGTCAGGAGGAATCTTCTCACATGTATAGAGCCCAAATGATGCTCCAACACGTAATTAAATATTATTCCAGATCTTCCAAGAGAAATTCCAGGATATATTTGAAAATACAGATTTCCACTCCTGACACAACATTTTTTAGATTAAGTTTCTTTTTCCTTAAGGTGAGCAAAGCATTCAGAAAGCAGGGTGTTTCTTTGCTGGGTTTTCAGAGATAGAAAGTACAAGACTCTTAATGGAAGAACCGAGGGAAGCACAAAGGCAGCTGGAATGCCTTATCCAGGTGCTGGGAAAGAAGATTTCCACTCCTTCCCTCACCCTACAGGAGGCTTCTCATCCTTACCTTTGGCATGCACACCAACCTGCAAGTTAAAGAACTCATTTGTCACTGTATTTGCCTAATTAGATAGCATGTTGTAACATGCATTTTAAGTCCACAGGACTGCCAGCATTCTGAATTTATATGTTTTCTCCTCCAACAGTTATTACAATCTTTCCACCTTTCATATATAGCAAACTATAATGTAGTTACTGAACCATTTGCAGTACTCACAGATATCAAATATTAATTGCTCAATCAGCCAGCATTGACACGCTGGATTTAACATGCCACATTGCATTACTGATTATATTTCTAATCTTACTAAGTCAATCTAGGCTAAAGACACCTGCAGTTTAGCTGGAGTATTTAGTAAACACCTGTTTCCTCAACTATTATAGTATTACTAGTTTGAATGGAAGTATACACGTCATATCTTGAACATTTTGGTGCCTGATTGCGCACTTCATAAATATTTATTTCATTAACTTTTTAACTCTTTTTTTTTTCTCAAGAGTGAAGCAAACAACCTGCATTTTCTTGGAAATAGTAATTTTTCTAGTATTGCATATGGTGAATTAGTTTGTTCTGTACCAAAAATGCTTCAATTCTTTTTAAGAAAATCAACACAGTATTTTCTGAGTTTACTCCTAATACAAAGAAAGAGAGTATGTATCAGCATAGGTAAACTTAAATCCAGGGTCACCATTGTCTTATGTTCTCCAGATTTTTAATCAGAAAGTATGATGTTAAATATACCATTATGGAAGAAGGGCAATATATATCCAACAGTCCCCTTAAACTTTATATAACAAAATATTTAACCACAAAAGTACAAGACAGTACTAAGCTAAAATTTCTATAATTTCCAGGTGCTACATTATCAGAAAACTGAGATGGTGATTTTGTAACAGGCTTTCAGCCCTTTTGTCCCCCCATGAGACTATCACAAATGCTATACAAAACTTGTCCAACCACACTACAAATTTTTTACTGTAAAGTAAGAACTATTTTGCAAGGAAAGTAAACAAATGAATATGGCAAAGAACAGACAGCATAAATACCTTTGGAATTTTCCATAAAGCTAAGAATTTTCAACTTTTAATATGACTACATGAAACTGTAATTTGCTGGTTAAATTAAACTAACAATTGAACTTTCTTGTAGCAACTGTGCTTTGGAAGTAACTCAACAGTTTTATTTTAGTTGATGGACCAGAAGAAAGTGCCACTAACTCTTCCAATTTCTGTGCTTTGATAGCAGAATGTACCTCCTGTGTCTGTGATTTGTCCTTGCCTACCTCATTAAGCACTAAGAAGCAAAGAAATAGGTCAACTGATTCCAGACTACTTCATGACAATTAATAACTGAAATAAGCACAGAGCTATCTTTAGTAAATTCATTGTTACCCTAAAAAATTTAAGAGAGGAAAAGAATAGAGACAAAATACAACCCAGCTGCATGAGCCACAGCTCGCCACATGACAAACTTGCAGAACAACTATTAAAATACAAATCTGAGTTGTAAAAGTTATTTCTCTTACAGTTAGAAACCATCATGATTTTATTGTCTTGTGTTCTCATACATCTTACAGACAGAAAAACAATGCATATTACCTTTTGTAATAAATTTATAAAAGCATTTATGCTCCAAATTTCAGCACTGTGATAAATACTGTGGATATAAGACTATGTCAGATCATTTTATTTCCCTGCCACGCATTCTGTAGATGAGAAAATGAGAGACTTTTTCCTGAGATTACTTACCCATGAAGTTCAGATAGCTCTCTCCTCCGAGTGCATGAGTAATGAGACGAATCATTTTATGAAGCTGTATGCCACGATCGATAACTGGTGTCAGAGGCATGAGCACACTCATGTTTGTGTACATCTCTGCATCCATCAGGCGAAAGGCCAGTGTCTTATCACCAACCAGTGCCTAGAACAGTTCAGAAAGACAGTGTTTCTAAGTTTTGGTTGTTGTTTTTGGGGTTTTTTTGTTTGTTTTGTTTTGTTTTGTTTTTTTTTTAAACAGGTGGTCTGTATCATAGTGGGAGGATTTACAAGATCACTGAAGAACCAAGGACATGGCTCAGTGTGCATGATCCAGATGAAGAAAACATCCTGCCACTGTCAACAATCATCAGGTTCATGGTGACCCTACATTCTGATCACTGCATCTATGCATTGTGTGATGTGCAATACAGAACTGGTCTGCTGCCAAAAACTGAGGCAGGGATGTCCATGAGCTGAGCCTGGACTGGATGTCAGCCCCAGTTATCTGTTTTCCTGTTGCAACCCTCTGCATTGTTAGTGGGGCTCCTGGGCTGATGGGATTGAGTCAATAATGGTAACAGACTAGCATCTGTCTAATCCCTGGTCCTACATTTCACCCAGTGGGATCATACTGCATAACTACTCTAAGAACTTTTTCACCTACAAATATCGAATGTGAAATATCAGCATCAACTCAGTAAGTCACAACTGACCTACTATTTGGAAATTTTTATAGGAAACACAGAAAATAAGAAAGTGAACACCTACAGTAAAAGCTCCTGGAATGCAAAAATAAATTGGTATAAACAAAACTCTGATTGAGACATGAAGAACGAGTATGAAGCATTCACTTATATGCAATCAAGAATGTGATTGGTTTTCTGTGATTTCACAGAAAATACTGAATTACTAACTTGCTAGTGTTCACTGCAACTAGAGAAAGGCCACAAAATGCTTCCTAATATATTAGCAATCAGGTAATGGAAAACATTTTGAAGCATTTATATTTAAATAGCTGATTTTTGTTCAATTAGCCCAATTCTTGTTTTATACTCTTGAATGAAAATTTACTGAATTCCAGAGATACAGATGAATTGTAAACAGGTCTAGCTGAAAAGCACCATCATCCTTTCATTTTCCAGCTGACAATATAACAGCATATATAGATTATTCCCTTAAGTAAAAAATACTCTATTTAGAGGAAAAAAACATCCTATGTGACAATGAGAAGACTGAAGACTGAAATGAACAACCATTTTCTGAGCTCAGAATGTGGCATTTGTTTGTGCTATTTAATATCCCCTAATCTTTCCATTGGAAGAGCAGCTAAGTGTTTCCTTATTCATATTTTCTGTGGCATCTGTGATTTTATAAATGGATATATTTCCCCCTTCAATGATCTCTTTGCTACCCCAAAGAATCTTATTTTTTTAGTTTTTTTTTCTTATGAAAATCAATCCACACCTTCTATTCCTCTCCACAGCAGTTTTTCCAGTTATGCTGTGTATCCTTCAAGATACAGAACCAAACCTGTCTCCGACACTGAAGATACACACAAACCAGGAAAGACTGCAGTGGCATGCTGATTGTACTCTTCTCTATTCCATTCATAATAATTCCAGGACTGCATCTGCTTTTTTGACAGTGATTAGATTTGGAGTTGCTATTTTCACACTCTTCTTAAAACCACATGGCCTTGTATTCCGACTGGCAACAGTCAGCTCATAGCCCATTACAACATATAAGAAACCAGGATTGTACCCTCACATGCATCACTTCAGGCATCTTCAGACTGAATTTTATCCACACTTTTTGTTTCTCTAGTCTACTTTTCACATATCAGCCTGATGCATGTCTGTAATCATAGTTTTCTTTTAATTAAAAATAATGAGATTTTTTTCCCCTAACTATGACATTCTAAACTGAAAATGCAAAGTGATATGGAAAACAACTCAATTGCTAAAAATCACCGTGAAATAAAAGAACAGCAACAGTAATGTTATATGTTGTTTGCTTTAGGGCAAAGCATCAGTTTTGATGAAAGCAGCTTATTGTAGAATAATATATATTTCCAAGTAATTTCTGAATTTCTTTATCAGGATCATGCATTAAGTGAACACTGTAACAGACTCCGAGATTAGAGTGTAAATAGGTACACAAAATGGATATCATGAGTGGTAAACTCAGAATGCTCTTTTTAAAATACACAACTTGTTTTGGACATGTCTGTTGACATTTATTGTAGAAAACACAGGAAATGGAATATCAACCTCTATTATATAAAGGAAAGATAGGTTACTTAAATGAAATACACATTTTTTAATAAAAGGTTTAAAGATGCTAATTGTACAATTCCTAAATTACATTTTTGTTTTTTTTTCTGATTCTTCAGAAACAAGGGTTAAAAAGATTGTGGAGACGAATGCTATCCAAAGTCATCATTACTTTTTCTTTTTTCCACACACGGAACTATTATAATTGCTGTGCTTTGAACCAAACTGTTACAGCATATTTCATTTAGGTCTCAAAAGAGGATGTTTTCAATCCTTCCAGAGAGAAAAGGCTTTCACAAACGGAAAAGAAGTCACAAACAAATTTCTTATATTGGCATATTGTTTATGCTTATCATAAGTAGTTTCCAGTTTACTTAATGGAAAGAGGATTTTCAAAAGCATGGATTATACACCTTCCTCTGTTATATGGTGGGCTAAACAAGAAACTACAACTCATTTCTTAAAAACAAAAGAAAACTGAAAGCTAATATCACCCATACACTCCAGGGAGGATTATTTTACTAAAATGAAGGATTGTAAAATAAAAACACAGAAAAGCAAACAAAAAAACCCGCAACCCAACATCCCCCTCAAAAACCTAAACAAAACAAACAAGTACAAAAAAAAGAGCACTAATCCAAATCTACCTGTCTCAAATTCTTGCAATCCTCCTCAACCCTTTCTCATTTAAAAAAACAAAACAAACAAACTTCAAACTTCTAAACAAGATCTTTTACTTGGTTATGAACAAACAGCTGAAAATACCTGGTCGTGACTTTCTGCATAAGCAATGTATTTTTCTTCACACCGTCTGTTTGTTAATGTATGCACAATATTGCCCATATTCCAGTCTTCATCTTTTAGCTCCTTGATTATCTACAGAAATAAAAGATCACTGAAAAACTGCTTTAACTAAAAACATGTAACATTATTTTGACACAGAAATGTCCAATGGATTGTACACTGTATTCTCACACTCCCAAGTTTTGAAGTGATAAGCTTTCTCTGGTAATCCAAAGAGTTGTTTTTTTCTTTTCAATTTTCCCACATAAATATAATACCTAGAATACTTTTTTTTTCTCCTCTACCTCCCTGGGGAAGCAGAGAACAGGTTTTGCCATTTACTACGTGAATCCTCTGATACAGTGGAGAATGTGATTGATAGGACCCGCAAGAGAACACTGCACCAAAACCAAGGAAGAAATATGTGGGCACAGACCTACCTGCTTCATAATATCAGGAAATGCAACCCTGACATATGGCAGCTTCCAAATAAAGCTTGGGCAGTGTGGTGCTACCTCCTGATTTTTAGCAATTTAAATTGAATCCTATTAATAGGCATTTTCTGTCTCATATCACATTATTTCCTTCATCTGATAAGTCTCGCTCAATCTCAGTGTTAGTTTGTTCTTTTTTTTCTACACCACTTTGTAGACCTCCATTGATCACTACAACCTAAATGCATACACATAAATATATAGACATAAAAATTAGAAGTGATAAAAAGGCAATAGCACCAAGATGGCCAATATCACACTGTAAAAGTTAACATTATAATTGTAACTGCCCATATATTCCAAACAATCTTTTTGTCCCCTCTTTCTTTGCTGATTTTTTTTTAAGTCTATGAATTCTGGCTCTGAACATATTGAGGTCCCTATGTAGCATCATATTACATACTACATCTATCTTGAATCTGAACTAGTACAACCACTGCTGTGACAAACAGTTTCTTACTTTTACAGATTCCTCAGAATTAGTTCATGGAATCTGTTGGGAGATTCTTCAGTTTTCAAACTGACTTTAGCAAGTTGCCTAGAAAATTTCCTATTAACAATACATTCTTAAAAACATACTTAAAAAAGAGAGAGTAAGCAGTCTAGGAGAGTTTGATAACAGCTGATAAACTGTTTAGCTGAACTTCTCCCTTCCAACCATCTCAGCTTTTTTTTTTTCCTTCATGAAATGTGGTAACAAACTCTGGCATCACTCTTTCTCTAACTCCACATCACTACTCTGGTCACTTATTTGCAGTTTCTTTGGCAAGAAGCTTCCTGCCTATATCACCACTAAGTTTTTGTAAAACGCCAATCATAACTGATTTGCACTCAACATCCCATCAGTGTCCCATGCTGTCCCATGTCAAGTACATGTTTAAGCTGAAAGACCTAACATTTTCTCCAGTTAAAGAACAGAATTTACTGTAGCACAGTTATGCTTCCTATCTGAGTATTGCAAATTAAATGAAGCAGACCATATCAGAGACTGCTAAATTAGTTTGCAAATTTTTGCACTTGTAAAATTCTATGGTCTGTTGTTTTTTTGGTTTTTTTTTTTCCATGTAACATGAACTTGGCCACTTGCATTTTGCTTACCTTGGAAATTGCTCATCTTGCCTGCCCTAAAGCGTGTTAAGGAACAAAACAAAAAACAAACTAACGAAACTCCAAGAAACCCACAAAATATCACACATACCTCAATTAGGTATTTATTGTTAAAAAAATTAAGCCCTTACTGCATTCAGGGACCTAAATGTCTAAATTACACATTCCAAGTTTTAATGATGATGTCTCTGTTGGAAAAGCTGTCAAGTTTGTCTTCTGAAAAGAGGCTTGAAATCTGTTTTCCAATTGGTTCTCTACCTCCTAGTTACAAAACTGAAAGATGCCAAAGGTAAGCTAATTTTTAAATTATCATTCTTAGCTACATACTATATTTATTGAAGCATTAATGGTCATAGAAAACATTTATTGTTTTTAGATCATCATGACACCCCAAAGGATTTGGGTGCAATATTATGTCTAAATGAAAAATGTTCTCCAAAACATTACTAGAAGCCTTTTCAGATCATCTAGTGTTTTATGCCTTTTCTTGTGATTCTGTATATTAAGGAAAAGGTGATATAAATCCTTATTGTAGTCAGAATTTATTAATATTTACAGATATATATTATTCACTTTTGCAACCCCCCCTGTACCAACTGCAGGTGTTTGTGTAATTCACCTAGGTTTATTTTGCTTAAACTTTCAGGTCTATTTATATTCAATGCCAATTTCTATGCCCAGTGTCAGGAGGGCTTATTGCATGTTTTTGGAGTGATCTTTCATTGTTTGGGGTTTTTTTCTTTAATATTTACATGCATATGGTTAACTTTTTATCTACCTGTTCACATTCAATATAGATTACACATTTTACAGCTGTTGCAAGATATAGGTAATGTCAAAGAAATTGAGCTTATGTGTATTGTATCAAGAAAACAATTATCAGCTGGAATGTGAATCCCAGCTCCTTAACTTCCTCACCTGGAACCTACATAACATCTGACAGCTCTCATTTCAGCCTCTAATGCCTGTGTTCAAGCCTGTCAGAATTTATTTCAATAGCACATTAACATAGGAGAAAGCAAAACTTGTCAGTAGGATTCAGAACTGTTTCTGTGTATGCACTGACAGGGAAACATCCCACTTTGAAGAAGTTCTCACCTGGATCCACTTATCTGGAATGGCCATGGCAAGTCGATAATCAAAACCCCCTCCTCCCTCTGCCACAGGCCGACAGAGTGCTGGCATTCCAGAAACATCCTGCAACAGATAAAACACCCCACAACATCATTTCCACAGCACTGCAAACATCCCTGAATATTTCCCACTATACAGTAATACTGACATACAAACACTCTGTAAACAGCTTCAAAGATTGACCTGGTTAAGGGGAAAAAAGAGTAAATTTACATCAGGTATTACTACACCCAGATGTGCTGTTTGAATGCAAAAGTTACAGAGAAAAGCATTATGACTTTTCTCATCAAATACTCTACCTCAGAATATTTTAATACAGTAGATATTTAAATAGGAAGAGACCTCAGCAGATGCAGAGTTTGAAATAATTAGCTCTCTTGAGCTCCAAGTAATCAATACAAAGTACAAAGTAGTCAACAAAAGACAAATTAAACCTTCATTTTGTTTATTGATATTTTGCATAAGGAATTGCATAAAAAAGGTTAAATATAAAGCATGCTAAGGAAAAAAAATACAGTCTCAATTCTTTTCCCAAAACCAAACCTATTGATCCAGCTAGTCCTGGAAAGCGACATGCTCTTACTGCATAATTTTCCAGGTTCGTGTTGATGGAAGCTGACTATTCTTAAATTTGTAAATCCATGTTCTTAAAATATTTATTTCACCATGTTGTCAGGCAATTTTATCATGCAGCATTCTTTTCTAAAGTTATCTGGACAGAAAATGCAAGTCTGCAACAATTGCAAAATATCCATCAGTACTCAATTTTATTAACTTTTGTGGAGGAATGGCTTCTCACTAACAGCAGTTATGGATTAACAAACACTCTTGCATCTACACAAGAGAATTTATGGAATTAATACTGACTAGAACCAGGGCTTAATTAGGAAGTTCATTCTGATTGGCTGGATTCAATCCACTTTTCAATTCAATTGCTGCACTAGAATAGTGAAAAAGATATTTACGCTGCAAGTCATACACATATACACAGACACTGACATAAGGGAGGAGATCAACCAGATCACCAGGAAGCTCATGGATGGCATCCCAGGGGTGGAAGGCAGGGCTGCCATCCAGAGGGACTGGCTGGAGGAATCAATCAGCAGAAATGTCACACAGAATTCCAGAATGTCACCAAGTTAATCCCAACCCTGGGATGGGCCAACTCCTGCATCCATAGGGGCAAGGCCAGCCAGGTTGGGGATTGACTCTGCTGGGGAGGAAGGGCTGGGGGCTGCGGGCCAGCAGCAAGCTGAGCTTCAGCCAGCAGCCTGGGCTGGCAGCAGGGATGGCCAGCACATCCCAGGCTGTGTCAACAGCACAGCCAGGAGATAAAGGAGAGAATTGTCCCCCTTCAGTCAGCAGCCACTGGATCACACAGAAAACTGTGTCCACATTCCCCACGCTGTAAAAAAAAAAACAAATAGTGAAGTAAAATTCTTTACAGACTTTTAGATGTGATAAAAATTTCAATAACTCTCCTAAATAAGTCAGAAAGGACAGACACAGACTCTTTCTTAGTCTCTAGGTTATACAGGACATGATGATATGAAACAAAAGCCTTTTCTGTGATGCCATGATGCCTGTCTGGAGGACATGTCTGAGATTTAAGCAGCTCCCATCTACTTGAGTCACAATATTGAAAGCCAGATTTTTGGGAAGCAAAATTCCAAATTTAACAGTATTTATATCTATGTCTACAACTTTTAAATGGACACACACACACAAATAATCATTAATAGTTTATTTAGTAGATCTTCCATCAAATGTATGTGCTTCTACCAGGAAACTTCCCACCTGGTACAGCCCTCAGACTACAACACATTGCTGATCTTCCACAGAGGGGGCAATGAAGTGACAACAGTGATCCAAGGGGATCAAAAAGGACTTCAGGGCCTTGAGACAACTGCTAATGGAAGCTGAGGCAGTAGCCCTTTCCTCCTCTATAACTCTAGTTGAAGGCAGCAACGTTCAAAGAAATGGATGGACTGAGTCTATTCATACCAATGTATGAATTGCTCCAGGCTGGTGTCACTGCCAAAATGTTGGGGGGTTTGATAGTGTATGCTGGCTTCAGGCAGGAATCACATTTCTCAGTGATGTCTGTATTTGAAACAGTTTAAGCGGGCACATGGGAGTCTCACATGGTTTAGGGGCTAAACCTGGGTTGGGGCAACCCCTGTTATCAATCCAGGCTGGGTGTGAACAGATCCAGAGCAGCCACTGAGAAAGACTTGAGGGTGCAGGTGGGTGAGAGGCTGGACATGATTTGTCAGTGTGCTCTTGCACCTCAGAAATCCAAATCTGTCCTGGGCTGTGTCCAAAGTGGGCAGCAGGGCAGGGAGGGGATTCTGCCCCTCTGCCCCGCTCTGCTGAGACCCCACCTGCAGGGCTGCATCAGCTCTGGGCTCCAGCACAGCAAGGACAGGGACCTGCTGCAGCCAGGCCAGAGGAGGGCCATGAAGACCAGGGATAGAGCACCTCTGCTATGAGAAAAGGCTGAGAGAACTGGGATTGTTCAGCCTGAGAAAAAAAAGCTTTTGTGGTGACCTAATTGTGGCTTTCCACAATTAGGAACCCATGAGAATGACAGAGAGGACTCTTTGCTGGGATATGTTTTGATGGGACAAGGGGGAATGGCTTCAAATAGGAAGAGAGTAGGTTTAGATTAAGTATTAGGAAGAAAGTCTTTACTGTGAGGGTGTTGAGGCCCTGGCACAAGTTTCTCAGAGAAGCTGTGACTGCCCCATCCCTGTTGAAGGCCAGGTTGGATGGGGCTCTGAGCAACCTGAGCTAGTGGAAGGTATCCCTGTTCATGGCAGGGACTTGGAACTTGAGGATCTTTAAGTTCCTCTTCAACCCAGGCCATTCTATTATCAGGTTTGAAAAGAGCTCCATATAAAACTAGGAACCTCAGCATACTGTGTCTTTAATACTTCAGGCATGACATAATTTTACTTAACATTTTTCTTCCCATTATAAAGAACTTTAATCACTGCTTTATTTAGAAGACCAAAATGAAAAACATACATATACTCAGTAACACCTAAAAAATTAGCAATTACTAAAACACTGAATATACAGAATATTAAAAAGCTGTAAAATCATCAATTAATTACATTAATTAGGGAATATATTATAATTAATTATGGCCAGAGAAAACCATTTTTCTCACATGACACTGATTCTATAGGCAAGCAGACATTCTTCACTGCCTTTTGTAATTTTCAATTATGTCAATAGTTTCTCATTCTGAAATTCTCCTTTAACCATGAAGCACATTGATCAATTCTATGATTCATGTAGCGACTTCCTGAGGCAGAAAATTATGTATTGAAAAAGAAGCAGCTCTCAACTTAAGCATGAGAAACTGAAGACACATCTTATTAAAAAAAAAAAAAAATTCTCAGGTATTACAAGACAACTAAACTCAGAATTTCTTTACTAGGAATACTTATAACCTAGGACTACCTAGAAAATTAACTGATTTAATTTCAAATAAGCCTACAGCTCAATGAAACCACCTCCAGTTTGCTACTGATTGCTCCCCAGATGCTGCTTTGGTAGCTTATCATTGAGCTCTTAGCAGTGGTTGTCTATGATAGAAGACTTTACCATAAATAAGAAATGAAGTTAAACAGTATTTTGCTTCCTAAAGATAGAGAACTCTTAAGCATCACAAACCCTTTTATTAGAAATCCATATAGTTCCTACTAGTATCAGATATATCCCACTTTTCCTTTTAAACAAAAGGAATTATCTAAACATGATAACAGAAAAAAATCCTCCATATTTAAATGAATTTTCTTCTGGATAAAGACAAAATATCAGTGCAAATCAGAATTTTGAATGCTCTGCTATTTCTTACTCTTAGAAGCTCTATGTGCCAGAAACATTTTTCAATCAAAAAATTGATCTCAATCAACTCAAGTAATATAGTCTATTTACTCCTTTAGAAACCTGGAGAAACTTAATAATAAATTTAAATTACTCCATATATTTAACATCTATAAGTTTATTGCATTTAATTTGAAGGGTAATTGTCAGCTACACCAGTATAATTCAAAATATGCAAAACATCATTAGGGCTGTTAATCTTTAGTACCACAGAGCACTACTGACAAATGGCTATCGTGCACAAGCAATAAACTAATAAAAACAATTCTCATTACAAGTTCAAGGTGATGAAGAAAAAAAAAAAGAAACTGCCAAATTAATTAATAATCTATTAATGCAGAGAAAATTCCCAGAGTGCATATTCAGGTTGTTTTTTCCCACCAGGCAAAGTCTGTCCACTAATTAATATTTTTCAGCTCATGTCACTGCTTGAGTACCCAAAGCGTGACTCGATAATTAACAGGAAATTCACATCCTAAAGCAAACTAATCAATATTAATGTCACTGAGCATGGCAAACTGATCTTACCTCTGCTATGGTTATGCATTCTGGGTGCAAGGTATTAATCATGTGATTGGCCAGCATCAGGTAACACAAAGCATCTTCATCCACATGCAGGCCAAAATATTCATTGTAATCTCCACTGAACCCTGTGCCTAATAAGACAAGAAGTTTTAAAAGACACAGTCAAGTTTTATTTAGAAAACACATGTATTTCACTCAATATTTCATTTTATAAACACAGAATGCATTAATGATTTTCCATCTATCATCATTGCAACAAAGCAAGGAAATTAGCAAATCTGGATTTTTTTTGATCATTCACAAAATATCCTGAGCTGGAAGAGACTCATCAGGATCAGAGTCCAAGTCCTGGCCTTGCACAGGACCATCCTCCAGAATCACACCCTGTATCATCCAGGTGTTTTAGGAATCTTCTGACCTGTTTGTGCCAGCTGTGTTGTGCTCCCATCCAGCCATCCACTGGGCCACTCGAGCCACAGGACTCATCCCACTGGTTTTGCTTATGCCAACCATGTCAATACCCTAGGACTGGGCTAAAGCTTTGAGCTCCTCTATCTTTGTTCCTCATGTGTGTGCTGGTACAGAAACACTTCAGTGTCATTTATTATAGCTGAGACCTTGTGGAGCAGATTGAGGGATCTTCCTAGTGCTTCTGTCTCCAAGTTTTGGGTGTGCCATCCCACTGTTCATCACCAGCAAGCCTGGTTTTGTCCCTTTCCCCTTCTCACCTAGTTTCAAGCTCTACCAATAAGGCCCTCTAGCTCCTGTGCTAAACCCCTTTTTCTCCCCCTGAGAAACAGTGGACTGTAGAGCACTATTTCCACAGCAAGAGAGCTGCAACAGGAGGGCTGAGATCAGAGCTGATAAATGCTCACCAATGCCGTGGTGGTGGTACAACATCGACGTTACACCGTCAAACCGGAATCCATCGAAGCGATAGTCTTCAATCCACATCCTCAAATTAGACAGAAGGAATCTCAGGACTTCCCAGCTGAAATAACATCAGCATAAGTTTGTTAAGCCTTAAAAACCTTGGGATCAACTAGAGCTCCTTTTACTATGTCCTCCACTTGCATATGTGGCACTTGTATTGTACATTTTACTACTTTAATGACTTCTTCCCCGTTTTTCATTAAGCTTTCCCTAAAAGATTTGTCTTTAAGTCTTTCTCTTTTTACTGCACAAAATCTTAAGACTGGAGATAGGTTAGTAAAAACTCTCAACTATCTACATAGACATCTAACAGGGTAGTGTCTGAATGCATATACTATATTCTACTACCCAAACTTGCTGGTGTAATTTTCCTTTCCCTCTCTAAAGATGAGTACTCTCTGTGGGAAAAGATGTTATAGAAAAGGAATTAAAATTTTAATAGGCAAGAACTTTTCTCCAAGATTTTATGGATTAATAGCAATTTTTAGGCATAATTGAAAAGCTGCCTTTCCCAATTAATAACAAATCATGTCACCAGCAGAATACCAAATCACCTACTAAGTTGCAAATTTACACATTTGAAAAGTAAACCAAAGGAAAGCTGAGGAGGTATATTTTGAAGTTCAGAACACCCGGAATGTGGCGTAACACACACACACACACACATGCACAAAGCATGGAGATGAAATCAAAATATAAAAGAAGTTCCAAAATGAACAAGCATGTGGAAACATTCATGAACAGATTTTGATATTAAGGAATAAAATAGTTCCATGAGCATTTGCCTACTATTCATCACTTTCTCTCCCTAGGCATTGGTCTCTGTAGCTTCAAAAGACATCCACCTTCTTTTCACCCTCCATGGCACAGCCTTCTCTGACACCCTCATGTGCATCTCCTGCAATTCACAGCTCTAAAGAGCTCACCCACCTCAAACAGCCAACACATGATGTAGGGAAACTGGTTTTACCCACATCTTCCATGTTTGCCAATGTTACGATTCCTCTCTAACCAGTTTCCCAAGACAGCATAGCTACAACTCCACTTCCTAACTAGCTTCTGTTGAGAGAAAAGCCCAGCAGCAGGCAAGGTCTCTGCTGGGTGAGACAGAAGGGGTAACGTTGTACAAATCACACCTATGCACATGGCAGGCATAGGTTAGCGAAGGGGATCCTTCCTACCTTTTATTTAACAGACAACAGAAACGGTAATTTCAGGAAGAAATTATGATACATGGAAAAAATTCCATTTTGACAAACAAATGTCACCACTTTCCTACCTCCAAAAAACTTGTTCATATGAAGGACACTTTAAGTCCTGAGTAAGTGGTATTAGAAGAAAAGATGGGAGACTATGGACACACTATAAAGTCAAATCCTGATCTCACTAAGTAGTCAATTCTTATTAACTTCCATAGAATTTTAATATTTCTCCTCCTTTCTGCATACACTGCACAGAGATACACATTTGTGCATATAAAGACAGAAATATTACCAGATCAAAATCTCAAAATTCAGGAAATGTTAATCAGCTCACTGTGAATTCCCTCAGTTCAACACTCTCCTGGGCATGCATTACATGACAAGATTTTTTTTTTTTTTGTTGCTGCTACACTCCCCTGCTTCAAATCATCCAATTCACAAGTTAACAAGACACTAGGAAGATCTCAGGAGCTTGTCTGAAGAACCTTTCATATATTTATTAGTTCTCAGGTAAGACGGTTTGCAGAGAATGAACAAGATTGAGATTGCTCTGATATTGAAAGGGATAGAGAAGTATCAAAAGTCCTACAAACTGACAAACTGGTCACAAAAAAAGCAATTTTGTGCAAATGTTTGCTCTATCTTTTTCTGACTCAGCATGAAATTCACAGGAAGCTATTTTTCCTGCAAGCTAAATACTGTAAGAAAAGAGCACAGCATTTTAGCAAATAAAAATAGCATCTCACACAGAATTAGGATAATACATGCACAAAGTACATTAATTACTACAAGCACCATCCAAACTTAAAAGTTATTTCTTCTCATTACAAACTTCTTGACTTTGTAACCTTAAAGTCCTTAAGACGGTGAAGAAGATTTGTACATTTGTAAAACATGCACAGAAGTCTCAAAATGGATAACAAATGTAATTTTTTCCACCATTGTTGGCATTGAAGATTGATATTTGGGAAAAGATGGAGAACCAGCATGAACATAAATTGTAATGACTTTTAGATGAAAAAGTGACAGCAATAAGAACAAACAAGATGAATTTGTTGCACCAAAGTATTCATAAGAAAATTTATGAGATCGAAAACCTGAGTAGGAGCAGCAGATGTTTTCCAAGCATCTGATTGCACATGGGAGAGAAGATAATAAATAAGTAAATAATAATATTATCACTGATTTTAGTCTAAATTTGGAAAAAATCAGCTTGACTTTTAGAGAGATAAAAGAAACAAAAAACATATTGACTTTTAGAGAGATAACTACACAGCTCCGAAGCACAAACCAGAATAACAGATTTTTTGAGACATGCAAATCACACAAACCATACAGAGGTTCATTCTTTTCATCCAAGTCAATTTGTTCATGGGAGCAGCAATATTAGACACAGAAGTTGACAGAACAAATAACTTTGCAGAAAGTCAGCAGAGGCCAAAATTGAAGAGGCATAATTGAGATGCATTCACTGCAGAGGCAGTAATTCAGGACCATTTCTAAAACTGTACATTCTTGTATTTTCCAGAAAGATATGGAAACAGGATAGCCTTCATTAGGAATGTGATTTCTTCTGGAAAAGTGCCATATCTTAAGTTATATCCTAAAAATCTCTCATTTCTGCATATTACAAAATTGATGAAGTTCTTTCATTGCATGCATGATCAAAGACAGGACGGTTATGCTGTATCATCATTAAGGAATAGAATGATTTACAGTGTAAAAAAATGAAGCAATTCAGAATTCACTCAGATACTCAAAACAAAGAAGGTCTTTGCAGAAGAGTAATACTGGATTTTTTTTCCTTCATCCTTAGATCCCATAGCTCATTTATTAAAAACAGATTTCTTGTTTGAAAAAGTGAAATGAGCACATCTACCTAGATGACCTGGTTTCATGAGGTGATGAGAAATTTAACAACTTTCCTATACTAGGTCAGCAGAAAACCTATGAAATTGCTTATAAGACACACTCGTTATTTACTTTTTTCCTCTATACTAAAAAAAAGCAAAATAATGATTCACCATAAGCATTTTAAATTCCAGTCCACGATGAACATGAAATATTTAGATGCAAGCAATGAATTTAAACCAGTTAATTTTGTCACTATGGACAAAAAATAATATTGGCTGTGTCTAATACAGTTTGAAGATGTAATTCTTGAACAATATTAATGTTGACCTTCAGGAATTGCATTTATTAATATGTACTGGAGAACTGCTGACCTTATAAGAATCTAGACTTTTATGATGATATTCCTGTTTCAGTTCTTAGTGCTTAATTAACTTAAGACATAGTAGCACTGAACTGCTAAATCATTATTTCTCAAACTATCCCCAAACATTTCAACAGCTGACTGGCTTAAATTCAATCAGAAGATTGCTAAACAAAGAAATTGGCATTAAGTCTAATAAATACATTGCTAACTGCAATGCTAACTTCCAGGAAATCTGGTACAAGTTATTTTATAGCCTAAGCATCTAGATATAATACAGAGATGTTCTTTTTTCACCACTGCTTATGAGCATAGAGCAGTTTCCCTGTTACTTTGATGCACTTTGTTTGACTGAAATTATACAAAACAGCAACCAGTCTTATCCTATTTGGAAAATAACAACAGCAACAATAAAGCCCTTTGTATTTCAACCTCCTTAATTTATCACAAGTAATTCCCCTCTGTCATCTGCATAAAATCATTGCCAAGATGCCAAGTCCTCTTCAGCCATAAGGGGATGAGAAGCTGAAGCAGTGTGGCAGTGCCTGTTTAAACCAAAGGACAAGACTGACTCCCAGCATGACACTGCCCTTAACACCCACACTCCAGTTACTCTGAGCAGCATTCCATGGCAACATACCCAGCTCTATCAGACATGATAAAGTCTTTAACAGACCCAAAGAACTTCTGTCTAGAAATCCAAACTGCACCATGTTTCCAAAACAGACTGTGCAGACAACAAAGAGCTGTTCCTCTTGAGGCATATGCCTACCTGGGAGCAGAAGGGGTCAGTGGTGACACATCATTTCACCTACATCAGTCCCCAGAAGAGACAGAATCAGTGAATTAACTTCTAAATCCACAAAGAGGGTTTTATGCTTAACTACAGAAATTGAGGATTTATTGATATGCCAACATAATTACAAAGCCAATAATATTATATAATTACATACTATATCAAATAAGTTATTGAAACTAAAGTTTTCTCTAACAGTTAAAAAAAAAATGGATACTTTTATCAATAGTTGTGTTCTTTGCTTAAGCCTTAGCATCCCATTCCCTGCATTAAAATTTCAAGGCCAGCCTTCAGGAAAAAAGTCCATATTTATTTAAGTAGTACTCTGAAAATGTCATGAAAAATCAAAGGGAAAGGACTATTTTCGAATTTCGAAGCATTTGTTCAAGTAAAGATCGGAAGTTCTTTCACAAACTAAATCATATTGACTTCTTTTCGGCAAAAGTGAATAGTGGTAAATTAACTGGATGCAGGGTTGCACAATTACTTCTGTGCCTTTTGGTGGACAAAACTCCCAATTCTTCATAAACCACAGAAAAATATATATATATATTATATGTGTACTATATCGACTCATAGAATGGTTTAGGTTGGACAAGACCTCCAAGACCATTGAGCACAACTATTAACAGCACAGTGTTCACTACTAAGCCATGTCCCTGTGTGTGCCACATCCATACATTTTTAACACTGCTAGGCATGGCTCTTCCACCACTCCCCTGGGCAGCCTGTCACACATGCTCACTCTTCCAGTGAAGACATTCTTCCTGATATAGAATCTTGAGGCCATGCTCTCTTGTCCTGCCACTTGCTGCCTGGGAGAAGAGACCCTCCCCACCATGCTACACCCTCCTGGCAGGAAGTTGTAGAGACCAGTAAGGTCTCCCCTGAACCTTCTTTTCTCCAAACTAAATAGTCTGAGTTCCCTCAGCTATTTTTCATAGGAGAAGCAATTTGGCTTTATATATATATTTCTATATTTATATATGTGTATATATATGTGTATGTGTATATGCATGTATATAAATATACATATATACTAATATATATTATACATAATCTGCATTATGTTTTATATATCTACCCTTTTCTATTTAAAAATTCTAATAAGCAGAGCACTGCTTATAATGTAGCTTTCTTTGGTTTGGTTTGTTTTGAGAGCGAACAAGAGCAGCAGCTTTGAAGATGCAGAGGGTTTTCCATTTCAGTTAAATTTGGAATTCTAGAGTGCCACACCAGACAACAGGCTTTCTGCAACCATTAATCCTAATGCCCATAAATCCACTGCTATGTAGGGAGAAAGCACTTTTTTTCAATAGGCTGTAAACAATATAATAGCACTAAGCATTTATTAGACTTATGGACTCAGAGTCAGTAATTACTTTGGCAAAATGAATTCTTGGAAACAAGCACATTGTTTATTAACATAGAACCAGTAGTTCTGAAGTGTTCATTGAAGTATTTTAACATTTTTCCCCTCAAAATTCTACTTCCTCTCTTGGTACAAAGCAATGCCATATAGCAAGATGAAACAAGAGTTTCCCAATTTTTGATTGCTTAGACATTTGATCAATGCTCTGAAAAGACACTTCATTTTAATTGTGCAGGTTAATTCTGCATCACCTCTCTCTCATATTTTGCCAATGAATTAAACATGTTTATGAATATATTCACACAACTTTCCTGAAATGCCATTTGCACAAAAAGAAATTTTCTCCTCAAATGAACTATGGATTAAAATAACATGAAAGTAAGCAGCAGCATCCTAGGCTTACATTTTTCTGGCTAGTCCTATCCCCACTTGGTAAGAGTAAACTAGTATCAAATAAGGCATTCAGTTATTTGCCCTATAAAATGGAAGCAATAATTCAAATACTACTCAGCAAAGGTTATGTCCTGCAAAATGTGAATATAAGAACAGCCTTGGAGGCAAAGCAGGTAGGTACTTATTGTAATGAAATGTAATACTCTTGATGTTTTTTGCTCAGTGGGCTTCCTGAGGTAAATAGAAAAGAAACCAAGTAAGTCTGAAAGCAATTACCTGCAGTTTTAAGAGAGCCTGCAAGGCATACGCATTTAAAAATAAAGTATCAAAAGAATATTACAAAACTCTTAAGTGCTGATAAAGCCTACATGGATTTCAGCTGAGATTTGGATAAATCAGCATTTGTCCCACTTATATTCTACTCAAGCAAACTTTACACTAATAAAATAAAATCCTTGAGAGTATTTAAAATTGTATTCCCCCAAAATAAACTTCTTAGACAATATTATGTTTGTTTGGTCATATAATCAACTCTGCACATTTGGAAACAAAATTTGCTGTTCTACAAAATACAACTAAATCACAACTTTAAAGATGTACTGTCAGAATTTGCAAACAATTTAATGCAATTTATGATTTCCATAATTAAACAGTAGTTTTCTGTTTAAACACTGAATTTGCTTTCAAAGTAAGTCTAAATGTAGTGCACAAATAGCTATAAACTATTACAGATCAGGTGACTTGATTTTAAACAGACCACTATCCTGAACTTCTCCCAGTAAACGGCACCAGAGTTGAGATGGGGACTGGTAAAGAATCAAGTGTCAAGGGAGATTTAACTACGTTGTTGTTGTTGAGGTTCTTTTTCTCCCCAGAAATAGTATGCTATTATATATGTATAAGAATAGACAAGAATTATCCTCAACTTTCTTTATTCCCTATATAGGAAAACAAAATCACACTCAAAATCAATTAATTCCATTAGCAGTGACAAAAATATTAACTACCTGGCCAATTGTTAACATTTTTAGCTCTACTTTCTAAAAACTATCTTATTAAAAGCCTGAAACAGTGCTTTCTATAAACCTAATTTCATTTTTTTACTTTAAAATACTGGTTCCCTAATTTATGCTTATATAAGTGACTTCAAAGGGACACTGAGAATAAAAATCTTTAAAGCATTTGTATTATGCCTGTACCTTCAAAATGCAAATACAAACTATTCTAATTTGAATTCAGGTGCATTATTTTTTTCTAATGCTAATGACTAGCAACCGGTATTTAAGCAGCCAAGAAGCAGAATTCTTCACAAGCGAGAACATTTTGAAAAATCCCAAATAAAAGCACGGGAGAAGTGAAGTAAGACCAGACCTCTGCCCTTGAGAAAATTCCAGCATTAATACAAACATATCATCAAATATCTGCTTTTCCTAAAAGTTAGAGAGCACTGATGAATGAAAAGTTTTCTCTGTACAGATGATGCCAAATCATAGTTGCTGCAGTGGTGTGAAGCTCAAGTTCACCTATACCACGATACCTCATACAATAATATATCAATCTACCATTCAGTATCCACATTCTACTGCAATTTTTTTTTAAGTAATTACCTTGAAATTCCCAAATCAAAACTTTAATCCTCAAGTAACAAAGCATGTCAGTTGCTTTCTATGTTCACATAGCAAAATCAACTTCATAAGGAATATGAGTTATTATCACAGAGAAGACTGAAAAGGGGGCAAACTTATGCATTTTACCAACCTAGGACATCACCTCAGAAGATATTACTGAATATCCTTTTACTTTAGAGCCTCAGCAACCAGCACACTGAATCCCTGAAGACTTAGTTGCCTGTCTATATTTTATTGACTGAAAGTCTATCCTTCCCTTCATCCCAACCACGCAGTTGGTAGCAATTCCAAATCTATAGAAGGACAATAAAATTTTAAGATGAGTGAAAGTGTTCATTATCAGTGATCATCCAGTACAGACAACACAGGAAGCTTCAGAGATACTGACTCCATGTCTTGAATGGTAATCTACTGATTTCTAACCCCAGGGAAGCAGGGGCTAAGGGAAGTTCACACTTTATATTAGCTTATACAAAGCTTAGATTACTTCCTCTCTTGCTTCCAGATTTTATCCTCAGCATCAGCAATTGCTCTGGATAGAGTCCAAAATGTTCCTTTCAGCACCATGGGATGAGACTGCTGAGTTTCATGACAGAGTTTGGCACAGAGGGCAGAAATGTTTGTACAATGAACTATTACCTTCACAGAAAAACTTCCAGCGAAAAGCTTGAAGAGCCTGAAGACTGTCTTAGATCATTGCCAGCATGAGATTCAGGGAATCTGCAAGGGGAATGAGTCACCTGGCAAAGCTGACCCAGGCATGCAGCAGACCCCTTTCTCTTTGAGGAAGCACAGAATGCAAAGCTGTTGCATTTCCAAAAACCAGCACAGGAGATCAGAAGTACAGGGTTCATATCAAATAGAAATCCTTCCTTAAGCACAGCACAGTATTTCTCTCTTTGCTGCACTTTTTGAAGTTACATTCCTCAAAAGTGTAATTAAAGAAAGTGATTAGCTCAGATTGGGCTGTGCCAATAGAGTTGTGAACTTGCAAATATACTTTCTGTATGTTTCATAAATACTTTTTTATCTAAGAGACCTGAAAAACAGGTTTGTATTCCAAGACACCTAGTTTTTAATCTCAATTTCTTACTACATATTGTCATTTCAACTATATAATTTGTATTTCATGAAGATAAATATGAGAACAACAAGCACATTTATGACAGATTGTGACTGTAGCTTTGCTTAGTAAAATACATGGCAGAATTATTACTTGAATAATCTCTGGAATAAATACCTACAATGTAATTCTTGTATTGATTCAGTTATACTTTATTTTATCCATTATTCTATTTTTCCAGCATTATGCACCTATTTTAAAACCTTTTGTGACCTGAACACATTTTAACATGCCCACCATCTTCTTTAAGCACCAAATTTGTAAACTTCACAAAAGACAGATCGGAAAGACATTGTGCCAAAATGCATTCAGTTATATTCCCACTAATTCGGCGAAATGAAATTTTGACAATGGAAACCTCAGATAGTATCTTGAACATATTGAGAGAAGAATTAGTGTCCTTAGATAGAATTTACAAAAAGTATATTCAGCTGCCTAAACCTTACTTAGAAAGTTGTTGACGAACAACACATTCCTCTACATTTGCAAAAGCTCTGAGTACTGTATTTACATTTTTAAGTCAACAATGGAATGGCAACTCGCACAACAAGGCAATAGAAGGCTTTGATAGTTTTAAATCAACCTCTGTTCTTCTACAATAACAGGTTAGAGTACAAGATCTTGTACAAGAACACAGAATGATCTGTGTCCAAAGGGACCTTAGGGATTATCTGGTCACAACACTCCTGTGGGAAATAATAAAGATATGAAGATTTTTAGAAAGTTAGGAAAGTATGTATTAGAAACAGAATAGAGAATTAGCTGTAACTACAAAGTTTGAAAGTAGATAAAGTTACAATAGTATAGTAAGGATAATAAATAATAGTTCAAGTTTTAGTTAAGAGAGACTTGAATATTACAGAAAAACGTTCAGTAATATAGTAAAAGGATTTAAGTTTAATAATGGTGTACTGTTAATAGAAAAAAAATAAATATTGGGCAAAGTAAGTGTATGTAATTTAGTAGTTTTGTTTTGTTTGTGAGATAAAAATAAGTATACTAACACATCCCCTTGCCATGGGCAGAGACATCACCAGCTTGGAGTCCTGTGCAAACTGGGGCATCCACAGCCTGTCTGGACAACCTCTTTGCTGTCTCATCACTCTCCTCATGAAAACTTCTGTTCTTATGTCTTTCCTTATGATCTAAATCCACCTTTCCAGTTTAAAACCATTGCTCCATGTCCTCCTACCTGTGTCCTGTCCTGCATCCCTTCCCTCAAGCCAGTCAGCCACACCACACAGTTTGGTGCCATCCACAAAATTTAATCCCAGTAAGTTCCTTAGAGACTCCACTTGTTACTAATCTCCATTTGGAAATCATAATCTACCAGTATATTCCATGCATTGGAAACGTGTTTCTTTTTAACACTAAGGTCTTTTACTGAAATGCCCTGATTTTTAACACAAATGAAATCAACTATTCCTACTACAGATATCCTTTATTTCAGATAATATTTCAGTGCAACTATTACTGATCCTAACTTATGTGGCAGCAGAATG
The DNA here is from genome assembly GCF_050655825.1 of Lonchura striata. Classification (NCBI taxonomy): domain Eukaryota; kingdom Metazoa; phylum Chordata; class Aves; order Passeriformes; family Estrildidae; genus Lonchura; species Lonchura striata. The sequence continues at coordinate 12,825,581 of NC_140703.1, forward strand.
ATAGCAACTTTTAATTAAAATATAGCTGATGTGGAAACTTCATAATATTACAGAAAACAAGTTTTGTTGTCTAAACCAGGACAGAATACAAAGAAAACTAAAGCTAAGACTCTCTGAAATAGTTTAAAACAAGTTTGCCCTTGCATATATTGACAATCGAGCACTGCTGGCAAATGAGCTGCTCAAGCCTCGGACTCTAATCAAATGTTTCTGGTTTTCCAAATTTGGGTGAGGATGGTTCTGTGCTAAGAGCAATTGTTGTTGCAACCTACAAAACATTTTCCCTTTCCAGTACACAATTAATGAGTTTATAAGAATGCTATTTTGCACTACTTTCTGTAAGTTGCTACCTTTTTTACCCAATTTGTTAGCTGGATAAGAATTAGAAGGAACATCGAGCTTTTCAGCTGTTTCCCATTTCCTGACAGACTTCCAGTTTCCTCCCCAATTAATCCAATGAGAAAATAATTACCTTGAAATTTCTTATAACAAAGTCAAAGTAGATTTTCATATTTTCCAATGCCCCTAGCCAAGAAGGTGTTGGCAAAGGAAGCCTGGAAACATTGATAATGTAAATTTTAGTGCTTCATAGTTGACTTTTTTCCTCCACTTTGTTAATCACCTACAGGGCTTAAGCATCCACCCTAGAATAGCCCCTAATTTGTGGGAAGAAAAATAATAAAATTTTAGATTTCAGGGTAGTAAACAGTCTAAAAAATCCCAGCTAATAAACACTAAACACTTGAATCAGAAAATGGGGAGAAATAGCAATGGAAAATTTTTGGGATTTTTTTTCTCGACTGTTTGGCTGATTAATTACTCCAATTCACAGATTCTTTGAACATAGAAACTATCTATGAAATCTTAAAGGTAAGAGTTAAATTTAATCAAGAAAAAGGAAATTTCAAGAAGTCATTATTCCTAAAACCAGAAGTATATACAATGTTTTGAAAGATTATGCTATTTGGTTCCTTAAACATCAGCTTTTAGAACTTGTTTCTGAATGTTCAAGCTCAGTCCATTTAAAACTAAATAAATTAAAATAAATCTGTTATATTTATGACATAACTCATAATAAGAAATGTTTTTGTCTCATAGCTGTAACTACATTTACAGTCACAAAATGTCATTCAGACAAACTTAACACTTGAAGCCAGTGAAGTATATATATTTCCTTTGTGTGAAAAATTCTATTTATTATTGTTATTATTTACCAGCCTGACTAACTTGGTGTCAAATAAGTGAAACAATAACTTAAATAGTTTTTTACCCTTTCTTTTTTTTTTTTTTTTTTTGCCTTTGGGCAAGAAGGGAAGGGAAGGAAGACAAGGGAGGGAATTTAGCACTGCTTCCACCTGCTTGCAAAAGGTCAGAGTATGAAAATGTAATACTGTACTCATAGGGGGATTTCACTTCCAGTTGTGGTTTAATAACAAATGGATACTTTCCTCAAAAAACATCAATTTCTCTATTACTCTACTAGAGAACTGTCTTAGAAAATTTAGATATACTACTAATAATAAGCCTGTGCTAAAATGCATTCTAAAATATCATGCCCTAATCAAAGGTGTGCTACACTGCAATCAAAATGTTGCTAAATAAAACAGCAAGAGGAGAAAAAGTGACTCTGAAGCACTGAATAAAAAACTAAGGTACACTGCCAATTTCTCTGAAGCTTTATGGACTAAAAGCAAAGGCTGTCCACTCTTTTTTTTTTTTTTTTTTGACAAAGAGAAAGGAAAATGGCCTCGCTCCACATAATGAAATGACAAATTCTGTGGTGTTTACATAAATCCCTGCAGCCAAGAAGAGGCAATCTTACATGTTTAGTTAATCAGGAAAGTGACAACAGTCATTACTTTATTTTCTTCACATATCTTAAAGGAATAAAGAATAAAAATAAAGACCACAAAGAGAATTCTTCTCTTCATTGTGAAGCCTTTTGATAAATACACTCAGTTAAACCTTTTTTGTGCAATGACTAAATTATAGATACAAAAAATTCCATACTCTTACTTAATAATTCTTCAGAAAACTTTATACTCAGCTCTTTGTTTGAACAAATTAAGTTGCCTCCTACAGAAAAAATTACGAGAGCACATAGTAGTTACTATGGATGTACTTTTTCATTCTTGTTTATTTGTTCACATGTATCTATCCTTAAAACTACACTTGACAGGACTTAATTACTGTGCAGTAACACTAAATAAATCAAGGGGTAAGGTCTACAAAGTATTACTTGTACACTTGCGTTCCTCTGCCCGAAATAAACTCATTAATTGGAGTAGAATAACTTAGAAAAACTTGTGTCAACTACCTAAATTATCTATTAATTTATCACACGGGTAATTAATTTCTTTTTCCCCCAAATAACTTTATACCAATTTTCAAGAGCTGACAAGGAACTGTAATATAGATACATACAAATATTGGGTAAAGAGATAGCCCCCTTATCACCCCAGGGATGAACCAGGACAAAGATGTTTGATTGCAGTTCTCATGGCAAACTAGCAAGAATTCTATAAAGATACTTTTATTTTTTTTTTACAAGAAACTGCTCAAAGCAAATCCATGGGGAAAGTAGCCAAGGAAATACAGTATGCTTTTAAAAAACACCAAAAACCACAAACCACTCTTTTTCCTGACCTGGAATAGAACAATTTGCTTTGTTCCCAGGGATAGAGTATCTTCCTTATCTATTAAGACACTTTTGACATGATACACTATTTCAGTTCTTGTAACTACATCAGCCAAAATAGAGCCAAAAGCTGCTCCCCGTCCATCCACTACTCCTATAATGGGAACAGTAGAACTATTTTTAAAAACTTCTTTATAATTTCACCAATAATTTCTTAAGTATCAACTCTAAAAAAAATTATTTCGATAACAACATTTTCAAAGTCATTCTGGCATTTAAATAACCCCTACAGAAAACATTCATATACAGCTGAGTATGTCCTTATAAAAATCCCTAAATTTTAGCATGCTATCTCCAGTACAGTCCCATCCCAAGCTGAATCTCAGTCAATGGCTACTGGTGGGAAAGAATTTGTTTGGACAGAGACAGCTACTCCCTGAAGCAGCAGCCTGCCCAGCTCTGTTGTATGCATTGCTCTCTATCTCCACTTCCAATCACCTTCTAGAGACAGGAACTTTTGTCTTTTTGCCATTTTCAAGAAAACATGGCATCCCTTTCCAGACTGTAAGTAATATATCAGATCAACATAATTATTTGCAGATTATTTCTGCTCTGTTGGCCATACATACACTACTGACTTTTGGAAATCTTACAGCATTTTGATTGTTTTCTACTCTGTAGACATTGCTATTAATTGATTTTTTTTTTCCCTTGTTATTTATTTTATGGTCTCTCCAGTGAGCTTTCAAAAAATAGATTTCATGTGCATCTGCACTTTATACAGCATGTACATAATAGAATCAAAAAACCCCAAACAATTGTCTTAATGTTTCCATCTTCTTTCCCTGCTATGAGTTGTACCATGCCTAATTTTCCTCCAGACTTGAATTTCTTTGGATAGAACCCTATTAGAAGAAAGTCAACATCCCTCATTTCATTTGTGGATTCTTCTCAAATTTATACAAATCATCAGCTTTTATTCCAGCACATTCTTCTATTCGTAACAGATGCTGCCCATGTAAACTGCTGCAGCAATCACTTAAGAACGCTGTGGAAGTTGTCAATTCAAGTGTGGATTACTAAATGCAAAATCATTATTGCATTTAGACTGATGCAAAATTATTTTCTGCAATGTGTGGAATCTTAGCTAATTTTAGATATTTATTGAAATATCATAAATAACTTCATATAAATGTGACTGCATTTATTCAAGATATGAGTGAATTTAATTGGCTACAAGTGGTCACCTCTATATTTCAAAATGTGCTACCTGACAAAATTTAGAACAATTGACTGCAACTTCCCAGTGTGCCTGTCTTCACATCTCAATATCTTGCTTTATCACTGTACCACTTTCTGTGCAGCTACATTTTAGAAACTTCACACAAAGCTGTGAATGCTATGTTGGAGGTTAATTTGGGAAACTGGACACTTCAAAGAAAGCTACATGGATTCTTATGTGAAGCTCTCAGTTTTAAAGCACCTATGGATTTAGAACTTCACAGTCTGTTATACCAAATACAGTACAGTAAGACAATTAAGCTTGTTTAACTAAAAACTTTAAAAATTAAGAAATAAAGCAATTATACAGCAGCTCTTGACTGCATATACTATAAATCAGACGATCGTGGCTGAAACTGTTATTTTTTGCACTATTAACAATTTTTCTGATTACATTGCAGTAAGTTCCTTTGTATCATATCTTCTGTGAATGCTTTCAGTAATCATTCCCTTCAAAAAAGGCAATTTATAAACTGCAATGCCCCCATACTTGCAAGTGTTTGCTTAGTGGAATTTACAATGATGATTGAAAGAGAAAAGAAAAAGAAACAAGGATTTTTAGGCATGAAAGGTCTTAAACTTTCAGGTTTAAATTTTATAAAGTATTTTTATACTGTCACAGTCACCATCAAAATCCAGTCTGCTAGAAGCAGAGTGTTAAGGAACATAGGCAGACAGTGGTTTTAAAGACAATATTTAATCAAAATAATTACATTTATGGGGGGTGATGGGAATAATAAAAATCTCACTATTATGCTGCATGCAGTGCTTCCTTAAAACAGTCATTAAGAAATAATCTTTGACAGCCAAATGAAATTCCAATGCATATTATGCAGATTTTTAAATACAGAGCTTTCCTAAACTAATTTGGTAGAGGAAGACTGGCAGGAAATGAATTAAAATCAGCACAGCTTTATGTTTTACATAATGAAACATAACTTACATCCTTGTTCTATTGTAATTACCCTAGAATCAACAATACACCAAAAAGACATCACATGACTGAGAACCTCTCTCACTGTCAACTCTCACTGCATTATCTTTAGTCTAGCTGGAATTATGGCCAAAGAATCTCCCCAGTGAAAACATATTTGTGACAACCATGGCATGGCAATGGATGTTCTTACTAGTGCCTAAAAAGAGCTGGGAAAATGCCACCTGCACCTGCTAAATCCTCAGAAGCTGCAGAAGAAAAAGCTTCAGTTCTTACACTCTGGGAAGGCAACTGGATATGATTCACTAATTATGTTCAAGCTATCCCTGCTTGCTTTTCCCTCTCCTCTTCCTGTCCTAAACTATGTCCCAAAACCTGCACAGCTTAAGCTTCTAAGAAAATTCCTTAGCTGAGAGAAAACTGAAATCTTTACATTAGAACTAGGCAAGATAAGAAAGGCAAAGGTACAGACAGTTTTTTTAGGAGCACTAAGATTCAAAAGGAAGAACATGGCAAGGTGAAGAACAGTGAAGAGGCCAACCCAGTCCCATCAAGGGTCTGTGACAAGTAGTAGCAGTCTCCTTTCACACAGCTGACTGACACCTGCCTGGCCAGCAGAATCTCTTCAGGTATCATCTCACAAGCAATGAGTGTCCTGGCAGCCTTTAAATCCTATCTATCCTTTGTGTGCATTAAGCTTGCAGTCAAATCTTTGCACTCTAAAACGTGTGTCAATAAAGGGCCCCTGAGGTGGATGGCAAGAACATACACAATGTGTTATCTGCAGTCGGTATCTCATGCTCATCTGACAATTTTCCTTAGGAGCATTAGTCAAGGAACCAGAATCTCTCACACCATAGTACTCCACAGAACATCAACTTAAATCTATTTAAAATGCTAATGGTGTAAGCAATAAAGAGTAGCAGAGAACCCATTTCATCCTGAAAACTGTTGCAAACCATGGGGATGCTTGCAAAGAAGGCAACAAGTCTTTACCTGAACTGATATTAAGAATTCATCACTGAATTGAAAGTAAACAAAACCAAAAGTATTCTGAGCAGCTATGTTTAGAGAATTTTGAGCCCAGACAGGTACCTTTACTAACCAAACACTAAACTCTGAAAGATTTGTATTCCAATTCATTCCATCTACAATCATCACCTCAGTGGCAGATAAAGACTGGCAAAGTAGTCAGAAGAAAGAAAAACAATTTGGGTGAATAACAGCTGTTTAAGGAAGAGCTAAACACCAAGGCTGCTGAAGATGTTAGAGGATAAACATGTCTTTAAACAGTCAGATCCTGAAGTCAAGCAAAATCAGTGAATCTTTTCCCCTCAGACTATACAGTGTAAGGTTTATGCAGGATTTAAACACTGGGTGGCAGAAAAGGCCACTGTCTCAGCATCCAAACATAGGTGGATGTTTTAGATGCAGGAGAGCATTTGAGATACCTGCCCGAGGCTGGACCACAGGACAAGGGAAAAAAGCTTCAGGTGACCCACCCCACTCCGGAGGGGCAAGCTGGGGAAGAGGCCACCTACACCAGAACAAAGACACAAGCTTCAACACCTGGCAGCTGCCAGGTTTCTGCAGCACTGACAGCAAGGCTAAAAGCAGTTTCTGAGCTATGGCAGTTTATAACACACATAAAGAAAAACTGAATTTAAAAAAAAAAAGAAACAAAAAAGTAAAAGGTACTGAGCTATAATCAGCTGTTCCACCAGCAGTTCAGAAGACTGAGCTGGAGAGAACATCTGGACTAGCAGCAGGGGACTAGCAAGTCATCTGTTGCCCTGATGTAAAGCTGTGGCTCATGGGACAAAGTGTTTATTATACACTCTAAACCCTACCTGTAGCATTTCAAAGCACATTTGGCATGGATGTCACTTGAAACTTCATGAAACTTAATAGGAGATTTCTTCCATTACGTAGCTTAGTTATGATTTTTAACCCCAAAAATATGGACACAACATCCTGTCTTAAAAAAGCCTAGAAAACAGGCCACAGAAAAGGTCTAAAGGAAACACTGGGACATCTGCTGGCCCCAAATCTTTGCAACCAATATCATCTCTTACTGATCATACTGCTGCATTCAAGAAACCTGGATTAATTACAATTAAAACTATATTGTAAAATCTATGACTGACCTTTGCAGCAAATGCTTCTCCTAGACTCTGAAATAACTTAAAATTTTGCTTAAGTGCTCAGGTGAAAAGCTTCATAGTATGAAAAAAATTTAAAAAATAAATCAAACTAAAACCTCCCTAAAAAAACCCAAACAAACAACAACAAAAAAGTAATTTTAATTTTACCATTATTCCTAAAGGCTCATAGAAATATGTAATTATACCTACTGACATTCAGAATTGGATTAAGACAGAATAGAATCCAACAAAGTCTGATGAAAAGGCAGAAAAAGCCTTAAAAGTCAAAACAATGCTCTCAGAGCTCAACAAGTCTAGAAGGGTAACATCATTTACACATTCTATTAATGCAGTGCTGTGGAAAAATCTTTACTAGGTCATATCTTGTTCTCAATTATTTTTGAATTGTTTTGCCTGATTGTTATTTTAGACACATTTGCTATTTGGAAAAATGAAATTAAATTAAAACACAATAAACCACTTTAGTTGTGATCCCACCTGGTCTCCAGGATCTACAATATCACTTCTAATGAACCTGGCAGCTGAATAATCTTTGAATATGATTTTAGGAGGAAAAAATACGTACATTTTGCTTGTGCAAAATTAATTACAAGTAGAATCCTTACGTAAGATGGGAGGGTGTTTACATGTATTCCAAGAAAGCTACCTTTAACAGGAACACAACAGAGACCATTAATTTCCTCCAAAATTAACTGTACAGTGCCAACTAGTACCAGTCCAGAGCTTCTAGCACCCCTTTTATACTAAAGCATTTCCCTGTCATGAATTCAGGGCTAGAAAAGTCATATTATTAAAAAGGAACAAAAGCAAATTATGTAAAAGCTAGGTTTTCAACAGAAAATGTTAAAATCAACTGCAATTCTCACTGAAGCTTTGTGATTCTGGTTTTTGGGTTGGTTGCTGAGGGAAACAGAATGGACACAGATATAGCCAGACAGGATGGAAATGATGGAGAGGAAGAGTCACCAAATTCACATATTTGAGGGGAAAAAACCCTAAGATCTAGATTTTAGAAAAACTCACAAGAATGTGCAAGAGCTATGAAATTTATTAAAGTAAAAAAATTATTTTTGGCTGATTTTTAAAGTACTGTTTACATTCTTTTATTGAAAATAGTTAAGCAAAAAGTATTCTATTGCCCAGCTATCTTATCTGCAATTTCTCATTTCAATGAAATTGAGCTGTTATTCTCCTGTGACAACACCACGAACAGTGTAATTTTAAAATGTTGTTCACAGTTTACAGAAAAGCTCCTGCTTCATACAACACTTGTATAAATATGGATTGAAAATTAAAAATATGCATTTATCTTTTTAAGTAGCAGTATGGTGCAAAGATGCAATACTCAGGCTGTCCATTGAACAGGTTTACTATTGCTTTTCTTAGATTACTCTCTACTTACATGAATTTTACTAAAAAATAGTATTTAAGTACACAAAGTAGATAATCCTTTTTTTTTTTTTTTTTAGCATGGATATGGATCTTTTGCCACATTGTTACAGCAAATATTCACAGTCCCCTTCACAGACAACTAAATAATCTTGCAAATGCTGTGAGATAAACTTACTTACATCTTGGCTTTCAAAGAAAATGTAGACAGACTAAACTGATAAACCAACTGTTCCTTAATCTCCTTCATGGTAGAGAATTAGTTTCTCTCAATTCCAAAGTGAATTGAGCATTCTTTGCATTTGATGTTTAAGTACCTGTAGATTTAACAGCTCTTCTCACTACAGAAGGAAAGGGATTTAGTACAAGCTCTGTACAAGATAGAAGGCTGTGTTAACTGAAGAAATTTCACTCAGCAGGCAAGCTTTTTCTGTAGACCATTCAACAGACTGTGTTTGCTGTCATTTATTTTGAGCAAACTTTCAACATCTGCCAGCAACTTGAGTCTCTCTCACAGATTTTATACTTGCCTCATCCAGACTAGAGCTGCTCATCCACTGGTATGGAAATTAGCAGAATGCCAATACAGACTAAATAGGGAAAAAAAACCCAGCCAAACCCAACATTTTCAATGAAATTATTCTTTGAAAATGAATCAGTCAGTATGATTCTTTCAGAGTTTTGCTTGGAACCTGCACACACAAAGAATAGGGGAAAAATTGCAAGCTATTTTTTAATCAGTTCTGTGAAACTTACAATGACCACAAAGGTTCTATCTTTTCAGCCTTAACACTTGAATACAAATACATAGAGAATATTTCCCATCTCAAATATTAGGATGAAAAAATCCCTTAATGACTAGAAAAAGTTCACAGCTTCCTATGCTTGAAGGGAAAGAAAGGGTTTCCACAACTGTTTGAAAAGAGAACTCCAGATCTGTGGTTGCATATCGTGAGAGGGTAGGGGATGGGAAATGACCTTCAAGGGACCCACAGCCATTCAGTGCAGAGCTTCACGTTCTCTGCTCTTTGCTATTCTCTAATCTCATCCCTCCACCTCACAGTTCTTTCAGCATTCAGTCTGGAAGCTCTTCCAATGCCATAGCATGAAAAGCAATCCCATAGTACAGGTATATATTCCTGACCCAACCAAGCCATAGAGGCAGTTCTTCACTTCTGAAGAAATATTTAACATTGTCAAGTGCAACCCACAAAGGAGCTGGTTGCTTCTCTCATTTATAAATATCCCTAAACACTCAATAACAGTCTTTTCCAGCAGGAAGAACCAGACCAGAGGAAGGTCCATAACCACATTTCATTGTCTCACTAGAGACATTGGTACACTTGTCAGTTACTTATAAGCACCCAATGAAATAAAATGTGTAACACTATCATACTGACACTAAAGCTTTAAGATTATTTGAAATACAATTTATTTGAGTATTAATTTAAAGCTTAATAGGAAGGACTAAAATGCATTTCTTATAATAATTAAATCCCAATTAATAATGAAATCACAATAAATCACATCAGAAACTCCCCCTGAAATGACCTGTTAAATTGTCCCAAATAACCAGTAAATAAAGAACAGCTCATCCTACTAAGTATTGAAGTGCACAAGTCAGTTTTCACACTGGTCACTTGGTTTACTGTGAGTTCCATTAAACAATTGACCTATGCTATGTAACATGACTTCTGTAATAGTGCAACATAATCATATCCACCCAGTCCACTGAAATCCAATGCAAGCAAGAGAGAAAAATAGGAATATACAGGAAACTGAACCTGCAGGACAAAACCTTAACAACTGAGAGGTTAACAAGAGACAGAATTCTACAGTTGCTCTGTGATGAGCCACCACAGTAATAATCAAATATAACTTTGAAAGGGTTAAAACAGAACTTTGTACTTAATAATAAGGTCACACCAGATTATGCATCTCAAGGGGAAAATAAGAGAATTTATCCTGGAATAAGCAATTAATTCTATACAGAATTTTATTATGACATACTTTAAGGAGATTGTGAAGTTACACAAAACTTATTGTGGAATGTTTAGAGAAACAAAGGAAAGGAAAAGGAAGAATCAAGGTGGTTCAGGGATGAACAAACAGAAAAAAAATACAAAGAGGAGACTGAAATAAGTTGGCTGCTTGTGCCTGTTTCTCCATTTAAACCACTGAAACAGTCAGCGTACAAGATCAATCTCCTTGCCCCCAATACCTCAGAGAATACAGAGTAAATAATATTAACTACTAATAATTATGTAGCATTAATACATGTTTTGACACACACTATATTTATACTGGTTAATTAAGCTTGCCCAAACTGGGTCTCTAGAAATGTCTACTGAAAATGACCCCTGCTCCATATCAACTGCTGATTGACCTCCAGAAGCTCTTTGAAATGGAGTTAGTTCTCCTGGGGGAAAACTTTTCTTACATTTCAACAACATGACAGTATATCAATAAATTTTCAGAGTTTACAAGTTTTCATTAGCTTTTCTTACTATTTTACTTTTATATACAAACCTCATCTATTATATGTATGCAACATACTATATATAGCAGGAAAATATTAATATGCATAAAATGCATAAAATACACATTTATATATTCCTATATAACATATATTTAAATTGATATTTATAAAGGAATATGTTTTTCAATAAAAATAATTACACCGTTATATAATACATACAATGCACATGGTATATAACATGCACATAGGTAGCCACAGATGATAGGAAAGTAATGAAATTGAAATACTATAATTTAGTGTCAGATTATAAGGATTTAGGCAAGTAGAGGAATTTAATTCCACATACTGCACTTGTTAAACAATCTAAATGACTTTACCAGTTTGGTGAGGAGTATAATTTTAACAGAATTGCTATGAAATAATAATCACTAGCACAGCTGAAGTGATGTTTTATACTCACTTTGCATAGTCAAAGAGCCTGCTGTCCCAGAGCTGGTGATTGCCTCTGTATCCAGAGTGGAAGAAACAAGAATCTGTACCATCAAACTGGTTGAGACCATCTTCTGAATTTTTTGAGGCGTGGCTGTGCACCACATCAAGCAGGACCGTGATGCCCATCGAGTGAGCAACGTCAATCATTTCCTTCAGGTCGTCGGGAGTTCCGTACCGGCTGAGAAAACACAATGTGGCATAATCAGGACTCATGCTGGCAAAGCTGAACCTTCATCATGGAAACTACATCAAAGTCAGCAGTTCTTCATCACTTACTCTGCAGATGTACACAGGTGGTTTTTTCAGCCTCTTATGCAGTAGCTATTGCTTACAAACTAACACTTGAAACCATTTTTCATTATAAGAATTCCATCATCCACGCAATGCTTTGCAGAAATAGATTGTTTTATTCTTCCCTTATTAATAATTCATCAAATTCAGTATAAAAGATAACAGGTACAACTTAAAGCTGCTATTTAATATTGAATACTTCCTTAGCTCATAAAGGACAAGAATATATTCATATTGCTGGAATAAAGTGATGGAATGATTACAAAAGTAAATGTACATCCACAAAGTCCACAAAACAAACCATCTGCTGTTTTACTGCTCAGTTATTTGGTTTAGGTACCACACTATTTTCTTATTTTTAAAAGAGGGTTTTGTCTCCTGTGCCTGACACATCTTTTTTCAACTAATTAAGCCAGTTAAGAACTGCCTGTCTAAATTTAGCCTGGTTGCCACTTGAGCTGCTTGAAGATTAAAAAAAAAAATTTAAAAATTAATGACTTCCACATTTATCATAATTTTCTTAACAACTACCTGAATTCATTTTTCATGTAATTTTACCCTATGACTCAAATCTAAGTACAGTCTGTTACAAACCTGTAAGGGAAAGGGTTCACACAGAACACACAGAGCCATAATTTTAATCAAGTTCATTATGAAGAGTGTATAGTTCTGTATGTCATAAAAGAAAGCCCTACACATCCTGTTTGTTACTGCCAAGAATTCCACAAGCCCAAACCCATGCATAAAGACTGCTGAAGGTGAATTACCTGAAATATGCTATGGCAGCTGAAATTACTTACAAACTTTTTGTTTGTATCCTATCCAAAGTGTTTCACAGAGCAGCTAAACACTGTGCCAAACTGATTCCAGATTTAAGAGGAAGGTAGAGCAAATACCTAAGCCACTCTCTCACATTATACACTTTCTTGCAAACACACACCTGTATGCAATACTGATTACAGTGGATGGGAAGGAAGGGAAAAGGACAGAGAAGATGCTGGAGCACCTAAACCTACCTTGATGCTGCAAAGAAACTTGTGACCTGATAACCGAAACTTGCATAGTATGCATGTTCCATAATGGCCATCAGCTGGACACAGTTATAGCCTATAATAGAAAAAAATATAACAAACAAATGCCTTAAGGATACTTAAGAGTTTTCAATACCTGTAACATATCCATTCCAGTCTTGTCTTATTTTAGCTGCCTCCTGACCCTAATGGTTAACACCTAAGAACTCAGTAACTTTGACAAAGCAATTCCACCTAATAGTTTATACCTGCGTGATCTCCACTACAAATGAAACAGGCAATTCGTCAAGTGATCTACACATACTGAATCTCCTAGATGCAGACAGAAATAAGTGTAATCCTTATTTAACTTCAGAATATTAGTTATGCCAACTTCCATGTCCTGAACTGCTTCAACTTTTGACAGTTGCAGTTAGGGTTAGCCACTGGCTACACATACTATACAGAATAGTTCGGGTTGGAAGGGAACTTAAAACATCCTCTAGTTCCCACTCCTCTGCCATGGGCAGGAACACCTTCTACTGGACCAGACTGCTCAACATCCCTTCCACGGATGGGGTATCCACAGCTTCTCTGAGTAACCTATTCCAGTGTCTCACTAACCTCACAGTAATGAATTTCTTCCTAATGTCCAACCTAAATACACCCTGATTCAATCTGAGGCCACCCCATCCCTGGTGTCCACTTGGACATCAAGCCATTGACAGAAACTCTGAGTGTGACCATCCTGCTAATTCCTTACCACCAAGTGGCTCATCTGTCAGACCCACATCTCTCCAGCATAGACACAATACTGTAACTTCATGACATATTGAACCTTTTTTTTTTTATACTGGCAAAATAACTTTTTTCCAACTTTAATAGTTATTTCTTCCCTCTTTAAGAGTATTCCAAAAAGAAAAAACACAACTGTAATATGCTTTTATTCCAAGCTCACCCAAGAACTAAAGCAGTCCAGGAGGGCTGGGGGACACCCTGTGTTGTATCCCCTAAGATAATTCAGTATATTCTTAATGAAGGAAACTCTAAAGAATAAGGTTTTCTCTACAGACTATTAAGATTAATACCACCATCACTTCTCCACTTGAAGAAAATAGTCACTTCATTCCTTAGTTTCAACAAGATGCTACAGGATTCTTTATTATTCCTTGTTATTTTATAGCTGTGACATTTAAAACCAGAAGACGGTGTGAGCCCAGCAATTTCTCAGATTCATTGCTGGTTTATAATTCAGGTTAATTGTACTTATTTTTATTTATATCATTTTTATAAATAAACAGCAACATTGCATCAAATTAATCTCATTCAATTTGCTTGCTATTTATTTTGCTATTTGTCATGCACGTATCCCTACAAACTACTAATATATTAGAGTTCTCATATAGAGATGTCTTTAAGCTTGTCCTAAAAAGTATGACATTCCAAAACTGAATCTAATAGACCTTAAAAATATTTTTTAAAAATACTTAATTCCCACAATGTTTACTTAATATAAGCAGGAAGGAACAGTAGTTATAATTTTTGTATACCCTGAATTTGATACTGTTTTTATTATTTGGTGTATCAGCCTTTTCATGACATTTCTCCACAAAGAAAAAATTGTAGGCAAAGCAGAATGCCTTCCTAACTCTGTAAATCCTATTAACTTCCTGAGACAAGTGAAATTCCTTGACAGTAAGGAGTCAAAGATATATAATGTAAAATCCAAAACTGCTTTTTATTAAGGCCTTGCACAAGTGAAAACTCCCTTGTCTCACCTGCAAGCTCAAATTTAGAGAATGGCGAAAGCCACAGAACATTGACTTAACATGATATCTAGAAGAAAATATCTTTTTCAGGCACTCTGATAAATACAATAAATTTAAAAAATCAAACACAAACACAGCCACCATCCACAGAGGTTTCAACTATAGATGTCATGATTATTTTACAGCAGTGTAAAATACATATTTCATCATAAGGCAGTAAAAGACAGTAACTTCTAACATTGTCCATTGCAGAAACAGTGCGGAAAGATGCCATGGGAAAAATAATTAAAGTGAAATTGAGGTGAACAGTTTTGCTATGGCTCCTGACATAATGTTACCAGCTCATTCACACATGCTCTCCAATATACTAGAAGTTCTTTTCCTGAAGAAGGTCTTTCATATTTAAAGTTTCCTTGTTCTGATACTTCTGAGCCAATGTTCAGGGATAAAAGAAGTCTAGCAGGCTTATTCTGGCAAAACAAAGAATATTCAGGTATTTCTTTTGTCCTAAGTAAAGCTTAGTTCTAAGGAACTAAGAACTACTTAATTCATTCTACCAGTAAGCTTTACTTACTGGTAGAATGAATTAAGAATTAAGTATTTTCTGAAGACTGCCACAAAAACAGGTCCTTTTTCAAGCTGAAAGCAAATAATGCCAAAAGCAAATTACCTTGCAATACTTATCCGGGCTTTAATAATCATATTTTACTTAAAAATCTGCAATGGACTTTAATTCACATATCCTATTTCAGTCTTTCTTTGTTCTCCATAGATTTCACTTGTTTATAACTTTTGCTCACCAAAGAATCTATTTTTATAATATGTGCAATTGGGAAATTCAAAAAAACCTCTAGATACTTGACAGTTGTCTTTTCTAATGAGCACAGGAACATAAATTTTATCTCTGCAAGCATTTCTGGTATTACTTACCAAGATCCTTTATTCTAGGTAGTACATTGTATGTGAAGTTTTTGTAAGAAGCTACTTTGCCTTCTGGGGAAGCAATTCCCACATGAGATTCATAGATTCTTAGGCTTTTTAATCTCTTGGGAGAGGGATTCTTATGCTATAAGAAAAAAAAACAGTTGTCACTAGGAACAGCTTAAGAGTGTTGTCATAATCACATGGTTTGCACAAGGTGAAAAACAATTTAAGGTTTATTTTGTTTTTTGTCTAAGAGAATTCCAAACATTTCAGAAGCAATTGACCATTTTAAACTGTTAAAGCAAATGTCTGTTTAAAATTAATGTCCTTTATGAACAAGAAACTGGACATTCATGATTCAACACTTTTCTTATACTCTTTTTAAATTACACGTCCGTGTTCAGACTAATAGTAGCCACTCCTCTTGATGTCCTTCTGAATCACTATGAAGCTTGTTTGAAAATAGATGGAGAAAATAAGATACGTATTTATTTTTAAGCGTACCTGCTTTTTGCAGGTACATGAAATTGCTGCCTTCTCTTAAATGAAATTTAAAAATTCTTTATTCCTAAAAAATACAGTTTCACAGCACAGAATCACCTATATTGTATATTATTTAGGATTAAAATATAATTTTAAAAATCCCGAGTCTGGAGATCAGTACACAGCATTTCTAGACGGGTGAAAATATTGGAAGAATACAGAGGCCATCAAAACTATTTGTTAGTTTATTATTCAGGTGAAATTTTGAAAAGCTAGAACAAAGCTAGTTGAATACACACATGTGGACAGAAATTAAAGGAACAATGTGAAGAACAAATCTTCTGGTTGAGGCTTGTTCACTGTGATTTCTTTCCATTGGACACCTCTGCTGTTTTTTTTCCAGTAAGGCCTTGTCTGCACCCAAAAGTTCAAGCCTCTTTTTCACCCCCATTCCTTTTTTTGATGACATTGAGATGTCACACAGCATCATACACAGAGTAGGCCACTAAACTGATAGACTACACACTTTAACAAGAGTTAATGTACATTATGTTATCTATTTTTAAAGAAGATATTTTCAATGCCAGTAACCTTTTCTCTCTAAAGCAGTAGCTTCATAATTTGAGGTGGATACAAAAATTTAAATCAAAAGAGAGGTTACAGCATCTCTAATATAAACCACTGCATACCATTTTTCAGGGAAAACGTGAAAAAGTTTACTATGAAACAACATCACTCTGACAGTCTGAAGTTTCCACATGTTTTCCTAGGGGATTTTTCATGTATCATACAAAGAGTTCTCTCCATACAGCAGTACACGAGAAGAAAAAGGGCTTTATACTCAATAACAGGATTTTCTTGATATAAAGAAACCAGGACTTGACCAGAGTGTGGGCTCCTTATTTTTGAAGTTTTTTTCTGACTTCATGGAATACTAACTAGTGTTCAGTACTGAACGTTGTATTTGCAGGTAATCAATCCTTAAATCCAGTACTGATAATTCCCTGCTTTCCTCCCTTCCAGGAACAGCCATCTTGTCCCAGAATAACTGTCAATTTTGCCTAACAGGTGGAAAACCAGGTTTAAAATACCACATTAATAACTATTTTTATATATTCTACAGGAGGCTGAAAAAGCAGCTCAAAAACATCCATCATTAAAGTCATTTATTTCTGTCAAAGCCATGAATAAAAGCCCTTCATCTCTCAGCTGTTTTAACTAGTTTGCAATCTCCTTTTATTTTCTTTCAAACAGGGATAGAAAGACAACATGATACACCTCTTGAAAATGATATTGAAGCCTTACTATATATGACTGTGGTGGGTTCCAGTGAACCCAATCATAATTCACTTTGTCTTCATCACGGACCACATATCTTGCCCAGGGTGAAATACGATAGAGGAGGGCGCCGTTCTGAGCACGAATCACCACCTATAAAATAACACAACATATGCAGGCAGTCACTTATAACTCACAGAACGCCTTCTATGCAAGCCACTGCACAGAATGAAATAGTAGACTACAGAGAAATTTAATTTAAAGAACACACAAACACACAATGCAAGTCAAGAGAAGGAAGAATGACCCTGCTGGCAGGAATGATTTGCAAAGGGACAGTAAACCAGACATGTCAGGCAGGAGTGATGATCAACAGCAAGAGCTGAAAGGTGAGAATATACATAAGCTTTATATAAGAAATGGGAGAAGAAGCCTTCCCAAATGGATTTCTGTTAGGTTCCCTAATTACCCCTGTCATTGCTATTTCCTTTCCATGTTCTTATAAATTTAAATAGACATGCAGGATAATGCCATTAGAATGAGAACTGTGATTTGTTTAACTGGGCAAACAAAACAATCTAGTAAGGCAATTTTCATATCATTATTCCATCTTCTTTTCCATGCTCTGTGAGTCTTTAACAATGTCACATAGCCTGGAATCACAGATAACATAAGAAGCACAGGACAATTTTTGGGTTAAGGCAAAGAAAAATTTCCACCTCTCTCACATCCTCCCATCCCATCCCACCTCCCCTCTCCTCAGCACAGAAGGAACAGCACTGCTCTGGTTTTGCTTGGTATCTTGGCTGCCACTAAAACAGTAACACAGATGGTTTGCAAATTTAAAACCTAGAAATGTACAAGCAAGTGAAGGCACAGAATTCTTGATTCCACTTTTTTTAAGAGAGTGATGACTGAGACTTTTTAGTTTGATTGTTGGTTTCACAGGGCTTATTTTTTTTTTTTGTAAGAAAAACGATGAAATTATAAGAAGCCTCAAATAAAAGGGAAAGGGATTGAGTATTTTTCCGCTCTTTGTGTTTTGGTTTTTTTTTTTTTTGTGTGTGTGGTTTTTTTTGGGTTTTTTTTGTGTGTGTGGTTTTTTTTTGTTGTTGTTTTTTTGGGGATTTTTTTTTTTCTGTTGTTTTTTTGTTTTGGTTTGGTTTTTTGTTAAAAGAGTGACTTGTTTTTGCTCTCAATTCCTAACAGGTAGTCTGGATGATGAAATCATCACAGAATTGCCTTTTCACCTTTGGCAAGTGTTTTTCATTGTTTTGATAGATTATCTGTATCCTTAACCGAATCATGGAAGAAGGCAGGATCACAAAATCATGTTTAGTTGAAAGGGACCTTTTAAAGGTCATCTAGGCCAACAAAGAGGAAAATATGTATATGCAGATGATTAATGGAAGTTGACAGAATAAGGCAAGTATGATTGCTGTGCCTTAGTACACGTTATTATAACTCCAACAATTCAAAACAGGCTTTATAAAATGGAGTAATTCATACCAAAAACCTCACAAGAAAAAAAAAAGATGAAAGACATTACAAACAGTGTAAAGCTGCATGGAAAATTTATTCTGTTAGCTGCGCTAGCAAAGCTGACCCAAAGAGTATTTCTGCAAATTCTATCAACACTGTGAAGATCCTCCTTGCTGATAGCATTGACAATTTGCAAATTATTCTTAAAATAATAAGTTATCTCCTCTCTCTAATATCACACTTCTGATGGTGCTGTTGCTTCTTTTATTATTTTGTCCTAATTTACCCATCACAGAAATAAGATGATTACTGTATATAATAACCTACTCATCTTGGCATTCCTTTTTTCTAATATTTTAGCATAATTCATACTAGACAGACTTAAGAAGGGTGGGCACATTGAAGAAATGTGAAGTAATTAATCTACAGTCAGAAAATTAATTAGCTGTAGTACTGGTTTAATCCAAAAATTATACTGGAGGGGGGAAAATAAATTTCTTTATTATGATATATTAATTCAGTCACATACTGTCTTTAATTATAGCCATTAAGCAATGAAAAAGTTAAGAAAAAAAAATATCAGAAAACCATTTAAATGACCAACCATCAGTTATTTCACTTTTTCAGCTTATACTTCTATAGTAATACTGCACAACCAATTTCTGTATCGCATCCTTCTGACAAAAATAAGAACTTCTGTTTTTCTGTAGTCACTTAAATTGACCTTATTTTCCATAATTTGTGAGACACCAGTGCATTTGTTTTACCATTTATTTAGAAGTCATTTTGTTCAAGTGCTAGTTGTGCATTTATTCAAAACACCTACAATGCCAAAATTAATGGTTACACTTTTCAGGAATTTAGACTTACAGGAAGTCATAGAAGTTTCTAGTAACTTTCACAGTCAGAATTTTAATAGATAATACTAAAACTTCCTAGAAACACATACATATATTTGTCATATATCATTATAGTAATAATGTAGAGTCATAAACAAGTGATGGAAATCTACAATTCTAAGGGTTGGGTTTACACTTGAACAGTCTTAAAACTTTAGAGTCTGCTCTATTTTAAGGCTCACAATCTAAATTTTTGGGTTCGTTCATTTTAAAACTCGGCTTTCAGTTCTATCATGCAAACATGTAAGAAAACTCCCATGATCAAAAGAAAAAGTTATCACAATCACAAGGTTGGAAAAGACCTTTAAGATCATAGAGTCCAACCCAAGAAACCTTTATCCAACAACAGAAGTAATGAAATTTAACCATGCAAATATTAGAAAAATCTCAAAAAAGTGGGGAAGTACTTATTTTAAACAAGTAATCATAACATTTATTTGTTGCTTTCTTTACAGTATAGGTGGTCTTAAGAAAAAATTGTCACATATATCCAGCCATGGCTATAGATTAATCTCACCCCTACAGTAGAAATCTCAGGTTTGCTTATTTGTTGCTGTAATTTTTTTAGCATCATGGGCTGTGCACAGAAAAGAAGAGTCAAGCAAAATAATCATTACACTACCAGAGCTGGTAAAGTTGAATCTTTTCCTTCTCTGGTTTGCTGAAACATAACCAACACAGTGTCCTTACAGATCTATCAAGTGATCCCTGGCAATTTCACTTATTCATAGCTATTCTTGTTTAATACGTTTCTTAATTGTATGCGAGTACCATTTAGAGAGTCTCTCCTAGGCTTAATTATCAAGCTCTATACTCAATCATCTTATTCCTCTCTCCTGATATTGTACAAATTTTATTAATAAAGTTAGAAATAAAAAATTCAAATAATGTTTTCTGAAGTTTCTTGAGACAAAACTCTCACATCGCCATGCTTAGTTGAAGCATGAGCACGGAAACTAGAAAAAAACTGAATGGCACCACAAAACAAATAGCAGTTCAGCCCAAGACTGACAAAAATAACTCTAAAGCAAACAGTCTGACAGCTTTAATTCCCATATTTGCTTTGCTATTTCTTGAAACAATGACATATAAGTAAAATAATATAATAATAAAAGGAGTAAAATTATAAAGCACACATAAAACAAAGACAGGTGAAAACTCTTGTTCCACTCATCCCAAGTTATGATTTGTGGTCCCTTCTCTGGAGTGTCCAGATACAAAAATTAGCTGCTGTGTATATTCTAAATGTGTTGTTACAGATTTTACAAGCATAAAGAATACTGAATATAGTCATTACACAGCACTTTGGATGAAGTACCTATAAATCAGTTTAACAGATACTGTATTTTTCCTCCAAATTAGTTTGAAATGAGTAAAAACAAATTCATAAAAGTTGCAGCCTAACCAGCTACTACTTAGTTCATCAAGGCTTTATAGATGACTTTACCTTCTCTAATTAACTCAAAAAATTGTTCTCTAAAGAGCAGATATAAAACCATGATGTTCATTAAATCTGGCTTTTTCAAACTGCTCTTGGGATTTACCTAATACATTTTCACAAGGCATGTCCCTGATCATTCTTCAATGTATATGAGGAGGCATATCCCACCATTTGACATAAAAACTGCAGCCTCCACTAAATAAAGCCTTTAAAATGCATACTGCTATAGCACGAAACACATGCCAAGTGAACCAAGCAAACTGACAAAATATTAGCCCCTCCTCACAAGCAACCTGTTTTATAGTTATTTACACTTCAGTGAAAGAAAATCTTACGTAAAAGTTGCCCCTGTATTTTTGATCCTATTATTACAGAAAACACTCCAACAGAAGGACAAGTGCAGGGAAAAAAAGGAAATCCAAGTTTCTGACACAAACTAGTACATCCTCCTCAATTACTCAAAAATCAGCAAAACCTATTTAAGAAGAAAGAAACCAGTATCTCAAAAGAGTTGCATTTACACTGCCCAAATTTAGACAGAATGAAACAAATACAAAATAACAGATGTAAAGAATGTGCCACCATCTATATTAACCACATCTTTCTGTGAAACATGAGATAAAGTAATATATTATCAAATTGTATAGTACAAGGATAACATCAAGATTTCTTCTGTGTCTGAGAGGGAAGTATGTTAAAACAGCAAGCCTGTTTAGAACTCTGTTAAAAAAAGGTTTTCTTCTATTTCCAGAGTCTTTATGATGGGTTTCCCACTGGAAACTTCTAACACGAGAATGTAGAAAATTCAAAGATAAGCCATGCTGAATTTGCCTATATCAACTTTAAAAATAGCTCACCTAAATAGTTCAGGGTTTTTCCCCACCTCCCCTAGTGGTAAGCATTCAAAATCCTTGATGTGACCTTTGAATGTCACATGATTCTGGCTTCCAAGTGAGATATAAATACATGTAAATAAATGGTCTTACAGAAATAAGTGTCAGGAAGACAGAATGAAAATGTCCTTCAAAACTTGATATTAAAAAGTCTATTTTCTCTAAAAATGGACATGACACAGACACATAATTTATATAAGTACAACTGCAAAACAACAGAAGTGAAGACCCCAACCTATGGTGTACATCTTTTGTATGCAAAGGTTAAACATTTCTGTTTAGTATTCATATTCCATTATAGGGATGTTGGGTGTATTTTCCAAGTTTCTGTGCAAAGCATATAGCATCTTGAAGTTTAGCATCCCAAAACACTAATAAGTGCTGTGGATTTCACAGATGAGTACACCCAACACAGAATAAGCACAACCTTAAATTTGAGTTTTACAGCATCAGTGCTAGCAAGTTATTAATTCTGAAAAACTTTCAGACGTAAATAAAAACATATGTATGGCTGTAGTCTGAGAAAACCAACAAAGGCTGGCTTTGAAAGTATGTAAAAACTGGTGTGCAGAAGTTCATTCCAATTTTCCAAATGCTGGACGACAAAGCAGGACCTAAACCTTCACAATAACATTAGTACCAAAGTGACAGTGCATTCCACGTCCGTCCACTAGAGGATAGGAAATTCGTGGAATGGAGAGTAGGTTGTAGGATAAAACTAAATATAGGGGTTATGAGTCTGTTTGATGATGTTTGAAACTCTCAAAAGCAGTTTATTACAGTTAAGGGGAAACCATCACTCTGAGGTCAGTCCAGTATCATAAAGAAAATGCAATAACACATAGGAGCAATTCAGAGGCTGAAATAGGTCTCATTTAATGTAATGATGCTGCCAATGCAGGACAAGTGAGATTGAAAGGCTTTGATTTTTCAGGCATTGGAGACTCTTGGGTATCCCATTATTCTGCCTTTCCAAAATAACACAGTCCTTTTCTATCACCCACAGTACATCCAGCAATTCCTTCTGGATGTCTTGGGGCATTTAAAGGAAAACTCTGTGCTCACATTCAGGCAATTTTCAACCTACTGTGACTCAGGGAAATCTGCTGACTTTTTATGAACAGACACCACACATTTTTTTCTTAGACGATCTATAATGATAAAAGGTTCACAAGAAATTTAAAAGCTTTGTCACAAATACAAATTCAGATAAAAAGTAAATCCATGTGTAAAAATGGAGTTTAAGGTGGCTGTTCTATTGTTATGACAGACAAAACTCTGCAGTAACAGGCCACAAACTATCATATTTAAAATTCATACATGTCTATGAATATCCCTTTTTTTTGTGTTTGCCTACCTTCATCTTGTCTTCACATCAGCTCCATTTGGCTACCCCAACTCCCAGTGTACACAAAGATGTACTCAGAGCAGTGTGAGAGAATAATTCAAGAGACAGTTGCAGAAGATCAGACAACTACTCTGCTCAGCAACCAAGCCTTTAGCTTTCATTTCCTGCATATAATCTATACCTGAGCATTTAATTTAATTATGATATACTCCCATAAGGTGCCTGCCTCTGTTTCCACTAATTAGGAGACAAGCTCAACATTAGAAATAAAAAGCCATGCAGTCATTCCTTATTTTTCAGATATTTATTTAGATTTAAAAGTATAATCTTCTGGACAAGTTCTTTAAAAATTTATATATAAAGAATTTAGACATATTTCTGCTGTTTGAGAAATTTGTTATATAGTGCTTTATCATTTATACACCAGCTGAGGAAATGAAAATAATGAAATGATAACTAAATAACAGATGAGTATATGCAAGCCAATAAATTGCTCTGAAACACCATATTATTATTTCATTACTTTAATAGCTTGAAAACACTTAAAATGATTCTTGGTGTATGTGGCTTTTAATACAATGATGAAATTAAGTTTGCCATCAAACCAACAATAGCTAATAAAATGAGAGTGGACTAGCTTTAATATAAATATGGAAATGGCAGTGTCTTGTTATATAAGGGCAATAAGCTATTATTTCAGTAGTTTACAATCTACAGTATTTCATTAGCTTCAGATCTATTCATTTCTGACACAAAATGATCCAAATATAAAAGGCACAGGAATACAGGTGGAAACATCATCTCAGTAACATGCATCTGACTTAAAAGCAAGTTCAATGCAAAACATAAAACACGGGCAAGATAACTTCTTAAAGATTCCCTAGGAAGTTTATATTAGGTGTGGTGATAACATAACAAGGTTTTTCTACTTCATGAAATTCATTAGGAATTTAGCATCAAGGTATTTCCCTGCCTCAGTTGTTCTAAAAGTACATGAAAATGGAAAACAACTACTTGAATACCAAGACTTTTTTAGTATAAAATGAACTGTAGAAAACAAGTTTACTTTTTAACTTTTGCTGTAGATAAATAGGGTAACCAAGAAATAGCACTACAAATTTATAAGAATACAAAAGAATCTGACTCAATATACTTTGGACACATTGCTGCTGTAAGAAAACCTGGTCTTCGATCTTATTTCATAAATACTGTTCAGTTTAGAAAGACAGGTCCTGCATTCAAAACAATCAAATCCTATTACAATTCAACCCATCCAATCCTACTATTCTCTTTTTCCTTAAGCTGTACATCCTTTTCTTAGCACCCTCTAATTGCTCCAGAAACAGGATCATAGAGTTGTTTAGGTTGAAAAAGATCATGGAGTCCCACAGCTGGCCCAGCACCATGCTCACCACTGAACCATGTCCCTGAGTGCCATAGCCATGTGTTTTCTTGAAAACTCCTGAGGATGGCAACTCTATGACTTCCCTGTTCCAATGCACGATCACTCTTTCCTAATATTCAATATATACAACTGGAGGAAATTTCCTCTTTGTCCTGTCACTTTTCACCTGGGAGAAGAGACCCACTCCCACCATGCTACAATATATCTATCAGCTGAAAGTCCCTCTCCCTGTGCACCCCTGCCTGTCCTATTCATCCTCAAAAAGAATCCATCCTGACTTTAGCACCCAGGATAGAACACATGGTTATGATGATCTTTTGTCAGTGTGCAGTGTAAACAGGCCATTTACAACAGCAAAGAAAATCACATCACCCCCTCACGAACGTGGAGGAAACCAGAGAACAACTCCTGCCTTCCTACAGGCCAGCAGTGGTTTATGAGAGAAGCACTGGAATCCAGGGGCAGCACTTTGCTATGTTTGGTTCGTAATGCATAGGACCAGAGCAGAGCACTTCCTGATAACACAGTGCAACCTGCTGCAGAGCCCAGAAGTGGAATCTAGTTTCTTGTCTGGAAGTTCACTTTAAAGCAGCTTTAGATAAAAATACAGAAGCCTGATAGAAATCTGAGATCGAACAGCATGGTAAAGAGCATTATTCCGTAATTGTCTTTACCTGACAGATTTTTAGAGGCCAGATAACTTTTTCTCTTTAATATCCTCAGATATAGAAGGCAAGAAATGAAGAAGCAAACACTGCTTCTGCTCTTCTTGCTACTGCACAGCCCTATAACAAATCTCAGGAGAGGCAGCAAGGAAATAAATGAATCAGAAGATCTTCAACACTTCAGCTTCCCCAACTCAGGAGTAACTTCCCAAATGAATCTTCACCCAAACTGGAGGGGCAAGAAGCATGGAAAATGGGAGATCTTTCTAGAACTCAACTTCACCTGAAAAACTTTACCATACTCTATTCATACTGCTCCAAATAACCAAGAAATCGAGTCTATCTGTCAAGGTGCTTGTAGACTGAAGTTATTTCCTTACAGTGAATTGATCATAAACCTTGAAATGAAATTTTGGAAAGAATGGACAGCATGTTGCTTCTTCCAGGCTGTTCTCCTTCCTAAATTGCAAATTGGTTACACTGGAAAGAAAAAGTAATAGAACATGAGTCACATTATTCCTTCCCCCAAGCTTTTATTTTCCTGATCAATTTATAATTAATATCAAAACTGGGTCAGATGATACAAACCAGTTGTCTAGTTTTCTCTTTTTATTCCAAACTATTTTCTGAAAAAGAAACCTGCTAAAGAGACAAGCATTAATATCAAATATTGAAAAAAATATTCCTTAGCTATCAGACATAACAGTACTTTTTAAGTGGTTTACATGCTTAACAAAGTTCTGCAGACAACTCTGTGCCACTCAAAAATCATTGGAGAGAGATTTATTTGCTCTGTAAATATATCACATCAGCTATTGAAATCTAAACTTATGGATATTAAATATTTGTTCACAATTCCCCCCTTTTTCCCCTTCCCTGTTCCCTCAAGGAAAGAAAATAAATTAAGATTAAAATACAATCAAGATACAAAAGAGGCAAAAGCTTATATTCTAAGCCAAGTCATGAAGTCATGCCTTGATTTTCCAAAAGAGGGAGATGCAGCTCCATTTGAGATTTTAAGTATTTCAATTGCATTGCAGAACTTCTGAATATCTTTAACTAGTTTACTAGATATGGTTAAAAAGAAATTATTTTGCTCCCTTTTCTGTTTTTGTGCTTCTCGTAGAAAACTAAGAGAAACTAGTAGTAACAAAAAATACTGTATTATCTATTTGAATAAAAAATTAATTCAAAAGATAGAGCCAGTAGCCTAGAATTGTAAAACATCTATGCAGATAAAAAAATGCCATAGAAAAATCAACCTGTCAAAATCCAGGAAACCTTTGGAGAGATGTTAAAAATGAAAGCAACATCACACAGAAACGCTCCAAATTGATTTTAACAGTCAAGTGTATAGAAAATACTTCACTTAATCATCCAAGTACATGGATTTATAGCTGTAACCCACACAGGGGCGGCATTATTCGGTATGAGGGACAGCCAGTTCATTTTCACAAAGGGAAAATATACATCTGTGCTGAGGGAAAGCATTAAAACTTTTCTTTCAGTCAAGAATCCTGATCTTGAAAATCTTTTTACAAAAAAAAATTCATAAACCAAAGGAAAACTGGAATCTCTAAAATATAGAGTTGAAAAAA
Source organism: Lonchura striata (assembly GCF_050655825.1). NCBI lineage: Eukaryota > Metazoa > Chordata > Aves > Passeriformes > Estrildidae > Lonchura > Lonchura striata. Next base: position 12,852,445 of record NC_140703.1, read on the forward strand.
TATTTTCCTTCACTACGACTTAATCAAAAACAAGTTACTATAAGAACAGTGATGAAACTTAAAGACTATAAAAATTTGTATGCATAATACAGAAGCATTATTGTATGTATTCTGTTAGTCTCTTAGTTAAGAGGCTTGGGGTACAACAGCATGGTTTGAAAAGCCACAATAATACTAAAGCACATTACACATACAGTAAGTGTAACTTCTTACAGTTGTTTCAAGCCATGTCAAGTAGAAAACAAGCTGATGAAGTATGTAATATGGGCACACAAGCATGAAGTATTACTTATCCTCAACTACAAAGCATTTGTATCAAGGACAACTGCTGCAGAATGCACCTTGCAATTGGGTGGCTGTGCCACACTGCAAAGAATGTCAGGAGCTTTCCCTAGAAAGTGATCCTCTAAACAAAAACAATTCCCATGGGAATCACAGCCATGCTTCTATATTCTTAATATGGACTTTCAAATTCTGTTTCAAGACCTCTTCTTTAAGATGTCTCCCTCTTTTCCTCAAGGTAAAAAAAAAATTACATTTTGCTTAAATGTACATGTAATAGTAATTGAAACAATTAGTCTTCTGTATGGATAAACTAAAATATCTTTAGAGTATTTTCAAATTCTCCTACCAGAGAATAGTGCAACTTTCAAGTCACAGGAGAACAAAACCTGCCAAAATAACTGAACAAGAAAATATTCTAAAGAATTGAACTCAATCTGCAACAAAGGCTCCAAAGAACTTCAGTGCACTGCACTACAACAGCTCTTTGGTGCTACAGCCTCTCCTGTGAGTCTATGAGGAGTTGCACATTGTTTACTAAATCCAAACAGGCAGTACCAAGAGACCATTTGCCTCCCAATGAGATAACTCTTCCTGCTGGCATACCTCATCTGTAACCCAAAGAAGTCTACAATAACTTGCTGAAGGGTCATGACTTACAATCACAAAGTGAAACATGAAAAGTACTGCCACAGAATTAATGTTCTACTTCCCATCAGCATGACTTACACCCACAAATGCATATGGTACATGATTTAAGCCTTGCTAAGTAACTTCCAAATTCCAGGAGTACAAAGTCTGTTTCTTCTTCCACACAAGATATGTACCATGATGCTGAAGAACATTTGTTTCATTCGCTGTTCAAATTTGCAAACTTGGTGATTGTTGCGTTTGGTTTTTTTTTGTTTGGTTTTTTGTTTGTTTTTGGGTTTTTTTACATCCTACTGACTATGTAAGACATGACACTCAAGTGATACAGAACTTGGCAGAGTGAGCAAGGATGTTCCCTCTTCCTGCAAGCTAAGGTAAAACCAGAATAATCACAAGTGTTTCTACATGTACATGGAAGAAAATAGCAAACATTTCTTCAGGAAGGTCTCCACTGAAATCAAGTTTAGTACCTCTGCTCAGGGCACCCCAAAGACTCCCTTTGTAGAAGCCATCTGACTGCATTTAACCTATCTCACAGTGGCAACAATCTCTCTAGGAAGGTGTTGGATTCTCCAATGATGGACACATAAGATCCAGCTAGAGAGGGTGCTGGACCATCATGATCAGGCTATACTTTTGTCAAGAATGACTGGACCAGAGGATCCTTGAGGTCCCTTTCAACCAGGTATTCTGATTTTCTATTTACATCCTACAACCCTTGTAAGTCCACCACATCTTTAACATTTCTGTCCCTAGAATCCTAGCCACCAGCTTGCCATTATTAATAGATTTACCAAGACTTTACATTCTCATTATAAACACATTTTTCACTGCAGACTGCTTGAAGTGCATGAGACCAGAAATCCACACCAGTCTGGTACTGCTGCTGCACCTCCTGATCAGTAGGGTCAGCTGCAATACCATCTATTTCATTGGTGACAGCAATTACACTTGTTGAATTTTACTAGCAGTGGTTCCCTGACACAGATTAACCTATCTGCTCACCATATTTGATTCCTTTTCAAGGTATATGAGTTTAACACGGAGCATGCAGATCTACTAGGAAGTAGATGTGCATGCTGTGGAATAGGAATAGGTAAAACTGTAAGGATTAAGTTTTAAAACTATTCTTCACAACTAGCTTTCCTCTACCCAGCACCTCATGAATACAAATGTACTTTAGATACTTTCAGTAATGATTAATAAACTGTTAATGTTCTGACTCAATGTAGTTCTTTCCTTGGCACACTTCAGTATTAAAAAGGGTAACACATTTGGACTGGAAAACTATTAAAACCAATCACAGTGAACTTCTAAAGCATTTTGTACAAACTGATGAAAGAATTCTGTTGTTCATGCCTGCCTCGATCTTGTACTGGCCTTGGCACCTACAACTCCTGTTCAGCAATCACTGAAACCACTCAAACATGCAAGAGTATCAGTAGAAAAATATTGTGTTAACAACTGCACAAGTTATCAAATCTAAGCACCTCATTACAGTACAAGATACTCCCTCAAAAAACTATAAATGCCACCATTTAAATACATAGAATATATATATATATATACACATACAGAGACATGTGAAGAAGAAAAGGATACAGACCTAACAAATAATAGAATGCAGAGTTTTTTAAAAAAAGTCCACCACTTTCTGAGGTGTTCTTTTCAGGAAAAATACATTAACTGCATTTCATGAATATTCAAGTGATATTTAGTTGAATATATAGAGTTGTGCACCTACCCAGCACATTGTTAGCTAAAGTGTCAGATGAGTTTATTAGACTAAAAAATTACTGTTCTGGAAATAATTTCATAAATCACATATCTGTTGTCATTTTTAGAAAGTTGAACAATCACTTCTATTTTAATATGTCCCCTCCAGCTCACAAAAGAAAATTTAGTGGTTCTGCTATACAGATTCTTTTCCTAGTTAATGTTACAGGGCAGCAGGTAGCAATATCATAATTGCCAATATTTTTCAAATACTGATCTTGCCAATTTCTCTCATTTAGCTGTGTGAAAGTATTTCAGAATTTGACCATGAATTTGGAAATTATTTTCAACTAGGTTAAAATTCTTAAAGGATTAATTTTTTAAATTGTTTTCTATTTTCTTTGTTGTTCTTTGGCATTCCTGTAAATAATATTAAGCAAGTTCCCCAGTGCAGATACTAAAAATCTCAGTTTTTACCAATACTATCCCTAAACTCCACTGACACTATTTCAAAATTAGGATCTTGCCAACTACTAAGAAACCTTAATTTACAGGTGCATCTACAGAGTTGGAAAAATAATTTATAAATAAACAGCAAAAGCACAAAGTATAACACTGATTAAACTCCTCCATTAATATGGCCACACACAATGAGACTTGCTATATAAATCTCTCCATACTAATTTTCTAAAAGCTTGCTGTGTCCTGTAAAAGTTAATTAAGAATCCAAAACTGAAGCAAAAAAATCAGTCATTTTCCACCACCAAAGGTAAGTACTTGCACCCCACCTGCTACCACTGTAGAATGGCAAACATGCTGATGTTTAAGGGAAACATCTTTCAAGCTACCTCATTAGAGATAATGAGAGGTAAAAAGGCTTCTTTTATTAAAGGATAATGTTTGGCTCTGGGTTTAAATCTGTGCTCACTTGTGACATCTGCTAGAAGCTTAAAAGCCAGCACTACCCTACCATAAGAGCAATAATATTTGTTCTCTTAACTCAGTCTAAGCTCCCAATTGATCCACCAGAGAAAGAAAAAAGATACCCTTTTCTAACAGGTAACCTTATTTTGAAGATGGGTGTCAAAATTCACAAGGGAGTCACTCAACTATCATAAGCATCCATCTCTTCACACAGAAAAGTGTCAGAAGATTTACAGCAGGTTTTTTAATTACTCATTTTCTGCAATGTTTATATTTACTTATGAGAAGACTGCCTAAAGAGCTACAGTAGACAGCCTGCTACTATGAAAACAGGCAAACGTTTGACCTCTGCTCCTCATTTATTTTCCCACAAAATATTTTGTGACCTGATCTAAATTAGTGTCACCAACTACACTCCATCCATTTCCCATTCTGGCTTAGATATTACTTATTTAAAAGAAATGAACTTGTTACCATTTCAGAACTTGGCATTCGCTGAGCTGAAGAGCAAAACAGAGTAGATAGAAGCAAAAGAAAAGGACCTTCTGGAGGAGACATTTCTTTCCCTAACAGATTAATCACCATAATAAGGTCTGAAGTTGACTATTTTAACTTTATCATACTGGTAAAAGAAACTTCTAAAGCTGTGATTCCCTCAGGCTTCTTTAGTGAAGAAAAATGGGAAATACTTTAATTACTAGAAAGATGGCTGTTGCCTAGTCTAGTGCAGACACCAGTGCCTGTGTATTTCAACATTACCTCTGCAATCTGCATAGCAATTTCTATCTGCAAAACAATCAATTTTCTCAGCTTCCACATGAACAAAGAACAGCAAAACTGTGCTCTAACACACAAAACACATTCTATGAACAATTATAAATGTTTGAACTATGTAGCTCAAGAAGAACTTACAGAAAAGCAGAAGCTTTCTGCACCCATTAGCAGAATGGGAGAGGATAAGATCAGCTGTAGCATGAGGATAAGGTACATGCCTACCATGTGAATACTGCAAAAGCTTTTGTGATAAACCATCTTTGAACTACCTTAATTGGAGACTTTTAGGTTTTTTGTGTTAGTCCCATCATCTGACTACAACACAAGTACACACTGTGAAGTGCTGGATTCAGTCCTGAAGGCACCATGGAACAAAAACAAAGTGTCATGAAAGATTATTAGCAAAGCTACAGATGAGACAGAGAATAGCTCCATATGGATGGAGCCATCAAATATGACTACATACACTCATGAATCAAGTTTCTAAATATTTGGTACTTTTTTAAAGGAATATACTCCAAAGAAAATGTGTTTCACAGGCAGTCCTGCTTCAAAAGCCTGTTGGACAATAATGTATTTTGAGTGTCAGTGACAGCCACGTAACTTTGCCTAAAACTGATCTTGGAAACAGGGTAGAAAAAGCCTAAAAATGAAAACTCACATTTTACTCTGCCAGTGGGTATCTTTTGGTTTTTGAGAAAACTCAGAGTAACTACAGAAGTACAACAATTCATTTTCAAAGTACATCAGTACCAACTGCAATCCATAGCAATTCCACATACTAAAAAAATTATGTATAATGCAATCTTTGCTTTATAGAGTTTCTATTTCAAAGAAGATGCTAAACAGGAAGAAAATACTATCAAGACTTTACTTCAAAATCAGGTGATATGACCAGTGATTATCTAAGAGAAAAAAAATTATCTTACATTGCTCCAAAAGCATTTAAGATTCTATGCTTTTTTTGCTACTGTCTTAATAATTTATCAACACTCATCATAATTCACACCTCCAAGTTTTACAAAAAGCATAGAATTTTCTACAGTAGATGAGTCAAGGGTTTTGTTGATAAAACAGAGAAGGCAAATTCAGCAACAATCAAAAAATCTAACCTACTTGCATCTCAAAACCATGGAAAATATTAAATAACCATTCTGCACTCTCATACCTTGCTGCATAATCACTGCATTTCTGAGTTGCAGACAAGTATTTTCTTTCCTCCTCTGTGAAATAAAAACAGCTTTCTCGCCCTTGAATGATTATTCCTAAACTTCAATTAATCCTTATTTATTACTGGGATTATTTCATAAGCCATAATAAAAAGCATAGAGATAAGCACACACACTGAGTAAGCATTTCCAGAACATTTTTACACATATCTTTGTTTTAACAGATTTCTTGTTTGCCTAAGCAGATTTTCAGCAGAAAAATGATAGTTTTTTTTTTTTCAGTATTTTAGTTCTGTTGATGGGACCTCTGAAAATGCAGTAGGTATTATACAAATGCTCCCAGAATCTCAATTTTTCTAGTCTATAGGTAATTTCAGTACATTTCTTTCTTTTATTACTTATTACTGTCCTCTGTTAGCACCCAGTATCTCTGAAACTCAAGTTCTGAGTGCAACAAAGCACATCTCTGATTTAAATCAATATTCACCTAGAAATCATCAATTCTGCTGTGAGTTAATTGTCATTAGTGTATTTGCATTAAGCATACAACTGTGGCATTTGACAGCTCAAAGAAATTTTCTATTAATTTCTGGAAGAAAGCATTTTAAGCTCATGGATGCTCATGAAATATAACTGTTCACTTTCACTTACTTAAGCTTTCAACTCAATACTCTGAATTCCTAAAGAATATTTTTACAAATCTGCATGCTCCATTAAAGCAACAAAACAAATCATCTGAAAAGTCATGGTTAAAAGTATTGCAAAAATTACCAAAGTATTGAGATTTTAACAGGATCTTAACACCAGGTAGATGGATCAAATACAGAAAAATTTTACCTATATATGACTTAATTCTTCTTTTTCAGATTATCAATTTGTAAACTGTTTTCCTCTTATAACAGGGTGCAATACTTTACAACTACAATTCAGCCACATATGCCTGTTCTCAAAATCTCTATGATGTTTAATGTTTCACTCCTCTAGGTCACTGCTCAACTAGATAAACTGATTCTGCTTCTTAGAACAATTCAAAGATGATAAAGTTACTTAGAAGAAAACAAAATGGACAGTAAATGAGTAAGAAGGGCTACAAGAGTTAGTCTAGAACAAACACCTTTAGCTTTGACCCATGGGGCACAGGAGAACGGCCGTCTTCAGGTGGAATGAACAACTCCCACTTCCCATATTCCAACTTCTTATATGGATGAGAAGATGGATTCCAGCCATCTGCAATATAAGAAATAATACTAAGTGGTCATCTTAAAATGCATCCAATTAAAATTCAAAGATGTAACTCTGAGTTCCATCTTTCTCAGAATAAACTTTAGTGAGAGTAGACACAAATACTTTTATGCCTGATATTGCACACACATTCAAAAGGGGTAAAATTAAATGCCACAGTTTTAAGTCTTCAGGAATATTCCTTTGTCATTAAAAAAAAATTAACTGAAGCAAGCTGAACTCCCATAATTCAAGATTATTTATCCTCCTTGGATTTACTCAGCACTGGAGATGTGCAAGGATGGTTACTGTGACCTGTCCAACTGAACAGACACCTGCCAAGGATGTCTGGAGTGGTTGGAAGCACATTCAAGGTCAACTCCTCTGAATGAAGATATTACTTCTGAACTTACATACTACAGCATTTGATTAATTTCTAGGCTAGAAGGAAGTAAAAAGAGAAGTTTGAAATTTCCTTTTTTCTTTTTGCCTTGAAATGTCTATTTCACATAGTTCAAGGCAACAGACTCAAGCTAAATAGGAGCCAGTGAACACAGAAAACTGAATTACAACATGTTAAAGCAACACGTTAATCTTCCTTCATGCTCATCTATTTGCATGCCATGCCCTCTTGTAATTAAAGAAAAAAAAAAAGAAACAACAAAAAAACCCACAACAACAAACCAAAACTCATATACCATTGAAAGAAAAATAAGCAGCCTTATAAGAATATAAACTCAGACTTGTAGGAACAACATTGCTACTAAATATGTCATGTTGAAAGCACTGAAATAAAAAACTGGACAGTTAAACTGAAACAGGATAATCACTTTTATCACTATGGAAATCACAGGAGGGGAGGTAGAGAAATTAGGAAGTTATATCCATCAGCATATGTATTTTCCTAAACATCAGTAATGATAAATACTATCTGCTCTGCAACAAAAGGATAATTTTCCCTAGCAATGTATGGATGTGCTGCATTTCAGAGAAAGACCAGACTGTTTTCAAAGTTGCTGGTTTCATTTGCACAGCTGTTTAAACCCAAGAACTGCCAATCTTTAAAGAACACTGAAAGACATAAATTAAACAAGGCCACACAATGTGACAAAAATAACTATGCCTGACAAATATTCTGGTACCTACCCCTTTTACAGTAGAGAGTAAAACAGAAATGCAATTAATTCAGTATTCTATTTAGATTATAGTTTTATCATGTTTAAAGTATTTGCATAGTGGAGCCAAATTACACATATTAGTAGAGGGAAGGTATTTACTAAAATATTGCTTAACAGCAGAACAACTTATATATTAGTAAGATTTAAATGGTTCCTCCCCCTTGGCTGAAGTTTCAATCAACAAAAAGAAATAAACAAATACTACTAATATCTATTAGGACCAACATCAAACAAACAACACCTTGGCAATTAAGCCATACTCCTTAATAAAATGTCTATGCTGCAAACTATAGTGTTTATACAGTAAAATATAGATTTTTTTTTTTTTCAGAGCATGCTAAAAAATACGTAGAAAACAGCACTTTAAAAAAGATGGGGTTTTTTAAAACTAAAAGTAGCTAGACTGTCTCAAAAATTCCAGGCAAAAATGAGAAAACAGAAGAAAGATGAAAAATGCAGTAAAAATATTAAGAAGTTGCAAGAAATTTGCTTTAAAAACTGCTTAGGATTTATGATAGTCAAGACCCATCTTGGGGGACTTACTCTAAATTCTTTCTGTCTTCTCTTCCTCCTAGATATCCCACCATCTTCATGGCTTCTCATGAAACTCTTTCCAATGGAGCTACATCTCTTGATGCAACACAAACTGAACCACATATGCCAGGTGATGAATATTGAGCAAAATTAAAAGTTAAAGCAAAAAATTCTAAGGCCCAGTCTTCATAAAACTCACCCAGGGGAACCTGCATGGAGTTTATCATGTTCACCAAAATCACTGCATTCTTACAATATTAGAATAAGATTCTCATGACCTCTACTAAAACCACATCTCTTCCCTCCTTCAGAGAGGGAATGGTTACATCTCTCTACCTATTTAAATATTTCTGCTCTCCACAGACAGATTTGATAATTCCACCAAAATTGCCTGAACTTTCCCGTTCACCTGCCAGCAATGCCAGATGCTCTAGTTAATCCCTCCTGTTCCCAGCCACAGCCCATGACTGTAAGCCTGTGGCTCATGATTTAAAAATAAATGCAAAGCAATACCCATCTGCCCCAGATGGTCCTACTTAAACCCACTGTTTACTAATTACCCCTGAAGAGGAGCTAACTCAGAAAGATTATAACAGAAAGCATTGCTTTGTATTAATGCCAGAGGCATAAAGAACATAGAACACCCTGAAAACTGAATATTCCTTTCAAAGAGAGAGTAGCTCATGCTTCTCTCAGTTTTACTGCTTGGTTTTTCTGATTTTTCAGCAAAACACAGCCCAAAATGCCTGAAGGAAGAAAAGACAAAAACAAACTCAACTAACTAACAAGTGATTAGTAGACTATTATGAAGATGAAAAACAAAAAATCAAAAGAAATACCTTAGTTTGAGAACAGAGACTTCAAAGATTCTGCCAACAACTACAAACAGGAAAAGGCTGAAGAGATTACCAGAAGTTCAAATAATCAGCTTGAAGATGTACTGGGGAAAAGGACACCATCACAGAATACCCCCAAATCATACACAAAGGCAAAAGCTTCTGTACAAAAGTTCAAGCCTCAGCTATCACTTAATCCAACACAGAAGACATCTTTGATAGCTTTATACTTTGTTTTGTCTCATCTCTGTGACTGGATCTTCCAATCCCAGCCAATTATTAAAACATTACATCCTACCTCAGCAACAGGAGGCACAAGGGAAGTTCTTGCTCAAAACTACACCCTTAGCATGCCAAAGAACAACGAACTGAGCTTAATGTATTGTAGAACAGAATTCACAGCTATAAAGATTTGGGTTCTACTATTTGTGACAAAAACTCAATTTAAATGCATATTTCCATCTAAATGACAATTTGAGTGACTTCTTGTTCGATCTCCTGAATTTTCTTTCACATTGACAAGGACATAGCCATACACCTCTGAGGCTCATGCCTGAACATGGAGTTTCACACAAGAAATTAATATTTCTCACAAAGGAAAAGAGTTGTTCTTGCATATTAACCAAATAATGGACTTTGTCCAATATAAGAACTTAGCTTTTTTTTCCAAAAGTGAAAAAACTTTATAAACTAAGGCTGAATTCTCAAGTGAAATCAAATCTCTTACAGCAATTTTATTTCCACACACTTTCTGATCAACTAAGGACACCTAAAGAGAATAGAGTTCAGGAAACACGCAGCATCCTTGAAGAAAGTCTATCAGACAAATAGCAGTTCAGACAAGGGAAAGAGCATCAAAATCCCAGTAACCCAACAAGACACCTGTATTCCACTTGATTAGAATATGAAATCGGAACTTAACTAGAGAAATTCTCCAAAGACACTATTCTGTTCTACACAGTGGCAATTAGGTCTTCTTCTCCCCATTTCAATAATTTTTAAAGCAGATTACATTAATGATCCTGCTCTTGAGCTGTTGGAAATTGGGCAAACAGCTCAAACACTGATATAAAAACAAGTGTCATTAGTTCTTAGATAGGATGTTTCTCTGTATATTAATGCCACCTTATATTAGTCCACTGCTTTCACTCATCTGCAGCCATAGAAATATAACACTGACTTTATTCATCAAATATAGGTATTTTTATATAAAAAATCTTGAAAGGAAGCAGTAAGAAATTCAGCATGATATCATGACAGTACCTAGAATCCATTTCAGTAAAAATCTGGAATACAAAAACCCCAAAACATTCTGACAAAGTTTTTAGTCAGCTCTCAGAAACCCAAATTATGAAGTACAGTGCCTTAAGGTATTATTTTTTTCACTCTGAAGGGATCCTGTCAAAGTTAAATAATAGACAAATATCCTCCCAGAACCAAATATCCTACCCTCCCTCCAACCAGAGCAGAAGCCTTCCTCACTAGTGCAAGGAACATGAAGCAGAAACCAAACCAAAGAGACATTCCAGCAACATTTTAGATTAATGTTAGCTGGGAAGGAGGGGAGGGAAGACAAATAAAAGAACAGAAACTACAAATATAACAATGTATTATAGCAAATGCTGACTTCCAAATTAATATATGCATACTTACTCTCAAGTGTTTTAAAACCAGTAGCTTTCTTTTTAAAATTAAGGAATTGTTTACAGATAACCCACTGAGCCTCTGCATCACCATGTGAATGCTCCAATTCCCAAATAAGTTCCGTGGGTTGCTCTCAAAATTCACAGTTCAGTGACTTATTTTGAAATAGTCATTTTTAAAGCAGAAATAAATTGTCAGTAGTCACTGGCTTCCTCAGCAATAGAGCACACAAATGAAATATTCAGGGTTATTACTGAGAGCTTTTGAAGGAGCTATAATGTTGATAGAGCCTCTACTGTTGGAAATTCAGCTGACTAATAGCCTCATACACTTGATTTACTGAGATGCTGAAAGTACTAATTGACAAATCTTAATGGTTTTGGATGCTCATTTCTAATACAAAGCTTTGTACTAGAACACCAACAGATACAATACTTTTTCTCTCCAATTATGGAGTTTCCAGAGCTTTTTTTGTTTCTTTAAATCTCTGAATTCATATTCTTCATTCTCCAATCCACTTACAGATTTGTGTGCTGTTACTAGTTCCTAGCTTTTTTTTTTTTTTACCCAAAATGCATAGTGATAAAATTGGAGCTATCCCATTCATTACAAGTTTCTCAGAATAAGGTATAAAAATCCCATAATTTGGGCAAAAATACCTTAATAGCAAAGATTTTTCTGTCTGTTATAAGGCATAAAAGTCATTCAGAAAAAAACTTTGCATGTATAGTACTGAGGCCTCACATGTATTTAATTACAGAAGTAAATTATTCATGTTTATCTTACACATAATTGATAACAAAGGTATCAACTATAAGCTTAATTATAAATTTGGAAAAAAAAGTTCAAGGTCTCTGTACACAACTTATACTTGCCTTTTTAATTTTTACTAGTTTTTGATCGTCAAAAAACTTAAGATTAAATACCAGAGACTAATACTCTGTGTCTTTACATCAAACATTAAAATATTCTCAGATAATACCATATTATTAAGGAAAACACTGGTATTCATGGCCAAAACAAAAAGCATGAAATGACAGTTTTTTGTATTATATACTACAATATTTCAGTTTAAAACCTGAAGAGCTTCTGTCATCTAAGTTCAATGTTTCTTTGTCTAAGATTTCCAACTTCCCCTGATGTGGTTACACTATGGTTCTTTTTATAAAAAAGTTTTAATAAAAAAAATCTTATTAAAAGCAATCCCAATATCCAATTTAAACACAATATAATCATAAATTTAGTCTGAGACTTTAACCTGCTTGAAAACTTAAAGAAAGGTTAAAGGGATTCAGTTTTAATTAAACATATCTGTAGCAATCTGACTCTAAATCTTAGGGTTTTGCAATCCAATTTCTCATGAGAATATTATTCAAGATCATATGAATTGAATGACAATCTTCCATGCCTTCCAAATACACTATTGTCCCCTTAGGGGATGAATTCTTTACTATGACTGAATGACATATAGGAGAAATACAGTTTTTCCACATCACAATGAATTTCTTTTAATTTATTTTCTCTTCATATTGCTGTATTCATTAGTGTCTAGATACAACTACTCTAAGACATTAGTCCTAAATTTCTGCTTCATATGATGTATTAGGTCAAATATTTTAAATGAAGTAGAGTTTAGAAAACTATTCTAGTGTTTAGCCACCCTGTTCTGGTATGCATATATTTCCCCCTGCAACCTGATAAGCCAATTTACAAGTTATAACATGTTTTCAAAATATTAAACATAGTATTAAAAGTCTGGTTTTAATATCACCATCTCTTAAAATACATATTTAAAACAAGTGCACTCTAGCCTTTAGCTGAGTTGAGACGTTTAACCTGCACCCATCCCATGAAAACCTTAAGCAATGGATGGGGTTGCAGCAAGTAGAGACAAGGAGAAGAATTTTCTGCATGTTTAGACATATAAAAGTGACCTATGAAAATAACCTGATCTAGCTGCCCTGCAGTCTACACTGATATCTGAGATCACTATTATCAAGCAGTAGGTGAACTATACACGACTCATTACTCAGTGTCAGAGGACACATCCGATTGCAATATAAAAATGCAAGAACTATGCTAACCTATTTATCAATGTCTACTCCAATAAAATGACAAGCAGCACTTCAAGAAAAGCTACTTTATCATTCACTATGTTAGTCATATCCAACAGGATCATGGCTGAAAACAGGGTTGCATTAACTCTTCTGTTCAACTTCTGCATCAAAACCAGGATTTTTTCTTTTTTAAGTAAAAACCTGCCTAAAATAGAGATTGTCCTTTTGATGGTTTCCTCAGACAGGAGTAGAGAATGGCCAACATTTAGCTTTGTGTTTGAGCAGAAGCAGTTAACTGTTTCAAAGGACTTTTTTTATCATATTGCTTCTTTGCAATATAAATACACTGAACACTCCCTAGATCAGTATTTTGGCAATATCAAAGTCAGATAAATAAAACTGCACGCGTCTGAAACACAATTAAATGAACAAAATAATTTCACAGATAAAGTCCCGTTCAGTAAAAACCAGCAATGCAAGACCTAGTACTTTGGCAGACCCAACTGAAGAGAGAGTAGAGGTGAAAGGGAAAAACAGAACAAAGCTCTCTGAAACCCTAAACAAAAAGGAGAGCAAGGAATTGTATGGCAGGATTGAAGAACAATGATGAATGTCACTTTCATCTAAAAATTTTACAATTTACATTAAAGTGTACCTAGCCTTCAAATAAAAAACAAATTTATATTTTCCTTTCAAATTCAAAGGGAATAGTCTTCTTGGTTCTCAGAGCAAGCAAAGCAATTCTTCCATGTAACACTGCCACCTTAAATTCTGCTAATGTCTTTCTTTTTCTGCCCTCACAAAAAAAGAGTAGCTACTCTATCAGTAATATTTAGTTTGATTTTAGGCTACCATTTTCCAGCAGAACTTGTGTCTAAATTCTCAGGATGGGTGAGAATTCTCAAGGGCCTTAGTCCTTAGACAACACTGTTGCTTTATCAGTATAAGAAGATGAAGCAAATTATTTCCTTATTATTTTTGCATCCCTGCATATAGGTTTATAACAGTCTAGTTATAAAGCTTTAAAAAGAACTTCATGAAGTTTAGATACAACCTCGAGTTGCAGTGTGATCCAGTGTGACATGAGTCATTGCCTTTGGGGTATTAAAAAATGCCTAACACTGACCATGCAACAGAAACACATCTTCATAAAATAAGAGGAAAATATTACCATTTAAGCCATAGCATACATATTTTACTATCAGAAATTCATAATTGTGACAAAACAGTCTTTAAAAGAAGAGAATATTGATGTAAAACATTGTGCAGGGGAGAAGAAATTTTCCTAAGAATACTTACTGAAGTCACCTGCAAGAAACACTGCTTCTGCTCCTGGTGCCCACTCTTTGCAGTATATTCCACCATCCGCAAGTTGATTAACTCCAAAGGTTTTGTAACTTTTGGTAAATTTATCAAGGCCGCCTTCACTTTCCTCAATGTTCTTCAAGTGGTTATAAAACAGAGAATACCTTGCAATGAAAACAGAGAACATGTTTCAGAAACATTAGCAAGTGTTTCTCTTACATTAACTAGTGTAAAAACCTAAAAAAAAATTAAATGAAACACACTAACACAGGATTCACTGCTTTCTACTGGAATAGAAAGAAAAAAAAAATCAAATACAAACCATGCAATTTTTTCCATGGTTGTTACACAGTCTAAAATTGCAATCTTTGTGTTTGTCAGTGCTTTCTCTACTTTAAAGGAACATTTTGCACTTTCAGACTAAAACTACAATTCCTGATTGGCAGTCAAGAAATCCCACTATTACTACACAACAGGAGAACTTCACACTCTGAACAGCCTAGCACTTTTCCTTCCATCTTATTAATATCAGACACAACCCTCCTAGGGAGAGCTGGATAGGCCTGCCACATCTCTCACAGCCAGTTTTAATAGACAAGACAATCTCAGGCCATTGAAAAGTTTGCAGTACAGCATGTCAGCATGGACAAACCCATCTGCTCCTTGCAGAAAGGGGCTCATTAGGTAACCTCTTTACAGAGATATCAGCAAGACTTTGCAGTCAGTCCCTGACACCGCAAAGATTTGGAAAAAATTACAGCTTCATAAAAGTAATTATTTGGACCATACCCTACTTACACCAATAGGAACTGAAATGCCCTAAAACTCTAGCATAAACCTTTGACTGTAACAGCTTAAGATTTTTTTTGACACATTTTGCTATGTTTTCTCCACTACCTGGAATTGATGGTAACATCAGGGGAACCAATATAAGCAAGATAGTCAACTTTGACCACTAAATTATGAGCTTTTTTGTGCAAGAGCACAGCTAAAAGCTTCAGTTGAGCATCTAATTAATGCTACCTGTACAATTTTTTTGGTTTGTTTTCAGTAAGACACTCTTGAAGTAAATCAGAAATGTGTTTGTTTTTTCATAAATGGTCAAGTCTTCTGAAGTGTATAAAAACCTGTAAGAACCCCAGCAAAACCAAACTTATCAGCCTTATTACACTTTCTACATTTTGCAATAGGAAATAGAAACACTAAATCAGCACTATGGAATAGCACCTTGTTGCTTAAAGAAAAAGAAGTCTGTTTGCAATGTCAGGACTTAGAACTCTGTGATTCATTGCAATGTTTTGACTTTTTTAGCCCTTAATTATTTTAAAGTAGAATAATAAAATGTCTAATTACTAGTTAAGGTAAACAGCACTACCTGTATTAATATGGAGTACTATGACTACTATTACAGTTAACTTCCCAGTGAGTTTTTATTATTTTATTATTAAGACTGATGGTCATCTTAAAAGGGAGAAAGATTTGAAAATGCCTCCAGGATGCACTGTAGCAAATACACTCATAACTATTTTTGCCCATCCACCTGCATTATTCCTTTAAAATCTGCTCATGGGTATAATCCTCAGAAGTGCATTACCAACTACTACTGCTCTGATAATCAATTTCATTTATGTTCTTGAGGGAAAATATTTTGTCAGATTTCCAACTATAAGTGTATCATATATATATATATATATACAAACTCAGTTGATTGACTTACATTTTAAACAGCTGCAATGACAAAGATTTATATAAGGCTTAAATACAGAAATAGAGCAAGTCACAAATACCCTCAGAATTTCAATATCTATCATCTGGTAAATTCAAATGATTCTATTTTTGAAGGGTTCTCCTCAGGGAAAAAATAAAACAACCACTACAGCTTTGAAATGTAAGTCATTCTTTAATATAGTGTATGATACAAGAAGTATAGTTATATACATATAGATATATATTTTGTCTATGCACATATATTTAATTGGTTAAGGAAAAAATATAACAAGAAGTCTATTTGGAGTGTTATCTGCAAATCTATGTTTCTCTGCCATACATAAGCTGTTTAAAAATTGCTGCCTGTCCCATGTATTGCTTCCACCTTGTTCCACTGTGGCTGAAGCAGGATCTGTTTTACTATGGGTAGCTGCTGTAACTTCAGAGAAGATGTAACTGAAGCAATGAGCTTGACACACATAAAATAGAAGAGGGAGTTTTGAAATACATAATCTAACCAAAATTATTCTTCTTCCCCCTTTTGCCACAAATACATTGTTACAGCTTTAAGAATGTGGTATTTCAGAAAGTAAAAGGAGAAGTGAGCTTAATTTTTAAACAAAATTCAGTCACAAACCTTTGAAAGCTGCAGAAGAAGGAAATTAATCCTTTATACCAGAGAAGAACATCAGGCCATAAAGAAGGACTGAAATTTCAGCACAGAAAAGAAAAAAGGCTACAATTCACTTCACATCAGCTAGAGGTGCAATACATGCCAGTGGCCTACTCCTCTTCCTCAACATGACCCCTTCCTAGGAATCAAACCCATTCACCTCATGCAGAAGAAATAAGCATCTAGCAAATTCAGGATTTGTATGTGGGATGGATAAAAATGGACTTTCAGAAAGCACTTATGTGATTCTGTGCCTTTGGGAAAAAAATCAGTAATACAGACATTGTAAACTCTCGATTTTTGTTATAAATGCACTAAGAACACCCACTGCTTCAATTTTTGCCTTTCAGTAAATTCAGAGTTTAAGCAAACCATGACACAAAGAAACTATGGCAGTTAATATATGAAATTATCATGAGTATCACTGTAAAAAAAAAGACTATTCTTTGCTCAATTTGCAAAGAGTGGTGAGCAAGATTACATGCTCAATAAATTATTTTTGGGAGGAGAGGCAGGGGAGGCAAGAAAGGGAACATATTAGAAGAATTGTTGAGCAAGGATGTATAACATTTTTACAATGGCTTTTTATACAGGATAGACTTGGAACAAGCAACACAGCATCATGTACATTGAGTAAGAATGCTCCTTCTATTTGTTCAGAAGCATGCTGTTTTTAATAGACTAAGTTAATTCAGTTATAATTGCTGCATCACATTGCAGACAGATTTTTTGCAACAACTAGTGTTCTCTGTAATTGATTTAAAATTATAATCTAGAAAGAATTTATTCTTTTTAACCACCTCCTGAGATTATGCAGTTTGCGCAAAGCTCACCAAAAAATTCACCAACTCCTGAAATGGATCAATTACTTTTACTATGAACTATTCCAAAAACTCATCTCAGGAGATGAAATACTTCTGGACACAGAACAACATTACTTGTCACAGAAGGCTTTGTAAAACAGCAGAAAGGTCTTGTAAAGCAGCAACTGTAGCCTGTTGCTTCTTTGAAGGAAAGCACTGAATTAAGTACATGCTCACATCCAGATTTAGGGAACTTTAGGGTTTTGTGTTCATGGTATTTCATTTCTACATTCCTACGGCTTGTTGAACAGTGGTTTTTTATCTTCCAAAGTGACACCCCAGGATTACACACAGAAAAAGACAGGAATTTTTTGTTGTTGTTGTTCAACCAATTCCTAATATTTATATTGTTCACTAATAGCATACAAGTCTTAATACCAGAGATAAACAATTGATTAATATTACATTTTGTAATTTCTTCTTCAACATTGAAAGTTATGTCAGGTTCAGCTATGCAAGATATGCATATATATACTTATATGACAAACTCTGAATGCATTTTGTAAGTGAGAATCTCAACATTCTGGACATGGGAACAACCTCAGCATCTAGAGCTGTAAGTCACAACAAAAGACTGACTTCTGCCTTCATACTTTTCAAGTTCTCAGAGACTGCAAAGTCTGTTAACATTTTGCAATATCTGAGTGTTAATGTGAGGAGTGTTAACTGGTGAGGATTACAAGGATTACACTGTACTCAACTATGACTTGAAAAGTACAACCATTACATTTGGGACAAAATAAACCTAAACTGAGCAACAAGAAGATCTACAGAATTTCTGAACAGAGCATCTGAATGAACTGAAAGGTGTAGCACATTAGGTCCTTTACTACAGGTACAGCAACACAAATCTGACAAGTGCAGGCAGCAGAAGTGGGGCTGCTTATGGTGAACTCCTGGCTCCTGGAGCTTTTACGACAGAGTTTTCAAGTCCCATATTCATTCATCTAGCCTCTGTTAATATATCAATGCTTCTTAAAACTGAAATTGTTGCCTTCAGACTTACTGAAAAGATTTTCAGTCTTAACATTAGCCCAAGAACACTGACTACCCAGATTGAAACAAAATACTACTCTGTTTCCAAATACTTTTACACCAACATTGTTGCCCTCCCCATCATTAGTTCAGTGTGAAACATTGGTAATTGTAAACATCACCTGAAACACGGTCACAACAGTCTTTTCCTATTGTTACATTCATAAATTGTAACACAGAATTGCTTTAAATCCCATGCTTCATATGCAGCTTTGTTTGAAGCCTTACAACAGAAGCGTAGGAATTGGCTGACTTTCCATAGAAGCAGGATTAAAACATCAAACATGAATTACTATAACGGCTATCCAGTAAACAAATATTCTGCCAAAAAATAGCCTTCCAAGTAAACACGTAAAGACAGTATTACATCAGCAACCACTTCAAGAATTGACATGTCAGGTAAGCACTTATTCCTCATACTTGTCACTGAAACACCCTCAAATATTTTGTTTTATAGATACCTATACAACTAAAACTTATGCAGTAGAAGTAAAGAGTTCTCAATTTAATGCTAAACTATAAACCCTTACACCAAAAAGCATAATGTTCTATATATTCTGTAATTTTGATATGCAAACACCCTGGTTCTGCAGTTCCTATAACCACTAAGTTAGTTCAACTATTGAACTCATTAAAAGTCTCAGGTTAAAATTGTGGTTAAAATAGAATAAAGACTATCAAAAACCTCAATATGGAGCATAAGAAAAATAAAGCTAAGCTTCTCCTTCCTCCCCAAAGTCGACTGCTTTATTGAAATATGACTTTTGGCAGATTATTGAAGAGTCTGATGGTAAGTCAAAGCACTGAGTTATAGCTCCACATAAACCTTTCACATCTTTATTCTTCCAAACAGAAGAGGTACTCACTCCTTCCTGGCCACGTCATAAAATATCAAAGAGGTATTGCAGTATTTTAAACTTTTAAATTTAACCAGATTAGCTTTAGTTTCTCAGGAATCACAGGAATCTAAACAGAAACTAATATAACCAAAAAGGCCTTGGCAGCATACAAGATACTGTCATTTAAAGAGGCTGGTCCTGAATGCCAAGAAGGCTGCAAAACTTCAAGATATTTTTATGTCCACTCTCATGTTTTTTTACAAAGCTGTTGTTATTGCAGGTTATAGAACAGTCAGCTTACAGTAAAACCTGTGGTGACAACACCAAAATTAGTGATTTTAGTCCCTCTTCTGCTTATGATGCTGGTTTTAGTAGCTATTAATCTTTTATGTCCACATCAGCTTTTTGGTCATAGTTTATTTCTACAGTATTGGTCCCTTATTAATGTTAATTTATTCAAAAGATGAAAGCAAGTAGGACAGATGGACAGACTTTGAAAATGGTATCTGGTATCCATATGGAAAGCCCAATTCTGCAGATACCAAAGGGAACAGGAGATGAAAGAAAACACAAAGTAAGGTACTCTCTGTAACCAAATCCTCCATTTTCCAGCAAGTACAAACATTTAAATTAATGTCAGTGTCATGGACCATAGCCCATAGCTTTATGGGGTTGTTCAAATTACCTCTTTCTAATATTGCTAATCACTTTGAAGATGTAGTTACAAAGACTTGCACTAACACCAGAGCCAGTGCAGAGTCCCTGCTCAGATAAGTGAGGCCCCGATTCTCATCTTCCCCTTTAGTCTGTAGCCAGTTATTTCCTCAGTCTCTCATCATTCAACTGGTTAGAAAGGAATGGATTGCAGGAAGACTGAGGTAGGAGAGATAAAGGTCTTCCTGAAGCAAGTTTCTGCAGCCCAGCAAATGAAAGGCACCAGACCACCCTGAACTAGAATAACACAATACAAGTAAATTCCTGCTGGCAGTTTCTTCAATTTCATTTGTCACTAGTGAAAATATACCAAAACCTTGGGTTTAACTTCATTCTTTTCTCCACCCCTGTCATGCACTTTTCATTTGGCTATTCAGAGTATTACACAGAGTAACCACACTTCAGGAAAATAGGAAGTAAAGGCATAGTAAGTCTTGGGTAGGTATGACTACTTGAGAACAACAGATTTACAGCATTTTTAACTTTTACCAGTTGACTAACTCGCACTTTCTGCAAGCAAATTGTGTCCCATTCATGAAATCTTTTTAGATTAGGGACCATCAACAACATGTAACTCACATGGCCTTTGAAGCATTAGAACAAGTCAGAGAGAGATCCTTTAGAAGCATAAGACAGCCATGGATGATGTTTATAAAGATCCAGGAGATGACCACTTAATTTTGTTTTACTGCAGGTTAAAAGTGAAGTTATTACATGATTCTTAAATCACCATCTTAAGACATTTCCCCATAGCTAAATCTGAATTCCCCAAATGTTCTAATTGCTCCACTCACAAACTTGTTCACTACAACGCAATTTGCCTCTCTCCAGCATCAGAGGCAATTTAAAACACACTTTTAGCTGAAAACTAAGACTTCTGCAGGTTGGCCAATGGCATTAAGGTCTTTTCAGGACTAACAAAATCAACAGTTACCCAAATTGAGGATATAGTTATTCCAATAAGGAACTTACACAGTTAAATAATTTTTGTTGTAATTCCTACCAAAAATGTTTTTTACTAGCTACTAGAAGATCATCCAGAAGAGAACTTGTAACAGTGAGCAAGAAAGGCAAAAGCCTGAAAAAACACTTTTCCAAATTTTCTCTACATGGCAGATAATGAATAATTCCCAATTCTCTTTGGATGCTTCATGATTTCAGAATGCTGAGGTAAAGCATCTATGCATAGAACACTAATGTAGTTCACATCTCAAACTAAATCCAGCATCAAAAATTAAGAAAGATTTCCTTGGGATAAATAATGCATAATCACTTGCTCTGTTGAAAGCCATCAACACAAAACAAGGTATCTGATTCACCATTACCTCCTTACAAAATAATTTGAAGCACAATGACACGCAAGTCAAGCCCTAACAAAAAGTCTTGTATGTAAAAGCACTACAAAATATGGAAAAAGGGGAACTATATATTTTCTTGACAT
Organism: Lonchura striata; assembly: GCF_050655825.1. Lineage (NCBI taxonomy): Eukaryota > Metazoa > Chordata > Aves > Passeriformes > Estrildidae > Lonchura > Lonchura striata. The sequence continues at coordinate 12,874,008 of NC_140703.1, forward strand.
CCTACCAGCAATTTCTAGCAAAGATGTAAAGACCTATAAACTGTGAGGTGTAATATGGATAAATATCATTTCACAGTATTTTAGCAAGAAGATTATTTGTTGCTGACCAGCAGCAGCTTCCCTGCTTTAGCCATTAAGGTAACTTAGTGGCTTTGGCAGCATTTGACAGCTGTAATGTTTTTGCCTTCAGCATCGGAATGAACACACACAGCTCTCAATTCAGAACCAAATGCAGGAGAGATTACAAGATGTACCAAATGCAAATGTAATGCAATCAATTATCAACAATTGCTCCACTGGCTTATCTAAACCAATCCCAATCCTAAAAACAATCCCCCTCCCACCACCTCCCCGTGGCCAATATTTATTGGTTCTCTTATATGCACTCCTGTTCATCTCTCACCTACTTCAGTTTATTAGAAACACATGGATGCACCTCACAGGGTAAGTGTAACAAATTACTAGTGTTTAGAAGGACCAAGAAGCATTTTCTTTCCATCAGAAGCCCAGCAAACTACTTAGAGACATCAATTCCAGGAGAGAAGAAGAAAGAACTGTGCACATATCAACACTTCCTACAAGAAAGCCATTTACTTTAACCCTCTAATAGAATAAAAGGTATATAGTAATTATTTAAAATGAAAAAACTAAAGCATACATTCCTCAAGGAGCAAAGTAAGCAAAAAAAAAAAAAAATTAAAAACAAACAAACAAAAAAAACAACCACAGACAAATCCCCAAACCTACAACCTCCTGTACAGCTATGTATATTCTGTATCTGCCAAAGCAGTCAAGACAGCTTTTCTATCATGAGGGCACAGTCTAAATAAGACAGCAATTACAAAATAATGAGAGTTCTATATGTTTTTTTCTCAGTGTGTAAGGAGACAAATATACCAGCAGCATACTTCATTTATTTAGGTATAGGATTTCTTAATTTCATAGTCATTGTCCCACTATTCCTCTGCTAAGTAGTCTTTATAATGCATGAATTGTACACTACAGCCCCTCTTTTAGCTATAATAATTTGCTTCACTGTTGTGATGGTATCTGAAGTTGATGGAGTTTCTGGAATTAATGTAACTACAGAGAAACCTCATCACATCTGAGCAGAAAGCTACAGAAACACAGCGACAGATTTTCTCAGAATCGGTAGACTGAGGCTGCGTTAGCTCATGTTTCATATTACACAAGAGAAAATAAACTGAAAGGTCAGTTGAACAGTTACAGCATTGCCCTTTTCCAAGGTAATCAGCAGAGCATGTAGCAAAGACGTGAACACAAGCGTGACTGGAACGACAGTAGCTGATAAAGAGGCTCTTGCTGCCAGAAGTAGTGGGACAAGGCACTGCTCTCCCTCAGTGGCTGTCAAGGAGTGGGGCACACTGAACACCTTACTTCACTAGCTCTGATTTATTGCTTTAATTTGAAATTGTGTTCTTGCTAAACATTCAGGTTTCCATGATGCCGAAACACACTAAAAAATGTAATGCTGAACATTAATCACATTCATGGATAACCTACAGGAACAATATAATTATTAATTTGTTTGTAATATGGACACAACTGAGTCAAATATTCATCTGGTTTACTAACGCATTTTTATTATAAATTCACAAATTCTTCTTGTTATTCAGTACTGTTTAACTGGAAACCAAAGATTAGATTTTCTCCCCATGCTAAAAGCAGCTTATTGTTCCTCTTCTAAGCATGTATTTATTTACTAGTAGAATATTCAAAACTGTTTCTAATCATCATATCAATAAATGCTTAAAAGCACCTTAATCTTGAAAGAATTCAGATGTTTTATTTACCAGAACTCATTTTAATGAAGCTGTAAACAACAGCTTATCAATTCCCATTTGATTCCACTGCTAGCTATTGCTAACAGACCCCCTTTGTGTTAGCAGAAATCAAGGTCTAGTTTGGAGGAAAGAGTCAGGGATTACTACACCACTACAAAGCTGGGATCAAAACAAAGTCACAGTGCAAGAGACTTCTGGGAAAAAACAATTTTTGAAAAAAAAAAACTACATTCTTCTCTTGGTGGTCAAGTGCTATTAATTCTTGCAGGACTTCAGTAACCTGGAAACAGCAGTTGTTATCATTTCTAAAACATTTACTTGTGTGGTGAGAACGAGCTCACACACCTCCTACTGCTGTAAAAGCCCTGCACAGTGACAAAATAATAGACTTCAATAACCCTTGAATTCTGTTTTAAAGCTGGTTTGTATATTGTGGGTTTGGGTTTTTTATTAGCTTGCCACAGCAGCAAACATAAGACATGAGTTTCTTTTCAAACTTGGCTTTCAAGTCTGCTGCATTAGTTTGACTTCCATATTGAAAAGCTGCAAGAACATTAACTGCAATAAATTAATCTCAACATTTATCTTTCTAAATAAATCCACAAGAAATTAAAACTGAAAGTTTTGTCTACTAAACAGAAGAAAAAAAAAAAAGATTTTAAATCAGAAGTCAGAACTCCTGATTTATTTGAAATAACACACCAGATATTCCTCACTACCTTTGCCACTCATCCCACTTTGGCAGAAACAGGATGGAGTAAGAATTGTTATTTGAATTCCCTGACAGAAAACTGCCCAGCTGCTCTAGCTACTGCTTCATTGCTCATTTCCACAAGTCTTATTTCACCTCTCTTAAAAATAAACTCCAGAACTTAAAAAGGAAGTCATGATATACTGGATAAGATCAACCACTTGTATATTCAAACTACTGTATAGGTCACTATTTGAAAGATATGGTAAAAAGTTAAATAAAAATTATTATCCTTTATAAATATCAAACAAACACAACCTACCCTTACTATAGGATTGTTTCTTTGTCAAACTTGAAGCAGATTTAACTGGACAGCCATCTTAAGAAACTGTCAAAAAGATGGTTTGAGAAAAGGTACCTACAGCAACACCTGGATTCTTTACTGCCTCTCCAAATCTTTCTCCCTGTAACAATTTTCCTCTCCATAAACCTACAGTATTCCACCTAACTAAATAACCCCTTACATTCTATTAGTCTTAGAACGTGTATGTACTTGTACATCATCTAAAAGACATGATTTGTTTTCTTTTTGTCATGCACAAACATACTGCCAATCCCTCTGTCATGCACACAAATATCCTGCCATTGTATGTTTCTTCCTGGCCTTTGTTTGTCATCATCCACTTTTTATTTACCTCTGTATTTTATTGTAACAAACAAAACTTCACAGTACTCCAGGAGAGAAAAGCCTGCATGAGATTTTTACACAGCATCATAACTAGAAAAAACAAGTATTAAACATGGAATGAGAAGGAAGGACTATTGCTTTTATTACTGACCACCATGCCAGCTTTGATCAGCCATCACTGATTTGATCAGGGAATGTTGTCTCTGCAGGCTCAGGAGCTGTGGGGGCTGTTCACACAGACCACACATTCAACTCCCCCAGCACGCCTGCTCTGCTTGATGGCCTCCCTGCAATGCCTGGGAAAAGCAGCCTTTTGAGAAGATCATTTTAAGGGAGAAAAAGTCGCCTGTAGAGATTGGGAAATAAGATCTGGGATATTTGGGGTGGGGGGTGAACACCATTATCACATCAGCTCCAGTCACCTCAGCAGAGGCACCACAGTGGCTTCACAGCACAAACTTTTCTAAATTTAATTCTTAACTGCTTTCACTGCAGACAGGACCAACAAGGGAAACCAGGCACTCAAACATTTATACAGTCCACAATGCCAAGTCTTCATAATTTACCATCAATGTACTAGAAGTATAATTAGACCTTGTGTACTTGAGAAATGTCTGTAACTAGTCCCAGGCAATCAAGACCATTCCCACAGGAGCCAAGTAATCCAAAAGCAAGTACTGTTGTTAAGGGCTGCTATGAGCAGTTTGTGACATTCATGGCCAACATTTTCAAGGTGCAGTCTAAACACTGTTTATTCCAGACTTCAGTTAGAATGAATAGCTGAGGTAAGAAATACTAGCCATTAACAAGTTTGTATTATCCAAAAAAAGCAAACATCAGATTTTCCAAGTTGCTATACTGAAAATTTTAACCTTTATCAAAAACAGGACACTTCTGACTTGTGAAACACTAAGGTACCATATCTCTTTCACATAATCTCTAATCTGACTAAAACTGTATGATTTGCTGCATCACCCAAAACTGTTAAGCATGCAGAAAAAACACATTGGATTCATCCCACATAGCCTCTTCCACATGATTTAAGCTCCAAAATACATATGACACATTTACAAAACACCCCCCTTCTGATGGGATTGCAGCTGTACTGGATGTTAGGGAGGGCCCAATAATTTTAGACATCATTTACTTGGCAGCCTCCAAGCATGAGAGTCTTTTCTACAATGTGACTTATCTGTCACAACATTAGAAAGCTTATGATTCAATTTTTGAATTGATATGACTAAAGAAAATTGCAAACAAAATACAGGGGAGAGTATCAACTAGTACTTCATTACTATGCAACACTCATCTCTTAATAACTCAAGGCACATCAAGACAGTGAAGTTTACAGCAGAATTTTAAATATCTGAAGTAACTAGAGACAGAGAAAACCACTTGCAGCAATTCACAGCAGAACTACAAACTTAGAAAGTGTGGTATTACCAGGTTAGTCATCCTGATACACTGATACAGGTATAACTAGTCTTACTATGAAATACTAGTGAGAAAACTTCTGAGATGATGGAATAAACCCTTATCTAATATTCGGAGTTAGGAAATAGAAGATGAACAATTTATTTACTGGGTAGATAAAATTTGGTTTCTGCAATTTCAGATTCATCTTGTCTGCTTAAGACTATATGCACCTCCTAAAACTACTTAAGTTAAAGCTATTTTTCATATAAAATTTTGACATAAGCTTTGTTTATACAAAACCTTTTTTGTAAAGAATTAATATTATTAAGCACTCACTACAGATGGATAAGCTTAAACAGCAAATATGTTGAGCAACATAGTAATTGATTATACGTTGGTAAGAATTTTCCTTTTTAGTAATTTCCCATGCATTATGACATTCTTATGACTTCTTAGAGTATTTTTTTCTCTTTATAAAGGAACCTACAATTTGCACTGAATTACCTGCTTGAAAAGCTGTATTTTAAAGTACCTATCTTTAAAGAACAAAATAGAAAAAGCAGCGTACTATAGTCTTGATTGAAAAACGTAAGTATGTATATGATTATCTGCAAATCTGATTGATTACATCCCCTCTCCCACCTGAAACTCATACAACAGAACATAAAAGTAATATGTCTTTTACTGGAACTAAGCCTAGAAAATACTACCACCTCCAATTTCCAGCCTGGAGAACTGCCAAAGGAAAACCTACAGACTGAGCCAAGCCAAGCAGGTTAGTCCCAAAGCTTCAGTCAGCACAGCCTCCTTATTTGAGGTCAACTTGATATCCACCAGCACAAGGGAATAACAAAGCAGAAAAATCATGAGCCAAAAAACTTCAAGTGTTCAGAGTTTTTTTAGGAAATTAATGTCTTAATTTGTGAGCTACACATGAAGAATAAAGCTGGTAATAATGATACTAATACTTCCAAGACATCAAGGAAGAAAAACAGTACTGTTAGCTATGCAAAGAATTAATGTGTTTAATTTTCTTATCACCTTTTATTCTTTACATCAGAGTAGCCTGGCTATTTATTATTCAAGAAATAAATGTATAACTTTTATACTGCATATAACTCTCCCAAAAAGCCATAATTAAACTTTTCCTTCTACTCTTTGAGATCTTGAACTCACATTCAGCATTTACAAAGCTACACATACATTGCCATCTATACCATAATCACCTATTCTTTCCCTCTCAACACATACAGTTTGTGCACTGCCAGTCAGAAGCCTTTTTCAATTGCCATCTGAAATGGTAAAGGATGAAAGATTTGCAAGTAAAACACATGCAAAAATTGACAGGGGGTGCCACCTAGAGAGAAGAAAATAAATATTCTCTTAGTACCAAGGCTCCATTCCTGTAGGTTTTACATGCAAGAAAACAAAATTCTGAACAATCCAGTCCCAATAAAACATCGACCCAGTCCTAAGCAGGAGGCTGAAACACAAACAGCTTTGACAGGTCCCCTTCAACGAGAATTGTTCTCTGAACATTTAGTACTTCACATCTACTGTAGCTAGACAGTTCTGCTTGAAAAAAAATAAAATTTAAAACCACCACAAAGAACATAAGATATATCAAGCCAACAATGGAGATCACAACAAATACTAACTACAAGCACTGCAAATGCCAGAGTATTCTAATAGATCTTGCATTACTGGCAATCACATACACTTCCCCTAAGCTTGCTTTAATTTTCTTTCTTTGTGTTTCTGTATCTAGGCACACAAGAATTCCACATGACTAAAATACATAAAACCATGGAAAAAACAGCCCAGCTACTACCTCAAAAGTAGATTAGAATCTGTCTTCCTTTGAAAGGAATAAAACATACCTCTACATCATCAAGGAGGGAGTCAGACAGTTTAATTCATTGCGGTGTGATGGCTAGAATTAGTGTAATGCCACACATCATGTAGCCTCTTACACAGCAAAGAGCTGTTAATAAGTACCTCTCTTATTTTTAAATCTGAAGGAAGACTGAATTCTTACAATTATTCATTTACTCTAAGAAAAATTCATAATTATTCTGACAGGTTTTTTTTTTTTTTTAAGCTGAGCATTTAGTGCCTTTAAGAATAGCCACCCTAAATAAACTCGTAATTTATTTTAAATGTTAAGCCACAGAATGGGTGATTGTGTGATGACGTTTACAGACATCTTTGTTCAAAAGCCCTGTCTGGTGTCCCAGTGCACCACATTACACAATACCCTTGCATTTGGTTATGACAGAAAGCTTCCAGCAACACACCAGACAGATAAGGGACTTGCAGAAAGGCCCTGCCCTTCTTTCTCCCTCACAGTCCTTTAGTACAGGTCAGAGAGGCAAACACAACCCAGAACCACAGCCTCTCTCCCAAATCCAAATCACCACACAGTCCATGCGGTCACGTTTTATGTCCTCCATGGAGCAAAAGCTCATTTAAGGTTTCCAGCACAAGATGTATATATCACGTGAGGAGAAGAACAATAAGCAGGGCTTGAATTTAAATGTTTTTTCCTTTACCTGCACTGGAAGGCACCCCTGTGCATGGCAGTGGGGTTGGAACTGCATGATTTTCAAGGTCCTTTCCAACCCAAACCATTTGATGATTTTAGGAAATACAACTGAAAAAAACAAATGTTCAACTTGTCAGACAGCTTCTTAAGAGACCCCTCCTAATCAAGCATAAATTTTCAGGTTGCTTACTGAGGTATAATCCACAAAAATTACATTCATGAAGGCATAGTCAGTATACATAATGAATAATTTGAACAAAAACTGATCTGGTCAACTTAAGGAGCTCAAACCAGCAATCCACCCCTCTTTCTAGTATTTAAAGGGTTGCTAGAACTGTACTGCACTCATGTGTAACACTTGACCTTTGGGGGAGGCTCCCATCTGTGTTCTCCTATATAGATCTCAACTTGCAGGCATGATACAACTCTGTTCTATTAAACCCTTTAAGAGCACACAGGACCTACTCAGCTTCTCCACCAGCCCTCCCATTTAGTTCCTCAGGCTCTCAGCACTTTCCAAGTCTAGGACAAGCAAAATGCAGGGTCCCACAACCAAGTCCTGACCTGTTCTTTGCCCACAACTTTCCCTTTTGGCAAGCCCTTCCTCCTTCCCTTCATCTCAGTTTGGAGCAAAGGCAGGCTGTGAACTCCCCAGGTAACAGGGTCAATTTTCTCCATACAGGTCCCAAGACAAGTAAAAGTGTCCATGATACAACTATATGAATCTGACATTTCAAATAGTTCACACATAGCCAAGACACACAGGCAAAAAAAAAAAAAAAAAAAAAAAAAAACAAAAACAACAAAACAAAATTCATTCTATTAAAAGTTTAAGGTATCTTGAATGGAAGAGCTGTTCTTTAATTAGCTCATTATTTACATATGAAATTACTGGGCAAAACAGATAAGCACTTTCAAAGTATGTAATCTGGCAGAGGCAGATGCCAGCAAACATGAGTGACAATGAACATGATATGGTTCATGGCATATATGTATATATAACATATGCTATAACTATGCTTAACTATCATATAACTATATGATATTTAGTTCTTCTACTAAAACAAACAGAATGCAAGGCCTAAACTTAAAAACTAAATCTTGTCTCATTGCTGGTCAGCTAGCTCTTTCTAGACCAAATTTCAGTGTCAGGCACCCTCCACTCTTCCTTTGAGAATAAATTCCAAGTAGCAAGTAGTTGCAAAGGGTTTTGTGGGGGGTTTATTTGTTGGGGTTTTTTGTTGTTGGTTGGTTGGGTTTTGGTTTGGTTTTGGTGGGAGGGTGATGGAAAAGCAGCAGTTATGGGGTTGAATGCAACAGAAACTATCTCAGCCTATTAATGATTGATTTCCTATTTTTTGTTTGTTTGTTCTCCCAGAAACAAAAATAAACTTAGTATTAAGTTTAACTTGCATCAAGGACAGCTATTCTAGGATCATTCAGTGAACTTCAAATTTTGCTTACTGCTAGAGTTCAGAAAATGCTCACTCTTTGGACAGTTCAGAAAAATTCAGAAAAGAAAAAAAAACCAAACAAAACCACAAGACCCCGCAATCCCAAAAAGTCACAGAAAATACAGATACACATAGAGTGCTCCCCATCAAATCCATAAATAACACACCTTGAACAGCACTGAGTAGCCAAATAACCCCATTTTATTAACAATTTTGAAGAGTGAAGAACAAATGCTATTACAATTTTAGTTTGCACTTGTAATCTCCTTTTTGAGCTGTATGATCCCATGCCACCAGCTCCACACAAATTCACAATATCTTCTATTCCCTCAACCCTGAGATCACCTGTGTTCATGAGATTTCATGAAGATTTTCAGTAGTGTGCAGCATGTTCCAATTGAATATTTCAGTGTTATTAAAATATATGGTATAACAATGACAGAATCAGAGAGATTTTGTTCCACAAGTATTTTTATTCTGGATGTTTACAACACAGATGTCACCGGAACAATTAAAAAAACCAGACTTGTTCTAGGTTATTACCAAGTACTAAGGTATTTTACTATCAAATTTCCATCTTTCTAAAACATATTTCTTTCTTTTGTAATTAATACTCTGGAGTGAATTCTCTCCACTACCTTGTAAAGCAACACAACTGCTTCATTGTTTCAAAAGAAAGATTTATATTATCAGCCTCACAATTCCAAACTTCTCAAAGACCATGAAGTGCTGGATTGCACACCCACAATACTTACTCCCTGTGTAAAAAATACAATAAAGGCTGACAAGGAAATGGTTCTCATGGCAAGCAAAAGCAGGAAAGGTAATTAATGTAAAAGGCATAGAAGACATGATGTAAATATTTTTCTAAGACCTGAAAACACAAAGTCTGTATATTTTACCCTTTCATAATTGAATTCAAGATACCTTTGCAATAAGCACAAGGGTTGTGCACTGTCAGTAATGTATGATGATATGATTTTTGTTTGGCTGCATTTTGGTAGGATACAACATTTCCCATAATGTACAGCATTCCCTGGAGTACTGACACAATCGTATCCAATACAAATTGCATCATGAATAATGCAGAAACTATTTCTTTAAGATTTGACAGTTACCCATATTTCTAAAAATTTAACAAAAAAGCACTTACATGGTTCTATCTACTAATAAAAATTTCTTAGTGCTATCTAGTCAGGATATCAGAGCACCAAGAATTAGTGAAGACACACAATGAAATATGCCATTATTTCACCTGAAGGTTGATAGCCACCTTGCTCATGTAGACACATGATACAATGATGCAATTATTTAAGCTCCCTGCATTTGGCTATCTCCCTTGTCAGCTATCACAGCAGAACACAAAGGAACAAGCAGGCAGAAGCAATAATCCACCACAGAAGTTATTGAGACTTCATGTGATCTGCAATTACCATGTCACTGCAATAACCATCATGAAAAGCAACACTACAGGTTGCAATTACAACCTGTTTGCTCCAGTCATATTATGACCACCCTAACAATTATTCAAAAACCCTACCCAGACAACTCCCATACCACACACTTCCCCTTCATAGCTGGAAAATAGAACACAGCAGAGTGTGGGCACTTTCTGAAAGAGATGTAACCCAAGCTTTCATGACAACCTTTAGAGCTTGTCTGCAAATCTGCATTTCCTATTTTCTTTTCCTTCTGCTCCCAAATTTGCCTTGGCTCTCACAAACACCCACATTCTTTAATTTTATCTTTGTTGAGGTGATGAATGTTTTTAAAAGTTGCAGAGTGAAGCTATTAGGTAAGACAGGAATTCAAATTCTATTACAGTAGCCACTTTGTGTGTACATACATGTGAGTGTATGAAATTCCACTAGATTTGTCCAGTCCCAAATTTAATGTGGCTATATCATGAGTGGTAGAAACAGCAAAGTATATTAGAATCTTATGGTAGTATGGGCAACAGTACCCTAATATTTTATCCTCATCATGTCACCACCTATTCAGGCTCCAAGTCAATATGAGTTTTGAAACACTAAACTTATAATCTGATATCCTACACTGCAGCTGTAACACACTAGCTTGTCTGCTAATTCCAGTATTGTTTATAAATAGCTCTGTCATTTAATTAAGGTTATACATGTAGTCTGTATTTGGCAAGATCTATCACTGTAAAACCTCCCCATTTTATTCCACACCACAAAGGAACCTTTGCTGAGTCCATCTGTCAAGACCACAATTTTCTCTTTGCTTCAATTTCCTCATGGTTTCTTTCATAATTCAGAAGTGGATCAGCTGATGAAAGAGTATGAATAGAAACAGCTGGAAAAAAGAAAATTTTAAGCCAAAGTTTTTAGCCTAGGAAATTATGCATTCATTGCCAAAGGACATGCACAACAACACTGCCATCTTGACTGTTTTCTAGATGCCTCTATATCTTACAGGCTATTAGATTTTTACCAGGTAAAAGCTCATACCCCACTGAATTTTGAAGTTTCTACAATGTCTCTTGTCCTCCAAAGGAGAAATCAAACCACAGCAGGAACATCACCTTGATGCACAGCAAGACCCAGAGAACTCTCAACCAGCAATTTTCAACTCCTTCCTATCTTCTCCAACAGAGCTGTTCATGCAACCTTAGTCCTGGTCAGCTGATTCTGCACAAAGCTTTAGAAAGCCAGAAAAGTAATTTACAAGCTGTAGAGGATGGATACTTTCTTTACACTGACATTTGAGAATCAAAAGCTTCAGTAAAATAGATTCAGAAAGCTAATTTACTGCAGATAGATATTTGAAAAAAAAACAAAAAACCTTCTAGTTTAAAATAAAAATGCCCATACATTTGAAAAATTTTATGGGAATACATCATCGCAAAGTTTGAAAGACATAAAAAAAACAGCCACAAGTTATTGTTTATGCCTACTTTTCTGTTACAGTTTCCTTGTCACAAGAATTATGGTCCTTGAAAAAAACAAAACCAAAAAAAACCCCAAAACTTATTCTTCTCCTATTCATCACTTATGCTTTTGCATGATCAAAAACGTCAAAGCTAGGGGTTTGGAGCCATCAGATCAAAATTATGTTTCATTGTGCCAGGAAGAAGCAAATGTCAAATTCCAACTACTGAAAAAAAAAAAAAAAAAAAAAAAAAAAAAAAAAAAAAAAGAGGCAAGCAAGTTAATACCATTGTTTCTCTGATAGAAATTTGCCTTATCTTGCTCTAATTAGCAACACTCACTGAAAATACCAGGAGTAATGCTACCAAAAAAGAAATCTCCAAGACACAGCACAAGCCATGTCTGGTCTTTTCTCAATTAATCATCATCACTATAACAACTCATGGAAAACCAAAGGATAAAACCTATACCTGTTCAACTCAACAATATCCATACACTGTCTGTATGTAACAATATTGTAACAGACATGAATGTAAGCACCATGTGTCTGACACCTATCATGGAGTAATATTGATAGAATGAATGCCAGAAAAGTTTCCAGAGGCTAAAAGCATTCTCCCTTCTGATAAATCCCCAAGTTTCTTACAGTTTCTGGCAGGCAATCCATGCAGCCTAGCAAAGAGAAGCAAGATAAACTTAAGAAACAGAATTAGAGAACAGCACACATAAAAAAAAAAATATTGACACACTTAGCACATCTGTTCTTTTGAACAAGCAAAAGCTGGACAGACAAACCTTAACTTAAAAAAAAATTCAAAAAATAAATACAAAAACCACCACAGTTTACTACTATCACATTCCTTTTCTTCGCACAGACTAAACATGGCTTGTATTAGACAAATGTCATGAAGCATTTAATAAAAATCTATCTGTGGAGAAATCTCAGTGGCATTTTTACAGTTATTTAAACAAGCAATTACATACAGAGGCTGCTGACTAGAGTCAACAATACCCAGAGCAGCCTTTGAAACTGATAGCCCACAGTAATCACTGGAGTCAAATACCTGAAGTTCAATCTGTTACCTCTTGGTAAACTCCACAAGTTGCACAAACGTGGTGTCAGACCTCCTATGTCAGTCGGCCCCAGCACCATCTAAAGGAATTATGCAAGTGTACCCAGGAGCTGTCTCTAACCCCTCCAACTGTGAAAACTGTTGTTCTAAAATCAGGTCTACATTAGAAATGCTTGCCAGTTTTTAAACAGGGTTGGACTGGGCCCCAGCAATGATTTGTATTAGGAAATGCATGCTCTTGCACTATAAAGTGTGTCAATGTTGTACATTATATTGTTGATGTCTCTTTGTGGACATTTACTACTTTCTCTGGACTTTCTACTTCAGTAACTCCCTCTTTTGTTCCCCGTCAAGGAGTGCAATTATTATTCAACCTCCACCCCAGAACTCACTATCCATTTTTGAGAAAACACTTAAAATTTAATAACGGTAATTAACAGGTACTGGGTTTGCAGGAAACTATTCTGATCCCCACTGCATAAGGACAAACAAGCTGTTCAGTGAGACATCTGGAGAAGAATCAGATCTTGACATCTGTAAGGCTTGGGAGCTGTTTCTGTCAGAAATCATTATGGTCGAAGTGGTCTACAATGACACTTAATGGACATAATTGCCACTTAGAGCTACCTCCATTTTGAGCTGGAAATCACTCAAGTCAACCCTGACTGCTGCTGAAAGCTCAGTCTGATGTCTGCTTTGATGGCAATATGTTATTTATGATATTACAGAAGGTCATGCCTTACTTCTTGTTCTGCAACTCAAAGACCCCCATCTCAGATGGAAGTATTTGCTTCTGCTGTAGAAGAAAGCCTGTTTATATCATTGTTTATACTACTAATTGCTAAGCAAAAAGTCAAATCACTTGGTCAAAATACAGAATGCCGGATAGTCACACTCAAAGACATTGTTTGTTATCTTGCAATACTCAGGCCACAACTTCATGGTCCAAAGAGATCCTATTCACGATGCAAAGACACTTTAATCCAGTCATTGTTATTGTGCGGTAACAACATTCCTGCTTTACTGGCTGCGCTAAAATAGTTGACATCCAAGCCCTATTTCAGTCCAAATTTAATGAAATTTCAAGTGAGAATGATCATTAGTTGTATTTAGTCACGGAATCTTTTCCTGTCCTTCCTGAATTCACAAGCTGTAGCTGAAATACACTCATCTCCAAACACAAACTGAGTGTATTAATGTTACTCATTTGGAACTCACAGACACTTTCTACCAATTAAAGGGGTAAAGGACTAGGTTCATTTCTGTACTATGAACACTTTTTCATCCTATTATCAGTTTGCAGGAAAAGCAGCAGACTGCTTTCCTCAGAAGAAAAAGCATATTTTTGAAGAACCAGATTTATAGACTGTTTTCCATTGTCATTTAAGAACCTTATATTTTTAGTATCCAGTTGAAAAAGTTAACAGAAACTGTTTAAGTTTAAGCAATAGATGCGTGAAATCTGTTGAAGCTCACTGTATTGAGAGCCTTGCAGAAAAGGAGCTGCAAGGTGACACCTGCTTTGTTTGGAGCAGCTTGAAGATTCACCTAAGTAGCAGTCATTGCCTGAATGTGAGGACAAAGTGAATTCTAGACTAGCTTATGTGTGATCTTCAGTCCTAAAACATGCTCACACCTATCTCTGGAACAAAATACCTTCAAGTCAGTGAAAAGACAGCTCCTGCTATAAATCAGCATTCACTGCATGCAAATTCTGAGGATAAAGGGGTGGAATTTATATGCAAGTAGCAAAGCTAAATGTGCCCAGATAGTATCACTACATGGCAACATTAAGTCTGTCAGCAAACTTCTCTAACCTCCCCCAGGTCTTGCCTCCTGCAAACCTCAGCTTTTCAATGATCATCTACCACAGCAACATGAAAATAACATACATTTCATACATAACCGAATTAGACACTGACATTATGACCCAATAAGAGTAAATAAAAGAAGAACCCAATTGTTAGGGTTTTCAGTTTTTGAGAAAAGTTCTCCATTTGCCTACATACACATCAACTGCAGCATCTAAAACTGAGGGCACAGGAGGGAAATGAAGAGGGAGTCTTCAGCTTTGAAGTGTTTTTAACTACATGAATTTACAGTGTTCAAGTGAAGTAGCAAATAATCTGATTCATGAACTCATACACTTATTTATTTTAGGCCAAGTAGCAAATAGAAAAAGCTCTTCTGCCCAAAATTTGATGAAACAAAGAAAATGCAAAGAAGTTTGGCAACACTTCTTATTTATAAATTTTTCTCTGAAAGAACTAATCACTGTAATCACATTCAAATTATGCTGCAATAGCAAGCAGAGTTTTTAATAGTAATCTGCTATTTAAAGCCTATTACAAGTCTGATTTTTTTCCCCTTAAATACTTTCCAATTGTTGTAAACAGGATTAAAACAAATCAGCAATATTTTGAAAAAACTTTTCAGATGTTTATAAAATTAGGCATTAAGGAACTCTTCTTAGAAACTTTGTAACAAATACACCATAGATTAAGTCAGTAAATTCTATAAGCTATAGTTAAACTTCCCAGTGAACTCTAGTGAAGGCTGAATTTACACATAAACCAGCTAAAACTCCTCAAAAACAGCTGTGTCTATATATACTTATGCATTATGTACATAAAGCACAATTAATAAAGATATTTTTATGGTCTTTGGGGAAAATACATAGAAGGCTGTACAGCAAACAAAAGAAAAACTAGCATTCACATTCAAAATAAGCTTTACCTCACTAAAAGTTAAGCTACAACTACTTTGAATTTTTCACAGACTAAAAACATCTTTAGAGATCCAATTCCTCCCCATTTTTAGAGGCAGATGTTTCTGTTTGGGGGTTACACATGGAGGCAGGACAGGGAGGAAAGAGTTAAAACACAGACCATTCTGATATTCTTACCAGTACCAAGCTCCTGCCTCAACTGACCTTTTTAATCCGTTTATCGCTTAGACTTTCCCCCTCACTGCCTGACAAAGCAGGCAGCAACACCTCCTTGGATTTGCTTTCTCCAAGAAAGGGGAAAAGCTGCTTAGACAATGGACAGACTCAAGTGTGTAACCCAAATGCTACGCTTTGCTGCAGCCTCTCTCCCACCACTTTGGGGCTTGCCAATGAGGAGATTATTCTTCTACTCATGCTACTGTTGTGCAGTAACCCAAAAGCGCCTGTTGTTGTTCAAAACAATTGATAACCAGCACCAAGAAAGCAGCCAAGAGAGGAAGAAAAACAGAAGCACAAAGAGAACCCTAACTAAAAAGAGTATGAGCAAATTGGTACAGTTATTTAAGACTCATAAAGGCTGGACCAAAGGAAGAAGATAGTATAGCCACCACATTATTTGCAAGATTAAAGATTTAATTATATTCTGCCAATGATCCTTTTTTTTAAGCTGTATTTTTCTAAATAGCTTCCTCTTTAAGTGAAAATAAAAAAATGTACAGAAGACACCTGAGCCCTACTGAAAGGGAAATGAAAAACTTTTTCCAACAGACTATTTTTCACTGGGAAAAAACCTCACACATATGTTCAGAGAGGCCATACCATTGGCAGAACTAGACACACACTGTTTACTTCCCAGAAGTGAAGTATTTTATTAAAAACAATATCCATTTATTCAACTTGAAATATATGACGATCCATGAGCTTTTCAAAGATTAAGTTAATGCTTGGTAGTTCACAGAGAGACAATATTTGGTTGTTCAGACAATAGATTTAAATTAGCTGGCTCATTCAGCATGCAGAAGCCTGACCTTGTAAAACTTGTCTTTTTTCAACTTTGTTCATTCCTTTCTTACCAAGGAGTTAAGAAAGCTTTTCCAACTTTGTTCCTTCTTTTCTTCCCTCATTCCTTCTGTATTTCTTTTAGGGATGTCAAAGGTTTTCAGGGAGTGAGAAGGACAGCTGCAGAAGGGTGGGACACAGGAAATAACACAAGATGACAAATCCCATCAAAATACAGGCTGAGAAAGGATTTGAGAATCAACACAAAGTATTTATTTACCGTAAGTCTTACATTGATGTACCAAGTTCTCTAATTTCTACTTCTCAAAAAGGTAGATTTTAGCTCTCAGCTCTGGAGAGCCCCTGTACCAGCTCCTCTCCCAGACCATCACATCTGTTGTGTCACAAATGCTTCTAAGGAGTCATCACTACTGTTTGTGTAACAACATAAACCTATTGTGCAATTATTTTCATGCTGCCCAAATTTCCTCAAAAAAGCTTGCAACCAAAGGAGTATTCCAAACTCCTTATTTCTGTAAAGCTTCAAAAACTTAAAAGAGTAGCATTTTCAAGAAAGAAGTGTTTATTGAGGTCAAATTAAACGTTGCTGAAAGTGATCAAAGAGTAATCAGTTCTTATGATGGAAATTGAATTCTTTTTCTTAAACTGGAAAGCATCCATGACCTTACAGCTTACCAATTCCTGTCATACCAGGAACATTTATACTGGGGATATACCCTCCAGTAAATATCAAATAATGTTAACTATTAACAGGTGTCAAATAATAATGTTAACTTGCTTAAGCCTGACACATAAAGCAGAATTTATTAAGCTTTTTTTTTTTTTTTTTTTTGCTGGGATAGCAGGTATGGTACAATCAGGATGCCCCCTAAAGCCTAAAGCTGCTAAAATGAGCTGCTGACTCTTATGTTCATGCAGTGAATACATTCTAGATGGGCAATTTCCAAACAGTTGCAGTAGTGCAGCATGTTTTCATTTACAACACACAGTAACTCAGCATGATTTTAATAAGAGTCTTTCAGACAATTCCCCCTGGCCCTCCTGCCTTTCTTCTGAATCATCTTATCAAATGCTTACACAACCAAAAACTTGGATTTGATGATGACAATGCATTCACATGTGACTATGGGGAATGCCTGGAGGTACATAAATATAGCCTGCCTCTCAGGGACATATTAGGAAAAAGAGTGCCCTCAAACCAGAAGTCTGACCCACACACAGTTGGCACAGTTTAGACACCATCTAATATACTGTTTTCTCAAAAAAAAAGTCCTCAAACTAACAGTCATAAACTACCTACATCTGTAATGAGCAGTAAGTTTATTTTTCACTTGTCCCAAGGCAATGTCTCATAAAGAACCTTTTCTAGCAGCTCCCCCTTGAAAAGAAGGATGAGAGCAAATGAAGTTCAGACTGTAACCAATGCCCAGAAATAGGGAAATAATTCTCTTACAATCACACAGATTAGCAAGCATTATTCAAGATCCAAGTAGCTTGCTTACATA
This sequence comes from Lonchura striata, assembly GCF_050655825.1. NCBI lineage: Eukaryota > Metazoa > Chordata > Aves > Passeriformes > Estrildidae > Lonchura > Lonchura striata. The sequence continues at coordinate 12,891,824 of NC_140703.1, forward strand.
TGCCAACTTATCCCCACTTCCAGAAGCTTTTCTTGACTGACACGTTAGGGTTTGGTTTTGAGTGGAAGAAATTAAAGAAGAAATAATGATAAGCTTGAAGTCCTTACTCTTCTAATGTACTTCAGCAGAATTCCCCCACATAAAAGACAGTGTCCTTACTTTGGCATGTCATACCTAAACCACTTATAAGTGGGAGAATCCAGATCCCAACCTCCCTTTAAAGACTGTGAAAAACAAATTCACTCAATGAACACAACACCAGTTCAGGCAACAAGGGCTGAAACTCACATTTTCTATTTGAAGCTGGCACACCTCAGTTAATTTTGTGTGACTGAGCATCACTCCTTTTGTACATCTAGGCTATATTTTTCTAAACTTGGCATAACCTTTTAGCAGTGGCATTCCTTCTCTGAAGAATGTAGGCCCACCCTTACCAGAACTTCATGATCCAATTTGAAAATATTTTCCCTCTTCATCCCTAAGCACAAGGGCAGACATACTAAGCACTAACAGAGACAAAACAACACACCAGAACAGCAAGGATACAAAGGAAGCAAAGTATCCTATGCCTGAGCAACAGCTTCAAAGAGAAAAGGAGGGTGTCTAACAAAGCATTAGAGCTACCTCTACCTGCAAGTAATACCAGTCAATGGAATCACAGCTGAATGACTTAAACTGCCAGTAGGGGTTTTTTGTTAAGTATACCAAGAGAATATAAGTTTAGCCTTAGAAATTCCCAGATTCATGGAACAATTTCTTTAACATGTTCACATAATAGAAGTAATCAAGCTGGGTCCTTTGGCAGGTCTTCAGACATCTATTTTACCAAGAGCCTAAATTTTAATTTTAAATAATGTCCAGATAATAGTCACTAATTAGGTGCTTCCAAGAGCAGCATCTTGGAGGTGTATTCTTTGTAGAATCAACAGGACTCATCTCAAACAACTGGCCTTCAATTTCTTAACATGAGGTGCTGTAAGAACATCGAACTGTCAGATTCATGGGGAAGAGACAGCCATATTCTAGGTAGAAACTTTTTTTTTTGCTGAATATTCTTTTTCCAGAAGAAAACTTACATTTTTAACATTTTAAATACAAAGACCTGATTGTGTTGCATTAGACACTTTGCCTGAAGTCATTATTTTCTTTTTAACCTGATGAATAACTGTATGAAACAAAGTTTCAGAAAGTACAAAGCAAATGCAAGCCTGAGTGAGAGATTTTAGATCTCTGACATTGAACAAGCCAAAAGGAGCTATCTTTTGTGGCAGAAAATGAAGGAACAGCTAGGATGAGATACTGGGAGTAAATAAAAGGTAACAGGGAGCCTGAAAGAAAAGTGTCTACACATAAATATTGAAATTGAACAGGGGGAGAGAAGTATCTTCATGAGATAGGATGTCAGTTTAAGACAGTCCTCCATAAGAATGCCTTCTTTACACCTTTGAAGCAGTGAAGAAACATGCATAAATACCTGAATGTAAAGTATTCAGCAAGACAAAGCTTTCCCTCACTATTAAAGTGAAACAGTACTCAGATTCCTGGTCACGTAATGAATTATTATAGAATTCCAGGCAAATTCTCAGAGTCGATCCAACACACTCAGATAAGCCAACACTACATAACAGAGCTGAGGGGGCCTCAATTAATTTTTTCAGACAACACCAAGTCTTAATTTTTATACAGAGGCAACCAGTCTGCTAACAAAAAGCAATACCTACATCTCCCTATGTTCCTGCCTTTTTATAAACCTGGCAGCTATTAACACAATTCCAACTTGAATCTTTTGAGGAGTGCTACACCAGACATACATATGCTAGATGTACATTGGCCCATGTAAGTACTTCCTCAGACACTTAAAAATTAAGTTTATGAGTGAGATGGTCAACTATGCTTGTCAAGATTAGTAATCCAAATGCACATGAGCTAAAGACTGCAATAATGCAGAAGGATATATTCCATTAAATTGGCAGGGTTCTAGAATCAACAGAAGTCTCCTGAACTTATGGGAGGCCACCAAAACGAACAAAATACAGCCATATATTACATGGTTTTTCATGAATATTTCATTCTGCCCACCCAATACAACAATCTGTATGAGACAAAATGGAAAAGGAAAATCCAGTTTCCATTATGATACATAAGAGTTGTGTTAATTGTGACAGATCATACTCCAGTCCTTCTCCCCTTTCCATCTCAATCTAAAAATAGGATTCTAGCTTAGTTACCCTTCAACTGCTATTCCTAAACTTGTTAGACCCCAACAGCTGCCTTCCTACTCAGCCCTGTCACACCCAACTCAACACCTCTTCATTTTCAATACCTCAGTCAGGTACCCACCACTGTTAATCTTCAAAAAAGATTAAAAGAGACAGAACCATAAAGCAGCATTAAACTGGCATTAATCAGATACAAAATGGGAGATAAAAATGGAAGAATGGCAAGTATTCCCCATTTGAAAGAATGGAGGGATCTCAGAACACAAGAAAGCTATGAGCCAAGTGAGAGGACATCTTGGTAATTGATACTGCTACAAAAGCCACTGAATACACATTCCCATCTTGACCAGCTCATAAACACTTCAGAAGGAATGGAACCCCTCTCTCTCAACCCATACATATGGTCAAGCACTTTCAGCAGCATTTTATCTAGCTCAACCAACTAGTGGTGTTTGAAGACAAAGGCTGAAGCTATGCATTGGTATAATTTTTCTTATTTATTCCATAAATCGAACTATGCAAAAAAAGCTTCCACCAAAGGCTACATAATCAGTAGGTTACAGAGGCAGCTGCACAGTCTTGTAAAATATAATAAGCCATGCACATTGTTATAGCAGAAAATTCTAATAGGTAACAGTTTCTAACACCAGTTTGTAATTCCATAAAATGCAATTACACCACAGGCATTAATGGTTTTAATTGAACCAATTATGCTCTAAGAGGTAAAAGACTAAAAATACATACTAAATTATACAAAGTCTTTAGTCTAAATAACACTTGAGACTTAACAAAATACTTGTGGGCAAACACATCACAGATGGTCAAACAATGTAGCTCAGTGATACTCTACACAAGCACTATGACTTGGGAATTTTTTTTTTGTTTGTTTGTTTTTTAAGCAAATTCTTATTTGGAGATCTGAATAATTTATATTTGGGTCAAGGCTGAGCAGTTCACTATATACACACTGTTTTCCCTTCATCCCAAAGAAGATACTCCTTCCTTGACTCAGGATCAAATTCAGGCATTCATCAAAATAGAAAAAATTACAATTTTCTATTTTCTCCATGAACACCATTTGCAACATGCCCAGGCATGACAAAGTATTGAAAAGGGAACATGACCAGAAGGCTTTCTTCTCCTAGTCACTCAATTATGTCAGTCCATCCTCCATGCTTGTGGAATTACTAGGTCCTACTATCACATTTTAGGCATTACTTCTTTAGAGAAACCCTTTGTTCCTATCAAAGCACTCATTCAGCATTTCTCGAGGCTTTATGCAAGAGAGGGAAAACAGTCAGTTGTCTAAAACACAAAGTTACACTTGACAGGAGGTTAAAGGAGACAGTCCTTGAAAGCAAGAGGAAAATTTTCAGAACTTGAGGCAACATCACAATTCATTTCATCATGGATCTGGCAATTCCCAAGGTGAATCAGGATAATCATATTACACTGCAGAATCCAGTCTGATGTGACTAAAGCCTGTCTGGCCTTCAGCAAACTACTCCCTCTGACAGAAACAAAACCAAAAAGAATGCACAAAGATCTCAATATTAGCTACGCTGCTGTGGTGACCATCCTGTGGGCAAAGGAGCAGAGCACAGGGCAGGAGAGGCAAATGTGAACCCCAGAAAAAGAGGCCTGCACTTGCTCAGGGCATAGATGAGCAGGAACACACTACAGCCTCCCCAGAAGACAGCTTTTTGTTCCTGGACTGCCATCTTCTACTCATGGCACACAGGTAGGGCCTGAGAGATGGGTTTCCTCAGAACAGATGTACAAAAGCTAACTCAAGGAGGCACGGGCTGCTCATATCCACTCACAGTTTTAAGCTATCTAGAGGTACAGGTAGCTGTGAGTGCCTGAAGAAAACAATGAGCCAGGCTGCACTCCAAGGGTGACAGGGAAAATAGACCAGAAGCAACAATGTTGTATCAAATTACGTTACAGATTAAAAAAGAAATTGACACAAAAGAAATTTGAGAAAAAGAAATTTGGGTAGCCAAACACAGGGAGAAGCTGCCCAGGGAGGCTGAGGAAACACATTCTCAGAGACCCAACCCAGCAAGGTCCTGAGCAGCCCAATCCAACAGCAGAAATGGTCGGTCTTGGAGTGTGAGAATAACCAAGCCAGCTGTGCAGCCTCTGACAGCCACGGATACACAGCTACAAAGTTCTTTACTAACAATCACCTGGCCATGCTAATACAGTGCCACAGGTGAGAGAGCAGATAGACACAAGCCCAAAGGGCAACTCAGCAACTTGCTGATGTCACTGGCCTAATTTTTTATTTCCCATCACTTCTGCAAAAGAACTTTTACTGAGCAAGATAAAGGGAGGACTGTCTCATATCTTACTGCACAAGGCATAATATAAGGATGTCCACCAATAAATGTTTAAAAGCTTTGTTTATCCAGCATCCTTAATCCTCTGTCAAAAGCCCCAATTTTTATTTCTTTAGGCAATACACAGTATGTAAACTAATAGCTGTTAAATTTCCATAACTCCATGAATTGGTTTAATATTAGGTACAGTCAATATCATTGCAAACTCTAAGAGGTTCAGACAGGAAATGAGTCCACGTATATTGTAATTGATCAAGTCTCTTTCACTTCTATTTTTTCCCAAAGCTTCCTAAGCCAAGCACATAAGATACTTCTAGTGCTACAGGGTGCCAGGGACCAAATCTGCCTCCCATCCCCTTTATCAGGAAAAACTCAACCATCTGAACTGAGAGACTGCATGTACTTCTGTTGTCTAAACTATTCAAGTGGGAAAAAAAAAAAAAAAAAGTCAGTGGGCAGGGGTATCCAGAGCAAAGGTAGAGAAAGTCAGACAACAGTAAAAGAAGGAATAATGAACAGATTGTCACCAGCTCAACAGTTGAGTAGCATCATTTCTACTCAGTTTTCCTACTCTACAAAACTAAATTAATTGCTAATATAGTCCTTCTGTCCTACCTATGATGAGGCCATGGCAAGCAGCTGACAAACAACCAACTCTTAACACACAGATTTGCTTAACAGCACATACTCCTGGCAGCTTCATCACACATGTTATTTAACAAATCCCATACCACAGTCATGGGTCATACAACCACCAGTTAAATGCAACAGGACCCTTCAGCCTGGAACAAAGATCACATAGTCCAACACTGCTAAGGATTTCTGACACAGCACACAGAGTTGCACAGGGCTGTTCACCACCACCCCCAGGAAAGGAACTGGACATAAAGTAAGCAAATCCCACATACTGCAGGCCCCAAAGAACTGGTTCTTCACACAAACAGCAATTAGGCGCAAAACTCCTTTCTCCTGGGCACTCTTGACAAAACACACCCAAAGCCATTACAGACTGAATCACAATTCATAGAACCCACAATGAGCATTGCATGCAGACACTAACAGGCATTTCCCTGTACTTACAACTTCCCCTCCCTGGCACTCTCCACCATCCACAGGTGTGCTGCTTCTTTGGGCTCAAAATAAATCATCCCGTTCATCACAGATTACTACAAAAGTTTTGCTTTATTCTTCTAATTTAATTAACAGGATACATGCTTTCACAACAATTCTATGTCAAGTCACCAACTGGAGGCTCAGGAACCAGAAAGTGACAAGATAGAGACAGGACCATCTGAAGTCTATGCTACAGATGCACAAACCTGAGAGGACAGAAAAGTTTTGCAAACTCAATGTACTCAGTACAGCCATATTATCCTCAGAAATATAAACATGACTATCCACAATATGACTGATTTGATGGCAGGCACATTCGGGGAGCCCAAATGTTTTCACAAATACTTTTATTAAGAACCAGATCTGCCCATTTATAATTCCTACACCCTGGCTTCCCACTGAAAAAAATTAGGTGTTTTACAGCACTACATGTATAGCCAGGAGCTTGTCAGGAACCACTGTATAAAGCTCTCAGTTGTTCTGTCATTAAAAGATTACTTTGAGAAAATGCTCTGCAAGTCAGCCTAATAGTTTACTCAATCCTTAATCCTATTTTACAAGATCTAGACTTACCACTATTCAATACCAGAATCCAACAGGACACCTGTAATGTTAAACCATGTAGAACATGGAAACAAGAAAAAAAAAAAAAAAAAAAAAGCCAAAGACTGAATAAAAAAAAAATTATATTCCTTCTTACATCCCTCACACAAGAGACTTTTCCAGACTTCTGGGACACAGGGTATTGGTCAGTACTACAATTATTTTGATTGCCAGAGGAGCACAAGTGAAACACAACATAAATGCGCAACATTAAAGCTCCCAATGACTGTGTTCAATCAGCGGGTGAGGTTTCAGCAGCTTTTCCAGGCCAGCAGCCTGGCTCTGCAGGATGCAGGCCTCCTCTTGCCCAGGCTGCTACTAGCAAGCTCTCACCCAGGCCCTGAATCGAGGGTCGGTGTCACAGCTCCCAGCGAGAGGCACAAAAAAAGGGATGCTCAGACCAGCAACCTGGCACCAACCTAATGCACACTCTGCTACTTCATGCATTGCAGGTCTGCCAAACAGCTGAGCTGGCGGTTCAGGGACACCTCAAAACATGTGCCTGCAGGAAAATTCTCTGGAAAGACGAGATTCAGGAGCAGTTTATTTCCAGATTATTGCAGCTAAACTCTTTTGTTAGTGATAGTAGCTCAGTGCATCACCCCCACATCCTGACACCATCCAGCTCTGGGATCCCCAACACAAGAGGGGCACTGACCTTTTGGAACAAGTCCAGAGGAGGCCACCAAGCTGATGAAGCATTTCTCCCATGAGGAAAGGCTGAGAGAACTGGGATTGTGCAGCCAGTGAAAAGAAAAGGCTTAGGGGTGACCTAATGGCAGCCTTAGAGTACCTGGAGGGAGCTTACAGGAAAAATGGGGCTAGACTACTTACAGGTAGTGACAGATCAAGGGGAAACAGGTTCATGCTAGGAGTAGGTTCATATTAGATATTAGGAAAAACTTTTTATTATTGTAAGGGTGGTGAGGAACTGGAACAAGCTAGCCAGTGAAGTTGTGGTTGTCCCATCCCTGGAAGAGTTCAGAGCCAGGTTGGATGCAGCTCTAAGCCACCTGAACAAGCGGAAGGTGCCCCTGCCCAGGGCAGATGATCTTTACGGTCCCCTCCAAGCCCAGCCCCTCTGCGATTCCGTGGAGCTGTCCCGGCTGCGCCCCACGGGCCCGGCTCCCGGCCTCCCGCATCGCCCCGGCCCGCCGGGCCCCGCCAGCCCCGGCTCCGCCCGCGGCGGCGCCTCCGCCGGAAGGGAAGCGGGGCCGCCCCGGCCGAGGGGAGGGGACACGGCCCGGCCCGCGCGGCGGTACCTGCGCTGGAAGTCCGTGCGGAAGGGCGCCAGGTAAGGGTCCCGCTCCAGCAGCTGCTTCAGCCTCGGCGGCTCCGCGCTGGCGGCGGCCATGTCGCCGCCGCGGGCCCCGCGGGATCCGCGGCGCCGCTAAATACCGCCGGGGGGGCGGGTGCCCTGCCTCTCCCCGCCCACCGCCCGCGGCCGCCTCGCCCCGCCCGCGCTGCGCCGGGGCCGGGCTCCGCTGCTGCCGGGGGTGCCCGGCCCGGCCCGGCCCGGGGCTCCACTGCTGCCGGGGGATGCCGGGGGTGCCCGGCCCGGCCCGGCCCGGGGCTCCGCTGCTGCCGGGGGATGCCCGCCCCGGCTCCCCTCAGCGATGGGCTCGGTCCGGCACCCCCGGCTCGCTGCCGCGGGCGGTGTGCGAGAAGCGCCGGTCTCCGAACGGCGTGCGGCGACAGCAGAGTAAATAAAAAATATTGTCGCCAATTAAAAAACAACCAAACATTTGCGGTAGCCGAGCCGCCCGGCAGGATGGGGATGTCTGCCTGCCGTGGCTCGGCAGCCCCCCGGTTTGTTTTCTTAGTGGCTCTTTGATGTCTTTCTCAGCGTGTCAGCTGCCGGGTGAACTCTGTGTTCCCACACACATAAAGCCCACCGCACACCCCAGCCAAAATCAACACCCCCCCAAAGCAGATTTGGCATCATCGTGAGTGCTGGAATAAATTTCTGGACTGTTTGATAGGGTGCTGATGTGCTCATAGACAGCTCAGCAAAACAAGACTGGAGATATCCCCGAGTTCTTATGAACACTGCAAAATGTTGCTTTATCAGACACATAAACTCCAAACGTGGTAAAATTGTTTCAACTGATCTAGTACAGCTCGAAATGCTGAATAGCACAAGTAGGTTGCTGTGGAAGTTTTTGACCTAATAGCAACATGTCTTGTTTTTGGATAGGCCACCAAATATCCAAGGCAACTAATCACCAGCCTGACCATGCCTCCAGGCCAGCATTGAACACTTTTATTTCAGTCCAGCAAGTTTGCTTTGTTTTGATATGTAGTGAGAAAGTTTATTTAGAGGCCTCTTTTGAATGCTTTCAGACACAGTTTAGAAACTTTTCAGCCTCTAGATACCTTAACTCGTTCCCACAGCCATCACCAAAATTGTCCTCAGTTTGAGACTCATCCCCCTATCTTGGCTTCCTATGGATTTAAGTGCTGTTTCTCCTTCCTGTCTGCCAAATGACTTAACAGCATCGTGTCTGATGAACACTGACAGTTCATTTATTACTTCTCCCAAAACTGGCTCCAGTGAAAGTTTCTATATTGATTTGTTTCATCAACAATGCATGTACACTTAACTACACTTTATATCCTTCCTTGTAGCAGTTTCTAACTACACAGGCAAAAGTTCAGGTACCTTTGTTCTTTTTCTCCTTATGAAATGCAACAAGTATTCTGTCCTAAGACTGTGGGGCAGTAGTCATCCTGTTTGCTGGAGCAGTTGCCCTAGCGGGAAGCCCAAGGAGTTTTGGTTTGAGTTATTGAAAGAAGCAGCATCTATGCTATAGCAGAACTGCTCATCATATCCTGCTCTGAAAGATCTTTATTTTTTTTTTTTTTCCACAATGTCCACAATTCCTTCAGTCACTGGAGACTGAAAAACTGTTTTTAAAATTACCCAGGATTCTCAAAGCTTGCTGTGTGGCAGTGAGTTCAGTGCCTCTGCTAAAACAACGTTTAACAGCTCTTACCATCTTCTTTTTCTTCTTTCCTCATACTGTGTGCATCATATTGTTCAGCAAATTCTCCTCAAATTCTCACACTCAAATAGCTTGGCCAACTAAAAGGAGAAGAGAAATTCCAGCTTATTATCAAGAGCCAGGAAATTGTGTTTTTTACAATAGTTGCATGTTACATGTGCTACTACTTTGGAGCTTCCAGGTGTTTGGTACTGGAGAGGGCACTTCACTGCTGGTTGATGTGGAGGGGGAAAAGCAATTCTGCAGCCTCTAAATGCATGGGCATTAGAAACAGGAGCTTCAGGCTTAGCATCATTTCTTTGGTGTTATTCATTGTCAGGAACCCCCCAAGCAAATTCCCAGCATTGTTACTAGCTTTTCATCATAAACACAAGAGAGACATCTATAAATGAGCATTAGCAATTTGTGTAGGAATGTAGCTGTGACTTGCACCTCCCTGGAGACAGGGACCCCTTCATAACATTCATTTTAAGTAGAAAGGACACAGCATGCAGCCTCATATACAAGCAACCTTGAACTTCAGGAAGTTAAATTCTGCAGATAGCCCCTGTCCTTATAACAGAGCCCTAGTGATATATTTAACACTCTGTGAACCAGAATATGGATAAGCATACCATTTGTATCTACTCATGTTTCATTTTACAACTTGGGCATGATTTTATCTGCTTGCTTTTTCACAAGTAACTGCAAGATACTGAGGCATATGTTATTTTGATCACTGATTACACCATGATCCTGGTGTTCCCACCATGAGCTGAGGTTGGCTCTCAGGACAGTACCATTTAATCCTCTACCTGGAGGCAAAACCAGCAGTTCAGACAATGAATATTGTCCTAACAGCTGAATGTGTCTTTGTGCATTTGTCAGGGATGGATACAAAGCTGCCAGCTGCTGCTGCCAGTAGAAACATAAAGAGGAGGACTGTTGGGAATAACTGCTCTTTTATGGGGACAGCAGTGGATCATATAAGAATGGTGTCTAAGGCATGTGTCTGGCACCCAGTTACCAGTGAGGCTGGAGTATATAAATTACTCCAAAGTAGTCTTTCAAATGATGTTCATGCTTAAGTTAAATATACTTTAAACTTTTGCAGAGTGGTTCTGAGCAGTAAGTGTATAGTTAAATTTATAAAATCGATTTAGATGTTTTTGTTAATATGCAAAGTTCAAAGATAAACCTAAATTTTGAAGAGAAACATGTCTACTCCTGTCATGCAACACCTCCATTTTGATTCGCTAATACATTGCACTTGCTTTGTAAAACATGCCAGAGGTGATAAACTGTAGGAACAAAGTCAGGAAAAAAATATTTCTTCAGTAAGGCACTGGTTCAGATTCTCCCTTATCAATATTTTCTTTTTATATTTCAGCCAGAATGGATCTGTGAGGTCTCTGACCTCGACTGGCTCTTACAGAGCAAATTCTGGAGCTCCAGGTTCTTCTAAATCAAGTGGCTTAGAGCAGTCCTGGGCCCTGGTCCTGGCCTGGCTCTGCAAGATGCTTCCAGGCCTGTCTGAATTGTCTCTGGGGTACAGGCTTCTGCTCTGCAGCTAATGTAGAGGCTGACCCAATCCCACAGTTTAACCTGAGAAGAGATGGCAGGTACCAAAGCCAGCAGGATATTTTTTAACTCTGTGTTGAGAACATTGAAGACTTGCTGATCTCTCAAAGTGAGAAGTCACAAGGCATGTCCTTTGTGCAGTTCAGTTCAATACTTAAAGGCTATGTAAAGACTTGTCATTTTAGCCTGGGCAGAACTCCTTCCAACTCCTTTTCCTGAAAGTCTTTTTACATCTAGGTATGGTTGCATGTGGGGAGATGTATCTTTTATTGCCGTTGCACCTACCCATGACTTGTAGATGTGAAGTGGTCCATGAGTAAGAACTGACAACCTGTGGCTTGTGCCTGTACTGAATCTCATAATACAAACTTATCAAGAAAAGGTATCCTGTGGACAGAGACAGCTGTTCAAAAAGATTTGTGCTTCAGTATTCCAAAATAATTGATTCTTGAAGGCTCCCCTATCCTTTAAAGACATTTCAGATATCTGAGCATGTTATTGGTACCAACCCATTGCAACCTCCCACTTTTGGACTGGTTTCTTCACATTCAGTGCCTAATGCAAAGTGGAGTTCGAAATTTGAAGGAAAATTAGCTTATTTTGCCACACTGGCCAGCCAAGCTTCCCCATGTTATTTGTTCAAGGATCTGTAAGAAATTAATGGCACAGTTGTCATCCAGATCCAAAGCAAATGCCCCCCTTAAAAAAATAATTATCTTTTATCTCAGTAGTCTTCCCAGAGAGGTCAGACACTGGGCATGGAGCTGTAACTCACTGCAGAGTGGTTGCTGTAGGTGACCTTTAAAGGTCCCTTCCAACACAAGCTATTCTGTGATCCCATGACACGTATCCCTATCTTTGGGTTCACCAAGGTGAGACACATAGGAGAAAGGAAATGGTCAGTGTTGCATAGCTGCTGCCAAACAACACATCACTGTTCCATATTTAGAACTGTGCTACAGCAAGGAGTCAACTGTTTGATCACATATGAGGAACAAAGAATATATCCTTGAAAATTGCAGCAAACAAGCACATTGAAACAAGTATCTGTTGGTATGTCTATTAATTTAGAGGTTTCAGAATTTTAAGTTTGGGGTTTATTAGAAATGTAGGGTATTGAAACTGTCTTTTAAGGTATCACCTTTGCCCTGTCATGGTTTCAGGAGCGTTACATAACAACACAGCTTCAAAGATCAAAACAAATACACAATCTGAAACACTAACGAGCCAGTTTCAGTGTTGTAAGATTCCAATAAGTACAGTTGATGGGAATGCCATTTTCACTTGCCATTCAAAGCAAAATAAAAAGACATTCCAACAACCTGAAAGTCCTAAATAATGACAGCTTCTTGTTTTCACAATATTGCAGTATGATTATGCTTTGGTGTCCTTATTTTGTATAATTGATTATAAAAAATGTAAATATCTTTCTAAGTTGTTTACATATTAATCAAGACACTTCAAAGTGTGATACCAATTTTAAAACATCCAGATGTAGAACAGATGTATAACAATATTTGTTGTGCAAATGTCTATGAGTCTTGCTAAAAAATCAAGTAAGAATTTGTAGAACAGCTCACAGAAACAAAACACAAATAAAACCTTCAGGAATTTCATAATATTTTTGGATGTTTTAGATACTCTGTCTGTTGTATGCCTTCTATATTTCTCAAAAGTAATTACTGCCAATAGTAAGAACTTTCTACAACTTACTGCAATTTCCTGGTGTTTGCATATGTGTTTATGCATACAAAGAAGAAAGAGGAAGAACATAAAACATTCTGAACTCTCTCCTTAATGCCATACCACAATACTTTGTAGCTGTCATTTCTGTTTTACCAATGTGTGTTTATCTCTAACGCTTAGAAAATAAGTAGCTTGAGCTCTCTGGTATATATATGGTATATATATGGTATGGTATCTAGTATATATGCCCCAGAGGAACATTCTTGCTGTTGTTGCAGCAGCTCCTGTAGCAATATATTACTATTAAACAAACAACTTATTAACGCTTGCCAAATATTGTATTGGTTATCTCCAATACACTTAGAACTGAGAATGAACCCCCATAGCATCAGCACCAATTTTGCTCTCTTGCTGTTCATTATCAGGTCTTTCCTAAAGCCCCTGAGAAATGATCTTACCTTGGGTGTTTCTTGGTTGCATAGTCCTGAAACACTACAAGCATTTAGGCTGCCTGGCCTTTTAATCAGAAAAGAAAGTGAGGTTGCCAGATAATCGTTCAGAGGGTAACACATCTAATCTTTCAGGAGGTCAGGTGAGGTGAGAAGAGAGGAGATGCATACTGCCAATGTTCTGACAGCTCTGTCAATATAAATTCATTGGTATGTATAGAAGTATTTTAGTTTTCAAAAAGCAGAATAGTATTGTTGTATTAATGAATTAAAGTCTCTCCCGAGTTCACTGAAGGAAAAGCAGATGGATCTGGTGCAAGCTGTGTGTGAAATGCAGAACTTTTGGAAGTCCAAAATTTTTTCCACAGACAGCCTTTTAGATCTTGTCAGCATTAGTTCTGGTTTACTTTTTAATGGCAGTTGGTGGCATTTGACCCAGTTGATTCTCAGGTGCGACCAACAGTGTGTTGTGTGAAGAGAAAGATAGGGCAGGGAGCAGATCCTTAGTGATAGACTCAAAATTTTGCAGTAGTTAGATGAAAATACCAAATATGGAGCTAAGAATTCCTTGTTAGTCCAATGAATATTTTAACACTGTCATTTTTCAAAATATTGGATAAATTTGGAAAAAAACTAAACCAAACACCCTCATTAAAAATTATCTACACATCCATATATGCAATGCATACTTGTTATACAGAAAATGCTTTAGCACACAAAAGGGTCTGAGAGTATAATTATGTAATTTTTGTCTTAGAATATCCACAGTACAAAAATTAAGTTTCAGCCTTCACAATCCCAATGATACAGAGCTACACTTACAGGTGTGTAATCCATTGCTATAGGTGATTGTACTCTATGCAATACAATTTTCTGTTGGAAATTTTGCATGACTTGGTGATTCACCTTTTCTTCTTGGAACAAAGACTCTACATTTTAAAACTCTACATTTCTACAAATATAGAAATCTTCATCCAAGACAAATATATATAATTTCTGAGAACACCAATATTCATGGATTACGAAGAACTAATCTGTCTTCACATAGTTTTGTTTTTTTTTCCCTTGCTTAGAGATAAATCCTTTAGATTGGATCCTTTTTCTCTTATTGGAAAGGTTTATATCATGCTCATTTTTAAAATCAGCCATGAAATTTCAGTTAAAAGAAAAGTAGTATGACTTTCACTTTTTATATATGTATGCAGCTTAACAAAATTATGCAGTAAAGAAAACAAAGTGATACACAGCTTCCAGTATGAATAGATTTGGAAGGGATTGCTTAAACTGTGTTACTTGTGGGAAATAAAAGGACCAAATATAATTAATAGTTATCTTAGTTTCTTACCAGGCACCCAGCACCTCCTTCAGTATGAGTTTCTGAGGATATACAGGTTTATTAGCTGCATTTCTGTTTCCTGAATACTTTATGTTGAAGTACATACTAATAAAACAACTACTTCAATACTACTTAGTATGAAAATTTACTTTCATATTATTAGATAACTTTTTTAGATAACAGTTGTTTGCAACAAGCATCTAAATATTTATATTTTAATCCAAATAGCAATCCTCACTGGGAATATATTATTTACAGTCATGTATTATATTGGTAAATTTTGGTTTTCCAAGTTAATGCAGTCCCAGTTTCATTAGAATAGTTGAAGTGCTGATGGCCCTCAGTCAGTTTTCCTCAGTTTCAAACACCCTTCCTTTCTGATGTCTCTGAGCCTTCTGTTTATCTCTCAAAATTCTCTCTGGATGTTGTATTCCATTACCTAATCCTACTCAAAAGAGGGTTAATATTGGTGCCCAATCTCAGTTTAAGCAGCCACCAGGTACAGATTTCCTCAACAACCGTCAGCCCCTGCAATAGGGCATCATCACAACCAGCAGTCACCCTGCTCACAGCAGTTCTGATTTCTCCTGCTTGAATTTGCAGCTTCTTTGTTTCTTTCTGCATTATATTGTCTTCTCAGGCAGCATCCAGGCTCTTTGTTTTCCGCTTGTCCGGTACTTTCACCAGGAAGACAGGCCATCCCCAGCTGGGGAGGTTCACCTTGCTGTGTGTAAAGGTGGGACATACGCAATTAGTTGACTTTTTCTTTATGCCAGTCTTCAGTTAGTGATCTGCTAGTTCTAGGATCACTTCCCCAGTTTTCTTATGTTGTTTCCATGTGTGTTTGTTCTAGGTCTGACTATTTCATTACTATGCTATTTTCTACCATTGCATATGTGCATGGACTACTTTTCTGCCACTTTTACCAGAGAGTGAATGCTGACAAAAAAAAGAGCAGTTTTTATAACATCTCAGTCATGCAGTCTGATGGACTTTTCGTTTGTTATTCTTGCTTGCTATTATTTAGTGTTTCCCTAGATCACTTCTTCCCTCATATAGATTGCCATCTCTTTCTGTACTGTTCCAGTGTGTACAGGCCCTAAAAGTAAATACATTTCTGTGTCCAGGACATCCACTACAGGTCTTTAAATACACCTTGGTCATAATTCAAGGCGTGCCTGTCTCTACCACTTAAACTTCAGAGACTGACAGCTTTTTCTGGTTCTTTCTTTCGGCTTGTGATCCATCCCCAGATGATACAATCTTTCAAATTCTGTGTCTCTTTTTCAGGCTCCTACCGTGTTACACATCCACTCACAGCAGGCAGTTGCTACTGCAGGAACAGCTGGATTTCAACAGCCTGCATCTCCAAGGCTTAGTTCCTGCTGAATGTGCCATTCCCTCAGCCCAGCCCTTCTTCTACAAAAGGAGAGGAAGACAGGTATGTCTAGGAGCAGAGTGGACACGTGTAGTAACAGGTTGGATTTGGTTTTCTCCTTCCTTGATTCCCCTATCAGTGTACATGATTTTGTCCTTCACAGGTAAAGCTGTAATATAAACAGTCTGTGCTCAGCTGGGTCATGACAAAGGGACAGAGACAGAGATCTCTGATCACACAGGACTATGATCAGAGGCCTTTAAAGCAAGTATAAGCAGACTTGGTGCTTCCATTCAGTATCCACCTATCCTCAGCTTGCCCTGACTGCCATCTGTTTTCTCCTCTTTCTCTCCGATTTTCAACAAAGCTACCCTGTCCCTCATAAAACCTGCCACTTACCACAGTAAAGTTTGGCTGGAGTGAGTCACAGCCAGGTCATAAATTGATGTAACTACTGTGTCTCTGCTTTCCTTGGATTGTTAGTTATCCTGAAGCACCTGGGTTGCCCAAAATTATTTTATTTTATATTAAATGAGATAATTGCCAGAAAACAGGACTGCACACATGCTGCATTTGTTCCCAGTCATCTGTGATGGCTGTAGGCTTCCTCCTACAAAAGTTTCTTCAGAGACTTTGTTGTTCAGCAACCCAGCTACAAGGATTCACAGACAGGTGTGCCCATGTTTTCCACTGCTTTGTTACACTGAAAATTTTCTTTACTACACCATGTACATACTGCTAATAATTTACTGTTATCCCAGTAAATATGATTTATCTGATTAATGCAGAAAAGCCTCATTTATCTGATGTTCTGGTCACCTTTTCAGGTGACCTTTTCAGTCTTGAGCTTGGCTGTCTTCCTCATGGAGACAAGAAATGGGATCTGCTTTATAAAAATCATTAGCTCCTGAGACCTTCACAATAAAAACAGCGATGTTTACGTTGGGGGATTCTAATTTCTCAGCTTTGCCTAAGTTTGCTTTTATTTTTAAACCTTGCAACATCTGCTTCCCTTTTACCTATTACCAGCCAGTTTGATATTGCACAATATCTTTACTCCTGGGCTCTCAGATTTCTACCATCCTCTGCAATTTTATTCCTCTATCACTCAACCATTTACTTTACCAAAATCAGTAGTTTCAGCAATATAAAACTGTAATTCCTTAGTGGAGAATCCAGGAGACAGGTTAGAGACAGGTTGATTTTTCAAAATCACAGTAGTTTTGCTGAAGTGCACAGTCAGCAGAGCTCTATAAAACTGGAGGTCATTGTATTGTTAAATTCAGATTTGTCATTGAGCTTCTCAAGAAAAGCATCTATAAATGGAAGACATCATGACTGTTCATACTGTTCAAAGGCCTGTTTTACATCCTATCAGCAATTCAGTAATTTTTCAATATAAAATATAAAAAATCTTAAGCCAAATATCTCTTCCAATTTATTCTGCTTTTGTAGTATTTACCAAATTTATGTTAAAATCCCAACAGCTCTTGAAAAACTATATATCTATCACTTTTGGGGCCACGAGTAAATCAGCTTATTGTGCACTAGTCTTACATTAGCCAACTGTTGATAAATATGCTATAGAAATACATAAGTATTCAAAATGCTATGTCCTGTTAAAAAATTATTCCAGTTCTTTTTTCTCAAAGAATTTGAAATATGAGTAATTTTGTTGGGATAAATGAGAACACATGGACCTGTAGTTATTCTGAGTCTCTGGAACCCATCCACCATTTGCTTTGTGCTATCACAGAAACTCATAACAGTGTTCCAGGCAAAATTATCATTACAGATAATATATTTGCATTTTTACAGATAATTATATTTGTATTTTGTTATAGATATGTATTTTTGCTTTAATAACAACCTTCTATAGATTTAACATTTTTTTAATTGGTGATACAGTTCACTGCCTTTGGTCAGTCAGGCTGATAGTAGTGAAGTAGTAGCCATAATAGTACTCTCTGTTAAGAATAGTCAACTATAAAGTACGAATATTTACAAAAGTGTTTCATGCTTTACCCTCATTAAAGTTTAGTCTCATGAACCACACTGAGTCCTCTCCTGACATGTTTCTGGTTATCATTCTCTGGTTCTTTTACTGTCTATGGTTAAGTAATTAACTTGTGCCAATAAGGAGGTTTCTTCATCCATAAGATAATTGTCCACACAGTTAGAATTATTTGTTCTATTTCCTCCTCCTGCTGTTTCAGCTGCACACAGTTAAAATACTGAATTACTCCTAAAATAAATTAATTATCTGTTGCTTCTTGACCTAAGCACTCCTGCAGCTGTCTCCTCAGCATCTCCTGTGTTGCCATCTGATTCAACACGTGCACAAGGAACATTGCAAAGGGAGCTGAGTCATTCTCTAAATCGGGAACAACGTCCGAACACAAAACCTTCCTCTGCAGGACTTAAGGGCAAGTATTAACTGTGTTATTTTGCATGGGCTTTTTAGCTTCTCTTACTTTAAATTACTAGTGTGTCTAACTGAAAAGCACATAATTTAGCTTTATCCACCAAAATTTTTTTTATCATTTGTGTTGCATAGTGCCTAATACTTATTTATATTCTTACTTCTGTGTTCTAGTTCCTTTTCTTTTATTAATTGTCATTTCAAAATAGACTTACATCTTCACTGGATTGTTTTTAGTACACACATGTAATTTCTGTGAACTGTGCCTACTTTACTGTCATTTGGGAACCCTTGAGTCTCAAGGAACATAACCTCCTCTACAATCAAATTGTTATTCCAGTCAGAACACTAAAAGATGTTCACTGTGAATATAAATCTGACTTCAGTCATGTGACATACCTAACATTTAAAAGGGCTGATGAATGAGGACATGTATTAGACACCCTAAAAGTGAGGAAAAAGCAAGATCAACTGTTTATGTCTTATTATTTTCTTAGCATTATAAGACATCATACTCATTCTTTGCATCTTTAAATGGAAGGACTTACATCCATCTTGTCTCTGTGCATGCCAGGAATGTGTGTTCTGATAGATTGAAACCACTCTAGCACTACTACAAGTGATTAATACTAGGAATTTTTTCATGTTTATGTCCAAGTTGCTGGGTTATTTGCAGCTCTGAGTAAGATTTGCATGAAGACTTGTGAAGAGCTCTGTATATGTGTTATATTACATTGCTCAAAATAAAGTTTTTCAATTGACTTCTTCAATATAATTCTTTTTGTGTTTTAGGAATTTTCATGCTAGTGCTGTTTTTGTAAATGCCTTTATTAAATTTAGTAACTGCCTTTATTAAATTTGTAATATCCCAAAGTAATACTTTTTCCTTTAGGTTTATTTTCTTGATTTATGTGCTAGCATGTTTATCTTCTCCCTCTCTTTTGTCTAGTTCTTTTTTTATTTAACACAGATTTTTTTCCCTTTGTTTTACAGTAAGTCATGTGGCATTGGCATCCCTAAGAAATTTAAAATTAACACGGAAGAAAATTAAACAGCATATCGATGGATGACATAGGCATGATGGTTTCCCCACAATGTCATTGCATGCTGATGAAGGGACAGCATTATGAAATATGAGATGTAGATGTCATCAAAATACTTCCTTAGTTTTCAAAGGAGCTGCACAAGGAACCATTCCTTTTCTGCAAAAGGAAAGCTTGATTAAAACAAAAATTGAAAAATAACTGCCATATGTTTCCCATTTTCTTAATTTTCTTTCTATTCCATGAAGTATAGATATTCCTATTAATTAAAAAAAAAGGCAAACTGTCACCTCTTGTCACTGTTTTTCTTAAATCTAGAAATGTTTTGAAAACTTAATTTAAAACAGTCAAATGGCTTGCCCTGTTTTTTTCATTTTTAGAATAAACTGAAGTGTTTCAGCTTTTGGTGTCTGCCCTGCTTGTTCACATGATTTCATTTTTCTGTCAGGGTTCAGTTTTTCACAAACAGCAAGATCTTTTTCAATACTGAGAAACTGCGGTGGGTTCTGTTGTGTTCCTGTACTAAATTAAATTAATTCTATAACCTATTCAATACTCTAAAACATGAAAACAAGTTTTTCTCTGAGTTTAAATCAGGTGCATTATGCCTTTAAGGTTTATATATTTTACACAGTGCTTTGCATATAAACTGAAGGGGATTTGGTTATTTTTATTACTTTATTTTTTTTATAAAAAGTCTTTTGCATTGTGTATTATCTCTTAGTAAAAAGTATAAAATCTTTGATGACTTTCTATTATATTAGAGAAGATTCAACAAAGCCTTTAATTTCTTTTGTCTTACATTATAAACCAGGATAGTTAAGGGAAAAAAAACTTTCAGGAATGTGGTATCTGCTTGTAAATATAATACTGTCATTCATCATTAGAGATAACACATAGGGGTTATAGCTGTGCAAGCTATTTAAAAATCAAAAGTAGCACACTCGGAGTGTAGCCATGTTTGAAGGAGCAGTACATAAAAGCTACCCCTCAAGAACATACCGTTCTGAAGGGTAACCAAATATAATTATTTCATGTGGTGCCACATAATTGAGATGACTTAGAATTCCCCCTCTTGTAGCACTTCTGATCTATCTCTTAAGTTTGACAGGGTAAGGTTAAATTTCCGTCTGTCAGGGGTTGGGAAATACTTCTGGTGTTAAGAATAGCTGATTAAAGGTGGGTGGAATGTCTCCTCATGTACATATTAATTACCATAACACTCAGTGAATGTGTCTTTGCTGGCAGAATGACATACCTTGCTGCTGTAACAGTGAAAACTGAGTTTCTTGTTGGTTAAAACTAGGTCCAATGAAATAAAAACATGGGAAATGAAGCAAGATTTTTTTCTTAAATATACATATAAATATATGTATAAATATATAGTTTCTTTATAGAGAGGATTTGAATTGAACATAGGACCATGATAATCTGGGACTAGAGTTTATATCTGGAAAATTGAGTACCTTTATCTTGTTTCAACTGAATTTGCATGATATTCCTATTACCTGTGGATATTTAGCACACTGCCTCTGCTAGACATTTTGATATGGCTATTCAAATGCCATTTTGAGTGATTTTTCTGTAAGGCTATGATTATCAAGACCCAAAAGGAACATTAAATTACTGAGCTTGTTCTCCTACCAATTTGACTAAAAAATGACTAAAACAAAAATGTTTCTAAGCATTCACTGGCTGTCAGACAGCAATGCCTTTATATCCAGTAGCACTGTCTCCCATGGGATCAGAGCAGTTGCTGGACCTTGCCTCTGCCTAATCTCTTCATTGCAGTCTTTCTGAGTGACAGGGCACTGCCCACTGTAGTAGAACTCCCCTGAGACACCCTCCTTTGAACCTGAGGAGCCTACAGCATCCCAGATTTTTTATTTCTGAATATAAATCTCCTTCTCATGAGTGCATCCCTTTAATGTCTGGCTTTCAGTACATCTGATTCTTCCTACTTTGAGTGTCCTACAGCTAGCAAGTTTTGATGAGCCCCAAAGAGGCATCTCTCTGTTTCTAACCTTATTAACACAGGATGATTTGCCTCTGTGTGACAATTCACTCTGGGTAGCACACCACTGTGCAGAGACTTGTGATCTCTCCAAGAACTGTTTTACAGAAGTGTGGGAATCCAGAGTTTCCCTCTGGCTGCCCTGGCAGGGGTCAGGAACCGCCCTGGACAGAGCCCCCAGAGACACTGTCTGTGATCTCTGTCCATGGAAAAGAGTTTTCAATCTTACAGGATGAATTACAAGCTCTGAGTGCTTGATATAAGTAATAAGTGTGGCACGGGTGCAAAAGTAAAATTTTAGGATTCTAGATTAGGGGTCCAAAGGGCACAAGATGGAGGAAATTGGGTGTGCCTTGTCCTTTTTCTCCTTCTTCATGCCCTCCATGTTTCACTGTGGTGTTGGCATTTTTCTATTGGTTTAGGCTGGGGACACACTGTCCAACGTAGGTGACAGATATTGGCACGTTATTGTAAATCCAGCCCAGGGAGTTTCTGGTATTTAATGTTTGTAACATCCCACTGAGGGCAGAGCCCCACACGCTGCCCTGCAGGACAGAGCTGGGCAGGGCAGCAGAACATGTTAGAGATAAACAGAATAAACAACCCTGAAACCAGCACAGATCAATTATGGCTTCTGCTTTGGCAGTGGGGCTGACAGACAGAGACTTTCTACAACCTCAGAATCATCAATACCACAGAGTCCGACAGAGAAGAAAGCAAAATGTTTCTCCTTCTGTAGCTTGGTGGAAAGTTTATCCACTCCAGTTCATGCAGGAAGCCATCCTGCCAGCAGTATGCCAAGCAGCACTGCCAAGAGCCACGGGTGCCCCACTCAGCAACCACAGTGATTTTTCACTGCTGCTCTGGAGATGCAGCCACATGGCTGAATTTGCCCTGAGTTTGGACTGTATAACTTCAAACTGGAAAGCAAGGCTGTAAACGGGAGAAAGGCAAAGCAAATCATTCCTCAGTTAACAATTTCACCACTTTTTTCATAACTCTTGATGTATTCTTGGAAATATTGCCAATCACAGTCTGAGTCCCTGCTTCCTTAATAAATTTCAAGCAAATTCACCATGAAAATACTAAGCAGATGAAGTGAGATATGTGTAACGTTCCTGAAGCAATTATTCCTCCAAGTTCTAGTCAAGTCAGAGGCACTTACCCTGCTGGTTAGCTTTCGCTCAGCATAAGGAAGGATCAAATAACTCCTTTATAAGTTTTTAGAGAAACCTTAGCCTAGGTTTAATTGCTTCATCAACTAAACATGATTGTTTGTAACAGGATGATTCTTAGTAGTATTATAGATGGCATAAATAATTTTTTGTAGGACATGGCTCTTTAGCCACCCCAGGCAGCCATCTTATGCTCCTCTCTTCTCAAAGAAACATCTGGGAGGAAGGGGCCCATCTGAGGTCTCAAGAGAGTTCTCAAAGCCCAGCTCACAGATAAGACAGTTTACTGTAATTCATTTCCTAATCTACTTCATACTGCTCCTACAGCATTATTCATTCTTCTTACCCTTAGGACTTTTTTTTTTTTTTTCAGCCTGCCATACCAAAAGGCAAATTACAGACCTTATTTAATCCTGAAGAGCAGAGATGTTAATTGGGTTGAAAATGGTAATGATGCATCTAATTCTGTCTTATCTACACTGCTCATCCTGCTCTCAGGACACCTGAGTGCTCCTGCATCCCAGAACAGAGGCTTGAATACATATTTTTCTGTGTTACACCCAGCTTGTCCCTTGGCTCATTATCAGGGGTACATTACCCAGTGACTCAAATATGAATCTCACAATATTTCCTCTTGTTCTATTTCCGAGTAAGAGCAGGTACATGTTCAAAGCATTTTTGATGTATATTACCTCAGCTAAAGCATAATTAGCTTCATGAAAAGGAAGCAGGTTAACCAGCCCCACCTTAGCTGAAACCACTGTCACCTTTACATTTCAGACCTTTATTTGGTTCTTCAGCTATTTCAATTACCAGTCAAGGAGGGGTTTAAGTCCGCAGCATAATAATACTTGCAATTACTAGTAAATAGGATTTCACAGCACTAACCAGTCTGTCCTTACTACATCCATTTCAGGCAGGCAAATACATGTTATTATCCTCATTTTACAAACACATTGATTAAGTGACTTACCTAAAGGCCACACATCAATTTCAATGTCAGTGCCAAGATTAGCACAGAGAAACTTCTGCATTGCAGACACAGAAAAAAGTGATAGGTATTATCAAGCCCACCCCCTTTCAGAAACAAACAATCATTTTTCAGCTGTATAGTCAAATAGCATTTACCCTCCTCACAACCCCATATGAGGTTTTGTCCACCTCAAGCTGCTCCCTGACAAAGGCGGGAAGGGAAGGGAAGGGAAGGGAAGGGAAGGGAAGGGAAGGGAAGGGAAGGGAAGGGAAGGGAAGGGAAGGGAAGGGAAGGGAAGGGAAGGGAAGGGAAGGGAAGGGAAGGGAAGGGAAGGGAAGGGAAGGGAAGGGAAGGGAAGGGAAGGGAAGGGAAGGGAAGGGAAGGGAAGGGAAGGGAAGGGAAGGGAAGGGAAGGGAAGGGAAGGGAAGGGAAGGGAAGGGAAGGGAAGGGAAGGGAAGGGGCCCATGCTGCTCTCCAAAAGGCAATGTGATGATGACTAATGGTAGCAGGAAGCAGCAGGAGCAGGATTAGATAGAAATTAGGATGATCTTTTACAGTCTCATTTTAAGAGATTTTTTACCTCACCTACAAAGCAAATTTTCAATTTTAAGGCTGTGTACAACAGGTGCCATTCTCTTTTGTACTGCTGTTGCTTTTGGAAATTGTGGTAATTACACTGGTAACTCTGGAAGCTGTGTCTTCAGCTCTAAAACACAGTAGCATCTCTAGTCCTCAGTCTGAGGTATTGGGAAAATTGCTCTATTTTAAAACCCATTTTTTGGAATTTAGAAGGAGTTTTGGATTTGATCTCTGCTGTCTGGTTTAGACCAACAGACTGTGTCTGTTCCACACCTAACTAATGAGTACAGACCTTACTGCCTGCATGAAACTATATCAAGAAATATCACAACATGCAAAAATCTGTTAAACATTACTAAGTGTCTAAACGTAAAAACCTGCTCTCCTTACAGGCAGTTATTTCTAAGGAAAAATATATGGTGGGTCTATTTGTTTCCCCTCCAGAACAAGTTTTTTCCTACCTGGAAAAACAAACAAAACAGGGAAACACACAGGACAGCACTTTTAACAGCTAATTAAGGCTGTCTGTGTCTAAAGGTGGCAATCTTTTGTTGTGATTTAGGTACAGGTCACAAGATCTTCTTGAATCAGCTTCTAAACATGACAAAAAAATGAAATGAACAGTAAATCTTTTGAACCACAGTAGTTATTTCCTCAGCAGATTCACAGAGCTAACATTAGAGCCTACCGTGTCATCTGCCAACACCTGAATTTGACCCAGTCATTGAAGCTGATCCTGTGACAAGGTCTGAAAGCTGATACACTGAAAAACTATTGAGCATTTATGATAGATTCTGGTATTTCAGAGCAGACTCCCAGGTGATGAATTATATTCTTAATAAGCAGACATGACAAGTCAAATTTAGAAGTAGAATTTGAACTAGTTGCCAAGTTTTTAACTGAAGGGCATTTCTTCCTTTTATTTTTTGATTTTAAACCATGCGCATCTAGACACAAGAAATGTGTGAACTTACCTTCAAAATACCTCAAATATTAACCATATGAATTATACATATGCCTTTTTGTGAATTTTAAAAGATTATTTCTTGCATAAAACTAACATAATTCAATTTATTGCTTGAGAGTCACCTGTGGATTGCACTATCAGAATTATTCAATAGGTTTATGCCTGTCAGAATTTTATATTACCTCCATTATTCACTAACAATAAAAAAAAAGCGCATCATTTTAAATGAATGCTTAAACATGGGTGTTTTCTTGTCACTTCACTGGCTTGTCTTCTGTGCAATTCTAGTCCTTACTTTTCCACCTCAGAATTATTAAGGTGTCATATGCACAAATGATAAGTTTAGCTGCATCATCTGATAGAGGGTTAATCTTGCATAGGGAAAAAGCAAAGCATGTCTGGATGGCCAAAGATGTGATTATGTGTTCTGAAGTCTGATAAATATTGTATCATGCCACAATTTAAGATGCTCAAGGGCTTCACAACCTTAATTACATTTTAATCATGGCAACTCTGTTCAATTAAGTACTTTGGCTTCTTCAAAAATAAAGCACTTCAGTCTTTGAAAAAATATTATGGTACATCTCGCCTGCAGGGCTGCTGCCCCTATTTTCTTCAGGGGTGGTTCTGGGTGCTGAGAAATGCAAACCTAAGCCTTTAGCATTGGGAGAAAAACAGCGTAATTGAAAATACAATCAAGACTATAACAAGAGGAAATAAGATGGCAAACAGTAAAATAACAGAAGAGAGAGGTTTCTTGAAAATGGGCAGTCTCTTCAGCTGGAATGTTCTGCAGAGCCAGTAGCACTGAGTGCTTCCTGAAGTGCATTCCTGAAGTGGGAACCTCACTGGAAGTTGATCCTTAGCTAATACCATGAACATGACTGTTGAAAAGCAACTTTTCTTTATAGTTCTTTCTGAGCATCTTTCAAACTCTGTTCTACCTCCTTGCTAAAAGAAATTAATGATTTGACTAGGCACTTCAAATTCAATCTACCAAAGCACTTAGAGGCATACCTATGTCTTCTGAAACTTTTAACACTTCCATTGCCTTTGGTGAAACTTCTCATATTATTTAGTCACAGGCACAACTTTAGCCATTTTTCTTTCTTTGCATTTATTTCTGTGGCATAGTTTTTTTACCTCTCCAGTGGGTTGATGATACTTCAGCATTTTATTATGTTTTTTAGCTCAGTTTCCTTACTCATAGGTTCATAGATAACTTGTGTCTTTCAGTCACTTCCAGAGGACCATTCATTATTTTAACAAATACCTCAAGTCAGAGATAAAATTAATTACTCACCTGTGCTTTGAAAAGAAAAATATATTTTCAGAAAATAAAAAGCAGAATTAAAATTATCTGGTGAACATAAAGTCTAGGGCAGAAAGCTTTATTTTCACTTTAAGGAGCCCCTGCAAACAAAATAATTGTGTTTGTCCAGAAGCACAACTTGTGCAGGAATTGTTAGTGAAATTATCTTTGCTCCTCATGTGTGAGAAGTCAGGCCTAGCTGATCAAAACACTCCCTGGTGGCCTTAAAAGTCTCTGATGAATTTTGAAGCATCAGATCAATGATATGTTATCTTTGTTTCAAAAGACCAATCCTCTGTGATCATTACTGCTGTGCTAGCTGATCATTTTAAATTAACATAACACAAAACAATTTCACAAAATCAATTCATATTCTTCTCTCCAGAGTTTTAATTTTAAATATGGGGAAAGTGGAGTCAGAAAATGGGTCTGTGCAGGAATATGTTGCATTACATTTCCCAGCCAACAACTCTGTTGTGGGTTGGCCATGCCTGGAGACCAGGACACTCCTTCACACTAAAGTCACTCCTCACCTGGACAGGGGAAAGGAAATATAACTAAAAGTTGATGGATTGGGATAAGGACAGGGAAAAATCACAAATTGATTACTCTCATGGGCAAAACAGAGTCGACTTGGGGAAACGAGTTTGATTTATTGCAAATCAAAGCAAAGAAGGATAATGAGAAAGAAAACCTAAATCTTAAAACATGTTCCACACACCCCTTCCTTGTTTCCAGGCTCACCTTCACTCCAGCAATGCAGGGGGACAAGAAATGGAGTCTGAAATCAGTTTATGTCATCTCTGCCATACCATCCTCCTCAGAGGGAGGAATCCTCACACTCCCTGTTCCAGCGTGGGGTCCCTTCCATTGGAGACAGTCCTCCATAGTCTTCTCCAATGTGAGTCCTTTCCATGGGCTGCAGTTCTTCACAAACTGTTCCAGTGTGGGTCCTTCCCATGGGCTACAGTCCTTCAAGAACCTGCTGCCCCAACATGAGGCCCCTGTAGAGTCACGAGTCCTGCCAAAAAACCAACTCCAGCATGGGCTTCTCTCTCCGCAGCATCACAGGTCCCTGACAGGAGCCTGCTCCAGTTTGGGCCTCCCATGGAGCTTGCAGCTTCCTCCTGGCATCTTCCTGCTCCAGAGTGGATCCTCCCCAGGCTGTGGGTGGATCTCTGCTCCCCTGTGCCCTCCCTGGGCTGCAGGGGCACGGCAGCCTCACCTCGGGCTCAGCAGGGGCTGCAGGGGGGTCTCAGCTCCGGTGCCTGGAGCAGCTCCTGCCCCTCCTTCCTCACTGACCTCGGTGCTTACAGAGTTTCTTCTCTCACATATTCTCTCTCCTCTCTAGCTGTTGCTGTACACATTTTTTCCCCCTTCTTAAATATGTTATCCCCAAGGCACAATCACTGTCACTGGTCAGTGGTGGGTCCATCCTGGAGCCACCTGGAATTGGCTCTGCTGGACACAAGGAAGCTTCCAGCAGCTTCTCACAGCAGCCATCCCTGTAGCCCTCCTGCTATCAGAACCTGGCCAACCCAATGCACCCTCCATTATCTCGTGGTGCTTTTCAAATAAATGATTTCATGTAACTCACAACTTCGGAAGAGATTTGAAGGTTATTGCCTTCCATTCATTTCCAAGTAGATTGGATACTAAAAATAAAAAGTAATGACTCAGAGCTTACCTTTCCTGAATCTGGAGCTGAAATGGTAAATATTTAATGATGGAAAGAAACTCTTTCCCAAAGTTTTGTTCTTTTTTGTCCTTCCCTGTAATAAAAAGCAGAATTAATTTCTGAGCACATAGCTGTCCAGGTACCACAGTCATGGATTATCATGTTCCCATAGTATAGATACACAATCCCCATCCTGCAAAAACCTGTGAGGATAAAAATAGCCCCAGTAAAGACAGGGAGAAAATAATCAAAGAGCTACTGTTCACTGTGGGAAAAAAAAATCACCCAGATATACAATCTTTCCTTTCCTTTCGTGCAATGCAATGGCTAAAGGAACTGAAAAAGCCTGTTACCATATACTTTACTGTCTTGATATCACTGGAACATCTACAAACAAAATATATGTATTATGCAGATTACAGTAGCTATTTTTAAAAATACATCTAACACATATATATGAAATTACCATTCATGTACTTGGGAGCAGAGGGCACAGTGCAGCATTTGTCCTGTAGCCTGCCTATCAAAAAAGGAAAAAGGCAAAGGCATAAGGCTGACAGTCCTTGTGCTTTCCTTGCAAGGTCTGAATAGCTGAATATAATTTGTTTCTAATTCTCATTGTTAAAAGACATTTACTTAGAAGAAAAACCTATTAGGAGGAAACGGATGATGCTTTGTGCATAACCAAGTGAACAAAGGAATCTTTTTACCAGGATCCATCATCTCAAGGAGACGCTGCAGCTCCTTTGGAAAATTTCTCTCAGAATAGCACAATATCTTTGGCTCAAGGTAAGAGATAAATAAGGGTGTGCCAGCAGGGAGAAGTGTGAATAGGGAGTACAAGGATAAAATTGCCAAGCTGGATATTTCAGCTCCCTCTCCAATCATCTTCCCACACTGTCAGATCCACACAGGCTTCTGCTCAGATCCTTGGTCTCTGAATGATTTCAAAGACACTTTTTTTTTTGCCCTAAGACGGGAAAATAATATTTTGGAGGAAGTAGCTGGCATAGATACAGCAAGTCTCCGCAAATCTTTATTGATCCTAACAGCTCCCTGCCAAAAGCAAATGCACAAACCGTAGGCACCACCAGTTGAAAGGAGTTCTAAAAACGAATTACACGTAGGAAATAACAAGGGAGTTCTCTGGGCCTCACCACTCCATGAGGAGATAACGTCAGCTAGGTTGGGGATAATCTCAATTCAACAGCCCCTGGGGCTCAGATTGCCTGCCTTGGCTCCTAGCTGGCCTTCCCATGGCAGGGAAAGGTGCTCAGACAGCTCAGCACGTGCCCACGGCTCAGGAGACGAGGGTGCCCAGCGTGGGTTAATCCAGCCTGCACAGCTCAGCAGAGTCATACAAACCAAACTGTACCCTGGAAATCCTCCACTCACACATAAACTGATTTTCCCTTTTGCTCCATCACTGCTGTAAGAAGATATTGCCATTGTCCTTTTGCTCTGCCAAGCAGAAGGAAGATTTTCCTGCTAGTAGCATGAAGATAGAGATTCCTGCCTTTCAAGAAGCAGCTAACAGAGTGCATCACTAGTAAAAAGACACAAAAGTGTGTACAGAGCCACCATGGGCTGAGTGAAGCTGTCTGACAGCTGAAGGCATCCTGAAGGTCAGTGTGGTGCAAAACTCACTTTGGCCTCTGGTGTGATAACCAGAGCTAGCTAATGATGAGCTCCTGAAGCTGAATTGCCAGAGTAATCTACTTTAAAGGTATTTTAAAAACATCTGCACTCACCTGCAGGTCACATATCATAGAGGTATGTTATGGATGGTGTCTTCAGATTTTGATTTTTTTTGTCCTCAAGTATACTACAACTGGAATTATAATGGTTTTCTGTGGTTCAGATATGTTCTAAAAGGTAAGCTTACATCAAAAATTAGGTTTTAGTTTAAGTTCTACAATAGATATAAAAAAACCCATGAAGTTCTCAAAGAGATCTGGATTTCCTTAAAATCACAAATGATTGAATGTTTTTGAGATTATTTCTAGTTCAAATCTAGGGGTATTTCCTAGAAAATTCTTCTACCTGACAGTAACTAGGACTACAATTTTTCCTTACATTTGCTTTCCAAATTCTGTCAAGGTGAAACAAACATGAATGTTTATCTCTTCATAAAGAGATAAAATGTATTTTCTTTTTCCTAACAAATGCATTTGCACCATGAGACTCAGGATGCTTTGGGAAGGCTGAGAGGATGAACGCTGCAATTTTTAATTAACTGGCTGGTTTACCAAGGCAAGGTAGGAAAACAAGATGCTAACATGCTTTTCTTTTCTAACATATATTTCTCTGCATTTGAGGGAGGGCAAGAGGAAGCTTGGAGAGTGCTAGAAAGACCCAAGAGGAGCAATCTTAATGGAACACTTATAGCTTAATTTTACCCATAAAGTGATGCTAGCCTAGGTTATGTCTGTTGGATCTGTATTCCTTGGCTAGGAATCTAATATCTAATTTCTTTAATCTCTCCCAAGGCAGAGTAATGATGTTACCAACCCTTCCAAACCTTGTGAGCTACTCACAACAATATTGTTACTGTTATTACTTTTACTCTTCCTTACAAAAAATGGGTGATTTGGGAGTCCAGGCACGAAAGCCAAAGTGTCAGAGATACTCAGGGGTGCTGCTGTTTCCTTCTGTAGGCTCTACAGCCACTGCTTGAGCTGAAGAGAAGACTGGTTTTTGTATTCCCAGATGGAAAAATTTCAGTTGTGCTAATTAAATAGTGTTCATGGCTCCAGGTTATGTCAAGTCATATATCACTCACAGTCTATTGCTGATTGTTTTTATTGTTTAGCTGCTCAAATCTGCGTGACCAAGACAGATACAACACCTTTTGGAAGATCCTTTTGCAACACCAGTCAGACTTACAACTTCATGGGAGTAATACTGAGCCTCATTACATCCTTGGGCAAAATCAGAGCAAAAGGTTGAAATTATTTTATGAAATTGTACAGCAGAAAGGAACCAATCTCTCCCAGCAGCCTCCCCCTTGCCTTGTCTCCTGGACCAACTTGAGGACAAGCTGGGTGGCTACAGGCTTGCTAAAGTGCATTTGTTTGCATTGTCTTGTCAGGAATTTAATTTCACAACATGACATGCTATCAACACAAGCATGTCATTGCAATTTAACATGCATTTTGTTGGCATAGTCTATATCTCATTAAAGTCTCATCTCCTTAGCCAATACCATATGCTACTCATCTGTAGCAAAGCTCTTAAATGCAATGAAAAAGGTATAATTGCAATTGAGAAATGAACTGTTGACCAGCACCCTACAGATATCCCAATTCTACCACACCACTGAAAGCAACAGTATTGCAAGAGCAAACCTCTAACATCATTGCCTTACAGGAAAAAAGTATTGGGCTTAGAGATGCTCCTCAGTCATTCCAGTGTCATTACAGGATTCTCAGACCACCAGACAGACCTGTGTCAATGTGTAGGGCAGAGATCAATTTCTAACTTTGTTTTTTTTTTTTTTTCAACTGAGAAGAAAGTTATACCATGCTGAACATCTCTGTTTCCAAAAACACAAATTAAAGTTAAGATATTCTGAAAGCAGTTTGAGACAATTAAGTCACTTTTTAGACATGTTGATAGGTTTTCCTTCTGCACTTTTATTGCTTTCAAGTGACAATAACAATTTTAGCTGTTCTTCTGACAATGGGTAAGCACAGAGATAGTTTTTAAAAATAGATATTTTTAAGGGACTAATATATTAGTCATTGGAAGTTTATTTAGTCATAAATTATAACTAGTCATAAACCAAAAATGAAAGAGCTAGTGGTGATAGAGATTAATCAGGTTCTGTCCTCAGACATGTGAAGATAATTATGACAAATTAATGTGAAAAGCAACTGGATTAGGTAACAAACCAAGTTTAGAGACAAGAGCAGAAGGACAGTCTACTCAGAATGACTGCTGACAATGTAAATGTCTGTCACTTTGCTGTCAGGAGCACTCACCTGCCCCAGGAACTGGTTTGATCCTGTGCTGGCTACAGCCACCCAACCCAAAAGGCAAATCTTTTCAGGTCACTGTCAGTGGGAGTTCCAATTAAACAAAGGCAACTTTTACCCCTTCAGTATTAAAAACATCTCCTTGAAACCATGTATCTTGATTACAGTGCACCACTAATTAAATCTAAATTAAATTTTACAAAGCAGATTGCCAGGGCCTAATTTTTCGACTGTGATAAATCCAGTTTCCTGATGCTGACTACATGTTCACTAAAGACAAAAATCCACTGAAGAACAAATAATTTTGACCTTTCTTGGTATGTTAGGTTACACCACAAGAATTGAG
Organism: Lonchura striata; assembly: GCF_050655825.1. Taxonomy (NCBI): domain Eukaryota; kingdom Metazoa; phylum Chordata; class Aves; order Passeriformes; family Estrildidae; genus Lonchura; species Lonchura striata. The sequence continues at coordinate 12,924,004 of NC_140703.1, forward strand.
CTGGTAGCTTTCTTTGGATAGGCAGTATAATGTACATTTATATTTAGGCTGACATTTTAATTGTACATACTACAAATTATGTTTGGAGCTGAATCAGAGTCCTTAAGATTAAAAAATAGCCACATATTCAAAATTAAACTTTTATATGTTTCTTTGGTGGCAGTTTCTTTTAAACACTTCATTTTCCTACATCTTCTGTCAAAGCTCTATAAATGTGCTAATAGTTGCTTTATTAATGGTTGCCTTGGTCTCACTGAAGTTTTTTCTTTCTTGTTGTTAGTATAATCTATCTTTTTCATGCCTTCTGTCTGGAAAAAACAGAATTAGATGGACCTTTATAAAAGAGCACAACTTAATGTTAAGTTTTAATTAAGCAGTCTTTTTCATTCATTATTTTTTATCCTAAGAGGCTCTAAATCATAGCCTGTTTCTGGCTGAATATACATAGATTACTGCCTTATCTTTATATTTATCTATTCACTTTGAACAAACTTGGATGAAGCTTAAAAAGTTTTTGAGGATCCCATATAAATTATTTCTCATATGCTCCTTTTTTGTAAACACTGAATGAATAAAGTCATTTTTCCAGACAAACCCTGTAAAAACTGATTACCATTTCATTAATCATTGACAACAAATTAGTATTGTGAAGACAAAATGACTGCACTCTTATGAAAATATCACTTTCTCTATAAAATTTGGAAGATGACAGATGATTTTACGTGCCTTAGTTTCTGAATGCCCAGCTTAAAGATGAAAGGTGCAGAACACCAGCTGGAAAACAAAGTTCTCTAGATGTAGTCAATGGATGGGTCTAATTTGTGCAGTGTGGTGCTGAGGAGTGTGGTGATGCTTGCAGTTCCTGCCACAATAAAAGGTCACTTCCCTGGCTTTGCTTATAATTATCAGTCTTCCTTACAGTCTGCCTAAAGCATCTGCCTGTGCTTTGTTCAGGCTGTCAGCTACTCTGAAATCTTTAAGCAATCTTGACTATTAATAATTAGTATTTATTCTAGATTTATTATATAAAATTATTAAGACATTTCTATTCCAGATGTCTACACAAAGCTATTTTCTATGAATGATGCTCCCTGGGGAAAAAAAAAAAAAAAAAGGAGTGAATTAATACTATGCATCTTTTATAAATAATAAGAAATTGATTCTTAAATAAAAATGCTTACATCTGCCTCTTGCTCCAGATGGTGCAATTTAGCTGCCTATGCTGGTTTTGGTTTTAAACAAATACTTAATCCACCAATTGTCATATCAAGAATTCTCCATTTCTCACAGCTGAAGCCTAAACTGCATTGCTGCTTTAATTCTCAGAACAGGGAGTTTCCTGTCTCACAGGTCAAAAGTACAAGGAAAAAAATTATTTTTAATATTTCAGTGCAGCAGCCACACTTGTAAAATTGCCTGGTACTGTATCCTCCTGTTACTAGCAAAAAATTCAAGCAGCAAACTTAATCCAAAACTCCCACAAGGTCCAACAGTAAGTAGGCAGTAGGGCAGACGTGAAGCAACTTTTTTTTCTCCTTTTCTTCCACATCATCTGATCACTGAGTTTACATTTCTGTTCCAGCCCCTGGGATTATCAATTCCACCTTACAGCAAATCCTTCAACACAGCAATGCTGTGTCCTTGCCCTAAAATCTGCCCAGGAGGAGGCAGTGAGCAGGAGCAGCTCTCTGCCAAGGACAGCCAGGTGCTGGATGCTGTTTTCCTAGGAGAACCACAGTGGAGTGGCACAGTTCCTCCTGGGGAAACCAGAAAAACCCCAGTGTGTATGGGATATCCTGTAGGAATATAAAAAGCACAGTATGTATGGTTTGACAAGGTCCTAGCAAAGTTATGGCCCAGATCCACCAAATGAGGAGAGTTTGTAGAGAACTTTGGATGAGATTCATCTAAGCAGAGATCTCCCTCTACTATGCCATGCTGTGGCAGCAATTTGTGCCTTGAAGCTTTGCTGCCAAATATCATATTTTGAAATGATACTAAATTCTAAAAAGTTGTAGAGTTATTCCATTTTGATTTTTTAGAATCATAATCTTACAATACCAAATTCTTAGACTGATTTAAAAACTTCCAGTTGATTTGAGAATTTCACAATAAAATCAATGTGTAGTTTGAGTGAACTCATTACTACCTAGATTAATAAAAGAGTAAGTGAATGTTTTTCCAATTATTAAGTCTAAAAAGTGATTGAAAATTTCTGGTTTAAGAAGCCTGGGGGAAAAATATTACAACTTCATTCTACTAGTTAAATGAAAAACTTGAATCTACTTCACTAAATGTTACTCATGGAGTAATTATGGAGCCATAAATAATTAGAAAGGTAAAATTTAAATGAAGATAATTTTTAATTCATTATTTCTTTGTAAGTTTCTTTACTATTGTTGACAATTTGAGGTTTTTTGTAATTGGTTTCCATCTGATTTCTTCTTTTTTTTAGTTTTTTTGTAATTGGTTTCCATCTGATTTCTTCTTTTTTTTTAGTTAAGAAAAACACTTGGAATAACTTAGCATGATTTGATTTACTTCTTATTTAGCTAAACTGATGTGTACTTTTGTTATGAACCTTTCTCCAAAGATAAAAATGTCTTTGTTCTCATTTGTCCAGGAGAAATTGTGAGTGTGGTAGATACAGCTACATAATCTTGAGGGTGTGTGCTGAGTGTCCAGAATTTTTAACCCTAGTGGACATGTGATCTGATTTTAGCTGCAGCTACTGGCAGAGCTGTTTCAAACAGGAGCAGTCCCATGATCCCTAAAAATATGCAAATAAAAGCCATAGCACTGTAGGCAGCCAGCAAGCAGGAGATTTGGGATCACATTTTAGACTTAGGTCAATTCTAAGTAATTTTTCTACAGATAACACATCTAACCAAAACTACTGAAATGCCTTAAAGGAAATTCAGTAACTCCTTGGGCTGATTGCCAGATGAGAACCAGTCCTGTTTAGCAGCTCCATGTTTAAATGAGTAGTGAAATATAAGAGATACTTTAGGAAACTGTTCCTGGCCACCTTGTGGCTATGGGTATCATTTTTCCACCTTTTACAGGTGCTTTTTAAAACAGAACTAGCACCTCTGTGGGTGTGAAATGGCAGGAAAGAGCACCCCTCGTCAGCTCAGAGGTACCTGCCCACCGCACAGGAGCCCTTCTTGGAAAAGGACCTGGGTCTGCCTAAGCACCAAGTCCCAGCTCACACTGGAGCTGCTGCCAGAATTCTTTGCTGTGGGCATCGTTTTAACTTCCTGACACTGACAGACACCTGTGCCTCTTTGCCTGGGATAATGAACTCAGAATGCCTAAAGTCGATAGCCTTTGCAAAACCAGCTTAAATTAAAATCGTTCTCTCCCCAGGCTTTCCGTACAGCTTACAAAGAAATGTTGCTGTCTCTCTGTGAGATTGAGTTGTCATATGAACAAAACAGAGCTACACTTAGCAAAGAACTGCCCTGCTTGGTTCAGGATGTTCATGCAACATCAAGCTATCACCATTTTGTTGATATACAGTTTTTATAGATCTGCTAAGCTATTGCTAAGCTGTCAGTTCTGACTGTTTCCTTTAACGATCAAAGATCTGTGACTGAAAATTACAGGGTTTTTAACTCTCCATTTCCCAACAGACTTTGACAGTGGGTCCCCACCATTCTTTTTTCTGATGTACCTAAAGCATTTTTACAGTCAAAGGATATCTGAAGATACTGTACAATACCAAAACCTTCCCAGGTACAAATAGCCAATTATAATGCAACTGAAGGTTGAATAAATTATTTCGTGACCCTGGAGGTAATAAAGTGATAGCCAAAGGTGGGGGGTTCATTACCTGTATCATTACCACAGCTCATATGACTCCCAGGTTAATGCCAGCAATTAGTTTGCTCAGATTGTCCATGAGAAATTTTCTGTATGAACCTAGCAAACTAAATTCTCATCACTTTGTTCCAGCTATCCAAGACAGAGACATAAACACTGTGAATGACCATATATCTATTGATTATGAGCTTGGACAGACTTAACACCCACACAATAATAAGACATATCCAAATAAGCATTAGGGTCCAAGACAGATCAAGCGTGCAGCAATTGTACCTATCAGCCTCATTAGCTAACCCTGACCATCCTTCATGCTTCACAGAAGTGCTTTCTGCATTTTAGAGTATCATTAATGGGGAAAAAACGTGTTTGGGATCTCAAGTTATTGCTCCTGTGTAATGTTTTTCTAATGTGTTTCTATGAGCATTGGAACTCATACATAATTTGGGTTGCCTTTCTAAGCCATCAGAATCACTCCTACATGGCACAATACGGTATCAAGTGTGGCTCATGCAAAATAAAAAGTGCAACAGAGAAATGCCTGGAGAAGTAAAAGCTTTATAACTTCCAAATACCTTTAGAAATAGCAGTTTTATAAACTTCCATTGGTTGTCTTTGTACAGCAGAGGATGACTTCCATTTAATCATGTTCCCATGAACTTACCAACATTAGAAAACCTTACAAGATGAGAAAAAGATGAGTACTTTCCTTTAATCCTTGTGTCTTGTTAACTGAGGAGCCACCAGGAGCAGAGGGCATTATTCCATGAGTTCATGAGCCTCCTTGGTAGTGAAAATGGAAAATTATGTCATAATTTATGAAGAGACAGCAATCACTTTTCTTTTTTAAATTCTAATTTTTGACACCTAGCTTTTCATCACAATTAAATAAGAAGTAAGCCTATAAAGAAAATTATACAAAATATTGTGAGTGAGGTATATTCAAATACTTTGTTTTTTTCTTTTAAGGATGTATTTATTAAAATGACAGAATCCTGCCATGTAGTACTCAGGATACTGTGCCCTGATATGTACAAAAGTAGCATACAGGGAGATTATTTTACTTTGTTGTTGTTATTGCTGTATGTATATTATTTATAACACACATATATAAAACATATACATTCATGTATGCATGCACATGTATGGGTGTGTATATATATATATATATATAGATACATATATATATATACCCAGATTTTTTTTTTCACCAGAGCAATAAATTGAGCATATCTGTACCTTCCAGATCTCAGGCTACTGTTGCAGTTGCCAAGCTACAGATCACCAGAGTTCTCAACTTTCACTGTACCCATTCCAGCTCCTGCAAAACAATATACTGTAATGATGTGAAGGGGAACATTTTTCAACAACATTTCAGCTACCTTTAGCAGAATTGCTTCTGTATCTTTCTACATGTTGCCATAAAATAAGAGAACCTAAATACAATGGAAAGTGTTTTTCTGACATTACAAGGCTGTAAAGAGGACAGTGCAGCATTTAAGAATGATGCACTAAACCAGAAGTCCTACTATTATTTTAGGTATTATACATGAAAGTAACCCTCCTGGACTATCTCTGTTTGTAAAAATAAACCATTCTACTGCCTGCTTTCAACGTGTGATCCTGCCTTCATGCCTATTTGAAGGCATAATTTGGCAGGTTCTTTAAATTGAGATCCTAAGTGTCCATACTTTATGAGTGCTCTCCTGAAGAGCCAGCTGCAAAAGGAAGAGGAGAGAGAAACCTGTCAGTGAAAATAGAGTTATTGCTAAATCTGAGATACTCTGTGATATAAGTTACTGAAAAATGAAAACAATCTCGCAGAACATCATTGTGCAGGCCAAATGAGCCATGAGAGATTTGGTGGGTAAGGTAATACACCACTGTAATAACTCCAGCAGCTTAAGAACAACCTGTGAACTGAAAGTACACACCAGCTCCAGTAAACACAAAGTTTGAATGTCAGGAGAGGTCTAACCTGCAGTCCTTTGAAACAGGTGTTCTTCTAGTAAAAGTTTGATCTCCAATAGCAGACTTCAACTTTCAATACAGGACTGTTGCTGATGCTGAAAATACCCCCACTTTACATACATGTAGAAGTAAAAAAAGCATCCCAGTTTTCCCCTTTTATTGCTGCTCAATATCTTGCACTATCAAAATCATCAGGATGCTTTTTTCCTGAAAAAGATTCATTGCTGACTCATTATCTCTGCTAAATGTCTACCGCACATACACAGTAATAGAATTCAAATGTTAACTTAAATGGAAACAATAGCATGGATATGTACTGCCAACATCACCCCTCAAAAAAGTTATGTTTGAGAAAATTACTTGCAAAGAAACAACTGCACATTACTTGTTGGACAGTAAGGTGATGTTCACAGTCTGCTACTCTTACCCCAAGCATGGAAAAAAGTAAGAATAAAACATTTTCTAAAGCTCTGTTATAAATTAGGAGCTTCCAGACAGCTTAGAAGGTCTTGTTTGCAGGAACTCATCTCTCATAAAAGGCTTGTTGCAGCTCTAGGGAGGAGTAAAATAGCTACTGATGACATTCAAATCATGATCTGTCTTCTCAGTCATTAATTTTAAATATGATTCATACTCTATTATGCTGTGGAAACCAAAGAAATTATCCTTTATTGTGTCTAGCCATTTTTCATCACTATGTACTCATAATGACCAATTTTGCTCTTCCCTTCTGGAATGTGCTTGAAAATGTGCAAAAAATTAAACCCAGATATTTACATTTGCCTTTAATTCAGCTTCATAAGGATTTTCCAATGTAAATACATATTTATACAATAAAAAAGAATTATTAGCATTCAAAATCTATAAACAACATTAGCCTTTAAATTGCTAAATATTAGGGTTCATAAATCAGAAGCAAGTCCAGGTCAAACCTCAGGGAACAAGCACTATTGAGCTTTTTCCTACTTAAACGCGAATACATACAAAAATATACATTTGAATGACTGTCTAAATCTGTGTGCAGTTTAATAACCATTGATGTTAATTCCAATAACTGGTGGGTTTGTAATATTCATACTCTGTTGCAATATCAATGGCATTTTTGTTCTTGGTTTGATTTGGTTATTTTTTGAAAAATAGTACATAGAAAGAGATTTTGGCTCACATTTTCGAAATTCCAACTGCAATTCCTTGTTTCAGCTACATGGCTTTGGACAAATAATTTACTCTGTGACTCAAAATCCCACATGTGAGCTGGAAATTTTCATTATGCATTTCCATACAAAATAGATATGCTGCATAAAGCTGAGGCACCATTTCCCTCATGTTTAATAGAGAGGGGCATCCTCTGCATCCTCCTACTTTCACCCCAGTTGAGGCAAAGTTCTTCCTCCAAAGCCTGTGTGAGACATTACTCTGCTGGAACTCCCATTGATCTTTATTTCCAGGGGCACAGTAGTGGAATACTATTTTATACTATTCTATATATTTAATACTAGTGTGTCTCCCTCCTGCCCAGCTGCACATTCACTGAGGAGCTACAGCAGGGAAGCACAGAGTTAACTCTCCATCACTGCAGAATTACTCCAATAAATGAGATAAGATCACTGAGCTAAGTCTCACAGCACACAGTCCAGTTTGATAAATATCTGATGGATTAGGATGGAGAACTAAATAATATTTATTAGCAAGAGATACTTACTAAATAGTAGCACAGCATCACAGAACATGCTGAGTTGGAAAGGACCCACAAGGATCATTGAGTCCAACTCCTGGCCCTGCTCAGAACCATCCCCAAGAGTCACAACTTGTGCCCGAGAGCTTTGTCCAAACATTTTTGAGCTCTGGCAGGCTTGGGGCTGTGACCACTGCTCTGGGAGCCTGTAAGCAGGGCATGGCATCCAGCATCTGCAAAGACAATATGATTCCTTTACCTCAGCATAAGAGTTCATCAGAGGTTGCTGGTTTATAACAAAAAACAAACTTAAAAAAAGCCTCATTGCTCTTAAAATAATATTGATGATTGCAGGACATAATAAAGCTTATAAGCTCCTAGATTTCTTTTTTCCCCAGAGTAAGGAGAATAAGGAATTACCTCTACCAGTGAGGGATAGTAAATGATATTATGCATCTCATACAACTTGTCAAATATGAAGCAAATCCCACACCTCCCACAAGTACGAGCTTCAAAGAGGAAAATTTCAGCTTAATCACTAAGATTCAATGTTAAATTAGGTTATTGATGGATTGCAAGTAAATATGAGATTTGAAGTGGGGAAGCCAGCGCTGAAAAACCTGAAAGTGCTTCAAGAAAAGAGGGATGTATTGAAGTGTGGGGTGTCTGTGACAAGGTGTTGGCAACAAGAGGTCAGCAGGGGTGACACCTGTGAGAGAGGTCCAGGAGCTGCCCTGTCCTGAACACAGCCAAAGCCACAATAGATGTGCCACAGGACATCAACAAAACGGGTGTCACTGCTGGGAAAACATGGTTCAGGAAAGGGAGAAAATGCTGGTCAGGGAGAAAAGGGACCAAAACCAGTGTGAGAAACAGCCCTGTAAGCACCGAGGTAAGAGGAGGAGGAAGAGGAGCTGCTCCAGATGCTGAAGCAGCCTGTGGAGCAGAAAATCCCAGTGCAGCCATGAAGGGACCTGTGGTGGAGCAGAGAGATGTGACCTGGACCAATTGTGACCTGAAGAAACTGGATTTTTCCTCGAGGTTTATCCCCAGGGACTGGGGCCTGTGGGAAGGACCTGGGGAAAACTGTGAGGAGTAAGGAGTGGCAGAGAGGAGTGATTATGGAGGGGCCACAACCTCCATCCCCAATCCCGCAACCTTGGAAAATCTACATAAATTCTAAGTGTGAAAAATGCACAGATACAGCATTTATCCAAAGAGTGACATCTATAGGATCAGGTAAGGGAGCTCATGAAAAAAGGCAGGACTTCTTAGAGTCATTATAAATGTAATTTAATTAGCCTTCTCTCTATTCAGCATTTTCAAAATGTATTTGGCAAGATCCCTCTTTGGCAATTAAGTGATTCTAAGACATTAATTGTTTCAAAGTTTCATTGCCAAGAGAAAGAGATAATAAAACATGACAAAGGAGATGTTCTTGAGAGAAAGATATTGGTAGAACTGTGGAAAAGGCAGAAGTAGTGACAATATGGCATTTGGCATAATTTTTTAATTGCTGCTTTATGTTCAAAATTACTCAATAAAGCAAGTTGTTTTATTATTCAGTTTAAATTTTGCCATTACTTCGCAAATGATGGATTCTGTTGTTTAACCATTATACCATTTATTTTGAGAAATGGAAAACAAGCTACTAAAATAGCTTGAAATGCTGAAATTTTGAAACAAAACTAAGTTACAACTTCATTCCAAGAATGTTTCCATGCTATTGAGATTTTTCTCCTTGATTTTCCTTCTGTGTACATATTTTTTCCATCACAGATCTACTTAAATTCAATGCTGTGGCCTATCATTAAAGCTTAGGTAGGCTTAGGTAATTACAGTTGTGAAAATAACTTTAGGAACAGAAGGCTACTGTGTGAGGCTGCATGGTTTGTTAGAAAATAAGAATCAGGAGCAAAGAATTAGTTTGGGATAGTCTGCAGTACCAAAGGCAGCATCCTGATAGCTGGAAGTGCATTAATGACTGTAAGAAGCAACCAGAAATACAGAGGAGAGCAGAAATGAACAACCAACATAACTTCAGCAAAGTTAAACAGGCAATTCAACAGAAAAGCTGAGTTTTGTTCAGCTTCCTCTGCATTATTATAATTTACACTCATTTATATCAGAAGACAACTAATCCATACTGCATTTTCCTAATGGAAATGCAAAGGCATCAAATATTGGCCACCTGATAAAGCAAAAGAAAGGTAAACTCATAAAATTTTCTGACAAGTGTTTTCATGAGTTTACATAATGCAAGCCAGTCACAATGATTATTTTCCATATAAAATTTTTACTTAGCCTTGCCACATTCCTCAGAATTTTGCTTAAAAAAATGCACATTTGCAGAATTTTAAGGAAAATATCAAAGTTGTTGCTGAATTTGTCTTGAATAAATAATCCAGATCCTCACCTGAAATTGTTCCCATTTGTGGCATTCACATTCTCTGGACAGAGAGACATAATTCTGTCTCTCAGGAGAAGCACAGAGAGAGGAAGAGAAAACAATCTTTGTCTCTGCTCCTTTGTTTTCTCCATGTGAAATGTGGTATGGAGATTGTTTACCTGAAGTGATGGCTGGGTTGGATTCTGGTGATGGTTGTTTGAGCTCAATGACCAGTTTGGATCCAGCTGTGTCTCAGATTCTCAGCAGAGTCATGAGTTGTTAGTTAATAGTTAGTTGTTAAGTAAGTAAGAAGTATGTTGGTAGAATAGGATAATCTCTCTTTAAATAATATATTAAAGTTATATAGTATAGTTTTAATAAATCTATCCTTCAGCCTTCTGATCCAGAGCCAGACATCATCATTTCTTCCCTGAGTTGGGGTGCCCTTTTTTACTATACCCATTTTGACCTCTGACCTGTCAGAGAATAACTAATAATCAGACAAGCAATCTGTGCTGCCTAAATAATTGGTTGGAATATAAAAGTTTCTCACTTTGTTCTTGTGTTGTGACATCTAACTTGCTTAAAGTGAAAAATCTTGACCACCCCTGGACATTTTGTGCAGTAAATCAATTAAAACTCTACTAGAACAAGCTACAACCTGTAGAAACAAGTAAAGACAATTTAAGTGCTGAATAAAATTTCTGAACTGGAAAACAATATGAAAAGTTTGTATATCTGTTCTCATAATTCTTTCAACGAGGTAGATTTCAGATTGCAAAGTGACCAATGTATGTATAGACACTTTCCCCTCACCTGTTTTTAATCTTGTCTCAAATTCAGTGACAGAATTGAAAGGAGCACTGAGGCAACACATCATGAACCAATACAAGAAATTTAATTTCCTAAAGATATTTCAGCATGCCTGAACAACAAAACAGTGATTTAATTATAACACCTATGACCATTAAGATATTTAGGTTACAGACATTTCCTGTGATTCTTTACAAAGCTTTAAACAATCTAAATTTAGTAATCTCAGTTTATTATTCTCTGTAGTCTAAATAATTACTTTTTTGAAAAAAACTGAGATGACTGATGCTAAGAAATTAAAATTAATTATGTAGAAGTGAATGTATGATGCACTTCAGCTATTGAAATTGCCTCAGTATTGTTAGCAGTTAAAAACCACTTCTCTCAAGCGCTCAACATATATTTCCAGAATTATTTTGGGCTAAATAAATAAAATTTAGTTAAAAATAATGCTGAAATTTTTCTGTGAAGCAGGTCAGGAAAAGATATTTGGATAGTCATTTACTAAGTGTAAACTAGGATTCTGTCAGATTAGAAGGCCACATGCTGCAAAAATGTTGATGTACATAACTTGACATAAATGGGGACCCAAATCCCAGGAAAGACAGCCACAGCCACATTTCGCACAGATTCACTTTCAGTAGATTATATAAGAAAAACAGAGCACAGAATATGTATATGCAATATACTAAAGAAACCTATTGTAAGTTTCTTGCATTTTATTCTTTCCTTTTATACCGATCTTCAATAATGACCACTTTTGAAATAATATTTAATTTATACAACGTCATTAAAACCATTCCACCAATTTGAAATGGTTTTGGATAAAACTTGTAAGGTAACACTATTTCAACCTTGAACTGGCCCTGCTCCTGTTCATTGCATAGTCAGCTTTGGCCTAATCCTATCTACTTTTGCATTAGTGAAAGTCTATCTCTGTCAACAAGGCAAAAGCAGAGCTTTAGTGCTTTTGCTTTACATGCCTTACTACCAAAAAAAACCCCTCCAAACCAAACTAAAACACAAACATATCAAAAATCAAACAACAAAAACACCCAAATAAAGAAGCTGTCAAATTCTCTGTACCTAGGCTATTTCTCTTGCTTTTATTACTGGGTAGTGGAAATCCTTTAAATTGCTAAAATGTTTTTTCTCAGTGAAAAAATTATATACAATCTTGGAAAAAAAAAAATCCCATGAGTAATATGAGGGGAAGATGAACCCTCTCTTTTTTTTTTTCTAAAGGGAAAAAATATGTTGCTGCAGTTGATGTTATTTGTAATTTATTTTAGCCCTTAGAAAAGGGCTTAAGCTGACTTCAAAACTCTTCTATACCTTGCATGCACTGAGGCCATATAGAATCTACCACAGTGGCTAAATGGAAGAAATTTCATGTGGGTTTTCATGCTTTGAGTAACTCTTGGGCTTCTTGAGAAGCAAGGCTCTTCTAGCCTGAGAAAAGAGAGTAGCCACACAAGAGCACACAACAGCTGGCAGCCCCATGGACATCAGATTGGGGAGAGTGGGATTCCCAGATTAAAAATACCATAATTAAGTAGTTTGCTGAGTGTTCACATTTACTGTACAAAAAATTAAGAAGTTTTTTTCTAAGCTATTGCTAAACATAAAAACATAGCACAGAATATGTATATGTATATGCATATTCTCTCCCTTTAACAGATTGTTGAAGGGTCACAGCATAAAGAAATTAAGATCAATCTGTTGGTTTCTAACAAGTTTCCTGCACACACTAAGAAAGAAGAGTCATTTTCTGTATATATTTGGGGTGTATAATTTGGCATTTTCTTAGCAGGCTACCCAATTTTAAAGGATATATCAGTTAAGCAAAATTTTGCTATTCATAAATGTATATTTTAACCCATCAAAAGGAGCCCTTATAAGTTTTGATACATGACAGAGTCTAAAGAACTAAACTTTCTGGGTTTCATACGTGCCTGGCATATTTGCTGCTCTGTGTACTGCAGATCCTATGGATCACTGGATCAATCCCAATTCCCATGCTAGTCTATTACTTTCTGCTGGAAACAACTGGCATATTCTGACCTTCTTAAATACTGATCTAAGTCCCACTTACCCTTCCTCCCTACACAGACTCCTGTGCACCAGAATGACAACACCATAAAGATATGTATATGCATACATATGGATATAAATGTAATCTCTATAAAAGCAGTAGAACATTTGCCTTTATTCAGCTTTAAGCAGAAATGCAATAATAAAATTGCAAATATCTGTGTATTGCTCTTGGCAGTACTAAAAAGAAGTCATTTGGATTAAATATTTTCAAGTAGAACATTTTATAACTTAAATAATATTATTTTTTATTCAAGATCCCATTTGCTTTAATGCAATTTGTCTGAGATCATGTACTGATTTCTGTTCCAGGAATAGCCTTGGGAAGATAAAATATTAAATACAATTCTTTTTGGATTTTAAAAAATGACCTTGCCTTGTTTAGATTATCACCACCAGTGAGGCCTATGCACTGATAGCATTCATGATTACATGTATAAGAAAAATATAAAAAGTGTTATGTAACAGGCTAGACTATATTTTATATTGGTAACTATTGAATTGTATCCTGAGTAGTAAAATATTTTCAGGTTCGCATTTTGTTAACTGTTGGAGTCTTTTGGTCAAATAAATTGCTTTCTTAGATCTGACAAAAATCTTTGCAGTAACTGTTAAATCAACAGTTTAATTTAAGTTGCTAATCTGAAAAGCTTTCCTAATTGACAGTGTTAACTACAGAATAGTCCAGAAGTATGAATGAGGAGTAAATTACAGATGAAAGGACTGACAAGTAAGGAACCCATATGGATAGTTTGATATTTACAAATTGGATCTTAATATAATATGTAATTTTGCCTTCATTTTTAGCTTTATTGCCTCCATATGATCTGAAAGTAGTGCCTGAATTCTCACTCTGCCAAATGCAAGCCAAATACCTTCTGCAGAACTTATTTTTGACAAATTTAAACAAAACCTGCTGAAAACTGGTCTCAAATTTCCACCTTCTGTTTGACACTGTTTAACATTCATAGCTCTCTAGTGAAACTTAACAACAAAAAGAGTATTGGTAATTCTTTCTTCTAGTCTATTAAAGTCTGTGTTTCCTCTACAAAATGAAAATACCAGGGTTTTTGCACAGTTTCTAAACATATTAGACTCCATGAATTACCTGTTTGCTTCTGACTGCTAAAATGTCAAACTGATTTTTAATTGCAGCCTTGAAAATTAGAAATGGAAAGTAGAAAAATAAGTGAAAAAAAATGATCTATTGAAGAAAGCCGAGGGCAGTTCTAAAGTTCAAGAAGCTTTTCAAAAAGGCAGAATGAATGTCATCTTTGTGAGAAATGCTTATTCTGGGTGTCTGCAGTTAAACCTTGAGGAGTTTAGCTGGAAGACTTAAGAGCCATATGCTCAGAAAACTGTAGGAAGAAAATAAACTGGGGAAAGGTTAACATCTTGACATTAAATTATGGTCTTTGATAAAAACTACGATATATTTTTATATGATCAGGTATAATTGACTACTACGGCAGGTAGTAAAACAAAAGTTAAAAGACTTGTTTCATCTGCAAGTACCTAGTTGCACCATAGTTCTGCAAAAAAATAATATATGTCTTTGAACTGAGTTAAATTGCTGTGTGAAATAAACTAGTTTAGCTTTCAAAGCCTCTGTGCTATAGATAAAAGTACTACATTCAGGCCAGTTTGCTTTGTTCAGTCGTATAGAAAAATTTAGTCCAAATTCCAGACTCACCTTCAGCTCTTATGATCTCTTCTATTGCTTTTTTTTAAATTGCATATTTTATTACTAAAATAATCCAACACATGCATGTTTACAAAAGTGCATATATGGTTTAAGTCCTTAAACCTTATATTTCAATCTTTTATGAGTTGCAGTTTAGATTACCCCTACTCTGGAAAAAAAACTTTTCTAGAAAAATACTGCATTAATGTAGTCATTAATAGCAAGTATATAGATTTATTTTGTTAAGTCTTTAAAAGATTCCTTTTTTTTTTCCTTCCAAAACTGACTAAATAGATTAAGTAAAAGGGAGCAAACTATCTAAATTGCTAAAGATCCTTGAAAATCTCAGTTGGTGTTCCTCAAAATCATTAGATGCTTAAATTCCTAAAGGGATCTGAATAATTATTTCTACAAACATCTATCACTGATTTGATGTGTCGGAATAGTTTCAGTGCAGTTTCTGTATAAAGTTGTTTTCATAGCCACACTTGGCCATAGCTCTGCCTTTCAAATCCCCTGCATTTTTAATAAGCTCCTTGACTTTCTTGTGAAATTATTGCAAAGCTTGTACTAGTGAAACTCATTTTTCCATTGGCAGGTAAATAACCCTACATTGATATTAGGCATATTCATTCCACTAAGCATTTCTCATATGTATTACTGAAGCCATAGTCAAAATCTTGGTTTTTTAATAAATATTCAGAAAACTAGAATGATTTTTTTCCTGTGCATCGCATATACATGTGTGTATATAAAATACACTTTATATAAAAAATTATACATCCTATATAAATTTATACACCTTATATAATGAAAAGTATAGTTTTCATTCCAGATCAGTCAACCAAATTCTGGCCTGTTGTTTTGTAATATTATGATATCATGACGAGTTTCACACAGGGAAAATAATTGGAGCTGTTTGACTTTACACGTAATGGTATTATAATATTATTACAATACATGCATTAGACATATATACTTTATAGTATCATACCAGACTTACAGTAGAAATTAATTGTGAAACTGCAAAAACCCCAGTATTTCTATGTTTGCAGGATTTAGTTCAAATGACACTAGCCTTGGCTTCTATGAATCTTATTAGTAAATCCTGGTCTTTGAAGAATTGTCCTGCATTTTTGGATTAGACTTGACTCGCTTAGGGTTTGAAAGTATCATCTTTTCTGCTAGCTGCAAAAAATTGATGCTAAGGTTTAAAGAGAGGAACTCTAGCAGAGATGAAGAGGAAAATAGAGATAGAAGCAAGTTGAATCCTTTTTTTCCAGATACAAACAAATATTAAAGGAGCCGTGTGAAAAACCTCCAAACAAATGTATCTTATGGTCTATTTCAGATTATCAGGTACTCCACTCTGTTGTTACCTGTGATGCTCTGAAAATACAAGAAATGAAGAATTGGTGATGATGACAAGTACGTCCTGCGAATAAGTAGCTCTCTCAGAGCACTGCCAAGATCTAAAAATGGCCAGATTGTGGAAGCTGCAGGCTGTCTGCTTTGTAGATGACAGGTATCCTGAAGAGAACAAAGTCAAACACTGTACCACATGTAGGCCAGAGATATGACATTGCTGCAGATATCGTGCACATTTTGTGACTCTGACAACTGCAGTGATAGCAGACTGGAGAACAGATATTATAGATGTGTATGTGCATTTTTTTGGGGAAAATTTTAAGCAGTATTCACTTAACAAGGTGATAATTCAACTTACTGTAGAGGTCTCTCTTCTTCATTTTACAAATATATCATAATTATATGTTTCCATATTTTTTCTTACCAACTATCTGACACATAAATGTGAATTATTTATTTATACACTTTTGTTCAGTACAACTAAAAAGTTTGAGTTTTGCAGGTCAAGAAATAACCCCCCCAAATGGAAAAATATTAAATCTTTATAAACTGCACCTTAAAATAGAATCTTTATGACAGAAGGTATTTCTAGCCAAAGCACCTTTTGAGGAGTAGTTTTGTGAAGAAAAATATTAGGAAGTGATAGTACAGTGTAATCAAAATACTCCTAGTCCTTTGTGATCATACTGATTGAACAGAGGGAATGCAAGCATCCAAAAATTAGCAGAGGAAGCTAAAGAGTAAAACAAAGACTTCTTATGTTCTGCTACTTTCGCATTATTTATTGTTGGAATCAAGAGAAAGTAATCATAAATGGGCAAAACCCATTCTGAGTGACCTTCATTTTGCTGATGACATTAATCAGTAACAGAAATACATGATTTTGTAAAAAAAAAAAAGGCAAAAATAATTCACACCTGTAAATATTCCAGCTATATATTTTTTTATAAACTTCAAATATTTTTACTTATCTAGAAAATCATAGGTGCTGTACTAGCAACATCAGGCACAAGGTGATCTTAAGAAATGTCCTTCAAAAACTTGAAATACTTTTGGCTGCAGAAGCATGATCAACACTGACACAATAGTGGCATTTTCCAATGTCCTCTCTCCTCTACAGATAATCTGAAACACCACAACAGTGAGGAACTTTTCTAGAATGCACTGCTCTTGTCAGAAAGATCCTTCTAGTAAATTGAAAAGAATTGACACTGTTTTCTAGAAGTCTAAGGAGTGCAGACAAGCTGAATACATCAGAGGTGAAACATGAACACAGTCATATGGCAATTTCCATAACAGCTTGAGCCCAAAAAGAAACTAATAGGGGGACTGACTGAAATCAGACAGAAGAGTAAGGAAAAGGCCTTCATCATCACCAGGAAGATCAAAAATATGCAGTGACACGTGGTGTATAGTTTTGACTGAGCACAAGGTGCAAGCACCAGACATTTTGGAAGCACTGCATGGCTTTGTTTTCAACAGGATAAAAAGAGGTCACCGCTGTGTGAATTACATTTTTACTTCTGACTCTTGGTTGATCTCTCCTTATAATATGAATAAGAACAGAGATTTAAAAAAAAACCCACTTCTAATACCACAAATAAAGGGTGATATTTACTAAATGCATGCAATAAGAACTGCAGAATAAAATGGTTGTTTTCCAGTCTGCAATTGTCAACAGGATTTGGGAAACTGTTTACTCAAGTAGTCAATAGGAAACCAAACATTACCATGGCAACTATAATTTTACAGATGTGGTAATTTGTATACTCTTTAAGTGGATTTTTTAATTCTCATTTAATTTAAAAGTCTCTTCACTATTTTGGCCTCTCTCAAAAAGACCTCAAAACAAGAACTGAAAGCATTAATTCTCTTAATATTTTATGCAATTAAAGGTGCCATCTTGCTAGGGTGTATTTCTACAAACCCAAATTCTAATGCTTACCTAATCTTTGGGTTGAAGAGTCAGAATTGAGTTGGACGTGGCAGTGATGCCACAGTTCTAGACCATTGACAATGAAGTTTTTGGTCCTTTGGAATACCCCGATCTTGTGAGAGGTTTCAAGGCATGCTCACAGCAACTCACAAGGTGTGAGTGAGACTGAGGCCATTCTGGCCCTTTTGAAGGTTCATCTCATCTTCTATACCACAGAATCATAGAATGGTTTATGTTAGAAGAGACTTGAAAAATAATTCAGTTCCAACTCCCTTGCCATAGGCAGGGACACCTTCCACTAGACCAGGCTGCTCGGAGTCCAATCCAACCTGGCCTTGAACACTGCCAGCAATGAGGCATCCACAGCTTTTCTGGGCAGCTTAGGGTCCTTCTCTGGGTCAAGATACATCTTTAACAGTCTTAACATCGCTGTCCTTGTTACTAGAGTTAGAGCCAGGATAATACCTTTGATTATCTCCATATTTCAATCTAAAAGTTATTTTTCCTGGTTCACATTTTCAACTACAGCACTACCTGAAAGCACTCTAGAAAGTATTCCTAGCTCAAGATCATAAACTTCTTGCTTCATGCCTTCTTTAAGGGTTTCCTGACTTACCTTCTTTCAGTGTCCCAACTCTGCTGAGGATGTCACCTGCTCTAACAAGCATATGCAGCACTTGCTTGGTCCAGGTTTCAGCTTCTAGTGAATAAGGGTAAGATCCTCAGACCTTAGGTGCATGGGGGACAACTTTCATTACCTTATATATAAACTATAAGAGGAATGCACAACTTGGAAAAAAAAAAAAAAAAAAAAAAAAAAAAAAAAACAACCAAAAAACCCCACAAGACCAGAATGGACAACATGCAAGTTAAAAGCCATTTGTAAAGAACCAGTGGATGATTTATACCAGGGCTCTATCTGTGCCCCATCTAAACCAGCAGGAGAACTGTAATTGGTACACAAAGCAAAGAGAAACAGTTCTGAGAATTACACAAGTGCAACAAAGAAAAATAGAAAAATTACAGCATTAAAAAATCTCATTTTAATAAGAATACGCAAAGTTCTGGAAACCGAATTGGGCTTTTGGCAGGGGAGTCAGCAGGCTGAAATTAAATGTTAATTTTGATCTGTAGTGCAGAATGCATTAGGCAATGAAGGTTAGATGCAATTTTTTGTAGCAACTATCCTGTCAAATGGTGTTAATTATATCCTAATTAGTTTGCAACCCTGTAGCTAGTCCATCTTAAAAACAATTAGCTGAGAGATTTTCTTAGCCTAGCATTTGATATGAGCACAATAATTTCTATATTTTCTTCCTCCCATCCCTTTCATTCCTTTCCCCATTTGCAGCTTAGGAACAAAACCTGAAGGGTAAAAACATCCTGAGTACATAAATAACATAAAAGGACACAACTTACCAAATGGCAGCCTTTTTCTCCAAGCCAAGTGAGCACTATTATTTCTCAGATCACAGCATCAGTGATTGATGCATATTATACAAGTACGTTTTGTGCAGGTATCAGTTAAATTTTATAGCACTAATAATGGAAAAAATCTGATTCAGTACTTTGTGTGGGTCTGAGAGACATGAAGAACAGCATAATATTGTTTAAGATAAATTAATAACTTCCATTGTTCTATCATAAATTGTCCACTGATATTTCAAATTCACAGAGTCAACATTTTAATGATATTGTACTGTGTTGTACAACAGCTTTTGGGCATTATTTACAGAGAGAAACATTTCTGCAAACACATATAAGACATCACAAAATAAACTTTCAGAAGCAATTGCTTTAGGCTGAAATCTGACACAGGGAAATAAACTTCCCCACAGTAAAACAAATTTAGTAGGCATTTCACTCAGGATAAATTTGGCCTTCTGTTTTAAGATCAGAACAAGAATTATTTTAACTTAAAAATTAAATACAGCTCTTGACAGGATATTCTGGGTGAGAATACAGATGCTTTGTGATGACCTCTTTTGCCAAAGCAGACTCAAAAGACATGGGCACTACCTGTGATGTGCCAACTGCTGATGCTGTAAGCAAAGACTAAGTACAAAGCAGTCATAACCTTCCAGAGCCAAGGTCACAATTTAATTTGTGTTCAGAACTGACTGGCACCATCACAAGTACACACTCTCAAATCAAGTGCTTTAAAAAGATATTGTTCTGATCAAGAGAAAAAGTAGTTAGAAGGGAATTAACAAAACCATGGAAGAAGAATGTCTTTTAAAGCTAATGATAATTATTCAAATATATTTTGAGACAGAGATAAAAATAAAACTTGGTCACAATTGCTGATGCAATTTTGTAATTACAAGTTCTTCATCTTCACTACAAGACTCTTCCTGATATATCTTGAAGTATCATCTGTGGTTTTAGTCAGTGAAATCCCATTAGCAACACACAATCAACACAGATCACAGTACATCCTTTATAGGTGCAAACCATGTTAGTGAGTCAGGGTTGGCTACAAAACAGAAATTCCAGATTTAAACCAGTCTTCCTGCATGTTGGCTATTGCAAACAATTGCACCAAAATAATTGTGATTGCAGTTGATTTTGAAATAATAAACAGCTCATGGTTTCTCTAATTAACACACTGATTTTGTGTTGATACACTAATATATACAGTGAAACTCACTGTGCAGCTCTTAGCTGCAAAAAGTTCTTGAGAAAATAATTCCCTCATCTTTACTTTCTTTTAGTGACCTTTCTCTTGAAAAGATAAGTGAGACAATAGAGTTAAAATCTTAACAGATGCATTCTTTCATTTTTCCTTCTGTTAGAAAAAACTTTTGGATTTCTTAATCCATGTTTTACTCTTTGCAAGATATTAAAGGTTATAAATGGCCAGTAAATTCCATTTACAACAACTCCAGCTGCATGATACACTGTAGCAGCTTCCCTGGAATTCTGCAATCTGCAATGTCAATAACGTCTGAATTAAGGTGTTTAATCTGATTAGGGGCAGATTAAGAAAGCACTGACATGACAGAATTAGTCTAGACTCTTAATTATCCATGGATTATGGCATATGTCTTTCCAAATTAGAATTACAAGTGAAAGTGAATATTTTAAAGAAACAGGTTAGTACGAAAAGCAAAGTTGCACTGAATAGTATTATCACCTCCAAGTATCCTTCTATGATAGTAAAATAATGCTACAGGCACAGTCAAATCACTGTTAACCAGAGGGAAGGCACGTATGGTTAAACTAGGAATTTAAATAGAGCTTGGAGGAAGAAGCAGCACACAAGCTTTATCGCAGCCAAGTGACTCTAAGAGGCAATAATAACAAGAATATGAGGTTTATCACAAATTTTTCTCTATTTCTCTCTGCTACTTCAAGAGCCTATAATGCCCTCTCCTACCCCCCCAGGAGAAATGAAAGCATTCTGATTCTGAGAGAAGTTTAGATCTTATGTTGTTATTTTTTTGCCATTCTTCAAATCTAGCATTGATTATCATTACCTCTTTCCCAGATGCAAACCTGTTCAGAAGATGCTTTGTTTTAAGAACAAACATTACCCAGCATTTAAAGTGAAAAAAACCCATGCTATATATAAGCTTGTTAAACTGGAGCTCAGGTGATCTCCCAGGTAGCAAAAAGGCTGTAATTATATAGTCCATAGAGCAAAATTAACTGAAACCCTGAATAGAATACTCATCTTATTTCTATTTTACTTACCTAAGTCAGAACCATAAGGATTAAAACAGTATGAACTTTTATTCCTTAAAGTACTGAAAAATACAAAGTTATGCCATTTAACACGATGAATGTATCAATATAAGTCATGCTGTGGAGAAAAAAAAAGAGTCTGTAACTAATTCTGTTCCTGCTTGGCTCAAGCATGCTCTCTCTTTTTTTTTTGGCTGTGTATAAATGTGCACTGGCAAGTGCTCATCTTTTGCAGACTGAAAATCAAAAAGACAATTTCTACCCTGAAATAAAAATAAATCATATATTCTATTCCAGATTTGGCAGTGTTGCCCATAAAGAGATATAAAAAATTGGGAGTTGTATAAGCCACATGCCACAAATCATCTTGCATGCTCAAATGTCAAGTTATATTTTCCATGAGTCACTAACTATCTGGATTTCTTTGGTAATGTTTTTCTCCAGTTGGAATTGTATCCCAAGTCCATGCACTTGTTCTACTACTGCATAGGAAACCTTCACTCTCTCGTGCAAACTTTATGGGAAAAGCTACTAGAAAAAAAAAGACTAACAAAAAAAAAAATTGAACAGAAAAACCCAATACAAAGATTGTGAGTAGAAATTTGAGACAATTGTCTCATTTATAATTACTGACACAAGGTAGCTGCATGCTTAGATACCAGATACTCCAGTAACACCATTCATACACAATCCTGAAAGACATCCATATTTCCTCAAATATATGTAAAATGCAGAATCCCAAGTTTGCAACATTTTACACTTCCCTCTTCCCTGAGTCTCTTAGCTAGTCTGATCCATCTTGCCACCTTGATATTGGCAAGACACCTCTAGTCTGAGCACTGAAAAACTTGAGCACTGAAAAACTTGAGCTAACATGAAGTCAGGTCTCCTGTTCCTTGATGTGGTTACGCAGTGATGCAGGAGTGAGAGGGTTTAGCACCAGACTGTCCCCTTTTGGGACAATTACATGGTGTAATTCATAACAGTGGCCAAAGTTGGTGTGTAGTCAGACAGAGAATAAGGTAGTTCCACATGAAGCCCACATTCCCTTCTTTTGCTGCTCCTGAAGGAACATGGGCACAGCAGAAAATGTAGGCTCATATTTCCCATGCTTTTTGAATATAATCATTGGCAACATTTAAAATCTGTGACTATTTCTAGCTTGTCAGTAAAGCTTAAAGAAATGATCTAGCCACCTCAGGAGAATGCCTTTATTATGCTATCTCCTGAACCAAGCAGTTTCAGCTCATTGGGATTCAAGTAATTAAATGCTCGAGAAACCCTTGCAAGTCTAGATGGGAACACCTGGATACACAATCAAGTACAAAGTGAGCAAGGCAAATGCTGTTCCAACTTCTGCTCCTTGCCATCTGATAGTCAGTTTGGTCATTCTTTACTGCATGCTGGAGATAGTTACCATTAGAGAGGGAACACTGATGAATCATCTTTACGTCTGGCAGCGCCAGACACGTCGTCATTTTTTTGCTTCAGCAAACTTAATCCACAGCTCTGGAAAATACTGCTGAAGTTACCCTGGCATAAGACAAAGCTCTCGGATTCTCCAATGAGTTGGCATCTGTGAATTATTTGCCACAGATGCACAAGTCTTGGCAGCATGACTTGATCTGAACTTTGAAGAGCAAGGGTGGAGTACACTTTCAGAAGGCAGCGACACTTGTCCTTTAAAGGTTGAGATGTGATTCTAAGATAACACAAAAATTTTATAGATGAGATTTTTCAGTACACTTGTAATTTTCAGATATTCAAACCATAACATTTTCCCCCAGTGAAAATCATGAGACATACCACCATAAACAAACATTTATAGAAAATTCATAAAAAGGGTGCTGCATCATTTAAGAATCTTGAATATTAATTCTTTAAGCTGGGTTACCAAAAGTAATTTTTAGGCAATTTTTTTCCTTGAAGTGTAATGAGCTACCAGCTTCTCCACATGATTTGTTGCAGGTACCTTGCACCACAGCAAAGCAGACAGATGACTAATTACAGCCTAGGGCCCTCCTCTTTAGGTTACATCTTTAGCAAGCCTTGGTCTTTATCCCTTCCTGCAGGTGAGAAATCTTGTCCTTCTCTACATTAGCTTGGAAACATTAATCCTTTCTCTTCCCACTTTTCCTTCCAAGATAAATACATACAGGTGCAAATTGTCTTTTTTAAAATACGTACATATGCTAAAGCAAAATAATATATGGCACATATATATTATTAATATTAGGTATCATTAGGATTACATGCACACTGCAGCAGAATGTTTCAAGGCAAACTTTCCTTTTCTCATAGAGATTTTTACAGTTTAAGGAAATTGCAAAATATTCTTTCCCATATCCCAGTCTTCCCAACCAGTAATCTGGAAACACATACAAATAGGACAAATTAAGCCTCTGTGAACACCTCTCCTGGTGCTGATTAACAAATACTTGCTGATCTAACATAAATACCAAATTTTTTGCACTATTGATTTTTTTTCCTGTTTTCAAAGTGAAGTATTGTTTCATTGGAAAGTGATCTTTTAGTTAATCTGGGAATTTGCTTCCCTTTGTCTATGACTCTCCACAAAGCTGGTCATGAATTTTCACATGTTTTAATGCAAACACACATTGGAAATGTGTGTTTGCATTAAAATAATACAAATAGAAGTTAAAGGAAAAGAAATAATTAATGTGAAAAGGCTACATTTCTTCATTATGCTAGGGACTGTAAAATTATAGACTAGGAAGAAATGTTTAGGGAAAATAGCATTAGATTTACCCTTATGATCTTTATGCTGAATCACTTAGTCAGATTTGGTAAACTAAAACATACAAATTTACTAAGATAGCACATACATGCAGATCTCCAAAGTTTAACACTTGTCAGTGTCCTTGTCCTTTTTGAACTCATTTGTATGCAAAAGCCCATGGAAATGTATGACAATGTTCACCTCAATTTATGCTTAGTAAAAAAAAAAAAAAAAAAAATTCACTTGCTTTAATCTTATTTTCCAATAATTTCAAGGGACGTTCCCTTCTTCCTGTATATCAATTAGATATTGATACCTAAACCCTTTCCCCTCATTAATTAATTTTTATGCCATATCTCTAATTCAGCCACTTTTTTTCCATGAAAAATAATCCTGGTATTTTTAATCTTTTGTCATATGAAGCCACATGTTCTCCACATGCTGTTTTGAGCTCCAACACTCCTTTTCTGAGGTGGGGTAAGTGCAATATCACAGCATTCAACTCTTGTTGTACTAGAAACACCCAGACTGGAGTAAATTGAGGATTTTTGACTCCTCAGAGAACTGAGAGCTTCACAGCAGCACAGGTCACTCATGGTGACAGTTTATTTACAGTTCATCAGGGCTGCAAATGCATATACTTATGCATCTATTTAAAAAGACCTACACAAAACTGGGATTATCTACTGCCTGGCCCCGTGTTATCTAATTGTTCAGCACACATCTTTGCAGCCTGCTTGGCATCACCATGTTTAATTTTCCAATTCATCCCTTTCTCCAAGGTGAAAATATGCCTGCATATTAAGCGCTCTAAATCCCAAACAGAGGACCTGGGGCCTCATCGATAATGAATTTCCATTATAAAGCCTAGCCTCCTAATGATTTATCATCCAACAAAGACACCTCCTAATGATAATTTCCTGTTTCTCAGGAAGTCCTGTGTTTCAGGGCTAATTTACATAACTAGGTAAATGACACTGACTGTATCACCTGTGTCTGTCACATAGAGGGAGAAATCATTTCCCCTTACAAAAAAACCTATTGACTTTCGTTTGCTGCATCATATTTATTCATGGGTCTGCTAATTAATTCTCTTTAATTTACGGCTCCTAACAATTTTATTCTCATGGAAATCTGATTTACTTGTTTATATTAACTAGGATAGCTCTGGAGTTCTTCTTAGAAGTTTCTGTCATACTTAGCACTTTATTTCCTTAGGTACTAAGGATGATACAATGAATATATTGCAAACCACAGTTAGCAGTTCACCAGCTTCATATTCATGGGTGAATGACATCTGGCCCTGGCAATTTATTCCTATTCATTTTTAAAATTTGTTTTAAAACCTTTTTAGTGAGGTTTCATCTCGAGACAGTTCCTGTCCCCTTCCTCTGTAATGAGAGGTTCCTTCTGCTGTGGAGCTCCTGATCTGTGACACAGGTTGCCTTGAGCTGTGACAAGTATATTATCTATACATGAAGCAGAGGTTTCCAGCTCAGCAGAAGCTGGGAGCTGCTGTCTTCCTGAGGCTACCTGTTGGGCAAAATCCTGACTTTGTGGTGCATTGATCCTGGCCAGCAGCTAAGCCTGCAACCACTCACTCACTTGTTCCCACACCTCCAGTGGGATGGGGGAAAGAATCAAAGAACAAAAACCCATAGGTTGAGATAAAGAGAGTTTTGTGAGTAAAATACCACAGTGGCTGTTATGGAGAAAATTAACTCCATCCCATCCAGCCAAGGTTCAGTTTTGTAAAAGACAGCAACCCTCAGGTGCAGAAGAAGTCAGAGACTGCCCTGTGTGGCTCCAAAATTGACTTACCACAGGATACAGGAAAGCTGGTGGTGTTTCAAGGAAAACTTGGTTAAGGAAAGGTGGAACACAGTAGACAAAGGGAACAAAAATTATGTGAGAAGAGGTGGAGGAAGTGCTTCAGATGCTTTAGCAGGGCTTCCTTTGCAGCCCTTGGAGAAATCATACTGGAATAGATAGATATACACCCTGCAGCCACATGCTAGATTGATGGATAGTTCCCAAAGAAACTGTTGCCCATGAAGAACTCACACTGGAGCAGGTTTATCCTTAAAGACTGCAGCCCACGGGAAGGGTCCATGCTGGACCAGGGGAGAGGTGATGTTAAGAGAAAGAAAAAGCAGAAAGGAGCTGTTATGGATTGACCACAACCCTCCAACCTCCTACAATGCTAGAAAGGGGGAAGAGATAGAATGGGGAATGAAGGAGTGAGGTTGAGCCTAGGAGAAAGGGGGGAAGAAAAGTTGCTTTAGCTTTTGTGTTTGTTTCTCACTATTTAATTCTAATTCAATTAGAAAGAAATTAATTTTTACAATTAACTAATCTCATTAATTAAGTAATGCCACAACTGTTCTTCCTGTATCAGTAATTAGCAAGAGATCTCCCTGTCTTTACATAAGTGTATGAGCTTTACTCTTTCTGTTTTCTCTCCTTGTTCTTCTAAGCAGGGACAGTGAGAGAGAAGTTTGATGTATGCCAGGCAGCCAACCAAGATCAAATCACCCCTTGTGAAGACATTTGAGCATGAGGAAGGTTCACCAATTCTTCCCCAAATGGCTAAATCCAGGGATGACTTTTTACAAGACATGAGTCACAATGGTTTCTCCACACACAATCCTCCAAGATATTCCAGTAAGTTTAGAATAAGTTTGGTTATTTCCTCCTTTCTTTAACCATCTTAAAAGCCTTAAAAGTGTGGAGGACGCAGAAGCATGAGTTCCTGAAGCTGCAGGTGAATGTGCTTACATGTGCCTGGGTGTTAGGCTGGGTGGGGAAGGCCTCCAAAGGACACTGTGGCCACAATTTCTTCTTGTCATTGGGGTGTGCTGGCTTGCAGAAGGAAAAAATAATATCCCACGGTTACCTTCAAAAACTGGGCTTGCTCCCAAGGACAAAAGGAATGAGCAGCAGGAACTGTGAGCCCCTACCTTTCACAGAGACAACAAAAACATTTGTTCTGGTGACAGCAGCTCATTTCACTTCTATGGGAACTCAAGCAGAGGAGGAGTTGGTGTGTTTTTTTTTCCCAAAAGCAAAGGGATCAGGCACAGGATCAGCAGCAAGAGATAAACTTCTACCTCTTGCTGTGCTCAATATCATATTCTCAC
This sequence comes from Lonchura striata, assembly GCF_050655825.1. Classification (NCBI taxonomy): domain Eukaryota; kingdom Metazoa; phylum Chordata; class Aves; order Passeriformes; family Estrildidae; genus Lonchura; species Lonchura striata. Next base: position 12,951,326 of record NC_140703.1, read on the forward strand.
CCCACACACCTGTGACTGACATGATCAAACTTTTTATGATCTTTGGTCATTCATAACTCCTATTAAAAAAAAAGCCAACAAATAATAAAATCAGAATCCAAACACTACTGCAGCAAATAAGTTAACAAATATAATACATTTCTTACACAGCTATTGTTGACCCTCTCCCCTTGTAGCAGATAAAAACCCAGCTTTCAAAATTGTGATGAATATGTTGCCAATATAATGATCTTCTAACGTGCAAAAAAGAGGCCAGGAAATGATTTAAAATGCCATAAACTTCCTCAGAACAGGTTTCCTGCTGATATGCCTTTCTCCCCGAAGTGCTCCCCATGCTCTTTCTGAAATATTCATTGCCCTAATGATTTCTTCAGGCACTGCTCCTATACATAAAAATTAGTTCCCCCATCAAGTAAGAAGTAATTCCAAGGGAACTGTTATGGGAGAAATCCACAGGATCCAGAAGAGCATGCAAAAAATGTTTGCTTTTGTTTCTTTGCACCTAAGGAGTTGATTTTAACCTTTATTTTCAGAAGTGGCACTGTTACTGTTATCCATTTGTTTACAAGTCAGAAAACATATTTCTATTTTTTTTTTTTTTCCTAGAACTGTTATACATCTGTTTTACCCATGATCTGCCTTATTTCATGGACTTGTATTGTGCCTTGCAACACTGCAGGACTAGATGCACTAGGATTCACAGGAACATCCATTCTCCAGACACTTCTGCAGCTCTCAAAGCAATTCAAAACATATTTATTCTGTCACTTAAACTGAACCCTTTTCTCCCCCCTTAACTTACATATTCATTGTGGATTTAGAAAGTGATTTCTTAACTCCTGACACCTGTGCTGTTTTGTAGTGTAGCTTGCTAGCAAAGAGAATATTTCAGTAACTCAAGAAACGCAAACCTCAGTCCAAGTGTCCAGTCTTGCACTCACCTGTTCTGCAGCAAGGTTTGGTTCTGCAAGAGGCTGAACCATGGTCTAAAGCTGCAAATATAAGATGTAGCTGGGGCTGTGTATTCTGTTGCCATTTGTTAGAGGTGGGACAGTTACCTTCTGTTAATTGGGCAGTTTTTCTTTATTGCTTCCACAGCCAATCCTCCCTCCAGGAGATATTTTCTGTTCATAGGCCCTTGAGTGTCACTGATATCATTCCATCATCCCATTGGGAAATGCTCCACCCAGGAGGAGGAGCCAAGCATTCCTACCTGGATATGCTCTGAGGTCTGGAACGCCACAGCAGCTTTTTCCCACTGGATTCCCAGAGGAGCAGCTGTCTTCCTCACTCTACTCCCAGAGGAAGACCAGGCCCATCTACACCACCGCTGGACCTTCAGAGGAAAACTCCGCCCTTCTACAGGATCACTGCTCCCACAGAACGACAGCTGCCACTGCAGGAGGGCTGCAGCCACCATTTCATGGGACTGCTGCCACCACCCTGAACAACAGGGTGTCAGGTCATATTCTGACTCTGACGGTGTTGTTTTGTATTACTGCATATTTTTTTCCTAATAAAGAGCTGTTATTCCTACTCCCATCTCTTTCTGTGAGAGCCCCCTTAATTTCAAAATTATAATAATTTGGAGGGATGGGGTTTTTATTTTCCATTTCAGGGAGGCTCCTGCCTTCCTTAGCAGACACCTGTCTTTTCAAACCAGAACACATGGCTCAGGATCACTGCATTCAGCTGTGCACCTTGAAAACTGATTCTACAGCCGAAACATTTCACTTAAGGGAAGTTACTGCTCTATGCACAGCTGTTTAGACTTCTGCACATTAAATTTAATGAAATGAAAGTAAATAGGTGGCCTTCATTAAGATCTGGTTTAAGCAATAGTATACCAAGTCTTGCATTGCTCATTTGGGGGATGAAATGAGTGCAGTAGAAAGCACAAAGAGTACAAGACTAATGCCAGCCAGGATGGATTTGAACTGGAAATTAGCAGTGAGGAGTATTATTACACTCACCCAGAAGAGAAAAAGTGACCTAAAGTAGAGCCACAAACACACATCTCACAGTGGTACAGGAAACAATCTGCTCTGTTCATTACACAGAGGCTTCAAATAGCTCATGGTGGAAGGAATACAAGACAGATCTCTAATTCCAGGAGCAAGCAGGCACATTTAAATAATCTTTTCTTCTGTTTTTTTAGCAAAACAAGGGAATGGATACTCACATGTTCTCACAATTTCTCTGGGGTTATGCTGCACCATTGGTAATCTTTTGAGCACCAATTAAAAATCCACAAATAACAGAAATTTCATACAGGACCAGGGATCTCACTCAGTTATTCTTAATTATTAGAAATGTAAAGAAAAAATAAAAGCTAAGCTAACACCGATTTCATCACAAATGATAGCACCATATGCAAAATAAACTGATTAGATTATGATCAAAAATAATAGGCAGGTAGAAACCAAAAATACCCAAATCTTGTAAATGACTAACACACTTCTCCACCCCAGATTTGGCAGATTATTGCCATTGAAATATTAATTATTTAAAGCCTCTAATTCCCACTGAAAATACAGATACTTAATATTTAATAAATAAATATTTAATAAATTTGTTTGATAAGTGCTGGCTACAAAATAATCCATTAGTTTGAAGATATATTTAACTTTTTTTTTTTTTTTTTTTTTTGCAGGGTAACATAAAGTTAATTTTAAGTGTTTTCTTTTAGAAGACAATAAGAAAGTTTAGAACTCTAGGTCAAAGAACCAAAACTAATCAGAAACAAAATTTATAACCAAAAATAAATAAAGAAAAATATATATATATGTTGTATAGTAGGAAAAGAAAAAAATATTTGATGATGAAATAGGCTGTTATCAACCATAGACAGAAAAATCAGAAGCAGTGGTAAATAAATATACAACTGACAATTGCAATCATACTTGATACAATGTAAGAGGATATTTCCACATGAAATAAAATGTTATAGCAAGAACAGCAAGTTTAATACAGGGATGAGAAAAAAGAAAAAAAAAATTAACATAATGAGGGAATATGATTCAATATCAGAATCTATAACCTTTTAAAAATATTATTTTTTAACCTGGCTGGAATGGTTTTATTCAAAAAATAGCTGGAGAGTTCATCCCAGCTATCCCAGTTTATCACCTTGACTTGGATCAAGGATCTGAATTAATCTGAGAAAGTGTTAAAGGATTTTAAAAGTCAAAATCAAATTTTGATATTAGAAAAAGTTTCTGATAAAGATATTTCTCAGAGTACTAAGCAAATACTACTCTGATTCAGACTTCACACACAAATAAAAAGCAATTCACTCAAGATTCTGTGATATCAAAACCAAAAATTTAATGGTAGCTGTGACATGTGGGTCTTATTAAAAAATACAGGACTGTTACCTCTTTCTGGACATGACCACATGCCTATGTTGGTATATTCTGTATGGCAATAGAATATACCAACATTTCTTAAAAGTGTTTACCTTGTTTTACTTTCATCTTTGCAATATTTTTTAACAAAAAATTAACATGGCACAATAGATGGAATAAGAGTTGAATAACTAGCAGATCTCTAAAAACCACAATTGGTTATAGAGTGTAAATACATTAATAGCAACATCCAGTAAGGATAAATCTATCATCCAAAATTATTTAGTCATTTTATCAGCAGTCTGTGTGACGCCTGGCGATGTCTGTAGGTAGTGTGAAGGTTACAGAATAGTAAGTAACAATAATAAAAATAAAAAGACCTTCTACACAAAGTATAAATTTACTGATGGGGATGTTGTTGAAGCAACATTGTGTATAAATATGGCAAAATACAAGAAAATTTACTTGGAATAAGGATTGAAGATTTTACCTTGCAGGGCAGAAGAGTTTGCTCCAGAAAACATCAAGCAAAGAAAGGCTACTGAGTTTTTGCAGGGAGCAATTTGAGCTCTAGTGTCAGTGATGGAGGTAAATGGAATAGTTATTGGTTAACTTGGAATTTGCTAGAAAACTGGAGCACATATGTATTGTTTGGGAATTGCCTAGTGCATGCATGTTTGGAAATCTCACAGCCTATACACCACGTTTTATAAATGGGGCTTTTATATTTGTAGTCTACAGACAGATTTCAGATTTTAGCCATGAGATTCCTCTGTATCTTTTTTTTTTATTATGCTTAGTGTGTTCCACTGGAAAATGCCTCATATTTCTGTACATGTGGTAGCTGTTGTGGCTTCCACATTCATCTTATGACCCACTTCCATATGAAGGCTGGAACCCTCCATTTAGAATTGGCTGACACATGCCTGGAAAACCTGGCCAAAAGAACAAGTTCTCCAAATTGACAGGACAAGATGTCCAGGTAGAAAGAGAATATATAACGGGAGAAACAAAATGAAAATCAATACCTAGCTTCCTTGCACCCAATAAGCTGTAGACCTGGGAGGTATAAAAAAGTGAAACAAAATTAGGAACGTGGTTTTGCCTCTGGGGACAAGGTGTCTACAGGTGGCAGAAGGATAACATGTACCACCACTTGGTGCTCATGCTTCAGGGACAGATTTTAGTAGAGCTCTAAGAAGCTCCCCAAAATAACTCAGAGAGTCATGCCATAAATGCAATCTGGTTTGTTTACTATGGAGAAAATAATGATAAAAATTTCCAGAGTATGCAGTATACTTAGACTTTAAAGTAACCTCAAAATCTGCAGTATCAGAATTCACAATACATGAGCTGAAGAAACTAAAAATTTAGTAAATTCAGCATCCAAATAAGGAACAGTTTCCAAGTATTGAGAGCTAATAATTTAGCCTGGAAGACAGCAGACTCGCTCTTGCTTGGAGTACTTAAAATAAGATTCAGTATGCTTTAATGTATCTTTTGAAGATGGCTGTGTGGTATGTGTATAAGGAAGCTCAGACTGCTGGCAACTTTATTGGATTAAATAATTCAACTGGCATGTAATATGAACCATGCAGTATCATAGGACCAAATTCAGAACTTCCCTGATAAAAAGCTGTGCTTTCAGTAATGACTTCTTTGTTGTGTTCTTAATATTTTAAGTATTCTGTGGCAGAAGGAAATCTAAGCCAATCATGAATTTAGAGGTAAAGTCACACTTCAGTTGCCCTGGTAGATCTGGCAGTACTGAAAGTTGTTAACCATTCTCATTTTCATGACCATGATATTACAAAATCAAACTCCCTCACAGCTGACAAGTTAAAAGAGTGAATGGCAATAAACCATGGTGCTGCTCAAAATGATGAGCTGGTTCTTCCACTGCAATAAATTAACATTATTTCCTTAGCAAATGGATCCTTAGATTTATGCCAGGTAAGGGTCTGACCAGCATGTAGTGTTTTGAAATCTGGAGAAACCGTTTTTCTTGGTTGCAATGCTTGTCATAAAAGCACAGTCAAACATTCAGAAAGGTTACTTAATACATTGTCAAAGTAAATGCATCTCTGTAAATCAGAGTCAGCATGGCTATGTCTCTGGTGATACTAGTGTTGCTAAGGTAACTACTAATTTCCACCCTAGAGTAAATATTACATAAAGCTGACAGCTTATTCAATTTTATGTGTTAGACTTTGGGGCAGAGCATGTCTTTTATTTCCTCCTGTGATATTGACCCCGCTTCTCTTGTGCACCCTCTTGGCTGCTTAAAATCTTTTATCCTTTAACCTTTATCATCCACCAAAAAAAGTATCAAGGTAACAGCCAGCAAATCTGATCCCTCTGGTCTGCTGCTTTCTCACATGCTTTGCCTTTTATTTCATGTCAGGTTATGAGTCAAATTTCTTGACTCGGACCCTGAAGCTTAGAAACAGCATCTCTAAAATACCATGTAGCCAGTTTCTAAGTAAAGACATACAGCTGCTATCAACTCAGTTTTCTCCACTTAATTTGAATCTCTGATAAGCAAACCCTTTTACACTTGTTGGAGTTTTTGGTGGGCAGCTGTTAGCACCTTACATGTTTGTAGGAACTCCTCTAAAGATATCATTTCAAACGCAAAGTGTTTGGTGGCAAGGGCACATTAAACTATTCCTTCCCCGTCTCATGGTGCACTTTGCTTTCTCTTATGCTGACACAATCATTTACTACTCTGTGTTACAGCTCTGATTAGGATTCTCTCTTAAAAATAAAAAAAAAAACCCTTCCCTGACTGCCTTTTTTATTAGCCCAAATCAATTTCCTGATTGGGTTGAAAGCAAGCGCTATAAACAGACATCCTGACATAGCTGAGGATGTTTGTCTGCATGGCAACAGGAAAATGGGGATGTGAGGGGAGAAGGGCGAGGAAAATGAAATCTAAAATTCTACTTTTCCTACACTCAGACATCTCAAACCCATAATACATGTTTTTGAACTCTACGTTTACCATTTTTCTTCCCCACTAAAGATGCTGGACTCCAGATTTCTTATTTAAGTCTTGCCTCAGCATTTGATGACATGGTCTGAATACACCCAGAACACATACTCAGAATGTGCTACTCAATATAATGCAGCTGTAACTAAATTAAAACATATCCTTTGAATTTCATGGAGTGACACTGATTTACACCAGCAGGGAAACTAACTTAAGGAGATGAAACTGAACAGGGCAACCACCACCTGCACACCTGTCAGGCCTGTTCAAAGAAATGCTGAATAGCCACTGGCCTGTAGCTGCTACATGAAATTACTTTTTAATAGAATCAGTTTATAAGAGGTTTAATCTCCCTTGGAAATACAGTGCAAAGGGGAAAAAAATCAGCCCCATATTTACAATAAAACCCCTTCCTGTCTTTTGCAAAAAATAAGTTTACTTTATGAAATACTCATGAATTTCTATACTCAATGAGAAATAGGAGGAAAAAAGCTTATTTTTTGTTGATGTTTATAGAAAACTAAATAAAAAAGATAATTTTCCAACTATGGAAATAAACTGGCCCAAATTCCTGAATTTCATACCTTTAACAAGGCTGCATGGAAGAAGGCTTGAACTAGTTATTTATACGCTCACATCCATACATTCATCACATTTATGCTGCTTATTTTGAGAACAAAAGAACATAGGACATGTACTAAAAGATATGGCTTTGACAGCTTGCCAGATGTCTTGCATTCCTCTGAAACAGGCAGCTAATCACTGCCTCACACTAAAGATGCAATCCTATAAACATTAAACTGCAATAGTGGGAACGTGGGGCTGAAAAACTTTTTCATGAGCTTCAGAAAATGTTTAATTCTATATCAGAAAATTATTGCTTTTGGGAGAGGCAGATCCCCAATTGCAACCTCAGTGATTGAATGCAACATCTTTATATTTGTGAGGAAATACCATGGACTGTCTCAAGGAAAACAGCCAGGCAAACTGCCTTTAGTTTGCTTATCATTCCAGAGTGGCTGAGGTCTAGGAATCAATTAAGGATTCCAGAAAGCTCCTGGGAGGGGTGCAGGCTGTGTGTATTTATCTGCACAACCCCTTTGCACTCCTGGGGTTTTTGTCTGAATGGTTGTTTTCTATGCCTGTTTAGTCTTTGAAGTCCAAACCAATAACAGAGATGATTTTATTAAGGGGACAGATGCCCTTAGCAAACCAGACTGGAATCATCATTGCCTTTGATGTAAATTTATGGAGCAGTTGTCAGATGGTAATGACTTTCAGTCATCACCATGTCTGAATCTGAGGCTGTGAATTGGGTAATAATGGATTTGATGTTGCATCACCAGTTTCCTGAGCCATGTAGTGTCCTGCATCCATCTTGGAAAGAATAGATCTCAATGTTCCTAACAAAATGTTAGAAAATTAAGATTCTCTTTTCAATGTCCATCTAACGCGCACAGACTAAAGGATCAATTAAGATTTCTGCAGTCATGCTTGACTTTTAAAGAGAGACTTTCAACATAAATTCTCCTTCTTTGGTAATTTTTGTGATTATCACAGCTAAAACATACCTTTAGAACAAAACCAAAATTAAAAACAGCCCCAAATTTTAGACCAATGATTTTTTCATCTCTGCAAAGTGAGAGGAATCAAGGTCAAAAAAAGTAATTTGTGAATTCCTTAGGCTTAAGGCTGCACTGTCACAAGAAAATGGACGCAGATATTTGTACCTTGTGCTGAGTTTCTCAAAACTTATTCAAAGAAATAGATTTTTCCTTCTTGAAGAAAATAAATTAAAAAGGATTTTTAAAAAAGGAATATTTAAATCTAACTTCATTTTATAGCACAAGCTATGTACAGCCAATGATTTTATGCAAATTAACTTATAATTCTTGTTTATTGACATAAACAAGAAATTATTAATTTAATGTCTTTTAAATTAACTTATTTTGCAAGGGCACATTGGTGTTCATGTCTTGTGACATACCTTAAAGAGTGATGATGAGGGACAAATGACCATAACCAAAATTACAATGATCCTCGGGGAGTATGTCACAGCATGAAACAAAATTATCAGAAGACTTATAAATACATCCTAAATTCTTTGAAATTATTAAGTATTTCCTCTTAGGATGCCTGTAGTTTTGCTAACAACTGAAACACATTTTAAAATTCTGAATTTCTTATACCAGTCTGCAACAAGAAAACCTGCATTAATGATGTGAGTAGCATGTAGGAGATCAGCATTAAGCTGGTCAGAAGATTAATGTGCATGAAAAGGTCAAAACTAAAATAGAGTTAGTCAAATGTAAGAAACTGGTTTTATCTGATCTAAGTCAGTAGGACTACATATTGGTTAATTACTATACAGAACAGGAGTTTCTCCATTTTATCTCTAGGGATAACTGCAACCCTCAAAAGAAAGTATTTGGAAACACTTGGTAGTGTTCCAGGATGGAAAATTTGAAAAGTTTCTACCACAGGAGTCACAGATAAACTTGTGCAGTTTTCAGTAAATGAGTGGCTAATGCTTCCTACCCAAGTCCTTCCAAAAGACTAGACTCCATAATATCAGCAGGACACAAATTAGGCTGAGCTCCATTCTCAGTTGCACTGTAAACAAGCCTCAGCTGTATGTGTGCTGTGCTGCTTTGCTACAATTTGTCTTTCAGAGACCTAAAGACTTTCTACAAGGTTTTTTAGAGGGCAGTAATTGTGGTGGTTCCTGTCCTACACTGACACAAACAGGAAAGTGTGTCCAAAATCTTCTTTCTACCTGTATCAAACAATTATCTCTTTTTTCCCCTTAGGAAATAATAGATGTGACCATCTAACAGGCCTTTTCTAACATTATAAACTTGAGTCCTGGAATTCTGTGATCACCAGTTCTCCTGTTGTCATGAAATGAGTCAAGTTAAAAAGACTTTGGGAATTGTCTGTATCCAGCTCCCATCTCAGTGTAGGGATAATTTAAATTTAGCTATCTCTGGAAATGGAGAATCCAAAACTCTCTGGACAACCAGGTCTGGTGTTCAACCATCCTCACAGCAAGGAATTCTTTTTATCTTAGATCTAATTACATTTTTCCTTCCTGCAGCCTCTCTTCACTGCCTCTTGCCCTTTTGCTGAGAAACTCTGACAGAAGTCTAGCTCCATCTTCTCTATAAATCCTTTTAAAGAAGTTGAAAGTGACATTTAGATCTTCCTCTAGCCTTATGTTCTTCAGTCTGCCACTATTGAGCTCCATGACATTTCTGTCAGCCCATTTCTTGGGGTTATTGAATTATCTCTGAAAGACAGTCCTTCTCTCCAACTTATTTGTTGGTCCCAGCACTGGTGTCATCTGTAAACTTGATGAGGATTTATCATCATTCCCACCATTCTGCTCATTAATAGAGACATTAATCAGTATTTGCCCCTGTATCAGCTGCTGAGGAATGCCACTAATAATCACATGCCAGTTGGACTCCACACCACTGATCACATTTGGCAGCCTAGCAAGTTTTCCATCTGTCCAGCCTATTTTTACCACTTTGGCTGCAGAAATACTACTATGAGAGACCATGCCCAAAGCTCTGCTGCCATCAGAATAAACAACATCCTGTGCTCTCTCCTCATCCACCAAGCCATTCGTGTCATCTCCAAAGGCAATCAAAGGTTTGTAAGACAAAACTTTCCCTTAGAGAAGGCAAAGTAGATAATAAGTCAACATGTTGTGGGTATTTTGTATCCCTACAAACAGCAATTCAGTAGAATTTGCTCCATAGCCTTATTCAAGGCCAAAAGTGGACTGACTGGCCTGTAATTATATGAATATTTACCCTTGCTTTAAATGAGTTAGATTGATTTGCCATTTTCTGATAATTTGTGACATTCTCAAATGGCCACAGCCTCTCCAAGATGTCAGAAAGAAGCCTTGCAATGACTTCAGATTGTTCCCTCATCATCCTTGGCCATTTCCAGTCCCATAGGTTTATGCTTCTCCCATTTCCTTAAGCTATCCCTTCGCTGGTCCTCCTCTACCATGATTAGCCTACATTTCCAGGGACTGACTCTGGACACAGGACGTGTCAGGGGCACGAAAGCCAACCTTGCCACAGTAAAGAGTGAACCAAAGAAGGCAGAGCGTGTCTCCACAGCCTTTGTGATTACATTGCCTATCCCAGGTCACTTTTTAATTATTTATCTTCTAATAAATTGAGGGAGAAACAATTCTATTCTTTGTTAATATATATATATAGCCAAATAGCATAAACATTTTTATTGCATTTACACACCAGCTGTGAACCAATCTGAACTGCTGTAGTAAACGACTTCATTGTGCAATTTTCATTTATACAGTATTTCAACATATATAATTAAACATTTTTTTGGTATCTCTTGCTTACTCTTTGCAACCTTGCAAAGTAACCCCCAGCCTCTGGTAATTTAGTAAGGTAGCCATTTTTGATCCACTATGACTTTCAAATGTTTTGATTCTCTGCATAAATTTTTTATCCTACACATTTACTGCTCAGGCTTAGCTAGAAACAAAACAAATTGCTCCAGGATTACTTAAACAGAAAGTTCTTAAGCTAAAGAGATCTATCCAGACAGCAAATCAACCCATGATAAAATAGCAATTTTCTTATTCAGGCAGGTCAGTAATTTTATGTGTACTGTGAGGCTGGGAATAACAGCTTCATACTAGGCATTAACCTTAGGTCTCTTTGCAAAGTTTTCTTCAAAGATCTGTAAGGCTAGCTGTTATTGTCAGAAATTGTACTTATGAATCAGCACAGACACAATTATACTGAGTAAAAGCAAAACTTCTCCTTTTAAAGACTATAAATGTTTCAAAATCAAAAATTTAAAACAAGCAATTCAAAACCAACAACAACAACAACAAAAAAAACAAACACCAAAAAAAAAAAAAAAAAACAAAAAAAGACCAAAAAGATAACTCCAAAGCAAAAAGCCCCACCAAACCAAAACCAACCTAGAAAAATGCCTTTTGAAATTGGCTTGGGAACTATAAATGGAAACTTTAAGGTATACTGTGGCTGTGCTTACAGGCTCGCTTTAATCCTGTGATTTTCCTTTTCCCTACAGTACTAGTGCCATTCAGAACACACAATAGACACTTTACTCTTAGTAACAACCAGTCAATACTTTCTTTACTTCTTCTAAGGATACATCCCTTTGTTCAGGCTTTATTTACTATGCACTCTATAAATCTGCTCTGATTAGCATCACACAAGGACTCTGTAAGAGCAGGAGGAAGAGAAGTGCATTCTCCCTGGCACCTCTCAATAGCTTCAGACTGCAAGTCCTGCAAATACAAACCTTTTCACAATACATGTTCCAAATTATCCACATAAATGACACTGGAATACATAATTCCCTCCATACACAACCTTCCTTTCAAAAACCAGTATATTTCCAGAACAAAAAATTCCTCATTTTAATCTCTAAAAGAGGAACAGCAGGTGGTGGGAGGTAAGCAAGAACACACAAACATTTGTTCAACAAGGATAAAGAAAAAGGCAAAACAAAATGTCAAGTGGCTTGTGAGCACGGTTATTTTCTTCACCTACATCCAGGTATGCAATCATGCTATATCCACACTGCACATCAGCTATCAGACATCACATTCCCCTTGCCAGCAATGGCAGCAGATCTTGAAGCATGGAGGTTACTCACTTTAGCAAGCTTTAAAGTGAGGGAAAAGAACATGACATACTCTCCAACCTCATGCTCAAAAAAGGCTGAAATCTTCATGTTTCCTTGCTTGCAAAGCCCTCAGCCTGAAGGTGACATGCCACGAGGTTATTTTTGTATTGCATGAAAACAGGGGAGGGAATGAAGTGCTACAGATCCTTCCTTAGTCTCACCAGGTAGGTGACATGTACCACATAATATTTTGGTGTAAGCTCTGATCCCACTGGAGTGGGAGTTTTGCCATTGACAGGAGCAAAGAAGAGAATTTCCCTAGCTCTAGGCTAGAATATACAATTGGTCTAGAATATGCAATTGCCAGGAAATGAATTTGACCCTTTGTCTGTGTTTAGATATTGTGTAAGATATTTGGCATGAAAAGTAATAAGCACAAGTAATAAGTTATTAATTATAAAGCATCTATCCTTTATTTCTTAATGTAATCATAAGTATATATTTATACAACATATCATACAACTTATCTACATAGATGTATATTACTTTATATGTATCATATATTTATATGTGCATGTACTTAGATTATACATGCTGTGTATATATATATATATATATATATATGTATGTATGTATGTATGTATGTATATATGTAGACTGCAATCACAGCCTACAAGGATAAGAAAGTATTTCTTATATATTAAGTTTCTGCCAGTTCTGTTCATTATTTTCCCACTCCTTCCTAAACTCTATATACAAGGTAAGTCCTCAGCCATCTGGAATTCTGTCTCCTTCTTTAAGATTTTGGAGGGAGGGGGAAATAATTTTAGTTCCTTCAGCTCAAACCTCTTATGGGATGAAGCTGGTATAAGTCTTTGTAACACAGGGTGTCCTTAGCCCATCTTATTGTTGGGGGAAATAGACTCACTCACTGTGATATGTAGTGAAAATGATTACATTCCCAGGGCAAGAAAGTCAAAATGTCTTCATGTTGTCTGGGAAGGAACTAGCAAATGAAATTTCCCTGTGGCCAGAATCAGTGACTGCAACAGAAGTCAAAGTTTGAGCCACATACTCCTTAAGTACCCCCTGACACTTGACCAAAGAGCTGCACTGAGAAGGTCTCAATAGCCTGAAACAGCAGACACCTGCTGTCATGCTGTAAGGGCAATGGATGGAAGCAAATAAATTCCTTTTCTTCTGACTGTGTTGCTTGGTCTTTGTCAGCCTCATTAATGTAAACAGGGGCTTTTTGCCTCCTGACAATCCATCTCACATGAAGACTGGCCAGGAGAATGATTTTTTTACTGATCAAGGAACATAAAGGTCAGAGAGCTACCAAAAGGTGAGAAAATGACTCAGCCATTGGAGGAAAGCAAGAGCAGTTGTAAGATGCTCTGGACTACCCTCAGTCATTCCATTATGAAAGAGTTCAAAAGAGACAAAAAAGGTAACAAAGCAGTGACCACACACCCTCCAAAACATCACCTGTGCATTCATTTTCAGCACCCTGATTCTTCTATTTTTACCAGAGTTATCCAGTTTTTACAAGTGAGTTTACCAGGTGCATCTTCCAGTCTGTATGGACAGAGCTGCACAAGGCAGAGTCTATGGGCCACATCATCATCAGGGGTCCCTCTATTGCAGGCATCAAGATAATCCAGGAATAGAAAATGGCTTGCAAATTGCCTGACAGATGCTCAGGTGAATAAGTAGAGGATTTTTTCGGTATATATCAGTATTGCAGGCCTGCAAAGTGCACTGCAGGGGAAAAAAATGCTTAGGGAAAAAAAAACCCATTGCCTGAAAATATTGTTCTCCTTTCACATGTTGCAGGTTTTACATACAGCAAGTGATATTGATCTAGTTGATAATCATTTGCTCCATTCATCCATGCTTGGAAACATTCAATCTATTTATAACCTCTAGTGGAGACAGAGGTGTCTCAAAATTCTACCTATTTAGTTTACCCAATATTAAGTAATTATTTTTTATTTATGCTGTTAAAAGAATTATTTAAAAAAATCCTAGAAATAATTTAATACCAAAAAAGTTTCAGTGAAAGGAACATCTCTTTAAGTAAGTACAGCCAGTTTCCAAGCTCATTCATGATTAAAATGAAGGAGGAATATTTTCTTTGATCCAAATTTTGAGATATTTATTTTCCCAGACCTGTACATAGAAGGTAGTTAAGTCAATTTTGATTATGTAGTGCAAATATTGACTTGTTCAGTTGTTACTTAAAATGTGATACCTGTCTGACATTTCCTTTCTGCTCTGGATTTTATTATAAACTAAAGCATAATTCTTTTCCATTTTTCCTCAAATGTTCTGTATTGGAGTTAACAGTGGATTTACTACCATTACAGATTTTAAGAAGTGACTCTACCTGATTTGTTCCTGTTTCATGAACTCTTTTAATTACTTGTTTTAGAAGGCACAATACAGGATATTTGACAATATGACCTTTGGCGGGCTACAGCATTTTTAAAATTTTCTAATGATACACTGCCTAAATGAATAAAAAATCTTTTTATTCCTTGTAGAAATTCCAAAGTATATTAAAAGATCAACATAAATTTAATAATTCCATGTGATACAATGAAATTACTGCTTTTAATGAAATAAAGAACTATATTACCATCTATATTTTTACTAATATCAAAGTGAAGTTATTGATGGATGTAAAAAATCAAAACCTGTGATATTTGGAAACCCAGATTGTTAGTGATTAGTAAATATTAGTTCCCTAAGCACTTTGGATAGACTATCAACAATGATATTAGATTTTTTCCCCCTTGTAATTAGGATACATTTTAGCTTCCAAAATTTAAAAGTTCTCCTCTGTCATACCTGTGCTATATTCAGGAAAAGTTAATCCTATATTTTGATCTCATAGATTATTTTCTTCTTAATCAACTAAAGGAAATATAACCCTTAAGCAATGAACTTCAAGAGCTTTAAAACTGCAGACATTATCAGCAGATGAACTGGTACTTAGATAAAGGGATTAATATATTTTTTGCATATATGAACCAAAATAACTTTATTCAGATGTGATATATATACAGTGGTCACCCTCAAAGAAGCACCTGATAGAACTTTTTTTACAGAAATGTTTACCTTGAGAATCTAGCAGAAGAGGAAATACAGGCAACCTGGACATTGCTGGAGAAGGGGTGAAAAGCGAATGAAATGTCATGCTGCCTGCCAGAGATAAGGTCTACAAGCTGACCAGAGGCCACAAAGAGTCCTAATGGAAATAGGTCTGCTGATGAGTTTGTATACTGAGATAAAAAAATGATTATTTTGCTGGCATGACTCAAAGATGGCTGTGCCAGGTGAAGGAGTGAAATACATTATGGTGAGTAGATAATGTGAAGTGATATTTTCACATCCATAGATGAAGATCGAGACATAGAAGACAAAAATAATTTGGAATATTTTGAAATGTTCCATCAGCAGAAGACAGAGATTATTCAAAAGAGAGATGTACTTCAGTATATAGGTACTGTACCCGTGTAAGATATAAATTAAACCCAAAGGTGAGTTATCTGAGACACATGAAGGTCAAGTTCCAAAAACAATAACTTTACATTTTGAACTAAAATATTCTGAAGTTAAAATAATAAACAGTAGGACTGATGATAATGAAATCTAAGATGTCTCTGAGTTTCTATAAGAGATCCAAAATATAGTATGAGAAACAAATGCTTTTTTTATAAATAATGCATAATCATCTAATAGTGTTTCTCTTTCCTGCAGCTCATGTGTGATGGTCACCTCTCTTTTGTCCCCATTAATTTAAAGCAAACACTGGTCCAGGGAAAAATATGCAATAACACATCTGTGTCCATACAATAGGCAACGTTTTTCCACGATGTGTGTTTTATTTCACTGTTTCCATATTAAAATCCTGAGATCAGTTCTCAGGTCCTTCTGGTTTTCTTCCTGCTCACAATTTATCTACAGATCACCACGTGACCTCCTTTGACAACTCCTTCTCTCAGGGGTTATGTTCTTGATAGGCCACTCTCTTTTCCCCCACATTGTTACTCATTATTTTCTCTCTTTTTTGTTTCTGTGGCTGCCCAGCAGGCCAATGTGTATTTCAAAACTCTATCCAAGTTTCCATCCTAAACTCCTCAGTCAGGTGGTTTCACTTGGCTTCACCTCCTCTCACGCTGCACTAATTTTGGCACCACTCCACTCACATTAAGTTAAAATCATCACTAGTAATTTTATTTTTTTTTTTTTTTTACTTTGCTGCTATAAGACTGTCTAGGAGTCACTAGAGGAGCGAAGAAGATTGCAGGTTCCTCACTTTTTAGATGCAGTTATGAGGAAATCATTGCACATCCTCAATAGCCTGGCTCTAGCACACATTGTTAATTCCTGTCAGCCTGAGCACAAAAGGAAACAGAATCCCAGTCAGAAAAAGTTACATGAATCCAACTCCCTGAGATGGTGCCCTCTCTTATTATTCTACCTGGATCACCCTGCAATGAGAGTACAGAAAGCAGGATACTCTCACCCATGTCCTGGGTAATTCTGACCACCACCGCCTGTTCCCAGGGCTGTGACCTTTATGCCTCCCCACTCACCCGCTTCCATGCTTTGGTGTGTGCTGTCAGACTTGGTAAGCAGAAACCCACTGGCTTTACTTCCCTCTGTCCATTTTCTCCTACACCCTTATCCAACCAGGCTTGTAAAGCTGACAGAGAAATATGGCTCCACGTGAGACTTTGGAAAACATCTTCCTTGGTTTCTAAGTATTCTCATTACAAGGTACACAAAGATAGCAGCAAAATTCACAGAGGAGAAGGAAAGTAATTGTAATTCCATCAAGACTTCTAATTCAAACTGCTTCAAATGTTAATAGATTTCCAACGCAGCACCAGCTAATCCCACACTGTCAATTTTTATACTGGGAGAATCACCTGTCCTGATATGTTTAATGTGCTTTTTGTAACCAAGCACCTTGAGCCGCGATCTCATCTGTTCTCATTAAGCAAACGAAGCCTGTGGATGGGAATCCTCTGGGGACAGCTCCCACCAGGAAATATGTTCAGCCATTACCAAAATCACAGCGGGGCAGCCCCTGCCATCCCCCTCAGCCCCGTGTCCTGAGTGACAGCCAGCAAACCTGTGCACTTTCTTCTCCCCATTGGCAATGGGGACTTGCCACAGGAGGTGACACTGTTCCCTATGGGCCCATATTAAACCAACATTGCAGTGAGTGGCAGGAGGCACTCTGCTAATAGAGGTTTTGTCCTCGGGATGAGAAATAAAACGTTCTCTGACTCGTGGCCATTAAGAATCCCACAGTGCTTTTCATCAGGCTGGGCTTTAGCACCGCTGTCCTGATCATATTCCAACACAGCTAATTGCCTTTAACCTGCTTAAATTCTCCTGATGCACCAGCTGAGTTCTCCTATTCACCTCCTGAGCTGAAATCAGTAGCACCAGCAACACAAAGGTTGCTACTACACCCTGCCCTGCTGCTGGCTGTGTTTAAGCAGAGAGCATCGCTTCCTACATCCAGAGCATTCCAAATCCTTTGCAGAGCATCTTGGTGCTTGTGAATGGTGCTATATATACACACAAAATAACCAGTCAATAATGGGAAAATTGTGCAGTATTAAAGGATTTCGAAATAAATTAGGCTACTTTCCCCACAAATCATTAACTCAAAAAAAAAAAAAAAAGTCAGAAACAAAGCATATAGAAATTAATATCTTGGTCAGGTAAAGAAGTAAACATTTCTCTAATATAACTGAGAGTACAGATATTGATTTCTGAGCAGATAGGGTACTGCAGCCGCTAGCAATCCTATGATTAAATCACTAGCTTCAGCTCTGGCAGCACTGTTTCCTGCAGTTAAAAAAACCCCAAAATTAAAATATATATGCAGAGGATATCTCCAGATCCCCAGAGCTGTTCCTTTGAGTAAACTGGCAAAATGTAAATATTTCCCTGAGGGATTCTGATCTAGTACAAGATTACTTGACTGAAGTTGATCATTTCAGTACTTCTTTGAACAGGAGGTGGTTTCTGCCTTTCAGACTTGATTTGTTAAAGCTCTGAATGGATATAGGTTAAAAACTGTAACCAGCTTCTCTGACAGGACTTTCTGAGCACTCTGCGTCAAACAGATTTGGTGTTTCCACAGGGTCTGACCTGAGTGTCCAGGAATTTAACACCACTCTTTCTTTGCTTTTTCTGGACTTAAACCAAGGCTTCCCACTTGGAGGCAGCAGGCACTGCTGAGATACAAAGCTCCTACTGCCAGACATGGAGAGTTTCATATAACCCAACAGCAGTAGCCACAACTGTGAAAAAGCAAAGGTCTTTTAAACCCTGTAACTTCTCACAAGAGCAATCTGTGGCATAAATAGTGAAAGCAGAGATATGTTTAAAAAAACCTACTGAAATTGGTGGGCTGGGTTAATTTACATGATGCCTTGGCAAAGCAAAATTTTATTATTGTTCATCCTATTTCTTAGAGATTCAAGATTCAGTTCAAGAAAGTTTATCATCTTACTTGTCTTTTCCCCTTTATGAGATGGAAGCACACAGAAAAAGAAAGTTTCGTAATAAGATTTCTTCAGAGCTGCTTAAATGTCTCAAATATTCAGTGGTATACAAAGGGGTAGATTTTTTCATTTTAATTTAAAACAATGAGAAACTAGAACATTAAACTGATAGAATTTTTTACATTTAAATTAAATGAGGAACTTAAATGACAAGGCAAAGAATGAAGCACCACTGAAGCAGCAGCCCCAACAGAATGGTCTGCTAACAAGAAACTCCCTAAATATTAATAAAAAAGAGGAGTTACTGGAAATTACGTGTCTTAATTGAACACCATTTATTCCTTATAAATATTTTCTATTTAAGGCCTAATATGCATTAAATATTTATGAAATCTTTATTAAAGGAATTTCACAGTGGTGCAATAATTTTTGAATTGCTGAAACAATAGGGCAAAGAACTCCTAACTTGGCAGATTTGATTTCTAGGGAATTAACAGTTTTAAGGGGTTCCTGTAAACTCTTATAGGTCCAGACCTATGGACCCAAACAATTTATGCCCCATGGCCACTCCTGACCAGGGGAGGGCTGTGCTCTGGGAACATGGAAGGGTCACAGATGATGCTGCCTGGACCCGCTTGCCCGTGGGATTCCTGCCAAGAAGTGTTGGGTCACTCCAGGAAACCAAAACCTATTAGTGCAATTATGATGAGCACTGTGCTATAGTAAACAGGCTGTAGAATAAAAAATGTACACTATAGGGAGCTTGTGCTACATCAAGGCTCTCTTCCTGGCAATAATATTTCATCAGGAAAATATTGTTTGTACCACCTCTCTCTCTGCTTCACTTGAAGAGGTAGCTATAGTTATGCAATGTGTAAATGTGCTTTTATTTTACATCTTTCTCTTTGTTCCTTCCACTTCCCCTTCCTTTCTTACATGTTTTTGTATCTCCTCATGACAGTGATCCTGTCCCAGAGGGAGAATGCTTTGCTAGTGTTTGTTATTGTTACTATCAATATGCTCAGTCAATTGTTTTATGTAAACTCTTTTTCTTCAACTTGGGAGTAATTTTTTTTTAAACAATGAAAAAATGTATACTATTTTTCTTATACAAGTATTAAGGTAATACAATCCAAATGATTTTAATTTTTTCTGAGCTTTAATAATCTACATTCTATTCTCTTTCAAAGCTCACAGAATAATTTGGTTACTCCTAAATACCTGTAAGCACTTCTTAAACATCTTTCATGCAAACATGAAATCATACTAACAGAAGTGGTGGAAAGAATGTCAAATTTGGAATTTCCAGAAAGATTTCTTCTTACAAACAGAGAGGCATAAGCAGAATAATAATGTAGCTCAATATTTATTAGTGTATTTTTGCCTTGCAGATTTTGCAGTGGAATAATGCAACAGATCTTAGTAAATGCATTAAATTGCTTCTTCTATTGACCCTGTCCTGCTATCATCCATCACAGGGGAAGTTTTCTTTTGATGTACATATCATAAGCTTGTTTTCAATTTTCAGTAATATATTGAGAAAATGAAGGAAACAGAGAAGAGTAGCAGCAAGTGCAACAGTATTATTTTTCCCCTTTTGAAATTTCCTGAACTGCACTTTTCTTTCAAAGCAGCCAGCTTTCTGGGCATATTTTTAGAAAATACCAGAAGATGCATACTCATAGCTTCAGAGACAGGTTTCCTGGCTTTGTGCTGGTCATACAAATGTGAGGGCAGGGTTTTATCCTCACTCAGCAATCCGCTTTCTTTCTCCGCCGCTCGCAGCCCCGCGACGCGCGGGATTATGTAATTTGCACGCAGCGGGAACAGATCCCACACGGATGAGGGAGCTTTTTGCTGCAGTTATTAGCTTGAAGTGTGTTTTGTCCTGCCTAGTTGACACTGCTCCGTATGTCAGAGCATTTCATTTTGAGAAAAGGAGGTGAACCGCACCAACTCCACTCTAATTTCTTAGAATTTCTCCTCTCAGGAAGAAAGAAGATATTCACTGAATTTAGCTGTTTGTAACTAGCAGTGACAATACTTCTCCTGACACTGTCAAACTCTTTCTGAAAGCAAAAGCTGCTCTTCTTCTGACCCAAAGAGTCTCCACACTTCAGGCAAAACCCACGTTTAGTATTACAGAGTAGAATTTTAAATTTCAACAAACTGTTTTTCAGTCCTTAGGCTCTCATCTCCATGGCAACCAGGGACATTTGGGAAAATCTTGAAACTATGGAGTAGACACACACTTTATATTTTATTAATGCAATATTTCTTAAAGGAAAGTTCAGGTGAATTCCTTCTTTTCTCTATACCTAACTTGGCCTTATTTTCTAATATTTTCTTGCTCTCTTGGAGAGCCCAGTTCTCCTCCAACCTCAGCACAATTCAAACAGAGCCCTCTCACTTTTCCTTCCCCACATATCTTTCTGATCTGTCTTTCTGTCTAGGCTCAGATTCAGGAAAACCTTAACTTTTCTCCAACTGAGTTATAAAATTTGTCATCTTTTTTTAGCTATCCATCCATATAATCTCATGCAATATAATCTAGATCTTGAAGGTTCTTCAGGCGCTTGACCTGCCTGGAATGAGAAGAAAAATGAGTGCTCATCCAAGTCTTCATTCTTGTGTGTCTCAGCTGCTGTAGTTTCCACCCCTGTGGCCTAAAGGCCATATGTCTTCACTTCTATCAGTTCAAAATTTTCTGCCAAAATAACTGTTTTGGCTCATAGATTTCTGGCATCAACTCCCTCATTTATCTCAGCAAGCTCCTTTCTAAGATATTTTATGGGTTTGCCATTTTATAGCTACTGTCATCAGCAGTATCAGTGCTGAAGGCTGGATGGTAAAAGTGACTATCTGAATAATATGAAGGGGAACAGCAGCACCATTTTTTAATGCATAGAATCATTTTCACTGTTCCTGCTTCTGATTTTCTCAGATTCAAGAGGGAGCTGCAGGTGTTGCTTCTCACCCTTTTCACCCTTTTTAGACCTGTGAACACCTCAAAGATATAAAGCAGATGACATGCTATTGCCCCAGATTAAAATTCCTTTTTTTTCCAGAATTAACTCCCAAATTACTCTTCCTTCCTTACTTTGAAATATCAATTACTTCACATGATATCTAAATTGGAAGCTCTGCAGAATAGAAATGCTTTTATGCTTTATGTTTTTGTAGGAAAATCGTATAGAACATGACACAGCAGTAAAGCTTGAACCCTTAGGTGCTAACACAAGATAAATAGACATGTCTAACCAAGAGAAAAGGGATATTTGCATCACTTAGGACTTGTGCAAAGGAACTGATGCAGTCAGAATAAAGCAGTTCAACAGAGATGGATCCCACAATATAAAATTTTGGATTATTTATCCTGTTGCTCCCTGGTGTTCCAGAAACCCCAGAATAGCTGTTGGTTTTTAACTGATGTAATTCTTTGAGGGTTTTTATTTTTTCCTCCTATGTATATTTGATTTACTTACTGAGGACAAGGAATCATGGCTGGGAATACATATTCTGTTTTTAAACCCATTCATGATACAACAGATGAAATGAAAAAAATCATTTTGAGATAAAGAAAATTACAGGAACACTGGATCATAAACATTCTATTTTTTTTGTAATATATTACATTCAAACTTAAAGTGCAGCTCTGTGATACTGCTTGGGGCTTTCAGTATTAACTGATGTTTCATGTGATTGCATTAGTTATCTTTTTATTTTAAATAAAGTTTAATATATTTTTGTTAGTGCACCATCAGATAGCTAATAAGGTATAAAAAATGTCATTAGCTTAACCTCTGAAAGGTATCTCAACTAGTGAACTATAAAATTCTGGCTCTTTTAAGCATCACCTGGAGAACTGGGAGGCATCTTGCCTCTCCTTAGTTCATAAATCTGAAATTAAATATCCTGCAATACTTGAATAAACAAATAACGAGTGCTGCTTATGCAGCTACCTCACAGATATGGTCACGGCCAGAAAGGGCAAGAAAAAAGATGACATGAGGAAAATTGAAAATATAATAATGATATAATAATATATAATAATATATATATAAATAATATATATTCTGTATAGCTTTATAATTAATACTGTTTATTACATCTATCTCTACATACAGGTACATACACAGCCACACAGGTAAAGACTGGTCATTTGCAATAGTCCTTTTTTAAATATTAAAAAATAAATAAAATTGTAGAACAAATACAGAGTTATGGTGTTTTGAATACAGCTTATTTTAGGCAGAAGAAACTTGGTCCAAAAGCCACCAAGAATCAAGACTCCACCCTGTGCAGTCCAACTTAATCTCCCCTTGTTTAGTATTAACCACCATCTGAAAAGTTACAAGGATAGCCAGTGGATGAACAATAAATTGCAAGCTAACAAACCTTTAGACACAGCTGACATTAAAATATAAATTAAAAATTTATTTTCAAAACTTTGACCAGAGATCTAGTCGATCAGAATTTCAAATTTATTGAAAGATGGAATAAATTATTCAAGATGGGGATTAATATTTGCTTGAATTTGGCCCTGTGTTTCTGTATCTCCATCTCAATCATTTCTTCAATCTCAATTCTTTCTTCATTATTTAGGCAAAGATATATCAGAGACAGGAGGAAAAAGGTGTCTAAAATATTTTGTCATCTTTACTACAGCAAATCTGTGTCATATTTAACAGCCTTTATATAAAAATTGGCAAGTTTCTTCTACTTCTTAAATAAGAGTAGGAATAAGGCCAGCTCTTTTACTTCCTCTGTTCTTCAATAATCCATTGCTTTCTTGTCCATTTTAACATTATATCTCAGGTGAAATCTCTATTTATTCTTCATGTTCTTAAGCCATTTTTGCCATTGCAATTATCTCTCTAAGTACATTTTATGTGCAAGTAAAACTATTTGGAGAGTGAATTATTATGAAAAGATGACACAAAAAAACCGATACTTTCATCTGTGAGCCAGAAACTCTACAGCTATCTCACAGCAAAGCAGTGGAATTAAAAAATAGCAGTGCTGTATAATTGGCAGCATAGTTTTGCCTTTCCTCTTTCCTTACGTTTTTGTCAACAGAACCATCAGCAAGGATATCATAGGTAGTTTTTATGAAAATTGAAAAAAACCTCTCCAACCCTACATAATTCATTAGAATAAGATACAAACTATTTAAAAACCCCAAAAACAACCTTGTCTCTCTGTATGTGGATACAGTTATACAAGTTATTCCTACTTCCACCTTTGGACACAGTCTCACATTCTGTGCACTCCTTGCTGCCTGGTCATAAGCACAAAGTGACGTAAAAAGGAAGGATGTCTTTAAACTCTGTGGCTTCACAGCCCTAGGGTGCATGTCCAAATATATGCAGACAGCCCCAGTCCCACATCTTTTGGCTTTTCTGCTTTTCACAGATTTACATCACTTGACCATCACAGCTTGATGAATTGCATTTCAGCTTCTCGAATGTCAGATGGGCAAGAACCATCTGTCTTATTTCTGGAACCTCAGCTTAGTTATTTGAATACCTTAAGTTCAATGAATTTAATGCTGATGCTTTTTATCACTCCCAGCTAAGAAAAAGTTCATCTGAAAAAAAACCTTCTGCTGTAAGAAAGGCTGTTAGGTGTCATAACTGAGGCACAAAACAAAATGCCTCTACTCTCTGTGGTAGGGACTAGCCGGTTGCCATACCAACAAGGTGAAAAAATAAGAAATAAAAGCCTTCTGTTAATAAAAAGATTGTGGGACTCCACTCTTCTGTCTTTGGCAAAAGTATGCTAGAGTGAGTTTGTTGTGCTTGATGATGAGAACTTGGCCTACCATCTGCTTGAGAACAGACTCCAGCCAAACACAGACCTATGCAAGGTGAACAATATGAGCAACAGATCCATCCAGCTATGGTGAGCAGTGCTGCAAAGCCACCTGTTGGTATTTTGCTAAAGACCTGGGTATCTGCATCTACCCCATGGTTTGTGGGATTTGCTCCCCATGGGGAAAGCATCACCTCTCCTGATCTGCTGGCAATGCTCTGCCTCATGCAGCCCAGGGACCTGCTGGCCTTTTCTACAAGAGAGCCCTGTCAGGACACGGTCAGCTTGGTGTTCACCAGTGACCCCAGGTCCTCTTCTGACCATCTGATTTTCATCCAGCCAGCCCTCTTATTTGTGTTTCAGCTTACTTTTGTCCAGGTGTGGTACTCTGAATTTCCTTTGGCTTTAATTTTTCCTCCACTTCCTTCACATGTAGCAAACTATTAAATTTATTTTTACCACAAACTCCTGTGCACAAATGATGAGCTGAATGTAAGAAACAGTATCACAGCAATGCAGGAGGAAAAAGACAGAAATTTTGGAATAGCTTTCCAAAATGACAGCCAAGAACGTGTTAATACTACTCAAAACCAGTGACAGAATACACTTCATTCAGCTTGTAACCTTCTATCATAAAATTAAACATGTGCCAATGGAATTGCAGGACACAGGCCTGCAGTATTCCTTTTACTTTGCACACTTCATCCTTGAAGTATGCTTAGATGAAAAAAAAAAAAAGATGCTTATAAAATGTTCATTTCACCAACTAAATGTTCATTCATATATCACATGTATTGTAAGCAGAGCTGACAACAGCAGCTAGAAGTAGAATCTGTGAGTCACTTCCTGTAACAGGACTCTCTCTTTAGCTGACTCTAGTTAGAAGACCTTTTAGCCCCAAGGCTCAACTTTTTTCTTCAATTATTTTATTTCCCTTTCCTATGTCACTTAACATATTTCTGCTTCTTCCAAGAAATAAACTGATTTTGACAAATGTTTCATCCTGATATGAGAGTATTCAAATTGTTCTCTGAAAGAATATCCTCCTGTTCTGCTAAGTTTCCAGCTTCAAGAATCACAGTTCACATGTGTACAGTAGCACTGTGTTAGAATTTGGATAATCTCCAGCATTAGATACTGCTCAAAGATATTCCCTGAAATTAATCCTCTTAGATATGATGACTCCTTTGCTACAGACTCTCAGAAGAGAAAACAGGGATGATGGCAACACAGAAGAGAGGATGAAACCATTTTCTGGAGTATAACAAAGAAAAACATTTTATCCCAGACATCATCCCTTAAAAAAATTATGCAAACTTAAAAAGAGTCCTCCTTCCTGTTTTTATACCAGAAGTAAGCAGATAAAAGTCCTTTAATGACCTGTAGTTATTAAAGAGGTATTTTTGCCCATTTGCTGTAGTCACTTCACACCTTTGAGCATTTAAGTGTATTCTGGGATAATCAGAATGAATGCCAGTTCACACTAAGCTCTACAGAGTAAGGTCCATTACAGGAAACAAAGAATCCCATATTGACTTCAGGTACAAAAGCAGAATCACCAACAACTGGTTTGTAAGACATTATCCAGACAGTAAATATAGAACTGCCAAGCATTGCCAGGTCAACATGAATCTTACCTACACAGAAACATACAGGGATTACAAACAAGTGTAGCAAAAAAAAAAACCCAAATCAAACCTAAAAGCAATATTAATAAAGCATTTGCAGATTCTCTTCTGAATACCTACAAAACAATTACCCTTCAGAAACTTTCAGTCCTAAATACTCAAAGATTTTGGCCCACGCTGGGTTCCAGCAAGCGCTGAGTTTCTTAATGGATCTAAGCTAGTAAAGAATTCCATTATGGCAGCCAATCCCACTGGCAAGCTGTAAGGAGACAAAGAACCACAGCAAATGCAGTATTTGTGCCCTTTAAGACAATTTCACTAATTTCCTTTGTGATTAGAAGGCAATAAAAGAGATGAGATAGAATTATAGCTGGATGTTTAAGAGTTTGCACTTTTAGTGCCAGCTGACTTAAAAACAAGAATACTGAGCACAAATATTCCACAGGATTCATGCTGAAGTTCTAATGCATATGACTGAAGGAAAAGCAAGTAGCAACTTTAATGTAGTTAAAGTGCCTGTTACCACAACTGTCTGTAGGTGAGTTTAAATTACAAGCTTCAACCCAAAAAGTAGAACTGGCTCTCTAAATCACTCCCAGTTCTACCCAACACACAGTGGCATGGCCAATATGTCTCAATACATTTCCTGGAGATTATTTAATAGAGACTGCAGCATGTATTTCAGATGGCACAAAACCAAAGAGAACAGATTTAGGGTGCTCCAAACAGTATTTCCCTCTAAACTCCCTCCCTGCATTTCCCTCTGAACTCTGTAATGCTCTGTATTAAATATTTAGGCTGTTGGTGGCTCAGAGCATCTGGAGAAACAATGGCACATGTCTTAATGTGAACCATTCCCTATCAACCAAAGCAACCCCCAAATTCATCAGGTATAAAATGTAATTCGCTAGGGAAGGAGCCATATATTCAAAAAGCAGGGTTAAGATTTTTAAAGAAACAGGAATAGAGTAATTAAAATCAATCAGAACAAAATAATCAGGCAATTGAATCTTCTTATCTATTTTGCAATTCTTTTCATCTTCAGTTTAGTTTTCCTTATAATTGTTTTGCCAGTAAAACACAATGTTTCATTCTCTCTGGCATAGATTAGGAAATTATTCACCTAGAAGAAAGGGTGGTATCCTGTGAAACACATTCATAGGATTTCCAGTGACACTTCCACTACATTTAATGAAGCCATTCCTTGTGTTTTCTTTTCTTTCATTTCTTTTACATCATTTTCAGTTCAAGAATTTCCAGGGCAACATAATCTTGAAATTTAATAAAATCACATAGAAAGAAGTTTCTTGTCAGAACCCTTTTCAAACTACTATAGTTGTGAAGAATGAAACACCATCTCAATTGAGTCAAGATATGAAGCCAAAAGCAGTTTTCAGCCTCAGGAAAAAAAAAAAAAAAAAAAGGCACAATAAACAATGAAATGCAGCACATAGTTGGAATAGAAGAAATAGTGATGAAAAAAATCCATCTTACCCTTACTTTATATCTAGAAGCTGTCTCCATATAAATCCACCTAGATACCTAATGCAACTGAAGCATCTGGAAAAAAAAGCTTTGCCTGAGAAGGGAGACTGAGCTTTTCTGGTAAGAACCTTTCAAATAATGGACAGCAATAACTTATCTTCAGTTCAAGCAGCAGAGAAAACTTCGATCTCAGCTAAAGTCTGAGTTTTGGCTTCTCTACAGTGAGTATGTTGGCACGAGGAGAGAAAATATCTTGTAAGAGACTATTGAGGCCCTTGAAGAGCATCATGCTGAGCTACCAACATGACTGAACAAGCAGAACAAGCATAGGGACTAATTCCTTGTTGGGATCTGAAAATGGGAGCTAAGGGAAACCACAGATCACAGACCACGTTGTTGATATCAAAACAAATATTGTTATATCTAGGCACTCATTCCAAGGTCCCAAAGACTTAGCAAAAAACTACTGCAGCTCCAAGAACCTCATGGACTATAGCAGCAAAGGGAATTCATATTTCCAAATTCATAGGAATGGTCCAAAATTTCTAGGAAAAGCCCACATTTCCAGAATTGGCCTCTGAGAAATTTTAAATATAGTAGATAAGGGTGGAGGAGATATTTTAGTGCTTGACATTCCCCAGAAAGATCAAAATCTAAAAGGTTTGCATATGAATGATTTAAAAGGTATAGACATAAAATATAGTTATATTTTAATTTACGGTCTTTGCTAGAAGAAATCTACTTTATCTGCCAAGTTGCAAAGAAGTTATATAGGCTAAAGATCTGAGATATCAAAGAAATCAAGAACAGTTTCACTTTTGGCTTATGTGGCCAGAATTTCACTCACTAATCAGGTTGCAAGAAGGAAATTCCAGAATGTATTGTAATGTAACTAAATCAGGCAGCCACATCTTCCCAGTCCTCTGCCACTCATTTCTTACATTATCACTGATATTTCCACTAAAAGTTTTCCTGAATCAAAGTTTCCTCTAAAAGCATGACCCTTCTTGAGTATGAAACACATTTAAATAAGATGACATATTTAGATGGTAGGTAAATCCTTAATGTCAACACAAACAGCTTCAGAGGAGGGAAAATGTTGTTTTATTCTTAAAAGGAGACCAAAATACCAACTGATAAACTGGTCAAACAGGGCTGGATCACAATTTATTTCTGACCTTTTAGTGTTTTCAATTCTCAATGATTTTCTGTCATTTCTACCTAGCTTGGACCCAAGACCTGTCCCAGATGTGTTTAGCTTTATGTGGCTACTTAACTTTAAACCTCCATTTTCAAGATTTGAAGATAAATATCTAATTGTTGCTGAGATACCCTAGGGTTTATCAGCTGTCCAGATCTAGCAGGTTGGAGAAAGCCCTACGTCTGGAAATTCTGTACTCATTCTGCATGAGACAGGGTTTTCTATGATAACTTGGTTAGAGCCTCCTGCTGTCGGTGTCATTATCAAAGGCCAGGAAGAACTCCTGCCTGCTAGGAGGTGTTCTGCTAGGCAGCCATAAAATCACCTTCATTTTAAACATAACCACTATCTTGAAATGAAGCAGAATAGACTCATTTAAAAATCCACTAAATATACATGAGTACAAACTTCCATCTTATTACATTCTTCTAGAAGTTTGGCTGGTTGTTATCTGAGAAATACATTCAGTTCCTGTATGCCCACCTAGTGCATACACAATGCTGGTAAGTGTGTGGAAAATTCCTCCACTGATGTTTATGCTGCCAAGTGTTTTATCTCATATCACTTTGCTTTTTATTTTTCTATATAACATCTGAGCGGCTGACAAAGCACAGATGCTGCAGGAAGGTAAAAAGAACTATTTGAAACAGAATTCTGCATTTTTATGAGCTTTAAAACAGCCATTTATAGGGAAGTATTAAACACTGCTAAGAAAAATGCCTCTTTGAAAGACAGACTGAAGCCCATACAGGTACAGGTGTGTACAAGGATTACATCAAGATAACAACAGAACGCTTCAGCAGTATGCTCACAGTTTAGAAAAAAGAAAAAAAAACCCTCACACATCCATCAAGTCTGTTGTTTATCCAAAGCAGTTATTGCCCTTGAGTTACATTTTTAGACCTTATTGAAGAACAAGCGATACATTGTTAACGTTTAGATCAATAAACAATTATTGTTCTTTGTGAGATGCTGAAAGGGGATTTAGAGACTTTACAGGTAAGAGGCATAATTTACCAGAGGCTGTCAAACAACTGCAACACGTTCTTTCTCCTTCCCTCTTTGTCTTGCTCTGGCAGAGGCAATTGGGCTGATCCCAGCCAGCTCCTTGCCCCGTGGTCTGAATTCCCTTGGGATCAGCAGGACCTTCAGCTCCTTCCAATGGCAAGTATGGCTGTGGCAGGGGCTTTGAATGTTTTTTTTTCCTGCAGCTCCCCAACAGCCATGATTCACTTCAACTGTTGTTTCACCAGTTTGTAATGATTTCAGCTTTAAAATAAAATAAGGAAATCAACTGACAAGATTGCTTCCTTGCAAACACATAAATAATGCTGCATAGTAAAGAGCTTCTTCTCAACTGAAAAGCAGAACAAGCCCTCCACTTTCTTTAGAAGTGATTAACGCCGCCAGCCACAAGCATTTTGTAAATAATGAATGACCTGAAATCCCAAACACTGTGTATGTTTCCCCTATGCATCCCCACAAACTCCCATTTTCATACTCGTCCACTTAAAATGGTGTTTGTACAAAAGGCTCCCTGAGTGGGACATTTTAGCCTTTGCTAATAATAAGGTTATTGATCAGCTGTGTTTACTAACCAGCATAGTGTCATCCTGTTCCTTTCTTCTCATTTTGTCACTTGCTTAAAGAATCTTCCAAAAACCATCCCCTCCCTCTGCCTTGTTACTGCCTTTACAGGGCTTAGTTTGATCAATTGCATCAGGAATGAAGCTTAGATTCACGAGCATGGTAGGATCTATAAAATAGACCATAAATTGTTTCTGAGGGAGCTTAGTAATGATAGTTTGCTAACACCTGCTACTACTAAATACTCTCTTGTCTGGTTTTTAGAGCCACAAGAACAATTGAATCCCAGAAAACTTTAATAACCATGTGTCATCAAAACCAGTTATTGTGAACTGAGTAGAGAATGAGACTAATTCATGCTTTCTACAGATCACTGGTTCTATTAAGATAGTAATCAGTGCTCTCAGACTAGATTCTGCTCGCCCTTGTGATACATCTCTTTGGTTGTACTCAGGTGCTCCAGGGTCAGTTCATGCAAACAAATCAGTATCATGTAAAGATGCAGCAAATTTCACTTGAAACTTTGATATCAAAGTGCAATACAAGCATTAAAAGCCCAGTAAATAAATAGTATTAAAATATAAATAGTTGTGTGAATAAATGAACAGAAGAGCAGGAAGTTCATGTTTGGCTGTTGCAAATGATTTTGCAAAAGCCCTGGATAAAAACCAAGGAACCTTCAATAATATGACCCAACCTCTGAACGTGGAGTGACAACTGCTACACACTTCATTGCTAGCTAAGAATTATTCACCTTGCATGAGTCTAAATACATGAATGTGTTATCTCTTATACCCCATTTTGGGAGATTAAACACATTTCCTATGTGTTGTATATGTGTAGGTAATCTTGGGCTCTTTTTTCCTCAGTTTGTTTCATGGGCAGTGAAGTGTGGAGCTACCAGATCTGCCATATTGATACTCTACATCTTTCACAGAAATGTATATGAAACAGTACAGAGCTTTAAGAGCTTTACACTCTTTACAACACAAACAATACACTTGTGGTAGGAATTATCTCAGTAAATAAATATGGAATAGAGTATGAACAGAATTTCCCCCTATATAAGTTTTTAAAGATCACAGGTTAGCATCAACTTCCCCATTTTTATATCACTGTCCTTCAAGAATCAGTTAGACTGACAAGATTAAAAGAAATTTAAAAAAAATAAAGATGGGATCAATTCTGCGTTGGGACTTTAGAACCCTCCCTTGGATCATTTCAGAGGTTCAGAAAAAAAAAAAACAACCAAACTTAAATGATTCAATCTCTCTAAAGCTCATGAGTGCTTCTCTTGCAGTCTCTGGAACTGACAAGTGAGTTAAAAAAAAAAAAAAAACAAAAAAAAAAACCCACTAGAAGTATTTTTAGATTTGACAAGAGATCTCAGATGCTACTAACAGCACACCACACAGCTCTGTCTGAGCAGGCTACATCTGCTCAAATCACAATACTATAGATTTGAAATTATATTGGGGATGTATAGACTGGGAAGAGACCCAGCCCTACTCCTTTGCTAAACCACAGATGCACCAACCTTCTCTAGGGATGTCTTTCCTGAACAAGAATGCACTACAAAATTAGGGATCAAAGAGCAGCTTTCATTCCTCTCCAATTTGCTCTGTGCCATCAGTTTTTCAATCCACTCCTCTTCCATATAAGAGAAGAGTCAGAGGTATTTTGGAAATATCCTTGTGGTGGATTCAAAGAAAGAAGCAAGGGTAAACCAAGGTATATTATCTGAAAAATTCTGAAAAGGAAAATAATCTCAGTAGTAGAGTTACCCCTCATAATTACTCAAATCAACTCAGGATAGCATTAGGAAATGAAGTAAGCAAAAGAAAATAATAAAAAAAAGAGAAAATATTAAAAAATCTTAAGACAGAACACAGAGAATATCTACATAGTATTCTCTGAGGCAGTATACATTTACTTCATGATTCATCTATGAATTTTAATTTTTTTAAAAATACTTTGACTTTCTGTAGAAATTCAGGAAATCCTTGCAGTTTGTAATCTTGTCTTCCCTACTGAAATTTTTCCTTCCTAATTAATCTGCAATAATTACTTTAGAATATCTTGATAAGTGATAACCTATCACCCAGACATCAATTCATTTAACATTATCATTAACTTCTAAGATGCTTTTTGAAGCATGAAAGTAACACAAATGGGAAAATAATCACTGAGAAGCACATTCAGCTCTTTAGTATATGATTTAGGATTTGTTTCTCAACAGCCACAGAGAAATTGCTTCCAAACAAGTCTGAGACTTGCAACATCTCCTGTATACATCAGAAAACAACTGAACTGAAAGAGAGCATTTAGTTTCGGGCAGATTAAAGGGTTCTTTTTCAGATTGTGGTGTATATTTCACATACACTGTATGTGTACCTCAGAGCAGATTTGAAAGTGTATTTCTACTTCTACTAGGCAATCCTTTAAAACTTTTAACAGCCATGTTTGCTGCTGTGACTGCTGTCAAGTATTTGGTTTTCTGTCAGCTAAGCAGAGCATCAAGTTTCACAAGGCTCTGTATCATTTATACTCTATTTAATGTCTTTTCTACTTGTCAATACGATAAGTGGGAGAACAGTGAATGCATGAGAGTGCATGTCTGACTTTTTTGCAATGGATAATTCAGAGTATCTTAAACATTTTAGGTGCATCAGGTGTAGCTTGACACGCTGTAACATAGTTTTCTTAACAAAAGAGAAATCAGCAACTCAAAAATGCTTCACTAGTGTAAAAATAACCATGGGATTCTAAATGGTGAACTTGGTATTTTTGTATGGATAACTTTGGAAACATATTCTTCAATCCTTTCCTTTTCTTTTTTCCATTTTAAGCAAGCTTAGGAAAGCATGACAGATTTATTATACTTTATTCACTGCAGGCATAGCTGATGATTCCATTTCCTCCTGCCTGAACAGAACTCCTGTACCAACATCATATTTCCATTTTCAGAAAGAACAACTATTTCAAAATAAAGACTTTGAACTTCTGATTTTTTTGGGTTGCTAGACTCTCTCATTAAACATGAGAGCTGTTGGAAAAATAATCACTAATAGTTTTTGCACATTGCTTTACCATGGAACATTTACTACAAGCATTTTTTAATTACCTTATTTTCTAACTTTGGGCTGAGACCCTTTCCAGATGCCACCTGCCTGTGATGTGTCACCAGCAGGGGACACCGGAGGGAGAGCAAAATGCCAGCTCTGCTGAAATCACTGCCATCAGCTTTAACAAGGGTGTAACATAAGGTCGTCTCAAATAGCTGTCACAGCTGCCCTTTTCCTACCCACAGGCACGTGTAAGGGCATGAACTGTCCTGATAGAAACCCTGCTGTTTCAAATGAGAGTGGGAATGTAAGTTTATACCAACTTAACCAATAAATTCATTTAGTTGAGGTCTTTGGTTTGCTACTTGTCCTTTTCATTCTCATTTCTCCAACTTCATCCCTTATAGCGAGGCTTATTGTAACAAAAACCTGACACCATTATAGCTGCTAAGAGGTTTGTGAAATTTCCTTCTCTCTGCTGGGCTGTTAGGGAATCTTCAAAGTCATTTTCATGATAAACCTGATTTTCCCCTACTTATCATTAACAGGGATGATAACTATTTGTGACAGCGAGGTCTCTGTGATAACCCCTTGCAAGATAAAATATCTTATGGCATGACATCACAAAGATATGCCTACAATGAAATGTGCATTATTAAATTTCCATAATACCTACTACTACTTTATCTATTCTCTATTTAGATCAATGTCACATATTTAAACAATATCAGTAGAGGCAGGATTCCCAATAGAAATGCTTATAAATTATACTCATAAAAAACTAGGGTTGTTCTTCTGTATTGCTGTTTCTCATTTTGAAAGGAAAAATAGGTTTAATTGTAGTTGTAAAAATATCCACTTTATAATGCCTATAGTTTATGAGAGGTCCATTTCCCTGACTTTGATAATTCAGCCTTTCTGTTGGTCGTTGTTTCCATTGTAGGTGAACAGTTGTGCATTCACCAGTAGAACCACCATGCCCTTATTTCATGGAGCAGTGGAGACACAATTCCCTGACCTTAAACTTAAAGAAATGGTGCATTTTAACTTGTGCACTGAGATTAGGCAAGAATATAAATGAAAAGCATCAAATTGTCTATCAATGCAGTACAAAAAAGTCCTGGAATAAGATTGAGTTCCCAAGGTTTAGGCCTGTTCTCGTTGCACCTCAAATTGATATAAGGCTTTTCAAAGAAATAAGAACTGCTGCTAGAAAAAGTATTTTTCTTTTTAAGGGCACAGGTAGGAATTCAGACAGATGCTTTGACATTTTCTTAAAATAAATGGTAGCCTCTCAGACCAGGCAGGTTTCTTTACAGCTACACACTGGCAGAAATCTTCTGAACAGTAGAAATCTAAATCAAGTGACAATATGTTCTATTATGACTAATACAAATGTAATGACAGCCTATGGCAAATGAAAAACACATAAAATCATTTTCTACAGATGAATAAAATGTTCACTTTTCCCCTAGCCTTTTGGGATGTGCATTTGAGCTCTTCATCTGGAATTTCCTTAAAGGAAATTGCAAGATCAAGGTATGTGATTGACCTTGACTTAGGGCAGGCATCTAAAATAAATCAGACTAATCACAGTCTGCTTCTCTCTAGCACCCAAATAGGCAATCAAGGCAACTAGCTAACAGAATTAACTGATATATTTCAAGCAATTCAAAAGAAAGTGACTTCACTGAGTCCTGGGAGTACAGCCTTTTCAATTCAGTAGTTGTATCAGTCGCAGTTTGGGCAGACATTCAAACATTTCTCAACTTCTCTTGCTTGGAAACAGGCATAAGAAGCCTCAAGCCTCTACTGCAAAAAAACCTTAAAATATTGAGATTAATATCTGTTTTGAGTCCTTCTTAAGAGAATGCAGGCTAAATGTGCTGACTGATAAATTGAATCTGCTGGAAAAAGAAGAGTTTTTCTTTGTCACTTAAAAATTAATGGTTATTCCTAATTTAACATCGATTTTCAACACCACTCAGTGAAACAGTCAGCAGCAATACAACGGCTCACAACATCTAAAGGTTGGTATATTCTCCCTGACACATAGAACCATAAAATGCTTAGAGTTAGAAGAGATTTTAACATCTTCTACTTCCAGCCTCTTACCTTCTACCAAGTCAGCAGAGTGGTTGAAACTTGTTCTAAGCTTAAAAGTCTCTCAGAAGACAAACAGGACTTTTTGGCAGTTGGAAATCTTCCAGCAGGATATATGCCTACATTATGAATGCTATGCCACATTTATTCAGTTTTATCCATACTTCAGGAATGAATTCTGATTTCTCTGTCTTCTCTGTGTCATCTATATTAGCTACTCTACAAAACAAAATGGATATTTGACCTCCATTTTGTTTCATTGCAAATTTTTGGTTACATTACAGCAATATGCTGGTAGGTTTATTTATTTAGTTAGTTATTAAAAAAAATCATCTCCTGGGAAGCTCTGACTGCTGCTGTTGAACTGCAGTTCATCTCCCCAGTACCACTAGCTAATGAAGACACATAGTAAAATCTCTCTTCCACTCTCCGCATAAGAAATAATTGAGATGAAAAGTATAATTGCTCTGAACATTTAATGACCTAAGGTGTGAAAAATTGCCCTCCCCCAATTCCAGAGTGCAAATCAATGGCTGACAGGCTTTGCTTGCTGAGGTGAACACAGTTTTCTTAGGCCCTGAGACAAGAAATCCTGGATGAAGAAAGGACTATTTTTCCCTTGAAGCACAAAGTACATTTTTATGACCTTGAACATCCTAAAAAGAAATACAGACCAACGTGTGCAAATTAAAAAACCTAAGTCCCAATCAAAACATAACACTTCACTGCCCATATTTCTTCTTCTGAGGAGACAATGAGATAACAGACAGCACCTGACAGATAGTCACACTACATGATGTGTAAAGTCCAGCAATAGAAAAGTACAGGAATAGAGGTGGTGTAAAAAGAGCAAGGTAGATATTTCCAGCTGTTTCTCTAAAATGGAAATCTAGTGGAAATGAAAAGATTTGTAAAATTATAGATTTTCTAAGAAAAATAAAGAATAATGATGCATTTTAACCTTCAGTTAACAACGAACAAATGATTATATAACTTTGAAAATGTTATGCTTTTTTTAGTGGACATTCTAACACAAGACACTGTAAAAGCTAAAGAAACACCTACAAAATCAAAACAACCTCTCCTGTTTATTTCCAAAATTACTAGTCGTTAAACAAACTTCAGCACTAAAAGGCTATAAATCTTTTACAAGTCTTTCTCTATTGCCTTTTTGCTTTTCTTCTGGAGAAGAAAAGTTGAGGTAAGATGTTTTTTCTCCACAACAGGATTTTCCCCCAAATTACAGTTTGTTAATTATAATCAGCACTGTAAGCGGACACAAGACCAGAGATAAATCAATCTTTGCTAAGAACTATTTTTACATTCCTTTTTCAATCCTGAACAGTTACAGACAGTGTAAAAAATATATTATAATAATAAATAAATAAATAATAAATTATAAAAATAAAATATATATAATATTAAGTACAGTACTTATTCCAAATAATAAGTACTATTTCTATAATGTACTATTCCAAATAATGTACAAACATGGAAACAGAAAATGATCACTGAGGTCTACACTAAAGTTTGGCAAAGTACCCAGTAGAGCTTCAGGCTTTTTTTTTTTTTTTTTTTTTTCTGGAATTTGTATTATGGGGGTAGAATTATTTCCCTGACAATAAAAAATAATTAATGCTGAAGCCTTCCAACAAAGCTCACTTTTAACCTACATTTGAATGGATTCTGGTCCATCTCTTCCTCAGGAAACATACAAATTCACTGTGGGGCACAAAGATACATCCCAAACTTCCCTTCCAAGGCTGTCCTCCCCAGCTCAGCCCTAGTGTGGAACAATTCTGTCTTCTGGCTGCATAGGTCATGTCAAAGATTAGTCACTTCTGATTCTTTAAAAGAGCCCAAAACTGCTCAAATTTTCACTCTTTCAGGGCTTAAGCATTCCAGACTCAATCTCTTCTGGACTTGGCAGATTCCTAGAAGATAAGTGGCATTGCCTTATCTGAGACTGATCTGACCAAGGCAGCAGAAAGGGATTTTGGCCAGGTGGGAATTTTTGCAAGGGTAGATTCATTAAAGACCATCCTTCCCTTGCCCTGGCTGTGCTCTGCAGCCCAGGGAAGAGGATTCTTTCCCAAAAGACAAGAGGTTCCATTGAATATACATTTTAGGGGAAGGCAGGCAGAGGCAGGAGGTTACAATGCAAGAGAAATTTCCATCTCCCTCCCCTTCCTCATGGCCAACAGGAAGAAATTATTTCTGGCAAGAAGAAAGCTCTGCTCTTACTGGGGTAACACATGAATACTTGCAATGCAGACAAGAATAATAAAATGCACTGTTTGGACAGAGACTCCTTTTCCAGGTAAAATCATCTAATTTTTACTGCTAATTGCCAGAGTCATGGTGAACAGTGTGAAATTGCCCATCAATACCCAGCTTTCCTCCCTCGTGGTTTATTTTACTGCTAGTGCGCTGCAGTTTTATTAGCACAATTCTTGTAATACTGGGCACATTACTGTCACAGCATTTTTAGCCTGTGTTAAAAACCACACTGAAGACCTGTTGATGCCAAATGCGATCCAGCCATTAATTTAAGCTCAGAAGACTCAGAAAGACAAAACCCAATAAAATAATCATATATTTTTGAGGCAGGACCCATGTTTCTGTTTTGATGTACCAATAACAAGGATGAAGTTCTTATCTAGACTAAGTGGATCCAAATCCTGCAACCTTTGGAACACATGATTGTATTTTTGATTTTTCAAGACAAAAGTATTCCTGTTACGAAGTGTCAGCTATGAAATATATGAAGAAAAGTGACATGGCAAAATTCTGCTAGGAATTACAACAGAGAGCCAAGTGTCCTGTTTGACTTAACTGCTTTTAATTAGAAATAAAGTGGTGTGAAGTGTGCATGAATTCATAACATGTAAAGTCAAAATGAAAAAAAAAAAATTCAGTTGCTTCTTTAGGGAAGCAGTCTGAATCTTTTCCAGGGTGTATTTCATATTCAGTACAATGCTATGAAGCAGCTGAGCCTAGCAACTTACAGACAGCAGAAATTACTCTCCTCTATATTCAGTTTAAAAAAAAAAATGATTGCCTATATAAATGCTGCTCCTCATTATCATGAGGATGATAGCTATTTTAAAAACAAATGGAAAAATCCCCATGTGGGCATCTTACATGCCTATTTAAAATATTAAAAATGTAAGGTATTAAAAGAAATCTCAGTGAGCACCTCTAAAATTAAAAAAGGAACATCGAGTTCCAGAGCTAAGTGGTTTTGTAGGATTATTTTTTTTGACCCTTCAGTTTTGGCAAATAATTTAAAAAATATGAATGCCCCTAAAGCACCTTAATTTATGACAACTCCTCATGGAAGTAAGCAAAGAATCCCTGGAAGTACCACTCCCATTTACACTGATAGAGTATACAATTAAAGCATAAACTGATTTAGAAAGTCTGTACTTTCCCTTAGACAACAAGTATCTATTACCTTTTTCTTGAGCATGCAGTGTGTCAGAAAGCACAACAGCAGCAAAAGAAATCTGTCTTGGTGGTTGTAAGTCATGCAAGAGTAAAGCCAGATGGATGTGAGTGAGTCTCTTTGCAATGACCCTTCTGCCACCATCACTGATGTAACTGTATTCTGTCCCAAGATAAATGATTGTCACTGATAAGATGAAATAAATAGACAATCAGCTACCTGATTGAAATCCGCTCTTTTTTTTTTTTTTTTTTTTTTTTTTTTTTTTTTCCTTTCTTGTTTGGTGGCACTGTTTAATCACTGATTGATTGACTGATTTGAAAGCAGGGTCAGTTTCTGTCTTTGCTCTGGGTTATCTTCCTGACAATGTGGACTCAACCATAGCTGGAAGCATCTGAGATCTTCTGACCTGTATTAAGATTTGAGAGTCTTGCATTCCTGATTCTCATAGTAATGAGCTAGCTAGATACAAACAATGCTCATTTTCTGTACAGATAGATACACTCCACCCTCATTATAAAACTATTTTCAAAAGCCAAGCATATTGAATGCTATAACAGCAATGCCAGTTCTCATGATTTAGTCATGAGGCACACGAGTTTTTTGTTTAAATTTGATGTTCTCATGATCTCAATATTTTTCATGCAAATCTTGTTATTTCTGCATCCTTTCACACTCCAGCTTAAATTGCTTGTCAATTGTATTGCTGTCCTTGAGTGCAGTGCTTCCGAGATTCAGTGGCATGATTTTATACATCTATTTATTACTATTACTTTAGCTTTTTAACTCTTAAAAAAGATGTAATACATCATCCAGAATCTCTTAACTGAGCCAGATTATTTGGAATCAATATTTTGGCTTTGTTTTGGGGAAGAGTAATGCAGAAAGAGTTTAATTATTAGTATTGAAATTAGCCCAACTGTGGGGCTCAGAAGAACTGATAAAAGCAAACAGAACAGAGAGACAACACACAGGAAGTTAATAACTGTTGTGTTTCAAATATATCCCACTAAAAAGAGAGAAAAATGCATTTTTTTCTTTACTACACCTCAAAGCAGGAGGGTCTCTGGTGCTTAAATTAGCAGCAACTCCTATTGCTCTTGCTTTTGTAAATTCTGTCTCCCTACCCACCCACCCTGCTGGGTTGGCTCCTTTACTCTGAAACATCACAGTCTTTCATGTCTGTGAGACTAGGACCACAGCCCATATGCCTAAATCATGGCAATCTTTGTCCCTCTCTAAGCAAAAAGTCATTAAAGGACTCTAAGAATCTGCATGTGTGTTCACATGCTCAGGCTGAGTCTAAACCCTGTTAACTAGAGCTGACCACAATGGCTCCAAGAACTCATTCTCCCAGGAAAGACTGGCAGTCAGCACAACTCTAGATTAACAAAAATCTTGCTAAAAGAGAAACAGAAATTTGATATATCCACACTCATATGCACACAGCCCCCAACAATAAATCATCTTCTCCCACAAAGCATTTTTTTTTATTAAAAATGCTCTAAATGAATTAAATCATTGATGAAAAAGAGGACAGAGCAAAACTAAAAAGCAGTAAAATCGCCGAGTGTCAACAGG
Organism: Lonchura striata; assembly: GCF_050655825.1. Classification (NCBI taxonomy): domain Eukaryota; kingdom Metazoa; phylum Chordata; class Aves; order Passeriformes; family Estrildidae; genus Lonchura; species Lonchura striata. The sequence goes on from NC_140703.1 coordinate 12,991,765, forward strand.
AGGTAAAATATGACTTGTTTACATATGGGCCAGAACAATTATTCCACAGACTCCTCTTAGGCTTGCCTAAGCACATTCTTTGTACAGATAGACAGAAAGGCAAATAGAATATTAAATCAAAGCACATATCATACTCCTGTTTAGGGGCAGATTGTCCACTGGATAAACCTAGCAAAAGTTGAATACATCAGGAAAAATATTTGTCTTTCACTGCAGTTTTGGAAATAATGAAGGCTAGAAACTGCAAACCTAAAGCAGCCAGAGATCCCCTCAATTTGTTTCTGAGAGGAAGGAAAAGGCACAAAGTCTGAATACATTAATTTATTTTGAATAACTTCCTTCAAAATTATTTGTTTGGAATAAATACACCAATGGTCCCTCCTCCAGGGCTTTTAATTTGGGCAGGAAAAAATATTTTTTATTGTAGCACAGCCAGGGCACACAGCCCAGGCTTGGGATAGGGCTTTTTCCCTAGAAGAAAGGGAGCAAAGCCAGGGACCTCATAAATCGGGAAGGCTGGACAGGGCAGAACACACATCCAACCAATATGATTAATACAACGTTCTCCATTTATTCAAGAGAAGATGGCAGTTTGTATACACTTCTATATAGTTTACAGTTTACAAAGGCACTCTGGCAAGCTAACATTGTTTGTCTTTGTCTTAAGGTGGCCTAAACCTTACACTATAAACCTCTACTACTTCACGCCCAGGCAGCCCAGTGCTCCCCATCACACCTTAACACAATTTCTAACTGTGCCACAAGCTCTTAATTTCTAATTGTGCCACAAACTCTTAATTTCTAACTGCGTCAGAGGCTGGAATGCCTCGCAAGGCCCAGATCTGAGGCTTAGACTGGAGTAGCTCAAATCTCATTCCAAACATAAATCATGCCCTCTGTCTCTTAGAAATGCTGCAACAAGGGAGGTTTAGAAGGAAAGAGCAGGGGGTGGCCAGAACATGGGAGAAAGCTTTCAAAGTGTCAGGATATTTGCTCCTTCCACCACTGGAGCTGCAAAGGGCTAGGAGGAGTGATGGCCCCGTCTCTCCTTTCCTCAGCCCCGTGCTTTTGTCGATGCCAGCAGTGCCAGAAGCCCAGGGTGATGCTGCTCTGGCCTGTGACACCTTTGCTGAGGCAGGGGGACAGCCCTGCAAGCCTCTGGATGTGAGGCTCGCCTCTGGCTCTGCTGGAGGAGAAAGGGAGGTGAAAACCCAGCTGCCTTCATCATCCAGGAAAGAAACAGGACAAAAGCAGGGCAATGTAGCGTGACGAAGAAGGGGTGCCTGCTCAGTGAGCTGGGACAAAGACTTGTAGAAATCTGTCAGAAATATCATAAGGAAAAGTATAGAGTTATTACCATTTCTATAGCCCTTAGGATCCTCTGGTGGCAGAACACTTTCAACGATTGTTTCTGTTTGGTGGAATCAATTATCTCCTGATAGATTCTCCTTCCAAGCTTAAGATTGCATTTAAAAACTCATCTGCTTTCTGAATTCTAATTGGATATTTTTTGAACTGTAGATTTTGGGGGTGAATATTTTTCTTATGAATCTCTTTATATTTCAAAGTGGTTGCCAAGCCCATTTACGTGTCTGCATGGTAAAAACTGTCCTACATGCAGTACACAATTTAACTCGGGTATCTGGTTTATTAAGCATAGCTTGATATGCTATCAAAGCAAGAAACAAAAAGACAAAGCTGAGAAAAATGAAGATCATTAATGTTTATGTATTTTAAAGCCACACTTGTGCCTTGGAAGCTTGATTTATTATTTCAATAGACATTTAGACATGCTAGAAATAGTATTATTATTAATTTTATTTCAGACAGCAAAGTGAAAATGAAGGGGGAAAACTGAGCAATAAAGAATAAAATTGCCCTGTTTATTTTTTCATTGTTGAATCAAGCTGTCCTATATGTAGCTGATATATGTGTCCTTCTGAAGAATACTTAAATGCTTCATAAAATAAGTATAAATCCCAAATGACATACTTCATTACTTAAATCACTTTAAAAGTTAGTGGACATTTGTCTGGCTAATTAGAGAAAAAAAACCAGCTGATCAGGACCTTATTCTGGATGAGGACACCAGGCTTGTCCTGTTTGTGTAAATGTGGCTCACAGGAGATGCTGTCACACTGGAGTGAGGTGTGCCTGGCCTTGTCAAAGAGCTCTGGCTGAGAGGCAATTTGGAGCCCAGGTGCAGCTGCAGTTGTGGACAAAGCCTTCCCACCATCTTCAAACAAAAAGAAAGTTGATTGCCTTTCTGAGCTCCTCAGCTCTTCAGTGGCTCTGCTGACTCCCAGAGAATAACAAGAGGTACATCTGTGTGAGTCAGCTTGTGAAGGCCTCCTTGGAGCTGGGGTGGATTTAAGTTGAGGCATTCAGAGAGTCTATTGGTATCATCTGCAAGGAATGCATTATGAGGAACACTCTATCCTTAATTAATGCTGTGGGTGCATTTATTTTACAGCTGCCGAATTTGTGCAAGGATTGAGGTACTTTCAAGTAGAGATAAAGCAGAAGTGAAAAATTACCTTGAAGATGGAAAGCAGGCTTGGGGTTTTACAATAGGTGGCTGAGGACATTGTGTGGCTTAATTTTTCCATTTCTGTTGATGCAGTTGTCCCCTGGGCCACCTGAGCTCATATTTTTCTATGATGTATTACCAGTAAGCCTTTAAAGAGTTTCAGAAAGATCAGTCCTAGTTGCCATCACTGTTCTTCTCTGAAATGAAGGGCATTGGTACCAATTTTGTTTCCAGGTCTTCCTCCCACTGGCATTTCCATGATGCTGCCTGTCCCAAGAAGATCCTATCCATCTTGGAGGACTCAGTGCATGCCAGCTCCTCCAGGGAGCCTCTGCCTTCATGCAGGTGGAATTGATGTGGGCAAACTCATTCCTATAGGGGGCAACTTCCCCATTATTGTGTGCAAAGCCACTGCCTCTACCTCAGTTGTGGGTCTCAGATTCAGTCAAAGTGAGAAACCGAGAGCTTCTAGCCAGGCAGAAGCCTGGGAAAGAGCTGGAGAAGAATGCAAATAATTCTTTACCTCTCTTGTTGTCCACATTGTTTATAGTTAAGTTCTATCACTGTGCATCAAGCACTTTTGCACCAATGGTTTGAGTTGTTTTCACTTCAGGACCAATGGAGCTGGTCCTCACAAAGCTCTGTATAAAAGAGCAGTGTATTTTGAATAAACCAGAGTTTTACTCTCACAACCTTCTAAGTCAGAGTCTTCTCATTCCCACCCGGCCTCAACAGTTACACTCAGTACCACCACACTCCACCATCATTGCTCTCACAGATAGGAATGCAATACAAGGTGCAGTTAGATTAAACAAATATAACTTTTTGTTGCTTAAAGTTAAACAAAAACTACAGTCCCAGCATTGAGAATCTATCTTCTTTTGCAAACTTTTTTTTTGTAATAATATTTTCTCCATGCAAATATTAAGAACTGAAAGGCAGATTATGTGCAAAAAGCGAATACAAAAGGGAAGAAACCACAGCTAAGCAAATTATTTTATAAAAGTTTTCTCTGGAATGGCATGTTGTTTTTTCTTTCTAATACCTGTCTCTCTCATAGAAACTTTTCTACGGTCCATACTTCAGAATGTTATAACCTAACACAAGAATTACAACACTTTTGTAAGGGATAGAGTGGTTAGTTTGGTTTTTTAAGTCTGGGAGTTGAATTGGAAGATCTGTTTCCAAATTTTCCAATTTCCATAAGTGATGCACACTTCATAAAACTCCTAAGTGAAGTACACTTAGCAAAATTCCTGTAAACCAATGGCAGTTTTAACTTCAAAAACAAAACTGATATTACAGGAAAAAAAAAATTGGGTTTTTAGGAAGAAAATAGAATACTCCCTATTTGGAACCCTAATCTGCTCTTATTTACCAATCTATAGCTGATTATGTGCTATGCACATTATACATTGCTTAATCTCAAAATAATAGCCTCAATTGACACATTTGTTAGCAAACATCAGATGAAGGAAAAATAATAATTCTCTTCGTACAACAAAGCACTATAATATTTCTGACTCGAAAAAATTCATTTCAAATTAATGTCCTAAAACCCAAACAAGTCAATATTCCAAGCATATCAGAAGGTCAGAAAATAGTTTTGCCATTTGAAAGAAACCTTGCCCCTGCTGCTTTAGGTACCCAAGCCCTCAGCCCCAAGGAGATGTTCTCACAGCCTCCTCCTCAGTGCTCAGGACAAAATTGCACCTAAAGGAAATGACAATGCTGCTGTTTGCCGATTATGAGGTACTCTGGCACATCTCAAGATGAGATGAAAATCTTCCTGTCCACCTGAATAAGGGTTTTATTATTTCCCAGGCTTTTCCTCTATAGCATAATGAGGATAAAAGCTTCTGAGGTGCACTGATTTTACCTAAGATGACATAATGCAGAAAAAAAAGCCCCTCTTTTTTCAACAAAGAGCCCAAAGATTTCACAAAAAAGACCCACAAAAACATGGGGAAAGGAAGTAATATTAGACAAAGGAAATTACATTCCTTGATCAAAAAAAAACCCCCAAAAAGTCTGAGTTTGAGCCCATAATAGATAAAAAAAAAACAAACAAAAAAACCCCCCACATATATCTGGTGAGATGTTGGTGGAACCTCTAAAGTTGTTCATTATTGGCATTTAAATCTACTTTCAAGCAACACCTGGACATGAGTAATCACCATGATCAATGTTAGCAGTGCTGGGCAGTTTTACAGAAAAAAAAAACAAACCAACAATTTAAAGCCACATTTATTATCATAATGATAAAAGCATTATCATCAAACCAGTAGCAATATCCTACATATCCCAAAATATTTACTATTAATTCTAGAGCTCTTCTACAGGTATTAACTGCTCATTCAGTCTAATTCCAGATACCATTTCTGTTCAATTATCACAATATTACTAGCAGCTTTACTATTCATTATTCTAAGTAAGCTTTTCTATATGTTCCTCTTTGTCTTTCAGTATTTTTAAAAATACATATAACCAACACTTCCTAAAAGTTAGTTTCTCTCTACCAATACTGTGAGTCCCAAGATGCAGTCATTTGTCTCATGCATTAAATTTGAGGATGAAACACTTTGTTTGCTTTCCCATTTGGATTACTGTTTGAAAAGCCTGAGTGTTCTGCAGTGTTACTGAGACTGTGAAGTCACTGCCAAAACTCAAAGAAGCTGTAAGGTTTTCTATTTTCCATGTAGCCAAAAATACCTGATAAACCATTTATTCCTATATAGCTGTCATTATGCCCAGGAAGAGCTTGCACTGATCTAATTAATATCACTGCTTCCAGATAGTGATGCTTAAACACAGATTAAAATTGCTTAAAGATGAGTATGAACACCATTTCACAGATGAGGGAAAAATTATTTGATTAATTGGTTTGCAGAAGACTTTGCAAAGAAGGAAATATCAAATTCATCTGATTCAGATCCCAGGCTTTTTATGTTACTATCATTTTTTACCTGTAAATATATCTATGCATATGTATTATACATACATATAGGCATATATCTCTAAGGATCATTTAAGCTAAAAAAACACGTTCCAGGAAAATGCTGTTCTTAAAGCAACTAATATTCACATATATACCTTGTGCCTCAAACTGTGGGAGTTACAAGTGTTATTTTGGAATCTAAATATCATAGAATGTCTTGGGTTGGAAGGGACCTTAAAGCTCACCCTGTTCCAACCTCCCTGCCGTGGACAGGGACACCTGTGACTAGGCCAGGGTTCAAACCCATCCAAGATCCCATGCAGTTCCAAGTCTTAACTCATGAGAAAAAAATAAGGTCATGGCAAGATAGAAACTGTGAGCCAATGACACAGTCCCAACACTCCCCATTCCACCAGCCTCAGATTCCTGTCATGCACCATATATCTACACTGTATTTTCAAATATAGGCACACAGGAGTACAAGTAGGGAGAAAAGAAGGAAAAGTCCAGCCCAAAATTAACTTTTCCAAGTTAGAAAACTGAAGGGCATCTTCAGGATGGAGGAATTTATCTCCATCCAGAAGGAAGGAAGATACTACACGTGTTTTGTACAAATAAACACATATTTCTGTAAGTATATGGAATGATATAGAAGCCAGTTTAGTCATATTGGCATAGCCAATTTGGTACCAGGGATCACCTATTAATTTTTTCATGCTTTGTATGACAGTAGAAGAGCAGAAGTTTTGTGTGTAACCCACATTGCAAAAGCAAACAAACAATCAAAAAACCAAAAAAACCCCAAAGCAAAACAAAACAACTTTTTAGCAAACAGAACTAATCTCCAACATACTTTAGGGCCTTTTCTAATCCAACCAGAAGATGGGGACAAGCATAATTTGTGCAATCTGGGGAAGCTGGGGAAGGTTCTGGAGCACACATCTGATGATGAGTAGCTGAGGGTGTTTAGCCTGAAGAAAAGGAAGCTCAGGGGGGACCTTATAATTCTCTAAACTCCCTGTCAGCAGGTTGTAGTGAGGCAGGATCGGTTCTTCTCACAGGTAACAACTGACAGGACAAGAGGAAATGGCCTCAAATTGCAGCAAGGGAAGGTTAGATTGGACAGTAGAAGAAAACAATTCACCAAAGGGTGGTCAGATTTTGGAACAGGATGCCCAGTGTTTGAAAGATGTGAAGATGTGTTTCTTGGGGGCATGGTTTAATAGTGGGCTTGGCAGTGTTAGGTTGATGATCTTAGAGACTTTTTCCAACCTAGAGGATTCCATGATTCTCTCCAAAGCTGTCCATTATATTTTTTATAGGCAGAGTGCAAAGAGAAAGCAAATAACTAACCTCTTACCAGTCCAAACATCTTAACATATAGAATGCAGTCCAACATTTAAGAAATACAGATGGAAAACAAATAAAAAACACAAACAAAACCAAACAAACCCAAACAACAATAACAAGAAAAAATTGCTGAGTAGCTCCAGAGGAAAGATTTAATTTCCCATCTACGTGAGTGTTGAGCTGGTGCTTCTTTTACTCTCACATAACTGTTTGTTTGCCCATAGCTTCCAAACATCATTTTCTAGTCAAGTCCTCAACTTGGGTCAGGTTCAGACATAAATCTGTGTTCTATACCCACATTGCTATAATGCTTAAAGGAAAGTAATGAATGCTGCACTTCCAGATAAGTATAAAGAATACAGAACCCCACGAAACAGCTGTATGTGTGTGTACTTGATGAGAAAACAATGCTCTGATACACAATACTCTTTCCTGGTAGTAACTTATTCCACAAACCTATCGAATTTTGAGTTGTTCTTATATTTCAGTGTCTTCTTATGTAAAATGCACAGAGAATTCCACACTTGAATTCCAGATGGACATCTAAGTCATCTGATATAGTTAAGCCATAATTTTCAATTTCTTAAACAAGCTGTTCTTCACTACAAATTTTTTTACAGCATTACTTGAGCCTTGCAATAAACTCCAGGACATATTTTCTAAATTCAGAATTTAAACTGATCTCACAGAATGTTCTCATAAAATTTAGCATACATAAAATAAATTTGTGTACTACCTTTTCTTGTCAAGACAAACGTGTATTTTCTACACATAGAAAATCATTAGTCCATAATTTGTAGGGGAATTTTCAGATATCACATCAAAAAGTTACCACTTTACTTAATTGCAGCCTGTTCTTCAGTTAATGAATCCTAATCTCTATTATTCCTGTTTATTAAAAGGAGTAAATATATTCTTGAGGGCACATCTGAAGCAAAAGCTGGGAAGACTCAATGTACTGAAATACCTGCCATGTTGCAGCCATTACATTTCAGCCCTTTGTGTCTCCCACAAAGTTTTCTGATTTAGGGCTCAAGCTAGAAGACACATCATTGGTGTCTAATTGAAACATCCCCCTCCCAGACCCTGCGAGCACCATTTAGGAAAGCCTGAGGGCAATGCTGCTGAAGTGCAGTGTTGTAGCACTCAGGAGATGCACACTGAAGGGACAGGTGTGCCTGGAGATTTTTGTCTTCTTTTACCAAAAGGCTTTGGTGCAGTGAAGTGGTGAACTAAAGGAGTTTATGCTTTTGAATGCAAGCATCTGACCCTTAAAAAGAGAAGACAAAGAAATGGATGTGGATGCCAAATCTACTTCCTGCTAAGCAAAACAGATTTTTGAGATTCATCTACAACGTGTAACTGAGGTTGTGGTTTTCACGTTCCAAATTCAACATGAGAGAGTCTCAGACTGTCCCAAAGTCTGCTCCTTCTGCCATGATCAGAACAGTGCACTAAAGAGCTTTGGTCTCATTTTTGTCCCTACAGCTCTTCAACTACTTTGCACTCTGGTAGTGCATCCAGTGAACTGGAACCTATAACAGTTTCAGCAGATGCTGCATAGCAAGACTGAGCAAGAAGCAATGGTTGCAGCCATCAGGGAATTAGAGGAAGGCTAAATACTACACTGGGATTAAATACTACACTGCAATTTTTAAGTAAAAATGTCAGATAAATTATAGGATAGATTGAACATCAAGGGATAAAACAAAAAAAACACCACCTTTTTTTTCCTCCAATTTTGTTTTAAATGGAGAAACAAAGAAGTCCTGATTTGACATTTACTCCTTCACCCGAGTCATAAATAACCTGCATCTTAGACTGAAACCATGCCTTAGGTACTCTTTGGAATAAACATATTTCCCAAAATGGTGTCTGGTGGTTTTTTCCATGTATCTCTAGAATACAAAATTACTCAAGTCCTTACTTCAGTCAGAATGGAAATGTCAATCTTTTACTTTAGCATTCTATTTTAACACACACTCCCTTTGTCTTTTAAATAAATGCCTCTTTTCCTAACACAGAAAAAGCACAGAAACATCTAACCATAAAATACCATCAAGATATGAAAGTCATTGCTTACTTTGCTCCTACACACCCTGCCTCTTAATTGCTCCTCTGGCACCTAACTTGAAACTCCATGGGATCAGATCAGACACTGATTTTGCATTTGTGCTCTGCTTGGCACCATTGGTTTCAATTGCTCATTTTGCACTAATATAATATCCCACGGGCTGAAAGATCTGTAAACTCAGCATAACAAAACTCAAAGATGCAATCACTAACCTTCTCTATTGCAGCACTCTGGATTTCTGCATCTGGAGACAGGTATTGCTCTTACCCACCTTATGAATCCTTCATCTTTTCTAGCACAGGACAGAAAGTCAATGTCACTGCTGCTTTGGTCTTTTGATGTAAGAGGGCTCAGAAAATATTTTCACTACTGATATCCTCATATATAATCTGAGGACACCCACAGCTTCTGGGTGATCTGGATAAGTCTCAGAGAAAGCACATCATGCATTTATGTCCTGAGCTTACATTAGATTGGTATATAAATTCCTGATAGAAGACTTGCTTGACATTTTTCAGAAAGGCATCCACAGGCTTTCTTTCCTTCACTGCTTAACTGTCTAGAGTTTTGCTTCAAACACTGCAATGAAACCTGAATACTCTGTTAGGTGTGCAGAAGTCCATGAGAATCAAGTGACTGCAGTAATTGCAGAAATAGAAACAGAAATGGCATTGTGGTACACTGTCTCCTTTTCAGCCACCACTTTCGGAAAAGGCACTCATGACAATTTCTAGTGTAAACAAAGGCTCTACAAAACAAAACCAAACCAGATTTAAATTCTCAGGCAGCAAAGTGTGCTGTTGAAGCCTTGTTGTGTATATCACTTACACTCAGGATGTAAGGTTACCAACCTGATCCATGAGCGAGAATGGGAACTGTTCAATCTGATTACCTTCTTGTCTTGTGCTATTAAAAACATCCATTACAGAACAGCATCAGAGTTTTCATACTGACATGAAAACTGTTAAGTACAAAACTTTCCATTACATCACCTGTACACATACAGCAACGTTCATAATCTGACCATCATTCTACAATTCATGTGTCTTGCCCAATTAACTATTTACATACATTGCCATAGCTGTGTCTGGTGTTTCAAGAATAAATGCAACAATTCTTACTGACCTTGTCTACCCAGATAATCTTATACAAAACAGCTCTAAAGCATTTTCAAAAGAGAATGGTATATTGTTAACATTTCTGTAAGAAATAGCAAGACACAAAGCATTGGAACACCTAGCACAACTTTGTTTTTGCTGCTCTGGAAAACACCAGCAATTTCCAAGTCAGCAACATGCTGACTGGTAACAGAAAACCTGAGCTGGAATAGAGACCTCACTGTTTGCTTTCAGATTATAACACTAATTTGAATTCCGTATTATGCATTTACATTGATTAGTTATGCACAACTATTATGGGCAAGAAACTTTTTCTAAGTACTCTGCAAGCATTTACTGACTAAAGAAAAGACTGTCAAGTTGGACGATAAATTATTTTGCTGAGACAAGAAAAAAATGAGGAAAATGCCAAAGGCAGGAAGAAAAGATCTGAGGGATAAGAGGGAACAAAAGACTGATGGCAGCTGGAAAAGAGGAAGAAGCAAATAGCAGTCAGGATGAGAAGGAGAAGGAGGAACAGGAAAAGCAAATACACAGGTTCCTCACAGTATTAGGAGAGCAACAGCAAAAGAAGGGAATATTTGTGCATTTGAGTTAAGCACTTCTAATCTGAAGCCTCATTTTCCTCAGTGACTCTAGGGGCACCAGAGACTTAAATGTCATGCCCAGAGGAGCTCTGGCATAAAGAAAATGTAAAAATGGTGCATTGCTCCAGAGCCCTGCAAAGTGAGCAGTCACTTGAGTACAATGATTCTGCTGACTGAGACACTGCTCCTAAGTAAATAAATAAACAAGTTATTATATTTTAACAACAAAAAATATTTTGTGGATCAAGAATATTTTATTTTTAAAGGGTGTCCCAAAATTACCAGCCCTGTACACAGCTGGTTGAAACATCTTCATAGGTCAAGTCCTTAAATGACCTCTTCTCTTTTGAGAGAAAAGTAGCAACAGCAAGGCATGATGTTTAAACATCTGCTGCATTCCACATAATCCATGTAATTATACTGATGATGCCATGGAAAACTAGTGTCTTATTCTCCCTCCAAAGTTTCTCTTGCCTTTGGCTGATTTGGTCTCTGTTCAGCTGGTACATGAGATGGACCATTACAAGGATCTTTGCTGTGGGGCTCTTCAAAACACAGCAAAATGTTTCCTTCTTTATGAGTTACCTCTCAAAGAATCATGAGTTTTCTGCAATGCTTTTAAATATAGAATTTTTCCTGCATAGAAATTATAGATGAAACTAAATTTTCTTTTCCCCCCCTCTCTAAATGACATCTTCAGTTTTCTTTTATAAAGTAATTTCATTTCACACTTGAATACAGTGTTCTCTAAAGCCAGTTGTAGATTTGGTAGGAAGCCTGCCAATTCAATTTTTCTAGAAATTCAAACTAGCAGTGAATATTGCAAGAAGAGTAAAAAAATATTGTAGTAAGCATCCATTCTTGTCAGACCAATTCTGCCCTTCCTTTCCCCTGACAATTACCAGTTTACATTTGACAAGTCTGCTGCAAGAGCAGATACACAATCAGCTGAATGTATCATTCTGTCACCAGACAAGGCAGGGTAACATACTAAGGACTACCTATGACAACTGAAATATTATAATCTGCTATCCTGCTTAAATATTTTACAAACCTTTCACTGAAGTTGCTTATAAGCCAAGAATAACTTGCAGAAGGCTGTGGATGCAGACAGCTAAACTGGTATTCTAGTTTGCTTCTGCAGGTAAAAAGTCCACATGGACCACAGAGTAACCAGAAAATGTGCACAAACCAGTATCTAATATAGTTTGTCCTATGAGAACTGAAGAAATTTTCTCAGTGTGTTTTACACCTGTGACATATCACATCATGTGCTCATGGTCCTCATCCTAGTCTCAAAAAAGAAAGCTGAGCTATTGCAAGCTGGGCTGCTGTCTAAACTTCATTTTTCAAACAATTGGATATATCTGATGTTTCTAAAGGCTGAGTTAAAGATAGTGTTATAATCTTGCAAATGTTTCTGAACTCCAGTTCCAGTTTACATTCCACAGATAACATGAACAGTTCCTCTCCTCTTACATTAGTAACATTTTTTTTTTTTTCAAACAAGACTTTACCCAAGCAAAGCTTTGTGCTTCTGGGGCTGGGAGCTTGGGAGCTTCATGTGAGCTCTTCTGTTCCTTAGATTAGGTCACACTAAGGGGCACAAATTTGCAGAACTGAAGTTACAAAGGAAAGTCAGGAAAACAGGAGATGGAGACAGTTCAGGAAATAAAAAACACAACAAAGAAAACCCACAGACAGGATTAACAGCAACTTTCTCCTCACAGCCTTGAAAGTATCAGCACATGGCAAAAACCACACAGTCATGGTATATTTTATACTCAGACTTTGTAAATAAGAAAAAAGAACTGTAAATACTATGCCACTCCGCTCCCCACCCAGTTTTTGCAGAATATCTGCAAAACAAAGTGATAGAACTATTTTGTATACATACATTAATGACTAACTTTCACAATGCCTGTGTTTATTCCTATACCACTCTTACCACTGCCATCTTTGCTCTACTGGTAATTACCAGTAAGGTTGCCTTCTATTTATTCTGGCAATGTTCAGTTACTCCTGATATATATATATATATATATATATATATATATATATATATATATATATATATATATATATATATATATATATATATATATATATATATATATATATATATCAGGTATAGTGCTGTTAGTGCTGTTAGTAAGCTGGCTATGAGTTAAAGAGGCAGAAATAATACCCTTAATTCACTGCTATCCCTGACATGCAACATCAGTATGTAGGGCCACTACATGGACAAGGACACAGTTCCATAAAATATAGCAGTGGTTACACACACAAAGGGAATAGAAGAAAGAAAAAAATGACAGTTCATTGTCTGGAGATGACTGCTGGGTCTTAGTCTTTCAGGCTGCTCCAGATGGGGAGGCTTCTGTCTTTTTAAAGTCACATCACTGCGATGATTCCCCAAATACATGTCCTTGACAGGTACAGTTTAACAAATTTATTTATCTAGTTTTGAGTGGTTTTATTAATGACTATAGAGAATTGCAAGAGAAACACTCTTTCTTTACCATTGTGCCAATAAAGCAATAGATTCCAGCTTAAACCACACGGTCACATTGCAGAAAAAGATCACACTGCAAAATCTGTCACTTACTTGGTAGACAGTCTGTAAAGTACCCATTGCAAAAAAAGTATAAAAAACAACCACAATCTACTCTTTTATGGCTCTTAATGCTTGTTTGAGTTCATTGCTACAGGCCTGCTTCACACTAATGGGGACTTTTACAAATAAGCAGATTCTCTGAATTCAAGAGTAATTAATCTAATGGGACTACTAGTGCTGGTATTAGAGCAGTAGCAATACAAGATTTGCACATAAGCCATACATTTCCCTGCCATTCTATGAGCTACTTGTTCCCAAATGAAAACTCTTGGTAGTCTGTGTTTACTTTTGTTTTGTAGTACTTCATAATTTGTTTCATTACTGACACAAAAGCTTCCCTAGAAAGCAAAAACATTTGTTTATTTTAATTGACCCTGCCTTGAAATCATCATAGGATTTGTTTGTTGGCCAAAAACATTTTAACAATACGTCTGATTACAAAGCTAGCTGAAAACATGGATCTGAGAGCTTTTTCTCCACAGAAACAACTTTTATTTTAAAAAGCAAATTCCTATCTTCTATCTTCCATCTTCCATGATCAAGTTCTTTGAAAAATATATTTGGGTCCCCAGAATTGTTGCTAAAAGCAAACTGTTTACTTTATAGTGCACACAGTACTTTTCCAATATTAAGAATTATATCATTCATGTGGAGAGTACATGTGCCTGCCACAGGTGTGGAAGTGAGAAACAAAACAAAAAAAACCCCACATTTTACCAAATAAAATCCACCAAATAGACTCATCACTATTAATTGGCTCTGCTGTGCATGTAGCAAGTAATGCAACTCTGCTACTGCTCTGTGAGGGCTATTTGTGTACTGTGACACACTGAAATACTCTGCTGAAAAAGTAGAAGTCTAAAACAACAGCAAAGTCCAGTCTCACCAGCCAGCTCTTGTCTGCCTTTGTTAGCATCAGGGAACTCTAAGAAGGAACGACACCTTTATGTGATGTAGAGAATTAGGACCAAAATGATCCTTCCACAACCTGACATGGTTTTACACTCTGAAGTACATTGACCCTTTTAAATTTGTTTACCATTTTGACCTTTCTAAATTAAGCCCCTGCTATTCTTTTTATCCTGTGGACAGTAAAGCACAGAAAAAAAGTGAACTAGGTACAAATTGATCAAAGATTCATTAAGAGCAAGACAAATAACATATCAAGTTAAATGCACTATACCATTAGAGGATTTAAACAGCTGCTCCAGTAAATTGTACTTCACACTACAAAAGTTAGACTTAATAGATAGAATGACCTCCCTAAGAAGTCAGAGCAAACCAGGTTTTATATAGCTGATATTTCTGTATTTGAGACATTTCATACTAATGTAATGCTTTAATATCTAAAACACACAATGCCACTTTAAAGCTATATAATAGAAAAAAAAGTGTAAAGAATGAGACGTTTGTTTAAGAGACTCAATAAAGGTCAGAGGTGTTTAATATTGTTACTAATCACCACATTATCCATGTAAAGTATGCAGAAATAAAGTCACATTTTGACAAGATGTAGCTCCAACACAGTCAGTGGAGATGAGAAAGAAAGGGCTGCTATCTATCATGTTTTTCCTGTTCTAAGAAATGAGAGGACTGGTGCCAGCATTAGTTTCCTGCACTCTGTATGCATAGATGGAAGCAATCGGGAATCAGAAATTAGAGTGCAATTAATTTAAGAAACCAAAAGCAGAGTTCTAGAGTTCTAGAAAGATCCCACCATCTGTTTGCCAATGCAAACTAGGAGACCTATTCAGTAGTAGAGGCAGCATCTCAAGACCATTGTTCCCAAATCCCTATGCCAATATTTAAATAGCAAGACTTGAAAAGCCCAATCTGATGAGATATCCTCATCAGAGAAACCAACACAGAGCACACAATCCCCAAGACACCATTTATTGAAATGCAATAAAGGAGGTGCAAAATGCAATGAGATAAATCCATTTTAAATACTGTTCCATCCCCTTGAAGATTCAATCAGTCTGAGAAATTATAATGGATAAAATTAATATATTGCAATGGATATATTATATATATCATGGTCAACCATTTATCTAAACCATGTCTGCTTTGAGTGTGGGAGTGGTCCAGAACAACTCCAAAGATCCTTCCCATCTAGACTTAATTAGTCTATGTATCACCCATTTATTCCTCATTCAACACTGCAAACAGAGAATCAGACCTGCTCCCTTTTCCTGTGCCATATCTGAACTGAGTCTGCTACATTTGCTCCCCATACTGCTTTAAAGATTAAGGTCAGCCTTGACAATTTTTTCACAAGCTTCCTAATTCCCCATCTAAAACTCAAAATGCAGTAAAGCAGGAACTGTAGCACAAAGTTTTGACAGACAATTTGAAAAAAGAAGTCTTCAAAATGCTTAAATCCTGAGAGTTTCTGATACCAAAAAAAAATATGGAAACAGCACTCCTTAATGAGATGGACAGTGACAATTTCAATGGGCTTTGCATTCATGACTCAATGATTATGGGATGTCTGAGACTCCCATTGCTTATACAACTGCTCTTGTTTCTATCAATGCAATTTTTCCTCATGACTTTGTGCAGGAATGATAACAATTTGGAGGCAAATGGGCTTCTAAAAGGAGGGTCACACTTCTTTCCTCCCTGCTAGGACAATCTCAAAAAGAACCTTGCACTTGCCTGTGAAATTTGCCTGTGCAGGATTTGCCAGAAGAGGATCACACTCCCTGATTTTCCTGTCACCAGCTTATCTGGTAATGTGGTGACTGCCAGCACATCCTCATGTTCTTCCTCAGTGCAGCACATTTCCAACAGCTTTCTCCAACAGTCCAAAGGCTCAGCCACTCCTTAGTGCACAGGCTGCGCATCTGAGAGGTCACAGTCCAGAAATGAAATTTCCCATGGCCAAGAAGCTCTTGGAATTGAAAGAGGAATTCTGAGCCCTGCTCAGAAGTAGAGTTGAGTCAGGTGAAATGCCATTCTAGCATGGTTATTACACTTCCTGGGCTAGAGCAGGTATTGACACACATTCCTCTGTGTGTTCTGGACACACATTCCAAACCCTTGGAACTAGCCCAAGACTGCTTTAGTTCTTTAGTACACACTGTAAAACCACTATAAACCGCTTCATAAAAAAAACATGATATCTCAAGGTGTTAACCTTTAACTTTTTAAATGAAATTCAATCATAGCAAAATATCAGACAGCATGATATTTCACTAGTATAAATAAAAATATTATGAATGAAGGCACTGTTTCTTTTTGGAAAAGACTGACCAGAAAAAAATCCCCAAAACTTGTAAGTGGCATGTGACTCACATTCCCTTGAATGAAATGTTGTTAATTGTGTTGATATCAACATTTCTTTAACCAACAAGGATTCACCTTAGAGAGACAAACAATGCCACTTAAGTCATCCTAGATTTACAAAGTTATGAGATCAACAACGATGAATGATAAAGGGTTTCTAGTAACATTACTCAGAGCGAGACTTTTACAAAAGGAATGTCCAGCAGGAAATAACAACTGCAGTTAGAGCAGAAGGAAGAAAAAAAGAAGCAATCTGAATGAAGAGAGTAAGACATGAGATGTATGGAGGTATTTGTAAAACAGGAGGCACTAGAACAGACTGCCAAGAGAAACTGTAGATTATCCATTCCTGGAAATTTTCAAGTTCAGGCTGGATTGAGTTTTGAGCAACCTGGTCTAGTAGAAGGTGTCCCTGCCCATTGAAACGAGATGATCTTTAATGTGCCTTCCAACCCAAACCATTCTGTGATTCTATGATTGTCTTACAGCTGCATAATCTGCTTGCTCCATTGTGACCACTCACTGATAGAATCACTTCACTCACTGTTCCAATGACAGCAGCAGTTTTGGTGGATGTGACAGTAAAGTGTCATGAGGACAACCATCAAGACGGATGTGCAAAAGTTCAACCAGGGAACTGCAGAAACTACTTTTTCCCCTCTGGTGTGCATTAATAATAATAAATGCATATTGCCATTGCATTCAGCACTTTAAAGTCTCTTTTAAGCATTTATTAGAATTTTAAAACTTTATAATTTAGAAGACTGTTTTTCAAAAGGGAAAAGTTGAAATGTCAGGCTGATAGTAAAAGAGTACACTAACAGTCAAGAAAAAGGGGAATTTTTTATATGTATAAACAAAGTAAAATAGCTTTATTCACATGGACTTCACAATGCACCTCACTGAAGCATTAGAAACCTTACTAACAATGGGGAAAGAAAAATAGATATCAATTGCATCACTCTGAGACTGGCAGGGCAAAACAAAAAAATCTGAATGTTTATTTTCAACTGGTCCAGAACTGGCTTTATTTTGTCACCAGATGTTGCCTTATGAACTTTTAGTCAATATTAAACATTTCACCTGGCATGCACACCCATGATTCTAAAAGGTTTCTAAAAAAAAACAAGACACCAAGTTTGATCAAACATCCCTATTTAAGAATTGGAAACATTAACAGCACTTCTATTAAAGCAAATGAGGGGAGAATAGCAATGAAGAATGCTAAATCACTAAAAAAAAACCAATTTTTTTTTCTTTCTTTTAATGGATACAAGTAAAATATTAAATTAACAACCAGATCAGGTTGTGCCAAACCCTCCCCAGCTTTAAAACCATAGATCCAGGATCATTTGACACCTGTTATGTGACATCCTGTTTAATACTGCTGGGCTGAGAAATTGCTACTTCTGCTACTCTTGAGCCATCAAAAATGCAGATCTGGAGAGTTTCACAAAGTCCTTGGGAACAGATGCTTTTCTTCTAGTTTATTTCTGCTTGGCAATGACCATTTAGAATGGAGCCCTCAGTATATCCCATATTATTTTCAGATGTTAGTTCACCATCTTTTTAGATGAGAATCTCAAGAAAAAGGGGGTTGGCTACCATGAACAAAGAAGTCCAGCTCCCCAGATGAGTATGCAAAACTGATATGAATATTAAGTCTCAAGAATGACATATTAGTTTTGCACCAGCAAAAGAGAAATAAGGGAAAAACTTGGAAAACACCTGTCAATTTCCATCCTTGGCTATCATATATGTTCTGAGTTATGTTAATTCCACCGCCCATATCATGATCATAGCAGTCCATCCCAGCCACATTTGGGATGGAAATCCTTAAGAGTCACTGTACCTGTTATTTTATTTGTAATGAGAAGTATTTGGTTTTCATTGTGGTATCAGGGTTATATCAGGAGCAAATCCTCATTAATTGTGAACCTTTTCGAACACAGGAGACCTTCACGTAGAATTGCAGTAGTTTCTATGTACTAAATACTGCAAGAATCATAATGGCCTTGGCTCATATTTTGTTAGCAAGGGCAAATTTCCTTTAAAGAAAGAACTAATTACTTCTGCTTCAGATTCCAAACTCCCTCCAGGTTGCATTGTAATTAGATTCAAAAGACACGCCAGAAAGTGAGTTGAAAGCACATTTGGCATTTTTAAATATGCATTCAGATAAACTCAATAAATCTGTTGATACACTGTTATCTATTGCTCTATACAATACCCTGACATGTTATTCTTTACAGAAAATCTGCCATTAAACACTCTGCATTTTTAGTAAAAAAATGCAAAGTGTTCATCAGGGACTAACGATATATGAATGTGGAGAAGCTCCTTCTTCACAGCAAAAGAAAAGTAAAATCAAAAGTACAAAAGACATTTAAAAAAACCCAAACAAACTCAAATGAAAATGCAAAAGAGGCAATAAGTAATGACTTCCACATTGCATGGATTGAAGACTCACCTGTTGTGAGGATGTGACAGCATTAAAAGCTAGATTGAAAAGAAGAGAGAAAGACAAACATTCTTAGAGAAGCACTGAGGCTCTCTTGATTGTATAAATGTGTACTTCTATGCTGAAAGCTCTCTTTGTGGCAATGGCATCTTTATATTCAGCAGGATTGCATCGCCATTCATATCACACAGAGTGTTTTACTAGATTTTGTTCTCATTAGCTCTGTGCAAACAACTGAACTAAGAGTGAGAACACTGAATCCTATTCCTTCTTGAGCATTGTTTACCAGATCTCTCACTAACTTCCAATCAGTTCCACCTCTGCAATTTTATTGAAGGCAATGAGTTTCCACAGGTATTGTCATATACCATAATTAGAAAGCAGTCTCAGTTCAGTGAGACTTTATTGGCTTGACAAGCCATACAGAGCTTATAAGTGTGTAAGAGGAGAGAGAACATTGCCAGCACTGTCAGAAATCAAGTAACATCCATCTAGGAGAAAGTGACTTTTTAAGCCTGAGATTTGAACTCCTGTGCTGTCTGTCAATATCTGCAGTGCACAGAAATTAAACCTCCCCTCTTATATTTGTGATCACTTAGAAAGCTTCATATTCACGTTTCATGTTTCAGGTCCCAGCTAAAAGAGTTGCCATATCAGTTCGGGTTTCATATTCCTTACACACATTTAATTAATGTGATTTTTTTTTCCTAAGCAACAGTGTGCATTCTATTCTCTATCATTCCTTTGTTTCTTTGTAATAACCTTATGAGTAGTGATAACACACACACAAAATTGTTGTTCTGCTTCTTTGTATTTTGGCTAGCAAAGCAGATAATCTCAGCAACCTGCCTGAACGTTGCACTCCAGCACTCCCCTAATGTCAATGACAAGCCTGGGGCTCTTGGAAGGAAAATTAACATCTCAGTTAGATTGTCTGCAGGGATTTTCTAAGAGTTTCTCAGTACCAGGTATCTCTTTCCTATTGTTAAGGAAATTTCCCAGAGAGATCATTCACCAGACTCTCCACCAGCCACACCCCCAGTGTCACAGACTGTCACTGCTGGGGCTGTCATCCCTTCACAGGGGTGGCTCCAGTGACCTGACAGGTCCCTGCCTGACTCCCTGCACACCTCTCACAGTCAGACCAGGTTTCCTCACCAGCTCAGTCCCAGGGTTTCCATAGCAGAGTCTCAGATGTTTCATTCCATAAAGCCATTTATCCACAGTGCAGTAACACACAGACAGCCTGAGCTGGTGCCTCCAAGGAGGGACCCTGAGCTAAGGAGCCCCTGGGCTCTTATCCCCTCACAGTCCAAGAGCACCAAAGTCTCTTCCTCTGGAGGCATCAGCTCCTGCCGTGTCTCAGTGTCCCTCACCTGGCTGTGCCACAGGTCCCTGTGCCCTTTGCTGTGCAGTTCACAGCCTCTTGTCTCAGGCTCCCACCCAGAGCTACCTCAGGTTGTATTCCCGACACAATGAAGTCCTGCCTTGCTTTTACAGTTGCCTCACCTATTTTTGACTGATCTAGATCCTTCTGGGAATATGGATTTCATCAACAGTTCCCTGATGAGACTTGGCAATAGCATCATTGTGAAACATGTTGCCACTAATCCTCATTTTACTCACTTTTGCTATTGACATATGTCCCCCTGTACCCACTTTCCATACAAAATAAACCCAGATTTAAGTAATTCCTGTCCCATGCTTCTTAGTTTGTTAAATTAACTCCATGAAATATTCTATCATGATCAATAATAGGATGATAATAAAAACCATACATTATAACCTTCCAGCTATATCCCTGTTGTCCACTGCACTCTTTGCCTGGACAACCTTGTGGACAGTTTCCTTCTAAATCCTTTCGGTAACCCAGCCACTCCTTCCCATAGGTACTTCTGACCTTGTAATCAAATGGAAAGACCATAATCTCCTTTCTCATATTTGCTCATTCAGCTGCCTAACATGAGGTTCCTTTGCCAATTTGCTCTTATAGCATAGTTGCCTCAAGTAGTCTCCTTGCTCCCATACTTTCTTCTGACTAAATGAATCCCTTATCAGTGTTTTCCCCTTTGCCACCATCTTTGCAGCTTCTTTATTCCTATTTCTTTTTTTTTTTCCAGTTACAGTAACCTCCAGATGATTAACTGTAGTTAAAGCTCTGTCAAAAGTTGTGCCTTGGTACTGGTACATGCATTTTTACATTCATTTGCATTGAGTTCAAAATATTTAAGCACATATGCATTAAAATCCTGGAGACTTCTTTTGGGAAAGTAGGCTATGTCCATACCTCAGATATTATGGCTCTGCATCAAAATATAAGCACAGAGGCCTCCACTACGTTTCAGAGAACTCTGAATTTCCTAGAGTCATACTCAGCTGCATGGAATCACTAATTAACACTATAGCCTTTGTCAATGGACAATGGGGGACACTGACTTTCAGCAAGGTAAACTTTATTTTTAGAGGCAGGTAGAGCTGGAATAGTTTCTGGTTCAGTGCTCATGAATTCAAATGCAGGTTCCAATAGTTACCTCTCTAAAGCCCTAGAAAAGTAATTTTACCCATTTATTTCTTTATGAGACTATTACTCCATTTTTGTACTGAAATAATTAGGTGTTTTAAAGCATTCCCTTATCATGGAAATACCTTATTTCTAGAAAATGATGGTGTGACCTCTCTCACCTCTTTCTTCTTCTGCCCCTTCTCCAAAATCTCCAAATCTCATATGCCATCAAAATGCAGGAGAAAAGTGAATGTGTGTGGAGACATGTAACAGTCTGTCAAAACAAAAGTCAAAAGGAAACAGTTGAGCAGGTAATTTACCTTTGAAGCAAAAAACCACCAAAAATTAAAAAAAAAAAAAACAAACACAGGCATGAAAATTCAAGGAAAAGCCTCAAACTCTCATTTTCCATAGGAATTATATTAATAAGCCTTTAAAAAAAAATCAAATTTATTGCCTATACATTCATCAGGAAAGAAAAAAAAAGGATAGTTCATTTACGCATAAGTCCAGAAAACAAACCAAGACAACCTGACTTTCTTCCACTTGCAAGTTTCCTGGCCCATCCCGCTGCCAATCCACTCTGAACACCCAGAGCTGCGGGACCCTCCTGCATGCCAGGAAGCAGATGAGGCCTGGCAGCTCCGAGGGAAGCAGCCTCTGATAAAACCCTTTCCCACTTCAACAGCTGCTGCCAGTCATCTCATCACAGGCATGTCAGGCATGGAAACTATCAGCTCAGTTTGCCCCTTAGAGGTATAAATAAAGTGTTTACAAAGTTCTCTGTAAAGAGGTATTTCTCACTATGATTTTTCAGATGCTGTTAAAAGTTTCTTTCAAATGAATGGAATGCAGGATTTGAAAAGAAGAATAATAATACTCGGTCAAATTTATAAAAGAAATGAACAGAAAAGTGGTGTTTCTTTCATGAAATGACAGAAAGTTGATGCTGTTCTTCTAGGTCTTTGCTTTTATTTTCCTTCAAAATGGGTTGAGATGTAAAAATAACAAAAAATTATGTAAGATGAAAACCAGAGGATATTCTTTTCATAAAGATCTATTAATTCCCTACTATCTTCCCACTCAAGAATCTGAACCTTGTTTAATTGATAACTTTATGTCCCCAAATAACTTTTTCTCCTTATAAAAGTCATTCCCTTCTCTAATGTAAAATATGCTTAGGTAGAGCAGATTGTTGCATAAAGTAACTCTGAGTAAGCCAATGTATTAAAATGGTTAGCTAGAATTTTCTGCTGAAGTTTACAGAGAAAAAATAGTATTGGTAATCTGCAAACCCTTAGATACATATTCTGAAATCCCATATTTTAGAGCAATTCAGATCTAAGACTTTAACTTTTCGTCTCTCATTAAGCTTCCTGTATACTGAAAGATGACCTGTTCTCCACTGATCCTGGGAACAATTATGCACATGATAAAGTTAATATGCTGTAAGTAATCATTGCAATGACCCTTGGTGCATATAAAATTAAGTAGGCATGTATATCCTAGTAAGTTTTAGGCCACCGTTTATTTTACCATACAATTTATATTTTTGTCACTTTGTTTAGATTGGTAACGAAGAACGGTAAGAGAGGCCTTTGTGAAACTTGGAGAAATCAGAAACTACAACAAATTGTGAGTCACCAGCATCGCCTGCCTCTTTCTACAATATCTAGGCAAATAGTGATTATTAAGATGTCTTCCGTTTCTAAATAAATTGCCATCATAGCTAAAATGCTACACTGAGAAGTGTCTCTGGCCATTTCTTCACAAAAAGAACTCTCCAGGCTAACTTCTTTGGGTTTTATCAGGAACTCACCAAATTCAGTCACTCACTGCACACACAGGGATCTCACTGCATGAAACTCATTGCACGCAGCCTGAGCAGGACCTTTAGAAGAAAAATGGTTCTGTCTCTCCTTGTAACTTCACCAGAAAAAGACCTGAAGGCTTGGCTTCAAGATCCTGAGATATATGGCAGCCAAGAGACCAGCTTGCAGCCTTCTGGTTTTGTGAGAGTATTTGGAAGCTTGGATCCTGCCAGAAGGGAGACTCATCACAGGGAATTCTATGATGCTCTGCAGCACAAACACTTTTAGAGGCATAACTTATGTGTCAGGAATGCAAATTAAAATACCTATTCTCTATAACAGCTCTCAGGTAATAAGAAAAAATGTTATAAAGAAAAAATATGTGACAAAGAAGAAGAGCAAGCAAAGTTTTCCAGAAACTTTTGCAAAGAAGAAATAAACAATACCGTTCCCCACTCACTGAATGATATAATGGTGACTGCAGAGACTGAGAGACAAGAAGGAACAAAAAGGAAGAGAAAAGAAGCAATGCAAAGGAGTTACAAACTTAGTTTTCCAGTTTTGAAAGGCTTTGAAGTGTGGCCCTTTTGGCTTATTTGTAAAGCCTGTAGCAAACACAGCAGAACAGTGTGGAAGTTCAGCTGTGACTCACTGTGTATGTAGATTGCACAAGGACTTGATCTTCTTGAAACAGCAATGTTGAAAGCAACATTTCTGTGAGAACAGGTAGCTTTGCATCTGTATCATTTTACTTAAGTATCCATCAAGTCTTCCATAAATTTGTGAAAACAGAATAGACACTGTAAATAATACCAGACACCAGAACTGAGTGCCAGTTCTTGAAATGAAGAAAATTCTTAAAATCATGAGAAGCAAAACTCTCAAAGGTATCTTAAGGACTCAAGTATGTCTTCCTTAC
The DNA here is from genome assembly GCF_050655825.1 of Lonchura striata. Taxonomy (NCBI): domain Eukaryota; kingdom Metazoa; phylum Chordata; class Aves; order Passeriformes; family Estrildidae; genus Lonchura; species Lonchura striata. The sequence continues at coordinate 13,015,961 of NC_140703.1, forward strand.
AGTCCAATCAGAAAAAAAAAAAAAAACAACCAGACAATTCTTTTTCATTTTCTTCTAATTTATCCTTTAGAATTAAGAAAAACTGTCTCTTTCACCAAAGAAGTAAGTGAATTGTATGTATTTTTTGCATGACCAAAGTATGGGACTACAAATCCCCAGGCTCCATAAGAACCTCAGTGACCGTCTGGATGACCAGTTCCAGATCATCCCCTCACAGTTCCCTGCTGTGAGCCTCACTCCCAAGTTACCTGTGCCTTGTTTTTAACAGCATATATTTCTGTGGCTAGCAAGTCTGGCCTCCCCTTAGGATCCTCACCTTGCCATTTTCCTTATTTCCCCAAGGGCAAGTCCCTTTTTACAGGAAGTAAATAGTTAATGGCATCCCCCTGTCTTCTCCTCACAGCCTCCTTTGTCATCCAAAGTTTTGGAAGCGTCTCCTACATGTGGCAGCAGCTAAGTATGGTCTAATTTAATGTGTGAATTTCAGCTCATTCTTATTCAACAACAGCATTCAAGCATATGTGAGCATTTCAGCTTGTGGGTAGGTTCTACTGAAGTCAGCAGGGTTGCAAACACAACTTTTATGTCTTGCTGGATCATATTTACTTCAGAGTGATCTCCTCGGTGCCTGGCCATGGTGTGAGCAACAGGAGCCAGTTCAGTTCTGAGCAGCCATTCTCCTGATGCACTGAACAGGGGATTACATAGATATGCATATATGCCTGTGTATACACATGCACAGCTATAGATATCTGTATTTTTGGGATGTATATACATCCCACACACATTGCTTTTGACAAGATATGAACAGTGCAGCTCTTCTTCCAAAGTCCCAGCTAGTTTCATGTTAAGATATCATCACACTGACTCGGGTGGAAAAAAATGCCTCCAAAAGCTTTCAAAGTTTAGCCTAATAGACCAGGTTTGTTTCCAAGACTTTGGCCTTAGACATAAGGCCTTGATTTGAACACTGCCAGACTTTCTGATAGACACCTGATATGGACACTAACAGACTTGCCCTGCTCACAGTCCAGTTCTTCCCAAGCAAGTTGTTGTGGTCCTTTGAGTGTCTCTACCAGCTAGACTGTGTTCTCCTGTCAGGGCCAGGAGCCTGCCATCTCCAGACTTGGCTGGCAGCCTGGCTGCCTCCTGCTGCTGCCTGGGAGCCCTCGGGCAGCCCGTGCTCACCAGCTGCCCGCGCCGCCTGCCAGAGCCCATGAGGGAACGTGTGCCATCGGCCACCTGGCACGGGAGCCCCGGCTGCCTGCCACCCCTGCCCGAGCCCAGTGACCCCCCACACATCAGAGAGGTGCCATAAGATCTGGTTTGCCACTCTGCCAAAGCTGCCCAAGCCCTGTCCTCGCTTCAGCCTTCCCTGAGACCTTGGACAGCCCAGTGCCAGCAGCCAATGCTGCTCTTGCTCCAGCGAACGCTGGTGGCTGCCAGCCGTGTGGAGTGGCAGCCCTGGTCTCTTCCAAGCAGCTCTGCCACCTGCCCTTCTCCTGCAGCAGCTGCTGAGCTATTCCTGCCCACCTCTGCCTCCCCTTGGGTCTCACCCTGCATGCTGGGTTGCAGTGAGTGACCCTCAGGCCCTACAAAGTTCATCCACTCAGTGTCCCCAGTTCCTCTCTCAGGGATAAGGAAATGCCTGCTGCTGCTCACCTTTGCTGGGATTGGTGAAAACCTCCACCTCCCACTAATACTGCATTTCTCTTCTCTTCCTTGCTCCCTGAAATGCCATGTCTCCCAGCTGTTTAGTCCTTCACATGCTTTGGGCACTTAGAACATAAAGGAAGGGCCAATCTGTCAAAGGAAGGGCAGTCACTGCTATTGCTCTGTGACATTTGTAGCATCAACCCTTGTCATCCTGCCAGATGTTGCAGAAATAATCAAAGAGCTTCTAAAACAGTAAGAAAGAAATTTTGAAAAGTTTTTAATCTGTTCTACATGACTAGTCATGGCACCCACATTATTTATTCTAATAAACTCTACTTGTATTTAATGTCATGCAGAAATAGAGTCTGCACATTGAAATGCTTGGAGTGATCTCTTGTTTCCTAGTCAGTACATGAAAGTGCTACAGTAATAACAATTCCTCCTTTCTAAAGAGAAGATGTTTCTAACCCTAGATGCCCTAGAATCCAGATTCACCAGGTTTACCTCTGCCCATGTTCCCTGGGAGATGAGCATTTCTCACTGTTCCCATGGTGTGGTTGACTGTGAAGGCTTCTGCAAACCTGTCCCTTGTGCCTCATCCCTGAAACCCTGCCCTGAAGCTCTAGAAGGAAGGTTTTGCACTCAGATGTTTAACATTTCTTCTCAAATTTTTAATCTGAAGCAAATGTTTAATGAAATATGAAAGAGATGCAAGAGCAAGAAGAGGTTAATGCAAAATTAATTTGCCAAAAGAGATTCAGATATGCCAGGCTCAACTATGAGGTTAGCCATGGAAAAGGTAATTTCAAAATAAAAAAATAACTAAGAAGAAAAAGGTGTGTAGGAGAAGGGGGAAATAAGGTAAGAAACAAATAAAGGGAAAGACATATTTGTCCTGAGTAGTCTTTTATCTGATTCTATGATTTCTCAAGCTCTTGAGTTCTAAGCCAAGATCAATTGGGATTAATCAGTTGTATAGAAAACAGTGAGAACTCATTGCAGGCTTTTAGAGTTTAAATTTGTTTATTGAGCACAATTTGGTTAGCATCAGGTGCTGAAGTTACAGACACCAACACTAGCATAGAAATTACTTTATTTAGCTCCCAGTTGGAAGTTTCTATAGCAACTGGGTCCTATAACAGAAAGCTGAGTTTCTGCCACAGGAATACTGCTACTGCTAGAGATTGTTAATACTGTATTTTTGGAGCACTCAGCTGTTCCTTAATTCTTTCTAAGCCTCAACCCCCCTTTTTCTGAGGTCTTTCTTCAGCATAAATCTGCCTGCTTAGTCATACTTGAAATTTTGCCTTTTGCTGTTAACTTTTCTTCTTTGGCTATATCAGAAACTTTGTATTTTAGTCCAGATTCAGTTTCCTTGGAAGGGAAGCAGAGTGCCCTGTCCTGCATTCTCCTACTGGGCACAGCTAGAGGGACAGGACTGGGAAGCTGAAGTTGTCAGGAGTGTCCAGATTAAGATGCCTCTCCTGGACCTACTACTACTAATGAATTTATACTTAGGGCAAATTCTGTGGATGTAACTCATGTCCCAGATTCAGAATGCAATCGCACCTCAACCTGAAACCAGCTCGTGCTTTTAGGTAGGGTCAGAGAAAAGCTGTGACACTTGGCTTGCAAAGATTGGAGACTTCATTGCAATTCCTCTGTGCATTGGAAACTCATGGCTGAGTGCCACCTTTAGATATTGAATTCCCACTGTCAAACTCTTCCATGCACTTTCTGTCTTATCCCTACATTATTGAACTGTGCTTAAAAGCTGCAGGAGTACTCCATAATGAGAACTGTAGTATTGCAGAGTGAACAGATGTTTCTTTTACCTGCAAGACATCTTTATACATCTTTCACAACTGTGAATCAATAGCCTTTCTTAGCTACTAGATTTATTTTGAGGGGACACAAACATTTGTATGAGGTGTTGGATGGAGATGTAAAATGTTAGGAACAGAAGTAGGTGTTTAGCTGGCTCAGCAGTTAGGAGTAATTTTTAGATTCCTTTCTTGGTGTGTGGGTAGTGGCATTAGGGTTTGTTTTTGTTTGGGTTTTTTTACTTACTTTTCATGTTGTCATTTATGGATAAAACAATGTCAGTTTGAATCAGATGTTTATACTCTCTAGTACAGTTTTTAACTTATCTGGTTTAATTCCCTCTGCTTCAAAGAGAAATATGCTTTATGTTAAAAAACCTCTGGAGACGTCCCTTACACTGTCCTGGGGACTTCTGTCTCGTGAGACAAAGTACCAGCTATCTCCAAGCCTCAGAAAACAAAAGCTCATATCAATGAAATACAAATTTAAATTTGGTGACTCAGGCACAGCACAGAGCATATGTTTTGAATAAGTATTCCTAGGCAGGTGGCCACTGCAACCAGAATTAATTCCTGTGGTTCTTAACACGTGGCAGAACCTCACTTAACAGCTCAGGCAGCAGCTCCAGGAGGGTGGAGGAAGTGAACGCTGCAGGATGACCTGGCTGTGCACTTTAGGAGAGCTGTAAGGGCACTGAGGGTTGTGTGGACTTTGAGGTTTTACTTTTGAGAAGGAAGAACTGCAACAGCCCTGGTCTGTGTTGGGGAAGTCTAGGTGCCTGGGATATTGGCTTTTTTGCTTCTGTTATCTCTCCAAAGCTATTCACTCTGGCTGTCTCTTATCATTCCTAATAGGGGCTTTTGATTTTCCAAGTGACCTTAATAAAATGGGATCATCCTTGCTAAGGTTTATAGGATTGCTATTTTAAGTGCTGGCAGTTTGAGAATACCTGTCTGAAGAAGTGTTTTCCTTTCCCAGGGCCCTGATTTTTACTATGCAGTCCTGGGCTGGTTTCCCTATCCTAGAATATTGATCTGAGGCCAAGTGTGGGATGCTGCAGCCTGTCAGGGGTGCCCCATCAATCCAGGCACATTTTGTCTCTGGCAGCTGCAATCATTTCGTGTCTCTCGCAGATCTCTTCCAAGCAATTTACATCTTGTTCTGTAAATTCTTAACATCTCACTGCTGACTTGCTGGGAGGGCTTGTTTTGGAAAAGGAAATCAGAACCCCAGAGAAACCTGTGCTTCCACACAGTGCTGAAGGCAACAGAGTCTCTGGGAGACTGGGAAGATGAAAATGCTGGAATCTGTTGCCTTAGAGTCATTCTTTGTCTCCAGTGAGTCATCCACCATCACAAGCAATCTCAGCATGACCTCCTGCTGCTCCTGTGCCCAGACAGCCCCACAAATACAGCTGAGGATATGCTGCCACCATCTTTTGGCAGAACACCTCTCCCTGCAGCACTAAGGGTTTCATTTTCTTCTGTTTTGCTGTCCCAGGTTTCTGGCTTCTCTCTTAACCACCTTTGGTTTTTTGTTTTTTTTTTTCAAAATGGCAGCTGCAAAGGTCATCTCTTTTTCTGTTTCTTGCTTGCTTGGAAACAGGAATCGTGCTTTAGAATTGAGATGCAAGGCAGCTTTCCAGAGCATGAAAAGCCAGTAACTTAATACATTGCCTACAGCCTAAAAGAAAAAAAGAAATCCCAAAAAAGAATTTAAAAAAAAAAATGAAAACAAACAAAAAGAATTGAACAGAAGGGACTGAGAAATGATGAGACTATGTACTGATTTGACTTTTTGGTATGTTGGTTTTTTTTCTGTCAACATAAATAGGTGTGTTAACTATATTTTAAGTTTTCCAAGTTGGATATAGTTATTACAATTATATTTTAAAATACTAGAGGAGGTTTTCTTCCAAAGAGAAGGAAAGAAACAGTAATTGAATAGCTTCAGCAGCTCTTTAGACTTACATAATTTTCCTTCATTAATACAATTGATTTTTTTTGCCTATTTCAGGTCATACCTATGCTACGAAACATGTGATTTACCACATAATGGACATTATGTCATAAAAAAAAAAAGTCACTTACTAGATGCGTTAATTCCTTCACTTAGTCCACTAGGGAAACAGATCATAGATCACAGATTAAAAGTGCCTATTTTATGATAGTTTACAAGAAAAATCATCAGTGAAACACTGTGAGGTAAAGAGTTTGCTTTATCATAGGTTGTATCTTAGGACACTGTGTGGCTCTGCTTAGAGTAGACAACTTCCAACCTTGTTGTCATATTGCATCCACAAAAGCACCATGGTTATTATAATTCTTCTTATATTAGGAAAAAGCAATAATTCTTAATGTTTTAAATTGCTATTTCCCTCAAAAATGATGATAAACATTGGAGTTGATTTCTTCTGAAAGATGCCACATTTTATTTATGAGAAGAGGTAGAATCTAGTTTTTATTGCTACAAATTTTATGTAAAAATTTAACCATGAGCTTGTCACTTGATGGGAATATAATTCCATTCATCCAAAAAAAACCCCTCAAAGCTATAAAAAGGATGTTAAAAAAAAATCATTAAAATTCTCTAAAAGAAGTTTTAGAGAGATTATACTATGCATTTTCCAATGAACAAACAAATTTCCTCCAAATTAAATTTATGTACATTTCAAAAAAATTAAAAGTTGCAATTGTCATAGTGTAACCTCACCAAAACTGAACTAACCTTAATTTCAGCATTAATATTTACACAGAGATTATCTTTGTAATGTGTGTCACATTTTGGACCTCTGGGTAGTAGATTGAGTTCAGCATGGCTCATTTTTAAAAAAGCCTCTTTTCTAGCTCCCTAATATTCTCTACTGTATTTATTCACTAAAAAAACCAACAATCTCAGCTGATTCTAGATTAGGAGCACACAAATTTTCAAGAACTAAATACACAAAATAAAGATTTACAATGACACTAAGAAAATATAAGCCAGAAATAAAACCTGAATGTGGGAACAGCAATTCCACATTGAGTTGGAAATCAGTGAAAGCAAGGAGCATATTGACAAAATTAGAGTAGAAGAAGAAATTTTGTTGAGAGATCCAAAAGTACAAAATAATTAAAGTCTATTGACACTCATTGTCTTGCTTTAAGCATTATGAAATGTTACTTGAAATTAAAGTGACTACATGGGCATGCCACTTTCTGTGCACTTTCTGAGTATTTTCAGTATTGTGGAATAACTGACAGCTAAAATATTGTGGAATTGTCCAATTTAGGCAAATCCTGTGCTGAAGATGTTGACCTTTTGAAAATTGATTCCTTCTGCACATTGGGTTTTACTTCCCCTATCTTGTTTTTCCTTTAGCAATTATTCATCTTTTATGGCTTCCTACAGCTAAAAGCTTCAGCAATAGGAACATTTATTCAGAATCAGAATGGAAGATCTGGTACTTTTCTGTACATTAGAGGAAAAGAAAGTTCAATTTTCCTTCTGAAAAGCACAAGAAAGGCTATTACATAAGATGTAAGAACAGAGAAAAAAAGGGGCTGAATTCCCAAAATATTTGATGGCAGAAGTAATAATAGCTATGAATGAGGCCACATAAATGATTCATGAGACTCATTTTTTTCCTATTGTTACTAAAAAGAGGCTCATTATTACTCAGAAAAAATGCTTTGTTGGTGATGTAAAAAGAAATCAGTATTTGCTATCAATTACTTTCATTAACACCGGGCCTTTGTACACAGTTTTAGAAATATATTTTATAACAATATAATTTTGTAATTTCATCCCTACTGTGCTTTGAGCCTTCTGAGGCCCACAAATCTCTTTAATACCTCCACTCTTGCTGATAATAAAAAGTCTTGTGGGTGTAGTAACAGCTAAAAATACAATAGTAAATGATTCATATATTACCATTTCAGGGGTCAAAATGGGTAACAAAGAGACCACAAGCACATAAAATAAACATCCCACTGTAAAACAGAGGCAAGTTGTAGCTTCAGGATGATCACTTTGAAGACATGTGCCTCCTTTAAGAACATTTTCTTCTTCAGTTTCAAGGCTGTTAGAAATATCTGAACATATGTTCTGAGGCAATGAAATTTCAATGGGGTATTATTTCCTTTTAAATCCCAGTCCTTAAAACACTGACTTGCAACATGAGACAGCAACAAAAAAGAGTCAAGCTAAGAGTGCATATTTAGCAGAGAGATATAAGAAATAAATAGAGCTAAAACTGCTCTTTCTGATTTTGTAAACGATGTGTCATTAGAAACCAATCAAGACAATAAAGAATGGGATTACTATGCACCCATTTGAGAGATTTCAATCAATATTTAAATAGTTTTTGAGAATTTAATGTAAAACAGGGAGCTTTCTCAAGTAAGCAATCAAACCAGCCCATTAAGGCTGTAATCACCATTATGCCTGGGTGTTCCTGTGCTTTAGAATAAACTTCTTGAGGAAATACTATTGAAGTGGTACCTCTAGCATTTACCTTTCTATTGTTTATGTGTTGATTTTTGGTATTTTGTTTTTGTTTTATTTAATTGCTGTATATTATCATGCTTGCTCCTCAACTTCTAAATACAATAAATCCTTCCTAAATCTACTTAACAGTAACTGAAGGGAAAGAAAAAAAAAAAAAAAAACACCAAAACATAACATTCTTGATAAGGATATAAATATGTAAAAATGACTATGAGGCAAATGAGGTCAGCCTCACTATTGAAGTACAGAGACTGTGCATCTGTGTGAATCACGTCTAATTACTAGTAGACTGTAGAGATTTGCTGTGAACAATCAGTCTTAATTTACCACAAAAACTTCTTACTGAACCTTCAGAAATAGGAGCTTATATAGGACCCATTGTCCATTTATGCCCTGCAGTTAACACTAAAAAAAATGGGCATCTGAGTAATATGTTCTTTCAAATCAAGATGGGCTTATAAATTTATCTGATGAGGTTCAGTGTTCCTGTATAAACTGCAGAATGGCATTGCAGACATTTAATGAAAGGAAAGAAACATGAGAAAGCTTTGCCTCTTTCAGAGAAGCCAGAAAATTTAAGCAACTTTTATTTTGATTAATCAGATGCAAGAAAACATTTGCAGGCAAAAAGACTGATGTAGGTTATACCCTCACATGTTCCATGGAACATTTTGCACTGCTCTTATCATAAACAATTTTATAGCTAGACAAAAAGAGATCCAGCACTGGTTTCATAGATTATCTGTAAGGAGGAGAAATGCAAACCACAGTGAAAATAAAAGGATTCTACAATATTCATATTTACTTTAGTTTTTTTTTCTATGATGGATGGATTTTACCCCTGCTTTTTTTTAAGGCAGTGGATATACTCGGGAAGAGGGATGAAAAGAAATCAATAGATAGAAATCTTGCTTTGAAAGTAGCAAATAGGAGCAAAACTATGTGCTGTTATAATGCTAAGGGAAATGGTAAGCAGGTTTCAAAGCAGGAGAAAAATGCAAATTTAGCATCTTACATAACTTCCTACTTTGCACATTAATATTAAAACTGTGTAACTGTGATGCAAACTACAACTACTGCTGGGAAAAGGCACTTCCTGTCAGGGATAAGTATATTGCAAAAACTCCTTATTTTCTGCTCAGAACTTCAACCTTCACACCATAAAATGTTCTAGTCACTGTACTGTCCTGATGAATTCTCAGCTTGGATGAAAGTGGTCTTCCCTGAAAGTCTTCAGTTCAGAAAGACTGAAATAGATTTACATTTGCCTAAATTGCTGGACCACTGAAATTGTGGGTCTAACAGCTGTTTTTCCCACTGTTATATGCTGAAAATCTTCCCCTTTAATAGATTATCCTACCTTGATGCCTTGACCCCTAACATTTTTGGATAACTCAAATACATATTTGAAGTGAATATCAATTAAACATGGAGAAACAAATTCAAGATGAATGAGAGGTCACAGAAACTTTGACTACAATTGGAGATCACAGAAAAGTTTCAAATTAAAGAAACATTAAAATAGAAGGGGTGATTATAGAGTGGATAAAGCTGAGCACATATCACAAATTTTAGCTGACAGTTGACACTGAGCCTACCATTTTAAGCAAATTACATATTAGGTTTTGGACTTCCACAGATCCAAGAAGTCAGGTAAATGTCAGGTTTGGTGCCTTGGAACTATGTGCTCAGCTCTGTGTAACACTAATCCAATGCACAACACAAAACATGTGAAAAGTCGGCCTCTTAAAGGTTCATTATTGGCACTGAAATGTCACCGATAGGAAAAGCTTGGAATGATAGAATACCCTGAGTTGGAAGGGACCCACTCAGTTCACCAAATCCAACTCCTGGCCCTGCACAGGGCAGCCCCAGGAATCAAGCCATGTCCCTGAGAACATTGTCCAAAGCTTGCTAAGAATGTTTCCCCCCTGTAAAATAATAATTAAAAAAATCATGCAAAAATTAAAAATATTTTGCAAGACGGTCTAGCCAGAAAATGTGGTTTGTCCTTCCATTCTCTCTATGCTAGGACTGCCTGGTCCAGGAAACACAATAATGTTTCCATTTGTTAAAGGAAGACCTCTAATTACAATTCAAGTAATTGGAGCAACTAAAGTAATACTTCTAATGGAATCTTTTACTTTGGATAAACAAAGTCAAACAGCATAAGCTTGCAAGGCGGGGAGAGAAACAAATTCTTGTTTCTATAGCCAGTCCTTCAGTAGAAGCAGCTGTTTTTAATGAACTCAAATCTAATCCTTTGTCTTGAAAACAATGAAGCTCATAGTTCCAGATCCTGTGACCCAAATGTCCCAAGTAGTATTGATTCACAAGGCCATTAAGAACCTGAGTCCCTTAATGGAGTAAATGGCATCTTTAATAGGATATCTCCTGTGTTTCTTACCAGAAAATACTCGTGTAATGACCTAAGTTATGCTGGCCATAAGAGGCTGGATAATTGACTGTTGTGTTAGGACATAAATATGTAACACAATTCCAAGAAATGACAGTCATGTCCATCCACGTCCCACTCCCATTCCTCACCCCACAATTACTAGAAATTCCTAATGCTATTGCAGCCATAGTTGAAAAGAAGAAATATATGGATATGACTGTTACTTATACCATCCTTGAGAATAATTTGTAATGTTATGCATTAGTGTTCAATATCTACAGAACTGAGCTTGGAAAACAGGAAGGTTTTGTGAAGAGATAGAAGGCTGACCAAAAGGAAGCAAAAAAGAAGAAATAGAAATTGAAGGTGATGATTCCATTTACAGCTTTAGGTAACATACTGCACAGGTGTAAAAGGTAAGTGCCAGGCATTAGCTTTTATTGTTCATTTAAAAGAAGAAGAAATTTGGAAATGGAAAGAAATGATAATTATGAGTAATGTAGTCAGTGTCAGAGCCAGCTTGCAAGCTCATGGTAGACAAAGCATTGTGTAACAAGACCAGATTAAAGTTTATGACTGAAAAAATAAGGTATGAATTTGAAATAGAAGAAAAGACCAGAGACTGAATTAACTAATGCTAGGGAGGATTTTTTATACTACTATTTGAAATCATATTGATATATTTTCTGTTCAAGCTGGAATATAAATTTGGTAAGCCTAATTCAACAATACAAAAGCAAAAGCAAGTACTGCTTTAGCTATTGAACCTAATGCCTAGAAAATTATTAAAACATCTAAAACCTCATTTAGAGATCCCAGATCTGAAAGGCAATATTGAACAAAAATTATTGCTTTAAACAAAAGCCACAAATTAAAGATATTTCCTCTGCTAGGAGAACTACACTAGTTTACCAGGTTAGTTAATCAGTTTACTAGTTAGATCTGACAATTCATTCTTATAGAGGAACTGGGCATGAGAATCACTGAAATCTAACCACAATTTCCTATTCTGAAACAACCCAAGCACACATTAAGGCAGAATTTAATGGTGAATTGTTTGCTGACACTCTGATAACCACCTTTATCATTATACTAAACATTAAAAAAGCAATTTATTTTTAATAGCTCTTAAATCATGACCATAAGTGACAGCAGTAGGAGTACCTGTTAAATCAGTTAAAGAAAAACTCATGTTGTGTAAGACAATAACCTTTATGAAAATTTCAACTGATGTCAATGGAATTATTTGCAATATAAGCTATACACAAGAAAATATAATCTTTCAAATAAACAGGTAAAATTTTAAAATTTTATTCATTTTTCCCAGAAGAAAAAAAATCAAACCCAAGGTAACACAAGGAAGAAGCCTCAGGTGCTTTTATTACTAGAGAACTTCAAATTATAATTTATTTTATATATCAGAATACAACATAGTGATAATCATAACTACCAAAAGAGCAAGGCAATAGAAACTTAAAAAAATTTAACCAATGTTTGCTTGAATTCTGCTCTGAGAAAAACAAATCCTGTGGGTTCAAGGAAGAATGAAGCAAGCCTGCTCTTCCAAGAAGAAAAATAACTAGCAATCTCTACAGAAAACCACTAAAACTTGTGGCTGAACATTTAAATGGGATCGTTATAGTCATGGATAATTGCCAGAAAAATGATGATTGTATGAAAATCAGCATATATTTTCAGGCAAAATTCAGGCCAACTTTGTCTCCAGACACTTTTTGCCTCATTTCTCCCCCTGCTCCCCCTTTCTTTCAGAAGTGCCCTTTGTGCAGCAGCAAGTTGAGACATGAAGAACATGTATATGTTACACTTCTGAAAGTACTGGGAATCTCCTGGGAAAAAAATCTCTTCTTGAGAAATCTCCAAAGAGCCAGATACTTTATCTAAACTTCAATGGCTTAATTGGGTTAATTTAAGTCTTAAGTCAAAGGTCCATTCCCAGCTGTGAAATGTTTTTTACCAACCCCCACTGAAAACATTCAAGTTGCTGCTTCCTAATAGCAACATTTGTTCCTATCCAAGCACTGCAGACTGTGAGAAATTACAGGATACAAGAGGGAATTAATATTGCAATTAAAGGTTTTGAGTTTTGAGTAAAAGATTAAATAAACAGATTTAATCCACATTTTTCTTAATTGAAAACAATTAAAAAGCAGAAGCAAAAATTAAGGCAAAAACAATCTACAAAATTAGGAACTGATGGTAGCAAGAATTTGTCTCTCAAAGGGGACCAAGTACATGAAGAAAATTACTTTAAAAAGTGAATTGAAAAAAAGATAAACTAGTAAATGAAGATGTGGGATAGAAGAAAAAAGAAACTAGGAACAAAAATAACTAATGTTTGTTTTAGATGCAGTAACTTAGATTGTGGTTTTGTTGCTTTTGTATCTGGCAAGGAAGTGTTGTGCTCACTTTAAGATAAACATAGTGAATAAATGGGCTGTGGAACCTAGGATAAAGAAGTAACAATTTGTTGGCTGGTTTATATTTTGAACCCCTGAGAGTAGTATGAGTTTACCTTTGTACCAAAAATTACTTGTGTGGGGAGCTCTGGAAGGCAAAATAGTCATGGGGAAAATTCTAGGCAGAAAAATAGGAACTGATTAAGACCATCACTGAAAACTCAGAAGAAAATATAGTGTTCAATCAAACTGGCAGTCAAGCACAACTGTGTAAGGCCAAGGAAGGAATTATATTCCAAGGAGACAAAAACCTCTCTGACTCCTACCAGAGAAGTAAAGGGAATGACAATCTATTACCAGCCAAACTGATTCCAAAATGGAAGTGTAGCAGAAATGCCACCAAAAGTAGTTTCCATCTTCATGTTTTCCTCTTTTAGCATTCTCTTACCGTCTCTGTTTTGTCATCCCACTATTGAGGTCATTTGCTAACTGTAATGGGGAGTCTGAGACACAATAATGCCTGATGTGTTCACCAAGCTGATAACACACTGAAAATGTTTACCAAAACAGCAGTGCAACAATCCCTTCAGGTGTCTGAAATGAGTGAACCTGATTAGAAACTGGCACATACACTGCATAAAATCCTTAGCAGTGCTGAGGTTCGTACTGTGTCAGATATGAGAAATAATGAAACATAAATGTACCAAACTTCAAACTCAACCATGTAATATCCTCCCAGGTAGAAAGTTAGAGGTAAGACAGACAACCAGGAATGCTGGCCCAGATGGGATGCTGGGAGCAGGTTCAGAGCCCAGTACCCAGGCTCTGTTAAGCAATATAGAAAAAAGACAGATTCTATTCACAAGATAGTAGCAGGAAGAACAGCAGTACTGGGAAAAAATATTCACTGAAAAGTCCAGTTGTCTCTCCTCACGTTCTGTGAACAGCTGGGCTGATTTGAAATCATGTTGATTTAACCATGTATCTCAATCATAAGCAATTCTGCAAAATTAATTAAAATCATGGGATGGTTTGGGTTGGAAGGTACCTTCCAAGCTCACCTAATCCAACCCTCTTGTCAGGGGCACCTTCTATCAGACCAGGTTACTCAAAGCCCCATCCAACCTGACCTTGAAAACTCAAAATGATGGGACATCTACAGCTTCTCTGTACAACCTGGGCCAGCATCCCACCATCCTTATGCTAATCTTCCTGCAGTCCCATTTGTGCCTACTCTCTTTCAGCTTAAAGTCATTGCTCTCTGTCCTGTCATCATGGACCTTGGTAAAAGCCTCTCTTTGTCCTCTTATAAGCCCCCTTTACATATTCAAAAGCTAAAATACTCCTGCTTCTGTACTTCAGGTGTACAACCATGCTGTCTCACCAATTATTTCCTTCAAATAATGTTCCACAGTCTGTCCAAATTTCACTTAGTGAAAATTGAGCTTGTGAGGGTCAATAATACAGTGACTTATATTATTTTTTAGCATTATTGATTTCTGCTAAGAGTTCTAAAGAAGCCTGATATGCATTTTTGATGTTTATGAGTTCTCTTGGTTATCTCTTTTCTGTTTAGATCCCTGATTTTTTTAGCATCCATAATTATACACTGTCATCAGGCTTTTTAGCCTTTCCAACTATTGTTCTGTAAAAACTGCATTAAAATACCAATGCTGTTGATTTTTTTTTTTTTTTTTTTATGGCAGAAAATATCTGAGAAAACTTTTAACTTTTCTCTGGCTGCAGATTGACTTTCACTTAAAAGGAAAGTTTAAGATATATTTAAAAGTTTCCATTACAGTCAGAAGTTTTTCATTTTACCTAGAAAAGTAATAAAAATAGGAGATAATGGCTACCTTAATTTTTCAAATAATGTAGCAATGACATATGCAATCAAGATGGGAAAACAAAACATGAAACCATCTTTCCTCAAGAAGAAGCAGAGGGAAAAATCTCTTGTCAGTACCTGAGTTTGGTAAATTACTCTGATTCATCCTTAGGCGTCACAATGCAAAGTTTCTGCTCCTCTTTCCACCTGCTGAACCTCTTTCATAATCACAGTTAATCCTCTTTAAAAGTCTGAAAAATGTCATGACTAAGAAAAGCCTTTCCAATGGCTGGTTTGTAACTCCCAAAGACTCATCTGTTTCAGAACTTTTCTTTTGAAATCTTCCTTTTGTCACAGCCTCTCAGCAGAAATCTGCCAACAGAGTTCCTAGCACTGAAGTCTCAAAAAATGGAAAAAAGCTTCAAAACCCAAACACATTTGAAACACTGGCATACAAATTATTATTTTTAAAGCGTAAAAAATTTCATAGTAACTTCTAATGGTCTTTTACAATCAATTACAATATGAAATGCCACCATAAAAATCCTTGCTTGTGATCAGGCTAAATTTAGTGGAAAGTTTACTGTTAGGGCAGCCTAAAATTTCTGATGCTTTTCCAAGTGTCGATGTTTTTGGAAAAAAAAAATCATTTCTTAACAGCACAATAAAATTTCTCCCTGCCATAGAGCCTTTATTTCAATAATAATTCTAGAATTCTCTAGATCAAAACTCCTAACTGTTCTGTAAGATGGAATGTAGTGTTATTACACTCCAGATGCAGCCACTATTGCAATAATTTGGAAGTCAAATTATATGGTGTGTATCCTGATGAAAAGTAAAGACCATTCCCTTGCAAAAGATAATGCATCTCCTGAAATATTTATCTTTATATCATACTTAGAGAGGAGAGATACAGAAACAAGCATGGTATATCCAAATATCAATTAGATGGGCAGAGTTTACTTTTTTCTAAAAGCAAGTAAAACTAAATAAGCAAATAAACTAAAAGGCAAACTCTGAAACTGTCTACCCTAGTCCTGCTAGATTTCCTTGTAACCTTGCAAACTTCCACATGAAGCCTTACATCTGGTTAGACAGCAGAAAAATAGCAGATGACAAGCACCTCGATATCCAGCTTGCTGAATTTTGGGAAGAATAAGCTGCTGAACAAAATTAATTCAAATTTCCTTGCATCACAATAGAAAATATGTAACTGCCAAACTGCACCTCTCAGACAAGGCCCTGCCACAAACTATTCAACTGAAAAAGGAAGAGATGATTCTTAATTCTTTACCATATTGTGAGGAGGAGAGAAAGGCTGACTAAAACAGCCGAGCTTTTCAAGAACACTAATGAGATTTACTCAGTTTTACACTTCCACGTGGGCCAGTGGGCTTTGGAAACCTGTGTTGCTTTAGCAGCTGGTGCAGAAAACATGAGAGAATAGTTGACAGCTGAAAATCATCTGAAATAAAGGGTGCAGGAGCACTGAGAGGGAGAAGCTGACCCACAGCTGTTCTGTAGTTGATGTCTAGTTACTCCCAGGCTTCAATCTGTCATCACCCACACCATGTGTTAGCTGTATGCATACCCTTTGCTTTGCCATTTTGTCTACTTGTTAACAAAATCCAAACATTTATCCAAGATTTCTCACCCTAGGAGCTGCTAAATGGACAAGCAATGAAACTGTTCCAGGTTTGGCTCTTTCCACAACATGTAACCCTCAGAAACTCTCTGATCGAGTTCTGCAATTTCAAGTATTTCCATATGCCATCATACTGCCCTTGAGCACACATGACACATGCCAGGCTTTGTGCTATCAAACAGCACTCTGCTGAGCTGCAGCACAGTCCTCATATTGTCTCAAACAGTTGGAAAAGAAAACAAAACAAAAGCAAAAGGCACAAAGAGTTTAAAGTTGACTCTGAGGCTGAGAAATGGGGATCTAAACAACACTGCCCTACCCCGATGCAGTTAGCAGTTTCTGTGTTACCAAGACTGGCAATCAGGAATTCAATGTACACCATTACAAGGCCACAGCCACATCAGACACCAGTGTTACAGAGATATCCTGTCATTTTAGGAATCAGAACTGCTTTTTCTCAGGATACTAATTCAGCAGTGGTTAAATCTTTTCAGTCTGGCTCAGGGCTATCAGAATGCCTGCACTACTTTACGTCGTTCAGAAAATTATTTCAGTAG
This sequence comes from Lonchura striata, assembly GCF_050655825.1. Lineage (NCBI taxonomy): Eukaryota > Metazoa > Chordata > Aves > Passeriformes > Estrildidae > Lonchura > Lonchura striata. The sequence continues at coordinate 13,032,774 of NC_140703.1, forward strand.
TTAACACAGACTTGCAGTAGTTAAGACTAATAAAGAAAACCAGTAGATGAGGTCCAGAACAGAGAAACTTTTGTGCAAAACTGCAGAATTTTATCCTAGTCAAAAGAAATTTACCTTGATTTTGATGTTTCTTTTTGTAGCAGTGACATCACAGTAGTGTAAATCTCTGTGCTGCCTGGGGTGGGTGGGTTGGACTCCTCAGTCAAGCCCAGGTGAGATGAATTCTGCCTGTTCCACGCATCCTTGGCAGCAATTCCAGCCAATCCTTTTCTTAGCTCACATAGGTGGGATGGGGCAGGGGAATGCTCAAACCATCTCTTAAATCTTGCCTTTTACAATAGGTCAGAACCAGAGGGGAAAATCTTGTTTTCAACAAGTTAGGACAGTTCTGTAAAAACCAAAATTTGGGTTGATTGCTCAAAGATCTATCATAGTGAAAATGAAACAATGATGTAGTTTACATTATTTTTAAATTAGAAGGGGAAATATAATTAATGCTCAATTATTTTTTAATGTCTTCATTGACTTTAGCAATTTTATTGTCAAAGAGAAAGAATTATGTCCACGGAATTTGTTTGCAATAATGGCAGTATTACAGATCCTCCTTTGATTATTTTGCTTAAAGAAAATTCTGATATGTGCATATTAAACAGCTTTTTGATTTTTCTTTTTATTTCCTATTAAAAAGTGGCTTGGTCAACTGGAGATAACAGATTGGCTGACTTTAAAAGCATCTAGAAATGTAAATAGAAAATTCTGTGCCGATCTTTGGCATAAAAAAAAAGCATACTCAATAAAGGATGAGAAAAAATAGTAATATTTAATATGAAAAAGTCAGATTCTTTCTTTCACCCACTGAAAAGAAATATTATTTAAACCAGAAAATACTGTATCAATATATATTTTAGAGCACAATTCTACAGAAGAAAGGAAAATCTGAAATAATTACTTTTAATAAGTTGTAACACCCAGTGATAAGAAATTGTACAAAAAACTATCTCCCTGGGGATACTTTTATTAATTTCAGCTTCTGTTGGGAATTCAGTGAACAGAATTTTCTTATATAGTTTGTTCAGTTTTAGCTGACGTACCTAGAAATTTTTATATGTATTTTAAAATAGAGCTACTTGAACAAAAAAACATATTGATGCTATCATATTTTGTAATGACTCTGCGGTCCCATGATCAGAATGACTTAGGAAAACAACTAAAATGTCATGTCTTTATTGTCTGAAACTTCCATGGTGCGGTGGTGTGTTTTTATTTTATTTGATATTTGTTCAATGCCTGTTCACCCCCCAACCCCCCAGTCTCCTCCTCTCCCCAGTTGTCAATCTTCCCAAGCTCTTCCCTAACCCACTCCCCTCCAAGTTGTCAATCCTCCTTTTCCCTGCCCCTTTCCCCAGAACATGCCCTGTCATTCCTCTCAGCCTCCTCCCCTGCTTCCAGACCCTTCCCTGCCTATTCAGTGAGGCTCAACACCCTGTTGGTTACTTTGTGTTACTCCCCTCCCCTGTTTCCCCTGATAGGTTTGTGCTATGTTAGTCCCGCCTTAAACTCCTCCCCAGCCCTACCCTCATTGGTTGCTGTTCCTACTCCCCTCCCCTTAAGTTCTGTATAAAACCTTTGTTCGCCCTCTCCCCAAGGTCTTGGGGCTCACCGAATAAATCCATCTTGTTCGCCCCCAAGTCCCGTGTCGCCTTCCTCTGTTCCCGCGCCACCGACTGGGACAGCAGAGCACCCCGGGGGGAGCGGCCGCCCCTTCTCTTCCCTCTCGCCGCCCAGCACGCCACCGCTCGGGGTATCGCGGCGAGGGGGGGCGCATGCCACGCGCCGCAACATATGGTAGCAGAGGATGGTTCCCTCCTTCGGTTTTTAGAAGAAACGGGCAAATTAGTGGGGGCGCCCGCCTCACAGACGAAGAAGGAGGGAAGAGGAACATCCGCGGCCGTGGGAGCTCTGCCCGGTGCTAAGAGGAGCCGGACGCCGAGCGGAGAAGATTGAGGCTCCGGGGCCCTCTTGCGCCCTCGTCATCGTGCTCTCTACCCTGCCCGGGAGCAGCCACGGCCGGGCTGCAAATTTTTTGGCGGGTAGACTTACCTGAGGGCGAAGAGGGGCGGTCTGGCAGTGGCTCGGGGGAGCCCGAAGAAGGGCTGACCGAGAAGGGGTTCCTCGGTCAGCATCGGCGTTGGGACCACCGGAGGTCGATAGTGGCCGACACCAGGGCTTCGGGGACGAGTCCTGGTGTAACGGGAACACCCAGGCTTCCGGAAGGGCCAGACCGAGAGGGAACACCACCAGTTTGAAGGCGATTTTTCCATCAGGCCAAGAAAAAGATCCAAGTCATCACCGCCTAGGCCCAGAAGGTAAGGTTGGCTATGCGGGGGGGAGGGGTCCCCCGACGGGTGGCTGGGTCTTCCACTTTTCTTTTCGCGTTTTAACCCCCGTCTGTGTCCAAGCCAGGGGCTGTAGCCTTGCATGTCCCTGGCAGGCGGGTGGGTTTTTCGTTTCTGGGGGGGGGGGCTACTCTTGGGTGGTTCCCTTCCGGGGGGAGCCACTCGGGGTAGTTACCTTTCCCTCAGTCTTCTGTGGGGGCCCATACTTGATCGCTTTTTCTTTTTCTTGAGAGGGTGTTTTTTCTGTCCTCCCCTCCCCAAGCTGGGCTGGCTGGAGGGGGCAGAGAAAAAATACCAATAACGAACAGTTAAGAGGGCGGCATGTTAATTATGGGAGGGTTGCTAAAAGAGGCCCTTTATATCCATCTAAGTCAGGCCCCCCTCCTGTAAGTCTCCCTTTGCTTCTGTGAAGCTCCCCATACCCTCATTCCCTCAGACTTTCCTAAACCTTTTCCCTATCCTCCCTTGGAGATGGCTATGGCCAAGCCGCCCAAGTGCCCTGCCGGACAGTGCTCCAGCCAAGGGCAGTGTACCCGGCACTCCCTTCCAAGATGGCGCTGGCCACGCCACTTGGAGCCCGTTTTCCCGCCGTGATCCTTCTTTTCCGCCCCTAGTTTCCCGCCAGTCCCATCCCTTCCCCCAATGGCCCTGCACGGCAGTTCCTGCATGAGGCTAGTTCCTATTGGGGGAGGCGGGGTTGGACATTCCCCTCCTTCTTCTGGCTCCTCCTCTGGTGGGACAGGTTGCCGTCAAGGACCTCCCATCAGGGGACCTTCCTTCTTAGGAGATCACTCCCCTTTCTGGGAGGGATCTCCTTCGGGGGAAGGTGGGGCTGAAACCCCAGACCGGGAACCCGCCATTTTGTCTTCCCCCTAAAATGGCGGCATCCCTGTCTACCCTTTACTGATTCCCCTGCTAATCATGACAGTCACTAATCAAGTGATTGTCTGATTCCCCCACCCTATTCCTTAATGTACCCTACCCAATGTTCCTTTTTATTTAACTACAAAATCTTCCTTTTACTTCTAATTATTTTTCGAATAATTTACTTGTTAAGTTATATTTTATAGAAAGAAAGGCTGCATTTGTGATCATCATTGCTACAAGGATCACGTAGCTGCTGCGCTACTTTAGGCTTGCTGCATTGCTGCGAGGTTTAAAATTTATTAGTTATATTTAGTTGATCTTCTAATATAGATTATTCAAATTATTTTATTTAGTTGTTTTTGTTAGAATCATTTGGATAATATAGTTTTATATTAAATCTACATCTTAATTGTTTTCAGTTTATCAATTACTTTATTTGATTGTGTTATTAGACAAAAAATTGTCCGATTTAATTATTTAATTCCAATAATTCTATTTTGATCATTCTAATTCAATTATTTAGTCTAAATTCTGTTAATTATTTCCTTCTATTTCAATCACCTGATTTTTAATTAAAAATCCTACTCCTCTTCCCTCTCCCTTTTCCCTAAAGTCGGGCATTCTCAGACAGTCATCCCGGTGTCGTCCGCAGGCAGAATCTGGGCTCTCTGAGAATGCCCTAGACTCCCCGCAGGACAGTGTAGCCACTGTCCCTGCCTCTGCCCCTTCCCCCCAGGTCCCATCTTTATTATCATTGTTTGTTATAATTATTTTATTAAAATTCAAATATTTCATTTCAATTGTTTTATTTCAGTTATTTCAATTAAATTCCAATATTTATTTCTGTTTGTTTTCAATCACTTAACCATTCCATCTGATATTATTTATATTATTTTAGATTGCTACTTAGAGCAGCGAAACAGCAAGTTTTAGGTAGTCTTGTGTCTGGTATAAGAACAATTTAGCCAGACAAAGTTGCAGGCCAGTCCCTCAACCTGAGTCAAGCAGCAGCAGCGCCGCGAGTGCAGCACCATGTCTGATCGCGGCAAGGGCAGCAAGGGGCTCGGCAAGGGCGGCGCCAAGCGCCACCGCAAGGTGCTGCGCGACAACATCCAGGGCATCACCAAGCCGGCCATCCGCCGCCTGGCTCGGCGCGGCGGCGTCAAGCGCATCTCGGGGTTCATCTACGAGGAGACGCGCGGTGTGCTTAAAGTCTTCTTAGAAAACGTAATCCGCGACGCCGTCACCTACACGGAGCACGCCAAGGAAAAAGACGGTCACGGCCATGAACGCGATCTACGCCCTTAAGTGCTAGGGTTGCACTCTCTACGGCTTCAGCGGCTAATGCCTTGCATTTTTACTTTTGCATTGTATATCAGAAACAATTTTGTATATTTTATATTAAGTAATCCTGTAATCGTAATTAGTTTATATTTTTCTGATAGTTTTCAACTTATGTCCATTTAGTAATTTGTAATTTTACCATATAATTTTACTGTATCTTGAATATGAAGTTTATATTATTTATATGATGTATTGATATGTTTAAACACCAAAACTCTCCTTCCTTTTGTAAAAAGAAAGGGGGAGATGCGGTGGTGTGTTTTTATTTTATTTGATATTTGTTCAATGCCTGTTCACCCCCCAACCCCCCAGTCTCCTCCTCTCCCCAGTTGTCAATCTTCCCAAGCTCTTCCCTAACCCACTCCCCTCCAAGTTGTCAATCCTCCTTTTCCCTGCCCCTTTCCCCAGAACATGCCCTGTCATTCCTCTCAGCCTCCTCCCCTGCTTCCAGACCCTTCCCTGCCTATTCAGTGAGGCTCAACACCCTGTTGGTTACTTTGTGTTACTCCCCTCCCCTGTTTCCCCTGATAGGTTTGTGCTATGTTAGTCCCGCCTTAAACTCCTCCCCAGCCCTACCCTCATTGGTTGCTGTTCCTACTCCCCTCCCCTTAAGTTCTGTATAAAACCTTTGTTCGCCCTCTCCCCAAGGTCTTGGGGCTCACCGAATAAATCCATCTTGTTCGCCCCCAAGTCCCGTGTCGCCTTCCTCTGTTCCCGCGCCACCGACTGGGACAGCAGAGCACCCCGGGGGGAGCGGCCGCCCCTTCTCTTCCCTCTCGCCGCCCAGCACGCCACCGCTCGGGGTATCGCGGCGAGGGGGGGCGCATGCCACGCGCCGCAACACCATGGGAATTAGCAGCCCTGAATTTTTCGATAAATCCTTTAAGGAGCATTAAATTAGCACAAAACCACACACAATTCTACTAACTCCACACAATTTATCCAAACTTTAAGTTCTTTTGGCAATTTATATGAATAAACTGATTTTTAAAATTAAAGAATGAGAAGGCAATGAGACTGAGAAAATGGAAAAGAAAAGCCTATATGCATTTTATTCCAAACCTTGGAGTTATATAGCATTTTAAATAATCATTCAAAGACATGGGAAGGTGTTTATCTATTCTAATGTACTGAAAAAAGTCTATCTATAACTAGGTAATATAAATTCCTATTGCAATGATACTGGAGTATGATGATTTCCTTCCTGATTTTGTATAAATAATAAAGGACTGCTGTGAGGGACAGTTTTCTTGCAACTAGTTCAAGCAAGAATAGTAAATAACACCATCTAATCTGGAGAGAAATATTTCTGTTCTGAGTAGGTGTTTAAATTTTTTTAAAGATCAGTTTGCTTTTATTATAGGATTCAATTTTTGTGCATTTTTTGAATATATTACTTCTTGGAAGATCAGAAAAAGCCAGATTTATATTTATAAGTCTTTCATCTGCACTAAAATCCACAGATACAAAGTTGTTATGCTTTTTGACTGAGGCAGGTTTTAAATCAGTTTATTTTGAATCCTAGCAGACAACGATTTATCAAGCAACACAGTGGGGCTCTTATAATCTGCAACTGTGCTGACAAACTCTGTACTGCAAAATACAACTCAATTATTTAATGCTTTCCAATTAAATTAAGGTACTTACTATCATGGTGAAAAATACAGCAAACCCACACAGATAATTTCTTCTGACTACAACACCACTTCAGTCTTACCTACCAACTGTCTGGTCCCAAGAAAATCCCTTATGCTTTATCTTGAGTATAAGTGAAAAAAACCTGCATGTTTTCAACTGAACTAGCTTCTTCAAACTAGAGAAACATGAGGCCACACACTAATCATCACCTTAAAAATGGTTCTACTACCAAGTTAGGAAAAAAAAATATTACATTAAATCACCCTATGGTAAAAACCTAGTGAAGATAAGGCAGTTTTACTTTAATTTGAGAATTACAGGCAATCATGTTTTACTCTCAGCTTTAACATAAAACTACAAGATTTTATCTGAACCAGCATTTTGGCATGAACTAGATGCCTGAGTTTTTATGAGAATAAAATACAACTATACTGAGAGGCCAATCTCCTTGAAGTGTTTAATTTTAGCTAGTTGTCCAATAAATAAGCCTCCAAAAATATGATGGAGGAAGGAAAAAAGATACACTTTATTTGAGGCTTGAGGATGGGCAACATTATTAACACAGGTTTATATGTCAGCACTTATCAGGAGAGTGTTTACACTGATAAGGGCTTGCACCAAAGGGAAAGAGGGGCTTCTTGTCTGTGTGTAAGAAAAAGAAGACATCAGTGCTGAAGGTCTGTCAGGAAAAGAACTGTTTGTGCCTAATTCGTTCTTCCCGTTTTCAAAGAAAATATGAGCCGAGTACATTCAAGTCATGAACAGCATTCACACACATTTCATGGGCTGCAGGAAAGTGAGGATCCCAGCACTGACATTCAAACTGCCCCAAAATTCCTCCAAAAAAGCTCTGGTTCATGTGTGTAACCAAAGGTACCTATCAAGCACAAAACTGTCAGACCATTTCAAAACTGCAGAATTTTATCTCTGTGATAACAAAGGCGAGCAGAGGGTTGATCTGCTTCCAGCATGAACTGCTTGAAGCCTCTAAATTTTGCCTACCTCCCATAAACAGACATATGGCAACCTGAATATTTAAGTGTATGCATTTCCTGTAAGCTTTTCCTAAAGAAGAAGAAGAAGAAAAAAGTTTTAGCATGATTTATTTATTAATTTACAGATTGTGGCATTGAAGTACGTGACTCCTACTGAGTGAATTGGCATTCCACATTATCAAAACTTTCTTTAGCCTTTAGACATTGAGCAGCACACTTATAATCTGTAAGACCGTTTTCTTCCCTCCTGTCCTATTTAATGCAGAGCCTAAATAGGTATAACCATTCAAATGTCACATAAAACTACTTATTAATAAGAAATAGATTATCTTTCAAAGTTCTAATATTATTTATAGGGGCCAGTCAATAAATATTATTTGCAACTATTTGTGGTTATCAAAAATGTGTCATGGAAGATATAAAGGTGTAAGATTTCTGAATACTTAGGTTTAGCTGTTCAATTCATTGAGCCTATTATATGTATATATATTTTTTTTCTTTTAACAGCATTAACAACAATGTATCCAGGAAATTAAAAGATTAAGTAAATAACAAGAAAGTTGAAGTATTTGGGTCTCCTAGTGGCCTCTGACTGGATACTGGTCTGGGAGGATTATGTTCTGCAGCCTGAGACATGAAAGAATATGTATTTTTCCTCTTGTGGCTGCAGCTTGGGGCTGACTTCCTTGGCTTGTACTTTTGGTACGAAAATGCTGCTTCTGTTTGTCAGCAAGGACACCTGCCTTTCTCACCAAACAGATGTTCTCCATAGAATAGCAGATTAATGACTTCTCTGGCCTCTCTACTGAATGTAAATATTATTGTCAACATTAATGGGAGCTAAATTACAAGTTCATTTCTGGTGTCATTAAGGATGTAAACCCCAAAAACTTGCTTTCAGACCCTGTGGCCACCTTTACACGTTCACCCCTACTCAAACATGGCCCTTGATCACCTCATCATTCTTTTTGATCCATAGAAGTAAGAAAGTTACTGTGGAAGGATCTACACTCTAATTCATATTTTTTCAAAACCACATTGGCATTGTCACCAGTCATCTTTTGCCATCTTTTTTAAAGTCACTAAAGAAAAGGTCCAGTGAGGAGAATTCTTCTGTTCCCCATGATAATTTGGTGACATCAATCACTTAAACTATTAAGGTCCACTACTTAGATCATGGTATTATAAGGAGCCCACAAGTATCAATGAGAAAATATAATTTTGGGAGTACATAAAATCTCAAAGTCCCTGTCAAACTCAGAATACACATGCTTGTCACTACCTGTAGTTAATTTAAACTTTAGTGTATGAGTTATGTTAATACCTAGGCCACTCCTCTAACATTCTAGAACAATCCATAGGAGTCAATCTAGAATCATACAGAAATCTGTCTGCTTCTCTGTCCCTTTACCATTTCTGTGTGGGCAAGCAACATCTTCTTCTAGTCCCCTTCCTTTCCCTAGGAAGAAATCCTGAGCAAGAACACATCCAAAGACTGGCCCTTGCTAAAAGTGCATAAACTTGCAGATAAAGACTCTAAGCTGGTATAATCAGAAACATTTTAACTAATAAAATTTCAAGTTCTTTCTCTGTGTCATCAGCACATGGTTTACTTATTGTTAGAACCTGTAGCAATCTGAGTCAAAGTAATTAACAGCATATAAATTAAGTGCTTGAGTGAATTGTCAACATTTTCCACCCCTATTTTTTCTGGTGAAAAATTGAATAGCTGACTTGTAATTCATGATACCAACTATAAAGTATCAGATGTGTGTGGTTAAATAGCACTGTAGTCTTTAAAGTATCATAGCTAGGTAATTTAGCTATGGTTTTAATTTATTAATATAATTATAGCTCTGATATAGTGTGTATTATCATTCAATAGTGAATAATAATAATCCTTGTTATTTTCTAAACAAGCAATACTTTCTAATCATGACCAAACTATCTTAATTTTTTTATTCCTCTATTTACTTTTCATTATAACTGAGATGATGAGCACTTACACTCACAGGCATATTACTAAATAACAGAACAAATTGTTAACAGACACATATTGCAGAGATTTCTCTTCCAGATCTATTACACATCGATTCCTCTTTGTCTCCCCTGAGTGCTGCTGCATACAACAGAGGAAGATGACAGGTTAGGGCACTTAGTTCCTACACCCTTAGGAACACCACTGCCCAAAGCAGTTCAGAATATGTGCACTTAGTGTGTGAAGGAGGAAAATAGTTTCATTACTTGGATCTTTTCTCCTGACTAAATCTGTTTGAGAACTGATACCAGAACAGTAATTATACAGAGGAAAAAACAGCTTGACTTGAGTCAAGTCCTTGACTTATTTTCTAAATGGGGTATCTGACACCAACTGTATATACTGAATGTAAAATGAAGGCCCGGTAATTAGATTTTGATTTCAGTTTTAATCTGTCATTTAATCAGACAGCTCTTCTAAATTGTACAGTGGATTTTGAAGCTTTGCATCAATTTTATCTTGCATTCACAGCTGAAAAGGAACTTTATTCAGTATCCTATGATAAAAAGAATGGATGAATGGATTCTGGATAAATATATATAAGCAGGGATTACAGATATAGATATGGAATATTTTTGGACACAGGTAACAAATATTGTTATCCTTAAGTCATTTTGTCAATACCAAAGCTTTTGTTAGTCACTGTGTGCCTGTGCTGCAGAATGGCAGCTGCTGAGGCATCATTTAGTCTCTTTAATGACTAATAAAGAACATATTATAAAGATGAAAATGGTTAAAGATGAAAATGGTTTTAGTTAGGGGAATCAGCATGTCTACCATGTTTCATTAATCAGGCTTCTTAAGTCTGATAAATTTCTTTTGGTCCAAGGGCCCAAATGACTAAACCACAACAGCAGTATTCTCCTGTAATAGAAATCTAGACATAGACATATTTTGCTTTTCACAGCTGTAATAATCTTCATTCACACTGCTGTCTGTGGTTTCCTATGAGTAGTAACATATAATTTTTTTTTCCACTACAGATTGACCTTGTCTTATCAGTTCATTTATTAATCATCAAAATACTCTTCCAGTGCAGCAGTGTACACACACACCCCCACAGAGAAAACCCTGAAATGTATACAAAATACTGCAGCATCTACAGCTGCTGCTCTGAGAAGGGATCAGTAGCTGCAGCTCAAACGCCCTTGCAGCAGGTCTGGAAGCAGAGAAATCCCAGCAGCTCTTCGTGCCATTGGATCTGTGCACACTGGACTCAGCTTCTGAAACTGCACGTGCACTTGGTTTGGAGCTGCCAGGGCAGCAGTGTGGTTAGGGGGGATTTCAGGCATTAATTATGAACAGCTTCTGTTGTGCACAGTTGCACTGCTGAGAATTTGGGATTATGCAAGCCAGACAGGTCTAGCAGAAGCAGGGTTTTACACTGTGCATATTTAGCACATTTCATCAGTGTTTCAGTTAACATTATCTTAAGGACTGCTCAAATTCAGCAGTAGAGAAAAAAGCAGGATACCTAGAAAGTTTTGGCAAGCAAACCCTTCAGTCTCTCTCTCACCTTTAACCTCAGTAACTGCTGTCAAAACCTAAATCCTTGAAGCCTCTTTATTGCACTAAGCTTTATGTGAATTCATAGAATGCTTCATATATTCACAGAAATTAGACATCAGAATAAGTATGGCAGCTTGTCCTTCCTCTGTTACTGCCATGCAGTCCAAGGTTCAATGACAATGTCTGAACAAATAGGAATGGGTCTGTTGAGAAAAAAAAAGTTGCTGTTTAAGGACTTGAAATACATTTATGACACACATAGGGGAGTTTTAGTTCAGAATAACTGTAGTTTGAAGGCACGTTACTGCTTGGAGCAAATAGACATATTCCTGCATCATGACTTCTGGCTTACTTTAACCCAAAAGGAATCTCATTTGCATGCCATCAGGCTGCTCTGTGATGAAAGCAGTGCACAGAAGGAAGGACAGTAAGGAGATGAGCTTCAAATCCTATGCTAATGCAGGCATACCTGGTGAAACATTTAGCTGGGCTGAGCCAGAATGTAGGACACCCAAAATATAATAAAGTTGCTGTTTGCTTTCCTCTTGACAGCCAGTGTTCTTGGTTTTATCCTCTCCATCTGTGGTTCATCCCACACACTTCCTGCTGTTCAGTGTTTTGGAGTTTGAGATATTCATAACCACATTCCCACAGATAGCATCAGATACCTGAAATTTGCACTAGAAATCTGGATGGGAGGGGATGGATAGTTTGTGTTCTCAGGGCTCCATCCCTCGTCACTTCTGGCAACACACGGCACTGCTGGTCCATTCTCAAAAGCTTCAAGGGGACACTTTGGGTCAATGAAAAAATTATTTTTGCATTTGATTTCAAGGCATGATTTAGTGAACAGTCAACATGTGATCCCAGCAAAAGTTCTTTTTCTTTCCCTTGATTATAGTAATTACCATTAAAAATGTCTCTGTCTATCTCTGTCCAGGACCACTGATTCTATTGTTTTAAAACAGTTACCTTTTGATTCTCACATGGATTTTAGACACAGTATATTTAAAACCATGCTACCTCAGAAACTCAAAATATTTACTAACCATTACCTCAGAAACTCAAAAATATTTAATCACTAAAATGTAACTTGCTGCAAATTCCTTTGTATTTCCACACTTTTTCTTTATTTAGCTATGGTTTTATTTAATTTGGTGTCTTTAAAAGCTAATTATTTGATTTCTAGTCAGGAGAGTGACTAATTACCAAAATACACATAGGAGAAAAATATATTGGACTGTGTGCTGTAAGCTTGGAATAGCAGTTTCCAAACAAAATAAAGCTGCATCCTCTGAATTATTTTCCAGATTGTTTACTGGCAATCTCAGTAAACTGTATTTGTTTAGGTCAATATTTTGTAGTCACTGGGTTATTCATAGAAACAAAAATCTTAGAGAGTGTCTCCTATCTGTAAGAGAAATCTGTTTATTTTGCTGTACAACAAGAGCTTGCTTAAATTTTTAAACAGAATTTCTGATAGTCAAAAGGGAAAAAAAACTAGGGAAGAGTATTAGCCAAAATATCTGTCAGCTAAACAGAACTTGTAAATCCAGTCAAACAACTAAAGGGCATTACACTGTCAAATCATCAGCTTGCAGATCCCTGCCCTGTGGTTTGCTGTCTTTTAGAGAAGGATGCAAACTGTGTAGCTTTCCCAAACCCTCCCCCCTTCCATCTGCCTACTGACCCATGCAGCTGCCTTAGCATTCGCATTCGCTCCACTGGAAATTTCATGCCTGCCTTGATAGAAGAAAGTAAAACGCTGCAGTGACAGCAGTTTCAATGGGACTGAGCAAAGAATGATGGAGAAGACTAAATGTGTTATATCTACGGATAGCTGAGAATTGGATAAGAAAACTTTGTGAATCACTGTGCACCAGAACTGTCAGAACAGAACGTTTTAGGAGAAAAATGAAAAATACATGAAAGCCCCAAACCCAAAACTGTAGTTTGGATCACCTTTAGGAAGGGGAGAAAATATATGTAAAGAATATGCACAGAAATTTAACTGTTCAAATGCAGAATGCAACCATAAGTGCTAAATCTGCTAAAAATCATATTAAATACTACTGAGACCCGTTTATAATAAAAGTCTTGTCTGTTCTTGACCATCATTTTCTTTACTCTGTCATTTAATAAAAATGCACTCTAGAAGGTAATTGAGCATGCTTTCTTCCTCTGGGACCCATAAGTTTATTTACAAAGGAATATTTAAAACAGTAACAATCTGATGGATCTCTACAGAATTATTTCCTTAAATATTCATGGAGGTAATCTTCTGCAGGGGCACACCTTGGTTGATAAACTTCCACAGTATTCACTGAGGCAGGATACCCTGTAGACAGGGTAAGAAGAAGGAATTGCAAGCCATTATACTTGACTACAGTGCAAAATAAGTTTAGCCTCAGCAAAAAAGAACCTTCTCAGTAAAGTCAGTGCAGAACAAAAATACTATTTCAGGTAACATTTTGCACAATTAACAAAATTTTCATTTGACATGGAAGACACTGACTGTGATAGTCTGTGTTACAGCCTCTGTATTTTCTTGCATATAATATTTCTGTTTTTTCACTCTCTGGGCAACCCAGGCAAACTGCCAGACACAACATCTCGGGAGGTAAGGTTGAGACCACAAGATTTTAATAGAGTTTACATGCAGTGTTGCAATTAGCTATATCCAAATTTTAAAAAGCTATCCAACCACAAACCTAGATTCATTTCAGCCTGAAGAAATACACTTTATTCCCTGTCTTCAACATACAAAGTTAGCTCTGTTTATTCCCACAGGCTATACCACCGGGCAAGAGAGATCAAGGGCTTCTCATTATTTTTTGTGAAACTCAAACTTTAAGAGATGACTACTGTACTCAATGATACTAATCTCTTTAATCACAGTGAGTTAAAGAGAACAGTATTTACTGCTGATATTTTGGAACAATTTGAAGCTTTTGCTTTTGAAGACAATGATAATCACGGGGAAACTGAAGCCACTTTTTTGAATAAATTTCACTGTGCTGTACTGTACAATGCCATAGTTAAGAACCTGTGAACAATTAATTTTAAAGACTATTGGAAATTGTTGTAACAAAAGCATTTGGTAATTGTTATCTGAGGAGAAAATTACCAGAGAAAGTCTCTGCATAGCATGTGGCACACAATATATCCAGTTTCCTTTTGGGAAACTAAGACACACATTCACTCTCTATGCATAACTATACCATTTCACAGAAACCTGTTTTTCTAATAAATTGAACCAAAGTACAGCAAACAAGTCACTGAAAACAAAGCAATGTCAATCCTACTCCTTGTCCATATTATTCTGCCTGGGGAACTGTTGTTCTCCTCTTTCTCCCTCTCTTGGGTCATTTGAAATTACTGTGATATCAATTCTGGCAGCTAAATGTTCCAATCTCTGAAGCTACCTCCTTCTCTTTCATCCAGCCCATGAAATACACAGCATTTGTGCTCATTTCTTCAATTACATTTCTACCTGGAACCTGCAATAACCCTTTTATACCTCCAAACAATATTCCTCAATCATTGAGGGCTTGTCACTGATATCCCAGTAAGAGAGCTCGTTATTAAAACTGGTAAGTACACACACATCTCGCAGCCTCTTTTGGCAATAGATGAGGAGCTTATGGTTTCAGTCTTTCTACTTTTCTGCTTAGGTAGTACCTCTTTTGGTTAAGTAATTTTTCCTTTCTCTTGTTAGTCTCCCAAAGTTCTAGACACACACCAGCATGTTTACACATACCTTTCTTAACCCAGCAATGATGATCCACCCAACCTACATGATTGTAAATGGAACCTGCATGCATAAATTCCAACTACCTCATACACCTTTTGGTATGATTGTGATAGTGTTTTAGATGGGAAAATTATCTGTAGAAATTTCTAGACCATTACTGACTTTTTTGTATACAGTAAATTATTGATGAATTGCTGAAGAAAATAATCTTAAGGTTTATTACAGTGCTTATTTGAATGCAACTACCCAACGAGCCACTCACAGGAATTATCTAACTGCTCTTCATAGACAATTGCACACATTATCTAAAAGCAACTGCTATACAAACAGAATTCCATTTCCAAATTGATGCAGTAGATGTGGCCCACTGCTCAAGGTGCTGTATCTCAATTAGCTTGAAGGACAATTTTAGCAAATGAACTTCATTAAGCCTAGGTTTTATCAGTCACAACCTTGGCTGGCCATTGCCATTTTCTAGATGTGATGTTTCTTCATAAACACTCAGAGCATGGAAAAGCCTAAGACAACAGAAAAATATTCCTGATGTTAGAAAATATAATTTGCTTTTATCACTGAATGTCTCAACGAGAACACTGTGGTGAAGCAATGCACAAAGAATTTGCTGAATCATGAGTAATGAGAAATTAACCTCAAGCAATATAAGAGATGGCTGTTAATAAATAAATAGACAGTTAAAGCTGACTTCACTCCTCTCTATTTCTATATATCTTCTTCCTTAACAAAAGTTTGTGGCTCCTTGGCACCCACTTCTGCTGGGTCCCCGAGCTGTGTTTCAATTGCACCACAGTTCTTCTGACAAGAAATATAACTTCCCAGTTCCCAATAACTTACTAATGTAACTAATTTCTCTATTTCTTTTCCCCGCTCCCATTTAAAAATAAACAAACCACTATTTCTGCTCCCATTTACTGTTGTCAGGAAAGATTTTAAAAGTTCAGAAAATATTGATGTTTGGGCAAAACAAGTGCCTGTAAATTCTGATCCTTTTTAACACTGACTTGAACTCTTCCAGTTTCACTGAAAATTAGTCAGAGATGGCCAAATATTAAGATTTCATTTTCTCCAGCCCAAAACCTAGAGAGACTCCTCACTTTCTTCTTCAATGTTAGACAGAATTAAGAAAATACAGTATTTTGCAATGTTAAGAACCAAAAGTGAGATCAGATTGTATTGATATTTCAGTCAAAACCACAGGCAATGGGAGAAACAATATAAACTCCTAATGCTCGTGTTTTATCCAAACTGACTCAGCCATGCTTGGTCTTCAAACCAAATCCTCAATCTTTGACCTCGATTTCACAGTGAAAAATAATCTGAAATAACTTCTTTCATTTCACTTGTTCCCAGATACTCATATTTTATACATTTGTGCCCACTGTTTTCTTGAAAAACAAGTGATCTGGAATTCAGTTAGTTACTCAAAGCTCCCTCTTTTCTTTCATCTGATGAAATACCTCAGACCACCAGGGTAATAGTACTATTCAGTGAGAAGTAAGGAGGCAAAGACCTGTGAACATGGCCTAAGAAAACACATTTCCCCTCTCTCCCACCCTTAAAACTGCCAGTTCCCAATCTGTAAGTCACGGAAGACGGAATGGGAAGGGCTGTGATGAATAATTACTGCTAGTAACTTCCTCCTGTTGCTTTATTCCCTTCTTGTTCCACATTGCAGAATACTGGTGGATGTGAGGAGTAGCTCTCTAGGCAGAGATAGAGGATGGAGAGGTTTGGGCAGCTTAAATACCTTTGTGAGCTTGAATTGCTTGCATTACCTGTGGCTAGCTGGCAGCCTGCTGTGAAAGAATGAACTAAACACCATCTATAGGCATTAAAGATTTCTCCTGTATCAGATTTTTAACCTTAATATAGAAGGTTACTGTCACAGATGATGCACAAACCAATCCCTTTTTTTTACCATTCAAATTAACATATGATTCTAGTTAATGATTTCGTGGTTTCTACTACCCAGAACTATGATAAAATGGTTATTTTGAACTCTACTGCAAAGATTAGGGAATAAAAATATAAAAAATCTGTTCTGCTGTGATGTTTCCTGTTTGAATTTTTGAAGGCCATTGTATTGCTCTCAATTCCATTTGATTCACTGCTTCTTTTGCTGAATTCCCTAAAAACAAGTAAAGCACAGTTCTAACATGAGGAAGGACTTTGGGATAGAGAAAATTTTTACTATTTCACAGTAGTACACAGTTATCAGAATTTGCTACCTATTAGAACAACAAACTCTAGGGACAAAAGGAATCCCTTTACTCTTTCCTTCTGCTAAGTATAAACTTTTTAACCTGTTATTCTTATGAATCATTTTGAATGCTCAATTTTGGGAGCAATTATCAGAGAAACTGGAAGTGCTGGAAATTGTTTATAAAGTAAGAAAATTATTTCCAAAGTCAAAAAAAGTCAAGCATCAGGGATCATGATACACTGGGATTCAAGAAACCGAGCAGTATTCTCCACTGTAGCATTTAGAAACTAGTTCTTTATAACAGCATATATAACTTGCTCTTTTCTGTGAGGATAATTAACATGAAGGCTTCTTACAAATGCCACTGAAATGCAGAGCTGATGGTTTATGAGCTCAAAATATTTTGCTGCACAGAGCAACAAAAGGCAGCAGTTGGACTTCATTGATTTTGTCACGCAGTGCACAGCTCTATCAGGCACACAAGGAAAGCTCTGAGGGGGTTAAAAGTCAATTGCAAGACCTGGGACCAGTGCCAATAAAATTGTACCTGGCCAGGCTTAAATTGAATTTTAGCTGCCAACTGTACATTTTCAGATCTCCAGAGGAAGCTGGTTCCTCCGTGTGGGTGAACTAGACAGAGGCAGCTGTTGAAATGGAAACCATTGCATCAGACAACTTGGGAACTGATTGAATTTAAAATTGGACTTTCTTATGCCTTGATTTTTACCTCAGAATGCACTGAGGAGATGCAGGTGGCTGATAAACAGAAATGTATCACTCAGCAAAGAGGTTAAAAAACCCTTCCAAACAAACAAGAATTTTGTCTTTTGGGAGAGGAAAAAAAATCCCTCAACAAATTCAGCAATAAGGTATAGGACCAGGCTCTTATTAGGAATAAATCAGATTAGTTATTCTGCTTTACATTAACATTAGTAGACTGATGCTCAGATTACTTGGTTAAGCCAGTGTAAAATTAATGTAATAGTGCATTTATTTGAATATAATTATATAAATCGTACCCTAGGATTAGAGCTGGATTTGGAATAATATGTACATATGTGTTATATATGTGTGTGTGACTATGCCCTAATGGAAGGAATAAATTGTAATTTTTTTAACCTGCGTATAAACACAATAAAAAGCATGTAAATATATCCAACTCCAAAATTGCACAGTAATAATTCCTGGAATTAAATTGTTCCTGTATTATGAAGAAAGTGCTGGGTCACATCCTAATCTTTTCCCCTACAGGATTTCAGATAATTCTGACCTGGGGTTCTCAGGTGGTGTGATTTCTTTCAGCTTCAGTGGGAACTGCATTCCATTTGCACCAGTGAAGGATCTAGTTTAGCGTGTTCATTCAACCGAGTCCAAGCTATAAATGTCCTGCTGGGTACACCTTCCTTGTCACCACTGATGGCCTTGGTGCCTGCTTCTAGTTCCTACACAGAAAGGAGAAAATCTATTTTTTATGTGACAGTTTTTCTTTTTAAAGCAATATAGAGAGACAGAACAAATAAAGAAACTATGTAATTCCTTCCAAAATAGGTAAGACAACAGTACAAGAAAGTTTACTGTGACTCTTCCTTGTATATTAGTCATTCTTGGTGATGTGCAAAGAGTTGTTCAGTCTTAGCTGGAACAGGATGTTCAAGTGAGCTTACCCTGATATGGTGTTATCAACCATAGCAAAAATAGAAATGTACATATAAAATTTTGCTTGTATTTCACTAATTCCAAGCCCACAGATACCATTTTTAAGTTTACTGTTAAATCATGTTTCCTAAAAACTGTTTTCATCATGAGATCTCAGTTGAATTTGTCATTGCCAGTAGTGAAGTGCTGTAAACCAAACTGATGACCCAAGGTCCTTAAAGAGTTTCCTTTGGTAACATAACAAAACACTTTTTTTTAAATAGAAATCAGAAGCTGAAACCTACCTCAAATATTTTTTTTTCCTTAAAATGTTTTTTTCCCACAAAATTTGAAACACAAATAGACAGAAGACACAGGCTAAAATCTAGTCTTTACAAAACCAAAACCACAGTATTTGTATAGCTCTAGCTATATTCAATTATATACATATACAATTCCTAGCAGGATGGTACAAAAAAATTCTTTCCTCCCCGTATCCAAGGTGAAGATAGGAAAATTAAGCAAGGGTTCTTGGCCACCATAGCATTATTTCAGAAAGTATCATAAACCATCGTTCTCTAAATTATCAAAGAAAAGAGACTTATGGAAAGATGTTTGTCTTGGTGCTCTTTGTCTGTGTTATCACTGCTTTAAAAAGGAGGAAGCATTACTGGGTCAGTTCAATTTCTATTGTACCTGTCTATCACAGCCCAGGTACGTAACTTCAGCCTTAGATAGATCAAAAAATAATGGCATCAGTGAAAAAAATTAAATTAGAATAATAAGTGACCTGGTATAACTTTAAGACCTGTTTGACTTTCAGATAAAACAAAAAAAAACTTTGATAAAGTGAGCACTCACTTTTATTTGAAGCTTATTTTTAGCCTCAGTAGAAGAGTGATATACTGCTCTCTGAGGAATAAGAAACAAGCATCATGGGTAACTTAATAGCAAATTTGGCTTTGAATTTATTTCCTATTCAAGCTTCAAGAATTTTTCACAAAGACTGGAATATTTTGGACTATTTTTAAAGAACAAACAGAATTCTCCCTCTCGGTATTCTGTCTACAAACTAAAAAGCCCTCTCTGACAGCTGAATTAAATCCTCTTTGAGGTGAAAAAATGGAACCCCAAGTACAGTACCTCCCTGGCATAATATCATTGAGCAGTTCTAAGCCCTTTGTTCTTTCTGAGCCTATTTTGAAAAGAGCAAAGATGTGCATGTGATATAATGGGGAATTTTCTTTGGTTGAATATTTCTTTCTTCCTTTCTCTGTGATTTATGTGAGTGCATAGGAAAATTTGCAATGGTCAGAGTCCAGAAAGTTCCCCTATTGTAATTCTCTCATTTCACATCTTTTTTCTTTTTCTTTCCTGACACATTCATCCTTTTCCCATCTCCAGATGCTTTCAAGCTTCTATTTTAACAACTGGTGGTTTTAGGTTTTTGGTTTTTTCCCCAGTGCCTTCATGATACTTTAAATGTTTTGTTCTCTGTACATGCAAAGTAACAAGTTAAGAATGCAAGATGACCTGTAGCACAAGCAAAACAAAACTGATAGAAACTCATTGCTCTGAAAATAGATATATAATTTCCAAATCTCAACAACATAGGTAGGTAACATTTCAAAGGGGAATACTTAACATGTGTCCTCAAGACAAACTAATATACAATTACACCATTATCTAATTTGGTATGTATTTAATTTGCAGTTTGCAACCATATATAAGCTTATCCTTTATTATAACAAAGTGGGCATTTAATCAGCAAATTTACAAAGGGCGTACATATAGCAGATTAACCTCACCTCTTTCAAGGCAAATTTAATTAAATTTTGGTCCCACAGAAATCAACAGAAATCTTCATACTTTGTAAAACAGGTCTAACTGTGGTAATTCATAAGGAGTCATCATATTGCTGTATTCCTTAAAGTTCTGCTTTCATTATCTTGCACACTAGTTTGGAGTTATTTTGCATTTTGAAGTGGTGTTTTTCTATTTGGTAAAGTCACTGTTATTAATTTCATGGTAAGACAAAGTGTTTTGGAGACTTTAAGTTATGTTTTTATCAGAGACCCATAATTTAGGATGTGGTGCTGTAAATACAAATGACTGCATCAGTGTTTTACAGCTATAAGTTACTACAGAATAATTTTCACTTTACAGTGACGTGCTTTCATTGGCATTTTAATAAAGGTGATTAACTAAAGATAGAATTCTAAAAAAGATTTGCCAGCTATATTTTCTGATCTTCACTCAATAATTTAGCACAGTGCATCATTTCTTAAAGTGCAAGCAATATGCACAACTTAATTAATTTGCATTGGATCTGACATGAGAAATGCTAAAAATGGTACTTGATATAACATACTGGTAATCATAAAGCAAATAATAAAAATACATTGAATTAGATTTTACCTCTAAAGACAAGGCTTAAGTCTGAATTGATTTGGTATGTTAACAAATACCCACTCATACATTTATCCAAACTGAGAGACATGGAAATAAACTGACACACTGAATTTCACAGAGGAATCTGTTATGAAATAAAATCAGGTCATTGGAATTCTGGCCCAAACCTTTAATTCAAAGTATTTTTTTAAACAAAACTAACAAACAAAAATCCACCACCACCACCACTCCCAATTAAAAAAAACAAATAAACAAACAAACAAAAACAAAACAAACCAATTACAAAACATCTCCCCTCCCTCCAATCTAGCTTTATTCTTTGGTAGCAAGGAGCAAAATCAGTTATTTTAATAAAACCCATCACTCTTGGATTGCACTCAAAAGTAATTTTTGATGCTTTTTTCTTGCTGTAGATGTTATCTCGTGCTAATTGAAATTCTAGCTTAGTAGACAACAGACATTGCAAAACCTACAAGAACAAAATGTCCCTTTGGGTCACGAGCAATTTATGGTAAAGCGGCAAAAAAAGGTGAGTTTTGGAGAGAGAATTAGTTTGTAGCCCACCTACAACTGTTTCAAACCAGATGCCTGTGCTGCAATGTGTCACACTCAGAGTATCTATAGGAGCTGCTACTACCTCTGAATTCCAAAAGTTACTGCAGTTCTGTCATAGATGATTATGTATAAATTATTCCCGTTACAAGAGCCTTTTTCAGCACCATGGATAGTAGCAGGTCCTGACTTTCCTGAGTGCCTTTCAGAGCAGTTACTGTTCATTCTAGTCCAAACCATGATATCATTTTATGTATATATATATATATATATATATATATATATATGTATATTTATATGTGTGTGCGTGTGTGTGTGTGTGTGAGAGAGAGAGAGATAAATAGTAACTAATAGATGCCCTAAAGAGAAACCAAGGAAAGGCAACAAGACTGATGGCATTTTAGAACACATAATCTAGAAGGAAATTTTAAACAAACATTTAAGATTGAAAATTAAAGTGCTTAGTTTTTGAAAAGTAAACAAACATGCACAGAAAGGGGCAAGGTACTATTCACCATTTCTATCAAGTGCGGCAAGAAGAATCAGTTTAATTTGCCATGAGTGTGTTTTATATGAAATATTAGCAGTAACAGCATAACTGAAATCAAAGATATATTACTTGGCAAAGATATCAAAATGATAATTAATCTGAGGTTTTAAGAGCGTGTTGGCAGCAATATGTATGCACTAAGTATGTTATACTTTAACTAATGGTAGTGGTCTCCTTTAACATCCTTTTAATTCTAAATTTTGAATGTTAAAGTCTACTTTTTGGTAGCCAAGACTCAAGTGTTTAAAAATGCTCCAATTTCTTACATGCTGATCACATAGCCCACTGTAATCAAAATTCCACATAATTATTTGGGTCATCTACCCAAAACAGAATCATTCAGATTCATCTGTTGCTCTCTTGATCTTATAAGGGAAACCAAATCAGATAACTAAAAACCCCAGGAAATAGGCCAAAAGCCAGGGTGTGTCCACATTTACATTTTTAAATCTAGATATTTACTGAGACTCGCCCATACATATGAAGATTGCATTTGTTAACCGAAATCCTTTAGATTTTCTTTTATGTATTAAATAAAGGATAGTAAGTGTAAATGAAAAAAAAAAAAAAGTTGAAATTAAAACATTTAATTTCACTGCAGGATTGATCATTTTCCAGCAATTTTTACTGTTTACAATAAGTTATACAGAGCAAAACATATTTTTTGTATATTTCATATTTCTATATTCAACTATTGAGAGTCAAAACCAGTAATGAGCAACTCTATTAGAATCTCAGTAACACCAAGCTACTTAGAATGAGTGATTTACATAGTAATTGCCCAGTATTTTTTAGCAGTTTAAACGGCAAGAGATAGTACTTTCCCTAAACATTCCTCAAGAAGTTAATGACCCAAAAAAGAACCATGTAAAGCAGGTAATCACTTGTTAATTGATCTGCTACTAGTCCTCTATGAAACATCGAGCAATGCATCAGCTGTGGAACCTTGAGAATACATTTGCTGGTTGTGCTGTACCTTGGGACAAGCTGCAAAGATGAGTACCCAAATATTTATTACAGAAACAGAAAGTGTTGACAGCTCATTAATGAGATAAATATGCAGTTTTCTGTGAATCCAGAGATGCCTACATACTTTTCAAGATCTGTGAATATGGCTAAGACCCCACCAGATAATCTACCACAGTGCCCACTGTGCAAAGCTTTATTGTTGCAAAGAGAAAAAGAAGAGTGCATAGTGAGAATGAAAATTTCCTTCAACTGAAAAAAAAATCTGTGATGACAACAGGCATGAATGTGCTCAGAGGATGCAAATCACAACTTGCAGAAAGCTGGTTAAGTAGGTTTTTTTTCTGTCATCTTAGAGATTTCTTTGTTTCGTTGCAGTTGATAAAGGTCATTATAATCCATTATGCACACTGGCATATGTAATCTGTCCTTTTAATTTCTCAAGGCTCAGACCACACTCATTTCTGTAAAATGGTAGAAGTGCATAAAAGGTGTATCCAGAAGCAGCATGCAAATGTTCATACTGTTTATTTGCACATCAATCTCTAGCATGTTTTTAAAACACATTTCTTCATAACTCAAAGAGGATGGTAAAGAGGGAAGAATAGGAGCAAAGAAATACTGAGTGGTTTGAGTGATCATCCAATGGTTTGGGTTTCTTCCTGTGCTGGGCAAACAAGAATCTCAGAAGCTTTTATGAATTTTAGTCTGCATTGGACCTTTCCTGAGTGATTGTGCAGGGGAAGTTTTGTTCTGAACAAACAAAAGGCATGCAGCATGAGAATGCTCTGGAATTTGTAAAAGATGGAAGGAATTGAAAAGGCAAAGACCCCATAGGACCCAACCAACTCAGCCATTCTACATTCTTTAAACATACCACATGAGAGCACATTAATCAAGCAGTGAAGAGGTGAAGATGACAACCTGAATAAATTTTTAGCCAGAATTGATGACTGTAGAGGTATTTGGGTTTATGGTCTACATTAGCAATAGTAAATAATTTCAACATTCAGGGACTTATGATAGAATTTAGTGGTCTATCATTAACTTCATTTTCAATTAAATAAATTCTATCCACATTTACAGTATGAGCTGGAATACAAAATAAGGCTGCCAGATGCTGAATCTGATTTAAAGCAAATACAATGGAGAAGCAGCATTCACAGGAAAAATATTACAGGGAAATTATAATATTCATATCAGTCTTAGGATATACCTGATCAGAGGTACTTGGTAAATGACACAGAAATAATTATGATCTCCCCAATAAAACAGGAGGAGAAAAGCTATCTTGAGTTACATGATTGTGAATGGTGTGTGAAAAGAATAATGTTGTCATTACATGGCTGATAACCAAGTTACCTGATCTTGGCACACACATATCACAGCAGAAATCTGCATCATAAGAAAGACATGGAAAAAAAAAAACAACCCACACACCAAACCAATAGAAAGGTAAAAGATTGAGTAATATATATTTTTTTCTTTTACCCCTGAGGGGCCCAAACAAAAAGAGAGAAATATACAAAATGGAGAATACTAACAAAGAACACAGTTTTTTTAGATATAACATTAGAACAAATTCATAGGACCGTTGAAGCCCCTAGCCATTTTCCAAGTATACAGTAGGGAAGAAATCCATTTGATCTGAGGATATCCTTTATAGTTTGCCCTTGCTTTTGGAAGCAGAAGTCACCAGACTCTTGGGGAGGCTTCAGTTCAAAACATGCAGCATATCTGTAGTCCCAATTGCACAGGGAATGGAGACAGCAAAGACAAGACGGGAAAGATATCAGGACAAGAGCCTAGAATTTTTTTCAGTGGGACATAAATGCATATTTAACTCCATTTCTATTAAAGAGAAAGTTCAGAGAATGAGGCTAAATTTTCAGCTCTCCATTAATGGAAGTTTCTTCTTCTCCTTGACAATTATCTCTGTGCTAAAATTTCACTTTTACACCTTCCTTCAAAGACACTGGTGAATGAACTATATACTGACATCCACAGCTACTTCTGCCATCAGCTGCAGGCTGTTTTTCAATTTTGTTTTTCTCCCAGTTAATATTTCTTTGGACTTTTTCCATTATACTGAGTAATGTGTGGGCCAGAAGGATGCATGTGGCATGTATTTCACAGAGCTTTACTAATACTTTTATTTCATTATATGATCTTTTTTTCTCCTTTCCATGGACTTCTACATAAAGCTCCCCAAATTGCCTTGTGTGGCAAAAGCTTGGCTGATTACTTTGAAAATGAGAGCAAAATCTATAGAGACACTGACAAGACATACATTTTGCTGGCATATGTAGATACCCATATATTTCACTCTGCAGTTTAGAGAAAATGAGCTTAAAAATATTTTGTTAACAATATCTTGGGTGAGTGATGCAATTAGCTATTATTTAGAATGCACTGTGCATGCACTATAGAATATTGAGCTAATGTTTTTTCTTATTAAGCATTTCCAGACCTTGAACAAATACAGTTTCCAGTTCTTCTTTTAATTTTCTTTCTACTGTTAAGTGGGAAATGGCCAATTGAATATGTCACTCTACTTGTCTGAGAGAAAACATTTTCATCTACTCTGTCTTGACAGAAGAAAATATAAACACTTGAGTCTTTTCAAATCTCTGCCAATGGAAAATGTTAAGACAGAAACCATAAGAAAGCAAGCTGAAGACAGACCACAACCATCTCTTCTTTACTGTTTTTCTCATTATTACTTCTTGGAGGGAGATCGTAATCCAAAGATTGAGTCATATAGTAGACAGGATACAGAGGTATGGAAATTATTTAGCTCCTAAGTGAATTGAAGAAGTCTGGATGAAAGTAATGTTTCATTAATGTAAGGACATGGAATCAAAAATGAAATAATATATTAATTGCATTTTTTTTCTTTTAACATCAATGAAGCTTCCAAAGATATGGGAAGATTGCATATGTTGAAAACCTTCATGTTTTTATGCAATCACTGATATTTTTAAACTAATCATTAACATTTATGAGAAGGAAAAAAGAAAACAATTTCACGTGAAGAAATTTCTTTCCAGAAACTTCCTCAAACTGGTCTTATAATGTAACAGATGACTAAGATCCTGTATTGGGGTTGCATGACCAGGTTTTGGTAGTTTGGTGGGGGGGGGTGGTGGGCTACAGGGAAGTTGCTCTGAGTAGTTGCCCGAAGTTTCCTCCATGTCTAGCTGAGACAATGCCAGGTGGCTCAAAGATGGACCTGCTGCTGGCCAAGGCTGACAGAAATGGTGGTAATGCCTCTGTGATAACACATTTAAGAAGGGAAAAAAAAAAAAATAAAAGGTCTGGCTCAGATATAATTGTGAGCAGTTGAGAAGGTGTGAGAGGAACAGCCCTGCAGACACCAAGTGAGGAAGGAGGGGCAGGAGCTGCTCCAGGCACCGGAGCTGAGACCCCCCTGCAGCCCCTGCTGAGCCCGAGGTGAGGCTGCCGTGCCCCTGCAGCCCAGGGAGGGCACAGGGGAGCAGAGATCCACCCACAGCCCAGGGAGGAGACCTGCTCCAGGATGTCTGAGACGAGGCTGTGCCCCTGTGGGAGCCCTGGGCTGGAGCAGGCTGGGGACAGGGACCTGCAGACCCATGGAGAGAGGAGCCCAGACTGGAGCAGGTTTGGTGGTAGGACCTGTGAGCCTGTGGGGAACCCAGGCTGGAACAGGCTGTGCCTGAAGGGCTGAGCCCTTGGAAGGGTGATCCACATTGCAGAAGTCTGTGGAGAACTGTTGCCTGTGGGAGGGATTCACACTGGAGAAGTTCATGGAGAACTGTCTCCTCTGGGAGGAATCTCATGCTGGAGCAAGGGAAGGACTCCTCTCCCTGAGCAGCAGGAGAAGCCATGGATGGTTATGGATGGAAACAGACCATGACCCCCATTGCCTGTGCTGTTAGTGGGGAGAAGGTAGAGCTGGAAAGAATGGGGTGGTGGGGAAAGTGCTTTTAAGGTCTTACTTTACTTCTCATTATCCTTCTCTGATACTGCTATGAATAAATTAAATTATTATCTCCAATTATTGCTGAGTGTTCTCTCTCTCTTTGCTGAGTCCTTATCTCTACTCATTAACACTTTATTAGATTTTCTTTTCCCTCTCCAGGTTGCAGGGGGTAATGTGAGAGACTTTGGTGGGTGCCTGGCATCCAGCCAGGGTCAACCCACTCTGTATCACTACCTGAACAGATTTATCTGTGGTCAAGGACTCCAGAGTACCTTCCTGCATCTGAAATCACAAGGATTTGAAGGTACAGACATACCATCTCTTATTCCTGGAAGCAATTTAAGCTCTACTATGCACAGAAAAAGAAATCAAGCCATTACTAACATGAAGAGTAAATGCCTGAAGAGTACATGACAAACTCATAAACATATGTTTGTTGAAGTCTCATGTTCTATTGTCAGAAATAGCTACTATATCTGCAGAAATTATTCATTGAAAGAAAACATATTAAAATGTCAACATTTCTAAAATGCATAGTTCAACTTGTTCTGATTATTATGTAAGCCACAGTAAAAATTAATTTTCTGACAGAAATCCTAGAGAAAGCAGAGAGTGGAGCAGTTGTTCATTGGCCATAACACATGAGAGATCGTGCCTGGCTTTTCTAGAAGCAGCAAATTTAGATTACCTCCAAATATAGAATAATGGACCAGATAGTCTGTTTCAATCTGGCTTTTTTTCTATGATCCTTTGTTCAGAGTGGACCAGATGTCTGCTGTTTAGTTAAGAATTAACACTGTAATTGTTTAAAAAATTATACCCAGCACACCAAGGTGTGGCACAGGTGTGTTTTAACTGCTCTGCTGTGAGTTCCCCTAATTAATGACTAGGCCTCTGGATGTTCAGCCAGGTTTCTTGTTTTGGGGATGGCTTTTTGTGTTGATTTGTTTGGGTTGATTCTTGTTGGCTGCTTTTTTTTTTAAGGCTACATGCTCACTGTATTAAAAAGAAGAGGAAGTACAAAATGATTAAGAGCTGCAATTACTAAAGCATCAGACAAACACTTCTATGTGTTTGTGCTGGTTTTGGCTAGAGTAGAGTTAATTTACTTCACAGTAGCTGGTATGGGGCTGTGTTTTGAGTTTGTTCGGAAATGGCTGTGGATAATACAGACATGTTTTTGTGGTTGCTGAGCAGGTCTTGCTCAGAGCCAAGGCCTTTTCTGCCTCTCACACCACCCCACCAGTGAGTGGCACAAGGAGCTGGGAGAGGACACAGCCAGGACAGATGGCCAGAACTGACTCCAGGAGTATTTCAGACCATATGACATCATGCTCAGGATATAAAATGGGGAAAAAAGAGGAAGGGGGGGGGGGACACGTGGAATGATTTGTCTTCCTAAGACACTGTTATGTGGGATGAAGCCCTGTTTTCCTGGAGATGGCTGAACATCTGCCCAACCATGGAAAGCAGTAAATCCGTTCCTTGTTTTGATCTGCTTGTGTGTGCAGCTTCTGCTCACCCTATTAAAATGTCTTTATCTCAATATATGAATTTTCTATCTTTCACCCTTCAGATTCCCCACTGAAGGTGGTGGGGGGATGTGGTGCTCAGTTGCCAGCTGGCCTTAAACCACTGCAGAGTTGTCACACACAGGTCCATGAGAGAATTCTGCTGCTAATAGGGGACAGCTTCTGTTGTTCCAAGGTGAGTCTTTTCCAAGGAAAAAGTTAAAGAAAACCTTACACGGTACAATAAGCATGTGCAGCTGTTAATAACCATTATTCATTAAACATCCTGAAAGAGGGGATCGACTCCTCTGTAGGATTGAAAAAGGTGAAAATTTCTGGGGAAGGGCAGGCACTCAGAAAAGGAAGAAAAATACTAAGTTTATGTCAATCACATCTCAATCATACACTCACAGTTCTCCAACAGCAGAGGAAACTTAACTCTCCCATGTTTAGTCCTACCTTGCCTTTTTTGCCTGTACTCTTGGTCACTTCAATACAAAAACTTTCAGTACAAAAACTGTAAGTTGAGTGGATGTACAAAAAACAATACTTAGAATTTCCTCTTAATTCCCTGAGCTCAATTTTCATCTGATGGGCTGACCTCAAGCAGCAGATTTGTATCATTTTATTGTCTTTTTGTCTGATGGGTTGAAAAGGAAAAAAACCCAAAACATTTGTACACAAAATACAGAAGAGAAATCCAAACTAATATTTTTTTTCCTGGTACATTACAAACTGTCTTCTTCTAGGTTTTAGTTTTTAAGAACTTATTTTTAAAAGACAAAGAGAAGGCCTTTCATATACAACCTAATTTTGTGGTTCTCTTAACTGCTAAATATTTTGATTTGCTAATCTAGTGTATTCTTAATTTACATCTAATAAACCAAAAGACTGAAAATGTTTACTGCAATTTTTACTAATTGTTCAAATGCATATTTGATATATTATGACAACAGAAATACCACTGTAACTCAGTAGGGTACATTTTAGCTCAGTGGTGGCTAAATCTTCCCTAATTGGCATATCTGTTTTGAGAAATAAATATACTACTGTAGTAACAGAAGGAAGCACAAGAAAAAAAGTAACAATACAGAAGGAATTCTCTCAAAATTAAAACTGTCATCACTCTGTAATTTTTAACTCATCAGTGATTTTCTGTCTTTAAAAAATATTTTTATATACTAAATAGCTGTTGTAGTTTAGTTTATGCTACTCAAAGTCTGTATTTATCACAAAGAAATTAGGTTTATGCTTGAAGTTTCAAATGCCAGGCAGGAAAGTATAAGTAATACAGATCAATATATACTTTATGATCATTTAAACTTCAAAACATACATAGGCAGGTCAAAACTATATAACATGGAGCTCTTTTTCTGTCATAACAAAGTGTAATTTACATTTCTAATTCACTTTGAACATCATAGATTTTATTGCTAAAGTACGATCTCCAAAACATGATGTTACAAAAATGTAATGGTAGTTCCACACAAGTTGTTCAACACATAGTAGCATAAATAATTGCATTAATACTTTCTCACACTGAATAGATTCTTTGGTGATTAGAGGAATAACAGGCAAGGCTTGCCTTCTTGATAGGTATGACAGCCACATTTTATATCACTAATTCAGAATGAGGTTTATGAAGATACTTTTTGATACTGCCTCAATTGAAAACTCTCTCTGTTATCAGTAAGCCCCTTCTCCTTATCCCTCCAGAATGCAGAAACAAAACCAGATCTTGAAACAACTTCCTGTAACTCCCTGCAAATATAATACTCCACGTCCTTTACATCTCTCTAAAGGAGAAATTATGCGTACCTTAAGAAAAATAAAATTATTAAGACTGTGATAGAGAAACTTTTACCCAAAAATTAAACAAAATGGAGATATTGTAGGATTTTTTAGACTTGACAACACTGTACTTAATTTCATGTGAACAACCTTGAGATCCTCTATAGAGAAAGCAATTTAGGGAGATATAAAGTGAAGTTGTATCTGTAGTTGCCATCACCTGACATTCAAAACCCAGTGATATTTGCAGGTCTGAAGAGATTCCTGTGATTTCTTGTGAGAGCTTTATGCCCATGCCTCTCAAAAATGCAATACATTTTCTGTGAAACTAGTTCTTACCTGCTACCACATTCTGCTGAGCTCCTCTCTGAAAAGCACCAACTCAGAATCCTTGCAGACTCCAAAATTCAGATTTGACATCTATTTTCTTCTTCATGGAAAAAGTCTGGGCTCCTGCTGAAATCTCCATCCTGTCATCATAAAGGGATGTAGATATCAGTACTCTCTCCCTGAGTTTGAAACTGCTGGTGGCTAGGAAAGGGAAGTTCCTGTATCACTGGCTGGGGGCTGTGTACAAATCACAAACGGGACGGGGCTGCTGTGTAACACGTCTCGAGCTGTTTATTTTTTAGCATCAGTCTCATTACACTGTTATGACAGTGGGAAGATGCCAGCAGCTCACATCCCAGGCAACAGACCAAGAATTTAATGTTACAACTTACTTTATAAACTTTTTGACCAATCACACAAAGCAAAAGCATATTGACAGTTCTATCCAATCACAATAAGCATACATACCTTTGGTCAAAACAATGCTTGCTTATTTCAAATACAATACTTGCTTATAAGCCTCAAGATACAATGCACAGAGCTCCATTATTAAGCTTAGACCTTCCTAATATCTCACCAGAGATACTCTTTTGCAACTTAGGAAATTATTCTACCCAAGCGTTAATACACAGACCATTGTTCTATTTGTCCTTTCTTTCTACTTCTTGTATAATTTTCCTGCTGACAAATCTTATAGCTACTGCTTGGCTCTAATCACCATCCTGCTGTCTCTGAGGTCTGCCTTTTGCAATGTGCCCAAAACCCTCTAATTTTAAGGAATCCCATATTCCTGTATTTCACAAATGGGAAGTTTCTTAATTTCACCTGCTGAGGGACATTTTGTTTTCTTGACAATGCACCTGCCAACAAAACCCAACAAACAGTTTGAAAAAAAGAACACTATTTTGAAAAGGGAAAAAAAAATACAGAAATGATAATTGGCAGATGTGCACTAGACAATATTTTGGTTTTTTATTCCAGTCAGAACTGATTACAGATATGCCCCATACATCTGCTGCTGGTTCTGTATTATCCTTGTGAGCTTCAATGAGTGGATCTCTGCTGCACCACAGCATTCTGCTGTCTTACCTGGGTTCTGAGGCCTTCTGAGGTAAATTGCTATGAAACACCTATGACTTCAGAGCTTCTCTGAGTGACAATCTAATGTCTGGTCCAATGCACAACATAAATCTGAATAATTTCTACTCTGCTTTGGGTTTGATTACTGATAAGTGGGAATATAAAATCCTGATTTGAAGGAAAGTGCATTCTAAGGAAAAGGAGGTCATAACAGGAAAACTTGAAAAGATAAGAGAGAATCTTTTATCTGAGAAGAAGAATCAATGAGATTGAGGCACTGTACCAAAGAGTTTGTAGCATGTATGAGCTAGAAAACATTGAACTATCACTTTTTTCCCCTTTAAAAAATTTTTAAGGGAAAAGAGCAAAAATAAAAATGCAATTAAAATTTACTTCTCTCCAAATTACTCCTACTAAGAGTATGTCTTACAGAAATTGTGGTGGTTTCATTACATAAAATGTGTGACCTCAGCATATTATTTTGAAAGACTCGTGCACAAGTGTCTTGGAATAGCATACCCCTTTTTCTAGAACAACTTCTGCTCAGTAATTCCTAGGGTTTGGTTCTTTGTCCAGAAACATTCCCCTCCAAGAATGAGTATTTACTGTCTCACAGCATTTTCCCTTTTGATCCTGAGGAAAAGAGGGTTTTGCCCTGTCTGATTTTTCAATTTCGTATTTCCAGTATTTAATACAGGCATTAGAAATGCCACATGGGCTCATACCTTTGTTCTTGAAAAATGTTTAACAAGTAACTGACTGGAAATTCCCTTACTGATTTGCCTTCATGTGGTTTTTACTTCCAAAACAAGAAATTATGTCTAGCTTTTGGAGGAATATTACAACTGCTTAATTCTGTTGCTGGAGTTGTCTGAATGATTTCAGTTTTGCAAACAGAAATCTTTATGTTTTTCTGTTTATACTGAATGAAGCATTGATTTGCAGATGTATTTTTAATCTGTTACTTCAAACAAACCTTTCTGCTCAAACACAACTTCTTTTTGCCCACTTGGACAACAGCTAAAGTCAAGCCCAAAAATTCCAGTTTAAAATTCCTTTAAACTGACAACTGTATTGGAGTTGCCAGACTAGCTGTCTATCAGTAAATCTTCTAAAAGAAAAAGCAGTTAAAACAAATTTATTATAAGTTGCACTGGTTCTTCCTGTTGGTCACCCTCTTAATTTTTAGTGGAACCTAATATACAACATACAGCAATGAGCAAGCAGCACTGGCTCATTCTAGCAAGTGCTTTTCAGCTGAAGAATCCAAAACATTTTCAGTTACCAGAAAATCCTAAGAAAACCTAGAGAAGCTGAAAGACAATATCTTTGGATCAGGGGTTCTCATTTGCACAGATGCTTGTGCCAGGGCAAAATCTTGCAGATTTTGAGACTTTTAAGACATTAATGATTACAGATTACAGAGGCTGCCAGTCCTACTTTATTTGGTCTTTTTTTTTTTTTTTTTTTTCTATTCTAGAGAACTCCAATATGGTGCTGCTTTGGCATATTCTTAATTCTGTGTTCTTTATTTGAATCTTTATTACTAAACAAAAAATAGTGTTCATTTTGGTTTTCCTTTCATCTGGATTTTCTGGATGCTGAAGACTTATGCCTGGATCTTTCCCAATTTATATTTATCTGAAAATAAAATAAATAAAAAATAATTAGGTTCAAGTGTTTGAAATCTACTTATATAATTCATACAAAGCTGTCACTTTATTTTTGCGTGAAATTGGACAATTGCAATATTATAATTTTTTAAATGATTGTTGGTGAAGAACTATGTCAGGGCCTATAGGTGCACAAGGCAGCTACAGAAATTGTAGTATATTGGTTTTGTTTGGTGTTTTCTTGCCTGGGTTTTTTAATTAAAAAGACCCAAATCCATTCAAATTTAAGTGGGGTTATCTATCTTTGTGACAGATTTAGATAGGGGATAATTCTAAATTGGAAGTGGCATTCAAGACCCTGGGGATATATGAATTTTTTTCTTTTAAATCTGGGCAGGAAAGAGATTCCATCAATAAATGGTGAAGATTTTTAAGGTATCAGAACAAAATACCAGTAAATTGTCTGATTCAAAGTACAGAGGTCTTTTTAAATAATTTAATCTACAAATAATTTTTATTGATGATTAGAAATTTTCCTGCATAAGCAATAGCAGTGAAAATCAGGGAGACGAGTTTTTCATGGAGAAGTAAATGGACTTTTTAATCTGCTGACTTGATCACTGATCTCCTTTGGATACTGAGAGATCACAGAGCTTGACAGATTAATGGAAAGGACAGCAAGACCTTATTTAGCTTATTCATAGCACAGCAGTCTGTGAACAAATATAAAAACAAGCAACAGAGAATAAGCAGATTATGCCTGGAAGCAGTCCAGAAAAAGATAAATCACGAAACATTACAAGTATACCACAAGAAAAAATATTTCTCAGTCTGCAGGTGCTACAACTCAGACTTCACTCATTCACTGTACTGGATGCTTGCCCAAGCCAAGTACATGAAGCTGTTGCTGATCCTGGAATTGCAGCAGAAAACTAACTTATTCCCAAAATTTTTTCTCTCCACAGATTTGTAAAAATTAATGTCTGATATACACTGGGGAATTTTCCTTTGCATGGTAAAGTGTGCAGACAGCCTGAAGTGGTCCATGAAGAAAATGAAGAGTTATACTTCAGATCGGATAGCATTAAGTGTCATGTAATTTCTGGAGAATAAATGACAGGGAAAATGTGCAGAAAGCCTGGGAAGGCTGACAATAGGGAAAGTAATGGTGGAAATAGTAAGACAAGTGATGCATAACCAACATCCAAGGGAATCAATGCTTCTTAAAAACCTGTACTACCTCCTTCTTCTCTGTCACAGAGCTTTGTTTCCTAAATTTGGAGCAGCATTGCTTGACACATAGCAGTAATGTAAATTACTGATACTTCTTTTTACCTGGCTGCTTGATGCAGATTTTACAGATGATGAAGCTAAAAATCTCACCAGGGAGAAATAGCTTCATTTTTTTCTGAAGAGTAACATATTCAGAACTCAGGAGCTGAATGTGAAAAAGAAATACAGCACTTCCCTGCAGGTCCCCTTTCCTGTGGTTACTATTAGCAAGGATCCACTGAGAATAAGTTGTTGAATTAGAAGCATGAATGTTCACTTAATAAGAAAACGATGGAATTTTGTTAGTGGGTGATATCTTCATGTTCCTGCAGATATGAGAGTATGTGTCAGGGGTTCTTTATCAGCCATCTTCTAAAGGATTTAAATTTTACATGCATAATTAAACTAAAGAAAAAAGTTGCTTTGTAACAAACTTTATTCTAAAATTTCTAGTCAGGAGCTCAATGATTTGATTCTAATGGAGAAATACAAGATGCATATTAATATTAAAAAATAAATAAGCCAGAGCTCAGCAGGGATTTCCCCCCCCTCTTCCTTCCATCTTTGGATTTTTAAATATCTAAATAATATCAGTACTAAACCAATAACCATAAAAGAATATTCAGAGCACCAAGTGACTATGTTAAGCACTAGTTTTCATGCACTAGTTAACCCTGGGGAGAATCAACTCTAAAAAATTATGACGGAATTTGGTATAATTTGTATGCGGACATTTAAATCCTTAATAAGTGGTCATGAACAGGGATTTGGGTGTTTAAATTACAGCAAATTGCAATCAAATTTTTAATCTGTGTTTAATTACATCTTAAATATTACATCTGCAAACCCATAGTCCAAATTTAAATTGAAAATGAATATTTTCAGCAGCTTAGAACACAGAATGAGATTCACTGTTCAGTACTCTAAGTATCTAGTCTAGCCAGATCCTGTAGAGAGTCTCCATTCAAAGTAATTTTAAATAATTAGGGAGGCAGTTATATATGTGTCATACCAAGGAAAGCATTACAGTGACAACAGTAGGTTTGTAACACAGTTAAATCATTAATAACTATCAAAAAAATGTACACTTAGGTTATAGAGAGTTCATCAGTAAAGCCAAACAAAACCAAAACTGCTTCATGGTTTAACTTTAACTTGAAAAATTTCAAGCAGTGACAAATAAGCACTTTCTGCAAAATGGCCAGATTACAGAAGAATCACAGCACAAATCTGAGAGCCTCAGGCTCCAACACAGCCTCTGCTGGCTGCCTATATGCTACATAAAGGACTAATCACACTTCCAGGATTTGGAATGGACTGTTGTCAAAACAGTCCAGTATTTTTTGTTTTCACTGGACTCCAGTATAGAGCTCCATATGAAGGACAGGGAAGTGCTGATGATCGCTGACTGGACAGAACAGTATCAAACACATCACACATCTGGAGATCATCAATGCTGTTTTGAACCAGATATCACAAGGTATCAATAGCGAATCCAAATTTATACACAATTACCTGGTGTGTATAAATATATGGTGTATAATATACAAATATTCTGTACATAGTACAGAATACATAGATATGTATTTTGTATGAATTTGTGTCTATTGTATATATTTATATATATTTCATACATACATATATATAATCCACACATAGGTACATTGCCTCCTCTTGAATACTTTATACACTACACATACACAGAACAAATATTGAATATCAATTCTGCAGGAGTCTGTAACATCCCCAGGAAGAAGAAAATGCAGAAGACTCTGTGGGCTACAAGGAACCATTATTTTTTTGAATAGCTTGTCATTCCTGTCATATTTTTTCCTTCAACTTTTAAGAAAGTTTGACATCACTTCAAGGAGGCTTTGAGGACAGAGAATTAGGAAGAAGATTCTTGCAAGTGTAACCTGGCAAACATAGGTTTGCAGTTGAAGAAAGGAATAGAATATTCAGTTGATCCTCCAAGTCAAGAGCAATGGAGTGAGGCTACAGAGCTGGGAAGGAAATGTACCTTGAAGTTTTGTGTTGAATAAGCCCTGACACTGGAGGGATAGGTTACCAACACGAAAATTATTTGAGATGGGAGAGCAAAACCAGCATTAATTATGACAGTGCTCTAGGACTACATGTAGTCCAGGACTGGTAAGCTGATTTTGGTTTAGAAATTATCTTTAGGACATGAATAATAAGGCAGCAGGATTTTTAGATTAAGAAAATGCCTTTGGTTGGTTTAGACAGATCATCTGTCTATTTAATGCTTTATTAAAAACTTTATCCTTTTCAAGTCCTTACTGCCAATTAGTGTCAATTAACATAAATTTAATCAGCCTTTCTCTGCTCCAAGTATAATGCTGTAAAAGCAGTGTAGTTTTAGCAATTTCAATGTGATTTATACCAGTGAAAATGGGAAAAGAATGAGCCTTAATAGGTGTACATTTAAGTGCATGTTCTTAAACCACAGTTTGTAATGTGCCCCAGCCCAGGTAACTAAATTCCTGTGGGGCACATTTATGATCATAAGCTAGACTTTTACTTTAAGTTAATCCAAACAATTAGGTTCTCTGGCAGAGCCTTGCAGGCAACTCTGAAGAGGTAATACTATACAGCAGCTTTAATTACGAGTAAACTAGATCACAGAATTTCATTAGTAATTCTGAACATAACTTAGCTTGGTTAAAGCATCCAATCATGTTTCATAAAATAAAAGACAAATCAGCACGGATATTAGACTAGTGCTGCTAGCATGGCAAGCCTGACTTGAGATTTGGAAGATGAGGTGCTTACAAAAGAGATAATAATGAAATCTAAAAATTTTGTACTGGAGGATTAAAATGGAAAAAAAAAAGTCATTAAAAAACCTTGGTAAACATCACATAACATGCTTTCAATACCAATATAATTGCCTCACAAAATTTAAAGCATGTGTCTAAAGAGTAAAAAATATCTATTTTTAACACCTAATTTAGCAAATCTCAGGTCATATAAAATTCCTTTGTCTTTTTCATGTATTCTTCAGAATATCACAAGGCCTGCATTAAATTCATCACAGAATTAGGCATCAATTAACAAAAGTCTAGCCCTAAATATGCTTCATTAAATAACACCAATCTCTGAAAAAGGTACCTTAAAATACCAGAGAATGAGCAGCATGAAGTCAAACATCTATATAAAAACATATATAAAGTAAATGTGTATAAAAGAAAGATATTCTGTAGAAACATACAGAGAAGGAAGTGGTTGCAACAGTCAGGAATTCAAAATTAGGAAGGAATTCAAAATACAGCAAGGACTGTACTGAGCCACAACATCACAGATTTACAATCTCTGAAAAGGCATTTCATACAGCTTTTGGGTAAATATATACGTGTCTATATATTTACACACACATCAACCTGGCACCTGTTGAAAGACATTTAAGAATATGAACTTGCTTTCAGTGTCCTCTTCACCCTTCATTGCAGCAGCTGGAAACTGTATTATGATCAGGATGGTGTCAGAGAGGCTGGTGGCATGGTTAAATCAGTTTTATGCTGCCTTGCAATACCAGATTATGTTCCAAAGCCTCCTTCAAAATATGTGTGTAATGCTGGGCAAAGCAATCAAAATAATTTTTTTTTTTTTTCCCTCATAGGTGTTCACAAACTGTGTGCTTGAATACACATTTTGGGGCATCTTGATACAATCCAAAAAGCCAACTACAATTGAACCCAGTGGGATGTCTGCTTTCAGCATGCAAAATACAGAGTACTCTGACATCACAAATCTAGATGCCCCAAATAATGGACAAATCCTTAAAGAGCAATAATTTCCTATGTAGCTCAGAGTTTTGAAGTGCAGGTACATCCATTATTATCTATGTAGCAGCTTTGTATTTTGTAAAAATTGCTAGAGAAGAGACACAAGAAAAATAAGACTCTATATCTTTGTATCCATTATTAAGTAGAATGAGGCGGAAGAGTAAATGAAAATGGTATATGACATAAATACCATAAGAGTATGGTATTTATATTATTCATAAAAGTGAATGCGACCACATGCATAATATTGGGTACTGTGAACATACAGCCAAAACAAAGATGACAGAACAAGTGTCATATTTCTAACTTATTAATTAGGATCACTTGACTTTTCAGCCTTGGCACTTCTTTATCTAATTCTGAAAGTATTAACTTCTCAATAAATTAAATCTGATTAAGCCAGAGAAAGTCTAAAATTAAAAAGCCTTTTGGTTTTTTTTGTTACCAATTTGAAGGCTCAGAGCCTCACAAACAAGAAACTATTCTTACCTTGATAAATGGTAACAACAACAGCAATTGTCAGCAGAAGGAAGAGACAAGTATTTTGTAATAGAAATTAAGTTATTTTTAGCACATCAAAGAAATGTGAAGATTCAGTAATTCCTGTATTAATCCTAGGTTATGACTGGGATAAGTTTAAAGTCATTCCCATTTTTCCTCATAAGAAAGCTTTTGGAAGTGAAGTTTTACAATAAATTCAAAAACCCCAGGTTCTTTCCAGCACTCTTCCTTAATAAAACAAATAAATAATACAATACCACAATAAATAATAAATACCACAATAAATTGAAGAAAATTTGTTAAAAATATTCTGGAGGATCTTTCCTTGATGGCCCAACAATTTTGCAGAAAACAAATACTTCACATGGGGTTTCACTGAAGCCACAGTTTAGATACTTAAAACTCATTCTTCTTGAGGGACTAAGTTTTTCTGAGAGAATTATCTATAATAAGTAAAGTAGGAAAGTTTCAAGGGTAATTGTAACTTATACTGGCAGTACCATCAGTCCTTGCTATAGTCACCACATTTTACAAAAAGCTCCACTCCTATTCAAAAGCATAAATGAAAGATCCAGGTTCCAAGAATTACCTAAAATTCATCAACATTTTATGGCTGCCACACACAAATATTTGACAGTGAGCAGCTTGGGGTGATGGAATTCTTTTGTTGGCTGCACAAACCTAAGAAGAAAATAAATTTAAATTTACACAGCTGTAACAGAGTAAAGAGAAAAAAGATTATGCCCTTTCAAAGAAAGAATGAAATTAAATACAGTCTGAGACAGGTATCTGAAGAGTGCATCAGAAAAAGGGGTTGTTTAGCAACACTAATGGGAAACTATTAGATGGCTAAAAAGAGACCAAACTTGTGAAAGACCTGGCCAAGTTACAAAAGCAGTGCAGACATTCCAACGATCTCTCAGGGTCTGGCCTCACATCCTTAGATGTTGCTAAGTGATTTTCTTTTTGTGCCATTGTGATTTGAAAAGGACAAAATATTTCAAGTACTCTCATGATTTACCAGTAGTTTAGCCTTAATCAAGCTGTCCTGCATACAAAATACTTCCCTCTAGTTCAGCCACAGAAAGAAAAAAAAATAAAAAAAGCTGATATGGTGAAAAACAGGGAAAGATCACTGCTATAATTTACCCCTTTTCCAGAGACAAGTAGTCTTTTTTAGTGTTCAACTTATTTTTGAGGATATTTTATTAAGATGTTTGCTTTCTTTTGGACTCTAATACCTTAGGGGATCATAAAAGTAACTACTTCAAGTCCTACTGCCTTATTACTTTTTCTTCAATTTTCTTTACTAAACTCATTACTAAATGCAAAATTCCACTAAATTTTAAGAATATTAAAATATAAGGGTGCTTTCAAGATATTTTATCATCAACTCATTGTTTAGGTAAAAATGATCACCTCAATGTAGTGAAGAGTGACAGGCATTTTCTCTTTTAACCTCTAATCTAACATATCTATTAAAAATGTTAAATATAAAATCAAGTATTATAGTTTTTTGTTTTCTTCTAAGTCTGATCATCAAGTTTTGGGATTTTTTTTTTTTTAGTAATTCTTATTACTCACCCTCAAAAAAGCCCAGTAACCTGTTTTCTAACAGGTTTGTGGAGTACTGGGCAAGCATGAAAAACCTGGCAGTATTTGAACCTGTCTCAAACAGTCATGAGCTTGACAGCAAAATTTCCAAGTGGAAACCCTTATTTATTGCCTTCATTCTGTGTGGCCTTGGCAGCTGCACAGCTCAGGAAGGTTTCATAAAGTAGAGCAATCAGAATATTTTTGGAATGCAGCTGATAGCATTATTAACAAGCTTACTAGGTCTGTTTTCTACACCCACTGCCAAATCAATTTGTAGTAGAGTCATGACTGTAACCAATTTCTTACAGTTAACAACTAATCCTGAATGAATCAGAACAACACAGCTCATTAAATTCCTAATTATACATATGTACATATATTTCAATAGGCCTAGATATAGCCCATATTTTCTCTGTATTGAAGTAGGGGAAAGACACTGAGTGATGCTAAGACTGATCATGAGCCCTGCTCAGGATTGCAGGATTAGTTTAGAAAGCTTGAAATGTTTCTTCTTTTATGACCTCTGTTTTTCACATCTATTTTTATTAAATATGCAGCTCTGTCAAGCCTCTGACATGCAGCTCAGGTGGATATATTATAAAAATCAGAGGGTGAAATCAGGACTCCTTGGCTAACTGACTACAACAAATATGGGAACTGACTATTTTAGACATGTCCCTATTGCCTTACCTTACAGAAGATTGCTGACCTGGATAAACACCAGCACTGCATGCCAGAGAGCATCAGAGTTTACAACCAAAGCAGAAAAAATAATATTTCTTATGGAAAAAAATACTCTGAGTTGTAGTATTCTGATGGTAGTCTTAGAAGTGTTTATTTTAGACTACAGCTATATTAAAAAAAAAAAAAAACAACCCAAAACCAAAAGAAAACAAAAAAAAAACCCACCCAAAACTTCACTCTTTCCTCACACAAATATCCAGCTTATGTTTACCTATTTTTGTGTTTATATATATCCCATTCTTCTTGTTTCTGTGATAAAACTTTAATAGCCAATAAATAATAAATCAGATTTATGTATAATTTATTATTTTAAATACATATTTTATCTTCAAGCTTTTTAAAGGGGAAACTATTTCATCTTTCTTTCCTTTAAGGCCTCAATAGTTCGAAACATTCATGAATAAAGCATGCTTCAAGCTGCATTTACATTTTTATAGCATGTGCTGTAACAGTATAGATTTTGTTTTCTATATGCACACTTTTAGGTCAACACGATTGTCTTAGGAACAACCTTACAGAAATCTCTGGGATTTCATAAACATACTTTTTTGTTATTTCCTAACACCTTGGACAGCTCCCTAATGTGCTCACCCCTTCTTTGGTCAAAGTTGCAATGCTTTGTAGATGTACAAACACACCCGTGCTGGTACCTCTCAGATATTTCTTATTTCTGTCTCAGAACCAGGAAGGATTTAGCTCTTTTGAAACAGACAAGTCTTAATTCTACTACAGAGTAATTCAGAGCTCTTCTGGAGATGAATTAGTTTATCAAGTAGGTTTAGTGAATTCCTACATTTAAAAGGTCACATTATGGTTTCAGTTGTTACAAAACGAAAGGCACTTCTTTATTTTAGAACTATATCGACCTACACCAATGCATTTTGGATTAGAATTTGATTAGTTTTAGCTTGCATGTGCCACACATCTCTCAGAGCAAAATGCAGGTGGTCTATTAAAATTAATCTGCTCTGTGAAATATACCCAAATATAACTGTTTTGGATTTTTTTTATTTTCAATAAAGACAAAGCCCTACAGGCACTGGTTTGTTTCAAATCCCTTTTAACTTTCCTAAAAGCATGGTGCCATCCAGCTTATCATGGAACTCAGCTATGGCTTTGTGTCAGGACTAAAGATTTCCCTGCATGAAATTTCATCTTATAAACAATCTTATTTTATAATGTACTTTTCCTCCAAATTTCAAAGTCTTTGCAAAATATAAGAAGTATACTAAAGATATGCACTTATGGAGAATACAGCTTGTAATACAGAAAGACAGACAAAGATGAGGCAATAACTTAATATTAATAACAAGTAATATGCAACCTTTGTACTGATATATTTTGCCAGAACTCTATAAGGAGGCAAGTATTTTATCCTCCTTTAAGAAATTGCATATACCCAATAAAAGACCAGAACTTTTGAGAACAGAAAATAAAGAATGAATTGATTATATTGCAAGAACAGAAAAAATTTT
Source organism: Lonchura striata (assembly GCF_050655825.1). Classification (NCBI taxonomy): domain Eukaryota; kingdom Metazoa; phylum Chordata; class Aves; order Passeriformes; family Estrildidae; genus Lonchura; species Lonchura striata. The sequence continues at coordinate 13,075,331 of NC_140703.1, forward strand.
GAAGATAGTTGTTTTGCAATTCTCCTACAAAATTTGGTCTCTCTCTAGTGCCATAATGTCTTGCAAAAAAAGAATATAAAAAGATATTTTTTAAACCTTCTTTTTCCTAAAGAAAAGCTTATGCATGTTCGTTTAACCATTGTTAAAATAATGCATGTTTTCTCATATTTGTTAACTGAAGCATCAAATTACTAACACAATTCATTTTTGATGAGTCACTGCACACTGTGTGAAGTGGCAAACATCAAAATATTCTCAGAACTAAAATTACAATTTGCATTCTCAGGACAAGTGTTCTGCAGCTAATTCTTATCATGGATGCTGAAAAAAAACCCCACACCAAGCTCCCTGCAGCTCAGGCAAACCATTCACATCTTTGAAACATCTTCAGTCAGCCAAAAGTGTCTGGCATGCATTTGCAGTCTGTTTGCACAAGGAGGATTCAAAACAAGCTCTGACTGAAATCCCATGGCTAAATAACAGAGTTCATTTGTTGCAAGCTCTTTGGAAAAGGTGCAGTGATTAAAAGCAAAGCTGTGCTGCTATGCTGTGGTATACAGAACTTTCAAGATTCACAATGGGTGACAGATTTTGGTACTGGGGCTATTTTCTGTACAAGCTTGCACTGCACCAACTTTGGAATTTACCACATTGAGTTTTTCTTGGTTATGGCGGGTTTCTGCTTTAACCTTCCCTTCCCTTTTATGACAAAAGTACTGTCTAGTGGGAACAGAGCTCTCAAGATGATCATCTGTATCCTCCAACTCATTCTTCTTTACTGACTTCTCCCTGAAGTCAGAAATGAGATCTGTCATTTCTCCTTTCTCCTCACTTTTCTTTCCTTCAGACTATTCTTCACAGTGAGTGAAAAGAAAGCAGAAAAGTTCAGAAAGAATGCAACTTCTGAAAAGAAAAGTAGGTTGGAGTAGGATTTGCTCATTATTGAATTATCCAGAGGACTCAAATATTCCTAAACACTAAAGGTCATCACAGATGTAGGGAGACAAATCCAGCTTTGCACAGCCAGCCAAAACAGACTGTGGAGGTTTCCTTTTCAGCCTTGTCACCTGCAAGAGAAAATTATTCCCTTTATGTTGCTGGACAGATAGCAGGCAAACAGCACATACCATTGCTGACTGAACTGCAAAAGCAAAACTGACAAATCCTGGAGGAGGAAACTGTTATTATAAAGCCAGGCATGACTGCTAATGCTACCTTGACTTCCTCAGCTTATACCTGCTGCTGCTGAGACCCAAGTGACATTACTCTGGATACTAAGACAAGCCAAAAAAAGAGACTTATAATTTTGTCATAAAATAGTAAAATAAAAAAGAGACTCCTACTGAAGACTCACCATCATTGCAGGTTTTGTGCCATGATAAAGAAGCAGAGAAAGGAGACAGCGTTAAAACTCAAGATGCTTCTTGCAAGTAGCAACAACATTATTCATGACAGCTAAATGAAGATAGAAAAACTTGACAGAAATTTCAGGGCTGAAAAATCAAAAATTAAATATAGCAGTTGTCCCTGGCATCTCATCTTCCCCTTTCTAGTTTGTTATGAAAATAATAGCTATTATTGAAACAAATATTCTTACTCTCTCCACGGGAATGCAAGAAAATCTGCAAACTGAAATTGTTTTCCAATTCCCTTTAAAGCACTGCAAAAATGCCACTAATTCTAAAGGGCATTTTGTAGATTTAATCTATGTATAAATAAATAAATATATACACAGCCATTCACACATATACAAGTACATTGATGCAGATACCCATAAAGCAAAAGAATCCATTACAGCAGTCCCATTTTCAAAACAGAAAGACTGCTTTAAGATATCTGGACAATTTAAGGGGAAAAAAAAAAAGAACTATGTTAAAGTTTCTGTTTTTAACATTTATCTTTTTTTTGTCACAGAGTGATATTGTTTCGAGGAAGAGCAAACACTTCTCCAGAGTTTAAGAGTATGTTTGTACAAGCATCCTACATTTCTAATACTCTGCTTGGTCTGGTTTTAGATTAAAAATCCAAGCTGGCCTTGTAACTGTAACTTGCAATATATCACTGTGAAAGAGAAGCATAAAAAGCACAGCCATGCAAGTTAAGATTGGCATGTTTAGACTTCCTCTTGATCTCAAGGGTTCGAGGAACAGACCTGAAGCATTAATATTCTGTCTGTGAATGTGCAAAGCTCAGTTTTTGCTGAATTCACAAAATTAACACAGTAACTTTACAGAAGAGTTTGATATAGCTTGAAGTCCTTGTAGCTGTGTGAGTTTTCACCAGTAGAGGAGGTGCTGCTCAGTTCACAGGAGCTCAAACTGAACTGCTTTTTTATGATTTGCAAATTTTTAAAAAATTTAAAAAAAGAGAAGCTGAAGTTTCATGAAGTGTAATATTCAAACTCTACAAGCATAACAGTTGGAACAGAAATGTTGAAAATGGTATAAAAATCAATCTGTTTCTGCAAAACACATACTAAAGTAAAAACTGTCTTCTCTCACTCAATCTCACCAAGCCAGTTGCTGTAAATTTGTATCAAAAAATCCAAATTAAAAGGAATTTAGCAAGAACAGAGCAATTTTACTGTTTCTCTCCCTTTTTGATAATTTTAATGATGTTACCTATAGATGGCAAAACGTTAAAGGAGTGGCTCTTGTGCCTGTAACTTTACATACAGTTTAAATGAAATGCATTTATACAATCTTTTTCTATACCATGCCAAAACAAAATTAGAGAATTATTTTATAACTAGAATGATGCTTTTAGACTGTTTTGTCTTAACGCCTTTACTCAATGAAAATATTTTCTGAGTAAAATTCAAGGGTGTCTATAGTATACTTGGTTAAATTGAGAAATTATGAACAGTATAAAAAAACCCATCTGTCTTTAAAATAATGCAAAACACAAGGGCCTCATTCTCACCCACTTATTTCTGGCTTGCAAAATCTGGCAAAAAAAAAAAAAAGGGATCTGTCAAATGAAAATTGGTTGCTGTAAGTGAACTGAGAAGTTTATTTTGTTTTCTTAGTTTTTCCAATCTCTAAACTCTTCTGTATACTGGAACTTTATTTGGTAACAGAGATATTTTGACCTTTTGGTGGTTTGTCGTTTGTTTGGGGTTTTTGTTTGGTTTTGGTGGTTTTGTTTGGATCCTTCTGGATTTTTTTTAATTGTGCTTCAAGAAGGAGAGCTAGAGGGATTTCACACACGTTTACTGCATTTCTGTTTTTAGAAGGAACTGGCTGCTCTCCCCTGGCAGTCTGTCTCAGTACTACTATCATCAAATAAAAATTTGATGATTTATAAAGATTGAAAGTATTAATAAGACAGAAGTTGGAATCTTGAAAGGATACACAAATGTAGGGATGAAGAAGCAAGTTTGTAGGAGATCTTTCTGCCTTCATTCTTTTCCTCAACTAGGAGTCTAATTTTTACTAGGGATAAAAAGGATTGAAAGAACTGAAAAAATTTTGTGGCAGGAAGAAAGACTTCTATGTATCATTTTCACGCCATTATTTTGTGATTAGTGTAGTGGTTATAGCTGTTATTCTGCTTATCAAATTATTCATCTAAAAGTTCAGATAGAAAATGACACTATTTTCTACTGTTTACCACAGTTTTCTGTCCATGACATTTCTTATAAATTATATTACCTGGAGTTTTTTTTAATTGATATTCACTGTGGCTGTAGTAATGCCTTACCACATTAAAAATAAAAGTGAGCTCAGACTCACAAAGGCAAATAAGAAGGCTCCTGATGATTGTAATTAAACAAGTTCATTTCCTCCAGGATTCACTCAGGCTGTCTTGGCCATTCAGTAATTCCTGATTGTCATTTTAATTTACTGTAAAAGAAGCCTAATAATTTCTGTGAAGTAAAAGTAGTCATTTGCACTAGCAATAGTATTGCTTGACTACACCCTAAGGAAGTAATCTCTCCAACAGCCAGCCTCACAATCTTCAGAAGCAGATTAGACCCCCAAAAAGTCATTACACTTATAAATAAATTCTAAAAAATAAACCGACATGCATAAAAAAAAAAAAAAAACACAAACAAACCAAAACCCAAAAAATCTTCATATCTCAACATAAAAGTTTTTTCCATGCCAATGAGGATTTGCAAAACAGAATATTCAGCAAATCTGTGATGGGGACCAAAATACATTTAGTCTAGGACTTCAGAAGAAAAAAAAGAATAAATTATTTATGTTTTTATAAATTTCAAAATATAGAAAGTATTAAGTATTGTAAGAATGAAGGCACAATTTCTCACAACTAAATACCACTGGGGAAACTCTCCTGTTGGAACATCCAGGAGCCACTCTGGCAGCCACATCCTCACCACCTGAGATGGGACTGAGGCCACACAGCTGCACTCACACCATCAGACCAGATTTCCTCACCAGCTTGACACCAGGTGTCCTATAGCAGAGACTCAGACATCCAGAGCCTTAAAATAATTTAATATTGGTGCAATAAATAAATAAATTACTAAATAAAGTAAGAAATGAATGAATAACAGCCTGAATTGTTGTCTCCAAGGAGAACCAGTAACAAAGGGGCCACTGGGCATTTCTAAGCATGGAAAAATCTGGAGTCATCTGCTCCTGCTGTGTGTCTCAGTGTCCCTCACCTGGCTGTGCCACAAATCCCTGTGTCCTCTGCTGTGCAAAGGGTCAGCAGCAGTTCACACCCTCCCTTCTCAACCTGCAGCTGCATCCTGAGCACAGGATGTGTTCCTCAACTCTCAATTCCTTCCTCAGACATATCCACCAGTTTCCAAACCAATAAGCATGCCTCTAAATAAAAGGCAAGCGGGTGCCTGGAAGAGAACTAAATGATCAGAATACTTGCCAGGAGCTGGCTTGAACAAGCAAACATCTCCTTGTTCCCACTCCCAAGAGGATCTGAGACCCTGGCAGTGCTTGAGGGTTCCAGGCTGTGCCTGACCCCCATTAATATCCCCAGTCCAAGCTGGCTGTCCTTGCTCGTGGCTGAGGGAATGGTTTGGTCAGGAAGGGAGGGCACTGCACTGCCCCACAGCCCTCCAGACCTCAGCAGGGCACCCCCAGACAGAATGTGCCCTGTAAGGTGGTTCTGGAGGAGAGACTGGTGTCAGAGCCCTGGTCACACAGTCCCAGAGCTGAGCAAAGGCCAGGACATGAACCATCCTGAACAGGATTTGCCATTCTCTGCGTGGACCATCCTGAACAGGATTTGCCATTCTCTGCATGAACCACCCTGAACAGGATTTGCCATTCTCTTCATGAACCATCCTGAACAGGATTTGCCATTCTCTGTGTGGACCATCCTGAACAGGATTTGCCATTCTCTTCATGAACCATCCTGAACAGGATTTGCCATTCTCTGCGTGGACCATCCTGAACAGGATTTGCCATTCTCTTCATGAACCATCCTGAACAGGATTTGCCATTCTCTGCATGAACCATCCTGAACATGATTTGCCATTCTCTGTGCTGACAGTCAGCTGTGGTCAGGACTTCGGGTCACAACACAATGTGGTTTAACCACATTTGGGCTGGAAGGAGGCCTGGCAGAGTGAAGCTGGATGTAATAGCAGTCAATAGCATTAAACACGGCACAGAGGCCTACCTGAAGAACTATGGATGTAATTGACTGTCTTATCCAAGAATAGATGGAAGTAATTCAGCAAAACAACAAGTTTTGCTTCAGTATTATGCCCTAGGTTGCCAGCAGATGACAGCAGGTCCTGGTGGCTGCCTCAATAGCTTCTAATCATGAAATACAATAAGTGAAGTAGGGCAGCAACAACAACAAAAAAAACCAACAAAAACCAAACCACTCACACCAAGGCACTTACCTGCCCAAGGAATGAATTGAGAATAAAGAACAGAAAGAGTTAGATTCCAGTTTTTATTTTCAGTCAAGTGCTTCATTGTTTACCTTGAATAAACCCTTTCTTGCTAGATTTGAGTGCTGGGGAGAGTGAAGTCAATCTTGGAAACTGAAGTCTTTTATGTACACACCCTGGGATGAAAAACTACTGCTGGGTGGGTGAACTGAAGCTGTACCGGCCCACTGAGGACAAGATTAGGAATCTGAAATCAAAAGACCTTTTCATAATTCTCTATTTGCCCTCTATTCTTTTGCATGGTTGTTAGAACTTTAAAAAGATGAGAGTAAGTTTAGTATAATTTTTCAAGGATATGATTACTAGCATAGTAGTTATTTCTAAATTTATCATATGTCTGTGCCAACTTTGTTTTGATGCTGACATACAGTGATACATATTCTGTGTCATTACTGGGACACTGGAGTGGTGAGACTCCCTGTCACATCTTCTAATTCTAGGCCTGGAGGAGTCCATATGAAATGGATAAGGAGTGGAGTGATGCCAACAAAATTCACTTATATATGACATAAACAAAATGCAAAATCAGTGCTATATGTAATCTTTAGAGAATTGCTTCTGTTGTGGTAAAAGCATGATGGTATATAATAAATTATATTGATTTGTGGTTCAAGACAGTTCAAAGAGCTGTTTCTTTTGTATAATACTTTTGAACTCTGCTATGAGTAGGGATTAAATAGCAGGAATTAGTTAAAAATAATTTCAAACAACAAATCTTGGAAGTTTTCTGAATATACTAGATGGTCTTTATAGAAGACAGGCTTGACACAGAAGCCAAATTTGCAAGCTGTGAATATTGTTTACCATCAGTGTTTCAGAATGAGTGGTGTTCTGTTTATCTATGGGCAAATAATCAACAGTTTGCAAAGTAAAAATGCCCTTCTCAAGTTACATATTTTCTGGCTAACCTATCTTTTTTTTTTTTTTTTTTTCGCTATGGTAATTCATTTCTACTCTAAAGAACCACAAAATACTGCTTTAGGTGAACAACTCAATTCACCTAGGCCCTGACTTAGAGCAGGCCATCCGTGACAACCCTAATAAATTGTGCATGAAATTGATTTAATCTATATTCGAGACCTAATTTGTCCTGCAGAATGTTGTGTGTGCAGTTCACTCATGGTTTTATTTCATTTGCTGTTTTGTGGCTTGAATTGTTGTATATTTACGAAAATAATTTCTGTTTTCCTGTCAGAAAAAAACCAAACCAAAACAAAATAACACTCAATTTCTTCTGAGATTGTCTTTCTGATCATTTTTACTGAGGGCAGCATAAATAGTTGAACTGAGAGGTCTTTGATAATTCTTTCCATACCAACCACTCTATCACCTGAAGCCTTCCACTTACAGTTTTGCTCCATCCACAGAACATACCCAGAAGGGCACTCGGTCTCAAATAAAATTCACTATTGGCAACAAGAATTTCCCTAATAGCTGTAGTTGGTGCTAGTTCTGGACTTCTTTGCCACTGTATACTTGGTATAGAACTAAAATAAGAAAAATAAAAATAACACGAGAGAGGAGAACATCTAAGGATTTTATACTATTCTAATCCTGAAATTTAAAATATTTAAAATGCAAACACACACAAATATAATTTTTTTTTCTTTTAAAACCTCTGCAAGTGAGTTTTGCTACCATGGACAGAAGGGAATCCATATATTTGACTGAAGAAACTGCAAACCAATATACAACGGAAATCAGAAAATAGATTAAATCAGAAGTTCTCTAAAACACAAGATAAATGTTAAAAAATCCTTAATTTGACTTGACACCACATAGACAACATGCTAATAAAGAAAAAGTAACTTCCACCATAGGAAGTAATGAATAAAATTGCAAAGCTTTTGCCCCAGAGGAAATAAGACTAGCTGGTAACAACTCCTGACCATTCTTCCAAGCACTTATTTTTTTTTAAGAGTACAGTGAAATTTCAATGGGATATATTTTCTTTTTGAAGCAATATTTTTAAAACACTGACTCTGAGCCTTGTATATCATGGCATAGATGTTCCATACAACATAGCTATTTCTGAATATTTGTGAGACATCCTCTTCTAAGGCTTCATAGATCCTCACAGCTGTTATCTGCAGACAATTAAAGGACAAATCACATATTTAAGGAATCTAGGAAACCTGACACAACTGCTAACCTGCCTATTTAACATACCAAGGCACATAGGCTAAATCAATTCCCAGAATGGTTGCATTCCATATACTTCAGAGCAGTTATCATGGAAACATCAATAGATAAATAAAAGATTATTGGTTCTAAGCTTTTGTAATCAAAAGCCTTGCTCAAATCTACTTTGATATTTAGCCAAAGGAGATAAATTAATGCAAAATATGTATCTGAAATGAAGACTTATATTTGATTCCTAAATTTTTATTTAAGAAAGCCTTTTGTAAATGTACTATTTTATTGAGAACTATTTGCTTAAACAAATCTAATAACTTCAAAATTTCTCCCATTTGCTAAATGAAGCCATAGTAATATAGGAAAATATGAAGAGAGCAAGACTTTATTGTTACTGGTTTGGATTTCCCCTTTTTTTCTTTAATGCCTTTTAATGTGTACATTAAGTACATGTATCAGCACACATATACATATATAAGTATACACATAAGCACTGAAAAAAAGATTGTTGAACCTTTTTGTTAACCAGTAGACCTTGTTTTCCCACGTTATTTGTTTCAGGTTCTGGAGGTAGGATACAAATATGATGTATCCCAACTTTTTAATTAGGGTTTAAATAAAGATTACCATCCTGAGCTATTTATTCCCACCAGCAGGCATGCCCAGCTAGTTCCCAGGAAGCTGGGCTTTGGAAACTGTGGTGGTTCCTCTGGAAGACAAATGTCATAATAATGAACAGCAGCACCAAACATTCATGTATTACCAACACCTTTCCAGCTGCCAAAGCAAAGCACAGCACACGAGTGCTGCTATGGGAAGAATTAACTCCATCCCAGCCAGAACCAACACAGGCTGAAATGTACTTTCTCCTCTGAAATATATGGTTGGATTCAGTGCTTTCAATTTGAAGCAAAAAGCTTCACAAAGCTTTCATAAAGCTGCTAGCAGAGCAGAGTTGAAAATGGTGCTTACTTACTTGTGTTGGCACCTGTCTGCAGCTGAAACTTGGAACATGATAAATCCCTGAAGCTTGCATGAGCAGAAAAAAAAAGAGAAAAAAAAGAAAAAAAAAGCCTTAAGCAGGGGAAAGTGAGGAGACAGTGACAGGCAGAGCAAGGAAGTTCTGAAGACACACATTAAATATTATCTGATATATATTTGCAAATGATTCTCATGAGTTCATCCATGTGGCAAATGCTGATGTACTGCCTTTAAAGTTCCTCATGAATGCATTTTTTAATCTAAAGTAAAATCTCATACCAGTAAAGCTCTTATTTAGAGCATGAGAAAGTTTCTCTTTGTTCTAAAATAAAACTTAGCCTTCCCCAAGAAACATTACCTCAAGAAATATTCATTTGTGAGAGACAGTTCAGAAGCTGCTACAGAGCTTTCTGGCTGTTTCAAGGTTGTGACAGTGCTCAGATATTGCAATGATTCTGTATTGTATTCCAACAGCTGAATGTGTTCCTTACCCTGCATGAAAGGTAGAGTTGCTATTCAAGCTGCAATATCATCTTCTTCTGCTGACATAAATAAATAAAATCTTACAATATATGTCTATTTCTCTAGCTTTCCTTCAGACTACTTTTATTCCAAACACAATGAGGCAGACTTCAAGCACTGAAGGTGAGAGTGTTGCTTCAGGTCACAAGAGGAGCATGTATCTCTCAGACCCACTAGCATTACAGTGTGTGTCAGCACACACTCTTTTGGCTCCCTGTGTTTGATGCTCTTTTTTTGTTGTTAAAATATCTACCTTCTGGTAAGCTTACAATTCTGGAAGGGTGTTGTTTGCAGGTTTTTTATTTGAATTTTTCTTCTGTCTTGACATTTATTTTTCAGCCCTTTCATGCCTCAGTATGTTGCCCCTTTTTTTTTTTTTTCCCCTGAGTTTTCATGCCTCTATACTTTGAGAGCAGTAGGTTTCATTTTTTGCTTCCATTCATTTTATTTTAGTGTGAGTGCTTCTCACTTCCCACACACTTTCAATTTGTATTGATTGTGCTTTTTGTTACCCACATTTCTACCATCCCAAAGCATTTCCCCCCCTTTCTATCACTCATCAGCAAAACAAAACTGTAGCTTTCAGACCAAATTAATGACCACACCAAATAATACAGGTGAGAGAAACTTATGCTGCATTACATCAGTTCCCTTGAAAATAGAAACTCATAAAAAGTTTAAGGGAAATTCTGGGTTAGGGAAAAGATTCAGAATAACATAATATGGTCCTTGATACTTTTCTTATCAGTAGCTATGACAAACATATTTTAAAACATTTCTAAAGTCTGCAAAGTAACCAAGACTGAATTGTTTTGCAAGCTGGAATAATTTCACTTCTGGGAGTGCTGAAACAACCAATATTTCTATCTTCCTCCTCCATAAAACAATCTGTTGCAGACTTTCCCCAGTTCATCAACATCTTCCTAGGAGGGTATCTCTAAAAAGACATATTGAAAGCTTTTCCCTGAGTTTTCTGTTGAGCAGGTGGGCTGTGGGATGGTTTTTGTTTTGTAGATATATTTTGGATTGTTTGCAAAAGCTGTTTGTTACCATGCCATCTGATGGACAATTTCTCAATGTGCCATCATGACTACAGCATCTGCTCTCACCACAATGTTTCTTCTAATGTGAATTGGCCTAGCAGAAATTCATCACTGCAATGTATAATTCATGTTGATAAAAAGGATTGCAAAGTATCTGAAAAGGTAAAATGGTGATATTGTCTGCAAAAAGGCCCTTTTATAGCTCACTACTCATATTTGTCACTCTGTTTCCTGATATATCTTTTCCCTAAAGAAATCAGCATGTGTCAGTCCTCCATATCTCAGATTAAAACAATTAACAGAAATTATGTCTGCTCCCTGTGTTGCCATGTTCAGATTCTTCAGGACTTGTTCAGCTTCAGTTGGTGTAGCAGGATAGCTTAAGTGTGGTAAACTTACCTTTAAATGCTCATGTTTATGGCACACGTGTATTAATGCATTACCACTGACTGCCAAAAATTGTTCTGCAGGTGACCATCTGGGATATCAGAGCCAGACAACAGCAACACAAAAATTCAGCATTTCTTTGTTTCTTACTCCTAGTGATTTTCATTTTTTTTCCAGGGGATGTCACAGAGTTTCATCACCTAATATTTTAATATCTGACAGCCTTCTAGCATTTCGCCTGGGGCAGAGAGGAATAATTTGCAGAATTACTAAGGTTGGAATTGACCTTTTGAAATGATCTAGCACAGAAATCCTTTTGCTCAAGCAGGGTCAGATAGATGAGAGTGTCCAGGATAACACACAGCTGAGTTTTGAATATCCTCAAGGATGGAGACTCCACCACCTCTCGAGGCAACTGTTTGACCAAACTCCCAGCTGCAGTTTTTCTGTGCTCAGATGGAATTCCATGTATATTAAATTGTGTCCATTGCCTCTTGTTCTGTCACTGGGAGTCTGTGGGTAGAGAATCTTTCCCTCATATTAATTCACTCCTGTTCGATATTTACCCACATTGCTAAGATCCCTCTGAGTGTTCTCCAGACTAAAGAATCTCAGCTCTCTGTTTCTCCTTGAAATTCCAACAGACTATTGGCCTTTCTAAAACAATTATATCTGGAATTTATTAACAGCCCAAAGAATTTTTCCCTCTAATACAAAAAAAAAATAAAAATCCTCAGATATAGACCGAGTTTAAAGCATTAAAATCCATATCTTATAGCTATATATATAACCTTAAAAAGATATTCACAGTTGATAACATTTCTTTCTGTGTTAATAAATAAAGGGCAAAGTACTAAAAGAAGTCCATATCATTACACACTGAACGACTGTGAAGTTTTAACAGTGCTTTAACAATCAGCTTTGAATGAATTTTAGATCCTAAATTCTGTATCGACCTCCTTTAAGCAACTCTGTGCTCAGATAGAGCTTATGCAGTCTTCTGAAGCTGCTTTTAAAACCTGACTCACCATCCTTAAGAGACTGACACTTGTAAATGCCACCTCAGGCACCACTGGAGAGAGCTTTGCAGAGCATGAGGTGTCCTGTGCACCCAAATATTCCAACCAAGGGCAGCAAAACATGCCACAAGGCACTCCCAGACACACCATGGGCACGCTGCCTGCGGCTGGCCAAGGCTACCACCGCAGAGTGCAGGGCATGGGGTGGCCAGAGTCGTCTTCTCTTCCACAGGGAAACCACTCCTGGGATTCTGCACAGGCACAGGGGCTGGCAGAACCCCAATTCACAGCAAGTTCAGACTATAAATAACTACTTAAGACGTGATCCATTAGGGATCTCCTCAGATTCCACATGAGGGAAAAGAAACCCTTTGTGCTCTCACATGTGAAGAAACAAAGCACAGTCTTGACAACTATCAAGAATTTATCATGAGTCTCAAGGTGTCTGATTTTCTTAAAAGCCTTGTCTCTGAAACAGGTATTTTATGAATGCTTCCCTTCCCTCTGTCTCTCTATGTATATATAAATCTATAAAAGTATGTATGTGTATATGTATAGCTATGTAGTCACATATATGCATCTACATATATGCACACATGCACATACACACATATGTGTGTGTATAGATATACTTATACAATGTATATATATTTTTTTATATATATGTATTCTTCTAATCGTCATATGTAAGGAAGCAAGTCTGGAAATTCATGACTCAAGGTCAGACTTGCAGCCCAAAACCAGAGGCAAAAAACCCAAAAAAAAACCCCAGAGGTAAGCTGCTTATTGCTATTTTTAAGTTTGCTGTTCTGGCACTTCTTCTGTGCCTTTTGAATGTTTGGGCTTGACAATACTGAAAAACCTTCACCCTTTTTCTGTCACCACAGGATCCAAGACGCTTTCCAATTTGGAACTTGAACTAGGGAAAATGTTAATTAATAATGGTGCCCTCAGTTAGCTCGCTCTCAGCATATTGCGACATGTTGCAGTTCATGTGCCCTTCTTTAAGCAGATTTACAGATTGTATTATATTGCTTTAACTAAACCAACTCTCACAAAATGGACACATTTCTCACAATGAAAATAATGTTAATGCGATGGCAATCAACCAATAAGAAAATGGCAGACATGACATTTCTCCTACTCCTAGTAGCTGTCAAAATTTTTCTCAGTCATTCTATAAGGCAACAATGATGATAACCTAATCAGATATAATAAAAGTCTGAAGTCATGTGATATTTAACCCTGTACTTCCCTAAATTTACTAATAAATGTTCAGAGGTGTCTTAAGAGCAAAGGGCAAAAATCTTCCATGGTGGAAATGGCTGAAATATACAGAAAACAATATGGCAACAAACGATAAAACATTCCTTTTTTTCAGAATATACTGGTGAAATATGCTGCAAAATATTGCTGAATTTTTAATTAGGTTTGCTATATAGGCTGAAAGTGCACATGTCTCTAAGACATATAAGTTTATGGTATTTCTTAGATTCTGTTTCAGTACTGAAATACATTAAGAGCCATTGCTTTGTGAGCCACTAAAGGAAAGAAATACTGGAGAAAATGTATTCTCAATGGCGACTTCTTTAACAAAAATAACGTTTTATAGTAAAACTTTGCAAGTGATGGAATGGCTGCTTTTACTAGAATAAAAAAAGGGTCCCAGAGTAAAGTTACAGAGAGAGCACCACCCATAGAATTCATTCACCACGTAATTTATAGAGAAACTGCTGCAGCAAGAAAACAGCAGCCAGAAATGCACAAAATTTTACAATATGCCACCAGTGTGGTGAATTTTAGAAAGATATTTAAATAGCACAATCTTTACAGTATTTGTATTGAGATGGGGAGGAATCATGAAAAATCTTTTGTACCACACAGTGGTTTCTTGGTCATCTCATGTCAAAGTGCTTAAAAGAGTTGTCAAAATTAAAGATAATTTTTTCATTTTTCTTCTGAAAAGCACAAGTGTTCTGCATTTACTGAGCTTTTCTGTGTTGACAAGTGGTTGTCAACAGGTTGCTACATAGCAGATATTTAAAAAAATAAACAGACTTAATGTGTACTTTCAAGGTAAAGGTGATGTCTTAACAATGAGTGAAAAAATTAACTGTTTTTCTAAAGAACTTCATCCTATGGAGAGAGCATTTTGACAAGTGAGGTTTGGAAATTATTTCATTGTTAAGGGATTTTATTTCTGAAAAGAATGTGTCACTTATGAAAATTCTCACATTTGTATACATAAAAAACCTGGAAACAAAATTTTCTACATGCTAAAAAACTTATCCAAGAGAAAAGTGTCAATGGGTTTTGAAGCCATTTGTTAAAAATATAAAAATGCAGTATCTTTCAATTAAATTGCAAGGAAAACGAAATCACTCATATTGGAGTGGATAAACATTTACTATCTGAAATTCTATAAATAACTTGATTAATTAATGAATGTGATTGAAAAATGAGTGTCATTATTTAGCAAGCATGGAAAAATGATGCATCCATGTATTTTTGAGCTATATTTTCTCAGCTATGACAGTCATTTACAAGTATCAGAATTTAGAAACTGAGCTTCAAATTGCTCCAGCAAGATGTTATACCAGAACTCAAAAAATAAATAAGCATAATAAATAAATAATATTTACAATATTTATAATAAATAATAAATAAATATTATTTACAATACTGATTATTAAATATTTTAATCAATATTTTTGCACTGTTAATAGATTTATTAATATATCCTTGATCTTGACTTCATCTCTTTTAAACTTATATTTTTGTGTTGTGTTTATAATATACAGAATTATTGCAATTAGATATATGTACAATATATAAATAACTAAGAATGCATATATATATATACACATACACACAACCCAGGGTGTGTGGTTAAAAATATTTTACTGATAGAGATATATGATCAAAAATGTTGTGAGACCACTGCTACAGTCCTATAGTAGTACACCTCACCCCCAAATTATTTTACTCTCTACTTAGACTTTACTGTATATAGTGTCTGTTTTTCAATTATTTTCTGGCATATTCTTGGAGACTGAGCATTGCCAAAGGCTTTACTAATAAGAATCAGAAAGGGAATTAGTATTTTTAATATTTTAATTGTGTGATATCTTCACATCTTTTTGACCTTGACTTTTCACCCACCTTCCCTGCCAAAAATCCCAAACCAAACCTCAAAAACTACCATCCTCCTTTTCCCAAAAAGTGCCTTGAAAACTCCTGAGGAATGACTTGGTGATTTTCAGCTTATGTACTTTCAGGTCTTGCCTGACACAAAGGTAAAGTTCTATTTTGTCTTAATTTACAGTCCAAGTCATCATCCAGACTTTTTTTAAGTGATACCTTCAATACAAGGTAGCTCAACTGGCTACTTGTGTTTATATTGTCTTCCAACTGAAAATGTACTTTAATTTTTTGTTGGCTGTGCTTGTTTGCTTGTTTTAAATTTGTTGACACCTGAAGAGATTAAAACAATGCATTAAAGTGAGAGCATAGAGAATACAACAAACCGAAACAGAGAGGAAAGCTGTGAAATATTTTAGGTGAGTAAAAATGGTGATGAAATAATCTTGCCAAAAATAAGTGATGTTGCACAGAATGTTAAGAGATAAAAAGAACCTGGATTATAAAAGAGGAACTTGTTAAGGAAATATTCCAAACTCCAAACCTCTGTAATATATTCTGTAAATAGACCAAGAACTATTAAGAAATTCTTTGTTACAGAGCATTATCAGCTTGCATATTCAAAAGATTTCTGCTATTACACATTGATAAGTTGTAATATATCAGAGCACTTCAGGGAAGAAAAAAAACAAAAGGGAGATCCATTCAATATACAAGAGATGATAAAATTAAAAAAAAAAAAAAGAGGGGACATCTAATCACAGTGTTTCTTTTTCCTCAGGGTTCTCAGTTACAATAGAAATAATTGACTTTTTTTTCTCTTAGGTAAATCAGTATAAACTAACCATGATCCTCCACCTTTTTTTTTTTCCCTGCTGTATTCATTTAAGAAATTCAGCTGATTCTACTTCTTTCACTGAGCTGTGGAACTTGGCCTGTACAGCATAAATACAAGAGAGAGTAGTCAGTGAAATGTCAAGTTAATCAGTTTTTTTAATCTTGCTTATAATATATGGTTTTAAGCAGATACGCAAAATCATTTTACCACGAAGTTGGGAAAAACACTAAGTAAAAAAACTGGGTTTTTTTGCTCTTTTTGTAAGGAAAAAAAACCAAAAACAAACCAATCAACTTTTTTCATGTTTGGCAATCCACTTTGTCACTTTTGGGAATAAAAGGCTAAAGGGTCAATAGAAAGCAGGTTAGATGTTCTGGCAATCAGCTGCTGAGGATGTAAATCCTGCTGGGCATTACCAAGAACAGAAAATATTGCAATGAGGGAAAAACAGCTGGAGCACAGCCCCAAACACTGAAGTTACAGCTGGCCCAGGGGGATTCAATCTCCTCCTGGGAAAAAGCAGCACCACTCCTCAGAGAGAATCCCTAATAGCAAACTGGAAACCTTGCAGCTGGAAAGACCAAGTCAGGTATCTAATGGCCCAGGAATTTTCTTACCGAACATAGAATTGTCTTAGGGAGAACCCAATGGTTGCTCTTCATAAATATGTATTTGGAGGAGGAGAATTTTGAGGACAAAAAACCCCCTCATTCCCTAAAATAAACCAACAGCAAACTATACTGCACTACAAAAAAAAAAATTAATAGATTTTTGTATTATTTGAAATTGAAATTGTATTGTCAGCTGAAGCTATATACTATAGAAAATACATAGCAATACTTCTTGATGCAACAGAAGGTTGCAGTAAAAAACCCAAATATTTTGAACCGAATGTTTTTTTGGTATTTGAAATGCCATTTTATCCTGCTTCCCTAACACTCTGAGATCAAAATCACATCACTCATGAAGAGAAAACATTAGCTGAAAACACGCTGAACATTACCAAAAAATCAAGTCAAATTTGACTTGCTTTATTGTCATTATTTATTCCAATATTGTCCAAGTTTTTAGATATTTACTTTGAAAAATAAACCTAGAAATGAGACTTTTTGAAAGATTCCATCAACCTAAAAAAGGCAAAAGATTTTACTGTCTTTATATAAAAGGAAGACGAGAGAAGGAAAAAAAAGTGATGTTTTTGTTCAAAGTTGAATTTACATCAGACACACAGCCAAGACATAGAGGTTTGAGATGCACAGTAACCTCTTCATTTCAGCTTCAACTAAAACCACATTTTTCTTGACTATTTAAATTTCTTTCTGTTCTTGTCAAACTGTCTCTGCCCAAAATTCTGGGTAAAATTAAAGCATTTTTCCCCCCACCTTCCAGATGAGAAGAGTTTTATAGACCCAGGTCCTTTTTATGCTGTGTCTGATCTCTGAATGCACTGACACATCATTTCATATGTCTTTGACTTAAATTCACAGAATATGTATCCTATTCTTGTACTACTGGTTTTTTATCAATAATATATTTTTCAAAATATGTGGTGCTTTTTTTAAAGGATATTCTCCTTACCAGAACAATAAAGTACTAAAAAACCACTGAGTAAAGGATTACTTTTATTTTTATGCTTTATTTTCTGACACAACCTGAAAAACATTTCCTGTCACCATAAAAAGAAGTCATAGTACCATTTACACATTCCTATCAGAACGTGTTATCAGAGTAAGCCTTTAAAAATTCTTTTTCCATTTTCCACATATCTGCTCATTTCTATTTCATGGTGTACCTAACTATACTATACATACACAGGATACAAAAAAAAAAATCTGTATTTTTTCTCAGATGCCAGAGTTAAAGCTACAGTTAAAGCAAGTTGAATTTTTTCTCCCTTAGAAAAGAAACCAGTAAATCAGAGATTGTTTCCCTGTTGTTAATAGCTCTGGGCATTCCAGTAGATCACCATCACACAAGAAACCTGACTATTTTAAAGTTATAAATTTATTTATGCTGGTTTATTTTTTTTCTCCCTTGATAATAACTTTAAATTTAACAAAACAAACTGTGCTTTGGAAGAGGATATGCAGAAGGTGACTGAAGGAAGGGAGGAAGGCGAAATTTTCAGGGCTATTATCCTCTACTACATTTTGAGTTAAATTACCAGACCACAGTTCTTCCTTTTGCTTTATGCAGAATACATAAAAATCCTCAATCAACAAGCAAATTCTGCACTATATACTAATTAGCTCTTCAAACTTTGCATCTAATGAAGAAAAATTTAGCAAATTTTAGTTAGGGGCAAGCTCCTTACAGACCACCATATTGTGTAAAAGAACCTCTCCATGCATCTAAAAACCATGATAAATATTTCTGTCTTTTAGGATGTTATGAAGTATTACCAAAAAAAAATATTATTTCATTTATATGGAATTTATGTTATTCCATTCAATTTCATTCCAAGTGCTTTTGGAGCACTCTACAAAAACAAACTTGGTAGTTGCTTGGTTTCAGAAATGCCCAAGGCACCAAAGGATGTTTAGATGCTTAAATTGAAGAGAAAGCAATAAAAATTGCCCACCCCTGTGTCTCAGATAATTTGTGTCTCACTCAGATCCCAGACTTGATTAACAGATTCAGTTACAACTTAATGGGCATCAGCAAGTGATAAAAGATTTTGTAACCTTGGAAAACAAAGTTAAAATTCCAGATCTTTAAAAGTACTTCTGCATGTATCATTTTTTACCCGTTTTAAATTCTATACAATATTTTCAAGAGTAACCACTGGAGAAATATTCCCTTCCTTTCCTGCCCAGAATTCCCAGTCAAGAAATGTTTAATCTTGTTTTTTTTTTTTTTTTGGGGGTTTTTTTGGGGGTTTTTTTTTTGTTTGTTTGTTTCTTTTTGTTTGGTTTTTTTTTTTGTTCCTTGTTTGTTGGGGGTTTTTTGTTGCTGTTTTTGGGGGGTTTAACTTTTTTTTCTTGTTTATATTTTTTATTTCTGCTTCCCTGTCCCCCTCACTTAGGGAAATGGTGCCTGAGAAATGTGAGGCATTTGAAGTTAGTTTTCATTATCTGGAAGACTGAAATAAAATTAACTATATAGTTATTTAAAAAACAAACAACAGAAAAAAAATCCAAAAAACCCCAACTTTTTCCATCTGTCCATATGCTGGAATATGACTTTCAGAAATGGGAAAAAATAGGTCTTTCAGACAAAGAAGGGTGTATAAGTTCAGATAGCTAATGTAATCATGCTCTTACTTCACATGCAGCCACTCTGCTAAAGGTTGAACATGAGAAGTATTGTTCAGGAGAAGGGTGAAGTCCTCCCAACACTGCTGTGAGCTGAATGAAGCAATAATTACAGAAATGGATGATTTCAAAGAAGTATTGGCATTTCATATTGCAGACCTGACAATTCAATGATGAACTACAGCAGACTAGGGAACACAACTAGAACTCTCAACTTTACTCAGAATTCAGCCCGATTCCATAATCCCAACTAAGTTTTGAAAGCTTTTGGAAAAAAATAAACTACCAATCATGGTTAAAAAAAGAAGAATAAAAATACACCAAATCCCCTTAACACTATCAAGAAGAGACTTTAAAGGTAATTCCATGTGCCCTTTCCTGTGCAGGATAGACTTTTAATGGCAAAAAGAGCTACCCAATTGTGAACTAGCAGGAATTAACGTATCACTCAATTTACTTAGTAATATGTGAAAAACAGTAAAGAGAATAAGGAAAATTTCAAAAGGACTTTAAGGCTAAAAGAAATAGGAACCTACCTGATCATGATGAGTGCAAGGAGGGGAATTGACTGGAGATGATTGATGCTAATGACCCAAAAGTAAGATGAAGAGACAAACAGCCCTGACTGGAGACTACTGCCTAAAAATACCTCAAGGAAATAATCAGCAACAGGAAAACAAAGGGATAATGATTAGATTAAATAACTGAATATGTTTTGTACAAAGCTGGGGATTGGTGACAGAAATACAGAATGAAAGAGAGAATTTGATATTCATTAGAAGGATCCTCAGAAGATCCTAAAGCCACAACTGCCATGGGTTCAGCTGCTGTGCAAAAAGAACTGCAATCTCCTGGGAGGAAGTACTGGAGAAGCTTTTATTTGAATTGAGATTTCTTTTTTTTTTTTTTTTTTTTTTAATTACTAGAACTACTTCCATCATTTTTTATAAATTTTCTTGAAATGTTTGAATTAAGATAGATTTCAACTATTCTCTGGCATGATAACCAAGGCAAAAGTGAGATTAATCTGAACATCTTTGTGTGTGTTTTGGTGGAGAGAGAATATGACTCAGCACATTTTAGTGATACCAGAGATGGAATAAGATTCCAAATGTTCTCTCTTAGGAAAAGTGAAAGAACATATCAGTCCTATGAAGCTTTACACCTGAAGTACAGAAGAAGAAAAAATAAATATTGAAAATAGAGAAGAACCAGACAATAGTTAAGAGAAAGCAATGGAGAGAATTTGAAAGAATAAAATGGAGGGGAACAATGAATATTTATATGTCACTGAACCATGTGTTCTTTTGATGAATGCTTCTTATGACACGGGGCAAAAAAAAATATTAAATTAACACTGGATTTCAATAGTGCAGCAGAGATAATTTCAAGTTGTGTGAGTTTACACTAGGTGAGATATACATTGCTTAATATATATATTCATTTTTCCTAGACTTAATTAACATTTGGATAATTAATAAAATCATCTTTGCCTGGTTAACAGGAGGGCTGCGTTGTTATTCTGGTTTACTTCTGGAGTAATAGAGATTGAAATATACAGATGCTTTATGGTGTTTTCCTAATGTTTAAAAACTAGGGGTGCACTTCCCCTTTATCCCTTGAGCAGCACTGCACAGACATAGAGCACTAATTGCAGCTTCATCTGGCATAAACACAAAGTTACCCTTCTTTTCTTTGAAAGTTGCTTATGCAATTGGACAATTCCAAATTAGCCTTAGACCAGAAACAGGAAGCTCCTCTTAAGGCTCATTTAGCTGATGATGTTTCATCAATAGTAATTAAAAAAAAAAAAACTTGCAAATTGATTTTCTCTATTTTTCTTTGCTGTGGATTTGGTATCAAGCTCACTGAAGTCAGATTCCCACAGTTTTCCAGTTAGTAGATGAGACAGGAAGAAGGAAGACACTTCTAATTCTCAATAAAGCAATTGTTTACTTTTCATGCAGTCTCACTGAAGCCACAGAAGCTATGCAAGAAATAAACTCCCTCTGTTATTTTACATCTTGACTAAACATTGACTGTAATTCTGGTTTTCTGAAGTTAGTTATTGTGTCCATTTCAATTTCCCTCAATACAGAAATATTCTGAAGGTACCTACTCAGGTTAAGATCCAGAATTATATGTTGCTATTGGATATTTCTAGGGGCTAAACTCTAGCTAAAAGCAGTAGCATTCATCTTGCTTGCCTGCAAAGCAACAGGAGAGCAAAAAGAAATATGCAAGCACTCTACCCATAATAGAACATGATTGCAATGCAATTATATACAAGGTATTGTAAATATTAGTGGGTGTTAGTGAGCTTCAAAACCCATACAGATTCATGGAGAGATTTTTTTTTTTCCTCCCCTTTCATTTATTCACCTGTGGATTACTTACATTCCACTCAATAGCAATCACATTAATAATAATAATTCCTGCATAAAAGTCAAAATGCACATTGTATTTTTTGCCAAATATCATAGCAATTGAGCAGAAAAAATGCAGAAACAGAAAGCGGTACTAAAATAGGCTTATGTAAATGTAAAACATTGAAACATTATAATCTATGCAGTTTATATTACAAAGAATATGCAGTTTTAGATGATATGTTTGAAATATATTGTGATTTTAGCTAGCTCTGCACTCCTGGCTCTTTATTTTTGTCTGAAAAGTGAAGCTATGCTCATAGCAAAGAAACAGAAGCCCCAGCGATCTGCTCTGCTTTTCTTATTTTAAAGAATTAGGTCAGTCTGAAAGTCAGCTCACCAGAATATGAAATACAACCTAAGTCCCAGGCTGAGATAGTAGAAGCTGAAGTTATCACAGGTGAAAAAAGAGACTTCACAATACAAATTATATTAACCCAGAGCCTTAGATGTAACCTCCATACAACCGACTATAATAAGGAACATTTAGTATTTCTTTTTTGTCTGTTTCCATGTGGAACAAAGCTGACAGATTTTTTAAACAATAAAGAATTAGAAAAAAAAATTAAGAAGGTTTTTTTAGGTGATGTCTGGTTCTGCAAACCAACTTTAATATATTTTAGATCAAATTTGAGTGAGTGCTGAATGACTTGTTGACGTGTCCAGTTCTGTGAGTCTTATGAAAAAAATCTCTCAATAGCCAGGTAATTATTGACTTGGCGGTTCCCTATAGTGTTCATTTCTCAAAAAAGTATAATCTGAAGGAAATCTCAGAGAATTACTGCTTAATGTAAGTGGCAAATACCATCTCAGGAAAAAAAAAAAATTGTGTTATTTAGATAGCAATAATAATCTCATGCAATCCATTAAAACCCAATATAATTTTATGTCTCATACCAAATTTGTAACCCATTGGAGCCCCACTGTGAACTACAGCATATTCAAATAAATTAATTCAGAAATGAGAAATGGAAGCTCTCTTTGACATAATAAAGGGAGATGAGTATGGGAACAAGATTCTGCACCAGTACTCAGGTTTAACTATAGCTGAGCTCTGAGATTATCAGAGCAACAAAATATCACTGTCAGCATGTCCAAGGGGCAGAATAAGGCCACATGTACAATCTTACTGCCCATCAGACAATAAAAAGTGAAGCAGAAGGGCAGAAAAACCTCAGTGCAAACTTTAGGTAGCAGAAGAACAAAGCACATTTGTAATGACATATTTGATAGTGCAATGTAGCACCTAAACCATACGAATATTATTTACTCAACACAAAATGAGTTGATGCATACATGCTTCAATGCTGGATTAGAGGACAAAGAGAAAACAGACTAAATATGGAGTAGATAAAGACAAAAGCTGGAACTAACATCTTTCACAGATAGACACAGTAGAGCTTTAAGCAATCTTTAGATAAAACCAGAAGACGGCGGCATCCATTATTCAGTAATTTGAAACACAAGTCACATGAACTCTAGGCTGATATTTACACATGTATATTTGCACAAAGAGAAAGTGTACTTGTGTCTCATTCTTTTAATTTATATGAATGATTTTACTATCTCATATGTGATATATATTCTCGACAGAGTATTCAGAAATGCTGTTTCATGGGCAAGAGTAATTTTTCTACTGCAAAGATACACTAATTAATTTAGAATATTTGGTATTCACTGCTGTCGTGGAAAACTACAGACTACTACTTTACAGTACATGGGAAAACCAGTATGCTTTTGTGGAATGGACTTCACTTGAGGCAAGATTTTTTCATGTAGATATTTGTGGATAAATAGGAATGAAACAGCTTTAATTAGGCCTATCCCTCCCTTATGATAACTCATGAATAAAAATTAACAAATTTTTTTTTGTTTCCATAGCAACTTTCCCTTATGAGACTTCTCAAAGACTTTTGTGGTAAGAATTTGTTACTCAAATATGTACATAATGGAAATCCTCAACTTTCACACTCTAAAAACAGATCAATTTCTCAATGTCAAGCTCCATGATTCCTGTAGACATGTCTGACAAATAACAAAACAAATATTTGTAACATTAAACAAACAAAACTCAAACTGTATTTTACATGTCAAAAAAAAATAAAAAAAAAAAGAACAGCAAAAAAGGTTTATAACAAAAGGGAATATTAACTGGAGGTAATGGCTAAATCTTCTCAATGCCTGGAGAGGGACTTGTAGACTAGAGTGCTTTCTTTGAGAAGAGCACCTGAATGGGTTTCTAAGGTCTTAACCCTGATTCTATGACAAGTGCTTTTGCTGATAATTCTTAACTCAAGAGCAGAATACATTCTGTTATACACACAATAATGTTTCATAGCTTCCCTTTTTTCAGACATTTCAAAGAATAATTAGGCTTGAACAATCGAGAAAGGCTAAGTGAGGGACACAGGAAAGAATATTTATGCAGAATACAGTTTTTCAGAACTTTGGTGTGCAAAGTAGAAGCATTTCTCTTTGGTTCCCTTTACCACCAGATTACTTAAGTCTCCTGCCCTCATGCTCTAAATCATTCTTCTTTCATGGATTTCAGCTTTATATTCTTTTCATTAAACGCTAAAATAGTACGTCTGTTGAAAACTTGAGAGTACTCCTAGACATAAGCAATTGCTCTTTCTTTTGCTCTCCAAAAGTTACTGGTACAAAGAAAACAAAGATTATGGTAGAAATGCTAAAAACTGTTGTGAAGCTGTTTAAGAGGATAAATTCAAGTGAGCATTGCAGATCTGAAATAAAAGATAATACCTTGGTACACACAGAACTACTAATAACAAATTGGTCTTCATGTCATTTGGTAATCAAGCTATTTAATAGTTTGCTGTTGCTGATAAAACTAGCACAAGGATAAGGGTGATGAGGAGGAAAGAAAATTATTACATCTTGAGAATACATTCTCTCCCCAGTACAGAGCTGCAGGACATGCACACAAATATCTTACTCTGCTAGGAAAGGGGAGAGAGAGGCGACAAATCTTGTCTTTCAAAAGTCTCCAAACAAATCCCTCAGAGCTTGAATATGCTGATGTTTGCACCTACAAACAAAAAGTCATGCAAAGCAAATACTCTGTAGTAGCTACAAAAGAGTTCAAAGTGAACCACTTTGGAAATGCTACAATAGAAGAGTCATCACCTCTTTTCAACAGGGAAATTGTGAAGATGTATTCATCCATTGTTTGGTTCTGCCAAAAGGTAAAGGCATCCCAAAGGAAAACAGCAACAGATTTCAAGAATATTTTTCAGACAATGTCTGCTCCAGCTCCAAGGCAGCTCTACCTGTAACATACCAGACATTTTTACTCATGCTTCAACATCAACACACATTGCCCAGGTGGACAGCCCAAGTCTCAGCTGCTGCTGCTTTAAAAAATCAAAGTGCTTCTAAATGTCAGTGTTCATATATACTGTCATGTGCCTGAAATTTCTCTCTGGAGCTTTTGACATTTGAACCTTTGTATGGCATGATGGATTTGGGGGTTTTCCTCCCATCTAAATTGCTACTCTGGCCATAAGTAAAGTCACCTCTGAATATTGCACCCTAAGAGAGATGATATTCTTTGGTTAATGGAATGCTTGGTGGAAGGAGGATATAGTTTGCCTTATTTTTATTATCTTAAAGATGACAATGTTTGAACTATATTTAAAATATCTGGCTCGATGTACTGAGGCACACAGCATCTGTAACTCCCCCTGATCTCCAGCAGATGTGCAGTTCAACACCTCTTAAAATAAGACTTTTACAATATTTTTCCATTGTTTCTAATGCCTCCTGAGAAGCTTGAAAGAGAAATTTGTTTGAGCTCTGGAGTGTTTTCTTTCATAGCTCACATGTTCTGCTTTGTTATTGTCAGTATCCTCATGAGCCTTTCTATACTGATAATGGTTCATATAATGATCTGAGGGCAAATTAATTATTTTTAATAAAGAATTACACTGAGTTTATAGAGAGATATAAGTAAAAATAATTCAAATGGGAGTCTAGCAACTTTACAATACCTCTTTAATTTACCCAGCTTTTAGAGATAAGACAGTTGCTGGATATACTTAAGGTAAAGGCAAAGGATGAGAGATTTAAACTGAATTCCTTATTCTAGGATGGCTTTTGGTTTGACATCGTGCAATTCATCTGGATTCTCTGTGCCTCGGTCTAATTTAGCAATTTTGTTTCTTTAGGTGTAAAATACTAAAAATGGGTCTATATTGTGCATTAAAAGTACCACCCTCTTAACTGTACCTTCAGCCACTATTGTAACACAAATGTTATAAACCCTTATTTGGGAAGTGAATAAGGTAGAAATTGAGAATGATATTCAAGTGAGAAACTAGTTTATTTACTGTTATTTTAATAGTGGCAGCATCATCATAGCCTCTTTCTATCCTAGCACAGCTGCTGCACTTATTAGGCAAGCAAGCTGTAATCAGCCACTTAAAGTTGTCGGTACATCACAGTTGTGCCCAATTTATCTGTTTAAGTTCATTTTTAACTGTACTGGCCTCTTTTTCTCTCCCCTAAAACATTTCAGATGAGAGCTACAAATACATCAGAGAGGCAATACTACACAAAATTAATTCAGTGATGAGAAAAACGTTTTCTATTTTGAGGAGGTTTTGCTGGTTTGTTGCTTGGTTTGGTATTTATCTTTGCAAAGGGAAAATTAAGTATGCTGAGAGTTCACTAATTACAGTTCTCCAAGTCTTTCTCACTCAAATAAGGACAGAATTGGTATAGGCATGTGGCTCACTTGAAAACATTTCACTTTCTTTTTGTTTTCATGCGTGCTGGAAACTAATACAATCAATTTCTTTTTTTTTTTTTCAGTTGTAACTGAAAGTGTGCTTAAAGTAAATACTGTGTTAAAAGAATTTGGGCAGTATAGAGAGCTAAACTAATATCACTGCACTATTTAAATCTAGAGATGGGAGCCTGGAATTATGGTAAGCAGGAAAAAGTAAATCTCACCGTTAAGTGACCAGTTTGTGTGTTAACAGGTTCTTCATTTAGCAATATTAATACCAATCATACAGCAAATGTAACACAGAACAAAACCACAAAAAAAAAAAAAAAAAAAAAAGACCCAGAAGTTCACTTATTACAAAATAATCAATACCTCCCAATGATATAACTACTGATTAGTCTTTCCATGATGGGATTGGATAGAGTGTTGTCCTGAATATAAAGGCCTGCATAAAATAATGAAACAAATGAAACACCGGTTAGTTCTCACCAAAAGGAGTTTTACCCTACACCCCTAGCTCAAAGTTTCATTCTCCAGCTAAGTATCGTGGCAATATCAGAAAGTCTTTATTTCCATCTACTAGTTTTAGGGGCGTTAGTTTTTCTTCAATTAACTTGAGCCCCGATTACACATAGGGACACAACACTACCTATTCCAGCATTCCTGTGTGAGAAGATTTTTCTCTGCTGCAAATCATAACAAAAACTAGTAAACCTTAATAAATAGAAATATTAGCCAGCACACTTAACCAAGAATGAAAATGAGGAAATTTATATTGAAAGGTTTTCTACATACAACCTATTAACTGATTTTACCATGAAAGCACACTACATATCTGCTGAAATGTACTCACCTTTGGGATATTGAGCTCTTTCCATTATTTCTTAAACATAAAATTACACAAAAAATTTAAAATAAACCAAAAAATACACACTGTCTGAGAGAAGCAGAATATAATCCAGGAGAACAATTCCTGAATCTGATAATACTGAAGCATTATAATTTTCTTACTTATTTTTCAAGTAATTATTTTTTGCCCTAGCCTATTTATCAAGTCATGGACTGGTTGCTTTGGTTTTTTCCCTAGCACTCTTTCAGCATTTTTTTGACCTACTTCAGTTACTTTGGAAGCTTGAAGAAAATAACAAGGAGTGTGAACAAGAAAATCTTTTGCTAATGAAACTCATCTTGGCAGTTATCAATTTATCACGTTATTTTTTGTGGGTTTTGTTTTTATTGTTTCAAAAATATGTGATGAGTGTTCTCCCAGCCTCCAGTGCTTCAAGGCTTGAAGATACTTGAAAGTCACCTGAATGTGGTTCTGAGCAAATAATTCCTGGGGACCTCTTCTCTCTCTCAGACCCAAATATTAACATTTATGAAAGCCAATGCAAGGAAGTGAAGAAATTTCACCTTAGTGATACTAAGTTTGAGTAGAAGTCTCTCAAACATCTGAATGGTATAATTTCAGGAAATTTAAGATGCTAAGAAGAATATTTTCCACTGAAATTTTGGAGGGAAAAAAAGCCCAACTCAAATCCATTAAAAAAATAAAACCAAAACAGGATCAAGCAAGACTGGGGAAGAAAAACACCCCTAAAAATTCTCAAAGCAGTTAAAAAATCTAGATGGAATACTGGAATGCAAAAACCCCATACCTTTGTCATGAGAAATGTCAGTTTCAGCTTTCTAACAAAAACAAAATCAAAATTATGTCTGTAAGATAAATTCATTGTTTTCCTTTTTGTTCAAAACAATCATTTCCACGTCATTATCTTCGATCTATATCCATGGTCCATCACCCTCAACATAACTTCTATTGTGTTATGCAGCAACTTCCTGGGTCTATGTATTTTCATGTTATTTACAAGGGTTTTCTACAGATTAAGAATTCACATATCTTGTTCCTTCATTTGTATTTTTTAGTGCTATTTAAAAAGAGGGTTATATTTCCCTGAGGATAACTTTCTTCTCCTTCTCCAAGAAGGAGAATAAAAATGACAGAAAGGAATTTTATGTTTATCTAACTTATGCTGGAGACTGAAATCAGTGAACATGCTGGACAGAAAGAACACATCCAGTGAGAAAGGAGCCATTTCCATGCACATTCAGAAATAATAATAAAAAAAAAACACACGAGTGAAAAGACTTCAAACCTTGTCTTTCTGTTTTGTTTGCTAGGTACTAATGTAGTAAATATCTGAAATGCATTTAAAGAGAACACAAAAGGGAATAGAAGAATAACTCTTAGACACAAGTGAATGATGCACAGTGCAACAAACGATCTAAATTTGAGCAGTTCTATTCAAACACATCCCCTGGAGATCACTTTCATTCTATAAGAAGAGTTTATAGAGGTTGAAAATGTGAAGAGCTTCTTGTGAATTTGACACTGTTGCATATTTGCTTTTATATGCTATTACTTTAAAAAGCAAAATGTAAGAGTTTTTGGTGAGAAACTAATATTTCCAGACTGGTGAAGATGAGGGAGCAAATCAAAATAGAATGAACAGTGATGATATCAAATTAATGTTATCTCACTGAAGAAAAAAGGTAGGATACTGGGTTTTTTTTCTTATTTGCATATGAGGAAGGCCTACATATCTTTAGGCATGGCATTCAATAATCTTCAACAAATAGATTGGGCTCTTTTTTTTTTTAGTGGGGAGAAGTCAGTGTCACATTCCTGCTCTACTTGTACACCAGAAAATGTGTGGGAAGAGAGCAGGGAGTTTATGCCAGTACAGTACTGACACACAGCAGCTCTATTTGAGCAACTGCTTCAGGATACGCCTCAAGCAACTTTCATATGTTAAACACTCATATGAGGGGAAAAGTAATTTTTTAGTGCCTGAAAAGGTTTATTGGATTCTCAGGTGTGGTTGCTCCAAAGACTGACTCAGCAAAGCAGATATCAGGTAGATGTTTTCAGGAGCAGATTAATTTTTTGTGGGTTTAAGGATAGCCAAAAAATCCAGGATGTTCTGGTTTAGAGTGTAAGCCACAAAAAAAAAAGTGTGTTATTCCAGGTAAACAAAATGCATAAGAATGTAGTGAAAGAGGAACTGAGCTTGATTTGTTTCCTGCATGGCGATAATATCTCATAAGAAAATTCCAAAGGGGAATAGGCAGCAAATTTAGATTTTACATTAACTAAAATATATGTTAAATTAGATTCAAGAACAGCATGTGAAATCTGATGCTGAATGTGATAAATGTAACTGAACATCCCCCAGAAGAAATGAAAGCAAATTGTTTTCCTACAGGAAAAAGAAAGTTGTCCTTAAAAATAAAATCATGTAAGAGTGCTAATGTGTTATCACATTAATACAGTCCAATCCTCTTAATTGGGATAAATCCACAGATAACTTATTGTCTCTAGAGAGGCAGTTCTTAAATCAGTTATGCCACCTTCCAAAACAACAAAAAAAAAAGGTGTTTACTGTATAGCTTATTTTAGACTTTTACATCCCCGTCCTTAAAGTTGATGTGGCTTATTTTTTCAGCTCAGAGTAAAATATATAGATTCCCTTTTACTTTAAGACACAGGTAATTCCATTAATACATTGAAGAGCAATTATGCTATGCTGTCCATTATGAAAAAGCCTAAGTTGCCATTTTCTTAAATTAAACAGATTACTCTTACCTCAAACTTAATTTTACGATGTATAAAAATAGCTCAGGGTCACTCAATAAAGCACTTACGTTGATTTAGCCAGTCCAATAAACCACATATATTTCACATTAAAAAACAACAAAAAAGTGTTCTCATGGTTTAACCCAGTATCTAAAACTTTCACAGCTGCTCCCCCTGTCCCAGGAGAGAACTGGGAGACTAAAAGTGAGAGCTCCTGGGTTGAGATAAAGGTTAACAAGCAAAGCAAAATCTAGGCATGCAAGCAAGGCAAAGAAAAGGAGCTCATTCCCTCCTTCCCACGGCTGGGTGGGTGTCCAGCCACCCCCAGGACAGCAGGGCTCCATCACACACCACGGTGACTTGCAAAGATAAATGCCATGACTCGGATCTTCCCTCCCTTCCTGCTGGTTCCTCCAGCTTCACACACTTATTATGATGCCAGATTGTTTGGAATACCCCTGAGGTCACCTGGGGTCAGCTGCCCTGGCTATGTCCCCTCCCAGCTCCTTAGGAGGCTCCCTGGTGAGGAGGGGGAGTGGCAGAAAATGCCTTGGCTCTGAGTGAGCCCTGCTCAGCACTAAGGAAAACTCATTTCTATTATCAACACTGCTTCCAGGCCAAATCCAAAACACAGCCCTCTGTGTTTTTTAAGAAAATTAACTCTACCTCAGCCAGCACAAATGTTTGAATATTTTTGTTATCAAAGAACTAGGAAAATTTTCAAACTCCTCTATGCACACAAATTATTTTAGCACTCATTAAAATGCATCCCCTTTAGAGAATGAACACCCATTAACCAGCATATGGGTATAAGGATAATTACCATATTTGCTACGCTGGTTACAAAATGCAAAAATAATGAATTAAAATTATTTTATGATTTAATCTTCTGAGTGAGCATATTCAGTGTGAGACAGGTATCACATATGCTTTCCATGAGCTATTCAGAGTAACCTGCAGCTAGTAAAAGTACTGAACCTTCTGTTCTGACAAAATCTTCTGGGCATACAAACCATTACAGCAAAGACAGAAAGGCTGTGATACTATATACCCAAAAAAGGATTTTAAGTAAGCAGATTGCAAATAAAAGATAACCTTACTACTGAGGAAAAGAACCTAGAGTAATAACAAATATCCCTACTTGCAGCATGACTTCTAACCTTCTCTGAAGGATAAGGCTTTCAGCTGTAATCTAACCCCAAGGAATTCCACTGTAAAGCCTGTGGCTAAACACAAACCCAAATATTAGACTGTGCTGAACATCAGTACCTCTTTCTGTAACAAACTTTTTTTTGCATGTTCTTCTTTCCCTTTTACACATCAACTTATGAAAACTCTGAGGAATTTGCAAGACCTGACTTGATAATTTATTTGAGCATTGCAGCTCTAGGGTGGACAGGAACGTATAGTTACGAATGGCAACTATCAGGCAATATATTAGCCAGAAAGGATTCACCATTAAAAAACAAAACAAAACAAAAAGGTAAAACAACCTAGATGACACACAATATGCACACAATCATGATGCTTTTTCCCAGCCTATGTGATGTATCTCAACGTGGTCCTGGACTACAGAAGATGTCTTTAATAAAACCCCTCTTAAAGGGAAACGAGCATGCCTTGGGCTGGATTACCGAAATTGTAGGCAGCAGGTCTCTTGAGTGTGATCCCTCCCCTCCTGAGCAATTGTGAGGCCACATCTGAAGTCCTGTCACCAGTCTGGGCTCCCCAGTAAGATGACTGGCACTGGGGGAGTCCAGTGGAGTGTCATGAATGACATAATGGCTAGGCCTGGATAACACTGTCCCAGGAGGAAGCTGAAGGAAGACTCTTCTCAGCAGTACACTAGGAGGAGAATGAGAGGCAATGAACCAGGTCACAACCAGGCTAAATCAAGCTGGCTGTTTGGTAAAATGTTTTCACAATGGAGGAGGTCAAATGCTAATATAGGTGCACAGAGTGCTTGGGAAATTATTACCTTTGGAGTACGCAAAACTTGACTAGATGAGGCCTAAGCACTGATTCTTTCACCAAGGAGTTTCTGGTGATTCTTATGTAACAGATTAATTTCCCTTTGATCCAGTGTTCACAAAGATTAAGTCTGCAATGGCATCTGCATTTAAATTTCTCCCACCTAGAGCAACATAATGAAAGCTCTAATCTTGAAGCAGAAAAAATCCTTCATTCCCCAAATGTTCTTTTACCGTCATCTTTTTATCTCTTCAATGACAAAGATAAAATACGCCCATAGAAAATGTCTGATTTAACTAGATTCTGCCTGTTAACATGGACTTACACAGTCCTTTTTCTTTTTAAGGTATCCTGAGTTCTATTAGGCTTTGATGTGATTTTTGGGAATCCAGATTACCTAAGAAATTGAGTGTAGGAGAGAATCAGGAAATACTTGGTTCCTGTTGTACTTTCATCACAGTGAATTAATTTAGCGTTGTTCCTAGCTAAAATCTACTCTGTTAGGATAACTAAAAATATATTTAAGTCAGATGTCTTTTGGGTATTCTATGAATTAAATCCAGTAGATACAAACCATGGGTATGTCTGACTGCATATCCAAGGGTGTATATCAGGCAGAAAGAAGCCATGAGCATGTATAAACAATGTATGTGTTTTGGAAGGCATTTTACTAATTAGAAATCTGTCTGCAAACCATCCTTAAACAAGAACGGGTACTTCAGTTGTAGGCACAAATTTAGAAGTAGTTTAACTATTCTAATTATTACAGAAATGGCTGTTTCTTTTGTCTAAACTAATGGAGAGGACCACACCTTTAGCTAATACCCTTTCAAGGTTGATTAACATTCATAGGCACTATAATGCCACTACAATTCTCTGTGAGGAGATCTGCATGTTTCTGAACTCTCTAAAAAAGCACTTGCCAGGCACCTCCCTTTTTATATCCATTCTTTCTTTCCATGAGGATATTAAGGCACTCAAAGGATACTTTGCCTTTGAGGCAGAGGCAGTAGGCACCCACCACCATGAGGCTCTCCTCTCTTTTTGAAAAGAAATATCATACCTGGCACAACTAACAGGAAAATTATGGTACTATGTTGAGTGTCACTTAATCTACTTCCAAAGAGCGAGATGATTAAATTGTAGTTTCAGCGTATTTTTCTGCCTGCTGCTGTTTCCTCCTGGAAAATGATACCAGCTGTGCCTGCTCAGTGGACAGCTCTTTGAAACCTACACACGACCATCTGGGCTTCCACCCCAAGTTCTTGCTACCAAAGCTGTGGCAACATTACCTTAGTAGTTATAAGAACCAGACATCCAAGCAGCAGGAAATAAAAGCTATTTTTCAGACAGCTTACTTTAAACACTTTAAAAATTATAGCACATTTACTGTCACGATAATGCAAGAACATTGATTTAGACTCTTAACACTGAATATTTCTTCTGCAATAGCTCTTATGTATTGCATGTGATTTTTATGCAGTCTCAAAAGTTTCTCCAGCATGATGACACTTCATTTCTAGTCTACACAGATTGCAAAATTCTGATACTCTCAACAAAAGAATAGAAAAGGATCTCATTTAATTGTATATCACATGTATTCTGTTTGAAATGTGTTTTTGAAACATGGGCCACTCCCTGGTCATTAGAGTAGTAAGTTTGATACTTTTAAATGTGAGACAGCACTACATTAATGCCACATATAGGGGAAATAACCAAATATATATCTATCAAATTACATTCTGCAAGTACCTGTGTTATATCATCTGTCTAAAAGCTGTGGGACGTAAGCATTGCATGAACAACTAAAACTTTCATCTTTAAAACTGTCTAGGATTTAGAAGAAGAAAAGTGAGAAGTCTCCTATTACACACATTTTTGATTTGGAAAAAAGGCAATATTGTCTAGCACCTCAACTGTCTTGTGCTTTTTCTGGCAAACTCTTTCTGAATATACAGAAAAAATATTTTGAATAAATTCAGTCACAAGTTATTTAATAATTACTTATCTCTATATAGAAGTTACTTTTTCCCCTAAAGTGACAGTAAATTCTAAGCTAAATTATAGCAAAAATGCAGTTTAAACTAAAAACAAAAAAGGTTTTGAGAGACTAAATCAATGCATATTATGTAAATAAATAAGTTTACAAAAATGTTTTTTGAACATTATACATTGTTTGATTTTTGGCATCCTGCATTTTTTTTGGACAGGAAAACATCCTTACAGCAAGATGAAAAATGTATATTGAATGTTAAAGCACGTGTAAATCTTTATCACTTTGAATGATGCACTGCACCTTCCATGTATCCAAAGAGTTGTAGACAAAACTATATGTAAGATTCTACCTCTGAATTTTCTTATTACCAAGAGCACACTCATTCCTTTTCACATACAGCATTGTAGCCTGCAAGTCTAGTAAATAAATTATTACTATTATTAACAATAGGATTCTAGGACTGCATGAGCCCTGCAAGGTCTCAGGATTTGTCAGGCTTCATTTGGCTTGACTTGCCTGTGGCTTTTGTTTAAACTTATTTAGCTGTGATAGCAATTGTTTAATGACCAGGTGAATATTACCTAATTACTTTTAGTTTTATCTTAGCTTTGAGCAATTGTGTTGTATAAAGCCCAATGTTAGAGTAATTTTGATACTTATCTGTAATTAACAGATAGTAATAATAAGTAGCCTTCCTGTGCAGAGTTAACTCTGACCCTAGACAAAAATGAGCAAGAGACATGTGCAGTAAGATAATTATAAAGGCCCTAAAAGTACTAGCAGATGATGAAACCAGAAGACCTCTGCCAGATAAATTCTTCATTGGCCAATTATTGTTCATTAAAGGAAAGTGGCCTCAGGAGCTGTACAAAACCAGTTTTTGGGATATTAAACAACATACATCCCACACATGTAAAATACTGCACGTCAGGAAAGTTCTGCCCCTGTGGAACTGCAGACCAAGAAAGGAAAAGTGAAGTATACACTTCTTGAGAAACATAAAATAAGTCCCAGTATATCCTAGAATTAATTAATTTTCATCTTCAATACCATATTCCTCCTGGTGAAGCACTTGGGATGATTTATCATAATCTTCCTGGACTAGGAGGGAGATTAGCAACAAGCACTTTAAGATAGAGAAGGAACATAGGCTGGATAAGTACCATGGAAAGCATCAGTTCATTCCTAAAAATGCCACAAGTGTTAAAAGTGTTTAGTGGCCTAAAAGTAGCCATTTAAAAAATTATCAAAGATTTTAAATTAGACTAACTATATCTGCATGCACATACACACAACAAAAACATGTGATGTTCATAGAGTTTCTTTTTTTCCACAGAAATTTTGGGGTCTTTAGTTTGCTAGCCTCCATTCTTGATGTTTAATCTGAAAAGCAATAGCTCAACCAGGAATTACTGCAAACGTTCCACCACAGACTGTTGATTTATTCTGTGTACAACTCACCATGCCCTGAGACTCAGATCATGGGTATTGCTGATTTAGTCCCCCACAATAAATGTACTGCAACTCATTTAAATCCAATTGTTTGAGTATAATTAGATAGATCATGTGATTTTTTTTTAAACTCAAAAAGCCCAGAAACCAGGAAGTACAAAAGAGCCTTTTCCAAAGAATGAAAATTGATGAAAAACAAAAGTAAAATAAAACCACATTAATGAGAATGTCACACAAGAAGAATCATACCAAATTATAGTATTTCATTCCACATTATATTATTAACTATACAAAAGCAGTAACAAAAAAGGAAAATCTTCCTCTATGAAGCAAAATGTCAGTAGGTTTTGTACAACAGTTAAAGAATCTACATTGAGGAAATAAAAAATCCACAATAAAATTACAACAATGTTAAGTGTTGTGAGTTCATGAGAATAAAAGTTCACTCTGAATACTAGCAGTAAGTACATTTTTAGTAAAAATGTTACAAAACAGGAAGAGGGAGAAGGATATCTATTATAATCTTTTTACACAAAATTATAATCAAGTTGTTTACATCTGATGAACAGTATCCTGTTAAGGATCTTTACACTTGGAACATTCTCAAAATCATCAACTGAGAAGAGTAATATGAAAATTTATATTCAGTTGAAAATAATAGATTTTTAAAGCTGAAGTTTACCTTAGTACCTACTACACTACAGATACCTTAATGAGGCAACTTTCTGAATTGTGATGCTAAACTGCAGTCAGGAATCACAAAAATTTAAAGCTTCTCTAATTCTTGAATTTTAGAACAAAGGTTAAATTCTGAACTGAGATTAGCAACAAATAACTTTGAAGAAAATTTATTAAGGCAAAGGGAACCCCAAGGATTTCTTTAAACTTTATAAAGCATGTACTATAATTTCTTTTATAACATAAATTTTGAAGTATCTTGAAATATAAATTGTTGATATAACACCTATGCTAAAAGAACCCATTGCTATAGATTTTTCTTTCATTATTTCTTTTTGATCACAGGTCTCTAGACTTAAGCAAGTGGTAAAGCCATGAGGGTGATGAATTGTTATTACCTTCAAGCCTTATATGCTGTTTATAATTTATAATCCTGCTGGCAGTGTGATGGATCCCCGAAAGATTTCTTGGACAAAATGGGCAAGTCCCTTCACCTGTGCATGCCATGCAATGCATTTTCACCCTCATGGCCGCCTTCTATGGATCATCCTTCTATCTCCTGCTCCAAAGAAGCCTATTTCTCTAACATCCATCAGTAAGATAGGAGCATATGGTGTCAGTCCAACAGGTGCTGAGCTGTTCTCTGATATTTGAATGAACCCATCATAGGTTAGAAAAAGAGAAACCTGCACTTGATACAGTCCAGAGTTAACAAAATGACAGCAAAGCTGTGAGAGAGAACCAGTTTTTTGCTGCTTTCTTCTGGACTGAATTTATAAAGGCTGGATTTATTTACTGACTTTTTTTTTTTCATGATAAAAACATCCACTTTTTCCCTACTTGACAAAGACCACAGAAGGCCCAAAACAAAGAAAGGATAAAAAAATCTCATTGAATGCTGGTGGCAGTTTCCTATAAGTGTTGTTAACATTTCATGATAGAAAGAAGATAAGCACAGCCTGTATGTAAAGCAGTAGTTTCAGGAAGCTACTTCAGTCATTTTGTTTCCAACAGGTTTTGGAAACCCAAGTGAAAGAGGCAGCAACTGCTGAAGCAGAACCTGTGCTTGCTGAAAACAGGGAGCCCAGCAGTACCTGAACGATACACTGCCATGCTAGATGTGAATTTGAACACTCAAGAAGGAAAAAGGTACAGAAAGTTTATAAGGTCATTGCTACATGATTGCTGTAAATACAAAAGGCTGAATACCACTGATGCAAGACACAAAGGTTACAAACAGCTGGCCCAAGGCTAAAAATGAAAAAGTAATGGCTCAAAGGCTAAGCTGGTGCAGGACAGAAGGTTAGGAGTGTAAATCAAAAGCAGGTCTCTCTAGAAAAGGGAAGGGGAGCGCTAATGAAATGAATGTGAAGCCTGAGGACTAAGTAAGAAATACAGACCGATTCAGAATTTTATGGTAAACTGATTTACTGGTATTTTAAAATTTTATTTTAAACTTATTTTCTGTTTAAAAAGGTTGTAAATCATTCCAAAACCAAGCCCCCGGGGCAAACAGATAACAAGTCTTGAAAGAGCTGGTGGGTTACAAAATATGCAAGTCTTGTCTCAAAAGAGTTGAGTAAAAATAAGCAATTTTCCCTAAGGGGGAGTTTCATAGTTTTTCCAGTAACCTTAAATATCGATAACAGTAAACTGAACAGTACCAGAGAAATGATAAAGTTCTTAATTCCTTGCAATGCATTAGCCTGATTAAAATGATGAGATAGGCTTGAATTCTCCATCCTGGCAGGCTGCTCTTGAAGCAGAGGTCAAAAGAGCTCGGCAAGAGATTCATAAAGGATGACGTTGTCTTAATTAGAAGCATCAGAAAGCATTGCCATGTGTGGGGGGAAAAAAAAGTCTATTGAGGCTGTTCTGATTCCAGACCTACTACTGGGGATTCAGGGTTGTAGAGCTACGGGAACTCTCTATTTCATTCACATATGATTATATTTTCCAAGTAGAATTAATATCTTACAGTATTTAAGATTAAAAGAAACCACAAGTCTGGATGGTGTAGGGCATTAGCTTAACCCAATTAGTCGTATATAAAAAGTTTAACAGATAAGGCTATGCTAAAGAATTTACTATGTACTTACTCTGAGAAATTAACACCTGTATAAGGATAGTATAGTCTAAGCAATTCAGGTATCTTACTCTCCCTTGCAGACAAATCGTTCCTTGAGTTACAGACTCTGTAACCAGTGTCCCCAAAAAATCAAACAATATGTTTTGATTACTTAAATTTTGAGAATAATAAATTGAAGTAAGATAATAGATCACTGATCTTCTTCTATAAGTAGATAAGAGTTTATTACATGTAACAGAATTAAAAAGAAGTATTTTACAAGCTTGCCCTGAGAAAAACAATCCTTTCTCTCTTTAGGATCTATATACACGAAAGTTCCATTGATGAAAAAAAATACATTATTATATTTAATATAAGTATTATTTTGACCTTAAATTAAGCTCTCTTCCAAGTCATTGGGTGTTACAATATTCTAAGTAGCCTTAGATTGTTACACAAGTAGTATTCTGATTGTAAACACATGATTAGGCACAAAGTACTTTTATCAGTAACTCTGGAATTCATTGTTTCCTAGAGGCTCTATCTTATGGCATGACAGATTGTCAGGGTTCCCTGCATCAGCTGAACTGTGGAAATTGCATATGATGTCTTGGACTGAGGCAAGCACAAGGTACTGCATTTCAGCTTAAACATCTTTCCATCAAAAGCTGTACCAAGTCATGCAGAAATATCCATAAGAACATCAGCAGTTGGTCATTAAAAATAATAGACCATTGTGGAAAAATATCCAAAATAACAGTTTGTGTCAACTGTGTCAGTCTACTGTGTACCAAGATTTTTAGGATGGTAAAACAAAACCAAATTATTTTAGTGCAGTCCATGCTGCATCAGCCAAGCTGTAAAACCAGAATAAGGGTGCTGTGACTTTATGCTCACAGCAGGGAGATGCTACAGGTCTATAGATGTTGGCTGCTCCAACCACCATCTCTTGACCACTTCTGTCAGTTTTGCCTCCTTGTAACTTGCATTAGAGAAGCCTCAGACAAGGCTCCTCACAGCTCTCACCATTCAGATGTTTTCTAAAGCTTCAGAGGAGGGCAGACCTTGAACACAGCCAGCCTAATGTATAGGAGCAGGGAGAAGAAGATGCAGAACCAGGTATTGAACTCGGGTCCTTGATGCAAACTCTCCCCACTGTTTATATGGACAGCTGGCATGGTGTCTTCCCTGACTGCTGGTACATCAGCATCACAGCTGGAATGCTTTTAGCTTAAACACTCCTAATTCTAATGCAAGTTTATGCTGCTGTAGGTGATATCATCCACCTCTACATAATCTCTATATCAGATTGTTTGGAAAGAAATCCAAATGTAATTTCTTCCTGCAAGGGGAAAATAATGCTCCATCTGTCAAAGATTTCTTCTACTATCCTTTATAGGTGATTCACATGGACAACCGGGATTTCTTTCCTTATTTTGAATATGTAATTTAATATTGGAATTGCAGAAAAACGGGCTTCAAAACCAAAATGGTTTGAAGAACAGAACAGAATTAAAAGTACCAGAAACATACATAGTATGATGTGGAAATGAAATAAATTGCTAAAGAAACATTCATGTGTCAGCTTTGAGATAGTAAATGACCTTGTAAATTCTGAGCCAATTTCAAAACACATAAAGCAGATCAGGATAACCCAGTAGAGACAGAACATGAACAAAACATCCCAGTTCCCAGAATAGTTGTGTATATTCATGCTAGGACTTGACCATTATCTGACCTACACTACATTATTCATACAGATTTCCTCAGGACACGCACTTCCACTGTGTTAGAACATTAATACTGTGACGCCTCTCCTCTTTTTCCTCCCGCCTAACATCTGTGTAATCACAGGTTCTCAGCTCACAAAGGTATCCTAGCAGTCAGCAGCTGGAAAGTACTGAAGCATCCTAGCTAGGCTATTAGTGCTGTTCTACACGGATTGTGGCAATGAGCTGCAGAATGGGCCAGATTCACGAGCCCCCTCCAGTTGCTTTCCACTGCTTTGGTAATGGAAAGCAGCCGTAAACCCACTTTAGCTGAACATTTAAGCTGGGTCTATGGTTATTTTTGCACCGTCTGAGAAGCACAAAGCAGCTGGAGCCCACTAACAAATCTGGATTTCTATTTACGTGTTCTGGCAGTGAGGGATTAATTTTCAGACCATATGCAATTGCTTACTGGTGAGAAAGGTTTTTATACTTTCCACATAGATATTATGCAATATAACATTTTAAGAGGTTGTATTAGTACAAGCTGTGAGTGATTCAAATCAGACACACACAGTGTTATAAAGTCAAACACTTTCCTTTTCTAATTTACAATTGTTTTCTCATAAAATAAATAATATTTTACCCTTGAAGGGCTTTCTTTCTCTCATTTGCGGAAAGACCAGATGGGTCTCGCAGGTCATTCACAGTTATGAGAGAAACAACAATAAAAAAATTCCTTTTCAGAGGTGAGATCTTACATTCTTTACTGGAAAACAAATTATTTGCTCAGATGAAAAGCTTTTGTATTCCAGTGTAATTGCTAATATCTGTGGGGTGTCCTGGAAAATGAGATGCTTTGTATCAAAGAGTTGTAACTTATCCCTGTGCATAAAATCTAAATAAATAAATTGGAGCAGACCTTAAGGTATCTTGCAGGGAGGAGA
Organism: Lonchura striata; assembly: GCF_050655825.1. NCBI lineage: Eukaryota > Metazoa > Chordata > Aves > Passeriformes > Estrildidae > Lonchura > Lonchura striata. The sequence goes on from NC_140703.1 coordinate 13,116,179, forward strand.
TACAAGCAATACAGCTGTGAAATCAGTGGAAAACCTCAAGTGATAACAAGTGGACAAGCTAAAATTATTTCACAGTGGGACTGGAGTCATCTGGCTATGTGGGTTTGTTGGTGGTGTGAAAGAAACTGGAGAAAGTGCTTTTCTCTGGACATTTTATTTTGTAAAGAATCTTAAACCACCTACTGTTTCAGTAAAAATAGCTGCTACTGGAAGAGTCAATCAAGGATGGATTATTTTTCTCAGGCTATAGAAGCTACTTTTCTTGATTAGTGTTCTAAAATTAAAAATATGTCAAGTTACTTTACATACACCAGAAGAGATTACAAGTAAAGGAATTGCAATCTCATCAAGAACATCCAAAATTAAACACTTGATGAAGGGATAAATACCTTTTTCCCCCTCCAAGTCTGAAGAAACCATGACTAAAAAGGGTCATTTAGAAATAGATAGGTCTGATCTGGATATTCTTTCAGGAATATTAACAAAGCTCAATAAGAGTTTTGGCTGTGAAAACTAGCTAATGCTTTTTTTTAGCAAAATGTGTAAAGCATGTGATCAGTCAAGCTACTTAATTCACAGAGTAAACAAAAATACAGGGGCTCTTTTTAATGAGCCTCTGCTGTCACTGGACAGTACTTTCACCTATGTAAAAAGTAGGTTTTTTGGACAATGAAGGTGCATAAGAACACGGTCAGTAGCACGAGACATGGGAATAACTCTTGGTGTTACAAGATTTATTTCATCAGCCAGCCCCGACACAGACCTGTGTAACACAGACTTCTGCAGATCAGAGGGACCAGGGCAGCAGAAATCTAATGCTCAGGATCACACCACACAAGCTCTCCATCTACTCTGGAATCACATGAATGGTGCCATGGAAGCACTTCAGCCTACCCACTACAAAGGAAACCTCTCGGCTCACCCTGCATTCCAGATAAGTACACCCACCACAGGGATATCACACATGGTGGGATTCTCAGAGATGTGGCATAAGAAAATGTAAAAGAAGTGCAAGAGCGAAAATTGCTTCCTAAAAAAAGGGATCAGTCAATACAAGGAGATGTGAGGAAAGACACAGTCAGGCTGAGCTTCAAGATTAGGACCTATAGCAATAATAATGAAAAGTTTAATGTGACAGATATTGGACAGATGAGGAAGAAGACAGAAATTACCTTTTGAACGTAGAAAAAGAGAAATAAATCTCACAAGAATTTTGACAAAGCTGAGGAGGCAGGAAAGAAGATGATTTAACTTCAAGTATGTGTATAGAGCAATGCATATGATTCTTCAGGGATTCAAAAGTTCATGGTGTTCAGCAGAGACTCAGCCTTTTCTTTCTACTTCCATGGAGTTTCTAGTGATTAGTTTATGTGAAGCTTAGCCTAGTGATGCCAAGCATGAATCTTGCATTTCAGGAAGCTTATTTAAATTCATTATTATTCCTATCAGAGCAAGAAAATGTCAGTTTTTGAGCTAGGAGTACAAACTAATATTTGGTAATAATGTTCTCACAAGCTACATATCTTCTTACAAAGTGCTCTTTACACTCAATGCCACTGTACACATTTCAAAATAGTCTGGATATTCACATTACTGCTACTAAATTTATCTCTGTTTTATCAAAGTGAAATTCATCTTTCCTAAAAAGTGCTCAAATACATTTTATTCTTTCAAATTTACAAAAAAAAAAAATCCTAATTTGGATATAAAAAATACCAATCTTGACTGGCAGATTGCTCCAGTTAGGTATTCAAATACTCAGCATGACTGGATAAGCCAACATGCCATGATTATTGTAGTGAAGGTTTGTATTCAAGAGACAAGCATATTGCTGTTTCTTTACAGCATTATGAAGAGATTACTTTTAATATTTTAAAACACAAACTATGTTACTTGCTGGCTTTGAGAAACTACAGGATTGGGTATAGACGACTTTATTAACTTCCTCCAATGTGCATTTTGCCCCTTTAATTCTGTCAAAATGTCACTGCTATAATATACCTCAGTTGCTGCTGCAGTAATAGTTGTATAAAACTTTTAACTGAGATTTTACTCAACATTTTCCAGAAGTAACTAGCTGTCTGTGGATTAGATCCAAAGCCCATTGATGTCAAAAGTCTTCTGTGAGTTTTGCCTCAGGACCTAAGTGCATGCAAAAGCTCATGACAGCATCTGTCAAGCGTAATTTAAAAGAAAGATGAATATTTGTGAGCTTGCAGCAACAACTGAGGAGTTTGACCTCCTGCTATTGAACCTTACTCAGACATGTCTCTGAGAAACCTGTAACCTTGTGGATAAAATTATACCACACCTTTTGGAAGCTTTCCAAGTCTCTTGTAAAGTTTGCAAAATATAAAGAGTGCGTGACCTCACTTGAAAATTTATTCCAAATGTTAAGTATACTTGTTGCTAATTGCTTAAAAGAAATAATAATAATAAGTCTTAAAAAATGTACAAGTTTCTCCTCTTTTTACATTTCAGTTTGTCTAGCTTCAGTAATGGAAATTAATCTGGCAGATAAAAGGGTTTTGTAAAGAGTCTTTTACTGACAGAAACATTCCTTCTGTGCAGGTACTTGTAGAAGATGATCAAATTACCTTTGAGTTGTCCCTACAATAAGTTAAATGGATTGCAGCAGAAAGAGGATGTCCTTGTTATAGAAGGCAGAATGAAAGCATTTTGCACAAATAATTTGTACCAGAACAGCAGGAAGGCTTATCAGCTTATCCTTATCTCTCAAAATAGCACACGAGCTCCTCTGAACCAAGGCAGGATCACGTGCAGCCACACAAAAGGGAATGCTAGCAGCAATTGTGGTATTTTTTTTAAGTTAAGTGACTATGTACTACAAGGAGTAAAACCACAGAAACCAAAGGTATTGAGGTCTTACACTTTGACTGCATTCAAGATAGAAAGTACTAAAAAAGAATATTCATATACACATATCTATGTGTAAGTCTTTATACATATCTGAAGAAATGTGTGTGCACAAACATGCATATACATATAAATATAAAAAAGTTTCCATTACTACAATCAAAAGCAAAGCAGGTAATAAAAAATCCCATGTGTCAACATGTCAATACTAAAGAGATTTTCCAACAAATGGAGGCAAGAGTCTTTTCAATATAATATTCTGTGTCATAAATATCTTCCTAGATTCTATAATGGTATCAATGCCTATTGAAGTAGCAATTGCAATACAGTCTGTCATAGTGTTTACCATTTTATGAGCTGATTATTTTTTTTAAGAAAGCACTTTTAGAATCATTGCAACACTTAGGACATTTTTGTCTCTTGACATTAAAACTCTGCTTAAAGTAATGCATGCAATTGCATGAGAAAGAATAAAATTTTTTTTGAACTAAAGCCATGATTATTAGCTTTGATTCTTCAGGACAAAGTGAGTTTTATTAAGAGGCAAATATTCACTCTCATTTTACCAGTCCAACAGTACTTTCAATACATTTATATTTCAAGAACAACCAGAGTAGAGCAATCTAGCTATAAGCATTATTTTTATTCTGGTGCTATGAGGAAAAAATAATCTAATTTTCTTTTAAACACCAATGATTATGGCAGCTATGGTGGTAATAGTTTAACATAATTCTTATATTTTATTTAGGTTAATATAAATATACCATAATAAACACTTAAAACTCAAATGCTTATAATCCAAGCCTGTTTGTGCATTCTATTAATAATAAATACAAACAAAAAAAACCCTCTATTTTGAAAGAAAACCATTTAATCATGAAGCAGCTGAACTAGATGTATTGTAGTAATTTACCTAATTATGAAGGCATTACAGAGTATTAATTATTTAGCTAAAGACTGTAAAATGGATTAAAGTTTAGTACATAAATGTTCTTTCCAGACTATTTTATAAATTGTGATAAATTAAATTAAATTTACCACTCTAACATATCTGTTTGGGAGTTTTTTCTGTTTGAGGGGTGTGTGTGGTGTGTGCTCATTTTTATTCTGTGTCAAGTAAACATGATGGAATAGTACCAAAGCTTGCTAGAGTACTGCTCAATTAGGCTTCCCCCTTCCTGATAACCAGAAAAACTCTAAAAGGAAGAGTACATCATATATTTAAGTGGGCACTGTGCACTAAGAATTCATCCTGATCAATTATACAAGATGCTTTAAAAATGGACTTGAAAAAAATGTGTAGGCTTGCTATAGCAGCAAAGTAAATACATTTTCCCCTTTTAAGGCTTGCTGGCAAATTTAAACTCCCAAATTAATTGAAATGCCATTTCCATATAAGCAATATATCAAACTGCTAAATCTGCAGGCACCAACGAATTTAGTCAATGGTTTTAAATATTTTGCAGATAATTAAAAAAAAAATCAACATACCGCTTTACTATTTTCATATTTTAGATATGAAGCAACTGACCAAATGTTCAATGCTGTGCTTTACTAGACCATTGCAATACTTGAATACAATAACACAAGTCATTGTAAATAGAAATATTATTTCAAAATTAGTATGCTGTGAAAGCGCTTTTAGAACACTGCAGCATCATGAACTTTCAATTCATTAATCCACATTCAAGGAAGATACTATGAATTTAAAATCACAGCTCAAATATTTTCTCTAAGAATAGATATGATATAGATTTTTTTTTTAAAGGAGAACAGCTTGTTTGAGAAAGGCAACAGTTCACCTTAGTATTCAGGACAGGGAGGATTGCTTTTTTTATTATTTCCCTCCTTTCCCATCACCTCTTGTTACAAATGAGAGTTTTGGGCACCTCCATTATAGAAACATGAAATCATCTAGGTTTTACAGTCTGAATATAATCCTAATATATAGGAAGATCACTATCATCTTGGCTCACAGTTTGCTCAGGGTGAAATACAGCTTTGGGCAAAAATCCCAGAGACAGCTAAATCACCAAGTAACTTCTATCTAAAACTACTCTGTGGACATAATTACACATTTACATCATATCAGCTTTGTGCAGATATGATGCATAGGGGCTGCTCAAGAGATGCACTGCTCTGATCAGCTTCCATGTCCCGTGGTTTGTTTTCAGTATCACTAAGCTTGGCCCAAGGCAAGATGAGCAAATTGTGAGTTTTTGGTCTTTATTTGTACTGATTTGAGACATGTTTCAGGAGCAAACACCACAAATTTGGCTAACTACCTGAAGGAAAGAAATCCAGACTGTGAGAAGAGCTGGCAGATTGACTGTCAGCTGTTTGGAAAACAGTCTTCCTTCCTCCTGGTATTTGTGTTACCTTAGTCTAACAACTTCATCAACAACTCCCTCTCTTTTTACAGAGGTGTGAACTTGGGAGAAAAAAAACCCTCTGCAGTAAGTTGTGTTTCTACATTGAATTTACTTTAATACATCCCCAATTCTCCTGCTTTTAGATATTATCTGACTACTTTTGATACAAAAACTCAGAAAGCAAACAAAACTTCTTTACAGAATTTCAATAAATAGTTTGCATTAAGTTTGATACTAAGGTCATTTGTCTGTGAGGTGTCATTGTTCAGAACTTCCATGCATTACCAAGATATTATTATGTGTTGCGGGGGATGTATTCTCTCCAAAAAAGCACACCCATGTGTTCAAAGGAATTATTTAAAGAAAAATATACATTGACTCTAATTACCTTTTAAAATGTGGTTGGTATCCCTGCCAGAGGCACTTTGTCACGCAGCATAAAAAGGTTATCAGAGAGAAAAGCATTAAAATCCTGAATTTTTTTCTAGAGCAGCATTTTGAACTCTCGACAGATGTCACTAATGTACCTGATTTACAGTACATGCACTTTTACATTTGTCATTTATATTGACTTTCCATTTGACACTCTCTAATGGATAATCAAGGTCAACTAAAGCATAATCAATTAGTCTGCATTAATTGGTGGCCAGAACTACATTTTTCTTGTGATTTCCGACATATCCGCGTACTGTACATCTTTCTGCTTTCCCCAGGGCCCCCCTCAAGCGTGTTACTTCCAAAGTAATTATAATGAATTAGAATGTCTTTGTTTAATGATATTCCTGCAAATTATTCTCCAGGAGAATCAAACAGAAGGCAAATTTTGCCTTAAAATACTCCATGATTCTATCAAAAATATAATTTTCTCTTTAGTGGCATATTAACAGTAATGCTATAAAAGAGACCTTGGCAATCAGAGTGGCAGGTAAAAAAGCAGACTGAAAACTACCACCTCAGAAAATGCATCTGAAGAGGGTAAGGGAAAAAATAAATCAGAAGTGCTTCTCCCTGCTGTCTAAAAGTGTGCAGAAAGGAAAAACCCGCTTACGTTACACCCCTTCTTTTGCTCTTCTATGCAAAGTTTTTTCTAATCTTTTCCCTACTTACCCAGATTAATCTACTCCCAAGCATCCTGTCCCTAGCATTCCTATTAACATTGGAAACACCTTGAATTTCTCTTTGAGCTTTATGAGAACCACAACTAAACTTCATTTGATCCTGAGAAAACAAATTCCTAATTTGAAGTCTTGAACGCCTTCTAGCCCTAATTCTGAGTCTTCTGAAAATACAAGAGAAAGCCATGTAAGCATCTGACATGCAGCTGCCTTATTTTTTCCTCAACAGACAGACTGGGATGCTTGCCCTGCTGACACTGATGCCATTTGGGCTTTGCCATTTTTCTATCTTCTCTGTATTCTTCACACATGCATTTGTAACTCTGTTGTATGGAGTTACAAATATATGTGTGAAGACTACAGAGTACATATAAAAGAAAAAAAGGTATAAATAATAGGTATTAGTCCCTAATACCTATTGTATTAGGGACTAGTTTTCCAAGTATTTTTCCATGGCCTTTCCCTAGGCAGAAAGACAAAACAAATTCCAGAGCCCCAAGCCCTGGGATGTACCCAGTGCTGTCTTGGTTCTTCTTGGAAACCAAGGCTGAGAACAACTCTTTGAGATCCATTCTCATGGACAAAGCACAGCCAGCGCTGAATGGGGGCTCCAGAGAAGGGGCTTGAGCTGGGGTGGGGATTTGTATCACCACTTTTTGTGCTTTTTGTCTATTGAGCTAATTTCCTAAAACCCATAAAAATGGATTCACATCTGGGGTGGCTGGGCTTTTATGGACATCTTTCCATAACTGCCCCTGAGGCCTTCAAATAAAATCCCCTTTTCTATTACCACCTTACTAAAACTATCTCGAGTTTCATTTCCAGATTAGGAAGAAAGCAATAATAGGTTCTATATATCCTGATCATTTTATCATAACAGTGATGGAACTCTAATTTTTAAAAGGTGATGTCCAGGGAGATGTTCCTTGTTGTTTGTGAACAGTAACTGGACCTAATGAATGGCTTGAGGCTGAGTTAGGGAAGATTTAGGCTGGATATCTGGAAAAAGTTCTTCATCCAGAGAATGGTTGGGCACAGGAACAGGCTCCCCAAGGAAATGACTGCAGCACCAAGCCTGACAGAGTTCAAGTGGTAAGCACATGGTGTGATCCTTGGAAGGTCAAGAGCTGGATCCTTGTTGTATCTCTCCCAACTTAGGATATTCTATGATTTTATGATTGTTCCCAGCCATCTTGTCCTTTGTATTGTATAGGTCTCTTGCACAATGATTTTTGAAGAGAAATGTGAAATTTACCTACTTTCCACAGGAAGGAACCTCACCTGGATGCCACGTTTCCAAAATTGCAGGTAGCAGTCCTGCAATGACATCAGACAGCTTCTGAGTCACCTGGAAGGCATTGCACTGGACTGCAGGCTGGGCTCAGAGATTAAGAAAACAGGGGTGCTGCATTACCATGGCAATCCATGGCAGTGACATCCCAGCCTTTTTGCCATATATCTTCTGCCCCACTGACCAGTAAGAGCAGAGATCCCTTAGTCCTTTTGCTGTCACTCTCCAGGAATGTCTTCATTTTAATGGTGCTCCCTTTTAACTCAGCAAAGCAGGACTGACTTGTGTAGACAGCAAGTAACAACTTGGGAATGACCAGCAGTCACTTTGCTAAAAATCTCTCTCTACAAGTGCAGAAATAGCATGCTAACTTGAGACCTCAAAGAAAAACAGGCAACTAATGGCCTCTGAAAGCTTGTCACTCAGAGGTAGACTAAGACTCTAGTTTTAGGGCTTCACAATTGTTTAGGTTGCTGCCATGGAAACTTATACTGCCAAGAGACTCATGGCAAGTGTCATGAAGCTAATGAAAATTTTCCACAAAAAAGAATTTGTTTGATCATTTTGTGACCTGGGTCAGCGCATTTTGGATTTTGCCACCCAAGGCAGAAATTTCATGAATAACCACATCAGATCCCCTTCCCATATGGCTTCTGACACTGTGCTTGAGCATGCTGGGGGAGCCAGTTCAGTGACACCTGCCACAGCAATTCCCTCTGCAGGTTAGTCCCTTGCCTGCCACTCCTGTCTCTTCCATGCTGTATTGAAATGTGTTCACACATGGAAGTGTCTAAAGCCAGTATGCTTAAATATGGAAGACATCCAGAGAAAGGCAATGAGTTACTTTGTCTGAGGTGTGTTTTGTGTCCTGCTTGCTGTGTGTCCCATTGGCAGAGCACCCCTAGGCCAGCAGCACCCTCTAGGGCAGGGCAAGGCAGAGCCTTTGCAGGTCTTGACCACTCATCCTTCACCCTTTTAGACATTTTGCTTCGTACCTATTTCAAAGTAATCTAATGAAAGAGTGAGGAAGTCAATTAGCATTTATTTAGCCCCCTACACGAGACACATAAACAGCCTAAAATGCCAGGCTTTACTGAACATGCAGCCCCATCTGAGACATCCATCACCTTAACAACTCAAAATTAACAACAGGTGTCCTAGTCACAGAAAGATAACATACAAATTCACAGGACATCTCCAAACCCCATGAAGAAGAAGGAGAGGTTGTGAGAATAATCTTTGCAAACTGAGGAAAAGAAGGATTTTAATTATTTAGCTTGATTTTGTCACTATAGCAACAATGACTGCTCCAGGTTTTCTCATACTGTTGAGCTTCTTATTCTGACATCCAATATTGCCATGGATTGACCTTGGCTGGATATCAGTAGCCCATCAAGCTGCTCTATCACTCCCCTCCTCAGCAGGAGACAGCAGGGGGTGGGATAGGATGAAGAAAAGCCCCTTGCAGGTCAAAATAGTAACAGCTCAATAAAGCAAACTCAAGTCCACACAGAGAAACAGAGGAAAACAAAATATTTTTTCACTACTTCCTATCAGCAGGTGATGTCCAGCCATTTCCTAGGCTTCCATAGACATAATGGCTGCTCGAGAAGACAAACATCTTAAGATCCAATGTCCCTCCCCACTCCATTTCTCTTAGCTTTGAGCTGATGCCATATGGTTTGGAATATCTATCATTTGGTCAGTTTGGATTATCTGTTCTGGCCAGGTCCCCTCCCAAGATGTTGCCTATTCCCAGCCTAGTTGTGAGGGGGGAAGGTAGGAGAGGGTGATAAATCTGTGCCAGCACTGCTCAGCAGTAGCCAAAACACTGGTGTGCCACCAACACCTTTCTAAATTCCAATAAAAAGCACAGCTCTTGAGTGTGCTATGGAGACAATTAAATGATCACTGCTGTGGAGAAGATTAAGTCCATCTCAGCTAGATCCAACACAAATATAGATGCCTGTGCCCACAGCCTTTAGTCCAAATAAGAGAAGGTAGGCAGTAGATTGGTCAGTGTTTCTTTCCAAGTAATACTAAAACCCATAGGCAAATTCAGCTGAAGGAGAGACAGAAGTACTACCAAAAGGAGAAAAGAAATAGCAGAAATACATCTGTGGCTGATGGAAGACTGACATATCTGACAAAATGTTATGTATTGTTTTAACACAGCATGAAAACCAGAATGACAGCCCAGTCATGCACTTAGACCAACTCTGCCAACAGTGGCTTTCCTCTTCCATAAGCCTTTTATGGCCCTTTATTTCCCATGTGACATCATAGGAACCGGTACTTCACAGTGGTACCCACCTCCCCTCTGCACCAGCTTGCTGCCCCACTGTAAAAAGCTGATTAAGGCTTCCTCAAATACCACTCTATATGAGAAGGAAAAATTCCTGGATGAGCCAACCAAGCAAAGCATTGAGAAAGGCAAGTTTTGTCATCACAAGACAGAAAGAATGCAAACATGACAAACATGGCCATGGGCTGTAAATATGTTCACCAACCTGCCCTCAGTAAGGCCTAGAAGAGAGATTTTAAACCTTCCACAATGTAAAACCACAATTATATTCTTCTTCCTCACATTAGGGGTGCCCATCTAGCTGCAAAGTCTCTCCCTAGCAGAAGGGGAGAAAGGAAAAGAAAAAAGTTCTGCAGGGCAGTATTAATGTTCAGAGTCACTAGGACAAGAGGTTGCAATATGAAGTTCCTGTTAGACCATTTTGCAAATATCTGCTCTGAAAAAATGCCAGACTTGCCAGTTTACAAGTAAGGCCTATAAATATTTACATTTATCTATAGCTTTTAGGCCTGTTATTTGTGAATTAACAACAGAGTTTAAGTTTACACTGTTCTACAGTTTAGAGCTGTGAGCACTTAGGCAAAGATTTTTCCAGATCACTTCCATAGAAAGAAAATGGACAAGTATAAAAAATTTCCACCTGCTTTTGCAGCATTCAGTAAAATTGTTGTCATTCCAGAGCTGTTGAGTTGATGTATGGACTATCCACTCAAAGACAACTAGAAATGATGAAATGAAGGAATTCCTTAACAAAGAGAATTACTTTTACTTAATATACTAAGAAGGTAAGAAAACATTGTGCCTGATTTGTGCAAAAGTTACTCCTGTTATGAAAAACTAAAACATCGAACAGCATTACCTGTCAAATAAAAAGTCATATAATAAATTCACTGTTGATTACCTTAGGGACCAGCAAGAACTGCTGCTTAATGGTTTATTTTTAAGAAATTGGTCAAGGAAATGAAGTTGCAATGCTTGCCATCTATATTAAGGCTCCTGAAAACACTAAAATGAATAAGCCTCACAGCAATGTATTCAAGGCTGCATGCTGAAAGTTTCAGTCATCTTACCCCTGAGAAATAAAGCTACAGAAAGAGACTACTTGTGGCATCAGTTCACACTGTGTGGAAAGTTCAAAAGAACACAGGAAAAATTGCTGTATTCTTTCATAGTGCTGGATTAGAGCATGAATATCAGATCTGAGCTTCTTATTTTAAAGGAGGATGAATGAGGAATTCTAAGGAATTACTTGCCCATATCTTGAATCAAGACAATCATTTTGTAATCCATCTGCCAGACTTTTGATTAAAGCAACATGAAAAAAAATTCTAAGATACACATTCTATGGTAACAAGATAAAACCACAGCCAATGAGGTAGAAAAAAAAGTTTTTGAGGTATTTGCATGTCCATTTTTTAGATATAGAGTTTATGTTGCATCCCCCTTCAAAACAGATAAATCACAAATCCTTTGTTGAAATGTGCATAACTTCTCTAGAATTCTCCGAACTGTTTTTTTGGCCTCTTCTGAAGATTGCAAGAATTCTTTTGAATATGTCAGACAAAAAAGTATTTGATTGCTGAGAAGAGCAGAAGTGCCAGCCAGAGAAGGATTTATAACCCTGGAAAAAGTTTGGACCAGATGACTCTCTGTGGTCCCCTTCCAACCTGACCCATTCTGTGATTGCTAAGCAAATCTGTTTGATTAATTCCTTCATTCAAAAGTGCCTCCACTTAATTCAACAACAAGGAAAACAATACTGAATATATAGCTGGCTTCATGCTCTTTTGCATTATTGCCTTCCCCAGTGTTTGTGCACTGGTGCAAGAAAGAAAGTTTCAAAGATATCATTCCTTTATTCCTGAAAGGTTTGATTGGGATCTAAGGCAACAGGCTTCTGGATTGTTTCATTTTTAATTAAAGTAAATATTGGTAATTTTTTCCTTAGTTTAGAAAGGTCTGTAAACTTCCAACAGCCTTTCTTCAGCAAGAAATATTAAAATACTATTCATTTCCAAAATACTGTTTTTACACAGATTTTGTTTTCTTTCTGTTACAAAAGACAAATTCTATGTCAAGATTTTATTTTCAGTGATTGTTCCATGCTGAAACACCACAGATGGGGCAGGATAGCACACTTTGGTGCATCAAAGATTGAAGAGGGAACATAAAACACAGATTCCCAGAAAACAGCATATGTGAGTTATTAGAGTGCCCCTTTGAATTACAACATCAGTTTTGAGGATTTTGGGTTTTGGAAGGATTGCTGGAGAATTTTCTCCAGAAAGCTGTTTTTGTGGAAAAAACATCTCACTCCTTTGAGGTGGGGCTGATGTGGAAGTTTTGCTTTTTGGTCCTATTAAATGTTACATCCACCTTCATCACTGCAATTGGTGAATAAGAGGATTTGTCCACACCAGCACTAGTTACAGAGATTTAGATGTGACAAGACTTCTCAAGCAGAGGTGTCTAAGAAACTGCTAAAGCTGTTGCCTACAGTGGCTGGCTAGCAACAGCAAAAGCATGGCTTCTAATTCTGCACTCATAATACAGATTTAACCTTAGGAGCTTTGCAACCCCGCTCCCATTTAAAAAAGAGAGTCTTTTGTTCTCAGAACTGTGCAGAAAACATCATTATACCTGAGTGTGCACAAACAAAAACCCAAGTCGCTCACCTTGAGGCCTTGTCAGAAAATCAGAGGACAAAAGATGAAGCTCAGTATTTGCCAAACAGTGAAAGATAAAATGTTGATCTTATTCTTTAAAATGTACTGTGTTTGAAAATAGGATGGAGAAAAAGCTTTTAAGACCTGGTATCCCAAGAAAGCATGTCTCATTTGTTCATTTCCAAAGGGATTACCTTCAAAATGTAAGACATCTTTGATAGAGCTTGTTCTCATTTACTGAAAACAAATGAAAGAGGAAGAAACGAGGGAGAGGAACAGAGATGCCCTACATTACATACAACCAATATTCTTTGCTAGCACAAGTTTAACTGAAAAATACTTTGTTTTCATGTTTTCTTCCCCAAGAGAATGCTGATATGGAACAAGTAGCAACTAAAGATGTGTCAGCTAACAACCACCTGCTACTTGAAGATCTTCAGAGAATACTGGCAACAAACAGATAGTAACTCACTTCTGTGTGTGTGTTTGTGTTCCTGTACTTATCTCCCCCACTCTCGCTTAAAAAATCAGTATCATGTTCTTGAGTTATCAGATCCACACAGAAAATAATCCCTAAGCATGAGAAAACTGACAGAAGTATATCAGCCTGGAATTGCATAACAATTACCAAGGAAATATCCATTCACTTTGGTTTCCTAACTTCCTGTTTACCTCTTACAGCACCAGATGAAAGCAGAATAATTGAGTAAATTCTTCTGCTTTCATATAGAATCATAGGATTGTTAAGGTTAGAAAAGACATTTAGGACCAAGCCCAACTGTTAACCTGGCACCACCACCACATTCACAATGTCCTCAGTCCACACTTAATATCTTTCTGAGAATGGCAGATTTAATATTTATGCTATAGCTTTTGTCCTAGGCTTGTAGTTTCTTTTCCTCCTCACAAAAAGAAAGGTCATACTGAAGTTGACTTAGCACTAGGCACATCAGTTTCATTTCTGCACCTAACAAGGTGATTTTCTCCTTTAAGAGAAGAACAGTCTAGGATCCAGTCAAATCCTGTTCTATCCTATTTTCTTCACAACTTCCAAAAACCTGATGTGCACAAAAATTCAGAGAATCAAAGGTTTAGAAAAATCTTAAGACAAAGACTTGGAAGAGAACAATACAGCTGCTACATCTGTGTGCATTTTCCTTCTGTCTTACAGCAACAAAAATGTCAGAGGTAAAAAAACCTACAAAAAGACTAGCTGGGCTGGAAGAAGATAAGCACGTTAGGATAGGCTGTGTGACCCAGGGATGAAGCACAGGAGTGCAGGATCAGCCTCCTCATCCCTGAATCAGAGCAGGCCTTCCCTCACTTTCTGATCAAAGGAGGTTATCATATTTGAGAAGACTGAGAAAAAAGGGGTAGGTCCACTCTATTATAAAAGGCAGCATTTAAGAGAAGACAGAGCAACACTCCAGCATAACAAAATGGATGAGTAAATGTAGAACACTATTTCCCAGATACCTCAGTCTTTGAGCACATTCTAAGGATATGTCATCTTGCTTACTTAGCAACTGAATGCTACCATTCCAGAGCAAAGAGGTGTTATTTTTACTTCTGTAGATGTGCTACTAACCAAAAAGATGAGACCACCCTCACCCTGAAAGTTTTTTTCTTCCAACTTCTGCTATTGCACCTTTTTTTATAGACTTTTCTCATTGATAAATATAAGAAATTACTAATAACTATTCTTTAGAAACCACATAAATAGAAGGCTAGTTAGGAACAGCACAAACCATCTTAAAGCAGAACAAGTTGAGGGTTTACAGAAAGCAAGAAAAATGAAGTGCAAAACTGGAAGGCATTCAAGTCAGAATTTAACTTTTCAGGAGCCTGTGTTTTAACAATGTCATTACAATCAAATCACAGCATAATCACAGAAGGAAATGTTTCCAAGCAAGTTTCCCCTCACACTATTCCCAGAAGACCTGTCCCAAACATGCAAGAATAAAGGCAAGATGCAGGAAATATTTTAATTAGGCTTTTACTCTATTAACTTAACTCATCTGGGAAATACCAGCAATAACTTATTCAGCCTAAATTGTCATTCTTTAATTGCTTTACCTAATAAAGGGCTGTCTTCAGTGCCCAGCCTTTCACAGCTGGCTTACAACCTGTTGTGGGCATCCTTTCAGGTAGGTAAGGGAGCTCTGTTCACAAAACTCCCTTAACCTACCTGAAAGGATGCCCACAAAAGCTTGTAAGCCAGATCTCCTAAAGCTCCAGCTTTAGTCCCCACTTCCTCAGAGCATCTCTAAGGACTCAATCACATGTCACAAACATGACCTAACTTCTCAGCATCCTACTGAATCCCTGAGCTGCTGGGGAGGGAAGACAGGTAGAGCTGGATTAATGGCAGAAGGAAGAAGTTCACCATATGATAAAGTGTTTTGCCAGGTGCTCTTTGACCAAAAGGGTGACTGTCAGGATGAGCAGAAAAGACCAAAATTATCTGACAAACACCTGGTAGCCAGAGTGGCAAGGAACCCTGGAAAAAGAAACCTGTTAATTAATAAACATGTGTCATTCATCAGTTCAAACAGTTGCAAAACTATACTTGTCTTATAAAAGTGGTTTGCTTCCCCTCCTCAACAATTACACAGAGATTAATAGAAACAAAACAAGGAAGGGAGAAGCATCAACCAAGTTATGGGATGTGTGTGCCCTTAGTTACATAAATTTAGAGGCTTACAGAGCAAGCCATAAACATCTCACTACACAGGCAGGAGTCATCAGCATTCTCCCAGCAGCAGCAACACACTGCAGAGTAGGAGCTTGATTTCCCTCCAGCAGCTGACAGCACACTAGTACATATGCAAAGTCTTCAGAGCCATAAGCCTTGCTTTAAAGTTGATCACACAATGCATCGCAAGACAGTTTGCCAACTTTACTGGAAAAATATCAATGCATTATTGTTAAAAGCCTGTATATGTAAGTGCTTGTCTCACAAAAATCTGAACGGCATCAGGTTAACAAACCTTAGCAGGCCTTTTCCTAAATCCATGATATATTTTTAAATGCAGTTGTATTAAGGCAACTTTTAAATTATGGAGTGCTGTGGCTTGATAGAGAACTGCAGTGAAGGTATCTGCTGTTTTGTAATCAACTACCTGTGATCTCTAAGATGTGAGGAGAATTGCAGTGGAGGAGTTAAAGGTTTAATCCAACTGTGAGGCTTTGATCTGCTAAAAAGACATTTTAGAGCTGAATCTGAAAAGGAACAGGGTTTCAGCCTGTTCTTTGTTCAGCCTTGCTCTGTTGCCTAAAAAAACCTGCACATGCTAGACTTATGGTGGATTTGATTGAAAAGTCTTTATTTTACCAAACATTTCTAATGTATTATCTTGCATAGAAACCTGTTATAAAAAACATAATAATAAAAAAACCTTGTCATGTTCAGCACTAATATTTCTTTCTTAATATGATTACCTATTTGAAAAACATGGAAGATGACAGATAAAAGAAGGAATTAGCAGGAATATTTCAGTTAGCTTGTTTATCCCCCCTTCCCTACTTTGGCAGCACTGGATTCTGAATTGTTTCCCTTGTGAAGTCACCAATAGAGCGTCAATCAAATTTCTAAAATAAATATCCTGTGTGTTACAGTCATTTTCAGTATGCTGGTCTGTCTTTTTTTCCTGCCCCAGAATGGATCTTCCTTAACAAAAGCTGAGTATAGATTCTCAAATGATCTAGCAATACCTGATATGTTTATATTCAAGCTACAATTAAGCTCCTATAAACCTATTGGTTTGCAAATTTGAAACACCCTTTTTACAGAAAAAAAAACCAAAACAAAAACAAACAAACAAAAAAAAAACAAACCAAAAAACTCAAGAAACTGAACACAAAACAAAATCCACCAAAACCCAACTAAACACAATCCCCCACCGAACAGGATTATTACATGCTGGCTCATTATAATGATTCTAAAGAAGAAGTAGAAATTAGAAGGTTGTCTGGCCTGATAAAATATTCTGACCCTTCAAACAGTAGGGCAGTGTTTAAATAAATGTAAAGAAATAGCAAGTGCCCTAGCTGTTATTTAAAGGATCCACATCATCACCCACTATCTACATTCATTCCTAGGAATATTGAACCAAGAGTGATTTCTTGACATTTAAAATTACTTCATACCCTAAACAGCTTTGTGGTCAGGATGCAAGGCCAATAGCATTCCAAACAGCAAAAGAGAGGCTCAGAAGAATTATTTCATGGAGGCAAATATTACTCTCATGTGAACAAAGCTTACGCAGGAGGCAGGACAATACAGAAGGGAGAACAGAAAACTGCATCTTCTACAGCTGGAGAAGGAGAAAGATTTTAAACAAAATTCCCAACAAGGCAGATCACTGAGGGGAAAATGCATCAGAAAACAGCAGCAGAATAATGCAAGGCTTGAACCCTGTTGTGAAAACTGTTGAATTTGTAAGTTTTCTATAATAACCTTTAGAAACATGCCTTTGGTTTTGAGCAGAATTGTGACACCCTACAATGTGGAATAAGTTAGCCTGAAAGCATATTCCACCAGGCAAATACCTACCACAACAAGCATAACTAGCTTGCCACATAATACATAGTTTTCTGCTCCTCAGTGCACACTAATTGTAGATTCAAACTTCCTCTTATGGCTGCAGTGCTGTCCCTGCCCCTCTTCCCTCCCAAACTGTAATCAACCCATGGCATTAGCGGCTTAGTAAAATATCCCTTTGTGTTTGCTGCTCTTCCACAGCTTTCCTGTGCCTGTACTACGCACTTCCATTTTCATCTCTCTCCTCCCCTGCCAAGTTATCAGACTAATACTGTCTTTATATCGAAGGTAGCTGACCAGCTATTTCACTTTAGTTAAGATTAGCAACACATTCTCAGGTTTTATTTGTACTTCAGTGTTGTCTTGCTTAGAACAGTTGCTAAGTCTCTAAATTAAAATAATGCTAAAAAAGGAAAAAAAAATAGGAAGCTAAAATTAATAAAGATGTAGGAGAGTATCATCATTAGTATTATCCCTAAAGATAAATAGTACGAGGAGAAGGAAAAATTTGAAGTGACAGAATATTATTTAAATGAAGGAATGAGAATAATAAGCTGCTCTTAAAATAGTACAGAAGCACCTGGAAAACATTCAGCAGTCTTTTTGAGCTTCAAGGAATGACAGAGATCAGAGGATGCAGACTGAGACAATCCTACAGGAAAAGCACAAAAGCAAGACTATGAACTCTGAAAAAAAACAGAGTTAGAAATCTTGTGTCTTACAATTCTTCTTGCTTAATTCTGTAACCTGTTTACAAGCACAGAATCACGGAATGGGTCAGGGTGGAAGGGATCACAGTCACCAGGTCATCTAGTCCAACCTCCCTGCCCAGGCAGGGTCATCCCAAAGCACAAGGCACAGGATTGCAGCTAGACTATTCCTGAATATCTTCATTGAGGGGGACTCTACACCCTCTCTGGGCAATCCCTTCCTGTGTGTGGTCACCTGAATCAAGGTGTCCTTCCTTGTGTTCAAGTGGAACATTCTGTGCAGCAGTTTCTGCCCATTACATCCTGCCTTATTGCTTGGCACCAATTTGCACCACCACCATCCCCTGGACACCCTCCCTTCAGATACTTCTAGACATGGGTGAGGTCCCCTCAGTCTTCCCTTTTTGAGGCTGAACAGACCCAGCTCCCTCAGCTTTTCCTCATAAAGAGAGATGCTCCAGTCCCTTCATCATGTCTGTTGTCCTCCACTGGGTCTGCTCCATGGGCTCAGCGTCTCTCTTGTGCTGAGGAGCCCAGAACTGGCCATAGCACTCCAGATGATGCTAGGCTGAGGAGAGGGGCAGGATCACCTCCTTGACCTGCTAAAACTGCTCTTCCTGACCCACTCCACAACACCTTGGCCTTCTTGGCCACCAGGACACACTGCTGACACATGGACAGCTTGGTGCCCACCAGATCCTTCTCCACAGAGCAGGTTCCCAATGGCTCAGCCCCACCCTATGCTGCAGCCTGGGGTTATTCTCCCCAGGTGCAGGACCCTGCCTTTACCTTTTCTAAAATTCAGATACGTCTTCTCTGCCCATCTATCTGCAGATAACTGCAGGAAAGAAAAGGATTGAAAATCCTTAAATTACCTCTCCATGTTTCTGTTGCCATTCTAATCTCTCTCCCCAGTCAAATATATATACATGAGTAATTATTTCAGCACCCCAGCTAGATCCTCTATATTACAGCTTAAATTATTTAAAGAGTATAAAAATGTTACTGCTTGATTAAAACAAATTTTAATTGCATTAAATGTAATTCCATGGTTCTGGGCTCTGACAGGAAAAAAGGAAAAAAATTAAGAAGGAAAAAAACCCTGTTGATTGAAATTCTGCAGGAATAGCTCCGACCTTTCTACAGCAAGAAGTTACTGCAGGAATTACAACAGAAATCATTCAGCCTTGTACATTGTGGGGCAAGCCATGCAGCAAAAGCTGTCAGAGGAACAGCAGGGGACAAGTCCCAATCATCCTCATTCCCTGGAAACCTCAGTGGAGACTGAAGGGAACTGGAGGGTTAAACTACCAAGCCTAGTTGATACTTTGCAAAGCCTTTATTTTCAGGCACTAGTTTACTAACAGGAAGAAAGATATGGAGAAATTAAGTAATTCTGTTTTGACATGGTCCTATCTTGGTGAACCTAACTTGAGATATCTCATTGTCCCACCTTCGGAACCTCACAGGTTTTGTTACATCCTAGAATCCCAGCAGCTCCAGCATTGCCAAAATGAAAGTGAGAAGTACCAGCATTGGATCTTTTTGCTGTTGCTCTGTGTGTGTGGTGATTACACATTGTCTTCACTGAGTGGAAAAAAAAAAAAGAAAAACGAAATATTGCCAATACTTACCCATGTGGTATGTCTACAATGTACCCTAGTCTTGGGTATATTTATAAAAATATGCCAGCTCAGGTCACAAAGTTTTCTATACTTGAATGAATATGGGCACATTCATCGTCACTTAATCTGGAAAAAATGAGCAAATCTCATAGAAAAACTTAAATATAGGAACTAACCCAAGTCTTATAAAGACAAAGAGAGACAGTGGATTAAAGTGGTGCCAATCCTTTGAATAAACTTCTAAAACTCTGGGGTTAGTGATTCTTTTAGTAATGATAAAGCAAATGGCACCTAGTGCCATCAAAAACTTGCAGTGTTCAGTCCGTGCCATCTCACACGAACTACTCCAGAGGGAATTATAGTTATGTATAATGTTTAAAGAGCCCACATGAGGCTGTGCACACCTTAACATGATGTCGCATGCTGCAGCAAAAACAAAAGTTATTTTGTTTATATATATATATCTTTATATTTTAAAGATTAATAAATAACCAGGTGTTTCTGTTATCATCCCTTGTGCCTTGAAATCTTTGTAAAAATCAGATATCTACCTCAGTATGTGGAGTAGAAGGACTTGAACTTATTTGATTCCCTCTGCAGTTCAGCCACAACTGAGATTGTCACATTGGGAAACAAAATTTTAACATGTTGCTTTATCAGAGGCTTGTCATGGGAAATAAGTTAAAGTAATTTATTTAATAAGATGCCATGATAGCCAATAACATTTCAACAGGAAGGTTGCTCCTTGGACTAATTAAAACTAAAGCTTTTGAGACCTTTGAGCTCTTCTCCCCTATCCCCCCCACCCAATTGCTTTCAAAGGCATGAGAGATGAAGAGTCTTTCTCAAGTTGTTTACTAAAGGTAATTTGATAGAGTTTTGAGCTCTATTAATGAGCTCATGTGTCTTGAATATTAAATATTATGACAGAATAACTCTGGGAATATTGAGTCTTTGGTCCTTGGACTACATAAAGAACTGATCTTACAAAGGTCCCAACACTCCCTCTATGCCTTGTGACTTAGTATTATAATATTAACATTTCTACTCTATTTTTCCTGCTTGCATTTTTTGGCTCTCTGGACATGGCAGCAGTTATATTTTTAAAGTTGTGTTCATTTTAGTGTGTGTATTTTACTGTAGATAAAATAGAGAAAGTTTGCCTTAAATTTTAAGTATTAACTTTACTTTTGTATTCATTATGAGAGACCACAAGATTAAACAGAAAAAAATAGGGAAAGCATTTCAAATTTTATCTTGGCTTAAAATTGACAAGTCTGCTGCTAAACCTATCAGGCCAAAGACACTGTCCAAAGTTTCTCTTATGGTAGGTTTCCCTGACTAGAGGGAACAAAAACCACATTCTGATCTTGTCTGATCCTACATGCTTCAAATACCTCACCCGGACAGAGGAGCTCAAGAAAAAAAAAAAACAAAAAACAAAAAAAACCAAACCAAAACAAAAAACCAAACAAAAATTAGTCATATGGTCAGTTCAGTTGTTTCATTCCATTATACATTATCACACAAATATATATTAGAATGGATATTTGTGACTGAAAATGATGAAGGTTAATGCAAGATTCTGTTGGCATAAAGTTCTCATATGAACAATTTTTTCTTGCTCTAGCTCAGGTAATTTTTCCTCTTATAAGAATGGGAGGGGAAAGTAGGAGGAATACAACATAGTTGTTGAGTTTTACCTGCAATAGTTGGTATAAAATTCCAACTGAAGTAACGAAAAGGCATTAAACTCCTACTTTGAATCACAATAACAATATCAATCATTAGTAATTTACTTATTTTATGCCTAAGACATAATAATAAAAAAAATTGAAATTCTGCCTTCTCTTTTATGATTGCTGAAACAGAGGTATATCTTAATATAACATGCAAATAATACAGTGTTTACATACTGTATGGGTTTTCTTCTCTTTACATAGATACATCCCACAGCTAGTCAATATTTAATAATCTGCAAGTAGAATATGTCAGGATACATATATATCTAAACATAAGTAGCATCTAATCTTAAATGTTTGATTGAATACTGTTTCATCAAATCTTGCTGAAGGAATTCCTATAGGAGTCTGGTTGGAGCAGAACTCCAGCATGAGAGGCACACTACATGTAAATTATGCCTCCAACTGAAAGATTTTACTGCCTCCTGAAATATCAGCCAGACATAACTATTTTTCTCATTTTTAAAATTAAATGAAAAAAAAAAAAAGGAGAATAAAAGAATTATCTCACTTCCAAAAGGAAAGATCTTCCACTTTTTCTTTTTCCAAAATATATCTTATGAACAGAAATTTTAAAGATATTTTAAGGGATACTATTCTTATTCAAACTCAGATAAGATTTTTTTTTTCTTAATATTTTATGCACCTGAAGTTCCTAAGAAAATTTGTTTCTGGTCAAGTATTAAAATCAGAGTGAAAGATTTACCAAGAAATTCCTATCTCCAGCTTTTTGCAGCCCTTTGGATTCACATTCCAGATCCTTTTTCAAAACCAGAAAATGAACTGTTGAAAAGCAAGAGTCATTGTTTGCCAAAATTAGAAAGTAAAAAAAAAAAGACAATTTTCAGCAAGTTAATTTCCATCTTAAGAAGTGAAAGAGTTTTTATGTGATCTACTATTTTGTCATGTTTTTCTTAAAACTAACCCTCTACTTTCTGCCAATACATGATATTTATTTCAAACAATTACAAATGATATATTACAGATCCTTTTAAATATTTGATTTGGTTTGAAAATTTATTAACCAGACCAGTTAATGCTCCCATTTATCCAGAAATGTCTATCCATTTTACCTGATTAATTTCAAATCTCTAGCACGCAGGCAAAATGAAATAAGGGGTTTGTGAAAAAAACATGGAAACATTTTCTTGAGATTGTTAAAAATCTTTTTCATTTCCCAGCAACGTGATTTCTGGAGTTGGTTTGCTACAATGCTAACACACCAAAAAACCTTCAGGTGCCATGAGCCCTGATTCTAAACAGGGCATGATTGTCATGGAATGCTCAGGACAATTTTGCTCCAGAATCTCGAGATCACAAGGGATGCGTTCTGCTGTCGTCACTCACTGGTGAGCTTTTCTGCCACTACTCCTTGAGCTGCTGTTTTCCACACCCACCTTTAAGGTTCATCAGCTACAGGAGTCACAAATCATGCAACCACACAGGTGGAACTGACACTTTTAGCCCCCTGCAATCACTCCATGGAAGGAACAGTCATGGTATCTTTTAGAGACAGGCTGAAGTATGATTAAGGAAAGAGTCACAGGCTAACTACTTTTTGTGTAAAAAATTGATCCCAAAGTGGTTTTTCCAGCCTTTTTTTAGTCCATGTCTTAAAGCTGTTATGTGCTTAAATAGGGGATTAGGAGAAATGTGTTTGCCTGGTCACCCACAGAAAAATGTTCTGTATAAAAGTTGCACAAAGGAGTAGCACAACTGAAGAAAACAAGCAAAGAAAAATAAAACAGTAATCACTCAGACCCCCAAAAAGAAGCCATCAACAACAAAAAGCCCTAAGCAAGCAGGGGAAAAACAAAACAAAACAACAACAACAACAAAAATAAACACTTACGCTAGGGAAAATTCATAAATGCTTATGCCAAATTCCTGGAAAGTACATTCAGTATTTTTGCTAAATTAATATTTTCAAGCTAGGCAATGAAGGAAAAGCAACAATTTAACAGCTTTACTACAGGCTTGACTCTTATGTGAGAAGGTGTACATCAGGCAGTTTACTAATACATAATCTGGAATGAAATATATATTAAATGGAAATTTTCCAGGGGTAACAATATAGCTTCTTGCAACTAGCTGGAATTCCTAAAGTTCAGAAGTAATTTGCATTTCATCCAGGATATAAAATACCTCTGATTTTACACCCTTGAATAATAAGTACTATTCTGGGATACCAAATCATAAACCAAAATACAGCTCATATTTACCATAATTTCAGCAATTCACAACAGTTAAACTAATCCATCCACCAGCCAGTCCTTGGTTGAAACACTATAGCTGTGTCTATAACATCTGAGCAATAAAGTGAGAAAAATAAAAACGTATTTAAATAAAAAATATAAGAAAACCATCACATTGTCTCCAGCACAAATCCCACATTCCTCTTTAGACAAATTGTTTTACCTACTGACCACAATCAATCTGTTCACACCTTCTGCTCCCTCTGCCCCTCCTCCTTTCTTTTTTGTTAAAAAAAAAAAAAAAAATCTTTCTTTTTAAACTTTTGAGGCTAGTTCACTATAATTAGCACAAGCTAAAAGTAGCAGATCTCACACAATTTTTTGCATAGCAGACAAAGCAGGAGGAACAGGCGATCTGAAATGACCCAACCCAGCTCTTGGATAACATTCAACTGAGTCCATTACAGAGACAATAAAAGTTCAGGGTCTGGCTCAAGCAGACATGTAGTCCAGCTGTATGTGGCAGCTAACTCTCATAATCTTGTTTCAGATATTTTTATTGCCTCAAGCATTACAATCTAGTGAGCTTCAGCCAAAAAGTCTAGCTTCTACAATTTCTTTCCCTTGTAGTAGGAGTGAGAAACTTTACTTGAATGACACTGAAGGTCATTCACCAAAAAGGGAAATAAATCAAGGAAACCTGTCTCTTCCTCAAGTTAAAATTCTGTCTTAATAAAGCCCTTCTTCTTTCAGCTACTCCTCTAGAGTACAATCTAAAGAAGCTGTGTCTCCTCATAATGTAAAGGTGAAAAAACGATTAATTATTTTTGTAAATTCACAGGGAAAGATAGTCTGATACTTCCTGAAGCACTGAGGTTGCATCATCTATGTCATTTCCCATTTTAGTGGGCTTCAGTAAGAATATCTGTGCTAAACTGATAAATGGTTGATAAACTTATCCAGACATTTGTTGCTGAATTTCTAAAATCTTCTGTGCCTGCTCCATAAAAATAAGGGTCTTGGCATATTATTTATTAGTAATATGTCGTTCAAGTTACATGGGATAGTAACTTGCTTGAATGATCAATCAGCAGAAGGAAACCACAGGAAAAAAAAAGCATGAAAAGGTGATCTTGATAAACCAAAAATCTATTAATTAAGAAGTTCCAGGTTACTTTCTTAGTTTTCTCTATTATCTCTTCTCAAGCCACTCTAACCATGACAAGAATGTTTATATGCTAATGCATGCATACGCATATTCATTAATATTCTAGCTAGTAAAATATAAAACCCACAGACATATTCTACAAAACAAAGTTGGTCTGAATACTGAGAAAAGGAAAGTCTACAAGGTTTGCATTTCAAATGTCAAATTAGAAGCATACTTGTTAGAGTTTCCAAAGAAAACTATTCCAAAAGAAGTAGGAGGTGCATGAGCAAAAGCCACACAACAAATTATTTGTCAACTCCAGTTGGAAATTATATTTTTGATTTTAATTGAATAGACCTGATTCTGGGTTTTGTATTTTGAAGACTATTTCTGCAGCTGTGGCATTACAGAAGTGAACAAATGCTGGATGAATACAGCAGGCAAGGAATGTTTTTCCAGTCAGTGGGAACTTCAGTGGGCTGCCACAACTTCTCAAATAGGGTAGAAAGCAGCTTAACCACTCCCTGGATAGTGCCTTCAGCACCTGCAAATGCATGTCATCAGGTCTCATGAAGCCAGGACCTTCAAGGTCCTTAGATGGCCTTGAACCTGATCTTCTCCCTCAGTGACTGTGGGATTGCTCCTCCTCCCAGCCTCTGCCTTTTGGGCAGTGTGGTTGGAGCACTTGGCAGTGGAGAAGGATGCACAAAAGTGCATCAAGTAACTCAGCTTTCTCCATATCCCAGGTAACAAGGTCTCCTGTGTCCTTACAAAAAGGGTCCAGATTTTTTCTATACCTCCTTTTATTACTGACATGTCTATAGGAGCTTGTTTGGTTGCTCTTGACACTCCTGGCTAGGTTTAACTCTATCAGAGTTGAATGGATAAATGTGGTATGTGACAGGGAGTTGGTTGCTTGGGTTTACTTACTTGCTTTGGTGGGTTTTTTTTTTAAGATATAAAGATCTGTATTAATAACATACTGTATGAGGTCAGGGTACGCTTGATAAGAGAGTATCACTTTACTGGTGGGGAGAGAAGGAGTAAAAGAAAAATCTCTACCCTAAGAATTTCCTAGAGTAGTTCATGGCATTAGCTTGTGTTTAGTAGGCAGTCCATATACTTGCACTGTTGATTTATTTCACTATTAGAATTTGCTAACTAGGGATGCTGAACTGTCTAACTTTTACTGTTCACTTCAAACTATTCTTATGAGCAACTGAACCCTGTGAAGATGTCAAAAGAAGAAAAATCTTACAAGCTTATTTTCTGTTTAGTGGACTGTAAGCAATATAAATATTAAACAGACTGTGCATCTTAAGTATGCTATGAATAAAGATTCTAAGTACTGAAAGGAAAAGCAGACAAAACAGCAGAATGGCTTTGAATACAATATAAGGGCTTGCTTGTTTGTTTTCTCCAAATAAACTATTTTCTTGAAATCAAACAAGGGAAAATATAAGACATGATGCAAATCTTAAATGAGAAATCTAAGACAGCTTCTAAGAGATCTTTTGTTTATATTATTATACTACATTAGTAGAATTCTTATAGGTAGTTTTATAGGTCATCATTTGAGCAAACAAATCATAAGACATTGTCAGATAAACAGCAGAAGAAAGAATTATTGTCAGTAAAATGCCAAAACAAATTATGAAGCACATATATTTTAGAGAAGAAGTCAGAAGAGGAAATAAATACAACTTTCAATAGAAATCCTTGAAATCATGTACTTAATAACTCCCAGCAATTACAAGTGGTAAAGTCTTCCATAGAGATTTACTGTGGCATTAATTTATATGAAACTGAAGTTGAAAAACACAATTAAAAAAAAAAAGAGTCAAATTGGAATGCCAGGTGCAGCAAGTCTCAATATAGTCAGAGATTTAAATGTGCCATAAATAGCCATAGCTTTAAGCTCCTCTGACCCTTGTTGATTTGAAGTTTCTTTTACTACAGCTATTATATCATCAGGGTTGGAAAAACCTCTTCTGTGGGATGTGGGCAGAATACTGTTGATGTAATTCATGATTATTGAGATTGTAATTGCTGACTTTTAAAAATAGCAGTATCTAATTCCCCCATGACCTCTTTGAGCCAGTAGAACCTGCTGAAGGAGATATCTTCATAGAGTAATTAGGAAGCTTGGGGATATGACTCTCTCAGGAGGTTATCTTAATTTTATATTCTGCTGTTTGTACTGCAAATTTTAATGCACCTAATAATTGCATTTTTTAAGCATTATGATGCATCAACTACAAGATTGATGAGAGGAGAAAGAAAGGTGGGGAAAAAAGCAAATGTAGCAGACTGAGAAGCACAGATCTCTAGTATCTAGCAAGATTAAATCTTCCACTATTATAATTCAGACAGAGAGTTTTAGTGAGTCACATCCACAATGCCCAGCCTGACATCAAACCACATCAATAAATAAACTAGTTGAGAAGATATTGTATTTGACAGTGTTCTCTACAAGCCACTATAATAACATTGAATAAAAGTTCCATCTTCAGGAGCAAAAAACATAAATTACTCTACTTCTCTTTCAAGAGACATTTTTCTACTATGATTCAGCTTCAGTTTCATTGCAAACTCTCAATTTGGATTTCTTTGTGGAGTAGACAATGACTGAGTCAAAGTAAATTAACAGAATGTGAACCTCTCTCAGGTGAATTTAAACTCATATAATCTTAATTATTAATTAAATGTTGAAGGTTACCATCCTTTACCTCATTTCACCTCTACAGGTGAAATAAATATAGATGAACTGAGATCTGATTTATCCAACATGATTTCAAAATAAATATTTGTTTCCACAGGAAATATTTCCTAAATGATAGTTGCACAATCTTTTTATGAGACTGTGTATGACATAATTTTTAAGGTTCAGAGCAAAGTCCAGTCAGCTCAGCCCCTTGTTATGATGAGAACCACATCACCAAACTCCTTAATTAAAAGGCAAAATAGCTGGTTTTTGCTAATTATAGAGGTTCAAAAGGAAGGATGCCAAGGTGTATATAGAAAATTCTTACAACAGTATTTTCTTACAACCACCTTTGTTTTTAAGTGAGGAAAAAGAGCTCTAATATGTCAACATGGGAGTCTCTGCCATTAACCATGGAAATTGATGAAGACTGCAGTACCTCAGTACTTAGGAGAGATTACAGGCCAGGCTGTTCAGATACAAAGATCTGTAATTTTTTACTGACATGGTCATCTCTGCATTACAGTCAAAGTACTCCAGTACTCCAGGCTTTCTATTCCTACAGATTAGCACCCAAAATTATTCCTGTAAGATACCACAGGAAATGTATGAGACAAGAAAAGTTTGCCTTTCTCTTGTATAGGTCTTAAGTAACAAATTCATTGTTTTCATCCTCACCCCTGTCTGTTCTTAAAACAAATCTATTTAGAAGATTCACCTTCTGAAATTAAAGCAAAAACTCTCTGAGATTAGTCAGGAGTCCACAGGGCAAACACCAGATTCTTTAGTGAATTATAACAAAAAAATCCCTAGAAAGTAGACATCTAGGAATCATTCAAGAGCACAATGTTCCCAGAAATTAAAAATTTCACATAATCACTTCTACTTGAAATAGTTAAGACATTGACAATTCCACCTAACCTAGGAGACAACTTGAAGTCTGACTTTTTTATTTCCCCCCTCTGTATCTGGACTAGCTGTAATAAAGGAGATAGCCAAAATGCAGAGGGAAGCACTTTTAATGTACTGGATCTCCCATGTATCACAATTATTTTTACATTGCGTGTCACACATTAGGTAATGTGAATACATAAAGTGAGTATAGATGATACTCTGTATCCATGATCACTGGCAGAAAATACAGATAAGAAAGAAAAATATACTGCCATAACAGTGCCTAAAGAATCAGGAGTTTAATAAAAAATTTCAGACAATAAAATACATCCAAAGAAACAAACCCTAAGGCACAAAGTAGAGTTTTGTGATGCTAGTGTGTTTCTACAGACCTAAACAAACACAAAAAACTTAAGGTTGTTTATTGTCTCCAGAGAATCATATTGAAGCTTCAATGGTGACAAAAGCAAGACACACTGCTCATATTTTTAATTCACCATAATGCAGCTGTTTGGAATTAAGTCAGAAATTACAGTGCCCATAAGTCTGCCCATCATATTGTTTGCTGCATTGTTGTCCCTGACAATACCTCAAGGTCTTCCTTCAGAGCACAGAGAAAATCACAGATGTTTTTACTACAGTCTTATTCTCTAACACCATCAATACAAAACTCCATTTTTCCATCAACAAAAGAGGAACAAAATAATTCACCCATAAATTTTTTATTAGAACAGTTTCCTTTAGAAAAGGAAGTGAAACTATTGCACATATCTACCATCAGTCAACACTCAGGTTCATCTAACATAATCTGATTATGTTATTTCTAATTAACAGAGATAACTACAAAAATTAAAATTAACCAATTATTTTCTGTCTTTATCTTCATGTGTACCCTATGCATAGGCACACAAAAAAACCAACCAACCAAACAACAACAAACAAACAAAAAAAAAAACCAAAAACAACACATTAAGTGCAACAGCCACTTTGTTAACAAAAAATGGCTGTAATAACATGAATATTTAACAAGTTAATGTCAAGGTAAACCAGCATCCACTGCTTTCTCCCTGACTACACAGCCCAAATTCTCATCACATATGTAAATACATTGAATAGTCACAACTTTCCCTGGGGAAATCCATACAACCTCACTGTACCTACGTATGACTAGATGGTGGCAGTGGCAGGTTCTGCCAACAGAAAAATCATGGTAATGAATTGAATCCAGGGTCTGTCCAGGACATCCACTCAGGAAGAGCAAGAAACAAAACCAGAGCAGCCTGTAATAATCCATGAGCCATCACCAAGATGTGAGACAAAACTACTCACAGTGTAGGTGCAGAGTCCATGCAGTCAGCAAGTCAGGGCAGCAGAGGCACCAACAGGGGGCACAGCTCACAGGGGGCTCCCAAACCTGTGAGCAAGGCATAGGTGTGGGTGTCACAGCTGGGCTGGGAGGAGCAACTGAGGCTCATTCATATCTTCAAGCCCTGAGAATGGATCAGCTGCTTCATCAGCCTGGAGAAAAAGCACCTGGGAGACCCTCCAGCAGCCTCTCAGTATGTGAAGGGGACCTTCAAGAAAGCCAAAAAGGGATTTTATTTTTTTTTTACAAGGACATATAGTAATAAATAAATAAATAATTATAGTTGTTCTTTGTTTTTGTTTTTACAAGGGAATATAGCAATAGGACAAGGGGAGATGGCTTCAGTCTGAAAGAGGGCAGGTTTATCTTAGATATTAGGACAAAATTCTTCACTATGAAGGTGCTGAGGCACTGGAACAGGTTGCTCAGAGAAAGGAGCAGAAGGCCTCTACGTAGGGATGCAGAGAGGTGCATAGGTAGTGAAAGAAGGCACAGACTACCCAGGAGAATTGCAGGTGCATTTTATGAGTGGGAAAGCACACATTGTGGTTGAGACAGTCACGATACACAGAATAAAATCACACAACTTCAGAAGGTGTCAACCCATACAGAGTAACACCTTACCTCTTCAGAAGGCTGCAAGCAACTACCCCTCTTGGTCTCTACCCCAGCCTTTTATCCCCTCATGTTGATGCAGTTCAGCTGTGAGCCCTCTGTGCCCTTTGGTGTTGCTCAGTGCCCCTGGGCACTCCCTGGCTCATTGCTGTCAGTGCCGCTCCCCGCTGCTCACAGCTGAGCCCCTGGGGATGAGGCTCAGCCCAGCCCCACTCCCAGTCACCACAAACTGTGTGCCCACAAGAATGGACAGGGCTAGGCAAACCAGAGCTCAGGTGTAGCTGGGAAGGACGTGAAGGGCAACAAGAGTGGTTCTAACTAAAAAAGGCTAAGAAAATCACTGATTAACAATAGAGTCATAGAAGGTTAGGAGTTGGAAGTGATGTTAAAGATCATTTAGCTCCAACTCTCCTGCCATGGGCAGGAGTATTTCCACTAGACCAGGTTGCTCAAAGCCAGGGACCTCATAAATCGGGAAAGCTGGACAGGACATAATGCACATCCAACCAATATGATTAATGCAACGTTCTCCTCTTTATTAGTGAGAAGATGGCAGTTTTTATACACTTCTATATAGTTTACAGAGGCACTCTGATTGGCACGCTAACATTGTTTACCTTTGTCTTAAGGTGGTCAGGCTGTTCACACTGCAGGTCTATTCTAATTCACACTCAGCTCATTACTTTGTAGCTACCTTAACATAATTTCTATCTGTGCCACAACTGAATTCTCACTGCATCAAAGGCTCCCAGGCCCCATCAAGGCTGCTTATCTGGGGCCTAGTCTGAGTGGGTAGCTCAATTCTCACTCCAGACATAAATCATGCCCTCTCTCTCTCAGAAATTCTTTAAGCACAGCTCTGCTGCCAGAAGCCACACATTCCCATTTTCCTCATCATGGTAGTCCATCCACTCCTCTGTGCACAGCCGTTTCCAGCACTTCCCACCCATGACGGGGCTTAGGCTCTTGTTTCTGCAATCTAAACCTCCATCCATATTCTGCTCATCCAGGCCAGGGGTGTGCAGTCTGGTTATCTCCTCTCAGAGCGCCTTTGCTGGGTGGCTCAGTGCCTCAAGGACAGCCCTGCTCCCAGAGGGAAGGGCACCCTCAGCACACCCCAGGGAGAGGCACCAGGCACTACCTGCACACTCCCCGTGCCCAGACAGCTGCCGACTTGTGCCAAACCTGCACCGTACATGAGCAGGCTCAAAGAGCTTTCAGCAGAGTTTCTAGAACCCTTTGCAAATTAAAAAAAAAAAAAAAAAAAATCTGTAACAGCAACCAGTTGGAAAGAAAAAAGTGTGGGCTGTTCCAGGAACTGCTGACAAAAGCTGACTGTCAAAGCTGGTAGAAGCAAAAGCCTCCAGAAGCCACCCCTCACCTGCAGCAGCAGGCTGCCAGAAGTTCCCCAAGAAAGGCAATCCCTGCAGAAGAAACATATGGAAGAAATTCCCTGAAGAAGCCTGGAAACTGCTGTGACAACTGTTATATCTCTACTATCTGATTCCCTAATTGCACTTAAGAGCAGGCACAGTGAGAACTACTTCTTAGCACATGGGTGTTGTGAATTAATTTAAAGATGAGTTTTCTCAGAGCTAGCCCACAGTCAAATTTTGTGTGTTGGAAAGGGAAGATTTTCTTAAGGTTTCTGTGAGTTTTTCACAACACAGAGAGCTGTTTAGGGAATGCTGGCAACTACAATTGAAATTGAAAACAAAAGGTGCAGACAAAGCCATGGGTGGTTTCTGTGCCTGTCACAACCACACCACAGAATCCCTGAGGATTTCTTGCAAGACTCACAAGACCCTGTACCAGTCCCACTACTAAAAAGCTCTGAAAATCCTTGGGAAAGTTTACAGCAGTGTCCACACAGGCAGTCCTGTCAGATTTTCAATTGCCTGTAGCAGCTCACTCTGGCATCTATTAAACATAGAGGTAGTGAAAATACAGAGAAATAAACTGCATGTGGAAACAGCCAATGGCTATGTTTATATGAGTGAGTAGTGCTGCACAAATAAAACCGTTTTGAGGAGCAAAACAACTGTGCTGACAATGAGACATCAAAATTTTTTGTGCTTCAAGAGCTTTTACTTCAGTTCCATTCTTGGTTTTATGAACTACTTGCTATTGGCAGCTACAGCATGTTAGGTATATTCCTGGAGTGCATCTGCTCCAATGATTTCAGCTGAAAAATACCCAGTTCATGCTTTCATACTCTGGGAGACTGTTCAATGACATGAACTGGCAGTAGAGAGGAGATTTCTTTCAAAAAACTCAAACCCAAATGCTCATATAGTTATGATCATATTTTTTAGAAATGCAAAAGATTTTTCTGCTCTCAATGCATCTAACTCTACCACCTTTTAATTGTTTGGACTCCTTGGATGATAATATTGGCCTGTTACAGACATGATGTAGCTTTTAGAGAAATTCCTTGTCCTTCCCAGGCTGGTTTCAGACACTGAGTGTAATGCTGTTATGGTTTGTTAGCTCAACTCTGCCCGTGAGCTGAAGCAGTCTGGTTATCCGTGTGACCTTGGAGTAAAAACCCCAGACATCCATGTAGGGGAGTGCTGAAGGTGGCATACATAATGTGTTCTGGCTAACACTGAGCTGGCCATCAATCATTCATTGAAATTGTCCCAAAAAATTAATGCTAGGAACCATTTGCACCCTAAGCATGTTGTGTCAATGACAAACAAGATCGTTCAGGGTTCAGTGCCACCACAACCCTTAGCATACGTAAAGTTTTGAAACTAAAACCTGTGGTTTGCAGTGCAGTTCCTTATACATTTCCAGCCACTGAACATATCAGTGAACATATCAGAGGGATAGGGTTGGATGAAAACTGGGAGGTCCTCTTTGGAATCCAGAGAAAAGCAAGATATAATACTGTACATTTTTTAATGCTGGTGAGCTTTCCTGTCTAGAGATTAGACTTTCCACTCAATCTTCTTAAGAAAGAACAAGTATCTAACAATTGTATTCTACCAGTAAGAACTCTCTGCCTGAGAGTTCACAATAAGTTATCTAATTATGCATTGTTTAAATAAAACTCTAGATATCTCTTAGGTAAAATTAATCCAACCAAGAAAATACATTAAATATTTTATATTGATAGGATTTTTTATATACTACATTTTCCCATAACTATAAACAACTTTTCAAACTTACTGCAGGCTATGGGTTACTCAACTATGTATTTGTTAGCTGAAAGAATTTTTAAACCACAGAACATTTCCATTTTGAAATTCTGATTTAACTCTTCAGAAGAAGCGATGAACAAATACTTTATATCAGACTTTCACCATTACACAGGTTCCTGTCAAATCTGTTTTAAGGATTTGGATTATGATGCATGAACTTCTCTTTCCTTTGTCATCTGAATTTATTGAGATGGTAAATAGGTACTTCTGTGTTGTTAAAATGCTCCTGCTATGGAAATAACTTGTATTTTCAATCCTTGAACAGTACTTAGATACTATAATGACACAAAATATTTATATTGCATACAGAAATGTTGGATGCCAGAGCTTGGTATGTCTTTTTTATGAAAGGCCTGTTCCAACATTCCTTTCTAATTAAAATGTCACTAGAGCCACTGGCCTTCTCAAATCAGCTTTTTACAAGCACTACCAGAAAGGTCTTGAATTGTTGGAATAATGCCATTTAAACATTGTAGTGATTCTGTCTTTTTCATCTACCCCACAGAAAACTTCAACTGTAACAACTACCAGCTAATAAAATAGTACCCCACTTAAGAGAATCTCTTCAGGAAAATCTTTATGGATGCTTATAGACTCTAGCAATCTGTAGTTTAGATTACAGGATGGAGAGTGACAAAACACAGACCAGGAAGTAAAAACCCTCTTACTTTTGCTTGTGGACCTAAAAGAACAGAAGAGTCTAGACAATAACTGAACACCCTTTTAAATATTAACACAAATGAAGGAGATTCAACTATTTCCCAGAATTTTTCCAGCTGTTTGGGGTTTTTTTCCTGCTATTTCAGATCTCACAGTTTGTTTTTATTTTCCTCTTGACACTGCACTGTGATATTGCCTCTTTGAAAATTGCAGACAAAGTGAGACAGATGTCTTGAATGTGGAATTACCAGGGGAATAGTTTCTCAAGATGCTACGGGCAGCAGGTGTAGATCTCAGGACTCTCTGCCTCCTCTGCTGTGGGAGATCTCTTAATAATGTGCATAACAAGTAGAGAAAATCAGATACAAAGTACTACAAATATCCAGACACATTTGAGAAAAACATTAAGAGAGAAAGTCAAAACAGTACTTGTGAATCGGGTCGGCTGTTTACCTGGAGCCAACAGATGATTGCTCCAGAGAGCACAGTATCTTTCTGCGCTGCCCTAAAATAAAAAATAAATTATTTTGTCATAGATAGGTAGAAGAATTATAAAAGAAAGGCTTTATGAAATCAGGCCTTGCTTGGCTAAAATTGCCGAAGTTGGCCTGTCATTTAAATGCATCTAACAAGCAATTTGCAAGTTCCCATGTGAAACTATTTTGCGAATGAGAAGTTTGTTTAACACAACAATCTATTCTGAGGGTGAAAACCAAATGCACCTGTGTAAACAATAAGATTTGTTCCATGAGAACCCACAAAGAAGAAATGTAAACATATCTAGAGAGAGAAAATTTGACAGACATAGACAATAGCCCTTACTGACCAATGAACTGAGTTTTACTGTATTGCTGACCAATTATTTCTGGTTTAACACAGTGACTTCTGATATTTCCTACAAATATGAGCTTTGTGAATAATGAATTTGCTTTCTGAATGAAGAAAATGGAGTCTTGGCTGATTTATTCTAACATTAATATAATTGTATTATAAACAGTAAAGAAGGACATCTGTTTCTGTATTTCTTTTTATCAGTTATTAAGCCTAGTCCCCCCTGCCCCCCTTTTTAATTTCTGTGGCAGGAGATTGGTTTTCCTTTTTTTTATTGGACAGAAATGCTAGAACTTATGAATAAATTTGTTGTGTTGTTGTTGTTGTACATCTTAATTACATTCAAAAGATTTTCTATACTTTTTTTGCATATATGGTAAGTTTGAGCATATTGCTTATAATGTAATCAAACATAATCAAGTATGTGGTTATTATCTGTAAGATAATGAATGAGGAAGAATGTGTTACTGGTTTTAATCATTGTGGAATCCAGATGATAACATTAACCAAAGGAGCCCAGCTCAAAGGTTCTCTAATAACATCTGAACTGTACTATCAATTTAACTAACTTAGCTTGCTGTGACTCATACAGGTTAGAAGAAATTAATTTCTTTTGGAGAAATTTGGAGTTTCAAAAATAAAACTTCTTAAACATTTTCTTTCCTGAACCATAAACATCAAATAAAATTTGGTAGCAGTAAAACAGCAAGTTGCTTTTGCCAATATGCATGCATCAACTTTATCTCATTAAGATGGAGAATTTTTATTTTGTAGTATTGATTTTTAGGTTTTCTTTCATCATTTTTATTGGCCTGGCACTATCTTATTTTTCATATTATTTAGTTTCCAAAAAAGCCTCTGTTCTGGGCTCTGGTACAAGCCAACTTACCCTCTATTCACCAGTCTTCTTATGCAACATATAGTGAGATGGAAAATCCAGAATTTAAAAGAAGAAAAGTTAAATATGAGACATACATACAACACAGAAAAAGATTATCTTGTTTTTTTATTAATGACATTATTTTTTGAGAGCTCAGATGATGTCTGGGAAATTTTTTTTCCTGAACTAATTTTCTTGCCATCACTTAGCATTTCCTCCCATTCACAACTGTAAAATATTCCTAACATTAATAGGGTTACTGATAGCTGTTACCATTGTCAACATTGTCATCATCAACTGTTCAACAGATTTTAAGTTTCTTTTAATTTAAATGAGGAAAAGAGGTCAGATACAGAGTTCTGTGTCATTCAGCTGCAATCTCCATCACATATTTGATAACTGTTCTGCTTCCCAATTTTATTCAACTCAGGAATCTGTGACTGACAGTATAAAAGACCAAAACTATTCCATGAAAAGTAGGCATTTAGATTTATCCCTGATGCCAAGAGAGAATCCAGTGTGGAAGAAACATGAGTCAAGGTGTCAAGCCACAAAAGTGCTGCACCCGTTTAAATACAGTCTTGACTTTAAAGTCTTGACTTAAAGCAGCCTGTAAAGAATCCTTGAATTAGCTACGTATGAATCAGTAATACACAAGGAATAGAGAAATTTAGGATAGTCAGTCACTTCAGCTATTTTAGTTGATATATTAATCTCAGAGAAAAAGACCTTTTACATGTGAAGTACACAATGCACCAGGTGAGAAGTGAGGTGAGGAGAGTGGCCTTGTAAAGGGAGAAAACTGAAAACAAGGGGAACATAAGGGGAATGGGGGAGAAGGCTGAGAAACAGAAAGGGAATGATATATGGTGCCATATAGGGGAAAAAAAGGATAAAAATGTGCTGTTAAAGACTAAGGAGGATGTGGTAAGGCACAAAGAGACAATAACCTCAACCTGAAAATATATAGTTTGTTATTTGGAGTCATGCTCCAATGTTTTTGAACTCAGGTTCACTGAGGCAACCTTGGAATTCCTCAAAGAGGAAGCAGGCTTTTCCACTCTGTGTCCTCAAGCAATCCTTTGCCTTCTCTGTGCTGCTGAAAGATTGACAGGATGGATAATGGTATTGTTCATTTTTCAAGTATGCATTAATGCCATTGACTTAACTTGTCTATTTTGAAGAGCTATTAGAGCTCCTTTGTGCTGTATCTATAGGTTGTATTGTGGGTTGTCACTACAGCACAGGCACATCCTGCACAGCACTCTGCCTCCCTCACCCTGCTGCTATCTGGCTGTCAACTTTATTGTAAAACATCAACAGGAAAGATGTGTGCCGTATTTTCATCTTTGCAAAGAGACCACATTATGTTAGGCTGCAAAATAATTACATGACATTCTCTGCTTTCCAAATTCAGGATTATCTGGCCTGTGCCTATGGCACTAATGCTACATCTGCTGGTGATATACATGACAGCAAGAGCAGGGGCTGATTTGCAGTCTCAGGAGCTATCAAAACTAGCAGCACTGAAAACACAATAATTATATTAATTGGGCAATGTCTCTACAGCACAAGCTTTAGCTTTGCCTTAGCATTTAATAACTTCTCTCATATATTGGTTATGTCAAATATGAAGGGAAGTCAGAAAGAACTCCTCGGTGTTTTGGCCTCACAGTAGGTACACTAAGAACCAATTTGAGCTGGTCAAAATCTTTACAATGGAATATTTTCTTGTCAGATGACATATTTCTACCAAAGTAAAAATATTCTGCAAGAGTGTACTGATTCTGACAAATTTAATTCAGAAAAAAAATTGTGAAGCATTAAGATTTCTGCTTTAATATGGTTTTATTTCAAGAGCATATCCTTTACAGAAACTAAAAATTAGATTAATAATAATAACAGATTTATTGAAAAGAAATATTTTGATTCAACTAGCACTAGCTTTTCAAGGAATAATAATGAAACAAATTCAGAAGTCACAGAATTTTCCTTTCCACTGATTATCAATTTCTGGTATTTTCCTGCAAACATGAGGTAAAAAACATTACCTCCCTCTACTACTCAGAAACAGATAAACAGGCATGTAAAGGACTTTTACAACATTTTTCTCCAGAAACATGATGAAGTTTATAAGCTGATGTTTCTACTAAATTCTTCCTAGAACTCTGAGTAGATGCTAAAGTGATATAAATCAGAGAAATCCACTGTGACCACAGCAGGCAGAGTTTGATGCAATCAATCATCATGAATGCTCAGGCTTTTCAGGTGCACTTGGTGCTGGACACTTGCAGCATGTTTCATAAAGTGAGCATTGAAAGAACTTACCATTTCAGCTCAGTTTGCTGCTTTGCTCTGTGGTGGCAATTTCTGGGAAGTCACTTAATCACCCTCTGTCTACTATCGGTCTGTAAAACTAAAATAATACTTTCAAACTCTCATTTATTCTAGAATTAGATGTTACTCTTGCAATTCACCAATGCTGGCAGACCATGTAGTGCAAATTGGAAGAATAGGCAAGAATATGTACTAAGTGTTTAAGAGTGGAAAATATCATCTAGACTAGAAACAAGAATAAAGAAGTGATTTCTTATTTTAGAATTGGCTACAGAACTTGTACACCGAGATTACATTTCTCAAGTTGCTAACCAGTAAACTCTTCATAACTTAGAATTCTTAGCTAAATATGTAATTCATTATCTCTTCCATTACTTGGCCTTATGGGCACTCATATCTTCACATCTCTTCAGCAAGTTAGTGATTTATCTTTTTATTTTTTCCAAGTCTGCAAATTAAAACAGTGATGATCACAGATTCTGTGTTGTGAACCAAAGCCTCCTTCACACAGGCTCTTTTTTAAAAAATTGCTTTTCATATACAATGAGACCTAGTCCATGAACACTTGAAGATTGCAGAGGAAAAGCTTTTTCAGAGAAGAATGAATTATATTTTGACTAAAAGCGAGATGGGAAAACAGCTTTACATACTCAATAGCTAACATATTCATCTATACAAAAGGATGTCTTTATACAGAGCAAGGCTGAAAAACCCTTCAGTGGTACACCAGAGAAGCGTTAGAAAGACAGGTACTGAATTGCCATTATCCTTTAGACAAGGGGTCTGAACAATATTGGTTATTTCTGTTATTTACTAATTATTAAATTTGTCATTACAAGACATTGTTTGAATTTCACCTAGTATGCCCTTGTCAGAGGGGCAAAGGACACTTACTTTATCCAAAATTATCAAATTAGATTCTTAGCTAATTAATTAAGTCTCACTTGTTATGGGAAGCTACATAGACTAGAATTTGATGCTCTCTGTTAGCTGTGTTTCTGATTAAATACTGGTTCACACCTCTGCAGGACAAAAAAAAAAATAAAAAAAGCACTAAGTATGGGTTAGAATCTAGCACTGTTTGTTGACAAGAGAGACAAATACATGCCATTTGCTGGTGTTCTCTACGTGTGGTCTAAAATGCTCAGCAGCAGAGCATCCACAATTCTGACATTTGTTAACACAAATTACCATGTGGGCCATCAGAAGGGCCTGTAGCAGCAGCCCACATGATAATTGCCTGGGATATGGTGCTGTGGGTTCTGCAGGGCCTCCCCAGAGGCTGCCAGCTGCACAGCAGAGGGCCAGCAGCTTTGTGCAGCAGCTGCACACGTGGGGCAGGGCTCCTGAGGCAGCCAGAGCACAGTGCCAGCCCCTGCCAGACCATCACACACACCCTGGGTACCAGGAGCACAGTGCCAGCCCCTGCCAGACCATCACACACACCCTGGGTACCAGGAGCACAGTGCCAGCCCCTGCCAAACCATCACACACACCCTGGGTACCAGGAGCACAGTGCCAGCCCCTGCCAGACCATCACACACACCCTGGGTACCAGGAGCACAGTGCCAGCCCCTGCCAGACCATCACACACACCCTGGGTACCAGGAGCACAGTGCCAGCCCCTGCCAGACCATCACACACACCCTGGGTACCAGGAGCACAGTGCCAGCCTCTGCCAGACCATCACACACACCCTGGGTACCAGGAGCACAGTGCCAGCCCCTGCCAGACCATCACACACACCCTGGGTACCAGGAGCACAGTGCCAGCCCCTGCCAGACCATCACACACACCCTGGGTACCTCCCCTCTTCTCCAGGGCCACGGGAGCTGCTCAGCAGCTCTGGAATTACATTCCAAAAGTGATGTAATTGCCCTAGGAAGACACACCTGGGACTCCAAGATGTTTCTTTTGTAGCATTTGTTAAGGAAAGAAAAAACGTGGGGTTTTGGTAGGAGCTTTAAGAATTGTGGAGGTGGAGGGAAAAAATCAAAATAGGATTAAAATTTATTGTTTGAAAAAATATTTTCTCTATGAAATAACCTTCAATGTAAAAAATTCCCACAGCCTGAATCTATTTCCCCATTGGCATATCTATAAAAATCAAATTCATGCTGTCCTAAATCATCTTTATATCTGCACAGGCTTTAACTTGCTTGAATCTTCTTTGCCCCTGATTTTCTAGCTACCTTTCTTAGCTACAAAACAACCTAATGCTACCACAGGTGTGCTGAACTGGAGATTTTGTATTATATTTTAATACAGTGTACACTGGACAATGTACTAGATTTTAATAATACAGCTTCCATTCCAGGTATTAAATAGGTAGCAACCCAATTCAGTAATCAGTTCAGAAGAAATAAAGAAACAAAACTAGAACAAGTGTATAAACTATATTGCATACATGAATTATTAGAGTTAGTGATGAAACCAAACAGAGCTAACAGTAAGTTGTTTTAGTAATGCTCATAAATATTGTGTCAGTCAATAGATTTATAAAATACAAATAAATATAAAAAATGGTGTAATGTTATAATATTACATAGGTCAGTACTAATAACCAATAACATATCAAAACCATATCAATACAAAATCAAAAAATAAATGGTGACATTGGTATCATGCACGTTTTTCATTGCAACCTAACAATAAAAAAATACTTGAGGGCCAGTTTCAGTGTGGACATATAGGAGAACAAGATTCAGGATTTCATTTTCTGCAGCCATGAAGATTGATCTATGTTATGCCAGTACTCAACAAAATAAGGCCTGAGAAACCAGTGGGTTTCATTGAAGGCAGAGTTGCCCTTCTAATTAGGCTACTCACTAAAGTTTTAGTGCCACAGAATGAAAACTGTCTACACAGGCTTAAATAGTGATGTTTTCAGTCAGTGCAATTATTTCCCTTCCTTTGCTGTAATCCCTCCTAAACTGTGCTTCAAAGTTTGAGAGGTATCTCACCCCCTACAGTAAAAGGAAGCTAAGTCTGAAGTTCAATTTATTATTGTCTACCATAGATATCCTCAGCTTGCAGTAAATTAATGAAAAGGATATGTTCAGCTTGGTTAGCCCAGTGTAATGCAGTTATATTCTACTTCCTGTAGCCACTAATTCATTAAATGCCATAGCTGGCTGTGTCCCTACATCCCTCAAGATGTAGCTCTGGTATAATAAGTTCCCAGGAAAACCTGTGAACACAAGTTTTTATCTATGAATATTGTGGGTGGGTTTTTT
This sequence comes from Lonchura striata, assembly GCF_050655825.1. Lineage (NCBI taxonomy): Eukaryota > Metazoa > Chordata > Aves > Passeriformes > Estrildidae > Lonchura > Lonchura striata. The sequence goes on from NC_140703.1 coordinate 13,157,499, forward strand.
CTTCTTTTTTTTTTTTTTTTTTTTTTGTTATTCACATGGTGAGAGACTTGCAAGCAACCAATACAATCTGGAATTCATATAGTTAAAATTTTGCGTAGAAGTTAATGTTGCTGACTATTGAAAAGTCAGAGAAATATTATTTCACTTTCTTCTTGGCTATTTAATTACACATAAATAGTAATATGAGCTATTTTTTACTTGGTACAACAAGTATTGAATATCTTCTCTAATGATGAACTTGATTATATAGGAGTTGGGGAGGTATTGACAGGCTCTGAAAATTGTTTAGGCAAAAGAAAACACTCCTAATGAGCAAAGTCAATAATTATTGCTTGTGAAATGGAGATTCTAGTCATCTAATAAAATAATTCCAAATCTAGTAATTATAGACAAATGGGGGGAAAGGGAAAGGGAAAAAAACCCAAACAAAATCCCCAAACCCCCTCCCTAACAACAGATTACTATTAGAGAGAGGGTCTCAATAATAAAGAGATAAAAACTGCTATACAGACAATTCCTAGTACTTAGTCATTCCCTACTGTCATGGCACACCCTCCCACTATTTTTCTTGGTCTTGAAGTTATTGGCTAAACTTTGGGGGCAGGAAGAGTCTGACAGCAAGTCCTTCAGAGGAAAAGATTTGTTGAAGGCAGGGGTTTCTTTCTCCTCGTTGGTGGCAGAAGGATAACTTCATCTTCCTGACTCTGGGGTCCGGTGAGGGTTATTTTTATGTCTTTTTATCTTATCACTTTTTACATTCTGTTTTTCTTCCTTGCTCTGCAATTCCACTTTGCAGTTAAATGTACTACGTCTGGAATGTTTTACATATAATTGATACTTACTCTAAAAATCTGTACTGTCCAACGCACATGCTTTTTTTTGCTTTACTTATCAGCAAATAGTCACAAGTGAGCTGTTTCCTGAGGTCTCCAGAGTCACCACATGTCACTTTTCTTACCATGTTAAGCCTACATTCCTCTACACTGCATCAGGTCCCAAATTTCAAGCCTGTGTTGCTATACCATGCCCATACTCTGTATTACTTCATTATGTGAAGATTATAGATGCTTTTCTTTTCTATGCAGAAAAACTTCAGTTATTACTATCATTTACACAAAAATAAATAAATATTTAAGTATATCAAGACAAGTCCAGACAAAACTGAAGGAGAATCAGTCCAGAGACCTTGTTCTGGTTTCAGCTAGGGTTGGTAACAAGGCTGTACCATCCTTGTTAGCATTTCAGTTTTTGTGACATGGATGAAGAAAACTTTAGTGAGCTTTGTAAGTAAAAAATGAATGGTGACAAGCTGGACAGCTGCTAAACCAGGCAATAACATCACTTAACTTATACTGGTAGTATTAGAAGGTTTAAAGGAGGTACCAGCCACGTTTCCACTCCAGGAGAAGAGGAAACCACATACCAATACACTGCTGACAGCCCATGGAAACAATTATCTTTAATTTCAGCTATGAAACAAACCCACAGACATTATTAAATATTGGAACTGCTTATGTGGTTTCAGATCCATGTGGTTTAAGTGAATATCTTCAGGAAATGGTTTGATATTTGACTCACCAAAATCAATGCATTATGCAATTACCAAGAACATGTTTACACAGTGTAATACTTTGAACATATTTTCCTAGAATTCACAGCAAAACCAATTTTGCAATGAAATATATAATGAAATATAGTACTTAATAAAGGCTGGAATTCTGCTTTGTGAACATTTTCTTATATAAACATTCATAATAGCTCCTAGGATGGAGGTGCTACTAAAGCAGAAAGAAAAAAAAAATAGTTCAAGCAAGCCATACTTTTTCTTTTAAAGTAAAATGCCAATAACCTATCATGACTGTGATGGCATGACTCACTTTAATACTGACACATATAGATCCCACAAACCACAGAAACATTTGGGCTGTTATTTTTAATGGCCTTTTAAAGACATGAACAATAAAAGCAAACAATAAAACATCTTTATTGCATTGCTGTACTTGGCAAAGGGACTAGAAATGTTTTGGATGATGGCTGTTCTGGGTCTGGCTGGGATGGAGTTAACTTTCCTTATGGCAGCCCATATCATGTCCTGTGCTGCATTTGTGGCTAAAATGATGTTGATAAAATGCCAAAGTTTCTGCTGCTGCTGAGCAGTGCTTGTACATCATCAGGTCATTCTCTCAGGCTAGAAGGCTGAAAGGATGAGCAAAATTCTGGGAGGGACACAGCTGGGACAGCTGGCTTCAACTGGCTTGGGACAGTCCACACCGTTCAACATCATGCTCAGCAGCAAAAGACATAGGAAAGCAGTGGGGAGGATGAAGGATTTCATTAATAAACCAATTATCTTCCAAAGCAACTGTTCATACTGAAGCCCTGAGTCCCAGTGGCTGGATATTGCCTGCTAGTGGGAATAAGAGAATAAATCTCCTCATCTTGCTTTGCTTCTGTGTGTGACCTTTGCTTTATTCATTAAACTGCCCTCATCTCAGCCCTCAAGCTTGTCCATCTTATTTTCTTCTCCTGTGCTGTCAGGAAGAGGAGAGTGAGACTTACAGGGTGGGAGGCTGAAGGCCAGGAAAGGCAGACCCACTACAACACATTTATTTAAAAGTAGTGCAGCTATTGCCACTGCTTTTGTGTGCCACAGAGAAAAGAATAATCTCATTGCAGACTCTTTGATAAAGATTCAACAAAAAAATAGGCTGAATATAAACTGTTTCTTTATAAAACTATAATATAAAAATATTATATTGATAACAAGAAAGATAAGAACTGTTCTTTTAAGGCTTCTTTAGCAGAGCAGAATATGAAGTTGTTTATCATTTTATTAAAATAGTAGAAAGCAAAAACAAAAATTTAGCTGGGACAAATCCCAAAGTCAATTACAAAGCTCCTGATTACTTCAGGTTGCCAAAATTGCTCTCTACAAGACATGAATCAGAAATGAAGGCAGAAAAAGTCTAGAAGTTACCCAGATAATAGAAACTTTTCCAAATCATTATGTATAGTTCCTCTCATCCTCAGTTAATCTGGGACCTATTACAGATCATCCAAAATCAGAAGAATGGCTGTGATTTTACTGCAGCACCCAGGACCACAGCAATCCATTTAAAGATCAAGGAAATGCATGTTTCCTTACGTTTGTCCAGTATCAATTATGAATGAGCACTAAAATACATAATTTGAAAAGATGAAGATTTTGTCCTTAAATGATCCAGGTGTTTTCAGCCAGCCCAGAAAAAGAACTCTTTCACTTTTCTAACACATCTGACAAATGTCAACGTTCTTAAACATTTCTGAAATAGGCTACTCTAGCAAAAACTAGCAAGATGGTATGAAGATTAATAGATGGTAAATTAATATTACCTTTGTTTCTTCTTATAAGTCATGTTTCAATTGCTTTGGCCATAATTTAGCACCCTTTCCATTTTACAGATAGGAAATTGAGTCAGGAGGAAGCCACCATTTGCTAAACTAAGAGAACACAAGATGTAACTTTGGGTAGGGATGGCAAAGAAGGAAGGTATCTTGGATATCCAACCCAATCTTTACCTTATATCCCCACATTGGGGTACAGGCCACACAGATCTAACTGCTGCTGGTTTTTTTTTGGGGTAAATGTCCTTTTCTCTTTTGGGGATTTTTATTTTTCTTGGGTGGAGGAAGTGAGAGAAAGCTTAGGGAAAGCTTCATGTCATTTTCAGTTCTCTGGTCTTATTTTATTAATTGAAAGATAATCCCTCAGGTATATTTTTGAACTGCAGGGGTGTGTGTGTGTATATAGATATATATAAAGATGAAAAGAGAAAAATCCCAACAATTTTCCCCACATTCTAGTGAAGGCTGTAACCTACCTGCCACTTGTGATGTCTTATTCAGTCTGCATAAATAAAATTTTACTTCTCAAAGTCTATATATTTTGTGCTGACATTAGTTAGGCTCCTCCTCCCACATCACAGGAAATACCCTTAACTTAGACAAAAATCTCAAGACACAGATTCGTTCGTGGACTCTCCTTTGTTGGACTTCAATATAATAGGGTCCTCCTGATTTGGGAATGGCAGGGATTGGAGCTCACAGCTCACTGTAGCTACATGAAAAGAGAAAAATAAAAAGAGTAACTACACCACTCATGCACTCACTTTGCAGAAAACAATTCTGGAAATGATAATGCTTCAAAAATATTCAGTAAAAAAATCCTCAGTCTTATGTATAAAATTTCTGGTGAACTGCAGAGGAATACAGCAGGAGTGAGATGGGGAAAACGCTATCTATTTGGTCTAATTTTATACATCCTTGCATTTTTATAGTAATTTTCGTCTCTGAATACAAAGGTACAAAATATTTCTAAAACATAATTCTCCATTCAGATACAAATCTAGTAGCAATGACATTTTTTACATATTTTACAGTGATACACATGAACATATATAGAATATTGTTATACTAAAGAGTGTGGAACACATTTAAAATTTGAGTGTTGCTCCATAAAACATTCCAAAGATTCAAAGACTGTAATGTTTTACTTCTGTTCTACTTCCCCACTGGTACCCAGCTAAAAATGATCTGAAATTTTAGATTCCCCTTTCATATACCTTTGCTGAATGCAAATATAAGCTGTTTTAAACAAAAAAAACAGAGAATTTCAGGTGCATAGATTGAAAAGAAACTAAAGAATGGGTCATGAGTATGACAGTATAATGAATGTCTCAGAAGAACTCTCTTCTACATCTTCCTTTTTTTTTCCAAATTTATTGTCTTAACTGATCATGTATTCCTTTTCTAATAAAAAAAAAAAAAGAGTCCATAAAGGAAACATCCTTTCCCTAGCAGGTATTTGACATTAATAAAAAGTGTTCCAGAAAAAAACACATATAGATTAGCTGGTAGGAGCAGATTACCTGACTGAAGGAAGAACAATATTATTTTTTTCAAGATTAAAAAAAGTAAAAACAAATGCAGTTGATACAAGCACTATAAAGTAATCAGTCATGTACAACACTCAATGATTTAGAATGGTGACATAGCTCTGATCATAACAAAGTTCAAAAGAAGGAAATGAAAGAAAGTAATTTTATTTTTTTTAAAATGGGATACACTGCAAGTGGTTAAAAAGACGATTTTCTTTAAAATTAAACTAGGATCCTACATAAAATTTCCCATATATTTTAACCTGTTTAATATATTTCCCACATTTAATATATTTCATTGTTTCCAGCTTAAACATTCTCTTCACTGCTAGGACTGTACCAGCTGAGAATAATGATTTTTAGCATAGACTAGCCCGAATAAGAACTAGACTGAACCAGAATGCTGATATTGCCTTTTTTTCATGAGCACCAAGAGATAGGAATAGAAGTCATATTTGAAGAATTATATTTAAACATACTTAATAATTCTGCTGAGCTTTGCTTACCTGAACACCCATATATTTTCACAATAAAGAATTTGTCTACCATATTTTTCAGTTACATATAAAACATGATAAATTTCATAAGCTAATAATGTTTAAAAGCAGGCAGAATAGAAAAATAATAAAAAAAAAAGCTGAAATGCTTTAAAATACCTTGAAATATCTTCACATATCCATGTTTATTTCAGAATACCTTTATAATCCTATTAGATTGTTCACAGAATAGTGTCTTCATTTCTCCAAGAATGTGTCCTGATTCCCAGATAAGGCACCTCTAAATTTATTTTATGTATTTTCCTTCCCTGAAATTTTATTATCGTTGTTTGATGTCATAATGGATTTTAAAGCTATCTGAGCAAGAGAAACATAGAAATTCAGTAGTACTTTTATTATTGAGGCCTGAAGATTGTGCAACTCTACAGCAAGCAATAAATTCTCTTTTTCTTAGTTTGGGTTTTTCCTTCTTTGCCATATAATTAGACATAAGTATTTCTCTTACAAAGTATGTATTTAGTACAAAGATAATAAAATTATTTTCCAGTAGAAAAAGAGGACTGAAATAATTAAAGGTATTTAATTCCTAACTGGGACATTGTGAACTAGACAAATTTGAAAGCATCAGTGAAGAATAATTTCAAGAATAACTGTCATGCTCACATATATATGTGGTGATAAAATAAGAGAAAACATTTCTAAACTGTAAGAGGGTAAATTTAGATTAGATATGAGGATGAAATTGCTTACCATGAGGGTGGTGAAGCCCTGGCACAGGTGAACCTATGGATGCCCCATCCCTGGTGTTCACACCAGGCTGGATGGAGCTCTGAGCCATGTGGTCTGGTGGAAGGTGTCCCTGCCCATGACAGAGAAAAGGGAAATAGTTGATCTTTAAGACCCATTTCAACCCAGGCCATTTCATATCTATGACCTATATTTAAACCTGTAGAATTTGTACTGTATAATGGAGAAATTCTGTGCCCCACCATGTCAGCCCAACTCAATCCATGAAGCCTGGTTTCCAAAAGAAAGGATCTGGACCTCTCACCTGCATAGCACAAGGCATAACAGGGCACCTAGGTGAGATCAAGATGAAATCTTGCACCTCTTCCCCTTCAGTGCTCCTCGTGTGACTCCACACCATTTGTTGTTAAACATCACAGAGAACTGAAAGGTCTAGAATAAGGTACTACATGAGGGATTTTACTGTGGTGCTTAGCCATCAAAAGGATTCCCATTTCTCAGAGCTCCTAAATGTGGGTTAACTTTCATAAAAATTCAAAACAGCTTAGTCTTCTTAATAAATAAGGATCACTTAAGTACATACTTCGATGTGTTGCTTAATTAAGCAACAGATCAATTACTAACATCACATTTCTGCTAATAAGGCTATGGCCTGGGATAGGTTTGTTCTGTGAAGGAATGTTTCTGAAGACACTGGAGAGTCTTTTGGGTAAAATAAGCTAAACTTTCTTTTGTTATTTAGGAAATTAAATAAAAATGAAAATATATGTAAAAAAATAAAATATTAATTCTTCTTTAAAAATAGTTCTGTAACTTCTATAATGGCCATTTGTGTCCTCACCATGACATAAACAAGCAGGAGTGCTGTTCTATGCTAGGTGCACTGAGAACTTGGAATTCCTAAGTATTGATTGGGCAGATGAATCATATGTAACTATTTTATGGTCCGCAATATCAAACTGACACAAAATCCTTCTAATCTAACACATCTTCATTAACACATTTTGTTTTACAATTAGATTATTCTAAAAAAAGATAAAAATTAATTTAATTTCATCTGGCATATACTTTTATCACATATATACCACCTTAGAAAACGCCCCCAAATACAAATCACAAACAACATCCTATTTCAAGTATGAAATGTTAAAAAGGCTTTACAACTCCTCTCCTTTTTTTTTTTTTTGCCTTTTTTAACTTCATAGAAGACTTATCAGACACATTGGAATTTGTTATATCTTTGGCACACTGGAAAAAAAAAAAGCAATTTTTAGATATTTGTATACAATTTTTCTGCAAAATTATCACTATTTCTGCTTTTCATAGAATTTTGCTAATCCATCCCATCCATTTACCCAAGAAGCTGCCTCTGACAGATCTAATGAATGACACATTTTGTAGCATGTTGACTGGTGAAATATTTAAAAAACAAGGACAAGATTGACTGAGGTCAGTAAAAATAAATAGCTTATCTCTGTGCTACATCTCCTTTTCCTTCATATATTTTTCTTGTCAAAGGCATCAGTAATGCTTCATTTTCAGAGTCACAGTTTAGAAAGGTTGAGGATTTAAATGTCACCCTTCATTATTGTTTGATGTGATAAAGGTTTCATGCCACAGACTTCCTGAGTAAGGATAACTGTTTATCGAATTCTTTTAGGAAAAGTATTAATTTTGCTTTTTAAACCAGTTCTTTTTCAGAAGTCTTTTGTTCTTTGTCACTATTAAATAGATCTTACGAGACTTAAAGTTCATGTACAAAAGTATTTTATGTGTTTTCTGAAATGTCCTTTACGTGTTTCACATTTAAATTCTGCCAGGTATGGGCTTGATAACTTTTCCCAAAAGGAGAGATGGTGCTTAGGTGACACAGTGGATTAGCTTTAAGACATTCAGAACCATATGGTACCATGGTCTTTATGCTTAAAGAAGTAGTAAATCATTACACCACCTACACCTCCTAGCCCAAAAAAACCCCAACCAACTAAACAAACAAAAACGAAACCCAAAAACCCCAAATTAAACAACAACAACAACAAAAAAAAATTCTCCAAATTCAACATGTGAGCTAAAAGAGCCGTGTTTTACTCAGAATGCTGCGAGCCAGGCAATAAAAAAATGGCCAAACTAATCAACAGTTTTGTGTACTGAAAAGCTTGTAGGACATCCAGCCTGCATCTGTCCCGCTGGGAGGAGTGATGTTCTTTTCAGCTCACCCCATTGTCTAGAGGGATCTGTGCAGGGCACATACTTCCATCCCAGAGAGGCAAGAGAGGTTTGCAATACAAATGCCTTCTTTAAGCACTGATAACTGAGTGGAATAAATGGAGGTTAGTCCTAATAAAATGTTTGTTCCACAATACCAGTCCCCAAACCAGCAAGAGCTAGAAGAGTTTAAAAAGGTAAAACACACATCCCATGCATGCTAATAATTCCTGCCAGGATCTCTGGCCATTCTTGAAGAAAGGAATGTGGCATATAATGAAACTGTATCAACTGCATGAACAGAAGCCTGCCAAGACACATGCCATTTTAATAGATTTATATTTTTTAGTCTAACTTTCAGTATTCTTGGTACTCTCCCTCATCTACAGTATTCCTTTACTCTGAGACATGCATTCCCACCAACTATCCCAGAGTTTCAACCCTAAGATATTTTGGGTTATACAGGCAGGTGAAAACCAAAACTTTGCTAATTCTTAAGATAATGCTTGCAGCTGAGGTAGGATCTTACACTGGAGAGTGCAGAAATAGTGTGATTTTCTACCTCTTTGTTTCTTGAAAATATGAATACTTCGTGTACAAACACTTCTAAGTGTCTGCAATTAAAGAAAGGTAAATTGTGTTTGATTCCATTATGGGTAAAGACATTTACCTTTTACTAAAATTATGGTTACAGAATTGTGATGGTTTGCTTTCCTTTTTCTTTCAAGTATGCCTTTGAATCCTATGGAAGACTAGAGAAGGATTTCATCAGGGATCCTTCCAAGCTCTTTCTCTTGTTTATGGCATTTTTCAGCAGAATTATTAGTGTTAGAAAGCTTTCCTTGTCTGCATTTCTATTCTGTGAAGTTTTCATAATTATGTATGTATAATTAAGATTTCCATTAGTGCTTTTTTTTTTAATTCCCTGTGTCCCAGTAAAAATGACAGATAAATGCCTTGAGACTGTTATGCCTTAATTGTTCCCCAGGAGTTAGATTACTGAGTTAGGACCTGATTCATACACATTTTATGCACCATTTCCTTGACTTTTTTTTTTTTTTTTATTTAACATTTTGCTCAGAAACTTAATACTACCGAGAAAAGTGCCAATAGTCCTTATTTATGTAAATCCCTTGGGAATAGTTGCCATGTCTTCCCTCTGCACCTCATTATGCACTACATGCATTCCAAAGAAGAGGAAGAATCAGCTGCAATAGTCCAACTAACCAAATATTTACAGCTTTTGTTGTTATTTCAACCTTTCAGATAAATCATGCCATGGGTTTCAGCAGTATATACCTCAAAAAAAGTCACTCTGAATACATATCAGTGTAAATAAAACCAGATTTTGAATACTAAAGACAGCCTTCAAAAGAACGATCAAGAAAATGGGAGCATGTGTAGCAGTCTGCTTTTCAGACTTTATAAATATTTCATCATAAGACTTAGTCACTATTATGCAGGGGTGAGCTGCTAAAAGAATATTAAAATAATTTGCTTAAGCATAAGTCATAGAGTTAATACAAGTCATATTACTCCTCTTTTCCATGGAAATCAAGCAGCAATGGGAAGAAGAGCTTTTTTCACAGCCAGTAGGGGTAATGCAGCTCCCAGCAAAAATGCTGGAGTTAGAAAGGGTCACCTTGCTCTAAGTGGAATGAATCACTTCCACACAACTCTACTGTATATGACATTATTATTAGTGCAACACAGTTGGAAAAACCAGTCATGACATACTTACTGGAAAGCATCTTTTCATTTAACAAAAACCAAACAAATTTACTTCCTTTGCCTTCTCTGATAACTTGCCTGCAACTTCATTGTCCCAAAAACCTATAGAGTCTGCCAGCCTAAAGGGCACTGGAGACCCATTCCAGTTAGAAAAAGTCTCCTTTCTTGCTCTGACCAAAAAAAAAAAAAAAAAACAAAAAAATTCTTCTGGAGGATTCCTTTTTGTTGTCCTCGAAAAACCCTTCATATTTTTCCTTTGACAAAAGTATCAGGCAAAGATATTGGCGACAGTTTTGTTTCTCCCAAGAGTGAAGATGTGAAAGAATTCTGTGTCCTGAGAACAAATTCTCAGTGAAATCTCTTCATTATACTTGGCTGCTGGAATACAGTTAGGTCAAACAAACCTTTTTAAAAACAAGTACTAGTTCCTTGCAATGAAAAAAACCATTGAAATGGAATTTATTACATTTTTCTTGGGTGGGCCCTGTGTTAAAAGGCATCCAATAATTAAAAAGAAAATAATCTTTTAGTGTCCTAATATTATGTGGCCAAAATAAAGGGACAAAGTGCACCAAAAATGTAACATTTTTTTTCCCTGGAAAAGGGAAAAACTTGTTTCTTCCCCTATGCCATTGTTTCCCGAATTCTTTTTCTTTTCTCTCCCTTCATGCAAAGTAAGGATAGCTCAAAAGAGACTGTAACCCAAAATGCTTGGGACACCAAAACCTCCAGTAGGTCATTATAAGAGGTTACAAATGTACAGGGAAATATTTACATGCAAACAAAATAATACCAAAACAAACAAACAAGAAAATAAAAACCTTCCAAATCACCTGTTTTTCATCTCAGTGCTATATAACACTCCACATGTTTCTGTTACAAACACATGTGGACTTTTTTGAGGGTCATGCTGCTTCAATATTCTTTCTTCCAGAGGCTTTAAAGAGGTTGAATCCTTATGATTGACTCACCTGAGAACCTCTTCAGAAGCTTTCAGCTGAACTCTTGCTGAACTAAAGCTGCAGAGAAGGAACAAATGATCTATTCTTTTTCAAAAGAAACGTAAAATTATTCTTTATTTGGCCTTCCAGATGCAATTTAACAAGATTTTTTTGTTTGTTTAGAGTAACTGGCAAATGCATGTTTAAAATTAAATGCTTGGGATATATTCTTGCCTGTGAACACACATAATTGATCCTTAAAATTATCATGTACTCCTTGCTTCCCACCACTGCTGTTGAAGCTTTTCATTCTTGAGCAAAAGAAGAAAAATTAATATAACCTGAGGATACATACAAATGTTTATAACTATGACAGTTGCTAATAAATCTGTAATAATTAACCTACATCTTTAAAGCAAGTAATTACATCCTTTTTCCCAGCCCCCCCAAGCTGTACATTCACACAATGCTCTTGATGAGTTTAAGCTACTCATACCAAAACAACAACTCAGAGAAGGCACCAACACCCCTTCTGCAGAGAAACATATTGTAAAAAATGTGACAGGCTTCCTGCATTCCTCCACAAAGGAAAATCTGAACCAACCCCTAAAGGAAAGAAGGAGCTTGCTCTCAATTTTCTCAAGACATTCTGATTCTCCTAGAACGTATATAGTCAAGACCCTATGCCTTCTTTTTCTATTTTTTTTCCCACTTTATGTTTGACTTATTGAAGAATAAGGGAGGGAAATGTATAAATCAAACACTGTGTACCCTAATATCCCTTTTCTTGCTAACAGACCTTCTAGAGTCCACAACTTATTTGACTGTGAGCAAAAGTCAATGCTACCTGTCATTGATTTCATTTCAGCAAGGACAGGCAATTGCCATATTATTTAAAAAGTGTGTGTACACAATCTCGAGAATAAAAATACTTTCTTCTTGGAACATATAAATGTTCATGTTCATCTTACATTTTGATAGAAAACTCATTATTTGTATCCTAGACAGAATTTTTAAACAGAAGATACAGGAGATTATTTCAAAAGTTTACATTCAGAACCACATAAAGGTGGAAAGGATGCTTTTCTAGAGGTTAACTGCTGATCTGATGGAGTTTTGCAGTAAGATTTTCAGTCATGTTAAAGATACTTCAAAATGCCCTGCTTAGAAGAATAGTCAGGAATACAGATGTTTCAGAAGTTAAAATCATTGGTACTGTAGTATTGCCCAGCTGACTCAAAGTGGAAGTGAAGATTAAAAAAAAAATCTGGAACAGAAGATGATCATCTACTTCTAATTATATATTTAATGTATTTTATATTGACAGCATTTTTTTTTTTTTTTTGTGAGAAGCTGAATGGGGTATGGTACCCATTTGACAAATTATAATGATTATAATCATATAATTACAAGTCAATGAGTTTAAAGTGAACTATAAATAAATGCCTTCTACTAGTGCACTTTAAAAATAGTTAAACCCTCTTTTATAAAAAGTTGAGTTTTAGGCATTTTTCATCATCTCCCTGTTAAGCTTTCTCATTTGACATTTACACAGTGAATTGAAATGGGTCTATTCATTATCTAACTAATGAGGTCTAATAAATATTAAAAACAACCCAACCAACAAAAAAAAAAAAAAAAACAAACCAAAAACACACACAAAAAAACCCAAAAAAACCCAAAATAACCCCACTAACAACATTCTTTTCTTAGTACCATGTAATTTTTAGTGACTACCAAAATTTTTTCTCTTTTCAAATAGCCTTCGATGATTGGGAGGTTCACAAGACAGGTAAAATATTCCTATAAATCTTGATTGATAGAGTGTGCTAATGCACTCTGCACTTGTCTCTGTCAGACATCAGTCAGTGACAAAAGCAGGACAAGTTACTCTAGACTTTGGGCAAGAGCAATGTGTCTGTGTTTCACTCTAAGGAAACCTGCTGCAATAGTGGCAAAATCTCTAAAAGATCCCAGACACTGGAATTTTCCTAAATGCCTATGCCATCAGTTTACAGCTAAAGGAAACAAGTTTAGTGCATGAAACTCTAGTTGAGAGTCACAACCTTGATAAGGAATAAATCCTTTGGTTTGATTACAAAACACCAGTTTATTGAAATGTCTGTTCAGAAGGAAAAAAATGTCACTCTAAAAAGTCTCTCCATTCATAAACATTTGCAAGAAGTTTTGTAGATGCTTATTATAAAAAAAGGATTTTTTTTCGTACTGCAAGGTCTTAAGAGTAACTACTTCAAGCTTAAATCAAATATGTGTGCTCTAATTATTTCAAGTGATTTATTTAGGAACTGAAATGTTTTGCTTGAGAAATATTTACTAATATCAGACTGAAAGAAAAATGTCGAAGTCAAGCTTCCACAGAAATGGTTTTTAAAATATTTCCATTGGTTCATACTCCATTGTCCTCCTCACAATAGAGTGCTATAACAGAGTTCCCATCACACTACTCATCGAGACTCCACTTATTACAGTAAGTGCCTGGCTGATTATTTCGTGCTAGCAGCACATTGCACTCACTGTTCTTGAACTGGCACTGACAGTTCACGGTCAGGTTAGGAATGAAGGGAGCCCTAAATTGTCTGATATGTGTTCATACACACAGAAATTGCTTCTGCCCTCAGTTGGAGTGTCTCAGTAAACTCTGGAGCCTGCTTGGCTTAAATGAGGAGAAAACTGCTAAATTATTCTTAAGAATGATGTGCAGCTGCTCAGTTTGGAAATCAGTTCTTCCCTGCAGGGCCTGCAAAGCCCAGCTGTGTCAGCCTGGGCACAGCTAACAACTCCTCTGCTCCCAGGAGGGAAAAACAGCACTCACCAAGGGTGGGAGGATGGAGGTACTGCTAATTACTTTGTATTTTAAAGACATCTCCTGGTTATCATCGCCAATGTGCTATATCTTCATTTAAAGTGGGATAAATCACCCTGTGTGGCATTGCTGAAGATCACAAGGGCAACAAAAATACAGGATCTATATTTTTCATAACATCTTTGTAAAAAAGAAAAAGCCAAAATAACCACCCCTCAAACCCCCCCAGCAAAACAAAACACAAATCAAACGAAACAAACAAACAACCTAAACTTCCTAACAAAGCCACAGAGAAAAAATTCTCACTACAGCTTGAATATCCTCTGCGAAAGTTCCAGTTCCTTTTTCTCTGTGATAAACAGCAAATGGTCTATGGCTTGAGAGATAACCAACTTTGGATACTAGTCAGATTGGGCTTTTTTCCCATAACAATACCAGACTTCAGTTTGTGAGTCATTGTCTAGATGCTAATTCAATATTAAATGTGTTTGTAAAAAATCTTCAAATATCTCTTTCTGTAAATAAGTTTGCTACTGTTTTCTAATTCCCTAGTAAGTAAAAGGAGCCAAGATGAAAAAAAATATAGGATATTGTCAATGCTTGTAATGAAAGGGAAGTGGACAGAAACAAACTCTCAGCAAGGTGGCTGAGCCTTAGATAATTTCTTTTGCCAGTGGACTTATGCAAAAGAAAGTTTTTTTCTTGATTGGATAACAGTGAAAGTACAGAGGGAGCAAGCACCAGTAACACTGCATTTTTTCTGAATGCACAAAGCACTAAGATGCCATTATCTATAGGTGATGGTCAAGTTCATCTATTTGTCTAATATTAATTGAGAAGCACTTGGTCAACAGTTTCACTGCTGTTCATTCAAAATCATGATCCATTCTGCCTTACTCTTCACTAATTATGTTTTGGTTATTCTTTCCCTAACTTAAAATGAGCTGTTCACTTCAAAACAATGCTTTTTCAATGTTGTATTTTTTAGCTACAGTATATGTGGGTTTACATCATGAACCCAGCAGAGCTGGGGCATAATTACTCAAGGTGTAATTTGTATGTAGACATATCTTTCTTCTGTAGATTTTAAGAATTTTATCCTGTGTCCAAAGCAAATGATCTTTGTGCTAGACAGTGGTAGAAATACGGGAAGAAAAGAAACGTGGTTATTCCCTCACTGCTCTGATGGCCACTGTCTCTATCATATAGCAAATGGCTCCCATTTCATGAGAAAATGCTGTGAGAGCTTCATTCTCATAGCTGGCAGATATTTTTTTGTCTCCTACTGGTTTAAAACATCAGTAGTGTTCAACAGAAATTTAAATGCCTGTGTAGATCAAGTCTGCATCAACTCTGAACTACAAGATAAGGAATCAGCAGGTTACAAGCAGTTACAGTACTGTAAACATTTCTGCAGGAAAATCACTGGCCCAGGCTCCTCAAAGATTATAATAGGCAAATACATTCATTATTAAGACATCAAAAAAAAAATATAATTTCAACTTGCAAACATTGGAAAGTTACTGTTAATAAGTATTTGTCATGAAAAGTTTAAAATTATTATCTTTTTGTGCAAATGAAACATTAGGATTAACAATCAGAGGTATTTTTAAATTCTGTTATTTGTTTCCTTTGGCAAACACAGACTTTGAAAAACTCTCCTGAGCATACTAGGTGCTTCAGACACAACATATTTGAATGTAAAAGCAGCAGAGGCTAAAACCTATGCTGAATTATTTTGACTTTTTTATGTGAGACTCATCTTTTAAAACCCTGCTCTGACAGTACAAAAACACAGGAACTGTGACTGAAGTTACCCTATCTGTGCATCTCTTTTAACTCCTACAAAGCATGGCAGATGTAGCCACAAAGGCAATGGACCTGGATGCTGGGAAAAACCACCATGAACAAAAAGCCATTTCCCTGGTACTGGGGCTGTGTGCAGTTTAAGAGTCTTCCACACAGATCAATATTAGACCACATAACTCATCAAGTCAGGATGAAGAATAACTCCTGAAAACATTGGTAGGTGCTAGAAACCAGAAGAAAGATAACTGAGGATAGAAAAAGTCATGCAAATTGAGATGAATCAATTTGTGAACTAGGCCCCTGAAACAAAGATCAGGAGTCTAGAAATAAGGTTTTGAGATGAGGAGATAATTCCTAACAATGAGTAATGCTGGAAACACAGCTTCTTTTCAGCTTCAAAAACAAGATAGGTGATTTGTGTACTGCATGCAATTATCCTTAGAAGACAGTACAGAAAGCATATGAACTGAGGAAAGGTAGAGCAAGAATAAGTATATGGAAACAGACAATTCAAGTGAGAAATTTGACTCTTTTTAACTATACTTGTAATAAATGTCATCAGAATAAGTTAAGACAGCTGCTGTTTCTCCTGGTTCCAAAGGTTTTCAGTTCACAACTGCGCATTCTTTTGGAGCACAGGCTTTATTCAGCCAAGTTGCTTTTATCAAGGGAAATGATGCAGTCAATGTTGTGAGTGATATGTAGACATCAGACTGGATGATGTATCTGTGCCTGAAGATCTGACACTCTATTTTGAGAGTTTATGGAGGGTATAGAAGTTGGTTGTTTGGGGGGGTTTTATATTTAGTTGATTTAAATTTTGCAGGTTTTTTTTTTTTGTTTTTTTTTTTGTGGGAGTTTTTGTCTGTCTGTGTTTTGTGTGTTTTGGTTTGTTGAGGGCTTTTTGGATAGCTGCAAATACAGCTTACAATCTTGCATGGTTTTAATAAATTAGACACCATAGTATATCAAATAAACATGGAAATTATTTCCTACATAGCTGTCACCTCCTTCCATCACAACCAAACCCACATTTAGTGCATTGTTTTTTTCTTTTACAACTTGATTCTTCTGAAATAATAATAAAGCAGCTCAATTTTCCCTGAAAATCCCAGAACAACAGAATTACCTAATTCAAGTAAGAAACACGTGATCTGGCTTTTCACTGAGAAGAACCTGTTCACCTAGAGCTGAATCTTATACTAGAAACATTTTTCAGCTAAAATGATGTTTTCATACCACACCAGCAACACGTCTCTCATATGCTGACATCACTGCACGTCTCCAAGTCAAACCATCCCATCTCTTGCACAGGAAGTTGCACAAATTTTAGCACATTTTTACACTATAACAGTGCAGGCCAAGCCACTTGTGCTATCCTGTCAATGGCTGCTTCCACAAGCTGCACCATCAGCCTGAGCTGAAACTTTCACAGTACAGAGCAAAGGGCTCATTGCTTCATGTCAAAAGGTGTTGAGTAATTTGCTTGGACCAAATCAAGTAGGTCAGACTTGATCAGACTGTGAAACAAAATCAAAACCATACCCCAGTGTTGGCCACAAATCTTTGTAACAGAGATCAGAGGCAGCTCAGCTCAACCACAACGAGGACAAATGCCTGGCTGACCTTTTAGGGTACTGCACTATCAGTACCCTAGTGCTGATTGTCTTTCAGATTTCCTAGGATATGTTAGGATTCTTAGGCAAAAGATGGCCTTTTGGAAGAGTTTGGAAGTGTCCACAGGAGTTTCCTTCCAGAAACAGGATGAGAGTATAGTGCATTTTCTTGTTTAGAAGGGAATGACAAGCCTGTGTTGCATCCCAGGGACTGCTACTGGCTCTCAACTCATTATTAATAAGGAACAATAAGGATTAATAAGTATCAATCTACTTCATCAATAAGGACTCTGCATACAGACCTGGAACTTTAACATGCCCACTGTAAAAGGCTATTTTCTCAGAAATACATGTATTTCCTGTACAAGAGCATAATGTCCTTCTAAATTAAATAGGAGACATCCTGGAAGAAGTTTCTCTCCTCTTAATATGTTTACAAAGAAAGGCCTTTGTGTTGCTTGGTTTTGCTCCCTTTTGAAAATATTTTATTTTCCATCTTGAAAAAACTTATATGTCTACATAGGGAAACTATAAATAAAATGATCTACTGTAGATCACAAAGATTGTTATATATATGTATCTCTGTACTGATGCTTGTGAAAGAACTAGTGTGCTGTTAAAAAAATTTCAAAGGATAAATTCCATTAGCTCTTGGAATTCTTTACAGTACCAACATATGAATATTTTTTTTCTAGTTATGGTGCTGGCCACTTTCGTATTTAGTAATATATCTAGGTTGTTGAGTATGTTATTAATATAAACAGCTTCCAGAAATTTGCCATCATATTGATCTTGTGCCTTATCATAGGAGTTGTCCAGCTTTACTGGATTTTTTTTTATTCTTTTACCAGATATTGCAATGTTTCATTGCACATTTTTATTGAAATGTCTATTGCATTTAAAGAAAAATATGTATACAACTGCTTGCAATAGTTGAGTATTCTCGGGGGGGAGTAAAAATTGGCAACGTTTTGGAAATACAGAATAATCTAAATAATTTAAAGTTGCTTATGCTAAAATTAATAGTGTAAAGGACATTTTCCTCAAATTAGAATTACCTTCTTTTCATAAGGGAAATGAATTAAAGAAATGAAGCCTCTAAGCTCCTATTAGAACTGTAACTCCTGGATAAGTGCCACATCTGCCTTGTGTGGTTTAATTTACTGATGATTTTACCTTTTTTTCTCAGGAAAACAAAGTATTTATTCTTATAATATGACATGTCACAATATTACAATGATTATCCAGTTGCTTTATGTATGGTCATAATACCATCTGCTTTGCAGCTAGCCTTCTTTTGCATGTGTACCATCTGGAACATCTATCTATATTCTAATTATTGTACAGATGAGATTTTTGTTTTTACAGAAACAACATATTGGCTGTATCCTTCATCGATTTCTTAATTTAAAAAATACAATGCAAAATAATGTAGAACAGAAGCAAAAACTTGGCATCTTAAATTAGTTCTAGCTGTCTGATTTTCCTCTGTGTTTCTCCCAAGGAATGAAACAAAACAAGAAACCTATATGTAAATAAAACTACTTTGCTATTTATTTTAGGAGAAACAGGATCTGGGATTTTAGGAGAGATGAGATAGCCCTTTTGGTTTCAAGTAGGTTGGTGGATATATATATATATATATATATATATATATATATATATATACACCAAATTTTCCCACATTCAACTTAATTCAATTCACCACTGTTCTGTGTAAGTACAAAGACCAAAGTTGAAAATGTTCCTAAGACCCTCCTCAGTCATTTGCACTCATTTGCCTCACACAGGCCATCAGCTCTTACGTTGTTTATTCATAGCAAAGATATCATTAGGTTAAGAGTCCATAACAAATTCATTATGTCTCAGAGTTTCTGTAGGAGGGAAACTTGGCAATAACTTGCAGGGAGGGGCGGACAGCGGCTCAGCAACAACAAAGGTAGCAAGGTGTGGCAGGGACCCATCCTATGCTTTTTAAACTTTTTCAAAGTTTTTTCTACTTTTCTCTTTCTTTTCTGTCTCTCACTTACAATTAAATAAAATATATATAGATTTTTTAGCATCAGCATTTAATCTCATTTTTTTTTTATCTTTTTTTTGGGGGAATGTTTTGAACCTTCAAAGTTCTTTCCATTTCATTCACAGCATTTAGTATTCTTTGCCCTTCTGTTTAAACCAGTTCGTAGCACCCATACCAACAAGTCTGCAGGATTTGTAAAATTGCCCAGGAATGCCCCAGGGCATGTCTTACAACCCTAATATCCAGCTAGGACCTTCATGCACCTTGGCACCTTTCCAGCTGGGTTGCACCAGGACTGTGGGAGAAAGGGAAGAAAGAGAGATGGAGTGGGATTCTTCCTGGATCTCGAAGAGAAAGGCATGATAAATGGCATGATAAAATACTTGTTTTAACAAGGTAGAATAAAAAGAAGAACACAGATAGCAAATATAACTTTACATGCTGGGAACTCCCCTTTTATGCAGTATTGGGTACACCCTGGGTGGATTTTTTTTTGTGGCACGATGAATAGATTTTGGCTGTGGAGAGCCTCCTTCCTCTTCCCATACTGTGCCTTTGATTTGGTGTAACAAGCAGAACTACTGCTCTATACTTGAGAATTATTGAGAATTTCCTACCAAAAATGATCTCACCTCTTAAGGCAGAGAAGCACCTACTACTTATTTCATTTATTTCCAAAATGGGGATGCCTCTGGTACATCAGATCTGTGAGATGCACTCTGCACCATCCCTTAATAATTATATAATACAAGGGCATCAGCACAAATGCATTGAAATTCACAATGCTTAGCATAGATAGAGGAAATCTTGGAGGCTTTGTACAAAAGACCATATGAAAAAACATGTAAGTATTGTCAGTTTGCATAGAATGCCTATTTTCATTCATATTTTTATTGTAGTGAGAGTGCTTTGATGATACAGATAAATGAAATACTAGAGAACTCTATCTGGCAAGCAAAGTTAGTTTTTTGGTTTTTTTTCTAAAAATTATGTCCCTGGAACAATTTCAAATATCACATAAAATATCCATCTCAAAATAGGAAATAGTCTAACATTACAGCAATTTCTGGTCCAAAACCAGCTAGGCTTCAAATTAGGATATTAAATTTCAGGTGAAGACTGGAAAATTTATTTCCAGCTTGTACCCTGCTTTTCTTTTCCTTTTTTTTTTTTAAGTCATTACAAAAGAATAATCAACATCCAGATATGAATGTTTCTTAGACTTTCTGTGCTGGAAAAAATAAAATGAGGCTGTGTTAAATTATAAGTCTTTCATTCCAGTCTCAGCCCTACCTTAAGTAACTTTGAGGAGACTCATTTGTAATAATTAATAACTTTCCCTTTAGGATGAAAGGTGGATCTCATAATTAATCACTGATATGAAAAGCACAAAAATGTTAAAATCACAAAGTAATAGGTCTGGGGTATACTATACATGACTGCCATGTTCAATATTTATTTTACTTCCCCAAGCTTTGATGTATTTGGTAAGACAGAAGCTTTCTAGCTGCAATTACAGCAAATGCAATAAGTGCATCATTTCTTTTTCATTTGTGTTTCTCCAGGTGGCTGAAGCAGTGTCCTGGCAGAGGCCAGGCACTGATGACCTGCCCACAGACCTTTCCAAGGATATTTCCAACTCCACTGTAAGAATAGGGAGCCCAGCCTGCATCTGGACAAGTGAAACATATTTTCCAAGGGTATGAATGCATAAGACAAAGGTGGTTTCACTACTGTTGTCCATACAGTGCTTTCCTATTTGTCACCTATTGCACAGCTGCAGCAGAAGCTTCTCTCCTGCTAGCACACAGTAATTAACAGGAAAGAGGAGAGAGCAAGAGACACTTCTCAAAGCAAAGAACAATTTAAACCACCCTTACAATCACTTTCATTATAATCAACATTTTTATTTTAAAGGTAACTTGCAGTTTGAGATCATCTATGACCTTTAAGAATATCATCATGAGTATGTGTTTAAAATATATATTACACCGTGTAGGGTGTCCAATTTATTTAGTCTGGTTTTCAACTTTGTACAAGATTTTTCCTTGTGTTTGCAACCTAATTTTTCTTTCTTTTGGATTAAAATTTACACAGTAGTGAAACCTGTGCTAAAACCATGAGAATAAAATGAATCAGGTAAAATCATATAAAAATCTCTTAAACTGAAATGCTAAAATACAGCATCAAATATGCTAAAGGCTATTGCTTCCCCTAGTGTAATACTGCTTGCTTTGAAATTGTTTTCTTCTGGTAAGAAATCAATAAAATGCAGAATTCCTTTAATTAGATGGAATTTCAAATTAAGCATTTTATCCTTTTAGGTTTGGTATGAAAAAGCCTACAGAAATTAATTCACTGGAGAAATTATGTACAAATTGCAAGATGTTAATTTAATTCTCAGTTAATTAGGTAAAATATTCTCTATTTTTTTCCCCAGACTGAATTGTGCAAAGTGATTCTAAAAAATCTGCAGCTTACATAATTCTTCAGTAAAAGACCAGCTCTAAATTCAATACATGTAGAGACAAGTTAAACAAAACTAAATCTATCACTGAACTTAAAAGAACTATAAAAGAATTAAAAGGCCAATATGAAACTTTCTAAAAAGGCTCAGACCAATGACCCTGATTCATTTTCTAAGTAAGGAGAACTTCTTGCATATGACCTTAGCTTATAACTCTTTTATGACTTAGGATTTAATTGAGCCAGTAATTCCTAAAAGTCTAAATTATTTCCTCCCTACACCCTTTTAATACTCAGTCTCTGCTTCCTCAGTAATATATCCCTGTCACTCATAGTACTGAAAATAGAATTTAAATGGTTATTTATAGCCAGTATTCATCTATTTATGGAGAGATTAAGTAATATTTGAATGATGGAAGTATCTAAGTAACCAGGGCTTCCTCAAGAATTTCAAGTAGTAGTAAAAGTAGTCTCCAAGTCATTAGTGATTACTTCCCATGACCTGGAGTGTAACTGTTGCAGCACAGGTCAGGAGAAGATAAAACTTAGTTGTTAAAATTTAACAGCAGAAAAAAAAAACAACCAAAAAAACAAAAACAACAACAAAACAGAAGAGTACAAGAAAATCATAGACCTGCCAGCCTCACTTCAGCATCCAGAAAGATACTGGAGAAAATTAAACAATCCGTTCACAAAGCTTTGAAATAACAGCAATGCAACGAGAAGCAAAGTCCATGGAATTTCCCTTTTTGACACTTTTGAGTGGATCAGGGAAGAAGTCATAAACTACATGACATTCTTAATGAAGTTGGGGAAACATGGTGACGATGAAATTATTGTACCCTCTACAAAGGGGAAAAAAGGACCAAAAAATAATCAAAATATGCACAGGCAATCCTCTGGTGAGTCTTCTCAGTCTGACATGAAACAGGGATCTCCAGAGATCTGCTCTGGGTTCAGGCTCATCAATATTTCTGGTAACGCTTAGCTTCACACAAAGAGCACACATTTCAAATGTTCAGACTATGCCATTTGTGCAGAGGAAAACAAGTGAGCAAACTTCATTCTGTGACCTATTAAGTGTTTATCTGGTGTCAGAGGCACAAGCTTGTTATTCTGCTCTCTTTATTTCCCATGGCACTTCAGCTTGTCTGTCTTTTAGGGATCATGCTTTAAAAATGTGGGCAAATTAAGGGAAGCATAGAGAAAAGAAACAGAAACATGAGATTTAAAAGATGCTAAATTAGAAAAGGTTAAAAGAATAGATGTTCCTACTTTTCTACTCTTCTACTATTACTGTGTTTAAAGAATCCTAGAACAGGCTGGGAAGGAAGATGTGATTAATGATAGTGCTGTTCTAGTCAGTAAAATGTTTTTATTGAGACTGTGAAGAGTTTTTCCTCCAGATTCAGGAAGGTTTTGTCAAAGAGTAATGAGCTTTTGCTCCAAGAGAACACACTGCTAGAAAGAGTCTTTCAGACATTTGACCATAATTAGTTACCTGGAAAAGCTGAGAAATCCCTGCCAATAAACAGCTCTTCAAAAGTGTTTGATTTATGTTTGAGACTGAAAAAAATCAAGAAAATTAAAGACCAAACAAGCAACATTAATAATATGGAAACATGTTGTTTTTCATAGACCCTTCTTTGGAGAATAAAATTTAACTAGAAAGGCAAATTTGCAGATTTTATGGCCAGAAAGAAATTAAAAAAAAATATCACTTAACTGTCATCAGGACTACATATAACTAAGAAAAGTAACCTACTAAATTTATTGTAATTATAGAAAGAGGGAAATACTGATTTCTTCCCAAGATATTTTATCACCTCACAAAAAGGGATAAAAGTACACATATAATTGCACATGTATTTGTTTGAGAAATGCCTCTTTTTCACAAGAAGAAAAATAGAAATACCCTAAAATAGGCTAAATGTATCAAGAAGGATAAAAACTGTAACTATGGTTAGAACTTTATCATCTTGACTTATTCCCATCTTGAGCTACTCACTTTACAAAAATCATTTCAGCAAATGAAGCAAAATTAGGATGTGTGTCAAAGATCTGCATATCACATTCATTGTCCATGAAGTACATAAATTAAAGTTGAAGCACAAATACACCTTCATGACACTTTTTCTGCAGCAGTCTAAAAGTAAAACAGACTTGTACCAATGCACTGATACTTTCATTTATGAAGATGTAGAATGCAGAATTAAAAAATAAAAACAACACAAAAAAACCCCAGCAAAACCCCCCCAAAAAAATAACCAATTTAAAAAAAAAAAAACCCAACAAAAAACCCTAAAAGTCTGACCACTAAATATTTTTTTAAAATGCTAATAGATGTCAGGTACAAATTATATCTTAACCACATTTTGCTTCTGCTTAAATTATTTCCACTCTTCCAGTAAAATAATACCATGTTCTTCTCTAAACTAATTAAAAAAACACATTGATAAAATTTTAAGAAAATAAATACTCAAATGGAAAGCATGACACCTACAGATAGTCATAAACACAAAATAATGAATTTAATTCTCTAATAATGGAAATATTCAAATAAAAACCAAATGGAGTAGACTGGTCTCCTTATGTTTAGTAATCAATTGGGGAATTTGGCCATAACAACAATCAAAAATTTTATAAAAATAATTAATTGTCTTTATTATATATCACAGAAAGTATTTTATTTCCCTCTCTCTCCTTTCCTTGCAACTGTAAAGGTGCTACAGGCTATTTTAATTCTTTCCAATTTTCCCACTTCCATAAATATAACACTCTTATTTCTGATTTTCTATTCCCTCCTCCATTTAAAATAATTATTTCACATCTCCCTTTAAAATCAGAATTGCCAGAATATTTACTGACCTTTGAGCCATTCCAGTTTTGCATTTTTCTGTCTATTTTAATTTGAGAAACTGATTAGACAGACATGTGACTATAACAGAAAAATGTTTATTTTATATTTTAACAAAGGGATGCACACAGCAGTTGGCAGGAGTTGTGTTCTGTGCATGCTGCAATTCTCAGTAAGGATGAGAGTTATTCACCACCAGCTGTTTTTGGTGCACTGATGATTGTGGGCCAATTGACCAGGGATTATTTCTTCCTCCCTACTCTGAGGTGAAGTGTTTACACATTCTCTGAATACTGCTGATGAGAAGTCCCCTGGGAAAAAGCTGGAAATATGCTGTAATCAGATTGTTTCTGGAGTTTTTTCTGACTATTTGTGATGTGGGTTTTTAATTCTGACTTGCAGATTATAGTTTTCTAAATAAGTCAAAAAATGATGGTATGGCATATGTATCTAAAAGAGAAGAAACAAAAATAATAGCAAATCTATCTGTCTATCTATATCTCTCAAACAAGTCCACAGGAAACAGTCATCAAATTAAATCAGTCTTAAGGGCTTCCTTCTTGTAAGAGATATTGGAATATATTTTCTGGTAACAACAGAATTGTGCTTTCTTAGCTGTGGAGCAGCATTGCAAAATCCATCCTGTCTCTCCATGTAATAGCCAAGGCCCTCAGTGCAGTTATTTTTAATTTACATCATAGCCATTGAGAGAATTTATCCATTCATCCATAGAAAATTAGGTAAACCAACCTAGTCCCTCCAAAACAGCCAAAATCCCTGGAAACAAATTTATTTATAGAACATTTCTAGCCATTAGTAAGAAAAAGAAGGAGATTAATTAAAAAACAAACAAACAAACAAAACCCCAAAAACCCCCAAGAAACCAAATTTGAACACAAGAAAATTAAATGTAAACTCCAATATTATTAAAACATAATGAAGATATTATTAAGTCACTTAATATTGGTTCCATCTCTAGAACTCCATATACTTTAGATGATACTTGTATACAGAACTAACTTCCTAGAAAGTATATTTAGCAATGTAACAGAATCAGTAAGGTGTGTGGAGCACATAAAAATCAAGCTTGCTTAGGAAGACATTTTTATATTCCTTTTGCATAACTAAGCCTGCAACTTAAAAGTGCATTTTTAAAGAAAAAAAAATTAAAAACACTAGGGAGGATGCAAGTAGTATGCAAACTATAGCAAATATGAACTACAATTATAACTCTCTAAAGAGACTGAGCATAAACAGACACAAAATTTATTTATAATGAAATTTTCCATGACATTTTCCCTTATTCCCACTGAGGAGCACCTTACTTACCAGGACTGATGTTGTGCAGGGACAGAAGAGCCTAAAAACTTCAATGTTATCTGTAGCTCTAAAAAAGAGTACAGGAGGCAGAAACAATAAAGAGTTTGTAACCAATACCAAATTTCTGTGTGGATCAGCAACAGAGCTGTATGGGTTTATATGTCTTTGGATGTGATCACACAGACTTTCACTTGTAACTAGCAGAAATATTTACTCCTATTCTTGTGGTTTTCTTTTTCTTTCCTCCTCCCCTAAGCTCACATTCAAGTCTGGCGCAAAGCAGACTAATGGTTCTAGCACTTCTGAAATGCAGAAGCCAAGGGAACATGAAACAGAAATCTATTCAGCTTTACTCAGATAGTTCCTGCTGAATTTATTCTTTAGGTTTTAGGTGCACAGTGCTAAAACCTGGCAGGCAAATCCACAATAGAAGGAATAAATGCAGCAGAAACCTCGATGAAAAGGAATAATGAAGTAGAAGGGAAAGAAAGCATGGGAAGTTAGGTCCAAAAAGAACCCTGAAAAGTACATTTCCACCTTCCTCAAAAACCCCCATCATTCCATGACACTGAATAATCCATAGTCAGTGTGCACCACTGCACAACCAATACACACCGATTATGGCCAGAGGTGTGACTTTCTTCCCTAAATAAGTCATTCTCCTGTAAAATTAATGCTGTTCTGTTTATTAATGAAGTGGCTGATTTTGACACATTTTCCTTGTATTTGTTCATCATTATTTTTGTCAGAAATTCAGTTTTGGAAGTTGAGCTTTTTTGAAAAAAAAAAAAATAAAGGAGACTTTCTCATTGACAATTTTACTGAGGGAAAAAAAAAAAAAAAAACAAAAAAACAAAGTAAAAAAGCAAAACCCCAGGCTCAGATACTCAGAATAAAATCTTCCTGAACAGAACAGACACTCTCATGGAAGGCATTGCAGTTTTTCAAGGAGTCAGATGTTTCTCAGAATAGTGAATTCATATTGTAAGAGCTAATCAATGTGCAGTAAGTAGGCTAAGACTGTTAAACAAGTCCCTGATTGAAAAACGGTTTCACTACTCACATTTGTGTTCATTCTGGAGCTGTTTGCAGTGCCTCGGAGAAACCCTTCAAATATTTGCCTTCAAAGCTTTGAATTGTTTTGCATTAAATCCCTCCTCATCCTCTGAAGGCACTGCAGGTGTTGACCACTGAGCACAGCACTCATTGCTGGTCATGCTGGCCACAATTTCTCACTATTTCCAGGTCTCATCTTGTACACTTGCTAGAATTTAGGCCCATCTACAGCTCCACAAATTTGCACATCCTTGCCACAGAATCATTAAAGTTGGAAAAAACCTCCAAAATCATCGAGTCCAACCTTTGACCGATCACCACCTTGTCAACTACAGCACTGAGTGCCACATCCAGTCATTCCTTGGATTTGTGATTCCATCTTGTCCCTGGAGCAGCCCATTCCATTGACAACCCTTTCAGTGAAAAAATTCTTCCTTCTTGTATGACTGTAGATGCTCACAAGTTAGATTGTAGACAGAAATGGTTCCAGAGTCAACAACCACTTCACCAAGAAAAGAAAAAAAAAGTTAAAAAAGTCAAGAACTGCTTAGGAATCTTTAAGGATACATAAACCACAGCTTATTTTGCTGCTGCAAGTAGTAAATTTCAGCATGGTCTCTATCAAACAGCTGTACATGAACCAGTGGTTGATTATGGAGCCCTGAGGTTATGAGGCTCCTAAGTCATCTATTCTTACAGCTAAAAAGATGAACTGAAACCAAACCCTGTTTTTTAATGAAATCATTGGTTGTAGTCCCAGGGAAGTTATGAGATTATTATTAAAAGGTGTGCTCCATGCTAGGCAAAAGATTGAGAATATCTTTCCTTGCAAATAAGGTTATGAACCAGGCATATGGGTTATATCAGAGACTCCAAAGGAAATTTTGGGCTCCCTGAAGGTAATGGAATTTTGTCATTTTATAAAAATGGCATTTATTACAAAATGACATTTATAATAAAATACCATTGTCGTGTTAACAATATTCTATTTCCCATCACTGAACTTCTTGAAAAAGTCACTTCACCTTTCTAAACACCCTATTCTTGAGCTATAAAATAAAGATAATAATGAATTACTTCTCTTTGTGAGATATTTTTAAAATTGTGATAAAAATCATTGTAAGTCTGCATTCTCAGGAATACAGATTTAATTTCTGCATGTCAAATATATGACACCCAATTGACATCACAATATTCTTCAACAGAAGATTGGTTCTATACTAACGGAAAATTAAGAAATAAATTATATGATTATATGGAGGTTTTATAGTTCTGCATTCATTTGCAGTAGTTAAAGCTTGGCCATTTATCCTGGCAATGAAATAGATATTTAAAAGTTCTATTAAGATGAGAACAAAATCTGGCTAGCACAAATGACTGATCTTAAAGTTACATTCATTTCCATCAAGGAGTGATATTTTTATGGTCCATTCTCCATCGACACTTTGGCAGGTGTCAGAATAATAGCACTGAGCATCAAGGAATTCCCATAGATAAGATTCTCAGCAGATGTAAATCAGCAGAGCTAGAATGTATTAGAGTCACAAGAAATTATATCACCTCAGAATGTGCTCTCAGGTATCTGCTATCCCCACTAAAATACCTCTCAAGTCAGCAGTGTGCACTGTTATCACTGTATTGAGTCTTAAAAGTCATGTGCTAAGCCTGTGAATCAATGCAAAATTCACCAGACTAGAATTGATTAAATTATTGTGATGAGTTTGCAAATTTTCTGTATTTTGTGTACAGCTTTTTCATAGTCTTACATTTTCTATGTGCTCTCTTTTGCTTTTCATTAAAAGCACATCGGTTTTATCCAGTTCTAAACAAAAAAATAGCATTTTCAAGTATACTTTGGGGACAGAAGACACAATCTAAAAATATTTTAGGCTTCAGCAATAAAATTGGAGGGGAAAAAAACCCTTCTGAATACAAAGCAAGAAAGTTTCTTCTTCTTTTTTTGTGCTTTCAGGACCTGTCTACCCACACCCAAGTGCTGCACGAGTTCCAGGAGCTGAGATTGACCTGTAGGACTGTTCATCTCTAGATATTGAAGGTGACCTCCATGCACTGTCTCTGTGGGGCTCACAGATGGCATCACACAAGGGCCTCATTCCCCAGGGAAAAAGCACAAGGGACAAGTGCCATGAGTGCAGAGCAGGGCTCTAGCTCCTGGGGCACAAGCCAGTGCAGATCAGTAGCTCCTGGAGCAACATCCCAGATCCTATCACAGACCACCAACAGAAAATGGAAACCTTCATGACAGCTTGGTAGTAGCCAGCACAGTAAATAACTTTTCCCTGGTACATTTATTTAATGCAATGCCACAGTATTTCCCTCCCTAATTAGCATTGCTTTCCTGTAATTAAACTTTTGGTTTCTATAGAGAGATGCTACAGCTATGAAATTTATAATTGAAAATGTTGCCACCAAATTGCAGATTTCAGCTACATCCATGCATTCTTAATGGATCCCATAGCTTTGGCAGTGTGTAATAGGAACAGATTTTCGAGGGAAAATGCCACAGAAGGTGAGAGAATAGAAAATTGCTTTGGTGTGGTAGATATATCTGCAAAACAAAGCCCACCACTGCACAAACCACCAGCTAAAAGCTATAAGCCATGCATTACAGCTCTTCTGTTGATATTCTGAAAATAATTATGATTGTGAGCTGTCAGAAAGATTCACTGCACCAGTTATGTTCATCACCAGCTGACAACCTACCTAGGCAACCCCTTTTAAAAATCTGAGCCTCCCACAACACTAATGAGCATTAAAGAACAAAATATATAGCTCCCATGAGTCAGAGGCACAGCATCATAGCTTACCAGTGCTATAAACAGTAAATCTTTACATATGCCTATTGGCAACAATGCTCCACAAATGTCAGCATAGGCTCTTGTTTTCCAACTTCATCAGTAATGCTCCTCTTCATTACATTTACAATGTGCCACCTAAAATCAAGCACACCAGCAGAGAGAAGCGTGTTTGACACTGAGAGATTTTCCCCTGGGGTGGGAAGAAGTAGGGTGGTATGAAAAGGGTTTTGTATGGCTTTCAAGCATGAGAGCCCCCCTGAAGCTTTCTAGGTTTTTCTAGGAGCGCTATACTACTGCTCCTTTCCAGTGAAAGGGGTTCTTGTTTTGCTTTTTGTCTATTTTTTTTTAAGCAAAATTGGCCATGGAACTCTGCCACAGTCTCTATCATATTCTATTCTGCAAAGTAGCCATTTGTCACCATGTCATATGCGCCACAGGATCTCATTGAGGTGTCATGCCCTCAAAACACATTCCTGCTTCCAGGAACGAGACACAATAAAACAGGAGTATATGCCACTAAAGAAAGAAATTGTTTTGTTTGTCAGGACTGTTGAGAGCAGTAACTTCACTTGGAGGAGCACTCTCAGATTATTTTAGCACGGTTGTCACATACACAGATAAACCCAGTGAAATATAGCTTTCGGGATCATTATTTGTACAGCATTTCAAAGCAATTTGTCTTGACCTAGTGTTTTCATACATACATGATACTTGGAACTCCTGGGTGCATCCACAGGCCACTCAAAAACTGAAGCCTAGATAAACGTAGTAATCAACTGTGAAGTACCACATGAAGAATATAATTTCATTTAAATAAGACAACAAACAGCTCATTGCTAAGTACAGTTTTCTAATAACATACTAGAAAAAGGAC
Source organism: Lonchura striata (assembly GCF_050655825.1). Classification (NCBI taxonomy): domain Eukaryota; kingdom Metazoa; phylum Chordata; class Aves; order Passeriformes; family Estrildidae; genus Lonchura; species Lonchura striata. Next base: position 13,188,197 of record NC_140703.1, read on the forward strand.
AGGAAAAATGTTCAAGTGATGAAAAACATTTCAGACTCCTTCACCAAAAAGCTGAATTTCATTATGCAGTCAGATAAAAGAATATAGGTTGTGCATGCAGAAGCATATTTATTTCATTGTCCCCACCAGTGCTTTTCAGCATGGTTCCATGGAAAGCTGCACTGTCCAAAGGGAGTTACAGATGGATTGCAGGCAGGAAAAACTTCAAGTACAAGTTTAAAGTTGAAAACTTTCAATTGGTGGGAAAATCTTCTGGCATAGAACACTCATGCACTTTGGGCCACTCTGAATCAATAAATATATACCCGCCCAGTGATCTTTGGGCATGGACTGTCCTATATGCACTATTCTTCATGTTAAATTCCTGTGTCCTTCATATTTTGTATGCAGCACTGATATAGGGGTCAGATGATGCATGTGATCAATAAGTAAGAATTTTAATGGGGAAGCTTTCTTGCCTTCAGAACCAGATGTTTGGGAAGATTCTTTGCAGGAAATTCCTTACAAAGCCACAGTTTTGATTGAGGGTAAAGGAGAGAGGTAAAGAAAAATCAGTACCAACCAAAAAGTCAAAGAGGAGAGCTAAGGTCTCAAATTGAAGCATTCCATAGGAAGAAAAAGGCAAAGAAATATCCAACATGTCCCCATATCTCTGGTCTTCCTAACCATGGACACACAGTTTGCTCAAAAGCTTGTCAAGTAGATGAGATTACAGCACTGGTCTTGACAGCAGTGAGACAGCAACCTTTGGGACACAAGTGGCTTTTTGGCTGACAACCCCAGGTAACTGAGAGGTGAATTCTGTTTGCCCTCCCAACAGCCCATCTGGCAGCTTGGGTTGCCCTGTCTGACAGCAAATGACAGCTCCTGACACAGACTCTGCTAGTCCTGCTCTTCTCCCAGTAGGAGGGGAGGATGCCCATTGTGCCTTGTGACCAAATGGAATGGAGCAGAGTGGTGTCAGAGACCCCCACAGTAAGAGCTGGAATGAACCCAGCAAAGCTCCATTTCTGTAGGAATCTGACAAGTCTGGCAAGGTAATCTTCCAGAGAGGAGTTTGCAAGCACTTGAGCAGTTACTGTGGTTACTGCAAACCAGATGACAAATCTGTCTCTTGGTTACTTTGGTCACACACCTATGTCTGAAAAGCATTCAAGGAGCAACAAAAAGAAATTACATGGAGCCTAGAAAAAGTATTTCCTTTCACAGGTTTAACATTTTCCGAGCTTTAATTTAATTAAATGCCTTCCTGCACTTCATCTGTTAAAAAAAGCTCATATTCTCTGCTGTTGACTCCATTCATTCAAGTGGATCAGAAGAAGAAAAGAAAGCCCAAATTCTGCTTCCAGGCAGGTTGAAGTCCAGTGCAGCTTGGCATTCATCTTGCTCAAAAAAATACATGTCATATATCTCTACCCAATAAATACCAGATAACATTTTTCATAAGTTATTAGACCACAGTAATTATTCAGTCCACCTCCTGCATAACCTGCCTTTTCAAGACACACTACTACAGTGATGCTTGTAATAAGTTTTACCTACCATTCACCCTGCTGAAGTCTGTTAATTAAGACTTTCAGACACATGCAATAATCCTGCCTTTTCTGCTCCTGGAGGACTATGCATATGCATGAGTAATCTCTGCAGCTGGAATGCTAACACAGCTGAGGGTAATATTCTATATATGGAACAGTAGCCATATGCCCACACAGCACACCTTGCCCCTTTTACATAAATATAATCCAAATCTACATTCTGGGATATGCAGTGCTTCAGAAAAGATAGTTTGGGAAGGGGAGGTTCACTGGACAACAAATTTTCTTTAAGCCTTGGGGAAAAAGGAAAAAAAAAAGGTAGCAATAACAGTTCTGATGCTTCCCAAAAATAAAACACAGCTATCAGAACTCCCTGGCTATTTGACACCTCATTTTCTCTGCAGTAATAAATACATCTAAGGAAGCTTTTATTTTGATAGTTTTCTCTGAAAAACCCTCCACCCTCTTCAATACAAGATTTTCAGTACCTCTGAAGTTCATTGCAGTTATTCAATCTTCCTTACTGCATAAAACACAAAAAAATGTATTTTCTGGCTGAGAAAGAGGAGACCTTTTTGGGAAGCTATCCAAGCATTGTAATAATATAGGATACAGGACTCTTATGCAGGCCGTCAGGAAAAGCAGACGCCTCAGAAAGGGAGACCAAAGTCTGTCTGGACATCTCCAGTGAAATATTCACCTCACAAGCTGAAGATCACTGACTGATGCTCTGATTGCTCTCAGGATTCTGACTGCTACCTTTTGCCTCCCAACACTGCTCTCTAGGCAGTTGGCTATTCCAAAATGCAGGACAATCCCCATGTACCCAGGACGTGCTTCCACATGGACAAGACAGATGTTCAATCAGAAGGAGAGAAACCCACAATTATTTTTACTACCCTTCCATTTCCTCTCTGAGGTGCTCATGAAATGCTAAACTGGACTTTAATTCTCATTCTTTCTTTCTGTAAGAAAGATACTGCCTGCAATGGCTCAACCACCTTGCAAAATTCAAATAATGGTCTCCATAGGAACGAGATGTGTCCCCTCAGTCTTTACAATATTTAAGGCCTATTTAGTGAACAGGATATTTAAGCTTACTTCTGTATACGAAACATAATGTTAGTATAGCTCTAGCAAAATCTGAGCTTTATTGTCATCTTGCAATTTCTATTCCTAATGCACAGCAACCTTCCTTTCATGGTGGACTTGCCTGGCCTAAGCAGATGCAGTCAAATTCTTGCTGTTTGCAAAGCTACCAAATGAGCTGCATTTCATCACATGATTTGCCATTTTAAACAACAAAGTCTCCCATCTCAGGGGACTTGGAGTTCACAGGGGCTGCTCAGTACACTAGTCCAACTTAATCACCACCCATCTATCAGAGGACAGTAACTGATATTCCTAAGGCAGGAAGGATTTTTTTTTTGCCACATACTTGAAGTTCAGTAAGTAATTTATGTCATAAGACATAAGGGAGACAAGGTAACTATGTCACAGCTGTCTAGTCACAGCTCAATTGAATGAAACCATTTTTAAGAAAAAGGAAAATATTCAGATTTATTATTGTGCTTTTTTGATAAAAACAAAAAAAAATACATTCATGAAGAGTTAATATTAAAAAAAAAAGTAAAAAATCCTCTGACTTTGAAAATACTCATTTATCTGCAGCACATTTGAACAGAATATTTGCAACGAGCTGTAATAACCTTAGAGTAAATTATGCATTTCCTCCACAGATCCTATTCTTTTAGTAACCAATTGTTTCCTAATACACAAAAATAAAAAAACTATGTTAACACACACTCATGTCATAGTAAATGAAAACAACGTTTTGCCACAAATTGTCCAAGAGACAGAATAAGCAATGTGGTCAAATTCTAGCTTCTGTTCTACAGAGATTCTAGGAGATTTTTCCTTAAAAGAAAAAGAGGAAAGAAAAACAATGGAAATTAGTTGAACTTCTTAACTAAAGTCATTCAGCTGCAACATAAAAAATAAAACAAAAATAAATAGGACCATACATCCTTCAACTGTGCCAAAAAAAACTTTAATTGATTCTCATAGGTATTGCACAGATGAAGCAGATAGCAAACAGAACTTAAGGCATAAACCAAGAAATTTTTGTTCTATGAAATAAATCTTACAAAACCTTCAATCTTCATTGTGTTTCTCATACATGTAGGCACATGTAAATGCATCTTCAGGAACTGCAGAAATGTATTTAAATTAAGATGACAAAAATTTCACTGTGTTATCTCAGTGAACTCAATATGCTAGAGGTACTATTTGTGGAAATAGCCCAGTTTAGCATCTAAAGCCATGCATCTCTGGCAGCTATTGACAAGAGATTCTTGTTAGAATATGCCACTTGTGAAAACAGAACCCATCCCCAGATGCCTATAAAAGGTTGCTTAATTACTTAAACTACTTTTATTTCCAATTGATACTTTCATGGAATGCTTATGGTACCTAACTGATTGAACATTAGTTTCATTTTATGTTGTCTGATGAGTTATTGACTGCCCTTTGCTTTCACTCAGTCTGTTACTGGTGAAATACATAAAGAGTGAATACTCCAAACCTGCTGCATCAGTGACTTGTCCTAGCAGGGCTGTTAGAGGCTTCCACACAAAAGATTCCTCCCCTTGCAATCCATTGATGTGTGTGATGCATTTCAATATTGCAAACAGCTCCTCTGGTTGTTTTTGGTTTTTTTTTTTTTTTTCCTCTCCTGGCTCTAGTCTTTGAAAGAAGAAAGCTCAATACTCAAAGAATTAACCCTTTCTCTTGTTGGGGCATTTGGAGGTAGAGAATTGCTACCATTTTGGCTATACAAATCAAACCTGAGTTCTGCAAAAGCGTAAGATTTTTCCATAAGACTACATGGCAAACTCTAAATCTTCTTACTGGGAATTTGTGCTTGACATCAATCGACACTTTAAAGAGTTTAACAATTGCCTTTTAATTTCAGTAATTTGTTTTCCTTGCTGTCATTTTAGTTTTGTCAAATGAAGGTCAGTGCACGTTTCAGGGACCACTTAAAAAAGTAAAACTAAGTTGTTTGTATTGGTTAAGCAAGTGAAAGAAGACTGTGAAATGGTTCTGTTCTGAGGGTACTTAATCAAGCAGAACAGATGTTTATTATACAATTAGGGAACACTTTGCCATCAGTATGAACAATTCATGAAATCAAATTGCTCCATAACACTTTCCATTATTTCACAAACACTTGCTGTGAAGAATTGAGGGTATGCAAAAACGCAGATCCTGTGTTATTCTCCAGCCCCAGGCTTTATTTAATTACCCAGCAGGGGAAACAATGCTGCCTGTTAGCAAAAAGCCAGAAGAGCTAGAGCCTGCTTCAGCAGCCAGCCTGGTACTGAGGGCTTAGATAGGAGTGCTGTGTGTGAGACATGGCACAACTCCACTGCACTGTGCTCATCCTGCTCCAAAACATGGCAGGAAGGTAAGAAATTGAGAAAATTATCCATTCCCAGCTTCAGCAGCTGGTCCAGAAGATGCTCAGTTATACAAAGCAGTGACTTGTCCCTCAGCAGTTCAGTTCAAAAACTTCTGTTTTGAAGAACAAAGAATTTACCTTTTTTGTACAGAGCAGTTGTTGTGCTACTCAGCCTGAGGGATGGAGAATAGCTTCTGACCCATCTCACAAATGTAGAGAGATGTTCCATATATAGGCCCATGGAAAATACCAAGGCCAGAGAGTCCCTAACTGGGGATCACCCAAATTTTGGTGCTCCACTCTCGCTGTACCTGATCAGGGGGTGCTTCCTCAGGAGCTCAGCACCCGGTGGCACTGTGCATGGCAGTCAGGGCACCACTTAGGAAAGAGACCAGAGAAAATTCTCTCACAACTGCTCAGGAGAAGAGACAGGGAACAAAGCAGCCAAAATGATGATTGGCTAGTGCCTGAAGCAGAGGAATAGTCACTGGAAATCAGCTCCAGGACAACTGTCTACTGCCCCTGCAATGCTGTCATCTGGAACAACTGAGCTAAGAATAACCAGACCCCAGAGAAGAAAGCTGCATCTGTGGCTGGAACCACTGAATGAGGTCATTTCACCAGAGCTTTTATCACCAAGGCCGGGGTTCCTTGACTAGATCCTTTCTTGAGGGAAGGTCTCCCTTGCAGAGTGAGTGGTGGGCATCCAGCCCTCACTGCTAAAACACTGCTACCCCAGCCCCCTGACAGCATCTCCCACAGTCTGTATCTGTGCACATGGAAACTATTCCAAACTCCAGAGACATCCACTGACATTCCCAAAGTAGTTCTGGTAACAATTCTTACAAAAGTGCTTGAGATCTATCCAGATAGAACTATCTGATACATAAAATGCCAATGGATGATGCTTATGAACACACAGTTTCACTCCTGAGATTCACGAGACTGATTTACCCTTTCATATGCACTGCTGATGAATTCTTATTATCTGCTGTTAAAAAGGCAGCTCAGACTTAAACCCTTCTATTTTTATTGTTACCTCACATGCAGAAATCCCTTCAACAGCACTACCAGAAACAAACTTTTACAAATTAATGATTTGCCACATGCAGATATGGTTTTTTTTCAGGTCTAGACTCAAGGTCTGATTTCTAGAATTTCCCAGTAGCACCAGTTCCCACACAAGCTGCCATTGTTACTGTTTTTTCAACCTGCTCACCCATTTCTAGGTCCCAGTCTAGAAAAATGATCACAGTACATTACTTCCTGTCACCCATTTCTAATGATAGTAATTTATTCTGTTTCTGGGCTCTCTGAATAAGATACAGGTATATCTTAGCCTTTACATATTTTTTTTTTTTTTGTCTGAAGCTTTAAATACTTATTTCAACACAGAAAACTTTGAGTGAACAACAGAGGTTGTAATATGAAAAGTTAAGGCAGATACAAGACAGTTGATCTCTAGCACATCTCTAGATTGTAGCTGCCAATCAGAATTTGGAGCTGGAATAACTTTGTAAATAAAGTCCACACTATTTATGTAAGTGATTTGTGCTATATTCTTGTTGAACCTCATAGATATGACACAATAATGTGACTGGCCTGTTTCTCTTCTTCCCTAGTTTCATATTCAGAGTTTGCTAACTGTGACAATTCAAGCACCACAATAGTGGAGTGAAAAAAACACAACTAAGTAGCTATGCAAATATTGTTTGAAATTTAAAAAGGCTTATTCTAGCAACTAATCTCTTAGTATTATTTAGCATTTACAATATGTATTATTCAACTAAGAGTTGACAGCATGTTAGATTCTGCTGAAAACTTCTAATATAAGGCCAAACCTTATGACTATAAACTGTCACAATCAATAATAGATCAACATCTGACTAAAAGGAACTTAACAGTCATTTTTAATTTATTGTATGATTACCTTTCTCCTGCAACATCATACTGTTTTCCTTCAATGTGAATTGCAGTTGAAAGGCTATATCTTCACAAAAGAACCCTGCTCTAGAGAAGGAACAAACAATAAAGGAAAACCAAATTAATATAACTCTATCTTTGGCATATTCAGACTTCTAGTTTTGAAAATATTTATTACTCTGCTTGGCACTTGAATTAATTTCTCTGAAATCTTCTAAAATTCCAATGAATTTTTTTTCCATTCAGAACTTGTCTTAGTGTAACACACAGTACTACACACCCTGCTTGAATGTTACTTATTTTTTTTCACTCTATATTTTGTTTATACTTGATCTGGTCCATTTTGTTTTTTCTATGATCTAAATGGAGAAAGATACCTCTGCCTACCGCATTATGGGCTGTCCATAAAGAAAGGAAGGGGAAAAAAATATTTTACTACAGAAGAAAAAATATCAGAAACTGAGAAGGATATGATTAGGCCTGTTAATTTTTAAGGGGATCCAAGGAGCATAAATGCTGCTTGGAAATTGGCCCTGTGGAAATGGAACTGATATTAAATCACTCGGAGAACTGCACCACAGCTCTTGTTACAGCTGTGCAATCTACTCAAGAAGAAATGTTAACAAACAAAGGGTTCCTTCCCTCTCTTGCAGGTTCTGGAGTCTGTAACCAAATTTCCCATGAGACTTTGGATGTGGCATTTTCTGCTCAACTTTCTTGGAAGAACTCTAAGGAGAAAAGTGGCAAAAATAAACTAAACCCTCTGTGATAGGAATCATGAATGCCTTCCTACCCACTTTGCCCTTCATTCAGCATGGCTCTTAAGAAGGCAAGATCCCTCTAGTCTGTGCTCAGCCCTTGTACAGCAGATTGTCCCTTTTAGTCATCTCACTATATAAAATTCCTTTGAACACAGTTCTGTCTTGACTGCACTTAGTGTTTAAATGCCAGATGGTGAGGCATGGTATCTGGCCTTATAAATAAATAATTTCTGTTGGATCTCTGAGATTATTGCTCGAGTCTCTTTCTGCAACTGCTCTCTTTTGAAACAGATGCAGAAGTTAATAAGGTAATATAATCACATAATATTTAGCATAAAACTATTTTACTGTAGAAAGTTAAATATCTTTCAACACCTACTTGGAACAAGAAAAATACTCCCAAACCAAAATATTTTAAAATACTTTTCCCTGCCCCAACCCTATTACCATTATTAAAATTTTCAGTTTGCACTGATTCATGACAAATGTGAATCAACTAAAAGACAGATGTACGAAAAGACAGTAGCAGATTTTTCATAAGTAACAGCAGACTTTTAAGTCCATAAAATCACTGTAAATAGTTTTAGTGATACTGAAAATAAGTTGGCACGGCCTAGGAATGGAAATAATTACTTAAAGAAAATATTGCTTAACAGTGACCATTCCTACTTCATTAGTAATTGCACAATGAGCTGTGAAAAAAGGTTTCTCCCCAGAAGAGAGACAGACTTTAATGCCTTCAAAATACTGACATAATTCTGTCACTCCTTACAAAATATTTGTAAAATCTGATGATAGTTACAATTTTGGGGTTTGGTTTTGTTTTGGTTTTTTGGGGTTTTTTTGGGTTTTTTTTGTTTGTTTTGTTGGTTGGTTTTTTTTTTTTTTGTTTTTTTGGGTTTTTTTGTAACATCATCTTTATTCACACCTTTTTCCATGAATGACCTTCACCCCAGATGTTCATGAAATGAAAGCTGGGACACGCCAGCTTCTGCAGCAATAGGTCCTGGTGAAGCCAGAAGTCTGCAGCTACACAGCAAAGAATAAGAGGAATCTACATGGCACTGAATGCTCTGCTTTGCCAATAAATGTTTTAAAGCAGCTCTAAAATTGTGGACAAAACCAACTTGATCTTGGATTATATGGAGCCTTTGACATTTTCTAAGCTAAAATAAGCACATAATTTTGCAGACTTATTTAAAATCAGCATCGTTCTTTGAATTTATTGCATCTGAGGTTGAGGACTTACCATCATTTTTTGTTGCTATGTGGTGAATAAGATCTCTGAAGACTGAGGACACACATCAAAGCCAGAGAAGAGACAGTAGAAATTTTTATAAAACAGACAAAAAGTTCACCTGAACCTCTGGTGCCATGTCCAAAGAATTGGATAAATCTTCCTGCTTTAAGCTTTTAATTTAAGGCTTTAAGCTTTTAATTACCTTTCTGGTAAATATGCAATAGTAAACTGCATTTTAGAAAAAAAACAATGATTGAGGAATGGAAAAATGAGGGAAAAAAAATCCACAAACACCCATTACCAAACTCCCAAAATCACATCTTATTTACTTCTGAAGAAAAAACACAGTGAGGATTTTAGTTTCATTGGAGTAGATATTACAGGGAATACAAAAGCTCAGCAGTAGTTGCACAAAGTTTTATATTATGTGTGCATTGTGTATGGATTTTAAAATATTATTTCATATTTAATTTATGATCTACTGCAGAGAATCTACTGAGTGAGTGCATATGTTTAACACAAATAAAAGAAGTGGTTTTAATCAAAAAGGATGTTATTTCCCCTTCAGTTGAAAAGGTGATATCCAGTGGATGGCTGGTTACTTATAATAAGTTAACATTTGCTTTCTTGCTGTAAACTCCATCCACAGGGGGGAAACAAAATATACCATTTTATATATTTTTCTTTTTCTTTTATTTGTTTTATGATTCAAAACTTACCCTAATGGGAATCTAAAGATGTATTAGAAGCAGATTTCATTTTGTTTCACTGCACCCCTAGCATCACTGGCGACAAATAAATACCACAAATCGAAGAAAGAGAATTAGAATTAAATAATTATGCATAGGTCACCTTTTCCAGCCTACATTAGATTTGACTGTCATTATGTTTATTTCATAGAGCTACTCCTGCAGTAGGTAGCTGTTGCACTGATTTGCAGCAAAGTCATTAACCTGGGGAGGTACTATTTGAAGCTATTTATACTTTTACAGAGAAGTATTACAGGACCTTTGAGTTAATAACAAGTTTTATCCAACCAGTGCTGGATTACTGAGGTCCTACCAGGCATCAACTTCTGCCAGTATTTATAAATCAGACTGTATCTTGCTCATGGAGAGACTGAAGCTAAGGAGCTGCAGACTGGTCCCAAAGCACTGCCTTTTGCATACAAATTGGTGATTTTTTACTGTCTAGAGTGTGAAAAGAGCAGACTGGTGTCTGCTAGAAACATGATAGGTTGAAACCGGTAAGGCATCTTAAGATGTGGTTGCATCTGGGGCATATTGAAGGACACACAGAAGAGTGAAGTCCAAGACCCATGACCATGAGAAAAACTTGGGATTTTATTGAAAAAGGCATAAACATATATCATATCTAACAGGGATTCACCTGTGCCAAGGTTTTAGCATAAACACAATAAAAAGTTTGAGATACCATTATTTTGAGATAACATTAACATAACAATAACTTTTCTATCTGTGGGGCTGGTCAAATCATTTTTCCAAGGTTTGACAGGAAAAATGTGGAATGTGAGAATGGAGTCCAAATTCCTTGGCCATCCTAACTACAAATCCACCTTTCCAAGTGGAAATCGAAATACACACAGAACAGCACTTGACTTCACAGACAAGCTGCTCTGAAGCCAAAGTGGGTAAAGATATTAGATTCCAACTCTTAAATATCCTCTGTAGTACATAACTCCTCAGTCTCCCTCATCTTGCAAGATACCATCACAAAAGTATTATTACAGTGCTTCACATAATTCCTTTTTTCATATGCATTATCCCTCATGGAAACCATATTTTGCCAGCTCACTGACAAAAGCCAAAAGTCTGTAAAAAAGCCCCATTTTTAGAAAGGTAAATGATAACAAAAATGTAAAGATGAGTGACCAGAGAGATTCCCTTAGGGTTATACACACATTATTCTCTTTCTTCTAGCTCCACTGCTTTGCTAGGAGAGAAAAATATATGTGACATCCTCCATGTATTTACTCACCTGTAGTGTCACCATTATTTTGACAGCAATACAGTATCACTATCACCTCTGAGCTACAGGACAGCACAATGCTAAACAGCGTGAGGACTTTAGAATAAACAATAAAATCAACATGTAAGCTCGGTTAAGAAAACGGAAAAAGGGATGAATTACTGATTCTGCAATTTCTTGGCTTGGGACAAAACTGTCAATAAATCCCTCCCCACCGCCCCAAAAATATCCAAAAAACCCAAAAATTCTTAGGCTGATCTTTTTGTGACTCCAGCAAGATACTGCTTTTTATGATCTGGAATTCCAGCCAGCTTTAAATTACACCATATATACTACCAAATCTAGTAGTAACCAGGAAAGGATGGGTTTTAAATTGACTGCAAATGTCATTTCCACTAAGGCCAAAACATCAATTAAAAAAAAAAAACAAAAACAAAAACAAAACAAAGCAAAAAAATAACCAACCACCACCACCAACAACAACAAAAAAAACCCCAAAAAACCATTGCAATATGAATTTAGCTAGCACATGGCAACCTGGAAAAGAAGAGAAAATTCAGGAAGAACCATGTGGCCAGAAACACTAGCAAGTTTGGAAAACAAAAAGGCAGTGTTTCCTGAGGACCTGGGGAGTGCTGAATGGACCTTCCTCCTATTCTCATAAATACCTGATTCCCAGGCTGAAGAGAAACCTTAAGAAGAATATTTGCTGCCAGGACTCAGTGGGTAGGGGGAAAATATATTTTCAAATCTATTTATTCCTGTTCCATTTCACCTTTGGTTCTCTCTTTGGAAAGTCTAGCCTTGACATATTTATTTCTTTTTAATGCCAGGTTTTGTGCTTACAGATAGATTGTGGTCAAATCACACTTTTTGGCATTCAAAAGCTTCTTTTTAAATTTTTGAATGAATTAATCTCACTGACCATATGCATTCAGATGGATTTCTTTTAGAGATACTTAATACAAAACAAGACTACACTCAAGAATAAAAGATTCTAGTGAGTCCAACAGCATAATTCAGAATCATCTCAGTGGTGAACTATGGCAAAATGCCACTGTGTGTGTCCAGACTTCAGAACAGACACAACTCCCAGCCCTGGTGTCCCATTTTGTTTGAACTGAGCAACACAGTGACAAACCCGACAAATTCCAGCTGCATTTCCACCAGAAACTCGGGTTTGGGCAGGACTAAGATATAACAGAGTCAGACCTGGAGGTATGTCAGGATGTGACTAAGATCTGCAGTAGATCCAGGTGTTCTCACAATCTGGGAAGTCTTGATTTAGCTCCATCTAATCTTAATGCTGCTAAAGGCAGCAGTGATCATTTCAAAAAGCAAACACTGTGATGTCTGTGGAGACACAGTAGGTACAAAACGTTTTCCTTTTAGCAAAGCATCCAAAACCTTTGTAGATCTGTAAGAAAGTAAACATTTCAAGCTGTCTTGGTGAAGACTTACATTTTATTTAAGGAAACAAACCCAGTGCTCTTTGGTTCCTCAGGAATTTATCAGCATCCATTATTGTGTATCTCAAGTGGATAACCTACACCCAGTGGACTACATAAGCATAAATTCAACAGAAAAAAAAACAGCAGTCTAGTGCTTAGAAAATGGAATGCTCTCCACAAATATATTTTTCAGGTGTAAATAAAGACATTTGAAAATATAAACAGTTGTACATGAACAAATATGCCCACAGAAAGAGAGAGCTGGATAAATTGTAAGAAACATATTACCATTAATGAATAACATAGGGATTGGGCCCAGATTGAACAAGGGTGTGAGATACTGATTATGATTCTGATTCACCAGTACTTGACTCAATAGTAGAATTCTTCCTTTCTATCAATTAAGTACTTATATGGAGATTTTGTTAGGAAAAACAATCTGTCTTACAAAAGTTTGGCCATATTTTTTTAATTCTCAAATATCTCAACATGGAAAATTATAGAAGTTGGAGTCTAAGCCATATTCTGATTTATTATTATTATAATTAGTTGTGAAAATGCTAATAATGGAAACAAAGTTGGATTTTACAAAAGCAGAAACAACTTATACTGGTATGAAAATTAAAATTTTGTTATATAAAACAGTGAAATGAAGAAATTGAAAATAACCAGTTTTCAGTCCCACTGCTTTGCTAAAAACTGACATTCATTGAAACAATTTTCCAAAACCTTCATCTCCTACTGGAGGTTCTAATTTGATTTTTTTTTAAATGATTGTTACTATCATGCATCTGTTTGAGTAGCTGTAGGAAGCTGCTTAACTTGACACGATAAAAATATGGGGAGACTGAAGTTATTCAGGGAGAACAATTAGCTGGACATGCATTATGAAATATATAATTATTCTCTATTTCATGGTTATTCTCTATTTCCGGAAGAAATGAACCACTCTGAGTTAGTCTGGACAACTTCAAATCCCTTCTTTCAATGGCAGCATGAGTGGAAGAAATTTGAGGGAAAAATTGCCCACAAAGAAGTATTGCCATGGTTATATCCAAAATAAGTGATACATAAACAGGAATGCAAGGTGGTTAAGTCTCTGGAGATGTTAGAAATACAAACCAAAATAGAACATAAATTAGAGAAGCTCCAAACATTAAGAATATAGAGACTTTTCACACTTCTGTAAGATAGAAATAATCACCACTCTGTGTCAAAGAAATAATGAAAAATAATGTAAACTGTAGGATTCCAAACATAAAAGGAAAATACCCTAAAATCACCTGCTTGTTATTTACTTCTTACTCATATAAAAACTCTGTCTCCTTTTCCACATTTTTTATATTTTATTGGTAGAAGTGGTGTTTGCCTTCTTCCCTCCCACCCCAGTCTGAAGAGGTTTTAAATCAGATAAGTAAATAGAATTAACATGCTTATTACACAAAACTGAAGTACAAGAACTATCACACTTTCTCAGTTGCCCTAAATTGTGACATGGAATTACTGACTCTACCAAGCCTCCTGATTTGTAATCATCAATGTTATGTTATTATGTTATTATAACCCTAAACCCCCAAGTTGCCAAGCTATTTTAATTCTCTTTTCATGCTTTAGAAGGTCTTGGAGCTATCAAAAATTAAAAACAAAGCCTTTATACTGAATAATTATCAAACAATCTATATTTTTGTTTTTAATTTTCTGAGGAACTTCTAAAATTCTCTTGAAGATTTTATTTCCCTTTGAAATCTGATTCCAAAAGCAATCCAACTTGAATCTAGTAGAAGATCTGTACCAAACAATCCTTCAAATGTCAAACAAGAGTTTTAATACTGTATGACTAAAACAGATCTCAATTTTCCTAATGTCAGAGTTCTTCTGTGAAAAAAGATTTAAATTCAGCTATTTGATATCTGCCTCAGATATTCAGAAAATTCTCTGTAGTAAGCAATATAGGTTGCTAATAGATAGGGTAATCAAGGCAGGCATCTAAAAGAAATCATACAGGTCAGTTCCCTATGCTTGACAAAGGTGTCTCTGCCTAATAGGACAGATGGAAGATGAAGAACCACTTAAGTGAAGAGCTAGGAAAGGTTGCCAAGGCCAGATTGAAAATGTCCCTTTTCAAACTCTGTGTGCTCTGTGTAGCAGCATGTGAAAAATGCCTGGACATATTTTTTTTTCCCCTATAAAATTTTAAATTAACATGGAGAATTCCCTGAAGTGGGAGAAAATAAAGACTAACCATATGAACAAGACAAACACTTTCAAAATGCACTTTGTATAAAATATAAACAGATTAAATAATTCTTGACAAGTCTTCACCAGATACAAAGAAAGATAAAATATATGTAAAAAAATACAGTTTAAAAAATAATATGTAAAAAACACAGCTTACATGGTTCTGGGTCTATGTAAAAAATGTTTAGAAAAAAGTCTTGTAGACCCACACTTACCAAAAAAAAAAAAAAAAAAAAAAAGGAAAAGAAAAAAAAACCCAAAATCATTATCTAGAAATTACTGCATTTTTTTTTACCTAGTAAGGGGCACTCTCTCTGCCACTTTAATAAACCAGAATTTTATTGAAATGAGTAAAGCCTTCAATAGTAAAGGCTTACAGACAGAACTGCAGCATTGCAGCTCCTACTCTGTGACCACAGTCACTCCACAGGAGCCATCAGTGCATTTCCTGGACATGATAAATGCTGTAAAGCAAAAGCCTTTCTCTTTGACCTGAAATTATAGTGCTTTGCAAATAGAAGAAAACATCAGGTTTGGTTTGAGCATCAAGAGTGAAATACTGTGTCTATTAATGTTGACTTTGACATTGTATGTCAGTCAGACTGCAGTGTGTGAATTTATAGGATATAAAGAAACACTTTCTGTGATTGATATTCTTAACATTTCCTGTTATGCTGCCTTCCAGTGCTGATGTGGTTTATATTGCCTACAAAACTCTATCTGCTTAGTACTAGGTTTTGTCCTCAAATTTTCTGAGATACAACATGGAAAGACCACAAACAATAAAACTTTTTTTCTACTCCTTGCCCAACAGCAATCAGTTTGTTAGTTAACAACTACTAAAGTCAGTCTTACTCCTCTCTTAAAAGATCTCAAGAATAATAAGGAGATAAGGTGTCAGTTACTGAAATGAACATCACTGGGGTCCAGAAATAGTTAAACAATTAAAAGCCAGGAAGATTCTGTTCTGGGATAATGGTACAGCATGTGTTCAATTAGCCTGATGGTTACTGGAAGTGTTTGGCCTGCCAGTGCTGCACAGCACCACAGGTCAGGGACAAGGGTTTTGGCCACTTCTGCCTGCTGAAGAAATTTTAGAGCAAGTCTCAGTGCAGAGCTGGATATAACCTCCTTAATGAACATCTACTTTTGCTTCTATATTTACATTAAATATGGAATGATATTGGAGATTCTCCACATGTGTAAGAAATTTTACTTAGGCAGTTGGCATATATTGTAAAGATAACAAGAATATATATATATTTTTACTACCTTCTAGGACATAATGACTATCTTTTCACTTTTTACAGTCTTCCTCTGTTCTAACTCTGGCATTATTCCTAACCACAGCAGTTTAAAGAGATGATGCAGAAAGGTCTTTGAAGTGTAAGCATGATATATTACATACCCTCATAATATTATATTCTTATGTTTATCTTATATTATCTTTATATATTTATTTATATAAAAATAGAAAAATGTGAAATGTGTGCTCCAAGTATAACGAAAACATAATTATGCATGAGATGAAAATTGATTTACTTTAGATGACAAGGCTGTATGTCCTCCTTTCTGCAACATGAGCAGTTGATGGACTGACAACAAACGAAGTACAAACTTCAGGCTCTGTGTTAGTTAGCAACTAGTGGAATAAAAAGAGGAACAGCTTGTTAAACCATCCTTCAGTTCTAAGTGGGAATGTTTGCCTTCAGCTAGTGCTGCAAATGACTTACACTTTGATCTCAGCTGAGTTGCAGCAGGTTTTCTGATCAGCAGTTATGCCAGTGAAGCTGCCTCTTCAGACTTCCATCCCTTAGCTGCTGCCTCCAAGCCACAGTGTGGTTATTGGTCTTGTGAGAGGCCCCTGAGAGCCTCAGCCTGGTCTTAGAGAGATTAATTTCAGCAAAGCACAGTAAGGTTTAACTTCACTCTGGAATGGAGCAGGAACTCTTACCCACTCACTGACAGATTCTCAGTTGTTGGAGTCACTAATCAAATATTTATGACATCAAGCAACATCTGACTGAAGTGTGTTTTGGAAAAGAATTACCTTGGATTTCATGGGAAAGCGTGCAGCTGACCTCAGACCATGAGTGCCCATGATGGATGCTCAGAGCACGCTGTGTTTCTGTGGCTGACATCATTCAGCAGCAGGCCTCTTCCCAGTACATTACTAAGTGAATTATTTAGCTTGAATGTGTATAACAAATCTCAAAGAATTAGCTGAGCGAGGAGAAAACGTGTGCAAACACACAACCAGATTATTGAAAAACAGAGTTCTCTATTCTGGCTCAAAAAACTGTTGAAGGCACAAGGAACAGCAGCAGCTACTTTCTCCAGTTCTTCATAAAGGACTGAATGAAATGTTTTCCTTGACAGTTTATTTTTTGTGTCAGCAAAACAACTTCCACTGGTCAATTCAGAATGCAGAAGAACAAATTTTTTTGGGAACAGCAGCTGCTTCCATCAAGTGAGGGTTTGACAGCTGACCTGTTTGTAAGCAAGAGTGAGCTCCATGAAAGGGAACCTTTTAGCAGTCCCACCATTTTCTCTGGTTGGGTCAGTTCCAGCTCTGTGCCACCAGCCTTGCACTTTGCCCACAAGGCTGGCAATGATTGTGAATTGTGATGAGGAGAAAGACAAAAAAACCCAACATATTTCTTCCCCTCTCCAGCCCCCAGCCTGCTCCACATGAACACTGTCACTCATTGCAAATTATTAAATTATCTCTTTCTAAGACACGCCCTTGTTTTATTCAAATTAAGTTACCTGGTCTACAGGTATTTTAATGGCAGTTGCTGGAGCCCCTTTAGGTCTAGTATTTCTGTACCTGCCTATCTCTAGCTAATAATGCTTTCTGGCAAGTTTAAATTTCATTAAAGATATCACTGTAGTACATGCTGAACGAACACTACCAAAAAGTAGAACAAGAGTGCAAGAAGTCATTAAATTATTACTCCCAAAGTCTCACAATGATTATTGTTAATAGGGCAATCAAATCCTGCTGTATTGTTCCCTAACTACATGCCTGCTTAGTGGGTAGCATACATTTTCATTAAATAAAGAGTTATGGTTAGAAGAAGAATGTAATCAACATTAATGACCTGAAGAGTAATTGAAAATCCAGTCTCAGTCACCACCCCACCCAGCTATTAAAAGGACAATCGTTAAAAAAATTCTAAACTAATTCCATTTTGTCTCTCTGCATGTTTGCAGACTATCATTCACATTCTCCCTGCACTGTTATCTCTCTTTTTCTGGTCAAATTAATTTACTGTAATTAGAATAAAATACAATGTATGTGAAAATAAAATTTTGGCATTGGCTACGTCTGATAACAAGTACTGCAAGGAAAAGCATTATGCATTCACCATACATTCATGATGCATTACATTTGTGCAAAGTAAATCACTTTGGGTGAAACCGACTTAGCCTCAGTGTACAATAATTGCATTCCCTCCCACCACACCAGTGTTTAACAATCCCTTAAAAGAGGCAAAAAATGGGCTGTAGTTTATGTTAAAACAAAAAAAATCTGAGCTGAACAACAAATTTTTTTTTTCCCTTAAGCTCACAATATACAACATTCCTTTCTGGGATTGCACACATTTGTCTTTGTTTCTCTTTGTGTTTTTTGTTGGGATTTTTGTTTTTTTTCTTCCTTACCTCAGAATAACTCAAAATAAATAAATTGGCTTTGTGCAGCCCTAAAAAAAAATTTAAAACTCACCCCAAAACACAAGACAGACCAAAACAAAAGTCAAACACAGTATGGAGGTCATTTTAATTTCACCATGAGAGAATTTCATACACTTCAGTTTAGACTGTCAGCAATACAAAAAATCAACAATTCCAAAATACCTCAAGACTGGAGATTGACACAGCAAGGATTTAAAGCACCTGAGCATTTCTCCAGATAATGACATCTGAGAAATAATGGCAATCCACTAATCAACTACTGCTGCTGCATTTTTTTTCCCCACAATATAGGAAAACATTGTTTTTTAAGAAAGAGCTTCACAGTTGCCTTCCTCCCCTGCTTCTTATCTGTAAGCAGGCAGATGTTCCTGAATTAATATATGTGAGTCATTTACTATTTATCCTTTAGTTCAAAATTTTGTAGCATTAAGCAAAATTATTAAGTGGAATGTATAATGCAGTTTAATTATTTTTGTTAAACTGGAGGAGAAAAAGATTTATTTCTGTAACCATGCATTTTTCACATTGAGTTTGTTTGTTTTAATACAGATGACATTATAATCTACTCTTCAAACACATTTTCTTTCAGTTAAATCTAGCAGCACTTCGAGGAATTATTGAAGGTAAGAAAGAAACAGTACATAATACAAGCAGACCTCACTGGATTTAAGAAATAAACATACTCATGTAGCAAATAATCTTAATTTTGACCCAGAACTACTACCTCACAGAAAGGAGCTACTCTCATTCCAATTCAATCAATGTTTTTTGTTTATTTTTTTTTAACTGTAGCCTTTAAGGATTAAGAATTAAAGTGAAGCAGTAGTTGAGGATAAATAGAAGAAAGGAGATTAGGAAAGTACCACCACCATTTCCTCTACTTTTGGAAGAATGTGCTGGGTTTTTTTTAACCTTTAACCTATTTTCCTTATGAGAAATTTTCTCTCTATAATAATTTAGTTAATCACTTAGAGCTGCACAAAGCAGGCAGAGAAATTCCTGTAACAGGCTGTTTAGGCAGCAGCACTTAACACCTGGTTTTGGGAAGCTGAAATAATAATGCAAAAGGAAGAGCTGCAGAATCAAAAATATTACTTTCCATTTCCAAAAGTTTATACCAGCAAATTTTAAATAAATGAAGTGAAATTATATACATTTAGTATTGGTTCCATAAGTGCTTCCCAGAACTGTTAACAAAACTAGTCAAAATTCAATAAAAATATGTCAATTTAAAGTATCATTTGTGCATTGAAAATGTGAATGCTGCTCTTACCAATACCATACCTGTATGGAATACATTGGTATTTTATCCCATTGATATTTTACGAGAGCAAATTACTGTCAAAACCAATGAAAGATACTAATGGAACAACACAGCCTACATCCAAGATTATTTCAAAATCTGTGTTTATTCTTTTCATTTGACTTTTTAAACATTAAATTTTTCACAGCCTCTTTTATAGATCTTACATGCTGCATAAAGATTCCCCTTGATGTGTGTCAAGAATCCTAATGCTGCAAAACATCCCCATGCCATTCAGAAATCTGGCATCACACCCAGCCCTTAATCAGCCCTTCTCCATAACTTTTTTTTTTCTTTTTACTGCTGTTATTTGTGGCTCATGGGACTAAATATTTGCTCAATTTTACAATCCAGGTAATTCCAAACATTAAATTCATTCTTTAGGTTCCTATACAGGGATACGGTTTCCACAAAAAGAACCCAGCAAAAAGAACCCAGGCAGACTGGCTGCTGTAAACCCTAAAAGGGAAATGTAGTAGAATAAGTGAAGAATATATTAATATCTCTTCTTTATGACATATTTGAATTATGTCAATGGAATTTACTTTCCAGCATCCTTGGCATCACAAGGAGCTGTTTAGTGTGTGTGAGTATCTAGAGGAGAGCAACACAGGTCACAGCAAAGCAAGAGGAGATGTGGATTTATAGCATCTCAGCTACTCCACAGAAACCATCTATGTGCACACTCATGTACAACAGCATCATGGTTTAACCCCCCACTGAGTGAAATGGAAGAGAGAGCCATCAGGGTAAAAATAAAAAAAAAAAAAAAAAAAAAAAAAAAAAAAATTGGGTTGAGATAAAAACAGCTTAGTAATTAGAAAAGAAAAGAAACAAAATAAACCATCAAAGGTAACAAGCCCATGGAAAACAAGTGATAAAAATCCCAAATAATTTGCTGGCCACAATTGGTGGTTGTGGTGATGCCCAGCCAATCTTCAAGTGATGGCAGCCTTGGCCAGTATGGTGTGGAATATCTCAGAGGTCAGTGGGGATCAGCTGTCCCAGCTATGTCCCATCCAAACTTCTGGTGAACCCCCAGACCACTCACTGGTGTGGCAGTGTGGGAGGCAGGAAAAGCCTTGGCATTGTGTGAGCACTGCTCAGCAAGAATTAAAATATTCCTGAGTTATCCTGCTTTCAGCACACATCCAAAACACAGCTCTGTAGTAGCCACTGTGGAGGAAAAAAACTCCATCCCAGTCAAAACCAGTACAAGAAACAAAGCTGTAAATTTTGAAACTGAAAAAGAGAGGTCAGGCAAACAGCTGCCATCACTTGGCTAATGCTGTGTAATCTCTCACAATCACATATACAATCACAGTAACATGGATATGGATTTGTAGCCATGAAATATCTCCCTGTCCAGCACATCCATGACAGAAAAGTCCTCCTGGCTCCTCAAAGGGATATATCAAGCCTTGAGTAAAATTAGCACATTTTCCCTGGAAGTCACTGAAGCCCAACAAACATTGAATCCAACAAAGACGCATTAATAGCAAGCTTTGAAATCTGAGTGTGCTTTATAGGCCTGTTTTATTTGATTATACACTTGCTTTTATGGTTCAGATCAAGCACATGCAGCAGGTTTAATATTTGCCATGCTATCTCTGGGGAGTCTATCACATATGCACATAACAAGAGTTTTCAGTCTCCAATAATTACTAACAGAAGTATCAATTGTCAGAGATAGTTCAAATGTATAATTCAAAACTTGCAATTTTTTTTTTCCAAAAAAAGATAAATTATCTCTGAACACTTACTACTTTTCAAGAGCACACAGAAAGAATTTATATACATATACATACCTATGTCCTGCTTATTTTTCTCTAAAACAATCCTTAAGTCTCACACCTTTGATTTTCCTCAGTTCAACTTCTGAGTGGTCAGCTCTGCCACAAGATGGATCCTAGCCCTTCACTCTTATTTAAAATGTTCTACTTTACTAAGCTTCCATTCAAATTGCAGAATTCAAAAACAGTACTTCCGTTATTAAATGTATCATATTTTGAAAATGGAAAGCGGCACATTATTTCCCCTTGTGCTTGTCAGGGAATGATGAAGTTGAAGAGATACCAGCAAGAACCTAATAAAAGTTTAAATTAGCACTAGTCTGTGGTTGTTACTAATACAATTTGACACGGTGTACAAAAGACTTTTAGACATATACATAATATAATATATATAAAAATGTGTATATATATGTATTTAATGTATTATGTATATATGAGATAGCCATGGGCACTCAGGCTCTATGCTAAACTATTTTATTTTCACTGATATTAAATTTTGAATAAAGATAATATGATAGAAAGTCTTTGAAAGGATTTTCCTCCCAAATACCTAATAGGATTTCAGACATGGTAGTCATAATTATGTACTTACAGTAAAAGAAAAAAAAAAGCATGCATCATCCTTAACTTCCACATTTTATATTTTACTATATACTCTGTGCATGTTCTTCACAAATATTCATTTCTTTCCCTTCTCACTTACTTTAATAGATCAACTTATTATTCCTCTTTCAGTTTTCTTGCATGTGTCAATTGTGAGACCAGTCAAGAGTGCTGACAGTATGTAAATTAAATCCAGGAGAATATAAGAAGAGATTTCTCATTTCTCTGAGAGATTTAAGAGAGATAAGGAAGAGAGTGAAAAGATCCTTCTGGATATCTGCAGTACTAAGATAACTTTTATTATGGTTAAAACAGATTAGCCTCTTAATACAAAGGTGTGTTTTATTGTTCACACAGCTGTTCCAACAGATTGGCTTCTAGGCAAAACAGGAAATAAGGTAAGACCTAGATATTTTCAGTGAAATTCCACTTTAATTATTTCTTAATTAAGAGAACATTGTTCAATTAAACAAAAGTACACTGTGAGAAAATGGAATCAACTGGCAAAAGAGATCAAAACACAGCACTGAAAGGGATTTTAGAAGGATATTCCAATAGATATAGTGTGTTGAAAGAGGTTTAAAAAGGACAAGGCAGAAGACAAGTTATATCAGTTGGAAAAGTAGTCATTTTGGTTTACTGCTGTTCTGACATTTATTATAAATGACAGGTCAGCTGTCAACTGAGTAATAATACTTTCCTTGCAATTTGGAACACATTACTTTTCATCCAGGGTCTCTCTTAGTCAGAATTTTGCTTTGGAAGTCAACAACACACAAAAAATTAATTAATAGAAGACAGGTAATCCCATCTATTATTCTATCTGAGCCAAATCAAGTTGTATGGAATTACAGAACCTTACAGAACTGGCATTCAAGTCTTCTTTTCTCCCTAAAATTACAGGTAAGTGCATCAAATTAGCACAGGGGATTCTTGTTTCCATTGCTTTTTGTTTATTCGATGCAGAAATATTTTAATTTCACAAGGGACTGTGATTTTGGGGTGATTTTCATACAGTGAGAAATTACACTGAGTTTATTACAAATTTATAGTGAAAAACAGACCTATTCAAATAAAGTTTTAACTTACTATTTGTCTTCTTAGAGATGTAAATTATTGGCCATTTCAGGAAATGATGAAGTCACTTCTCCCAGCATTTGGGGAAAATATACAAGTGCCATTGATTTCAATGAGACTTAGTGTTGGCTGAGTCCATTTTACACAGATTTATTGAGAAAAACTATTGCTGCTTCTGAGGACTTGATATCTTGTCTATATATATTTTTTTTTTCCACCACAGATTAGCTCTATTTTTGCCCCGTTGACTGAGTGACTGTAAGAGTTCAGAGAATTCTTGGAATGCATCTTCAAGTCTATTTTCACCCAACAGAAATCCAACCCTTCTGCTGCTTGTAGTTTAACCCCAACCAGCAACTAAGACCACAGCATGGGAAATTACCTTTGAGACATTCACTGCTACAGCACATTTCTGATCTGAGCTCAAATGCCTGTGAAGACACATTCTGTGTACTTCTGTTGGCATTTAAGGAAGTATATTAGCTACTCCTGTCGATCCTACTCACAAAATGTGATGGTTTACATTCCAGGCTCTGTATGTTACCTGATATAGAGAAGGGGTATGGATGGAAAGAAACTAAAAGATTCTGGAGGAAAGACAGCTGAGAAGGGAGCACACTGATAGTGCTGAGTGTGTTGGAATAATCAAAGTGAAGTGATGCAGTTAAATAAGAGGCCTTTGAAGGGAGCAGGAGAAGTTAGCTGCTAATTGTTAAAAAGGAAAACCATTTGGCAGCTGCCCTTGAAAACGTTCTTCAGGATATTTTAATATCCAGGGGCTGGTTCATTGTTAGTCACCCCCTGCAGACAGAACCATGGGAATCAATTCATGAGGCTTCTCACAAATGGAGCCCCACAGTGCTCCTGCAGCTACAGTCACCACACTGTGAAATCCAATGTGGGGACTGCAACCCTTCTGATGAAAAATGCAAAGAGACTGGGCCAGGGAGATAATAATTTTGCCAGTGTGTTTTTGCAACTAATTTATGGACACATATTGTTTAACATGCAGAGTAAGAGAGGGAATTAGTGCACTATAAACAAATTAATTGTGAAATTATTTCCACAGTTCTATCAACAAAGCTTTAGTCCATGCAGAGCCCCTTGCATTACAAAGAAGTATTTTAAAACATTACCCTAATTCTGTGTTCTGCGTCCAGCACAATTCTGCTCATGTTAGAAAGTGAGATATTTAAAGACACAAAAATTCTCTTCTCCCCCAGTCAAGCAAGCATCAAGGAAATTTTTAAAAAATTATTTAAGATAAGGTTTTTGAAACTTGTCATCCTTGGAAAGAAATAAAAAATGATGTTTCCTCCAACAGCTACAAGATCACATTAAGAAAGTAAAGGGGTCTCATGGGTAGATTGCAACCATGATCTGCTGGCCCTTGGAAGCATTTTGAGGGGTGTGCAACTCTGCTCACCATATCCAGCAAATATTAAAGAATGGAAAATAAAGCACTCAGGGGGACTGCAAAAGCTGCTGGTGTTACCTTGACAATGTAAGTTAAACACATTCTTCTGCCAGACAGTGCAGGGGAAATGTTCTGGCTCTTTATTAAGTTGCTCAAACTAATACCTATTAAACACATAGCTCTCTCTGAAGAGTAGGAAAAATTATTCTATATCCTGTCCTGTATTCCCCCTTCTTTCTTCATATCCAGCAACAATAAAACAGAAACAAATCCCCCACACATTTCTGTTTGCTGCTCCACTGTTTGCTGGTTTTTAGGTTGCTTGCTCATGCTCATTCTCCCTAAGTACAGGGGCTCAGGGGCTTAAAAATCAAATGTCACAGGTGAAAATTACATCTAAGATCACCTCTTCAAACTCCAACTTTTCCTAAGCCTTTGGAGAAATTGTTAATAGAGGTTTTAGGAAATATTTTTAAAAAGCATTGGATATCAGAAAGTAGCAGGTGGTAGGCATACCTTGTAATTTGCACAAGGTCCTGAGCAAATTACATGAAATTCATTGGAACTATACATCTATAAGTTTTGCTATGTTGGTCTAGATAGTAAAGTCAAAAGAACTTTAGTTCAGTTTCTAACTTACTGTGTCATCCTAAGGAAACAGGGGAGTATAAATTTGATTTCCCAGGCATTCAGGGCAGAGTTTACCAGTCCAAGTTTATTAGTCCACATTAGTGTGGAGTATCAGCCATAAAACTAAAAATAGAGTTACCCAAAGTGTTAGTCTGGATACTGATATATGCAGTGATACCCAGAACAGATGCAGTGTGGGAGGAACACCCAAAAAGGTGTTATCAAAAAGTCCTTTCAATCAGTCTTGCTAGAAATTACTTTTCTGAGTGATCACAGAGAAGACAGGAGTTATCCTTTCCCCTTTTGTAAGGTTTATGACATTCTTATTATCATGTGAAAGAAGTAACCAGGCTGTTCAGTCTGATGTGTAGCAAAAAGTACTTTATCACATAAAGAACAATTAAGGACAATATCAAAAAAACAAAGTTTGCAACCAACAAATAACAAGAGCTATTTTCCTACAAATACATGCCAAAGATTCTCCCCCAGAATCAGTCAATAGGTGCCAGAACACACTAACATTAAATTGTCATGTTACCAACGTGCTATAGAATCTAAAAGGAAAGTTAATTAATATGGTATTAAAGAAAGTCATGTTTTCATTTTCCCCTTTTCCTTATTTTTATATTATAGTACTGCACATGAAAGGCATAAATTAAGTTTAAATATAGTCAAAACATTTATGACAGCTTTAAAAAGCCAGTAGGGACTTAATGATTTTTCTCTGAGAAGAATCTGTACAGTGATCCAGAAAATACACAAGCTTTTAACACAAGTTTTTTGCCATTTGGTTTGAGAAATGTATAACTATTTATGGCACTATGTGACTCTACATAAGAGAGTAGAGTGCAATCACTTCAGCTTTTCCCACTACTACTATCAAAGTAACAGCAGAAAGAATTTTGTATTTTTGTGCTTCCTTCAATTAGGGAAAACAACACACCTAAACATTTTGTGAGGAATTCGATGTGATTATTCATGTGGACATACACTTTGCAGAACCTGGTGAGAAAAGATAAAACCACAGAAATACCATTTCTCTGCCTTGTTCCTCTGCCAGGAGTATGGCTTCTTGATATGCCTGGGAATGTTTACCAAACCAGAGCATCATATTCTAAAGGTTTTTAATAAATCATTGAACCTTAATGGTTTATATCCTGAACATGTAATTATTTAGGCCGAGGTGATTTATTCAGTACATTTTAAAGGATGTTCTGGTGGGTAGGGAACAGATTATGTTTGTGAGTGCAGGTAAATTATGGCAGTCTGTCATAAAATCTTCTGTTATTGCAGACAAGTAATTTAAGATTATATTCTCAGAAGTGTTTAGGAAGCCAAACATGCAGTTAAGCACAGAGGTGAATGGTCTACATTTAATGGAATGGTGCTAAAGCAAATCTCATGGATTTCAGCAGATGATGCAGGAAACTACTGAGAACCATTTCTGTGAATACAAAGTTTAAATACCTTTTAAAAATCTTGAACTATGAACATGTCAAAATAGTAATCATGAATGATATTCATCAAATAGTTTGGGTTGGACTAAAAATCACTTTGTTCCAGGCACCCTGCCATGGATAGGAACAACTTTAATTAGATCTGATTGCTCAAAGCCACATCCATCCTGGCCTTGAGTACTTCCAGGGATGGAGCATCCACAACCTCTCTGGGCAATCTGTGCCAGTCTCTCACCACCATCACAGTAAAGAATTTCCTTGTAATATCTAATCTAAATCTACCCTCTTTTTGTTGAAAGCTATTCACCTTGTTCTATCACTACCTGCCCTTGTGAAAATTCCTCACCAGCATTTTTGTAGGACCCCTTTTAGTTTTTTTCAGGCTGGACAACCCCAAGACTCTCCACTCCCACATTTATGACAGCAGCCACTGCATTTTTTTGCAAATCCTGTTGCCTTTGGAGGCAGTGGGGAGGGATGGAAATGAAAGTGAGGTAAAGAATATTCTTCTTTTAATTAAAAAATTGCTTTGCTGCCTTTCTCAGCACCACTGAGGAGCCTCTTCTGGCCCTGCCACTTCCCCATTCCACACTGAATAGAGCTGTGAGAAGGAGATGGTACACAGTCAATATGTCTCTCTGTCCCCTGAGTCATTATTTGCACTGATGGAAATTTGTCTGCTCAGTGAAGAAAACTTTGAGGTTTTCATTTTTTAAGAGGGAAAAATTAATAACTAGGATCTGATTACTGAACTGTAACTGCTTTTTTTGACTGACAGAGAAACAGCTAAATTATGATTTCTGGAGTTTATCTCTGCCTAAGCATTATATATTTGAAAACTTTACAGCTTTTCTTTTAGCCTAGTAGGATAAAAATGTGAACCTCTTCATGTGTTAAATGCTCTCTCTTGGAGTGCATTATTGCTTAATATATCCTCGTTCTTCATAAATTAAAGCAAAAAAAGAGAAAAGTTAAAGTTAACTTCTTTTTCCTGAAACAAAGCTATCAGTGGGCTTGATTAATATACAGATGCTGCACGCTGCTGGGACTATGCTTCCATTTGCACACAGTAATATGTTCTGCTTATGCTCTTGCAGCCATGTAGATTTATACATTTTGCGTTTTAAGATAATATATGGATCTTAATATTGTTATGCAAAATGTGTGTTTAAAGTAAAGCATAGCACTTCTATTCCAGACTGAAAGTTAAAATGCACTGAATTTGCATAACATTTAGCAAAGTTAAATTTAAGAGTATCTCCTCGTAGCATAGGTATATGTGGGGAAAGCACATTCATCTCCAAGTACCATTTTAAGTATAAGTAGGTCACAAACCAGGAGCTGAAATTCTCCAAGTTATTCTGCACAGAATATGTTTGCTGTCCCTGGCTGTGCAGGCTGCTGGAACAGAAATCTCAGAGCCATTTGGCAGGAAATGCACACAAAGCCTGAAGAACATTAAAAGCAGGTTAGTGCCTCCCATGCCCAGTGTTTTCCTTTACATGCCTGCAAACAGATCCCATATTTACTGGGCTGACTCCACAGCCTCCAGCACACCACGGGCACTCAGAAACCTTATTCATTACACAGCAAATTCATGCTTAGACTTGCCAAGGGCAATGGAGGATGTACTCAGAAAAAAAAAATAGTACGGAGCAAGCCCCAAAACATGCAAGAAATCTCTGTAAATTCACTATTACCTTCTTCTTTTGTGCTCATCTTCACTTAATTGGCTCTGTATAGTTCTGGCCCTCATTAAGTAGATGCACTTTTCTCTTCATATACTGAAAATTGCCTTGCTACTTTGCCAGCAGTGCCATCCAAGTTGATGCCTGTTCATCTGTTTCTACTATTTCTTTTCCATTACTTCTGTAATTATCACCCGTGAAAGAACAGGCCAGATATAGATATTGGTGAGATTATCATTAAAATTCTTGCAGATGCCTTTGCAAGAAGAGTGAAAAGGGAAAAGTCTGAGCTACTAACTTGTTTTATCCTGGGGCAGCTCAAATGGAATCCCTGAATATCTTTCTCTATGGAAAAAAAAAAAAAAATTTAATTTTTAATGCATACAAGTCCCTGATACATTCAGACTGTTAATTAAAAAAAAAAAATGAAATTCAGTAATTATTTTTAAAAACCAAATTGGAATTATTGCTGGAATGAAGCCTGTCCATAAAGTCAGGAAATAAAATGTCACAAGACCCACAGTAGCCTCCCCTGAGACCTGTGGGTTTTCTTCACAGCTAAAAAGACACCACAATTTTAGAAGCACATCTGAACAAGGGCTGCTCAGCAGGAGGGCTGCATGAGCAGAACACTTAACCCAGCACAACATTAAAATGTGCTTGACATTGTCACAGACCCCACGAAACCCTGAAGCAACTGAGCATCTGCTTGAGAAGCCTATTCTTGGGCTTAAACAATGAAAAGTGGATAATAAACAGCTTTCTGAGCACCTGAGTTCCTGATTCCTACAGGCCTATCTCCTGGCACTTTGACTACTAATTTGAAATATCCTAAGGCTTTCTATTACCTTTCCATGTATATAAGCTTCTCCCATGCAT
This sequence comes from Lonchura striata, assembly GCF_050655825.1. Lineage (NCBI taxonomy): Eukaryota > Metazoa > Chordata > Aves > Passeriformes > Estrildidae > Lonchura > Lonchura striata. The sequence continues at coordinate 13,217,343 of NC_140703.1, forward strand.
TTTGGCAGCAATTTGCAGACAACCATGTTTCAAAAAACAAAAAAATCAACCAAAAAGAATCCAAAGTGACTATTTAAAAATCACTTTCTTCCCCGTTTTCTTATTTTTAATAAGTGTGTGAAAACTGAATTATCTTGCAGACTTTTAATCTCCTGTCAAATCTCTCCAAGGTAGCAAAACACAATGTCTTGGTTTTTGGGAGTAGGGGGGTGTGGAGACAAGGTAGAGCAAGAAGCAGGGAAAAAGGGTCAAATTATAAATAACAATACTTCTACAAGCTTGTATTCAGCACAGTAATTAACGTCTAAAGGCCATTTAAAGGCACTGAACAACCTACCTTCCCTCCTGGACAGGCTTTATCAAACCTAAACCAACATGTGATTTCTATACAGACACAAGATCACAGGAGAACCTCCAGTTTATCTTCCTGAAAAATAGGTTCCTTACTTGTAGCTGGAGAATATATATATTTATATATATATAAAATAGAATATATATACTTCCCCATCTCTTCTGCAATGAATTCTTCAGGAAATCATATTATCAGACTATTTAGGTGGCAGGTTTTACAGTTTTCATATTCAGGGAGAAAAGATTATTCCATTTCTATTAGAGCAATCCCATGGGACAAAGAGATTTACAGCAGCAAAAATAACCAGTGTATACTCAAGTGGATAAATTGTATTCTACAGTGCCAGTATTTCAGTCTGATCAGTCAGGTTTTGTCTGCACCCATCAGGACTGAAGAAATGTGTGAATTAGGGTTTTGGTATCCCTATAACAAAGCCCACACATCAGTGTTCAAATTAATATTTATGAGTATCTATAAATGCAAATTCTATATAATTTTCTTTATGTAGCCTAGAGAAATAGTAATCCTGCAATGAAAAACACAAAAGTAGTAGCAAAGAATTTAATAATACTTATTCCTCAACTAATTCCTTCATTTGATGATTTGGGCTCTTATTTTCTGGAATGATTAGTAAAAATCATAAATTCATTGTTAAACAGAGTGAAAACTTACCACAACATGTCCAGATAATGCTAGGAAGCTTTGAGAACACATGCAAAATACTGTACCACAATAAATCAAAGGGAAATTGATAGGCTATTATCCCTGAATTTATAAATTCTTCTTCAGCTATTCAGATTTATGAATTTGAGACAATGCTTTGTTGTGACTGATCCTACAACCCCGTTTATAATTTTTATTCATTAATCATGGCTGAATTTAGACATAAGCCTTTCTTGACAGCCTCTGACATAGGGGGTCAAAACCCAAACATTACCTCTGCCTCATCTGTTTCTTCAGGAACTCCCAGAATGGCTAATAGTATCTCTAAAAAATCCTCAACAGTTTACTAAGAAAGCTAAAACAATCCCCTGTCACAACCTTGTACTGAGAATTTACATTGCTCCAGTTATCAGTTATATATCATAAACCTATTTGATCTCTATTTCAGGATCACAGGGTTTTTTGAATGGCATAAATCTACCTATTTTTACTGATATAATTTATACTGGATCCTATTCCTTGAAGTCAGAGAAGCATTTTTTCAGACCTGCTGAGAAGCTGAGCCAGCAGATTCTCAGTGTTACATTAATTTCATAGAAACTGATTTAAAATTATTCTCTTTAATTTGCATCAATTGCATAAAAGTAATTTCAAGCAAACAAATATTTTTTAAAGAAATGACAGAACCGAATTAAAAGTTTTAGGACTTTCTTGAAAGATGTAAAAAAATCCCTAAACTCTTAGGCTTTCTGGTCTTTTCCTATTTGTCAGAATTTCCTCTAAAGAAATAAAAACTAACCCCAAGATCCCACCTAGGCATCTTCTATATCACCATTACCTCACAATAAAAATCAATGACAACCATGTCCTACTTTTCACTACCACTCGTACAGCTGCTTATTTCCAACTGCTAAATTCCATTTGCGCTTGAAATAAATGCAAGAATTCTTGGCTACTGATGGAGCAAATGGGGAGCACCCATTTACACTGCTTTCCCCACCTTTTTTTCCTCTACAATTTAATTCTTAGTAGCAGCTGGTGTTGAATAAAAAGGTCACACTTTGGCTGTTTTGGGGTCATGGCTTTCCTGCAGGAGCTTGGACTCCCAGTTAATAATTCAGTGAGCATCTCAGGCCCTCCACAGAGTATCTCCAAGTACATCATGGCCACTGCAGTCACCTGGCAGAGATGGATTAGTAAGGAAAAGATTGGATAAGGCATGATATGTTCAGAGTTACAGGTCCTAGAGGGGGTTCAGGCAGCTCTAGTGACCCTGGAACGGGAGGAGATCCCACAGCCACAGGAAAATTTGGGAAGTCGGCATGAGGAACAAATGTCATTATGTCTCAGGAGCAGCAGGACAGTCCTGCCTGCCTCCTCTGAAAGCAAACAAACCAACCCAAACAACAACTTTAACACCTTAAAAGGTTAATTTCAGAAAACAGTATGAAAAACTCCAGCCAGTTAATGTGTTGCTTGAACTGTTTCACCTTGTTCTGTGAAAATATGGGATGTTGCTGTGGGTTTAATGATAAGGAAAAGGTAAAAAAAACCCAAAAAAACCAAAAAACAACCAAAAAAAAAACCCCAAAAACCAAAAAAACCCCAAACTTTTTATATATAGAAATTTTAACATCTAGCTACTCTTTTCCAATAAAATGCCCATAAGATCTTCTATGTAGTTCATGATGCATATTCAGGGTTGTAAAAATACTGAGCAATATATGAGTCCATAAGTAGTCATTAGTGTTTATAAAGTCAAAGTCTGCTTTTGCAAAAGCTTAGAATATAAAAGTTATATTCCCTGACTTATTATTTTCAATTTACATTGCTATTAGTTATGCAATCTAGCATGTCTTCACTTAGTATTTAATGGTTTAGCACCTGCCTGTGTATTTTTTTTAAAACAACATTAGTAAGTGACATAGAGAATAAACTCCAAGGGAATAGTCATGATCTAGTAGCAAAATGTAGAAGAAAAAACAGATATTTTCTTTTTTTTTTTCCCAGTAGAGTGAATTTAGTCCATTAAATAAAAAGCATCATTCTTTAAATGTTGAGGGTTTTTTTTCCTTTTCCTTTTTTTTTTTTTTCTTTTAAATAAAGCATTGCAGGCTTAACTGTGTGCTGGATTTTAGCCAAAGATTCTATTTGAGCGTAATGTTCCTTGCCTCATATCATCTGAATTGTGACCATACCTCTCCTTTGTGCATGGTTGCTGTTAAGGAAAATACTCCTCAGTGGTGGCATAATGCAAGTGCAGACGAGTGAGTTGGAGAAAAACAGACCTAGATGATCACAAAATTGTAAAATCTAAAACCCTCACAAATGAGCAGATTGCTTGTGTAAAGACAGTCTGTATTATTAGCACTGAAAGTATTTTGAAGTGTAGTTAATCTTAGCTAAACCCAAAAATTTTACAGTAGGTAAAATAACCAATGCAATGCACATCATAAAAGCATGAATGACAGACAGAGGATGGATTATTTGCACAGTTTTGCCTATTTTCAACTAGATGTCTGAAGAAAGAAGAAGGTTGATTGAGTTAATAACAAAAGGGGGAAAAGGAAGTTATATAATGAGAAATAATTGCTTTTTAAACCTTGGCACAGTGCAAAGGACACTATTTGTTTTTTCCAAAGATAAACCTTTAAGGATTTTTGCTATTTTCAGTTCATTATTTTATAAAGAAATTTTCTTTGACACACAGAGACAGAGGAAAAAAAAACAATCAACCAAGCAAACTCACTTTTATTTCTCCTCTCTAATTTGATCTAATTTTCTCCTCTCCAATTTACTTTAAATACAGCAGCACATACTTAAAATAATAACTTCAATTCAGCAGAGTTAGGCTCCTGGACACTGTGCTGTAGATTTGAACTCAGTACAGTTGCATAAGGTTAATCCTGTTTTGATATGGCCCATTGGGGCAAGAGTCAAGAGGGAGAGAGAATTCAAAGCATTGAAAGTTTAAAATAGCAAGCCTTTTAAATATGCTGTTTCTACTCTTCATTTCAGGAAATCCTACTGGTTAGGGGCTTTCAAACACATTCTCTTACCTTCCATTTTAAAACTGATTAAAGATAAGGGCAGTCCCAAGCAGGAATCATGGCATCTGAAAGGTGAGCTCCATAGTTCCACCCCTTGCAGTGAGCAGGGACATCTTCAACAAGGTTATTCAAAGCCCAGTCCAGCCTGCCTTTGAATATTTCCAGGGATGGGGCACCCACAGCCTCTCTGTGCCAGTGTTTCACCACCCTCACAGTAAAGAATTTCCTTCTTCTAGTTTGAGCTGCAATGTTATGGTACCATATGCTAATCTGGTAACTTTGTGTTGAAAACAGCATAATGGAAAAATGAACTTGCTAAATTCATGCTTGATTACTGCGTGGTTTAGACTGTGATTGGGAGACATTGCAATTTTAATTCTACTACACTACAGATGAACATTAATAATATACTTATGTAATTGGATGTGTTCCCTTAATCAGAGCTGGGAAAATGGATAGTTCAGTAAATCAGTTTTGGTTTTAGATCTTTTAGAATTGAGCATTTCTGCACAACATTACTGAACTACCCTGACTTAGAAGGTGCTAAAATATGAGAGAAAATACATTCTACCTAAAATTTCACTCACTAGAAGACAGATTCTGACAACTCCAGTTCAGATTCAATAGACTTTGAGCAATTAACTGGTATCCCATCAGAGTCACAACAACCACTCTATCCATGTCCCTGGGTAGAGGCCAAAGCTGTCTCCAAGGCAGTCTCTAAGTCAATTCCTATTTCTCTGTGTTCATGGATTCTGGAGAAACCATCAGCCTTGGATGAGAGACATGAAGGGAAACCTCAGTCACCTGACAGAGCCCAAGCTCTTAGAAGATGAAGTGGCAAAAATCCTGAGGTTACCCAAGTTAAGCAATTTGCTTGGACACTGGAAACATGGAGCAGCAAGACCTACCAGGGGAACAAAACTGCCTCTCTCCACTGTTGATACCAAGCACTGTTGTCCAGGCACAAGAGGAGCCAGCATTTATGTGAAACAGTGAGAATTAAGCTCTCACAAAAACTCCTGAGTCATGCAGTAAGGTTTGTTCTATGACTGGTATTTTATTTTTAAACTGCTGAGGCCTCTTCTTAAAGAGAACAAAATTAGATTATAGAATGAAGGTCTCCCAGCTGCTTTTTTTTGGTCAGCAGAAATGTATTTTCCTAGAATGATTCTATAGGGTTTGGAATCTTTAGTTATTGTTATTAAACCAAGCATTACTGAACAGGTAGTATTTCCTTAAGCCTAGATAACTTAGGCAAAACTTGGTATTTGTTGACAGATATAACTGTATGTCAAATTGGGTCACTTTAAAAATGTGTTTTAATTAATTTTTAATTTAAATGCATGTGAAATTTCTTTTTTATGTCAGCTGTATTTCAACTGACCACTAAGAAGATAATTATTGTTAATTACCCATGACACACAAAGAGGTACTTTTTAATAATGTTCTCACACATTTTACAATAAATATATTTCAAAAACCCAGCTATATTTAATAAGCACAGAGTAGCTCTCTTTAGCCTGCATTTTAACGTGTTCTGCATTTAAATATGCAGAGCTCTATCTCTACTCCCCTTAATGCTGCAAATGAAATAATGGCAACATGCCATAAATTTAAGTAATAGAACGTTACCTTTGTCCTTGGCAATGCCTATCCTGCTTTTCAGTCACTTGATTTTGACACCCAGGGAAAATGTTATTGTGCACTAAAGCACTTTGCAGCTGCTACACTTAAAATATGTTTTAAAGGTGAACACACTTCACCTGGGGGCTAGGCTCACTATCGATTCCCTCAGTGGCTATCTGAACAAAGATTGGGAATGAAGTAATTACCTACCATGTGTGGAGATGAACTAAAAAGTCCCACAGTTCACCAGCCACCCGAATTACTACAGCTCACTGTATCTCCAGCTGCAACACATCCATCTAGCAGTTTATTTCAGTGCTCATTTTAGCAAGATAATGCTGGTTGCCACATTCACCCATCTCAGGTATTATTGATTGTGGATGCTACTTTCCTCCTCTGGAACTGGGGGTTTATTGCAGGTATTGCCAAGCTTGAAAGTGAATGCTGCCTTACCCAGAGCTGCAAGAACACTTGGTGCCAACTGGCAGGAAATAAAACAACCCATCTGCTTAGCAGCACAGGTGTGAGCACGCTGTCCTCGTCCTCAGCTCCCTGCAGGCACTACCCACTGACAGCAGGGTTCAAGGATGGGAGCTGAGTGGGATTACTCTGCTAAAGGGTGGGATATGCAAACATGTGCTGAGGCCACACTTCTAAGGGAAAAAAAACTTTCAGGCACTCATTGTGAACCAAAGTTTCTTGCACCTTTTGTGTTCTTCCTCCGATTACCTCCCTAGCCTGAGGTCAGGAGTGCAATGATAAAGCTGCCCAGTAAAGGCACTAATATCTACTTTCTGCTGAACTTCTGCTCAGAGTTTTAAAAATGGTGATGATTAGTGGAAGCTGCCTAATGGAGAGCTCTGAATTCTCATAATGATCTACTACACATACTAGGTTTTTTCTCTTCTTTGAAATACCAGTTTTACTGGCTGCTGATTTCTCTCTGTTCATTTGCACCTGTTTTTTCCAATGGGGAAAAAAGCCAACAACTTAGCATTTGCACCAAAATTAGAATGAAATGAAGTCCACTGGATATAGGGCATTAAAAACACTCTTTCCACACAATCTCTTTTTGATTAGTAGTGAATGAAATCTGGCTATAAAGAGGTTTTACATTACAGCCCCATAATCTATTTGTAATGTCTGCTTTACAGAGACACTTTTCTTTTTCTCCGCACTGAGGTACAAAATAATTAAGTGGAACAAATCCCAGCAGAAAAAAAATGCTAGTTAGACTTTCTTATGGCCACTGCTATGTAGCAGCATGAGTGTTAAATAAGTTGAGTCAGACTGATAAAGCTAGCATCATATACATGCAAATCTTCACAAATATATATTTATATACATATAAATCCTCACCAATTATTTCCTCTTATGTAGAAAAATTATAATATTAGGGAAAAAAACCCATGATGTCATGTTAAAATATTTATGGAAGAATAACCTAATCACTTGTCTTCTAAACATTCTTAAAATACTGAAGCTTTTGCTGTACCCAACTCCTAATAATATTAAATGCCTGGAATTTCTTAATTATTAACATAAATCTATGACTGGATTGGGATTTAGTCTTACTAAGTTAAAACATTTCTATACTTCAAAATTTAATATTTTGAGTTAAGGAAAGAGTCTCAGCTGCTTACATATGATAATGTGGTTTGCATAAGTAAAATGTGAAAATTATGTTTAATTAGGAAAAAAATCTAGCAGCTTATTTCTCTGTTAAGTTAGAATCTAGAGCAAAGTTTAATTAACTTGTAGACTCTCTGGGTCTTTTTCATGTACAATTTCTGAGAGGCTTGTTATAAAGCTAGAAATCATATAACAAGACAAACCCTTATATTTTTAATTTTAATTTTAGCTGTGATGAAGTTCTCAAACTACATCCAATTTTATTTTTTTTGAACAAAAGAGCTCCTTTTAGAGGGAGCATTTGTTCCTTTTCACCTGAAATGTAGGGGACACTGCTAGGTTTTGGGAGCCTCTTTTCCCTCTGCTGTCTCAAATGCTGGGAATGGAGCTGTTGTCCCCAATTTCTCCTGCCAGTGAGGCCACAATGACTCTAAGCCACAAGGGCCCAAGATTTTTCTGCCATTGTCCCAACCTTTGCAGGAAGAGTAATCAGTTACCTCTTTTTCCAAAGGCAGATGATTTTCTTTCTTTTTCAATTCAGTTCATAGAGCTGTAGATATACTTGCCTAAACAACTAAACCCCACCACCTCCCCAAAATAGGAAGAAAAAAATCGACACCCCTACAATTAATAAAATTATGTTTTAGAGATTACTTATATTTAATATCATTAAAGGAAACATTAAGTTGAACATGAAGTACACAGAAAGTTCAAATGCATCTATTTTAAAAACTGCAGTGCTATTTCCTCTCATACAGAATGAAGAAAATAATCTTGTAGAAATAATCTTGTAAAATGTAATAACACCATCAGGAAAAGCCCAAAAATTAAAACTAGTGATTGTGCAAGGCAAAAGAAAGGAAGACACTTGCAATGCATTTAATATTCAAAAGGGTTTAGTAAAAAAATATCTGGACTTCACAAAAGCCAATTCACAGAAAATACTTATGGAAAATGCATACAGTGTATTCCCAAACCAACTCAAATAATAACTGTTTTTGTGTGATAAAGGGGCAGTACTAAAGAAGCAAACACACACTAATCCCACTGTGTCTCTGGGCAATTCATGGTATTCCCTCAAGTTTCTGCTCCACGGATGTCCTGTGTAGATGTAGCTCTGAGCCTTCACCTCTTTCCAGCAAAACAAATTCATTACAGTTTAGTATTGCTCAGAGCTGCTCAACCACCTATGGAGTCAATTCCTGCTGTTCCAGCTATGCAAGAACAGATTGTCTTTAATCTGCAGTTTTCACAGGCACTGGCTGGCTGTAAACTGAATGGTTATAATGCCATGGATGTTTGCACAGAGCTGCTCTCTCTCAATACTTCTGAAAAGCCAGGCCACCAAACCAGCTAAAGATGGCCAATAAAGAATTAAAAAACTGCATGAAGACTATTGCAAGGTATTTGACAAGGAGAATCTTGAATAAATATTATGATGAATACCATCTATCTTCAGAGCTGTTCAAGTAATGAAGAAAGCTACTTCAAACCTTTTTTCAGGTTTGAAGGAGCTACATTTTCAAAGTTAGGTCATACTTCTAAATATGCAGTTAGGCTTCAAGGCTAAAAGAGCCTTGTATCTCCACTAGTGCCTACTGCAACTCCAAGTTGAGTCTAAGCAAGCAGCGTCGGCAGCCTGAGTGCAGCTTAGCTGAGGCTCTCACTTTGTCCCATATTAACTTCTAAACTCCAACCACACAGTTCTGTTAACGTGTGCCACAAATTCCTTTTCTTTTTTCTTTTAAATTTTAGCTTTTATTTAGCTTTGCCTTCTTGCTCCTTCTCTTTCAAAGCAATAACCTTCATCAGATTCTCCCAAAATGCCTTCTGAAATTACACCCAAACTGCCTTTCCTTCTGGGCTGCTCAGGCATGGACAAGACTCAGTTTCTGGCTTCGGCTGAGCTTTCATGGAGACCAAGAGGAAGAGCTGGGGCAGTGTTACCTCAAGCACTCCCCACCAGTCATAAGGACTTGATTAAGATGAAGTCACCACAGCACCTGTGGCCAGGTGTGCTGTGGTCCCTCTCACTGCCACTTGGCAATTTTGGGCTTCCCAGCGTTCAGCAGAGACCTCAGCCCAGGCTCCTTCCAGGATGCCTTGACATCACAAGCCACAGGCTACGGATATCTTGGAATTGGCAGTGTGGACACCCAGAATAAATCATGTTTGAGCTTGCAGGTGCCTCAGGATCCAGCAGCACAGGCACACCTGGATAGAGCAGGTACTGCTCCCCTCGAGCATCACTTGCTAAGCTCCCATGCCCACATAAACAAAATCCCTGCAGCAATGCTGCCTTCTCCCACTGAGCACTGCTTTCTAAGCCATCACAACCCAGCAGGGGAAGCAATAAAATGGGAGGCAGCAGCAGTGAGTGTAACAGGGCCCACAGCTGATACTTGAGACTGAAAAACACAGCTGAAAGAAAATGCCTTCAGCATTCCCACAGCTCGAGCAGATGTGAGAGAGCCCTTTGAGGAGCAGGAGCATGTGATGGGACTGCTGGGCTGTGCTGGTGACACGAGATGTGTGGCATTTGCCACCTTGAAGCCCTTGCAGGCTCAGCAGCATCTAATTAGCTCCCAGCTGGAAGCACCTTCCCAAACACTCCTGCTGCTGGCTGAAAATTACCCTCCTTCAGATCAAGTTTCTGCACCTACTGATCCTCCTGGGTTTGGCTGGTAAAGTTCTGCATCTCCTGCAGATTGCAGCATAATCCCTGCATATGCATTTCTTCTTCAGAAAATAAGAAAAAAAAAGAAAAAGAAAAAAATAAAAAGAAGTATCTCACAAGTAATATACTTGCAACCCCTATAAAAGTGATTCTCCACACTGCTGCCACAGGACAAAATCATTACACGCTTAGATGCTGAGTGAGGAACCCAACTGCATGTTCTCACTCTCAAATCTGACTAGCTTTCAGAATACAGTTTCTCATCTTTATATTCAAATCCTGCTTGACTCATATCACACTTTAGACCAATATTAATTTTAAGTACAGTGAGAAGAACAAGCAGCCAGCAACCACTATCCCAGTAAAAGTGGTAAAAGCTAGGTTGCAATATATATTTAACAACCACAGGTTAAAAATCATCTCACTAGTTAAACAAATAGATGTGGCCACACAGCTGGTTGAATAAATATGAAAATAAAATTAAATAAACACTAATTCAATCCACAGCAAATCTTGCAGGTCAGCTCATCTGCTCCTTACCAGGTGTGATTGTGTTACAGTTAACACAGGCAAGGTTGGGTACTGATAGCAGGTGCTGCTAACAGGAAATGCTGTGAATTAACAACTCCTGGCTAAGAGTGGCACAGAAACTTGTGGGATTCAGGAATGCTGCCAGAATGACAAAGCAGTAAACCCTATAATTTTAACATGATATCACAAACTGAAATTCCTAGTTACTATTATTTATATTTCTACTTTTTAGCCTGAAATATAATTGTATACTGCAAGTATTTGATAATATTTGCTGCACATTCACCATGTAGGTGTCTCAGCAACACTCCACAAGGAGTACAAAACTGAAAATTCCAGACTTTTAGGCTCAAAGCACTCTCCTGGTGCTTGTAGGACTCTTGACCTGGAAACTGCAGCTTCTGCAGCTTTCACAAGTCCAAAAGTGTTTTGTTTTCTATTTTTTTTTTTTCTGCCAAGTGAAAACCAAAAGATCTTCAAGTGAGCCAAAACATCTCCAGACTGGAATATCTGTGCCTGCCAGCCGTGAGATGAGCAGCCCTACTTAGTCATGAACTGACTGCATTCCTTCAGTGCCTTGCAAAATGTCTTGTATTTGCAGCCTAAGTTCAGTAAAAAGGTATCCAGGAAAAGGATTGAAGCTTATATTCACATTCTATTTCATGCCTACTTTGACTTACCTCAGAAATATTTAGTATGCACAGTAAATTACTCTGTAGTCCAAAGCTTTGCTCATATTCCATTTATTAAAGAATAAAGAGCCTTATTTACACAGTAAAGGTAAACATAGTTGTTGTTGCTGTCTATACTTTTCTGGGGCACAAGGGGCATGTAGCAAACACTCTCCCCAGAGCTACAGTGACAACATCAATGAAAATAAAAACAAAACAAGGCTTTTAAACTAAAATGGTGATTTCTGCCAGAAATATTAGATATCTGTCTGCTTAATAGCAGTGAATAAGAGGACCAGATAGAAAGAACATAGACTAGCAGGAAAAAAAAAAAAATCTCTCCAGCACCTATTGCAAATAATGGACATCAGCAGCACCTGTGCAGAATTCTCAGTGTCACTTAAAGCCTTAAAGAACAAGAAATTGGAAATAAAGCTCAGAACTCAGCCTGGCAAGGAAATGTTAACTTACCTCATTGAATGACATTAATTGAATCACATGCCACTGAGAAACATCTAAAATAGATGAGATAAAGGGAAGAAAAAGGCCTGTAGCTTTTACTGAAATGATAATCCTCCTGCTTTCTACACACATTAGAAATTAGAGACTTACAGGTAAGCAGGCTTGCTATTCTTTCTGAATACCCTGAAGGACTTGAAAGCTTCTTCCCTCATCTCCCAAAAAATAATTATACATTTCTTAAAATGAAGTCCACACTTCTCAAGTCTTTTCCCCTGCTTCAAGCAGTGAGGAACAAAAGCAACTTTGTAGTATTTGTCCATTTTCCTGCAGGAGGTCAGACTCCAGAAAGAAGAAATAACTGCATTCCCTAGACCTGTCTCCTATTACCCACTCTCACCCTGACACATCCTTTGAACTGGTGCGAATGGCATAGAGTTCCTACAAAAGACATTTTTTTCTTTTTTTTTTTTTACTAGAGCAGTTATACACTTTAAGGCTTGTTTATCTGGAAGTAGTTTGTGATCCACTAATACAAATTTATACAGTCTGGTGCAAAGCAGCACTACTTTGGTTGTAAAACTTAACTAAACACACAAACCCATATTTTTTTGTAGCTAGTTTGAGCAACGATTTTTTTTTTTTTTTTTATTAACCAGAATTTACTGTTTTCCTGAACTCTAAATGAGATGCAGAGATGATATTTCAACTTTGCCATGGTGCTAGGGGAGTTTGCTGGACAGCAAACTACTCCGAGAATTTCACCAAATGGCTGCTGAGAAGACAGAGTGGATGTTCCTGAGGCTTCACTAAATCAGGGCTCTGGGGAAAAACATCAGGTGGACTCCTTCTATGTAGAGACAGAGTGCTCCCAGAGTCCACATTTCTCTTTCCTTTCACAGAGAATTAAAATGACATATTTCACACCAAATAAAGAAAGAATGCCCAAAGCAGAATATTGAAATGCTCTGAAAAATTAAATAATCACTTTTTCTGATTTCAATTCTAGTCTCTCTCACCTTCTCACTTATTTCTATTTACACACTAAGAAATGAAACTTTTTTTTCTCAAGAATAAACAAAATTCTTACGGTTACCTCACTGTTTTTTATTAAGACTCATTTTTACAGTTCTGTCCTCAGAGAAGGATTGTTGGGGAAAGTAGAAAGGAATGGAATAATGGGATACTTTACAGATACTTCTGTATGCAAATAGACCAGCAACAGCCATTTCTCTGAGTGCGTTCTGCCATCAGCATTCACCTGCACGCAGAGCTCCCCTGGGCAATGCAGAGCAGAGCATGGCTGGCTGCCTTTATGGACAGCAGTCATTTCTCCCTGAAGTTATCATCATGCAGGGCAGCGTCTGGAAAGGCAGAAACCAAGGTGAGCAGAGGAGCTCCCTACAGATATATGGTGGGGAGAGGTTACACAGTAAATCACTGAGAGGGAGGTAAACAGGAGATAGATGAGTACTGGGAGTTACATCCTAGCGAGTGACATCCTATCCATTTCTTGGTCAGGCTGCTGCAGCCATATTCTACCTCGCTTGTGTTGTGGCTTGAATCTTTTGTGGGTTATTATGAGCAGAAATGGAAATAGCAATGCACAAGCAGGGATTTCCAAGCCTTTCCCCTCCCCATCCAAAATTTGGAAATGCACTGAGCCCTGACCGTAGCACAGGAGGAGGGGAGGAGTTCTGCAAATGCCACCAGCAGTTTCACCAAGAGTGATCATGAGAGAGTCAGTCAGGTGGTGCTGACTCTGCCCCTTGCTTTTGCCTTGACACATTCTGTGACTGCATAATAAACCTCTTTTTCCTTCCCTTTTCTCCCAGTGATATGTGGGTATTAACACTTCTTTTGTAAAAACTTGTTTTGGAATCTGCAAGCAGGAACTCCCTAGTGTGAAGTACTATTATAAATGATTTCAAGCAGGGTGCTGCCTGGAACTTCTGATAAGTTCTGCACACTGTATTATGAGGAAATACAGAGTAAAATGAGTACAAGTCCCAAAGCTCTTATTAAAAAAAATATGTAAGGAGATGAGATTGCATGAAGTAACTGGGATATTGTAGTTTTCCAGGCTATTCCTTGTGAAAACTGTTGATGGACCCTGAGTACCATCAAACAGCTCTCGTTTACTGCATGAAGCCAGCTCCGAGTCAGCAATGCTTGCCAGAAATCAGTCTGGGGCTGGAGAAGTAGGAAACAGATTCCTCTGCAAGTGGAATTCACAGGAATGAATTTAGAAGATTTTGCAGACTCTTAACTGGGCAGTTTGGTCTATAATTAGCAGCATCTCTGAACAGTGGCAGATAATTCCTTCTACCTCTCCTTGCAAAAAGAGAATGAGGAAAGGAGGGGGGGAGAGAGGAAGGGAAACACCACACATCACCTGCAAAATACAAATGGAAAACAATGCATTTTTATCCCATCCTTACTTTACTAGCAGAATGTTCTGATCTGACAAATAACTGCCATACTTTGTTGTTTCCATCAGTCTTTTAATTATCAAAGTATCAGTCTTTTAATTGTAAAAAAAAAAAATCCAGTTTATTTCGATACTGCTCATCAGAAAAAAAAAATCTTTTAACCTCCCATGTAATTTTTAATCTATGTCAAGATACGAGTCTACAAATTTAAGGCATGTAGAGGGCTAAAGATACCCATGTAGACTAAATACAATAGAGTAGGTGTTATATATAGTATCTTCTAGTAGAAGTTTGTTCACTGATAACAGCCCTTAAGGACAGGCCTCATTATCTCCAGCATCAGTGACTGCACACATATATATATATATAAACATATATATATTAAAATATATATATATATATGCTTTTAGTTTGTATAGCTAATGGGTATACTTTTAAGCTGTCTCCAGACCTGCATACAGCTACACTTACATTTCACCAAATCACAGAATCATTGAAGTTCCTTCAGCTCTGGAAGCAGTAAAGAATTTCCAGGATTTCAGGCAAGATGAAACTCTGCCTCTCCTCACCTTCTCCCCTACCTTCTTGTGAAGAGGTAGGGTTATAACAAAACCAGCCGTGCTGTGGCTTTGCTAAAAATCAGTCAGCAATATTTTGCAGAAATTCTTCTGTCTGTCTTTGAAATACAGCTTGGGGATTTTCTTGGCTTGAGAAGGAGCTCTTTTAACAGAGCCAACACTTCTTTGAAGCCTATTTTAGCCAAGTGTCTTCACATCAGACAAAAGAGACACCTAAAATATAAATGTTTGCAAATGATCAAATGACAAAAGAAGGAACAAGAGGAATGCCAAGAACCAAGTGTGGCTTCTAGGAGACACACACTTTCATACAAAGGCAAATGTTTTCAGCAAAGACTTGATGAGAAAAAAATTATCAGTAAATGTCTGAAAGACCTTGGCTATGAATAAAGCCTACAAGCTACTTAATAAGACTGAAGTTTCAATCTAACAGATCTGGCTATGGCCTGATGGGGACCCGCACCTGCCTCAGATCTCTTCTCATGGCATGCTTTTTAAAGAAAGAGCTAGAAGGATGCAGGACTTCTAGAATAAAAATGACAGCAATCTTTTTGAATTTAGTAAGTTCAAACCAAGTAGGTGAACACACAAGAAATGAAATTTCCCCCCTTCCTTGGTTCCTAGACTTAAAATAAGTTGATGACATTTTGAGCAGAGTCACTTTGCACAGCCTTTGCCATTTCTCTAATCCTCACTGCAGTCTCAAGGAGTCTCAAGTAGCTGCATCTGGCTGCCCTCTGCAGCCCCCCCAAGCCACCCATTTCTCACCCATCAGCTACAACACATCTCCAGAAAAAGGAACAATTTCCTTGTCTTTTTAGAGGCTTCCCCTTGCTCAGGCTTCTTAAAGGCACATAAAGCAAGGGCAGGGATAACAGATGCCATCTGTCACAACTGATTTGGGCACATTACAGTCTTTTTGTTGTTTTTTCTTTAAAAGATTTAAATTAGTGGAATTAGATGATCCAGCTTCCTGCTCAACTCACCACAGAACAGACTTTGTGAGAGGCAAAAACTGAACCACATAGGCAATAAATAATGACCAGAGAAAGAACACAGGAACTACTAATACTGGTATCAGCTACAATATCTGACTGCAGAGAGAGTGTGCAACTCTCAGAGCAATAAACCTGCTTACTGGAGATCATGGAAAAACTTTCTAGGACACTTCGTTGGCCCTCTTCAGATTTACAATACTGTTACCTGAAAGATGCCTTGCACTAACTCCCATGTTCAATCATGGAAAGGCAGTCTTTAATTTCTGTCATATGTCCCAAATCTACTGTAGCTGGCACGGACTCAGCAGCAGTTCCAAGAAAAAATGAAAATCTACATTATCAAAAAAACAATGTAATGCCCTTTTGTGCTGTTCTGACACTGCTACGTGGTATTCACTCAATACATAATGTAGGTCTCCCCAAAATTACCATAGTAAATGTGAATTATAAATGCCAGTTCCCCATGTTTCAGGACACAAGAAACTTTTGCATTTTAACTCAGATGTCACTAAGTGGTTCCAGCAGCAGGAGCAGCAGCAAATTTGTCTCAGTTATCATGACCATAAGAAGCACTCTGGAAAACCCCATGCAAGCAGCCTTGGAACATAAGGGTCATATCACATTTATGGGATTGGTGCCTTGAGAAGGCTGACCTAGAACAGAGACTAGACAGAGTTAAAGAATAAAATAGGTATTAGAAGGCCTCAATGGAAGCACCTTGGGCAGTACAAGAGCCCGGCCAGGGCTACACCCAAGATGAACCAAAATGGTCACAAAATGAATGACCAGTCCCAAGGTCTCTCATTTTTCTGGTCCATTTGCAAATTGGAGTTAATTATTCAAACACAGCTTTAGTTATGAAGTCGCATCCTTCTTGTTTTTCTCTATGCAGTCCACATTGTTAATGCCCTTGGGCCTGAAATTTGGGTGGTTGTCCTTGGTCCCGAGGTGGGAAAGGAATTGTTTTGTCTACCTACTCTTTGAAAAGAGCTTAACATCCCTTAATATGAAGCTCAGAATGACACACTAAAGCAGTACAGAATCTGAAAAATATAAACACTAAAACCTAAGGCAACAGGATAATACATAAAACATGCTTTTTGGATCTACTTTAGAGGAAAAATTCAAAGGTGCCTGAATTTCAAGTTAGGGGCTTTATAGATACTGCTAGTCTTGGGTTGCTAGACAGATATCACAGTAGGGGCTTTGGTAAGGTTACTGGTCACTTTGTGGGGTCAGGTTTGGACTTTTCCAAATTATTGGATCACTAACCTTATCCTCCCTTCATCTGAGATCATACTCTGTGAAGGGAATAGATCAGAGCCTTTAGTTTACTAAGATAACAATCACTTATTTGAGCAGCAACTTCACTGAACTTATTTCAGATACAGGAATCTGCCAGGCCTGTGTGGGCTGTGCTGATAAGATGGTGCAGGGCTCTTCAGCTGCTCTTTCTTCCTTCCCTCCTGCCACATCAGAGTCCTCATGGTCCTCTTTGACACAGCCCCTCTCTCAGGGCTGGGGGCTTAAAAGGTCCTGGCTCAGCTCCTCTTGATCCCAGTGAGCTCAGAGTGACATTCTTGCCATAAAGCATTAGGGGAAATGAAGTCTTAGCTGAACACAGAGAAAAGGGGACATCTCTGCTTTGATAAATGCCTTTCTGTTCAGAGGGATATAGATTGGGTAAACAGCAGTCCTCTAACATGGCAGGGGCAATGCTCTTTGAATACTGCATTTGAGGAAAATAAAGCAAGACAGAGGCAGACTTCAGCACTGCTTCAAGCACTTGCAGTCCTACTGGCCATAAGAGTCAGCAATAGAGCTCATTTTTGGGCACAGATTTTGAACACAGTGGTTGATTATAGGATTAATGACAATGGAATTGAACTAATAATAATGAACCAAACAAAACGCAGTTTTGCACTAGGTCAGGCAGGAGAAAATGAAAGGCAGAAGAAAAAAGTTGATATTTTTGTCTGCCAATGTAAGAATTGATATATTAGAAGAAATAGTGTGTTTTAGTCTTTCTTTAGAAGCAGCAAATAGCTTCTTTTCACACAGCATTAAGAATCAGTGGCTAAAGTGATTTCACCAAATGGGGAATGTATCCCATTCAAAGACTGCATAATGTCCATTGTTATGGCTTTTTCATTTCTCCTGAATAGCAGCAGGTAGCTATTGTTCTTCTCACTTCATAATCTTCAGAGGTTTTCAAATTTTCCATTGCAGATAATACCATCCCAAAGGAGATTGCATTATTATTGGCTTCTCTGACATTATTTCAAATCTGTCTTTCTTTGGTTATGTTTTGAGGTGAAATAAGTACCATCATATCTGCCTGACTCCTGATATAGAGTTTTATTTTCAGGAGTTGTGGAGCTGTTTTGGTGGAATTCCTTCTTTTCACTAATTATTTGCTTCCTAGATAATGGGGTGAAGAGATCACAGTCTTGCCTTATTAAAAAAAATATTTTAAAAATTCAGCAGCTTATGCAATTCTTCTGTGATTTCAGTTAAACACCCGTGTGGGTTCTCCCGCTCCTTCCCCTGCATTCTCTTGTGGAGATCTAAAAAACCCCAAAACCACTGTACCAGGAGAGCAGAAAAACTCTAAGTCTCTGCATTGTCTATGTGTGATAAGGCCCTTTACAATCTCTAAGGAGCAAGCATTAGTGCTGCAGCTTTTCAGTCTTCATTCCCTTTTCAAGTTCTTTAAAGTTCGTAACAGCAGAAGACATTGTGATATATGGGGGGCAAACATATTTGATAACAGCCTTCAGATTAACAGCTGGATTTTTCTAATGGAAAAAATCAAAATTTTCGGGGTACATTTTCCAGTTCCCAAGGATTGCTAGCATCCCAGATATTGGTTTTCTTCACTCCTAAGCTACAAAAAAAAATGCACACTGATGTTTATCTATAGTCTATTCCTAGTCCAGAGGAAATCTTTGTTTTAGACACTACCAAAAAAAAAAAAAAAAAAACCCAAAACAAAACAACCAAGAAAAACCAAACCAGAAAAAGCCAAAACAAAAAATCTTTGCATGGTGATACACAGCCCATATTATTTTACCTGATTTTCTTTTGGTAAAATTCCCAGCAAAAAAGAAAACAAACCAAACACAAATAACTTTACAAATATATATATATATATATAATCTCAAGACATTTTTAATTGTAACAAAAAAAAAAAAACATCAAAGCTGCAAAGCAGAAGCTTCCCAAAATCTAAAATTAATTAGGATACTATGGATACTATTAGATTATTATTCTCTTAATACTTCAATTTACCTTCATATCACTAAAGGGCAAATTTTGCTTTTCTTTCCTACAGCTGAGTTATGTTTCCCATGTCTCTAACTTGAATCAGAAATGAAAAAAAAATATAACTAGAAGTTAGAGAGGTGACAGAAAAGAAAGATGCTCAATTACAGGAGTATCAAAACTAAAGTAAAAACCTTGATAAGATCACTCAATTGTCACTTCTTGCTAGTTCAGTTGCTGCCAAACCTAAACTGCTTGAATTTGCTGACCCTGCACTCTGCCTACCAGGCTGATTTTCATATCAAAGACATTCATAAGGACAAACTCATCCTTACTTTCCAGGGCCTATATCAATCAAAATTCTTCAATAAGGCCTATGGATCGATTCAGTCCTCTATTTGCAGGACTGAAACTGTGAGCAGGTTAGCACCTTTAGCTGAATAGTGTGATGGCAAAGTAGAAAACCTATACAAAACAATTTGCTCAGCAGTCAGCTCATCAAGCTGGCTTGGCTAATGCCAAAGCATAGGCTCTGTGGCAAAATGATATGCCTGAAGCATACCTAACTTGCTGAAGTTTTGCAAGGTTTAGGTTTGAAGGTTATTTTATTGACATTTTTAGCTTTCAGAGCCAAGTCTCACTCATCTGAAGAAAAGCCTTAATTTTTGTCCATTTTCTTTCCCTAAGAAAGAAAATGTAAACTTCCTAAGCCTTAAAAATGCTGGATCATTCCAGTCCAAGGTGAACAAGGTACATCTTACATCCAAGTGGTCTGACAACACTTTCAGTGGAAGAGGAGAACATAAGGAAGACTGTCACTGCTATTAATTTAAAAAAAAAAATAAAAAAGAGAGAAAGGAGGCTATTCCTGGTTATTAACTCTATATAATCAGAATGCTTCATACTCCTGTGCAGATGTATGACAGGACATAATCCTGTCAAAATCCCACCCAGCAGCCACATTCTTACTGCAGACACCAACAATGCCTCTGTGCCTAGGCTCTTCTCCCAGCATTTGAAATGTTTATGGATCAAAGATCCAAGAATTAACCTCAGGACCCATGAGGGCTGTATATGTGAGAGCCTTGAAATAGGAAACACCTCAGAAACAAAAACCAAATCCAACAGTTTATGCCATTCTTGGCACTCCTAACAATCATACCTAAAATTCTGACCTACAGATGGGGCATAATGGAAAAGAGACACTTCAGCCATGGGACAGATATGTAGAAGTCCTGAACAAGGCACAAATGTCAGTGCCAATTAAATGGTAAACTACATCCATCTCGACAGTCTCAGGTCTCATCCTGTGGCAGACTCCAAGACCTGAAGTACAATATCTCCCTACAGACCCTGAGGCATTTCCTCCGTGTATTCAGAAATCCCTTCCTGACTATTCACATGTCCCTCTCAGGAATCACTGCCATGTCAGGCAAGATTGTGTCAAATTCTGGTGTTTAAATCTCGGAATCTCCCAAGTTCCCCCCACACCAGCAGATCCTGCACATTGCTTCCTCTCTAGTCTGTTACAGGGATGTGCCTTTCCCTCGTGGACAGCTACTGCTTCCAGCCACTTCATGCCCCAACAGTGCTATAAAAACTGATTTTGTCTGCCAGTTGTTACCCCTGGCAGTGGGACTATGCCCAGGGAATACTCCCCTGCTGATGATAGAGGATGTCTGATCCAAAAGTCAGAATTCTTGAATAGGTGCCTTGCAGCTGAATTTCCAAACTTTTATGCTGCTGATTTTAATTGATCTGTGCTACCAAGAGTAGTTGGAGACAAAATCAACTTTATATTAATCTATATAGGAGCATAGTGTTTCTGGCCTTTTTTACTGACCACTATATCACCTTGATTACCCCTAAGCAACCTGCCTCACAGTTTTATACCTAAGCAAACAAAAAACAAATTTTGAACTATTTTTGAGCACTTTCATGAATAAAAACAGTTACTTCAGCTACTGTAATTCATAACTTGATCTTTTTTCCTCAGTCACAAGAAACATTATATATATCTGAAGGCACCTGCCAAATCCTGCCTGGATTGCATGTTCAGCAGAGCAGTTGCTTGATAACTCACACTGGTTTCTACATTGAGACCTTGCCAAAAGGGGCTGTCCCACACTGCCTGAGCCAAAGAGCAAGTCCAGTGATAACAACCAGGCTCAGCAATGGAGTACAAATCTGTAGGCAAATCCTCTGCATTTCCTCTGCTAGTGTTTGGGAACTTTGGGAAGATCTGTCTTTCTTTTTCTCATCACCTGACTGAAAGCTTTCAGATCTGTCACGACATTCTGGTTCTCCATTGGGCTCATGTTGCAAGATGTTTTCCACATGGGAAAGAGCCACAGGTGGAAGGCAGGAACCTGGCTGAAGCACAGGGCACTGTCACCTTCAGGCAGGTGTCCCATGGCTATATCAAAAGATGGTGGTATGCAAACCAAATGATGAAGCCTGAAGGTTGCAGGGTGCCACTGAAGTCAGGGTAAAGTTATTTGACCTCTGCAATTAGTTCCTGGGAATGCAATGATAATGTTTCAGTTGTTGTTGCCTTCTATTTGCAGCCTCTCTAGGAGAAAGAGATTTGCTGCATTTACAAAGGTTGTAGCCAGATGATAAACTCTGATAGCTTTCTTCCATTTCTGACTTCTTAAATAAACACAAGATAGTAACCTGACTTGGATCCCCAAAGTATTCAGTGTGCCACAATTCTTTTGCTTCCAAATAGATGTAAGTGCTTGCTCAGAAAGCTGAAATGATGGAAATTCATTTTGTATTCTCCCTTCGTTGGTCCCTTGGGAACGGAATGGTAAACGAAGAGGAGACTGGGTGAATTCCAATGTTTGCAGCAGGGTAAGTAATTAAAAACTCTTCAGCATATAAGAGGAATTTCTCAAGGTTACCATAACCATAGAATCATGGAAAGATTTGGGTTGGAAGAATCATTCCAACCCTCTGCCATGGGCAGGGACACCTTCCATGATGCCAGGTTGCTCAGAGCTCCATCCAACCTGGCCTTGGACACTGCCAGGAATGGGGCAGCCACAGCTTCTCTGGGCAACCTCTGCCAGTGCCTCACCAAAGAATTTCCTTTTAACATTTAACTAAAATCAACAATAACAACACAAGCTTTTATATAGTAATACTACTTTGTTTTGTGGCAATGCTGAGTATGACCTGTCACTTTTAAAATATTTATTGTTCTTTCTGGTATGTGGGAATGTTTCTGGTTTTGTTTTGTCTCTAGTTTTTATATAGGAAATTACAGAAGATACATGCAAGTGGCTTGCAATGAAAACAGAAGCCATAATGATTAAGGAAGAAGCATAGAAAGAACAACATAGAAATATAAAAACTTCAGCAACCCACGGTGCAGCAAGAGACAAGGGAAAAAAGGCAAGGGGGGGCAAAAAGAATTCTGAGATAAATTTGCTCTACCAAGGCTTAAAAAAGCTACACTGTAAACATTAAAAAAAAAAAAAATCCAAAGAAATGGCAGTAATGGCAAATAACAATTTCTCCATGTTCTCTCATTGTCTGTGTCCCATTCCTAAATCCTCCAGATTAGGGTGAATAACCCTGTTTTTGAAGCAGAAGTAAGAATTACATAAACCATGAACGGCAAGTGACCCAATGAAGGGACTGGGTGTGTGCTTCTGCTGAATGTGATAAAGATTTAGATGTCTTACTGTGGGAAGTGTGAAGTTACTCTGAGGCTCTCTAATAAAGTTTCCTCTTTTTCTTTTGTAGGTAAGCAGTGACAAGGTAAAGTCTACAATCTGTTTGTCTTTGAAATTTTATATGAATTTCTCAGCAAAAGTATTTGAGATCTAAAATTCTTCAAGCTTCTTTCCTCTGGAAATTGTAAACTGTAACTTTGTTAGAATTTCTTTAAATTTGCATTTATATTAAAAATTAAGGTTGATTAATTAAGAACAATATTTTAATACCACAGAACTATGTTCAAGCATCTAATAAAATAAATTTTTTTTTTCATACTTTTTATGGTTTTGGTTGATTTGAGTGAACCCTTTTGAACAAGCTAACCAAGTAGTGACATGCAACAATACAATCTGACATTGTAGCGGGCTTTCTGCTTTAGCGGACTTTGAAGTGATGTTGCACTGAATTCAGTTCACAGCACGTTAAACACAGAGAAAGAAAATGCTTGTGTACAGGACCTCACAGAGTCGAGGTCTTTGCCTATCTTTACCTGAGTCAGGATGTCAGGTTCAAAGAGCTAAATTCAACCTTTGTCATCCTTTCTCATGGATACGGGCTGACCTAGAACACTATGGAAACCCAGGCTGTTGCAAACTACGTAAGAGAAAACAGACTGCTGAGAAAGAGAAGGGACTCCTGAGAGAATGAAGGATAGCAGCATGCTGACTTAATTGGGGAGGAAGTTGTTCTCTGGTTGTATTGTCACTGCCACCATATTTTTCTTCACATTAGTTCTGCTTCCATGTCTGAAATGTCACTTTGGGGACTGCTGCCAGATGTTGTTTGGATGAAGGTGACAGAAAGTGTTATAATACTAGATGAGTCTGGCATATGTGCATCATCTATAATAAAGTTCTACCTGGAAGAGCAATGATAATTTGCAGAAACTGATGAGGTTTTGAAACTGATGAAACTGAAGAGAAGCTATGGCCAGCACTGCATAAGAAGCATGAAATTCTGAATCCTACTGAGAATTCACTGCAAGCGTGTCTCTAATAGCAAGTTTATGAGTAGTGGTATAAATGTATGCTAAAAATATTAAAAATTTTTAGCCCTGGGAAAATTCAATTCAGTGTTTCTAGTGCATAGGCCTGAGCACAGAATGTATTTGGTAGTTTGGGGCGTAAAACAAAGATGGCTGTATAGATGCCTTATAGTCCTTGCAATAGAATATTTTTCTGGAGAGAAATATTTAATTTTATCTGAGTTGTTTTTTTTTTCTCTAGAACAGATCATAACACTAGTTTTCTTTTTATTACCTGCATTTTTTCATTTTTTTCTCTCTCCTCTGAACTCTCTATTTTACTCTTATATTTGCCACCGGAAAGGGGAACAGAAAATAATGTTTTGTCAGTTTTATAAAAACATGTTAGGAAAAATTAAAGAAGAAAATAATCATTATGACTTTTGGTTTCATAATTATCTGTATGATAATATCTATTATTTTTAGAAAAAGAAAATATATATTGATATAAAGACAGTTGTACACACATGCAGACATGTTCCCAGAGAGCACACAGAGCTCATCTTTGTACCCTATATCCAAGGTGTAAAGAGTCTCAGAAGACATTTTAAATTACAAATACTCCTATTTTAAGTCCCTGGAGTAATTTCACTTTAAGTGAGATTAAGATCCAGTATAAGTATTACGAATGGGACTATTATTCATGTCAGATGACAGTTCCCATTATAAAGCCCTGATTTTGGTGGCCTATAATTCTGCTGAACTTTAATCTTTCAGGCTGACGTGTTCCTCACGGCAGGATGGGACTGGAGGCTATATGGTTCAGAAGGATGGTCCATCTGTCAGAAATACAGCCTGTCTCCTAAAATTAAAACTTCATTTTATCTCTTCACAGCATATTCTTACTCCCTATCTCTAATTTCAAGAGATACACCAGTGTCCTTGGAGTCAGTCTCTGCTTCAGTAAAATGAGGATCTGGGCAGTACATGGAAGAGGAAAAGAGAGGAAACTGGAGGGAAGTGAGTCCTGCTCCTGTAGGGAACACTACTGTCACATTCAGTGTTTCTGCCTCTTCCCATTTTATTTTAGACCCCGTAATTTATGTCCCAGTGGGAGGCCAAAGGAGGAATAATCCTGAACTGCTTTGCCATCCCTCTGTTAAAGAGAATACATCTAAATATATATTTATTTCAGCTAATAGTGAGAAGCTTGCAAGTGAAACTGTGACGTGACATGAGTAATTTCTGTTTATTCCTGAGTACCTGATTAGCTGAACTACTGAGTATTCACGGCATCGTCTGCCAGCAAGAGAATCTATACAGTCAACTAACCTAAAAACTAACTAATCCCAAAACAGCCTGAAAAGACAAATTGGTTGTCTCAGTGGGGAACCAAAACTGAAAGTTTATAACCAATGTTATGAAAATAAATTTTAAAAACAATCTCAGATCTGCAGATCATCAGTTCTCATGTATCTTTACTGAAGTGATAGAACTTTAGGGCATGTAAAAGATATTGTAGCTTAAAAGGCAACAAATGTCAGTTTGTGGGAATTGTGCTGGCAGCATGGATTCATAGGCAAGAATACTTGAAAAAATTTACTCTTAAATGAAATGGAGAGAAAGATAGTTCATATAGTAGAGAACAAGATGCATCTGCTTACACAGTACAGACTAGAAGATATGCCCCAATGTAACTCATTCAATTTCAAAAATATAATATCTCAGGATTGAGCTTGCACTATCATGCTACTGATCCACACACAGATATATTTTAGAAACTCAGGTTGGCAGGGTATAAAATCCAAAAAATTGATGAATATAAAAATCAGAATATCCTGCAAATTTGAGTAATGCACATATGATTTCTTTTCCCCCATTCCACAATAGCTACCAAATAAAAAAGAATCCATACATATGAAAACATGATATTAGTGGCTCCTCAGGAGTCATAGAGAATTATTTTAGCAGCTCCCTAAATTTGCCTGCAACCTGGGTCTTAAAAGAACTGGGAAATTATCAAAAGCAAACTATCAGTGATGGCTGAAAATTTTTTAGTCTAAAGCACATCTAATAAATGCAGGTCAGTTGTTTGACCATGGATGTCTAATACTATATTGAGAAACCCATTTTATCCCAAACAGATTTCCTTGGTGCTTGTGTACATTGGACTGGAGAAAATCATCATTCAGAAGTGCAAGGCAAAAAGTTATCCCAGACCATCTAAAATGTTAACATGGGTGGTGAAGTTTTACCCAGTAGTTCTCAGCATATACTAGAGATTTCTCTGTTCACTAATATTAGGATATCCCATTCTGAGATAGGCTTGGATGATGTCTCTCATCAGAAAATCGCCTTTGGACCTTGGTGCTCTCAGAATAAATACCTGATGTTAAAATATTTGTGTTACAGACACTGTATTTTTATTTTGGTTTTTCATTTACTCTCAGGCAGCCTTGGGTGTCATTCAAGGTTTTTGGTATACTTCACAGGACCAGTGCTGAAACAAGCTGAAACCCACACATGATCAGACTATACATGTTCCAGATTAGAAAGACACACTGACACACAAACAAATGTATAAATACATAAAAAGTCAAAAAAGCCTACAAACAATTAAAAAAATAATTAATACCTCCATAAATAGTCAGCCATAAGGAAGAGCTTCAGCAACTCAGAGAAGAGGGTGAGCTTCTCATCTATTTCAGGCTAACCTATAAGCAAAAGAAATAAAGGTGTTAACTACTTTCCCAAGTGTAGTCTCAGGGGATGCTGAGAAGAAACATATGCCAATAATTGTAAAGAGGGACTGCTGCTCACTTTTAACTGCAAAGCACATGAGAAGGTTTGTGGGATTTAAATATTGTTTCAATACTTGAGAAATAAGAATATAAAAGCAAGTAACTGAGCACTGCAACAACTATAACTATTATAAATATAAAAAGGCTGTATTTTTCAGTACTCTCATAGTATTTCTCTTATAAAGCTCAGACTGTTTGGCTAGCTGTATTATTATCATGCCATTCATCAGCCACTGGTTATTTGTCACTTTTAACATTAATGGACTGTTGATCTTCTTATTCAGTCTGTCTCTGTCCTTCATATCTTCTGTATTATATTTCCGAATGATTTTTTGGTTTTCTGTGACAGTTTGTAAGAAATTTCCTGCTATTTGTAGTTTTAACTCTATAGGAGCAATGCTGGCATATAAAATTAATAAACAAAAAAACCCCCATAAATTTATCTATGGAGTTATACAAACCTTAAAAATGTGATAATATTTATAGCCATATACTTAAAAGAATTTCATAACCCACAAAACACAATGCTCTCTAATCCGATTAATGATACTGGTTAAAAATATTATTTTTATTACATTCTAGGCAATCTTACAGAGGAAAAGAAGCTGTTCTTTACCTTCCTGCTTTTTGAGTGTTCATGTATTACAGATAGCTAAGTCACAGTCACATATTTCTAGCTGTCTTCTCACCATTTACCCTACACCTTCCTTTTGGGGAGTTGTAGAAAGTTATTAAATCATCTCTGAGCCTCCTTTTCCCCAGGCTAAACACCCTCAGCTCCCTCAGCTAATCCTCATCAGACTTGTGCTCCACACCCTTCACCATGTCCACTGCCCTTGTCCAGATCTGCCCCAGCACCTCAATGTCCTCCACAACTGAGGAGCCCAAAAGTGGATGCAGGATTCAGGCTGTGACCTCAGCAGTGCAGGGGGATGGTCACTGTCCTGGTCCTCTGGCCACATCACTGCTGGTACAGGCCAGGATGCCCTTGGCCTCCTTGCCCAGCTGGGCACTGGTGGCTCATGTTCAGCCAATGCTGACCAGCAACCTCAGGTCCTTTTCTGCTGGGCCACTTTCAAAGAGTGTTTTCCAGACACTCTTTTCCCAGGCTACAGCACTGCATGGGACTGTTGTGACCAAGACTAGGACCTGGCACCTGGTTTTGTTTAACCATTGGTCTTGGCCTATCTGGCCTGTCTATATGCTCCAAAATGTGAAAAATTAGTAGCACCCAATATTGTGATCCTGCATCCTATTACTTCTCTTCTTTATTAAATTTTGAATAACTGGTTTAAAAGTGCAGTCACATTTGAAAGAAAATTAGGACTATTAAAGCCATTAAGTATTTACAATGTTCTTGGGAAATAGGCAAACACTGAATCAGTTTCATCACTTTGAAAAAGGATGCAGCATCAACTCAACCATTATGAGACACTTCAGTATGTCTATAGGATAGCAAGACTGTAAATACCTAAAGTATGTGAAAAGATTAGACCTAAAGACTCCTGCTAAGAGACACAATGGATAGAAAATTAGACTTCATTAATTCAACTCTCCAAGGAACAAAGATTTTTTTTCTCATTCAGTTGCATCAGGCTTGGTATTGTTGCTTTAAAATCAGCTATATCCTAGTCAAATTCATTTAGCTGAAAACTCCTTGAGGTACTTTTGATCTTCCATAAATCAAAAGCTCTTGTGAAGAAACTTAGCTTCAACAACATTCCTGCCACATACTAAACTAAAGGCCTGTGAGATGTTCTTAGCAGAATACAGGAATTATATTACTGTAGATTAGAACAAATACATTTTTGGGGTTTTTCCTACAATTTTCAAAGCAATGCAGAAACTGTTTTCTTACTTTTTTTCTTACAGCTTTCTCCAGTGGAAGAGGAGTTGGTGCAATTTATATCACCATCCAGAAAACCACACTACAGCACTGACAAACTCAGTCACTTTGTTTAGGAGGCAAGTGCTTCGCACAGGGATTTGTGCCTTGATCTGGACACTTAGAACAACAAAAAGCCCATGACTTTCAAAAAGTTACAATGTTCTTCCATAGGTCATCTCACAAAATATTTTGTCTGGTCTAACCTCTTTGTTTGATTTCCTTTTGAGATTACAAGTCCATTGGTTAAGCTTCGGTTATTTTATTCAGTTTTTGTTCATAATCAAGGGATTTTTTAAAAAGAGTAACAAACTAATACTCCACTGTCAGCTGAAGAAAAGTGCCAATATTAGGTTCCAACTCTCACAAGGATAGCACCTCAATAAAGGGTGTAATCTGGATGATGATGTAAACCATTGAAAGAAATATATCACATTTATAGTGTGATGTGGCTCATGAGCTGCAAGAATAACTACAAGAATCCTTTACTTTTTCATACTTTAATAACAATAATAAGTGACCTTCAGTGTTGTTTCTACACTTACATCAGGCTTGTACTCAAATATCACATAAACCCACTTGCTTCCATTCTCTAAAAGCTTTTCCAAGTCTTGCTCATTACTGTGCAATAATTTGTACATCTTGATTTCCAGATATACCGTTACTAAATTATTTAGAAAACTTTGGTCATACCTGTACATTCATTTTCCTGCCTGCCCTTGCTGCTTATGAAGTAAACTCTGTTTTCCAATGGTGGTGTTTTAATGACCCTAAATTTGCACCCTACAGGACCGCATCTAACTGGACTATCAGAAAAATATTCTCATCTAAGTGAGTTTTGGAAAAAGCAGAAGACTGGCCATGAAACTCAGTTCTGTTCTTCATTTCCAGTGAATTTACTGAGCTAAACTATCTGCCTATGCAGTTCTAGTTTAGGAACCAGCTTTGATCTAGGTTCATTCACTGCCTGGCAGTCCATCAAGCATTTCTATATTTGTGTCTACTTTAAAATCATAAAAAGAAATCTGGTTCTTGAAAAGAGCCATTTCCTAGACTGCACTGAAGATGGCTGTTGGCAAACGCCTGCTACCGACGGAAGCATTAAACATTCTGCTTCAATGTGTGTGGCTGTTTTGGTCTGTTAATTGATTGGGAAATTCCCAAGAATCTGTTTCAAACTTAACAAGCACATTGGAGAATTCAAGATTCAGCAGCTCAAAGACACTTTTAAGTGGTTTCTTGTGGTGCAATATGCACGTGGGGATGTGTATAACTTGACTAGACCATGCACCTAAAATTTTGCAACAGCACTGTCCTAAAGTTAGAGCATCAGTCTTATGCTAATTTTTGAATATGTAATCAAAAATCTCCAATGAATTAAAGGAAAACCAAAAAAAAAACCTCAAAAAAACCACCTCAAAATACTTTCCAAGAAAAATCTCAAACTAAAATATGGCAAAACAAGTACAGATTTTCCAAGTTAGTGTCAAACAGAGAGAAAAAGGGAAATTTGAATATGAAAACAATAATAATCACCATCGTATCAACAGGGACAGACAAAACAAGTACACAAAACAACTGCAAGAAAAATGGAATTCCTTTATCTCTTTTTGAAAAAATTAGTTTTTTATACAGCTCAAAGTGGTCTGGATTTATTTCACCTTAATTTTACGTTAGTTTTCTACCATGTAAGCAATGTAGGTCAGTTTTAAAGGAAAAAAAAAAGTGACATTTTGAATCAAAAAGTCAAAGTTTCATTTTACAAATGTCAAAATGAAATGGTTTGGCATTTCCAAAATGAAACATTTCATTTCAGAAAGGTCAAAATGATATGTTTTGACATTTTTAAAATTTCTCCCTGCATTTGTTCTGACCAGAACTATTAGTCAAATTCAACCTTGATTAGTTTCAGGCCCCTTTAAGCTCAATTTTCTATTCTGATTACCAGTCATGAAAAAAGATTTGCCCAGTGTCATTACAATAAAGAAAACAATACAATCTTTGAAACTGTGCTGGAACTGCTTCTGTAGCAGAGTCTTTGTCCCTCTCCTGCTTTGCCTCAGCCTCCAGCATCCAAGAACCTACCCATGTATTTTCACAGCTGGGAGAGTTAGCTTTGCCCTACTGCATGCCTTAAATTAAAAACAGTAACACGGCTAAAGGCACAATGTCTCAATTAAACCAAAAGCTGGACAGAGAATTAATTGTCCTAATGGACAGTTTTCAGCATTTTTATAGTGCACATATATTGCCCAGGTGTTACAATTACAGTCACTATAAAAATGCTTATAGGTGAATAAATTCACCCTGTGAATGCAAGGCAGAGTAATCTGCCCATTGCCCTTAGCAATAACATGTCAGCATTTCTTTTCAGTGTCTCTTGGGCAGTCCACACTAAACTCGATATTGTTAGTTTAGCATCTTATGAATAAATAAATCATATTAAGCACGGCAACAAGAATTGAGGTCAGAACACTGAATAAGAATAAATAAGAGAAGTTATAATGCCTGCTTGCTGTGTTGTTGGGAGTTGTGGGCAGCAGAGTGAGAGATCAGCTTTCCCACTATTCTGCCAGTGCTCTGGGATCAGTGCAGGGAGGCAGGGGACAAGAGCAACACCATTGTGCTGACTGCACACACACAACACCACATTTACAGTGACATCATACAGACATACCTTGCCACGAAGGCAGGGCTTCTTCCATGAGCATTGCTGGAATGGCAGAGTGTGAAAGGGATTCATTCCTTTCACATGCATTAAGGACAAATCCAAGGAAAACAGGCAAAGGGATGTAAAGAGAACCTATGACCTTTTTTCCCCCAAGCATATTAGATCAAGTAATCCTGATGAATGTCATGGATCATATCATTCTGTCTGTGGTCTGATCCTAAACAGCCAGAGTAGAAACAACATAGCTCCAAAAATCCTACAGTGATGAATGCTTTTTGCAAGGTTTTTATTTTGCTTATTTGGCTATTAGATCTTTTACTGAATATTTAGAAACTTTTGGCATAAAGATATTGTGTAGAGAATCTTGGGAAGGATATAAACACACTTAGTAATGCTTCCCTTACTAGATCTTGTATGCATAGAATGTCTGCATAGAAATTTCTCTTTTGGTCTAGTTGATGTCTGCCCCATCTGTTCACTCCTGATGACACTATCCATCTCCTTTCCACAAAATCAAGTAAAACTATGGTGCTTGTGTCCTCCTCATGCCCTCAAAACTGGCAGGTTGTCAATATGTGCTATCCTGCACTGTGTCTCCTGGAATCCTTCTTAGACTGATGACTTTCAAGCCCTTAAACATGGCTATGCAATACTTTGTGCATAATGTTATCTACTGACAGAATCAAATAGCATGTTATTAAAGTTTGAAAGGCTTTATCTATTTTTCATAAGCATTTTAATAGGCATTGCATTCCCTTTTGCCTCCCATACGCTCATCAGCCAAACTGATCTCAGAATGGACGTTGTATACTCAGATTTTATTACAATAGATCTCCCAGAGGCAGTAGAAAAAAGAAAAAAGTGCTTAGATCTACTTTACCTATGCTTCAAGGATTACTAAAGGAATGCAGTGCAAAGGGTTTAGGTTTGGTTTGGTTTGGATTTTTCTTTATCACTTTTGTTGCTGATGCTCCAATGCCAGATTTTGAGCTGTAAATGTACTGGTCCCTCCTGGCTATTCTTACAGCCATTCTGCCATTTCTCCATTTTCTGCTTGGGAACACCACTGTTTTAAGTATTGTGAAAGAGCAAGTTCCTACTCCAGTGCTGATGGAGCATGGAAACTTTGTGTTGGTGTCCAGACTCCTCTCCCATAATTTCACTTAGCATAATTCATAATGCATCATGCTGTAATATCAGCCAAAACCAGTGCTTCACAAAGTTTACCACCTGAGACAATCCTTAGATTTTCACTCAGCAACCCCAAAAACAATTTACACCTGGCAGTTTTAGTAGTTTTAATTATACAAATTTTCAAAAATACACATTTTCAGAATACAAAAACCATTTTTCCATTCAAAAGAAAGTTTTCAACAAGCTTTCCTCAGTAATGGAATATGAAGCTAGTAGAACAAAGAGCATCTTACTAGAGGATCAATTGCATACTTTTAGAAAATATTGGATTCTTTATCCTTCTAAATGAAAGGACTTCAGGGATAGATCTGTAATCCAAGGATGAGTAATCCATAGCCAGCCTACCTGATATTCAAACAGAACATGCATTTTATCTTTTTGGGCATGTTGGCCACATCTACACTGTACAACATTTGGCCTTGCTTCCACATGGGTGATGTGCCAATAACAGCAATCAGTTTGGTTTCCATTCCTGTAGGAATAAGCCCTGCTGGAGCCATTCAGAGAGTGTTTTAAAAACATGAAATTATGTGAACATAATTGAGGGCCAGGACCTCTAAGGGGGAACAAACCTGGTGCAGTTCTACTCGCCCTGTCTGGGGGAGCAGCCCAGCCCTCATCAGAAGCTATTCCCAGGAACACACTTGAGGGATTTTTTAGGAAGGGCTGCTGGGGGCACTTGGACACAGAGGCAGGGAGCTGGCTGACAGGTTAGTGGTGTTTTATTTGTCAGCATGGCTGCACCCTAGAGACATCAGCCCTGTTGTGTGTGACATGTACATTGCACATATGTTGCAACACAATAATTTCACATATTGCCAGGGGGGAAACGATACTGAAAGAAACAAAAAGAAAAGAAAAGGAGTAAGGAAAAAGACACTGATCAAAATGTTGTAGGAAAGCAAAGAGGTTTCTCTCAGAGGCAGAGAAATCATTGTTTTCCTTAAGGCATGTAAATGCTTTCACTTTATACTGAGGATTTAAGAATAATATAACTATTTCAGTGGCTCAGTGCAGTACATTTCTTCAGTAACTTGCCTGCCCTCTACCAGCATTTCTCTTTTCCAATGGTTCACAACTTTGTTTTTTCCCCAAATCTTTAAGTAAAGATCTTTATATTATGTAAATCACAGGCAACACTGTATATGCCATTTGCTTTATGTACCATATTTCCTTTACAGGAAACCATGATTTAAAAAACCCAAAAGAAACCCTAAGAACAAGCATTTACAGAAAGAACAAACCATTCATAACAGTAATGTTTCCATGTCAGATTCCTAACTCAACCTTAAGCTATATGAACTGAATTCTTAAACAGATGCAAAGACCATTTATTTAACTATACCTTAATCACATGGTATTTTTTTCTGATTGTCAGAGGAAGTTTTTCCATTCATTACACTGGACTGGCTGGGTTTGGTAGAGCTGTGTTTGCTTATGCCTGAGCCAGTCTGCAACTGATTAAGGAGAGGCAAGAAAGACCAACCTGGTTTGATTTCCCTCCATGTATTTGAGGCTATACCATGATTTCATCAAAACTCACACCTAATTACATGTCTATAAAATGTCTTTACACATCTATATTATGTGAACAGGATAATTTTTTTATTTATTTACAAGAAAATCAAAGCTGGCTTTGGTGGAGATTGTTTAATATCAAAACTAGCAGAGCTTCATCCTACTACCAAATGAATGGTAACGGGTGGAAAAGGTCTCAAAGAATTCCAGAGCCCTGTTCCATCTGGAATTGAAGTAAGTATATAAATTTTCTGTTGGATGAGAACATTAAATAATATTAAATTTATTTAATTTTTTAGTAAATAATCATGGTTATCTTGTGTTCCTGAGATTCAAAGAAAAGTATTTAAACTTCATACTGAGAATAGTTTCCTCTTTTCATTCAGTGTCTAAAATGAAAAATTAATTCAGTACTTATAGGAACTCACAGGAACACTTACATCAGCAACAAGGAAAACTTACAAATCCTGACACATTCACCAGCTATATGAATTGATCAGACTAAGCTTTGGTGCCAGTTATATTCTCAGATGTAGTATCTCAGCAGAAAATATGTTCCTCAATTCCACAACTAACTTGAGCAGATCAAGAGATGCAAAAAAACTGGTACTTTCATGTCAAAAATTCTTAAATTTGTAATATATCATGAAATTAAAAACACCCTAACCAAGAAAATCATAAGCAGTTTGGTCCTTAT
Organism: Lonchura striata; assembly: GCF_050655825.1. Classification (NCBI taxonomy): domain Eukaryota; kingdom Metazoa; phylum Chordata; class Aves; order Passeriformes; family Estrildidae; genus Lonchura; species Lonchura striata. Next base: position 13,251,735 of record NC_140703.1, read on the forward strand.
TTCAGCTTTGTAAAAAGTAATCTTACACAGTTACTCAACTCATCTGGAGGCAAAAGACTATGTAAAGATATTATGGTTCAGAAAAACAAAAATATCAATATGAATATATTTCAAAATAAAAAAAAAAAGAAAAGTCAAAAAATAAGCACTTTCATCTCTAAGATTGTGTCATCCAATAGAATCGTATACAGGATGAAAGCTGAAAGATAATAATTGCATGATAATGTCAGTTTGTAATGTGCAGCAAATGCAGGACACAAAGGAGCTTCATTAGAAGATGGGTCTTCATTTCCTTGCCCCTATTCACCTGCTGGAAACCAGAAATTCAAAGGCAACATGAAGGAGGTCAGCATGTTTTACCTCTGGAGAGGATTGTGCCAGTAACTAGGGATGGGCTGAAATTAATCAGAAGGTACTGGTGAAATGGAGTCTGAGCCCTCAGAAAATCTGTTCCTGTTGCTATGCTATAAGGAGAGAAGAAAGAGGACTATTTTTTTTATTTTCCTTTTTTCAAGTCTATCAGTCAGAAATCCCCATTTGCTATCTAAGGTTAAAACTAACAGCTGGAAGTAGCTTAGGAAAATGTCAATCTAAAATAAAACAAAATGGGAAAGGATGTATACCTAGAAATGTATCCACTGAATATAAGATTGTTCTAAAGAGATAACTTTAAATTTCTATCTCATTAATGTAATTCCTTCTTAATGCAAGTGAAAAGAAAACCTGTTTACCTATGTGGCTTTATTTACCAGGAACACACAACCACATCTACACAAAACTTGCAATCAAATTGCACACCACATGGAATAAGGACTGATGTGTGAAGATCAGGGCTGGCTTTGTTGCCTGCTGAGCACTTCAGTGCAGGTCTATGTAGGACAAATTCCTCTGGAGAGTGTCTTTTATCATTAGCTGATCCCAGGGTCTCATGGAAATTGCACTTCATTGACCGGCACTGTCTCTCCTTGTTCCACTGAAAAGCACAGTCTGCTGGGATTGTTTAACTTTTTTTTTTTTCCTTTTATTTTTTCTCCTGTCTCAAGACAGATGTTAACTATGCGAGTTAACCACTGGTTTTAAAGGCCTCAGAGGATTTGTGTATGATCATATGTAGGAAGAAAAGAAGAAATAAAGTCTGCAAAGAACAACTTTCTGAAGATGTGACCAATAAGCCTGCATGCTCAGAATCTATTTTTTTTTTTCCACTGATGTCGAGTAGAATTATTTCACTTATTTAAATCCTTTTGTACCATAAGAATTTTTAGAGGGAGAAATAAGGACTAAAACTAAAAAAAATAAAAAAAAACTTTTAAAAGCAAAAAAAATCAGGTGGGAAGAAAAGGGAAGGAAGAGAGGGAAAGTCAAAGGGCTAGCACCACACAATCTGAGGAAGAGCACATCACAGGTTAACTTCACAAACTGTTTAGCAGTTCAGAACACATGTAGATTCCTATTAAATAATTCAGTCCGAACATCAACACCTTTTCTGACTAGAGAGTTATTTTTCCATAGGGAAAAAAAAGCCAATTACTGGCCAAGATGTCTGGCCTCTTCTTGCTCATAGACTGTATTCAATTTTCACTACTTATTTATAAAGGAGAATTAAGGTTAACATCATAGATGACAGGAATAATCTTTAGATTTTTCACTGTGTTATTTCAGCTTTCTTACTGCAGTTCTCCATAAGATGTTATTTGTTTTGTTTGTTTAAGATTTACTAAGATCTAGTTTGCAAGTTGAATTATGCAAAAGGCTTATTGAAGGCAATATCACTATTTCTTCTCTCCATGGACATGCTTGAACTACACTGTGAAGAAAGGAATTTCACTTTGAATCTTTCCTCATTCCCAGACTCTACAAGGAAGAGGGTTAAGGAACTGCAGAGGAAAGGACAGTTTGCACAATGATCTGATTTGTGAAATGCTAGAATACGAAACATCTGGAACACTTTGCCAGGGAGAAAATACAAACCTAAACGTGCTCTGGGGAGGATGTGTCCAACATCATCACTAAAACTCCTTGTCTCCTGTAAAGCTGCATTTTAAGCTCTGGCTTGGCACCATATCTGGTGCAGGACTGAGAGGCAGAAGGGTCCATTTTCTTTCAGTCCTTCAGGGAACAGAGCATTCCATTTTGTGCTGCCTCTACACATCTTGTGGATTAGGAGCAACTGAACGTGCTCTTGCTCTATCTCAGCATAGTGCCATGGATTAGGCAGCTTGTGTGTGAATGAGAGCTGCATTCAGCACCAGAGTTTTGCAGTGCTGGCTTTCCTGCTACAGAGAAACCTCTTTAGCACATTTTTTTATCTGCTTATTTTAGTATCAGATAGTAAAATTAATTAGCTTTATTAAAGAGTAAGCAACCTGATACTCAAGAAAACAAGCAAAGTAGCAGGATTCCAAAAATATGCCTGCCACCTGGCATTGCCTGATATACGTGCTTGCTTACAAAACATAGCTGCAGCTGTAAATTTTATTTGTTTCTATGGGCAAAATTGATGCAACACTTTTCTCTGTTTATCTAAAAGTATTTGCAGTTCTTGACTCATTAACACATTGACTGGAATATCCATAAACTGGGTTGACTCAATTTATTAGAAACTTTTATTTCAGATAGTTTTCTGTAATTCCTACCTATCCAGATATCTACTGTGCTTCCATGAGAAGTAATTTTCATCATCCACATTAAAAAGAAAACAACAAAAAAACAACACCAAAAAACAAACAAACAAAAAACCCCCAAAAAATCCCAACAAAATAAAAACCAAAAAGTACCCAAACAAAACACCATAAGACAACCTAAAAACCATCAAACCCCCACACATTTCATGTGTGTTTTCACATTGGCTAAAACCATAGTCAACGATTATGCTTAGGACAAATAAAATCTCAGCATTAAGGGACTGGTTACAACAAAGGGCTTCACAAATGTGGGTTTTGCTCAGACAGACAATACAGCAATGGAGCAGTTAACAATGCTCACTTCTGGACCAAGAAACTCATATTAAATGTGCTACTGTGTCATTGATGAAAAATGTATAGCATACTCTATACAACTGCTCCTTTCAAAACCCTTATTAAAACAGCCACAAAGAAACAGTTCCAGCTGTCAGCTGTGCAGGCCAGCTAACTCAGCTTAGTGATGACTTCTGAATATTTCAACTCACTCATAATTCCATTAACTGGATCATTAATACTCCATGAAAAAATATTTTGAGATATCTGCATTTCCTGGTATCATTAAAAATATTTATGTCCCATCCACATTCAAATGTGGATACCTGTTATCACTGCTGTAGAACATGTCTCAACATGAAATCATATCTATAACTTTCAATAACTTTTTTCCTAGGAAGTATCAGGAATGAAGGACTAAGTTGAATTAAAGCCTTCACACTCATTTGAGCAAATGTACTTCTGCCCAGTCATGTTTGCCTTTTTTTAATGCATTTCCTTGTCAATTATTATCCCAATGATAAGGAAAACATGACACCTAGACAGTTCAATAACTGCTGCACTGTGTATCCATATTGCAAAGCTAACCTTGACAAAGCAGGACCCCAAGTGCTTCCTAAAATGCAAACCTTTAGTTATTTGCCAGAAAGAATTCTGCTAGTACCACCAAATCATAAGCTCACCCTAATTCTGCCCTTTACCTCTTCCATGAAGGTTCCCTCTGGTATGTCCTTTGTTCTGCAAACTAACTGCTGGATGCAGCCAAGAGATAGAAACCTGCTAAGGACTTCTGGCTCAAAATAAGACTATAAAATGATTAGGCCTATACTCAGATTTTACTACAAAAAAATTGTTGTACACTCATACAAAGCTATCTTATTTTAATGCTGACTTGTGCTGCAAACATCCCTTTTCTTCAAATTATTTAGTCACAAACATATCTTACACAGGTAAATAACAAAACCTTGGCTTCTAGTAGATAAAACTGAGCAAAATGTGAAACAAACTAAACTATGATCATGAAATAATAATAGTAATTTTCAGCTTCAAATTAGTCTGTTATTGATTGAAGCAATTTCTCTTGTTGGATACTAAAATGAAATATATTGTTAAATACCTTCTAGTACTCCACCATTCTCCTACCTATTTTCTCCAACTATTTTAGCATTCTCTTTTTTTTTTTTAAATTACCTATATATTTGGGATGTATTCTACTCTGTAACCTTGGCAACAAGTTATTCCCTTTCAGAACATACTGTACATTCATATTTTTTTACATAATAATAATGTGTAGCTATTATCATCTGAAAGCAGCAAGTAAAGTGGTGTACTTGACCCTGAAGTTTTCAGGTCATTATCATGACTAGATGATAGCTCTCAAAGAGTGCTACTTATTTTTTTTAAATTATTATTATTATTTTGTTGCTTTATTTAGAAACTTCCTAAAGACATTTAAACAAACTTGTATTCCAAACAAGAAATTAAAACCTAGCATCAGTTTTAAATGACATTTACGTGCTTAAATCCCAAACTGTAATCTCACCAGTGATGACATCAAAGGGTTGCTCTCTACTTATAAGATGGGTATTTTAGTATGGAAAAAAAAAAAAAAAGGTATTGTCTACACAGATCATAGAAATAGGGATCTTCACTTTTTAGGGACATAAAACCCTCACAAGATTCCAAAATTGCAACACAGACCTCAGACTCTCAGTGCGTTGCTTCACTGAAGAGATTTGATATTAGCACATGAATGAAATCTCTGTCTTCTCTTACAAAAATTAGAGTTCTCTCTCAAGCCAGTCATGCTGGGTCACCTGCTCCTGTTTTTCAGATAGGACTTATCTTGAGGGACACCTCTGGGTCCCATCTCCTTCTTGAAATCCAAAAAATGTTACTCCTAATAAGCCTGTAATGGGGATGCAAGAGTGGAAAAGATGGAAAAAATGGCACATTAAAAAAAAAAAAAAAGGTAAGAAAAGAGAAAAGGGGAAACAAGCAAGAATAAAATTTCCCCGTTCACTTTATGCTGATCCTCTCTTTCCTACCTTTTATTAAATTGTTTTATTGCACCACAAACAAATTGTTAAATAAATAAATATTTCTAATAAAAAATAAGCTCCTGTGTTTGAAACAACTAACCTAACTAATATAAAATGCACTTAAAACAGAGTTAGCACTCCATGCAACAAGATCATAGAGATTATAAAGTTGCCTCATTTTATTCATATTACAAAACTGCCACATGTAATTTGGTAATTTTAGCTGTCTTTGATCATCAGAGGATGAAGATTTATCTATCATAAAGGCTAATTACTGCTATCATCTTCCATAGACAGTGGTCTCTATAGGCCCTGCTTGTACTTTTTGATGGAGAGAAGAGGGCCAGACTTTGATGATTTCAGACCTGTCTCATCAAAGAGCCAGTGGGGCACTACCCTTAATGTATTCACTTCTGAAGAGACAGTAGGAGCCCTGCCATCTGCTTTGCACCACAAAAATCCTCCAAGAAAGATCCGCTCACACGAAGACGTCTTACCCTTCATCGGCAATGTGGGCACAAGACTTGTGAGCGTTTCAGAGGGAAAAAAGTTAGAGAGGAACAAAAAAAGGAGGTCATGAATATTGCAATTGTCCCACCTTATCACAATCTGTCTCTCACCAACCTTCGTGACCTCTCTGCAAGTAATTAGCATGCTCTGTGATTCTGCTATTAGCAACATCCTCAGCTTAGCAGACTAATGCTATTAATGTGCTGCTTAAAAATAGGGTGGAATGGAGGGAGATTTGGAAAGTATGCAACATTTAACTGCAAAATAACACAAGCATTTTTCTCTCATTAAATATAGCCAGAATTCAGGGCGTCATTGATTAGTTTTAAATCTTGCCGATGAAATGATTGAACAAACAGGCTGAACTAAGCTGTTATAAACAAAACATTCAAACACTCCAAAAAAATAGTTCCTTAAATCTAAATTACCTCTAATTCCTAAAGAAATTAAGTAACTAATTTCATCTTGTTTGGGTTATTTAATTATCTGATAGAAATAGAAAAGCAAGGAGCAAGGCTGAATCAAAGAAAAGAAAGATTGGCTTTTTGTCTCATAGTGAGATACACAGCTTAGTTGTTAATAACAAAATGCTATAAGCCATATGTTTCTTGTGGTTTTCTTTTAAGTTTGAAATTAGAATGTGCTAATTAGAGTGTGGGCCACATACAAAAATACAGCACTCCATTGGAATGGTGCCTGTATGAGGACTACGTTGTTGATGAGTAAAAGACTGGTGCTATAATTATCTTACAATTCAAGAAGAAATTCACCTTAGTAATTTTTGAATATATCTAGAGCCTGGTTCACAAATCACTTAAGTGCTTTTATGCACCCTTGTGCTGTAATTTACTGTATATGAGAAAAGTGACCTGTATACCAATATCATATAATTTGCCTCACATTTACCAACCTTCCACATCATAGTATGGCAACTAACAATACTCTGTTTCAGCTTCATTTTCCAGGATCTAAAGACCTCGGGAAATGTGAAGCTGACAGTATTTCCAGCTGGGAGTAAATAGCCTATATTCAAAAAAGGAACCATGAAAATCTTCCCATAAACCTAGTAGTAAAATAGTCTTGTCAGTTTGAGCAGCATTCCCACAAATTGCATTTTACTTTGTTCATTATTAGAGCATAACCCATGTTTACCCTTCAGGAAAAAAAAAAAAAATCAGGGAAGCTGAGATGTGAATTAGACAAGAAAAAGAAAATTCAGTCAAGTACAAAATACTTTCTAATATTCCTTTTTATATGTTCCCTGGGATAACATTATCCTCATTATGGAATACATAGCAGACTATTACTTCCAGACAGACAGATGCTGTTGTGTGAAACATACTGGTCAACAGATTCATCTGGGAACTTTTCATCTGAATGTTGATAAAAAACAGGTTTCTGTGAAAAGGGGTGTTTTTTAAAGTGGGGGAGTGGAAAGGGGTGAGGGGGAAGAAGTCAATTTTTAGACATTGATATTGTTCCAACTTGACTGTATCTCAGATATTTATTTTACAATCCAGTGAGAAAGATTTTCTAGCTTTGAATGTAGCCTGTATGATAGCAAAAGTTCTGTGGTCTTTTGTGGCAATTGCTATAAAAAGAACACAATTGCTAGTAAACACCACATTAATGACAGCAGTTTGTGTTCCATTTGGGATGGTACAACTAGAACCTGATGGTGAACATAAACCCCCGCTTTTGCCCCGTGTAATTTCTTCCTTCTGCCTCATTTCTTTTTTCCATGACATTGAACACAAGATCATGTCTTCACTAACCAAGCTTATGTGGAACAGAACTTCCTCAAAAAAAGTTTCACAAAAACGCAGAACAGTTTGAGTTGGAAGGGACATCTCGAGACCATCCAGTCCAAGTCCTCTGCCAAAGCAGGGTCACCCAGAGCAGGTTACACAGGAACCTTCCAGAGGGAGAATCCATAGCTTCCCTGGGTAGCTATTCCAGTGCTCTGCCCTCTCTCAATGCAAAGAAGATCTTCCTGTTGTTGATTTGGGACCTTCTGCATTTTATTCCAGGGTCATTGTTCCTCATCCTGGAAACCACTGAAGAGTCTGGCACCATCCTCTTGGCCCCTTCCTTTGAGATATTTATGTGCATTGACGAGATCCCCTCTCAGGCTTCTCTTCTCCAGACTGCACAGGCCCAGATCACAAAGTTTCTCCTCACAAGAGAGATGTTCCTTTGCGGCAAGCATATATCTCTCCCTCTCAGGATTTTTCATAGAGGTGCATAGAGAGAAATGAAAGAGAAAAAAATTTCAATTTCTGCTCCTTGCTTTTCCTATGTGGAATGTGTTTGGAGAATTGTTTACCTGGAGTGATTGCTTGATTGGATTCTGGTGAGGATTGTTTGAGCCCAATGGCCAATCCAACCCACCTGGGGCTGGACTCTCAAGAGAGGGTCACAAGTTGTGTTAGAGTCAGAGAAAGTAGTATGTAGTAGTATCCTCCTTTTATATAGTATATTAATGTATTTTAGCATAGTTATGATAAAGAAATCATTCAGCCTTCTGAATTGAGTCAGACATCATCATTTCTTCCCATTGGGTTTGCCTGCATTTACAATATTCCTTTCCCATCTTTTTGGCCTCTGCTGGATCCTCTCAAGTAGCTCCTTGTCTTTTTTGTCCCAAGGAACCATGAACTGGACACATCAGTCCAGACGTGGCCTCACCAGGGCTGAGTAAAGGGGCAGGATCACCTCCCTAGACCTTCTGGCCACCCTGATGTCCTCCAGGATCACACTGGTTCTTCTATCCACAAGGGACACAGTCAGCTCGATTTCTAATCCAGTATTTAGACATTTACTTTAGATTACATTTGGTTTTATAATCAGACTGTTCCTTCTTCCTAACTGGTGCCCAGGATAAAAAAAGAACTAAAGGTAACTGTCAAATTCCTTATCTGCTTTAGTGCCTTCAATTGCATCAAAGAAATTAAAAATAAAACTAAAGTCTTGCCCAATATCTATTTTTTACCAGTCTAGATGCATTTCTCATAGACTAACAGAATACAATCTCTAACCGTCCTCTGTTAATAATTTACTACTATCAGTGATATTTTACCAAAATGTAAATAGAATAAACTAAAATTTGCAGATCACAAATTTCCAATCACTTAAATTTTTGAGAAAGCCATAGTTTGCAAAATCATTCCTTTTGCAGTCACTATGCACTTGTACTTGCCTTGCACACATAGCAATTTCAAGAGAATTTTTCTATATTTTAGTCAAATATATTGACTGATGAAGATGATGATAATAAACTTCACATTTGCTTTAAACAGAGATTTACAGCAAATAAATATAAAAGCTGTCTATGATAGTAAGTGCCCTAAGCAATTAGCATAAGTTGTCATGTGAAACTAAAAATGCAAATGCAATATTGTAAGAGATAAATAATTAATAGCTTTACACTGAAAGCTGAGGGAAATTCACACTTTTATTCATATGTTTTATTCAAATTGCTGTTGCATTAGAAACAGCCTGAGTAGAATGAAACATCTTTTTGCAAAGTTCAGCCATTTCTGATGGCAATGAGATTTGTGTCATATTTGAGGTGAAGCTACTTTATATCAGTTTTGGGCTAAACCACTTTTCTGGTTATGTGCTGTAGCACCAAGCAGTTGTGTTTATGAAAGATAAAAGTATGTAACTATCTCCAACATGGCAAATCCTCCAATGATAACAACTACAAAAAGCTCCAGCACAGGCCTTGTCCTCTTGCTGCAGAACCACCAGTAAGCCCATCTCAGTGTGTTTTCAACTGTTATTTATCATTTGGAGCCTTCACTGCATGTGAATATCATCTATAGGATGAGGTTTTTCACTGCCATGAAATGGAGATTTAATATTGATAATTACACAGGCAGTTCACTATTCAAGCTTTGGCTGGTCAACAGCAGCCTGTCACCCCTGATTTCTGAGTCTACTCCAAGCACATTAATTTTCCCTGTACATAGTGGAAAATCCATCATTTTAACAGATTCTGGGATAAATTCTTGGGTTTTGTGCTTGTTTCCTGGAACCCACTCTCACCCTTGCCAGCATGTCTCTTTTTTTCACTACTTATCAATACATGGACTTGAATTAGAAAACACAATAGGTTTGGCCACATTCAAATGTCTGTGTATGTTAGAGTCTTGTCAATTTTAATTACTTATCTTTAATTCTCCTGTCTCACAGATAAAGATTAAATTTCTATACAAACTGAGAGACTAAGGAATGGCAAGGAGATTTGTGGTATTTTTGATTTCATTCTTGAGTTTAACATAATTGGTTTCTATTGCCAGAAAACTTACCAAGCTGGCTTAATTCTATCCCTCCCTCTGCCTTATACATAATATTTATATATTTACAAAAACATAAATATCATTAGCCACAGATACATCCTGTTAACATTTTTTGGGGAACACCCACATTGATCACAATGAGATCTGATTATAGTACTCAAGATTACATCATAAGATAACTTGTGTAATGACCAGGTGGTAGCTTTACGTTTCTCCCAACACTACTTTTAGTCTTTCCTTGTTAAATGACCTGTCATATCATCATATCTACATTTTATTTTTATAGTCTTATTTTTCTAATTTGGCATATTTTTATTCTTTCTGGCCCTTGTTTTTCTTCAGTAAGACAGATTTGATATAGCTCTTGTCCATCTGTGGGTTTTAAAGTAATTATTTATACATATAGTAGTAATTATGTCCATATTTGTCAAATAGTGATAGGCAAAAAAGAGGAAAGAATCTCTTAGGAAAAATAATACAACTGCAAATAAAATAACTGCATATGTGTGTGATCCCTTTTATTTTAACTGGGGAAGGAGACCTCTGCTAGACAGCTGACAAGAGAACTTGTCTAAAAGGATTCTTGTATTATTTAATACTGCAGAAATAGTGGGCTTTTTTTGCAGAATACCACAAGGACAAGAGGCTTCAACTTCGTTTTGAGTGGCAACACTTGGCACACCTAACAGCCATAATTATGCTCTGTATCTTCACTATAAGCCCATGAGGTCTTCTGATAGTGCTTAAATACTTCCTTTTCTCCTTTTATAGCCTATAGGCAGCATCCCTATAGTGACATTACCTTCACATACACTTTTCATCTCAAAATGAAATGATAAATTCCCGAAGAACGAGAATTCAATCTTTATTAGTCTTATCTATAAACTTCCTTGCCTATCAGGTTAGAAAAAAATTGCGTGCTTTGTGTTTTGCTAATTCACAATAGATACCAGGTATCATATACCCTTCTTGAGTGGAACAGTGAAATAACACAACTTGCATCCTCAGCATGAAACAGTCTATGGATTTAGGGTTTAATTGTTTAATTTAGTGTTGCTCATGTACTATATATATAGATCTGTTTAATGGCCTACTGCTGGTGATGTATGACAAAGTGTAAGAAATATTTTTTATAATAATATTTATTAATATATTTAAATGCATTTTCCCTCATTTTCTTTGGGCTTTTTCAGGCCTGCACTCCTGCAGTCCACCCTGCTTCAGCTATTGGGTTGGTTTTCTGGTTTTGCTTGCTCAAAAGCAAGAAAAAAGCATTAATAAAGTACTCCCTCTGTTCCGCCCCCATGAAGATGCCACTCTCAATCAAATAAAATCCAGCTCATGCACACGTTGTTGAAACCTGATCCTGTGAAACAGGTTGGGCTCCATCCCTCAGACAGGATGTCATGCCACCTATTCTTGGAAGCTACTACAACTCAGCCTTAACAGAGCCATCACCAGCTCTTTGCATTTTGCTCACCCTGAAGCTGAAGCGGGACATTAAACAGAACAATTTCAGTGAGACAACACGAGGCTCCCCCTTTGTCTCTGGCTAACATATCGTGAGTAACAGCTTTGTGCCTCAGCACTTGTGCAGAGCAAAGGAAGCAGGGCAATGCAGTATTAATCATCACTCTGCAGTGTTGGCACCAGGCACCAGACCAAAACAAGTTTGCTTCCACAAAGTTCTACAGACTCCAGTGCGTAGTGCAGCTCTTTTGTACACACAGAGAGATATTTTCATTCCTTGCCTGTTTTTTGTGAGAACTTAAAACATGAATTTTGTCACTGTGTATTTATTATCACCTTTATGTTTGTTTCAGCATAACTCCACTATTTATTTTATGCTGGTTAGCACAAACTTATTCTTTGAAATGCTAATGGTTAATACAAAATTTACTGAGGCTGCTGAATAATCATGTATCCTTCATTATCTTCATGTCTTTCTCTGAATGAGTCAAAACTGCACAGACATTTACAAACATAACACTGTGATAGGGTTCCTGACACTATCCTTGATGTGTATGGATGAATTAGATGAGATGCTCTGCCTTTGTAGGAGGCCTTTTGCTCTCTCTGACTATGAGTTGCCTTGTGTAACCTCACTAGAGGGTCACAGCAATGAATATGGCTTGACCCTGCTTTACAGCATTTGAAGTGCTGGAAGGGAAAGGTAGACACAGCCTATTCTATCTGCCCTTGGCAGAGTTGATGGATGATGTTTGCTTTCTTATTCGAACTTTTATATATCCTCGAGAACTTGCCAGGACCACAAAGGCCAGGTACAACAGAGAATTTTGTCAAAATGATAGCTTTAACATAAGCATCTCTATTTTTCTTCCTAGATATTTTCTGCTATTCTCAAAGAGTAAAGATCATGTCAATAGCTCTATGCCACAATCAAAATTCCACTGTGTTTCCAGGAATGTGGTGCCTATTAAGTTGTACAATAGACAGCTGAGAAGAGCTCCAGTCAATATTTTGCAGACAACTGTCATCTGAGGGAAATCTCTATAATTACAACACTTCTTAATATTTTTTTTTTTTTACTTTTGGGTCTTTTTTGTTGGCAAAAAGGGACCATCTTAGAATTATGTAATTTATAATTTGAAGACAGGCAGTCCAATGTAGTAAGGTCATATTGCTCCATCAACATCTCACCTCTGTCTGTGCAGGTATTTAAAGCATTCCCCACCTCTCACCCTTCTATTTGCAAATGAAATCTATAAAGAAGTTATTTCTAATTGGCTTCAATTCCACAGGGGTCAGGACATCTTACATTGCACAATTTATGACTGAAGGTAGCTAATGCTCAAACTATTGGTAAGGGATAATTCTTTCCTAAGCAATTTATTTCCTTCTGCTGTATTTAACATTATCTGCCTTGTATAAAACACAGTTCCCAATACTTTACAGAAAAATGTATTTTGTATTTAAAGTCTAAACCTATCTTTAATTCAACAAGTCATGCCTACGAGAATTATATGTAAATTCTAATTGGTTAGGATTTGGTTTGGTTTTTTATTGTTACCACATAAAGTCTGCATTTGATCTAGATCACAAGTCAGACAGTATTCTTTAAAATAAAATTTTTGGTTGTGAAATTACCTAAATGAGAAATGGGTAAACACTCGTGTAAACACCTAAAATAGAATTTTAGCTACAAAATCTCAAATTCATATGATTTCTTGATTTCAGCTATCTAATCTCTCTTTGTTGGAAACCTGGGTATCACTGTTTCATCCAAGGGTAGGCATAAACCCAGATTCAGGGAGCTTAAGTTACTTCCACTTGGATAATAGAAGTATAAACTGTGCCAGTGATTTATCATTCACACATAAGAAAGAAAAACTGGCACAGAAAACCTAAGTACAGCCAAGAACTTACAAGTAGAATGGTATTAATAGCAGGCATGACCTGAAAAGGTTAAGTTAATTTTCAAACTAATTAAAAATCATGGTATAGACACAGAAAAATGTGTACTGGCTCAATATTAACAGGTCATGCTGAAGATAAAATCAAAAACAAGTTTATATTATTTAAATGGTCTTTATGTCAACAAAATTCTATTTACATGCATCCAAAGCAAAGTATTTTATAGAGATTATCTGTAGAGATTTGATTTTCCTCTCGTTAATGTGTCTTTATGTAAAGAGAAGTCTGAAGCAAAGCAAAATTAAGAGAGATCAACAAAAATGTCTGCTTTAAAGGTACATGTATGGTGTGTGCATAAATATACATATGACTTTTCCAGTAATTATTCTCTTGATACTCCTACAAAAAGGCACAGCAAGAAAAACCAAAATAGACTCTGAAAATATAACTACTATCACAGAAAATAATACATTATTATCCTATATTTACTGTATCACAAGCCAAATAAGATCTCTAATATAAAGGCTACAATCTTGTGTATATGCTAAACCACAGTAGCTCTAGATTTTTAGAAAAAACCCAACCGTAATTAAATACAGGGAGCTTGTTTTTCAGATGTCTTGCAAAACAGATGGCAAACGGTACCTTTTGTATTGCATGACTACTTAAAAACAGAAAAAAAATCTAAAAATGCAATACAGAACCAGAATGTACCACATCAGCTAATAAAATACATAACTCTGGAGGAGAGACAGGATAAAAGAAGTACACCATGTAGGCTATTTAATTTCAACTTTACTGTTACCTCAAAACCTTAAAGGTTTTGTCAGCATACCTAACCAAGAAATCAACAATAAACACAATAAAACCCAAAACCAACTAATAAGCCTTAACGAAGTATAATAAATCAAATAACAGGGGACTTTGGTTAAAAGATTAGTCTTCTGTATTAACACATGCACACAAAGAATGGAATGGCCAACCAGGCCCTCAGTTAAATTACTGTCTCAAATGCAAAACATCTGCACAGATAAAATTCTCTTCAGTGACTCACAAACATATTTATTCTGCCTGGATTTTACTATTAGTGTATTTTTGAAATACATTGTGTTGACAATGACCCTAAAATGTTTCCATGAGCTGCCATTATTTCTTTTCAAGAGAAAATGCATAAGCTGCCAATCACAGGAATCCAAATGGCTGGGAACATCATTACTGTGTGCTGGAAGTAAAATTACACGTACACAAGGTAAAAAGAAAAGCAGTGGACAATGACAGACACAGAAGGTCAGAGATCTGAACGCTGTATGGGATGACACAAGTACCAACTGACATAAAGAAAGAAAAGAAGTGATCAGACTTTGTTGTGTCCAAGGTGATTTAACCAAAATCTAGAATAGTTAGATCTCACAGTCGGTTGAAAGATTATTCTCTCTGAAGGGAATGTGTAGGTTCTTACCTACAGGGTAAGAATAATAACCCTATTTCAGAGAGGAGGTAAATATTATAAAATTCTAGTTAATTTCAGTTTTAACAGTAATGGATTTTACAGTGCCCCGCAAAAACATGTCTTCTGTACTCCATTGTCATTAAAACAACTCTAGTGTTGATTTCCTTGCAAGCTATGTACACTTTGATCCCAGAAAAGTGAGGACAGCATGCCTGAAAGCTGGAATTCCCGAGGCCTTCTGCTTCCTGTCAGCCCTTTGGGATGCCAGCTGGCAGCAAGGCAGCGCTTCTGCAGGATGCCCAGCTTCCTTGTGGAAATGTACCCGAAGCAATGTGTTCCTGTACAACCTGGGGGCTGACAATTCCTGACTGTTCAAGCTGAGAGGTTTGGGGACTGCTTGTCAAGCAAAGGATAAATCTGAGTAGCTTCTAAGTAGACTTGTCAGTTTATTAAAAAAAAAAAATTTAAAAAAAGCCCATCATGTGTCTGCTTGTGCTAGTAGAGGATCAGCTGTGTCTAGGTACATCTCCTGGCCCTACTGTGGAGTTTGGGCTTCACAGCTCATCCTTTAGAGCAGCTGAAACCTACTTGAACCTTGCTGCTGACACAGCACACGAGAAGTCACATACTCATGACACATTCAGAGACATCCAGCCTTAGAGGGACACGTAGAGAACAGAAATGAGCACATGAGAAACTTAAACTGTGATTCGTGTGAGACAGTTCAAAGAATGGCAACATTTGGTGACTCAAACAATTTCATCTGAGTGAGAGCAAAATAAAATAATTGATGAAAATTCTATGTCCATTTCAGGCAGTTTCTGTCCAGAATGTGAAAGAAATATTCCCTCCCATTTTCAGGACCACCTCTCTCAGAGTTTAGTAATCTCAAATCAAGGAAGTAGCCACAAATAGACTGCTCCCTTTACCATCCATTTCTACTGCTTGAGGTAGAGAATACCTTACTAATCAAAAAAATATCTATACTTCTATTCCTGGCAAAGGGCAGCACACAACAAAAATTGGCCCTGCTTGGATTGGGGCACCAGTGAGCCCCTTTCAGTCACCTGGAGATTTAACATCAGATTAAACAGAGTCATAATTTTGCTCTGCATTTACTGAACCATATTTCTTTCGGTACCAGCATATTTTTTAGTATTGCTTGTGTCAAAACATTTTCAAAAAACAACAAAAAAAACCTCAATAAAACCCCCCCACAAAAACCTAAAACAAAGAAAACAACATGCCCACGCCCACCCCCACCCCCCCAGTAAATTTATATGGTGATAGGTATTTGGATAATAATGCAGAAAACTGAGTATATAAAAGATTTCCACAACGTGCAAAGTACTGATTCAAGTCCCACATCCCATATGCGGGGAGCTGAACATAGCTTATTTGAGTATGCAGTGATTCAGGCATGAAATAAATATACTTATGCACAAAATGCATTTGAATCTCACACTGAATCTTAAGCACATTTCATTTGAATATACAATTAATTATGAATTATTGATTTAATCCTGATTTTGCTCTTTCTACTTCATAAATACCAACAGCAATTCCACTCAACAATAGTTTTGTATGCCAGGTTATCAGATTTGAAGGTATTTGCCACCATAATATTTCTACAATGGTATAAACATGCAGAAGTATACAGAAGCATGAAACTAAACTGTAAATATAATTCTGTAATAAAATAGTACATATGTGAAGGGGATTGACTTGGCTTCTATGTGAAACATTTCTCAACCTTAAAAATTCTTATACATATTAATGTAGAGTGGGATTTTTTTCCTTTTTTTTACATTGAATTGTAAAGTAGTTTATAATGAGAAAATGACTCAGTTATCCTCATTTGTGGTGCATTATCTGCTGTGGGATGGAAAAGGAGTTGATAATGAATATATATATATATATTAAAAAAAAAAAAAATGGAGGATTTGATGTGGGATTTAGACAGAACACAGGCCTAGTACTGATCACCTGCCTAAGGCAGATTTTCACCCATAGGACAGAAGGCAGCATTAAGTGTGTGAAAGCAGCAGTTCCTTTGAATTATTGATGGATACTTTGAGCTTTTGTTATTGAATCTGTCTATTGGCAGGTAAGGTCCTAAATTTTTCTTCCCTTACTATGGATGACTTGGGACAGGTGCTTTGAAAAAGATGTATTCATTTATTCGCATATAAAAACTATGAAGCTAGGCAGCTGAAACAGGAAAGGGTTCTTCCTCAGAAACTTTTTTTTACATTTTCATTCCCTCCACACTCAGACTTCCCAAGAAGTCCAAACACAAAGGAAACCACTTAAACAATTATTTTAGTCACACCAAGTTACTTAAAAGAAAAATAGAGACAATTATAAAATACTTAATTTGAAAACTATAAAAAAGTGAAAAAAATTAAGTATTTCACAAATGGCATTTTGCTTCACATTATGCAAAAATATCACATTCTCAGAGCTCAAATTTACTTGAAAATGTATGGGGTTTTTTGTTTTTTCAAGAATAAAACATTTTGGTTTTGCAAAGAAAAAAAATTACCTTTATAGAACAGGGGGAGATAAAATTACCTCCCAATTTATCCAACGTAATTTTCCTGACTCTCTGCTATTGTTCGACTATTACAGAAACAAGCATGTTACCAGAGCACACAAAGGCAATAAGTTGTGTAAGGAGCAGATATAAGTATTAAAAACCTAAAGAAAAAAAAATCTTATTAAAAACACAGGAGCTGTAAAGGAACCCTACTACCCTACTTTAACTGCAGTGCACACAGCTCTCATGTCAGAAACTTTGTGCATAATGTACTCCAGAACTTAAAAAGGAAGGGGTGTTGTGCTCAAAGGCTCAAAAGGAACAGCAGAACCACAATAATCAATATTTCTCTGCAGGAGCTCCAAAAGTGTTCAGGTTACATCAAGAAATCCTGGTAATATCTCCGAGTTTTTAAACAGAGCCCCTCAAGCACTGGTATTTTGGGGAGCCTTGTGCAAACTCACAGAAGATTTTCTTCAAGGTTCCATGTTCCTGTTGTTGACGCACGTAATTTTTTTATATCTTGTAATGTCAGGCGAGAAAAATTTAGGAGTTCTGTTTTCTTTATTTTGTCTCTAGTGTCCAAAATGGTCAGCAAGACACTTCACACCAAAGCCCCAAGGAGAGAACAAATCATGAGCAAGCAGCTCTAGCACCTCTGATTCAGGGCTAAGTCTTTGCCAGCTGTAACTATTCTGTCTGTGGACGCAGTCAGACCTTTTTATCACTGTTTCTCAATGCACTGGTAAAAGTTGCTACACAGAAAGGTTTGAGTAAGAGTGTGTGGACAAGTTCTTGCACACTGCTGAACAAAACTCCCATTGCTACCATGCTATCATGAATTAGGGTGGCATTAGTAAACTTTACTAGCCCATCAAATTTGACTAAAGTATCCAGACTCCTCAGTAGCTGACATTGTACAAGGCTCTGGTTACACCTCAAACAGGCATCCCTTTGCAACAAGAATATTCTTGTATTTTAGTTCCCCATGTCCTCCAGTAGCAATGCACCAGTTTGTTGAATTTGTCTAATTCACCTACAGCAGAGCTGCAATGACTAAGCTCTAAAAAGAGGTGCTTTCTATATTTTACAAATCACAATATTTATGTGCATATGAAACCTATTTGCATTCTTCATGCTTTATTTTTAGTTGGCCATGGGCAACTGATGGCAGGGAAATACAGCAGGAGTTTCAAGCCTTTTTTTTTTTTTTTTTTTCTGCATTTGCTCTGAAGTATGAATAGTGGTTCTTCGGCTACTCTTTCAAAATTGATCAGCTAATAAGAACCCATGAGGAGTTTGTACTGTTTGTTTCTACTCTTGCAGCCCCAGTTCTTTCAGGAGCTCATACGTTTGAATCAGTGAACAGCTTACAGACCAACAGCAAATGTGTACAGCAAAGTCTCTCCATCCAGACTTGTTGGGAACACTTCCAAACACTTGAATGCTCCCTTTAGCTTTTGTTTTCCCTTTAGATTTTATTTTAAAACAGCATCACTTAGAATAAGTGTCAAAGCACATGGACTGTTGCTTCTGAAAATACAGATGGGGTGGAGGCTACCAGAAGGGTGCTGATCTCATCAGTCTCAATGCAATGCTACTATTACATTGTACTCCAGAGTAATTAACTTTTACTTTTTTTTTCAGAAATACAGGTTGTAATCCATTCTTTTCCAAAAGGCTTTTCCCAGGTCTATCTATGCATCATTACAGTTAAATGACATATGAAAAGTACAGGAGGTACTCAAACACAACATCCAAAGTTAATAATGTAGACTTACAAAGCAAATATAAATTTGCTTTTGGTTTAGAATTTGTGTTTCATTCAGCCTTCAACTCCACACATCTCTATAATTCTTAATTTAAAAGTTAATTTTTAAAATAATGATCTACCTCTTTAAGTGTTTTTGCTATCTTTTCTCATTGCAGAAAGGCATAAATTACCATTTTTGAAAACTCCAGTTCCAGCTGAGCTCTCAGTTAGCCCAACAGAACTTTCTTACACTTCTCATTCTGATGACAAATCCTTTTCTTGCTTGAGGTGAGTAGAACACCCCATGATAAATGCCCAACAGCATCCCTGAGTGATAAGATTTACAGAGATACTAGTTTTGCAAAACGTCACATCAATACACTCAACAAATTACCTCTTGAGCTGGGCTAAAGAGATAGAATAGTGTTTAAATATAGTCCCAGAGGAAAAGGAATTTTGATATAACAATGGGCTGGAGGAGGAAAGCTACTGGTGCTGGAGACATGCTGTACAGAGTTCTAAGAGTAATTCAGATACTGAGGGCCCACATCTCGAATGCCTTCAGGAAAACAAAGCAAGTACTACCCTCTACTCCTTAGCTTATAATATTTCTTAAGTGTTCACATAATGTCAAATCAGTGAAATAATCCTCTGATAAGGAATAATTTAAGGAAATTTTTCTATGTTAGGAAAACAACTTTAAATCTTTTTTTTCATCATACTTTTCAGAAGGAGTCGTGTAAGGTGGTGTTCTAGAGTCAAAATATTAATTATTTTGGAATTGGAATACATTATCCATCTGATTTGGAACAGATACAGAACCTAGATATTCTGCAATGGTACAAGTGAGTACTCCTGAACCAACAGAAGTTGTCAATTATCTACTGCTCCTAATGATAACCCCTTTCTCCAAAGCAGAACACAATTTTTTGAAAATTAAATACTTTCCAGGCAGTACTCATCTCCATCCAACATCTCATGCCCTTGTGTTGGTAAAATATTCTCCTTACAAATTCTGACTATGGTAGTATAAGCACAATGAATTGGAACTTGGAGCAGTGATTCCCTGTTTTTTTTTCCCAGCAGATATAGAGATACAATTCTACAGTGGTCAAGAAAAATAACATTTTACATAATTTTACTCTTGCCTCCCATTAACCCTGGCACAAACATCCTCTCAACTTTGTTACTTAATTCTTTCAATCACATCTACAACATTACTTACCACAGCACATATATATGAACATCACCATAGACTTGATGATTTCTATGTATTTAAGAGACAGCTCACAGGACAGTTTTGAAGGAAGCTGATTAAAAAACATTACCAGAAAATCCTAAGCTGCAATAAACCATCATTTTTACCAAATATTTAGACCAAAGCAAACTAACACAACAAAAAAAAAAAGTCAAGAGCAACAACACAATTCTAAAATCCAAGGCCAAGAGTAAGCAGAATTTTTGACAGTTTAGTATCTTTGGAGTAGAAATAGACATGGAACTTGTAAATTATAGATGCTTTTATGAGTCATCATGCAGCATCAGATGCTTAGATGGGAAATAAAGTTCCCTATTAAGATTCAGCATATAATGTTTTTACATATGGAGACCACAAGCCATGCTGCTCACACATAAGGTTTTCCAGAAGTAATTAACAACAAACCCAGAAAAACAGGGCATCTCTGCTCTGACTTTAGATCTTCAAAACTCCAACCTTTATTTCCTAAGTTCATATAACACTAATTTTTAAATAATTAAACAATTACACACATTACTTTCAATACTTGAATGACAGAACAATCTTCTTGGTGTGCTCAGAAACACTCATCACTCGACTGAGCTGAGCAGCTCAGTGGATTTCTCACATCTAAGTCCCACTGATGTGCATTAATGAAACACACCTTTAACTTCTTTTCCTTTCTGCCACGCAGCCTGTGCTCCGAGCCCTCTTTCAAGTATTTCAATATTTTATGCAGTGATCCCTTAATGCAGAACAAACAAAGAGTGCTCCAAGCACAGCTGAAACACAGAATTTCCGTCTTCAAGCTGGATGACCCAAGCACTTTCCTACACACTCGGTCTGCAATTTTTTATGCCTGCCTGACTCACTGAATTATATGGAAAATAAAGAGTTTCCAACATACCTGCAGATTAGTAGAATTGAAAAGATATCAATTTGCCCAGGGGGCACTGAACTCAGACCTTTAAGGTTGCTCTCATCACTGCTGCATCAGCAAAAGTGGGGAGAATGGGCAGGACATCCTCTCTAAGCTCCTCCTTCTGAAGTGAGATATAATTAATTAATGAAGGAGCAGCTGTTTCCTTTCAGACACTCCCACTTGAAAAAGGAAAGCTCCTACCTAGTAGCAGTAATGTGGCACCAACATCCCTGGAATACCAGGGTCTGGTTTAAACGTGACCATGCCCTCAGTGAATTCTTTTGTTTATCTCTGAAAACTCCCCATTGTGAGACACCTAACATCTTTTGAATATCCCCTGAAGGGAGCACAGCTCTCATACTCAGCTCAAATGCCAATGCCATTTTGGTTTTAAAATCCCATTTTGTAAGTTCAGAATAAAGCCTAAATTACTTCAAAATACAAATTGATTCTAATGCAGACTGTGCTCCTAAATCAAGAAACAAAATACCCACAAAAGATATATAGAAATTTGTCTCACATCCCAGACTGCCAGCATGGACTAGAGACATTTAAAAATCCATTTCTAATTCAAAGATCTTAATAGGTGATATATTTCTCAGAAGTACTGACTGCCAGTCACTTAATGCAAAAATCTTTACTGCCTAGAAGAATAATTTTAGAATTCTTTTTAAAGGGAACTTTAAGCCTTATGCAGCTATTTTCAATGAATGCACAGATTTTACATAAATTCTGGGTGGGATTAGGTTCAAAAGAAGCAATTTCTAATGAGAGAGAGACAGAAAGTGGCTAATTACAGTTCAAATAAAAGATACTTTCCCATGGAAAAAATAGAATATCCATTTAGCCCATACACAGATAGCTTACATGAGTGTTTGTAAAGCTTATAAAAACTAGATTGACTAGTGGTGATTACTTTAATATAATACAAATTTTTTTATCTTGCTGCAGCTATTTGAGAATGATATAAATTTAAGTGTTTACTGTGTATTTTCCATTTTCTTTGAAGTAACTGAATTGTATTATCTGGTCTGTATCAAAAGAATTCATCTAAATCAAATATAAAGTCAGCATTTATTTTGACAAGTGTCACTTTTATTTTCTTATCCCTATCCCAGTTTCAATGCATCTTTAAACATATAAGTAAATAATTTCTTCTTCACACACAAAAGTTTGAATTTCTGTCACTACTCTGTGTTGCCATCAACAGTCTTTAAAATTCCCATTTTTGGAATTTTGGCATTTTAAAAAAATCCATTTTAGCACTTAATGAATAATACATGTGTATTTAAAAATTAACATTATAAAATTAAATATATTAAATTATTAATATATTTACATGATGTTAAATATTAACATAATCATGTTTTAAAATAACTACATTCCTTCAACTAAAACATAGTAACACTAAATAAAACCTATTTATATTTCTTATACACTACACACACAATGCACAGTATTGGTTACAGTATACTATACTAATTTTTACACTAATGAAAGATTTATACTAAAATCAAACAGATACAATAAATCTGAAAAATGGGGCATTTTTCTGAAGAGAAATGTAGTGCTAGTGTATCTAAGATCAGATTATTTATGGGGCTGCCTTTAAAGTGAAAATTTGCAAAGTGTCATTGCATTGACAGGTATATCATAAACCCAAGCTTTGCACTTTTGCCCAAGTTGTGTCTCTGAACTGAGACTGACAGAGGTTTGGGCTGAGAAATGACTGCAGGTTTATTGCCTTTGGCCTGTTGATAGACATTTTAGTTTGTGGTTAAGACTATCACAGCATTAATGAAAAGAATCAGATATATCACAGTCTGCCCTTGAGTGTTGTTCCAACTTTTCTCCCTGATTTGACTGAATGTGCCATCTGTGCATTCTAGAGAAAAATTTCACTGTTATTGAAAAAAAAAAAAAAATAGGTAACTTCTGCGGGAAGGTTTTCTTGGTGGTTAGGAAAATGAATAAACTGCTTGTGATTCTACCCTGGAAAGAGATTATTACAGTCATAATAACATGTTGGATTTATTTACTAATTCTTGATTATCAGTGGTGAACTTTGTCTTGGAAGTGCTATTTACTAAAAAGTGTTTCTGTCAGCTCCTCTCTTTCTTTTTTGTTTCCACATGAATGATTAAAGATACATTAAAAATTTGGGCTTCCACTTAGTGAGGACTTTTAAGATCCTTATTGTGAGGTCATAGAAGATAAGGTACACAGGCTCACCATGTACACAATTATTTTGACCAGTATTTTATACAAAGATTAAGTACCATTAACATGGTTTTTTGTGGTTTCAATTTTCAAAATAAAATAGGTTAGCATTGCTAAGTAAAGAGATCTGTCCCAATGAAATTTTCCCTCATGATAAACTAATTAGTTCAGGAAAAGGAAAAAAGTATTTTGTGGTTTTTTTCCCCCAAAAAAACCCAAGGTTTAAATGAAAGCAAAGCAAACATTGGGGTGCCACATCTGTAGCTTTGTGGAAAAAGTATTTTCTTTTGGTGTGTCTTCCACTGCTAGGCAATGCAGATCTGCATCATTTCTCATAGTTTACTCTGGTGAAATAAAATAATTGATTCCAGAATAAATCAATAGGGTTGATTTTGTTGGTGTTTTTTTTCTGTTGTGTTTTTTAGTTGTTGTTGGGGGTTTTTTTTGTTGTTGTTGTCTTAGTTTGTTTTTTTTTTTTTCTGACACCAAGTAAAGTGAAATTAAAGTGAAATTAAAGTGAAACGACTTTGCCCTTAGATACATAAGGACACAGGAAACAACATGAAATCTAGATAGTAGAATGCCCATGCACACTTGCTGATTTCTTCTAATCTGGATACAAAAACCCCTTATAAAAGTCCCTTATCAGTGTTCAGCTGTGATCTTAGAAACAGAAGTAATTGTCTCAATGCTGACAAGATGCCTTTCTTGTTTACCTCTCCTGTGCTTTCAAGGGGAAAGGGTGATAAGCAGATTCTATCTTTTTCTCTTCAGACTACCCTAGAAAGAGCCTGAGATTAAGACCCTTCGAAAGAAATTCTATTAGAAATTCAGTGTACAGTCTACTTGAGATAATGCAGGAGTTTGGACTGTACCTCTCATTTCTTCCTGAATCCTTCATAACATGGTGATAACATAATACCATCTAAATCAAAAGTTTAAAAATATACAGCACACTGAAAAGTATGACTATGGGCACTAGGGTGGCTTATCAGAAATATTTGTTTCAGATTCAAATTTGTTTCAGAAAATGTTTAAGTACATTAATTATTTAGGAAGAAATCTATAGCAATAATACTTCTTCAAACTGTAGTTGGGATTTATTGTCTGCTTGAAGACAGAATATACTCAAAAGTTATTTAGGATCCAACTGACTATCAAAGCCTGACTTATGTAAAAGGTTTTTTGTGCCATTTCCATACCACAGCATAACTATATTTGCATCTCTTTGTCACAGAATTACTGAATCACAGAATGGACAAGATTGGAAGGGACTAGAGCAGTCCTTGATCCAATCTCCACGCTCAAGTAGGGCCGTCCCAAACTCAGGATTGTCCAGACAGATCCTTGTTGCCCTGTTCTATTAAAAATTTTAGAAGTCTGCTATGTCTTCTGATGTTTATATATTTCTATTAGAGTTATCTCACACTGTTCATGTAAATAATGATTGTTTTGTATTCTTCTTTGTGGGAGATAATTGATGGACTGTTGGTTTGACAAGTGTGGTTGGAGAGGTGGCAATTTCACCCTCCAATCCACTGTCACTTTTGGAATTCTATATATTGCAAAGTCAGAAATAAAACTTCCTCATTTCCTTCTTTTACATCTTGAGTGAGTGCATGTGGCATAGTGTGACAGACCCTGAATATCCTCAGTGAGGAAGACCCCATCACCTCTCTGGGCAATCTGTTTCAGTGCTTGGTCATAGCACAGTGAAGAAGTTCTTCCTCATACTCAGGTGGAACTTCTTGATCACAGGAGCCTGGGCTCTTCCAGAAGGACTGGGCATGGCAATACAATCCATCAGTGTTCCCTGGGATTAAAGCTCCTGTTGTGGCCTGGGCCCTTCCAGGATCTTCTTGTCCACATGGCAGAGCTGCTAAGCTGTTTGAGGGCAACCAGCCCATTTGGCTTCTAGTTGCACATGATTGTCAAGCAGAACATCCACAGAACTTTCACCTAGCTCCTGTCTGCTGAGCATCCATCCTACAGCTCCTCAGAGCCCCAGGGCAGGCCAGCACGGCACCGTCCTGTGCCAGAGCAGCAGGGGCAGCAGTGCAGGATGCAGCCCTGTGTGGCAAGCACATTTCTCTCCCTCTCAGGATTTTTCATAGAGGTGCACAGAGAGAAATGAAAGGGAAAACAATTTCAATTTCTGCTCCTTGTTTTTCCTATGTGGAATGTGTTTGGAGAATTGTTTACCTGGAGTGAGTGCTTAGTTGGATTCTGGTGAGGATTGTTTGAGCCTGATGGCCAATCCAACCCACCTGGGGCTGGACTCTCGTGAGAAGGATACGTTTTGTTAGAGTGAGAGATAAAGTCAGAGAAAGTAGTATGTAGTTTTAGTATCCTCCTTTCATATAGTATATTAATGTATTTTATCATAACTATAATAAAGAAATAATTCAGCCTTCTGAATTGAGCCAAACATTGTCATTTCTTCCCATTGAGTTCGCCTGCATTTACAATAGCCCTGCAGCAGGACTGCTTGGGTGGTGCATCAGGACAGGGGGCTGCAGCACCCCTGCACTGTGCCTAGCCCAGCACAGCTTCAGCCCTGGCTCCAGGGATTACCAGTGGGTCTATGGTCAGGAGACCCATGCTTCAAGCACCACAACAAATAAGCTTCTACCCTTTCCTATCACTGACACATGCCCCCATCACACTTTGTGGAGAACAGGCCAGAGGCTGTTCTTGTATAGGCAGAAAATCCCCATGCAGACATTTCTGAAGTATGTTTCCTCTGTTCTGGACTTGTTTTGGTTTCCCTCTCCACCCTTTCCCTCCCATCTGGCACTGACAAGGAGCCATGGGTCAGGTCTGTCCTCCCCCAGCCAGAGGCAAGCTGTGCTGCCCAGAACGCCTCCTGAGCCGGGGCTCTGGCCAAGCTGGAATGGGAATGTCCCCTGGGCAGTGCCAGCCCTGACCTCCACGGGGTTTGCCTCTTGACTCTCACGATGACATCCCTAACGATGACAGCTCTGCCATCAGAGGCCATTTGTTACAGTACACTTGGGCTATGCCTTTCCCCATTCCCTGGGACCCCTGTGACTCGGATCAAGATAAGCCTGGTTCCCTCCTTCCTGCCGCCGACAGGGTTGGCGGAGAGCCAAGAAGCCCCCCCTGTCCAGAGCATAGATAAACCCCTGTTTTCTCTCTTTCCCCTGCTCTTTCCCCCCAGACCTCATAGGAATAAAGAGCTGGACAACTACATCGGGGTAAGAGCCTCTTTTGGAATCTTTGCCCATCTCCTGATGCCTCGTATCTCTGGACTAGTCTAATAATTTGGGGCTGAGAGAGGAAGAAGCGTCAGCCACCCCTGGGTGTTCTGTGGCTCAGGTCCCCTTTTTCCACAGGGAAAAGCTGTGACAAGACACAGGGGCTGTGCACAACCTGTGGAGGTGCTGGAGGTATGGGTCAGGGAGGGCTGAACCCACAGCAGGCTGAAAAGCGATCTCATACGAATGATTCAACCAGAAATCAAAAGTTTGTCTGCCTTCTTTCATCTATTCACTGTACAGTCTGCATACAAATTCCTATTCAAATATCATTAAAGCTCAAATATTGAATTATTCAGTGTAAGCAGCTTTGTGAAACACAAACTTCATGGCTGATTACACTTTGACTACCCCTGACTCATAGAAATAATTTAACTCCATGAGTTCGTGTACCAAACCACACATGAAACTGAGTTTCATACACCACATCATAAAAACAGTGTTAAAACTAAAGATTTTTCCTTCACTTTTCACACACAAGGTGAGAAAATAAATGAAAGTTTATTGCTATATAAAAGAGTTTTAAAAAATAGTGGGAAGAAAAAACATTTAGAAGCAGTTACAAGACAGCAGTTACAGCACTGAAAATCATGTAGAGACTATTTTGTGGCCAAAAACAACTAAGGAATATAAATAGTGCTTTTAGGGAGGAAAATCTGGGTTTTTAGGGAGGAAAAGTACTCAAGTTATCTGAATTTCAAAACATTAGTCTTGCACACACAGAGAATAAAGTAATTCCCTAATAGATATCTATAACACAATGTAAGGAAAAAAAAAAGTCTAACACCCATTTCTCTTGCAGAAGTGTACATTTAAAAATATTCAAATTAAATCAACTGTAGTGACTCACATTAATATGGTATGCAAAAGTAAAAGCTTGTGTTCATGCTGTCGCTGTGTCCTTAACTTGGTTACAGTGGATTAAATATTTATGTGGGGCAGCCAACTTGGTTTTACATCTTTTACATTGAGAACACCTAGATGAATCAGAACTTTGTGCATTTACAGAGTTGTAAATCTAAGATAAGTGTGCACAGCACCTTTCCTCAAGATTATGCAGTCAGTCTTCCATGAACCAACATAACAGCAAATCACTGCTTCATTCTACTTGGGTTTCTATTGCCAACCAAAAAATTCTGAGGCAGTACTGTTAGATCCCAGATACTGTTTCTGAAGGGAGAAAATACTCCATTTTACCATGCTTTTATTCAAGAGTTTGTTGTTTTTTTTTTTTTTCCTACAGCTCTTTACTAATAAGTTTATATTCTACTGATGTAATTGATTCTTGCAGCAGCACCAGAGCATTTTCAAATGCAGGCCCTAGATGTAATAATCAAAACCAAAACTGATAACAAAATATGGATATGTTTTCTCCTATACACCAGTTCACTGTGTTAGACTGAAGACCCAGTGACCAAGAGCCAGCCAGTGGTCTCCTGTTTCTAAAAGGCATGTGTTTTCTTTAAATGGATTTTTAATATTCTATCTAGTCAGTGCTGCTTGCAAGTAGTATTCTAATTAGGCATTATTTTGTTAACAAATAACTTGCCTGCTGAATAAAAGAAAGAATAGCCAGCACTCACTTCCTGCAGATAAGGGTTACAGGTCTAGTGAAACATATTTTTTAGGATCAGGAGGAATGAAGGTAATTCCCTTAGAATAGAAGCTAATAGCTGTAATACAGCAAGCATGCCATGGATCTACTCTGCAGTTCTCTCATTCTGGTGTAGAAGTGATCCCACTCCAGCACATCTCAGGAGAGACACTAAATTTGTTAACTTTTGGTGTTTTATGCTTTTTGTTTACACATATGCCAAAAAAAGCACAATGGTAGTTACCTCTTGAGCTGTCATCTTGAGTTGCAGCAAAAATTTTTAACCTTTTAGGTTGCAAGTTCAGTTGATACATAATAAAAAAGGGTCCCCCAAGGAAAACAAATTAAAAGAGAGAGAGACTGAAAAAAAAAATATTTTTTATGTCTTTCTTTGTTTGTTTTGTTTTGTTTTTTTTTTAACCTAGTGGAATTTCTCATTTTCTAACTATATAAAGCACTTCATGGAGGGAATGACAGTCATAGCTTAATTATGAATGTGATCAGTCCTGAAACATCTAGAACCTTGATGGTTGGTGAGAAACAGAATGGCAAAGATCTTAATACTGTTAATCAAAACCATGATAATTCCTGAGCCCCAGACAATTTCATTAGAGTCAACAGAAAATTCCACAGTGAAAAAAAATTAAACTATATAAAAATTAAAAATATATTTTGCTGTATTATAGTAAATGTTGAGAGGTATAGGAATGAGTTTACAATATTCTGAGAAACAATTATTTACAAGGAAGAACTATCACTAGAATATTTTGCTAAGAATTAACCCACGTGCTCACTTTGCCAAAGTTTCACCTTTCCAAAGGTCTGAGTGATGAGGGATAACACAGATTGTAGGTCCTGATCCTCTATAAAGACATAGAACTGCTTTAGGGTGAAAAACTTGTATCAGATATATGGATGTGGAAGAGCAAGCAATGCCTCAGGGGAAAAGGAAAAGGAAAAGGAAAAGGAAAAGGAAAAGGAAAAGGAAAAGGAAAAGAGAAAAGATCAAATTGTGGCAATTTGGGCCTTGAGGGAAGTAAAGGGAAACTTTGTTATAAATTATAATGGAAGAATGCATTTTTAACTACTTACCTACAATAATTACGATTTAAAAGCAAATTCTATTTAGAAAGCTCTCTACTTTTGTAAAATATAGTGATGTCTGCAAACTGGATGTCAGAAAATCAGATAGAA
The DNA here is from genome assembly GCF_050655825.1 of Lonchura striata. Lineage (NCBI taxonomy): Eukaryota > Metazoa > Chordata > Aves > Passeriformes > Estrildidae > Lonchura > Lonchura striata. The sequence continues at coordinate 13,281,110 of NC_140703.1, forward strand.
AGTTTTCAGGAGACATCTCAGACAGCTAAACACTGTTCCTTTATGTGGATGATGCTTTTTTTTAGTGTGGGATATTTTCAAGGTTGGATGGGTAAACTGTTCACTGAGGTGAATATGGAAGTTAATATGGGGACTTTTTTTCAGATCTATTTACCTGTGCATTTTATAATCACTGTTTATTTTCTGTACTCTTGTTTTAAACAAAGAAAGAAGGCTAAATGTAGTGCCACTGGTGGAGCTTGAGAAAACAACCTGTTCTCCAGATCTGCTCCTGAAAAAGGCTAAGTCCTTTAAAGTCAGCAAGGATAAAAAATTTTACTGGTATACTGGACTCACTCACCACCTGCTTGCTGAGAGAATTAATTTCAGCTCTTTCAATGCCTTTGGCCATTTTGTGGATATTTTATATAGTATTTTGATTAGGTTTTTTTATTGACTAGTCCTCTGTGTAGCTGGCTGGTGCAAGAAGCTGTTACCAAGATACAGTACCACTGTAAAAGAAGTTCAAAGAAGTATGTTGACAGGACTGCTAAGTAGGTCTAGAATAGCAGAGGTATACAGCTCCCAGGGGTTTTGATCAAGGTGTGATGCAGTGAAATAAAATTGACAGTAGGCATTGACTGATTGGCCCAGTTATCCAATAGGTCAGTGTATGAAATTCCAAGTATGCATTGTCATCCTCTAAGCTGAAAAGAAATTATGATGCTGCATCAGTAAATGCAAAAATACATCCAAGAATGAAGAATTTTCCACATACAAGATTTTTTTCTTTTGAACTTTTTCTGTTTGGATATATATTTTTATAGAGTACTTTCTGTCTTCTTTATAGAGGACGTAAAACCTGAAGTTCAAATTTCAGCAACATTTTTCTCATGCCAGTAGCTTACCTGACTCCCCAGGGGCTACTTATGTAAATGCACCATGTGGAGTCAGGCCTTGAGACACAATACCCAAAACTGCTTTGATTCAATGGATAAGAGCAGGTGCACTGACAGTGAAGTACACGGGGGTATTTAAAGGGTGAAAACAGCAGATGTTTTGTCTTCCAGGGCTCCTTTATGGTTCCTTTCCCAGGTAAGAAATTGATCAGGGTTTACTCATGGTAGCAGGATTCCACTTGATCAATTTACTTAATTATGAGCCAAGCAGTCATGGATATGGGTTTGCCATTGCTTTAACTAAAAGTCACCCACCCCACATAAATCTCTTATGTAATTAGGAGAAAAGAAAAAGTTAAGAAATGAAGGGATTCATATTTTCAAGCAAGGCTGCATGAACCATACCATTTGTCTGCCCTATCTGGAGGAATTCTATATTTACCTGAATTGCTAGAAGAAGGAGAAGCATAAAAAAAGGGATGTGGGTAGAAAGGGAATATGATGAGGCAGCAGTGGGGTACAGAAACTGACAATCAGATGCATAATTGTTGCCTGAATGAGGAAAAAAAATGTTCTCATGTGTTTCTGTCTGTTCATTTTATCTGTATTCATCTGGGAAGAAAGCAAAGGGTAGGCAATAAAAAAACCCCAACAAAATAAATCTATTTCTCATACATCTTGCTAAATGTGTGCCTGTATCACCACACTGACAGAAATTCAAAGCTTTCTGAAACTCATTATCTCAATGAGAAATTACAAATTATTCAAGAGCAGCTTCATTTTAATTCATATTTAAATAATTTCCTACTAATTTGAGAATTCAAGTAAACCCATACTACGGAAAAATATAGAAGGTATCCTACTACCAGAGAAAAAGCTTTGTTTCAAAGCCAATACATTTATAATGTCAAATTATACATGACTTGGTAATTTTGAGTTTGAATAACTTAAATTTTCACCTGTAGTTTTTTTTTTGAATAGCAGAATTATCATGAATAAATTAACTTAGAAATTATGGAAAATATCCCTGGCAAATATTGGGCCTTCCAATTGTATTTTGATGAATTTTATTGCTTTTATGAGTCCAGGATGTTTAACTGAATAAGAAGAAAAATAAGTTCAATTATCTCATCAAAATATATTACGGTTTAGACTTTAGGAGAACTATTTAGTAGCAAGAGTATTTAAGCAACCAGGAGGTAGATTATTAATTCAGTAGGAGGGTCAATTATCTTAATAAGGACTGGAGGTGACATAGCATTTTGTGATTTTAATCTGCAATAGGTTATTGTGAAATTGCCTGAGGGTGAACATAATCAATTTGGAGCATCTAAGCAACATTTACTTTGTACTAAACCTGACAAACAACCTGAGGAAATTCAGCCATGCAGTCAAATAGAACAGGAACACACAGAAGAATAAAGATATTATTCTTCAGAGGTGGGTGAAAAAATGACACCTGGTGTAAGATATTTACAGAAATTTTTGCATGTGTTATCTACTGCTACCCTAAAATGTATTTAGTTCCATAACAGACTTGAATTTACCACCACCTAACCCACAAAGAAGTGTCTGAAGTTTTATGAAAAGAAGGAAAAATAATACTCACAAAATATAGAACTCAATATATAATAATATCACCCTGTGCATTAAGAGATATTACCATGTACTAAGAAAGTATTCAGGCTTATTATTTATTAAAACTATGTTGAGTGACTACAAGTCCATATTTTTACAGCTAAATTATGTATTACTCAGAACCACTTAAAGAAGCTGCAGAGAGGTCACTTTTTGGAATTTCTTATGTCTGACAGAAGAAAGTTCACATCATTAAATTTCAATAAAGTGTTCACAGTACAAAGCTGCCTCCTTGGCCATTTGGTGTAAATGGATAATTGACAAAAGTATCTTGATTGCATTTTGAAAGCTAAAACTTTTCAAACACAGAGGAAAATATATTTTAATATATTGGACCTAGCTGGAAAGAATTAATATTTTAATTTGACCTTTATGTCTACATTGTGCAAATAGATTTTAAGTTGTTCTGAATATTGACTCACAGAAACCAAGATCTCAGATTGTGTAATTAGCTTATAGCAGCCAAATCACATTGGAGTTTCTCATCATTAAAAGTGCCAGTGAAGAAAGGCATGTCACGGATCTAGTAAGAAAAGAGAAGTGAGTTGTTTGGTTTTTTTTATGTTGTTCTTTGATTTTCATCACGAAAAGCAGATAGATTGGCCTTTTTCCTCCCTTCAGCACAAAATCAATAAATTGAGCACAGTTGTGAACATTGGCTGAATGGCTAATATCAGTGTATCTCCTGTGGTGACCCAAGCCAGTCTCATTCCCAAAAATGCATCTCTGTGGTTATTTTATAGCTATTAGTGCAGCATGCCTTTAAGAAGAAATATTTCATAAATTCTGCCTGTGTTCCCAGAGAGATGGCACATTGTTTATCCCAATAATGAAACAATTAGAACTCTTAGCAGGTATAAGAAAGATAACGCTCTACGTATCTTCCAAGTCTATTACATTCTGTTGGACTCCTGTAGACTTTCTGACCTGCAGCAAAGAATTAAAAAAAAAAAAATCTTTGATTTATTTTCTCTAAATTCAAATGCTTATTTACTTAATTGCACAATGGTTTCAGTTGGAAGAACCCTTTGAGGTCATCCAATCCCCCTACCATGGGCAGGGACACCTCCCACCAGACCAGGTTGCCCAGAGCCCCATCCAACCTGGCCTGAATATCTCCAGGGACGGGACAGCCACAGCTTCTCTGGGAAATCTGTTCCAGGGCCTCACCACCTTCATGGGAAAGAATATTTTCCTAATATCTAATCTAAAGATATTCTCCTCCAACCTAAAGTCACCCCTCCTAGTTGATGTTCAATATAATTCCATTATACAGCACTTTTTGGAGCAATGAAATAAAATGCTATGCTGTCCATCAGCCAGCAACAAAATGGGTTCTAGGGTTTGAAGAAGTCTACATCTAGCATTAATAGAAACAAATTTCAAGAAAAATCTTCTTTCCTCCTGGCCCTTGCTCAGCTGTGTGTTCAACCTTAGGCACTTCAAGTCTTAATTCAAACATTCAGTAGCAAACCTGTACCCACATTAACACAACCTTGCTGTTTGTGAACTGACACATTTGATTTGGGTACTTTCTGTGGAAAATCTCTAGAACTATTGCCTGCACATCAAAGAGGACACATCCACCCTACAGCTTTTGTGCAATTAGAAAAAAATAAAAGATTTGGTTGAATATTTGTCTACAAATTTAATGTCTTCTAAAGAACCCTTTAAAAGTTATTTCATCCCTCTTTCCTTCCCAATTTGAACAAGCAAATGTTTAGGATCAAAACACAGGAAAAAACCCTGAACTGCTGTGTATGCAAAATAAATAGGTGTATCAAAAATCATATATTGAATTACAGAGCTAGATTACAGTAGATAGTCCCTGAAGAGGTCTGTAAGAAGCAATCATTAAAAGATAAATAAGTATATAAATACCATAAAGTATTAAGGAGAAAGGAAATTAAGGGGGGAAATACCTGAAAAATCTAATAACAAAACTTTTTAGCTAGGACACCAAGCTGTAGAAAAAAAGAGAACCATCATATGAATGCCCAATACATGAGAACAGTACTTGTGCTCTGAGAATAAGTAAACAGAAGGACTGCATTATGCAAAGCATTCTATAAGGATTTTGAGACTGACAAGTTCACAAAGAATCAAGCAGAACATATTCTTTAAAAATCACCCCAACATCTGTAAAAACAGATGTGAATTTTGGCACATAGGAAAAACCTGACTTGCTGACACTAAATTGGTCTTGCAAGATATGTGGAGTTTAAAATCTGATGTCTCAGGTGTACCACAACAGCTAAAGCTAATTAAAAAAAATCAATGGGATTGTGTCAAAGTAGTCAAAATTAGCAGTCACAGTCATTAAGCTTCAGACTGAAAGAAGAGAAGGAAATGAAGATCCTGTTCTGAGTAAACAAAGAAAAAAAATAACTATTTCTGTTAAGCAAGAACTTAGAATAGACCTGCAAGTCAGACTTTATTTATTGTCAAAATACACTCATATAAAGGCTTTTCAGATTCCTTTTATCTGTTTTAAGTATTGGCAATTTATCTTTCACTTTGTGATCTTTCACTTTCTCCTTCCCCTTTTTTTTTCTGATTTGGTTTCCATATAGTGTCCCATCCAAGAAATCTCTTCATTACTCAGAATATGCAGGGTTCAACCTAGTCTGCCTAAAATACAGTGGACTAGATTCTTATTTTTATGCAGTAGTAGCAACTAAGCTAAATACCATACCATAAATATTTAAGCAGTTTATATTAATGTCATCCAATTGTTCTTTAACAACACAATGAAAACATCATAGCAACTTATTCTTCAGTGAATTCACATTGGCAATTTCAAGCTAATTGTTTAATTTTCATTGGGTTAAAATGTACGTAATATTGAAGAAAATTTTCCAATTAAAATAATTTCGCCCTGAAAACAGTTTGCTTGCAACTGCTACAAGGAATAACTGAAACTATACTAACTACAAGAGCTAAACCAATAATTCTTGACTATTTTTTCCCATTTGTTTGACATTTTTACATTTGGCAGTACACTGTGTATTGACAAAGTAACTGTTTCCAATATACACTCCGTTTGTTAGTCAATTCATGTGTTGCTGGCACAGATTTTCCACACAGCAACAGAGGAGCAAAATATGAAAATCCTCAGGAATATGTAACTAGAAGCCCATAAAAATTGGCAGAATTATAAAAGCCTAGTATATAAAATAAGTTTGATTTTGTAGGCAAATATATTTCACTTTTGGTATGTAATTTGTTTTGTTTTTTGGTTTTTTGTTTTGTTTTGTTTTTTTTCTTTCTTTGTTTGTTTCAACTTTGCTTTTCCTTACAAACTTCATTTAGAAGATTTGCATCCAAAGCTTAAAGCATTAAATACAAACCTGCATGTGTGTTTTCCAAGTAAAAGCAGATTTTGACTGAAAAATATGAAATTGTGAAAATTATGAAAATAGGCTTAACAAACTTGTGGCATGAGGCAAGCAAGGCATGTTCCAGCAGCCCACTCTCACCGCATCACATCAGTGAAGAATGTGGCTCAGACAATTCCAAGCTGCAGTTCCAATTCCAGCTGCAGTGAGGGCTCTCTAGGGGAGCTAAGGTAACAATTTTCAAGCTTCTGCACTTCCTGATGAGGAATTGCCTCCCATGCTTCAGGGATGCTGGATAACTCTTGTGTTTCTCTAAGGTTGTTGTTTCTCATTTCCCTAGTGACTAGAGAATTAACAGGAAACTGGAACACAGAAAACCTGAGAAACCTCAAAGCTCTCCAAGTTAACTTTAAAAATTTTCAAGATAGACTGTGTAATGATTGTTAATGTATTTGTCTACACTTGCCTTCTGCAGGATATTCCTTTATGTAAAAGCACAGTTTTAGAACAGAAAAGGAATTTTCCAAGGAATAGATAATGTGACCATTTCCATACCCTGTAAGAAGCATTTATCTCTTCATAGTATAGAATATATGTTGAGCAACTTCTGCCAGAGAAGAGATGGTAAACAACACAAAAAGCAGAAAACAGAGTGCTACCAAAATATATGTTTTTTCTTCTTTTTGCTTCAGTCAGACTGTAAATAGTCAGACCATGGAAAGTCTTTCACAAGAGGTTAGCATTTCTGAGATGTCCCACTGACAGCTGTGAAACTGCTCATGACACATCCACACCTACGGGACAGAATCCTGGAAAAGTGAGTCTGTAAAGTACCTCGAGAAGCTTTGTTTGGCACCTCGCCTCACACAAGGTTAATTTTATCTCTGTCACTCCTGGCTGATGTTTATCGAACCTATTAATAAAGGTGTCCCATGATGGCAGCTACAGTTTTCCCCAGCAATTTATTCTGTTCCTTTCTATATCTTTATCATCAAAATCTTCATAGTATCTGATCCATGTTCCTTTATGCTGGAGTCTAATCTAATTACTTTCTTATTTTATTCTTCATGACATGAGGAGCAAATTTTAAAAAAAACAATTCCTTCTTTTTCCCATACCACAAGGTTTGCAAATATGTGTTAAAGACTAGAGACAAATTTGTCAGCCAGAGTTGAACAAAAAATAATAGGTCTGGATATAAAATTTAAAACTTAAACAAAACAGTAGCTGTAAGAAAACTACAGGGAACAAATGTCGAGAGATGCCAAAAGTTAATCAAGTAAGAGTTTATCATCTCTGCATGTTGATGGAGCAAGCAAAATGGAGGGAGTGAGAAGAGAGAAATTGTCTTTTGGAGATTTTGTTCAAGGTTTTTTGGTTTGGACTTCTTTAATGCTAATTCTTTGATTGAAAGACAGCAAAACATCAATTTAATAAAAAGTTATTTTTACTATTGTTGTTTTAAAGTTGGAAATGGCTTTCAACAGCAGATTTTTGACCAGACATGTTACAAAGATTCAAAAGATTATGTCCTTGTCAATCTTCATCAGCTCCTGATTTTTTTTTTTTTACATCTTCCTCCAGCAACACCACACTAAACTTTAACTTAGGGTGACTATGTATTTTATGTTCCTGCATGAAACTCTTACTAAAACTTTAGCAATTAGAACTATTCTTTGAAGGAGTCTTGGAAATTTCAGGTTGTACCTCTATTTATGGCTGTCTGCTTAGCAAGTTTTTCACTCAGGGGAAGCAATGGCACATCTGCTGCATGGTCTGCAGTGATTTATATCTCATTCAGGGACACGGTTAAAGAACTGCTGTTCGAACATAGAAGATTTGAACTTTAGAAATTCTAGCTGGGGCAACCAAACTGAACACCCAGGAAGAAAACTCTCAGGTACACATTTTGTCCTAGCTTCCATAGATCCATCTCCCTAATAGTGGCTTTCTAAATTTGACCACTTTGAAAAAGCTGTCATAAATCTCTTAGAACCCCCAATCTATCATAAATCTCAACATTTATAATAGTTAAAGACATAGCTTAGTTTTGCTGAATTCTACACATATACTTAAAAATCATAACAAGTTTTAAAATATCAGTGAAGTTAAAATACTCAATTTATGTGCATTATAAAATAAAATTTATGACACTTAAACAACCACATATATTTTAACTACTTGTCTTTATATATCTAAACAAAATGGCAGACTGTCCTGACTCTAGTGCCAGAATAATTTTACTCAGAGAGCATTCAGAATATCTAAGTTAGCATGGCATGAATTCACTCTTTAGTCATTATTTTTCCTACTCTGATGAGCTAGTGAATCTTACCTCTTACTGTGCTTACTGAGCTCTGGAAATTCTTTGCAACTTCTAAATATATTATCATAACAAGCATAGAAAATATGCCCAACATCAGTGTTTAGAACATCACACCCATATCTTATGCACAATCTTTTTATAAACAGGGTGAATCTCAAACTAGAGAAACTCGAGGACTGCTTTATTGCAAATGAGCTTTTATTAGCTATAAAGGCCTGAAAACACTGACAAAACCAGACCTTGTCATTTTTTTTACAGAAAGGAGCAGTCTTGTCTTTATATAACTAAAATACTCATCAAACTAGAATCCACATAGTTTAGCACTAAAATAATCAAACTAAACATCTTAGGGGCAGCTGGAAGAGGGGCTATATCATGAGTGACTTCACTGGCCAGAGGGATTTGGAGAAAGAAGTCTAGGGAAAACTGAGACAGACATTACAGTCAGTGTTTCAACATTTTAATCCACAAATATTCTCCTAAATAATCCTATGGAAGATCTGTATTTTTAGTGACTTTCATTATTGATAGGTCACTCTTATAAGCACTGAATAAGCCTCTTTTACAAGCCTGTGTTCTTAGCACTCTTTATAGACATTATAGAAAAGTTTCAAATGTCATATTTGATTTGTGTTTTATTTGAAATGGAAATAAGCAGCCCACATAGGTTTAATAATTTATCTAGTGTATGGTTTGAAACACCAGGGCACACAGCTTGGATGTCAAAATACACTGTTTGGAACTGAATTGTTTAGTAAGTCTTAAAGGCAGCTATTCCAACAGTCATTCTAAAGCAAACTGGTTTTTTTTCTTAGCTGTTGCATCTATGGGACAAGTCCAAATTTCATTTTGTGGCTGGACTCTTTTGATGGCATCTTTGCACAAATCTAAAATAAAGAATGGAGAAAAGTGACTTTTTCCTTCCAGTCAGTGCATAAATTCCTAATGAGTGGTTTCAGTGTTGTTTTGGTGCTGAGTATTGCTTTAAACAGTTGGACATACACACCAGGCATCCAACTTACCTTCCTGAAGCACACATATGCTCTGCTAGACAGAAAACCACAGCTGAACTCAATCCCAATCCAATTCCACTGCCAAACTGAAGAATCTGTAGAAAGCAGTAGAATTATTCTAATTGTGCCTGGTAATTAGAGGAGAACATGAGTATCTGGGAGAAAATTGCTAGGGAGGGAAACAATTTAACAGAATAGGAAGTATTTTGAAAGCAGACCGAGTAAAGTAAAACCATAACAGCAGAAGGCATGCTGCCTTCCCAGGAACTGGGGTCAGGAGTTTGAGTTGGGGCCATTTCTCCCACGTAAGAGTGTGATAGAAGAATTGCAGAGAGCACAAAGGTGACTTTGTTGTCTCTGGTGGAACACTGGCAGTAGAGCTATAGATCAGCAGAAAGGTTGGTCTGAAGGAGCCTTTGCCTTGCTATCCATCCTGAGAGCAAAGGATTGGTGCTAATCATAAGCAACAGAAACAGGTGCTGATACCAGGGGAACTGAAAAGACCTGATTCTTTCATGGAAAAGACTTTTGAGTCTTTCATTACTAAGTTTGCTGATGACACTAAGCTGGGAGTCTGTGTGGATCTGTTGGAAGGTGGGAAGGCTCTGCAGAGAGACCTGGAACAGTTGGATGGATAGGCAGAGTCTAACAAGTTGAAGTTTAGTAAGTCCAAGTGCCAAGTCCTGCATTTTGGCCACGATAATCCTCTGCAGTGCTACAGAGTGGGGACGGTGCGGCTGGACAGTGCCCAGGCAGAAAAGGACCTGGGAGAGCTGGTTAGCAGCCACGTGAACATGAGCCAGCCCTTGGTGGCCAAGAAGGCCAAGGGCATCCTGGCCTGTGTCAGGAATGGGGTGGCCAGCAGGAGCAGGGAGGTCATTCTTCCACTCAGCACTGGTGAGGCCACACCTCGAGTGCTGTGTCCAGCTCTGGCCCCTCAGTTTGGGAAGGACGTTGAGGCACTCGAGTATTTCCAGAGGAGGCAACGAGGCTGGTGAGGGGCTTGGAACACAAACCCTGTGAGGAATGGCTGAGGGAGCTGGGGGTGTTTAACCTAGAGAAAAGGAGACTCAGGGGTGACCTTCACTCTCTACAACTCCCTGAAAGGTGGCTGTGGTCAAGTGGGGTCAGTCTCTTTCACCAGGCATCAGCTGACAGAATGAGAGGTCACAGTCTCAAGCTGCACCAAGGGAGATATAGGTTGGATATTAGGAAAAAGATTTTCGCTGAAAGAGTGATAATATACTGGAATGGTTTGCCCAGGGAGGTGGTGGAGTCACCATCCCTGGATGTGTTTAAACAAAGACTGGATGTGGCACTCGGTGCCAGGTTTCAGTTGAGGTGTTAGGGCTGCGTTGGACTCGATGATCTTGAAGGTCTCTTCCAGCTTGTAACTCTGTGATTCTGTAATTCTGTGATTCCGTGACCCTGGGTACAGCTGAAAACAGTGCTCTGTAAATCATGGTGCAAAGGTTAAAAAAAAGTAATTCAGAAAATTCTTTCCCCAATCTCAAACCTAGTCATCAAGTAATGAACAAAGCACCTATTTTAAAAACAGACTTTGCTATTTGTTTTGCCTTTTTTTTTTTTTTTTTTTTTTTGACACCATCACCTACTTAGTGAATAAAGGGAATGCAATATACATGTCTGGAATCTAGTGAGGTGCTTGAATGATAACTTGCAGAATTCTACTGAAAATTACTTCCCAATGACTTGCAGAGAGCATTGTCACAAGGGCTGAGAGCTGGCAGTACAAAAAAGGGCTCAAAGTATTAGATTGGGAGTGTGGGGGAGAATATTTAATAGCATTCTGTAGAGAGTCATTCAGTTTAACATCTTTATTAATAATGTGCATGTGGGAGTAAAAATATATTAATGAAGTATGCAGGTGAGAATAAATTAGAATTTGAGGTGAACACCAGAGAGCACAAAGGCATAATACAAATGGGACCAAGTGAGATTAAGGAATCAGGCAGAAAATTACAAAATGAGCTTCAAATGGGAAAAATACAAACTAATATGTTTGAGGAAAATAATATAAAATGCAGATATTCATAGAGTCTGAAAACTTGGCATGATGTGTAACATGGAAATGACTCAAAGCAGTAGTTTGTTGAAAACTGAGTGAAAAATTTCAGTGTATCACAGTCAGATTTTTTAGTTCTGTTCAAGGCTTCTCTCATCAGATAACAAAGATACAGGAGCATTTCTGGCTTCAGTACTGCAGACTCAAGAATGCTTGACCTCTTTAAAAAAAAATAAATAATTAATTATCAGTTTTCAATTCCCACAATTGAAAAGATAGTGACAAATGTGTTTATGATTTTTTGTTGTATTTCTTCAGTGACCTAACTATAACAATCAACCACAAAGTACCACACAACAAGATGATCCAAGGACTCTGACCTGAGAAATGGAAGGCAGATCCACCACAAGCAAACCCTGGTTTGATTCATTTCTGTAACCAGATTGTTTTTCTTTTCTTTTCGTTTGGATGAAGAAGTGATTGATTTTAGGCTGGATCCTGGTTATATTACAGTGATTATATTACTTTGACCATATATTATGATTTTAGGTTATACTGAATATTATGGAGTATATTTGATTCAGATATCATCTAGGTCTTTCCCCTGACATTACAGAGATCTGTGACTCTGCACATATGTTTTTCAAGAGCAAAAGGAAAAACTCTTTTGGGGAAATTATTAGGATATATTGGAATGTATCAATAAATCAACTATGCACAGGACAATAGAAAAGCCATATTGAAAAATACATAGAAGACAAAGTAAGTAATGTCTTAAAGAACTAGTAAATATTTGGGTCTGGAAGTTTTTTTAACATTAATTATTTTATTCAGTTTTACACTTTTTAATTTTTTAATTCCCTCCATTAAAATAGTTATGAATTCTTATCCTCCCTCCTAAATTAATAATTCTGAGTCAGAACCAGATATTTTCTCAGGTATAATCATTAGCACTTGTTAAAGTCCTTCATATGCTCTAGGCTGTGTCTTATTAAGATTATTAAATGAATCTTTCACTTACCTCCTGGTTATTTTCCAATTTGTTTGAAGATGGATGCAATTAAATCTCCTTCATAAAAGACAAATTCACCTAACAAGGGGCAGTTTCCAGCTCAGAGCTCCAGGTATGTTCTCCATGATCCCAAAGCAGCTTGTGTCACATGAGCTCAAACAAGAAGAAACTTTATAATCTGCTTTTCTTGTTTTCTCTCTGCAGTGCTCAACAGTTTTCAAGGCTTCTGCTTCCATGAACTCCTCTGTTTCATTTGAAATTCCTACAGATCTTTCTGGTGCTGTCTTACCTTTGTTCACATCTAAACATATTTATTTATGTTGTTCACTGTAAACAAGGCTGTAAGATAAGGGGGGCAAGAGGCCTTTAGGTAGGGTGTATCAATTCTTTTGTTCTCTGCACTCAGACAAAGGGCAAAGTGAGAACTACTTAAAAGCCAACTAGTTCAGATTTAATGGCACACTGTTTAGCAAGCTGACAGAGGGAAAAACAGGGTGGCATGGTGGTTGAGAAAGTATTGAACTGAGGGGATGCAAAACAGAACGGGGACAAGGAAAAACAGACAAGATAAGAAAATTACAGCATGGGTTAGTTTTTTTGGCAGGGAGAGGTGAGGGGCGAGAAGAGGAGGTGTTGGTGCTTTTTATTTTGCTTATAAGCTTACAAGTGTATTACATTATCTCTGTTAACAGGTTTTATTCTATTTGGCACAAAAAAAAATTTCAATCATAAGATTATATTGTGGTTTTGGATATTGTAGGAAATGTTGACATCTCCTGAGATAATGGCATTTTCTGAAGCAAATATAATTTTTTTTTTTTTGACTTTCAGTGCATAACACGAAGGAGTTTAGATGCAGCTGATATACTGGATCTCTTTGGAAGCTTGAAAACAGATTGTTATTTTGCATAATCAACTTACTGATACCCAGTGATGAGTAACTCTATGTGAACCACAGACAAACATTTCTAAAATAAAAGTGCAAACATGATGACTTATTGGCATAAACTGCTTTGGGTTCCTCCTAAACACCATTTCTTTATCTCCTAAAAATGGCAAGTAAATAATTTCATCAGTAACAGCTGTCTTGATACCACCACAGAAAGGTAGGCTGGTAGTCAAGACTGTGAGGACAAACCCACCCTACACTGGTGCTGTGGCCATCAACAAGTTGTTTTGAAACTGTAAAGCACAATTTAAGTGCTTTAACTGCTTATTTTGTCTTGAGCTGCCTAAGACATGTGCTGCATTTTCTGAGTACCACTATTTGTCTTGTTGCTCAGATATTGTCTGTCTTTATTAATAAAATTCTGAGAGAGCACACACGCTGTAAGTAGTATTTAAAATTTGCATAGACCCATCCATTCTGGAAATAGCATTGAACTTTGTTCATTAGCTGTGCCAAGATTATCAGCTCTATTACCATAGTGAATATTCTGAGTGTTATGAAGTAATTGTACTCTACCATGCATTTTCTAAAACAGAAAATTGAAAAATCCTCCAGAATGAGGTACCAGTATTCACAAAGAACAAAAACATTTAAAAAAATCCTTCAAACTGTACATTAAATTGTCAAGTGCAAAAGAAGAACTAGTTTTTCCATATCATGGCCATTAGTCACAATTGAAGCATGTAGGGAAAAAAGTAATCTGTGATTGTGACAGTTATCCAAATATAAAATATATGCCTAGGCCCAGAATTAAGTAATATGATATTAAAAGTGTTGGACTTGGGAGAGGGGATTAAAATATTAAGATGATTGACCTAATTTCTATTAGTTTTTATCGTATTTCATCCTTTGTTTTTTAAATTTTATTTTATTTTGTTTTATTTATGTCATACCTTTTTCTGCTACATAGCTGCACTGTTGTAAAGATGTTAAAAATATCTCTTCTCCCAGATTCATCTTGAACATTTTCCACAAGCTGGTCTCATAAGCTATTTGGGGAAGATGGTGCTAACTTGTTATCCTGTTGCTAGATTACCTAAATCTCTCTCAAATAACAGTGGCAATATTTTTACTCACAAAATTAAACTTGACTCACAAAATGTTTGCAAACACAAATAGCTCTTTCTTCCCCTTTGATGGATATATCTTTTTGGCACTCCAGTCAAAACTAGTAATTCCTTTTTGACTGGTGTAACACATTTATTTCTATGGAATCAGGATCATTATTATTTTCCAATTAGTATTTTAGAAACTGATACTACTTTTCCAGTATCATCTCTATGGTAATATATTACAGATTCTTCAACTCACGAATAATAGATGTTGTTTAAAGCAGTCATTGATTTATCAAAATTGCCCAAATGCTTCTCCAGCTGCTTTCCACTTTTTGTTGATTTTTAAAAATGTGTTGGTGTCTTTTAGATAGGTCTTGCTACAGACATTTTGTATTTTTATAGCATGAGCTTCCACCTAGATGTTTGAGTTCCTTATGGTGTTCATTTCTTTTGAGAGGGGCACTGCTACCACACAAGATGATCATGAGACAGTCTAAGGATAAAACATGTTTGGAAGGCACTTGGCATATATTATTAAATGAATGGGAAATGATCATATGATCATTTAAAGCAGCAGATGATTAGAAAGGAAGGCATATTTTACTTGCAAATAGGGCATAAGTTGGCAAGTAAACTTGAACAGGTTTTAATACTATTGAAATGTCATGTTAGTACTTTGTGAACATTTGCAGGAGGAGCTTTTACACCAAAACACTCCTGCTAAAAGGAGTCCTGGGAGAATATTTCTGTAAGGAAGAAATGGCTCTAATGAGGGAAATGCTATGAACTTGTCAGAAATATTGTTAAATTAGTGGACATATGCTGTCTCATTGCAACATATCTTGTGGTAAATAAATTTAAATTTATTTAAATGTCAACGCAATTTGTAAGGAAGTCTTGGAGGAAATTCATGTTAAAATCAAAGTTCGAGCTCCTTTGTTAAATATTTGATTATGTACACCCCACATTTTCAGCAATAATGTATCCGTTGAAGTATACAGTAATCATCTTTTCCCCTCATTTTATTGTTTTCGGACTATGTTTCAGATAATTTGAAAATAAGAATTCCACAATTTTAAGGTCTGAAGTTTAGTTAATGGCTTACCTTTTTCCCCTGAAGCAACAGACTTCTGTGTCAGAGGATGGGAAGGCAACTTGGAGTCAGGAGAAGAATCTGACAGAGTTAGTGCTGTTGCTGTTCTGTAAGACTTCGAAAAAATTTCCTAGTTTTGAATTAAGGAAAAATAGATCCAAGACAGAGGTGGAAGCAAAAATCCCAAATTGTTACTGATCCTCTTCAGTGTATCCCTTCATGTAAAAGGAAGACTTGAGGGAAAAGGACACTGTAGGGAAAAGATAAATAATGGTGAGGAAAGATAAAAAGAGGGGTCTAAAAAATGCAATCAAATGTCAAAGGGATCCTTGTCATAAGCAAGGAAGTAGATGGAAATCCATGCTATGTGTTGCCTAATGACTTAAAAGCAATGCAATAAATAGAAGAAAAAGTATAGCAGGAGTAAGCAGGAAAATTAACACATTTCATAGCCCATGACACAAAGATTTATAGCATTTTTTTTAAGTTGGCTGATACATAGATTGAGGTTCTAAAAAATAGTTTGTTATTATTAAAATAAAAGAGCTTATATCATTTGGGATTACAAAGGAAAAAAGAAATCTAAGCAACATATCTAAACTGACATGATACTACTCTTCCAAATTTCTCAGGCAGCACAGAAATGTAGATCAGGAAGTAAATACCCCCATTACTCCAGTGAGATTATGGATTTAGGCTTGAAATTAACAGTAACCCTTCATGATTCTCTCATATCCCCAAAATTATAGGAAGATTTAATTGAAGGACAAGAAAAATCACTGTAAGACTGACATTTCCATATGTATGGACACAGTAACAAATTATAAGTATTATAATATTATTACTATACAAATAATATATAATATTCTAATATAATACTCATAAATATTATTCACTGACACACAAGAGGATTTTCTTTCCCTCAGTCCTATGTTAGCACATCTGGAACACATCTTGGTGGTCAAACAATTTGCCATCTGAATTTTAGATGACAACTTTAGCTACTACTTATTTCAGGTAGGTACAGAGTATTACAAAAATCTAAAATACAACCTGCCTTGACTACACTAGAACTCTGTTAATCACAACACTTTTAATTTTTGCTGTGATATTTTTAATGGTATCTTCTCATTAAATTAATTTGTCGTAACATTTACTTTGTGATGAATATCAAGACACATAATGGGTTGTGTAATATGGTTTTTACAGGATAAGTCACCCTCTGGAAGATAACAAAGAGAACATTCCTAATGGAGGGACTCCTAAATGCTTCTGCCTGAACTGTGTTATACTCTCTATTTATAAAATACATGCTACTAGTATCAGGCAAATGTTATTTTATTGTCCCAGCCTACTTCTCATAAAAACTCTCTTTTTGCAATACCCCACACACCTTAACTGTCCCATAAAAACATTAATGAAAATAGATATTTTACTTATGTATTTACCTATGGTTGATACACTTCATTCAAAGGCAACAGTTTTGTAATATAGAAATTTTATCACTTTTCAATCAGTTGCTCTACTTTTCCATCATTAATATGCCCAAGTTCCTTGGCATACAAATTTAACAAAGATAATCATCTGAGATGGAAATGTTACATATGGAAAAAAAGTTTGCTATTTGTTTTCAAGTTGAGGGATGTTTGGGTTTTTTTTGTTTGTTTTGGGGCTTTTTTTTTTATTTGTGGGGTTTTGTTTTGGTTTGGTTTTGGTTTGTTTTGTTATTTGAGAACACAGAGAGATTTGACCTAGGATTAGAAGTTTGGTAATAATTTCACTGAAAGAATCTAGTGTTCTTACTCTTTTGACTAGGCAAGCATTTCCTTCTGGCAAACATGCTGCAAGTCCTGTATCAGTGAAAATGTTTGTTTCTTATACTTTATGCTCAAAATCAGGAGTACATCTTAGGCTGGTGCGATGTGTTGTACGTATGATATTCCCAAAGTATTTGTTTCTTCTCCTGCAGTTGTTTCCCATGTACCATGGTGCAAGGCTTTCTGAGTGATGAAAAAAATTGATACACAAAAAAATTTATAAGAGGAGATAATGACAGAACCAAATTTTAATGTTGCTATTAAGACACTGATATTTACTACATAGATTTGCATCCTAAAGTAACAATATTTTTACTGCATTTTAGTACTACAATTTTTTAATGCTTCACAGAGAGGGTTGAGGAAGCACTGCAAATATTACCTGTAGTTCCTAAATTTCAAATAGTGAACCTCAGGTGGCACTGAATTATTGATCAGAGAACATTCTGAACACAAAGGCTGGAGGGAGAATTCTCACTTTTCAAACAAACCCCATCTTGATATAGAACATTAAGTGTTAGGTAGTCTCATATCTTCAATATTCTCCTAAGAATTCTTTTTGGAGGTTCGTGGTTATTTCTTAATCAACATTATTTTATCCATGGTTTCTAAATTTTGGCACAGCTTTCAGAAGGCAGACTGTTCACCTAGTTTCTAAGCAAGGGACCAATGTTTATTTTTGCTATCTCAATTTGATTTGATGGTATGAGGAAGTTGTCACCATCTGCTTCTATCTTATGAAATTTGCCTAACCATGTGAAAAATAATGAATGTGACCAGAATGTGCAGGTTGGTGAAAAAAATCACCTTGATATGCTACTTTGATTTTAATGAAAATGGAACAAATAATATAATGAGCATTGTTGAATCCCCACATACATTTTCCCCATTTAAAAATGAAGCTACTGAAAATAATTTTCAAAAAAGAAAGATTTTTATTACAAAAACACTTTCAGAACCTAGAGCAGAAACTTGATATTTCTATAAATGTTTAAGTTTTCAGTTGCAAGTTATAGTACTGCATTGCATTTGGATGAAAGGAACAAAAAGCTCCAATATCACCTGTAAAAGCCTTAGCAAAGGTATTAATTTTTAATCAAAGTATCAGTCATAAATCTACATTGAAATGTCTGTAAGAAAGAAAAAACTCAATCTACATATATAAACAGGTGCAAAATCAGAAATATATGTAAATGCAGCAAAAGAGGATTTTCCTGTGAGTAGCTAGTTCATATCTAGGGTTGATCAAATGGCTGGAAACCCTGACTTTTACTATCACTCTAGTGTGTTCCATTTGCAAATGGAAAGTAAAAGCAGAATTTTAGATCTTTTTCTGCTAACACCAGCACCTGAAATATTAGTTAAGACAAAGATGCAGTAGTAGCCTCTATCCCCCTCATATTTCCTCTTGTCAGCTTCCTTTCTGCCCAGTAAGTTAGTCACAGAGTAAAGAAGGTAAGAAAAAATCCCTTTTACATTGTGATGAGTCTGTCAATTTAAATTGGAATAGCACTGCTCCAGGACAGAGGGAGAAAGCAGCTGTAACAAATTCGGGAAAGAATCAGTTGCTCACTTGCTATCACCTTTTCTTATCTTCCTGCTCAAAGATTTACCATTTCCTTAGATATACAAGAAAATAGACTGGAAAAAAAAAA
The DNA here is from genome assembly GCF_050655825.1 of Lonchura striata. NCBI lineage: Eukaryota > Metazoa > Chordata > Aves > Passeriformes > Estrildidae > Lonchura > Lonchura striata. The sequence goes on from NC_140703.1 coordinate 13,299,910, forward strand.
AAAGGCTTCTGGTTTAATTTGTCTGAGATTCATTACTTTAGATCCTCTGAGATCTATTCAGGACAACTTGTGATTTCTTTTGAAAGTTTTTTGCCTGTTAGAAGGCAACTAGCAGTACCTAGTCCAACTTCTTCTGTAGCTGCTATCTTTTTCCTAATTTAAAAAAAATTAAACACTTAGAGAAAGAAAAATGTTTCTGCCCACTTTACAAATAATCAGAGGCTTCATTCTCATGCCAAACTTAGTTGTGTTTTCTTCTGAGTCCCTTTAAAATTCTGATTCTTCAGGCTGAGAGGAGCATAAATGTACAACCTACAGTGTTTGCTAAATCTTTACTGTAGGTAAAAGGAAAGAAAATCTCCTTCACCCTGTTGAGTGTGTTGAGAGGGAAGGAGAAGCCACAACCTGCATATTTTAGTTCTTTTCTTCAGGTAAATGTTGTTCATGACTGCAAAACTCCACACATAAATTTTCCATTCTCCTTCTGTCCAAACTACCCCTTGAAGCTCCACTATCTTCATCTGCATGCACATTCTTGCACTGTCAAAGCCAATATTAAGTTCTGTTTTGGTTTTAAAAATTATATCTATATTATTTTAAACAAATAGCCTTCCAATCACAATGATATTCCAATTCTACTGTTTTCCCTTATCCTTCATAAATTTTTCTTTCCTGAATGTTTTCCTGGCACAGTTCTGCTTTTAATTTGCTGCCATCTTTTCTTTGCTAACATTAATACTGTTTACAACAATTACCATAATTCATTCTAGCTAAAGGTTGAGGCCTGAAAAAAATATTGTCCATCTCCAATTTTTTAAAAGTACAAATCACAATGAATAATGTAACTTCAATTCCAATGTGGAAGCATTATTTCAAAGCGAATGACAATAATGATCTTTAAATTACATGACCTAATTCTCCTCTGACTTTTATGTTTTCCTGTAAATCAGGGGTACATTTTTGAAGGCTATAAAGTTGCACTGACCTTTAATTATAAAGGTAACTGCGGAATCAGTTTGTGTTTTTAATACCTTCAGGCAGAAATAAGACAGGGATCCCCATGCTTAGAAACTCTATTTAGTTCACCTTGATGAAAAGACGAGGCAAGATCAGGGACTGCACATAGGACTTGTGGCATTTCAGAGGGCTGAAATCAATACCCACTTCCTCAAACCCTTGGGCAGCAAATGTCTGCTATCCCCATATCACATAAAAGCAGTGTCCCACACTGTCCCTTACTCTAGGAAAGTGAGAACCCCCATCAGAAGGCTGGGACCTCTCAGTCATCATGGGAAACTCTGAAAGTGCCTTCTTCTCTTCTTTGGGGAAGTTTTCAGATTAGAAGGGAGCATGCTGTGTCATAGATTTTGTGCAGAATTGCCGTTGCATTACAAATATAATAATAATTGCAATAAAATCTCCCATAACCCTTTTCCCCAACAAAACAAACAAACACAATATTTGTAAAGTCAAGTATTGAAGTTGGAAATCTTCTTCTGGACTTCAACAAATTTATGCCTTCAGTTTTCAGCCTCTGCAATTATTTATTTTGTTTTGCCTCTTCTTTGCTAATCTCTCTTCCTGCTTACCTTTCCTCATGTAAATTTTAGTTTCTTAGGTGCTAACCATGTCATACAGGAGTAACAAGAATTGGTCGTTCAATGTAGGTGGAATCTTCTAAGATTTTACTAATGAACATCTCCACAGATTAAATGTGAAGTGTTTTCTTTTAAAGGCTGTGGCCAGCCTTTTTTAAACTTTTGATTTTGGTTTTGTATGATTTTTTGCATGGAAAGGAAATGTACAAAAGGGTGTACAGAATGTAAGGGAATGATAACTTACCATTCCAGAGGGAATGGGAAAATTATGGTTTTACTTTTGGTAAAACTATGGATGTTCACAAGACTTCATGCATGAACACATTACTGTTATGTGAGGAAACTGGAACATCGCTGCCTGCAGAGCCAGGTTAAATTACAGTTTCTAGTTCAGAGAAAATTCCATTCATTTCTTCCCTCAAAAGAAGGAAGACTAATGAGAATGTAGTAACACTAATGCTCCTCTTAAATCTGAACTTTCACGCAGATTACCCAAACCAACCAAGGGTATTTGAGCCTTGTATTTTCTCATTAGCTGCTTTGGTTTTATTTGGTTTGGATTTTTATCAGCACTCCATTCTTAAATACCAAAAACTTCCCTTGTCATCAACTTATATTCTACCATGTCTGGACATTGCCCAGATATAAGGAAAGGTGACCAAAATCTTCCAGCTTGATCTTTATCTAACATCAATATATTGACATCAGTAAAGTCTAAAGGATTATGACAGTTGTGCTCTCTGTGCCTGAGAAACTACAAGGCAGAAGACAAGCTGCAATAAGCATTTGGGTCAGGACTTGTGTCAGTGGAAGCAGGGTGAACTTTCAAAAGAAACAGCAGGCAGTCTAGGTTAGCCTCAAAAGAGACAGGGAACAAAAAGAAGGCTAGCTGTCTTGGCCTTTTGGCCCAGGGACAAAAAACCTCCAGTGAAGTGTTAGGAAATTCCTTTGGGGATATATCTTAGCTTAAAAGAAGGGCACTTCTAATGCAATGGTTTTAAAAGAATTTAAAATTAATTTATAACTACAGACTTGGAGCCAGACTTCTTTCTGTGATTGTATGTCAACAGATATTTACAGTGTATTGTGGTCAAACTCATAGAAGGTAGTAAAAATTCAGATTGGTAGTATGAAAGTATCACTTTAACTCTAGACCTAGCCTTTTTTTTTTTTTTTCCTAAAGCATTTTGTAATGTTAAAATTGTATTTAATCAGAGAGGACATTTTCTGTGAAATTGAAGGCAATGGTAAGTTAAAAGAACCTCAGCTTGAGTTGGCAGAAAGCAATTTAGTTATTTTTGTAATTCTGATGTATTTCCAAGGTCACAAACAAGACTGATTTATACAGGAAATATGACTTAGAAAGGCTGTTTAAGCGAGCTGTAAATACTTTGCTTAGATGTGCCTAGATGGATTTACTTCTTCCATCAGCTGCACTGAAAAAATTATGATTTACCAGTAATCTTATTTCACAATTCAGTGATAGAGATAACTTTTCTTGAAAAGAAATTATTCCCCCCCTTATTCTGCAAAATAAACTAATATTCAAAATAGATCATTCAGAATTTAAAATAATTCCCTGGAACTCCGCTTATCCAAGGGACACATCTGCTAAGCAGTGCTCAGCACAACAGAAACATGAACCGAGAGGATCTAAGAAGACTTTTACACAGGTGGCTGTTAATGAAAATGTTCCATAAGTATTGGGTGAAAGAGGAGACACACAGATTAAATGAAAAATAAATTACCACACCCGATATGCTGCTTTACTGACAATACCCTTCCAAACATCTTTTCTTATGATTGTCTCTTCGGTTTTGAGAAAAATGTCATTACGGAACCCAGCCAAATGATACCTATAATGTGGACCATCAGTTTTTACTTATTTTCCAGGGATTCAGTCAAGATATTCTAAATGATGTGTTTGAGGCAGAAAATATTAATAATTTGTCTCAAAAACTTTGTTATGAAAAGATATCCAGAATGTAATCACCTCTTTCACTTTGTTCAGAATTTCCTAGAGATGGAACTCAGCTCCCACGCTGTGCTTTTAAATTCACTGGCACCTGAGTTGCAGAGCTGGCCTTGGCAGGCAAAGACAACAAGGCACCCATTCATAGAATCACACAGCTTAACTTGTTGTCTCTGTCTCAAGTACGATATTCTCATTTTTCAAAGCTTCTCCAGGTCTGGGGCAGGAGATGAGTTGGTGCAAAGGAAAGGAGATTGTCAGCTGTCCTGCTAAAAGGAACAGAAAAAACATGATCTGCTGGAAACAGCCATCTCCGCCCCTCTCCAGACTTTTCATTATGCCCTAAAGGTAGTAAGAAAAACTTTAAAAGAAAATACTGAGGTGATAAGAAAGGTACAACTATTTATTTGTCTAAAAGATGTTCATTCCTATAGACCTCAGAAATAGGGAAAGCAGTGGTGAATTACAGGCACATTCAGGGAGGGCAGGAAAGAAGTCAGACAAATGAAGATGGGGAGAACTGTGATCTCTCCATAGCAAGCAACCTTCAAATGAATTGTTCAAAAATAAGTGTTCTGAGATGGAGTAAAGTCAGTAAAAACTACATTTCTATAAGTTTGCTGAAAAAGAAACTTATATCTTTCAAACAAAAAGAAGTACTTAAAGCAAGGTAGTTAATCTGCACAGGATTCACTGATTCATCTTCAAGTTAGCATTTGGACTTGAATTTTTTTTCTTTAAAGCAAAACATTTCCTTTAGCTTTTTTTTTTTTTTTAACTAAATTGTTCCATACTTAGCTTTAACCCCAGTAATTCAATATCTGCTTTCCATAACTGCAGCAGTATGTGGAACTTTGCTTAAAATTACAATACCTGAGGAAAAACAGAAGGAAAGAATCTATAGCTGCTCTGAAATGCAAACAAGGTAAATGGTAGCAAGCAAAATAAAAGTCTACAGGCTGATAAAGTTTATTGGTTTTTCATTACTTACACTCATTATTGATACAAGGACCTGTCACTGTAAATTTATTCTAAGACACCTATTAACCAGTAGACAAGAAAAATATTTAAATCCTTACTCCTACTTTGTGGGTAGGAAAAAAGCATCATTCTAAACAAGCCACTAAAATGAGCTGATCAGTGACTAATTGCCACTCATAATCACTATTCTGCCCCATTATTTCTTACATCTTGTAACACCTGGATATTTAAAACTCTCCATGAGTGCAAGACTAACAACTGTTATTAAAAAAAAAAAAAAGGTTTGTCATTGGTTTTTAAAGGGCTGAATTTTCCAAAGCTGTTCCTCCTCCTTTGTCTGTTCAGGAGCACAAATCAAGCACAATGAAGCTTGTGAAGTGCAAAGAATTTTAAAGTACTCAGACTGGAATGAAAACTCACTCTTCATGTTTGTATGAGTTTTCCTCTCTAGCTAAGAGCATCACATCCATTGACAACATAGCTTTCAGCTAAATTCAAGGCACCAGCCACAAGAACACAAAGGACTGAAAAACCTCTACAAGAAGAACAACAAATCAGTTATTAGTCTTTTGCATCAAATCATGTGTTATTCTAAAAATTTTACTGCAAAATATAAGCTTCTTGCCAAATTGTCTGTGACATATTCCTGCATTAGAGAGTATTTTATCTTAGAAAGAAACATATTTTGGGGGAATGGCGAAAAAGACATGAACAATGACAATAAAGAACTAGGATTAATTTTATACTTTTTTCCTTTCCCATAGTTCCATAGTTCCTCTCTGAATGACATTTCTATTTCTTCAGTACCCATGTCCCTATGCTTATATTTTCTTTTACTGTCACTGTTCTTTTTTTTCCTCACATGCCTTACTCTTCAATCAATAGATGCTTTTTTCCTCCCTGAAAACCACTAACACATAACATAGAAATTCCTGCACTGCATTTGAACTCTTGGGGTGGACAACACAGGGCAGCCAGTGGGTAGCACTGGTCTCAAAGTTGACCATGCCCCAACAGGAAATGAGAAAAGACATCCAACAATTTCCCACCACAAGAGAAAAAATTGAGGTCACTACTCTACTGGAGAATTGTGATCTTTTAGCAAAAACAAAACAAAACAAAACAAAAAAAACCCAAAAAAACCACACAAGATTATAATTCATCTACTATAAATATGAAGGCAATTTCCTCCCTATAAAATTGCTTTCCTGTTTCCTCAGAATTCACAGATTTATTCCAAGGCTGATGTTCTGGGGAGGTGGCCGGTCACAGGTAATTTTAATCCCAATGGAAGTAAATATAAAATAGCAAAAACAAATAAACCCTTTGTTTTCTTGAAAGAAAGTGAAAATAGTAGGAGATCAGTTGAAGTGGAAAAAAGAAAGCCAGAAGCGGTCATCTGAGAGCCAATAAATAAGGTTTAAAATTCAAGAGTCTCATATTGCAGCAGCTGATCCATTACTGATACTGACACAATAGGTAGTCTTGCTGTTATTCTTGATTAATGAGAATGTGTTTTCTGTTCTCAGTTACGGCCCTTTCTGGGCCCATCCTCTTTAATTTTAGCCATTATGAATATTTCTCAGGGTTCAGCATGTGCAGTCCAGAAGGAGCACAGTAAAGGACACCAGAGGCAAATTCCTTGCCCAAGACTATTATAAAAACTCCCTTAAGTAGATTAAAAATAAAAAGACAATAAATTTACTGGAACTCCAGGGATCTTGTTTAGTATCAGAATCAAATCACTGAGAAGCTTTTCTTAGTGTGGACTTGAACAAATTGGAAAGCAAGATACAGTAGTAGCACAGTTCTGATATAACAAATTGCTCTTTATTTAAAGTTACTTTTTAAATACGAATAAGATTTTAAAGCCTGTCAAAGATGGCACGCAAAGATAAAAATAAAGAAGTGTCAGGAACAAAAATGTTCTTTTCCTCTTCCTCTGAATTAATTTGCATGTCAGTCAAGAAATCTGTCAATGCATATGCAATATAAGCACCATGACTTACACTACTCAAAGCGTAGGAAAAAAAGAACAAGAAGAACTGAAGAAGAGGAAAGCAACAGCTGTGATGAGCAAGGATTCTTCCCTTGTATAGTATGTATTCAGCTATAACAATGCACCCAAAGATGGTGAAGAAATGATGACAGAACTGTCAATTATAGCTGAGCGGAGTGTAAACAGAGATACAAAATCTGCTGAGCAGAACCGACGCCAGGTGGTGAGGCTCCTCTGCCGACCCACCCCACCAGGCAGAGCACAAACCCTGCTGAGCAGCAGGCATCCCACTGCCTGGTGACAGCCTTCCCAGCCTAAGGACACGGCGCTGGGAGCAGCTTTCAGCAGGGAAAAGGCTAAAATAAACAAAATAAAAGGTCCTAATGGGAAACACTGGGCACAAAAGGTGTTGGTTGAGATGTAAATCAGATTATTGATGCAGCATTTCAGTTTAATCTGAACTCCAGGAAAGGGAATTACTTGGGACCCTCACCTTAAGTCTTGTTAGCCCAAGTGAAGGAGAAGTAGAGATTCAGCTTGTTTAGAGGGTTTTGTAGCTTGCTTAGAGGTGTCTTTCCAGTAAAACTTTAATTTTAATTTTTCTTCATAAAAAAATCATTCTGTTTTCTAGCATTCAACATGCAGAGGATTGAGAGATAAATGAATGCTGTTTACTATACCATTATTCAAGGTAAAACTGAATTTAACCATGTTCAACCAAAATCCCACAGACTCCTTGATTGGCATACTGGAATCAAACTCCAGGCTTTGTGCTTATGAAGGACCCGAGGAAACAGAGAAAACTTATATTCAGTTCCCACTGAGTTAGTCTTGAGCATGACCAGAACTCTTCTCAAGACATAGTAAGGTGGGACAGAATTCAATTTCAGCATTGTCCCAGGAGGAAGGTGCAGGAAGGAAGAATGGGAAAAAACCCAACCCACAAACCCACACAAAAAGGCTTATCACTTTATTAGTGAGAACAAGCAGCTGCAACCAAAGGCATGAAGAAGATCTGTTGAATAATGAGTTCCTCTTTTTTACATGCATTCACATATAAATTATGCTCCAACTATGGATTTGAAGGTACCAACCCAGGCAGCAGGCATAGCTGGACTGGAATTTTAAGTTAAAGGAAGTGCTGTGAAAAGTAAAACATGTTAAGCATCCTTTTAGCCATTAAGGTTCCTTCATTCTGAACTTGTTGCTCAGAGTAAACAGACAAGCCTTTATTCCACAAATGAGCAATCAATCACATTCTGGCTCAAGAAATAATATTTCCTGTGATAATTTTTATAATTCACTTCTCCATAACACTCAGCCTTTATATGGGTGTTATGGCTAAATTCATTCAAGTGAGCAGTTTCAAACTCCCAGTTCCAAACTGAGAATGAAGTGCCTTACTCTGCTATTCCAGACTTCATAGAAAACACTCAGATGCTTTTGATAATGTTTTGTGCAAAATCGATAGACTGTATCTTTGGGGTAGAAAAGGTGAGGGTAAGAATATCAAGGAATTCACTAGGAAATTGAAGGTACCTGATTTTCATTCTCTGCTCCAGTGCCTTTTGAAGATTTTTGTATTAAGTAACCTATGAATAAAATACAAACACTATTACAGGACCCCATGGGAACTAGAGAGCTCCACCATACCATATCAGTTCATACATATTTGCTTTTTAATTATTTCTCTTGATGTGCTAATTTTGTCAACAATAGCAAAAAATCAAACTTACAACATGGTTGATAAGGCAGACTAGTGAACAGCAAGACATCAGATTTTGTTCCCTTAACATTAATGGTACTGCTCTAAAAGCTCATTTTTTATATTTAAAAGGTAAAGGAAATGCAAAGAAAGGAAATTTCAACTCTCAATTCTTTTTTTTTTTTGCAGTTCTTTATGATCAAAGAGATGCCTAAAGTGCCTATTCTCATAGGATTTAAGCATTAGGAGCTCAGCATGAAGCTACTCAGCCTCAAGTGGACTCAGACTTCTGTGCCAGGCAGATGGAGACTTTGCAGTCTTGCATACAGAGACATCTGGGTATTATTCATTTTCCTGGGTCATAAGGAAGGAGTTGCTGAGAACCTACCTTTGGCCTTCAACACTTTGAAAGCAAATAAGATTGTGGATTTGTAGCAACGGAAAAGCAAAGCACCATACGCATCTCTCTGGTAGCAAGGGTGATTTTATTTTAGAATAAAATTGTTTTCACCCACAGACTTTCACACCAGTGGGCATGTTCAAGTGGTCCTGATAGCTAGCTTTCCTTGGGATGATGGCTGAGAGGGAAGGTAGTGCCAAGGTTTAGTTAGGAAGAGAAGGGATGGTGACTATCAGTATTTTATTATGTCTTCTGGAAAGTTTTGAAGCTAGTAATCATGTGCTGATTTTAGATGTGCCTTTTTCACTCTTTCTGAGCAGATGGTGATCAGGACGTTTTGCCTCTCCAGAGTTCACCTCCATGAGTCACTATCATCTGTTTACTGTTTCATTTCTTATCTGGGTTAGATAAAACTTCAGTCATGTCTCACCTTCTTACTGCTGCTTTCCAATGACTCCTGTCTTTTGACAAAGCTGCCCTCTTCCTAATCCTGGAGCTGATGAGAAGCTGCATGGAAATGCACCCACATCTTCATAACCTCTTAATGTAGATGTTGCCCAACTGTGCCAGTCCTGAGTGACTTCTTCTGGTCTTTCCATAGTCATTCATATAGTCCCATTCAGGCCTCTTTTCATGTTTAAATTACAGGACTCTTCAGTGTAAAGTCAGAAAAGATGACTCAGATTATCAGATCGCCTCTGTGAACCTTAATTTTATTGCAAAGTGGACAACAGATATGGTTTTTAGGAAATCAGAAAACATGATGAATTAGAAAGAAAATTGCATTGCTTTTATATCTTTGTTAGACCATTCTTGATTTTAGAGAGTACAGAGTTTTAAAGGCTACTTCAGTCATCAGTAATAAACTCCAAAAAGATTGGAGTTAAAAGATGAAGGCAAGGGGAGTTTCCTGCAAGTAAGAATTATAAATAAATTCAAGTCAATGAGACTTCTGTTATGGTCATGTTAATGTTTCATGACATAGGGGAGTCCTAATAACTCCATTTTCCCTATTTCCCCATCAGCTCTGGCAAAGAAGCACAAGTGCATATCAAAATGCTGCTACAATTGACAGTGCAAGCATAGCCTAAGAGACTGGCCCACCGATCTGGATGTCAAGAGGTACAGTAGCCCAAACAGAACTGTTGAAAATTTAAAAAAAAACCAAAAAAACAAACCCCCAAAAAACCAACCAAATAAAAACAAAACAAACAACAACAGCCACCAAAAAAGAAATCAAACCAGAACCCCCAAAACTGTTCCTATGTTGTGTGAAAATATAAATAATCTAATCTGATTTATAACATAGATAAATACTGTGAATGCACAAACCACTAAAATTATATCTTGAATATTCTCTTTCTGACTCCTAATGCTCAGCAGGCTATTACATTTGTGTTTTTTCCCAAGCTCCCTTGCATCCCACATAAAGACTCGCTATAAATTTATTTCCAATCCTGTCAGGTCTCACTCTCATTATTTTCTGGAATGTATTTCTCCCCTAAGAAATGTTGTTTAGCTGAATTGAAAAGTTCAGATAAATGTATAGACTTTAAAAATAGAAGCATTTCATCATGCTGAAATCAGGCTGTTGTCATTTTTAGAAATGCTAATTTAGTACTAAAAGCTTTTAAGAATGCATGCAAAAGAAAATCTAAAATATAAAGCTTCAATGTACTTTAAAATAAGATGGATTTGGATTATTTTTTTCCCCTTGAGTGTTAAGATACTATCACACTTTTATTTTCAAGAAATTTGCCTAAAAATGGAAAATCTGAAATCCTTGTCAGGGCTATTTATTTTGTTGTTGTTGTTGTTGTTTTTTGTTGTTTTTTTTTTTTTTTTGTTTTTTGTTTTTGTTTTTTTTTTTACAAAATGATCCAAATTAATAGATAGTTAGATTTGGGTTGACTTTGTGAACCTACATTTGAAGTTAGGGCATCTAATTGGTCTTCTGGGGTCTTGCTAAGGAGCTTGTCTTCAAAATCTGGATACCTACAAGGCCAATAATGCAACAGGAACACAGGTAAGTGTGTTACAATCAATTTTTTCAAGAGGACTAAGCAGTTACCTATGAGAATAAGTTCAGGCATGTCAATGCCACGTTATTGACTTTCCTATGAATTTGAATGCAAACAATTTAAAAGGCAATAGTTATTATTACTACTATAACTGTAAGTTAAATAAATATAAGGCTATATAGTTTAATGCTGTGCGAACTCTGCAAGAAGTTCAAGGTCATAATCTCAACATGAAAAATAAATTCACTAAAGCTACTGTGTCTGTTCCTTGCCTGCTTCATAGGCCAAATTTTTAAAACTATGGAAATTTCAAGCAATTTCGAGCACATCAGATTTCAGTCACTGTAAACTCATACATATGTGATTTTACCAGCACAGTCTTCTGTGCATGCAACAGAACCAGAGCATTCCTTATCCTCCTTCAATGCCTCTTGTAAAAGCACCTCCTCTGAACACAGTAACTATGATTGCTAGGGAGTCATTCCATCTAAGGGCTATTTTATTGAATTATATACAGTAATTTTTGTGAAGTTTGAGCTTCCACAGAAGGACCTGAGCTTTGAGATTCATCATCTCCTCAGGTAGAAACCACCCACACAAGTGTGTTGAATTTATCAATGTTAATTACATTAATGCTTACCTTGGCAGGGAAACAGAATATAGCCATGAATATTGGTGAAAAATTCATAAAGCACACTCTCCTGTAAAGTAGGTCACATGTTAATGAGCTAAACCTAGCCCCAAATACACACAAATATATGTAGCTTTAAGCAAGACTTTGTTGAAGTCAGCAGGACTACCCAGCATGAAGTCAGGTACTTAAGTATGAGGACCTTGCTGTGCTGGGATTAGAGTTGCAACTCTAGGATGAAAAAAAAAAAAAAAAAAATATATATATATATATATATATATATATATATATATGTATATATATATATATGTATAAAAACTGCCTCTTTTTTTATTCCAAGGATTTAAAAAATAAAGAAAAGTGAATTTGAAACCCATGATATTTTTATCAGGAATGAACATCACAAATCAAATATGTTTTATTTAGATTCATGCACTCTGATGTCTGAAATGAACCTGGTAACATCAGCTTACAGTGAACACATTCTGTGACAAGATACTGTGATTTCAGCACTGCTATTAAAAGGAACTATTATTGAGGTTGTGGCAAAAGTTTGTCATTCAATCCATATTTCTAAGATTGCACTTTTTCCTGAACAGATGTTTGCCACCTACATAGTTCACCTTGTAATTCATCATTTTACTTACCCTTTACAAAATCAATTTCTTAAGAAGACTGTATTAATATAAGTGAGAAGTTACAATAGTACCCCAGTTTGCTGGCAGATGTAAATATCCCTCACAAAGGATAACTCTTTTAAAAGAAATAGATATCACTTCTAAAATACTACCAATGTGTCTCAGTACCTTATACTTAGGTGCTGTAAATAGAAGATTGTGTGAAGTAAAACAGAAGTACACACAGATACACTCTCCAGCTCAGAGCATCATGTATCACCACAGATTCCTTTAATCCCACAAAACAGAAGTGCATTCACATTCAGGGAAAAGGGCACAGGCAGCTGGTTTTCTGAGCAAACAGGGGTTGAGAGAAAACAAAAGTGAAGGGCAGGATCATGCATACAATATGAATGGGAACTTCAGCATTCATGCACAGAGAGAAAAAAAAGAATTAACTCAAAATGTCTCTGTATTATCCACATTTATCCATTTTGTCTGGTTTGGGCTACAGAGGTTTTCACTTTGTTGCTGGGAAGCCACCTCACATTCCAGAAGGACGAAAGCAACATTCCAAATACCTGTTTTAAAGTAGAAAAAACTATTCTTTCTGGAATCAAGTACTAATACTATCTTTGATCAATTGACTTTTTCTTATACACAGGTAAATTATAAAAATGAGGGGGGAAAAAATCAAATATAGAGCAATTCTTTGTTTTCCTGCTGTATTCCAGGAATTTAGCATAAATATTTGGATAAAGAAATTAAGTTGCAAAACCAAATATTGAGCAAAATAAGGGCCTTTAGAAATATCATTTTAGGATCATACTTAGGATGGAACACTTTCAATGTGGGATACCTCTTTTGACTACAAAGTCATTTAAATATTTTTTTTTTTTATTTAAGAGGATGAACCTTTTCAGAAGGTAGTCTGTCAGACACAATTAAAAAAAAAAAAAAATTCTGAGAGACGTTTCAGAGATGTTGGTTTTAAGTTATGTTTTTCTAAAATTTTCAGAAAATATATCTACCTTGTCTTCATGTAAGATGGAAGTCAAGATATATATTTCGTTTCAGAGTCAAAACCAGCATAAGAAAACTGGAATCCTCACTACAATAGGAACATGCAAAATGCCTTGGAGCACAGGGAACATACCCTGTGAAGATGATGCCCCCATGCAAGGTCAGGATTGCAGAAAAAGAAGTTTTGGGATTGCGTAAGCATTTCCTCAGGTTATGTAAAAGAAAAAAAGCAATTCCTGTTGTACACTGCATGATGCATTAAATGTGTCTTGAGAATACCTTTGAAAGGAAGGAGATAAGGGAAAATTTTGTTTTGATCATTGGGGAATCTCAACATTAAAAATGCATCGTGGAGTACACTCAGAAGTGTACTCAGCAGTGTGAAATCCTCAGCTGCAGCCCAGCTTTAGACTCAGGTGTATGAAACCTGAGAACACTGTGAACTGGGTGGGAAAATCTCTTGCTGGATCTAGCCCCAAAAAAATACATGTCGTTAGGTAAAGAAGCAAAATCCATAAAAATTAAAATAAATTGGTTTTGAGAAGAATTTCACCTGTGGAAAACCATGTGACAATATGATCATAAGGCAGATTGGCAGAGCAGTTCCAACTTCATTTTTTCTGTCAAAGCAAGGCATCCCTTTATCCTCTGTGATCCTCTGATTTATGTACTGGCTTTAGCAACATACAGAAGTGATGAGTTTTACAATAGAATTTGAATCCAAAGAAGCCTGATTTCCACATAAATTATAAGTATAGCAGTTGATTTGGAAGCTGGAATTTCTACTCTGCTTTTCTTGCAGTTTTGTTGCAGGCTTTTCCACTGTTATTCCTCTCTTTCTGAATTCTGAGTCTTTTCCTGACCCCCAAATTCACAGACAATGCTTTAAAGCACACAAGCCACTTTTTGAAGGCACATAAAAATAAATTAATTTCTTTGTACTCACTGCTACCATTATGTATTGAAAGACATCATTATATTGCAATTTTAGGTGCAAAAAAGTTAAAAAAAATTATTGTGATGATATGCAAGAGCATTCTGATATGTCTTGAAGATACTGTTTAAGTCATGCAAGTAAGGGAGGAACCACAAGCAGCTGAAGAGCTTCTTCTGGCACAGTGAGATGCAATTCATGCAGGATGGAATTCAGCAGTTCAAGAACCATTGCAGTACCTAATGAAAACAGAATTAAAAAGACAAAGAAAAAAATCTAAGAAATATTGTCAAACTAATCATATTTCCAGATTCTAATATTTGTGTTGCCAAATCTGGCCTTGTTAAAATAAATCAGCTGCTATCTATGACCCTACCCCTTATCTTCACAAAGATATGTTCCTAAATGTTCACATTTTTGAGAATCTCATTGGAAAAAAAAAAGAATTGCCAAACAACATCTCTAAGAAAGCTGATAAATGATAGACCACCTGCAGGGAAAAACAAATTAAAAAGCCACACAGGATGATGCAAAAAGGAACAAAGGGAACATTATGGGTGCTTAACGGGAAGTTGATTACTGGTCTAAATCAAACAGGTTAGAAATCCAAATAGGAAAGAGTCCAGGATCCATTGGTATCACTTTTATCTCCCTCTATGGTTTTTCTTTCTCATATCTCACTCCTAGAATTATTTTCACAGTAGATAATTTATATCTGGATCTGTAGTTTTCCTTTTCCTTTCCTTATCTTTCTTGGGATCTTGGATCACTTTTGTCTACCAAATCTACTTCACATTAAGACAAATGAATCTCCTCTGCACCATTTGAAAGTCATTTTATTGCCATATGTTCTGAAGTGTAAAACTTTGCCTTAATGCTGCTCCATTGTGAACAGGTTGTTGACTCTCTTATCTTGAAGAGCAGGAGATTTGCTCTCCAGAACAATCTTAAGAGCAAGGACCCACATGTGACAAGAACCTGTATTTCTTTCCTTACCCGTTTTTCACCTTTGGCAATCTGCAGGAGCACTGTAGCAGGAATATCACCAACCTCATCCAAGAAATTTTATTTTATGGACTTGAAAGCTAGGATTGCTGGCACAAAATATAGCTTCCAAAATTTAAACCTCTATAATTAAAATTTATATAGCAGGAAAACAGTGGAGATTATACCATTCCTCATTTTTACAGCGGTACAAAGTTGGTAAGAATTCCAATTAAAGGCATGGCCAGCAAAACGTGGGGAGCAATCAGCAAGGACACATGAGGAAACTTTCTTACTGCAAAGAAAACAATATAGAGGAAAATAATACAAGAAAAAGGAAATTTGCTATAAGCTTCCTTCTGACCATTCAGAAAGACTAAGTATACTCAAGAATTGAAAACTCCTTTCTTCTAATCACCAAGCATACTGATTAGGAAGAAGGAAAATGTTATAGAATGTTGTTTTGTGGATTTAGATTTAAAAAAAACCCAAACCTCCAAATCCTTCAGTTGTTAAAAAAACATATAAGAGCTCCTTCATTTAATTTTTCCTGAAAATACAATGCATACATTATTGAGAGTATGAATTACACAATATTAGACCAAATCAAACTTTTAAAAATAAGTTCTCAAAAAAAGTCAGTTAGAAATGATAACTGGGGCATGTAGGAAACCTTTACTACAGTATTCAGAAACAGGAAAAAACATTCAATAAACTGTGGCACCTTTAGCTTGGCAATATTGCAGTAATTCAGAATTACATATTTTGTTTTTCTAGCACAAGCTGTTTCTCTGTAACTAGTCAAAGAGCAAACAAGTATCTGCATACTGTATGTCACTCATTTAATTTGTTATGATTGAGGAATACCTCATCAGGAAAGTGAATACATAAGTCATGAAAACACTGGCTGTCATTGAGGGGCATGAAATACACATTGTAAAAATGTTCCATCTGAGTGTGTAGAAGCAAATGTGAGTAAGACACTGCAGAGACCATGAAGAAAGTGAACTACAGAGAGTGGCATAAGCAAAACAGGAAAGTTTTACAAGACATGCAAATAGATGTAAAAAGTGCAATTATAGTTTCATTTGTATAGGTGTTTAGAGCTATATCAAAACATTTTTCTATGGCAGAATGAAGAATTGAGGTATGCAAGATCACTCATGGGCAGTGAACAGCAGTAATTCCATGAATAAAGGATATTTGTCGTTCTGTATGCACATTAAATATTACTGTGTGTAGTCTTCTTTACATTGCCTCTACAAAACAATAATGGGGGAACTGTGACAGCTGAGAGGCTAAAAAGAAAGCAAACCCAAACCAAAATAACCCTCAAACAAACCAAAACAATTTTTCAGTTGGTGTACTAGACTGCAAATGTTACAGCTCTTTCATTTAATACTGTAATCAAAAAAAATCACTCTCCTGCCCAATTAAGGCACCGTTCATGACCACTTTACACAACTACCAGCAAGAATTAAAGATAAACAAGTGAAGTTTCAGATTAAAAATGGTAATTTGTCCCCAGCTGGGAAGAATTTGGGAAGCAGAACAATAGACAAGTTGCAGAACACTTTGTATATCCCAAACATATAGAGAGTTCAAAAGAGGTTTAGGCTATTAGCAGAGTATTGTTTCCCCACAGGATAATAAATATGAACAGCACTTCACAGAACACAAAAGATGAAGTTGTCACTATAAAGTACTCAGGGTTCAGAATCTGTAGTTCTTATTCATAGGAATAATCCCAATGCAATCGGTCATGAAGTGTCATTGATGCAAAACTCCTGGGTTGGTGGTAAGCCCTTTCACTTGGCTCCAGAAGAAGGTTTCCCCAAAGCTCAGCCTCATTAGAATTGAGCATTACTCTGTTTGCATGAAAAAAAAGTGTGAAGTTCAAGCTCCAAATGATTCTCCAGAGGTTTCAATGGGTCTGAGGAAGAACAGAACACAAGAGAAAGATACCTGTACCCCCAGAGATACCTCTCACAAGACTAAGTATTTAAATTTGAGGTCTACACATAGTTGACTTGCATAAGTACAGCAGAATAATATAATTCAGAGTCATATTCAACAAGAGAAACAAGATCCCATTTCACAGCAGTAACAACTTCAACCTGCCAATAACTTAGCTTCAGAAAAGTAGCTACATAATCAAAGGGGAAATGTCTTGCGCTTCTAAATTCACATGTGAAATATATGATAGGATATTTCAGGATCTGGTTCTTCTGTCACATTAAGAAATGTTATAAATGACAATCTAGTTATTGACTTTTGCACTTATGTATTGGCTTTTGCAAGTTATTATTGATCACAGAGATTCTGATGTAGTAAAATTTGTAATCCCTTTTTAACTGCTTTTGAGAAAGTGTAATCTGTCACCTTTGGAATGCACCATATATCTTCTGAATAGTAGCTTAGACCTTTTCATAATATTAGAGACTATGTACTGCTAAATACTTTTATTTGTGTAACTAGCTCAGATAGTGATGTGAAATAGCTATGTTGATTCATTGTATTTGTGAACTATCTTATCTGAATGATAAGATAACAGTGACAAGAACCAGGACACCAAGAGAAATATTTACTACTGACTCTCCAGTTATCAAGAAGTGTCAAAACAACAGAATGGAAAAGGAATAAAATATATTGATTTACTCTACAGGATGGCATGCAGACAAGTCAAAGATTAAAACCAAGCAAAAGAATTCCCAGAACATGTAAACTCACAGGAATGTTTGAATATGTATAACCCTCATTAGTATACATTTAACAACTATAATGAAAAGTATATTAAAAATTATTTTAAGCTAATGGGGTATTTTTGGCAGATTTCCAAGCACTCTAGCACTGGATATTGTCCTTTTTATCCTTTATTAAATTAAAAAATAAATTAATAGTGAGACTTGTTTTTCACAATAAGCATTCTTGTTTGTTTCTTTTAATCTACAGTTTAAATGCTAAAGCAGAATCTACTGCTAAATCAAATAAAACTCCAGTCTGCTCAGATTATGTAATTTATTCAATTGCCTTTCCTACTCTGTCAATTGGGATAAGTCTACCAATCTTTAACTTCTGAGAATTAAGGCAAAGGGCCATTTCAGAAGAAATTAAAAACTCCCAATAATTTCTTGTACTAATATCCATTTCTCAAGTTACGTGCCAGGCACAGAATAACAGCATTATCTTTCTCCTAAATCCTTCACCCACTTCAGATCTTGCCCTTTGTAAGTCAAGGGTTCACTGAAAGGTTAAGTGCCCCACGAAAAGCAAAAGAGCTACAGCAGAAGGAAACAAGAACATCACAGACCCAGGTCATTTTAGTCACCTTGGGAGATGCAGATTGAGCTCTGCTCAGGAAGAGAAAGTTTTCCAAACCTGCTGCTGTTCTTTTGAAAGCAGAGCTTGGGAAAGCAAGAAACATCCACCAAGTCCAGATTTTGGGAAGTAGAAAAGAAGAGTAAGAGATGCTTTGTGACCTTTCCAACAGAACCCATCTGTGCAATATGGCGTGATTATACAATGTTTTCTCTTGGATCACAGCTACTGGGACAAAATCAAAAGACCTCTTGCTTCATTTTGGATTGAGCTGCCTTAGAGGCTCTTGTGGTGCAAAGTTTAGGCAGGAGAGAATTTCCTTGCTCATCACTGCCTAAGAGGTCTGTGATAACCTTGACAATTTTAAGATGTTTCCTTAAAAAAAAAAAAAAAAAGAAATCATGTTTTTAGGGGAATTTTTAGGCATTTTAGGGGACTGTTAATCCTGGAGATGTACATTTGGAGGGGAAGCAAATATCCAGGTGGTTGGATGCCAGGGTTTCCAGATTCCCTTGAGGTCTTGTGTCCAACAGAGAAGCACTCAGTGGACAAGAAAGATGAGTAAACACTTGGTTGGTGAAAGATCAACACTTGGTTGGTTCATATTTACATGACCCATGGTTACCTATTTCTTCATCATGGAAATTGAGAGGCCATCATGTGTAGTGCTCACGTAATCCACTGAGCAGTTTGGGCAGAATGTCATGGGAAATTATTCTGTATCAACTTTTCCCCTAAGCAACATGTTCCAGAAGCTATCAATTCCTATTTTTTTTTTTTCATTAATTACATTATCCAAATTTTCTTCCTTGATGATGCAAATTTGACATACAAAGAAAAATAATATAATTTCAAGTAAAAAAAGAAGCAATTCTGAAGAACTCTCCCTGTGGGTTAGCATACAGAATTCAATGAGGTATGACATTTGTATTTCACCTAAGGGAATAGCTGTTTGATCACTTAAGGCCTGTGATGGCCTAAAATCTGCTGTGCTGACCCAGCCAGAATTGGTCATACAGCCTCAGCAGGTTACTTAGAAAAACTTGGTTGCAACTCTGATATTGGGATAGAGATCAATTACCCTATTTAACAAAGACCACACACAAAAAAAAAGCTTTAGTATTACATCACAATTATAACGTATTGTTATTTTTCTCCCATCTTCAGTTACAGCCTTTAGAATAATTTCTTTCTTTGGCTCAGTGGGTCTATTCCTTTTGAATTATTACACTATTTTCTTTAAAATATCCCTGAAATTTGACTGGGACTGTAGAACATAACAGTAAGTCCTTTATTATAATTTAAAATCATATCAGTATTTAGATGGCATTCTCTTTAATGTTCTACTTGAGCTTTCCATTTAATCTCATTCTACCTCCTAAATTTAATTTTAAATCAAAATGATCTTTCATAATGATAAGCTGGATGAATCCATACCTCTCTACATGATGTAGCTTTTATCATCATTTAGAGCTAAGCAGTAAAATGCTTTCCTTAGATGAAGTTGAAAATACTTTCAAAACATAAAACCTGAACCAAAAATAACAATAAAGGTGATGCCTTTTAAGAATAAAATACAGTTCTAAACAGAAAAAAAACAAGCTAAAACATTTCAACTCATAGAGGAGAGGAGACAGGAAAAGAGTAACCAACTCCAAGTTTAAAACTTTCATTTACTTGGAGAAAATTTTCTTAAACACAGAATGTATTTGTCTAATTCAAAATATATGCAAATTTAAAGTAATTTGCCAAATGGTAGAATCTTTTTACCGTGTCTTGTTTATATCATTATATATGAAATAATTTTTTAAAAATTTACAAAAATTGGTCTGGCGGATCATCACAGCATTTCAATTCATAATAGAAATCTAATACATGTCCACCTAAACCCTCTTCTGCCCCGTCCTTCTCCTGCCAAAATTCATAGAATTCATTTTTTGCATATAGCAAACATTAAAAAATTACATTGAAAGAATATAAATTACAAGTCCCATTGCAAAGAACAAACTGAAGATCAATTTCAATGGATCAGATCATAATGAATATCTGTTTTTTTTAATGACTGGAACATTGAAGAAAAGCAATATTTCACAGCAAACATAAAAAATTATACACTTTGTTTTCCTGTTTTCCCTCCTAAAATAACAATATTTCCTAGGTTATTTACTTTAAAGGAAGAGCTTTGATGGAATTTTATTTAGTTGAATGCTGATTAATCAGCAACGACTTGGAACCAACCCAACACACGAAAGCTGATGCTGCTGAACTAAAGAGATCTCAGGAAAAGCTTCATCTAGTCCATAAAAAAAATTACCTGATACAGAGGAGATTTCAGAGCCAAACATTAACCCCCAGATGTAAATATCTCTGTGTATGGACCTTATTCTGATGAGTGGGACTCACTGGGAGTGAGAAATTCACTTGTTTGCAGAAACACTTATCGTATCAAGTTGTTTGAACACAATGCCTCTTGCAGTCCTACCTCAGTCTAGCACCTACCAAACCCTCACCTTGCATTTTCATTCACTATTCTCAAGCTGATAACAGAATGACACTGCTGTGGGGGTATGCCACAGATGCCAGGTGGCAGATGAGGAATTATAGAGTAGTTTGGATACAAGAAGGTCACTAGAATTAATTGATAATAGGAAATTGGATCTGTGCATTTGATGTTCAACTTTGATGTACATGTGCTCCTTGATTAATCAACATCTTGAGTGATTACTACTGAAGGAAAACTTTAAATATTCAAACATTTGATACTTGCTTCATTTGTAAATATTCATTCTGGCAACCCTATTTGCTGGGATATTTGGAGGGGAAAATAACATTTGGGGTACAAAAGTAATTAAGGTGACTTCAGTTAAAACTTTAGTGAGTGATTGTAGAGCACCTCTATTAGCATTTGTTCAACTAGAAAGGGAAGCCTCATTTCCATACAAAAGTCTTTCAGATGAAATAACAACTCATGAAAGTTAATACTAAAGAGATACTAGTTCTAAAAAGATGATGCATATTTTTTTTAATTAAAAGAGCATTGTGTAATCAAAGCCAAATTCCTTCTTTTGATCAAAGGCAAGTTTTGTTTTTGTTTAATATCAGCATAATTCTACATTTGTGTGATAATTATTTAAAGCTACTATCTCCTATGTGAGAAAAATAGCTGGATATTATTATCATTTACAGCTCTATATATAAATAGCATATTAGAAAAATTAAAAATTAAGATCAAATTTTAAGACCACACATTTTCACTTAGACATATGTACTAAAAAAACAAAGATTCCCCATTTTAAAGGATTACTCACTAAAAAATATTTTTCAAAAAAGTTGAATATCTACATGAGTTTCCCTTTCCAAGTGAAAGGACCAGTTTTATGAATCCATCATTTCCCAGTTTTTTGCAAAAGTTTTGGGTTTTTTTTCACAGACCAACAGGTTGAATTTTACCTTTTATTACCTCCTGTCTGATGTATGCTAATTACCCAGCAGTGAATACTCACAACCAAATTATGAAAAATATGTAGTGCAAAAACCAATGTGAAATGTTGTCAGAGCTATAAATAAAACTAAACTATGTTCAAAATATCAAAGGAAAGTTGAATATAAGATTTATAGAGATGAATAATGCTTAGCCCTTAGAAATCTCTATTTTATTGAAGTAAAGCCCATAATTCTAAACACATTCTTTGTCTTCTTATGCCTGTGTGTGTATGAAATGTCTGCTTACCTCATTTCTATGTCACATCTATAGAAAACCAAAGTTGAATTTTCTTTATGAGAGTGAAGGGACTGAAAAGAAAAATTGTAAAAAAGCATGTCAGAAATACTTGCCAGCAAGTAGCTCATAAGAAACTACTAGTAAGTAAATCATAATAGTAGTCACAGGATATGTTTATGTGCTGGGTTTTGCAGGGAGGAGTTTCCCACAAAAATATGCTGCAAAAAGCAGAACCAAGAGATGGTCAATGGGACCAGAAGAAAAGAACATTACACAACATTCTAGATGGAAGTGCAGCTGGTCATATCATATCATAACTGCTCTAGGATCTTGACACATTAGCTTTTTGTACTTTAACTCTTTAAACCAGGTCAGTATTTAGAGACTGTCAATAAGTTCAATAAGTAAAACTTCAATGAGTTAAGCTTCCAGCCTTGGATTTTGACCAAAATGTTTCTGTGCCTCTTCAGCCTTTCTTTCAGGATGGTGGGGATTTTCTTACACGCTTTCAGCACAGAAATCACTATTCAGGTTTTTTTTTTATCCAGCTCTTTGGTATCTTTCCTTACATCATTTACTCTTTACTGTTTATAAATAGAGACAAGACTGAAAAAGTAAAAAAATAATTATCAAAGTTATTAAATAAATAACTAAACAAAAACTAGTTATCAAAAATTAGTTATCAATAGTTATCAATTGTATATCCAAAGTTATCAAATGGTTTCATAACTACCAACAGTTATCAAAAAATTGTTATCTGCAGTTCTGAGAAAGGTCCTGCTTTGCAAACAAGAACCTCCCTCCCCGGTAATTGCCAATACATGATGAAGTCCTAAGGCTGTGGCTCATGGTTAACTTAAGGCTGGCCTCAGGTTGATCCCAGTTTTAGTATAGATTTCTACTTTCAATATGATGTAGGAAAAATAAGAGCAATTATTCAAGAAATGAAATTTGAATGTCCTGTTTCATCCCTCTCACAAATATTGACACCAATTTCGTGGCCCATAAAACTAGCCAAACTATTTCAAAATATACTTCAATAACTGAACATTCTATTATGAATGTAACAAAGAGAGTTTTTTGTGGGTTTTTTTTTGTTGGTTTTTTTTTTTTTTCCTGAGCAGTCCTTGACAAGTTACCTTTCTTCATCACCTGCTAAAAAACTTCTGGAAGCTCAGTGTCTTACAGATTACTGGTTTTAGAATTATTCCTCATGTACTTGTAAGGGTTGTCAGAAGAAGATTTTGACCCTTGCTATACCATTAAAGATAATTAGTCAATTCTGAGCAGCAGCAGCTATAGGTTGTCTGTTTTTCAACCCTATGAATGTCTGGCATTGGATGAGATTCACCCATAACATTCAGACTGTCATTTTCTATGTCATTATACTTTACTTACACTAGTAGTTTCTTAGAAATAATATTAAATAAAATTCTCTGAAAATGTGATTAAAAGCAATGCTTCTCAGGAATTTTTGGGGAAAATAAAAACCAAAACAACCCTAAATCAAAAAATCACACCACCCTAAAACACAAAGCTTTCTCTTCCTCCTCAAAGAGTTTGAAGCCTATGCTCAAGTATGAATTCTGGTAAAACAGACATTTATTTCATCCTATTGCTATTTCATGTGAAGTGCACAAGTAGAACTAGAACCCCAAGAACTCCCTGCTATCTCAGCTGATTCGGAACCTGGATTGTTGTCCCCTGTGAATACTTTATGGGCAAACTGAAGCTGAAGTACTGGTAGGAAGGGTGATGGCTGGTATTGAAGGACACCTTCCTTCCAGCATGGGCATTAACCTGATTTGAAAAGTCCCTCACCATGAGGGAGATTAAGCTTGAATTCCCTCAAGAAGAGGAAAAGCTTGTCCTCTGACATCCAGCTCCAATTTCCAGGCAGGTAAATAAACAGAGTAAAGGTAAACACAAGTCTGTCAATGCTGATGCCATGTTAGCTACATAAACTGATTTTTCAGAAGCTATTTGAGAGCATCTTTTGAGATTTAGGCATATTTGCAAAGTGTGAGAAATATGCAGGTCTGGCATTGGACTGCTTAAATTCTATCAAGTTCCTTAAAAAAGCAGCTTGAGAACTTGAGGAGTTTTCATGGTGTGACCCTTAAAAAAACCTTGCAGGTTACATATGGATATACACATTTATATGCAAAATAAGAAAACCACAAGTCTGTACTTAATATGAGTTTCAGCCCTTCTACAGCCTCTCTTCCTCAGTTGTTTTTGATTTTACAAGATACATACATGGCACTGAACAAAAGCTTTTATCTCAAAAGAAAAAAAAAATCTTTAACCAGACTTCTATTTCATTACATGGTATTTGTGCTCCCAAATTATTAGCACACTGAACAAATCCAGAAAAATTAGCTGATGTAAAGTCATTATGATATGGTTCCTGCATTTAGTGGCTGAGAAACTTCTGTA
Organism: Lonchura striata; assembly: GCF_050655825.1. NCBI lineage: Eukaryota > Metazoa > Chordata > Aves > Passeriformes > Estrildidae > Lonchura > Lonchura striata. The sequence continues at coordinate 13,324,253 of NC_140703.1, forward strand.
ACTATAAACAGAAATGCACCAAAGCAGAATAAAAATATGCAAGCATAAATATTTCAAGCTTGCTTGCTGGTCTCCTCTGTCCATCATCCCTTCTTATCCATCAAATATCAGCAGAATTCATCTCCTTTTCAGGGATTCTACTGCTCTCTAGGAGATGCTACTTAACTCCAAGGTGCCAGTCACTGGACTTGTATCTGATAAATAAAAACTCCACAGGCTTCAGAGAGCTCTCTGAATAAAAGCAGGTCTTTCCCTATGGAAAAAAATATGCAGGATTATTACTCTGAACTATTTTAAAGATTTGGCTAGATACTGATTAAAGCCTCTTGAAACAATTTTTTTTGTATAGTAGACAAAAACATTTGATCAATTTATATAGAAATAGAGATTTCAAAATCAAGATTAAATATTTCCCCATCATTCAGTTCTTTTTCTGCATTGTGTTTCAAGAGACAAATTATGTATTTTTCAGCTTGATCTGAAAATATCCAAAATGAGATATTTTCTACAATTGAATAAAAGGCAAATGAGATTTCACATTGAATGTTTTGCCAAAATCAATGAAAACTACACCAACGATTTTGTCTTTCAGGATCACTTAGTTTGTGTCATTAGCAATCCTTAAAAGAATGGATTTTGTGTAGCACACTGGCTGTGATCCATATAGTGGAAGAATAGGAATTGAAAATAGCTCTCTATTTAAGAATGCATTAAATTGATTGCAGCCAAGTTCCTTGATCTTTTGGGCACAGGACTGCAATTATAAAAAATTAAATTAGCTAATTAATACATTGGTAGTTTAAATTATGCCCTTCCATAAAGCAGTTGAGACCTCATGGAAGGCAGACAAGTGTTCCCTGTACTCATGGTTTTGAAGATAAACATCTCAATTTCTGGAACAAAGAAAGAGAGTAAAAGCTTGTATCTAAGCCCTGATATCAACACCCTGAGAAGGAATCTCCTGCATCAATGTACTGAGCTTCTAAAACCCCTAAAGTTAGTACAGAGAGATCTTAACATAGAAGGGGATCTGGACCTAGAGGAAGGATGCAAATACACAGAAATATCCAATAAATAAAATGTTCTAGAAGATCTGACATGCTATTCAGCCATGCAATGCTTACAATCTTCAGCAGAGATACCAAAGAAGCCATTTCTCCTCGAAAATTATGAATAAAGGTTAAACAAGGAAAATACAGATCCTATTCAACCTTAGGATCCTGTGGGACACTGGGAAGGTGAATATCACACAAAATAAAAGGGTGACTATTGGGTTTTTTTGTATAGCAATTATGAATTATTATTAATATCATAATGCTTTTATTAATTTGGCCTATTAGATCAAATAATGCATAATTATTATTGGACTAATTGTTTAGACTATTAAACTGTTAAAATATTAATTTCCTCATACAATTTTTGATTTATTGGGTGAGGCGAGTTTTGTCACCAAACTCTTTTGTGCTGTAATTTAACATTCACCAATAGTCTAGGTAATCAGAATAAATTTGCCTTAATTTCTGCTACTATTACAATTGTTTGACAATTGTCAGCATGACAAAGAAAATGGATATATTTATTGCTGATTTCAAATCTTTATTAGTCAACTTCTGTTTTTTGGAGGGAGGCTTGTTTGATTTCATTCTTAGAAATCTTAAAGAGAGGAACAAAGAGGGGAAATAGTTACCTGAATTGTACTGAAATAAACTTGGTTTGCTCCATCTAAGTAGGTCTTTCATTTATCTTCTACCTGAAACAAATGCATCCATTTGGCTTGCTGCTCACCAGTGCTATTAATACAGCATGAACAAGAACTGCAGGATAAGATTTGGTTGTTTTCTTCTGCTCGTGGACTGACAGTAGACCAAAGCTACACATACATAAAATACTTTACAATAGAGTGGCTTTAAAATTTAATAAGACACAGTGAATAGACTGAATACATTATTGAACACATATAGCCACCCAGGATACAGTGCACATTGTTAGGAAGGTGACAGAGAGGTAGGGAAAAGAAAGAGTTAAAGAAGGGTAGCAATACCAGTTAGGACAGGCAGAGGTATGACCATATCTTCATCTCTGACTTAAGAAATTTAAGGCTATAATGAAGAAAAAGTATTAAGCTCAGTCTGGAAGCTCTTCAGTCAGCAGAAAATACAACCTCCCCAGGCAAAAATCTGAAGAAGATATTGACTCTATGTTGTCTACACACATACAAACACACACATTTTATGTTTCACTATATAGGAAACTGGCATCATCCTCCAAAGTGCCAAGTTAGACATCACTTCCAGAATTAAAAATATCTTTCTCCCTATGAAGTATAGGGCCAATGATGTGGAGAATACCAGCAAAGAATTAGTCATTGACTTTGTACTGTCGTTATGTGGACAGGCGAGTTAGTGATATTGCTTCTAGCAAATGGTTCATCAAGATTTACTAGCAAATGGAAGAAGGGGTGATGATAAGCTTTTATTTAAATTTCTATAAAAAGCTCTCTTTAGAAACAGTTTATTTAAATTCCTCACAACAGGGCTGTGGAGCACTACAGGAGGTATTACATAGAAAGCACTGCATCTGTACTTGGCAATTCAGAGTACTGACAAAGTGGCAACAGCAGGAATACCTCATTTATGCCATTTTCCTTAACCAAATTGTCTTCCTCAACACTAATCTCTGTCAAGTACTTCACATATTTAAAGAAAGGGCTGATAGAAGAAAAATATTTCAAGTAAATTTCTTCTTTGAAGCAGGGTTCCAAAACAGCATTAAAAAGCCCTGAAGAACAAGGCCCCTTCAAGATCCAGGTTTTTAATGCTCTTTACTGAAGAACACTGTCAGGTGAGAATATCACATTTCATAAAACAAGATACCCACCAGTTCCAATAGATCCAGGTTGCTACACTTGTAAGTAGTGCAACAACAGCAAATCAGTTGGGAACACCTGGAATTACTGGGCTAGTTCCCTAAGAATACTTGAATTCAAGATTTCTAAAGCTAAAAGAAACCAACAGATGGGTTAGCCTGACTCAGTGAAATATGAATTTACTTCCTGTAGGTGTCCCCCCAATCCTGCCCCCCAACAAGTTAGCCAGTAAAAATATTTCAAGGTAAGTAAATACTGGAGAATGTGTGCTGGAAGCTAATTTTGAGCTTACAACACTCAAGGGTTTCATTTAAGGCCCAATAATCTGTTTTTAATACAAAAATATAGCCAAAAGTGGAAATTTTGTTTGCAATGAAATCTGATATTAAAAAAAAATAGTAGACATAATCAATACTTAGTAAACTACCTGTGTTCTTAATAAATCAACTGGAAGCCAAGAATTTATCAGCAAAATTTCTTATTAAATGATTTTACAAAATGTTCAAAATCAAGACAGTTTTCTACTCTTCATAGATAACCCATTAAGGGTAAAATAAAATAAATTGGTTGCATGAATTATTCATCCCAACTGTTTACACAGTTCTAGTCAAACAGTGATTCTGCTCTAGTATTTTTTTCATTCACAAGCAGTTCAAAGAACAATCTGTCCTCTCAGAAACCAGTAAATTTTAAACTATTCAATTTCTGATTAACAAAATGTCTATGGCCATTGAAATGCATGCACAGACATAGCATTTGCAGAACATGATAATAACAAATTACCATGATTTAAATGTCCAACAATGTCCAAATTTAAAAACAATGTCCAAATTTAGCTTCCAAACTTATTGTTTCTTTAACTGGACACATTTGGTTTAGGAGTAAGTAATTTCACTGATCTTCACAGGACTTTTAAAGCTGTATGGTTACGTGTGCACTACAAACATACATGCTATGAGATGTGCAAAGCCAACAGCTGTGCTAACATCTGAGTTTCCCCCTCATCCTCACTAAAAACCTCTCTCCTAGTAACTGCACTAATCCTTCAACTCTAAAAATTATGATTTGCTTTCCAATATTTCAGAAATTTCTAAAAAGACAATAACTCTTATTAGAAAATTATCTCACTCATGCTGTGTGGACAAACTTTCTTATATCTAGCCTTTGAAATAACAGGAAAATTAACATTAACTTTGAAAATTTTACCATGAAGAGAAAAGTTTGGTTTGGATCCAGGATTGTAGTGTAGAACAGATCTTCCTCATCCCACAAGTACCCAAATAACATCTAAGTTTCAAACAGCTGTTTGTTTAATACTCATATCAGCACAGATTTTTATTTCTTTTACTTTTAAATTTTGGACTAAGGTTAAAAAAAAAAAAGTGTTTGTAACCAAGTATTATACCCTTACAAAGGCAATTAATAATATAATTGTTTCTTATATTTATTGAAAATACCCACAAATGGTAAAATTTGTTGGAACCATTTTCCACAGACACATTGTTTGGATTAATTGAAACTGTTGTTTTCCTACCATAAGTCATCAGCAAATTGATTTACTTTACACAGTGAGGTCCATTCCAGGCCTGAGGCATTGGTGCTTTATGGAAAAGCAACTGGGCAGAATTGGACATGATATTTCTCTTTCAGGCAGATTTTAGAACATTACCTGCATATAAAATTGTTCAGAGTCTTTTTCTGATGTCCTGAAGAATAAGAATTTCCTAGTGGCAGGTAAAAGTGGATGAAAGGCAGAGATTCACAATAAAACTACTCACCAATTATAAAACTACTACTAAAAAAAATAAAACTACTCATACAATTTATAACTTCTTAAGTACAATGTTTTAAAAATGTTTTTTTGGGTCATTATATCGGTTTTTAATATATAGCCCCTCATACACTCCATGACAAACAAGCCTCACGTCCACAGAATTTAGAGAGGAAGGCAAAGGTCACATATCCATTTTCTCAGGTATTTGCTTGCTAATAGATTGAATTCAAGCAATAAAGGGGCTATTATTGACTTGTTTGTGAGTTACAGCTAAGGAAATGCAAAAATATGAGTATTTCTCTTGAAGAGAGCCACGGTAAGAAGGGGATTGTGCTACAAACACCTTGTTGAGAGCATCAATAAGTGAGAGCAAATATACCAGAATCCTACTACAAATTCCTTGGCAGCCTGCCACGCAAGCAGCCAGTTCTGATGGCTGCAAGGAATGAAGTTGAGAAGCAAGCAAACAAAAGAGTCTGGACAGGAGCCAGAGGAGGCATAAGGGGTACATAAGAGAAAGCCACTTCACAGCTGGAAATTGCAAAGGCAGAGTGCTTGGAGCAGGGGGAAAGCCAGGGTCCAGGCACAGCTTTATCTTCCTCTGGCATTTCACCATGCCCCAGGAAGTCAGCAGATCTGATTTTCAGGTGTGGCCAAGCTGACAATGCAGCTGTAACACATGACCAGCAGACAAAATCTTCTCTTGCAGCAAATAATAGCCTGAGTGATAGCTGAGAGCTGCTCTGCCAGCTCAGGGATTGGGAGCCAGGGGCTGGTTCTGCTCTTTGGACACAAAACCACTTCTGAAGTTGAAATGTGCCCCTTGCAACTGGTGCACACTGTGCTAGGGTTCTGAAGTAGGGGAATATGATAGTGGATGCTGAAGTGCAAAATCACATCAGCTCAGGACTCCCAGGAAAACCTCCCAGAAGATGCTGTTATCACACTGAGTGATTTTTCTGTCAGGCTGGAGTAGAATGCTTAGGCACTACTTCTCTAGGTGACAATGTCCTTAAGTGGTGATGAAGTTGCTTCAGTGTACAAAAATACACCCAAAAACTGTGACTATGTGGACCTCAACAGTCACTTAAATATTTACTGCAGGAAAACACATTTGTGCAATAACAGTATCAGGATGTTTATGTCACAACAAAGGCCTGGAAGTGGGAAAAAAAACCCACAAAAAGTCCAAGGTGTCCAGCATCAACCCCAACTTCTCTGCTTATCAGATATTTTCTACCATGTTCTACAATTCTGAACACACTCTGTAGAGAAAAAAGAAGAGAAAATATTTATGATTTTGGAAAAGTGATTGCTGAAACTTCTGCCACACTACTCTGGGTTCATGATTTTCCCTCAGTATCAGCAAAGTGCTGTTACTGTAGTTTTTCCCTTTTAACCTGAGGGGAAAAGAAAAAGAAAGAAAAAAAAAAGAAAAAAGCTTATTATTAACAATATTAACATTTAAGTAATGCAAATTAACTTTGCAGTTTTGCATATAAAAAGATGTAATTAGGGCCTTTTCCTCATTCAACAGATGCTGGTTGGAGACTTATTTTTGACGCCAGGGTCAGTAGGGTAACAGCACTTCCTGCACAGAAATAGTTGAATCTCCAGAATGGGGCAGGGAAGAGTAATAACTTGATTTCTCAAGTCTTTTCCCTCTAGATAGGATGCATTTGGCTTCAAAGAAATCATACTGATGTAAAATTAGCACAAGTGAGAACAAAAAAAGTGGCACTTCTATCTGGAAGATTGCAAATTATTATATTACTCAAGAAATCCCAGAGACATTATAATAATGGGATCCACCATGAATTACCCAGCAATTCCTTTTATCTTCTATTAAGGCAATTAGGGAGGGAGAGAGGGAGAGAGAGAGAGAGAGAGAGAAAGAGAGATCTGTTCTTGTTTTAGAACTCAACAGGCTGCAAGTCCCTGCACAGACGCTGAAGCAGTCCTGAAGGAACAATGATTTCATTCCTCCAACGACCAAGCCAGTGTAAGCAAGCCAAATAGAGAAATAAATTACGTGGTCTGGAAAAGCATTAATGTGCATTGATTCCTCTTTTCTCATTAAAGGAGATGGAGGGGGAGGAGAAGGACTGAAGTGTAATTGAAATTTGAGATGAAAAAGTTTGCCTGCATATTTGCTCAGGAAGACAACCCAAGGTACACCTGACCCCTTCTGAGCTGTGGCACAGCCACAGTAAAATGCAAACATTTCCTGACTTAGCTCTTTGAACAGAACAAAGCACAGACATTAATAACTTAAATGAACATCACATATTTAGAGCATGATTTAACTGCAGCAGGTATGTTACACAGAAAAGTAGTTGCTTTTAGAAAGGTGAATTTAATTCAATACCTGCTGATTACTGTCAAGAGTAGTCCCATACATTTTTGGGGTTTATTTCACTACTACTGCCTGAGAGTGTCTGAAGTAATTCTGACTAAACAGGTTCACAATCATTGACCTATGCATGGCATACCATGTATGCCCCTATAAACAATTCCATTTTGTGTTTCCTGTTTTAAATTTTGCTGTCCTTTAAATCTACAAGCAAGTAGGAATTGTGAATTCTTAATCAAATCTCTAATCTATAAAAATTTAAAATTGAAAAGTCTTTAAAAATAAAACAAAATTAATTTTCCTTTTTGTACTGGTGCTGCCTGTTGTTGCCATATTCATTGCTATGTGATTGAGCTACACACTTACTCCTAGACGTCATGATTACACCAGACCAGGGTTCAGAGCATGGTTTTGGATTGTTCAAATTCCCATTCCTTTAGATTATGGAAGGAATCATGCTGTACCTCTGGGAAACATATTTTTATTCTTTGTGCTGCACAAATGTAACATAGCTGTAAACTGGAAGAGCTTTGGAACACCACACAAAAAATGTGTCATGATGAATAGGGGAAGGGAAGGGAAGGGAAGGGAAGGGAAGGGAAGGGAAGGGAAGGGAAGGGAAGGGAAGGGAAGGGAAGGGAAGCTGTTATTCATGAGGCAGATTAGCCTGTATGTCAGATTAAGCCTTTTTTTTCCTTCTACCTTGGTTCTCATCAGATCTGATAAATGGTATGGGAACCTAAGAAATAAATGGTTTCAGCATTGCAGATTATTGTTTTAGGTTTAAGAGACAAACTTTGTACTTCCCTGCATGAGCTTAAAAAGTCATATTTTGCCCCTTCTAGGCAAAAACCTAGGGATAAGAGAATAATGGCTGTAATGAACACAAGATTTAAGCACTCTCCTCTCAGCAGTTTTGGGAACAATTCTCACCTCTGCAGCTCTAGTAAATGGTGCAAAATTTAGGAGGCTGAGGCATCCCCTAATACACAACAGGCCCTTTTTTATCCTGCAAAATCTGTCAGAGCTTGAGGCAGAAATCATCTGGTTTGTCTTCTTAAAAGTACCACATGTAACAGGTAGCAAGAAAGGTTCTACAAGCAGTGTTAATTAACTGGAGGCTGAAACAATAAAAAATGCATGTCTAAATAGATAGACAATTTTTCCAGATTGTGAACTCCAGCTCACATTTTGAGACTGAATGCCTGACACTTTTCCTTCCAAATTGTTAATCGCACCACTGGAATGCAATTAGCCACAATTCTGCCATGCACATGAAGGGGCTTCTGCACAATGGGCTACCATAATTTGATTCTGAGGTTTCTGAGGGAAAGGAGGAATCAAACTCTTCCTTAGAAACTAGTTTATTTATTTTTTTTTTTGAAAGGGAATATTTCTGAAGTTTCGTAAGGGTCGTAGGTCTTCTACTTAAATATATTGTTTAAAACAGAATTAATGTTCTAAGCAAGGAAATTTACCTTCACCACTGAGCTGGTTTCAGCTGGGGGGTTAAACCACGACACCCACATCACAGGTCCTGCAAAGTAGAATTCAGAAGGTCAGACTTTCATCCTGCAATAGATCTTTCCTTTCATAAGTTCATCAAAGAATATTTTCTTTTTTCTTTTTTTTCCTCCCTGAAACTAGATTTAAGGTTTCTATACAATGTATTGTAGTGTTCCCATTCTTCAGAGATTTTTTAAAGAACTAGATAGGTTTTGGCCAAAACTCCATTTGTCAGAGGCAGCAGGCTCTATTACTTACTAGATATAAGACATTTAATTAGTGTCTTAAAAGAATTATGAGCAACTCAACTCAAGCTGAATAGAGCACTTCCATTTCTATATATAATAGGCCCCAAACTGATGTAGAGTATGGATTAATCCTTCTCACTATATAAAGAATTGTATTTTTTTCTTTGTGTTTTTATACAGTCTTAATAACTTGGCCATCATGCACATGCACACAAAATACTTAAATAGATGTTTAATGGCTAATTCCTTTCCTAACCAAAGTAATAAAGTTATGATGAATACACTGATTTGAACTTGTTCCATTCTCTAATTTGCTCATCTGAAAGAGACTGAATCATATTCAAAATCCAGTGCTGAAATCTTTATTATTTATTTCAAAGACATCGCTTACTTTGGAGTTGGCCACTTCTACAAAGTGTATGAGATTAACTTCTCCTGACTCTGTGAAAGTCATGGTTGGAAATTCAGACAAAATTTCTACAACAGAACCAGATTATTTCAGGGACTCGGAAATAAAGGAAGTGGGAGTGCTTGCGGAGTTTGCTGAAGACTTTAGGAGATATTTTGCAAAATTCATCTGCCCACAGCTACAGACATTCTCTATTAGCCACTTATAACAAATACCCCACCTTTTCTCCTGATGATCCAGCAGGATCAGACTCCAAGACTTGCAGCAAGTCCCTGGTACTTCTGTTCCCAGTCTGCGTCCTCAAGCAATGAAAATAAAATTTGAGCCTTTCCAGCCTGTTTGTTCTTGATCCAGCCTGATTCTTGTTAAATTCTTTGTCTTAGAAATTCTCTTGATCACTGTTAGTGTTTGTCAGAGCCTAGTCATGCTGGCTCCATTGTAGTTTTGTGGTTTGCCACCACTCTCCCAGAATTGTCATATATTTAAAGATCAGTGACATTTTTACTTTCTGGTGTCTTCTCATGGAAGCCATGTGTGTTTGTTAAAAATACATGCATACAAAACATCCCCTTAGAATAGGCTACCTAAAGTTATGAGACATTATATTAAATATGGTTTAGGCTTATCAAGCTTATTTGGAAAAGTTTATCTCAAAATATTCACGGTCCAACAGAAGTCTGAGGATTACAGAATGGTGCTATTTATAGAACAACAGATTAAACTGCAGGAATGAGAAAAACCCTATCAGATTTTGCATATCTGCCATAGCTGGATTAATCCTAAAACTATGTTCTTTGTTTCACTTAAATACTCACCATTATTTGTGTTTTAATGCTCTTGTACTTGGAAGTTTCATATATTGCTTCCTGTTAGATAGTTTAGCTACATTTACATTCCTTTTTTTTTTTTTTTTTTTGAGAGCTATATAAATTGCAAGACATACATTGTATAATAAGAATAATTTGGAGGAGGGTGTATTTAAATATTTACTTAGCAGTCTTGATAAATATGTGATAAGAGTAAAAGCTAACAGAGGAACACCTACTTAATAAAAATGGAAAATACAATCTGGTATTTATCAATAACTGAAATACTACAGAGTCCTACAGTTTTTCCTCAATGTCTTTGAGGAATATAAGAACACTGACATGTGACTTGTATAAGACATAAATCAAGCAAGACAGAAAATGGAGAAGATACTTTACCTATAATTCTTATGTAAAAAGCAGATCTCCAAAATGCATGGAGTTCATTTTATATCACACTTTCTTTATATTAAGAGAGCTTGGATGATGTGAGGGTCACTTGCATTAATGAGCCAAACACAGAGAAACTTCAATCTCAGTTCCTTCATAAATTGTTCCCTGGGAGTCAGCTATAGTGATTTAAGAAAATGAGCAAAGAAAAGGTAATAAGGTAACATATGGATTGCTTTTTTATCTTTTTTTTCCTATTCTAACACTGCTGTATGTATTACCTATAGAAATACATTAGACTCACACTGACTTTTTTCAAATGAAAGACAGGTTTTGCAGCTGACACATAAAAAAAAAAAGAGCAAAGAAAGCAAGCAGAACTTTCTCTGTGGAGTTTTATTTGATTTCGGATATAGTTATTCTCTTTCAACTAATACAATCCAAACATGTTGATCTTTAAAAGTAGAAAAAAGTAGACTATAAAAACCTGTCTTTTATGGTCACAAGGCAAAATCTATGACAGCACTTACAATCCTCCTTACTGAAGAAAAAAGGATCATTTCCCACTGTTCTGTTTATCCTACTTTGTTTCACCAGTATTGGCAATAATTTTACAGTAAGACATATATTTGAAACATAATTCTGTACAAAATGCAGTATATCCACAGTATCCATATTTGCTTTTCCTATATACCCATATTTTTCTTATGTAAAATAACCCTCAGACCCCCACATATGTATTTCCAACAATGCTCTCTTAAAAGCTGCAGGTTTTTGTTATTGTGTTTCCCAAAAACATTCTAACTATGGCTTTGAGCTGGATCTTAGGAACAGTAATTTGATTACACCTGATTTTCTACAGGTTGTGCAGATTGTTATACAGGTTGTGAAATCTGTATATTTTCAGTTACTAAACAGAATCCTCTTCTAGTAAGGCATGAGTGGGTGCATTGTAAGGTGCGGTAGAACTTTGATGACATAGATGGATGGTAGTAATAAACTGAATTTTGACTGGTATTATAGAACTCTGCAATTTTACAATATTCCACCTTGGCATCTCAAGGCACTTCTCCAAATATCAACTTTGCTTCATAATGTTTCTGTTTTGAATCAAGGAAGCATCATTATGAATAACATTTTACAGGCAAAGAAACTGACAGATTAAAATAATCCAATCCCTAAAAAATTCAGAGCTTTTGATTTGGTCACTATGGCTTAGACATGACCAGGTAAGGACCAGAACTTCCTTACCTGTGTCATCCTGGCTTAGAACCTTAATTTTTATATACCAACATAATGATATGTTAACCATCATGAATTAAATGGTGTTTAGCTGCAATAGAGGACATTTCCCCAAAGATATAAAGCCACATCTATTTCCATTGTTAATATTTCAGAAATAGAAAAGTTTCCCTTGTTAGGTTAAGAAATGATCAACATTTGACTTGATCTATTTGTGAATTTTATATATGCATTCAAACTTGCACAGACAGCAAGGACCCATTAGCTAGAAAACACAATGAACCCAGCAAGTTTGAATTAAAAATCATTTATTGCCATTGTACAGAGGCAAGGTCAAAGAGAATTGCTATTTTAGGCAGCCTCCAGGTTTCTTGCAGACAAAGGTGTATATCTGCATAACCTTGTCCTTGTCATCTGCATAACCTTCAGACCTGAGGTGTTTAAGTTTAAATGAATTGGAATAGATAAATGAAACATATGTTTAGCATTCCTTAACCTTCACCATGCCACAGGACCAGCTGCAGTACCATAATTCAGTTGACCGCAAGCATTTTTGCCTAATTTATCTTCATATACTTATATTCATACAAAAAAATCAGTACCAAGGGCTTTTAGACAACTAAATATACATTATTTCAGTCTAGGTATCCTGTTCCAACACATTGCTAAAAAAACAATACTATCAGAGCATGGGCAATACGGTGAGTGGAAATAAATGCTTGTTATTGTGACTTTTTTTTTTTTTTTTTTTTTTTTTTTTGCTTATTTTGAATGGGGAAGTGTTAATAACAAATTGTGTTTCTTAGGAATATATACCTGTCTGCAAAGTCTTAGAGGCAAAACTCCAGACCTAAACTTCACCATTGCTACCATAGCTTTGGGACTCCTCTTTAAGCCCACTTTCTCCCTTTCAGGAAACAACTAGGCCTCTTTTCTGAGTATACAAAAACAGATCCATATTGATTTTGCATAATTTTTCCCCGCCTCTCCACATCCCCATTATGCTGGATGAAAATTGGTTATGTTTTAATTAGCTGGTAATCTACTAATCAAATTAATTTTCAAAATAATGTTTTCAGTTGCTCAGATATTCTGAGTTGTATCCAAATTGCAGTTTGGGTAGAAACCAACTCTATGACTCGTGACTGCATTAAACGAACTTTCCATCTTTTTTTTCTTTTTTTTTTTCCCTTTTTCTTCTTGAATGAAGCAATGGTATACTCTTGCAAATACTAATTACTGAGTTTGTCACCTTGTCTTCTAATGCTTTAAAATCAGTATAATATTTTAGAATTCAGTTGCTGAAAAGATTGACTTGGACAGAAGGTAAAGAAGACACAAGACACATCAACTCAAACAGTGTCATGATGGATTAATCAACGAATGGAACCAGTCTTTCTCCTCTATGACATAGGAAAAGTTAAAATTCCCATGCAGCAGGCTGAGGAATGAATTCTGCCTGCTGCAATCTACTACTGAGTATCATCCAGGTGTTTGCTGAACACATCAGACAGTTTCAAAAATAATACACTTTAACAACATCTATTACACTAGTCCCTTTGCTGAGATGATATGTGCTGTGCTAAGCCCTTATCTACAGCCTAGGAGATGCCTTCTCCTGCCAAAACCCAGCAACTTTCAAACAGAGATGAAAGGAAGATATTATTGTGTTTTGTTCCTTAAGCTGCTACAATGCAAAGAAAAATTAGAGTATTTGTTTCCTTCCTGTAAAATTATATATATGTGTGTGTGTGTATCTGTCACTCTTACAGAAAGTGATAGATTGTTCCTAAAAATAGATCATAAATTGAACACTGCACTTCAGCCTGCATAGCTTAGATTCAGCTAAGCTATTCTTTCCTGAAAATCAAGCCCATTGTTTTTCTCCTTCACAAATGCCAATCCACACTCCAACCTTTTTTGTAGAACAACATCTGGTGCACAAAATTGAATATAGATCAGCAGATCCAAATATGTTCAGCCCAAGTTGCAAGGAAATTTTTTCAAACAGCAACTCTAATTTATAAAATTAAGAAAGAAAATTGCTATTACAACTAGAAAAGTCTTTATCTCTCTTCTTATCAAGTACTTTTTCCTTTTAAAGAACACTATTTTTCTTAAATCCAATACAGTTTCATAGGTAGTATTAGGTAATTTTTTTAAAGATAATTCTCCAATTTGCATTGATTAACTGCATTTTCAAATCATCTAATCTAAGCTTTAGGAAACAGGTGATATCTATAATATTAAGAAAAAATGGATGTTACTATAGTGCAAATATTTTTGGCATTTAATCAAAATCTCCATTTAAATTTTTTCTTATGTAAGGAAGAAGTTATAGACAATCAATATTTTTCAAGTGTCATTGTATAAAAGTACAAAATTCCTCTGAGTATTATTCTTTCCTTCTCCTTTCTTATTTTTCATCCTCTTTTGCTTTCACTTCTTAGTGTAAAATTATAAAATATCTAAAAAATGTATTAATAAATAGAAAATAAAGAAATCATGTAAATATTAAAAAATAAACATGCACTATTTGCAAATTATTCTGTATTCTGAATATTCTGCAACCTGAAATTCACACAAAAAAAAAAAAAAAGGTAGGGATTGAGTACTGCTTCCTTTTCCTTTTGTGATCAGAACTGAGGATATCACACTGTTTTCTTGGAATCTGTATAAACCAAATTACCAAATTAAATAATCATGTTCCTTACAGAGCCTATTTTTCTCCTTAGAGGAAACTCCTAACTCATGCTGAAAACAGTAAAAATGAACCTGGTCCTAATTTAACGAGCAATCTATTTTCAAATTAATTTTTTAACAGCCACTTCCTACTCTATATGTATTTATATTACTGATTGATATAATTCTGAAATCTCTTGTAATAATTTACTGGATCTACCTATGCAGCATCTCTACTAAATAGGAAAGCATTATCCCCTTGACACATTTAAAACAGCATCAGTGACTTTATGCTGCAGATGGAAGTATTATGGATTCAAAAGTATCTCCTGCTTTTATAACAAGGAGATGGTGGGAAGGGAGAAGTAAATTAGGCTCCCTACCAACCTAATGCAATGGTGAGCTGCTCTGGAGATCATTTCAGCTGCCCAAGTAATGCGTTTCCTATTCCGAAGATTGTGAGGGAGAATGAGAGACTTCTGTGTCAGATCTGTTAATGTTCACAGTGCCAAGGAGACCGACTTGCAGCTTCTCAGCAGAGCCCAAAACATGGGCTGGCAGGAACAAGCTCACCTGCAAGCACTGCTGTTCTCAAATGTTCTTCATAGCCCTGCCCACTTTGTTAGGAATGACATCTGCCCATGGACCTATCTGACTTTCTAAATGATCACTCTGCAGCTTGCATGCTCATAATTGCAGCTTGTTATAAGAGCAGAGCTGGGAATGGAATGGAGTTTTCCTGCAGTGCTTGGTTAAATCAATTTCTATCTGTGTTTTCAAGTGTTTACTGCCTTCAATTGCTGTTTGATCCTGTCCTTTCTGACTTTTCCATGCCTGCTCCAGTTTAGGTGTCCTGAAATTTTGATTTAGATATGTCATTTATACCATACTATCAAAATGCCATGGTTTAACCCCAGCCTGCAAAAAAGTACCTGGCAGCCACTTGCTCACTCCCCACCAGTGGGATTAGAGAGAGAATCTGAAGGGTAAAAGATTGAAAACCTGAGAGTTGAGACAAAGAGAGTTTAATAGGCAAAGCAATGCACACAAGCAAAGCAAAAAAAGGAATTCACTCACCACTTCCCATGGTTGTGCAGGTGTTCAGCCATCTCCAGGAGATCAAGGCCCCATCACACACAGCTGTGGCTTGGGAAGACAAATGGCATCACTCCAAATGTCCCCCATTTCCTCTTCTTCCCCTCACTTTATACAGTGAGCAGATGTCATGTGGTCTGGAATATCCCTTTGGGAAGTTTAGGTCACCTGTCCTGGCTGTGTCTCCTCCCAAAATCCCACACACCCCCAGCCTCCCTACCAGCGTGCCAGTATGAAAGGCAGAAAAGACCTTGGCTCTGTGCAAGCTCTGCTCAGCAACAGCAAAACCATCTCTATATTATCTACTCTGTGCTCAGCACAAATCCAAAACACAGCCCCATACCAGTTGGTGAAGAAATCTAACCCCAGCCAAACCCAGCACACATAAAAAGAAGTTTTTCACTGAATGAAAAACTAATCCACCAGCACTGAAATACTGGGTACTGAAAGTATTTTTCTTCTCTGAGCTTACTAGATATGTCTCTACAGACCCTATGAGTGAACTGGACTGTGTTATAGTCTGGCAGAAAGAACTACTATCCAAAGATCAGCACATCCTTCATCAGTGATAGAAAAAGCTCAAGACCTCTCTAAATGTGCTCAGTGAAGCAAAGCTGGGAAACAAGTGCCCACGTACTTTCTAAAAAAAAAAAAAAAAAAACAAAGAAAGTAAATAAAAGATCCATGGACCTCTTTAAGTTTAGTAGTAATTTAGTCTTGATGGAAAAGAAGCTGTTTTCAAACTATATTCCTATCCTTTGCTTGTCCACTGGTCAAACTTAGCAAACACAACACTACATAAAGGAATGTGGCCTAAAGGGCTTTATTTTACATGCACAGATGTCTCTCATCTCTCTGACAGTATTTACTGAGATACATACCTGGCATCTTGTGTTCTGAAGCATTTTGTGTCTGCCAGTCCTCCTGTTAGCTTTTTGTGTGTTAGGAAATGCCTTTTGAACAGGACTGCATCCACATTCTCTTCATTAAAGAAGTAGTTGTATGACATTCCCTCCCCCAGCTGCAATTATTTAGCCATTTTCTGCCACCTCATTTTTGACATAGGGGGCCCTGCTGTCCAAATGAAATTTTAATGAAGGCTTGAGGACGTGCTCGTGCATTGTAGAGTTCCACTGCAGTCCCACAAAGAACATGAGTTGAATATTCACAGTTAGTGGGTAAGTGTTGTGTTATCACATTTTAAAAGGAACAAATGTTGGCATACAGTGAATGCTCTGCCAGTTCCACTTTGCCCAGTACTTTTGTCACTGCCCCACATGAATTTCTGAGCAATTTCTTCCTGCTGTTTCATCTGCCTAAAATGACCAGAATCCCACATGTCAAGAGAAAATTATACATCTTGAATTTTTAACCCAGCCTGCTTACTTCTGCTAACCCTGTCACCACTGCACTTGGTTTTTGGAAAGACAAAATTTCAGTATACATTATACAAATAATGCTGTTATCTTCTATTATGCAAACATTGCTGGTTTTGTTACTCACCCAGTTGTCATTCAGGGTTTTCTTTTGTTGTCAGTGCAATCTTAACTTCAACAAATCAAATTGACCCATGATCACTTTGAATTGCAACTTGAAAAATATACAAAATCTTCAGTTTTTTGCCTGTGAGGTCCTGTGCTCCCTGTGCATACCCTAATACTGTGTAATAGTAAGCATTGCCTTAATGGACGTCTTATTTTTTTGGTCTCAACTTTTCAATCCCTTCTAGCAAGCCCTGTTTTACTCTGTGTGATCCTCCAAATTCATCAAATGAGGCATTACACACACAGACAACTCCCACCCTGTCACACTGACCAAATTTATCTCCAGGGCTTAAAGTGCAGATGGGGTTCTCCTTCTGCAAAACCCCATCACCTCTAATCATGTCACTGAAAATTACAGCCCAAGTGGTTTGTTCAGGAGTACTCAACTGAAGCCATATGGAAACTTTAATTCTAGCTTTTATTAATTTTTGAGAACTTAATTAAGTTTGTATCAAAATCTTTCGTCAGCCTCAAAAAGTTTTACCATGTCAAAAATAATGTATTGGTTTGCCCTCATAGCTGAGATTTTTGTGATGAAAAAGTTCCATAAAACTTGAAATAAAGCAAAAATATGACATACATCAGCCCCAAAGGGTTGAAGATTGGCAAAGACAGTATTTTATATAGGAAATCCTTGATGGTCTTATATGTGACACTATCACTTCTAATTCTCTGGTTCAGAAATCTGTTTTGATGCTGATGATATATAATTTTTGACTTTTTCATTTAATGCTACACTTCCTAAGGAAAATATTTGACAAAATTAGGGAAGTTTCAAGAACAAATGTAAAAGGCAGCTCTCCTTGCAAGAAAAGAGTTCAGCTAAATATATTCTGGGCAAGGCACAGACTACCAGCATCAATGAACTGCCTGTAGCTTTTAGGAGGAAAAATATCTCCTTTTGAAGTTATCTTTTCTATCATTACACTATTTCAGCTTGTCAATATTCACTATGACAGCAGTTTCAGCAATTTTATGTGATACCTTCAGTACAGATAAATAACAAGAGATTAACCTACATTCAGTCTGAAAAGAGGAGGAAAAAATATTTGTTAAAGAGAACTGACTTGTGACAGACCTTTTATGCTGTTTTCCAAGAGGATAAGGAATCTTATGAATTTCTATTTCTTGTGGATTATGAGTGCATAATATTTTTTTTCACTTTTGGAACTAGAAGCATTATGCAATAATCACATACTTGATACCATGCAATGAAATATGGTACCTGAGGGTAAAGCTAAACAAAATGTTCTATGATGACTTCTTTTATAGAGATTGAGACAGTCACAAATAGAATTTGTTCCCTCTAATTTTAGATTCATTAATTTTCCATAAATAGGCAAGAAAGAAATATGAAAGAATATACAGTTGTTGCCAGTCTGTTTTTAACATTTCATCTCCACCTCTCACAAAAAGTGTAATTTTACCTTAGACATGAAGCACCTTTTTTATACTTTGGGGATATTTTGTGATCCTAGAGAAGTATACTTGTGTACATCCATGTACTTCAAGTTATTAAATGAAATATTGTCTCTAATTCGTTCTTTTTTTGACAATGCTTTAAGATTAATAGAAAGCTGATCTTATTAAGTTTTCAAGGTCTCACTTTAGCTGTGTACAGCCCATTTTGTTTAATTAATGTAGCAGTGGACAGGTTGTAGCAAGGAAATGCTCTTTTTCATTCAACATGTATTTATAGATAAATTGGTAGTTTCTGATGTAAACATTAGCATTTTCTGTCCTACCTGATAATGAATCATCAAAATTCAAGCCTCTCTAACAAACAAACAAAAAATAATCCTAAATTTCGAATTCCTCCATAAATATTAACTATATTTGGTCTGGGCAATTCAAATCTTAATGATGCAAGACAACTTGCATCATCATGCAAATGTAACTCAGATTCAGTATTTCTTATTTAAAGGAATCAGTAACATCACTTTCTCCCTGTTACATCCAGTTCTTTGCTGTGATGTGACCAAGTTCTTCAGTCTTAGAACCTGAGCATTTTCATTCCAGTTCCCCTCAAAACTTTAATCCTTACCTTAACTCAAAGGGAAGCAATTTCTTCTGCAGCTTTCATCACACACTTCTATAATCACACCTAGTCATTCTTACAGAAAACAACTTCAAGTCTGGCAAGCCCTTTTCTAGGGAAACTCCTACCAAAAGGATCTGTCTTTTCGTCTCCCTAGATTCTACTTGTGCACCATTGCTTTCATTGTGAAGAAGTTTCTTCAGACAGAGTTCTACACTAAAAATAATATTTAATCTATGGTTAAAGACAAAGCTTTGCAATGGCTTCACAGAATGGCTGACACTGGAAGGGGCTGACACTGGAGGTCACCTACCTAGTCTGTCGCTTCATTTAGAAGTTTCTCAAGTAAGTCAATTAAGAATTACTGTTGAGAACATTTCCTCTCAGGTCCTGGGATTCCCAAAGAGCAGTGTTGCCAGCAATAACTAAGAAAAATAATGCACTCAGTACTTCTCCCTACTCCATATCCTGTATAATCAGATCCCTGGTCTTGTTATGTACCCACACTTTCCCTGGTCTTCTTTTCATCACCTGTGTACTTGTAGAAGCCTTTCTTACAATCCTTGATGTTCCCAACTAGCTTTATTTCCATTTGGGCTTCAGTTTTCCTAACTTCCTCCATGGATGTTTGGACAAAATTTCTGTTCTTCCCACATTATCTATCCTTACTTCTACCCTCTCTATTCTTCCTTTTTTGTTTTTCAGTTTGGCCAGAAGCAGCTTGTTTATCCACAGAGACCTCCTGGCATTTTTGCATGGCTTCTGATTCTTTGCAAGAGAATCCCTGATCTGGGAGGGAGTGATCCCTGAATACTAATGAGATTTCTTGTTTCCTTCCTCCCTCCAGGGCCTTATCCCCAGGTGACTCTCGTAAGAATGTCATTTAAGGGGACAAACTCTACTCTCCTGGAGTGCAAAGCTATAAACTTGCCTTTTTCACCTTCCTCCCTGATCTAAAGCTTGATCTCTTGGCTCAACCATTTGTCACTTCACACAAAAAGAGAAAGGCATAAAGCAAGAGTTGAGTGCTCTGTGCAAGTCCAGCTTAAAGAGCTATGGTGGTGAGCAACCACTGTTAAGCGACCCATCATACAGAAAAAAAACCCCAACAAAGTGGATGTGTTATAATGTAGCTGTAAGTGTGACTAATTACAGCCTAGATTAAGCTTTAAAGAAGTCTAAATGATTTTCCAGTAGCCAATGCACTCGAGGCTCTATTTTTCATCCTCTCCTTTTGAAAACTATACTTTAATCCTCCTCTTTGCATTTTTGTTTTGCAGCTCTGAGAAAGTGCCACAGTCTATCTACCACTGCTGATAGAAGTAAAGATTGT
Source organism: Lonchura striata (assembly GCF_050655825.1). Taxonomy (NCBI): domain Eukaryota; kingdom Metazoa; phylum Chordata; class Aves; order Passeriformes; family Estrildidae; genus Lonchura; species Lonchura striata. Next base: position 13,344,539 of record NC_140703.1, read on the forward strand.
TCTGCACACCTGAGCTGAAAGCACCACTGAGCTTGGAGTGAATTTCTCTTCGGCTTCATGAGGAGAGTCCTGCTTGAGCCTCTTCTTAGGATAACAGTTTACACCTTAAATCCTCTGTGGCTCAACTTGAACACCAGAAAGAACAGAAGAGGCAAATTACAGGCCTGCAGTGACACTTTCATTTTTTTGTAGGAAGAAATCCGACCTAAGCTACTCAGAGCAGCGTTACCTCAGGTTTGTCTCCACTTGCTCCTATCTCAACTCCGACTGTTTTTTATTCAGTTCAAAGGCTTTGAGATAGAGTAATCATCTAAAGAAAGAGCTAGTAAAATGTCACACAGTAGATAAAAAGTTGAAGGAAATTAAAAAGCCAGTAAGTCACTCACTAAGTATTTATCATCACCACCACTAGTGCATAATCTCTCTACACATCGATGTGTTGATTATTGAATTATTACCCTTAAACTACCAGAAAGGAAACCTCAACAAACCACATGGATGCTGATCTGGATAACAGTAAACACAAAATAAGGAATGAAATAATTAGGTGATGGATCCTAAAGATCCAGTGAACATAAAATTTAGGCTAAAATGCCCTGTAAGCATGAAATAAATTTGCAATTTGTGTTAGGTTGAAAGCTGACACAAGCAACACTGCAACACAAAACCATATATAAATATCTAATAATTGTAAGTGCTGTGATGTTTGTGATAAGATTATAAATTAATTAAAAAGTTTACAGGTAGAGGTCTTGGGGATTGTCTCTATCTCATACAAGTGGGATGGAGAGGGGCAAGAGTGCACCAACAAGGCATTCTCTTGGACAAAATCTCAATAAGCTGAAGTTTTAGCCACAATAGGAAAATTAACTGAATATAAGTCTTACCTTGCAGATTTCTTCCTTATCAGTATGAACTATTATTTTCCATTTTAATAGTAATGATTTTAAAAAAAAAAAAATCTTTTTTTTTCTAATTAAACCTTTAAGACTAAAGACGAATGATTAAAATCTTTCTTATCCTCTCCCTCTCTATTTTAGAGATTCTAAAATAATACTTTTTTAGTTTTGTTATCTTTGGTTTCAGAAATGGGTTCCTAAATGTTATTTCTCACGTACAGATTTTCTGTGAATTGCAAGGAAGACATTACACCTAATACAAAGCTTCTTAAAATCAGTGGAAGATATTGCAGTTAGAACCTGAACTAAAATTCATGGAAACACAACCTTGCCAAATCCAAATTATAGTACCTTGCACAGCACTTTGTCTGAGAGTATATTTGAATAGAAAAGACTTTAAAGTAATTCATTTAGCATTTATAAGAGGTTAAGAAAACAGTAACCCTTTAATAAACAGGTTGAACTTTAAGTCCTAGTTATGCAGTTCAGTATATCAAGCAGCATCTTATTAAAAAAGAACATAAAGCTCTCCATAAAATAGTTCATTTCCATAACACACTTATACCAACTGTTAATTCACACTTTTCCTACATTCTTGATAAAAAATTTAATGTCCGCAGAGCCAAAGGCATTGTTTTTGTTTAGTTTTCCTGCTAATGATAGCATATTTAATTACAAACCAAAACCATTAATGACATTTTCTGAAATAATAAATCAAATTGATTTTGGCAATACAGATTTTTCACAGGGAGCACCGGTCATCCATTTTAACCTTTGAATTTATGTAAGTTGGCAATTAAATTGAAATTTCTAAAGACATATTGACCAGGTTATCTTAAATGTTTCATTTTACATTTCTAAACAGCCATAAGTTTTAAATACTTTCATTTCAAATTTCATTATTGAAATTATCAAAGCATACTCCTATTTAGAAGTACTTTTTACAATGGAAACACAACATCACTAATTTATTTATTTTAAAGTATAGCAACACTATATGCCATAACTTTAATGATATTATGCTGCTTTTTCACAGTAGAGGTTTTTGTTGTTCAAAGTGTATTTTCTTCTGAAATGCAGCCCAGAGAAATTATTCTCATAGGGGTTTTATTTCTTCATCCTGAGAAATATAAATTTAGATTCTATTACTAATTTCTTCCTTGTAATCAAGGAGTTGGTGTCTGGGACTTTTATAATCCTCAGGGTACATTAAACAGAAAGATAGTTCTAAGGCAGAAGAGTTGTAAGAGTTGTTGTAAGAGTAAGTTAAAATAAACCATTGTAAAACTCCTCCTTGAGAGGAAATTCTGAGCTGTCATTAGGCTTTTCTCAGTTTTCTTAATATTAAATATTGTGTAATTTAGAACCTATTTTTTTTTTTTTTTAATTTTTACTGAGAATGTTCCAAATTAATCACAGGAGTGTTGGCGAATTTTACTGAATTGAATTTGGAATTATACAAAACTTAAGAGTTCCTCCCTTGAGCAAATTATATTGAATTTTAGGAATTTAATATGCCTAGACAAAGCTTTCTGTTAGAAAAGTTCAGGTGTTGGAGACAATTGTGGGACTCAGAGTCAAAAGAAATAACAGAGGCAAAATAAAAGAATAGCAGCTACTCTAACTCTGGTTAAGTTGATCAGTAAAAACAATAAACATGTCCAGAATTAGAAAGGGCAAAAGGGAGTTCCAAGTTATTTTTAAAACCCAAATCTACCAGGTGTGGATGTAGATGAATTTGAAACCTTTTCTGGAAGGATCTTGCAAGGTTTATAAGTCCTATAAGCCTTGTCATGTTTCTGTTGTTGACTTCTATTAAATGTACTAAATATTCAAATTAGCTCAAAGCAAAACAGTGTCAGAGCCTGAAAGTAAGCTGTGTTAGTTCAAAGGGCCACAGACTGGCATGTTACCCAAATCAGCATGATAATTCAGTTTTTTTAATTGCTTAATGAAATTCTTGTCCTCAAATTTCAATGAGGTATTCATACACTGTCTTCAAAATGTGCAAAATGAAAATGACCCACCTGACACAAACCATTTAGCTGAAGAAAGGACATATCATAAAACCTACTGTTGGCTCCTGCAGTTGCTAAATTAGATTATTTTGATCTCCAGATCCCTTAGAGTGTCTTCTTCATTTTAATAAAAGCATAACCACTTGGAAAGGAATAAAACCATAACCTCTATGAATTTCCAACATGAATATGAATGAAGCAGTCTCTTGCTCTCTCCTTCATCTCCCAGTGCAGGGTTGCAGTAACAAGAATACTAGGCAAGAGACAATCACAGTCTCTTGCTATAAAATATTAACCATAACCACTGTACTCATTGCTATATGTCATGGAACTGCATCCATAAGTATGCTATATATTGGTCTTGACCAAGCTTGGATTCTTGCCAGATTTGTCATCCAATACCTAATCAAAATAACTTTTTGGCAGAGGTGTTCATTTATTTTTCATTCCCATCTGTTTTAACACACAAAATATAGCAAATTACAGTCAGTAAGCAGCTAGACACATCTCATGAGATGGGAGTTACAAGTAATCTCCTACATCTATTACAAAGATTAACAGAATAGGTCAATGAAAGTATCTTAAAAAATCCCAAATATTGATAAAAGCACTTTACAAACAGCACTGTGCAAAAGACTTACATGCCTATAAGAATTCAATAATTGTATAAATTTCCCTTTCAGATAAATAGAATTTTTAAGAAAGATGCTTTAGTTTCTTAATTTTTCTAAAAAAATCTTCTCCAAAGAGCAATAGATATATTAAAACCTTTACACCTATAGAATTAAGGCTAAGAAAAGGAAAAATATTTTCTAAAAATTGCAGTCCTGAAAATGTACTGTAAGTGAACTGGCATTTTACTATAAGGAAAATGCTCAGTCATCAGAGCTGCATCTTTGCATGAGTATGGCATTCATATATTCGTTAGCGTAATAAAATAGAACATAAATTCAGTTAAGATTTCTTGCTTGCATATTCTTTAAGAGAAATGCTGATGTATGTAATGTTTTTTCGATTGTTTGAAAACTGATTCCTAATTTAATTTCCTACCTAGTTGCAGATACACTTCTTTAGCTCAAAAATCTTTTCCCTGCCTCAGCTTGCACCTCACATAGCTGTAGACTCTACTCCTTTCACTTTGTTAGGACAGGCTTGTTAGAACCTTAAAAAAATGCTCAAGACCCTGAACATCCTGGCAGTAAAGCTGTTCAGATTTGCCCATTTTCCCAGATGAAGGCTGATACAACTAGTCTTGTACATCAACACATTTAATCAAACAAAATAAAGAAAATGTTAATCCAGTGATTAAATGAAGACAAAAATTATCGCTGTTCTGGAATTATCACCCCTTTTTTTTTTTTTTTTTTTTTTTCCCTTAAGTAAAAGGTGCAGAAGTAACCCACAGACAGGTAAAGAGCTGAAATAGAAGCAAAACAACAACAGCAAAAAAAAAACCCAACAAAACAAAACAAACCACAAAAAATCCCCCAAAACCAAACCAAACCAAACCAAACAGAAAAAAAGGGAAAGAACTGTCCCTTGGTTTGATAACTTGGCTTGATCATATTAAGAGCAAGAGTGCACTTGTGGGTACAACATGTGAATAAGAATGTTTCAATAACAGACTCAAGGTACTTCAAATGGTGTGAAGTTTAAAGAATTCTTTGATAAAGGTTAGGGGTGAATGTGTAGAGCTATGGAGGCAGAAATATAGGCATATTTCTTCACTGTTCAATTAAGAAGAAATCATGTATCATATGACATATATTGGAAGTCTGGAGACACTTTCTATATTCTGAGCAAGATATGTTGCAGAGATTTATAAGAAAATAAGACACATTCAGGGAAAGAGCTTCCCTTGAAGGGTCAGTAAATACTTTAAACTTGCTACATGACAGCTGTTTGTCCCTACTGATATTCCTATATTCTGAAAGAATTTCTTCAACACTCCTAAAATCAGAGAATTCTCAGACAATATCCGTAGAGTGCTGTACAGCAGGACAGGGTGGAGTCACTAACCTGTGGCCCCATTTTTGTGCCCTGAGGATCCCAAAAATGCACACACCCTACCCTCTGGTCCCCAGGTGCCCCTCCTCTGCCTCCTGTCCTGCCTTGCTGCAGGTGAACACCTCAGTGCCATAATCCAGGGCTGAGAATGAAATTCCATCCTGCACAAGCTTCACCTGCAGTAAATCCCTGGGAATCGGTTCTGCAAATCTTGTTCTTCTGCATTACTTTAATTTAAAGGCAAGTCAGGGTAGAGGCACCACTATGCAGAGATCCACTACTCCTTTCTAGAGGTGCTGGAGGGGAAAAAAATCTAAATTTCTCACTCCACCTCAATCCTATAAAGGAATGCATAATTTTCATATGAAAGAGAGAAGTCCAAGGGATTTTTTTTTTTAATGATGTAAAGTAAAGATCAAATTTTATGTGTTTATGTACCAGAGCAGAAAGTGATTCCCAATCATAAAGAATACACTGAAGCAATTGAGAAAATAAGAGGCTAAAAAAAGTTTAGCTTAATATGTTTAACTCATAAAAAAGCAGCTTAAATAAGCAAACCTGCAATTGTTAAGAGTGAAGTAATACTGATTCTCCTTTTCTGTAGACACGTAAAGTTTAAATGACTCAATCTCTGATACACACCATGACAGATTTCCTTTAAGGATCGATTTAGTCAGGAGTTGGCTGACTATATGAGTATTGGGTAGTTTTAACTCAGAGTATTCTGTCATATTAAAATCACATGGGTAATGAGGAAAGTACTTGCCATATAACGTTCTCTTAAAGTAAATTGTCTTCAGTGAGATTAAATTAAAACACTGGGACAGAGCATAACAGTAGTTGAACTTCAGTTTGCTTTACTAGCCAACTGCTCCTGCTATTTTGAGAACTCTAGATGTCTCTGTGGGAAAAATTATTCCAATTTGGTTTATCTTTTTCTTGGAACTGATAAATGGTACAAAGGAGATTCTCATCTAAGAGAAAAATTCATCACACATTCATGTTAGGTGGATGAGGTTACATAGATTACATACAATAAATTCTTTCTAAAATTAAGGCTCATTTTACATTTTAAATAAAAGACATGATGTGGATGAGTGGTGGATGCGTGTATATAGTATCTAGCATTAATCAGAAGGCATATAAAATTGACCTGTGGTTAAATGGCAAACACACATTGTGATCCAAATAATGCTGAGAGCCTAATGAGGAAAGAACTTTCAGCTCATTTGCCAGACTGTGATTATATTTATTTCTATTTCTTACACAGTGGTTTTTTTTTGGCAGGGGATGGAAAAGTAAGTGATATTTAATTACATCAGGAGTTTCAAACCAATAATGAAAAATAATGTCAGTTTGCTGTTCATGTCATGTCCACTGTTAAGCAAATTTATTCCTCTTCATAAATCAATTTGTTTTTCAGTGTAGGTGGAATCATTACAAAAGGGTCATCTCCCTAGCATTTGAATTTGCTGACTGTCTGGTTCACAGCCATGCATTGCTTATTCACAATGAGAGCCATTTATCTATAAGTAGAAGCTTACATGAGAAGGTTGACTTTTTATTAAAGCTGAGTGAATAATCTGAAATTTATAATTGAATGCACATTTTGGGGTTTTAATCCTAATTGATTAACCCAGTACTGCAATAATCGGGGAAGAGGATGAAGGAGGACAGGAAATAGACACGTTATGGAATGGACAACGTCTGCTCAAGGTCTTCAGGTAGGAAAAGGTCCTAAAATTCTGCTGTCTTCAACATTTGAAAATTACCTGCAGGTTTCTCCACTGAACAATTCTCAGGCTGGAAAGTATTCACACACAAGTTCATAGGAAAAGGTATTGCTTTTGCTATATTAAAAAAGACTTGACTCTCTGTTATGACTACTCTTTTCATTTTGTAGTTGCTTATATTGCTGGTAACACTTGTAAATAGAATATGTTTTTTCCTTTAAAACTTGTTCAATTTTTAACATTAAATGAACCACTGGTTTCTCACAATGAAGAACTTACATGCACATTAGAACTGCTACATATTGCAGCAGGATTAATAGTAATTCCATGTTCTTCACTGCTCCCACTCCCTTATTATCCAGAGGTTAATTATGCTGGCTACCATGCTGCTTCAGGACCCACCAGCACCTGGATGCAAAGCAAATACTGAGCTTCTGATCCCAAATCCAATGGAAAATGATCTGTCTTCTCCCTGGTACCCTCTGAATGACTACCAGAAGCTGTCCCTTTCTGAACATCCCTGTGATCTTTGTCTCTGAGGTTTTGTCCCTTGATATCCATCTTTTGTGAACGAAAGCTCCTAAATATTAGCAGCTGAATACAGATCAGCAGCACTGCTAACTGTACACCCCATACTGGTGCAACACCAAGCACAACATTATTTACAGCACTTCTAGGAAGGACTTCAATATTTAATTAAATGGGAGTTGCTGAGTTGCACAGCTTCCTGCAGTGAATGGTGCACATGTGCATAAATATTAATCACTAATATGGGATGTGGGGCTTTTAAACAAACACAGTCTGACTGCTCAGATATCAAGAAAACAGAGGTATTTCTCTGAGGCCATTTCACTCATTAAAAGAGAGGACAATAAAATTTCACCTTCATTAGTTTTCTAGAATGAAAAATTGCTTTTTACTGACTGGCCTTACACAGCTCCTCACCAATCAATGTACTCCTTAGCTTATCCCTCAAATTAAAGCCATCTAACTCATCAATGGGTACTTCCGTTAACACCAAAACTAGCAGCTATTTTACAAGAGCTGCTGGGTTTTTGTCCAGTAGATACCACATGAATTCCAGCTCAGTCCATTACAGATATTTCAGTTGTGCAGCATCCCTTAGGTAACTGTAAGAATGAAGGAGGCTGTATAAAAATTTGTAAAGCCTTTGACATATAATCTCAGTCTAACTAACAAATCTGTCCTCTGATTTGGGCATCTTTCAAAGAAAACCACATTGCTAATCTGTATGCCTGTTCTTTGGGACAGAAATTGCAGGTTGACTTGCACATGAGCCAGTTCTGTGTGTTGCCCTCAGAGGCTCTTAATCAACTCAAATGATTGCTGTAAGCTCAGGAGGTGTCCTCACATAAGGGTCATTTAAGCACTGTGAAACCTGTCAAAACATCTACTCATGCTATTTTGAAACCAGCCATTCTAGCTGGTCCAAAATATTCCAGCTTTTGGCATTTACTAAGACCAATGTGATTTATTACAAGATCTGAGAATCAGAAGACAGACTTGTCTAACCTATGGGTTAAAGGACTGGCTTGGTCTACCAGATTAAGATGCAGTTTCTATGTATAATTCAGAGGAATCTGTATCCACACCACTGTTTTGGATCAGTTCAGCATAATTCAGATTTTTACTTCCTACATTCCAGATCAGTATCCTAATTTTCAGTGAACACACAGAAACCTAGGTTTTGATTCAAAGCAGCATAGATCAAGTCTGTGTCTACCAACTGTTCTTGCTTTTTCTTGAAAACAAGAACATTAATTCAAAATAAGATTGCCATTAAGTGGAATTTGCCTGTGTTAAATTCATATTCTAATGGTTATTGATTTCTTTCAAGTGAAAGAGCATCAGAACATCTACAGTACGAAAGGATTATAACTTCAATATAAGAAATAAAACTCACTTTGTATTCTTCTTGCATCTTGCTCATGAAGGCAGCAAAATTTCAAACTAATCAGCCCAAGCAGTTAGCATGCTATATGAAAATTTAAAATGTCTGCTTACTGTAGCAAAAAGAGGAGGGAAAAAAAACAAACCCAAAACCAAAACAACTAAAGAAGCAGCTATCTGTAGTAATTACTCAAGATACAAACATTGCACTAAAGTGGGAAGTTCACACAAGTTTTCACAAGGATGACAAAAAGGATCTAGATCTAGTGAGTTCTAGAGAACCACAGCAGTTTTTTCCTCTTTGGCTCCCTAGCTTTAGTCACTAGACATCATAGATGAGATAAAAATACACAAAATGCTAAGAAAAAATCATTAAAAAGTGTTAAAGTAAACAAACAAAAACATGCAAAGGGCACAAAAACATACAAAAGCTCAGGTGCCAACAGAATTAATCAGAGGCTGTCTGAAAAATTCCATATGCAAAATTTGCAAAATCCTCATGCTAGAAACATTTTTATTTTGTGTTTGGAGAGAATCTTAATCTTAATGATTAATATGTATGCAGACAATTTTTTCCCTAACCTCACTAAAAATACACATTTCTGTGTGTATATTCTTCCCACCCCAATAAAACAGTGTTAAGAAATTAAAGCACAATTTCTCTCTATTGTTTTGTAATTAGAAAAAGAAAGGGCCATGTTTCTCACTTTGCAGCATTTTCAATTTCAGAATTAGCTATTATAGTCAACTGTGATTAGGGGACTCCCTATTATCAAGTTCTGTGAGCTTTAAATTAATGGCATCACTGGCTGCATTGTGGTAAACACTCCTATCCAGGCTAGGATGCTGCTGTGATTGGAGTCAGAAGGGATGTGAGTGGAGCCTTGCAGCCACTCTCAATTTAGAGGTATAATTTCACAATATTAGCTAATAATTCTTCAGTGCCACCTTCTCAGTCCTATCATCTGATGTTTGTGATAAGAGAAGTCATCCAAATAAGTCACTATCACTCCTTTTCCTAAGTTAGTGACTCCAAAGTGATGAAGGCTGATTTATTGGTACTATTAAGGCTGTTTTAAAGTTCAAGCAGGAAGGTGAACAGCTGCAGCAGTAGCAAGAATGTTACAGAAAAATGGAGCAATGTTTGTGTATGGTCTACGCTCTAACCTTTCCCTTTATTAGAGAAAACAGCTACTGCAAAAAGAGCCCTGGCAACACACGTTTTGGAAAGCACAGATCAGCAAACCAATTATCAATCCATCAATTGATCAGAACTAGTCTTGGGAGTAGTTTGCTTTTGGAAATGAGGGCCTGTGCAGATGGCAAGCATGTTCATGACTTGCAGAGCATCTGCATTGAATAGATAATTACAAAGTAGAAGACAAGAATACAAGAACAAAATTAAAGAAAACTACAACAGGTGAATGCATATAGAAATTAAACTATTCACTGTTTTACTGCTAGAGCAACTGAAATATTAAGTGATGTATATAGGCTGCATTTGGTTTACACTTACATTGTAAGAATATTGTGAGGGTAGAAACAGTTGCCTGTCTCCATTCATCAGGCAGACTCAGAACTGAAAACAATTTTGAATTAGAACAGTAAATGAAGTACTGCGTATTGATGCTGCTTTAAACAACCATCAGGTGGGTTTGGCTCTGAATAGAATCTCTTAAATTTACTAGACAACAATGGCTCGATTTTTCTACCATTTTTCATGGGGCAAGGCCTTAAGAAATTTAAAACTTGGACAATACTAAGAGAAAATTCAAGTTGAGGTATAAAAATAGGTAAAAAAGCAGAGTTGCCCATCTCAAACACAGCCAAGGCCACTGAAGGAACTTGCCATAAGATAAGCCACCAAGGTGGGAACTTGAGATAAGTACAAAAGGGAGGCATTTGTGACAGGAAGGCACTAGTTCCAGGCCTGGCATAGCAGAGGTTTGGGTAATGCGTCCTGGTTAACACATCTGGACAAACATTCCTATGTGGCAAGCAGTGGGAAAGGAGAAAAACCTGCTCATACACACCCTGTGGATAACCTAGAACCTCTCCCTGTCTCTGACCCACCTTTTCCCTATAGCTATTGCATGCTAGACACAAATAAACACAGCCTACTGGTTTGAATGTTTTTCAGCCTCTCCTACATGAATTTATATTTAAAATGCTTTCTCCTTTAATTTTTATTGCTATAATATCCTCTCTTCTACATATAACAGAAGTTGAATTTTTTTCTAAAAATTACATATCAGATTAGTTCTAATGATTGTCTGTGGCGTAGCTGTATCATCGTGGTATTTAAGTGCTAAAAATAATCCAATTTAGGCAGTTTGGGTTTGGCCACTTAATTAGCTGGGTAGAAGTTAAAAAAACCCATGAGCAGGGCTCTCCCAGAAGGTGACATTTTCAGACAGATGGTTTATTCTTAAGCAGGCTCAGGATGCTGCCTTCCCAGATTGCAAAGGAGATGACCCCATCCTTTGGTTTTGTCCCTGCTTAACTGGGACAGTGCTCAACTACTCACAGGTAGTCAAACCAGGAGCTGTATTTACATCTGCCCCTTAATTTGGAACAGCCTCTCAGCATAACAAGACACGATTTGTTGAGTTTGGGTTGTTTTGTGCAGGAATACAAGACAAGGAGGACACTTGAAGATCTTGCCCATTTTGCTTCAGCATTCAGCAGGGCCACGGCAGAAAGGGTTTTTCCATCCCTTTTGCCAAGAATGTTTGCATCCATACAAACATGAGGAGAGGGCAGGATGTGCAGTTTCCTGCCACATCTCCCAGGCACAGTCACACCCTGGCTGCCCATTGCCACCACCACAGCCAAGGCACGTAAATCTGTGTATAAACACAAACATGGCAGAGTAAGTCACAAAGGAGCCACTTTAAAAGCAATAAAGGTACTGGTTTCACCCTTTCTATAGCTTATATAAATCTTTCACAATTAAATACAACTGGAAATAAATCACCTTGATTAGAAATTTTTGCTTTGCATTGTACTCTATTCACAAGATTTGAACTACATCCACATAGGAAGTGCAAATAGTCTGTTAATCCATTAGGAAAATCATACAGGACAAAGGATAAAGTGCTAGAGCTTCATAAACATTGCATTTTTAGAATAATTTCTGCACAGAATAATTAAGAGATTTATTTACAAATCACCATAAAATTCATTGTGCATCCAGTATAAATCTTCCAAGTAGTTTGCAGCATTTTATTGTTATACTAGTGTTCTTTGCAGAAATGCCTAAAATTTATGGAAAGTGTCCCTCCTTGAATTAAAACCCTAAAAAACACTTTAAAAAAGCACATTATCTAGCTAATTTCATCCTGTATTCATATTTTCTTTTGTAATATGACATTGACATCATTTTCTGATATATATACACTTTAAAAAACAGCTAATTAAGTCTGCAGCCATTCCCTAATCATGGCTGTAATTCGTTTCCTGCTAAATTTACCCTTTCTGTTATAGCAATTTGAAAAGATGTTTAACTCTCTTGGACACGATTGCCTTTTTTATGAGTTCCTTACACCCAGTTTCTAACAAAGATTATTACGCAGGCTTGCTTATTTTTGAGCCCTTCATTAGGCAGCTAAAGGGCCATTGGGACCCTCATGTTGCTAAAATTAAGCATAGTTATAGGTCTTTTCAGGATCAGAGCCTGACTATTTAGATGATGATGTGATTTTTTTCTTTTCAACACAGCAGTCATAGATCATACACACAGCCAAGGCAGAGACAAGGTTAGGCAGCTTAATTTATTCAGAGCTCCATTTTGCCAATTCAATTTTAACACAAAACCTGCTGAGTTGTGGGGGCTTTTATACAAATCTGGCAGACTTGATGGTGTAGTAGGCATTTTGTTTTTAATAAAAGATTGAAATGCTGTTTGATTTTGCACTCTAAGTAAGCTATTTGTACTGTGAAACACTATAGATTATCAGATAAGGATTGCAGACAAATTTATACATTCCTCAATATTTCAGTTCAAAGATTTGTTTGCAGTTTTGTTTCTTATGTTTGATAGCTTATTTTGGAAGCATTTCCTCTTACGTCCTTTAAAGGAATAGTAAATACTTGAAAATTAATCTTCTCAGTGTTAATATTCAGAAATAGAGCAAATCACTGACAACATTCGTATAACATTCATTATTTACAGCTATCTTCCACCTCAGATGTAATCATAAATGACATAATTTTTCCCATGCCTTAATTGATTATACAAAACACTCCATGTCTATGTGCAATACATAATTAATGTAATTTCAACGTATACCTTCAACTCACAGCTCTGAAAAGAGAAATAAACACCATTTGCCCTAATTAAAACCATCCAATCATTAGTACTTACTTATTAATGGGAGAAAATGTCACTGGTGGATTGGAGGCACTGCAATACACACCAAACATGATAAGGAAAGTGTGCTCACATATTAAAAAAACCCTAATAAATAAATGCTTTTCTTCCTTGGGAAAGGACTAAATGAAGGTTTGTACCATCCACCAGGCACACTTAAGGTGAAAAGCCCAAGGTCAAGATGATTAAAAAATGGAACTGAATGTCAGGAGAGAAATCTTCCTGTGATAGTTCTGGTTGCAGAGTGCTTTAGAGTTCAAGAATACTTTGGTCTTCATCAGTACAACTCACTCATGCACTAGGCTCAGGTCACTGCTCCTGAACTCACATGAACTTCTGGGAAAACAAAACACTTTGTAAACTCAAGTATTTATAGATGTAGAAGAGAATATTATACCGAGTGAGAAAAAAGGGAAAAGAGACTGGGTTATACTGTAATCTACAGATTATGTTATTCTATATACACAGCCATCAGCAGAATAAATCATGCTTGTTCAAGTAATTTCAATGTTTGAGACTTCACAGAAAGTGAGCAAAGTAACTTTCACCAGGTTAACTCAGAAAAGACAAAAATATCTGAAAAGTGACTAAGTGACTCTGTAATAAATTTATATATATATATATATATATATATATATATAAACACTCTTTGGTTCAAAATTAGTTTTCTTAGCTTGTTCACATTACTAAGATTTACCACCTTAATAGCTGTTTAAACTTAGCAGATATTAACAGCATACAAAACATTTCCAGAAACCCTGTGCTGAAGACAATACCCTTTCTATCCCTTGGTATTTGTTTTTTTTTTTCCTTCCTCCTCCTCTCACACTTTCCCACATTTCAGCCTGGAAGACACATTTTTGTGGGCAAGAGCAACCCATCAATTCCATTTGTGATCCTACTGGAGAAACTGCCATAACTGTGAACATATATTGGCAAAGCATACAACTCTAATTTAGTGAGAGAAAATATGAGTGCACTTAGTGAAGATTACTGCCTCAAACACTTTTTAAACTTTGCCCTCTGTATTGGCTCCTACTAATTTTCTAACTGTGCAGAGGATACAATAAATAAAACTATTCTAAAACCTATCCACCCAAAGCATTTGTGCTCATCCCTTGCCCTCTAGACTCTTAATTAACACTTTCCCTCAAGCCAGATTTAGACTTTTTTTCTTTTAAAACAAGTCTGGTCCTCCTCTCTCTGAAATTTTTCAGTCTTACAACTAATAACTGTATTTGCTGTTTAATCCCATTAAGGTGTCTCAAAGATCAATAGTGTGTGTATATCAGATCAATGTATAAGCCATTTCCCAGTAAAATTGTCAGATATATTTCTTTTGCAACACCAGCAAAGTAATCCTGTGGTAACTCAATGACTTTTCCAGGAAATGGGCTATACATATTGCTAATACATATATTTGTTAACTAAGCATTTAAAAGTGGATTTACAAATTACCAAGATATTTCTTTGACACCAGAGCTAAATTAGCAGTACCAAAAGGGCCAAAAAACCATTACTTTTTCCTTCCAAGTGCTTGTTTTACCTGAGCTACATATTGATCATGTTTGGTTTTGCGTGACTGAATTTTACTGGCTTTTCCCTGGGTTTATTGGGATATTTGAACACTGCAGCAGCAGCTATGGTTTGATCAGGAGATTACAATCATTATTGCCTGTATGTTTGCGCAATGTGAGAAGGGAAACAGCATGATATATTACAATATGTCCAACCCCATTTCAGATGGATAATTCTGAAATTGCACACCTAGGAAGAAAGTATCCATCAATGAGATTTTATAACTTCTATGAAAATCAGAAGAAATACCCTCAATAACTAAAAAGATCACAAGGGTCACTGGGAATATACTATACCCAAGGGTAGAGGTCCACCTGTTAAATTAGTAGTTCCTAGATCAAAAGAATTTAAATAACTAGACTAAAAATCAGATGCTTTTCTGAGTCTCCTCTTCCTGCCACAACCCTAGGACTACCTAGGACTAGAATGAAGCATTTTAGATTAGTGACTTTTCTTCCTCAACAACAAGGATATAAGTTACTGTGTACGAGGCTTGCTGCTGGAACCCAACAATAGCACTGATTTCAGACAAGAGCACACAGCCATCCCACAGTATAATAATTTCTCATTACAGTTTTATGCATACAAGCTAACTACTTTAATTAGGTAAGTACATGGAAATAATGGTGAGCAATTAAATACAATGCCTAATTACAGTTATATATAACTAATAACTGTGATTCTGGATAAATATGATGTTTGGCATAAATACTTAGACAACATGAGAGAAATAAAGTTCAGTCACTCATCTTGCATATGGGTTGAGCCTGTAGTCTGGATTTAATTTTCTGAAGATCTGACTACTAATCTTAGTTATTTTACATGCTTTTGCATATATAGAAGTGTATATATAGAGAGGTTTTAGTTGAATTAGTTAAAATTAGTATTTTAAAGCCAGTGAGCTTGATCTGATCAAGAATATACTGAAACAGAACAATATTACCTCTTTCCCCTTTCTCAGAAAACATACAAAGGTGAACTGTTCTGCCCCCCTGTGCAACAATTAGCAAAACACCATTTCATTTCAAACTAGGTATAATCATGATCCTATTATTAATCTTGGTTCTGAAATAAATTTTAGCTCAGCCCTTTGTGGCCAACTACTTCCTTGACCATTTTCAGTTTTGGTGTTCTGACTATTCAGTCCTAGAAAATAATTCTTAATTATCGCTATTATAAAAACAGATTTAAAAAGGAATGGTGATTGCACACCATCTGGAAATATACTCAACTGTCAAAAGAATCAGTGGATAGCTCCAGTATACAGTATTCAAATTTCAGCAGGAAATCATACTTGGTCAAGCGGGAAGAATTCATTCAGATTCATGCATTTTTTAAAAATGTATTTGGCATATCAAATAAAGTTCAAAGATACAGTTAAAGAATTTCAGTTTAAGGGATTTTAATATGATGCATGTTAAATTTATACACTGCATACATTAACAGACAAAAGAAATAAATTAATCAGTCCTGAAAGAGCACTCATAAAATGCCAGAACTGTGACAAGTGCAGTACAGATATAAAAGAATAGGAGAGAAAGGAAAGAAAAGGAAATTTAAAATAAAACAAAGAACAAAAGAAAAAAATAAAAGAAAAATGCAAAGCCGCCTTTCTCCTTATTTCCTAAGGTACTGATAATAAAGGAAAAGAGTATCAGAGTATCACCAACTTCTCTGAGCAATTACAGATCATGAGAGCTCCCCTGCAAACATTCAGCCCTGCTGGTGCCCACTGAGGAACCCTGGCCTCAGCGTATCCAGGCAACAGGGTCTGCAGAGACCCTTGGTGGGGACAAAGTTGGCTTTAAGCAGTCTTCCATGTCTAACAACCTGGCACAGCTTTATTAGCTCAGATAAAAACACAATTAAGCACATTTACTTGCTCACCAGTGTACAGCGAGGAATGAGAAAATGAGGTTTGTCCTTGCTGCTGGTATTTGGTGCATGCAAGCTGTAAATAACAGGCAATCACACAACTACCATTCCGGAGAGGGGGGGAAATGGAAAAGTAAAAAAATTCTGTTTAAGAGCATCATTAGAAGAGCACACTGTGTACAGAAGCCTTTTAGCAACAAAAGATGCAAGTGTACTGGAAGCTATGAAATCAAGAGAGAGGACAGTGATTTGTGGGCTTCAGGGCAGGGAAACTGAAATGAGGTGACCAAAACCTAGCTGGGCTTCTGAAACCTGAGCATCAGTAGGATTACACCACTGTGAGACAAAGCAACCAGCAACAATTATGCTGGTCTGTCCTGCTGGATGTAATAGTGGTTAGAGAAGCAGATTTCTATGTCATTACCCATTAAGACTCCTTATTTCAATAAAATTGAACTTTTAAGGAAAGAAAAGTGACAAAAGATTTCAAAATATCACCAGCTTACTCACCACAGTTATATCTCTATTTCTTTTTATGTTGTGACACCTAAGTGTTCATCTGAGTTTATTCAGGAATCCTAAAAAAACCTAGATATGGATTTGTTTGGTTTAGCAGTACATTCATGAAATTGGATGAAAGTTGAAAACAGTTACAGCAAAATATATTCTAAATAATTTTTAGAAAACAAGTACCAATCAGTGAGATTTTACAAATATTATGAGGAACAGAAGAAACATCAATAACTACAACGATTACAAGGGTCACTGATCCTATACTTTTTTTTCCCCCAATAATTTATTGATGTAACTAAAAGAAACATGAAATGCCAGAATAGAACTCTGTCAGTTCTCAGCAGTGCAAGTTTTACTAGTAATCTTTTAAATACCTTCTCATTTAGTTATTAAAAAATTTCCAAAATATTAATGCTGCCCAGAATGGAAATAATAAAAATGTTGATTATATATAATATGTAGCAAACTCAATTTCAGATAAATACAACAAATAGAAATCTTATAATGGTCTGCACTGAATAAAATACATGTCATAAAATAATGCAAGGCTATTAGTTTTGTAAACATTGCTTCTTAGGTGAAACAAGCTGGCTTTTTTCATGGCAGCACTTTCTAAATTAAAGTATTTGTAACAGAATTTGCACTGAAATTTTAAAACTAAGTGTTATGGGTTGGGGATAAATAGACACTGCTTAAAAAAACTCATAAAAATACTTTGCCAAAAGATGCCACAACCGTTTCTAAATTCATGTCAACATCTCTACAGCATTGCTGGAATCAGGGAGGGTATGCTGGAAAACCTTCTTTCTCTGCCTTTCTTGTACTTTTCACTAGGCAGCTGCTAATAAAGCATCAGGAAAAGGATAAAGCATTGGCACAAGCTTCTGCACTGCCAGCAGGTCAAGGGAGATGGTCCTGCCCCTCTGCTCAGCCCTAGTGAGCCTTGAGTGCTGTATCCAGTTCTGGGCTTCTCAGCACAGGACAGACACGGAGCTCCTGGAGCAGATCCAGTGGTGGGCTCCAAAGGTGATGAAAGGACTGGAGCATCCCTCTTAGGAGGACAGGATGAGGGAACAGGGCTGTTCAGCCTGGAGAAGAGATGATGGAGGGGATCTCATCAATGTCTGTCAGTATCTGAAGGGAGGTGTCAGAGGATGGAACAAGGCTCTGCTTGGTGGTGCTGAGCAATAGGACAAAACCAGGAACAGATGCCCAAGAATTCCACCTGAACATGAGGAAGAAATTTTTACCAGTTCACCGGAACAGGTTGCCCAGAGTGGGTGGGGAATCTCCCTTAGTGGAATTGTTCAAGAACTGTCTGGACACAATGCAAGTGCCATGTGCTTTGGGATGATCCTGCCTGAGGAGGGAGGTTGGACCAGATGACCCACTGTGGTCCCTTCCAACCTTGCCCTTCCAGTGATTCTGTAACAATACGTGCCTTTGTTGTTCCCGTATGGTATGACAATCATTATTAATTTAATTTCTCTTTAGATAATTATTATTTCATAAGGATGGAGCAAATTTTTCTCAGGGGCATGTTTTTGTGTAGTAGGTACTTTGAAAACCAGCACAAAGATTTTCTCTGCATCAGTAACACACTCATTGCAGACACACTCTGTTAAAGGTAATTCTAATTCACCCTATGTCAAAAAGGCACTACACAACCCTTTACAGTTGGGCAGTGATGTTCCAACAGCCTTTGCCTTTAGAGGTCCCAAAAATGGACCTAAGCAAGAATTAGTTTCACAGCCACAAACATTAGTTTTTACTTCTTATTTGACAGAAGCAAAATTTCTTACAGGTCAGAGGGAGGAAGTCAGTCTCACCAGTTCTCCTTGCTATGGCTGTACAAGGGGAAGCTGTGAGTTTCTAGAACAGCGTGATAAACATGGAAGGAAATAAAAAGAGAGGCAGAGTCCACAGTGGAAAGAAAGAACCATAGAGGCTAAAGTGGCACACAAGAAAAAAAGGGAAGAACTGTAAAATGAGGAGCTAGAAGTCTTTGTAGAGAACCCTCCCCTGATGACCAGCAAATACCTCTTTTGCCACATAGCAAATTAATTCTGACAACAGCTGATGGCCACAGTCATAAATTCTTCTGTACTATATCAGACAGTGCATATTGTGCTGTGTATCTGAAGAAACTCGTCTTACTGGTTAGCTGAATAGAACAGTGATGCAATGACACCTTAAAAGGAAATATTTGGCACCTCAAATTACAATATAAAATAAAAGGTCACTTACTTGAGCCATAAATTCTCTGTGCTTAAATTCACTTCTGTGAGACAAAAGGCAAAGCAGTTGCTTAACCTGGCATACTATTGTTTAGCTAATTTCATAAACCACTGTGAATCCTTGATCGTGATGATAAACACCAAAGAAACCCCATGAGGGAAATTAATAATTCTGTATAAAGTGCAGTAATTCGATGGTGTGTAAAAAAATACAGCACCACTACTTAATGAGGAGCATAATGAAGAATCATTTAGTAGTTCCCCATTTAGTAAATGTTCTCTCCCCTGTGCAGTGGTGAATGCTAAGGTTTCATAGAGAAGTTTACAGTAAATTATTATGTAATTAATGGCCACAGCAATGAATTACAAAAATGACACCGCAAGAGAAATGAATGGTGACTTTAATTATGCCTTCTTTCTAACTTTAATGTTTGAATTCAAAACCTGAAGGCTCTTGTTCCAGGACTTTACATGTAAATACTAAGTCAATTATTTGAAATACTTGGTCTAACACTAAGAACAAGACCAAAGAGCACACACATATTTTGGATTAATGTACATATTTGTAGCATACTTGTATTGTATTCAGGTTTACACAGCAGAGAGAGAAAATTACCAAGAACTCGGTTGAGTTTAAGAGGGAAAATTATGCTTTAAGGTTTGTACTTACCATCATACACTCTTCAGTCAGGAAATGACCTTTAAGTGTTTTTGTTCTTTTTTTTTTTTCCTTTAGGGAAATATTTAAGATGGCATAACCATGTATTCAATAAAAATATTTAATAGCTATATTTTTTTTTTCTTAGATATCCCTACTGGGTCCAGAAATAAAGTTTGTGTAAAGAGCAGTCCTTCTGTAATTTATGGACTCTCAATATGTTTCAGTTGGATGGGAAAGCCCAGTGGTGAAAACAGACCAAGGCATGGGTTAATACCACATAAGAGTGCAGGCAGACTGTGAGAAAAATATTATATTTGAGGTATGTGAAAGCAGAAACTTGAGTGAGTAGCTACTGCTTTTGTGTGCTATAAAGTGGAGGATTATTTTTTTTAAGAAACACAAGATTTTTGTTTTATTTAGTTTAGCTGTTTCTTTTGCCTCTGCAATAAAACTCCCTGTGCATGTGTTGATCAGAAAAATAGATGGCCCATCAATTGAGCTGACAGGGTTACTACTTTTTACAGTTCCACCCATCAGCTTTTTTCAGTCCTGTGTAAACACCCATATAAGACGTGGCATTATCAAATATTTTCAGTGAAAAACTTTAGAATAGTGTACTTTAGAATACCTTATATATAAAAATGATTTAACAAGATCACAACACTTTATAACTGAAATTTCTTTGATGAGTTATGTACATTAATTCACTCTTTTATATTAATTCCCTCTTTGCTTATTGTCCTTTGGTTTAGAAGCAAAGACAAAGATAAGTTAAAAACTAAACTGGATTTCATTCTTTTTCTTATTTAAATTAAATATGGATTATTTTCTTCTCATTCTCATATTTGATAGTCCAATTTATAGAACATTTTCATAAAATTTAAAGGTTTTGGGTTTTTTGGGGGGGCATATTTTTGATTGGTGCAATTCCTCTCTAAATCCAAATTTTTGAGCTCACTACAAAATTGTAATAAATATCCCTGAAGAATATCTGATATTCAACTATTTTTTAAATAAGAAAACTGCCTCCATGTGCACACAACTTAAAAACATCTAGTTTGGGAATCAGCTTTCTCATATATACCATAAAACAGTCTAGGGTTGACAATGACCTCAAAAAGTCATCTGGTCCAACCTCATGGGAAAAGGAATGTAAATGAGATTATCTGTTCATCTGCAGCTTGGAAACTTCCAGCAATGAGGACTCATCTGTGTCCCTGAAGTAGTTGTTCCAGGGGATGAGTTCTTACTGCAAAAATATTTCTTGTGTTGAGACAAAACCTCTCCTTGGTGAAACTTGTACATATCACAACTTGTCTTCTCCGTGAAGACTCCATCAGCTTTGTATCTGCCTTTAAAGTACTAGAAAGGTACTTCCAAGTCTCCTCTCCAGGAACAGCAAACCTAACACCTTCCCCATTGTGCAGGTTACCTTGTTTCTTTGTTCATAAATTTTAAAATTTATATATCGGTTTTGTTTTGAGTCATTTGATTTTTGACATTCATCTGCAAACTTGTACACTATATATCCCTGCCAGCTGAGCTGCTGTTAGCACCAGACAGATCTATAACTTCACTCAGGATTTATGGAGGGAATAAGACAATGAAACACCAGTAAATTACCAAATGCAAGTGTCCACTGAAATGAAACTGAATAATCTGAAAAAAGGAAGAATATTTTCTTGTTATAAAAAGTCTTTAATCAAGCAACAGCCTAAAATGCAAACTCTTCAGATGACACTTGTCACTACAGAATCATCAATCAAAACATTCGTCTTTGACCCAAGAGAAGACTCTGTCTTCATCAAGCAGATAAATCCATCCTATTTAGCTTACTTTTTTTTTTTCCCTTTAAATAATACATTTGGTCTAAAATAGATCATTCTCAACTTAAAGAGAGGAGGATTATTAATCAGCTGGTAGTAGATCAAGACTTTTTTTTTTGAGCAATTTTTACATTTTATAGGCCTAAAAATATATGAAAAGGAAATATATCAATGTGGTGAACTAGAATCAGATATATATATTCAGTCATAACACAATCACACCCAAATTTATATCCTTATTCACTGACAGTTACAGACTTTGGTACAAACTGACCTGATGTTAGGAACAAATCAGAACAGACAGAAAATTTTGGAAAAATGAAGTCCAAGACCAGTACCAAGTGTAGAGAGAATTCAAAGCAAAGCCTTCCTTCTCCAGACATCTGCTGATAGAAGAACCATGGAGAAGACAACTAATGGAGATGGTGTATCATGAACTTTGCAGGGAAAAGCAACTGTTTATGGCATGTACATCAACATTAATGCCACACATAAAGAGAAAAAAGTACTTTTTAGACATAACAGATTGATTTTATTTTTAGATATTGATGTGCTGTTCTAGGTTATTCTTTTTGAGATTATGCAAAGGTTTGGAGAAATGACCATAACTTTCAGACATCTAAGGGTATGACCATTCAAGAGCTTTGCACTCTGAAATGGGTGTTATGGTTTGCCCTCATTTGTTCTTCTGAAGCCTCCAAGGGCAGCAAAATTGTCAGGACTGTTTCTTGTAATTACTGATTAACTTATGAAGTTCTTCCATTATAGTTGCCAGCCAAAGACCTAAATACTATAAATCACTTTCCTGATCCAATGTTCCTCAGTTTTTCTATTTTCCTCTCCCCAAGGAAAAGGTTTATGATGCAAAGGAGTTTTGTCTATCTTGCTCTACCATCTTTTTACTCCCATGAAACCACAGCTAATTTTCCTCCATGAATTAATATCTTCAGTACACACCTGTCACTATGGAGACACTTGATTAATGCTTAACAACTTAAGCAGCTCTAGTCTGGATGACTTTCTAGGTCTAAATTTGGCATAGAAATCCCCTGCCAATTTCCAACATGCTAAATATTGCATGTTGTGACACACCTGTACTTTATATCAGGTGCATTGGCCTGTTTGCTGTGCACATAAATGCCATTCTAATAAAAACCTTTTAAATTTACTAAAAACTCCCAATAAATTTGGGGGTTAGAAGACTATTAAGAATTTTAATTTGTATCTTCACTAAGAACTTTTTTCTGAACACTGAAATAGTAAATTACATGTGGACACAGAACTGGAAAACTTAAAATAAAACATACATAAAAGACAAGTCCAAAAATAGTATTTCTTTGGGAATAACAACTTTAATGTGAAATAATATTCTAATATATTCCACGGCATGCATTCAGGAAAATTTGACATTTTAATATTTTGGGGGTGGAGCTTATAGAAATACCTGAAATGGATATATTTAATGTGGTAGATGTACAGGAGTAGGAAATACTGCATGTAGCACAGCCTCTCTTCCATTAAAAGCAGTGAATTTTCTCTTTTTTAATTTTTCATTTTGTATTGCATAACCCCTTTAGAATTTGTTCCTAATGAGATTTCACATCTCTGCAAGCTGCAATAATTTGTTTGTTTAGATATGTACTCAAAATCTGTTAAAACATTTCATTTCAGACAAAGGATCCTACATTAAGGAGTCACTCAGGCTTACAAACTTTCTAAGGTGGGAAAGATTTATTTTCAGGATTTATTGAGAGATTTACTGTCCTATACAAGTAGGACTGTGATATGTTTTTAGGATGAAAATATGAACCTAGACAATGGACAGAAAGTACCTCAGCAGAAGAATGCAAAATTCTGCCTCTAGCTGTACAAGTACCTAAGAATTACCCTCATTTGGCCAGTACTAAAAAAAAAAAAAACAAAAAAAAACCCACCAACAAAAAACCCCAACAAAAACAAAACAATAAAACCAAACAAAAGTAAAACAAAGAAAAACACACACACACTCCAACCCACCCACCCACAAATAAAACCTCTTCATATTAATCTTTATTTTGAAACATTCTTACTAAGGTCACTTTTTTGAAAATATTCTTCCAGATTGGTGTAAAATTAGTATCTAGGTTTACTCTAAAGTGAATATCTGGAGTCAATATCTGGAATGAACTCATCCAGATATC
Source organism: Lonchura striata (assembly GCF_050655825.1). Lineage (NCBI taxonomy): Eukaryota > Metazoa > Chordata > Aves > Passeriformes > Estrildidae > Lonchura > Lonchura striata. Next base: position 13,368,349 of record NC_140703.1, read on the forward strand.
CTCACCCACATATTTAAAAATTTCCTTGTTCATTAAAACTACTGTGAGAAATCTGAAGAAGCAATTTTTGAGCACAATGTATAGACATTGCAAGGTGAGAGTAAAAAAAAAACTGATGAGTTTAAACCAAGTAGGTGTTTTTTTACATGTAGACATTATGCACTGCCAAAATTTGAAACTTCCCAGAAAGGGAGAGAATAATAATAAAACTATTGCCTTCTTTCCAAACATATCCACTCCTAAAGGAGCCCTGCCTGGAGCCCTACACAGCTGAGCTTGTTTATTAATGCAATCTTTGTATGACAAATTAGGTCAGCTGCATAAATTATTGAACAAACTCACATTCACTGAAGTGATAAGAGTTTGCAATAAGCAGATGAAAATTGCGTGTTTTTTTCCCAAGGTGTTTAAGATTTTTTTTGTAGCTTTCCTGGTAAGTGGCTAACATCTGTATTCACCTCACAGAACTTGTATGATGACATATATAAAATATCCTGAATTTCCATCTGAAACCTACTAAACTGTCCAGCAGTTTATCATCATTACAGCTGAAATAATTCCTGTAGATATCTCTCTTGCCTCTTCTCCGGTTTCTGTACATCAAGAGAAACTGTAGTGCCCCTATTAGCAAATTGCTATCATTGCTCTTTTTCACTTAAAAAACCCCTAAAACCTCAATTCAATGTTCTGCAGCAAACAACTATGTACATCTTATGACATTTATACTGTAAATAAGACCATAAGTGATTGGTTAAATGTTTGGGACTTGCCACAGTGGTTTGCTTTTTTTTAAAGAAAAACTTCTGTTTTAGTTCCTTGAATATCAACACTGACAGTCATAATTCTAAATTGTAGCTTTCTTTTTCAATCTCCCTCTTAGATAAAGGGCACGCAGATATCTTAAAACTTGTTTAATAGAAAACTGACCTGTAAGTAACTCCAAAGCACCTCTCCTCTCCCTCTCCCTCTCCCTCTCCCTCTCCCTCTCCCTCTCCCTCTCCCTCTCCCTCTCCCTTCCCTTCCCTTCCCTTCCCTTCCCTTCCCTTCCCTTCCCTTCCCTTCCCTTCCCTTCCCTTCCCTTCCCTTCCCTTCCCTTCCCTTCCCTTCCCTTCCCTTCCCTTCCCTTCCCTTCCCTCCCCTCCCCTCCCCTCCCCTCCCCTCCCCTCCCCTCCCCTCCCTCTTCTCTTCTCCAGAGGAGGAAACAGTGGCAGTAAAACTGGAATGGCACATTGAATCATGATAAAGATGTTTTGTCACACCTGTTTGTTGCAATGTCTAATAGATCATGCACAAGTTTTTGATTGGTAGCACCTTGCAAAAAACCAAAAGGAATCTAAGAGCTTTGTAACTCACCTCCAATGGAGACTTGTGGAAGATTATTAGAGAACTTATAAATACAAAACTGGCAATATCCTCGAATGAGTACAAGAACAAATTCACTGCAGCTGACAGAGAACAATAAAAAGAAAGAAAATTTAAGCAAAAGTTAAGCTCAAGACAAGCACACAGACAGGGAAAAGCATCAAGTGTCTCTGTTTACTTGACTGGGCTGACCCATTTTTGACCAGTGCTCTTCATGTCACTAACACAACAGGATTCACAATCATTTTTGGCAAAGAGCAAAACTACAAAGAACTCCAAATCCCAAACCTGAACAGAAGAAAAGAAGTCATTTGCCTGCAGGTATTTTGACAGCAGTAACAAATAGTGGATTCAATGTTCTGAGGAGTCCTCTTAGAACTGATCTTGCTGGGTAGGGGTACACTCAAAGCTGAGAGGGCAAGCACTGCAGATATGTGTGAAAAGGAGGCATAGAAAAAACATCACAGCAAAACAAAAAAGTGATCTTTTCATGTTTACATCTGGTCTCTGCATAAAACAATTCCCTCCTTCCCCAGGAATGAACACTCAAAAGCAACTTAAACATTTGTGTGATGAATAATGAGAATAGTTTGCTTTATACCTGTTTCAAGCAGACTATGAGAACTGTTCAAACTACTACCCAGTGGACCTCTGTTCTCAAAAACTGGGAAGGTTCTATAGTTCCACAGCTGCTTTCTCAATGTATTCCACTATGTGAACCAAGAGAGTATTCAGAATGCCAAATACAGGCTGAAGACTTTATCCCCAATAGTTCTTCTTGATCTCCAGCTCCCCTGTAATTGTAAAAGTGATCACAGGACAACACTGACACACACAAAATAGCAATATGATGTTCTCTGGAATTTCAGGACTGACATTTCAGTGACACTGGGCCAAGTTGACCAGATTCTCTTTGTACATTGGGAAATCCATGCAAAACAATATTTTCCCATGTCACTGTTTCTCACTGATGAGCTTGGAACTCATGAAAAATTACCTCATGAAAAATTCACTAATGAAAACTGCAGTTTCATTAGAGGCATTCAGGAAAAACAATCCAGGCAAGTCTGTATGCAAGAACAAATAATTTGAACAAGGCAGTCAAATTAAAACAAGCTCTTCCACTTTTTAAAAAGCTAAGTAACAGATCCACTACTTAGAATAAACTCAACAGAATGAGATCAGCAGAAATAGGTTCTCCTAGAGGTAAACCTCACTCAACCATTTCTAGCTACCATTCTCCTCAGGAATATGCTCTCAGGTACACATGCATTGCATACAGCTTTAAAAGAAAATACCATCCTTGAATTTGTATTACCACACAACACAAAGTTTGAGTTCCTGGAAAACGTATACAGCTTCACTGTTTTCATCCTATTCATTCTGTTTTTCAGAAATCTCTCATCCCTGAGCCATGTGCTGCATTATCCATGTACCCAAAAACTCAGAGAAAGAACTTCTGTTCTATTCTGAGCTAATAGCCAAGACTGTACTGATTTCAATTGTTAAATCAATGCTCCTGCTGCCCAAAGAGAAAATGTATTAAAATGTGTCTGAAATTACAAATCACAATGGCATTTTTAAGGTAAACTTATAACTGTCTTCCTCTTCTTCTGAGGTGCTTTGAATGTAAAGATTAATCTATATCTTCCATTTTTGTTTTCATTATATAGCAGCTTTTTACAGATTTCTGACATACATTTTTAACTGATATGCCAATCTAACTTTCAAATTCATATAGAAAACAAGCAAATATGTCCCAAACTTTGGTGGTTTGTTTTTTTGGTTTTTTTCAGTTTTAATGAGTTTTCAGTGCTTAGTATTAACATTGTTAATATGAAAATAAATTATTTTCATTCATTCATTTCATTCTTCAACTTGGATAATAATTTATTGCAGATTATCATGTATATCTTATTATGTTTTGGGCTTGTTATCTACACTTTCTCCCATCACCTTTAAAATAAACAAATAAACAAACTAAACAGTAAGTAGTAAACATAAAACCAGAGTTTACCAGAGATATACAAGAAATAGTCCCCTTCATCTCTTCCCTACATATAAAATTCAGCAAGTATGCTCTTGCAGTTCAGGGCTCAAAGCAGATTCCTCCATGATAGCCATTCCCTTCAAGGTCCAAACATTTTATTCTTCCTTTGGTCACCTCAGTAAATCCCAGATACCAACAATCCTTCATATGACTAAGATGGCAAGAAGAGATAAAGAATGGAAGACTGCACAGATGTTTTAAATTTATATCAGAATGAAGCATTGACCAAAAGACCTCCTATTTTGGTTTTTTTTGGTGTTTTGTTTCTGGTGGTTTTTCTTTGTAATGTCATTCAATTATCTGTTTTTGAAATAAAGAAAAAGCCCCTCTGTTTGCTATAAATTAATTCAATTTGTCATTTATTCAAATCAACAAGCAGAATTATATTAACTCCTTCACCAATTTAAAACACAACCAGGCTTAAATAGATGAATCACCATTTGGGAATCTTTGGGGAGATTTTTTTTCCTACAATAAGAATCTGATGCCATTCTCAAAGTGAAGCTGGCTTTTCCTTAAAAAAAAAAAGTTGCACTTAAAGATCTTAAAGGTCTTTTCCAACATTAATGATTCTATGATTCTATGGTTCTATGATTAACATAAGCCAATGCTATTTATATGAGCTAATTATAAAGTCTGACCTTCAGACTTCTATTTGGCTGTAGTATTCGCTATACAACACTGTCAGTACATAGAAGAGAAGCAGAAGATATATGCAACTCTCTTGGTAATGTGTAATTAGCCAGGAACACCAGGAGAGGCTGGAAATTTTACTGGAGCTGAGGGAAAGAGCCTTATTCTTTTAGACAATCTCACCGGGCTTGCAAAACACTGCTGTACATTTATTGCAAAACTAAGAATAAAACCTCCAGTAGTTCTGGTACAACAAACTGATCAACATGGACATCAATAATGCACAATCTTCCCAAGGTCCATGGGGCTTTGGGTGAGCAGAAGCTGTGACTGCACCACTTGGGGAGGAAGACTCTGTTTGTACAGCATGCACCCATAATTATGGTTTGAGGTTAAGGATGCCTTGCCTTCTGACGTTCTCCTCCCAGCAAATCTGAAATGTATACAATAGCTGACATGCCCTGTAGCAAAGTAAAGCTAAATCAGTGGCTAAAGCAGGGCAAAACATTACAATATTGTTTAGTGTATTTCAGTACAAGCTGCTTTGGTTTCTTTTGTGACATTACCTATTATAAATAAAATAGTTGAACACAATACTAAAGAACAAGAGGGGGAAAAAAAGGAAAACCACAAACACCAAAAGCAAAAATCCCCATCAGTAAACCTTTTACTAAGAAGAACTTGATCAAAACCCAAAAGCTCACACTATCCTTACAGCTCCTCTACCTGCCCATTCCCCATGCTGCTGACTGATAGCGCTTCCAGCAGTTCATTAGCATAACATGGAGTTAATCAATGCTGCTTCAGAAGGAAAATGCCACCTAATGAATCCCCAGTGCCACTTTGCTGTGCACCAGGTGCTTTTGCTGCAGGTGTACCAGGCTGGAACAGATCAAGACTACCTGTTTAATTTGTGGAGTCCGACATGCCCCAAGCTGTGCGGTGTTAGGAATGATGAATTCAGGTGCAGTAATGAACCATGTACTCTCCTTCTTTGAAGACATTCTGATGCTAAGCTAGACTTTAAGACTACTAATATGTGAATGACACTCCAAGTAGTTCTACTTTCAAATTTGTTACTACAGAAAACTAATAAACTTGAAAATCTACTTCTAGATTATTATCCTTGTATCTCCTAGTGTATGGTTATGGTATGGACATTCACATTACAGGCAGATTTATTTCTGAACACAGCATTACAGCCTGACACTTTATGGAGCAAGGCTTAGAGGTATATCTCAGTTAAAGCACAGCAAATTTGCAGAAAAAATCAGTTTCAATTACAGCAGAGAAAAAAAAAAAAGAAAAAGAGAAATAGAAAAACACCTTGTAAAATCTCTAATGAACTTCATATATTTTTCTGATTTTTTTTGCTGATTTTAATGTCAAGATTTCTCAGCCTTCCTCAAATCCAGGGACTTATCCCCTGCTGGAACAATAGTTACAAAGAGCTAAGGAGCATGTGGTTGATTATGTGTAATGCTGGGCACACCTGGAGGGTGGTGAAGGCTGACTACACACCAACAAAGGCACATGCCTTGCATCCTCAGAGGACCTGACCAAATTCTTCACTGATGCAAAGCAAATGAGCTGTAGGGAAGTCTGCAGCAAATCTATGTCATTGATTAGGATGTTCTTAAAAAAATGAATTTAAGTCAGAGTAGAAAGACCTTCTTTTGGCTTGCTACTTCCAAGTGCTGTCTTTATATTTAAAAGGCTTAGTTTATGGCTTTGCAAGCTTAAAACATAATCTTAAAATAAAAGTGTTAAGGTCAGAAACAGCTGTTTTTAACAGTGTTAAACTACAAGAGCAGCACTACACTAAAACTTTGGAGGAAGAGAGTGAGAAGCCATATTTTAGCATTCTTTTAAACAGCAATTCTCTTCTATTTTCACTGTCACTCAAACATAGCACCTCTAGTAAATTGGGAGGCAGAACAACATCTCTATTACAGTATAGTTACATCAAATATACAACCGTATCATAGCATTGTGCTATTGCTTCTCTCAAGCCGTTTAAGGAACAAATCCATTATTAAACCAGCTTTATTGTGATCATTGTTTCCTCAACATAAATATTCACTGCTTAAAATTCAAGGTAACATTTCAATTCCCTATTTGGGAGGCCTCAGAAATCTATTTTAAATGTCATTGAGACAGTCACACTGTTTTGTAGGTTCTCAGCATTTTGCCCCTTTTAGTCTTACTCATTTTCTATTCCTTCTGTAGAAGGCTACATACTGATTTTTTTCTTTCACCTTATTGTGGAGCTTTCTCTCTTCCCTTCTGGGATCTCTCTCAATAGAGAAACCAGCATGATTTCAGAATTTCTGCTGAATTTTCTTCCACTCATTTTCTATTTAACATAACAAGGTATAACTTTGGAAGAAAACAAGTAACTGAGCCCAGATGAAGAGTTAGTGCAGCAATAGTTCATGAAACAATTACATCTATTGCTATAAATGCAATATATTTTCATGCTTGAGAGAGGAATTTTTCTCTGAAGTAAATGTTATTATGATTTAAATTAAATTTAAAAACCCAGTAAAACCAAATCTGTATAATAGTTAGCAAATGTGTAATGAAACCTCATGATGGAGTTCTAGATACCTCATATTCTTGTGAATGACAGATGGTTACACTAGGTTTAAAAAAAAAAAAAGTAGATAAAAGCTTTCCACAAAGATAGATGACATCAGGCAAAAGCTTATATTAGGTATAACCTAGAGAAATTTAACTTAAACAAGGAGAGCTTAATGATACCCCAACAAAAAAAAAGCTACAGTACATCATGAGAAGGAACTAGGAGAACCATGTGAAGAAAATAAAGATGTCTGTCACATATGAGTAAAAAAAAAGTTGTTTACAAAACAGTTACGTGACTAATTAGGGAAGAGTTAAGGTCAAAAAATTTCAAATCCCTGGACCTGAATCTCTTGGCACCCAGCCAGCATTTCAGACAACAGAAAGGAAGCTCCTGTTATTGCTTTAATGGTAAACAGTGTTCCAGATAACTAGAAAACTTGGCAGCCTGATATAAACCAGAGATAAATCCAACACAGGAGGAATATAAATATAAAAAATTAACACACTTTTAAGGAGTGATATGATAATTAATGCTGATCAGCATGAACAAGTGGAATGTAGTCTTAGGAAGGGAAAATGGGTAACTTTTGGTGAGATTACAAGACTTATTGGTTTGTTGTTTTTTCTTGGTTTATAGAATACTGATGTAATTCTGTCAGATTCTGAGACATTTAATTTGTCACTTCATATGTTCAGTAGTACAACAGAATATTGGAACTCTATTTCACAGGTTAGGTAGATTTCAAACAGGTAATCACTGAGGTTTCATACATAACTAACAGAGAATAGATAATCCATTGATTTGTACAGCCCTTCTCTAAACATTATTTGCAAATAACTTGGAGTGGGGGGATGTCTAAGCCAAAACTTTTCTCAAATAATATAAAGACTGAGAGGAATCTGGAAAGTTATATTTTAATTACTGAACAATTTTAACATTGATACCCTGATAAATCTCCTTAAAAAGCCCAATTGTAGTCTTCCTCTGTATCAGTTATAAGCGAAAAAAATCCCAAACCCAATATTATTGATTTTCATTTCAATTCCCCAAGCTAAAGAGTTCTTGTGTATTTGATCATTTCTCATGTGAGCCTTCTCTTCAACTTTAACTTTGTTTAAAATTTTATAATTTTTTTATATAAAAACAGAAATAAGAGATACCTGGAAAGTTTGCAAAGACAACTTTCTTGAAATCAAAACAAAATAAAAAAAATACATAATGGTGTTTTTTTATGAAGATTTTAAGAAGTGGAATTAAAGAGATTTTTCTAAATGTGCATATTAATGTGAGAATTCTTGGAAGATGTCAATTAGACATGCAAAGAACACCTCTGGTCTTTCTTCCATTGGTGGCCACATGAAAAACTCAAAGATTAGGTTCTTATAAAGTAATTTAGAGGAGAAAAAAAAAAACAAACTAATAAATCTTATTCTGAAGGAAGTGAAAAGGGAAGAGAAGAAGACTATTCAAGATTCAGACCTCACATCAGCCTCCTCATGCCTGTGGGCTGGTTCCTGGGGGGACTGAGCCGTGCAAGGTGGGAGCAGGAGACCAAAGGGGCAGACACTGAAACAGGAGAGGTTCAGACAAGAAGAGGAGAAGCTTTTCCTCCAAGCAGGATGGGTGGGCCATGCTCCAGGCTGCCCAGAGAGATTGTGCAATCTCAGTGCTCAGAGCTTTAAAACTCAGCCAGCAAAGGTCCTCAACAACCTTGTCTGACTTTGCACTCTCCTTGTTTTGAGCAAGAATTTGCTCTCAAGCTCTCTCAAGGCCTCAAACCACAGGATCTCTCAGGTTCAAACCCGACTTGTTCTCTGACACAACAAAAATATGACAAGAAACTTAGAAACAAACAAAACAAACAAAACTCAGATGCTCTATGAGTTTTCTGTGAAAAGTGAGAACACAGTCAGAAACAATACAATCGGACAATGGTGAAAATTATCAAGTTAGCAAGCAGAATATTTTGCTTGCATAACCTAGCAGCCTTAAAATTGCCACAGATCAGTGATAATCAAGAAATTGATTTTTAGTTCTGTGGGAACAGACGAACATTGAGAACAGCCTGTTTCAAAAGCAGAACACCAAAAGAGCCCTTCCCCCGACACTGCCTGTGAAATGAATTTTAAGGAAGAGGGAGAATACCAGACGATCAAAAACCGGTTTTTTTTACATAAACTTTTCATTTTGACATACATGCATATTTAATATAATACAGAAATCTGCCTGTGATGCTTATTTTTAAAATGTCATTGAAGCTGACGTGAGGCTTATTTTGTCCTCTTTTCCACAGAGAAATTCTCGCTAGGATGGAAAGATTCACACTGAACAAATGTGGACCATGCCTTGGAGAGCTCTGCAAGCTCTGCAGCAGCTGCAGTGGGAGGCAGGCACTCAAAGGTAGGTGCCCCACGCAAGCAAGTGGAGCAGAAAACACCAAACATCCAGGAAGCCACAACACAAACACCACAACTGTAACTAAAACACACAATTCCCTTTTCCCTCAAGCTCCAGTGGAGCCGTCGAGGCAAACCTCAGTGTAAATAGTGGCTGGCAGGCTGTGTGGTCCCAACCCCGCTGGTGTTGGAGATCCAGGCTATAACACACACCAGCTCGTGCTGCTCTGCTCCTGGCGTGTGGCAGCAGCGATGAGCCGAGGGGCTGCACAGCCAGCAGGGCACCAGGGACGTGTCACTGCTCTTTACACAGGCATCTCTGAACACATCCTGCATGTTTCACTAGGAGGACAAAAGTGTAATGTATTGATCTAACACAGGCTCTTCTGGAACTGAGAAGGTTAGGCAATGTTGTTTTCCTACATTTTTTAGTAGCATTTAATTTGCCATGTTTTCTAAGGCCAACCTGTGTTCTTTTGAGAACTTTGAAATTTTATCCCTAACATTTACATTCAAAGGAACGTATCCCTATTTACATTCAAAGAAAATTTAGTGCCAATAAATTCCCAAAGTGTGGGAATCCAGAGTTTCTCTCTGGCTGCCCTGGAAGGTCTGGGACCCTGGCAGGGGTCAGGAGCCCCCCTGGACAGAGCCCCCAGAGACACTGTCTGTGATCTCTGTCCATGGAAAAGAGTTTTCAATCTTACAGGATGAATTACCAGCTCTGAGTGTTTGATATGAGTAATAATTAAGTGTGGCATGGGTGCAAAAGTAAAATTTTAGGATTCTAGATAAGGGGTCCAAAGGGGACAAGATGGAGGAAATTGGGTGTGTCTTGTCCTTTTTCTCCTTCTTCATGCCCTCCATGTTTCACTGTGGTGTTGGCATTTTTCTGTTGGTTCAGGCTGGGGACACACTGTCCAACGTAGGTGACAGATATTGGCACGTTCTTGTAAATCCAGCCCAGGGAGTTTCTGGTATTTAATGTTTGTAACATCCCACTGAGGGCAGAGCCCCACACGCTGCCCTGCAGGACAGAGCTGGGCAGGGCAGCAGAACATGTTAGAGATAAACAGAATAAACAACCCTGAAACCAGCACAGACCAATTATGGCTTCTGCTTTGGCAGCGGGGCAGAGAGACAGAGACTTTCTACAATCTCAGAATCATCAATACCACAGACTCTGACACCAAAGTGCTCTGGTAATCCATTTATAAAAGACAATTTCTTTAGAATTTTTCTTTACCTTCACCTTCTATTACCATCTTTTTTCCCACCTTACCTACATATATGTCAAAACAGATTCTCCTAAGGAAAATAAAATCAGGATAAAGACAGATTACTTGTTATCAAAGTTACATAGAGGAAAATAAGTTACTTAGTATTTATCACCAAGAAAAATAACCTGTTTATCACCAGTCCAAATTACCCGTGCCCTGAGAATCTAACAGCAGAACAAATGGAGCAACCAGATAAGCTGGAATCCCAGTGCTGGTAGATGGAAGGAATTAAAATAAAACTCAAAATAATGAATTTCTGATGTAGAGAGCAACAAATAAGAGGAAAAGAGCAGAATTATGTCTCCAAGACCCAAACAGAGTTTCTATTATCAATGTCATTGTCACACAGCTCCAATTAGGTGACTTTTTAGCTTTTGTATACCTAAATAATACCAAAAAAAAAATAGAAGAGTGACCAGTTTTCAGATCAGTGGCAGGCGTTTCTGAATTTGTATTATTCTCCAAGTCCTTGTTCTCAAACAAAATAAGTTCTCATTTAAATAAAATTAAAGGAATATGTAACTTCCACCTCCCCCCCCCAAAAAAAAGCAAACTAAAATGGTGGAGGGATATGACACACACACAAGAGTTTGATAAAAATGAAAGTTTCTTTAAAAGGCAGGTTTGAATTGTCCTAGATATAAATTTTGTCTTATAATCATCTAAGCCTGGAATAAAATACTTCTGAAATACTTCTCTTAACATTTTTGACACTTGCAATATGAAAACAGAAAGTAAATGACCTAGAAGTCAGCAATGGTATGCTTCCTCCTTTAAACTCATCATTACTTTATCACTTAAGATCACATTGCTTTTAGCTCCTTAATTTTTATCACTAACCTTAAAAGAAGAAGAAGTTCAAACATCAACTTTGAAAATTTTATTCTTAGTTGCAAGAAACTTGGGATATGAAGTTTAAGGCCAAAGTTTCAACTGTAAGGAGATTTCAATAATAAGAAGAATGTTTCATTGCTAATGGACAAAAACTCTGTAAGACTGTTGGACACCTAATAGCTTCTTTGGGTATTTTTTCTGGGGGAAGAGGAGATATTTGGGTGGGTTTTTTTTTGATTTTTCATTGTTGTTAAGCCTAAAAGTAGAAGTTACTCATCAAGAAGCCTTATCAAGGAGAACATTTCAGCCACAAGTGAAATTAATTATGCAGCAGTGCTGGTAGAGCAAGGTTCCATTTAAAGTAATTATAACCCCAGTTAGAAATCAAAGAGAATTAATGTCAGGATTTTATTTGTATCAGGTAACTTTTGTAAAGGTTATTATTATTTTAGGTTTTAATTTGTAGGGCAGAATTTCATCCCATTTGTACAATATTTATATGTAAAAAACCCCATAAACAACAACAACAAAAAAAAAATCCCTACACCTATGCAAATGAAACATAAAGAGAAACCTGTTCCTATTTTTGTTCTCAACCTTTTTGATTACTCCCCACCTCCTACAGAACTCAGTATAAAATGCTTAGAGAGAAGACCTATGAGGCTCTTAAATCACTCCATCCTCTCAAAGATTCACCAAATCTATTTAGTCAGTCAATGTGATTATTGCAATCCTTCCATGCCCTACTGGTGCACCTACTGCAACAAAAGGGGTTCTGCAGCCCTACAGATACAGAAGTCTTAAATAGGATTAATTATTTCTGCCAAGCTAACCCTTCTTCCAATTAATCTTCTCCCATTTTTTTTCCTACTCTGACATTTTGCTACCTGTAACCACCTGTTTCATAATTTCAGTAGCTAGCAGTTTTTAATGTCTTAAAAAAATATTACTTTCACATACAGATCAACAGTCAAATTCAACCAGCATACTTATTTATCTTGAAGAACTGCCAGACACTGCTTAAACTCACTTTATAATCTGAATTTTCTTGCCAGAGAGCAAGCAGGGAACACAGGTAATGGATGTGCCTTTAGTTGGTAAGATTAGTTGTTCATAAAACCACACAATGTTGTGTACTTTCAAATTACCTCCTTTTGGTATTTAGGATAGAGATAATAGTGAGCTAAAAGATAATGCCTGTGTCGTAGTGTTAATAGAGGTAATTGTTAGCTGATTTTTGGTTGTGTGCCTGAGCTTCTTCAGTTCTGCTCAAAGGTGTCAAGGGATATTTGCTGTTGCACATTGGATAAATTTGATTACTTAGTAATGTTTTTTTAATTGTGCTTTGTTCTTTCCGTACGTTATTTTTCCATAAATAAGTATTAGACATTCTGTACGTGAAGTCTTGTGTTAATCTAGATTAGATCTCAGTCCAAACCAAAATGTCTTTGTAGCACTACAGCCAGAACAAGCAATTTTGGTTTAGTGTTGTCCATCCCCGTATATCTAACAACATGGTAATGTAAATGTAAAAGCTTATTAAGTGTGGCTACAATTAAATAAAACCTTTCCCATCCTAATTTTAAGCAGTTTATAATTCTACCAGACAAGCTATTTAATCTGTCTGTTTTGGTGGTTGTATTAGAATTTTGTTTACTGGGGAAGTTCAACTAAAATATGCTCCTCTATCCAAGAGCGAGTGACAATATAAAAAAATATCTTATGCATTTTAAACTATATAAATCTGTTGCCTCCTGTATCCTTCAGAATTTTCAGCTTGGAATAGTAACTGATTTCAAATAGGAACTTAATTTTTGCTAGGGTTGGAAAAGAAGTCAGCATTGTTGTTACCAAACAGATGTGCATTTACAATTATTTTTATTGTTCAGATAGCTTTATTGAATTTTAACCTGTGATTAATTTATATTGGGTGACCTGTTTATTTTGACAGGAATTTCACTTTAGCATCTTTAAATGAGGCAGCTCCACTGACAAGATCCAGCTCATGTGAAAGAAATCTAATAGATGATACAAAATAGCAAGTGGAGCTACAGGCACCACAAAGGTCTAAAAAGTGGAAGGAAAAAACCTACTATAATATGCTGTAGAGATGAAGTATGTTAGAACCTCAGTATTTCAGCACATACTTCAAAGGCTACTGTCTCAGAGTAATACAGAGCTGTTTTCCTCATACTGTAAGAGTACAGAATTAATTTATTTTGAAACTTTGATGTCTTGTTTTAAGCTGAGAAACCAGACATTTCTATTTTATTATTTTTTAATCTCTCATTCATACTCAAAATCTTATTCACCAATTGATACAACAATTCAGCATTGTTTTAAATAACATGCCATCTTCCTTGTCTTTAATCTGCTGCCTATATCTTTCACAGACTCTTCTTTCTCTAATATAATATGTTTTTTTCCTCCTCAGGAACAAATGTATTGGAGTGTAGCAGCAGGCTGTGAAAACAGTCAACTTCCACAACCAGATAAATTATAAATTTCTTTTAAAACAGAGATATGTTTGGTTTTGGTTTTCTTTTTGGTTTTTTTTCAAAAAACAGAGCTATGGACTACTTGCATTTATTGTGAGAATGATTCTTATATTGACAGAGACAAGATATAATGTCACATAGACAATATAACTTTGATATTGTATTCAATGATTCCTTTCAGATTCTTAAAAAAAAGAATTCTACTACCTAGTTCCCATATTTAGTAAATGACCAATCAACAGGTAAATTTACTACTGTGTATAGTACCAAAATAGTGATAGAATAATTAGAATAATGCCTTAAATTTTTGGGTTTGGTTTTTGTTTTTTTCTTTTAGATTTTAGAACATATAATCAGACAGTTATCTTTTACTTCTGGCAATATGGCCCAAGGAGTGGAAAACCAAGGAACACAGTGACAGATAAACAGACTGTCCCATGCTGAGAAAGGAAACGAGTGACAATCTGCTGGGAAAAAACCAAAACACAAACTCCCCACAAGCCTGTGTTATTCCAAGGTAAATCAGGGTTTCAAGGGACTTGCCATTGCGAATATGTGCTCTGCTCAGCCTTAAATATTGCATTTACTTTTTTCCTGTCTTTGAACTTCATTAAGACACACCATGGTTTATTTCCTATTTTGTGAAGTCAGACTTATCAATTGCTCCAGAATTCTACATATTCTGCTAGAAAGCTACAAGATCAGTGTAAGGCTAAGTTCCTTCCACACATTTTATTTTGGCAAGATTCCAAAAAGAACCCTTCCACTACCTCTAATGATTGTCAGAAAGCAGTGTAGGTGATGTGCTGCAATCCATGGCTCTCATGCTTGAAATTGGTTTAATACAGATGCTCTTAAACTTCATTTTGATGCTTCAACTTGTTCAGTCTGCTTTTTGAGCAACCTAACACTTTCTAGACATTATAAAAGATATAGTCTTGGTCAAACAGCTATTTAAATAGTCTGCAAAATAAATCCATTCTTGTCTAAAGCAGAATAGTTGGCAGTTCTGACAGAAGAAATAGACATTAAAAAGAAGACAGGAGTGAATTGGGTCCCTTAATTTCTCAGACAGACTAGTTACATATTGAATTGTTATTACAAGCATTGCAGCATTGCCCTTTTCTATCAGATATGCTAAGAAACAAAATTTTCTTTAAGGCAGAGAGGGTGGTCAAATTAAATATATATTTTCTTTTCTTTCCTGGAAAAATATTTTGGATCTGTTTGAGGGGTAGCTTGATTGTTTTTGTTGGTTTTTGTTGATTTGTGTCTGGGATTTTTTTCTGTTCATCAATTCAATCAAGAAAACAAGTTATTTTCAAAGCCCTATAAAAGTATCCCAAAATAATTGCACAGAAAAAAAAATCAAACCACCAAACCCAAGGTTAGAAGTTATAAATTAAAATAAACCCTTAAATCAAGACATATTCTTTTCTTCAGGAATGGTATAGGTGACCACACTTTTGTACTACAACTTCTCAACTGCATCAGTTTATTCTGAAGTATTAGAAAATGGGAGACTACTCTTAAAGGTGTAAGATTCAACATGGAAATATTTCTTAAAGAAACCCTGATCTTTTAGAAATTGAAAATAGGTCTCAGCTACTCTTGGTTAAGTCAGTTGACAATTTAGATAATGAAAAGTATAACAAGGTGGATTTGATATTCCTGGGAGAACCACATCCAGCCATTTCAGATAAGAAAATAAAAGCAGGAAAGCACAAAACAATTTAATTCAGTTTGAAGGGAAATCACCCTTCAGAGGTGCAGGGATCACCCTGCAGAGATCACCTATTTTACAGATATATAGAAAGATGCTGAAACATTGTGGAAAAGATACTATGCTTTTAAATCCTGGGTTTTCTATATATTTTTGTCACCTAATCTGAGATAAGTGATGTTTTCCAACAGTCACTAGGAATCAGCAAGATGCTACTTTTTCTGAGTTATTTCAGGCATTCAAGGATGCAGGAGCAGATATGGAGGGCTAAGGAATTTTCTGGATCCAGAGGAATGGAAGTCTAGATGCACTGATAGACAGATGTGACTTGTTTTCTTTTTTCACTAGCGGGTTTGTGGAGTGAAACAGCTGGTGCTTGCACTGCCAGGGAAGAGGCTTCAAGGGAGTTTTATTTCCAAGTGCCTCATTGCCAGGACACTCAGCAGCAGCTGGAGCTGCTCTCCCTGCACGCCCGGAGCTCGTCGCCTGGCGCACTGAAATCGGACAGGGGCCACAGGACAGCGTGGGACAGCAAGGGACATCTGCTTCCAAAAGTGCATGGCTGATCCCTGCAAGCAGGCACGGGAGACACAGAGTGGGCAAGGTTTGTCCGAGGTAAAAGACTGACTCCTTAGGGCTGCAAGGGCTCTGCTGAAATGAGTTACTTGCACATCCAAGGAAAATGTAAACAGAGAAGGTACTTTGTGTCAAAGTCACTCAGATTCCAGAATTCCTTCCTACAGATTCCTATAGATTTATATGCATTCAAGGAGACAATGAACACGTTAATGAGAAATCCAATGCATTTCTAAATACAGAGAAATGTAGGTCAAGAAGTACTCTGTGAACTGGAAATGGCAGGGCTGGAGGGACAGAACAGATCACTCCTTGGCTAGACCTGGAATGGCCACTCCTTTTCTGTGTTGTCATTTTCATCATAGATTCTTTCCAGTGAAAAAGAAAATATCATGTTAAAAATATAGAAACTACAGGGGGAAAAAAATCTTGCTACAAGTATACTGAAAGTCTACTGTGCAGCCAGAGTGAACTAATAATTTCAGACATGAACATGCTTATCAGGTACTTCTGAAAAAAAATGTGTGAAGAGTACAAAAGAAAATACCAGAAGTGAACAAGTCCGTTGCTTTTCCCAAAGCAAACAGGACACTTCCTTTAATTTGGATTAAAAGAAGCAGATATCTATGTTTGCTTCAATAAGAACAAACACAAAGTCTAATTCATTTCTGGCTCTGGCAAACTTGTTTGACTTTCTTTTCTTTAGTGTGACTGCCCAGAAGAGCTGGGAACAGGTAACTGATCTCAATCTACACTAGTAGTCAGCAAGAAACCAGCTCAGAAATTAAGCACTTATAGCTGTGAAGGCTTATACATATTAAAGAAAGACAAGATTTTTAATAAGGCAAATTGATAAATATGAGAAAAAGAAAATATGAGCTTTCAAATGTGGAAGCCTTTGGGCAGGTTGAAAGAAATCTCTTTACATGAAAAAGTTCAGAGCTCAGAAATACACTGATTTGCAGAAGTCAGGCATGTTAGTCTAGTAAATAGTACAGATGTTTGGCTTTTTTCCCCTCCCGAGATATCTGTGTTGGTTTAACAGTGGCACTGAAAACAGACTCTCTTCCTCTAGAGTTCTAATTGGATGAAAGTAAGTAATTTTAAATTAAACTTGTCAAATACTGGATAGGTAAAAAAATCAGTTATGCTAGTTATGGTTAGATGTAGAGTGGTGGCAGTTTTATGTTAGATATGAAAGACTAGATTGAGAATTCTGCAGATATTTAATAACTAAATAGCACCCCCTTAGCACTACATAATAAAAATAAAATTAAAAGGGACACTGAGTTCAGACTCATTACAAACATCAGACTTCATTCTGACATACCAAATTCAGTACAGCAAGTCATTAGTGCTGCAAGTCACTGCAAGTGATTGTCAAGTTTTAAAATAGCAGTAGCTATTTAAAATTTCACTTGGCCTACAAGTTATTCTTCCATATTGCACTTAACATTTTTTCTTGTTACTTTATGGTTAAGATGCTGAAAGAAGTAACTTACAATAACTAGAAAAGGAATTTTTCTATGTGATAATGCTATAGAAAATAGAGACATGGTAAAAAAGACATGGTAGAAGCTGCTCAAATTGATCTATAATAGGAAAGACTTGACATGTTTACAACAGAAATAAAAAATAGTTACTCACTTTTGCTACAAGAAGCTTAAAAGAAGGGATTCATTTTAAAAGAAATACACATATTGCTAATCTTTACTTGTCTATCCATTAAAAAAATAGAAAAAATATAATTAAACTGCTTTTCTCAAACATTATTACAGTGAAAATTTCACCCATACATGAGGCTCATTCTCTGTAATCCACTAGAATTCCTTATTGACACCTTTTCTTGAACATTCCTATGCATTTCTTCTAGGAGTTTGTTTAATTTTATACATTCCATATTGACCAACCTACAGCTGTCACTTTAATTACAATGTCACTTTGAAGCATTTCTTTCTAGATTTTTTCAGCACATAATCTGGAGTACAAAATAATGGCAGAAATTATCTTCTACCTCATAATGTTTGAGTAACTTGTCATGGGCTCTATTTTTTAATGGAAAAAAAAATTGTGTTTCCCTGAATTTTGATATCAGTTTAGATAAAACATTGTATATATTCAGTTTAGGTGTTTACACAGACTCCTTCTGACATAAGTGTTCCTACAACTAACTGAAGGTGAAAAACAGCTGCATAAATAATTGCAGGTGCAAAAAAAAGCTGTGTTTAAGCACAGGTGTTAAAAGGAACTGTAAAATACTGACAATAAAGAGCCAAGAAAGATTAATCATGTGTTTAGAAGCACCATCAAAATTCAAATAAATCTTTCCTTTGAAGTTTTGATTTTACTTTAAGGTAATTGCAGCAAGGTTAAATCAGGCTAATTCAAGCTTATCTTATTTTACATAGAAAAATCTATGTATTGTCTCTGTTCCTTGATAAACACTTAACAACAAGCACTTATTTATCCTTATTCATAAAGGCTAAATATACTTGTAAATGTGCAGAGAAACACAAAGCATTAAAGATGGAATTTTCAAAACCTGTGGAATGTAGTTGTAGAAACCTGCTGAACAAAAAATTACTTTTAAAATTTTTGTTTGGAATGAATACTCACCCAAAACTTCAAAGGTCTCAGACAAGGTCTAATCAGGCAGTAATGAACATAAGATCTTGTGACCAAAGCTTGAAATACAGAAAATTCAGCCTTTGAAGTTACATTCTGAATTACTTTTAAAAGTCACATCTTCAGTGTGTATTGAAAAATAAAATATTAAACGAAAAGTGATTTTTTTAATTCCACATACTACCATACACAGGTCTTTGCATAACACTCCCCTTTCTGTATCTTTCTAGGTCTTCAATGACAAATATACCAGGATTTCTGCTCACTGACAAAAAGCTGTAATTTAGCCTACACTGTCTTTTCAAATATTAGCTACAAGCCTGTAGACCACAGGAAACAATGATAATAACACAATGAAAGAAATGCATGAAGGACTTGAGCAGCTGTACCTTCCACAGCACTTGCTGTAGAATTGCTTAAAATGCATCCTGACAGAGAGAAAATAGACATATAGGATTTTGTTAAGGGACATCATTGATCTGTACATGTGTTTGTACATCCATATATTGCCTTTTGGGAAGGGCAATAGGACTGTTCTTGCATTTGTTAAACTCTTCCCAACCAGCACGAGCCTTATCCAAGAAACAGACACACCCCCAAACTCAAAACTCAATGGGAAAGACAGCCGAGACTAAACTCCTCACAAAGGAATCTGGGATGCAGCCACAGCTCACGGGACAGATGGAACTGTGGGAAGGGAGCTTTAATGACTGGAACCACAGAGGCTGAATCCAGGAATTGTGAACGGGCACTGGCAATTACGCACCTGAGACTTCCTCCAGTTTCTCTCAGAACAAAAAGTAAAAAGGGAACCAAAGCATTGTTCTTAGGGCAGTGAGGTGCTTGTTAAGATTACAAGATGACCACGTCCAGTCCAGTTCTTGTTGCTGATTCCATCAGGGGAGCACAGTTCTCTGCAGTATTTCCATCTTCTGAAATCCCTGCATCCAGCTCTCCTCCCCTACCTCCACCCCACAGGATACCCCCATCAAATCTACATCAAAGCCTCCTGTTTCTATGGTTTTGTAGTCCAGTTCAGCATGGTGGCTCACTTCCATTTCTTTTCACAGAATTTATAGCCTCCTTCTTGCCAGCATATTAAACTAATTCTTTCCATCCGTTACACGCTGACTGCTTGACTTCTGCTTCTATTGTTCAAATTTGGAATCTTTGGTCTTTTTATTGCCATTCATTCCATGCTTTATCACCTTATTTTACCTTCCCTACATATGGCTTCATTTCAACTGCTTCACTCATAACATCTCCCTCCTGCCAATAAATCTCATTTTTCTCACTATCAGACTGACTTTTAACTATTTTTGTAAGTTCCATTTTCCCTCTTCACAGCAGACATGCAAAAATATGAAGAAACAAGAAAGAATAGGCCAAATTGGATGGATAAAAGCCAAACAGTGTTTAAAACCATTTCTCAATTTCCTTCAGTAAGCCCAAACAAAATCCTTGTTTTTTTAACTTCACCTTCTCCTTCAAATTTGGTTGACCCAAAACCTCTGGCAAATATATGAGATTTATTTTGTATTTTACTTGAGGGCACAGATTAGGTGGCAAAGAGCATGTACCACATCCAGTACAGCATGTACCACATCCAGTTAAATACCATTGGATCCAGATGAGTGCATGGATCTGGATCAAATGGTATACTGGATCAAAATGCATACTCCCACATGCTCATATTTTCTATATCTGTGAGTAAAAGTATCCCCACATTTAGTTTATCCTGGATATTAAAGTTATTCTATAATGTTTCCAAGCCCTGGTCAGCTGATCCCATCAAAACCCCAGTATCATCACTGAAATCTAGTTAGAAATTATGGTTTTGCTGTCATCATTCTTCATAAATGTGTCAAATAATG
Source organism: Lonchura striata (assembly GCF_050655825.1). NCBI lineage: Eukaryota > Metazoa > Chordata > Aves > Passeriformes > Estrildidae > Lonchura > Lonchura striata. The sequence goes on from NC_140703.1 coordinate 13,388,787, forward strand.
AAAGCTACAGTAGTTATTTAATAGATAGTTCAGAAACCCAATTATGCAATTCAGTAATATAACTTCATTTACTCAGAACTATTTCTTTAATTTTAATAACTGCATCATAAAACAAAAATAGAAATGCTAATTTGGAATGCTTTAGAGTTTGATTAATTAGTATACTGTTTTAAAAGAAAGCATTGGACAAAAATACAGGGGAAAAATTATTTGTGTTAACAGCTCCCCATAAATTACTTATAGCAGAATTCAACTGCCTTACCACAGAAAAAGCTAGAAAATAGATTCATAATTATTTTATTTCCCTAGCCATTTCACAAAAAGAGTGGAAAATAAATATCAAATTAATGCACAGAATAGTGAATGAGACTTCTGTCATTAGCTAGTTACAATTATCTTTCAGAATCCTTACACAGAGTTCTCACTCCCAAATTCATTTGGAAGAACATATGAGAAAAGTTTTGTAACATGAATTAAAGTAACTCTTTTTAAGCTCTTCAGTTGGCTTATTCTGCTGTCTTTACTCATCCTGCTTTCAATTACCCCTTAAGTGGGGGGAGATTATTTGGGGGGGGAAGGAGGTTTTTTTATTTGTGGGGTTTTGAAGAAAAGAGGTGTGTATTGAGAATGAAGGTCATGAGGAAGAATATAGGATGTTTGATAGGACATCTCTCAGAGCAGAATTTGGCCCACTGTATTTGACAGCTCTGGAGATTTCAATGGAAAGCTATTTGCACAGCATGGTGCAGCACAAGATTTGATCTGAGAAAAACTGCAAGCTCAACATTACTTTCTGACTACAGAGATAGTTGATTATGGTGTGTAAGCAATGAGTAAAAAACATAATTTAAAAAAATCTATGAATCCTTGCAGTTCAGTTTGCAAAGAGGCTCTTTTCAGCCTTCTGCATTTGCTTGTTTAAAGATGGAGGAATGTTCCAGATCCAAAAACTACACAGAAAAGAAAGTGCTTAAGATCACGTTTTCCTTTCAGACCTTCTTCAGTTGTTTTGGTTATAAGTAGTTAAATATTTAAGTGAAGTAATTGCTAATCTTCAGGTCTGTGCTTTGAAAGAAATGCTACCACAGAGCTTGTCTGTGAATCTACTCAGCAGCCATTTATTAAGCAAACTGCAGTCTTTCCAGCTCATCCACCTTGATATCAAACACTTGCAACATAGAAAACACACAGGAAAAAAAATGCAAGAAAAGAAGTTCCTCTCAGCAGTCTGTCAACATAATTTACCTGTCAGAGGCAGGACCAGGCAATGCCAGGCAACTCAGTGTAACACTCCAACAGCTTCCAGAGGAACAGAATCACCCACACAAGTCAATTTTTCAGAAATAGTATATCAGATCTGGAGCATGGATGCAAGTGGTATTATTGTCTACCAAAACTGCTGAAGTCCTGAAGTATCTCTAAATTACTTTAGAAGAATAACCCAGAACAAGGAAGAGTTGCCTATTTTGCTTGTGATATTCATTTATCACAATGTCCTTATTATCTACACATTTTTTTTCACACACACACACCAAAAAAAAAAAAAAAAAAAAAAGGAAAATAAGAAAAATAATTAGCAGCATTAGAGGTGATACTCTAAATATTATTTTATACAATTCCCTCATAAATGTACTTGACCCTATGAAGACAAACTTTTAATTGGCAAAGGCTATTCTGGATGGCGAAAAAATAAAAACCCAAATTTTTTAGATAAGGAAAATGCAAGTATATCACTGAGCTTCATCAATGTATTCATTAACTCTCTTTCAAAAGTAAGTGAAGTTTTATGAGAATTTACTCTGTAGCTGTTAAAAAAGAGTTGGCTAACTTTTTTTCAGGTTTCACCCCTGGTGTTCAACCTATGCTTTTTTTTGAACTAAGAAAGTCATCCTTACTTTGCAGTATCTTGATGTATTACATCAACAGTATAATTATAGAATTTATGAGTAGCTTAAAATACACTAGTCATAACCCATCCCTCAGCTTACAGTTGTTATTGAGATGGTATTGTAATGTTTGCACTTTCAGAATTCAAGTTTGATAATTAATATTTTCATTTACATAAAACCAGAGCAACGCTTTTAATAGCATCTTAAGTGTGAATTGAATGGCTCACTCAGGTTCACCAGAAGGTAAAATGTAAAACACAGCTTTATTTTCATTCATCTCTCACTAAGGTGACCTGTCAAAAACCAATAGTTTCTTTAAAAACAAACAAACAAACAAAAACATAAATAAAAACCTAAACTCATTCTCTCTCCCTCCCTCATATTTTGCATTTCTTGGACTTCCACTCTTCTTTAAAGTATTAAAATCTTGCAGGAACCATGACTCCCCCCTTCCCATTCACCAGCAATGCAGGAATGCTGACACAGGAGCACAATCAGATATATTAGTGAGGCTGCTCCTTTTCCAGTGTGCACAAACAATTTGTTCTAAATCAGCTTTACAGATATCATGCATTAAAATTCCTCTCCCCGAGAAAACCTTTTAGTTTGAAGCATATCCAAATAGTTGTAATATGATTATTCCACTCTGTGTTTATCTCTGGGTCTCCAGCTGGAAGACCAGGCTCGTGGTGGTCACAGCCAACATTAGGCTGCAGACAGCTGATCCAGCACCCTCTGTGCCTGCTGCCTTTTCCCCCCTTTTGAGGGAAAAGCAAACTCTGCTAAAAATATTTGGGTGCTCTAAACAATACTTCTTATTTAGGCTGATATCAGTATTCACAGACCAGAACTGCCTAGGGATTACATGTAAAGGCAACATAATTTTCATTTTAAGTTAAACCTTGATTTTATCCATTTCAAGAGGGATAAATAGTTCATTATCTTTGCTATCCAATACAACTGCACAAAAACTTTTCTATTAGTTTCTCAGGGAACAGCTTGTCCTTATCCAAGAGATCATCTCTGTGACAGTTTAGCAGAGACAGGATTATTAGATTAAATAAACATCTTTGAGTTTTATGAAAGCTGTCAATAACTTGTCTTCCAACCACTATTTAATAAAGCTAAATAAAAATATAGTGGTTATTATGAGTATTGAGTTAATTCTAAGGTTTTTTCATTTCTTGTTAAAGCCCAGAAGATGCTTTGTCTTGAATGCTACAAAGAGAATTTTTAAAGGCAGGAGAGCAGAAGGCTCAGCCTCCACAAGACAAATACATTGGTGTAGTATTAAACCATCTCTAGAATAACATTTCCTGTGCACTTCCTCTGAGCTAAGGCTTAACTGGAAAACAAATAGAGAGAACTCATCCCTTGTAGGCTGCTTAAGCTAAGCAGAAACACCATTATTCCCTTGATAATTATAACAATAACCCCATTCAGACAATATGATGAAGACCAAAATAAATGGCTGCAAACTTATGTCATCTCACCTTTTATATGCTGAAATAACTAATTGTTCTAAAACTTTTTGTTGGTCTTTACAATTTGCACTCATCAAGTTTTATAAACCACACAAATAATTCAAAGTACAGAGCATATCTTCTTTTTTTTTAAATCTTAACTGGATTCAGGAAAGTGTTACACCCCTGAGTTCCACAGCAGTTCATAATCATATTGCTTGTGTACTAATAGAGGCCCCAAATCTTCCAGGTTTGTTCTGTTTTTTTTGTTTGTTTGTTTGTTTGTTTGTTTGTTTGTTTAGAGATGGGGTTTTTTTGGTCCAGGTAGACCACTGACACTGAGTAATCTTATTACAAGTCCACACAAATTTAGTTTGTGGAAAATCTCCACAGAAAAACACTTTTCAAAACAGGTTATGATAATCTGAAATAAAGAGATGCACAGAGTAATATACATTAGGGGCCAAAAAAAGAAGAAACTGTTTGACCTAATTCTACCATCATCTTTTTTACTGTGTAGCTCATTTTCCTTTAATTTGCTGATTTGATTGAAATTTTTAGGCAATATATTTTATTGTAGAACATTCCCTCATGCAGACAGCCTGAAAGCAATGTGGTGCCAGATACATGCACTGACCTCCTTCCCATGAACTTCTCCTCCCCCAGAAAATTCAGCTCTTTGCAAAAGCCAATGCAATCAAAAATTGACATCTGTGCTTCTCACCTCTAGTCCTAGCAAAATTAGAAAAGAAATTAATTGAAAACTGTTTCTTATAGACGAGCCATGAATAGCAAAAGCTCCTCTCCATCTAGCTCATTTCATATTGAAGATGGACAGAGAAGAAGTGAGACAAATCACTCAACTATTCTTACTTATTGTACATTACAAAAGCATACAGTGGAACTATCTTCCCCTGACTATGACTGGAAGCAATGATGAAAGATGAGAGGAATACCCCATAAAACTCCTAAGCAATCAATTTCAACTCCTTGCAGGATAAGTGTCAGTGTTCTGTATATGTTCTAGAAGTATGTTTGGAAAGTAGTACAAGCCATCTATACTGTTGTTTTTATTTGTTTCCAACTTCAGAGCTTTATTTGTGCTTCACTTCTGGAATTTAACCTCAAAGCTCCTTAGAAGAAAGAATTTGCATTTCCCTTTTAGGTCTCATGTTTTTGTCCCAACTGGGAGACCCAACAGATGTAGAATTTTTCTTTTTAATGCATTCTCTAATGACTCATTTTTAAAGTGACTGAAACACTATCTCTAATTATAGCCGCAATATGTTCCTCAGTGAATTTCACATCCTGTCTAAGCATCACATTATGTTCTTCCAATAATTATAGCCTTTCTTCCATCCTTTTTTTGCTTTTATTTCAAGCCAGTCAAAACTTAAATTCAGTCTTTAACTTCATTACCTAAAGCTTCTCCCCCATACTAGATGCTCTTTGGATGTTCAGAACTAGTTGCTGTTTAAAACCGCCTTATAAACATTTCAACATGTTGATTCTTTCCCTGGTGGATACATGTTGTACTTCAGTCTGAACTTTCAAACTGAAAGTTTAAACTTGATTCTGAAGGCTGTCCTCACCAAGAATCTAATTTACATGTATCTCCATGAAAGGATTTATTTAAAAAATAAATAGGTATGAACAAATTCATTGTATTCCTTTGTCATAAATATCCTTTTCTCTCATAGAAAAGAAAGATGACTGGGTCAAGACAGATCACTGTCAATAATTTAAGGTGTTATAATAAATAAATTGGTTTCATTAACAGTTTCATAACTTCACACAATGCATTCCCTTGCTTGGTCCCTTACACATGAATACAGAAACCCTTCTGAGTTCTGGAGAGACAGCTGGGAGGCCAACCCGTGCTATTTATTCAGAAGTGGAACAAGTCAGGGATGCACCACTGACTTTTAAGACACAAAGTCCTTCAAGAAATGTTTTTATTTTTTTTTGCTTCTAGGCCTCTGTAACAAGTTCTGCTGATTTTGTGTGCATATAACAGCCACTGTACTCCTGGCTGTTGGCTGAATTATATGCCTGTCTTTGACACCAGTAAGTGCCAACAGTCTTGCACATTTTCACCTGACTGCTGTCTTAAGTTTAACAATTTTTTTAGACCCAATAAGGCCACTATTCTCCAATGCTGATGGATTCTTGAGAGCCTCTCACGTGTTCTCTCTCAGCATGTAACTCTCTTCTTTTTGGCCTTGTTTCCCAATGATTCTTTTTTCAGATATGTATGTATCAATAAAAGATATTGACATGAACAGGCACAGAGGGCACTTTCACATTTTCTTATCAGGATCTCAAAACTCTGAGCTTACTATATCTTGTTCTGATATATTTCTTCACTGTGATGCCAGTGCATCTAAAGACTCATTTAAAATGAAAAGGCATTGAAATAGTGCAAATATTGAAGTGGGCATATTTAGTTTGCAGACAATGTATTGATTCTCTCTAAAGCATTATGTTCTTTCCACTACACTTCAAATAACAAGAATTTTATATTTACTTTTTCTCCAATTTCTTATTTCCTATTTTTTTCCCTTTAAGTAATGGAGTAGAATAGATGCAGAAAGCCCCAATTATTATATTGTTGGAATATCTCTCACTTCCTAACTGCAAGGAAATCTGTCAAGAGAAGCATCTTGGGCATTAGACAAGGTAACCTGTAAAGGTCCCTTTCAAACCAAACATAGATCTGTAATTCTATGACCTTCATTGATTGCACACTTAGGTGTCCATACTGTGCATAAGGTTACTAATTACTGTTGGAATTCAGCACTCTGCACCTCAAAAGGCCAGTATCAATCTCAGCCTAGGATTCCTCCAGTAATAATTTTTATTTTTCTTTCTTTCATTTTAGTTCAGATGCTTTTAGGGAATACAAATATATTCCTGCACTTTTGAAGTCAGTTATACACATTTTAATGCTACTTCTCCAGGGCAAGAACAATAGAGTTGTCACTAGATTTCAACTTGGACTCAGCTAATTCAGACAGAAAATAAATACATCTTTCTTGTAAGTATTAAAAAAAACCTAGCTAGTCTCAGATATATGAACCTGTTCCTGTTTTAGGTGATTGAGCTGCTGATCTTTAGGTTCCTTCCTATCTATTTATCCAGGATGTTATGTCTGTCTTTGTTTGCCATTATGATAACATGTCAGATGCAAGGTTTTTGAAGGATGACATGCTGATTTAGTGCAGCCCCAATGCATCCTCTTGCTGGACATCCTCTAATGAGAGCTAATTAAAAGCTGTCTGATAAATGCGAAAATTTATTCTTGGGAGGTAAAGTGACAAATTAAAAATAAGAGTGAAATCAGTTAAGAGAGCTAACACTTGCACTCATCCAGTCCATCAGAGGAAACTTCATAAGGATGGCATGAAAATATTTCTGTCTGTCAATGCCAACGGGAAAAGACTTTCATTGACAAGAGAAGCATAGAGCGCCAAGGTCTCGAGACAGCTGCCATCCACCATTAGCAACAGAAAGGGAAATAAAAGGGAAAAGGTTTTTGAAAAGACAAGTCAGAATGGTAAAATAAAACTTCAGTTGCAGAACTTTTGGCATGCTGAATGGGCATCACAGATCTTCTGACTGCAGCCACAAAACAGGCCCCATGCAGAACCTGTCTGGGCACATCCATGCTATTTAAAAGTTGCCATCCCAAAGCTGTGACATCCTGTAAGGGATGTACTTAGAATTAGCTCAGGAATCTCTTCCCACAAATCTGATTTTTTTATTTGTTTCAAATTCAGGATAAAGTCTGTCTTTCTGAATAACAGGGGTCCAGGCCTCAGATCTCACTCCTACACTTCCACCCCACAGTTTGTGTCAGGAAAACACTAATAAAGAAAACACCAATATTCAGTATTAATTTCCAAAGACAAAATTCAGAAAAGTCCAGAAACATTCTGTGGGTTTTATTACATGTAGAATTTAAAGATAATTCTTTCCACTTACAGATGGGATTTAAATGTTAACAGCTGTGCATAGCCAGTTCAGATTGTGTGCATTTTCTCTAAGAATCTATATAATTGCTCTCACTTTTTGTTTAGTATTATTAAAGAAGATTTGATGGCTTGGGTAATGACAATAAATACAAACTGCAGGTCACAAAATCAGATGGTAGTAAAAATGATACATAAATGGGAATTGAGATACATGAGCATCTGTGAGAAATTATTCCAACATAAATATGCACAATAAAACTGTGTCTGGTTAACTTCCAGGCTGGAAGGATGAAAAAGATATTAACAGCCAGGAGACTTGCCACACTTTCAAACCTTTGCAGTCCCTAATGCTGGAAGGACAAATGGAAACCCTGCAGCACATACAGGACTAGAATTTCTCAGTGGGTATTACACTCTGGAGTAGATAAACATGTCTTTACTGCAAAGCCTGTACCTAGCACTACGTACAAGGTTAAAGCATTTGTGCATAAATATATATATACACACACAGAGAGAATATATTTAAAGTAAAATCTACAGTTCTTTATAGTCATCCTTAGCACGTACATAATGAGAGATGCTGTGCTGATAACTTAAAAAGTGCTTTTAAAATCCTTTTTGCAATTCATGCAAATAATTAGGTTTTCTCTTTGATCTATTTTTGAGGTTTTGCTTTTTCTTTACAGAATGGACGATTCAGATTCAAAATAGGGCACAAAAACTACGCGTTGTTCACTGGCACAGAGATTTACACTACATTCACTTGAGTAATCTTGAAAACGGAAGTAGTGAAGCCAAATAGAAATTATCTTTGACTGGCTATGAGTTGTTGTTTATCTCCACAAGATTAGAAGAACTGTGACATAGAGGAAACAAGTTTTCAAATAAGCAAACCAGGAGGGGAAGAAGTAGCATCATAGAAATGAAGCCATGTGACTAAGAAGGAACAATGGACATGAGTTTTAAAACTATATAAAAATACATTTTTACTACAGTAATGAAAACACTGGAATTAAAGTAATAATCCTGTTTAATTAATTACATATGGATCAGACATTCTTCAATTAGCCATTCAATGATCTCACTCCAACTCACCATTTCTTCAAGAACTACAGGTAGGAGAAGCAAAGCAGCTAGGCCGAATCACCTGGAAAAAGAAAAAGAATCTTTAGAGCAAGATATACTACACAAAAATAAATACTTCTCTAGTCATATATATGATTCTTAACCAATTTGGGTCATTCAATAATGGCCTGTTGAGAGAAGCATTCTCTTTTATATGTCGTTTTTGTTTTTTAAAACCCATAGTCCCCAAATTCATACCAGGTCCATTCAGCAGTCTGGTGTCTTCTCTGTTGAGTTTCCATCCTGTTGTGGGTTGATCCTGTCTGGAGGCCAGGTGTCTCCCAAAGCCACTCTGTCACTCCACTCAGTCGGCCAGGGGAGAGAAAACCTGAAAAACAAACCCCACAAAAACCTTGTGGGTCCAGAGATCCTTCACCAGCTCCTGTCACAGGCAAAGCACTTTTGAATTGAGGAAATTAGTTGAACGCATCAAAATCGGAGCAGAGTAATGAGAAAGAACACCAAAACTCAAAACACCTTCTCCCTACCCTTCCCTTCTTTCCAGGCTCAACTTCACTCTTGATTTTTGCACCCCACGGTGGTGCAGGGGGATGAGGAATGAGAACTGGTGTCTGTTCATCACACCTTGTCTCTGCTGCTCCTTTCTCCTCAGGGGCAGGACTCCTCACACTCTCCCTTGCTCCACTCTGGTCTCCCTCTCATGGGAGACAGTTCTCCATGAACTTCCACTGCTGCCCCAGCATGAGCCCCCCATGGAGCCACAAGTTCTACCAGAAATCTGCTCCAGCATGGGCCTCCTTCTCCACAAGTCTGTAGGATCCCTGCCATCAGTCAAGACAAGTCATGCAAAGCACTTTTATTTTACACAGATTTTCAGTGGAGTTAAAGTATCCATTAAATTCCCAGCAACTTTTAACATATCACAGCCATTAAAATATCCATCAGAAAAGGAAAAAGGCCTTGGATGTTATTTGGTACTTCAAAAATATCAGTAATTAAAGCTATAAAATAAATAGAGCCTGAGGTCAGTAATACTAGTATGAAATACTGGGAAGGAGAATAAGAAAGAAGTATCAAATACAGCAAAAAATATAAATAAGTTTTTATTACTATTCATCTTCAGTGTTTTCTCTAAAGACTCAAATAACAATCTATAGCTGAATATCATATCTCAACTCCCTTACAGTGATCTTGTTGTCATTATGAGTGGATGCACCTATGTACACCAGAGGATGCATAAAAGGGCACAAAAAATACTGTAGTGATAAAAACAGTGTAATAACTTGTGAAAAAAAAAAATCAGATTATTTTGGAGGTCGTACTTTATTTTCATTTCCTTTTGAGAAAAACAAAATGTCATACGCATAATGACAGGGCAGAAGCACTTTCATGTGCACTATCATGATTATGATAGAAAAAATGACCAGTTAAATGGCTTCAACCAGTTGAATGGCTTTTAAAAGAATGGCTTTGCCTGCTATGGACCATGACTGCAAGTTAGAAAATTACTTATTTTATGTATACACCCAAGAAGATATTGGAGGTACTCTGTGCATAGGAGATTTTTTCAGAAAGCTAACTTTTTTGATGGGTAATTGATTTAAACATAAAACCAATCTTATTGTATAGGAACAAACTGAAAAAAACAAGGTGGAAGATGAAAAATCCCATGTGTCAAAATGGTGCAACAGCAGGAGCACAGAAGGGAAATTGCAGTACTCAAGTCTCTTCATAGCAGCCAATGGGACAAAATTGCAGAAGACATAGAGATGCTATCAAGCACTAATTGTGCCATTAGAAAAAGGCTGGAAAATATTGAGAATTAGTCATAAGGAGCTCAGATTGAGATGGCAATGTTGAAAGAGGAAAGCGAGACACTTAAGAACAAAAGATAAACAGGGCAGAAAATGGAATAACCTATCAAAATGATTACTCAATAATGGCAATTAAACTTTCAATGAGATGAGACTGTGCCACTAAATTAGGAGCAGAGCAGCAGCTAATAAATTCTAAACTGTATGCTGTCCAAGTAGCTGAGCTATTTGATACATTTCTTTTTCCACAATGACAATTAGTTATTGTAGCTTGCAGCATAATTGAAAAAAAGTCCAAGTTCCCAAGCTTACATGTGACCAGGTCACAAACCTTAATTTTCAGTACCTAGACCCTGCACAGCCTGGATGCCCTAAGGGCAGACCTTCATCTGGTCTGAGGGATACAATGCAAGTCATAGCAACAGAAGATGTTGATTATAGAAGAGAGGTTATCCAGAAAGGATCTATTGCTCCAGAGAGGGATTTTCATGGAAACCACAGATGTCTGTGCCCATCAGGAGCAAACAGTCTAATAGCTTTTATAACTGCTTTCATAACTATGAACACCACCCACTAGAAATCACACTCCACAAGCTTTCCAAGAACCCAGGGAAATTTGTCAGAATACTTTTTAGTAGTTCTCTCACTGTTGTGCAGCAGATTTAGTCAACCATGGCCTTGCTCCCTGTTCCACACCACACTTCTTAAAGTGAAAAATATCTGCATTATGATACGTGATAATTGGGAATTAGAAAAGTCTACATTTTAATCACATCTCCTGATTTCCTGACTCATTTTAAATTACTTATAATCTTCTGAAAGGTTTTGTGGTAAGCAATGAATTAGAGAGAAGTTAAAAGCAGAAACTACACATAGTTGCATCTGAATCACAAAGATCATCCACCTGTTTGTTTTTGATTGCAAGTACAATTGCAGTTCAGTTTCTCCTCTGCTTAATGACCAAGGTACATGAATGGACTGATACTTT